>NC_143580.1:147700533-150598033 GCF_048544385.1 Mastigoproctus giganteus | reverse complement strand
TCCTGTTTATTGAAAAACATGATCAGCATCACCAAAAATTCATCTCCAGTGACAATACAATTGAGGAAATTAGGATTGTCTTGACAAGTCTGGATGAAGTCTTCACATGATGACACTCTTTGTTGCTTTTGCTTATCCATCAGAATTGCTGCATCAGAATTTGATCAATGACTCCTTATTCATATCCAACTCATCAACAATCAATGATCTCTTGCTACAATTTCCCAAACTCTTGTAACTCTGTTCTCATTTTGAGAGGTTGACAGATTTCCATTTCTTGGGTCATTGCAAACTTGATGCCCATCTTTGAACTGCTTATATCATTCAAACCCACTGGTATGATGTAAAGTTTCATCATCATAAACAGTTTTTACATTTCATATTCATTCATTGCTCTGTTGCAAATCATGATGCAGAACATTAACTCAGTAATGTAACTGGTTATTACTTGCAACCTGTTAGTCCACTGGATAGTCTCTGTACCACCATCTGTTGGAGGAAGTTTGAACTACAACATAACACTTCCGTTTATTTTCAAACTCGTTGAATATGACTGCAACAGCACCAGTCTGGGAACTTTATTGCCACATCTTATTGTATGTGGCACTGATTACACAGAGGTAATTTTCTGGTTCTATACATATGTCCTATCCTTAGACTGGCTGTGGTTAATTCCTCCTTTCTGAACAGATCTTTCACTGGATTTCCTGTATTTTAAATCTGGCTTATTTGTAAAAGTTTATTAGGTGTTTGCTTACTCCATATCTGCTGCTATTGTACCTTGCAGTTGGCTTGAATGTTGTTTTGTAGTCTGTATATGGTGTTTTTAAGGTTGAATTTATGGAGCTTGTATGTGTTTTTGCTACATGGTCGTATCTTGTTCATTTCCTTTAATTCCCATGTGTCTAGGACTCTAATAGAACATTACATTTTGTTTCCACCAGAGGACTTTGGCGAGGATGATTTGAATTTGTCTCAGTGTGTGGTAGTCCTTTGCATCACAATGTATAACTCATGTTTACACTTTAGGGAGTCTGTGAAGATCAGACTGTGAGGAAAATTTCGTTGCCATACCTAATCTGTTGTTAATTTGGTTGTATAGATGCTTTTCTCTCTCTCTCTCTCTCTCTCTCTCTCTCTCTCTCTCTCTCTCTCTCTCTCTCTCGGAAAAGCTACTGCTGTTGCTGCATGTATCTTTGTGTCAGTTCTGGATCCATCTATGTATATTGCACATGTAATGAATTTTTCAACAGATATGTAGCATGCAGCTGCTGGAAACTGCTTCTTGGTAAGGATCTTTTCCAAGTATGGAAGTGAAAGTTGCATATGGATACTATTGTTTTCCAGAAAGGATTTGGTGTGATGGATATGGTAAAGATAGCTAATTTGTGGAAGTCATGTGCCACTTAGGAAGTAGTATGGAACTAGGAAGTAGTACTTGGGAAGAAGTACATGTTTGCTGGTTTGTTAACTGTTGGATATGCTTCGTACAGTCAGTTCTGCTATAACGTGGCACATGTATTCCTAAAAATTTCTGCGTTATGATATTTCACACATTAAAAACAACGGCTTATGGGAAAGATAGGGATAGGGGCAGAGCACTCAAAAAACTGTTCAGTCTGATAAGTAAAACATTAAAAAAAATTAGAACTCCAATAAAATTGCCCAATAAAAATTAAACATCTTAAATTTCTAATAAATAAATAAATATTTCAGTAAATATAGCACTTTACCGTGACAAGATATGAAGTTTGTTAGTTTGATATTTCTGTTCACTGACATTATTCTTTCTTTCTTTTTTTTTTTTTTTTTTTTGGATTGTAAAATTTAAAACAGCAAAAAAGATAAGCAATCAATAACGACGAACATGGGAGGTGCAAATTGCACAAGTGAGACAAGTTTACAAAGCTTAAAAAAGAGGAATAAAGAGAAGATTCTAAAAATTTATATGATTGAAGATTTCATGGAAGGGGAAACACATTTCACCATAATAACGTAAATATCCACAGAATTCCAGCTATCAGTATTATCGCAAATGCAATAAGATCGAGTTTACTACCTGTTTATAATTAGATTGCACTAACTGAAAATCTCAATAAACCAGGAACTGCATATTGTTTTTATTGTTTTATGGTAGTGATCTCCAGAAATGTCCTCCTCTGCTCACGCTATCACGCCTCATGAAATTTCTGTTCGAACAGAAAAATGTTAGCTTCTGAAAACATGAGTCAGCCTACAATATCATGTGAATACAGCGACTGACAGTGTCTATGACCAATACAATTACAGTAAACAAGAAATATATCTCTCACACATTTGATGTTTGACGTTTTTTAAGCTTTGTAAACTTATATGTATCGTGAATGCTACCTTCAGCTTGGTGCTGGGTTTTGCTTCACCTGGTGTTGCTCGCAGACAAAGTCACACATGAGCTAACATGAACATCACATTATACTCACATTGTTGCCTAATATATCAGTAGTGTTGGAGAAAAGTTGTGTTGTGAAAATATGTGTTATAGCAGAACTGACTGTACATGTTTTCCATTATGGTGTTTCCCACAAAGGATGGTGGCAATACACCTTACTTTGGCTGCTTAGGATAAAAGTAGTGCAGCAATACCTCGCTTAGCATGGCCTCAAACAGCACGGGTTTCACTATAACACGATTTTCAATTGAGTTTAAATCAAAAATTTACTGTACATATTAAAACTCATTCAACAGCCTAGACACTCTACATATATGCTGTATTGTTGTAGCCTAGGAATGCATACATATATGCTGCAGTGCCAACTCTATTGTCTCACATGCACATGTGCCAATAACCATGTGCAAATAAATGTGCTTGAGTTGAGTGGAGCTATTGGCACATGCACATGTGCAAATAGCTCCCCTCAGGCAGTTACTGGCAACGTGCAGCAGTGTTCAGTATTCTTAATTCCAGCCTGAAGGACGACACGATAGCTTTTCATTTCACAATTTATTTTTTACCCCTTTAAATCTGATCAAAAATATATTTGCATCTTGGCTAGAAATCGCTGCCAACAACATGTGTTCCATTTGGCAGCATGTTTTGCCCCATTTGGCAAATTATTTCACTGGTTTGAATCAGGAATTCAGACAGTTGCCAAAGACATTGTGAAGATTGGAAAAGACTTGGGATTTGAAACTTTTTGACACTGCCAATGTATGTGACTGCATCGACTCACATGCAAATGACTTAGATGATGCAACTCTCCTTGAAATTGACAAGCAAAATGCAGATGAAGAAGAGGAAAACAATTCTCAAGTGGATAACACCGAAGTGGCACCAAAAAAATTTTCAACAGAAGAATTGGAGAGTTTTTCGGGGGGGGGGGGTTGACATAACCTGCGAGGTGATTATGAATGGAAATCCAAATGTTTAACATAGCATCAAGACATGGCAAATTTTCCAAGATGGGTTTGATGCTAACAAAGACTTGTACGCCGATAAAAAGAAGAAACGACTTCATGGAATTTATTATTGAAATATCTAAATAAACAATAATGCTTTTTTTCTCTTCTCTAATGATGTTACCTTTCATTAATAAAATTTTTACAATATTTTTAATTTCAAATCCTTTTAATTGGCTATCAACCACAAATTATTTATAGATTTATTATAATTTGTTTATAGACTGTTTCTGTGGTACGCATTCAATTAAAACCCATTATAATTATGCTTCAATCAGCATGGTTTCACATAACACAGAACAGTTTCGGTACTAATTATCATGCTATGCGGGGTATTGCTGTACTTGTCTTCAGAAGTGAAGTGGGGTTCATAGGAATTCCTTATAGCATATAGACTTCGGAGAAGTATGGTGCTATTATTTTCCATAATCTTTCAGGGCTATGTGGAGAGCATTGTGGTGTATAGGCACTTTGTTTTGTAGAATTGTAAATTAGTGCTCTGTAATCAAGTAAGTTATTTTAAAATTGCAATGAAGTGCATGTGTCTACTTTCCATGTTGCAGATATAGCTCATAGGATATATAATTTCTTTCAACAGTTTGTTCTTAGATGTTAAGTGTAATCTTAAAAGGTCAATTTCTTATTGGGAGTTATTCAAAGAAATTGTATGCTTAGTATTATTGTGATTACTTTTCTCAAAGAATTAGTTCTAGATCTGGGTGTAAGTTTTGTTTTTTTACAGAAATGTATTGCTACTGTCTTTTTTTCGCTACTGTTGCAGTTGGCACTCTATTGTTTGAATGTTTTGGGAGTGAAAAGAAATTCTGAAATCTTCAACATAATTGTTGAAGATTTCAACTTTTATGTTGAAAAGGGTAGCACCAACTACCGATCACTGTTGCACTCCTTCCTGTATGAAGAGATGTGATAGTGTGGTTAATATTGTAATACAATGCCTTTATGCTTTTTCTGTAATACAACATATTAACATTACTAAAAGTGGCACAAGAAAGCAACTTATACAGCACAAGTGGGGGTGGGGGACACTTCCCATTTCACCTATCCATATGCTCCTAAAGTTTTTCCACTTCTTACTTGAATTTATTTAATTTATTTAACATATCAACTTCCACAATGACAGATGGAAGATTTCTTCCAGCAATCAACCACTTGCTGGCTAAAAGCAAATTTCTGCTCATCTGTTCTGCAACTGTCTTTCCTCAATTTGAATTTATTGCTCCTAAAGTGCGTAATCTGAGCAAGAAGAAGAAATCCATCAGCATTGAGCTTGCTTGAAACCATTCAAGGCCTTATACACCTCAATCAGATCACCTCGCATGTTCCTAGTTTCCAGATGTTGCAATTTGCAGAACTTAATCCTTTCTGGTAAGAGCACCCCCTTCCTTTGTTCTCCTCATAAATCTCATTGCCTTTCTCTGTACTTGTTCCAGCAACTCTACATCCTTCCTAAAATGAGGCCTCTATATCTTAGTTGGAAGAAAAATACGTTAGCAGTCAGCTTTATCCTTGGCTGAAGCGGCAATAGAACCATCTGGTTTTGAGAGAGGTGGGAACAGAGATGGGCAAAAGTTGCAGCCAATTGTTTTGGCAAGAGACCAGAATTCTCAGCTACCATTTGGACAAGAAGCAAGTTTTCTAATCATAGCCTGTTCAAAATCTAGTTTGAACTGATTAATAACTGCTTTACAATTGTTGCGAGCTTTGTTGTAGACAGAAAATTAACCTGAAGATTTGGAAACAAGCAAATTATGATATACAACATTCTTTTCTTCAAATAGCCTTAGTACATTTATTGGAAAACCAAGTTTAGATAAAGCCAGAGAAGACCAAAAAGAGTCTATTTCAAATTACTAAGTCTCTGACGGAATATCAGAACAAACATATGCACAAGTATCACCTTTAAAGTGAAGAGAATCATACAGCAAATTCGGACCACTGAGATGAGCAGTAATTGAATCAACCAATATCTGAAATTCTGTCAGAAAAAAAATAATTATGGATTTTTTTTTTTTTAATGAAAACCCCAAACATAATAGGTATTAGAACGTATAGTACAGTACACGGGTTGTAGGTTGAGAAGTTGAAAGAAGATATCTGTTGACATTAGACTTAAACTTCTGTAGACTGTAATTTTCAGGAAATACATATGAAGGAAGGTTGTTCCAGAAAAATGCAGTTGAATAAATAAATGAGGAAGATGAAAGGTAGGTTCTGTGAGTTTGAAGTTGGACAGTAAATGGATGTTGGCTGGTGGTGGCATGTGTTCAGACTGTTTTGAAAGAGAGAGGAGGAATTACAGAAGCCAATTCAGAAAAACAGTGCCCGTGGAAGTATCTGCAGAAAAGGCATGCAGCAGAAACAGAACATCTAAGAGATACTCTGTTAGAGATGAGTCATTAATTAACCAACTGCCGTCTTCTGAATGGAATCTAGAAGCCTGAGAGAGGTTTTGGAGGCACTTCCCCAGATGTGGGAACAATATTCCATGGTAGGGTGGATTTGCGATTTGTACAGAGTGAACACTGTTTGGAAGAAAAGTAACACCAAGAGTGAAAGAGAAAACCAAGTTTTTTAGATGCAGAGGAAGCAATATTTGTAATCCGACTTCTAATCTCTCTTGTGCTTGTGCCAAGAGAGAGATTAGAAGTCAGGGTGATCCCCAAAAGAGATATATCATCTTACCTACAAATCGGAGTGTCACCAAAGATATAAACAAAGGAGCAGAAGAATCCTTTTTGCAAGATATAAGACATGACTGAGTTTTAAAAGGATTGAAATCAACTAATTTGTCTTCTTCCACTGGAGAATTACCTGGAGATCGGCATTTAAGGAATTGGTACCTGATATTTGAAGAAGTTGAAGCTGATTGAGCAGGGCAAGGTTTCTCAAACTGGAATTCAATGTGCTATCATCAACAAAACTATGGATAGAATTTCCGGTTAATGGAAGAAGTCATTAATATACAAGAGGAAAAGAGTGGGAGAAAGAACTGAACCTTGGGGGATACCAGCATTGGTGGAGAATTGAGCAGTCAGAGAGAAAACTGGATAATAAATTACAAAAAACAGTTGGCAAACCGTAAGATGAAAGCTTGTTTAGAAGACCTTTATGCCAAACACGATCGAAAGCCTTTGAGATGTCAAGAGCAACTACTTGTGTTTCACCAAACCTTTCCATTGAATTAGTCCATAAATGGGTAACATAAGCCAGAATATCACCAGTGGATCGACACTGACGGAATCTATACTGGCGATCATTGATCAGACAGAAGGTTTCTGGTTAGGTTAAGAGTTGGCGGTTAATTGATTTCTCCATTACTTTAGAAAGAGTGGAAGTAATTGCAATGGGACAATAATTGGGTGGGAAGGATTTGTCACTCTTTTTAGGAACTGGCTGGATATGAGCCAATTTCCAAGTAGAAGGAAAAACGCCTTTGGAATAAGAAAGTGAATAAAGGCAGCAATGAACAGGAGTAAGTTCAGGAGCGCAGGTTTTGATAACAAGTGGAGAAATATCATCAGGACTTGGAGCTTTCTTAGCATCAAGATTCACCAAAATCTTGACATCCTTTTGACAGATCACAGGAGTCATTGAATGGAGTATGTTTTGAATGGTGGGTGGTTTTTTTACCAAGATCATTAATACATGAGTTGGAAGAAAAATGGGATGCTAGCAGGTCAGCTTTATCCTTGGCTGAAGTGACAACAGAACCATCTGGTTTTGACAGAGGTGGGAGCAAAGATGGGCAAAAGTTGCAGCTAATAGCTCTGGCAAAAGGTCAGAATGCTCGGCTATCATTAGTGCAAGAAGCAAGTTTTCTACTCTTAGCTTGTTCAAAATCTAGTTTGGACTGATTATTATCTGTTTTCCAATTGTTGCGACCTCTGATGTAGGCAGAAAATGGAACGGAAGAATTGGAAACAAGCCAATTACGATATGCAATATTCTTCTCTTGAACAGCCTTAGCACATTTATTGGAAAACCAAGGTTTAGATAAAGGACGAGAATTTTTTTTTTTTTTTTTGATTTGGTAGTTGTTGGCGCATCGGCTTCTGTGGCCATATTGCACCTCCCAAGGTTTTTGCAGTACTTTGATCCAAGCCCGAGGCGGGAATCGAACCCGCGACCTCTGGGTTGCCGGGCAGGTACTTTACCCACTCGGCTAGCCCGGTCGGCAGGACGAGAATTTAAGGTGGAATGTGGAATAAACAATTCCATTCCTATAAGAATAATTTCACTGACATGATCTGAGAAAACTTTGACATCAGAAGTTTTGAAACAGTAATCTGACCAAAGAAAAGAAGAAAAGAAATCTCGCAGGTCATCCCATTTTGCATTCTTGTAATGTCAAACAACACGAGGTTGGGAATAGCCATGAGATATAAAGGCTCCAATGGAGAAGAGACAATCATGAAGTTGTGATCTGTGGTGCCTAAAGGACCACTCGCTTCTACCATATACTTAGAAGTCTTGATTGTGAGAAAAAGATCAAGCATGTTGGCTGTAGGATTAGGATTGTCCGGTATTCTGGTAAATAAATGAAGAATCTGTGCAAGGTCATTAGTAATTGCAAAAGCCTCAGCATCTCAACCAGCTGGGGTCTGTGTGACTAGAAAAATGGAAGTCAGCTGGAATTGTGAACATTAAAATCACCAAGAAAAATTACCTCGCTGTTAGGAAAGTTGCAAAGAGAGGAAGTCAAAGAGTTCCAAGTGATTGGTGGAATTGGGAGGATGGTAGAGACAACAGATGAATTTGACACAATGAGGTAGAGATATTTTAAGCCAGAGAAGATCGAAAGAGGAGATTCCAAATTACTAAGTCTCTGACAGGTAAAATCGACATATGCATATGTGTACCACCTTTGAGGCAAAAGGAATCATGCAGCAAAGAATTTGGGCAACTGAGATGAGCAGTTGTTGAATCAACCGATAACTGAGATTCTGTCAGAAAACGTACATGGGGTTTGGCAGACTGTAAGTGGAAAAGGACATCATTGAGATTAGAACTGAGACCACATATATTTGTGAAAATAACCGGGAAGTGTTTGGGAGGTTTAGATCTTTTTGCAGATAAGATTAGCATTAGTTGAGGCATATGATGCAAGAAAACAAGCTTATTCAGCATCAGCCAAAAAAAAACAAAAAAAAAACACCCCTTTCACTTCACCCCTCCGTTCTTTCGAAATACCTGTCCAGCTGAGCCTTAAATTTATTTAGGCTATCAACTTCCACAACAGGGGATGGAAGTCTGTTCCACCAACCAACTACCCGCTGGCTAAAGGCAAATTTCCGCACATCTATCCTACATCTGTCTTTCCTCAATTTGAATTTATGCCCTCTCAGGTGATTATTCTGAGCAAGAGGTAGTATCCCATCAGCATTGAGCATGCTCAAACCATTCAAGGGCTTTGTACACCTCTACCAGATCACCTCGCCGGTGCCTAGTCTCCAGACACTGTAATTTGCAAAACTTAAGCCTTTCTTTGTAAGAGCACCCCTTTGTTCCATTCACTAATCTTGTTGCTCTTCTCTGTACTCGTTCCAGCAGCTCTACATCCTTCTTGAAATGAGGCCTCCAAACCTGTATACAGTACTCAAGGTGCAGCCAGACCATTGCCTTTGCTCTTATTAGTAAGAAACCATTGCCTTTGCTCTTAATAGTAAGAAAAAGTGGATAGGCTATGCTGTATGAAGTAATGAAATTTTTGGATATGGTGTACACACAGGGAAAATATCAACTGTTCAGGGCGTCCATACGTTCCGAACCCTTTACGGTGTTTTAAATGCCAGAAGTATGGACATTCTCAAATGGCCTGCCGTGGAGTCCTTGCATGCGCTCGATGCGGTGCGAAGGACCACGAAACAACAGCATGTTCAGCCGCAAAACCCACCTGTATTAACTGTGAAGGCGAACACTCGGCCTACTCACGAGCATGCCAGAGGTGGAAAGAAGAAAAAGAAATTCAACGGCTGAAGGCAGAGCTAAATATATCATACCAGGAGGCAAGGAAATCGGTCAAACCCCTGAATATCAACAAACCTACCTACGCCCAGAAGGTAGCAGGGAGATGTTCCGTCGGAACTCAGACGGACATGACCATTCCTCCAAAGGAGTCTTTCACTCCCATCGCGCAGTATCTCTTAAATTCTCAAAAATCTGCACAAAAGGACCAATCAGCTGCCACTCCTATATCGGTACCTCCTAATGCTCCACAAGTAACAAAGGTAGTTATGAAAGAAAAGAATAAGAAAGAGGAAGTCCCCCCTAGTACCCAAGAAAAGATGGATGTCGAGCAGAAGGAGGTACCCGAAGATTCAGTCTTGGAACTCTTTGCGGAGGAGGAAATGGACACTGGACAGCGTCCATTCTTCCCCAAAAACGATAAATCCAACACTGATAAAAGTAAGCCCTCAGCACCTCGGAAGCCGCCTGATGGACCCACCAAGCCAAAATAATGACTAAATTCCTACAATGGAATTGTCGTGGATTCCGGAAAAACGCAGACGACATCAAGGCACTCCTGCAAAAGCACAAACCATCGTGCTTTTGTATACAGGAGACTTACCTAAGGGCAAATGATGACCCCAGGATGCACAACATTACTATCATTCGCAAGGATAGAACTGGGGATGGCCCTGCTCATGGAGGAGTCGCAATCCTTGTGGGCAACCATACCCCTTTTCAGCATCTGCAACTTACTACCAGCATAGAGGCAGTAGCAATTCGAATAACAGTGGGGTTTTTACTAACTGTTTGCTCTATATATTTGCCACCTGGTACTGACATCTGCCAGAAAGTCCTTGATGATCTCGTAATGCAGTTGCCTCCCCCCTTTCTTACTTCTTGGGGACTTTAATGGACATAACACCCTGTGGGGTAGAGCTAGCATTAATAGAAGGGGACGAGTCATAGAGCGTATGCTCATTGACAATGACCTCTGCCTTCTTAATGTGGGAACAAACACCTTTTTCCATATGCCTACCCGTACGTTTTCTGCCATTGATCTTTCTATCAGCTCGCCTTCTCTTCTCTCGTCACTTACCTGGGAGGTAGAAGGTAACCTGTATGGAAGTGATCACTTCCCCGTTATAACCACCTTAATTACTGGGAGACCTTGTCTTCCTGTCAGGTTACCGCGGTGGAAGTTTGATCAAGCTGACTGGAGTGCCTTTCAACACCTGGCAAAATTTGACAACTCTACAGTCAGTCAGGAGCCTATCAATGATGCAGTTACGTGCATAAAAGAAAATATTGTCCATGCAGCTGCAACTACAATTCCAAAAACATCCACCCGGTTTCCTCCATTTCCAAAGCCATGGTGGAATCCAGAATGCACAGCAGCTAAAAAGGCTCAAAACTTGGGGGATATTTCGAAGATATCCTACCACAGTCAACCTATTAGCCTTTAAACGTGCCCGAGCCAAAGCACGCTACATCCGCCGTCAGAGTCAAAGGGAATCGTGGATCCGTTTCACATCATCCATTACCCAGACGACCAGTACTAAGGTGGTCTGGGAAAAAATCCGGAAAATGAAGGGAAAATGCACAGCACACCCCTCATCGGTCCTTGAATATAATGGATGTACTATTGCAGACTCTACTGCAATAGCCAATGCTCTTGGGGAAACTTTTTCTAACATCTCTGCAACATCATCTTACTCCCCAGAGTTTCTGGTCTTAAAGCACAACATTGAAAAACAGGCCCTTAAATTCACATCGAAGGGTTCCCACCCATACAATGGGCCATTTAATATCAATGAGCTGAAAACAGCAATCGCCCGTACAAAGGCTACATCTGCTGGACCAGACAACATCCATTATGAAATGATCAAACATCTTTCACCAGAATCCATGGACCATGTGCTCTTCCTGTACAACAGAATCTTCCTTGAAGAGCATTTTCCGGATACCTGGCGCAAGGCAACTATTCTTGCTTTTGCTAAGCCAGGAAAGGATCCTATATGTCCAAAAAACTATCGTCCCATTGCTCTGACCAGCTGTCTGTGCAAAATATTGGAGAGAATGGTCAATGCCCGTCTCTTATGGTATTTAGAATCGAACGATCTTCTCTCCCGCTTTCAGTGCGGCTTCCGAAGAAACAGGTCCACACTGGACCACTTAATTAGACTGGAAACATCTATCTGAGATGCTTTCCTAAAAAGAGAACATTTGGTGTCCATCTTCTTTGACATGGAAAAAGCGTACGACACAACTTGGAGATTTGGTATTTTAAAAGACCTTTACAACCTTGGTCTAAGAGGCCACCTTCCAATTTTTATCAAAAATTTTTTATCCTGCCGTTATTTCCAAGTTCGTGTAGGATCCTCCCTTTCGCGGCCCTTTTGCCAAGAGGAGGGGGTACCACAAGGATCTGTCTTAAGTGTCACGCTTTTTGCCATTAAAATAAATTCTATTTCTGAACAACTTCCTCCAACTATAAACAGTGCACTCTACGTCGATGACTTCAGCATATTCTCTCAATCATGCAATATGAGGGTTATTGAGAGACAACTACAACAAGCTATTGACCGTCTTAACTCCCGGACCACGGCCAATGGTTTCAGGTTCTCACCGGAGAAGACCGTTTGCATACATTTTTGTCGCAAACGTAACCTCCACCCTGAGCCTGAATTACGACTTGGACAAAGCACCATTCCAATTGTATCAGAGGTGAAATTCCTGGGACTCATTTTTGACAAAAAGCTGACATTTGTCCAACACATTTGTCAGCTTCGCACAAAGTGCACGAGAGGGCTTAACATCCTCCGCTCTCTCTCTCTTCTACCTCTTGGGGTGCAGACCGGTGCACTCTTCTACGTCTGTACCGTGCACTTGTACGCTCAAAATTAGATTATGGGTCTCAGGTATATGCATCTGCCAGAAATAGCGCTGTTCGTTGGCTTGACCCCATCCATGATCAAGCCATTCATATTGCTACTGGTGCATTCAGAACATCACCTGTCCAAAGTCTGTATGTCGAAGCAAACGAACCATCCTTGTCACTTCGACGAATGCAGTTGTCTCTACAATATGCCTTCAAGCTGAAGTCCCTACCAGACCATCCCACGTGGACATCCGTTTTCGAGCCACGATGGGAAAATCTCTACAACACACGACGGACCGCCAATCGCCCATTCGGAATTTGTCTTCAAGAGCTACTCAATGAGCTTAACATCTCGGTAGACAAGGTCGCTCAATCACCAAAGGAGCCCCTTCCACCCTGGCATGCACAAACACCAGCATGTGACTTCTCGCTCAAGATTGCAACGAAGTCGAATACTCCAATTTCTGTCTACCTTCAGCTCTATTCACAACACCGTGCAGAACATTCTGACTTCTTGCCAGTGTACACAGGCGGCTCGAAGTCAGAATCGTATGTGGGATCTGCTGCTGTCTTTCCAAATAATACCATATCAGAGCAGATACCCGTTGACTGCAGCATTTACACTGCAGAGCTGCATGCCATAGAGTTAGCTCTAGATCACATAAGAAAACATCGTTACCAACGGTGTATTATATACGCCGATTCAATGAGTGCACTACAGGCTTTATCAGCGATGTCACACACTAATCATCCAACCCTGTCCCGAATCCAGCAGATAATATACAGCCTCTATATAAGTGGATTCGATATCCGCTTCTGCTGGATCCCCAGTCATATCGGGATTAGAGGAAATGATTTGGCTGACACTGCAGCCAAATCGGCAGCCCTGACGGATAATCTTGACCTGTTAGTCCCCTATACAGACTACAGGCAAGTGATCCATAGTAACCTACAATCTCGGTGGCAAGATTCGTGGCATCGACTGATTACTACAAACAAACTATGTCGAATTAAGCCTGTGATCCATCCTTGGCGGTCCAGCTTACGCAGGGATCGCAAAGAGGAAGTTGTTCTTGCTCGGCTCTGCATAGGACACTGTCATGTTACACACTCCTTTTTGCTGAGGGCTGATGACCCTCCTATGTGCGAGCAGTGCGACACCATTTTATCGGTTAAACATATTTTATGTGACTGTACCAATTTTAGAAATGCTCGTTTTACTGCTTTTAACCATCCGACTGAGCCATATACACTCAGTCAGATTTTATCCGACAATGACCATGTGTCTGCTATTTTTAGTTTCCTAAAAACAGTAAACCTTTTTACTCGTATTTAAAAAAATCTTATTATTTTAAGATTTACTAGTTACTTGTTTACTGATCTTTGTCTTTTACAGTTTATACTTGTTTTTATACCCTGACTTAGTGACCTAATTCATTAGGTCACTGAAAGTTTTACCTTTTTATGACAAGGTTTTGGCGCATTATAGCCTTAGTTGCTGATGCGCCAATAAAACTCAACCAATCAACCAACACATGGTAAGAATATACCAAGATCCTTGACATAATGTGGCCTCGACAATGCCCCCTTGCATTCACACTACTTGGACTCCCTCCAGTCATTATCTGGCAGTGTAGGGGCAGCAATATTATACACTGGCTGATCCAGAAGCCTCCTAGAGAGTTAAGAATAGGTTTGGTCCGGTGTACTAACTAGCGGCCCTCCTGCAAACACCGTTTTACTGCTGTACCCTCGAAATGTAAGAAAGCTTGGATCTCGTCATGATGTCCATCATTACTCAAAAGACATTACTCTGGAGACTAAACATGGATTCCACCACTTCAAGCATCCAATAAGCAAAGTGGTGGTATTGCACCAGTTGATGAGAGTCATCTACTACCTAGTATTGCCTGGTAACACAGAGGGGTGGCATTCCTCCATGTGGTGTGGGTACCACACCTAGACTCCTGCTTATGTTGGCTCACACCTGGGTGGTCACCCACAGTGTGCCAGATGTCATATTTCAGAACTGGCACATGGTAGTTATACCCAGGATTACTAATAGTCCCCCCATTGTGAAGGTGCAGGCAGAGGATTTGACTGTCACAAACTGACCGGACTTCGCCAAAATTAGGAACACTTGACTTGAGTGTCACCTGAATATCAGTTCCATCAGCATTTAGACTCCCAGATAGCAAGCACAGTCAGGCATATCAGAGGGAATGTCTGTGACACCCTCGAGGACCAGGTGATCCTGTATTATCAGACTAGATGATCCTGCATTGCATATTTAACCAGTGTCTCCATTATTTTCCCCGGAACAGAAGTTAAATTAACAGGTCTGTAATTATTCGTCTCACCCTTTGATTCCCCTTTGTAAATTGGCAATACATTTGCACATCTCCAGTCTGTAGTGACCTCCCACCCCTCCTGGTGCCTTTCTCATGTCTAACTTCAACAATTTCCCCTTGACTTTGCTTGCAGATATTACAACATCATTTAGTTCCCTATTAGAGTTTGATAAACTTCTGACCTCCACTTCTTACACATGATGAATTCCACATGTGTGAATGTGGAATTCATCATGACTTGATTACAGACTAGCATATTATTATAACTACCATAGGCTTCTGTATTACCTTAATTTATATGCATCCCATGCATTTTTCTTCTCTGCCATGAGTCTTGTTAGTTCATCTGACATCCATTTAGAACAGTATTTCTTACTTGGTATGAAAAGCCTAGTAACTTCCAAGGTTAATTCCTTGAATGCTTCCCATTTAGAATTTTCTGTTGGTAACATTATCTGTTGTTCCCACTGTATAGAATTTAAAAACTGTCTGAGACCACTGTAGTCACCTTTATGAAAGCAAAAACCCTTTACAAAAAGGTACACTGTGATTATTGCTGCCTAATGTTTCCTTTACCTCCAGATTCCTAATGCATGAATAATCACTGCTGATAATCATATCAACATTATTACTCCTTCTGGTTGCCTCTCAAAAATGCTGCTGTGAAAAACATTCATCCAATAAAGCCACAAAAGCCTTGATAGTGTGTGAGTGACCAACCAACAAGTTACAGTCAATATCAAGTTAAAATTCCCCATTATAAGACGTTCTGATTTTCTGACCCACTCTATTTTATGTCAAGTTGTTCATTGTATACTCATCTATGTCATTAAGCCTATAACACACACCTACTCTCATTTTTGCTTTCCCAGTGCTTATGTCACACCAAAATGACTCAGCATTGCACTGGTCAGCCATGTCAACTGGATGCCTTAGATTTTATGTTTCCTAACTAACAGCATAATGTCCTCTTCCCTTCCTGCCAGGTCTGCCTTTTCGTACAGATTGTACTCCCCAAATTCAAATTATGCATTCCTTATATATCTGTATGACACCATGTTTCTGATGTCCCAACAATCCTTTGACTCTTGACCAGCACTTCAAATTCATCAAATTTATTTACTGTACTCCTAGCTTTGGTATACATGCACCTGTTCTTTATCTTAGTTACTCTAACATAGCCCATGTATTTAGTTGGTCCATGATGACTCCCAGTAGTTCTTGAAATCCCCAGCACCTTTCTTTCCAGGTTGTTGCTCATTCCAATAGAAGCAGTGCAAGGATCACTTTCAACTCTGCCTACAGCTATTGTTACTCTATTAGTTTGTGAATCTCCCCCTCCAAGCTAGTAGTTTTCTGACCCACGTAACACTGCCTCGATAGCATCAGCAAATATTTTTGCACCCTTTCTATTTGAGCATATCCCATCCCTCTTGAAACAGTCTCTCCTGTTAACAAGCACAGACCATGATGACAAAAATCCTGTCCCATGAGCCTTGCACAATCTCTTTAGGGCTGAATTGATTGACAAGGTTCTCGTCATATACTACCTCCTATCATGTTTAGGCAGAATTGCAGACACTTTCAAATTTAACGCTAACTCATGACTTTTTTTCAAAATCGACCTGAAACTGTTAAGCAAATCCGTAGATCTCCTACTCTTGTTCATTAGTCGCAACGTGTATAACAATATCACCTTTTGTGCCTTTAAAAGATGATATCTGGTCCTCAACACCATCAACTTTTGCCCACTGGCAGACATACCCTAGTCCTATTCTACATATCCTTTTTGCATAATATATTTCCCATTTTACTGACAATAGAGTCACCAACAACAATAAGGCCTTCTGCCTTATTGATTGCTGCCGCTGTGTTGCCTGATGATCAAGTGCATGCTTTGGCATTGATGTGGGCAGCTGAGAGTTTGATATGCCCCCAATTTAAATCCTTCAGTAGTGTCCACCCTATTCTTCAAGCTCTCATTCATAAAGGCCCATAATGCGCTGAGCTCTGAGTTTGCACCTAAAATCCTCGCACTCTTTACATCAAGCACCCACAAAGACATCCCTCTTGGCAATATTATGTCCTGTTCTTGGTAGCTCCACAAACATCAAAGAAGCAGTACACTGCCTTGAGCTTTTTGTTTTATTACTCTGGTCTGAGGCATGATTTCGGTTCAGATTCAATATATTTAAAAATATTATGCTAAACTTATATCCTAATGCAATAATTACACTGTGCACTGGTTATGCAATGGAGTTTACATTTTATATATATATATATATATATATATATATATATATATATATTTCAATATCGAGTATATGTATTTTGTATCTCCTACGAAGTTTACATTTTATGAATTCCTTATCTCCTATCAAGTTTAATTTTTATGTATTATGCTATAACGCTATGTTTGTTAATTATAAGTAGTTATAATAGATAATAAATTTAACTATCTATCAGCAACCTGAAGTGATTCAATCTCAAGTGACCTATTTGCGATACTGTATCTACCCCAAATTACTGATACTAAAAACTCTACAAATATTAATGTTGTACGTTACAGACTACGTGATAAAGTTATTTTATTAAAACATGTAAGCAATACTATAGTTTATAAGCATCTTCTGCTACAAAGCTATGTAGAAACCTTCAGTATCTGCTATGTCAATATTAAAACAATGGCAACAAAATTCGAACATTCTTATCGATACAACACAATGCTGGCAGAAGTCGACTGTTGTTTTTTTAAGTAATTACAAGGGCCAAATAAAGAACAAATACACCAGATTAATCAGGAAATCACAAATAAATGCTAAACTACTAATTTTAAATCAAAAGTTAGAGAAAAACAATAATTTCAAATCAATAAATAAAATTCCACTTAGCGGCTCCCAAAAAAAAAAAACATGTAATGCCTCTTTAGCACAAAAACATGTCAAGTGTTGCAAAATATTGCTGTATTGTTTTTTTAATGAAAGCATTTCTTTTATCATTTAAGTGTAAAGTGGACCAGTTTTTGTATAAAACCACATTGGATAGACTCAGAAGGTTACAGGCCACTGCCTGTAACCTTCTGAGTCTTGAAACTAGAAACCATATTAATTAGGCAGTTATGATTTTTTTAAAGATTTTTCCAAGACAGCTAGTTAATTTTATGGGTTTGGTAATTCTGATTTGTGGTATCTTTATCTGGTTTTGGAAATGCTTTGCAGTAATTTGGGAAATAATTTTTAGGTATAATTCTGTTATATAAGAAGAGAAGTGATATCAACAAATTCTTGTCTAGTACTCTCATAGAGAAATTTAATCTCGACCAGCTACACTTTGCTTTGTCTGGGAAAGAGCTTTGTGCAGTTTTGTCTGAGTGAAAGGTTGATTACGTGGCTCATTATTTTTATTGAAGAAGTTCAAATTATATGTTTCTGCATGTGCCTTCTATTTTTGAAAAGTTTATTTTTACTAATATTAGATTTTTAATATTTCTGCTAATTTTTTAGATTTTTGCTGATTTTTACTAATATTAGTAGTGGAAATTGATGCAAGAAAGCAAACTTATGCAACATCAGCCAAAAAAAAAAAAAAAAAAAAAAAAGCCAACGCTTCCAGTATCACTTGTTCATCCTTCTAATAGTCTGTCTAGTTCTTCCTTGAATTTATTCAAACCACCCACATCTACAACACCAGTGGTAGTTTGTTCCAACAATTGACCACCTGCTGGTTGAAGGCTAATTTCTGCACACATACCCTACAACCAGCCTTCTTCAATGTGAATTTATGACCCTTCATAGTAGTATGAGCAAGAGGAATGATTCCATTGGCATTCACCTTATTCGTCCATTCGCAATCTAAACACCTCAGTCAGATCTCCTTTCAGGTGCATGTAGTCTCTACACGCACCTGATCTCCTTTCAGGTGCGTGTAGAGACTACACGCACCTGAAAGGAGACTTCAGTTCTGCATAACACAGCAGAACTGAAGGTGCTGTGTTATGCAGAACTGAAGCCTTCTCTGGTAAGTATACAAAAATTTTTCCTCTCACTAATTTGTTCTTCTGTGTACCAATTCCTAAAATGAGGCCTCCAGACCTATATGCAGTATACAAGATGTGACCTGACTCTTGCCTTATACATTGAGATAATCACCTACTTATCCCTGCTGGCAAAAGTCCTGTATTATCATTGACAAAATACCATGTGCTGTTCTGGCAACTGCATCTTGTCTACACTGCTTGAGAACTTTATATCTGACTGCACAATTACCTTAGGTCTTTTTTCATTCTCCACCACCTTGAGTGTGGTACCGCACAGTTGGTATGTTAATGTGGGATTATGGTTCTCCATAATGAGTACCTTGCATTTGTTAATATTAAACTTCAATTGCCTCTTCTAAGCCGATCTGCCTAATTTGTCTAGATCTTGTTGCAGTAGAACACCTGATTAATATAATTAACCACCCTGCCAACCATCATCATCTGCAAACTTAGACATTAGGCCTGATATGCTTTCATCAATATGATTAATAATTAGAAAACAACAATGGGCCCAGTACTGAACCCTGGATAACTCTGCTAATACCTTAATCCAAGGAGAGCAATGCCCAGGGATAACTATTTTGTCTTTTCCCATACAATCATTCCTTTATCTATACAGTAACTTGCCCTTAAAACCACACTGCTCCAATTTATATAGCAGTTTTATGTGCAATGGTGTTAAAAGTATTTCTAAAATATAAGTATATGATGTCAGAATTATTTTTTGCATCTAGTTCCTTTGTTAGTGTGTCATAGACATAGTATCCAATCAGATTGGTCAGATTGCCCCTTAAACAATTTCATGCTGTGACTGCAGTAACTGCATTCCTGTCTAGATAATTCTACATTACTTCTTTAACGAGCAATTTCATAATTTTCCCTAGAACAGAAGTCAAGCTAACAGGTCTATAATTACTTATGTTACCCTATGATTCCCCTCCTTTGTGAATTGAGGATACATTTGCATATGTGTAGTTTTCAGCAACCTCACCTGAATTCAAGGGTGCTCTCTAATTATGGCTAAATATTTGCTAACTTCTTTTGCTGCTTCCCTTAATATAATTGCTTAGATCCCATCCATGTAAATGCTTTTTTTTTTTTTTTTTTTTTTTCTCCCCATTTAGCTTCAACAATTTCACTTCCACTTTCCTCTCAGTTGTCATAAAATCATATAGTTCCCTCTCAGATTTTGATACACTTCTGGCATCACCATCCCTAAAAAATTCCTCATGTGTTGAGCAAATTACTGATGAAGTGCAAATTACTGATTTAGATTTTCAGGAATCTGGGCAGTTAAACCATTCATATCTAGTGAATCAGGGTGAGTCATTCCCTTCCTTCTTGTGTTTTCATAAGTAAAGAAGTCTGCTGTTTATTTTTTCATTCATCTGACTTACTGATCTTGTAATCTGACTTACCTTGCCTAACCTCCTTTGTGAATTGATTTCAGGCTAGTTTATATTTATTGTAGGCTTCTGTATTGCCTGATAATGCATTCTGTGCATTATTTTTCTCTGCCATGAGTTTCCTTAGTACATCTGACATCCATTTAGGTCTTGAACATCCATTTAGGTCTAAGCCTTGAACATCCATTTAGGTCTTGAACATCCATTTAGGTCTAAGCCTTGAAGTATCTCTTAATTTTTATAAGAAGCTTAGCTCATAACTTCAATCAGTTTATTTTGTTGTAGACAATTTAAAACTGTCTGAGACCATTGTAATCACCTTTACAAAAGGAAAAGCCATTCCCTTTGCCTTCGACAGTAGTTATATCTTTAAGTAAATTCCACATTACCCTGCCAGTTACTGGGTGTTTTATGTGCAGATTCTTAATGGATGAAGGGTCGCTGCTGATAATTAGATGAAGTGCATTGCATCTCTCATTGCATCTCTGGTGTAGGAAACAGTCATCCAATAAATCCAAAATGTCTTGCCACTCCTTTGTGTGAGTAACCAATCCACAGGGTCCAGTCAATATCTGTAAAGTCCAAGTCCTCCATTATGAGATGTTCTGATTTACTGGCACACTCTGTATATATACAAGGGTTTAAAAAAAAAAAAAGATTTGTATTTACCCAGAAGTATTTGTGATAGAAGGTTGAAATAAACATGATGTATTACACTTTTTCAACAGAGTCACCAGACAAAACACATTTTTGCCACCTCTCAATGCACTTCTACAGGCCAGTTTTGTAGAAGTCCTCTGACTGTCCTTCAAAGCATGACTTGGCAGCAGAAATCACCTCGTCATCAGTAGCAAAGTGTTTTCCTTGAAGAATGAACTTCAGGACAGGAAAGAGGAAGAAATCCAAGGTTGCAAGGTCAGGAAAAAGCAGGATGTGGTAATATTTCATTTTTCCTGGCATATTGGCAACATTTCATTCATGTGCACTTTGTGTCCATTAAATTCACAATCACATTTTATATATATATATATATATATATATAAAATGTGATTGTCTGACAGTTGCCATGTTTAGGTGACAGTAGCATCCTGTCTGGCTGAATGATGATAAATGCAAGATGACAAAAATGTGTCATCTTGCATTTACTACCAATTTTAAACACACACACCAACCGTTTATGACCGATTGAAAAATAAAATAAAATGATAAAGACTGTAAAATAATATTTACAAAAAACTTTTAATTATTTACAAAAAAAAAAAAAAAAAAAAAACCTGAAATATAACAAAAATAAAATAAGTAAATAAGTTAAAATACATTAAAATATAAATATAAAAGCGATAAAAAAGACGATAAAAACACTATTAGAGCTTTCGGAGGTGTCTACCTCCTTCCTCAGTAATAGTGAGACTTAAACGACACATCCTTAAGTACCAGGTTCATTGCATTTATCAAGATGACACATTCTTGCATTTATCAAGATGACACATTTTTAAAATAAGTTAATTAAAAAAATTAAGTTAATTTTTTTATAAGTTAATAAGTTAATTAACTTATAAAATAAGTTAATTAAAAAAAAGTGTGTACTTGTGTATATATATGTATGACATGTATATAAATGGGCCGAATATGTGTGTGTGTGTGTTCTGACAGGTCCCCCAAATTAGACTGCAGTGGGAGCAACCTATTAGAAGTACCCCTGCCACCCTGATGTCGTGCCTTTTCTCACCTTGAGGCATGGTGTGGAAGCTGCTGATGGCTCCAGCTGGTCTGGCTGTGTGGGATCTTATATAAAGAGCCACTGTGCATCTATAGTGCAACCCAACATAGGGCACCCTGGCCCTATGATTTTACCCCCAACCAATCCCATCCCCCTTTCCCCACCCAAACATTTTGTATGGTGGATTTTATTACCACAAAACGTTTACTATTTTTAAGGTCCCCCCCCCCCCCAATATGGAGGATGGGCTCCTTTCCACTGTGGTACCTTCTCTCTATTCCCACTAACTTCCTATTTCCAGATGGAAAGTCTTCCTATCATCCACTTTCTTTATCTTTATCTATTCCTTCCTACTTTCACTGTCTCCCCAGATCCCTTTTCATCTTCCAGAGTTCTCTCTGCTCTGGGGCTCTCCCTGACAAGCTCAGACGCAGAGCAGGGCTTGCCCCGCCAGAGACTATCTATCTCCTACTGTACCTGGCTGCCCCCCTTGTGGTGGTGGTGGTCAGGCAATGTGAGGTCCCACTACGGTGCCCTTTGCTAAATGCAGAGGAACAGCAGACCAACACTAGACTATGTGGACCAACACCAAAACTTACACTATCTCTGGTGTTTACCGAGTTTATACTGAAACAAAGAATATACATGAACCACTGGTGTTACTTGGCAATAAACACTATACACTGCCTTTTCTGTATTCGTTATACTCCCCTTACTCAAATTCTGAATCTTTTATATCTGAGTGATACTATGTTTCTGATATCCCCACAATGTGTGCATTTGATGACTTGACCAGTAATTCAAATTCATTTTTTTTTATTTACTATGCTCTTAGCATTAGTGTACATGCAATTGTTTTTACCCTTAGTAGCCCCAACACAGCCATGGGGATCTCCACAAAGTCTTTATATCCCCACCTTGTTTTCAGGCTGCTGCATGTTCCAATAGAAGCATGCAAGAATCATGTTTACTTCTGCCTTTGGCTAATGTTAATCTATTAGTCCTTTGTGTTCCCCTCCCACCCCAGGTTAGCAGTTTTCTGACCCACCTTACATTTCCTCAATTAATTTAATAAATAAACTTGCACCCCTTCTATTTAAGTGTATATCTTGTCCCTGTAAAAAGTCTCTCCTGTTAATGAGCCCAGGCTATGCTGAGAAAAATTCTACCCCACAAGTCTTGCACAGACTGTCCAGGGCTGAACTGATTGAAAAGGTTCTCATCATCTTCCTTTTAGAGTTTTAGAGGGTGGTTAATTGCTGGAACAAACTTCCATCTGTCGTTGTGGAAGTTGATAGGTTAAATAAATTTAAGGAGGAACTGGACAGGCAATTGGAGGGTATGGTGTGATTTTTTTTTTTTTTTTTTTTTTTTGGCTGATGCTGCATAAGCTCCTACACTTGCTTTCTTGCATCAAGTGCCACTACTACTACTACTATGTACTCCCTCCTATTGTATCTGGTCAGAATTATTGACACATTGAATTTCCATCCTAACTCAGGACTTTTTCCTCAACATTGCTCTGTAGTTTAATTCATTCGTCAGATCTACTCTTAATATCCTCAACCAATGTGTACAACCTTTTGTGCCCTTAAAAGATCTTAGCTGCTCTACAACATCATGAACTTAAGCACCTGGCACATATACCCTGGTTCTATTCCATCTGTCCTTTTTGTACAATATACTTTCCCCTTTTCTGAAAATTGAGTTTTCAGAAAAGGGGAAAGGATCCTTGGTCTCTCTGTGAGACCAAGGATCTCTGCTGAGAGAATGTTGTCGTGTTGTCTGATGCTGGGACATGGGCAGAATCAATGCACTAGTTGGCTGAGTGCTTGATGGGTCTTTCTCTTTTAATCGTTTGAGTGCATTAATCAACCCTATTCTTCAAGACCTCATGTTATCCCATCAAAATGCCAAATGTGCATTTAATCTTCTCATGCTCTTTGCAATGAATGCACATAAAGGCATCCCCTATGGCTGTCATGTCCTGCTATACTAAAGAGCTGAGATTCTGTGATTCCTGTTGTTTATTTTGTTCAAATCTGTTCTACTGTTTGTTTTTCTAGTAATTGTCTATGTGAACCAGAACAAAATCTTTTTTACTGATCTTGGTAATGCATCTGACTTTTTTTGCCACTAGATCTTTGTATTGAACCATGTTGGTTGAAGTAGGATTCCTTTGGAAAATATTCCACACTTTGATTTTCTTATGTTTCATTAGATTATGTGCATCATTCCACTGGTTTTGGATGTCTGAGGAAATTTGTTGAAGTTTTGGGTACTGTTAATTTTGCTGCTTTGAAGGAATTTGTCTATTACATATTTCACTGCAGAGTCAATTGATGCCTGTTAGATTAGTTGCTTTACTACTATGGCTATCTGTTTATACTTTTTCCCAGTTTGCTTTGTCCAGTTTACATTTTGGAGATTTCCTTGTTGTCATGGGGGTTGACTCCTTTAAAGTAATTTTTACTGGGAAATGGTCATTGTTCTGTGGGTCATTATGAGCTGCCCACTCAAGTTGAGGATATATTGTTGGAATGCATATATAGTTCTATATGCATTCCAAACAATTGCTGTGCTGGTTCCAGTGGGTAAATGTACATATGGGCGTTTCCTAACATTTGAGAGTGTTTTTCCAGAATAGTTTTTTAGGAATTTTGTTTTTCAAGAATTTGCCCTCCTTTATCTGTGTTTCGGTTTCCCTATAGGAGATGGTTGCCATTAAAATCTCCTATAATACGAAACGGGGAAAGCAGTTAACCTGCTATGTCTTTTAGTTCTGTATAGCTTATATCCTAACTTGGTGATAGGTAGATGGACATGATTGTTAAATGAACGTTTATTACAGTGCATACTGCTACAACTTCTCAAGGTTAGTCTGTAAGGAAATCATTTGGGTAGATATACTGGAATTTACTAGGATTGCTACATTCACCATGTGATGTGGTATTTGTAATTCTGTCTTTCCTGTACATATTTTAATCCTTTGTTGCTCATTATAACATAAACATAAACTTAGCAGATTATACACTAAGAGGTCATGGAGCAGATTATACTGTGTTAAGAGGTCCTTCAAATTAGCTGGGGAAACTTCTACTACTCTAATATAAAAAGCATACATTGATTGAGTTGGGATTTAATTTTAGCTTTGTATCTTGAGCCTGTTGTCTTTTGTTTATATGTTTTCTATCTTCCTTTTTTAGGGAAGTATGGTTTTTCCAATGTTCATATCTTCCTCTGCAGAAACTGATTACTGATTCTTCTGGTTGAATCTTTTCTTCTGCATCCATGCAATCTGCTTTATGTTGGTCTTGTCTGTGGTTCTCTCTTTTGTTGTATTTTGTTTTGTGAATTTGGTGGCTTTCTCTAGTTGGTAGTATGGAGATGGGTGTATTTCTGGTTTCTGTTTTGAAATATTGAGCACTGAAACATGTTCAGTCACCTGTGGATTCTTTTGGCAAAATGGTTACTTCCGTTTGTGTTTGAATTGTTATTTGAGTTTATGTGACTATTATGGTCTGTTTGTATATTGTGGTTGTATTTTTCTTTTAACCTCTCTTGGAATGTAACATTGTGTTTTACTTTGTATTCCTGTTTTCTCTTGCAGTCTTCACATTCTTTTGAGTAGGCATTATGCTCTTCTCTACAGTTGGGACATATTGAATTTTGTGCTGTACAGTCTTGTTGTGTATGTTCTTGAGATCTACACTTTGCACAGATAGCAAAAATCACTGTATAACTGTATGCTGCTTGAGAGTGCTCCTGCATTTAAAACATTAGAGGATTTGGAACATATGATCTCACTGTGAAATTCAGGTATCCTGCTTTTAGAGTTATATTAGTATTAATAGTTGCAAATGAGACAAGTTTGCCTAGTTCTTCCTTGAATTTATTCAGACTATCCACTTCTAAAACAGTGAATGGAAACTTGTTCCAGCAATCATCCACCTGTTGGCTGAAGGCAAACTTCTGCACATCTATTCTGTAACTATCCTTCCTCATTTTGAATTTATGCCCCCATGTGTATCTGAGGAAAAGCCCCATTGCATTGAATTTATCAAGCCATTCAAAGCCTTAAACACTTCAATCAGATCATATCACAGGTGCCTAGCCTCCAGATGCTGCAATTTGCAGAACTGAAGCCTTTCTTGGTAAGGACACCCCCTTTGTTCCCCTCACCAATCTCAATGCCCTTCATACCAGCACTCTACATCTTTCCTAAAATGAAGATTCCGTACCTATATGCAGTATTTAAGATGTGGCCTGACCATTGCCTTATACAATGGGCTGAAATAAATTCAAGGAGGAACTGGACAACTTTTAGAGGGAATGGTTGTGTGAATTTTTTGGCTGATGCTACATAAGCTCATCTGCTTGCTTTCTTGCATCACATGCCTCTATTACTATTACTACTATTACTATTCCTCTGTGAATTTCTATTCACTTTCCTCTATGCAATTTCATTTTAAAAGTTTTAGCACTCGCAACTCTTTGCAATTTAATTTCATCCTAATTGACATGTAAGCCATTGGGAGTTAAGTTCTTTAAAAATAAGGTAGTTCAATTTTATTCTTGTCAATTTTATCCCTGGAACTTAAGGTTATCCATAATACAATTATAAATCTTATTTCTTTCATTATGTTAATGATACATAATAAATACTTTGTTTGGTCTATCATCATTTTTCTGGAGTTCCTTATTCCCATGGATGCAATGAATAAATCAGATTACACTAAACTGTTGTTAAAATATTTTACCACTAAACCTCTTATTAGTTTTCTGAAAAAATACCTAGCTTACCGGATTGATTATTCCAAAATTTGCTTACATTTGTTGTAACGATACATTCCAACTTTATCATCATATAATTAGGAATGCTTTTTTTGCTATTGTTATATTCAAATGAATGAGAAGGTATCGGGATAAATCTAATCTCCACCACCAAATCCATTATTGAAAATTTGTAATAAAAAGATAAATATCCCACCTAAAGCTTAAAGGAGTTCACTAATGATGAACTGTCAGTACTGGAATAGGGACTAAATTTCACTTTAAAAAGCAATTAGTATCCCATAAGGAATTATATAACAGAATAGCAATTGAAATGAAATAACCATCCAGACTAGAGTAGAATATACATGCTATTAACAAAATCATTAATAAAAGAATAAATACAATACCTAAATACATCCCCTTTCAATAATTAAACAGCTTGAAAAAATTACAAAAACAATCAGCTATTATGATACAAAAAGCAGACAAAGGTGACACTGTAGTAATCTTAGATAAATCTGAATTTAACAAAACCAGACAAGTCTTGCAAGATCAGGACATATACATGGCTGAAAACAGTTATACCATAGGACATCAAAAACAAAATAGATAAGCTTCTTACAACCTTGCACAGCAAAAAATAAGTTGATTTACATACTCTGCAAACTATTGGTATTAGGGATAACATAATGCCTCACATTTTTGGTGCCATAAAATTGCACAGACCTGATATAAACCACTCCAAAATATTGTATCATATTTTGCATCGACATTCACACACGAGAAGTTATTCAGCAAGGGGAATGCCAGAGGTGTATTCAACTCAGGTAGTAAGCTAGATAATCTTGTAATAACTGAGAGTAAAGTGGAGGAGAAATTGTTGAAGATAAACACAAGAAAGGCACCTGGGGTGGATGGGATCTATCCAGTTATATGAAAGGAGGCAGCAAAGGAAGTAAGCAAACCCTTAGCTATAATAATTATGAGAGCTTCCTTGGACTCAGAGGAGGTACCCATAGACTGGAGATCTGCAAATGTGACCCCAATTCACAAAGGAGGATCAAAGGATGACACAAGTAATTATAGACCTGTGAGTTTAACTTCTGTTCCAGGAAAATTAATGGAGGCACTGGTTAAAGAAGCACTGCAGGATCATCTAGACAAGATTTCAATTATAGCTCGGACACAGCATGGTTTTGTTAAGGGGAAGTCTTGCCTGACCAATTTGATTGGATACTATGATGCAGTCACAAAAGAGCTGGATGCAGGGAATAACTTTGATATTATATACTTGGAACTTAGAAAGGCTTTTGATACTGTTGCACATGGAAGACTGCTGCACAAATTGGAGCAGTGTGGTATTGGAGGCAAATTGCTGCTATGGATAAAGGGGTGGTTGACGGGGGAGAAGACAGAGAGTGGTAATCAATGGACACTGCTCATCGTGGACTAATATTATTAGTGGAGTCCCTCAGGGTTCTGTGTTGGGTCCATTATTGTTTTCTGTATTTATAAATAATATTGATGATGGTATATCAACCTTAATGTCTAAGTTTGCAGAAAATACAAAGGTTGGCAGGGTTGTTAAGGACACTACTGACGCTATACTGCTGCAACAGGATCTGTAAAGATTGAGCAGATGGGCTGAGAGGTGGCAAATGAAGTTTAACATTGACAAATGTAAAGTATTACATATGGGAAACAGCAACCCTAGAGACCCTTCTTCCTCTTGCTCAGAATAATCACCTGAGAGGGCATAAATTCAAATTGAGGAAAGACAGATGTAGGATAGATGTGCGCAAATTTGCCTTTAGCCAGCGGGTAGTTGGTTGGTGAAACAGACTTCCATCCCTTGTTGTGGAAGTTGATAGCCTAAATAAATTTAAGGCTCAGCTGGACAGGTATTTCGAACGAATGGAGGGGTGAAATGGAAGTGGTTTTTTTTTTTTTTTTGGCTGATCCTGCATAAGCTTGCTTTCTTGCATCATATGCCTCTATTAATGCTAATGTCTGTGTGACACCACGTTTCTGATATCCCAACAATATCTGCTGTTGATGTCTTGACCAGCACTTCAAGCTCATCATATTTATTAACTACACTCTTGGTATTGGTGTACATACACCTGTTTCTACTCTTAGTTACCCTAACACAGCCCATGTATTTCTCTCTCTCTGGGTAATTCAGAAATTTTTTTTTTTTTTGGCTGGTGCAGCATAAGCCTCAGGCTTCCTTGCACTATAAGGGTAATAATAATAATAATAAATAAATGTTAAAGTTAGCAACTACAGGCAGCTTGTGGAAGATCTCATTACTTTTTACAAAAAACTGGGGTACAACGTATCATTGAAGATTCATTTCTTGCACTCATAGCTGGATTTCTTCCTGCCAAAATGTGGTGCCATCTGCGATGTACATGGTGAGTGCTTCCAACAAGACATCACAGTGATTGAACAAAAATGCAAAAGCAAATGGAGTGCCACCATGTTAGCCAATTATTGTTGAAGGGTGAAAACAGTTGCTGCTGAACATACAGTTATGTTCATAGCTACATCTTACTGCCATATAAATAAATAAAAAATGCCTTTTATAAATATAAAAAAAACTACTTTTTTTTTGAAAACACGAGCCAATCTGTTATTTTTAGCACTATTTCCATGTTTGGCACTCCAAAATCAATAAAGTAAATTTACTATCTTGCTCTTAACAAGATATGACCCAAAATTCGTTGTTTAATGTTACCAGGTGACACAGAAGTGTATGGTAGATATAAACTGGTCTGTAATCGAGTCACAAAGGAGGTTAGGCAAGCAAAGGTAGATTATGAGAAATCTTTGGCAGGGATGCAAAGAAAAACAGTAAAGGCTTCTTTACTTATGTAAACTCTAGAGGGAAGGGGATGATTCAGATTGGCCCACTTGATATTGATGGTTTGACTGTTGATGATCCTGCTTAGGTAGGGACAAGCTGAATGAGTATTTTGCCTCTATATTCAAGCATGAGGAATTCTGTGGAGAAGTTTATAAAACTCTAACAGGGAGCTAAATGATTTTTATTATATCTGTGAGTAAAGTGGAGGAGAAATTGTTGAAGTTAAACATAAGGAAAGCACCTGGGGTGGATGGTATCTATTCAGTTCCATTAAAGGAGGCAACAAAGGTGGAGATCTAAGGGTGACAGGAGTAATTACAGACCTGTTAGTTTAACTTCTGTTCTGGGTTAAATAATGGTTTAAACTGATTAAAGAAGCATTGCAGAATCATCAAAATTGCAGTTATAGTTCAGACACATCTTGAGTTTGTTAAGGGGAAGTCTTGTCTGACTAATTTGATTGGATACTATGATATAGTCACAAAGGAACTCAATGCAAAGAATAACTTTGATATCATATACTTGGATTTTAGGAAAGCTTTTGATACTGTTGCACATGGAAGACTACTGTACAAATTAGATGGCATTAAGGGCATATTGCTGCTATGGATAAAGTGATGGTTGAGTGGAAGAAGACAGAGTTTGGTAATCTATGGATGCTTCTCTTTGTGGAATAATATTATTAGTGGAGTCCTCCAGGGTTTGGTGTTGGGCCCATTGTTATTTTGTATATCTATCAATGATATTGATGAAGGTATATTAGGCTTAATGTCCAAGTTTGCAGCCAACACGAAGGTTGGTAGGGTTGGTAATGACAGTATGCTACCGTAACAGGATCTCGAAAAGTTTGGCAGTGGGCTTGAGAGGTGGCAACTGAAGTTTAACATTCACAAATGCAAAGTACTGTATATGGGGAGTAGCAATCCCAGAGTAACATACCAACTGTGCTACACTCAGGGTAGTGGAGAATGAAAACAACCTGCGAGTAATTGTGCAGTCAGACATGACATTTTTTGAGCAGTGCAGACAGGCTGCCAGAGCAGCTCATGGGGTCTTGTCAATGATATACAGGAATTTTGCTAGTAGGGATAAGGAGGTGATTATCCCCTTGAATAAGCATACCAGTCTTCATACTGGTCTGCAGGCCTCATTTAGGAAGATCTGCTGGAATGAATACAGAGAAGGGCAACAAGAATGTTGAGGGGAACAAAGGGTTGCTCTTACCAAGAAAGGCTTAAGTTCTGCAAAATGCAGTATCTGGAGACTAGGCACTTGCAAGGTTATCTGATTGATGTCTTTAAGGCTTTAAATGGTTTGAGCAAGCTCAATGCTGACGGGATTCTTCCTCTTGCTCAGATTATGCACTTGAGAGGGCATAAATGAAATTGAGGAAAGACAGCTGCAGAATTCATACGCAGAAATTTGCCTTTAGGCAGTGGGTGGTTGTTTGCTGCAACAACCTTTTATCTGGTGTTGTGGAAGTTGATAGCTTAAATTAAAGGAAGAACTGGACAAACTTTGGAACGAATAGATGGCTGAAATGGGAAGTTTTTTTTTTTTTTTTTGGCTGATGTATAAGTTTGCTTTCTTGCATCATAACTAATGCTTAATTAATTGGCCACACAACTCAAAAATTTGTTTTTAACACTAACATCGCTTTATTTTCTCATCCTACAATAAAATCGGCATATACTTTAATAACTATAAAGATATCTTCAAATACAGTATTCAAGATTAATGTCTTACACAGACAGATTCAATCTTTCCAATCTCTACTGCCAATTCCTTAAATGCTGATTTTCAGTTAATTCTCCATTTGGGCAAAGACAGCTTAGTTAATTTCAGTTCTCCTAAAACGTCCTATCTTATATCTCAAAAGAAGAAAAATGATTTTTCTGTCCCTATGCTTATCTTTAACGACATTAAGATTTCTAGACAAGATCACATATCTCTATTTGGGATTATCTTAACTTCCAATCTCTCTCTCTCTCTCTCTCTCTCTCTCTCTTGGCAAAGTATATCACAAATATTGATTCCTCTGTTCTAAAAAGTTGGTTTTCTTTTTTGCTGTCTGTATTAATTTTTACTCCTAAACAACTACTCAATATGCACAAATCTCAAATTTCCCTTACCGTGGAATATTGTTCCCACATCCGGGGCAGTGGCCCCAAAACTGCTCTTCGGCTTCTAGACCACATTCAAAAGAGGGCAGTTATGTTAATGAATGACACATCTCTTACAGAGTCTCTACAACAAATTTCTCTTAGATGTTCTTTTTTGTTTTATGCCTTTTCTATAGATACTTCCATGGGGACTGTTCTTCTGGTTTGGCTTCTATAATTTCCCCTCTCTCTTCCAGACAAGTCCGAACATGTGCTGCAGCTAATATTAATCAACCTATAATTTCACCTCTCTCTCTCTTCCAAACCAGCCCAAACATGTGCTGCAACCACTCAGCATCCTTTTACTCTCTAGCTTCAAACTCACAGAACCAACTTTTATTCTTTCAGCTTCTGTTTTTTGGAACAACCTCCCTTCACCCGCATTTCCTGAAAATTACAATCTACAGAAATTCAAGTCTAATGTCAATAAGTATCTTCTTTCATATTCTCAACCTTCAACCTGCATGCAGTACCAAGTACTACAGGTTCTAGTACCGTTTGTATATGGGGTTTTCATGAAAAAATAAATATTTTCGAGTGCATAACACAAGTATTGTCTTCATCATCCATCTGTCTGTTAATCCACACGTGACAATTGAACTCCCACTAGAAGGATTGAGATTGTAACAGAAGTTCAGCAATCATTGAATTGGACCAATGGAAATCTAACAGTTATTGAATTTGCCCAATAGAAATTGAAAATTCTTCTTCTTTTTTTTTTGTCCTTATGTCATTACTTAACTCCCAATGGCTAGATTTTCACGAATTTTTATATTTAGGCCTTTTAGAAACATTTGTAGAGCCATGCCAAATTTCATTAATATTGGAATAATAGAAATCCAACAATTATTTCTTTATCTCTTCATCTGCATGTCATAACTCCACTCCCAGTAGCTGGATAATCATTAAATTTTATATTGAGCATTTTAGAAATGTTAGTTGACCCCAAATTTCTTTAACCCGGCAATAGTTCAGTCAAGTTTTATAACATGAATGGTAAGGCATCCCCTAACAGGATAACTTTAAACTTAAGTTTTGAAAAAAGTATTTTGAATTGTGCTTATGTACATTAATGCTTGATCCTTATCAGTAGATTGCAAACTTATTATTTATTTTTTAATAATAATTATTCATTTTTTTTTAAATGCTGTGTTTTTTGGCCACTGGAAATACTTGGTTTTAATGAACCAAAATTTTATTAATCATGCTTCAGATTTTAAAAATAGGTTGGTATCATAAAATGGAAACACATTACTATTAATTACTGCCAAATTTAAATTTGTACAGATGTTTATTGAACGAAACATATATTCTGGATTAATTTGTACTACAAATTAATCCAGATAATACCATGATATTAACATTTTTCAATGAAAAAATAATAAAATAAATTATTATTATTATTTATTCCTTATTGAACTAAATTGTAAACTTGAAATGTTCAGATGAAATTCATCATTTATATTCTTTTCAAGGTTTCTGTGATGTGAAACCACACACGAGCAGTTTTTCCTGCAGATCTGGACAGTGGTGGTCCAGGCCTGCAGGAAAAAATCACTGGTAAAAGTGGTTGTGTAGCATGCTACAAAAAAAAAAAAAAATAAATAAATTGTTTTCAGTATTTAAAATTTTAAAAAATAATCATTTAACAAGAAATTACTGCAAGTATTAAAACAATGGTCGTCCAGTTCTGTGAAAAATATCATTGATGTTTAGCCACTACTGCATCAAAATTAGTTATTATTTGTATAATAATAATAATTTTTTGTATCAATATTTGTATAATAATAATAATAAAAGGGATGTGATTAGCCCAGTGATTATGACATCAGACCACCAATGTGATAGACCCAAGTTTGAATCCTGACATTTAAAAAAAAAAAAAAGTGAGAGGAGGGGAAATTGCAAAGTTGCTTCATCTCTTCAAAGGTTGAAGCTATGGCCGAGGCAGAAAGTAATGCTATCTGGGGGGTCACTTCCAAAAACTACTGCCCACCACTGGATGCAAAAACCAAAGATAAAACAGGTCCACCTTCAAAGCTGGATGAATATAAGAATTAGAAATATTGAACGTATTACAATGAGTGTGCTGCAGGATAAGGTCACTCATGTTCAGAACTTAAGCAGAGGGGTTGGTTTGAAAAGTCGGAGACTGTCTCCTGACGAAAACAGTGGAGCAAGTGGTGCTTTGACCTGTATGGCTACCACAAGGGAAGGTCAAGACCATTGAATAATAGTCACTGCACTAATGGCTACCCAGGAAGGAAGAAAAAGCCAATGCATGAATTGGAGCATCGAAATGAATATGTTCATCATGTGAGCATACTATGAAGTAACAAAGCTAGAGACTGAAATGACAATGTACAGGACGAAACTGTACACGAAGTGTTTGTAATAGTTCCTGACTCTTCAGGTCACCGAACAGCGAATAGCAGTCCAGGGATGGAACCATGTCATAAAGAACCTGATAATTCCTGAAATCTTGAAAAAAATCAAGCAGGATGTGAGTGACCAGCTAAAAAAGAATACGGACACAAGCAAATCAGAACTGGAGAAGGAAGAGGAAAATCAAATACAAGAACTACAACTTGGATTAGCTGAAGTGAAAACAGATGAGGTCACGATATCCAGAATAGAAGAAGGCCCTAGTAGAATTCAAGAGAATGGAACTCACAGACTCTCACAATACTGAAACAGAGACCCAACAGAATCCTGTGGCAAGTAACAGACCACCTCAATTGGAAAATAATACTGAATTGCCTCAACAACAATAAATTAACAGTAGACTCCATCTTCAAAGCCATTTATTGTGCTGCTGTAGCAGCACAATAAATGGCAGCCACTAGGATGAATGGAAGAGAGGTCAGAGACAAACAAAGCACAAAAACAAGGAACCCAAAAAAAAATGAAGCCCATCCTCAAGAAAGAGAACATCCGCAGCAAACACGAGACCCATAATCTGAAAAATTCTCAAGCAGAACCTCCTGTCACTCAGTAAGAGGCTTTACCGATATAGGGAGAGTGGCCAGAGGAAAACAGACAACTGAATATTTGATGAAAACCAGAGTGCCTTCCACAGGAACGTTGGACAAGAGGAGAAGGAGGGAAATGGGCCTCCAGACCAGAAGGCACTCTAGTTCTGGGGTAACCTGTGGAGAAGCAGAGTTAGTCATAATGGCCAGGCCTCCCGAATACATCTAGAATGGAAGAAAAACCAAGGACATGCAAGAGATGACATATTGGGAAATTTGGGAGGAAGTACAAAAGTCCATCAGAAGACCTATAACTGGTGAACCACAGGAATAGATAACATCCACAAGTACTGATACAAAAAGTTTAGCTGCACACATACAGGCACATTGTGGAGCAGTTCGCCCAGATGATAAGGACCCTGACACAATCCTGAATCACCTAGCTGAAGACTAAGGACAAAGACACCGCAAACCTGGCAAAACATAGACCAATCACTTGTCTCCCAACAATATATATGATCCTGATCATCTGCATAACTAAGACATCAGACCACTTGAAGAGCTAGAACATCATGACTGAGCAGTAGAAGGGATGTAAACAGATGAGAAAAGGATGCAAAGAGCAATTTACCATCGACGTGGCAGTTATGGAACAAGCCTATAAGAATCGCCGAAACCTGTACATGACCTACATTGACTATAGCAAGGCCTTTGACTCAGTGCCCCATATCTGGCTGATAGAGACACTGAAGATCTACAGTCAACCTGACACTGACACACTTCTCTGAAGCAACCATGGTGAAATGGAGGATCACTATCAAGGTCAAGAACATCATGACCAGACTGATTCCCATCAGAAGAGAAATCGTCTGTGGAGATGACAGATTGCCTAAGCCTACTACAGCCTCACTAACCCCACTGCATACTACGCCTGACAACAGGAGTATGGATATAACCTAAAAGAAGGGAAGAAGAACCTACACTCTTTGTCGTCTGATGTACATGGATAATGTCAAACTCTGAGTTGAAACCAAGAATCAACTCCAGCAGCTACTTTATCACTGAAGAGTTCAGCATTGACCATCAGGATGCAATCAGGATGCCTAGACAAATTCAAGATCCATAGTTTGCATCAAGGAAATCCAGTTGGCTGAAACTATCAGCTGAAGACCGGTGAAGAGATTGAAGGCATGACAGAGGGAGAGACGTACAAATATGTGGGGATAATTCAGGATCACCAGCTAGAACACAAGGAGATCAAGGACCACCTGACTAAGAAATACCACCAGAAACTTAAAAGCCTGCTAAAATCAAAGCTGAATGGTGGGAACAGAATCACAGCCATAAATACTTACGCAGTCCCAGTAGTAATGTACTCCTTTGAGATCATAGATTGGACCACTGCCAAGCTGGAGGAGATTATGAGATAGTGATTACCACAAGCTGCCTATACCACACAAAAGTCACCATTGAGTGACTAACCATAGCCCTTAAAGAAGAGGGGGGGGGGATTGACAGACATCATTGAACAAGAGAAAAAGATGGTTATGAATCTGTGGGATTACTTTCAGAAAAATGTCTAAACAGAGTATCGGTATCACCGATACTCTGTCTCAGTGATAACCCAGATGGAGTACACTCATAGAAATGACCAGATTACCAGGACTACTACATCAGAAGCTACTGCAAAAAACACTAGTTGGTCAAAGAAAGTGTACTGTATTAAAAGTATGAATCTAGGGCTGTACTAGAGACCCCTACTCACAAACTATACTGGGACCATGGAATAATAATAACTGACAAGATGATTCTACCCAACAGACCAGACAACCCTCATCAATAAGAAGGAAAAATCAGGAAGTCAAAGAAATGTGGCATATGGAACAAATAATGACCATAGCACAACTGTACTAACCACTGGCATGGTGCCAAAGGGCCTCCATAAGAAACTAAGAGCAATAGGCCTCCCAGAGAATACTTACACGGAACTTCAGAAAGCTGCAATCCTGAACATCTGTAAGATGGTCAGAGAGTTCCTCAACCAACAGTAATAATGATTATAATAATAATAATAATAACTAGGGGGCTTTGCCCCCTGCTCACTGTGCTCACCTCTTTTGATAAAGTAAAATAAAATACTTACAGAAGCTTTTGACACTGTCTCTCTTCCTCTATTATGAATACATAAATATGTTACATATGGAAAGCAAGAATGGTACCTCGTGGTCATGTTAGATAAACATAGTATGTGACCACACTTAAACAGAAGCTCGTTTTACCACAGTAAAACAAACTTCTGTTACTTATTTTAGTATTTGTTACGTATTACCACGTAACTCGCATCTCTCTCTTCTCCCATTGGCTGAATAAATATTACTAGGAGGAAAATTATTTTAATGTATAGAAAGATAAAACCTGTAGGATAGTCAGAGTTCCTTGACCAACAGTAACACCAGACATAACAACAACCACCCTGTGTACTTGGTAGCAATACCCATCACGAGGTGGAACCCCCAACTGGGGAGAAATAATATAAAAGTAACCCCAGGCAGTACTGGAAACTTTAACCCACAAGCTGTACTGGGACCACGCCATAACAAAGGACAAAACAATCCCGCACAATGGACTGGACATAACCCTTGTTGACAAGAAGGAAAAGGCTACCTATCTGATTGACATAGCAGTGCCCAACACTGGCAACTTCCAGAAAACACATGAGGAAAAAATTAGGAAGTACACAAACCTAAGACAGGAGATCAAAGAGATGTGGCATATTCAACAAGTAACGACCATTCCAATCATTGTGTCAACCACTGGTATGGTGCCAAAGACCCAACATAACAGCCAAGCAATAGGTCTCCCAGAGAATGCTTACAAGGAACTCCAGAAAGTCGCACTCCTAAACACCTGTAGGATAGTCAGAGAGTTCCTCAACCAATACTGATATCAGACAACAACCAACCTGTGAACTTGATAGCAATACCCATCATGGGATGGAATGCCCAATCAGGGAGAAATAATAATAATAGTAGTAACCAGACACAACCATTCAACCACCCCATGCATTTGGTACCAGTACCTGTCACAGGATGAAAAAAAAATCCCATAAAGGCAAAAAAGTTTTTTTAAACAATAATAATAAACAAAAGATCCATTTTAAATTAATAATTTAAGCATTCTGTGAATTGTATGCAACAAACTGCAATGGGATAACATAAAGGGTTTGGCATCCTCTCACAGGGGATCATAGTTCTCATAAAGTGAAAAATAATATACATTAGTCCAAACTGCAAAACTTTGGACACCCAAAGTGTCCAAAGGAAGAGCCAAATGTCATCTGAAGATTAAAGCAGGAATGTCAGTGTCTCAGTATTGAAAAAAAGAAAGAAATTGAAAAGTTTTGGTGACATTCTTTACAGTAAATTGTCTGCTCTGCCACTACCATGTTATTAATGGAGTTTTTTTATGGAATTATCAAAGTACACATTACACCTGATTGGCACCTGTTCATTGACTCTTCACAGCAAAGTTTTAAAGATTTTCTCTTGCATAATGGGAACTTAAACCATCCATCCTGATTGTGCACTCTGTTCATCCAAAGGAGACATCTATAACACAAGGGTACCACTAGAAGCAATTCAGTAAAGCATTCATCAGTGGAATATTTGTGGCACCCTCAAAGTCATTGATATGTTAATGGGCATGCAAGGAGTGTTTTCAAAATATTGTTGTTTCCTATGCTTATGGAACAGTTGTTCTGTTGCAGACTGTTACATCAGAGTGACTGGCCTCAAAGAAGCACATGTTAGCCAGGAATAAGTAGGTTATGGTATTTTCCATTATTGGGTTCCATGGAAATTTTCTTTCCATTTCACATTAAACTTGGTCCAATGAAGAGATTTGTGAAAGTGTTAGGTCTATGACAAATTTGAGAGGATTTCGTTACTTGAGAATTTCTAAAGATCAGTGCCATGAAAGTGGAAGGGGAACTCTGTGTGTTCTGAACTCATAGAGCTTCTGGTGGATGAAAGTTCAAAAATGCCTCAGTCTATTAGAACTGAAAGCATGGCAGGCTTTCAAATGGCTTTGTGGAAACTTTTTTGGGTAACTATAGGTCTCTCACATACAAAGATAGATGTCAGAAAGTGCTTGATGCATATAAAGAAATGGGATATATTGCTAAAATTTCATTTCTTGCATTCACATTTAGGCTGCTTTCTCAAAAATCATGGCTAATGATGATGAGGAGGAGCAATTCCATCAAGACATTAAGTCAGTGGAAAATCCTTAATGCGCTGCATACATTCAACCAACTTTGTTACAGTAGTATACAGTCCTCTATTGTTTTAAGTACCAAGGTATATGGAATGAATATATGTTGGCAGGTGGATGTTGTAATGCAACATTTTAGATAAAATGTGCATAAGGAAATCATCCACACACAATTTTTAAATTGTACATATCTTTTTAGGCATGTTAGCATGTATGCACCAACTGTTTTCACCATGTCTTCCATCTGCTTGTAGCAATTTGACTCCCAGTAGATGGCCTTTCATGAAATTTTATATTTGGGCCTTTTAAAAAAGATTTATCAAACCATTCCAAATTTCATTAAAATTAGACTAATGGACCAGCAATTATTATTATTTTATTTTATTTTTTACTCCTCTAACTCAACTCCTAGGGGTTGGATTTTCATAAACTTTTATATTTTGGCCTTTTAAAAAGATTTGTTGAGCTGTCCCAAATTTCATTAAATCACCAAGTGAAATCTGTGAATAATTATTTCTTTGTTCATCTGTCTGTTTATCTGTATGTAATAACTCGATTCCAAGTAAATGGATTTTCACGAACTTTTATATTTTGATGTTTAGAACAAATTGTTGCGCCTTCCCAAATTTCATTAAAATCAGACCAACAGAAATCTGGCAGTTATTTATTTTTTCACGTATATCATATAGGCTATCCACATACTGGATATTGTTTGTTGCCATGTGCTGGTTGGAGGAATGGATGGGCAATGTGGCTGGTGCTGGAAACAGAATTTTCTTGGTTCGTGCATAAAAGTTTTGCTTTTAGCTCAATTTTTTTTTTTTTGTTAAAAATCATGAATTATATATTAATATGTTTGAAATGTAATGCACTGCATACATTAACAAACTTGGTTTTCTCAATAGTATACTACATTATTTTAACTATGCATTTAAAGTGAATTGCATTTAAACTGAAAAATGTGATAAAAATGTAATAATCCTAATAGTCTGCTGTGTTTTCTAATGAAATTATCTAATTAATTGTTTAACTTCTACTGATATTATCAGCAGTTGTATTACAAACACCATATTATCAGCAGTTATATTACCAACTTTGCAGTGTTTTTCACAATTTCAGTGAATTTGAAAAACACTGCAATGCAACCTTTCCGGTTGGCCTTTTCATTTCTTTCATATTTTAATTTCTTACTAACTATCTGTTCCTTTTTTTGTCTCTTACCTGGTTAACCTACCATATATCATTACACGCCTTATCCATTTTGTCGAATTCACTTCTGGTGTATACTGTAGATTCAGTATGATTAAACAAAACCTTCTTTACACTTTCTTCATAATATATATATGTATATATATATATGTATACACATTATGGCTGTAGGGTACTTTTTTTTTGCCAATGCAGTGAATCAACACTATCTTCATTTTTGCACTCTCCAAACTCTATGATTACTTAGATTCTTAATGTTATTCTTTTATTATATATATATATATCTGAAGGAGATATATATATATACTATATATATATATATATATATATATATATATATATATATATTGCGCTCCATTTATGGAGTGTACTCTCACCCCTACTCTTACTTATTTTCTTAATACTATTATAAATATATTATAATTGAAAGAATTTCTGTAGGCAGATCAAGATCATCTAGTTAATCTGCAACACGTTTAAGGTTGCCCCTTAAATTTCTCACCTCATCAACAAATGGTCTAAGAAATGCCCGCTTACATGAACAGTCGATGCATGGATGGATATGTGAGTGAAAGGTATACTGAATGAAAGAGAAATGGCAGCTAGCAAATAATCTTTAACTGCCTCTAAAATTTCTACTATAGTAATATAGAGAGTATTACTATAGAGGGAATAGCAATATTCCATAGAAGATGAATTTGGAAGAGTAGATTTTATATTAGATGATTTAGAATTTATAGAATGGAAGATTTTTAAGAGTTAATATAGATAAAGTTAGGATAGCTTTCATATACAATAATTTACAGTAGTTTTTATTTGTTCTGAAGTGTGTATAATGCAATAATCCAACATATTCATATGAAGCAATGTCAAAAAAAATCACATTCAAGTAAAAGTGCATCATGAAACAAATGCAAAAAAGCCAAGTTTTTATGTTACATTTTATTTTTTGAATAAAATAAATACTTTTTAGTTAGTTAATGTTGTTTTTAAATTTCTTCTTTAAATGGGAATAAATTTACAGAGCAAGTTTTGCAGTATATCAGAAATCTGGAGAAAAGACTGCAACATTTAGAAGAAGAAAAAAGACTGCAATATCAGGTATTTTTCTTTGATTTTTGAATTTTTCTTTACTAGTTATTAATAAACAATAAATAGTTCTAGAAGGGAATGATACCCCATTAGAAAAGTAAATAAAACTTGTCTACTTGTCAATTTAAATAAAATTTGTCAACTTAAATCTTACAAAATAAATAGTCCCATTAGACTTCTTCAGAATTTAAGCATGGAAGATGCTAGCATTTAAGAATTTAAAAATTGCTTAAGTAATGGAGATGTAATCATCAAGAAGGTGATGTTTTATATATACAGTGAAACTTCTAACAGACATCTCTCTCTACAATGGACATTTTCAAATTCCCCAACTCTCCTCTATTGGTTTTAATGTGTTTTCAGCTTCTGTCTAGCGGACATTATCTGTAACGGACGCGGACAGTCAATTTGCACTGTTTCGTTTAGATTAGCACTTAATTTGATCTCCCCATAATGGACAGCGGGCGAGCTCACGGCCCTTTTTCTAGGAACTTTTCTTCCACGTATTGCCTCAATCGTGTGTTTATTTTTTATTTCCGATTCTCTGAATTTTATCAAGGTTTATGTCGCGGTTCTAAACCCTTTTTCAAGAATTTTAAGGCGCGTGTAAAACTTCTGATGAATTCGGTGTGTGCAGGGGGGGGGGGGGATTTGGTTGGCCTTTCATCTTTTGAGTTTGAGTTTTCAGTTTTGTTCAGTGTCGTGTGAAGTGCACAATGTCTTCTCGTAAACATTTAACTTTAAAAGACAAAGTCAAACTCATTAATGCGTATGATCGGCAAAAAAATAGTGTTCGCAATCTCGCTGCAAAATTCAAAATCGGGAAGACGCAGGTAAGCGACATCCTAATGAAAGAAAATGAATTTCTCAAACAATTTTGGCAACACGGAAATGATCAGGTTCAAAAATCATTCCCGAAAACTGTTGGACTTCAAATTGACAATGTTACGTGTGAGTGGTTTTGTCCCACACATGCTAAAAAAATTGCCATTAATGGGCCTATTATTAGGGAAAAGGCTTTGGAGATTGCGAAATCTATGGGAGTAAATGAGTTCAAAGCTTCTGTGGAATGGCTAGACAAGTTCAAAACTCGGCATAAAATTTCTTGGAAAACCATAAGTGGTGAAGGTGGATCTGTTGATACTGGGATTGTAACAGAGTGGACCATCAAATTGGAAGATTTATGTCGTGATTTTGAAGCTAAGGATATTTACAACTGTGACGAAACAGGGTTGTTTTTTAAAGCTGTTCCTGAAAAAACAATGAGTCTATAAAACGAAAAGTGCCAGGGCGGAAAAATTTGTAAGGAACACTTGACTGTACTATTGTGTACAAATATGCCAGGAGACTTTGAACAACCTCTTGTTATAGGAAAACCACAAAATCCTCATTATTTCAAGGGCATAAAGTTGAATCTTTTGAATGTTGACTGGAAGTCTAATAAAAAAGCATTGACGACACGAGATATCACAAGCGAATGGATAAGTGACTTTAACCAAAACATGATTCGTCAAAGCAGAAAAATTATTCTTTTCATGGATAATGCTGCATCTCACCCGCACATTGAATTGTCCAACATTCAAATCGTTTTTCTGCCACCAAACACAACTGCAGAGTGTCAGTCCTTAGATCAAGGGATAATAAAAAAAAAAAATTTTAAACTTCACTACAGAAAATGTGTTTTAAGATATCTCATTGCAAACATGAACAATGTAACATGTGCGAGTGACCTTGCAAAGAAACTCAGCCTCCTAGATGTGATTCAATGGATTTACTCTTCAGTAAATGCAATTAGAAAACAAACTGTCATGAACTGTTTTGTAAAGTCTGGCTTCTCAAACGCAAAAATTGAAGTTGTGAACAGCAATGTGGAGCAACAAAAAGAACAAGAACTTCAACATCTATTGATAATGTACGATACTTCAGCTACAAGTGACCCTGGCTTCAAAGATATAGACTCGAACCCCACTACAGAAGATGGTGCTCTAGATATCAATGACATTATCATTGATATTGTTCAAGAAGTTCCTCATGAGGATGAAGAAATGGAAGGAGGTCATTCTGTCAAAGAACATATTAATGACGAACCACCGATGAAAATGGTAGAAGCGTTCATACAAATCAATCATTTAAAAATGTTTTTCGCCGCTGAAGAAGATACTGAAGGACTTTCGATGGTTTCTTCACTCCAAACAAATGTTGAAAACAAAATTATCAGCCGGAAGAAGGTGCAGAAGAAAATAAGTGATTACTGTATGTATTTTTCTTAAGATAAAGTCATAATATGCATAGCACAATTGTATGTATATTATTTACAAAAATATTGTGCAAAATCTGTATATAATTTAATTTTACCTTAAACGTTTAATGATTTTTCTTTATTTCTTTTTTTTCCCTCCCTCAGACGTGTTAGTGGACACTTCTCTGTAATGGACAAAATTTCGTTCCTCATGGCTGTCCGTTAAAGGGAAGTTTCAATGTGTGTGTATATATATAATGGAGATGTAATCATCAAGAAAGGTGATGTTTTATATATATATATATATATATATAAAACATCACCTTTCTTGATGATTACATTTCCATTAATTAAGCAATTTTTAAATATATATATATATAATATAAATAAAAATAATAGGATGTATTGACAAAACTGAACATCTAAAAAAGAACAAAAAAATATTAATTTATTAAACTGGATTATAGATCCAGGGCACTACTAGTTATAGCAGAAATACCCAGCGACCGTAATGAAATATAGACAAATGTATATGTTCAGTGTTATTGGGTAGGGGTGCTGACCAGTGCAATTACAATGGAATAAATTGAGAATTCCTGCAAAGTAAAAGCAGCTTACCTGAAATTAAATAAAATTGAGATTAACATAAAAATAACATAAATAATAAAATAGTACTTAATCTGTAGGTCCTAATATTTTAACTACGTCTTCAGAGGGTTGGCAGCCAAAATAATAATAAATAGGGGGCTTTGTCCCCTGCTCACTGTGCTCACCTCTTTTGATAAAAAGGTCTTTGTTTAACATCATAACAGAAACAAGGTCTTTGTTTCTGTTATGATGTATATGTATGAAATGTATACATCATAGCCAACACGACAGAGACAAAAAAAGGAAGGAATAAAAATAAGAGTATAATTCAAAAATAAATAAATAAAAATAAAATGCAGAATTGTGCTAAAATAATACCAATTAAATCCTGTTAAAGGAAAATCGATTGAAAGTTTGAATTAAAAATTGAATGAAGGCAAATTGCCCAGTTTGAAATTTAAACAAAGTAAAAGAAAGAGTAATCTTATGAAAGAATAAAGTCAGGTTTTGACAACTTACTATAAGTTGTACTCTAAAATCAGCTTTAAACTTTTCAAAAAAAGGATATACCATGATCTGCTTAACTTCTGTATTAAGCTTTCTTACCATCATAACATCCCCAATGAATCCTTCCAACTATGGATTAATTCAGTACTAGCTATGATGGTACAGCATTATAAGTCATCATTACCACACGTACAACCATCTACAGGATTTGTGGAAAAATTCCATTTTTCCACATTAAAACAACAATTGGCAGACATACACAAACATTTTATCATCACCCCTGTTGATAAAGCCTTCTGCAATTATGCCATAACTAAATTTCAGTGCCATCATCATCATAAGCCATTTTCAATCCACTGCAGGATGAAGGCCTCTCCAGCAACTTTCCAGTTCCTTCTGTTTTGTGCAATGGCCATCCATTTACTACCCACAAACTCATGAATTTCATCTGTCCATCTCCGTCATGGTCTTCCAGGTTTTCGTTTAGCTCCTCTTGGGTGCCATTCTGTTATTCTCTTAGTCCATCTGTCATCATGTCTTCGAGCTGTGTGTCCTGCCCAAGACCATTTTAGTTCTTTAGTTTTGATAAGAATGTCCTTTACTTGAGTTTGCTGCCTAATCCATGTGTTTCTCTTCTTATCTAACAGTCTGATTCCCATATAATTCATTCCATTCTTCACTGTGTAGTTCTCAGCTTCCCTTCCATTCTCTTGGTGAGTGCCCAAGTTTCACTTCCATAAGTCATGGTGGGTAGTATACATTGGTTCATTATTTTACATTTCAGACAAATTGGGATATTGCTCCTCAGTATGTGACTATATTTCCTGAATGCTATCCATCCAAAATTTATTCTTCTCTTGACTTCCAGCCATTTATCATTATTACAGCTGATGACTTGTCCCAGATAAGTATATGACTCCACCTTTTCAATTACTGCTCTTTCAGTCATTATTTCCCTTTCTGTGGCATGCTTATTCATCATTACTTTTGTTTTAGCTATATTCATCTTTAGTCCAAAATCCTTACTAACTCTGCATAACTGATTAAGATTTTCCTCTAATTCTTTGGGAATGTGGCTTATGACCATAATGTCATCTGCAAAATGTAAATGGTTTAGGTACTCTCCATTCACATTGACTCCTTTCTGCAACCAGTCTAATCTTCTGAAAGCTTCCTCGAGGGCAGCAGTAAACAACTTCGGATATATTGTGTCTCCTTGTCGAACTCCTTTCTCAATTTTAAATTTGCTACTGTCTTTGTCAGTCTAATAAAGGAGGTAGCGTTCTCATCACCAACAACAGCAGTATTATTACAAAGAAGTTAATTGCTATCAGCAAGAAACTAAAAATTAGCTTTAATAAATACAAATTTATTTATATTTACTTCATACCTAAGTTCCACAAAAACTCCACAGGTTTCAGGTTCATCACATCCTGCAAGTACAGTTACACTCATAAACCTAGCAAATCTTTAGAATGGTTAGATAAACCTATCATGGACATCCTTCCTGTTAGTAGAATTATTAATAATAATATACCTGTTATTAATGCTCCAAATACTGGCAATATCTGTCATGTTCAAACTTTTCACTTAAATAGTCTATTTACTAGCATAGACCTAATCAACTTAAAATCAGTCAATGAAATTTACAATAACTACAAACACATTATTGGAATAATCTCATAAATCTCTGTGTTTCCAATAATTACAATTTTGATGGCAAATCTGTATCCTTTGCAAACCAAAGGTACCCTTATGGATAGCCCTGCTAGCTGTATCTTAGACCTCTCTGCCCTCATACTGGTCTGAGACCTCTCTAGCCAACCGGGCTAGTCGGGTGGGTAAAGTGCCTGCCTGGCAACCCAAAGGTCGTGGGTTCGATTCTCACATCTGGCTTGGATCAAGTACTGCAAAAACCTGGAGGTGCATTATGGCCACAGAAGCCTATGAGCCAACAACTACCAAAAAAAAAAAAAAAAAAAAAAGAGACCTCTCTACCATCAGGCATAATGCTTTACAGATATACTGATGACTTGTTAGTATTCAACTACTCCATATTTATACAAGACTTTGCTGGTATTTACCTTTCAGAACTTACTCTGAAGAAAACAAATAATAATGACTATTCAGACAATTACTTAGACCTGGATATCAATATCAACAGCCCTCATACCACAATCAACATATATAATAAAAGAGGTGCTTTCAGCTTTAATGTAGTCAGGTTTACTCATTTGCACTCTAAAATTTCTAAAAAATTGCATTCTGACATAATACTCTCCCAATGTATCAGAATTGCCAAATAGGCAATAACAGCAGTCTCTTTTCAGACAATGTCAAACTACTCCATAATAAATTACTAGGCAGTAATTTTCCTGCAACCTTCCTCTACTATCATTTCAAAAAAGCAATGAATATTATGAAATTTAAAAAACTTATATTTTCAATTTTATATTTATTCTCTGACATCGTTCAGTCCTATATTTGTAATAACAATACCATTACTGACTTAAAAAAACACGAGGCATATGTCCAGTCCTCCATCTAGGGACCGACTTTGGTATGGGTTACGCAACCCCGGACAGCCCAAGCACAACTATATTCCCCTTCTTCCATTTATTTTTTGCTGTCCTTAAATTCTACAACTTATTGTGCATGATTAGGCTGGCTGAAAGCAATATCTAGATTCTATTCTTCTGCTATCGCTTCTTTTTTCATCTTAAACAAAGTTTAGTGTCTGTTCTACACTACTTTGTTAGTGTTTGATTCTCCCTTTGCTGGTATATTTGCCACATTTGTTTAATTGCATACTTACACGGTTCGCTTTGACCAATTCACACCTTCCCCCATCCCCACACATACAATCAAGGTTATTTCAACTGATATAAATATACAGAGAACTATCAGCTAACTTCTTTGGTCTCCAATACACCCCTGCATTCACTACACCGAGCTAATTTCACCGACTCTTGTCTGATCCTACAGTAAGTTGTCAAAACCGGACTTTATTCTGTCGTCTTAAGACTACTCTTTCTTTTACTTTGTTTAAATTTCAAACTTGGGAATTTGTCTTCATTCAATTTTTAATTCAAACTTTCATTCACTTTTCTTTTAACAGGATTTAATCGGTATTATTTTAGCATAATTATGCATGTTACTTTTATTTATTTATTTTTGAATTATATTCTTATTTTTATTCCTTCCTTTTTGGTCTCTGTTGGGTTGGCTATGATATATATATGTTTCATATGTATACATCATAACAGAAACAGAGACCTTGCTTATTGCTGTGTGCCAACCCTCTGAAGATGTAGTTAAAATCTTAGGTCCTACAGCATGAAGTACTATTTTTTTATTTATGTTAATTTTAATTTTATTTAATTTCAGGTAATCTACTTTTACTTTGCAGGCATTCTCAATTTATTCCATTGTAATTACAATTGGCACCCTGTATAGGCTTGGCACACCTGGGGCCCTGAGCTGGATATCATCATCATTCTTCTCTTTCTTGGTGATTCCCTTCTACTTCTGACACACTCTCTCTCTCTCTCTCTCTCTCTCTCTCTCTCTCTCTCTCTCTGGGTAACTCAGGAATTCTTTTTTTTTTTTTTTTTTCCCGGCTGGTTCAGCAAAAGCATCTGGCTTCCTTTCACCATATAGCTGCTGATAATAATAATAATAAATCACTGGGAGTGCGATGGCCCAGTGGTTAAGACACTGGACTACCATCCTGATGGACCCTGGTTCGAATCCTGCCTTGGTGGACGCGAACGCGGCTCTATTACACTGGGAGACCTATATAATAATAATAACATTAAATAGTGATAAAAAAAAAAAACCATCGCAAAAGTTACCTCATTGGACTTAGCTTCCCCAAGGTTGGAGTGACGGCTGAGGCAGAAAGTGGTGCCATCTGGTGTCACTTGTGAGAAAATAAAAAAATGAATTAAATAAACTACTGGACGTAAGCTGAAGCTAAACAAGTCCACCTCCATAGATGGATGATGTCGCAGAGAAATATTATTCATACTGCATCGAGTGTGGCGCAGGATAAAGTCACTCGCATTCAGGCCTTAGGCAGAGGGGTCGGTTCGAGACAGTCTCCCGAGCAAGACAGTGGAGCAAGTGGTGCTGTTCCCCCTTAAGGCTACCACAAGAGAAGGGCAAGACCATCCAGCCCCACCAGCTGGAAGTGCCTCCTGTGCAACTGTGCTAGTGACTACCCAGGAAGGGAGAAAACGCCAACGCATGAAGTGGAGCATTGAAATGAATACGTACATCATGCAAGCATACTATGAAATAATCAGGCTAGAGACCGATATGACAATGTACAGGTCGCGCCTACATACCAAGTGGTTGGAACGATATCCGGATATTCAGGCCACCGAACAGCGATTAGCAGACCAAAGAAGGACCATCGTCACGAAGAACCTAATAGCTCCTGCCATCTTGGAAAAAATCAAGCAGGATGTCAGTGATCAACTACAAAGCACAAAGAATATGGTCAATATGGAACAAGAAGAGGAACAGCAAGAAGAAATACAACCCAGAGTAGGAGGCGCCTCCGTAGCCAGGCGGGAAGGAGCAGCAGTGCGTAGCATACGCTTCTTGATTAGACCGGGGTTCGAGCCCATCACCACCAAATACGGAGGATGCGGAAAGGTCAGGGAATGACCACCGCACCGGAGCAATATGGCCTTAGTTGCTAATGCTCCTAAAAACCAAATAACCAAATTTGGTTTTTAGGAACTAAGGCAATATGGCCTTAGTTCCTAAAAACCAAATAACAACAACAACAATTGTTGTTGTTATTTGGTTTTTAGTTTGGTTTTTCGAAGGAATGGACCTCACAAGAACCCACATGATACCTAAGCAGAGGCCAAATAAAATCCTGTGGAGAGTAACAGACCACCTCAATTGGCAAATAATGCCGCATTACCTTGACAACAATGGTACAATGCTGGAGGCTATCCACAAAGCAGTATACTGTGCTGCCATAGCAGCTACTAGGGCTAATGAAAAAGAAACGAGAGACCAGCAGCAGAAGAACCGAAAACAGAAGGAACCTCCAGCTTGGGAAAGAAGACTTCAGCAGAAGATAGACGAATTAAGAGTCAAGATAGATCCGTTGACCCAGTACCAACAGGGTAATAAAGTACGAAATTGATTGGAAAGGTGAAGAGCATCCTCAAGAGAGACAGCATCCACAGCAAACATGAGACCAGAAATCAGAGAATAGCAGAATACTTGGACACACTGAAGCAGAACCTCCTTGCACTCAGCAAGAGACTAGGCAGATACAAAGAGAGCTCCCAGAGGAAAATAAACAACCGAATCTTCGATGAGGACCAAAGAGCCTGGGTGACTACAGGAAACTGGGTGAAGATGAGAAAGCAGGAAACGAACCACCCGAGAAGAAGACGATCAAGGAGTTCTGGGGAAATATCTGGAGCAGTAAAGTAAGACATAACAGCAGAGCACCCTGGATAGAAGTAGAATGGAAGAAAACCAAGGACATACAAAAGATGAGAGAGTGGGAGATTCGAGAAGAAGTAAAACAGTCGATCAGGAACACCCACAATTGGCGAACCCCAGGAATTGATAACATCCACAACTACCGGTACAAGAAGCTCACCTGCACACATAAGCACCTAGCAGTGCAGTTCACTTGAATGATAAGGCACCCGGAGACAATCCCGAAGTTTCTCACTGAAAGAGTCATGTATCTGAAGCCTAAAGATGAAGATACAAGAAACCCGGCGAAATACAGGCCAATCACCTGCCTCCCACAATGTACAAGATCCTGACCAGCTGCACAACCAAGAAGATATCAGACCACTTAGAGAGTCAGAACATGATGACCCAAGAGCAGAAAGGATGCAAGGAGTAATTAACCAATTAAGCAATTAAGGATGCCGCCATTATCAGTGGCTAGGGCCTATTTAAAAAACGTGTGCTACAATGCGTAGCACACGTTTCTTGATTAGACCGGGGTTCGAGCCCGTCACCACCAAATACGGAGGATGTGGAAAGGTCAGCGAATGACCACCGCATATCCCGGAGCAATATGGCCTTAGTTGCTAATGCTCCTAAAAAAAAAAAACCAAACCTCTATATAAAAACCTCCCGACATAGTTTCTGTTAATAAAACATAGTGAAAGTGAGTTTTTATCCAGCTCAAAAAAAAGTTCTCTATTCAATCGAAAAACGAAAGAAAGAAAGAAAGAAAATTACATTCTCAAGTATAGAAAGTTACCCTGAAATGCATTCTGCACCTTGCACTTTTTGCTTAGTATTACTTATAAGCTATAAGATGCATCAGCCAAAAATAAAAGTATTTCTCTATGTAACATTTATTCCTTTTATCATAACTCTTCACATTACCAGAAATTTTTATCTAGCTGCCCCTTAAATTTCACTAAACTGTCAATCTCAACCATCTAGGAGGGTAGATTATTCGAGTGGTTGACAACACACTGAACAAAGATGAACTTTCCTGAGGTCTAGTCTATTAGTTTTCCATAATATTATATTTATGCCTCCTGGTATTTGTCCTATTCCACTGTAAAAAATTCCATCATTATTGAAATTGCATTCCCCCAATACCTTCTACGCCTCAATCACATCCTCTTGTTTCCAGGCTTTGTGACCTGCAACTTTGTATAGTTACTCGTATGAATATCCCTTGCTGTTCACTAGACAAGTCATTCTTGACACCTTTCAAGAAGCACATTGTATTATTGTATTAAGTAGTATGAAAAATCAAGTGCATACTCCTTAATACAATATTCCAGTTCTTACCATTGACTGGTATAACAGAACTATCAGGTGACAAAAAAAACAGCTTATTGTGATACCAAAGCAGTGACAAACAGCAGATTGAGAGCCTCTAGAGATTCTGTTTTGAGTTTATATGGAACCCGCTTATTCAGTTTATACCTTGCTCAGTGAATGCAAATGCAAATGAATGGCTTCATTGCTTACACTGAATCTTTCTGCAAGCACGGTGTGTTTGGCTTCAATCCAGCTTTCAATTCGTTATTGCCACTGGTGGTTTTTCGTCCCTTATGGGGTAACTTATCCCTCCAATTTAAATTTTCTTAACCATTTTTGAGCTGGGTGCTCATTTACTGCATCTTCTATGTATATCTTACCTTGTTGCTTGTGCACCAGTTTATACTTGTAAAGTAAATGTGCTCGAATAACTAATTGAAGCAGCCATTTTTTGGTCAGTTTTTACTATTTTGCTGAATTGCATTTCATGCATGATGTGCATCAACTTACTTATTGGCACTTGCACTTTCAAAGTATATTGACAGATAATCACTATCTACAATGGCCCCATATTCAGGTGGTAGATGACTTTCATCAACCGGTGAAATACCACCACTTTGCTTATTGGAGGCTTGAAGTGGTGAAACCCATGTTTAGTCTCTAGAGCAAAGTTTCCAGCATCCCCCTCCCCTCTCCCCATACTTCTCCTTCAACCCATGCACGGTACTAAGTACTATAGGTTTTGATACCTTTCGTGTTTGGGGTTCTCATAAAAAAAAAAAATATATATAATTTTTCTCAAAATGTTAACCTTGAAAAAATTGCATGAACTTTTTTTGGTTATCTTACCTTTTCTTTAGGCAAAAAAGGTATAAATAACTGATAAAACATTATGTGCTTCCTTGGCTGTTTGCTTATATTGCTAACCTTCATTTCAGACTGTTTTAAAATGTCCATGTCACTTTTCCTATCCCCATCAGCTCTACCCCTATCTGGTGTATAAGTTACTTTTGGGTTACTATCTCTCTAATATAGACCTTACATTTGACAGAATTAAAACACAGCTGCTGTTTCTCTGACCATCCATAAAGCCTGTCCAAATCACTCTTAATATGCTCAGCTGACTGCAATGTTTACCACTTTTGAGACTTATATCATCTGAGTATTTCAATGTTGTACCTTTCATTCCCTCATCTATATCATTCAAGAAAATCAGACACAAGTGAAGCCATAGAACTGAATCTTTTATGGTCCCTACTTGTAACCCTGGCCCATTGTTATAGTTATTGTTATAAATGATCACTCTGAAGCATGATTATTTATAATAATCTCTGCCTATCCTAGCTATCCTTCAATTTAACTCAAGATCTTGCCCATAACACCAGTAGACTTCACTTGTCTAACCTGCCACATAGAACTGTGTCAAGTGCTTTGTTTTATCTAAGTATATACTTTTCAGGTTGGTCAAGCAAGATTTTCCTCATTCACAACATGGATATTTGCAAAATATCCATGTTGTGAACCATTTAGGATATTATATGCCTTAAGATGGTCTTTTAATGCATCTATGATCTTTGCTACATCTGAAATTAAACTAACTGGTCTTGTTTGGAGTTACTTGTCTAATGCTTACTACCCTCCACCTTTGTGCAGTAGTGAGATGTTTGCACTTCTCCAATCCAGGGGAATACCACCGAGTCTCACAACAACCTCATAATTCACTCTATAGGTTTGCCACATTCCTTTGCAGCTCTTTCAGTATGCTCGGTAATTCCATCTGTACTTGGAAGGCTTTCCCACTTTTAAGCTCAGTAGTTTCTTTTTTAGACCTTATGTAATATCTGTATCACATATCTTATGGTGCTTGGGTACATTAGCATAAAATGGGACTTTTTGTTATGAAGATCAATGCAATGTATCTGTTTCACTGTACTTTCACTTCTATATATTTTATCACTGATTGAATCCATGTACCTTTTCAGTAATCCCTTTATTTGAAATTAAAACTCATGCTCTTACCATTGACTACTGATATCTCATTTGTCATTGTCTGCTTTAGGACACTGGTCTGCTTTAGGACACTGCTAATGGTTCCTATACCATAATATTTGTGATATTATTCAGGGTCACTGGTGATGATCAGATCATGAATATTTCTGACCCCTTATACTCTCTAGGACATGGGGGGGCTCACATCTGGTGAGTATGGGCTTGGCACACCCATGATCCTGAGCTGGATATCATCATTCTTCTCTTTCTTGGTGATTCCCTTCTCTCTCTCTCTCTCTCTCTCTCTCTCTCTCTCTCTCTCTCTCAGGGTAACTAGGGAATTATTATTTATTTATTTATTTGGCTGTTGCAGCATAAGCCTCAGGCTTCCTTGTACCATATAGCTAATAATAACAGTCAAATTGATTCAGAAAATTTATTCCACAGATCAAGTTGTTTGTCCATGATTTCCAGTCAATGAGTGGTAAGTTGAAATACTAATAAAAAGGCACTCAAACTCACTTTCCCATTCAAGTTGTGCATTAGAGGTTCTTATCATACTTACTATCACGAGGTCTATAGCACACCACCACCGCTATTCTCAACGTAACTTTACCACTGATATCTCACACCACACAAACTCTTTTCTCTCCAGAAACTGTTCTGAATCAAGGTACAACCTTACTGCATTCAGGCAGTTTTTTATCAGAAGCATAACCCCCCCTCCATTCTATTACCCTCTCTTTCCCCCCTCCTCCTCCTATAAACCTTGTACATTCCAAAATGAAACTCATCATTTCATATGTCAGGGTGACACCAAGTCTCTGTTAACACCTATTATATCAGGATCTGTAGTTCTAACCAGTAGCCATTTTATTGATAAATTTGAGATTGCTATATAAATAGTTTGTCTTTTTTTTTATTGTTATTCATTTCTCTAATATAACCCTTATGTAGTTATTGAAGCAAGTTGCACCATTGCTATCTTGTATCCATGTTGTGAACCATTTAAGATATTATATGCCTTAAGATGGTCTTTCAATGTATCTATAACCTTCACTAACCTTGCTTCTATCACATTCCTCCACATACTTAACTAATGAGTGATCATCTCTGGTCCTTTGAGATCACAATTCACCATTGGTCCAGTTTGTATGTTCCTCTTATTTGAACTCTGTTGAGTGCAAGTGTAACTGTGACCTGTACCACTATCCATTTGCATGTCTGATTTTCTCCTGTTCCTCCACACTGGAGGGTTCCCTGAACCCTTAAAGCTATCCCACTGACATCTGTAAGGACTTGCATCTCCTCTCTTCAAATGTATCCTACCCTGAAAAATAAATTCATTCATTCAGTTCCTCAGTTTGCTTCCATTTAATGGCGCCTCCGTAGCCAGGTGGGCAGGAGCAGTAGTGCATAGCATGCGCTTCTTGATTAGACCGGGATTCGAGCCCGTGACCACAAAATATGGAGAATGCGGAAGGTCAGGGATTGACCATCGCATATCCCCAGCCTGGATAAAGGGTGAGGGTTGGCGTCAGGAAGGGCATCCGGCTGTAAAAATTTCATGTCAAAACACTAAAAACGCTGACCTCATATATAAAATGGGAAAAAGGCAAGGACAAAAAAAAAAAAAAAAAAAAAGTTTGCTTGCATTTAATATTAATACCATGCGCACAATCAAAGCCCCGTAGTCACTTCCAAAAACTGGCAGTGGTTAATAGATCATCAATAGCAACACAAGGCAGACATATTCTGATTATATTCCACTTAATTTAATGAATGTCATATATGTTTCCCTTGTATTTGATATCCCTAATAAAATTATCTTCTTGTGAACCCAAATAGTCTTCTTTTGATGATTTATGTCTGGATCTCAAATTGGGCTGCATCTTCTAGTATATTACCAGATGTAAGTTGTTGCTACCAAGTCCTTGGTTTCATCTATTAATATGCAGTTTTAATTTTATATTGCCATATTACTTGCATCTATAATACACAGAAATGATTCATCACTCATATTATGATCACTGCCAAGAGTGACTTTCACATACGAGGTGTGTCAGTAAAATTCCTGGACTGGTGCTATTGGGGTCATGTTCAATGAGTTTGAACATAAACAGAGATGGTTTGTTGCAGTTCACACTTCTTCCAACAGATGGGGTATAGAGAATGTCCAGTAGACTGACAGCTTGCAAGTAGAAAACCAATTTCATTAGTAGCATTAACATTCCATGTCACAATTTTGCAATGAAGCAATGAACAAATAACAAATTTGTTTCTGCTGCGGGAAAATCAGAAACATGAAATATTAAAAACTGTTTATGATGATGAAACGGTAAATCATATCAGTGTGTTTGAATGGTATAAGCAGTTCAAAGATAAACATCAGGATGTTCACAATGACCGAAGAAGTAGGCATCTGTCAACCTCTTGGAATGAGGACAGAGTTGCAAAAAGTCTGGAAAATTGTGGCAAGAGATCATCGTTTAACCCTCAGAATGATGGCTGATGAGTTGAATATGAATAAAGAGACGATTCATTTATCAAATTTTACATGAAGATTTAGGGAAAATGAAGGTCTCTGCAAATTTTGTGCTACACAGCCTCATGAATGAATTTGATGAATTTGAGGCATTGCTCAAAACATCAAAGGCAGATATTGTTGGGATATCAGAGACATGGTGTCACATAGATATAAGGAATTCAGAACTGGAATTTGGGGAGTACAATGTGTACAGGAAGGATAGACAGGATAGGAAGCGAGGAGGGGTTATGCTGTTAGTTAAAAAAATACATAAAATCCAAGGAAATGAAGCCAGTTGACATCGCTGGACAGTGCAGTGTCCAGTCAGTTTGGTGTGACATAAGCATTGGGAGATCAAAATTGAGAAAAAGAGTGTGTTATAGGTCTAATGACTTTGATGAGTATAATAAGAAACTGTACAGGTAAATAGAGTGGGCCAATAAGTCAGAGAGTCTTATAATGGGGGATTTTAATTTCCCAGATATTGACTGGAATTTGTGGGTCACTCACACACTAGCAAGGCTTTTGTGGATTTATTGGATGATTGTTTTCTACATCAGCATATTCGGTAGGCAGCTAGAGGGAGTAATACTTTTGATCTGATTTTCAGTAGTGATTCTTCATGCATTAAGAATCTGCAGATAAAGGAATCACTAGGTGGCAGTGATCACAGTGTGCTGAAGTGAGATTTACTCAAAGAGGTAACTACCATCAGGGGTAATGGGAAGAGTTTTTGCTTTCGTAAAGGCGACTATGGTGGTCTGAGACGGTATTTAAATTCTATACGGTGGGACCAACTGATGATGTTACCAACAGCAAATTCAAAATGGGAAGCATTCAAAGCACACTGCTCATTGGAAGTTACTAGGCTTTACATACCAACTAAGAAATATTGTTAAAGGTTTAGGCATAAATGGATGTCAGAGAAGAAAAATGCATGGGATACATATAAATTAATGGGTGACATGGAAGCTTATGATAGATATAAGCTGGTCTGTAACCAAGTCACAAAGGAGATTAAGCAGGCAAAGCCAGATTATGAGAAATCCTTGGCAAAGGATGCAAAGAAAAACAACAAAGAGTTCTTTACCTATGTAAACTCTAGAAAGAAAGGGATGAATCAGATTGGTCCATTGGATATTGATGGTTCAACTGTTGATGATGGTTCAACTGTTGATCCTGCCAGATGGCTAACAAACTAAATGAGTATTTTCCATCTACATTCATCCATGAGGAGTAATTCAGGGAGGGAAATGCCAGAGGTGAGTTAAACTCTGACAGTGAGCTAGATGGTTTTATAATAACTGAGAGGAAAGTGGAGGAGAAATTGTTGAAGATAAACATAAAAAAGGCACCCAGGGTGGATGGGATCTATCCAGTTATATTAAAGGAGGCAGCAAAGGAAGTAAGCAAACCTTAGCCATAATTATGAGAGCTTCTTTGGACAGGGAAGGTACCCATGGACTGGAGATGTGCAAATGTGACCACATTCACATTGATCCTGCAATGCTTCTTTAACCAGTGCCTCCATTAATTTCCCTAGACCTGTTAGTTTAACTTCCGTTCCAGGAAAATTAATGGAGGCACTGGTTAAAGAAGCAGTGCAGGATCATCTAGACAAGATTTCAGTTATAGCTCAGACATAGCATGGTTTTGTTAAGGGAAAGTCTTGCCTGACCAATTTGATTGGATACTATGATGTGGTCACAAAGGAACTTGATGCAGGGAATAACTTTTATATCATATATTTGGATCTTAGAAAGGCTTTTGATACTGTTGCACATGGAAGACTGCTGAACAAATTGGAGCAGTGTGGCATTGGAGCCAAATTTCTGCTATTGATTAAGGGATGGTTGAGTGGGAGAAGACGGAGAGTGGTAATCAATGGACACTGCTCATTGTGGACTAATGTTATTAGTGGAGTCCCTGAGGGTTCAGTGTTGGGTCCATTGTTTTCTGTATTTATAAATGATATTGATGACGGTATATCAAGCTTAATGTCCAAGTTTGCAGATGATATGAAGGTTGGCAGGGTTGTTAAGGACACTAGTGTCAGTACACTGCTGCAACAGGATCTAGAAAAGTTAAGCAGATGGGTTGAGAAGTGTCAAATGAAGTTTAACATTGACAAATGTAAAGTACTACATATGGGAAGCAGTAACCCCAGAGTTGACGTGTCAACTCTGTGGTACTACACTGATAGTGGTAGAGAACGTAAAGGACCTAGGGGTAATATGCAGACAGATATGAAGTTTTGTGAGCGGTGCAGACGGTCTGCAAGGATAGCTCATAGTGTCTTGTCAATGATATACAGGAATTTTTCTAGCAGGGATAAGGAGGTGATTATCCCCTTGTATAAGGCAATGGTCGGGTCCAACCTTGAGTACTGTATACAGGTCTGGAAGCCTCATTTTAAGAAGAATGTAGAGCTGTTGGAATGAGTATAGAGAAGGGCAACAAGACTAGTGAATGGAACAAGGGTTGCTCTTACAAAGAAAGGAAGGCGCCTCCGTAGCCAGGTGTGAAGGAGTAGCAGTGCGTAGCACACGCTTCTTGATTAGACCGGGGTTCGAGCCCGTCATCACCAAATACGGAGGATGCGGAAAGGTCAGGGAATGACCACTGCATATCCCCGAGCAATATGGCCTTAGTTGCTAATGCTCCTAAAAACCAAATAACATAACAAACAAAGAAAGGCTTAAGTTTTGCAAATTACAGTGTCTGGAGACTAGGCACCTGCGAGGTGATCTGATTGAGCTGTATAAAGCTTTGAATGGTTTGAGCATGCTCAATGCTGATGGGATTCTTCCTCTTGCTAAGAATAATCACCTGAGAGGGCATAAATTCAAATTGAGCAAAGATAGATGTAGGATAGATGTGCAGAAGTTTGCCTTTAGCCAGCGGGTAGTTGGTTGGTGGAACAGACTTCCATCCTTTGTTGTGGAAGTTGATAGCCTAAATAAATTTAAGGCTGAGGTGGACAAGTATTTGGAACAAATGGAAGGGTGAAATGGGAGCAGTTTTTTTTTTTTTTTGGCTGATGCTGCATAAGCTTGCTTTCTTGCATCATATGCTTATTCTAATGCTAATGAGCAGAAGCAATCCAAAGGGTCATCATGTAAAGACTTCATCCAGACTTGTCAAGATAATCCTAATTTCCTCGATTGTATTGCCATTTAAAATGAATGTTGGGTGTTTCAGATCTTTTAGCCTAGAGATGTTTCTTCATCTCTGGGGTTTTCGACTCGGAGATGAAGAATCAGCATGTGCAGTGGACTTCAAAGTCACCAACACCAAGGCCCTGACAGTTTAGTTTTCAGAAGCGCAGGATCAAGATAATGCTGATAATTTTTTTTGACTAACATGGTATCATTCACAAGGAATTTGTACTTGAAGGGGGAGAATCAATGCTGCATTTCTATACAGGTGCTTCTAAGACTATTGAAACACATTTCCTGTGTGAGTTTGCAATTTTGGGAGAGAAGCATCTGGTTCTTGTTGAATGACAATAACTGCACCCATTCTGCACTTGAAGACATTTCTGATGAAACATGAAACATGGCATTGTATACAGATCAGCCATCCACCCTACTCTCCTGATATAGCACCAGTGGATTTCTTCCTCTTTCCCAAGATGGGGGGAACCCTATCCTCAAAGGAAGTAGATTTCAGGATGTTGAGGACATAAAGAAAAACGTAACTGCCAGACTGAACATCATCTCTTTGTACACCTTTGCTGACTCTTTTCAGAAACTTTTTGAATGGTGTAATAATTGTATTCAGTGGTGATTACTTTGAATAAAAATAAAATGCCACAACATAAAATGCCACATTAGTCAAAATCTAAATGTTATTATTATTATTATTATTATGTGTACCACTGCATATGTTTATTACAAATCCATTGAGCCACGTGATTATTCTTGTCGCCGCTCAGCTGCTAGGCTTTCTAGTGAAAATTCATGCAGTTATGTTGTAGAGAGCATAGTGTATGTGTCGAATTCTTATTTAGTTTAGTTAATATTAATAACTGGACAGTACTTACATTTTAATATAATACCCTTTGATTTAAAATGAATACTGTGAAGAAGAGTAAAACATATCACTTTCATCAAGAGTGGGAAATAGAATACTTTTTGTAATGATAAAAGAAAAATGTTTTTCTTTTATCATTACATTGTTTGAATTGCAATGCTTCCATGGCTATACTCAAAAAAGGAAATTTACAAAGGCACTTCAACTCATTCCATGCTAAATACCAATTGGATTTTCTGCTTAATAGTGACCTTAAAAAAATAAATTAAAAGAACTTAAATCCAGATTATTTGCACAACAAAACTTCTTCATGACACCTAATTTACAATCTAAAGCAGTAACTGTATCATAAATTTATGTTCTTGCAAAAAAATGCAAACCATTTTTTGATGGTCATTTCATCAAAGACGCATTTTTAGAAATAACAATTTCTCTTTTTGAAAATTTTAAGAAAAAAATGAAATTAAAAGTGCTCTTCAAGATCTGCAATTATCTTGAAATACTGTGATGTGACACACTGAATAAATTAGTAAAAATGTGAGCGAACAATTGCATGCTCATATTGCAAATTGTGTGTCATTTTCTTTACAACTGTATGAATCTACAGATGTCAGTGATAACAGCTCAATTGCTTGTTTCTTTTCGTATGGTTTCAATGATTCTGCCACTAGAGAAGAACTATTGGGTATGGTTTTGTTAAGAGAAAGAACTAGAGGTCTTGATATATTTAATGCATTCAAAAATTTTATTGAAAAAAATTAAATTACCACTATTTAAACTTGTATCAGTAACATCATCTATCATCGTTCCGCTGCACCTCCATAGCCAGGTGGACAGGAGTGGCAGTGCGTAGCACACGCTTCTTCCTCGAGCCTGTGACCACCAAATACGGAGGATGTGGAAAGGTCAGGGAATGACCACCGCATATCCCCAGAGCAATATGGCCTTAGTTGCTAATGCTCCTAAATAACAACATAACAATAACATCGTTCTGCTATTCCACAGGTCGACGTATGACATCTCGCCCCACCATGCCCTGTCCTTGTACTTCTCTCTGTCGTTGATTTCACTCCAGTTTCTTCCTCTCTTAATCACATCGGTCTTTATCATGTCCTGCCCCCTCATTCTTGGTCTCATCCTTGGTCTTTTGTCCCTTATTTGTATAATAACAACAGATGGAGCTAAAGCAATGATGGGCCATCTTAACGGATTCATCGCATTGTGCCAAAAGGATGATGAATTCCCAGATTTTTTGAGTTACCACAGTGTCATCCTCCAACAAGTTTTAGCCAGCAAAAGATTAAATACTAAAAGTGTTACGGACATAGCTTTCAAAATCGTGAATACCATCAGAGGACAATCTCTTCAAAGGAGACTTTTCAAAATGCAAATCGATGAAATTGAACTAGATCTGATATTACACAGAGATGTGAGGTGGCTGAGGGGCATCTTAACAGATTCATCTCATTGTGCCAAAAGGATGATGATTTCCCAGATTTTTTGAGCTACCACAGTATCATTCTCCAAGTTTTAGCCAGTAAAAGATTAAATACTAAAAGTGTTACGGACATAGCTTTCAAAATTGTGAATTCCATCAGAGGACAAACTCTTCAAAGGAGACTTTTCAAAATGCAAATCGATGAAAATGAACTAGATCTGATATTACACACAGATGTGAGGTGGCTGAGTCGGAGTACATTTTTACAGAGATTTTAATTTGCTGAATGAAATTAAAAAATTTGTTGATCAAAGGGGAGATGATTTTCAGCAGCTACAAGATACAGAGTGGTTGTGTGATCTGGCTTTTTTGGCAGATTTTACCAGTAAATTAAATTATATGAATTTGGAATTACAGTACAAGGGAAAAAAAATGTGGGTGACATGATTAGTAGTATTTCTGCAAATAAATATCAATTTTTGGCAATGGCTAAGAATCTCAAATAAAAAAAAAATTCGATCATTTTGCAAATATGCAAGATCATTTGCAAAAATATCCTGTTTTTGAATATAATAGTGAGAAATATGTTTCTGAAATTGAGAAAGTTGTGGATGATTTTAAAACCAGATTCAGTGATTTTAAAACAATTGAAGACATTGTTCAATATATTTCCTATCCATTTAATATCGACTTAGATATCAAACAAATTGCAGAAAAAATCGCTGAGATTTTTCACATGGAGAAAATATTCTGAATTGTATTTAATTTTAAAATTTATAAACAGCATTTTTCAATATGTGTTGATTAACTTTTTTTAACCATTAGGAATTAAATTCTTGAGATCGTAGATCGCGGCACATTTTGACGAAAAAAAGTAGATTGCATCACAAATTAAGTTGGCCACCCCTGTTTTATATCAAATGAGCAAGGTCTAGTGATAGAGGAGAAAAATGCATTGTATTAGTATTAGCCATATGGTGTAAGGACACCCCCATAACAATACATAGTAATTAATACATATCTATCATACACCCCATACTAATACATAGATACCTATTCAGCTGACATTTGAATTTCCCCAAAGCTGTCGGCCTTACTATAATGTAATCCAATTACATTATAGTGCGATAATGTAATCCAGTAATTAACAACCTGCTGGTTAAAAGAAAATGTAGCTTCCAGTCTAAAGTTCTTTTTTTGTGATTTAAATTTATGGCTCTAGTTCTGGAATCATTTATAAGTATAAAAATGTATATGGATGTCCTTTTGCTGATCTCACCAGGCAGACTGGCCATCCTTGGACACTTTCAAGAAGCTCACCTTTTTTTTTTTCTAGATGCAGGCTCTAAGGTTGGATACTGTATTCTATGTGGAGTCTTACAATTATATATCCTGTAGGATTATGACCTCCCTATCTCTACAAGGAAATGTTTGTTAAATCATCAGTAAGACACCATGGTCCCCTCCTTGCTACCTGTCTACACTATTTGGAAAACTTCAGGTCCACCTGTATCATTACCCCCAAATCTCTTTCTTTCTTTAATTCATCCCCACCAAATGTATAATTTATTTTGGAGTTGCTGCTTCCTAAGTATAATATTTTGTATTTTGATACATTAACTCAATCTGTATAGAAAAAAGTATGTGCAAAAATTTTTGTCCCCTGTTGAACAAATGACAAACAGAATTATGAAAGCAGATTCACACAGCTTGCAAAAATTTCCACAGGAAAAAGGACTGGACCCCTGGAAGAAATCAAATACTTAAAAAATTAAGTACTCAGAAGCTTGGTTAAAATATGTAAATGGTGTTAGAACAGCAGAAACAAAAAAAAAAAAAAAAAAAACCTGGACTCTAGTACAAACAACAAGAAATGAGGACACCTGGGATCTGATGTACAATTTGGCAACTAAAAAAAAAAATCAAAACTAATGAAATTTTTATATAGTAATAATAGTAAAGAAAAAAGTAGATAAGAAAATGCGAATTATATGCTTCCCTCCTCACACTGGTGATTATCCAGTTGACTTTTAAATTTATTCAAACTGTCAGCCTCAATTATGTGCAACGGAAATTTCTTCCAGCAATCAACAACTCGCTGGCTAAAAGAAAACTTCCTACAATCTAATTTAAACCTAAAAAAAAAAAAAAAAAAAAAAAAAAAATCCAAAAATCCAAATTACCTCTGTAATTCGAATTTTTGACCCCTAGTTCTGGAAATCTTTATAACAGTGAGAATTCCACCTTCATTCATTTTACCAATCTCTCTCAGAGCCTTATAAACCTCAATCAGGTCACCTCTGAGGTGTCTGGTTGCCAAGCTCTGTAGCCCACATAATGGGAGTCTTTCCTCATATGGTTCCGTCTGCTGATTTCACCATTTGCGTTGTCTATCTTTGGACCCTTTTGAGAAGCTCAGTCTTTTTTCAGATGAGATCTCCATACTTGAACACAGTATTCCAATGTGGTCTTACAATTTCCTTATACAGTGGGATTATAACCTCCTTATTTCTACAGGATGACGTTTGATAAATCATTGATAGGACACCACTGGCTTTCTGGTTGCATGTTTACCCTGCTCAAAAAACTTCATATCTGCCTGTATCATCACGCCTATATTCCTTTCCTCCTCCATTGTTTTTAATTCAACCCCACCAAGTGTATAATATTTGTGGGTTGTTATTCCCTAAGTGTAAGACTTTGTATTTAGCAGCATTAAAACATAGCTGCCACTTCTCTGACCATCTTTGAAGTCTCTTGAAGTCATTGTGAAGGAGCACTGCTTGGCACTTAATATTAATGACTCTGCCAACCTTTACGTCATCTGCAAATTTTGACATCACACCTTCTATCCCTTCGTCGATGTCATTTATGAAAATGAGAAACAACAGTGGTCCAAGAAGCAATCCTTGAGGGACCCACCTCTGATATTACACCAGTCTGAAGAATATCCATTAATCACAAGCCACTGCCTTCTGCCCTGCAGCCACCCAGCAATCCATCTTGGAGTCTTACCAGTAATCTCAACTTGTTCAAGCTTATACAGTAGCCACCCATATAAATTGTCTCTAGGGAGAGTATCACATGGGAATCTACTATAACTAACATTCTCAACAGTCATTGTAGTTGATTAGGAAGAAAATGGTTATGCTGTTAGTTAAGAAACACATTAAATCTAAGGAAGTGCATTCAGTTGACATGGGTGGGCAGTGCATTGTTGAGTCTGTTTGGTGTGACATAAACATATAGGCCTAATGATTCTGATGAGTACAATGAACAGTTGTGCAGAGAAATAGAGTGGTCCAGTAAATCAGAATATTTTATAATGGGAGATTTTAACTTTCCAGATATTGACTGGAACTTGTGGATTGGTCACTCGCAGGCTAGCAAGGCTTTTGTCGATTTATTGGAGGATTGTTTTCTACAACAACATGTTCGAGGGGCAACCAGAAGGAGTAATACTCTTGATCTAATTATCAGCAGTATTTATTCATGCATTAAGAATTTGCAGATAAAGGAACCACTAGGTGACAGTGATCACAGTGTACTGATGTGGGATTTACTTAAAGATGTAACTACCATCAAGGATAAAAGGAAGGGTTTTTGCTTTCGTACAGGTGACTACAGTGGTCTCAGGTAGTTTTTAAATTCTATATAGGGAGATCAACTGATGATTTAACCAATGGTGAATTCTAAATGGGAGCCTTCAGGGACTTGATCTTGGAGGCTACTAGGTTTTTCATACCAACTAAGAAATACTATTCAAGGTTCAGGCCTAAATGGTTGTCAGATGAATTAATGAGGCTTGTGGCAGAGATGAAAAATGCATGGGATGTGTATAAATTATCAGGCAACACAGAAAGAAGCCTATTGTAGATATAAGCTAGTCTGTAATCAAGTCACAAAGGAGGTTAGGCAGGCAAAAGGAGATTGTGAGAAATATTTGGCAAAGGATGCAAAGAAAAACAGCAAAGAGTTCTTTACTTATGTAAACTCCAGAAGGAAGGGGATGAATCAAATCGGTCCACTTAACATAGATGGTTTGACTATTGATGATCCTGCTCAAGTAGCTGATAAACTGAATTTTGCATCTATGTTCATACATGAGGAGTTATTCACGGAGAGGAATGCCAGAGGTTTATCAAACTCTAACAGGGAGCTAAGTGATTTTGTAATAACTGAGAGCCATGTGGAGGAGGAAATTTTGAAGTTAAACGTAAAGACACCTGGGGTGGATGGAATCTATCCAGTTATATTGAAGGAGGCAGCAAGTTAGCAAACCATTAGTCATAATTATGAGAGCATCCTTAGATTCGGGAGAGATCCCCATGGACTGGAGATGTGCAAATGTTTCCCCAATTCACAAAGGGGGTTCAAAGGGTGATACAAAGAATTATAGGCCTGTTGTTTAACTTCTGTTCCAGGGAAAATAATGGCGTCACTGGTTAAAGAGGTGATACAGGATTACATAGACAAGACTGCAGTAATAGGTCAGACACAGCATGGGTTTGTTAAGGGGAAGGCTTGTCTGACTACTTTGATTGGATACTACGATGTGGTCACAAAGGAACTGGATGCAAAACATAATTTTGATATCATATACTTGGATTTCAGGAAAGCTTTTGATACTGTTGCACATGGAAGACTGCTGTACAAATTGGAGTGGTATGGCATTAAGGACAAATTACTGCAATGGATAAAGGAATGGTTGAGTGGGAGACTGCAGAGAGTGGTAATAAATGGACCCTGTTCTTCATGGACTAATCTTATTAGTGGAGTCCCCCAAGGTTCGGTGCTGGGCCCATTGTTATTTTGTGTATTTATTAATGATATTTATGAAGGTATATCGGGTTTAATGTCCAGGTTTACAGATAATTCAAAGGTTGGCATGGTTGTTAATGACACTAAAGACAGTATGCTACTGCAACAAGATCTAGAAAAGTTAGGCAGATGGTCTGAGAAGTGGCAACTCAAGTTTAACATTGAAAAATGCAAAGTACTGCATATGGGTAGCAGTAACCCAAGAGAAACGTAACAACTGTGTGGTACTACATTCAGGGAGGTGGAGAATGAAAAAGACTTGGGAGTAATTGTGCAGTCAGATATGACACTCTCTGAGCAGTGTAGACGGGTTGCCAGAGCAGGTCACGGAATTTTGTTGTTGATATATAGGAATTTTTCTAGCAGAGTCAAGGAGGTGATTATCCCTTTGTATAAGCCAATAGTCAGGCCACACCTTGAGTATTGCTTACAGGTGTGGAGGTTTCCTTTTAGGAAGGATGTAGAGTTGATTTCTATCAACTTTACATCCTTTGTTCCTCTCACCAATCTTGTGCGAGTGCAGAGAACGGCACAAGATTGGTGAGAGGAACAAAGGGGTACACTTATGAAGAAAGGCTTAAGTTCTGCAAGTTTCAGCATCTGGAGCTAGGCACCTGTGAGGTGATCTGATTGATGTGTATTAGGCCTTGAATGGTTTGAGCAGTTTAAACTGTTGAAGTGGTAGTATGCGCGGGTATTGGAAGTTGTGGAGGAGCTGAATTTGGTGGTAGTGCTGCTGATGTAACAGGTGTCGCAGTTTCGTTGGCATTTTATGAGATATGTTATATTATTGAGATCATTGATGGGATATTTGTGTGTATCTTTATAAGAATTAAATAGGGAACCTAGTTTATTGTAAGTAGAGAAGGTGAGGGAGATGTCGGTATCTTTGAATGTACGTCGGAATTGTGCTGCGAGTTCACTATGGTAAGGAAGAACTATGCGAGTATTTGTCTTGTTACTGTGTCTGGTGGGGTTATTAATACTGTTTTTAACGGTAGATATTGTGTGTTGGATGAGTTGAGGGGGTAGCTCCCGACTATGAATTTATCAGTAAAGTAATGAAGTTCATTGTGTAGATCGTTTTGTGAAGAGCTGAATTTGATAGCATTGTAGATTTGGTTGTGTAGGACGGCTTTTTTGGTATAATTTAATTTCAGAAGGGAAAGGTTGTAAAATTTGGTTTTCAATAGTGGCAAGATAAATTTCAGAAAGGGGGGGCAGAAATGCCTAAACCCATTGGTAAACCAAACTTTTGTCGATAAATTTTATTATTAAATCTAAAATATCTAGCATCTAGTAAAAGAGTGGAAGTTCAAGGATGTGGTCAACTGATAGAGAGGTACGTTTTGTTAAAGTGTCATCAGCTGTTAGAAGTACATGTAATGCTTGTAGGGTGAAAGGAATATGCACATTAGTGTATAAGGATATGACATCAAAAGAAGCTAATATGTTTTCGTCGGATATGGTGGTGTTGCTGATTTTTCAGAATGCTTGGTTGGTATTATCAATTTTGAATGTAGAGAATCGAGTGAGTGGGGATATAATTTTGACAAGGAAGGTCGATAAATTAGCAAAAGCTGATCTGCTAAAAGAAACGATAGGTCTTAGTGGGTGGCCAGGTTTATGTATTCCAAACATGTTGGGCAGAATGTTGTTGCGAATACCTATCTGTTGTAATGTAAAGAGGTTGATTTCTTTGTTCTGTCTGAGTTTTCTGAGAATTGTGTCAAGTTTATTTTTAAGTTTTGTAATGTTGTGGTTGCTGTCATTTGTATATGTATCTTGGTCGGCTAAAATTAATTCCATTTTTTCTGTGTAGGTCTTCTTGTCCGGTAAATATATACATTTCACTTCACATCATCCCCTTAGTACCAAAAAAGCCGTCCTACACAACCAAATCTACAATGCTATCAAATTCAGCTCTTCACAAAACGATCTACACAATGAACTTCAATACTTTACTGATAAATTCATAGCCAGGAGCTACTCCCCCCCTCAACTCATTCAACACACAATATCTACTGTTAAAAACAGTATTAATAACCCCACCAGACACAGTAATAAGAAATATACTCGCATAGTTCTTCCTTACCATAGTGAACTCGCAGCACAATTCCGACTCTACTTACAATAAACTAGGTTCCCTATTTAATTCTTATAAAGATACACACAAATATCACATCAATGATCTCAATAATATAATATATCTCATAAAATGCCAACGAAACTGCGACACCTGTTACATCGGCAGCACTACCACCAAATTCGGCTCCTCCACAACTTCCAATACCTGCGCATACTACCACTTCAACAGTTTCAGGACAAGTCAATCCTGCACTGAATTAACACCCCCCCCCCCCGTTGACTCTGCCATCACTATTATTAAACTTAGATCGAGCTACAGAATTCTTCAATATGAAGCCCTCGCCATCGAATGGTACCGACACCATTCCGATCTCAATATTATTAACGCTAAATTTCCCTTCAACCTCCCGCGGCTAAAGTTCCCACTTGTCAAAAAGAGCATCACGAGAGTATAGATAAACTTTAAATACAACATGCACTCACTTCTCTCCCATTTGCCAACTGATGATGGTTTATTCAACGAAATTCCCTCGTAATGACTATTGGCACCACCGGTCTTCTCTTTTTTTTTCATTTTTTCATTCGCATCCTTTAACCTCTTTATGACAACCAAGGATTGGAGATCTGCACTTCTACTTCCTTGCGCTCATTTTAAAATCTGTTTAAAATATTTTCACCCCATTCTCCGCCTTAGTTCTTTTTAATGCTTCTCCCAACCTAAATTTAGCCACCATCTACCAATAAATTTATTGCAGATTTATACAAGGTGAGTACTGTTTTTTAAGTATTTGCTATTCATTTTTTAGTCAGATGTATCACGGTATTATAAGATTACTATAATTTCACTATTGTGACCAATTAATTAAAAACCTCTGACTGGTGACCTCTGCCCGACGCGGTGATGATGTACTGTTATTAGTGACAGTGTGTACTTTTGAAAACTGTGAATGCTGATAGTTTCCTTATTGTGTAACCAGAACTAAAGGAACAACAGCTTCGTGTGTGTCTTCCACAATCCTTGGATGGTATGGTACAAAGGGGGGGGGGGGTTAAAAATTAATCATAGACACTCCATCTAATGTTCATATGTTCGTAGAACATTAGACGGAAAGGAATCCTGGGTGCACTATTAGATACTGGTAAGCAAATTTTCAAGTTCAGAGTGGTGCCATTCGGGCTCACCTTGTCTGAGCAAGCCAGCACACAGATCAAATATCCCAAGCATCAGATGGAAAAGTGTTACGTACTTTATTCTGGGATCATAAAGGAGTGAGTCTGAAACATTATCTGGAGTGAGGAGAAACAATGAAAAGTGACATACTGTGATGTGCTTTTGAGCCATTTAAAGCCAAACAATTAAAACAATACATGGTTTGCTGTCCTCATCCTCAGTTGTGCGACTGCAGAATGAAAGCTCCTGTCTTCACACCACCTATTTTGGAGAGAATTAGATAGAGGAGATGAAATTGTTTTAAGATATAACCCCACCCTCCATATTCATCAGACAGCCCTATGTGATTTTTTACTTGTTTTGGCCTCCAAAATACGGACTAAGAGGATTTCACTTCTTGTTAGATGAAGTGATCAAGACAGTAGCATATGAAGTAGTTAGTGTTGAATATAATGGGGGCTGCATTGAAAATTGATAGCCTCCTTATTGTTTGTGAAAATACAAATAACAAGGAACTATCAGTCTTGTTGTTTGTGAAATACAACTTTTATTTAACTTTTGTGGTCATTTCATTTGAACGACCTTTGTGTAATAAATAACTATTAATGTTTTATTATTGACGCCTAACTAAAATTATTGTTATTATGTGTGTGAGGAGCATTAAAACTTTCTAATTATATTTGGAGAGCCACTAGAGAAGCAGTTCCCTGCACCACAATTAATTTGCAAAGTTTGTCTTTTTAAATTTAATTATTTTTGTGCTTATTATTTCAGAAAACGGAAGAAGAAAAAACTGAAAGGAAACATTCTAGTTTTGGAAATGGTAACAATTGGACCAATCAGAAATATAGTGATGGGTGTTCTTCCCAGGTAATAATAAGTTATTATTTTAGGATTAAGTATAATTAAAATGGGAGAATTTTCTACTTTTATTTTAGTACATTAATCTTTACATTTATTTTTTGATGGATTTGTCTTTTAAGTTCTGATTCCTGAATGATTTGGTTTTACTCCTTATGTTCCCACTTTAAGCATGACATATAAGAACTCAATTTGATTGTATTTCTTTAGTCCTCTATTTCAAATACAATAAAATTTCATTAACTTGCAAATCTGATAATTTAGAGGCATTAGTACTAGCCAGGAGAATATAGTTTTTGTATGCTCTATAGTTTGAGTAATTTGAAGTACTGATAAACTTTTAACTTGAAATCATAATATAGCCTCAGTGAATAGTGAAAACATTGAAATTATTGCCCTGTATTTTTCAGTAGATTGCAAACAAATTGGTTGTTTGGTTGTTTCATGAAATCCTATTTAATTAATTAATTTTTAAAAAAAATGCCCCACCTTATCCGTCCATCCTCTAATTCTTCCTTAAATTTATTCTGCATATTACTTTTCAGTTTCTGGGAAGCATTCTATTTAATTATATACTGAAAGTGGCAGATTATTATGGTCTCCATATGCTATGTACATTTAAGTTTGTTACGGCTTTTATTGAATAAAATATTTGTGTGATCAGTTAACATAATTATTAATCATTAAATTAATTTTAAAAATATCTGATGATACAAAGGCAGGCAGTGTGGTTAATGACTGTAATCAGGATATGCAATTTAAGAGGATAAACTTGATAATTTTTTAAATAAACTAGGCAGATGGATTTTAAAATGCAATGAAGTTTAAAATTTGGGAGCAGTAATCCTGGAATACCATATGGTAACAGAAAACTGAAGGACTTGTTAAGATCTAGGCATAATTATACTGTCTGAAACAAAGTTCTCTCTGCAGTGCAAACAGACTGCTGTAACAACTGTTGGGTTTCTGTCAGTGATATACAGGAATTTTGTATAATACAGGAAAGATGTGATTATCATTGTGTAAATGATTATCAGATATGGTCTAAATCATTGGGCAATGATTAGACCATATCTGAATATTTGTATACAGGTGTGGGCAAGGGTGTCCAATGGAAAGGGTTCAGAGAAGAAAAACAAGATTCGGAGTGCAAAAGGATATACTTACCAAGAGAAACTAGGGTTTTGTAAATTGAAAACTAGGCATATGAGTGGTGACACTAATTGAGGTTAAGCAAACTAAATGCTGGTGGCACCTTTCTTAGATGACACAATACACACAAGGGGAACATAAATTTAAATTGAAAAAGAAAGTTTGGACAAACTATTAGAAGAAATGGCCAAAGCAATTGGAATGGAGTGAGTTGTTTTTTTTTTTCTATAAGATTTTCTTCCTTGCAGCATGTTGCCAATACTAATTTCATCTGGATTGAATTGCAAGTGCAAATGGTTTATCTTGGTAATTTTATTGAATTTGTAAATGCTGAGAATTTATGAACATTCTGTAGGTGGTCATGTTTGGGTACCTCTCATTCTTTTTTGTAACATATCTCTCCCCCTTCCCCAAATTTAAAGAAATTTCTCCTCTGGCATGTAACTTATATGTATCTATACATATTAAATGAAAAACCTTTGAATGACTGTTTACCTATTTCTTTTAATGTTTGAAAGGTAATACTGAAATAATTTTAAAACTTTATGGATGGTGGAGGGACTCTTATAATTCCATCATGACCAGCCTATCAAGAAACAATTATATTGAAAATATTGTGGCTGTTAGTGCGAATGCCTAGTGAGTAAACTGTACAGTGAAGTATTGTACTATTTATGCAAGCTGTAGGTCGGATCCAATGGCGGGTCTGTTAGTAATCCTAACAGTCTTATATAAACATACTCACACTGTGTTATGAGTTTAATAACATAGTTAATAAAGACTTTCAATTGAATATAACTGCCCTTTCTGGAGTGTCATGTGATACTTTCATTTCTTTACCAACATTTCACTGAAGGAAGTAAAGAAATACATAGGCATCCATAATTGATGAGCACAATGTTTAAAGATTTTGAAAAACATGATATTACAGTGAGATTAGCTTTTCAGCAACATCTGGGTGATATTTCTAATGTATTTGAAGATTTGCAGGCAGAGTTGTTGAGCTCTCAGAAGATAACCTTCTGAAGTCTCCATTTGATAGCAAGAAGAAACTTGTTGGATTATGGAATAATGATTTCAAATACCCACAACTTCATAAACATGCTTATCATTTACTCTCTCCTTCTGTGGCAAAACCTATTGTTTTGAATCAACCTTTTCATATATGACTATAGTCAAGACACGCCTGCAATGACAGGTGACAAACACCCACTGGAAAGATCAATTGAAGCTGAAAAATGCTGGAACCAAATATCAAGTTCTTATTTCAGAGCAAATGGTCAGAAAATGTTCATTAAATTTTTCATGCCTCTTTATTTTTAAAATTTTTGTAAATGTGAATAAGTGCCATGTTTCTATTTCAGAGTAAATAAATTATTACTTCCTTGTAGTTTTTTAAAATATTGGTAAATATAAAGAAATGAAACCTTTTTTTTTTTTGTATTAATTCTGTATGTTCTTTATGAGAATTATATATAATTTATAGTCTGATGGGGACTAACTGAATGTTAATCCAAGAATTAACATTCAGTTAGTCCACATCAGACTGCAAATTATATAATCGTTATAATCCTTGGATTAACGTTCTGCCTTCCAATGAAAAAAAAAATAATATGAGGTTCTTAGGAGTTCCAGTTGTGATACCTAAGAACACTGTAATTAATACCTTTGTATATGACTCTTTGTATACTACTTTTTAAATTTCTTGTTTTTTAAAGATTGCCAAGTGTTTTATTTGATATAAATGAGGCTAACTCCTATAAATAAATTTTAATGGCAGTTTTCCTGCTGTTATAGAATCATATACCATGGAAACAGATATTGAGAGGTGATGATTGGGCAACACTGAATTTTATCCTTAGATCTTGTGATACACTCAGTAGGTCATGTTTAATTTGGATAGCAATGAAACATCTGTGGAGAAAATCTATTTGAGAACATTGAAAACAAACCAGTAACTAAGTAAAAAGTCAATTTTAACACATCCCTTTTAGTAATTAGAAAAAGATCTCTCTCTCTTGGGATTGGTGTGAAAATAACCCATAAAACTTCATCCCATCCCACCCCATCCTGAAGGGAAGTGTCACTCACTTAGCTTTTACTGGGGATTAGAATAATAAAAAAAGTCATTCTCACTGTGACATAGAAATGATGCTATCCATGCAGGCAGTATAATCCATTATCATATGGATTACTAGTATATAAAAATCATTTACAAAAAATTTACATTTAAATTTACAAATATTACATGATAAAATTGGTGTGAAAATAACCCATAATGCTTCATCCCATCCCATCCTAAAGGGAAGCGTCACTGAACTTTTACTGGGGATTAGAATTAAAAAAAAAAAATAAAATAAGTAATTTTCACTGTGACAGAGAAACGATGCTATCCATGCAGGCAGCTAGCTCACTGGTATACAGCCTGCATGTGTAAACCAGGTCATTCAACCATATGTATATTTTATTGTTTTGGTTTTCATTCTCATTGGAACAAAATGAAAAATTTTAAGTTCAGTTCCAGTTTTCCTCAGCAACTGGTACCAGTTTTCCCTGATACACCCCAGCAATTGAGGTGTATCAGTGAAAATCAGTTGTTTTTATTCTAATTGAGTTGTTTTAAGCTGCAAAATATTTTAATTTAGGTAAATAAATCTTCACTTCTAAAGCTCTTTTAATTTAATAAATCTTCCAAGTTTCGCAAAAACTTCGAGCTTACATAGGTGGCATCATTTATCTTTCTCTCCTTTACAGGAAAAAAGTTTGCAGAAACTTTTTTCCCCTTCCTGTAAAGCAGAAAACTTATCTTAGAAGGTACACACCATATGGATACCTCATCCATTTAGGCCTAAATGGATGTCAGATGAACTAATTAGACATGTGACAGAGAAGAAAAATTCATGGGATACGTATAAATTACCATGTGACACAGAAGCCTATGATAGATATAAGCTGGTTTGTAACAAAGTTACAAAGGAGATTAGGCAGGTGAAGGCAGATTACGAGAAATCTTTGGTAAAGGATGCAAAGAAAAACAGCAAAGAGTTCTTTACTTATGTAAACTCTAGAAGGAAGGGGATGAATCAGATTGGTCCACTTGATGTCGATGGTTCAACTGTTGATGATCCTGCTCAGGTAGGTAACAAACTAAATGAATATTTTGCATCAACATTCACACATGAGGAGTTATTCGGGGAGGGGAATGCCAGAGGTGTATTCAACTCTGGCAGTAAGCTAGATAATCTTGTAATAACTGAGAGTAATGTGGAGGAGAAATTGTTGAAGATAAACACAAGAAAGGCACTGGAGTGGATGGAATCTATCCAGTTATATTAAAGGAGATGGCAAAGGAAGTAAGCAAACCCTTAGCCATAATTATGAGAGCTTCCCTGGACTAAGGGGAGGTACCTGTGGAATGGAGATGTACAAATGTGACTCCAATCCACAAAGGAGGATCAAAGGGAGAGAGACACAGGTAATTACAGACCTGTTAGTTTAACTTCTGTTCCAGGGAAATTAATGGAGGCACTGGTTAAAGAAGCATTGCAGGATCATCTAGAGAAAACTTCAGTTATAGCTCGGACACAGCATGGGTTTGTTAAGGGGACGTCTTGTCTGACTAATTTAATTGGATACTATGATGTAGTCACAAAGGAACTCGATGCAAAGAATAACTTTGATATCATATATTTGGATCTTAGAAAAGCCTTTGATACTGTTGCACATGGAAGACTGCTGCACAAATTGGAGCAGTGTGGCATTGGAGGGAGATTGCTGCTATGGATAAAGGGATGGTTGAGTGGGAGAAGACAGAGAGAGTGGTAATCAATGGACACTGCTCATTGTGGACTAATGTTATTAGTGGAGTTCCTCAGGGTTCAGTATTGGGTCTATTGTTGTTTTCTGTATTTATAAATGATATTGATGATGGTATATCAGTTGCAGTACTGTACCAAGTACCGTTGCAGACGATACAAAGGTTGGCAAGGTTGTTAATGACACTAATGATAGTACACTGCTGCAACAGTTGAGAAAAGTTGAGCAGATGGGCTGAGAGGTGGCAAATGAAGTTTAACATTGACAAATGTAAAGTACTACATATGGGAACCAGTAATCCCAGAGTAACGTATCAACTCTGTGGTACCACACTGACAGTGGTAGAGAATGAAAAGGACCAGGGGTTAATTGTGCAGGCAGATATGAAGTTTTCTGAGCAATGCAGACAGTCTGCAAGAGTAGCTCATGATGTCTTATTAATGATATACAGGAATTTTTCTAGCAGGGATAAGGAGGTGATTATTCCCTTGTATAAGGCAATGGTCAGGCCACACCTTGAGTACTGTATACAGGTCTGGAGGCCTCATTTTAAGAAGGAATAAGAGTTGGAATGAGAAGGGCAACAAGATTAGTAATGGAACAAAGGGTTGCTATTATGAGGAAAGGTTTAAGTTTTGTGAATTACAGTGTCTGGAGACTAGGCACCTGCGAGGTGATCTGATTGAGGTGTATAAAGTCTTGAATGGTTTGTGCATGCTCAATGCAGATAGGATTCTTCCTCTTGCTCAGAATAATCGCCTGAGAGGGCATAAATTCAAATTGAGGAAAGACGGTTCGAGGATAGATGTGTGGAAGTTTGCCTTTAGTCAGCGGATGATTGGTGAAACAAACTTCCATCTGTCGTTGTAGAAGTTGATATCTTAAATAGATTCAAGGCAGAACTTGATAAACATTTGGAGCGAGTGGATGGGTGAAATTAGGGTGTTTTTCTGGCTGATGCCAAAAAGGCTATATAAGCTTGCTTTCTTGCATCATGTGCCTTTGCTAATGCTAATCATATCATTAGTTGGCTGCCCAATGCAAATTTAAAACAACCAATGAAACTAAGGTTTTCCTCCTACAAAACAGGCAGAACCTCCATGAAATACAGGTTATTTACTAACTTGATAATTATTTAGTGGTCTCAGTTACTTTAACATTTATTCTAATTAATGGAACCCTGTAACAATGGTGATATTCTTGAATTGTCGTACTGAAATAATAAGCACATAAATAGAGTAGTAAAGATATGTTTTGATGCAAACATTGAAATAATTTGAAAATTATACATATTTCTGCATTTCCTTTCCACCTTTGGGTTAATTTGGTTTTTCCAAAACCGACAGTAACAGACTTCCAATGATTAGAAACAGACTTCCAGCTCTCAAGTTTTAGGATTTTATGTTCATATTAGAGACTATACAGTTTGTTAATATTTTGTCATAAATAGCCTCATGAAAAAGGTGAATCTGCTATTTATTTAGAACTCAAGGTATTGTGTGACAAGTGTTTCAAGGTTATTGGTTTCATCTCTCGTCAGATGACAGGTGGCCTCTATTAGTAAATTGCATCAAATTATTCAGTCAGTTTGGTCTCATTGAGGTGCCTGGATATGTCAAACACTTTAATTTACTCTAAAAAAGAAAAGAAAAAAAGGTTGTGCCTGTAATATAGCTGCTCCTTTCTTCTCCCCCCACTACTCACTCTCACTTTCTCTCTATCTCTCTCTCTGACAGATTCTTAATTTGATTTGTGTTTTTCAGGAAACTACCAAAATAAATAGATGTTTTTGTAGGTTCAACTGTTTGAAAAATGTTTTCCAACAACTTTTTAAAGTGCATATACAGGTAGGCCCTGATTTACACCAGGGTTATGTTCCACCTCCTCAGGGTTGATAGCTGAAGTGGCATCATTCGAGGAATAATTATAATTTATTTAAATGAGATAGGTTAATTCACTATGAAAAATGAACCATAAGAGTTAATATAAGTGTTTTTATATTAAATATTTGTGGTTATTTTATAATTACGAGATATAAATAATATTTATAGATAAAATATAAGTAATAAATAAAAATTTAATCTAGTACTTCATTCCTGTAGAGCCCTCTTTGGAGCATGTAGTAATGCCACTGTCTGCCCCCCCCCCCCCCTTTATTGATGTTCTTTGACCGTGACATAAATGGGATAGGCCTAATGGAGGGTTGACCAGTTCTGCAGGTTCTTTGGCCTTAGAGAGGAACTGCGTATTGATGTCCATTGAGTCTTTCTCTCTTCTAACATATTGTAGTAGGGCTTCAATATGTTAGTAACAGCTCTTTGGATGGAAGAGCTGCATTCCCTGTCTGGGTCATTATCACATAGAGTTTCACAGCCTGTTTGTATTTGTGCCTATGCTGATTGAAGTGTCTTTGTGGTGAGGGTCCTAATTGGTACAATCTCCTGCTCTTCCTCCTCGGAATCCTGTTTAGCCAGTTGTGCAGTTAGCTTCTCTAAGTCCTCCTTTGAAAAAGGCTCACCATGGCTTTGCAGCAACTCACTGACATCATCAATGTCAACCTTGTCAAGGCCAACATCCTCAGCCATCCGAGTGACATCTTCAGACACTGCTGAAACTGGCTCAAACTCAAAAAAGTAAGACACTGCATCAGGCCACAGTTTCTTCCAAATGCCAGTCATGCATGATTACGACACTTCTTTCCAAGCTGTAGCAATGTTACTTATGGCCTTAAGGATACTGTAATACTGTAGGACCTCCAGTAGTCCCTCACAGTCACAGAATTAGATGCCTGCAATGCCTTGACAGATCGTATGCAAATAGTACCTTGAAGGTTGCAATAACACCCTGATCCATTGGCTGAAACAGTGAGATGAGGAGATGTTGGGTGGCAAATATACGACCTTCACATTGAGAACGTCATTAGGGATATCTTCAAGGTTGGCTGGATGTCCTGGAGCATTGTTGAGGACTAAAATGTTTTTGGGCAAGTTATTTGGTGCACACAATTGGGACACCTCTGGACAAAAGTATGAAGTGTATCATTCACTGAAAAGGGTCTGAGTCACCCACGCCTTCTTATTAGAGCACCAGAAAACAGGAAGGTGAGTCTTCACAATGCCCTTCTTAACACGTGGATTCTCTGAATGGTACACCAACATCGGCTTTAACTTAAAAGTGCCTGATGCATTACCACCCAGAAGTAATGTAAGCCGATCTTTTCGAGCCTTATAATCAGGGGCAGACCTCTCTTCACAGGCTATGTACATCCTACCAGGTATCTTCTTCCAGTATAGCCCCATTTCATCAACATTGAAGACCAAGTCTGGGGTGTAGCAGCCTTCATCCATTAACTTTTGGAATATGGGAGAATATTCCTCAGCACCTGCAGTGTCAGTGCTAGCCACCTCACCAGTAATTTTTACATTGTGAATTCTGGTCTGGATTTTGAACCAGGAAAACCAGCCCCTGCCAGCTGAAAATGATTCAGTCCCTCCTAATTCCTCATTAATTTCATCGAACAAGCTCCTAGCCTTGTCCATAACCATGGCCTGTGTTACAGGAATGTTATTTTATTTCATATTGTTTATCCACAGCACTAATAACTTCTTCATCTTCTCCATTCTCACTCCTTGAATAAGTTGTTCTAGAAATGCTCACATTAATAATTCCTGTATGTGACTGCTTGATATTCCCAGCGTTATTCATAATGGTCATAACAGTAGAAAGTCCTAAATTTAAGGTCTTGCACACCTCTGAATGCCACTCACCAGATTCCATACGACAAATAATGTCCATTTTCACTTCAATCATTAGAGATTTACGTCTTTTTTTAACATGCAGGCATAGATTCACCACTACACTTAGAAGATGTGATTGCACAAATTATTTAAAACAATAATGAACACAGGAAATTATTAAAATTTTAGGCACGGCTCACAACATGTGCACATTGGCGGACGAGGAGAAAGCAGCTGATGTCGACCGTCTAGATACCCACCATCCCATGCATACCGAGATGGTGCTGCTTTTAAGCTTGCATTCTAAAATTTTCTTTTTATATTTATTATTTATTTATTTTTCATTATTATCTTAAAAAGGCGTTCATGCGAAACGGCATAAATTGAAGCATTGTAAAGTGGAGCTTTACAATGCTTCAACAGTGTCAAAAGCTCAGGAAAGCTTTTGACACTGTTGCATGGAAGACTATTGTACAAATTGGAGCAGAATGGTATTAAGGGTAAGTTGCTATAATGGATAAAAGGATGGTTAAGTGGGAGAAGACAGAGGGTGGTAATCAATGGGTGCTGCTCTTCTTGGACTAATGTTATTAGTGGAGTCCCACAGGGTTCGGTGTTAGATCCACTGTTGTTTTGTATATTTATCAATGATATTGATGAAGGTATATCAGGCTTAATGTCGAAGTTTGCAGATGATACAAAGGTTGGCAGGGTTGTTAATGACAGTAATGGCAGTGTGCTGCTGCAACAGGATCTAGATAATTTGGGCAGATGGGCTAAGAAGTGGCAACTGAAGTTTAACCTTGACAAATGCAAAGTACTACATATGGGTAGAAGTAACCCCAGAGAAACGTACCAACTGTGTGGTACTACACTTAAGGTGGTAGAAAATGAAAAAGACCTGGGAGTAATTGTGCAGTCAGATATGAAGTTCTCTGAGGAATGTAGACAGGCTGCCAGGGCAGGTCATGGGGTTTTGTCAATGATATATATAGGAATTTTGCTAGCAGGGAAAAGGAGGTGATTATCCCTCTGTATAAGGCAATGGTCAGGCCACGCCTTGAGTACTGCGTACAGGTCTCATTTTAGGAAGGATGTAGATTTACTTGAGCGGGGACAGAGAAGGGCAACAAGATTGGTGAGGGGAATGAAGGGATCCTCTTACCAAGAGAGGCTTAAGTTCTGCAAATTGCAGTGGCTGGAGACTAGGCACCTGCGCAGTGATCTGATTGAGGTGTATAAGGCCTTGAATGGGTTGAGCACGCTGAATTCTGATGGGATCCTTCCACTTGTTCAGATTATGAACCTAAGGGGGCATAAATTCAAATTAAGAAAAGACAGATGTAGAATAGATGTGCAGAAATTTGCCTTTAGCCAGCGGGTGGTTAATTGCTGGAACAAACTTCCATCTGTCGTTGTAGTTGATAGGTTGAATAAATTTAAGGAGGAACTGGACAGGCATTTGGAGGGAATGGTGCGTTTTTTTTTTTTTCTCTTTTTTTGGCTGATGCTGCATAAGCTCATACATTTGCTTTCTTGCATCACATGCCACTACTACTAGTGCGCCTACATATGGATTACTAGTATATAAAAATCATAAAAAATGTACATTTATCCGAATATTCCCTTATAAAATACAGAAAAACATTTAAAGACATAGAGTGGATATTCATGATATAACTGCATACAGCTTAGCACTTGTTGTAATTCAGTTTCCAAAGTAGAGGTGCTAGTGGATACGAATCTCCCCCCCCCCCCCCCAAGCCAAGTAATAAGTAATGATATGACTTTGAAAAGTTTTTTAAATTTTGCCATTGTAGGGCTTTGAGTAGTGTGTTTTTATTATTATTATTATTATTTTATTTTTTTTAAATTATAAAATCATATAAAGTATTTAAGGGCAAAGGCCTCATGCTACGAAGTAGAATGACTAACATGTAGGTTAGTGCAAATGCATCATTTTAACATAGCTATCTACCAAAGTAGTTTAATTAATTAATTAAATTAGAAATGAATTAATTAAATAAATTAATTTAACTACTTTGGTAGATAGCTATGTTAAAATGATGCATTTGCACTAACCTACATGTTAGTCATTCTGCCTCGTAGCATTGAGGTCTTTACCCTTAAATACTTTATAGTCTATATAACTACGCACCATCGGGCATCGCTCATATTGTGAAGTTATACTTCATAACTGGGTTGTCAATATTGCAACACCAAGGTACCTGCCCACCCACCGAAGAGAAGCCAACAAACTTTGAAATCTTGGCGCAGTATAACCTTAGTTGTTTTTGCGCCAATAAAACCAAAATCAAATCAAATCAACCTTTGAAACGGTGCCATCTGGGTGGTGGTATCTGCTGAGAATAAATAACAATAGTCTTCTCCTCTGGTGAAGTGTTATTTATTCGAGGTAGTACAATACCACGACAACTCTTGTGAAGGCAATCACAGTATGAGATAATCAAAATGATGCCAATTTAATTAATTAATTTAATTACTTTAGTAGATAGCTATGTTAAAATGATGCATTTGCACTAACCTACATGTTATAAAATCATATTAAACTGTGATTTTATTACGAAAACATGGCGAAACACCCAGTTAGTATATAATGGTTTTCCATTTGATTCTGTTCAAATTTTTGATGAGAGTGGAATAGATAAGCAAAAACATGCTGGAAATTAACCCTTTTCCCTGGCTGCTGTAATTGCTTCCTACATTATTGGTTGTTATTCATGTTTTAAACTAGTATAGACTGTATACAAGATTATAATATACTAAAAAAATAATGGAAATTTTTTTTAAACATCTATTAATTTGTTGATAATTGTGCAGATCAGAGGTCGGCAATGCGGAAACCACGGGTGCTATTGAGCCCGCAAGACACTTATCAGTAACCTGCCAGCCAGCCAAAAAAGGTAACATAAGATAAATTAACATTTTCAAAATATTCATCGCAAAAGTAAAATCCATTGTTTCAAAAGCATCTATGCTGGCTGGAGACTATGATCAATTATTTATTGGTCAAATAGGTAACCTTTTCTATCTTACAGACCTCATTCAGTGTACTCATGTTTCTTTACTACACCACTAGGTCATTATAGTCATATAAAATTTGATTGACAGTTCAAAACATATTTTGCATTTTTGTGGTATTTTGTAAAAAAAACATTTTGAAGTAATTGCAGTAAAATAAAATATTTGTTTGATATTTTCTTTCACTACTGCTTTACTCCTGTTCTGTGTTGCCTTCTTTCACTTTCTTATTCCAAAGGTGATTTCCTTCTGCTTGCAAATTTGCTCATATCCAGCCAGTTCCTAAAAAGGGTGAAAAATCCATCCTCCCATCCAGTTATTATCCCATTACACTTACTTCTACTCTTTCTAATGTAATGGAGAAATAAATTAGCTGCCAACTCTTAAACTATCTAGAAATCTTCCATCTGATCAACGATTGCCAGTATTGATTCTGTCAGTGATATCAATTCCATCGATCCACTGGTGATATTCTGGCTTATGTTACCCATCTATGGACAAATTCAATGGAAAAGGTTGGTGAAACTCAAGCAGTATATTATTTACTTTTTACATTTCAAAGGCTTTTGATTATGTTTGGCATAAAGGTCTTCTAAATAAAATTCCATCTTATGGTATGCCAACTATTTTTTGTAATTGGATAATCAGTTTTCTCTCTGACCGCTCACTGCGGGTAATGGTAGGTGGCTCTTCGTCTTCTAACTTCTCCACTAATGCTGGTGTCCCCCAAGGTTCAGTTCTTTCTCCCACTCTTTTCCTCTTGCATATATATTAATGACCTTCTTCCATTGACTGGAAATCCTGTCCATAGTTTTGCCAATGATGGCACATTGCATTCCACCTTCCAGTTTGAGAAACCTTACCCTGCACAAACAGCTTAAATTCCTTAAATGTTGATCTTCAGGCAATTCTCCAGTGGGACAAAGATAACCTAGTTGATTTCAATCCTTCTAAAACTCAGTCCTGTCTTATATCTTGCAAAAAGGGTTCTTCTACTCCTATGCTTATCTTGATGACACACCGATATCTGGGCAAGATGATATATCTCTATTGGGGATTACCCTGACTTTTAATCTCTCTTGGCATAAGCACACTACAAATATTGCTTCCTTTGCATCTAAAAAACTTGGTTTCCTCCTTCGCTGTCAGCATTACTTTTCTTCCAAACAGCTGTTTTCACTCTACACAAACCATAAAATCATTCTACTCCGGAATATTGTTCTCACATCTGGGGATTACCCTAACTTCTAATCTCTCTCTCGCAAAGCACATCACAGATGTTGCTTCCTTTGCATCTAAAAAAGTGGTTTTCTTTTTTGCTGTCCATGTTACTTTCTTCTGAACAACTCACTATGTACAAATCTCAAATTTGCTCTACAATGAATATTGTTCCCACATCTGGGGCGGTGCCTGCAAAACCTCTCTCAGGCTTCTAGATTCCATTCAAGAGGGCAGTTAGGTTGATTAATGATTCATCTCTAACAAAGTCTCTCCACTCTTTGTCTTATAGATGTTCTGTTCCTGCTGCATGTCTCTTCTGTAGATACTTACATGGGCACTGTCCTTCTGAATTGACTTACAGAAGCCAATTCAGAAGGACACTCTCTCTCTCTCTCTCTCTCTCTCTCTCTCTCTCTCTCTCTCTCTCTTTCTTCCAAAGCAGTCCAGTCCGAACATTTGATGCAACCAGTAAACATCCTCTTACTGTCCTGTCCAACTTCAAACTCACAAAACCAACTGTTCTTCTTCCTCATTTATTACTTCAACATATGTAACCTTCTTTCATACATATTTCCTGAAAATTGCAATCTACAGAAATTCAAGTCTAATGTCAAGAAGTATCTTCTTTCATCTTATCAATTTTCAGCCCATGCATGGCACTCTTAGTACTGTAGGTTCTAATACCTCTTGTGTTTGGGGTTTACAAAAAAAAAAAGAAAAACTTTTCCACGATTTAAAAATAAAAATGGAATTGTTTCAGCTATAAACACAGCTCAGTTAATAATGAATGCCATTCACAAGGATTGAAGGTGTCACAGCCAATATAGTTTCAGAGTTTCCAAGTGATTTATAAAATTTATTTTCTTCTTGTTGCAACTGGATGAGTCAATAGACCTATCAGACACTTCTCAACTAGCTAATATTGTGAAGGCAGTGTTTAGCAGTATTTTTCTGTTATAGCGAAGAATTTCTTAAAATTCCTCCATTAAAAGAACGAACATGGGATGAAGATATTTATGAAATATTAAAAAAACATGAAAAAAAAAGTAACATTTCATTATAAAATTTTTCTGAAATTTTGACAGCTGGCACTGCTGGAATGATAGGTTGTAAAAATGAATTTATTTCATTTCATAAAGAAAATTCTGTATTCACAAAATTTGTTTCCTATTACTGCACATATGTTGAGAAACATTGTGCAAAAGTTCGTTATTTGAGCATGTTATGAAAATTATAACCAAAATAATGAAGTCTTTAAAAGTTGCAGCAGTGCAATATCAGAACATGTTTACAGAATTGAGCTGAATATGAGCCCTTCCTACATTTGGAAGTGAGATGGCTCAGTATTGGAAAAATAATTTTGATTTTTCTAAGTCACCTATAAGAGGTGAAAGAATTTCTGACATCAAGTAATGAATATTATGCATAGTTGGTTAATAAAGCTTGGTTAATGCATTTTGGCTTCCTTGATATAACTATAATGTTGAATAAGCTGAATTTAGAGAAACAAGAAAAAAATAGCATCATATTCATATTGCTGAAATGATAATTTATTGAATGAATTCAAAGATAAATTAGCACTGCAGAAATCTCATTTAGTGAAAAATTCATTATTGCATTTCCTAAATTAAAAAAATATATACAGTTGAATCTTGTTAATACAAAGTTCAAGGGACCTAAATTTTCACGTTTTGTAATAATAAGGTTAGTAGTAACGAGGTTCCTCAAAAGTGTAAAATTTTTTTTTTTTTTAGTACATACTGTATATCTAAGAATAGTAATAAATAATAATATCAAAAATAAATGAAAAAATAAATTTATTTATTTACTTTAATTTATTATTAATTTAAAAAATAAATTAATTTAAATTAATAAAATAATAAAAATAAAAAAATTATAAAAACAAAAGCCTTCTCTAACAATACAGTAATAGAAATAATAAATTTTTTAAAGAATTTATTTTTTTTGTAAGAAAAAGAGAAAGCAATTAATGGAAATGAAAATATTGATATATACAATATTTTAGTATCTCAGTAAAAAGAGTTACAATGTTAATATGAAAGGAGACACACAAACCATTAATTTTTAAGAAATTAATCTTATAAAAAAAAGAAAGGATCCAATGTTGTTTGCACAGTTAAAAATACACTTACACCTAATTCTGTTTTTACACGATAGATACGTTCTTGAAAAATACGTGTAAAAAAAATTTGTGTAAAAAAGACATTGTATTTATTTAAGAAAAGAAGATTGGTTCCGGATCTAAAAAATCAGTAAAAATAATTAAAAAAAAAACACATAAAAATATTCGTTTTAAGCTTATTATTTTATTTCAACAAAATACACATGTAATAAAATGTAATGAAAATGTATTAAAGTAAATTTGTATGCATATGAAATGAAAAAAATTCTTCATGAACAAAAAAAATCTGTTTTACACGTAAGATTTTATTCATTTTCACTTTCTGATAATAAACGGCGCATACGTTTGCGTACGACTTGATTATCACTGCCATCACTAGAAATGTTGTGGACATCGTCTTCTTCCTCTATTAATGAAATTCTTTCTGTGATCTCTTCAGCAAAATCAGCACGAGTCTCCTCTGGTGCTGATGTTTCACCGGTTTTACGAATGAATTCAGTTATTAATCGTTGTGTTCGTGTTTTGGTTAGGCCATTATATAATTCTCTGTAAGAGGCTGTCAACAACTTCAGTTCATGTTGAAACTTCCCAGCGCGTTCCTCATTAGGATCATGTTTGACAAAATGATTACCTAATTTTCTGGTCAGTTCCAGACCTTTTATTAAATCTGCATTTAGAACAGGATCATTTTCTTCATTATCACTATGTTCTGTGGGATAAGGAGTCCCAAGGACAAGCTCTAATATTTCATCTTCGCTTAGGGTTTTGTCGGTTAACAATTCATCAATATCTTCAAACGATAGATCATTGAATCCTTCTCCACCAATTTTGTGTGCCATTGTAATGATGTTGGGAAATTCGATCGTATTAGGGACGATGGGATCTTTGCTTTTTACACATTGTGGCCAAACCGCTTTCCAACATGTTGGAAAGTTGCTTGTTTTAATTCAGTTAACGCTAATCCAACTTGATTGATACAATCCATAATTGAGAATTTCTTCCACACATCAATGACTGTTAGTGTTTCATCATTCAGTTTGTCCAAAACGTGTTGGAATGTTCGTTTTACGTAGTATGTTTTAATTGTCGCAATTATACCTTGGTAATTCATCAATATCTTCAAACGATAGATCATCGAATCCTTCTCTACCAATTTTGTGTGCCATTCTAATGATGTATTCATTTTATTCGTTGAATTAATCATACGATCAAAAATATACAATCTCCTGAAGCGTTGGAGGAAAATAATAAGGTCACACGATCCTTAGCTACCTTAAAACCACCAGCAGTTTTCTGCAATTTGGCTACATACGTTCTGTTCAGCATTCGTTTCCAGAAGAAACCAGTTTCATCTGCATTCCACACTTGATCAGGAGTGTATCCTCCATCTTCAATAATTTTTGCAAGATCCTGTGGGAATACTTTAGCAGCCGATTCATCTGCAGATGCAGTTTCACCTTTAATTTTTATATTATGAAGAGCATTCCTTTTAAGAAACCCTGCCATCTAATCTGTACTCGCAGAAAATTCATACTTTCTGTTTAACTGAGATGAAGTGCTCGGCTCCTTTTCTTTAATCTGTCTGTAAATTCTTAGTGCTGTTTACTTGATGGCATTTCCATCTACTGGTACTCTTTTTTGTGACTGATCTTCTATCCATATTACCAGAGCCTTTTCCATTTTTTCCTTGACAATATCTCAAGATGATGAATTAACACTTACTTTTGTTCCAGAACATACTGACTTCCTAATTGCAGCTTCATTTTTCTTACGGTAACTTCATGTACGCCAAAATGCTTTCCTACAGATGCAGCCCCTTGTCCAGTTGCAAGACGATCTAAAATTTGAATTTTAAGTTCCAAAGAAATCGCTTTCCTTTTCATTTTGGTAATAGGCGAATTATTCGACATTATATAAGGCTCTACCGAAAAATATCTCAGTTATAATTAATAAAAAAAGTATGAAAAATTTGTAAACTTACGATTTATTGACTATTGGCAAAATTAATAAATTTATATGTGCACAAATTTCACTACAGATTCTTTCGCTTTGAAATAGAGCTTACTACTAAATGTCTTCCGAAGATACAATGCATTGAATACCGTAGATGTGCACCAAATTCAATAAAAACGTTGATGATTCATAGTTACCTAGACGTACACATTGGTAAACAAAAGCACGCGTTTCAAAACGCACACACTAGCTGTTATCCAATCTATTGATGCGTGTAAAAAAAAAAAAGAAATGATACTAATATGCCACAAATAAAAAAAAATTTTTTTAGAATTTAGGCAAAAAAAAATTCATAGAAATTCTGTTAAATCAAAATGACTCGCGTAAAAAGAGAATGAAATATTTATTTTGAATTCGTGTTAAATCAAATTCATGTAAAAGAAGTTTGTGCAAAAACAGAATTAGGTGTATATGCATTTTTAACTGCAGCACAGACTTATCAAATGCAATAGTTGTCTCTTTATCAATGTTACTGTAGGTCAAAACATTCTCTATTATTCTCAGTGCATTTTGGTAATTTTTTTTTTTAGATGGCAGTGTGTGTGTGTGTGTGTGTGTGTGTGTGTGTGTGTGTGTGTGTGTGTGTGTGTGTTTCATTTTTGCTGTTGCTGGTAACAAAAGCATCATCGTTTTGCTTGGTGCTTTGCAGCTCTTTTGTTGGGGTTTCTGTGGTACCAACTTCATTGTCCACCTTCATAAACTCTTCAATTTAATCAACAAAATTCATATGCTCCTTCAAATTCTCCATTCCTCAATGTTGCTATCACATTCGTCTGCTGGACCATGTTTTATGATGATATTCTCTCCAAAGCCACTCTTTCTGTAGCAGTTGATTATTACACTTGATGCAATACTGCCCCAAGCAATAACAAGATTACGGATAGCATCCAAGACATTCCAATTTAGCTGCAAATTGTTTCCTCCTTCTATGTTTGCAGGTCAGGCAGGCTCTGTATGCTTTCTTGAGGTTATAAATGATGTCTTGATCCAGTTGGTGCATAAAACTGGTGATATTGGGAGGTAAAAACAACAGCTGTATATTTATCAATTTAAGTGTCTCCGCAGAATGTGTGTACAATGATCTAGAATCATCAAAATGTTTCTTTTTTCTAAAGCCATTCTTCTGTCCACTTTTGTTAACCAAGACTGAAAAATTTTGAAGGTAAACCAAGCACTTCTATTGGCCTCATAATCACAGGGAAGTTGGTTACTTCTTTAAAACATCTTGGCTTGGAAAACTTTCCAATGCACAAGTGGGTGTAGTTTAGTACTGACATCTGAATTGCAACATAACAGAACAGTTATGTTCTGTTATGCTGCAATTTACTTAATTTTCCCCCATGACAAGACTCTCCTCAAACAGCAAATGTTTTGTTCAGCAGCAAATTATAAAATAAACCTGTCTCATCAAGATTAAAAATATCCCTTGCCTCGCTTCATATTTTTCAAGAATGGGCTGTGAAGAACCTAACCAGTCTGTACCCTTTTCTTTGTCGACTAATCGGACTCGCTGCAAACATTTCACAGAACCAAGTTATTCCTATCTTTAAATCTTTGGAGCCAGCCACTGCTGCATTTGAATTCACTAATTCCATGTTGCTGAGCTAGATAATTTGACTTTTCTTGCAAAATTGGACCTGATATTGGCAAATTAGATGCACACATTTGTTGGTACCACTCAAAAAGTTTTGTTTCAAGCTCCTTGTATTTTGCACCATAATTTTGTTTACTCTTTTTTATTGCTGCACCAGTGTCATGCACTTCAAATTTTTTTCAGTTTTTCAGTATTGTAGATAAAGTAGTTTACCTACTTTATCTACAATAATGAAAAACCGAAAAAAACTTGAAGAAGTGCGTGACACGGGATGTAGTATTCCATTGCAATGTCCGTTTTATTTCATTCCATCCTATCTGCCTCTTGTTAAATTTTCAGTTTAATTTCCAGGCTTGACTTGTAGATTTTACTTTTGTGTAAACAAAACCAGTATATGGTAGCTATAATGTAAGTGCCATCCTTTGGGAAGCAGGGAATCGGGTGGCCAGAGGAAATAATAGAGACAATAATCAGACAACTGTGCCGCCAAGATTTGTATTAAACTTACAAAATAACAATATTTATTTCTCACAGGGTGAAATGAATTTTGTAATACATATTATTCGAATTTCGTAATAAACAAATATATTTTCATAGAAAAGCCTATCCTTTCACAGGGTAATGGTATGTGCTTCATGTAAACAAGTACTTTGTATAAACCGAGTTTGTAATAAGGAGATTTTACTGTATAACACTGAATTTAGGCCTGTGTAAAAGCAGGAATAGGCTAGATGCATTAGCATTAGTACAGGCATTTGATGCAAGAAAGCAAGCTTATGTAGCATCAGCCAAAAAAAAATAAATAAATAAATAAAAAAATAACCACTTCCACTTCATCCCCCTGTTCGTTCGAAATACCTGTCCAGCTGAGCCTTAAACTTATTTAGGCTATCAACTTCCACGAGAAGAGATGGAAGTGTGTTCCACCAACCAACCACCCGCTGGCTAAAGGCAAATTTCCGCACGTCTATCCTACCTCTGTCTTTCCTCAATTTGAATTTATGCCTTCTCAGCTGATTATTCTGAGCAAGAGGCAGAATCCCATCAGCATTGAGCATATTAAAACCATTCAAACCTTTATACACCTCTATCAGATCACCTCTCTGGTGCCTAGTCTCCAGACACTGTAATTTGCAAAACTTAAGCCTTTCTTTGTAAGAGCACCCCTTTGTTCCATTCACTAATCTTGTTGCTCTTCTCTGTACTCGTTCCAGCAGCTATACATCCTTCTTGAAATGAGGCCTGCAGGCCTGTATACAGTACTCTAGGTGTGGCCTGACCATTGCCTTATACAAGAGAATAATCACCTCCTTATCCCTGCTAGAAAAATTACTATATATCATTGACAATACACCATGAGTTACTTTTGCAGCCCATCTGCACTGCTCAGAGAACTTCATATCTGCCTGCACAACTACCCCCAGGTCCCTTTCATTCTCTACCACTGTCAGTGTAGTACCAAAGAGTTGATACGTTGCTCTGGGGTTGCTGTTTCCCATGTGTAGTACTTTACATTTGTCAATGTTAAACTTCATTTGCCACCTCTCAGCCCATCTGCTCAACCTTTCCAGATCCTGTTGCAGCAGCATAGTGTCAGTAGTGTCCTTGACAACCCTGCCAACCTTCGTATCGTCTGCAAACTTGGACATTAAGCTTGATATACCATCATCAGTATCATTTATAAATACAGAAAACAATAATGGACCCAACACTGAACCCTGAGGGACTCCACTGATAACATTAGTCCACTATGAGCAGTCCGAGCTATAACTGATGTCTTGCCTAGATGATCCTGCATTTCTTTAACCAGTGCCTCCATTAATTTTCCGAGAACAGAAGTTAAACTCACAGGTCTATAATTACTTGTGTCAGCCTTTGATCCGCCTTTCTGAATTGGGGTCACATCTGCACATCTCCAGTCCATGGGTACCTCCCCTGAGTCCAAAGAAGCTCTCATAATTATGGCTAAGGGTTTGCTTACTCGCTTTGCTGCCTCCTTTAATATAACTGGATAGATCCCATCCACCCCGGGTGCCTTTCTTGTGTTTATCTTCAACAATTTCTCCTCCACTTTACTCTCAGTTATTACAAGATTCTCTAGCTTACTGCCAGAGTTGAATACACCTCTGGCATTCCCCTTCCTGAATAACTTCTCATGTGTGAATGTCAATGCAAAATATTCATTTAGTTTGTTAGTTACCTGAGCAGGATCATCAACAGTTGACCCATCGATATCAAGTGGACCAATCTGATTCATCCCCTTCCTTCTAGAGTTTACATAAGTAAAGAACTCTTTGCTGTTTTTCTTTGCATCCCTTGCCAAAGATTTCTCATAATCTGCCTTTGCCTGCCTAACCTCCTTTGTAACTTTGTTACAGATCACCTTGTATCTATCATAGGTTTCTGTGTCACGTGTTAATTTGTATGTATCCCATGCATTTTTCTTCTCTGTCATATGTCTCATTAGTTCATCTGACACCCATTTAGGCCTAAACCTTGAACAATATTTCTTAGTTGGTATGTAAAGCCTAGTAGTTTCCAAGATAAGTTCTTTGAATGCTTCCCATTTTGAATTTGCTGTTGGTAACATCATCAGTTGGTCCAACTGTATTGAATTTAAATACTGTCTCAGTCCATCGTAGTCGCCTTTACGACAGGAATAACTCTTCCCTTTACCCCTAATGGTAGTTACCTCTTTGAGTAAATCCCACTTCAGCACACTGTGATCACTGCCACCTAGTGGTTCCTTTATCTGCAGATTCTTAATGCATGAAAAATCACTGCTGATAATCAAATCAAGAGTATTACTCCCTCTAGAAGAGTATTGCCTCCCGAACATGCTGATATAGAAAACAATCATCCAGTAAATACACAAAAGCCTTGCTAGTGTGTGAGTGACCAGCCCCCAAATTCCAGTCAATATCTGGGAAATTAAAATCCCCCATTATAAGACTCTCTGATTTACTGGCCCACTCTATTTCCCTGTACAGTTTCTTATTATAATCATCAGAGTCATTAGGCCTATAGCACACTCCTACTCTCAATTTTGATCTGCCAATGCTTATGTCACAACAAACTGACTCAACACTGCACTGTCCAGCGATGTCGACTGGCTTCACTTCCTTGGATTTCATGTATTTCTTAACTTCCTATCCTGTCTATCCTTTCTGTAGACATTGTACTCCCCATATTCCAGTTCTGCATTCCTTATATCTGTGTGACACCACGTCTCTGAAATCCCAACAATATCTGCCTTTGATGTTTTGAGCAATACCTCAAATTCATCAAATTTATTTACTAAACTCCTAGCATTGGTGTACACGCAAGTATACATGCACCTGTTCTTTTTCTTAGCTACCCTAACACAACCCATGTGTTTACTTGTACCCCAATGATTCCCAGCAGTCTCTGAAATATCCTGCATCTTATTTTCCATGCTGCTGCTCATTCCAATAGAAGCAGTGCAAGAATCACTTTCACCTCTGCCAGTGGCTACTGTTAATCTATTAGTCCTTGTATCCCCCCAATCTAGCAGTTTTCCGACCCACCTAACACTGCCTCGATAGCATCAGCGAACATTCTTGCACCCTTTCTATTTAAGTGTATCCCATCCCTGTAGAAGCAATCTCTCCTGTTAACAAGTACAGACAAGGCTGAAAAAAATTCTACCCGTTGAGCCTTGCACAATCTTTCCAGGGCCGAATTGAATGACAGGGCTCTCATTATATACTCCCTCCTATCGTGTCTGTGCAGAATTGCAGACACTTTCAAATTCAACCCTAATTCACGCTTCTTTTCAACAGTGACCTGTACTTGTTAAGTAATTCCACCGGTCTGCTACTCTTGCAGTGTGCATGGGCCCTGATGTGTGTGTAGGGGACAAAGCATTTCTTAAATGATATATGTATAATGAAACGGAGCCTCCAAAACTAACCTTGCACCTGGGCTCCCTGATACCATTGTACAATCCTGTTGGAAGTCTGACTCTTTGGTGTATTGTATAATGTACCATTCATACAATACACCGAAGTGCTCAGAAAAGTTTAGTATTAATCAGGCCAAATAATGTAAGGAAGCAAACTTATTGTGCATCAGCTGAAGGCAAAAAAAATATATGATGTGATCATTTTGCTGATCACTAAAAAGTTACTGTCCAATTTTGCCTCGAACTTTGTTGAATTCTCTACTTCAGAGAATTTATCTGTACCTTGGGAAGCAACGTAACCATGAAGTTCACCTTCACTGCTCAAAGATGAACTTCATGAGTTCTAATCTAAAAATTTTGAAATTTTAGAAGATTTCAAAATTTTATATTTGTTTATCCATGTTCTAGCTTAGCACTCCCATCCAAAATAATTAAGTGACTTGTAGATTTTACTTTTGTGTAAACAAAACCAGTATATGGTAGCTATAATGTAAGTGCCATCCTTTGGGAAGCAGGGAACCGGGTGGCCAGAGGAAATAATAGAGACAATAATCAGACAACTGTGCCACCAATTTTAAAAAAAAATTGTTTTGCCATTGTTTGATAAAGAAGAATACATAATTTTCCCTAAAAGTCTAACTTTTCCTTAATATCGTTCTCCCTACTAGCCTAACGTCTCCCAACTAGCTGAGGTCTTATAGATAATTTATAATACTGTGAGCTACCTGGCCTCCTCCTTGCACTGCAAGGAAAACTTAAATGTGTGCTTATATTATAATCTATGAATCTTTCTTATCTTGAACCACTTAAGTCAGCTGAATTTTTCTTTTCCACAAATGCAAAACTTTACCTTTAGCAAGATTAAACTTCAGTTGCCATTTTTCAGACCATATGTGTAAGTGATCTAAGTCATTCTGAAGTGGCATAGCCTGGTCCCTATTTTCTACTATTCTATATACCTTTAAATCATCAGCAAATTTGGAAAGCTTTTTCCTTGTATATCTTCATTAGTATCATGAGGAAAATCTGAAACAAGGTTTTGCAACACAGAACCCTGCGGGGCACCACTTGCCATACACTGAAGAATGCCCATTAATTATGAATTCTGTCTTCTTTACCCAGATGGCTTCTGATCCACTTAAAGATATTCACACTAATCTTAGCATACTGTAGTTTAACTTGTATGGGACTGAATTGAAAGCTTTACTAAAATCTAGGTGTACAATATTGAAATTGTTTCCAACGTCTAAATGTTTAAGGGGTGAAGCCTCCGGCTATAAAAGCTATATAAAATCATTGTGCACATTGGACATAGCTGTGGGCAAACTAGGTTTGCTACTTAGTGCATCGATCTGATATTGCGGAGGTGCACTTCATTATGAGTTACCTTAGTATTGCACTACACTAAATAAAAACACTGCTAGAGAAGTACATTGCTTTTTATTTAAAGTGTCTGCTATTACCCAAACCTAAGTTTCAATCCTTTTGAAGTTAATGCGATTGAGCTCATAAATTAAAACTCATAACCAGTTTAGCTCCATGGACGCTGGGTTGACAAGTCTACCCAGCTTCAGGTTTCAACTCTGATTAGAGTCTCATTGGTGAGCAGGAAGGCCTTGAGAAGACCTGAACAATCCAATGACAAGTTATATCCACAATATGTGAGAGATGAGATGGTGCAACAAGTGAAGTAGACACAGTTAAATCTAGGGCAAAAGCTTTATAAAGTCATTGTACATGTTAGGCGTAGTCTCTTGTCCACAGATGAGATCCTACGAGCGAGGTTGCCATTGGTTAGCTAGGACTGCTTTAACTAATAAATATCAATCAATGATGAGATCCTACAAAGGATTGAAACCTGGGTCTAAGTAGTAAAATACACTTCAAAAAAAAAAAAAAAAAAAAAAAAAGCAATGTACTTCTCCATTGGAGCAGTGCCTTTTATTTAGAGTAGTAAAATATCAAAGCAACTTGTGGCAAAGTGGCTCTACCATAAGAGATTGATGTACTAACTAGCAAACTCAGTTTGCTCATAGCTATGTACAGAAAGAGTCTATGCCAGGCATGTACAATGCCTCTGTATAACTGTTATAGCTATCTCACGCATATCTCATCACAGGATTGTTCAGGTCTTCACAATGCCTTCCTGCCCACCGATGACATCCCAAAATAGAAAAACCCAACTGTGGGTAGACTTGTCAATCCTGAGCTAAACTGAGGTTGAGAGTTTGATGATTTGTGTTCTCTTCTATTTAAGATTTGGAGTTCTTTTTCTTATCCCAAAATTAAACCCGAATCTGGGTAGTGGCATACACTTTAAATAAAAAGCAATATACTCTTCCAATGGAGCAGCACCTTTTATTTAGAGTTGTGCAATACCAAAGCAAATTGTGTGGAGAGCCTCTGCAATATGAGATCAGTACACTATGTAGTAAACCCAGTTTGCTAATAGCTATAGTAAGAATACAGAAAGGATTGTGCCCAACATGTATAATACTTTCCTCGAATATATTAATATAATTATTTTATGATATATTAAATTATACTTTCTGTTTGTAAATATAGTTTTAAAATTCATTTTGTCCTGGTTGTGGTGGTTAGCACTGGGCACTTATCTTAGAGTCATCTTGATGATTTCAGTAGCAATTCTAATGGTATAGTGCACTCCTTTGACACATGCATTATTATAACTGGATGCACCCCATCCACCCCAGGAGCCTTCTCATACATTGATGCTTCTCATACATCACATCACTAACCTTGCTGCAATCTGACTCTCCTCGGTTTCACCCCCCCAGTCCAAATGCATTTAGTCAGGGGTGTCAAGAGTTAATGCAGGCCTTGATGCAAAGTGCATGATGTCACCCTTGTGTTTGTGTGTGAATGTGCCCACATATGGTGCGAGCCTTAAAAAGCAACATCATTTTTTACACATAATAAATCAATAAAATAAAGAAAATTAAAAGCTTTTTTCTTAATTTAAGTGTATAGAATGTTTTTTTGCTAATTATTAAGAATTGAATTTAATTACTTAAAAAAAAAAAAAAAAGTAATATTAAGGTCTTGGCTGAGAGCCCTTGTAGAATTGTGAGCCTAGGTACTGTGGACCCCTTCCCCCCAGGTTTGCTTTAAATTATAAAAATGGATGAATAATATCTGTTCATCTCATCTGACTGGATTAATTTCATCGTGTCTGGCATGGAAGGGGATCTGTGTGATTTAATGCCTTTTTTTTTGCATTATATTATGAGATAATTTTTTTATTTCCTGTTCTTTCCTGCTCTTAGCTCTTTTGACCCGTGATTTCTTATGCAGGCACTCCCCGACTTACGTGATACTCAACTTATGTAAATTTGACTTTACATAAGTTTTTGCTGGCCGGTGCAAACTTAAAAAAATCGTGGAAATGTATTTGGTATCCCATAGTAATAAATGGAGGTATTATGAAAATATCATAATGTGAACCCAATAACACATAATAGTAGTAATAGAGGCATGTGATGTAAGAAAGCAAGCATATGAGCTTATGTAGGATCAGCCAAAAAAAAAAAAAAAAAAAAAAAAAAACCAATTTCACACAACCATTCCTTCTAAAAATTTGTCCAGTTTTGCCTTGAATTTATTTAAGCTACCAACTTCCACAATAACAGATGGAAGTTTGTTCCATCAATTAACCAACTTTATAACGCCCTTCTTGTCGCTTATTTATGACTTGCAAAACATCTGTTTATACCTATTCTAGTTATTACTTGAATTTTTTGATTTCTGGTTGTTTTTTTTTTTTTTTTTTTTTTTTTTTTAAATTTGGAGTCTTGAAGTGCCCAGTTAAACCGATCCCAGTAAATCGAGAGTCTGCTGTATATGATATCAAAATTATTTTTAGCATCCAGTTCCTTTGTGACCACATCGTAGTATCCAATCAAATTGGTCAGACAAGACTTCCCCTTAACAAACCCATGCTGTGTCTGAACTATTGCCTGTCTTGTCTAGATGATCCTGTATCACCTCTTTAACCAGTGGCTCCATTATTTTCCCCAGAATAGAAGTTAAACTAACGAGTCTATAATTATTTGTTCACTCTTTGTCTATAATTATTTGTTCACTCTTTGAACTCCCTTTAAGAATTGGGGATACATTTGCACATCTCCAGTCCATGGGGACCTCCACTGACTCTAAGGATGCTCTCATAATTATGGCTAATGGTTTGCTAACTTCCCTTGCTGCCTCCTTCAATATAACTGGATAGATTCCATCCACCCCCAGGTGCCTTTTTTATGTGTAACTTCAACAATTTCTCCTCCACTTTACTCTCAGTTATTACAAAATCACTTAGCTCCCTGTTAGAGTTTGATAAACTTCTGGCATTCCCCTCCTTAAATAACTCCTCATGTGTGAATGCAGATGCAAAATTCAGTTTATGAGCTTCTTGAACTATCTATGTTAAGTGGACCGATCTGATTCATCCCCTTCCTTCTAGAGTTTCCATAAGTAAAGAATTCTTTGCCGTTTTTCTTTGTGTCCCTTGCCAAAGATTTCTTGTAATCTGCCTACGCCTGCTTAACCTCCTTTGTGACTTGATTACAGACCAGCTTATATCTGTTGTAGGCTTCTGTGTTGCCTGATAATTTATATGCATCCCTTGCAATTTTCTTTTCTGTCATGAGCCTCATTAATTCATCCGACATCCATTCAGGCCCGAACCTTGAATAGTATTTCTTAGTTGGTACAAAAAGCCTAGTAGCCTCCAAGATTAAGTCCATGAAGGCTTCCCATTTAGAATTCACCATTGGTTTAATTATCAAATTCTATACAGTGGGTTTGATCCCACTGTATAGAATTTAAAAACTGTCTGAGACCACTGTAGTCACTTTACGAAAGCAAAAACCCTTTCCTTTATCCTTCCCTTTACCTTTACATCTTTAAGTAAATCCCACATCAGTACACTGTGATTACTGTTACCTAGTGGTTCCTTTATCTGCAAATTCTTAATGCATGAATAATCACTGATGATAATCAGATCAAGAGTATTACTCTCTCTGGTTGCTCCTCAAACATGTTGCTGTAGAAAACAGTCCTCCAATAAATCCACAAAAGTCTTGTTCACATGTAAGTGACCAACCCACAAGTTTCAGTCAATATCTGGAAAGTTAAAATCCCCCATTAAATGACATTCTGATTTACTGGCCCATTCTATTTCTCTGCACAACTGTTCATTGTATTCAACTGTGTCATTAGGCCTATAACATACTCCTACTCTCATTTTCTCTTTCCCATAACATACTCCTACTCTCATTTTCTCTTTCCCATAACATACTCCTACTCATTTTCTCTTTCCCATAACATACTCCTACTCTCATTTTCTCTTTCCCATAACATACTCCTATTCTCATTTTCTCTTTCCCATCCTACTCTCATTGTGTTTATGTCACACCAAACAGACTCAACATTGTACTATCCACCCATGTCAACTGGATGCACTTCCTTAGATTTTGTGTTTCTTAACTAACCGCATAACCGCTCCTCCCTTCCTACCTCGGCACCTCCGTAGCCAGGTGGGAAGGAGCAGCAGTGTGTAGCGCACGCTTCTTGATTAGACTGGGGTTCGAGCCAGTCACCACCAAATACGGAGGATGCGGAAAGGTCAGGGAATGTCTACTGCATATCCCGGAGCAATATGGCCTTATACCAAATAACAAATAACAATAACCCTTCCTGCCCTGTATGTCCTTTCTGTACACATTGTACTCCCCAAATTCCAATTCTGCACTGCTTATATCTGTGTGACACCATGTGTCTGATATCCCAACAATATCTGCCTTTGATGTCTTGTCAGCTTTTCAAATTCATCAATTTTATTTACTATACCACTAGCATTAGTGTACATGGAAGTATACATGCACTTGTACTTAGTTACCCTAACACAGCCCATGTATTTACTTGTTCCATGATGACTCCCCGCAGCTCTCGAAACTTGCTCTCTAGGCTACTGATTTTTAAAATATTAGCAGTGCAAGAATCGCTTTTGCCTCTGCCTGTGGCTAGTGTTAATCTTTTAGTCTGTGTATCTCCCCAAACTAGCAGTTTTCTGACCCACCTAACACTGCCTCAATAACATCAGCAAGTATTCTTCCACCCTTTCTATTTAAGTGTACCCCGCCCCTGTAGAAGCAGTCTCTCCTGTTAGCAAGCATAGGAGAGACTGTTAGCAAGCACAGGAGAGACTGCTTCTACATGCTGAAATAAATTCTACCCTATGAGCCTTGCAGAATCTCTCCAGGGCTGAATTGATGGACAAGGCTCTCATCATGTGCTCCCTCCTATTGTGTCTGGGCAGAATTGCAGACACTTTCAAATTTAACTCTAACTTGCAACTTTTTTTCAGCATTGACCTGTACTTGATAAGTAAATCTGCAGATCTCTTACTCTTAAAGTCATTACTGCCAATGTGTCAACAATATCACCTTTTGTGCTCTTAAAAGATGATATCTGCTCTACAACGTCATCAACTTTTGCCACTGGCAGACATACCCTGGTCCTGTTCCACCTATCCTTTTTGCATACTATATTCCTTGTCTCCCTGACAATAGAATCGCCAACAATAACTAGTTCTGCTGTGTTGCCTGGTGCACATGAGTGAGCTCTGGCATTGAGTTGGGCAGCTGAGAGCTTGATGGGCCTCTCATATTATTTTTTTTGTAGGGCATTTACCCTACACCTCAAACTCTCATAGATGCCCATTAGAATGCCGAGTTGGTGCCTAATTTCTTCACTGTCTCTGCACCTATTAGAAATGTGTTAGATTAGTATAGTATTATCATTAAATTTTATTGATAATACTATACTAATCTAATAGATTTCTAATACACTGCTACGTATTTCGCTATCTAGTTTTATGTTAAACCTTATGGTATTCCATAAGGTTTTATGGATTTCAATGGCATCAAGTTAAGAACGTAAAATCTAAGGACACTAAGTATTAACTTTCAAAATCGCTATCTAAATTCAAAATAAACCACGGAGCTTGGCTAGAACTATAATGCTGCTAATAGACAATAATTAAGTCAATAAAATGACTAAAGATAAATGAAAACTTAGCATTCACCAGAGCTGCAAAAATCTTGGCCATTGTAGTAACCTGGCACCCAAAAAGCACCCAAAATACGAGAGTATTTGATCCGATCGATCTATGCTAGACATTCTGCTATTGTAATCTCGAATTATGTTTGGTTTAATCGAAATTTTTCCATTCCGGTTGCATACCTTGACCATTTCAACAACGTGTATGTTAGAAGTAGTGAGACCTTCTCTTTTATCCCTCCACTTACATACTACAACAGGGCCATTTCGTTGCCATGCAACTTCCCCTTTCTTCAATTTTTGCATCACCAAATCTTTTGGATTTTCTTTTCTGTCGGTGTGTAATGTTCCACATAAGTTTTTCAAGCAGAAAATTTCGTCAAAGCAACGGAATTATAAAAATTGTCCATGTACAATAGATATCCCTTGTCTAAGTAGTCCTCAAGGAAGTATAGCACAGCTTCAGCAGTATGTCCATGCATTATTCAGTTTCTTCTAATTTACTGGAGTAAATTTTTATTTTAATAACAAGGCCGTCAGACTTGCACAGTTTGTAAAGTTTGATTCCATATTTGTGCTTTTTATTTTTTATGTACTGGCAGAAATTCCGTCTCCCACGCCACAATCTTCAACTCATCAATACAGATGTTTTTATTCGGTATGTAATTATTGTGCATAACATTATTGACATGATTCAAAATCAGTCTTACTTTGTATAGTCTGTCAGCAGATTGTAATGAATTATTTGTGAAGTGAAAATATCGTAATATCAACTGGAATCTGTTTCGACTCATAAATGACCTCCAAAACATAACATTGCAGAATGCACTTATACTCCAGTAATTCTCTATTGAAGGAAAAGAACAAGGCCCATTTGTAACAAAAGTCCAAGAAACACTTTCATTTCTGAGATGTCAGCATCCTTCCATCTTGACGACCTGGAAGATTTTCGTGATTGTCCATATTTTTCAATTTCTTGCAAAGCATATAAATTAGTTTGTTCGACTAATAATGTAAGAAATTCTTCCAAAAAATTTAGGTCTACCAATTTTTGTACACTAAATTCTGTTGTGTTCATTTTCAAACCAATGTTCTCTTCAAAAATAACTTGTGGAGGATCTTGTGTTATTTCATTCCACAAATTATTGTCATTATTTGATGTACTTGCCTGCGGAGAATTAGAATTATCTTTAGGTTGGGAGCTGGCTTCATCTTCGCTCTCCTCACTTGAATCGTTAAAAGGTTCATAATTGTCACTGTCGGAATGAGGGATAAGTAACAAGATGATTCATACTGAGAGATGCGCCTCCGTAGCCAGGTGGGAAGGAGCATCAGTGCGTAGCACACGCTTCTTGATTAGACCGGGGTTTGAGCCCGTCACCACCAAATACGGAGAATGTGGAAAGGTCAGGGAATGACCACCACTTATCCCAGAGCAATATGGCCTTAGTTGCTAATGCTCCTAAAAACCAAATAACAACAGCAACAACATCATACTGATAGTTGCAAAGATATACCCAAAAACACCATCATGCTTCTACCCAGGGTTAAATACAACCTTCTTACTCACGAGCTATGGCTCATTTAAGGAAAAACTCAATGCACTTGGGATAACATAAGAGTCCACTTGCACCTTTGGGGAACTGGAAATTTGGCAGCATACCATATATGACTGCAAAAACTAGGAAGAACACAGATGCAGATTTATAACCGAGATCAAATACTTGCCAAAAAACCAAGAGTACCATCTCCTGGATTCAGAAGATGAATACAAAGCCCTCAGCTGCTTCGCACTAGACGCCTTCAACAGAAGATGAACAGAAATTGCAATCCACAATGCCTAAGTGTTGTTGTTGTTTGTTATTTGGTTTTTAGAAGCATTAGCAACTAAGGCCATATTGCTCCAGGGATATGCAGTGATCATTCCCTGACCTTTCCACATCCTCCGTATTTGGTGGTCACGGGCTCGAACCCCGGTCTAATCAAGAAGAGTGTGCTATGCACTGCTGTTCCTGCCCACCTGGCTATGGAGGTGCCGCAATGCCTAAATAGGCTCAGCAAATAAATAAAATAGAAATAAAGCAACAGCACAGAGGAAATGATGGAAAGTAATACCAAGGAGACCATGCATAAGGAAAAGACACTAAACGGACATAACATGTGCCAAGGACTTGGAGTAACATCGGAACAGAAACATTGAAATGACTCTGACAAGAAAGGAATGTGAAACCCACCATCAACTGTGGATGGGAACTGCCCCTCTCCCTCCTAGCTTATGTCATCCAAAGTTGACTGTCAGTGATGCTGTCATGGAATGGAAATGTGACAGTACCACCATTGTCCACCTATGGACAGGAATCCTAGTATGACAAAACATCAAACCCCCCCCTCCTAGGAAGAATTCTCACTGGGCACGACTCCATATCACCATAGTCAGGACAAGACTAACATATGAGTGAATACTGGATTGGACTTAGCAAACAGAAATCAATGCCTACTGCCTTTTGGCGATCTGGGCGGGCACTCTTTCCCGGCCCACTCTTTCTCCTTATCCTCTGCGGGGGGGGGTGGCGATGGGGAACCCTGCCCTCTTTTTCTCCTCTCCTCTCCTGGTGGGGCATGGGCATACCCCACTAATCTCTTGGGGCCACGTTCCCCATTGGTCCCATATTTCTGACTTCCCCCAGCCTTCAGCTTTCCCCACTCTGACTAAACCTCACAGTGAATACTCTACACAACAAAATCTTCATTCATTTTGTTAACAATGTACCAGGCATTACTGTGTGGTAATGCCAGGTTGAAATTTTGAGTAACTTAGTGTTGATGTATCTCTTACAGTATCTCTTCTCACGCATACATTGCTATATTGAGGTCTCTCTCTCTCTTTTAGATAGGTTTAAAGTGTAACCTTGATGCACTCCACTAATCTATCCCCCCCAAACCCTTAATGCTTCAGCTGTGACTCTAGCAAAGTTATCTATGACTTCAGCAAAGGCTCTTGCTCCTCCTCTGTTCAAATGAATGGAACTGTTATTAAATAAATTGTTTTACTGTTTAGCAAAAACATATTTATTTAATAAATTAAATATTCTCAAGCCAATGGAAAAGGTTCCTCTCCCTGCTCTGTATAAGCCTCACAGAGTCTCTGAAGTCCAGAGTTAATTGATAAGTCTGTCATCATAAAATCTCTTCCATTTTTCCCAGACAGAATTGCAGATACAAGAATAGACGCTGTGCAAGGGTCATGACATTTTTGTAGAATGACCTTATACATCACCTTCCACCAAAAAAGTATCTGGACATATTTTTATAGTTTATTGGATCTTTCTGTTTAAATGAGTGCATCATGCCAATATATAAGAACATATGAGGCCACAAAGTTGTTTAGTCATGGCATGTAGAGCTGAGTTGTCGGATGTCACACTGCTGGCTTGTTGATCTTTACAGTTGCTGACAGCTTAGCCATACAAAGTTGACTGTCAGTGATGCTGTCATAGAATGGAAAAGTGACAGTACCACCCTTGTCTGCCTATGGACATGAAGCCTAGTATGACAAAACATTAACCACGAGTTTAAGGCATCAACAGAAGTTTAAGGTCTGTATGGCATGCCACTCATGGAACTCCACAAACTTGGTATTCATGTGAGAATGGTGGTGCCTAAGCCAAACATTAAAAACCACAATCAGCAGATTCACCTTGCATGGTTCATTGAATACCATTTGCTGCAGAGCCATGTTTGTTTCAACAGGATAATATCCCATGTCATACCAGTGCTGTTCAAGAATGGTTCATGGACATGAATACATCTTGCATGGTTCATTGAATACCATTTGCTGCAGAGCTATGTTTGTTTCAACAGGATAATATCCCATGTCATACCAGTGCTGTTCAAGAATGGTTCATGGACATGAATACAGGCACGTCTCTACTTATGTACAACTTGTAGATGTATACAAAGCACGGAGTTTCTCAAAATTAATAAAAAATACTGTACAGTATGTTGAAAATATATCGACAGTTTTGAACCACGCACGAAGTACCAAAATCAGCTGCCATATATATGGTAATACTGTGTCAGCTGCCACATATATGGTAATACTGTGTCAGCTACCTGCATGCCTACCTGTTGCCACTGCTTGTCTCTTCCTGATCCCTCAGTTTTTTGTTGTTCTTGTTCAGAGTAGGATCAATGTTTTTTCTTGTTACAAAAGATATTGTTATTTCCCTAACATGGCCCCAGAGCAAAAAGGAGTGAGAGCAGTAGTGGTAAATGGCACTCTACTATAATGAAAATGAAACTAGACATTATAAAACAAGTGGAAAAGGGTGAGAAGCAGATGATGTAGCACTTGTGGGCTTGAGTCACTCTACCATGAACAAAATTTTCCAGGACAAAAAGCAAATTCTTGAACATGTAAAGCATTCTGTGCCAATGCAGTCGACAATAATAAGTATGAAAAGAAGTTCAGTGATTGAGGAAATGGAGAAACTTTTGTGTGGCTGGAGGATAAACAACAAAAACGAATGCCTTGTAGCCTACAGCTCATTCAAGAAAAAGCAAAAATATATTTGAAGACATAACGAATAAACATGATGAAAGTGCTGCTGAAGAGACCTTTAATGCAAGTCATGGATGGTTCCAACACTTCAAGGCACAAACAAATCTGATACACATTAAAGTAAGTGGTGAAGCAGCTAGTGCCGATGAGGAAGCTGCCAAATAGTATCCAGAGTTCTTGTAGAACATTATTGTTAATGAGGAATACAAGCCAGAACAGATTTTTGATGTAGATGAAACTGGCTTGTTTAGGAAAAAAATGCCCAGCTACAAGGCAGCAAAGGACTGAGTAACTTTACTGCTGGGGTGGAGAGGGGGGAATTCTGCCATCAACTGTAAACTCAAACCACTGTTAGTGTGGTGCGCAGAAAATTCAAGGATTTTCGCATGCAGAGTTAGACATCCAGTCATCTGGAAGTCTAACTTTAAGGCCTGGGTTACTCTCAATCATCAAGGAGTGGTTCCACAAACATTTCATACTACAAGTAGAAAAGTACTGTGCTGAAAACAACCTTCCATTCAAAATCCTGTTTGTACTATACATTGCTCCTGGCCATCCACTTCACCTGGATGATTTTCATTCTAATGTTAAAGTGGTGTATGTGCCTTCTAATACCACCTCCTTCTTATAGCCATTGGATCAGGGGGGTTATTGCTACATTCAAGGCTTGTTCATTTACCTTAACAGCAACAGAAGGAGAGATGCAATGACCTTAAAGCAGTTTTGGAAGGAATATAACATCTATGACACAATCAAGAATATAGATGCTGCCTGGCACGAGATATCATTATCAAATATGAATGGGAATTGGAAGAAACTCATCCCGCAATTTTCTCATGACTTCTGTATATTTGAAGAGGTAGAGTCAGTCTTGAAAAACATGGTAGCTCAGTAAACAGTTGGATCTCAAGGTGGAGGAAGAGTGTGTTTAACGATTGTTGGAAAGCCACTCAGGAGCTCTCACTATATGATTTCTTTCACCTCAAAGGTGGTACTTGTGCATATGTTCATTCCGATATTCCCTGTCAGAATCTCCTCTTTTCGATCTTCTCTTGCTTAAAATCTCTCTACCTCATTGTGTCAAATTCATCTGTTGTCTCAACCATTCTCCCAACTCCACTAATCACTTGGAGCTCTTTGACTTCCGCTCTTTGCAACTTGACTTTCTCTAGTCCAACTTTCCTAACAGTGAGGTAATTTTCCTGTTGATATTAATGTTCACAACTCATGCCTGATGCACAGGAGTGTGATTATTAATGTTCACAACTCCAGCTGACTTCCGTTTTCTAGTCACACCAATCCAGCTGGTCGAGATCCTGAGGCTTTTGCAATTACTAATGACCTTGCACAGATTGTTCATTTACCTTAATGAATACGGACAATCCTAACCATAGAGCCAACATGCTTGATCTTTTTCTCACTTGGTGATTGTCTCTTTATCTCATGGCTATTCCCAACCTCATATTGTTTGGCATTACAAGAATGCAAAATGGGATGACCTGCGAGACTTCTTTTCTTCTTTTCCTTGGTCGGATTAGTTTCAAAACTTCTGATGCCAATGTTTGCTCAGATCGTGTCAGTGAAATTATTCTTGTAGGAATGGAATCCTTTATTCCACACTCTACTTTAAAATCTCGTCCTTTACCTAAACCTTGGTTTTCCGATAAATGTGCTAAGGCTGTTCAAGAGAAGAACGTTGCATATTGTAATTGGCTTGTTTCCAATTCTTTAGTTTCATTTTCTACCTACATCAAAGCTGGCAACAGTTGTAAAGCAGTTATTAACCAGTCCAAACTAGATTTTGGACAGACTAAGAGTAGAAAACTTGCTTCTTACCCTAATGGTAGCATTCTGATCTCTTGCCAAAGCTATTGGCTGCAACCTTTGCCCATCTCTGTCAAAACCAGATGGTTATGTTGTCATTTCAGCCAAGGATAAAGCTGACCTGCTAGCATCCCATTTTTCTTCCAACTGGCGGAGATGGGAGAAATCCCAGGTGCCGTCCGACACGAACATACCTTTTCTTCCAACTCATGTATTAATGATCATGGTGAACCACCTTCCACCATTGCCAACACACTCCATTCGATGCCTCCTGTGGTCTTCCATCAACAGGATGTCAGAAGGATTTTGATGAATCTTGATGCTAAGAAAGCTCCAGGTCCTGAAAGTTCCACTTGTTCTCAAAACCCGTGCTCCTGAACTTACTCCTGTTCTTTGCCGCCTTTTTTCACTTTCTTATTTGAAAGGTGTTTTTCCTGCTGCGTGGAAAGGGTAACAAATCCCTTCCATCCAGTTATTGTCCCATTGCAATTACTTCTACTCTTTCTAAAGTAAAGGAGAAAACAATTAACTGCCAACACTTAAACTGCCTAGAAACTTTCCGTCTGGTTAACGATCACCATTATGGATTCCGTTAGTGTCGATCCACTGGTAATATTCTGGCTTATGTTATCCATTTATGGACAAATTCAATGGAAAAGTTTGTTGAAACACAAGCAGTTGCTCTTGACATCTCAAAGGCTTTCGATCATATTGGGTATAAAGGTCTTATCTTATAGTTTGACAACTGTTTTTTGTAATTGGTTATCCAGTTTTCTCTCTGATCACTCACTGATGGTGTTAATAGGTGGCTCTCTGTCTTTAACTTCTCCACTAATTCTGGTGTCTCCCAAGGTTCAGTTCCCCCCCCCCCCACTCCTTTCCTCTTGTATATTAATGACTTTCTTCCATTGACTGGAAATCCTATCCATAGGTTTGCCTACGATAGCACATTACTTTCCATTTTGAGAAACCTTGCTCTGTTCAATCAGCTTCAACTTCTCAAATATCCTCTACCAATTCCTTAAATGCTGATCTCCAGGTAATCCTCCAGTGGGGCAAAGATAACTTAGTTGATTTCAATCCTTCTAAAACTCAGTCTTGTCTTATATCTCGCAAAAAGGATTCTTCTGCTCCTATGCTTATCTTTGGTGACACTCTGATTTCTAGGCAAAATGATATATCTCTTTTGGAGATTACCCTGACTTCTAATCTCTTTAGAAGTCAGGATCTCTTTAGAAGCACATTACAAATATTGCTTCCTGTACATCTAAAAAAGCAGATGCCTGCATAGCCAGGTGGGAAGGAGCAGCAGTGCGTAACACACGCTTCTTGATTAGACCGGAGTTCGAGCCTGTCACCACCAAATACGGAGGATGCGGAAAGGTCAGGGAATGACCACCGCTATCCCGGAGCAATATGATCTTAGTTGCTAATGCTCCTAAAAAAAAAAGTAACATCTAAAAAACTTGGTTTTCTCTTTTGCTGTCAGCGTTACTTTTCTTCCAAAGAGCTGTTCACTCTGCACAAATTGCAAGTCTGTCCTACCATGGAATAGTGTTTCCACATCTGGGCGGTGCCCCCAAAACCTCTCTCAGGCTTCTAGATGAGTCATAAATTAGGTTAATTTATGACTCATCTCTCTCTCTCTCTCTCTCTCTCTCTCTCTCTCTCTCTCTCTCTCTCTCTCTCTCTCTCTCTCCACTCGCTGTCTCATAGATGCACTGTTTCTGCTGGATGCCTTTTCTACAGATACTTCCATGGGTTCTGTTCTTCTGAATTGGCTTCTATAATTCCCACTTTCTCTTTCAAAGCAATCTGAACACTTGCCGCCACCAGCCAACACCCATTGACTGTCCAACTTCAAACTCACAGAACCAACTTTTCGTCTTCCTCGTTTATTCATTCAACTGCCATTTTCTGGAACAACCTTCCTTCATATGTATTTCTGAAAATTACAGTGTACAGAAATTAAAGTCTAATATCAACAAATATCTTCTTTCGTCTTCTCAACCTCCAACCCAAGCACGGTACTAAGTACTATAGGTTCTAATACCTCTTGTGTTTGGATTTTCATAAAAATAAAAAAAAAAAAAGCTGAACAACAAGGATCTCTTTTAACTTGAAAAATAGATACAGCAGTAGGCCACTGAAGAGGAAGAAGTTGTTGAAAAAAAATTTTAGCTAGCTAGCTGAAGCTTTTTCTTTAATAGATAACGCACTATAATTTTTTGAGGTTCAAGATCTTAACACCAAGAGGTTTACCAAGTGGCAGCAGGTGTAAACAGTGCCATTGCCTGCTACAAATTAATCTATGAAGAAAAGTAGAAGAAAACTGTGCAGATTAAAATCCATCAGTTTTTCAAGAAAGTGGACATGAACATATGGCATCCACAGGTGGTACCACAATCAGTCAATCTGCTCCCATATCACCAGAATCAGTGTCATTGAAAGTTATGATCCTCCAACCCTACAGCACTGACAATAATATGAGCAAATTAAACTCTTGTCTATTTTTGTTCTTGTTTGTTTTTTGTTATTTGGTTTTTAGGAGCATTAGCAACTAAGGCCATATTGCTCCGGGAATATGTGGTGGTCATTCCCTGACCTTTCCGCATCCTCCGTATTTGGTGGTCACGGGCTCGAACCCCGGTCTAATCAAGAAGCGTGTGTTACGCACTGCTGCTCCTGCCCACCTGGCTATGGAGGTGCCTTTTGTTCTTGTATATTTTATCTTGTTTATACCCTATGCAGTACTGTTTACAGGTATTAGAATAAATTACTTTTGAATAAATATTGTGCTGTATATTTTTATTCATTGTGTGTTTTCTGCCTCATTTAACTTTGTTACAATTGTTATTGTTATTGGGTTTAAAGACACAAAGGCTACTGAGGCCAAATTGTAAAATGCTGTAAACAATACTGTACATACGGCCTGGTAAAGTTTGTTGGAGGTTATAATCTCGGTGAGGTGTACCGTACTGTGCATGTATTTAGTATCTAAAAGACTTACGTACATGGGGGGGAAAAAAAAAAAAAAAAAAAACAATTAAGTACGTAAGTCGTCGAGGAGTGCCTGTATACAAAAATTGGAATGGCTTGAAGAGCTCTGATTTTAACTTTATGAACACCTGTGGGGTTAACTAGAATGTTGATGAAGGCCAGCCTAATATGTCCCACACGGTAGCTTAACTAGTAACTTTTCTGCAGGAGCAATGGAGGACTATACCTCTATTTGGTGCCTCCGTAGCCAGGTGGGCTGGAGCAGCAGTGCGTAGCACACGCTTCTTGATTAGACTGGGGTTCGAGACCATGATCACCAAATACGGAGGATGTGGAAAGGTTAGGGAACGACCACTGCATATCTCCAGAGCAATATGGCCTTAGTTGCTAATGCTTCTAAAAAAAAAAACTCTATTCATTGGTGGAAAGCCTGCCAAGATTGGTGGAGCATGTTGTTACCAGCCAAAGGAAGGAACTGACACGTTATTGAAGTGAGGGGGCTCTGACATCAGTGTGAAACCGACATGCATCCAGGTGGTTTTTTTTTTTTTTTTGGGAGAGTAGCCTACTTCTGGATTAAATTCTCAGTTCACTTATGCTTCAAATCATTGGTGCTCACATTTACAATCATAGTATTAGTTTGTATTAGCCCTATGGTGTGAGAAAGCCCTAGGTTTTTTGCTGTGGGTGACTTGCCAGCCAAAAAAGAAAAAAAATAAAATAAATTGAAACAAAAAAAAAACACCTGCCATAGATACTTGATATATGAGTGTAGGTCGAGAAATTTTAAATTTTTCAAAATAAAAGTATGGGCTCACCTTATATACAAGTCATATTACGTTTCTTTCTACATATCAAGAAAAATTCGTGTTACAAGTATAAAATAACTTTTTAATGTTACTGGGAAAATAACACGTTATTCTCACTTTGTACAGTGATTGTGGTGCATATCTAGTCACTACTAATATTTATTGTATTGTTTTGCAGAACAAATTCAGGTGATAGCTTTGCATTTTTCTTCTTCTATAGCACCTAACATTTGCTTTTGTGCAATAATCAGAAATTAATATTAAAGTGCCCTTTTTTTAATTGTAAGTGCAGTTGGTTATACTGGAAATCACATAAAACTAGTTTTATTAATTCTTTCATAAAACAATTGCTTAATCATTTAATGTTAAGGTAAGTAACAAACAGTATGTTGATTTCATAAAATACAGTAATATAAATATTCCATTCATTTACTATTAGAAAGAATTTTGGTTCAAACGTTTTGCACACTTCACCCCATTTTATTATGATGAATTATACAAAGCACATTTTCTAAACTTGACTTAAAAACGAGTAAATACATTTTGTGACTTTCTAACATCACAAAATTAAGGGTTAACTTATACTGAAAGCCAGTTTATACTCTGGTATCTGTGATATTTGACTCCCTCCTCACGTAAGTACTTCTTCAACTGACCTTTGAATCTCCCCAAGCTGTCAGGCTCAATCACCCATGGAGCCAGTTATTCTAGTAATCAACAACTTGCTGGCTAAAAGAAAACTCTGCAGTCCAGTCTAAGTCAATCTTCCTATTTAGAGTAGTGAAAATTTCATCCTCATTCATTTTACCTTCTTTTTGAGTGTGTGTGTGTGTGTGTGTGTGTGTGTGTGTGTGTGTGTGTGTGTGTGTGTGTGTGTGTGTGTGTGTGTGTGTGTGTGTGTGTGTGTGTGTGTGTGTGAATTAACAGTAGCCATAGGTAATTTGTCAGCTAAGGTGGCTGCATTCTTCCACATGTTTATGCTGGGAATACCAAAGAAATAGATTATAACCATTTCTTCACACATGAAGAAAAAAAAAGAGTGAATGCCACTCACAATAATGAGTCAACTTAAAGTAACTTATATTGTTTTTTTAATTGAATAACATTGCCAGTAAGTGAATCCTTTATTCATTACTACTCAAAACCTTAATTTATTTAAAACTCAAACTAAATAGTTTCATCAATGAACAGGTAGCTTCAATTAGTGACCTTGTATTAGGGTGTGAATAAATGTCTTGAATGTAAATGAGCAGCCAAGTAGTGTTCAGAAGGAAAGCCTCCAATTAAAAATGTTAACTTTCATTACATGTAAATTAAAACCCCTATTAGTAGGCTGCAGCAATCAATTAGAGAAGCAGAGTGTTATTTCAATGCTGGTATTGAAGTAGTTTTTCTAAAATTACTGCTCTTCTACTGCTCTAAAATTACTGCTCTGTTGTCTGACTATGGAACCAAATAGTTTCAAAACTGGCTACAACAGTGAAATAATAATAGTGGCATGTGATGGAAGAAAGCAAGCATATGAGCTTAGGTAGCATCAGCTAAAAAAAAAAAAAAAAAAAAAAATTCACACCACCATTTCCTCTAAATGTTTGTCCAGTTCTTCCTTGAATTTATTTAAGCTATCAACTTCCACAATGACAGATGGAAATTTGTTCCAGCAATTAACCACCTGCTGGCTAAAGGCAAATTTCTGTACATCTATTCTACAACTGTCTTTCCTCAATTTGAATTTATGCCCCCTTAGGTTCGTAATCTGAACAAGTGGAAGGATCCCATCAGAATTCAGCATGCTCAACCCATTCAAGGCCTTATACATCTCAATCAGATCACCTTGCAGGTGTCTAGTCTCCAGCCACTGCAATTTGCAGAACTTAAGCCTCTCTTGGTAAGAGGATCCCTTCATTCTCCTCACCAGTCCTGTTGCCCTTCAACGTACATGCTCAAGTAAATCTAACATCCTTCCTAAAATAAGGCCTCCAGACCTGTACGCAATACTCAAGGTGCCGCCTGACCATTGTCTTATACAAAGGGATAATCGCCTCCTTTTTCCTGCTATCAAAATTCCTGAATATCATTGACAAAACCCCATGACCTGCTCTTGCAGCCTGTCTGAATTGCTCAGAAAACTTCGTATCTGACTGCACAATTACTCCCAGGTCGCCAACTGGGCTAGCCAGGTGGGTAAAGTGCCTGCCTGGCAACTCAAAGATCGTGGGTTTGAATCCCGCCTCTGGCTTGGATCAGAGTAAAATGCAAAAACTTTGGGAGATGCATTATGGCCACAGAAGTGATGTGCCAACAACTAACAAAAAAAAAAAAAAAAACTCCCAGGTCTTTTTCATTTTCTACCAGCAATCACTTAAAGAGTTTTTAAGTTAATAAGTTTTTGATGTTAGTTTTTTTTAATGAGTTTTGAGTTTTTCATTCACCTAATGGCAGTGGTACTTTAAAAATAATATTAGGTAAGTAATACAATACTTAGGTTGTTTCATGGATAAATGTATCATTTGTAAAGAGCCTAAGTTCTAGTTCTGTTGCTGTCAAAGGAGGGCAAAATATAGTCCCTAGGCACTAATGGCAGAAAATTCAAATTCAGAGTAATGTTATTTTCTAAAACTATTTCAATACTTGTGTTGAAACACTTGATTGCAAAATTATTTTATCTTTCTTCAGTATGAGTTGCATCTACTAATAAAATTTCAAGGAAATTCATCTAGTGGCCATGCATTATAAATTTTAAAAACTGGTATCAAACAGAAAACATTACTTTGCTCACCTAATAAAAAAATTAGTTGTGTTACTCACATAGAATTGTTTTTCAAAATGATATTGCTACAGCAATTTACATGGATGTGGTTCAAGCCCATTTGACTGCTAAATATGGTAACAGTTGTATTCATTGTTGATATGATTAATTTTACAAACTCTGACCTGGTGGTCATAGCAGGGTATAAATAAAGCATTTTTTTAGGTGATCTTATAACAATTTCAAGAAAAAAAAAATCTCTATTGGCAGCTGCCTTTGCAAGGTTTTGAAACCTTGCATACAAGAGGAAAAAAAGTGTGCACTTCTGTAATGGATTTTTGTATTATTACAAGAACTTGATTTGTCATATTTGACTTAATGACAAAATTTCAGGAAAATTTTTTGTTAGAAGGTATGTTATAAACTTCCAAAAATTTACATAATATTACAATAATTATTATTTAATAAAATAACTATTGTAATTAATAAAAAAATTCAGTTTTGTGGAATAGATATTATTATTAACAGGGCAAAAAAAAAGTTAAGAAAATTTTCATAAATCCTGGCACACTATTTAGTTTATAAAACTGTTCCCAAGCTGGGGTCACTATGATCCCATGCACATACAAGTGTAACTGTTGTTTGTGTACTTGTGGGTCAAGAACTGATAGCTGGTTTGTTATGCCCTCAATCTTTGCACCAAGCAGACATACTCTCTACTCTTGCATCTATTTTTTTTATTGCAAATATTACAGTTTCCTTTATAGTTGAGGTTCCCAATAAAATTACCCCTTATATTTGAACAAAAGCATTTGGTGTCTGATGATCCATTATTTAGGGTTGGGGGCAGCATATGATGCATGGCTTGGCACTTTATAGGACACTTGAGCAGTAGTTGCTAAGGCCTAAATTTTAATACTTTTTTGTATTAACTACGTAGCAGTTCTACTTGCTTCCTCAGAGACTTTGCCCATTATATTCAAAGCTTTATCTTAAGTTCACTGCATTTCCTGCATCTGGCACAAATGCTTCACCACCTTCATTTTCAAACAAATGAAGTTAAAAAGGACAGATCAGATCAGTCAACAGCCTCTTCAAACCCCAGGGGCTCACATTTGGTGAGTATGGGCTTGGCATACCCAGGATCCTGAGCTGGATATCATCATTCTTCTCTTTCTTGGTGATTCTTTTCTACTTCTGATTCTCTCTCTCTCTCTCTCTCTCTCTACTGCTTGGGCAGATGGGCTAAGAAGTGGCAACTGAAGTTTAACCTTGACAAATGCAAAGTACTACATATGGGTAGAAGTAACCCCAGAGAAACGTACCGTGTGGTACTGCACTTAAGGTGGTAGAAAATGAAAAAGACCTGGGAGTAATTGTGCAGGCAGATATGAAGTTTTCTGAGCAATGCAGACAGGCTGCCAGGGCAGGTCATGGGGTTTTGTCAATGATATATAGGAATTTTGCTAGCAGGGAAAAGGAAGTGATTATCCCTCTGTATAAAGCAATGGTCAGGCCACGGCTTGAGTACTGCGTACAGGTCTGGAGGCCTCATTTTAGGAAGGATGTAGATTTACTTGAGCGTGTACAGAGAAGGGCAACAAGATTGGTGAGGGGAATGAAGGGATCCTCTTACCAAGAGAGGCTTAAGTTCTGCAAATTGCAGTGGCTGGAGACTAGGCACTGCGTGGTGATCTGATTGAGGTATATAAGGCCTTGAATGGGTTGAGCACGCTGAATTCTGATGGTATCCTTCCACTTGTTCAGATTACGAACCTAAGGGGGCATAAATTCAAATTAAGAAAGGACAGATGTAGAATAGATGTGCGGAAATTTGCCTTTAGCCAGAGGGTGGTTAATTGCTGGAACAAACTTCCATCTGTCGTTGTGGAAGTTGATAGGTTGAATAAATTTAAGGAGGAACTGGACAGGCATTTGGAGGGAATGGTGTGATTTTTTTTTTTTTTTTTTTTTTTTTGGCTGATGCTGCATAAGCTCATACATTTGCTTTATTGCATCACATGCCACTACTACTACTCTCTCTCTCTCTCTCAGGGTAATTTTGGCTGGTGCAGCATAAGCCTCAGGCTCCCTTGCACCATATGGCTAATAATAATAAGAGAGAGAAAACTACAGGTGTGGAAGTTGAAAGAAGAGGGGAAAAGGGGTGATGTTCAGAGAAGAGTTCAGGAAGGTTGTACCTAAGACAGTGGTGAACAGTGTGGAATCAGAATGGAAAGTATTCAAAGACTGCATAGTAGGACTGACAAAGCAGATATATGGAAGCACAAGCAGTAGAAGGAGATGGAAAGAAACCCATGGTGGAATGAGAGAGGCTGCGAAAAACAATAATAATGCATTCAGAACCTACTTTCACAACAGAAATAAAGAAAATAAAGAGAGATATGCAACTGTAAACAGAGAGGGCAAGAGGATAGTCAATGAGGAGAGAAGACTGTGGTTAGAAGAATGGAGTGAAACTCTACAACAAGATATTGACTGTAATAAAAAGATGCTTTATGGTATGGTGAGGAATAAGAGAAGAGACGGTGAGCAGAGCAAATACCTGATGGATGAGAATGAGAAAGAACCTAATAACCAAGGATGAAGAGATAAGAGAAATATGGAAGAAGTATTTCAAAAATCTGTTGAATGTGCAAGACAGTCAGCAAAAGGGACAAAGGTGGGTTGATCATAAAACAGGGGATGAAAGAGAAGATACTGAGAGAGAGAGAGAGAGAGAGAGAGAGACACCAGACCAGACCAGACCAGACCAGACAGATTTGACATTTAATGATGTAGTACAGGCATGAAAATACATCAAGACAGGCAAGTCTGCTGGTATGGATGAGATAAATGGAGAGATGCTGAAGGCTATGGGTGAGGCAGGGATAGCATGGACATACAGACTGTTTTGCAAGATCTGGGTTGAGAGACAGGTGCCGAAGGACTGGAAACAAGGTTTGATCATTCCGATGTTCAAGATGGGGAGCAGGAAGAAGTGTTCAAATTATATAGGCATCACACTCACATCACATCTGAGTACGAGAGTGTGTTGGAGCAGAAGATAAGTGGAACGATTGAAAACCAGATGGCCGAGGAACAGTATGGCTTTAGCCCTGGCAGATCGACAGTGGATCTAATTTTCTGCATCAGGCAACTGATGGAAAAATGTTACAAACACAGATCCAGGAATTGTGGATGCCATTTTCGGACATAAAGAAGGCATTTGATGCCATGAATAGGAAGAAAGTGTGAGAAGTTTTGAGAAACTTGAGGATAGGGTAATATCTTGTGGAGAGAATTGAAAATATCTACAACACAGTATGCAAAGTAAGAACAGTGGTGGAGTTGGCAGAGAGCTATGAAATAACATCAGGTTATCTCCTTGCCTCAAGCAAGGAAGTGTCTCCTGACACCACTACTATCATAGCTGTCATGAATGCATTGGCATTAGTAGAGGCATACAATTCAAGAAAGAAAGCTTATGTACCATCAGCCTAGAAAAAAAAAAGAAAGAAAAACCTCCCATTTCATTCCTCCATTCGTTCCAGATGCCTGTCCAGCTCAGCCTAAATTTATTTAGGCTATCAACTTCCACAACAAAAGATGGAAGTCTGTTCCACCAATCAACCACCCGCTGGCTAAAGGCAAACTTCTGCACGCCCATTCTACAACTGTCTTTCCTCAGTTTGAATCTATGTCCCCCTTAGGTTCTTAACTGAGCAAGAGGAAGAATTCCATCAGCATTCAGCTTGCTCAACCCATTCAAGGCTTTATACACCTCAACCAGATCAACTTGCAGGTGCCTACTCTCCAGGCACTGCCATTTACAGAACTTAAGCCTTTCTTGGTAAGAGTACCCCTTTGTTCCCCTCACTAATCTTGTTGCCCTTCTTTTTACTCGTTCTAACAACTCTACATCCTTCCTAAAATGAGGCCTTCAGACCTGTACACAGTACTCTTGGTGTGGCCTGATGATTGCCTTGTACAACGGGATAATCACCTCCCTGTCCCTGCTAGCAAAATTCCTATATATCATTGACAAGACACCATGACCTGCCCTGCCCTGGCAGTCTGTCTGCACTACTCAGCAAATTTCATATTTCACTGCACAGTTATCCCCAGGTCTTTTTCACTTTCCACTTCCCTGAGTGTAGTACCACACAGTTGGTACGTTTCTCTTGGGTTACTGTTACCCATATGCAGTACTTTGCATTTGTCAATGTTAAACTTCAGTTGCCACTTCTTAGCCCATTTGCTCAACTTATCTAGATCCAGTTGGAGTAGTATACTGTCTTTATTGTTAACTACCCTTGTAAAGAGTACAAGGGTAGTCTTATTTATTTATTTATTTATTGTCTCTCCTACCACCTGAAATGGGAGGTTTTTTTTTTTTTTTTTTTTTTTTTCTTGGCTGATGGTGCATAAGCTTTCTTTCTTGAATTGTATGCCTCTACTAATGCCAATGCATTCATGACAGCTATGAATAGTAGTGGTGTCAGGACTCCTACTCTTATTTATTGTTAAATGACTTGAATGAGTACAATGAACAATTGTACAGAGAAATAGAGTGGGCTAGTAAATCGGAATGTCTTATAATGTGGGATTTTAACTTCCCAGATATTGACTGGAACTTGTGGGTTGGTCACTCACACACTAGTCAGACTTTTGTGGATTTATTGGATGATTGTTTTCTGCAGCAGCATGTTCGAGAGGCAACCAGAGAAAGTAATACTCTTGATCTGGTTATCAGCAGTGATCATTCGTGTATTAAGAATTTGCAGATAAAGGAACCACTAGTGGCAGTGATCACAGTGTACTGATGTGGGATTTACTTAAAGATTTAATTACCATCAGGGGTAAAGGAAAGGGTTTTTGCTTCTGTATAGGTGAGTACAGTGGTCTCCAACAGTTTTTAAATTCTGTACAGTGGGATAAACTGACGATGTTACCAACAGTAAATTTTAAGTGAGAAGCATTCAAGGAATTAATCGTGGAAGCTACTAAAAGTTTCATACCTATTAAGAAATATTGTTCAAGGTTTAGGCCTAAATGGTTATCTAATGAATTAATGAGACTCGTGATAGAGAAGAAAAATGCATAGGATGCATATAAATTATCAAGCGACTAAGAAGCCTATGGCAGATATAAGCTAGTCTGTAATCAGGTGACAAAGGAGGTTAGGCAGGCGAAGGCAGATTATGAGAAATCCTTGACAAAAGATGCTAAGAAAAACAGCAAGGATTTCTTTACTTATATAAACTCTAAAAGGAAGGGGATGAATCTGATTGGTCCACTTGACATCGATGGTTCGACTGTTGATGATCCTGATCAGATAGCAAACAAACTGAATAAGTATTTTGCATCTACATTCACACATGAGGAATTATTAAGGTTTGAAAATGGCAGAAGGTTATCAAATTGTAGCAGGATACTTAATGATTTTGTAATAACTGAAAGCAAAGTGGAGGAGAAATTGTTGAAGTTAAACATAAGAAAAGCAGCTGGGGTGGATGGGATCTATCCAGTTATATTAAAGGAGGCAGCAAAGCAACTAAGCAAACCCTTAGCCATAATTATGAGAGCGTCCTTGGATTCAGGGGAGGTTCCCACGTACTGGAGATGTTCAAATGTATCCCCAGTTCACAAAGGGGGATCGAAGGGTGACACGAGTAATTACAGACCAGTTAGATTAACTTCTGTTCCGGGTAAAATAATGGAGTCACTGGTTAAAGATGCATTGCAGGATCATCTAGACAAGACTGCTGTAATAATTCAGACACAGCATGGGTTTGTTAAGGGAAAGTCTTGTCTGACAAATTTGATAGGATATTATGATGTGGTTACAAAGGAACTGGATGCAAAAAATAATTTTGATATCATATATTTGGATTTCAGGAAAGCTTTTGACACTGTTGCGCATGGAAGACTATTGTACAAATTGGAGCAGAATGGTATTAAGGGTAAGTTGCTACAATGGATAAAAGGATGGTTAAGTGGGAGAAGACAGAGGGTGGTAATCAATGGGTGCTGCTCTTCTTGGACTAATGTTATTAGTGGAGTCCCACAGGGTTTGGTGTTAGGTCCACTGTTGTTTTGTATATTTATCAATGATATTGATGAAGGTATATCAGGCTTAATGTCGAAGTTTGCAGATGATATAAAGGTTGGCAGGGTTGTTAATGACAGTAATGGCAGTGTGCTACTGCAACAGGATCTAGATAATTTGGGCAGACCGGCTAAGAAGTGGCAACTGAAGTTTAACCTTGACAAATGCAAAGTACTGCATATAGGTAGAAGTAACCCCAGAGAAACGTACCAACTGTGTGGTACTACACTTAAGGTGGTAGAAAATGAAAAAGACCTGGGAATAATTGTGCAGGCAGATATGAAGTTTTCTGAGCAATGCAGACAGGCTGCCAGGGCAGGTCATGGGGTTTTGTCAATGATATATAGGAAATTTGCTAGCAAGGAAAAGGAGGTGATTATCCCTCTGTATAATGCAATGGTCAGGCCATGCCTTGAGTACTGCGTACAGGTTTGGAGGCCTCATTTTAGGAAGGATGTAGATTTACTTGAGCGTGTACAGAGAAGGGCAACAAGATTGGTGAGGGGAATGAAGGGATCCTCTTACCAAGAGAGGCTTAAGTTCTGCAAATTGCAGTGGCTGGAGACTAGGCACCTGCGCAGTGATCTGATTGAGGTGTATAAGGCCTTGAATGGGTTGAGCACACTGAATTCTGATGGGATCTTTCCACTTGTTCAGATTACGAACCTAAGGGGGCATAAATTCGAATTAAGAAAAGACAGATGTAGATTAAATGTGCGGAAATTTGCCTTTAGCCAGCGGGTGGTTAATTGCTGGAACAAACTTCCATCTGTCGTGGAAGTTATTATTATTATTAGCCATATGGTACAAGGAAGCCTGAGGCTTATGCTGCACCAGCCAAAAAAAAAAAAAAAATTCCCAAGTTACCCCCTGTGTGTGTGTGTGTGTGAGAGAGAGAGAGAGAGAGAGAGAGAGAGAGAGAGAGAGAGAGAGAGAGAGAAAGAGAGAGAAGTAGAAAGGCATCACCAAGAAAGAGAAGAATGATGATATCCAGCTCAGGACCCTAGGTTTGCCAAGCCCATACTCACCAGATGTGAGCCCCCGGGTTGATAGGTTGAATAAATTTAAGGAGGAACTGGACAGGCATTTGGAGGGAATGGTGTGGTTTTTTTTTTTTTTTTTTTTGGCTGATGCTGCATAAGCTCATACACTTGCTTTCTTGCATCAAATGCCACTATTACTACTACTACTACCCTGCCAATCTTTGTACCATCTGTAAACGTGGACATTAATCTTGATATACCTTCATCAATATCATTGATGAATACACAAAACAACAATGGGCCCAGCACCTGTTATTAATGGAGTTCCCAAACTCTGGGGAACTCCACTACTAACATTTGTCCACGAAGAGCAGTGTCCATGCTGTGCAATGTAGAGCAATAGAACAATTTGGACAAGATCAGATGAGTCATGCTCTTTGCAGATGACCTCTGTATATGGGGAGAGAGAGAGCAGGGAACAAGTGCAATGGCAAGTTGATATGTGGGCTAGTATGGCCAATGAATTTGGACTGGTTTTCAGTCAGGAGAAGAGTGAGGTAATGGTTCTAAAGAGGAGTAGCAAGCCTGATGGATAAATTGCAGTGGAAGGGAAAGAGCTTAAAACGGTTAATTTCAAGTACCTAGGAAGCACAATCACAAAGACTGGAGTGGTAGATGAAGAAATAAGTAGCAGGATACAAGTGGGCAGGAATTTCTACAGGCAGACAAGTGATCTGATCTGGAACAGGAACATACCAGTGAAGTGTAAGAAGGCCATATACCAGACCTATTACATACCAGTTGTGACGTATGCATCTGAAACTTGGACTATGAGGGAAAAAGGATGAAAGCAGAATACAGCAGGGCAGAAATGAGATTTGTAAGGGGCATAGCTGGAAAGACAAGGCGTGAAAAAATCAGGAATGATGTGATTAGGGAGAGAATTCAGGTTGAAAAACTCCAAGACAGGATTGAAAGGTCTCGTCTGAAATGGTTTGGACATGTCAAGAGGATGAATGAGAGGCGTTTGCCAAGAAGAATGTTTGATTTACAATTAAAGGACAAAAGATCAAGGAGGAGACCAAGAATGAGGTGGCAGGACATGATAAAAACCAATGCCATTTAGTTTTTGATTGACATTTATTTGGTTTTTAAAATTCAAGTTAGGTTTTGTTAGTAGGGTTAGTTACTAGGCATTTGTGGTTTAAAAGGAGAACATCAGAAATGAAAATGGAGTACATGGGAGGATTTACTTGTAAAAGGAATATCAAAATAAAAATAGTCAAAAATCATACAGATTCTACTTTTATGTGTTCTTTTTATATTTACCCTAAATAATGTTACAATCATGTTTAACTCTAGATCGATGGAAATCTAAATTTTATTTGCAATAATATTATTCAGTAAAACATGTCTCAAAATGAACTTGTATTTATAAAATATGCATATTATTCTTGTATTAATTGTTATTTTATTCAAATTAGCCTTTGGGAGGCCTAAATAGCTGTTGGATAAACTGATGAAACGTGGCAGAAAAGAAAAGTGCATGGGATGCACATAAATCATCAGGCGACAAAGAAGCCTACAATAGATATAAACTAATCTGTAATCAAATCACAAAGGGGGTAAAGGCAAGTGAAGGCAGATTACAAGAAATCTTTGGTGAAGGATTCAAAGAAAGACAGCAAAGACTTCTTTCTTATGTAAACACTAGGAGGAAGTGGATGAATCAAATTGGTCCACTCGTTATCATTGGTTTGACTGTTGATGATCCTGCTCAGGTTGCTGACAAACTGAATGAGTATTTTGCATCTACATTCACACATGACGAATTTTTTTAGGGAAGGAGATGCTGGAAGTTTATAAAGCTCTAACGCGGAGCTAAATGATTTTGTAATAACTGAGAGGAAAGTGGAAGAGAAATTTTTGAAGTTAAACATAAAAAAGGCACCTGGGATGCATGGGATCTATCCAATTATATTATGGGAGGTAGTGAAGTAAGTAAGCAAATTCTTATCCATAATTATGAGGGCATTCAGGGGAGATCCCCAAAGACTGTAGATGTGTGAATGACATGAGTAATTACAAACCTGTTAGTTTAACTTCTGTTCCAGGGAAAATAATGGAGTTACTGATAAAAGAAGTAATGCAGGATCATCTAGACAAGGTCGCAATTGTACTTCAAACACAGCATGGGTTTATTAAGGGGAAATCTAGTTTGACCAATCTGATTGCTTACTACAATATGGTCACAAAGGTACTGGATGCAAAAATTAAATTTGATATCACGAGTACTGTACAAATTGGGGCAGGTTGCTGCTATTGATAAAGGGATTGTTGAGTGGGAGGAGACAGAGAGTGGTAATCATTGGACATTGCTCTTCATGAACTGATGTTATTAGTCGAATCCCCCAGACAAAGCGACCATAGAACACACGCATTTAACAGACATAAGAGACAGAGCACAACAGATGAATTTAATTATTCGGGTGGCCTAAAAATAATAGTTTGGTTTTTTAGCTGCATCTCGTACACTGGTGTGCAAAACTTAAGGACCAACACTATTTCTAAAGGTTACAACCACAAAATCAAACGAAGCAGCCTGTGGCAATTTTCATTACTGTGGCCATTCAGTAGAAAGCTGGTGCACATGCAAAAATTTCAATCGTGACGAGAGGGCTCATATAAACAGATAAAAGCAGCAGTTATGTTCAAATTACAGAATGGTGAGCACGATTGTTACAGACGTCCAATTGGTTCCATACAGTGCTACAGACAACGAAATGGCCAGTAGACAACATCTGGATGACTTTACCCAGGGTCAAATAGTTGGGAAGCTCGAGGAAAGTCGAAGTGCACAGAGTGTGGCATCGCCCATAGCATCATCTCACGTGCGTGGTTGGCCTTCAGAATGACAGGTACAGCTGTTCGAAGGACCAGTGGTGGTCGTCCACGAAAAACAATGCCCAATGATGACCGCTATATACTCCTACAGGCAGGGCCGGCTTTCCCATTAGGCACTGTAGGCACTGTTCCTAGGGCCTATGAAGGGAGGAAAGAAAAAAATAGGGAGGAAAAGGTTTTCAGATTTAAAAATTATTCAACTATAAAACTTCAATGTTTTACTAGAAATTAAAAAGGAAAAAATCTACAATATCTAGATTTCTGTAACATTTCTTAAGATTATAAAAGTTTCTTGCTTCAGCTTCTCGTAACAAAATCTTTAATAATGTCCTCGAAGTCCATATGATGAGTAATATCGTTCTCAATACGTAAAAGAGTCAACGATGATAAGTGATCTTGGCTCACAGTTGAGCTTACACAGTTCTTGATCTGCTTAAATTTCGAAAATGAGCGCTCTCCTTCAGCATTCGATCCAATTATGGATAGTTCAATTCTTAAAGCTATGTATACGTTGGGGAAACTAGTAATCAGTTTATCTTTTATAAGGAGCAATATGGCCTTAGTTGCTAATGCTCCTAAAAAAAAAAAACCAAACAGCAAACAACAACATATTGTCTGTAATCAGAATTTAGAACAAATTCGTTTGCCCTCTTTTCAAAACCAACAAATTTGTCTTCATCTCGAACATCAATCAAATAATCCAGAAAAGCATCATATAATTTCGCAATTACGCATAACTCAATTCCAGGTTCTTGAATTGCTTTATTCACTCTATCTATGTATTTTAGAAGGTCTTTCCAAACGACAGTCATTAATGTTATTTCTAACCTGTTATGTTTCAAAGCTTTTGCTTCATGAACCACTGTCGGTTTTTGTTCTTCACATTCTGAGATAAGTGCCGCACGAATTTTACTGTAATTGTTTTTCATTGATCTCGCAGCATCGTAACATGATGACCATCTTGTGTCTGATAGATTTTTGACCGAGACTGTATTCTCCATCTTGCTCAGTTTAGACCATCTTTGTGGTGAGGCTGCGAATGAATGTGTAGAGCGACTGTATAATGCTAAAAAAATTAATGGCAGCCAAACAGCTTTCTGCAGATATGATCCCTACTAAATTAAGACTGTGTGAAACACATGTCACCCATACTGCTATTTTGTTGACTTCCTTGAATCTGGCTTGGACTCCAGAATACATTCCACTCATATTAGCAGCATTGTCATATGACTGAGAGCTGCAATTTGCTACATCTGCTCCCTGTTTATCAAGAACAGATGCTACCGTGTCAAAAATATATTTTTCATCATGCTTTTCAATGGGAAAAAACATCAAGAATTGCTCATGTACTTTGCCATCTTTTGATACATAATGAGTAATGGCCGACAACTGATCTGTGTGACATATCAGGAGTTGAATCTATGCTGGTGCCGTAATATTTGGCTTCTTTAATTTCAGATGTGATGTGTACCAACCCTTTTGACCCTAATAAATTCTTCATATGTGGTTGTACTCTTCATGCTGTACTGATTTGTAATTATTTATTATTTTGAAATAAATTTTGTATAAAAATCTGATACAGGAATAACAATTATTGTTTATTTCATATCCTTCACCAGATTCTCCGGTTTTTATTTGTGTGTTCCAAATGTGCAGCTGTGGTGGTTCTTTGGGTTTAAAGTTACTATTTTGCATCAGATTTCCAGCAGTTAAATACAAGTAGGGGGAAAAAATTAAAAAGAAAAAGAAGATGAGTAAGGCGTCGCAGGCTATGACCCCTTACTGTGACTGTACCGCATCCCACTTTATTCAAATTCAAATTTGGTACCCTGTTATGGAAGAAGTTCTCATTTAAGCTCATCAAACTTGAGAACTACCCCTCAATGTGGGTACCTATACATGGTGAGTTGGCCTCCCAGCAATGCTGCTGCTATATAAGATAAGCATCACTGGGCTCCATAGTCCACAGCCCAGATTCCAGGATAAGATCATACAAATGTGTTGTGTTTTGTTGTTACCCCTGTCCCTCAACCATCATGGGTTACATGGTAGTTAAGGGTTAGGCCCACAGTACTTTTGGCCCCCTGCTTTAAGGAAGATGGGAGATCCTGAAATGGCTCACCCAGTATCAGACATGTATCTCTCATATATTGAAGTAACTGGGCTTATGTCCATAAGACATACAATGTGATCAAGAAACTGGCATAAGGTTTGAAATTTAATGCTAGTTAAATAAATGTGATTACCATAGTATATATTGTGTTTAGTAAGTTTTAGTTTTTAGATTAGTATAATTTTCTTTAAAAAATCTTAAAAAATAAAACAATGGGATTTGGCTATTTCTTGTACTTGACATTCTGTTCATAATTAATTTTACTTCTAATACATACTTTCCATATATTCTATAATAACATAATGATCTTGTATCACCCCATTAGCATGACATGACATGATATGAAATGTTGTTACCTTTCACCTTTCAAGCACACACACACGTGCGCACACACACACACACACACCCTGTTATAGTTATTAAATATATGGCTGTAAAGTGAATTCCTTTCTTTCAGGAAGATGGTGATATTACTTCTGGAGTTACAAAACCTGAAGCAGTTGTTCATGCAATGAAGGTAATTGTTAGTTCAGGTGATTTTTTTTTTTTTTTTTTTTTTTAAATGGAATTATATGGTTGATACAGATTTTGTAGTGTGCTTTGTGAAACCATGTGAAATTATAATCCCAGATTGGTGGTGGTGGTAGTATCAACCAGTCAACTCAAAAATCCTCTGGCATTTTTGAGTTTACTGTTCGCTTCCACCATCACCACCATCATTGAAATGCCACATTAAAGCTCTTTGCCATCCCTTATTTTTGTAACATACAGGATTGTTAAAATTAAAGTATCCCTATGTAGAGGGCTCTGGAGTGAGTTCTAAGGCTCGTACTGAAAAGAAATTTGGACAACAGTTACAATAAAGAATGTGCTCACCATTTATTGTAAAAAAAATAAATTAATTACAAAATTTGTCACTGTATGGCATGTAACTATCTTAGTTACGATTATGCAAATAACTTATGTTATTTACATAATCGTAAGTTATTGCCACAGCACAACTACTCAGCTCTACTGTACTGTATAAAAGTAAAGCTGTCTCTTAAAAATCATATAGTAGATGTTTGCCTGCACTACAGCAGCAATGGCAACAATGTTGCAGGAAAAGGTGCTATTAGCGAAGCTGTACTGTCAGAACATCAATAATGCAGCTGCGGCTATCAGAGAATTCCGGCATCAGAAGCACATAAGGCGTGGACCTATGACTGTTTGTGCTATCCGCAAAATGATTGCAAAATTTGAAGCGACAGGACATCTTGGTGTTCAACCAGTTAGAGGTTGAAAACGAGTGCACTCCTCACTCCTCTCATGTTGAAGATGTGGCTATGGCTGTCATGGATTTATCAAGTCAATCTCCATGTGGTAGCGTAAGTGTGCCAGCTGTTTCTCATGAAGTGGACATGCCATATTCCACTGTAAGGCTAGTAATGTGTCAGATGTTGTGGTACTACCCTTACAAGGTGCACATGCTACAGCTAAAGCATGGTGATGCAGATATTCATTTCACAGAAGCACTTCAGTTTCTGTCACAAATGACAGTGGATATCACTTGGCCACGGAACATCCTTTGGAGTGATAAAGCCTACTTCTGCTTAAATGGACAAGTGAATATGCACAACTGTCACATTTGGGCAACAGAAAACCCTTGAGTTATCCAAGAGGTCCCGTTGCATTTTCCAAAAGTGACAGTGTGGCGTGGATTTACGGCCACATTCATGATTGGGCCATATTTTTTTGAATAGGTAACACTGACTGGACCCCGCACCTGTTCCATCACTGGACAGCGATATTATGAAATGTTGGAAAATTTTGCAATACCGGAGCTGCAATAACATGGGTGTCTTCAAGATACCATATTCATGCAAGATGGTGCGCCACCCCACATCCACCATTGTGTCCAAAGATTGCTAATGCAACAGTTTACAGACGAACGGGTCATCAGCCATTGTTTCCAGACATCTTGGCCACCCTGATTACTGGATCTCACCCCATGCGACTTCTGGTTATGGGGTTTTTTGAAGAACCAGGTGTATCAGGAAGAAGGATGTCAAACTCTGGCAGATCTAAAGCACAGCATTAGATGTCATGTGCTGGCTATTCCAGTTGACATGTTGCATTCTGCTGTAGAAAATGCTGTTCTTTGAATGGAAACTGTTGTTGACCAAAATGGAGGATTCATTGAACAGTTGTAGTGCTGTTCAAGTGATTTGTATTGCCACAGTGCCATATAGTGACAAATTTTGTAACAAATTTTTTTTTTTCCAATAAATGGTGAGTGCATTCTTTATTGTACCTGTTATCCAAATTTCTCTTCAGTACGAGCCTTAGAATTCATTCTAGAGCCCTCTACATAGGGATACTTTAATTTTAACAACCCTGTATTTGTTCCTTTATTGCACCTAATAACGGAAATGCATTTATAAATTTACATGTCCCAGACAGAATCAGTATACAGGCTCCTCCTGGAAGGAAATTTTGAAATACAGATGCTTCAAATCCTGGAAGGAAATTTTGATACACAGATGCTTAAAATGCTGATATGTGCCCCCCCCCCCACAAACAATATTATAATTGCTGTACCATTACTGTTTTGTAAAACGACCACTTTCACATGCACAATTTCAAAAGATAGTGTAATAGTCTAATTAATGGAACACAATCAGAGGTAGGAGTTTTAATAGGCCTTGCAAAATTACAAGTCCCAGACAATTGTTTAACTTGTCTATGTATATGGTTGTATATGTTTAACTAACATAAATTCAGTCATTCCTAAGAAAGTATGTTCATCACAAATATCCAGATATCCTACTTTGACAGTTGTGAGTTCCATGACATTCTTTATCAGACTACATCCTTTTTTGGTCAATGTCAATAATTGTAAATCATAGCATGGAAATTTTTCACTTGCAAGAAGTACAACGAATTTAATAATTTCAGTGTCTGAACTTGAAATGCAATCAGGTGATTATCATAAATATCTGTGTGTATGTCTGTAAGTAGTAAATTGACTTTCAAAAGTCTCTTGGACACAGTTCAAAATAAATATTCTGCTGCTTTCTGCTCTCTGGATGAAATTGACCTTTACAAAGTTGATTCAATGAATACTGTTGAAAATTACTACATTTTTTGTATTACTGCATTAGGATATAAGTTTAGTGTAGTATTGTTAATTATATTGAATTTGAACCAAAATCATGCCTCAGACCAGCAAAACAAAGATCTCAAGCTAGTGGTAGTGCTGTGGCTCAGGGAAGAACTGAAAGGGGGGTTGATTGTCCTCCGAATCATAGCTTTATGGGATGTACTGCTTGTTTGATGTTTGCAGAGACATCAGGAACGCGACGTGATATTGCAGAGGGGGATGTCTTTGTGTGTGTGCTTGATGTAAAGTGTGTAAGGATGTTAGGTGCCAACTCAGTGTTGTTATGAGCCTTTATGAGAGCTTGAAAACCAGGGTGAATGCCCTCAAAGGATTTAAATTGGAGGGCCCATTAAGCTCTCAGCTGTCCACATCAATTACAGAGCTTGCACTTGATCATCAGACAACACAGTGACAATTGCCAAGGCAGAATGTGCTGACTGCACAGAAGCTAGTTGTAATTGGTGACTATTGTCAGTGAAATAGGAAATATATTGTGCAAAAAGTATAGGTGGAATAGGACCAGAGTATGTCTGCCAGGAGAAAAAGTTGATGACGTAGAGCAGATATCATCTGTTAAGGGTACAAAAGTTGATATTGTTGTATATGTTGGCACTAATGATATTAAGAGTAGGAAATCAGCATACTTACTTAAAATATACAAGTCAACATTGAAGAAATGTCATGAGTTTGGGTTAATTTGAAAGTGTCTGCAATTCTGACCAAACATGATAGTTGGTAGTATATGATGAAAACCATGTCAACCATTTCGGCCCTGGAGAGATTGCGCAAGACTCAAGGGGTAGAATTTTTCTCAGCATTATCTGTGCTTGTTAACAGGAGAGACTAGTTCTACAGAGATGGGATACAATTAAATATAAAGGATTCAAGAATTGATGCTATCAAGGCAGTGCTACGTGGGTCAGAAAATTGCTAGCTTGGAGGGAAAGATTCACAAACTAATAGATTAACAAAATAGAAGCAGTGCAAGAAAAGTGATTCCTGCACTGTTTCTATTGAAATGAGAAGCACCCAGGAACGTGGGCTGTGGTAGGTAACTAAGAGTAAAACAGGTTCATGTACATTGATAAATGCAAAGTACTGCATATGGGTAGCAGTAACCCCGATGTAATGTACCATCTGTGGATACCATCTGCTGAAGTTTTTTGAGCAGTGCAGACAGGCTGCGAGAGCAGCTCATGGGGTCTTGTCAGTGATATACAAAAATTTTGCTAGAAGGGATAAGGAGATGATTATCCCTTTGTATAAGGCAGTGGTCAGCCACACCTTGAGTACTGCATACAGGTCTGCAGGCCTCATTTTAGGAAGGATGTAGAGCTGCTGGAATGAGTACAGAAAATGGCAATGAGATTTTTGAGAGGAACAAAGTGTTGCTCTTATGAAGAAAGGCTTAAGTTCTGCGAATGGCTGCCCCTGAAGACTAGGCACTTGTGAGTTGATCTGATTGAGGTGTATAAGGCTCAATGCTGATGGGATTCTTCCTTTTGCTCTGATAACCACTTTAGGAGGTATAAATTAAAATTGAGGAAAGACAGCTGTAGAGTAGATGTGCAAAAATTGCTTGTGGTTGGTTGATTGCTGGAAAAAACTTCCATATGTGATTGTGAAAGTTTTTAGGTTAAATAAATTCAAGGAAGAACTGGAGAGATGTTTGGAGTGAATGGATAGGTGAAATGGGAATGTTTTTTTATTTTTTTTTTAGCTGATGTCAGAATATTAGAATATTGTGAGACTGTGAGACTTTAGAGTGCCTTTTTGTGCAACTCCAGGAAACAACCCAGGAGCAGCATATATACTTATGATGATGCTATATATATATCAGTAATTCATACTGGTATGCCAGTCTTGCAGTGATGCAAGTCATATCTGTTTCCTCAAAATTACTGTGGTTTGGACTATGGATAATGCTAAATTGTTTGGTGATGTCAGTCTTCAAACTGATGCCATTATCTACAGCTGGCCCAAACTCAATTTTGTTTGCAATTGGCAAGGCTAAATGCTTTCTTAGGGGGATTATCAACAAACATGCAGTCTATGCATAATATATAATGGAATAAACTTCTAGTGGAAGTTAATTTCGTTAAGCTAATGAGTGATTTCTCACATGCAAGCTTGTAATTAGCCTAAATAAATAAGTTTTATTTCATTTTGATATGTGCATATGATAATGAAAAAAAAAAAAAGTAGAAAAAAAAACCAAGATGGAGTGGTGATACTTTTGGATCATTACAGAGAATTTGTTATAAAAAATGTAAATTAGCATTAGGTTTATGGGATAATTGGCTGGGATCTGCTGCATAGTCATTATAATATGCTGGGACATTAAAATGAGGGTCACTATAAAGAGCTTCAACTGTATAATATAAATGTTGACATGAAAATGTTATTCTTCTTTTGTCCTTCTTACACAAGGTCCAAACCTCACTTCCATGTATAATTAATGGACTGACAAGTGTTTTGTAAATTTCTATTGTATGTTTTTGTACGTGAAAGTCTAAAAACGTCACTTCATATGTGATACCTAAGGCCTTGATGTTATCTTGACATCTGTCTTATTCTTTCATATATGTTAAGTAGTATGCCAAGTATTTAACTTGATAACATTAAGAATTGGACAGGATTGAATACCAAGCAACTGTTCAGAGCTACCAGATACAGAGAGAGACATTTGCTGTGGTGGTCGCCAACCTCCGTTGGCACATGGAGGAGAAGAAGAAGAAGAAATTATTTAAAGCAATGTATTTGTTCTAAGATTCTGTTTTGTAAGCAGTTTTTATTTCTTATTGGCTCTTTTCCTTGGAAGACCATTATTTGTTTTTTTATAGATATTTCCATCTTATGTTATTTTGAAATAAGTTTAAATGATGGAGATATTGTTGGTCACCCTCAGAGACAGCCATTAAAACCTCATCTGCAAAGAGTAGTGTTTTTTTTTTTTTTTTTTTTTTTTTAAAGAAAACACCAAACACAATAGGTATTAGAACCTATACTACTTAGATGCGCATGGGTTGAAGGTTAGCATTAGAAAGGGCACATGATGCAAGAAAGCAAGCTTATATAGCATCAGCCAAAACACACACACACACACACACACCCTTCTCATTTCACCATCCACTCGCTCCAAATATTTGTCTAGTTCTGCCTTGAATCTGTTTAAGCCATCAACTTCTGCAATGACAGATGGAAGTTTGTTCCAGCAATCAACCACCCGCTGGCTAAAGGCAAACTTCCGCACATCTATCCTACAACTGTCTTTCCTCAATTTGAATTTATGCCTTCTTAGGCGATTATTCTGAGCAAGAGGAAGAATCCCATCAGCATTGAGCATGCTTAAACCATTCAAGGCTTTATACAACTCAATCAGATCACCTCGCAGGTGCCTAGTCTCCAGACACTGTAATTTGCAAAACTTAAGCCTTTCTTCGTAAGAGCAACCCTTTGTTCCATTCACTAGTCTTGTTGCCTTTCTCTGTACTTGATCCAACAGCTCTACATCCTTCTTAAAATCAGGCCTCCAGACCAGTAGTCAAGGTGTGGCTTGACCATTGCCTTATACAAGGAGAAAATCACTTCCTTATCCCTGCTAGAAAAATTCCTGTATATCATTGAGAAAACACCATGAGCTACTCTTGCAGACCGTCTGCACTGCTCAAAAAACTTCGTATCTGCCTGCACAATTACTTCCAGGTCCTTTTAATTCTCTACCACTGTCAGTGTGGTACCACAGAGTTGATACGTTACTCTGGGATTACTGCTTCCCATATGTAGTACTTTACATTTGTCAATGTTAAACTTCATTTGCTACCTCTCAGCCCATCTGCTCAACTTTTCTAGATCCTTGCAGCAATGTACTGTCATTATTGTCATTAACAACCCTGACAACCTTCATATTGTCTGCAAACTTAGACATTAAGCTTGATATACCATTATCAATATCATTTATAAATACAGAAAACAACAATGGACCCAACACTGAACCCTGAGGGACTCTACTAATAACATTAGTCCACGAAAAGCAGTATCCATTGATTACCACTCTGTCTTCTCCCACTCAACCATCCCTTTATCCATAGCAGCAATTTGCCTCCAATGCCACACTGCTCCAATTTGTGCAGCAGTCTTCCATGTGCAACAATATCAAAGGCTTTTCTAAGATCCAAATATGTGGTATCAAAGTTATTCTTTCCATCGAGTTCCTTTGTGACTACATCATAGTATCCAATCAAATTAGTCAGACAAGACTTTCCTGTAACAAACCTAGGTTGTGTCCGAGCTATAACTGAAGACTTCTCTTGATGATCCTGCAATGCTTCTTTAACCAGTGCCTCCATTAATTTCCCTGGAACAGAAGTTAAGCTAACAGGTCTGCAATTTCCTGTCTCCCCCTTTGATCCTCCTTTGTGGATTGAGGTCATATTTGCACATCTCTATTCCATGGGTACCTCCCGTGAGTCCAGGGAAGCTCTCATAATTATGGCTAGGGGTTTGCTTACTTTCTTTGCCGCCTCCTTTAATATAACTGGATAGCTTCCATTGACCCCAGGTGGAAGTGTTTTAGACATTTTAGACCTTTCTTGTGTTTATCTTCAACAATTGCTCCTCCACTCTACTCTTAGTTATTACAAGATTATCTGGCTTACTGCGAGAGTTGAATATACCTCTGGCATTCCCCTCCCCAAATAACTCCTCATTTGTGAATGTCGATGCAAAATATTCATTTAGTTTGTTAGCTACCTGAGCAGAATCATCAACAGTTGAACCAATCTGATTCATCCCCTTCCTTCTAAGGTTTACATAAGTAAAGAAGTCTGCTGTTTTTCTTTGCATCCTTTGCCAAAGATTTCTCATAATCTGCCTTTGTCTGCCTATTGTTGTTATTTTTATTGTTATTTGGTTTGTTAGGAGCATTAGCAACTAAGGCCATATTGCTCCGGGGATATGCGGTGGTCATTCCCTGACCTTTCCACATTCTCCGTATTTGGTGGTCACGGGCTCGAACCCCAGTCCAATCAAGAAGCATGTGCTATACACTGCTGCTCCTGCCCAACCTCCTTTGTAACTTGGTTACAGACCAGCTTATATCAATCATAGGATTGTGTCACATGTTAATTTATAAGTATCCCATGCATTTTTCTTCTCTGTCACATGTCTAATTAGTTCATCTGACATCCATTTAGGCCTAAATCTTGAACAAGATTTCTTTGTTGTTATGAAAAGCCTAGTAGCTTCCAAGATTAATTCTTTGAATGCTTCCCATTTTGAATTTGCTGTAAGTAACATCATCAGTTTGTTCTACCGTATAGAATTTAAATACTGTCTCAGACCACTGTAGTCACCTTTATGAAAGCAAAAACTCTTCCCTTTACCATTGATGGTAGTTACCTCTTTGAGTAAATCCCACTTCAGCAACTGTGATCACATCTACCTAGTGGTTCCTTTATCTGCAGATTCTTGATGCATGAAGAATCACTTCTGATAATCAGATCAAGAGTATTACTCCCTGTAGTTGCCTCCCGAACATGCTGCTGTAGAAAAAGGTGACTACCACAAAAGCCTTGCTAGTGTGTGAGTGACCAATCCACAAATTCCAGTCATTATCCATGAAATTAAAATCCCCCATTATAAGACACTCTAATTTACTGGCTCACTCTATTTCTCTGCATAATTGCTCATTATATTATATTCATCAAATTCATTAGGCCTATAACACAGGCCTACCTTCATTTTTCCTTTTCCAGTGCTTATGTCACACCAAACAGACCCAACATTGCATTGTCCACCCACATCAATTGGATGCACTTCCTTAGATTTTTTGTGTTTCTTAACTAACAGCATCACCCCTCCTCTCTTCCTGTCCTGTCCATCCTTTCTGTACACATTGTACTCCCCAAATTCCAGTTCTGTACTGCTTATGTCTGTTTGGCACCATGTCTCTGATATCCCAACAATATTTGCCTTTGATGTCTTGACTGGCACTTCAAGCTCATCGAATTTATTAACTATACCCCTAGCATTGGTATACATGCACCTGTTTCTACTCTTCGTTATCCTAACACAGCCCATGTATTTACTTGTTCCAATATGACTCATAGCATTCTTTGAAATTCGCATTATCCTGCTTTCCAGGCTGCTGCTCAATTGCATTTCAATAGAAGTAGGGCAAGAATCACTTTTACCTCTGCCAGCGGCTTCTGTTAATCTATTAGTCTGTGTACATGGAATATTGTTCCCACAGCTGTGGGAACAATATTCCATGATAGAGTGGATTTGAGATTTGTGCAGAGTGATTAATTGCTTAGAAGAAAAGTAATGAAACAATATTTTATCAAAGTATAGATATTTCTTTGCCTAAACCAAGAGAAATTTTAAGGGTAATTCTTAATAGAGGTGTGTGATCTTGTCTAAAGAATTTAACCTAATTGAATATAAGCATAGGTGCAGTAGAATTTTTTTTTTTTTTGTGAAATATAATTCAGAACTTAGTTTTAGAAGGATTGAAATTAACTAAGTTACCTTTGTTCCATTGGAAAATTACCTGGAAATTAGCATATATTTCAGAATAGATTTTAGAATATTTTAGGAATTGGTGTTGGTAACACCAATTCCTAAAATATTCTAGAAGATGAAGCTGTTTGTGTAGGGCAAGGTTTCTCAATACAGTCCATACATAACATTAATATAGCAATCTTTATAAGCTCCCATAAGATGGGAGCTTATAAAGAAGACCTTTATATCAACCACAATTAATAAAAGCCTTAGAAATGTCAAAGACAAACTGCTTGAACTTTTCCATTGAATTTATCAAAAGACAGGTAATATAAGCCAATATATCACCAGTGGATGAATGCTGATCACTGATCAGATGAAAAGTTTCAAGATAGTTTAGAAGTCAATGGATTATTTCATTACTTTAGAAAGAATAGAGAAGAGTGCAATGGAATGATAATTTGAAAGGAGCAATTTGTCACCCTTTTTAAGAACTGGTTGGATATGGATCAATTTACCAATGGAAAATCACCAGTGGAATAAGAAAGTGTAAAAAGGCCTCAAAGAACAGGAGCACAAGTTTTGAGAACAAGTGGGGAAATACCATCAGCTTTTAACAACAGTGGAAGTATAAATGGGCAATAGCTGCAGCAATAGCCTTGGAAAGAGGTCAGAATGCTCAACAACCATTTTGGCAAAGTAAGTTTTCTGCTCTTACCCTGTTCAAAATCTACTTTGGATTGACATGTATAACTGCTTTACAATTGTTGCGAGTGTAGGCAGAAAATGAACGTGAAGATTTGGATGCAAAATGTGACAATTATGTCTTGAACATTTGAACAGCCTTAGCACATTTATTAAAAAACCAAATTTTAGATAAAGGATGAGATTTTAAGGTGAGATGTGGAATAAAGGAATAAAGCAAAAGAAGAATAGAAATCCTGCAGATCATCCCATTTCACATTCTTGTAATGCCAAACAACACAAGGCTGAGGGTGGTCACAAGGAAAAGGGACCATTGGAGAAGAAACCATCACCAAGTTGTCATTTGAGGTGTCTAGATGACCATCTATTCTTGAGAAAAAGGTCAAAAGGATTGGTTGTGTATGTGTGTGTGTGTGTGTGTGTGTGTGGTTGGCACTGCCTGGTATTCTGATAGGTAAATGAATAATCTGTGTGAGTGAGGTCATTAGTAATTGCAAAAGCCCCAGAATTTCTCGATCTGCTGAGTTTGTTTGACTTTTTAAGACCACTCACCTCGACCATGTACAGGAGATCCTCATTATCTGAGGATAATTGGTTCCAGAAAATTCCACTTATAACAGGGACCTATTTTCGTAATGTTTATTATTTAAGTAAAACTAAATGCAACCAAGCATAATATTTTAAGAGTTTAAGATTCTGTATAATATCAGTGTAGATACACCATTAGACAACGCTTAAAGAAAAACTGATAGTAGTGTGAAAAGCATCATTTCATCTGTATCTCATATTGTGCTCATCTTTCACAACGAATTGCCAAAGTATTGCACTATCTCAAATAAGTAATGCTTCACTAATAGAGAAGACTATTGTTACTTATTCTCAGTGAGTGCCACCACCCAGCTGGCACCATTTCAAAGCTAGTTGGCTTTTCATTGGTGGGTAGGCATGTCCCTTGGTGGTGGTGGTGGTGGTGGTAGTAGTAGTGGCATGTGATGCAAGAAAGCAAGTGTATGAGCTTACACAGCATCAGCCAAAACAAAAAAAAAAAAAAAAAAAAATCACACCATTTCCTCCAAATGTCTGTCAAGTTCCTCCTTAAATTTATTCAACCTATCAACTTCCACGACAGATGGAAGTTTGTTCCAGCAATTAACCACGTGCTGGCTAAAGGCAAATTTCCGCACATCTGTTCTACATCTGTCCTTTCTTAATTTGAATTTATGCCCCCTTAGGTTCGTAATCTGAACAAGTGGAAGGATCCCATCAGAATTCAGCATGCTCAACCCATTAAAATTAATAGATTACTTGGTATTGCAAGTGAAGTGTTACTTATTCGAGGTAGTGCAATAGACGGGCAACTCACTGTGAAGGATGAATAGATATGATGTATCAACACTGATATTATATAGTAATGTTTATTATGTACTTGTACATAGTAAAAAATGGATGAAGGAACTGGAAAAACAGAAAATTATTTTATTAGACACTTTTTATTGTAATACGTTACACAATGTGAGGTTAAGTAAAGTTACACTATTTTTCAGTTATATGAATAAAGAATGAATCCAGAGTTGTTCGTGTTTTTTTTGTCATATTTTTTCAGATAAAATTGTGTCGTAACATTTAGTTATGTCTTTAACTTTGCGCTTAACATTTGTTGCATGATCATGAAGAAGATCATTCTCACAAAAAAATATTCAAGTGATTGGTCATTTTTCTCAAGGGAAAAAGCTTTAATTCTTTGATTTTCAAATCCTCGTAAATACAGGGACTTGGATAATGAACACTCAGATACCGAGGACTCCCTGTACTTAGAAGTTGAAAGGTTGTCTGTGAGAAAATGGTCAAGAGTGTTAGGTGTGTGGTTGGAACTGTCTGGTAGGTAAATTAATAATCTGTGTGAGGTCGTTAGTAATTGCAAAACCTTCAGAATTTTGACCAACTGGGTCCATGCGACTTTTTAAGAAAACTTATACAAGCTGAACTCGTGTATGTTAAAATTAACAAGGAAAATTACCTAACTGTTAGGAAAGTTGGGCTGGAGAAAATTTGTGTTTCAGAGAAAGGCAGTTGGGAGAATGATGGAGGCAGCAGATGAATTTGACAGAATGGAGTAGAGTGATTTTAGGCCCAAGAAGATAAAAAAAAAAAAAAAAGAGGAGATTCCAAATGACTAAGTTTCTGACAGGAAATATTAGAGTGGGCATGTGCACAGTTACCGCCTTTTGAAGTGAAAGGAATCATGCAATGTATAATTAGGAAAACTGAAATGAGCAGTGGTAGAGACAACTGATAATTCTGATTCTGTCATAAAAAGTATGTGGGGTTTGGCAAACGGCAGGTGGAAATGGCCATTAATTTCCAATTTCTTATCACAGAATTTATTAAATATTAACAAGAAGGGTTGAGAAGCAGCGTCCTTGCCCTAGTAGTTGGCTACGTACAGACATGATACATTTACACTAACTTGTGTGTAACTTAACTGGTTCGTAACCTGAGACCTTTAGCCCTAAAAATACTTTATATTATACTTTTCTTGTGGATGTTATATATGAATTTTATTATTTGATTTTGGGTACCATCTTCTTTAATAATTTATATCTGCTAATATGATTAAAATCTTTCTTACAGTTTCCTATGGATGTGTTTTGACATTGTATTCTATGTTTTTCACTTTGGGTTTTGGTGGTAAACTAGCCATCAGTGTAGGAATATCCTTGTCTGAATCAGTTCTGCATCTCACCTGTCTTTGATTCAAAGATTTTACTTTGTTTCTTTTTAATGACCTCTGCACAGATTGCCTCTTAAATGCTTGTTTAATTGGAAGCTGGATTTCCATAGCTATGCAGCTTGAAAGAGCTTATTTTTTCTTTGGGCATGCCATATTAGTTCCATTGTTCAAAATATATCCATATATGATTGGTTTATAATCGGTAAAAGGAATCTGAATGGAGTTTCTGTCATTAGAGGGGTGTCTTTCTGCCTGATCCATGTGTTCATTTCCTGGTATTTTGGCATGACTGGGAATCCAACAGAATTTTATGATTTTATTTTTTATTTTTATTAAGGGGGGGAACAGCAAAGATCTAATTTGTTTCAATAGCAGATGAAAAGTTTGGGAGTTATTTTGCAGTGCTGTCACTGCACTTAAAGAGTCTGTATAGATTATGGTCTGCAAACTGGAAAGATCTGGTAGGGATGTTAAGGCCAACTTAATCGCATACAGTTCAGCAGTTTACACATTTGCATTCCATTGGTAAAAGAAACAGATTGTAGAGGTGGACTTCCACAGATGTATCAGATTTTGAGCCATCCATATATAATTGAAGTGCTCAGGCATTGGTGGAGGCATAATCTGCATGTAATTGTTAATTGTTTTCACTTGCCAGGGAGTGTTTTCCCCATCTTTGAAAGTAGCTATCACAAGTACCTATCCATATTGTCTGTGGATGTTGTACTGGTTCCAAGTCTTAATAGGTAGTAAAATTACATTCCATTAGTGCATTAGATCTCTAAATTGATTCATGTAGGTTTATTTTCATTAGGTTTGTTCCTATAAATACTGACCCACTGTGGGTCACATAATAAGTCCAAATGGGATGATCAGGAAAACTCGGTGTCTTTCTCCTAAGATGAAGTCCCCTCGACGTGGGCACCTGTACGTGGTGAGGGGACCTCCCAGTGATGCTGCTGGTTTTCCAGATTAGCATCACTGGGATCTAACGCCCATACCTTGGTTCCAGGGTTACATCTTTGGAATCCGGCGTGTGCAGCCGTGCGCCGCGACCCGTGGAAGCGGAAAGAGGGATCCTGGTGGTTGAGGGGCCCAGCCTTAATACACCACTTTGGCCCCTGCTTCGACGAGATGGGTGGTCCCGGACCGGCTCGACTGGGATCAATCGGCGGGTGGTTTTATACTGCTAGGGTCAACTGCGTTCCAATAAGTCTCCCTCCCTTTGGTCCTGAGACGGGATAAAGACTTATTGGTAACGTGGGTATGGTGTTCTAAGCGAACTCGGCGTCCCATTTGTGTACGCAGTACCTGCTAGTTCACGAGTGGGCGCCCCCTCGTAGGGCTCCGTGGTGGGTGAGGTACTTAGGCATCAGACACTTTTCCTTTACTCTCATGAGTAATTTAAATCTTTCTTCTGGGGCCCCAACAAGGCCCCTACCTAACAGAGATGAAATCACAGAAAATACCTCTGCAAAAAGAGCCAGAACTGAGGATACGCCACCATCTGTGACACCGCTTTTCCTCATTCTCCATTCAACCGGAGAGCAGGCACTCGGGAAAATGTCACCCTTTTTCATCCAGAAAGGATTAGAAGGGTTGACAGGATCTCCAAAATCTGTCAAAAGGCTACGTTCCGGAGACATTTTAGTTGAGGCTGCAAGCCAAAAACATGCGCAGCAACTACTGAAAGCCACATCGTTAGGGGGATTACCGATCATCGTTACTCCCCATAAAACCTTGAATTTCTCACGCGGTGTCATATCAGAGTGGGATCTTCTTCATGTTTCTGAAGAAGAGATCTGCTCTGAACTTAAAGACCAAGGAGTGACGGCTGTCAAAAGAATATCGATGCGGAAGGATGGGAATCTCGTCCCTACCCGAGTTCTCATCGTAACGTTTAACACCCCACGGCCTCCAAGTTCCATAAAAGCAGGCTATTTAAACTGCCCAGTGAGGGTTTATATCCCCAACCCACTGAGGTGTTTTAAATGCCAAAAGTATGGCCACTCTCAAACAGCTTGTCGTGGCAACCCCGCCTGTGCTCGCTGTGGTGCTAAAGACCACGAGAGCAAGGAATGTTTAGCTTCTAAGCCAAGTTGTACAAACTGCCAAGGGGAACACCCTGCATACTCTCGAGCATGCCAGCGGTGGAAAGAGGAGAAGGAAATTCAGAAACTAAAAACAGAGCTAAACATCTCCTATCAGGAGGCCAGAAGACGCATCCAACCTATAAATAGCGCCAAGCCCTCATATGCCCAGAAAGCTTCTGGGAAAAGTACCATTGGTACTCAGACTGATATGAGTATTCCACCAAGGGAGTCTTTTACCCCCATTGCGCACTATTTATTAAGTTCCGAAAAGCCCACCCAAAAATCACAGTCAGCCGCCACTGCTATATCCGTACCTCCTAGCGCTCCACCACTTCCAAAACAGAGTACTAAAGAAACCAAGAAGAAAGGGGAACAGGCATCTACAATTCAAGAGACAATGGATGTCGAAAATAAGGAGGTACAGGACGACCCTGTCCTGGAACTCTTTGCGAAAGACGAAGAAGAAATGGATACAGGCCAACGTCCAGTCTTTCCAAAGAGAGATAAACCCAGGACTGAGAAAATGAAGCCCTCAGCCCTCCGGAAGCCACCAGACGGACCCAGTAAATCAAAATAATGGGTACATTTAAATTTCTCCAATGGAATTGCCGTGGATTTCGTAGAAATAGAGATGACATCAAGGCTCTCCTGAGTAAGCATGAACCAACTTGCTTTTGCTTACAAGAGACGTATTTAAAGGCAAACGAGGACCCTTACTTACGTAACTGCTCAGTTATTCGCAGAGACAGAGCTGGGGATGGACCTGCCCACGGAGGAGTCGCTCTCCTTGTGGGTAACCATAACCCCTTTCAAGTTGTGCTTCTCACCACTAATCTGGAGGCTGTAGCAGTTCTTCTTACAGTTGGGTTCCTTTTAACTGTTTGCTCCATTTATTTGCCACCTGGGAACGACACCGCCCAGGCAGACCTTGATGATCTCATTAAGCAACTGCCACCCCCTTTTCTATTATTGGGGGATTTCAATGGACATAATCCGCTGTGGGGTAGTTCTGACATCAACAGAAGAGGTCGGATTATCGAGCGATTGCTTGAAAACAATGATCTGGCCCTTCTAAATGTGGGATCTAACACCTTTTTTCACTCTGCTACCCGTTCATTTACTGCCATTGATCTTTCCATCTGCTCCCCTTCCCTCCTGCCTCTGAGTACATGGGAGGTTGAAGAAAACGTTTATGGCAGTGATCACTTCCCCGTGTTATCCACCATTTCAAATGGGAGACAATGTCACCAGTCGAGGATCCCACGTTGGAAGATCGATCACGCCGACTGGAATGCCTTTCGTCAACTGGCAACGTTCAATACCACTATAGTCGGCCAGGAGCCAATCAATGAGTCAGTAAAACATATCACACAAAGTATAGTCCAGGCAGCAACAGTTGCAATATCAAGGACATCGTCCCGCTTTCCACGTTTTCCAAAACCATGGTGGAATGGAGAATGCACAACAGCTAGGAAGGCTCAAAACAAAGCATGGGGAATATTTTGTCGTTACCCCACGACAGATAATTTAATAGCCTTTAAACGTGCACGTGCCAAAGCATGGTACATTAGACGTCAGAGCCAAAAGGAATCTTGGATCAAATTTTCATCTTCCCTTACTCGGGCTGCCAATCCCAAAGCCATCTGGGACAAAGTTCGGAAAGTGAAGGGCAAATACACCTCACATCCTTCGTCAATCCTGGAACATAATGGATGTACAATTGCAGATCTAACTGCAATTGCTAATACTCTTGGGGAGACATTTGCTAAAGTGTCTTCAGAAACATCGTACCCCACAGAGTTCCTCGCACACAAACAACGATCAGAAAAACATCACCTGAAGCTGTCCTCTAACAATCGCGAGGAATACAATCAGCCGCTTACACAATGGGAGCTGAAAGCAGCACTCTCGTTATCCAAGGCGAGTGCTGTTGGGCCGGACGACATCCATTATGAGATGATAAAACACCTTTCATCTGAATCTACGGATCATTTGCTCCGTCTCTATAATAGAATATATATTGAAGAGACATTTCCGGACTCATGGCATATGGCAACCGTCCTTCCCTTTCCGAAACCTGGAAAGGATCCAAAAATACCAAAAAATTATCGTCCTATTGCTCTGACGAGCTGCTTGTGCAAGATTCTGGAAAGAATGGTCAATGCTCGTCTTTTGTGGTATTTAGAAGCTAACGACCTTCTTTCCAGAATACAGTGTGGCTTCCGAAGGAACAGGTCAACACTTGACCATTTAATCCGCTTGGAAACATCTATACGTGATGCTTTCCTGAAACGTGAGCACCAGGTGTCGGTTTTCTTTGATATGGAAAAAGCGTACGACACGGCTTGGAGATATGGAATTCTAAAAGACATACATAACTTTGGTCTTAGAGGACACATTGCCTTCTTTATCAAAAACTTTCTTACAGACCGGTCTTTCCAAGTTCGTGTAGGATCCACCCTCTCCCGGCCATTCTGCCAAGAAGAGGGAGTGCCACAAGGATCAGTTTTAAGCGTTACGCTTTTTGCAATCAAAGTTAACTCTATAACTGAACAACTTCCTCCAACCGTAAACAGTGCCCTCTTTGTAGATGACTTTAGCATCTTTTTGCAATCATGCAATATGAGGGTCATTGAAAGGCAATTGCAGCATGCCATAGACCACGTCAACTCTTGGGCAGTGACTAATGGGTTTAGGTTCTCGCCACAGAAGACAGTCTGCGTGCACTTTTGTCGCAAACGGAACCTTCACCCTGAACCAGAACTAAAACTCGGACAAAACATCATTCCAGTAGCACCCGAGACAAAATTCTTGGGGCTCATTTTCGACAAGAAGTTGACATTTTTACCTTATATTCGTCAACTGCGGACAAAGTGCACAAGAGGGTTGAATCTTCTACGCTCTATTTCCTCGAATAAATGGGGAGCAGACCGCTCCACTTTACTCAGCCTCTACCGTGCACTTGTCCGATCTAAACTAGACTATGGGTCCCAAGTGTACGCATCGGCTAGGAACAGTGTACTTAGGTGGCTGGACCCAGTTCACCACCAAGCCATTCGTATCGCTACTGGAGCATTTAGAACATCCCCTGTCCAGAGTTTATATGTTGAAGGAACTGAACCGTCACTGTCATTTCGACGAAAGCAATTGTCTTTAAAATATACGCTTAAATTAAAATCCCTGCCAGACAACCCTACGTGGACATCCGTTTTCAAGCCACGATGGGAAAACCTATATAACACTCGTCGGACTGCCAATCGGCCTTTTGGTATCCGTGTCCAAGAGCTGCTCAGAGAGCTCAACATCATGGTAGACAATGTTGCCCAGTCACCAAGGCAACCACTTCCACCCTGGCATGCTCGCCCACCATCGTGTGACTTCTCCCTTAAAAATTGGGGTAAGTCCATAACTCCATCTTCTATCTACCACCAACTCTATGCTGCCCACCGGGCCGAATACTCCGACTTCCTGCCTGTCTTCACTGATGGCTCGAAGTCGGAGTTGTCTGTTGGATCTGCTGCTATCTTCCCAGGTCTTTCTATATCTGGAAAGATTCCCCAACAATGCAGCATATATACAGCTGAGTTGTATGCTATAGAGTTAGCCTTGGACCACATTAAAACCCATAGGTATCAAAAGTGTATGGTGTATAGTGATTCTCTAAGTACACTGCAGGCTTTATCGGGTAGGAGGTATAATCCTCATCCATTTGTGACCCGGATTCAGCAGACGTTGCATTCCTTGTTTGAGTGTTCATTTGACATTCGTTTCTGCTGGATTCCAAGCCACATTAGGATAGCGGGAAATGAACTGGCAGATGCTGCGGCCAGGTCACCCGAACCCCACAACAGTTATTGCCTGTTAGTCCCCTATACAGACTACAGGCAGTTAATACACGATAAATTACTGTCCCAATGGCAACAATCCTGGCATGAGCAAGTCACAAACAAGCTCTATCAGATAAAGCCTGTAATCCGACATTGGCAGTCTTGTCTGCGCAGGAATCGCAGAGAGGAAGTTGTTTTAGCTCGGCTCCGCATAGGACACAGTCATCTTACACATGCTTTTTTGCTGAGGGCAGATGACTGTCCTATGTGTGAGAATTGTGACACCTATTTAAGCATACGCCACATTTTAACCGAGTGTCCACGTTTTAGACACGAACGTGATTTTTATTTCACCGCTTTTAGTCCTCTGGCTGAGCCTTATACACTCAGTCAGATTTTATCCGACAATGACAATGTGTCTGCTGTTTTTAACTTTTTAAAATCAGTAAACCTTTTTAATCGAATTTAAAATTCATTTGGCATTCCTTTGTTCATATGTTTTGTACTTTTACTCCTTTTATATCTCGAAATGGTGGCCTAACTACTTAGGTCACTGAATATTATCACTTTTTATATATGACCGGTATTTGGCGCATTATAGCCTCAGTTGCTGATGCGCCAATAAACTCCAAACCAATCCAATCCAATCCTAAGATGAAGTGGAGGTTCATAGGCATATATATATAAACTTTGAACTGGCAATGTTCTAAATGACTTGGGGGGCATTCCCAAGATCACTGTGTTGGACTAGGTTGAGCCACTCCAATGCAGATTTTCTTGCTGAGTTATAAACTGGTGTTCCATAATCTAGTTGGGATCTGATCAGTTTGATGCAGATTGACAAAGTTGAAGAAGCATACAGTGATTACCCCTCCCTTCCCCATGTCATAGAAGAGATAAATTTAAGTATATCCAGTTTATTCATACAAGTGTTCTAGTTTGTATTATACACCTCTGTAAAGTGAGTTTGGTATTAAGTGTTAGACCTAAGAAATGGATATTGTTGGAAAGCGATATTGGCTGCCTTACCAGATCATGGCTCCAGTTTTGGATACAAATAGACGATAGCTATTATTCAGTGCCCACAACTCTATTTTATTTATTGAGAGCTATAGCTTACCCTCATTGGAATACATTTGGTTAATGACAACATATTGTGAGATCATCAATATAGAGGTAGATATCGACATTTGCTAAAATATTTTGTGCTATAGTGTTTATGCTGACTTCAAAGAGCATAGCATTGATCCTTGTGGAATACGTTTTTGGGTTGTAGCAGAGTATTGTGATAGTATAGATTAAATGTTGAAGAAAATTCTGGCAATTGATTTCCATGACATAGGACCTTGAAATCCTGTGTCATGGAGATCTTGAAGTATGCTGTAGTACCAGGTAGTATCAAAGGCTGTTTTGATTTCTAGCCATACCATGACAAGATGTTTGTTTTGGATAAAACAAACATCTTGTCATGGCATGTTGTTCTGTATATTACTTTTAGCTTTAACCATAAGATCTAATGTGGCCTGGTTTTCTTTGGAAACCATACTGGTTTCTATTCATCATACTTTGGAATTCTAGGTACCATGCTGATTAGTTGTGGACCTTCTTTTCTGTTATCTTGCCTAAGAAGCTAGTGAGGGGATATTAGACAATAGTGATGAAGATCAGACCAATTCTTACTAGGTTTGGGGAAGAGCAGAACTGTTGAGTGACATCAAGAGATTTGGTAGTTACTTTCTACATTTTCAGAAAAAATGTACTATTAAAGAATAGTAATAATAAGTTTAGGGCTTTATTATCCAATTTTTGAAGGCATGATATAATAGGCACCATCAGGATCTGCTGCACCATGTGATGATTTAAGAATTCCTGTAATTCATATATGGTAAAGGGCTGCTTATATGAAAGGGAAAGCTTAATACTGAAGTTTGTTTTATGCTGCTCAGCTTTACCTTTATCTTGTTGGAGGGATGAATCATATGTAGTTATGGCTATTAGAAAAAAGATTCTGCTATTGCATTTGCTATTTTTATTGCAGGTACAAGTCCTGTCCATTCCAGCGTAAGATCAGAGATGATGCTGGTGGAAATTTACCATAACGGTTTTTTTATTGTATTACAAATTATTCTGCAATCTGTGTTCTTTATAACAGTGGAAGCAGATTTAAGCCTTTTTTTTTGCTTTTATTTTTATATAGGGCACTTTTGCTTTTGAGTTTTTCCTTGAAGTGAATGAGGTTTGCAGTTGTGGGATATTTCTGTAACAGGTTCCATGCTTTGTTATTTTCTTTTTTTAGCATGGTAACATGCTTCATTCCACTAATGCTTAGCATGCCCATGTACATCTGCTGATGTTTGGAGGTATAGCTTTGGTTGCCATTGTTAGAACCTGTGTTACAATATGGTTAGTAACATAGTTGTTTTTTCAGAATTTGATGATATGATCAGTAAAGAAAATACTAGTGGTGAATTTATTCTAGTATGCTATGGAGAATTTCCATTTCATCCTGGTTTCTGTTTCTGGTTTATTAGTTATTTGAAGTTTGCAAAGAACTGGGTAGTGATCACTGTTGAGGGAATTATCTCAAGCTGTGCCAGCCAATAACATCCAACAAATTATTTAGCTTGATATCTTATGCACATCAAATATGATCATGGTTGGGCTTAGCTTTTTTGGTAGGTCCACACTGTAGTTTAGTTCAGTTATTCTATTACAATCTTTAATCTTCTGTATTTTTGGGTAACTGTCTCAATTATTATTTTTTTCATTTTCTCTAATTTTTCTAATGGATTTTATTTTGCACATCCTTGAGGTAATTTTTCAGTTTCCATAATATTCTGTTTAACTTCTTCACTGCTTTGGGCACTTTTTTTTTATCAGTGCTCGTTATAAATGACCACAGGGTTAGCATTATTTCTAGACAAATTTAGTCCGTGTTTCTGTCTTGATTGTCTCTACGGTAATAGACAGCTGCAGTCTGAGCAAATAATAAAGGTCTTCGACTCTTGGTGGTTCAAGCTGTTTATTTGTCAGTATCTTGTATTTTTCATTCAGCTTCATTTTAAGGGAGGCATTATGTTGTCTACTTCAAGGACCATCTTGGCTGTAACCCTATTGCCATCTTTGAGGGCCTCTATGAGGGATGCATGCAGGGCAAAAAAATCTGTTAACAAGCACAGGGCATGCTGAGAAAAATTCTATTCCATGAGCCTTGCACATTCTCTCTCTTCAGGGCAGAATTGATTGACAAGGCTCTCAACATGTACTACCACCTATCCTGTCTAGGCAGAATTGCAGACACTCAAATTCAGTCATAACTCACGACTTTTTCCCAACATTGCCCTGTACTTGTTAAGGAAGTAAGTCCTCAGATCTACTCTTCATATCATTAGTGCCAACATGTAACATCACCTTTTGTCATCTACTTTTGTCCCTGGCAGACATACCCCGGTCCTATTCCACCTATCCTTCTTGCACAACATATTTCACTGGCCAGACTAAGAATCGGGCTTACCCATATTACTCACTCTTTCTTGTTGCCAGAAGAATTACCACGATTCCAGAATTGTGACACTATCCAATCAGTTCAACACATATTATTAGACTGTCCTATATATGAAAATGAATGCAAACAAGCCTTCAAAGATATTTATAGGACACATCACACCATTACCCTAACAGACCTCTTGAATGATAGAGGACTTCACAGATTTTTTTAACTTCCTTAAAGCTATTAATTTATACCAACTCCTCTAAGGAAGTAAACATGAGCAACAGACTAACCTGATGAAGTACGAACCAGGTTAAAAGGAACAATTTAAATCCAAAGTAAACACCTCTGAAACACATCACATCACACAATATGCACTGGCGCATTATGATCCACGTAGTCTATGCACCACTAAACTTCAATACAAACAAACACAACATATTTCCTGTTTCCCTGACAGTAGAGTTACTGACATAATCACCTCATTTGGGACCAGTTCATTTTGCCTTGGAGATTGCTGCTGTGTTGCCTGATGCACAAGTGTGAGCTCTGGCATTGAGTTGGGCAGCTAAGAGCTTGATGGGCCTCCATTTTCATTCCTTCAAGGGCATCTACCCTATTCTTCAAATGCCCATCAAAACACTGAGCTGGCATCTAAAGGCCCCGGGTGCCAAGAGTTCCGTGGCCAAGCGATCTCAGTGCGTTTCTCAAAGCAAGCTATCTAAAGAGCTTTTGCCATTGTATATATTCTGTTTATTTCTGAATACCATTTTCCTCATTTTATATTTAAGTAGCTCTTTCGTTCTACAACAAGTAGGCAAAGGCCCAGAAAGGAAAGAAACCTTTCTGTTTTGTTTTCTTTATTACTAATACAACTAATAGCCGCTTGGTCACCTCGTGGCACTGCTCTTGCCTCCCCGTGGTAACCTGGGTGGTAAAGACAAACCCCCAGGGCCAAAAGGACTGACATGGATATAAGTAACTATGACAACGACCATGACTCCAATCATCCGAAGCGACTAAGGACGGAAAATCAGAATAAAGATGTGCCAGCATTTCTTATAATGCACTCATTATCCACGCAACCTGTTGGCAAACTATCGCCTTTTCTTATACAGAAATGTTTAGAATCGGTTTGTGGATCTCCTAAAATGATTAAGCGTCTCCAATCTGGAGACCTTCTAATTGAAACTTCTAAACAACTCACTCAGAGAAGCTGTTAAAATTAACATCATTTAACAGTATTCCAGTGTCAGTTATGCCCCATAATACTCTTAGCACCTCTAGAGGCGTTATCAGCGAATGGGATTTACTGTCTGTGTCAGAAGAAGAGATAATACAAGAACTCAGGGAAGAAAAAGTGACTCATGCATGGAGAATAATGACCAAAAAAGATGCAACCTACTACCAACCAGGTCTATCATTTTGACATTTAGTACTCCGACTCTTCCATCTTCTGTTAAAGCAGATTATTTAACCTGCAAGATTCGGCCCTACATCCCAAATCCCATTCGCTGCTTTAAGTGCCAGAAGTATGGCCATTCTCAGACTTCATGCCGAGGCGATGCTGTGTGTGTGTGTCCTATTTCTGGCTCTAAGGAGCATTCCCAAGGAGACTACAGCTTTGACTCCTACTTGCCCTAATTGTAAAGAAAGCCATCCTGCCTTTTCTAAAGCATGTGACCTTTGGAAAACAGGCAAACAAATCCAGAAATATAAGGTGGAGCATAAAGTCACATACCCTGAAGCAAGGAAGCAAATACTGTTAACCATGCCTAGCCGATCAAACGCATTGGTCACTAAAAACAGCAGGTCAATTGCAACTCAAACAGATGTCTCCATAGAACCAAACATTTCATTTGCCACCTGGGCCAAAACTATGCTAACGTGCAATAAAAAATCTACAGTTAATGAAACCGGCAACACGCCAATCAGTATCCCAACTGATGCCATCTCAACCTTGCCCGAAAGAACAAAATCTGTTAGTGTTGAAATTCAAAAGACAATGAAACCATGCTATAGCAACATGGAAATGGAGGTTCAGTCAGAGGACGAAGACACAGTACTAGAATTACATGCCAATGCTACCATGGACACAGGATGCCCAACCTTTCCCAGAAATGAAAAAATCAAAACAAAATAGACAGAAACCTCAGGAAAAACAGTCAGATCAATCTTCCTCAAATAAACCCAATCAATGAACAAATTCCTACAATGGAACTGCAGAGGATTATGCAGTAATATAGATGACCTGAATGATTTACTCATACAAACTAACGCATTAGGAGTATGCTTTCAGGAAAAATTTTTATCACCAAAAGTCTCACTCAAAAACTATACTATGTTTAGGCGAGACAGGGATTCTGACTCTTCTTCTTGTGGAGAGGTAGGTATTCTTGTCAAAACTACCATACCATCAAGACATCTCCAACTAGAAACCTCCCTAGAAGTTGTAGCAGTTCAGATGGCAATGGGAATATCATTAACTCTTGCATCTGTTTATATACCACCTAATTATCCTTGTTCCCAGACTGAACTTGACAACCTTTTAACACAACTGCCACCTCCCGTCTGATTACAGACCAATATCATTGACAAGCTGTTTGGGCAAGATCTTCAAAAGGATGGTGCATAAGAGGCTCACCTGGATTCTAGACTCCCAAAATCTGCTTCATCGGTGATTTCAAGGGTCACCATCCATTGTGGGGATCCTCCACTATGGATAAGAGAGGCCAATTAATTGAAACATTCCTAGATAACCATAATCTGACTGTATTAAACACTGGCTCTCCACCTCATGTTCAGTTACCTACAGGTACATCTGCCATAGACTTATCCATCTGTTCAGCATCTCTTTTTCCAAGTATGGAATGGTTGGTGTTAAATGATCCATTCCACACTGACCATTTTCCCCTCATCAGCGGCGCCTCCGTAGCCAGGTGGGAAGGAGCAGCAGTGCATTGCACACGCTTCTTGATTAAACCGGGGTTCGAGCCCGTCACCACCAAATACGGAGGATGCGGAAAGGTCAGCGAATAACCACCGCATATTCCCGGAGCAATATGGCCTTAGTTGCTAATGCTCCTAAAAACCAAATAACAACAACAACAACAACAACCCTCATCAGCTCAATTCAAACACAGGTCGAATCATGCCCTAAAGCCCATATATCTTGGATTTTCCACAAAGCAGACTGGAAAAACTACTCTACTTGTGTCCTACTAAACAAACAGTATGTACAGCAACCACATACTGATGACGTAACCGAACACATTACCAGCCATATATTATCAGCAGCCGAAATTTCCATTCCAAAATCCAACCAGAGCAAGTGGGTACACCAAAACCAGTGGTGGAATGAAGATTGTACCATAGCGAAAGTAGAAAAAAACTGTGCTTGGAACCAATTTCGCAAATTCCCCACTACTGCCAATCTTATAATTTTCAAAAAACTGAGAGCCAAAGCAAGACAAATTAGGAAAAAAGCAAAACATGACTCCTGGATTAACTTTGCCTCAACTATTAACTGGATTATCTGGAAAAAAATACAAGCTCTCAATGGAAAATTTCTACCGTTACAGTCTCCAATAATACAGTGGAATGGGCAGGACCTATCCTCTCCTACTGACATCGCAAATGCTTTAGCAGATCTATAATACTTCCGCCTCTACCACTTATGTGACTGCTTTTCAGACAATTAAAACTAATGAAGAACGTAAAAAATTGAATTTTTCAACTAATCTCCCACTTCCATATAACCAGCCCTTTCTATAGCTGAACTCAAAGAATCCTTGAGTAAATCTCCAAATAGTGCAGCAGGACCAGACGGCATTCACTACAGAATGCTTAAACATCTGTGTGAAGCTGATCTGTACACACTATTGCTATTTTATAACAGGATCTTCTCAGAAAACACATATCCTCTCTCATGGCGTCATTCGCATATTTGTTCAATACCAAAACTGGAAAAAGATACCTCTCTAGTTCAAAATTACAGACCAATATCATTGACAAGCTGTTTGGGCAAGATCTTCGAAAAGATGGTACATAAGAGGCTCACCTGGATTCTAGACTCCCAAAATCTGCTTTCTGATCACCAATATGGCTTCCGCAAAAACAGGTCCACCCTAGATTTACTTGTCAAAATTGAATCCAACATACGTAAAGCCCTCATCAGGAGACAACATTTAGTTATGGTCAACCTGGATATTCAGAAAGCATTCAACACCACATGGCGTCATGGTATTATCAAAGATATGCATCAGTTAGGGTTGAGAGGCTATCTCCCTCAAATTATTCAGAACTTTTTAAAGTTACGTACCTTTCAAGTCAGATAACAAAACTTCCTATCAACATCTCACATTCAAGAAGAGGGTGTCCCACAGGGTTTCATACTGAGTCCAACCCTATTTGCAATTAGGATCAACAATATATTGGAAGATCTTCCAAAAACTATTGAAGTATATATGTTTGCAGATGACCTCACCATATCGTGCTAATCACAAAATATGAATACTGTCGAAAGACAGTTACAAATTACTCTAAACAGAATAGAATCGTGGACTTTACGCAATGGATACCATCTTGCTGAACAGAAATCCACTACCCTCAGTGAGCCACCAAATACGGAAAGATCAGGGAATGACCACCGCATATTCCCGGAGCAATATGGCCTTAGTTGCTATGCTCCTAAAAACCAAATAACAAACTACCACTCATTTCTGCAAATTCCGGTCATTTCATCCTGATCCTGAGTTAAAGATAAAAAATGTGTTGGTTCCTCTGGTTAACACTGTCTGCTTTCTTGGCCTGATACTAGATAGAAAACTAAACTTTCAAGCACATGTGGCCTATCTTCGAACCATCTGCTTGAAGAAATGGAATATTCTTCGGTGTGTGCCATCCATGTCATGGGGCGCTGATCGGCATACACTTATCCATATTTATAGAGCTCTCATCAGGTTCCGTTTGGACTACGGTTCTCCAGTGTACGACTCTGCAAGGAAGAGTACTTTAGAGCGATTAAATACCATCCAGCACAGTGCCCTTTGAGTTTCTCTAGGGGCTTTCAGAACCTCCCCAGTCCAGAGCCTTTACATTGAAGCTCACGTACCTCCCTTACATCTTCAGAGGAAAATATTACTTTTGATATATGCTGCAAAAATCCGCAGTCTTCCCTCTCACCCTAATTGGAGATGTCTGTACAATACCGAATGGGACTCATTTTACAACAGTAAACCAAATGAAAACAGACCTGCTGCACTTAAACTTAAAGAACTAACTCAAACGTGGAATATTGAAATCGGCAATATATATCAGGACATAACACCGCCTGATCCACTGTGGACAAATATCCCTGCAATTTACGATGACTATTTCCAGACAGTGGGGAAAGAACACCTTGTGTCCCTTCAATATCGCACAGTTACATGAAACTCACTCTGCTTCTAATTCACAGGCCTGTAAGATCTATACAGACGGATCAAAAACTGAGACCCAAGTAGGCGCTGCGGTGATCTTTCCATCTTTCACCACTTCTGTCTCATTACCTGTAGAATGCAGTATCTTCACTGCTGAGCTTTATGCTATTAACTTGGCTCTAAAGTCATATTACTCAACTTCTAATTTCATCTTCCTTAATATACATTGATTTGCTCAGTGCTATCTCTGCCATAAATAGTAATACCAACTCCTCTCACCCTGTAATAAAACAAATCCATTCTAAATTACTTGTGTGTAATGAGTCAAACCAAACTGTGACATTCTGCTGGATTTCAGGTCATTCTGGGATAGCAGGAAATGAAAGAGCAGATCTTGCAGCCAAACAAAGATACTACTCTTTTTAAATCTTTTTAAATGCAGACTTTTTAAATCCCATATACTGATTATAAACATATTATCTGCAAAGCATGTTACAATAGCTGGTCACTAATCTGGAGAGGTTATCCAGGAAACAAACTATACCAAATAAAACCAGAACCAAAGCTATGGCTCTCCAGCTTCCAGAAAAGCAGACGAGAAGAAACAATTTTAGGAAGGCTCAGGATTGGGCATACTCATCTCACTCACCTATATCTATTAACTAATGACAGCAGTCCCCAATGTACATCATGTCATTTACAACTGACCATTCGCCATTTGTTAGTGGACTGTCTCCATTTTCAAAACATCCACTTAGACACTTTTAAATTAATTACTAATATGCAGACATCAATAAATTTAATGCAGATTCTGGGAGAAGATCCTAATAAAAAAGAACTATTTGCTTTTTTAAACCTGATAGGAATATATCATAAAATATAGTTATTATTTCATATTCACCATTAGAAAGACACAATATGGCCAAAGTATCTTATGTGTCGTTAAACCCAACAACAACAACAACTGGGATCTAATTTCTTCACACTCTGTGAACTGAACACATACAAAGACATCCTCCTTGGCTGTATCATGTCTTGTTCCAGAAAGATCACTAAATATCACACAAGTTGCACCTTTTGTCAGACTGTGGTTCATAGGAGAAACTCCCCCCCCCATGAATTAATAAAATTAATCAATTAATTGACAATACTACACTAAGCTAATAGATTCATAAATGCAGTGATGATATGTATTATGCTATCCAGTTCAAGATATACGTTACATTTGCAGTTTTAAAGTAGCTATATCTTTACTAAAAAGTAAAATTTCTTAACTAAAAACAAAAAAAATATATGCCTACAAGTGATTAGAACCTTTGAGCTACTTAGTTATCACAATTGGATCCTTCTGTTCCACTGAACTACTAGTTACGTGTTACAATGTTCATGCCAAAACAGTGATACAATAGCGATACGAATAAGAAGAAAAAATCACTAGCTAAATTTAAAAATAAGCTAATGAATGTGTTCAAGACTATTAAACAATTTTCAAACATAATATATATATATATATATATATATATATATATATTAGTATGTTAATTAATCAAAAATACAGTAAACATTTTCAAATAACTTATCAGTTCCCATGAGGTCAAAATTCTTTGGCCTTATGCCAGTAATCTGCATCTGGTTACTGTTTTCTCTGTGGAATGGGATTCTTCCTCATTGAGCTTTCATGGTTTCAGCCTGAGGCTCTTCTTGGCTGTATCCAATTCATAGGGCTTTCAGGCTGCTGTTATAATTGTTTTCATGTAATTTACTGAGAGAGTGGCACAATTTATAGTGCCTCTCTTCTTGTAAATCAGTCAGTCAGTATAGCAAAATATCTAAGAACTTCCTTAGTTTTATGTAATTGTCCAAAATGATACCCTTTGGGGAAATTTAGGCCATTTACAAAGCAGGGTTTGTTTGGGGATCATTCAAAATGGGAGCTGAGTGGGGCAGTAAAGGGGTCTACTGTGATATAATCAGACTTTCTGAATCCAAAAATGTGGTTATTTTCACTGTGCGATGTATAGTTCGGCGGGAGCTAGGTCCATATCAGTATCTACCCATCGAATTACATGTCATCTCAAAATGATGAGTGTTATTGCTTCAAAAATCAAAAATATTCAGTATAGAGAGCTGGTTAAAGCCAGAATAGAAACAACATCTCAAATTTGAAATGGCTAGTATGGTAGCTCAGTTTGGTCCCTAGGCAAAATTAGGGGCCCAATTAAATATTATTTTGGTGCTGCCAGTGTGTTACCGATTTTGGAGACATTTTCATTGAAAACCTTTGATCAACTGGGAGTTTTGAGTTATTGTTAGTCTCAACCCCCAAGGGGAGGGTAATCAAGACAAATCTGCTGATATGTGTTTTGTTGCCTGAAGTTATGATTCAAGACGTATAGCAGGATTTTCCCATAGTTTTATAATGGGATGGCGGGGAGTGAAAGGCCTTCAATTGCAGTATCTCAGAAACTAATAGATGAATCAGGATGAAATTATTAGAGGATGTTATCTTTGTATATTCTTCAGTTTGGAAGCTCTGAAGTACTAAAAAACCTTCAGTGATTGAACAGCAGAATTCAATGAGCTTTCCCCATACCAAACTATGAGAAAGTTTGTAAAAGTTATATATTGGTTACAGGGGGCAATTGGATATTATGGTAAGATTGACAGCTTTTCATAATTTTAGCTGCTGTGGTTATGGAGAACGAAGGCATCAAAGTTCACAAGTGGCAAAAACTTCAATATGGTGGCCAAGATGACTGCTATTTGTTATTATTTGGATACAGCTGTCTTCAAACATTGCATGTAGACAGATCACACATGTAGAAATTTCAAAATTTGTATCCCTGCATTTTAATGAAGATCTATGTCCTGTACCCAGTCTAAGAATCTAAAAATGAAGAATCCAAATTCAGCTGAATCAGAAATAATTATTATTGACCAGCTTCATTAGTGATTTCACTGCATTGATAATGGTTGTAAAAACATACAGTGAACATTACCAGCTTCATTCAAAGAATACTTGGCCATTCTTGCGTCAAGACACATGAAAATCACACTACCTATTCATTGGTAGTGTGATTTTCTACACAAGATAATCTACACAATGATATCATCAGCAAACTGCAGAACCTCAATAATCTGAAATGAACACCACTTGTAACCAGAATAATAGAAGCTTCAGTACAGCATCATGCCATTGCCATAAAAGTACAAAAAAGGATATAATATGTAGTGTAGTTTGACTAGTGCACCACGGATTTCCCCCAACTCTATGATCGGTACTTTGAGATGTATACAGTACTCTGTAAAGGGGCGCCTCCGTAGCCAGGTGGGCAGGAGCAGCAGTGCGTAGCATGCCCTTCTTGATTAGGCCGGGGTTCGAGCTCGTGACCAACAAATATGGAGGATGTGGAAAGGTCAGGGAATGACCACTGCATATCCCCGGAGCAATATGGCCTTAGTTGCTAATGCTCCTAAAAACCAAATAACAAACAAACAACAACTCTGTAAAGGCCTACATTTACATAAAAAGGGTTTTTTTTTTTTTTTTTTCTCCTATGATTTCTCTATTAAAATTTCAAGAAAACATTATTGAATAGGGTTAAAATTAGGGCTTACAGTACTGGTCAAAATCTTAATACCGGTATTTTGGTATTTTTAATTTATGATACCGGTATCCCAAAAACAAACATTTTTCTCAATAAATTCTGATGACAGTTAGGTGCAATAAAGTAAGGAAAAAACAAGTACTGTAATTACTTGAATTCAAGTTTTAAATAAACATTTATTGCAATAATAAATATTCTGAAAAAAAATCATTAAAAATACAGTTATTCTAAAAACAAAAAAAATACATATTGTTACTGTAAAGTTTAGTTATGTTTAAGCATCCGCACTACCTGTCCGAATAAAGTGAGCTCTTAAAAAAAATAAGCAATCAATAGTATGATTGTTTAAAATAATCGTAGAGATAATCGTAGACTATCTCAGTCCATATTTTCTAGGCTTTGGACTTTTTTTTAGCAAAAATAATTAAAAGTATTTCATTAATTTCCAACTCAAGTTCATCTTTTAAAATCTCATTGGAGTCAGGCAATTTCTTATTTGCCTGATTTTCTGTTCCATGTTGGTCTTCCATGGTTGAATTGCTCATCATTTTCTGAAGGAGAAGGATGTTTTATTCAGTGAAGTATAATTTTCACTATAGTATCTTTACTGAGTCTGGGACATAGGAAAAGAGTAGGGATAAGGAATAAAGAGAGCAAAGAGGAATTTTCTTCACATATATAAATGCAAAGAAGAGAAGGACAAATCAGATAGGATGCATATGTTATTGCATGGGATAGTATTAGATACCCCAACTGATGTTGCAGATGAACTTGACAGTTACTTTGCATCGATATTTATAGAAGAAAAACCCTTCACGTCAATGAGAAATTATGGAAGTGAAGTTGAAATTTCACATGTTGATTTAATGAGAAAACTTGTGCCCACAGGCAAGTAAGGCTCCTGTGGTTGATGGCTTTTACCCTATAATCTTAAAGGAGGCGGAAAGTGAGTGCATTGAACCATTATGGCTAGTTATAAGGGCATCACTGGACTCAGGTGAGATTCCGTTGGATTGGTGTAAATTGGAACATAAAGGCAGTTCTAGGAGTGTAATGGGAAATTACCGACTGGCCAGTCTAAATTCAGTAGTAGGGAAAATCATGGAGTCAATGATCAAGGGTGGAATTCAGGATCATTTAGATGGAAATGAAATCCTGTAGGATACACAGCATGGTTTTGTAAAGGGAAAATGATGTTTAACAAATCTGGTTAGCCATTTTGACAGATCACTTGTGAGCTGGATTTAGAGAATAATTTCGACATTGTTTATTTGGATTTCAGCAAAGCATTTGACTCAGTCCCACATGGGCAGTTACTTTATAAGTTGGAGCAGGCTGGAATCATAGGGAAAATCCTTAGATGGATAGCATGATGGCTTGAGGGCACTAGGTAGGGGATTGTGATAAATGGCTATTCCTCAGATTGGGTTAATATAAGAAGCAGGGTTCCCCAAGGATCAGTATTGGGACCACTGTTGTTTCTGATTATCTTAAATGACATCTATAAAGGGATATAGGATGTGATGTCTAAACTTGCAGATGATGTAAAGATCAGTAGAGGAGTTAATGATCGCTGCCAAGCAGAGCTTCTTCAGAATGACCTAGATAGACTTCTGGGATGGTCAGAAAAGTGGCAGCTATATGCTTTAATTCAGCAAAATGCAAGGTCTTACATTACATTGCAAAATTACAAGGTCTTAAAATAACTTATACGCTTGGTGGAGTTGAACTAAAGTCAGTAGTGGAGGCATGGGACTTGGGAGTTTCGATACGGTCAGACCTGAAGTTGTCCGAGAATTGTGGACAGGTTGCATTGTTGCATGGTGTCCTATCGATGATTTATTGAACATTTACTAGTAGAGATAAGAACGTCATAATCACATAAAGGTGATTAAATTATAAACTTTTTTTAAAAATTAGTACCGAAAAACTGGTATTTTTGTATCAATACTGGTATTTGAATACTGGAAAAAAATGACCGGTATTTCGGATCTCAGTATTGTAAGCCCTACTTAAAATGACTGTACATACTGGGCTGTTTGTGTGTGTGAGTAGCAGGAGTTAACTGCTTAATCTAGTGTTCTCTTTAAAGATAGTGATTTTTCAATTTAATGTAGGTTCTTGAGGTTCATGAACAGTTAGAAAAACCTAGTGAGAGTGATATTGAGTCTGAAGAACTTGCAGAAGGAGAAAAAGCATTAGTGAGAGAAATGTGTAATGTAAGTATGTAGTATGTAATTACCTGTATACTGTATTAATTACTTTTTATACAATTAATTGTGGTATGTGGTTAATTGTATATGAAGTAATTTCTTAATTTAAGTAATTTATTAATTATAGTTGATTAAACACCATCCATATTTACTTTTCACAAATATTTCTCAACTACAGCTATTTAATTAAAATTTCACTAATTTCTTTTAATTTCAAAATTTTCATGATTTCATAATATAAATCATATCATTGTACATGTATTTTATTTAGCTGTATGAATTGACAAAACATTAAATAACAGGGGTTGAAAATTTTAGTGAAATATTTTTTCTCTTTCATATGAAATGTTTTTGTTTTGCTTTATTTTTGACACAGACTAAAAATATTCACCATTATTGTATAATATTATTATGTAAAATTATGCCACTCAACTGCTGATATAATAGTAAATTATGTCAATATTATAAATGATGCTTAGAAGAACCAGGAACTTGATTGTATCACAGATTTCCACATGTTTACTTTTTTTGTTTGGTTGTTGGAAGATGAAAAGTTGCAGGCTGAGTTGGAAATGTCATTGCACATTCCTTTGCAGTCTTCTAATGTGTGTGCAGTTTTTTAACAAAGACAGTTTGTTTTAGAAGGTTCTAGAGAAAGCAGTTGGTTAAGTCTGAGAATTATGTTTGCCACAAATATGTTGAAGTTTCTGATCCCAAAAGAATTTATGTAACATTGCTATTGTTGCATTAGCACGGGCACTTGCTGCTAACGAGATGGTTATAGTTCCTGTGAATATTTTTTTTGAACTGTGACATGATAATGATAAATTGTTAAACGTTGCCAACGGATGGGAGGCATGCACTTTTAATATGTATATTTATATATAGTATTAGTAATGGCCATAGGTAAAAGGAAGCCTAAGGCTTATGCTGCACCAGCCAAAAAAAAATAAAAATAAATAAATAAAAATAAAAAGATAATAATAATAATATAAAATAAAATAAATAAATAATAATATGAGAAAAGGAAATAGACAACCTACGCATTTCATATCATAAAATATGTCATAAAACATTTCTTTCCTTTTCTATGTCATAAAACATTTCTTTCCTTTTCTATGTCATAAAAGACTTTTTCTATGTCATAAAAGAAAAAGAAACCTTTTTTCTTTTATGACAGCCTTCAATCTTTGCAACACACTCTCAACCAGCATTTTTATAAATGCCAGGTGATATGTTCCTCCTTTAATGCAGCCACCAGTTTGGCCTTGTTCTTTGGGTGATCTCGACGTGCATGTACCCGACGAATACATCCCAAGGGCGCCCCCATAGCCAGGTGGGAAGGAGCAGCAGTGCGTAGCACATGCCTCTTGATTAGACTGGGGTTCGAGTCCATCATCACCAAATACGGAGGATGCTGAAAGGTCAGGAAATGACCACCGCATATCCCGGAGCAATATGGCCTTAGTTGCTAATGCTCCTAAAAAAAAAAAAAAAAAAAAAATACATCCCAAAGATGCTCGATAGGGTTCCGATCAGGATTCTGGGCTGGCCAATTTAGCTTTTCCACACCCATGTTCTCAAACCACTCTGTTATGACCCTAGCAATATGGCATGGCATGTTGTCTTGCTGATACAGGTATAGATAGGCCTTCCCCGAAGTATTGCCATAATGTTGGGTGCATAATTGTCCAGGATGTCCCCTGATATTGCACAGCATTCATGGTTTTGTCGATAACAATTAATGGGCCCAAGCCAAATCGTGAAAAGCAGCCCTATTTGCATATGATGTCACTAACCGTTGATCTAGGGACCCCTAGATGATGACTGTGATGTCTCGTAAAGAACACTTGCTTATGTGGCATCCTACTATCATTCCACGTTGGAAGTCTGTTAATTCTGTCGAACGTGTCATCTTGCATGCCCACTTTTACAATTGTCTGTTCAAAGCCTAGTATGCATATTTATAGCAGGTTCTGTGGTGTATTGCATGCGTAGGGCCTGTTTCCTCATCCATGGAGGGGTGTCCAGATATTAATGGTAGGGCAGTGTATATATAAGTTTGTATTAGTGTATTGAGTAAAGTATGTGTGGCAGATCCAGAAAAATATGACAGGAGGGGCACCATTTGTGACAGGGGGCATCATTTTGTGCACTAGAATGGCAGTCACATTAGCATCAGTGTTGCCAACTGTAGTCAGTTGAAAATAGCTGAGACACAATGCAAAAATAGATAAAATCCTATGTTGACAATGAAAAAAAAATTTTTTTTTTGTAGCTAAAGGGAATTTAAACAATTGGTGTATATTTTCCGAAAAATGACAGGGGGCATGTGCCCTGGTGCCCCTACCCTGAATCTGCCACTGAAAGTATGCATAAATGGATGTGAAAATTACACAAAGTGCCAGTAACTAAAAGGGTGAGGATAGTAGAAAAGGAAGTATAGCAGATATGTGAAAAGTGAAAGAATATTAATATCTTAAATGTTATGATGAATTAAGAAAATTATGGGCTGAATTACAAATAGAAGGTGGGTGAACTGTAAAGTTAATTTAATACTGTAAAATACAAATAAAACAAAAAAAATAAAAATAAAATTAAAATAAAACAGCTGTCATTAGATATGGGGGTGAAACATATTTAGATAAAGGTCGAATATGGGTAAGGCAAATGTGCAGAATCTGATGTCAGCTGAAGCAAATATTGATACGTGGGCAGGTATTTCATCAGGGGACTAAACCTGCCCATGTATCAGGAACTGCGTTTCTATACTTGTCCATAGTAGTAGAAGAAAGGTGAAAGGCCAAAAAGTAACAGAAATGCAATTAGCACATCCTTATACATTATGGACAAGTTAGTCCAATGTAGTGTCAATTATTAAGGTAAAAATAAGGATCAAGTTAGAATAAAATATGGTTAAGTGTTTACAGTATGTGAAAAGGTGTTTTATATAAATATGTAGAGTTTTGTGTAGGATTTAAAAGTTGTAATTTTGTGGAGATTGGAATTCAATAATTTGGAACAGGCACATGGTACAGGGTGAGGTATTAAATTGAAGATAGGGAAGGGAAAAAAGGAGTATTTCAATAAATAAAGACGAAAAATAGTGATAGAAGTAGGATAGTAAGAACATTTGTATCACCCTCGTATAATAGTTTTACGAATGGGAAGAAAGGTAGAAATAGATAGCAGAAAGATAAAAAGCAAAGAAAAAGTTGTCAAATTTTGTTTCTTTACTCACTAAGTTTCTACTGTTAAGTTTTCACTTTTCTCATGTATTCATTTGATAAGTTTTAATAATCCTTCATGAAATGACTTATAATTCATGTTGAGTCTTTGTTGACATTTCCTATTTTGTTTTCAGGTACGGATTATAATATATGTAGATTATGCAAAAATTCTTTTGGGTCTTGGATTTTTCAAGCATTTAATAACATACTGTACCTTTGAAAATCCATCTCTGGATTTTCTACTAAAATTGTATAGCCACCTTTAGATTTTAGTAACTTGATTTTGCCACTAATCTTTGTAAAAATTACTTTCTACAGTCTCCTAACTACACCACTATTAGGTCTAAAGACATCCAATTATGTGTTTCCTTGGAATTATTTCATGTTTTTCCATCTTTGGATTCAACTGGTTTCATATCCATGAACTTTATTTCCCTTTCTTTCATAATTGGATTCTTAACTACACCAGCATTGGATCTAAAGTCACCAAGTTATTTATATCCTTGGAATTATGTCATATTCTTTCATCAATGGATTTAAACTAGTTCTTTATCCTTGGATTTATTTACTATTCTCTCAACATTGGATTCTTACTACACCCTTTCACCTTTGGATTTACACCTGAAACTACCTTGGGATTTAAGACATTCTATAAATTTTAATAATGATTACTGATATCACTTCAATATTGGTCAACTCCATTTTGGACTACAGATAGGGTATCCATATTGGAAGAACACAATAATGATTACTGATATCACTTCAATATTGGTCAACTCCATTTTGGACTGCAGATAAGATGTCCATATTGGAAGAACACAAAACCGGGATACTCATCTTATGGTGCTGTTATTCGGGGTGGGGTGGGGGTCATCTCTTGAAAAAAAAAAAAGTGTGGAATTTTGTTTTAATAAAAAAAAGACTTTTTTTTTTTTTTTTCAAAATGTAGAATTAACAAAAACAGAATGCAATTCTTAAATTTGAACAACAAAATTTATGCAATAAATATGAAAACTATCTTTTATTAATATATTTAGCAGAACTCTTCACGGCACTTAACAGATCTTTGTTATTTTTAATTTTATTCTTAAAATCTGTGCAGTTTAGGTCCCTCAAATTAAATGCACAGGTAATAACTGCATTAATTGTACTTATCTCTAACCTATTATGCTCATCAGTCCATTGTATTTCCATCAAAGAAAATATTCACTCGCAGTCGGCATTGTGGCCCGGAACTGCAAATAAATATGAATATAATCTAATAAACTCTTTTGTTCAAGGTATTCTATTTTTTTTTAAGTAATCTTGTCCATTTTTCAACACAACTCAGGGTATTCCATTCTTTATTATTTTCGATTTTGTTTCTGACATTTTTTTTATAAAACTCCAAACTGATCATATAATAAATTTTCATCAAACTTAATTTCAATTTTTTGAAATGATTCCAGAGAGTTTGCTATATCCTCCCATTTCATAATGTTTTTCATCAGCATCTAGTTTAAGAACTGGAATTGTTCTAGGGGTTTCGACCGATTTTCTAAATAATTTTCAGCCATAGAATAAAAATCTGATTTCTCTTTTAAACTTATGAACTTTTTGGTTTTCTATATCACATTGAATAATTTTTCTAGCCTCAAATGGCAGAAAGTGATCAGATATTCTGTTATCTAACGTCTTAATCGTGTCTTCAACAATTATTTTAATCTCTAAAATAGTTTTATTTATTTATTTTTTTTTTTTCAATTTTTAGTATCTGCTTATTGAAGAAACTGAGAAAGCTGTGGACAGTCACAAATATGCTTCTCCCTATGGATGATTAAAAATTTTCTCGATAAAAATGGGAGGCTTTTCTTTGGATAAAAAAAAAGAAAGATTTTAAACCTTCGAAAATTTTTAAAATGTGTTCAATGGCAGGAAATAATGACAACCAGTGAGTTTTAGAGTGAGAGAATAATTTTTTATACTCTATATCAATGGTAGCACAAAATTCCTTTAAACTTTCCATTCGAACAGTATAAGTGTGAAAGTAAGAAAATATTTTTATAACCACCAATTCCACGTCAACTGCTAGTCTTCCTGCTCCCGATTGAGCAGAATTATGAAATATGTGCACTAGACATCCGACATCCTTAGTGATATTGGAATTAACCAAATGAGTCAAGAAAATATGTTGCATTGACTTCTTCTGTTAATCCCTCCAAAATTAACATTTGTATTGTCAGCTCTGAACGCAATACACTTTTCTTTGGGGATATTATTTTCCTTACGAGAAGTCAGAATGTAGTTGGCGATAGTTTCTGATGTCTCATCGGGTAAACAATTCATTTTAAGAAGTTCAACTTGCATATACCATTTTTCTCATTGAAATAATGCAATAACAATGGAAATACTTTCTCCGATTTATGGTTTCTTGCATCGGTAGAAATTCCAAAGAATTCAGTACTATTGACATCTTTTAAAACTTCATTAAGTGAAGAAGGAGCCAGTACATTCTTTATTAGTACAATTTTTTTGTCATCAAAAAGTTGACCGAAAAGGGTTGAGGAGCAATCAGCATTTCTAAATGACTGATGATGTTTAATTAAATGATACACCATCGTAAGTTCAGCGATGACTACTTTGTCATGTTCATTTGAATTTTCTTTAACAAAGAAGTGTTCCAATTTGGATGATCATGCAGTTGCTTCAAATTTTTTAGAATTAACGTGATCTTTGATATCACATCTCCCATCGTGATTTACGTTAATGAAACATGAGCACATTCTTCATTCAGCCTTGTTTTTGTGTCTTCCCTTTTTTTTTATAAAACTCCATTCTTTCTGGAAGTCCTCTTTGAAAACACATTTAAGTTTAGGCATCTTTTTTATTATGCAGCTTAAACTAGCATCTGTTACAAAACTGTTACAAAAAATTAACTTATAAACTGATGGCACGTGCATTGAAAAGAAAGGAAGAAAACACACGTACGAACATCCAAATCACTGAATCAAAAATAACTTAAAACTAAAAGTCATGTAAAACAAATCCAAACACATGCATACACGAGAAATGAAGGCCTGCCAATTAATGCTAGACACCACCTCTTCGATTATATGGATTGTAAATAAGTTTTTTGACCATTATAAAGTTTATAGTGAACTGGGTGACGTACGGGCTTTGACTGACGCAGTTTTGAAGACAGTGCTATGAACTCTGCTACTATTTTTTTATTGTGCACAAATAAATTGTATAAAAATATAATATAATGTATAAAATATAATGTATAAAAATACATAATGTATAAAATGTATAAATAATGTATAAAATGTATAAATATATAATGTATAAAAATACATAATGTATAAAATGTATAAATATATAATGTATAAAAATATTCATAACAAGGACATTTAAGCATCCCAAAAAAAACTTTTGGGATGCCAGGACAGTTTCACATAAACCAGAACGTATGGACACCCTAACTACAGATTATAATTATTAATCTAATTTTTTTCTAACTCAGAACATTTTGTGATTCTTCATATTTCCTTCTTTCTATACTTAGATACATTTACTCCCTTATACGAGATTATACAACTTTGTCAGCTTAATATACCATAGCCATATATCACTAGGTCTACTGTCTATTAATTTTGATCTGCTTTCTTTTTACCACCGCTTTGTTCAATACTTTTTACTTATCTATGAACTGTTGTAAGTTAATTTTGTATATTGTATGACTTTATTACAGTAAAGTCTTACTATTCCAACTGCATTTCTTTTTCCAACACTAATCTTAAGTATCTCCATGCACTGGTGTTCTAAATACAACAATAGAGGTCACTATTTTATATTTCTTCACAGCTCACTATTAAGTCCATTACGCTGCTATAAATTGCTTCATCATGTAGATATGTCACTAGTGTTGTTTGTTTGTTTGTTGTTTGGTTTTTAGGAGCATTAGCAACTAAGGCCATATTGCTCCGGGATATGCGGTGGTCATTCCCTGACCTTTCCGCATCCTCCATATTTGGTGGTGACGGGCTCGAACCCCGGTCTAATCAAGAAGCGTGTGCTACGCACTGCTGCTCCTTCCCACCTGGCTACGGAGGCGCCCGTCATGTCACTAGTGTGATTTAGGTTTTTGTGTATTCATCTACTCTACTAAATATGTGTACTTCATTTCCCACCTTTTCCTTTCAGCTGCATATAATTTTCCTGCTAGCTTATTACTGCTACACGTTACTTGAAAACTCCAGGTATTGTTCACTTTCTTTTGGTTTTGTTTTAGGTTTGTTTCTCGGCATGTTTTGACTTGGATATTTTTATGCTTGCCTTTTCCTTACAATACAAGTATTTGGTATTACTCCCTTTTCTACTAATGATTACAAATCCAGAGCCCTTTACTATAAGGTTGGGCTTGACAACCCCAGCTAGCTTAGTGTGATTTAATAACTTTTTTCTTTGTTTTTTCTCTTTATGCTTTCTATTTCTACTTTTCTTCCCGTTCATAAAACTATTAGTGTATATGAGGGTGATACAAACGTTCTTACTATCCTACTTCTATCACTATTTTTCGTCTTTATTTATTGAAATACTCCTTTTTCCCTTCCCTATCCTCAATTTAATACCTCACCATATACCATGTGCTTGTTCCAAATTATTGAATTCCAATCTCCACAAAATTACAACTTTTAAATCCTACAAAAAATTCTACATATTTATATAAACCACCTTTTCACGTACTGCTAAACACATAACCATATTTTATTCTAACTTGATCCTTATTTTTACCTTAATAATTGACACTGCATTGTGACTACCTTGTCCATAATGTATAAGAATGTGTTAATGATATTTTTGTTACTTTTTGGCCTTTCACCTTTATTTCTACTACTATGGACAAGTATAGAAATGCAGTTCCTGATACATGGTCAGGTGTAGTCCCCTGATGAAATACCTGACCATGTATCAATATTTGCTTCAGCTGACATCAGATTCTGTACATCTGCCTTACCTGTATTCGACCTTTATCTAAATATGTTTCCTCCTCATATCTGATGACAACTGTACTACTTTTTATTTTTTATTTTATTTTTATTTTTTTTATATTTTACTGTATTAATTTTACTTTACAGTTCACCCACCTTCTATTGGCTTTGTAATTCTGCCCATAATTTTCTTAGTTCATCATAGCTTTTAGGATATTAACATTCTTTCACCTTTCACATATCTACTATACTTCCTTTTTTACTATCCTTACCTTTCTAGTTACTGGCACTTTGTGTAATTTTCACATCCATTTATGATACTTTATTCAATATATTAATGAAACTTATATATATGCTTTTGCGTTCTCTAATGCTGCTTTGTGCTTTTAGGTGCATCTGTCATACCTGACTTATTAATCTTTCATTAACTGAAACTTTTTATATATAATATATCTATCTATATATATATATATATATATATATATATATATATATATATATATTAGGCAATCTAAGCACAGGAAAAGGGAAACGGTAGTCAGAGCAAGTTGCCAAAACTACTGATTTAATTTTATAAATTCTCAGAACTTTGAGCAATGGCTCAAGGGATATGTGAATTAATATGGGATATGTACAATCACCATGAAATGAGTACAATAGAATAAATAAGTCTTTAATTTTTGGAAATGATCGGAGCTGCAATTCCGAATTTATATTGTTTCTAGAAAGGGCATGGGGGGGATCTTTAGAGGGATTGTAGTGTGGCTGTTGGGTAGGAGGCAGATTGATCTAAAGTAAGAAGTGGGGTTCTGTAGGAATCAGCACTGGGACTGATTAAATAGCAATATCAAGTTTCTAAACATTAAATAAAAACAAACACTAATAGTAAAATTTTGTGTGTTTATTTGAAAGTCAAATAGTACATTTCCTGGAAATTTATGTGGATTAAGATGATAAGCAACTAAACTTGTAACATAAGATGGGGTTCTTAACCTTTCTGTACTGTCACCTTCCCTTAAATTTGCCCTGTCACCTCACCTTCCTTATTCTAATTTCAAAATTTCTAAATAAGATACGTGATCAGAAAATTTAATTTATGGGAGGTTTTCTACCCCACCAGAGACGTGAGCCTACCTACTTAAGAACTCCTGACATAAATCAATTAAAATATAAAAACTTATGAAAAATATTTATAGATTAGGATTTTTATGTAAATTATTTTAAAAAATAATTCTCGTCTTTTAGGTAGTTTGGAGGAAACTTGAAGATGGACCCACATAAAAGTCAGTGGAATACTTTTTCCATCTCAGAGTAGCTCGCTCTCTCTCTCTCAAATGAACTAACAGGTCACTGTGTATAGTATTGTGATTGTGCAATCTAGTATTGTCTGATTCTTGATGCATTCAAGATAATCAGGAAAGTCTCAAAGAATGTTTATAAGCAAAATTTATCCAATTTTAGATCATGTTTTTGGGTTTTGTATAGTCAAAAGTTATAAGACCATAAAATGTAAGCTAATATTTTGCCAATTTCCATCAAAATTTTTTCATTGGTGAATAACTGTAGTTTTTATTGTGATGCCCAAGAACAGTATGTTGTTAAAGGATGGCCTACTACAGCAGGGAAGTTGAATTATAGGCTGAAATTTTCAAGTGTAAATAATTTATTTTATAGAATTTCACATATCAAGGGGACTAAAGCATATAAATATGCTAGTTAATATTCAGCCTTTTGTTGAAATGCACAAGCAAACTATTATGGCTTAATGCAGGCTTATAGCAAATTCTCAGTGAAATGCTAACCATCTTTTAATTTTAAATATCAAACAGATATCGTATGACATCATTCTACTGATTATATTAATTTACATATTAGATATAAAGATATATGATTGCAGATATTAAACTGAATATATATATGTTGTTGTCATCTGTATAAATTGAAATACTTCACCGTCATTCTTTTTTTTAAATGAAGAAATTTGAACTGCTTAAGTAAAATCAGTAAATTAATCACTTGTTTTACAATAATCAAATTGCTTTCTGAGAGGTTAAGTGTAATAAACCATATCAAATAGATCTGCTTAATTTGTATCATTATACCTATAAATTAGCTCTTCAGTTATTAAACATTTTGAAAGTGCAACAGAAGTATACATTGGGATAAATATTTTAAAATTAAAGGATGAATAAAGAGTAACTTGAGCCAGATTAGAGTGAAATTTAAGACCTCTTTTCATTTAGTTTTTTGTTTTTGTGGTGAATTAATTCATTCATCGTTGTAAATTTTTTGCTGCTACCTTTTCGCAGCATGAAAATTGATATGCATACATGTATATACTACTCACAAAATATTAAAAAAAAAAAAAAAAAAACTATAAAAATATTGAAAGAATATTCCAGTATTTAAAAAATATATATTATATTGGTCTTTACATTTTTTTTTTTTTTTTTTTTTTTTTGGCCATTTGATATTTTAGCTTTACTTGTAGCAAAAGGAGTACACTTATAAAATACTGACATTCTCCAAAACATCAGTGTTGCATTATATTTCAAGATGCTCTTATCTAAATATAAAATCTATCAACTAGATAAATGCTGGCATTTATTCATTAATTATTAACTAAAACTAGTAAACTGCATCTCATCTTTGTAGTGGTAGTGTTGGGCACACGAGAGCATCCTCATTCTGACTGCAGTATTGGCTGTGTTATCATTAGTATTTTTCTGGTTGGTAGCATTATCTTTTGAATGGGTTTGAGAAAAAGATATCTGCTGCTTGGACTGCAGCTCCTCTCTAGAAAACCTTGTAATAATAAAAATATTTAGCACAGAGGGTTGATGTTGATTCTTTGTATTTTTGGAAATTTGGACAGAATATTTCCTTAATCCATAATTCTTTTTAATTGATCGATGACTAAAATTTTTACATTTTGGAAGCAAAGCATTTGCACATTTCTGTATTCTCTGCTACTTGTAACTCTGACATGATAAACTGTTAAGCATTACAGTTTAACAGCTTATCATGTATCATGTTACAGTTTAACAGTTTATCATGTTACAGTTTATTTATATAGCTTAATAAAATTTATATTTAAAGCATAAGCAGCTTAAAAGTCATTGAACAGATATATTATTTAAAACAAAATTGAAACAGAAACCTAATTTACAAAGGAATTTACCAAGTGCTGTCTTTTTCAAGTGATAACTGATCACTTAATCAGTTACAGAAAAGTAAGTGTACTTATACATAGCATTGGGCTACAGTCAAGATCTTCACTATGCCAAAATTATGCCTTGAAATATCAACATTTTATATTTTGGTAAACTGCATACTACTGAAATTCTTTGTTATTGAAGCATATTCTTAATAAACTATCATAAACTATAAATTTTTAGCCATCCTGTTGAAATACGGAATGGTTATTATTCTCTCTCTCTCTCTCTCTCTCTCTCTCTCTCTCTCTCTCTCTCTCTCTCTCTCTCTCTCTATGATGTTTTGCTTATCCTTTTTTCTTGTTCCTGGAACTTAATTATATGGCTTAACAGACTGTCACAATGCATCTTTCTCACACATTTAACCTTCATATGTGTAAGGAAGTTTTTTTTTTTTTTTTGATGACTGTGTAAAGTAATTATTCATGTTGGTGGCATGTTACACATTGTCATTTTTGCTTGGTTAGCTCCAGCAACAATGCAATATAGGAGGCATGGCATTTTCTAGTTTCATGGAACATCACACTGCTGAGTGAATGCATTGTGTATTCATATCTATATGTATGAAGTATCTACACACACACACACACACACACACACACACACACACACACATGCACGCGTATACACATGGTAAAATGTAGAAAACCTGGACATTTTAAAGATGTACATTTTATTTATTTTTTGAAACATTCATTTCACTTTGATGCAAAAACTTGTTCACCCAAATAGTGCAATTGGATTATATTAAAGTTAAACAACATTTAATTTAAAGCTTCCAAAAACTCCATTAGGAGCACTGCATATTCTCTGTACCTTGTGAACTATTCTGACCATGTGGTCATCCCAGAGTATAAACAGAAAATTTATTTTTATTTACATATGCTTTCTGTGTCTGGTGACTGGCTGGTTTTCAACTACCATCACTAAGCATGCCATAATCTTACTAACTCATGGTAGAAATGCTTTCTCTGTTTTGTGGCCAGCAGACTTTCAATTACCATAAGTAAATACACTGCAGCCTTACTAATTCACAATAGAAAGTCTGCTGGTTGTCAAGTCCATAATTTGCCAAATGTATTTCTAAAGTGATACAGCTTGTCCCATGAGTATATTAAACACTTTAATTTTTAACACTTAACTGGATCAGATAAACAAACATTTATATTGATGGAAACAACTGAACAGTATTTAGTTTCTTTTTTGATTCTGATGAGGAGAAAAGATGGTTGCCAATATTAAAAATTGTAAAATAAAATGTACTATTTATAACTGGGCTGAAATTTGGAATGAAGTAGAGTGCAATTGTAAGTTCACAAATAATGTTATTAAATTCTGACAATGTCTGATTCCATCTAAATAAATAAGAATTTATTTAGATGGAATCAAACAAAGAGTCAAAATCATTAAAATGTGTTGCATAAGAGTAATGAAAGGTTATTAATTTGGATGATGAAAGAATGTGGCTACAAGAAGATGAAAAAACAGCAACAGCATTTAAGAAGGAAAAATATGTAGGTGAAGTGAGAAGTGCAGAAAAAGAAGATTGAAGTAAAGAAAAAAAAGATAAATTACACAAAGGTAGAAGTTACCTTGTTACTCTTATTAAATTTTCTAATTCTGATGAGGAATTTAAAAAAAAGAGAAATGAAGAATGATGTTGTGAAATGACAGTACCTTTAATCAAGAGGACATTTCTCTTTAAAAACAATACCATTGGGAGTGACCATGTATATATGCTTATAGTTATTAATGTTTAACACAAAAGTTAATTGTTTAAAAAAATATTATTTGGATTATATTTGAGTTGAACTTTTTGTATTCCATTTTGTTTTAAATATAAAATATTTTTATAAAATTTAATTTTTTCTTTTCATCATACCTAATCATCATCATCAGCCATTTTCAATCCACTGCAGGATGAAGGCCTCTCCAGAAACTTTCCAGTTCCTTCAGTTTTGAGCACTGGCCATCCATTTACTACCCAAAAACTCATAACCCCGCCTCCCTTCCTATCCTGTCTGTCCTTCCTGTACACATTGCACTGCCCAAACTTCAGTTCTGCATTCCTTATGTCTTATGGATATCAGAGACGTGGTGTCACACCACGTCTCTGATATCCCAACAATATCTACCTTTAATGTTTAAAAGAAGGGACACTGATGTGACAGTCTTTCTCTTTCCTCATCAGATGATAGGTAGTTCCTTTTAAATAAATTATTAAAAAAGAGACAAATACTTTTGGCAATGCCATTTATTTGAAAGTAGTGCAATAAACAGGGCAATTTGTTGTGAAGGTAAAGTTTCGTCTGCTGTGAACTGTGTATTAACTTGGCAGTTTAAATCCAGCTCATATACAATGAATTCTGCTTATGGGAAACAATAAAAACAAAACAGTGACATATCTATTTTCACAATTTTCTCACTCAGAGATGCCCAGAACTTAAAACTATGTACTGACATATGATAATATGAAAAGAATCTTTTGGAATACTTTCTGTTCACTGAAATTTGTGTCGGGAGGGGGAAGCATTTAGAATTCTCCCAAGCATTATATGGACCTACCAGTGATGGCTTCTCTTTTGTGATTTTGTTTTTAAAATAAGTGCTGAGTTCTGATGCACAACCAATTTGAATGTAATCCCTTTTAAGACCGACAACACAATGTTCATATGGAATATGCATGCTACACATGGCATTTTGCATCCTTTGTCCTAATCCTTTTTCTGCAAAAAAAATCTTTTAACAGTTAATGTGAAATATGCAGGTGTATTGTTGTTTTCATGAAAGTCTGGTTATTTGTGTTTTTTTTTTTTTTTTTTTTTTTTAGGAGCATTAGCAACCATATTGCTCCTGGGATATGTGGTGGTCATTCCCTGACCTTTTCACATCCTCCGTGTTCGGTGATCACAGGCTCGAACCCTGGTCTAATAAAGAAGCGTATGCTACGCACTGCTGCTCCAGCCTAACTGGCTACAGAAGTGTCGAAAGTCTGGTCTGACCTATTCAGTTCTTTGAAACAGTTGCATTTAGAAGTGATGGAAAAATTGTTGCAAAGAATTCAACAGATCAGACCAGGCTTTTATGAAAATAAGAACTGGTTTTTGTTGTATGACAATGCACCTGTGCATTCTGTGTTAACTGTTTGAAGATTTCTTTTGCAAAAAGAGGCCCCTAAGATCTCTTTCCCCTACATCCCCATTCACCAGATTTGGCTCTGATCTCATTCCCTTTCCAAAGTTCAAAATGACTACAAAAGGGAAATGATTTAATTCTATTCAAACCAACCAAAAGAATGTGGTCTCAAGAAGATAACTTTGGACGAATTTTGGAAATTCTTCCAAAGAATGTTTTCAATAATTAAAAGAGCAGGATAACATATATTATAGTCTCATGTGAACTATTTTGAATGATTTTCATTAAAAAAATGATTTTTTTGAACATATATGCTTGTCTTTTCTTGAATTTTTGTCTCATTATTTTTTGGAACACATTGTATACATTCATGTTTCTTTGTACTCTGATCCGACAGATGGATTTCTCCTTGGATCTTAACTGCAACATTTAAGTTGTATTACTTCCACCACATATGCTAGAATACTCGACCAGATTGAGAGTGATTCCTCTATGTCAGTAGGAATTTCTGGAAAAAGTATATTGCTGGCTGCATAACAAATATAAACGAATCTCTAGTTGAAATGAAAGTTCTGCTAGTCCCCTGGTCATATGCATTATGGGCAGTGCATGAGACAAAGGGACTGGCAAGTTCTGGCACCTGATGGTGTATTAACAAAGGTAAAAATCAGTGTATGTAATGTATACATTATATACACTGTGATAATGTATGTATCAGTGTAAATGAATAATGTATCAATTGGTAGTTGTCTGTTAATGGAAATAACCTGTGAAGGAAACTGTTCTTTTAAGTTATGATTAAGAAGAGAGTGATGTGATATGGCTGTTTCTTAAGGCAGAGAGAGAGATTTGGGTATGTTTCAGGCTTTGGCTGACAATGGTTTATGAAATGGACCCTTGAATAGATTATAGTCTAAAATTTGAAAGGATTGGAGGATCTTATAGCCCTTTCAAAAAAAAAAAAAAAAATAAGGATATGTAATAACAGACTAAGTTAACATCCATAATGATTTTTTTTTAAGATCATTGTGACTCACTTTTTTTTTTTTTTTTTTTTTTTTTTACTGTAGATAGACTCTTGTAAGTCACCTTCCTGAACAGGAACCCACATATCTGATCTGTCTTCCTGTACACTGCCATCCTCATCTTTTGCATCTTTTCTGGAGTGAGTTTGTAAGCACTGCATAGGCCCCTGAGTTTTTTTTTTTCATGAAATTTTGTAAAAATGAAAACTTGACATATAAATTCTTTTAAATATTAAGTTATTCTTATTTTGGCTTAAATACTCAATATTGGAGAGTGAAATTATTTTAAGAAAATCAGAAAAGAATTCAGAAAATAAAATGGAAATAAGTTAAAAACAGAAAAGAATTTAAGAAATCAGAAATTTATAAAAAAAAAAAAAAAAAACACTTCTCCTGTCTGATTTTGGACAGGACAAGTTTTAACAATTCCTGTCCAATTCCGACAGGAATTGTTAAAAGGCACAATCTCCTCTGATGTTAAAGTCTATTTTCGTGCTGAAATGTGCCTACATCATTGAGAAACACACAAATTAGACATGGTAGCACTAAGTGGATGAGTTTAATGTATTTTGAAATAGGTCCCCATGCACATCGATATATATACATATCTTCTTCTTTAATGCTGCCGAATGGCGTTTGCAACTTCGTTTTGATATTGTTCTCTGTCTAGCGCTGCGTGTAGAATTTGTGCTGTTGTCATGTGAAGCCAGGTGTTGATGTTATCTAGCCATGCCATTTTCGGTTTGCCTGGGCATTTCTTGCCTTCGATCTTTTCCTCCAGGATGAGTGGTAGTAGGTGATATTTTTGTTGGTTCCTAGCAATGTGACCTAGGTATTTGCATTTCCTGCTGATGATGGTTTTGAGCAGGTCCCGTTCCGTGTGCATGTCCTGCAGGACCTTTACGTTGGTTATCTTGGCTGTCCACAGGATTTTCAGCATTCTTCGGTAGAGCCACATTTCGAAGGCCTGGAGCTTTTTTGTAGTGGCTGATGTTAGAGTCCAGGTTTCTACACCGTAGAGCAGTATTGGCAGATGTAGCATTTCAATGTGCGTAATTTGAGCATGATGTTCAAGCTTCTGTCGGTGAGGAGAGTTTTCCACTTGGTGAATGCCTGCCTGGCTTGTTCAATTCTGCTTTTGATTTCGGCCTCATGGTTCAGCTGGTCATCAATGAGTACTCCGAGATACTTGAAGCGGTGTATTTGCTCTAATTTTTCATTGTTTAGTTTGATCGTGATTTTGCTTGCAGTCCTGCTGACCTTCATCACCTTTGTTTTCTTTTTGTTGATTCGTAGCCCCCATTCTTGGCTTTCTATGTCCACTTCGTTCAAGATGGTCTGTAAATCTTGTTCTGAATCCGCTATTAGTGCTGTGTCATCGGCATATCTTAAGTTCTTGATGTAGTGTCCGTTAACTTTTATGCCGATGTTCTTGTCAGCCAGTGTTTGGTTGAAGATCATTTCCGAACAGATGTTAAAAAGAATGGGAGATAATGGGCAGCCTTGCCAGATGCCTTTTTTTATTGGAATTGGGTCTGTCAGGTTGTTGTCATAGCGAAGCTGGGATGTTTGATTCCAGTAGAGAGTTGTAATAAAGTTGATATTGTTGTTTTCAAGCCCAAGTTTTCTCAGTCGGTCAATTAGACGGTCGTGGTCTACTGAATCGAAGGCTTTCTCGTAATCAATAAAACATATATACACGTCTTTTTGATGTTCATAGCACCTTTGTAGCAATATTTGTAAACAGAAAATTGCTTCTCGTGCCTAGTCCCCTACAGAATCTGAACTGTGTGTTTCCTAGTACACTTTCACACTTACATCTTATCCTTTGCTGAATCACCTTGAGGAAGACTTTTAGCACCTGGCTCATTAGACTGATCAGCCTGAAGTCTTCGCATTTCCGGCTGGTAGCCTTTTTTGGTAGGGCCACGAAGATGGATTGGAGCCATTCAGATGGAATGTCGTTGTTGTTGTAGATTTGATTGAACCATTTCGTTAGTTGTTGGATGTTGCTGTAGTCTAGTTGTTTCAGCAGTTCCACATGAATCTGATCAGGTCCATAGGCCTTGCCTGGCTTTGTTATTCGGATGGCATGTTCCACTTCAGATGTTAATATGTGGAGATTGTCTTCCTGTGTTTGTTGTTGCGTTTCTGCCGGTTTTCTGTTGGTGCCGAACAGATTGTATATATAGCTCTTCCAGGTGTCGAGTTTGGCTTGTTTGCTTAGTATAGGTTGATTGTTGTCCGTATATGAGCTTGGGATAGGAGCCGGTTTGTAGATGTTTCCAGCTTCTTGTGCAGGTTATAGTTGTCATTTTTCTTGATTAGGTCTTCGATTTCTGCACACTGATCTTCCATCCATTTTTCCTTCGCCTTCCGGATTTCCTGTTTGATCTTTTGTTGTATTTCTTTGTATTTTTCCCGGTTGTTGTTGCTTTTGAATGTTCTCCGTTCATCCATTAGGTCTAGTATGTGCTGGGTCATCCACCGTTGTTTCTTTTTCAACGCCTGATGTCCTAGCAGGGTTTCTGCTGTTTCATTGATGCACTGTTTGAGTGAACGCCCGAACGCTTGCACATCTGTTGTTACTGCTTCGATCGATCTGATTGTAGTGTTGAGATGAAGCTGTACTTGTCGCCTGTTGGCGTTGTTCTTCAGTTTCTCCAGGTCGATTCTTTTTGTTGTGCTTGTGTGTTTGACTGCTCGTAGTTTGAGACGTAGTGTTGCTATTACTGGGTTATGGTCTGATGATATGTCAGCTCCAGGGTAAGTTTTTGCCTTGAGGACACTTGACTTATATCTGATGTTGATTAAGATGTAGTCAATGTGGTTCCTGACGATATTGTTGTCAGAGTCTTGTGGTGAGGTCCAGGTGTATAGTCGTCGAGGTGGTAGTTTAAACCAAGTGTTGGCAATGCTAAATTTTTCTTCCTGGTAGAACTGGACGAGTCTGTCGCCTCGTTTCTCAAGTTTAACATTTTATGGATCTTTTCTTAATTTTCTGCACACACACACACACACACACACACACACACACACACACACACACACACACACACACACACACACACACACACACACGTCATTACACTACTTATATATATATATACACACATACATAGCAGCCAATAGCTCTGGATTTGTGATGGAGAATCCATCTTTTTAACTTGATGTGACTTCTTCTCCATTTTGCCACTGTAACACAGTTTGCAGCATACAGTTTCTCCATCTTTGTGCAATAACATAATTTTTCTTCAACTCTTTATTTCACAATAAATAAAAGTAAAACTATATTAAATTCTGTGAATTTCTTATTTTTATTAGTGAATATTGCTGTAATAAATACTTGAGAATGATTTTGTTGTGGTTAGCTTTAGCAATAGCAAATGATGCAAGAAAGAAAGCTTATACAGCATCAGCAAAAAAAAAAAAAAAAAAAAAAACATGAACCCTCCCATTTCACCTGTTCATTCCTCTAATAGTTTGTCTAGTTCATCCTTGAATTTATTTAAATTATCAACTTCCAAAACAACAGCTGGAAGTTTGTTCCAACAATCAATCACCTGTTGGCTAAAGGCAAACTTCCACACATCTGTTCTGCAACCATCCTATCTCAATTTTAATTTGTGCCCCGGTCTGAGCAAGAGGAAGAATTCCATCTGTATTGAGCTTGCTCCATCCATCCGGAGCCTTAAACACCTCAATCAGATGACCTCACAGGTACCTAGTCCCCAGGCACTGCACTTTGCAGAACTGAAGCCTTTCTTGCTAAGAGCACCCTTTGTTCTGCTCACCAATCTCATTGCCCTTGTCTGTAGTCTTTCCAGCAGCTCTACATCCTTACTAAAATGAAGCATGCAGACCTGTATACAGTACTCAAGATGTGGCCTGACCATTGCCTTATATAATGGGATAATCACCTCCTTATTCCTGCTAGAAAATTCCTGTATATCATAGACAAAATCCCATGAGCTGGCCTAGCAGCCTGTCTGCGTTGGTCAGAGAACTTCATATCTGACTGCACAATTATCCCCAGATCTTTTTCATTTTCCACTACCCTGAGTGTACCACACAATTGGTACATTACTGTGGGGTTACTGTTACCCATTTGCAGTACTTTGCATTTATCAATATTAAACTTCAATTATCATTTCTCTACCCATCTGCCCAACTTTTCTAGATCCTGTTGCAGTAGTAGACTGTCATTAACCACCCTGCCAACCTTGGTATCATCTTCAAACTTGGATATTAAACCCAATATGCCTTCATCAATATCATTGATAAATATATAAAACAGCAATTGACATAACACCAAATCTGGGGCCTCCACTAATAACGTTAGTCCACAAAGAGCAATGTCCATTGATTACCATTCTCTGTTACCTTCTACTCAACCATCCCAGCAACTTGCCCTTAATGCCATGCTGCTCCAATTTGTACAGAAGTCTTTTATGTGCAACAATGTCAAATGCTTTCCTGAAATCAAAATAATTTTTTGTAACCAGTTCCTTTGTGTGACCACATTGTAGTAAGCAATCAAATTGGTCAAACAAGATTTTGCCTTAACAAACCATGCTGTATTTGAAGTATAATCACGGCCTTCTCTAGATGATCGGCGTTACTTCTTTTACCAGTAACTCTATTATTTTCCCTGGAACAGAAGTTAAACTAACAGGTCTGTAATTACTCATGTTACCCTTTTGATCTGGCTTTGTGAATCGAGGATACATTTGCACATCTTCTGTCCATGGGAACCTGAATTCAAGGATGCTCTCATAATGATTCTTACATTCAGTTATCATTGTTTATGAATTCTGTCATCTATTCCCGAATACTGTGTGGAAACATAAGCTCTCACTCATGTCCACATTGCGGACATGATTGAGAGCTCAGGCTAAGGGTTTGCTTACTTCCTTCACTGTCTGCCATAATATTAATTTGATAGATTCTATCCATCCCGGGTGCCTTTCTTATGTTTAACTTCACCAGTCTGTGGGGACTGGAATTATTTATTAACTGGAGTTAGTTATTCAATTAGTTAAAAAAAAAAAAAAAAAAAAGGAAGGAAACAGGTTTTTTATTTCCAACTGCTATACACAAGACATGGCTCAGGAATGAAATACCTTCTCTCAATATAGAAAGTGATAAAAATAAAAAAAAAAGAACTTAAAACTTAATTAAAATCAAAATTATTAAAGAATTATTTTAAAAGAATAAATGTACAGGATAGCAATCCTTCTGCCTTGCATTGCTGATAGAGTCTAAAAATATGATCCAAAACAGCCTTTCCCTGTCAGTAAATTAGTAAAGGCTGCCATTCTTGTCAATCACAATTATAAAAGGTCATTGAGATGTGAATACAAAACAAAATGTTATGAACATAAAAATAGGTTGATTGATGGGCAATGAACTGATCAGAAATATGTCACAACTCATAGCAGACTTTACTCTGTTTCATGCTTAGAGTTTAGCAAAAAAAAAACCACAAAGCATTAATGCAGTTCTGTGTTTTTATGTCAAGGTAATTTGTATGCTGTTATGATCCAATGAAGTGCCACAATTTCAAATATTTAATATACTCATAACAAAAGCTGTATGACTTTAAGAATAAATCTGGTAAACTGTAGACTTAGTTTGGTAACCAGCTGATATTACTAAAACCAAAGTATGTTTCTCAATGAATTTGTGTCAAAAGTTTGGAGCAGGTAGTCAAAAGTCTGCCTGCTCCAAATCAAATTCATAGATAGCAAGTTGCTAATAGAATTTTTCGGGAGCATTAACATTCTATTGAGTGTGATAAAAATATGACATTAGTAGGCACATTTGTGGACTTTTTCCACAGTTATTATGCTTGTAATAAAGGCATGAAATAATTCAGAATTGTTCACAATTTTTGAAGCCAAGTTTATTTTCAATATGTTTTGAACACAAATGTGAAGAAACTATTTTTTATATCAAAAATGTATATTTTTAAATTGATTTTTTTAAATACCCCCGATGTGTTTTACACAGACTTTAGCCTTGTTTTAATAACTTGTTTATTAATGCCTGCACGTTAGGCATTATCTTCACTGTTGGTGAGTAAAAGAAACAAGAATTGAAAAGGTGCACACTTCAGCATTTGGATAATGGTGATAAACATTAATGTCTGATGCAAGCAAAGTCTGGCATTGTGAGATGCAATGATCAAATGTCGAGCCAGTGAACTTGATGATTGGACAATAAAAAAACCTGCCAATCTTAAATTCACATTTTAGAATGCCTGATATGCAAGAAGGTTGGAGCAATATGGCCTTAGTTGCTAATGCTCCTAAAAACCAAATAACAACAACAGCAGCAGCAAGAAGAGGTTTAAAAAAGCCTAAAGTACCATTTTCTTTAATTTTTTAATGGCCAAACTTCTTCAATAACCAAACCATAATTATACAGATCGAAAGCCAAGCCAGTAATGAAGGAAAACTAAAATTCACTTCGATGTTACTTTAAAAGATATTTTTATTTTCAAATTTAAGTTATTTTGATGACAATTTATCACCAATGTGTGTAGTAGAGGATTAAGTTAAATATTATTTAACTTTAACTTAAATATAATAGTATTTAAAGAACTAGTTCATCTAATAGCTTTCTTCTGGGAAGAAATTTTTTGAACCAAAAATTGAAATTAATTGATTTCACTCACTCTCTCTCATTTCAAAATTCAGTTAAAACATCTATTCATCATGCACTAATCCTGACTAACTGGAGATAAATAGGTGATTCATGCATTTCTACATCTAGATGAGTAACTGAACATATCGGCACAGTTTCAAGATACAAAGTTGGCCTCTGAACTTTTTAATCACACCTTGCATTTCTCAAAGAAAGTTAAACTTAAAAAAATTAATTATTGGAATGCACAAAATTTGATTAAGCATATGTTGAGTTTTCTTTACTTTTTTATCCCTTTTATCCTCATTTATCCCTTTTACAAAAAAGATTTCAATTTAAAAACAGCTGAACAAGTAATTATGCAATGTGACCTTTGCAACAGTAAAAGCTGAAACTTATCATATGAGTTTGCAACATAGTAAAGGAAACAAGAGAAAAACTCTAAACACCACAAAATTAATGAAAAGTAAAATTAAAAAAAAAAAAAAAAGTACAAGGTATGAGAAGATAGATAGCAATGAAGACTTTCACTTTCACCACTTCAACATCTGTGTTTCATCTGTTAGTCTTATTCAGTTCAGTGTGAACAGTATATTCAAAAGGATAAGGCAGCAAGAATATCCCTACTGTGACTGAGAATATCAAATTAATTGTCTGAGTCATTTAGCATTTCATGCATGTATGATTCTCATCTGTAATACATACAAAATCATTTTATTCTAAACATGGTTGAAAGCCAACCTAGTCTAAGATAGAGCATCCCTAAAAGCATTTTTATTAACACTCAGTAACATTTATGTTACTTTAAGTTTAAAATTATAGGTTGTCATTATTAATGACATTAATGGATCTTGGGAGTACTCACCTTAGATGTTTTTGAATAGAATTTAATAAAAGAACCTATAATAACTTGCTTAATATAACATAATAAGAGTAAGCATTCATATGATAACATATATTCTGGAAATATCACATAAGGATGCATATAAAAACTTATTCCTGTTACTAAACCATAAATCTGTTTAATGTATATTTTAATATGAATGTGCATAAAAATTTTTCAAATGTCTTTCTCATTACTATACATAGAGGGCATATTTAGGTTATTAACATTTACGCCTTATCTTTGAGTTGCACCAGTTCAGTAGGAGCAGGGATGATTCTAGAAGTGGATTTTTATGAATGTTTTCATGAGAAATTATCGAGAATGGATCCTATGGGCTCATTTATGTTCACATATGATGATGATGATTTTCCAGCTAGTAATTCCAAGTTGGTAAGCCATTTTTATAATGAATGTACATTGTGTTTTTATGTGCTATTACAAACAATTTGAGTTACACAGGAGGAACGTCTGTAGAATGATAGTGTGTTTCTTTCTGTGTGATATACAAGGATACGTGTGTTGGATAGTGCCAAACACATGAAAGAGAAAATGACATTGTTTCAAAATTCCAAGTTCCTCATGTAATTTTGCCTTGGTGTTGCTGCTCTCTGTGGGAGCAGTTCCTCCTTAGAGATTCCTCCTTCTGATTTCTCCTCCACTGTAGTTAATGCTTTGAAAATAAAGCTGATTTATATATTTTTTTAATTTATTGCTAACCCTGAATCTTGCATTTTCAATTTAAATTAAAATTTACAGTTGGTTTAAACACTGACATTATGAAGTGTTGATTCTGCAAAAATTGCTTCCTTAACCAACAAGCTTGTTCTATTTCTTGGGAGTCCATCAACTGTGAATAAAATATTTTGTTATTTTTAGATGTATAGATGCAATGATTGAAGCACTGCAGAAATAGAAGCACTTCAATCATTGCAATGTATACATTTAAAAATGACATTACTGTATATGAGGCGCCTCCGTAGCCACGTGGGAAGGAACAGCAGTGCGTAGCACACCGTTCTTGATTAGACCAGGGTTCGAGCCCGTCACCACCAAATACGGAGGATGCAGAAAGGTCAGGGAATGACCACCGCATATCCTGCGCCTCCGTAGCCAGGTGGGAAGGAGCAGCAGTGCGTAGCACACACTTCTTGATTAGACCGGGGTTCGAGCCCGTCACCACCAAATACGGAGGATGCGGAAAGGTCAGGGAATGACCACCGCATATCCCGGAGCAATATGGCCTTAGTTGCTAATGCTCCTAAAAACCAAATAACAATAACAACAACAATAACCGCATATCCTGGAGCAATATGGCCTTAGTTGCTAATGCTCCTAAAAACCAAATAACAAACAAACTGTATAGATGCAATGATTAAAACGTTCCAGAAATAGTAATATTTTATTATCAGTATTAGCCATATGGTGCAAGGAAGATCTAGACTTTGGTTGCATCAGCCAAGAAATTATAAAATGAAATAATGATTAATTAAAAATAAACAAATAAAATAAACTACCTATTTGACTCCCCCCTCAAGTAGGTTATTGTTATTATTTGGTTTTTAGGAGCATTAGCAACTAAGGCCATATTGCTCCGGGATATGCGGTGGTCATTTCCTGACCTTTCCGCATCCTCCGTATTTGGTGGTGACGGGCTCGAACCCCGGTCTAATCAAGAAACATGTGGTACGCACTGCTGCTCCTTCCCACCTGGCTACGGAGGCGCCTCTCAAGTAGGTTATCCTTCCATCTTGACCTTTGAATTTTCCCAAACTTTCAGCTTCAGTGACCCCCATGGAGGCAATTTATTCAATAATTAATTTGAGGGCTAAAAGAAAACTTCCTACCAGGTCTCTTCCCCTGTAAAAATTGAATTTATGGCTGCCAGTTCTGGAATCATTTATAAACCCTCATTAATTTTATTTGAACTGTCAGAGCCTTATACGCATCAATAAAGTCTTCTCCTTTCAAGTATCTAGTTTCAAAGTTCTGTAGCCCACATATTCAGTGTTTCCTCACATGGATGCCCTTTTGCTGATTTCACTGGTACATTGCCCATCTCTGGACCCTTTAAAGAAGCTCAACATCTTTTTTTAGTGCAGTCTCGTCTCCTTACTTCAACACAGTATTCCAAATGTGGTCTTACATTTTTACCTTGCTGCCTGTCTATGCTGTTTGGAGAACTTCATCTCTGACCATATAATTCCTAAATCCCTTTGTTCCTCCACTTTATTGTTTTTATTTTCAACACCAATTAAGTATTATAAGTTATTTTGGGTTTGCTATTCTCCAAATACGTTAAAACATAGCCACCACTTTTCAAACCATCCTTGAAGGTCTGTCTGAGTTGTCCTGAAGAAAGACCACTTTATGCTATCAATGTTAATTTAATTCCCACAGTAGTGCCTTAATTTTTAACTTATTTGGAATTATTTACTGTGGAAATGAATGTTTACTGTTTTTTTTTTTTTTTTTTTATCTTATGCAGATATGCAATAAAATATTCAAAAGATATGAAAGATGTTGATATCTTTAATCCCAGGTACTACTGGGATAGTACTTGGGATTCTTTGGAAAGCCTACAAATCAGTTGTATATGGTTTTATATTAAATAGCAAGAAATAAATGAATACAAAGGCCTGCTATGATTTATCTTTTGTTCTCAGTAGAAAATAGTTTCCCATATGGTTGGTTTTCACTGTGACAATGTTAGGGCAAACATTTGATCTTTAGTCTTCACATAGATGTGAATAAGTTAGTCTCTGGTCAGCTATAATGGCTCTGCCTTAATGTAGAACTATGGCCACCATCAAAATTGAAATTAGAGATGCTAAACATCTCACAAAGACTAACACAGTTTGCAATGTTAGTATTAGCCATATAGTGCAAGGAAGCCACAGGCTTTGTGTGCATTTTTTTTCCTTTGTGCATGACAAAGAAAAAAAAATAGATAAGAAAATATGAATTATATGCTTCCCTCTTATATGAATTATATGTTTATCTGGATAGTTATCCCATAGATAACTATCCAGTTGACCTTTGGATTTCCAAGCTGTCAGCCTCAAATATATACCTGCAGAGGAAACTTGTTTTCCAGTAATCAACAACTCACTGGCTAAAAGAAAACTTCCTACAATCTAGTCTAAACCCCTTCCCATGTATTTTGAATTTATTGCCACTAGTTCTAGAATTCTTTGTAACAATGTAACCTTATAAACCTCAATCAGGTTTCCTCTGAGGCCCCTAGTTGCCAAGCTCTGCAGCCTGCATAATCAGTCTTTCCTTGTACAGTTGCCCTTTTGCCAATCTCAGTATGCAAGTTGCCCATCTTTGGATTCTTTCGAGAAGCTCAATTTCTTGTGGCCTTACAGTTGCCTTATACACTGGGATTATCACTTCCCTGTCCTTACAGGATATTGTTTGATAAATCATCAATAGGGCACCATGGATTTCATGGCTACCTGTTTACATTGCACAGAAAGCTTCACATCTGCCCGTGTTGTAACTCCCAGATCCTTTTCTTCCTCTACTGTTTTTTATTCAACCCTAACAAGTGTATAAGTTATTTTGAAATTACTATTCTCTAAAAGTAAGACCTTGCATTTTGCTGCATTAAAATATAGCTGCCACTTTTCTGACCACTCTTGAAAGCCTGTTCAAATCATCCTGAAGGAGTGCTGCTTGGCACTGCTCATTAACAACTCTCTCTCTCAATCTTTATTCTCCCAATCATCTGCAAAATTCAATGACATTGATGTCATTTATGAAAATTAGAAACAACAGTGGTCCAAGAACTGATTCTTGGGGGACCCCACTTCTGACATTACATTAATCTGAAAAATATCCATTAATCATAACCCTCTCCCTTCTGTCCTGTAGCTACCCTGCAATCCATGTTAGAATATTTCCAAAAATCCCAACGTGTACCAGCTTGTATAACCTCTCATAAGAGACTGAGTAAACTGCTTTGCTAAAATCCAAATAAACTATGTTGAAATCATTCCCCACATCTATCTCACAAGTAACTACGTCAAAATACTTACTAGCTGAGTTAAACATAATATTCTCTTAAAAGAACATGTTGTGTGTCCTTCAGAATTCCATTCCTATTTAAATCTCCCTGCACTGCACTCTTAGTTATTAAAATTTTCCCTACCACTTATGTCAAACTAACTGGTCTGTAGTTACGGCCTTCACTCTTAACCGCCTTTATGTACTGGGGATGGGTGGGCACTTCTCGAATACAAAGGAATTTTTCCGAGTTCAACAATACCCTCATAATTAACCTCAGTGGTTCAGTACACTCTTTGGCCACCTCTCTCAAAATTACTGTGTATATACCATCAAATCCATGGGCCTTACTGTCCTTTAGGCTTGAAAGTTTTTCAAATAATCAGTCATCTGTAATTTTGAAATCACTAATTTCACATGGCTCTTTTTCTGTGCGAGCCTCACATGCACAGGCTTTCCTTGGCATAAAGAAGCTTTCATTAGTAAAGACTGATGTGAACTACCTATTCAATTCATCAGCTGGGTTATCTAACACTTTCTACACGATCTAAACCTCCCAAGCACTTCCTAATTCATTTCACGAATATCCATAGTCTCAATTCTAATCTCAATGATGTCCATTTCCACTTGCAGTCTGCCAAACCCCATGTACTTTTTCTGACAGAATCTCAGTTATCGGTTGATTCAACTACTGCTCATCTCAGATGCCCAAATTATTCACTGTATGATTCCTTTCGCCTCAAAGGTGGTACTTGTGCATATGTCCGTTCTGATATTCCCTGTCAGAGACTTGGCAATTTGGAATCTCCTCTGGCTTAAAATCTCTCTACCTCATTGTGTCAAATTCATCTGTTGTCTCTACCATTCTCCCAACTCCACTAATCACTTGGAGCTCTTTGACTTCCTCTCTTTGCAACTTGACTTTCTCCAGTCCAACTTTCCTAACAGTGAGGTAATTTTCCTTGGCGATTTTAATGTTCACAACTCCAGCTGGCTTCCATTTTCTAGTCATACTGACCCAGCAGGTCGAGATGCTGAGGCTTTTGCAATTACTAATGATTTAGCACAGATTGTTCATTTACCTACAAGAATACCGGACAATCCTAATCATACAGCCAATACGCTTGATCTTTTTCTCACAAACAATACTTCTAAGTACACGGTCGAAGTGAGAGGTCCTTTAGTCACTTCAAATCACAACTTTGTGATTGTCTCTTCTCCAATGGAACCTTTATCTCATGGCTATTCCCAACCTCGTGTTGTTTGGCATTACAAGAATGCAAAATGGGATGACCTGCGAGACTTCTTTTCCTTGGTCGGATTACTGTTTCAAAACTTCTGATGTCAACGTTTGCTCAGATCGTGTCAGTGAAATTATTCTTGCAGGAATGGAATCCCTTATCCCACACTCCACTTTAAAATCTCATCCTTTATCTAAACCTTGGTTTTCCAATAAATGTGCTAAGGCTATCCAAGAGAAGAATGTTGCATATCGTAATTGGCTTGTTTCTAATTCTTCAGTTTCATTTTCTGCCTACACCAAAGCTCGCAACAGTTGTAAAGCAGCTATTAATCAGTCCAAACTAGAGTTTGAACAGGCTAAGAGTAGAAAACTTGTTTCATGCCCTAATGGTAGCCGAGCATTCTGGTCTCTTGCCAAAGCTATTGGCCACAACTTTTGCCCATCTCTGCTCCCACCTCTGTCCAAACCAGATGGTTCTATTGTCACTTCAGGCAAGGATAAAGCTGACCTGCTAGCATCCCATTTTTCTTCCAGCTCATGTATTAACGATCTTGGTAGAACACCTCCCACCATTCCCAACACGCTCCATTCAAAGCCTCCCGTGGTCTTCCGTTAAAAGGATATCAGAAGGATTTTGATGAATTTTGATGCTAAGAAAGCTCTAGGTGCCGATGGTATTTCTCCACTTGTTCTCAAAACCTGTGCTCCTGAACTTACTCCTATTCTTTGCCGCCTTTTTTCACTTTCTTATTCCAAAGGTGTTTTTCCTTCTGCTTGGAAATTTGCTCATATCCAGCCAGTTCCTAAAAAGAGTGACAAATCCCTCCCATCTAATTATCATCCCACTGCAATTACTTCTACTCTTTCTAAAGTAATAGAGAAATCAATTAACCGCCAACTCTTAAACTACCTAGAAACCTTCCATCTAATCAATGATCGCCAGTATGGATTCCATCAGCGTCGATCCACTGGTGATATTCTGGCTTATGTTACCCATTTATGAACTAATTCAATGGAAAGGTTCGGTGAAACACAAGTAGTTGCTCTTGACATCTCAAAGGCTTTTGATCGTGTTTTACATAAAGGTCTTCTAAACAAGCTTCCATCTTATGGTTTGCTAACTGTTTTTAGTAATTGGTTATCCAGTTTCTCTCTGATCGCTCACTGAGGGTGATGGTAGATGGTTCTCTGTCTTCTAACTTCTCCACTAATGCCGGTGTCCCCCAAGGTTCAGTTCTTTCCCCCACTCTTTTCCTCTTGACCTTCTTCCATTGACTGGAAATCCTATCCATAGTTTTGCCGATGATAGCACATTGCATTCCACTTTCCATTTTGAGAAACCTTGTTCTGCTCAATCAGCTTCAACTTCTGGAAAATCTGCTACCAATTCCTTAAATGCCGATCTTCAGGTAATTCTCCAGTGGGGCAAAGACAACTTAGTTGATTTCAACCCTTCTAAAACTCAGTCTTGTCTTATATCTTGCAAAAAGGATTCTTCTGCTCCTATGCTTATCTTTAGTGACACTCCGATTTCTAGGCAAAATGATATATCTCTTTTGGGGATTACCCTGACTTCTAATCTCTCTTGGCACAAGCGCATTACAAATATTGCTTCCTCTGCATCTAAGAAACTTGGTTTTCTCTTTCGCTATTGTTATTATTGTTATTTTTTTGGTTTTTAGGAGCATTAGCAACTATGGCCATATTGCTCCAGGATATGCGGTGGTCATTCCCTGACCTTTCTGCATCCTCCGTATTTGGTGGTGACGGGCTCGAACCCGGGCTAATCAAGAAGTGTGTGCTACGCACTGCTGCTCCTTCCCACCTGGCTATGGAGGCACCTTCTCTTTCGCTCTCGGCGTTACTTTTCTTCCAAACAGCTGCTCACTCTGTATAAATCGCAAATCCGCCCTGCCACGGAATATTGTTCCCACATCTGGGGTGGTGCCCCCAAAACCTCTCTGTCAGGCTTCTTGATTCCATTCAGAAGAGGGCAGTTAGGTTAATTAATGATTCATTTCTAACAGAGTCTCTCCACTCACTTTCTCATAGATGTACTGTTTCTGCTGCATGCCTCTTCTACAGATACTTCCATGGGCACTGTTCTTCTGAATTGGCTTCTATAATTCCCGCTCTCTCTTTCAAAACAATCCGAACTCGTGCTGCCACCAGCCAACATCCATTTACTGTCCAACTTCAAACCCACAGAACCAACTTTTCATCTTCCTCATTTATTCATTCAACTGCCGTTTTCTGGAACAACCTTCCTTCATACGTATTTCCTGAAAATTACAATCTACAGAAGTTCAAGTCCAATGTCAACAAATATCTTCTTTTGTCTTCTCAACCTCCAACCCAAGCACGGTACTAAGTACTATAGGTTCTAATACCTCTCGTGTTTGTGGTTCACATAAAAAAAAAAAAAAAAAAAAACCCATTACACAAGGGTCCAATCCAATTCATTTTCTTCTTCTTTGCTCTTTTAGCAAGTGCTTTCTCATACTCAGCCTTGGTATTACAGATCAACTTGTGGATGTTGTAGGCTTCAGTACTTTTCACTGCTCTGTAAGTTTCCTATGCTGTCTTTTTTTCATTTTTATTAGACTGGCTATCTCTATATTCATCCAGCTCTGCATCCACCCCCATGCTATATTTTCTTAATGGTATATACTAGGGGTGGCCAACTTAATTAGTGATGCGATCTACTTTTTTTCTTCAAAATGTGCCGCGATCTACTATCTCAAGAATTTCATTGCACATGGTTAAAAAAGTTAATCAACACATATTGAAAAATGTTGTTTATAAATTTTAAAATTTAATACAATTCAGAATTTTTATTTTAAATTCATATGTAGCCGACCGGGCTAGCCGAGTTGGTAAAAGTACCTGCCCGGCAACCCAAAGGTCGCGGGTTCGATTCCCGCCTCGGGCTTGGATCAAAGTACTGCAAAAACCTTGGGAGGTGCAATATGGCCACAGAAGCCGATGCGCCAACAACTACCAAATCAAAAAAAAAAAAAAAAAAAATTCATATGTATTTAATTTTTTAATTTATGTGAAGTTTGTGTGCTATGTCATCTGCCAAGCTTTCAAAATCGGGTATATATTGTGATAAGGCCAACCATAAAGAGTCTTCTGTATGCGAGTCTGTAAGAGTAGAATGTTTCTTTGTCTTTGTTTGTTTCAAATACAAAAAAATCCGATTCACATAAATATGTGGAACCAAAACAAGAATTTAAAAGTTCACTGCATTTTTTTTCATGTTTGGGTACTTTTCTCGGCAAACGTATTTCCAAAGTCTTTTAGGAAGATATATTTTCTCAATGTAATAATTTCATTTTACAAGTAATATTTTCTCCGTGTGAAAAATATCAGTGATTTTTTTCTGTAATTTGTTTCGTATCTAAGTCGACATTAAATGGATAAGAACTATATTGAACGATGTCTTCAATTGTTTTAAAATCACCGAATTTGGTTTTAAAATCATCCACAGCTTTCAATTTCAGAAACATTTCTCACTATTACATTCAAAAACAGGATATTTTTGCAAATGATCCTGCATATTTGCAAAATGATCAAATTTTTTTCTTTGAAATCCTTAGCCATTGCCAAAAATTGATATTTATATGCATAAATACTACTAATCATGTCACCCACATTTTTATTTTTTCCTCGTAATTCCAAATTCAGATTACTTAATTTACTGGTAAAATCTGCCAAAAAAAAAAAAAAAAAGCCAGATTACACAATCATTCCGCCAGATTACACAGAGATTTCGAAATTTGCTGAATGATTTCATTCAGCAAATTTTGAAATCTCTGTAGAAACTTACTCTGACTCAGCCACCTCACATCTGTGTGTAATATCAGATCTGGTTCATTTTCATTGAATTGCATTTTGAAAAGTCTCCTTTGAAGAGATTGTCCTCTGATGGAATTTGCGATTTTGAAAGCCATGTCCATAACACTTTTAGTATTTAATATTTTGCTGGCTAACCCTTTTTGGTGGATGATACAGTGGTAACTCAAAATATCTGGGAATTTTGGCACAATGAGATAAATCCATTAAGATGCTCCATCATGTTTTAGGTCCATCTGCTGTTATTGATACGAGCTTAAATAGTGGTAGTTTAATTTTTTTCAATAAAATTTTTGAATGTATTAAATATATCAAGACCTCTAGTTCTTTCTTTTAACGAAATCCATACGAATAAAATTGAGCAATTCAGCTGTATCACTGACGTCTGTAGATTCATCCAGTTGTAAAGAAAAGGAGACACCAATAGCAATATGAGCATGGAATTGTTCGCTCACATTTTTACTCATTTTTTCAGTGCGTTGCGTCACAGTATTTCGAGATAATTGCAGATATTTAAGAGCGCTTTTAATTTAATTTTTGTTCCTAAAATTTTCAAAAAGAGAATCTGTTATTTCCAAAAACGCGTCTTTGATGAATTAACCATCAGAAAATGGTCTGTATTTTTTGCAAGATGACTCACTTTAAATGATGCTACAGTTACTGCTTTAGATTGTAAATTAGGTGTCATGAAGAAATTTTGTTGTGCGAATAATCTGGATTTAAGTTCTTTTAATTTATTTTTTCTAAGGTTACTATTAGGCAGAAAATCCGATTGGCATTTACCATGGAGTGCGCTGAAGTACCTTTCTAAATTTCCCTTTTTTTTGGGTATATTGATTTGCAATGCTCCACGGAAGCATTGCAAATCAAACAACATTTTTCTTTTATCATTATAAAAAAAGTATTCTAGTTCCCACTCGATGAAAATGATACGTTTTACTCTTTTTCATAGTATTCATTTTAAATCAAATTAATGTATAAATGCTGTTCAGTTATTAATAATTCCACAACGAACTGCGTGAATTTTCGCTAGACAAGCCTAGCAGTTGCGTAGTGACAAGAGTAGTCACGTGGTTCAATACATTGGTGATAATCGTATGCAGTGGGCCCTTAATAATAAAACATTTAGATTAGTCAATCTATTTATTATTATTATTATCCATATGGTGCAAGGAAGCCTGAGGCTTCTGCTGCACCAGGCAAAAAAGAAAAAAAACTTTATGAATTACCCTGAGAGAAAACAAGAGTCAGAAGTAGAAGGGAATCACCAAGAAAGAGAAGAATGATGATATCCAGCTCAGGATCCTGGGTGTGCCAAGCCCATACTCACAAGATGTGAGCCCCTGGGGATCTTTTTTTATATATATTTAAAAATCATCGTGATCGACCGAAATTAAAGCCGCGATCGACTTGTTGGCCACCCCTGGTATATGCTACTTTCATGGCTTCTGTGATTATTGCTTTAAAGGTATCACATGATTCTAATCTATTTACCCTCCCTCTGCAGTCCACCCAATTAATAGATGCCATGTGGTGCCCTCAACTGCCATTATCTCCTTTTCTGAAATTAAAACCTGTGCCTTTAACTACTACATTTTCTTCATCTTCCAACTAACGGCTGTGTGATCACTATCTGCCAATGATCCCTGTACTTTAAGACCTCTGGTGTCATCTAATTTGTGATTAATGATGAGGTCAAGAATATTTTTATATTCTTACCCTAGTATTTTCTCTAACATGCTGGTACAAATAATAATCATCTTGTTTATTTAAAGACTTTGTTCCACATGGCAAGTTTCCTTCTCACTTATTCCATTAGGAGCAGATTGAAGTCACCCATAATAATACATGCAAATTCGATTGTCCATTTCATCTGGGCATAGAGACTAGTTATGCTTTCACAATCTTCTGGTCTGTAGATTACTCCCATTCTCATTATACCTTTGCTTTTTTAACTCACACAGATTCTCTGCTGGCAGAAGTAACTTTTAACTTCATGAAAAGAGCTTTTGCTCTTTTCATGAAGCTGCTTTTGAGAAGTATGGCCCACTACCCCTTCTACTTCCCTAAATACATTATGCATGCCATAATGGAATTCATCATCCCCAATATCCATGTGGCACCATGTTTCTGTTAGCCCTATTATGTTAGCATTAGTTGTCCTAACCAAGAGTTTGAATTCATTAATTTTGTTAACAACTCTCCTGATGTACTGAGCCACAGTTAAGACCAAATTCTTTTATAGTATACTAGCCTGACACACCCCTTAAAATTATTTAGGCTTATTTCCCCAGCTTTATCATCCTGTTCATTTGAAATATTGCTACTCTTTGAAAATCTTGCTAAATCCAATGTTGTGGCCATAAACAGAATTCCTGAGATGTATGCAAGCATTACTTTGACCCATATCATCAGATAATCACATATCTGTATTATTTCCCCCTAACTAGTGGTGTTAGCCTTAAATTTATTTAAGCTATCAACTTCCACAACAATAGATGGAAGTCTGGTCCAGCAATCAACAACCCGCTGGCTAAAGGCAAACTTCCACACATCTATTCTACAACTGTCTTTCCTCAATCTGAATCTATGCTCTGAACTTGCTCAGATTAAGAACCCTCAGGTTCTTAATCTGAGCAAGTGGAGGTATCCCATCAGCACTGAGCCTGCTCAAACCATTCAAGGCCTTATACACTTCAATCAGATCACCTGCAGGTGCCTAGTCTCCAGATGCTGCAACCTACAGAACGTAAGCCTCTCTTGGTAAGAGCACCCCTTTGTTACTCTCACCAATCTTGTTGCCCTTCTCTGCACTCATTCTAGCAACTCTACATGCTTCCTAAAATCGAGCCTCCAGACCTATACACAGTACTCAAGGTGTGGCCCGACTATTGCCTTATACAAAGGGATAATCACCTCCTTGTCTCTGCTAGCAAAATTCCTATATATCATTGACAAAACTTCATGACCTGCTCTGGAAGCCAATCTGCACTGCTCAGAGAATGTCATATCTGACTGCACAACTACCCCCAGGTCTTTTTCATTCTCCACCTTCCTGAGTGTATTACCCCACAGTTGGTACATTTCTTTTGTGTTACTGCTACCCATATGCAGTACTTTGCATTTATCAATGTTAAACTTCAGTTGCCACATCTCAGCCCATCTGCCTAACTTTTCTAGATCCTGTTGCACTGTCTTTACTGTCATTAACAACCCTGCCAACCTTTGTATCATCTGCAAACTTGGACATTAAGCCTGATATATCTTCATCGATATCGTTGATAAATATGCAAAACGGCAATGGGTCCAGCACCGAACCCTTCTATTGTGTCTGGGCAGAATTGCAGACATGCATTCTGCCCTAGCTATTATTTTTTTAGTATTGTCCCATATTTATTCAACACATCATCAGGTCATGTTCTTTTAATTTTGTTAGTCTCCACACGAATAATAATATTCTCTTTACAGCCCCCCCCAATCTGACAATTTGTTGCTGACATCATCAATTTTTGCTACCGGCGCAAACACGCCACATTCTGGTTCAAATATCTTTATTACAAAAAATGTTATCAGTTTCTTTGACAATAGCATCTCCTAATAAAATTAATTCTCCTTCAACCAGAGCAATATGAACTTGACTATTCTGTTCTGATACCTAAATTGGGTGTGCAAGACTTGTCAGGTCACAAGGTACTTGAGTCTCTGACAAACTCCCAGTTACATTTGTTTCAAGGGCAAACACCCATTTATTCAGTGGCCTAAATTGTTTTAGTAATGCCGCAAATTTTAATTTGAGATCGATGCACTCCTTACATCAGGTGCAAAGAAAAGAATTGTCGGTTGAGCTTGATTTATGTACTAGAATGACTGTTGAATACATGCCACTGGTATATGTGGCATGTATTCAACAGTCTGTGATAAGCTCATGATTCAGAATGTGGGTCATTGGATGATGTATTAAAAATGGATCTTGTAACAACCAATATTTAGGTAAAATTTGAAATAAAACGAATTATAAAATTTAAATTTACAATATATTACAGAATATAAATTAACAAAATATTACAGAAATTAAACTGTTATCAAAATTTATCCATTAGCGAAGTTAATATTAAGCTACCGAAGCAACTGGAAAGATTTTAAATCAGAAATACTTTAGAAAAGTTAAGGATTAAATTTACAAAATATTGTAGAAATTAATTTCATGAAATTACTGAAATAAGATATAAAAATTAGAGAAATTAAATTTAAACAGAAATTTTGTCTATCAGACACCTGATATCAATCTCCTTCAGTTAAGTCAACAGAATCATCTTAAAACAAGTCTTCTCTCTTTGACTGCCTACAGTAGATTATTGCGTACAAAAGCTTTTTTTGGCAGTGTATCCATAGGGTAAAATATCTGTTAATATACATTTTTACTTTTTCACTTTATCTTTTGTTATTACTCAATTGACTCTTACTGAAAACAAAATTTTAAGTGAGGCAAGCAGGGGAGCCCTCTAGTATCATAATTATGGTGAGCTCAGAAATTTGCATTTAATAAATCAACTGCCATGTAGAAGCTGACTTTTATATGCAAATTTTGGAGGTTTGAAAGTTGGAAATCCCTGTTCCAGCTTTTTTTTTTTTTATTATTTCTTTTTTTACTTGAATATTACTTTGAAAATATGCATGTTCTCTTAAAAAATCAATATTTTTTAATAGAATACATGCCATTTATTTTTTATCATATATCACACAATAATGTATATATCACAGCTTGGAACTGCTGAAGTGAATGTGTATGTTGGAAATTAAGAAAGAAAATTCATTCTTCCTTTCTATTCTGATTATTATAAAAATGATCAGAAACTATGCAGTTTGTGTGTACAGTTTCTAACCATTTTTATAATAACTTTTTTTTTAACTTCAAAGGGTGTAGAGGCCTGTTTTAGTTATGCTTAAGTACAAAAAATAAAATTCAGTGACGAATTTTATTTTTTTCATTGTTATCATTCCAGAATAATGAAATCTGCAAAATGCTATCTTTGAGACAGTAGCAAAAATACATTTTATATTTACATACATACAGTACTTTACAGAACAACTTTTTTATTTTTTTTATAAAAGTAGTATTAATGTTTTGAATACTACAGTATTTTCTTGTTAATGTAGTGTAGAAAATGCCTTTTGTGATATCTTCTTTTTCTTCATTCCAGGGAGTTCAGCTAAGTGGCCTGTTCCAGTCTCATACCAGCTCCTCTTTTTTTGTTCAACTTTGGTAATCTATCATCTCTTATTCTATCCATATGTTGAATCTATTTTTTTCTAAATTCATAAATTTTCTTTAATAAGGCAATGTTCTAGCTAAAACTTCAAACTACGTGGAAGTTTCACTAGCAGATAGATTAATTCTATTGCATTATTTTTGTATGTAGTGAACTACCAAAATAGTTAAATTGGCATCATTTTAATTATATCCAATATCATGGCAATTTGATGTGAAAACCTTCACAACAAGTTGCCATGATATTGCACTACCTCAAATAAGTAATGCTTCACCAATGGAGAAGACTGATGTTACTTATTCTCAGTGGATACCACCACGCAGAGAGCACTGTTTCAAGGCTCATCGGCCTCTCCTCGGTGGGTGGGTAGATTGCTGCAATAGTGATAACCCAGTTATGAAGTATAACTCCACAATATGAGAGATGCCTGATGCTGTGCAATAGTATAGACCAGTGTGCACCCCGGAATAAAAAATTAAATGTATAAGTTTAATATAATATTTTTTAAAATTTATAAATCATTTACATGGAAGGCAGTATATCTAAAATCACATATAATTTTAAAAGATCACAAATTAAAAAAAATACAAAACTAAATTGATGTTCAAGTACAAAATGATATGAAATCAATAATGTAACAATGTAATGTAACACTATTTATTTTAATTTTAAATAACTTACATGGTATGCATTATATCTAGAATCACATAATTTGAAAAGATCACAATCTAATTCGATGCAAAAATACAAAACACAATTGAAATTAAAGTGCAAAGTTGTATAAATCAAAGCAACAACACTTTTTAGTGGGAACAATATGCTTGAATATTTTTCATTATTGCTGTATATCTTGGTTTCATATTTTGGGACACAGCTACCCAAAGATCAGGTTCCAAGTTAAGTTTATTTCTAAATTTAATAATAGTCATTGAAGAGAAAGTCACCTCACTTAGGTACTTTGATCCAAATGGAAGGATTGCATCGCTCACTCTGCTTACCAAATCAGGTTACTCATTTTTCAAACCCATCCAGAAATGATGCAATGGCTTTTCATGAAATTCAGCTTGTAAATTTCCATTTTCCCTAATGTCAATCAGCTATTATTTGGCAGTGATCGGCAGGTGTTGAACCTTTACGGTTTCTCAAAACCCATTGATATTCTTCATTTGACATATTTCCAAACATTTGAAAATTCTGTTTCCAGTTTTTGTAAGTGCCCAAGTATAGTTATTTTTATTAGTGATATATTCAAATCATTTTCGACAGAAAAATCACTTAATGATGGAAACATTTCCAAACTGCTCTCTGCAGAGTGCGAGTTTTTTTTTTCTAAAAGCAGTTACCTTCTCGTTCCTTAAAACATTGCCTTTCCCTGGTAGAGATAGATTAAAGGTGTTCACTTTTTCGAAAATGTCTGCGAGGTAACACACTACTGACAACCACTTCTCGTCACAAAAAAAAAAAAAATGCTCTTTTTCTAAAAGAAAAATCCATAACTCATCTTTGAGTTCAGCAACTCTTTTGAGAACTTTAACACAAGATAACCAATGTACCTCTGTGTGATATAAAAGGTTTTCATGTTCATTCCCCATCTCATGACAAACTATTTTGAAAACTCTATTACTCCAAGGGCTTTTTTTTAAATAAAATTAACCACATTAATCACATCTTGCAGTGCTTTATGTATTTTGGATTCCAACTTCTTTGCTGCAATAGCTTGCCTATGGATGATACAATGAACGAATTTCATGTGTGGTGTTATCTCAAGAACTTTGCCGATAAATCCTTTTTTTGTTCCAGTCAAAACAGCTGCTCCATCGCTAGTAATATTCAAACAGTTTTTCCACAAAATTTTGTTTTTATTGAAGAAATCGTCCACTGTTGAGAATATATCTTCTCCAGTACACCTTTCTTTGAGTGGCTCACAAAATAGCAATTCTTCTTGTATTTCATTATCAAAATAGAATCTAACAAATACCAACAGCTGAGACATGTTAGCTACATCTGTACTTTCATCCAACTGCAGAGAAATTTACCACACAGTGTTATTTGTTCTATTATCTGCATCTTTACATCTTCTGCAATGGTTTCTATTCATCTTTCAACGGTATTTGCTGACAACGAATGTCAGAGATTTCCATCATTCTTACTGCAGCAGGCAGAACTGCGGTTTCACCAGTGGTGTGTGGCTTCTACTCTTTTGCAATAAGGTAGGAAATCCCAAGAGATGCTTGCAAACATTTACCATTAATTTTCGTAAAGTTTTGCAAAATGGTGGTTATTGTAGCCATGCAATAATCACCATCTGATTATTGCATGACTTTAAATGTTGTTTAAAAAATTGTACAGTTTCTCTTCATGCTCTGGGTGCTTAGTTTTTAAATGTCATTGTAAATTGTGATGGTTTCATGCTATCATTAGTTAATATCTCAAGACAGAGTACACATTTGGGACGTGGTTCATCATTGATGATGATAAATGTAAAACCAAATTTTAAAGTCTTCTTGATAATTTTGAATTTTCTTACACAGATTCTTATTCAAAATTTAGTTGGCATTGTTCTTTGTTTGCGGAAGTATCAATTCAAGCTTTCTTTGCACCTATTTTAATAAGCCAGCTGTTCATTTTGTGGTGGTGTCTAATGAGAAATAAATTTCATTAGTGATTAATGTGTTATAAGCAGAACTGGGAAAGATACTTATTAAAAGTATTTTAAATACAAGGTACAAGGTAGTTTTTTCAAATATATTTTAAAATAATAAATAAAAAAACTTTTTTCCAAAAGTATTTTAAACTTGTTAAGTGTTTTAAATACTTAAAGTATCTAAATAATTTAAAGTACTTAAAATACATAACAAGTTTTTAAATTACTTCTTAAGTACCTTAAATACTTTTTTTTCGATAAGATACCAAATTTTTCAAAATTATCTTTCATTTTAAATACAAGATACTGAGAATAAAAAGTAATTAATATTATTTAAATGCTTCCCAGCTCTGGTGATAAATACATGTGAAGATTCTTACCGTGCTGTGTTTTTAAAATATAAAAACTGTTCTGCAAGTAACGACAGCCTACGGGCAAATACAGCTACAGAGCTTGTGGCAGTGGCAGCTCAGCCGCAAGCACAATCCACCCTTTCGTGATCTACATTTGTTCAGTAAGTTAAACAAGGATAGAAGATATACTCCAAGCCTGAAGCGAGCATGTGGCTACTTCGTTTCGGATATGGGCGAAACCGACGGCATGATTAAATAAAGTTGCACGATCAAACAAAATCACATATTGAAGTATTAAAAAACATTTATCTATAATTTTTATTTTCAATTTCATTTCAAAAAACTAAAGTTTTCATAATTAATAAATATTGATTTATTATGGATTATGTTGTGCACTCCAATGGATCATCGCTCACACTCCTAACTTTGGAGACCACTGGTATAGACTAAGGCAATTTTTTGGCTAAAGCCTCAAATTACATGCAAGTTTAACTAGCAGACAGATTAGTGCTATTGCATCATTAATTTTTACATAGTGAACTATCGAAGTAGATATAATTAAAACGACGAGATGAGATTTTCACAATATGGGATATAATTAAAATGATGCCAATTTATTTACTTCAGTAGTTCACTATGTACAAAAATGATGCAATAGCACTGATCTGTCCAGTAGTGAAACTTTCACCTTGTTGGAGGCTTTAGCAAAAAAATTGCCTTAGTCTATACTTTTGCACAGCATCAGGCATCTCTCATATTGTGGAGTTATACATCATAACTGGGGTGTCACTATTGTAACACCAGGTTACCTACCCACCCACCCACCAAGGAGAGGCTAATAAGCCTTTCAACAGTGCCATCTGGGTGGTGGTATCCACTGAGAATAAGTAACATCAGTCTTCTCCATTGGTGAAGCGCCACTTATTCAAGATAGTGCAATATCATGGCACCTCATTGTGAAGTTTTCACAAATACAAGATATATTTAAAACAATGCTAATTTATCTATTTCAGTAATTCACTACATACAAAAATGATACAATAGCACTAATCTGCCTGCTATTGTCTTTAATATTATTTTTACTTTTAATTCATTAAGTATTTCTTCATTTCTTTTTTTTTTAATCTGATCTTTTTCTAAACTGTTTAATTTCTGCACTTTCTGAAAGTGCACAATCTGAAACACCTGATTTTTTTTTTTTTTTTTTTGAAGGTTTTAGAAGTATATTATATAATTTTATCCATTTCTTTTTGAATTCTAGATGATCTAAATATATCATTTACCATTCATGCAGTTGTTAGTAAAATTTGTTGTCTTGATTTTAACATCTTTCCCATCTTCATAATGAAAGAGTGCAGCCAAGTTACTTAAAACAATTTAGTTGTTCTAATGTTTTATTGCCACATATAGTTTTACTTTTGACTGGTCTCTTCATCTTTAAATGCCATTACTTGTTTTTAATTTTGAGATTCTCATCTCATTTTTCTGTTACCTGCTTTGAAATTTTTTAAAGAAAATTTTTAAATCATCTTATTTTCTGCTATTGTTGCTTGATCATTAGCAAAAAAGTAATGTTTCTATATTTGATCATTAATGTTTATATATATACTAAATATGTTTTTCTTTTCCATTCCTTAATTACTTCATTTATATAAACATTAAAAAGACTTGGAAATAAACTGCTTCATTGTTATACTCTTTTTGTAACCATTCTCAAATCTAATTTCTTCATCTAATTTAACTGCTATTTCATTATTATTGTAGATTTTTTGAATCAATTTAAATAGCTGGTATATCATTTTCATGTAGGACATTCATTAACATATTCCTATTTATTTTATTGAATGCTTTCTCATAATCTATATGTTGTATATGTTTCTTTTTAAAATTCTCTTCTGAATTAACAGTTTTAACACAAATACCAGATCAACAGGAGATCTTCCCCTTTGAAACCCATTCTGGTTTTCTGGCAATTTATATTCTAATATCTTATTTAATTTCCCTTTTAAAATACTTGCAAATATTTTATATCTAGCCACCAAGAAACTTATTTCTTATTTGACTAATTTGCATGTGCTGAAAACGAAAATGACAGTAGAAAGTTCGTAGCACATCACATTTTCATGTTATGGCTTCATGCTCCTTTTTTTTTTGCTTTTTTCTCTTGCTCTTCTTCTGGAATATTGGTTTCTTCACAACTAGGTGGAGGAACAGGAATAAGGAGTTCTGGTTTGTGTGGCACTGGTCGTATTGCAGACAGAAGGTTGGGGTATTTTATTTTAACTCTATTTTTTCTTGAAAACCCCTTAGTATTTGTGAGGCAGAAATAACAATTTTCGAGGTGACTTGTTGGTTCTTGCCAGATCATTGGAACAGCAAAAGGCATTTTAGAATTGTTCCCCTTCATCCATTCAGTCAGATTTACATAGCACGTTATACAGCATGCTTTTATCCTGATCACCCATGTGACAACCAAAATAAAAATAATAACCTTGTTTCACCTTGTCTCTGATTGATCGATGTCGTGACTTCACTGTAAATTGTCCACAAACATAGCAAAAACTGTTTGGAGAATTATCATACACATGCCATTTTCCCTCCATTCATGAGTTTTCACAAGACCAAAACGGAACTTTAAAACACCACAACTTACCACTAGATCTTACAAATTGAAACTAACTCCAAAAATTATGCATTTAAGGGCTAAAGACAACTTATAAACAAGTTGTCTTTCACAGAGGCACCTGGCCACTGGAAATATAGTAGGGTCAAAACGTGCTACCGAATAATAAGAGTTATAGCAATATAACTCAGAACAGCTACTCCTCAGGCCATAAAACTGAAAAGAGGTATTAGAATACCATTAAACAACACCGATGTCTCTTTTGTTACAATAAATTTGACTGGGAAAGGTACAGAGTGTGATGTTGAAAGATTTCATTGATTTAAGCTATTTTTCATTTTTTTTTAACTGTTTTTGCATTTTTCTAAAAAAATGTGATGTGCTAGAAACTTTTTACTGTCATATTCATAATCAGCACATACAAATTAACAAAAAATGCTTACTTTCTCCCATGTTATATCTTTTGCTTATTATAATCAACTTGTTGACTAGTGTTATTATCATCTTATTTATCTCCTTCTTTAGTATATAGGAATTACAAAGACCCTTTTTGCATCCTTTGGTAATTTCTCTTCTTTCAAAATTAGTTAATTTACAGTGCATCTTTATTAATTAAAACTGAGAAACTTTAGAAAAGAAATAAATTTTTTTTTTGATTAATAAATAAACTCTAAGATCAAATCTCTCAAATCTCAATCAACATAACAAATAATTAGGCGTATAACTAGTAAAATAAATTATCTTTAATCACAAATAGATACTTGTATCTTTCGAGGCTGAACGTGCCTCTTTGTCAACAGAAATGGAAATTTTAGAGATAAAATTATTCGAGCAGTGAGGCCACGAGGTAGGCCAATCAATCATTAAACTTGTATTCATTGTTGCTGCATGGACGTACGTAGTTTTTTTTCTCCAGCACTCATCTAGACTTAAAACGGTTGCCTCTAAGATGGGTTCTCATGCCTTTGCAGCAGTTCATGGCTCTCGAATTACACAATATATTGGGTGACTAACCAGAGGCTGTGGCGAAAGTGTCGGGAGTGGTCAATTACTTCGTAGTCACGCTTGGGATTGAGGTTGTGGTGGGTGGACCAGAAGTGTTCCGTGATTGCGGACTGGTCAGTCTCAGCAAGGTGAATTGCTCTGTCGTATTCTGCAAGGCAGTCTTGAAGACGTCTCGAGGTCTCTCCTATGTAGCAGCTGTCACAGTCTTTGCAGGCTATGCTGTATATTACACTGCTGCATAAGAGAGGGGTGACGGGGGGTCTTTACATTGGAAACTAGAGAACGTAAGTTTCTACCAGGCAGCTGCACGCATTTTATGCGGTATTCTCAGAGGATTTTTGAGATCCGGCCCGACATGCCTGGATAGTAGGGAATGTAATGTGGTAGGCACATTGTCTTGAGTCGATGGTGGTCTTGGGTGGACTGTGAGCTTCTGTGCTTGTAATAAGCACTTGTCTGGGTTGGGTTGGGTAGCCACAATTGATCAAGTCTGTTCTCACTCTAGAAATCTCGTTGTGCCTAGCTTCATCTATGCTGGAATGGCTCCAAGCCTTGGAAAATAGTGTGGGCAGTCCTGTTGAGATGACTAGGAGCATGGCCGGATCTGTAATTTGTGAACTGACCACACCACATACACGGTATACTGAGGTTTCCAAATGTGGTCCCACTCGTTTTACTAGGACATCCAGGAATGGGAGAGACCCATCTACTTCTAACTCAAGAGTGAACTGGATGAACACAGACAGGGAATTGAGATATTCTAGCAATGTTTCAGAGCCAAGTGGGATGACAGTGAAGATGTCATCAACGTATCTGTACCATGTTTAATAGGTACTGGTGGGTTTCAGGAATATCTGTTCTTCCATAGTGATGTTGGCCACAACGGAACTAACAGGGGCACCCATGGCAGTGCCATGTACCTGCTGGTATATGGAATCCTCAAAGGTAAAGACACTGCCTGACAAGCACAGGTTGAGGGCGGTACAGATGTTGTCAGTGGACAGTGATGTTCTGTTTGGAAGGTTTGACTCAGCCTTGGTATCTGTAATACCAAGGCTGAGTATGACAGCATCCTTGGACTCAGGGGCGGTCCCCGCAGATTGGAGGTGTGCAAATGTATCCCCAATTCACAAAGGGGGATCAAAGGGTGATGAGTAATTACAGACCTGTTAGCTTAATTTCTGTTCCAGGGAAAATAATGGAATCATTGGTTAAAGAAGCATTGCACAACCTTATAGACAAGACTGCAGTAATAATTCAGACACAGCATGGGTTTATTGGCAGAAAGTCTTTATCTGACCAATTTGATTGGATGCTATGATGTGGTCACAAAGGAACTGGATGCAACCTAACTGTTAGACTCTCTAACAGTGCCTCTGCACTTGCTGTCTCATAGATGTACTGCTTCTGCTGCATGCCTCTTCTAGATACTTCCATGGGTACTGTTCTTCTGAATTGGCTCTATAATTCCCGCTCTCTCTTTCAAAAACAGTCTGAACATATGCCGCCAACATCCATTTACTGTCCAACTTCAAACTCACATAACCAACTTTTCATCTTCCTCATTTATTTATTCAACTGCCATTTCTGGAACAACTTTCCTTCATATGTATTTCCTGAAACTTACAGTCTACAGAAGTTCAAGTCTAATGTCATACAAATATCTTCTTTCGTCTTCTCAACCTCCAACGGTACTAAGTACTATAGGTTTTAATACCTCTTGTGTTTGGGGTTTTCATAAAAAAAAAAAAAAAAAAAAAAAACAGGATCTAGAAAAGTTGGGCAGATTGGCTGAGAAGTGGCAACTGAAGTTTAGCATTGACAAATGCAAAGTACTGCATATGGGTAGCAGTAACCCCAGAGAAATGTACCATGTGGCACTACACTCAGGGTGGTAGAGAACGAAAGGGACATGGGGGTAACAGTGAGATATCAAGTTTTCTGAGTAGTGCAGACAGGCTGCAAGTGTAGCTCGTGGTGTCTTGTCAATGATATACAGGAATTTTGGAAAGGAAAAGGAGGTGATTGTCCCTTTGTATAAAGCAATCGTCAGTCAGGCAAAGCCTTGAGTACTGCATTCAGGTCTGGAGGCCTCATTTTTGGAAGGATGTAGAGTTGCTAGAATTAGTACAGAGAATGGCAACAAGATTGGTGGGAAGAACAAAGTGGTGCCCTTACCAAAAAAGACTTAAGTTCTACAAATTAGTGTTTGGAGACTAAGCACCTGTGAGGTGATCTGAGGTGTATAAGGCCTTGAATGGGTTGAGCAGGCTCATTGCTGATGGGAGCCCTTCCTCTTGCTTAGATTATGAACCTGATGTGGCATAAATTCAAATTGAGAAAGGACAGTTGTAGAATAGATGTGTGGAAATTTTCTTTTAGCCAGTGGGTAGTTGATTGCTGGAACAAAATAATTTATTTATCCAGATTTCCATCTATCATTGTAGAAGTTAATTGCTTAAATAAATTCAAGAAAGAACTAGACAAACTTTTAGAGCAAATGGATGAAATGGGAATTTTTTTTTTGGCTGATATTGTATAAGCTTGCTTTCTTGCATCATGTGTCTCTACTAATGCCAGTGCGATTCGGTAGTAAGAATAGTTGGGGAAGACACTGAGAAATATCGAAATTTTGGATGTGGTGTATACATGGCAAGAATATAGCCAGCTCCTTGACATAACATGCCCTCGACTTATCTTTTTGCAGATAAGTTTGTTCTGTTAGTTTGCCTATTTGTGATGTATTTGGTAGTAGGAAAAGGTGGAGAAAACATGTTGTGTGAAGTAACAAAATTTTTTTGGGTATGGCATATACATGGCATGAATGTATCCAGCTCCTTGACATAACATGGCCTTGACAATGTTGAATCACTTGCTAATTCAATGAGGCTATCTTGCTCTGAAACTGAAAGCTTATTTGTTTCGCATTAGGAATGGATCTGGTGTCACAAAAAGCCAATTCTAGGATTGTCTTGAGAGATGGAAAATACTTGTTGAAATAGGTTTCCTGTTTATCTAAATGCTCAGAAACGAGATTGGTAATTTTGTTAATGCTAGACTTGCTTCTGTCGACAACTTCCGAATAACAATGAAACATCTCAAATACTCCTTCATATACCCTATTTTTTTTCAAAACATTCCTGAATTGGCTATTTAATTTCTTTTTAAATGCTTCTATCACAGTTGCAAGGTGGAAGTTAGAAGCCTTTGATCCCTGTAATAAAAATTTTATTATTATAAAATAAAAAATCAATTTTGAAGCCCAATGTGTGTTATGGAACAACTCTGCTAGCTTTAATATTTTTTAGAATGAAGAAACTCCTAATTTCCTCTTCAAGTTGAAAGACACAAGATAACACCTTTCCATGTGACAACCATCTAATTTTGATACATAACAAAAGAGTTACATGTTCTACTCATCTCATCAATTGGCTATTTAGTGCATTGGCTTTGAACTTCACTACTTTGATGCAGTCAGATAACACATAAGACAGTTCTGGAACCATTACTTTACCAGTTGTTCGTGATGTGTCATGCAATGTGTGGCGTGAAAATCACCAGTGCAACTTCATGAACTTTTGCAACAACTCCAGAGTTTAAGCCTGTCATTGCAACAGTTCCATTTTGTATAAAGTCAAACGATGCATTTCCAGTCCAGGCCATTATTTGAAAAGTAATCATTTATAACGCAGAATGTTTCTGAGCTTGTCATTTTTTTTTTTTTTTTTTGGCATACTACAAACCATTAAAAACATCCTCAATTATTTCCTCTTCATAGATATATCTTGGGCCTTTCGAACAGTGCCATTTTAATGGCACTGTTTGAAAGACCAAAGATTCATCTAATTGAAGTTTGAAAGTGGGATTATAGCAATCTTATTTACAGCTTCAGCACCAAGAATGTTTCTGCAGGCATCTATCATTGCTGGTTTTATCAATGTTCCCTCCTATTATGTATGGCCTTTTTGCAATTTGCAAAGAGACTACAAGAATTCCTGAAGCAGCAGAACCAACATTTGAAAAAGCAAGCATATTTTTTTTTGTTGATTTTTCATTGCTGAATTAAGTCATTCAAAATACAGTCTGTCCTCGTATAGCACGATAGTTGCGTTCCTAGAAACACTCGTGCAATATAAACAACAGGCCCTATGGGAAAAGTGGGGTTAGGTGCTGACCACCCAAGATTGAACACACATTTGGAACCAAAACATTACCAAACACAATAAATAATCGGGTAATTTTAATCGTTATAAAATACTTACGTATTTTATAACGATTAAAATACGTAATAAAAATAATATTATATTATAATAAAGTATTTTTAGTATTTTTTAATACTAAAAAAGTATTTTTACGGATAAAATACGTATTTTATTCGTAAAAAATTTATTATATTAAATAAAATAGTCGTAATAAAATACTTATGTATTTTATAATACGTAAGTATAAATTATAATACGTAAGTCGTAATAAAATATTGCTAATGCTTTTGCTTCTATCTTTTGTTTGATTTTTCTATCCAAAGAGATGACAGCCGTTCCATCTCTTCCAATTCTTTGTGTCTTAATCTAATGGATTTTAATTACACTTTGAGTTGTTCCCGCTATGAAAGTTGTTTTTATTTTCTCTGCATTCTTTGTAATTCTCCGCGTTGCCTCATTTAGGTCTGTAGCACGTGCAATATCACATTGTCTTTCATTTCGTTCAAAGCGTTTCACAATTTCATATTTTTTCTCTATCGACAGAAGCGGACTGGCCATAAGCCTTACGGGGGAAACCACGGTGGGCCGGAGGCCGGTGTGATTTTGGCCATATTCCCCCAGGGGCTCACATCTGGTGAGTATGGGCTTGGCACACCCAGGGTTCTGAGCTGGATATCACCATTCTTCTCTTTCTTGGTGATTCCTTTCTACTTCTCTCTCTCTCTCAGGGTAACCTGAGAATTTTTTTTTTTTTTTTGGCTTGTGCAGCATAAGCCTCAGGCTTCCTTGCACCATATGGCTAATAATAATAATAATAATAATAATAAACCGTAGTATGAGGCCACTATAAATTTTCCCGGGTAAGAATTTTTGACCCAGTCCGCCTCTGTTTATCGATATTGCTTTTTTTTTTCTCTCTGAATCTGCAGTGTCTTAGCCAGGATGCTTCCTTTTCACACCTTTTAAGTATTTTACTAATTTTTAGGGAATAAAGCACAATTACAAACGAGGCGGCACGCTTGATACACAGAAACAAAGCTGCGCGCGTGTAGCAACTGAATAAACAACACCGTAAAGGCCGAGATACACTATTAATTAACACCTCACATTTTACTAAAGCACATTTCTGGGGGTTACTACCATAAAACAATAAAAACAATTTCCAGTTGCGTTTCTGCTAGTGGAATCTGTTATAAACTGGTAGTAAACTCCATCTAATTGCATTTTCGATTATATCGATAGCTGGAATTGTGTTGGTTTTTACGTTATTATGGTGAAATGTGTTTCCCCTTCACTGATATAAAACACATAAATACATTTTCAGAATCTTCTTCGTTCCTATCGTGTTGCGTTCAGTTGGGGTGATTCCGCATTCGACTGCCATTTCTTGTAAACACAAAGGCGAATCGTGTATAAGCGAATTCGGTTCGTGTTATATAAGATAACGTTCCCCTATTTATAAATCGTGTATGATCGAATTCGTGTAATGCAAACACGTGTTATACGAGGACCGACTGTACTTGATAGGCTTATCTTTTAGGATTAGATGTCTTCCCTCTAAATGTCTTCAAATTTTGAGGCTTAGTTTCTTCACTGTTTAATGTTTCTCCCCAAACGACACATAATAGAATAGATGCATCATCAGTTCCTCTCTTTGAAAATAAACACTGAATGTACCTTTTTTTTTTTTTTTGTACTTTCTTCTTAGTCTTTTTTTGTCTTTTCTCTGCTGAAATCCATCCCTCAGACCCCATTCTTTCCAAAGAGATGAATTCAAATCTTTTCAGTCATTGGTTACTCATTTTGATTCTGAGGATAAAAAATGAAAGTAAAGCAATAGGTGAAAATGAAGTTGGATTTACAGAGTTAATTGTAATGATTATTTCCATTACATTCAAAATTAAGATGTATTCCACCAAAGAAAATATTCTGAGCTACTCTAAATTAAATACTTTGTCTTCATCATTTGGTTTAATTTTTAAGAAATACCAAGAAGCACAGTTGACCAATACATATGTATTAATTCATATTTTATAGAACAGCATTAAAGATAGCTATAAGCGAAGAGCTGTAAATAAATAAATATAAACATTATTCATGTACCATTACAAATGGAAAGTAGAGATAGTTCTCGACTTTATGAGTTAATTTGTTCTTAGCACGTGCTCATAAAGCGAATGCTTGTAAAGTGGGAATTTATTTCCCATAGACATAATGTTAAAAACAGGGGTTACGTTCTCAACGATGAAATTTGACCATAGTAATTTTAAATAGAGGTCAACTAAACAACAGTTTATGCTTAAACAATGATTTATTTATCCAAAAAAATTAAAAGCATCAAGAAAATTATAATAATAAATAATGTCACACACATGTTAAAGAACGTTTATTCTTCATCATAATAGACTAAATGCACACTTGTTGATGGTTTCCAACAGTCATTCCAGCCACATATTTGCTTAAGATCTCATGAACCCCAGGGATTCACATCTGGTGAATATGGGCTTGGCACAGCTAGGGTCCTGAGCTGGATATCATCATTCTTCTTTTTCTTGGCGATTCCCTTCTACTTCTCTCTCTCTCTCTCTCTCTCGGGGTAATTCAGAAAAAAATTTTTTGGCTGGTGCAGCATAAGCTTTAAACTTCCTTACACCGTATGGCTAATAATAATATTTTGTTTCCAGTGTTATTCCTCTTTGCTGTTTCTTTTTATTAACATTACTCTCCATACTTCATTTTGGCATACTGTACAGTATTAATAATCGGGATAAATTTGAAATCAGACAAGACAGTGAAAACAAGCAACACAACCATTCTTTGTAATGTTAGTGTAGTAACTGCTTTATGTTATGAGTCAGTGAGATGCTTTCATCTGCCTGAATAAACAAACAAATGCATGTACAGTAATAATGTATTGTATATCTAAGCGTGTGGTTTGAAATGCCATATTTAGGAATGTTTAGCATTTATCTATTGCAATTAATGTTCATGTTTTTGATTTTGTTGATACTTGATAAAAAGAACTTGTAAAGCAGGAACTACTTGTGATATATTCTGTTGCATTGTGTCATATTAGAACTAAAGAACACAACACAAACATATGTACTTCTATTCCAGTCAAAAAGAGAACATTCACTAGAATCTTTCGTATTACTAAATGAGAATGCAACAGAGAGCTGGGAGAAAGAGTACAATAGGCAATATGTATTTCCTGTGATGCTTAAGCATTTTGAACTTTTCTCAGAGAAAAAAAAATGAGAAGGTAGTTTTAAAAGATAAGGCACCAAGAGAATGGTGTATTTGTTCTTTGTTTTCGTTAGGTAGGAGTGGAGTAATTGGGAAGGATTAGGTTCCTAAGAAAATTTGGTTGCAAGCCTGTTTGAGTCTGGGTTTCGTGAGCAAAGCAAGAGACATCTACAGAAAGACTGAAAATGAAATTTCTGGAATGGGTTTTATGATCATAATAACCTCAGTGTTTTCAAAGTGCTCAATACTGTAAACTCACTAACATTTTCTTTGCTCCATTCTAGAGATAACAATAAACTGCCAGGAAACCTATAGCCTATTGGGGTATCAAAATATTTTCAGTCTGCTTGAGTCCCATTGAAGGCTTTCAACTCCCACCAGCAAAACACATTCCACCAGTGGAGAAACACTGCTTTAAACCACATACAGTATTTAGACTTTGAAGATTAAAGATATACAGAGAGAAAACCTTTCTCATCTTATGGTAATTTGTGAAGAATTGTATCAGAGACACTGGACAATAAGTATTTTTCTCTTCTTTGAGAGTGGCCCATTGGTATGGTGTTAATGAAATTGTATATATGGTTTTCAAATTGCTGTTCACTCTATACAAATCTCTCTCTTTCTTGGCATAAGCACATTACAAATATTGGTTCCTCCACATCTAAAAAACTGTTTTCTCTTTCGCTCTCAGTGTTACTTTTCTTCCCAACAGCTGCTCACTCTGTACAAATCACAAATCCACCCTACCATGTAATATTGTTTCCTCATCTGGGGCTGTGACCCCAAAACCTCTCTCAGATTTCTAGATTCTATTTTCAAAATTAGGTTAATTAATGACTCATCTCTAACAGAGTTTCTCCACTCTGTCTCATATACATTCTGTTTCTGCTCCATGCCTTTTATATAGATACTTCCCCGGGCACTGTTCATGTGAATTGGCTTCTATAATTCCTACTCTCTATCTCTGTCTCTCTTCCAAAGTAGTCCGAACGCGTGCCACAACCAGTCAACATCCTTTTGCTGTCCAACTTCAAACTCACAGAACCAACTTTTCTTCTTCTTCATGTATTCATTCAACTTTTGTCTTCTGGAACAACCTTCCTTCCTATGTATTTCCTGAAAATTACAATCTACAAAAGTGATCATATTAACCTCAGTGTTTTCAAAGTTCCACCTTTCAGACCTTGCATGGTACTAAGTTCTAATACCTGTTGTGTTTGGGGTTTCATAAAAAAAAAAATATGTTGTAGTGAGAGGATTGATAACTTACGAAGAGTTTGATTTGGGATGATATTCAATTGACCATTGTATTATCTAGATGTTTTGCATGATTGTTGAGATGGAAAATAAATCTTATTTATGTTATTAGTTTCATCTTGATGGCTTATTCTTTGGATTTTCAGGGTGAAGCTTTTGACAATTGATACAACATGGGTGGGTGGCTGGATGGGAAATGTAGTATTCTTCTATTATCATGGAAAAGCAATTCTCTTTTTTAAGTTTCAATTTATAAGAAATTGATGGATAATGAAAGTTTAAGGAGGAACACTTCAAGAAGTTCCGTACCACAGTTCCAAATGACTAATACAGTCGAAAGCTTAAGATTTAATTTTATTTATGCTGTAAGCAAGATTATTTTCCAGTTTAAAGTACATTTTTTTTTATAATAAATTAACAGAAGTTAATTTATTATTAAAAAATTAATTTTTTTTAAAAATAAAAAAGTTAACTGAAAAGATGTTAACTTTTCAGTTGAAAAACTCTGCACTGTAAATCACAAATATATTTGATTTTTATACAAGCATCAACTTTTTACTTTTCAAACCAAAATTTATTTCCTCCTGATCTGATAAAAAGCTTTGCTATACTCCTCACAAGCGTATATATTGAATGCACACATACATCTTAATGTGAATAATGCAAAGTTCAATGAACCTCATTGAACAAACAATGGATTAGCTTTATTTAAAGTAAGAACTTTGCGTTGTATGCAAAGTTCTTTAAACAAAGTTAATCCATTGTTTGTTCAGTGAGGTTCATTTGACCTCCATATATTTTTATTAAACTATTCTGTTCATGAGTTACTTCATCGGGAAGGCACGCATCCATAGGCAGGAGCAGCAGTGCGTTGCACACGCTTCTTGATTAGACCAGGGTTCGAGCCCGTGACCACCAAATACGTAAAGGTCAGGGAATGACCACCACATATCCCCGGAGCAATATGGCCTTAGTTGCTAATGCTTCTAAAAACCAAATAGCAAACTTCATCTGGAAGTAACTCTTGATGCTTTTCTAAGTAATTTTTTTTGCTGCTGTTAAAATTATTTTATAGAATTAAAATAAACCTTTATTGTATAGGGTCATAATGATTCTCAAAGTGATAGCTTTATATAATTTCATGTATTCAACATTTTACTAAAGATAGATATAGACTAGTTCTGTGGTGTCCTTGGCTAGAAACTGTAAAGTTGTTTGGGAAAAAACCAAATAAAACAGGGAAGCCATTTTGTTCTGCTATCTCTAGCTCCTTTGTTGCAGGTGGTTTGTGCTTTTGTCAGCATATTTGAAGCAGCAGCTTTTTTAGTAATTTTATATCCCTCTGAAAAGGAAATAATTATATGATAATTTAACATTGTTTTTCCATGTTTAGAAAAACTGTTTAATGAAAATGGACATGTTTGGAGAAGCTTTCATTTATTAGAACTGAGCCTTAATTCATTGTTTTTGATCTATCACTCAGAAAATGAAATAACTTCACTCTATAGCTCTTCAGTCACACTTTATTCTACTGATATAAATTTTAAGTAGTAAATGATTATGATCAAATAATTATGATTATGACCAAGATCTCTTTTGAGTTTACTCATGTTTGTTCATGATTTCTTGTCTTGCAGTGATGTCAATGCATAAATGTTTGTTGTAATAATATATTCAAATGGTGAAACATCACACAACATAGAAAAGTGTAAGATAGAATTATGCGCCATCAGTGATATTTTCTTGTGCAAATTCTAAGAGCATCAGACATGACATTGTTTCATGCTTCAGTTTTGTTGTCAGATGGATTTATTATATGGTTCTGGGAACCATTTAAATATGCCTTTCATATTTCTCTAAAGACTTTAAGAATATTAATTTTTAATAAAAAATCTTTTCGGCAACATACTACCACTTTATTTTCATTATTAACATAATTTTTTTTTTTTTTGTTAGTTGTGGGTGCATCAGCTTCTGTGGCCATAATGCACTTCCCAAAGTTTTTGCATTTTACTCTGATCCAAGCCCGAGGTGGGATTCGAACCTGCGACCTTTGGGATGCCAGGCAGGCACTTTACCCACCTGGCTACCCCGGTCGGCATAATAATAATAAAACAATAATAGTATTAACTAGACACAACCAATCATTAATATAATAATAACCAGACACAACCAACCAACCACGGGTGCCCCCGTAGCCAGCTGGGCAGGAGCAGTAATGCGGAGCACACGTTTCTTGATTAAATAATAGTAATAATAAAACAATAATAGTATTAACTAGACACAACCAATCATTAATATAATAATAACCAGACAACCAACCGACCACGGGTGCCGCCGTAGCCAGCTGGGCAGGAGCAGTAATGCGTAGCACACGTTTCTTGATTAGACAGGGGTTCGAGACTCTGATCACCAAATACTGAGGATGCGGAAAGGTCAGGGAATGACCACCGCATGTCCCCGGAGCAATATGGCCTTAGTTGCTAATGAAAAAAAATCCCATAAAGGAGAAAAATATTTTTTTATAATAATAATTTTATAAAAAAACTTTTTTACAGTGTAAAAAAAGTTACTTAAAAACCACTTAAAACCACCACTTAAAAAACAAAATAAAATAATTATGTAGTATTTAAATTTAGACTGAATACAGAATTTGTAATGAAATTCTGTATTCCTCAATGGCAGCATTAAATGTCACCATTAGAAAAATATGGTTTTTTTTTTTTTTAAATCCCATTATCAAAGAAAAAAAAAAAAAAATCTCAGATTGCAAATTTTCATTTTTCTTCCATAGTGCAATATTGCTAGCAACTTTATACATCCACTTTTGAAATATAAGTTGATCTGTATCTTTATATGTGAATTGAATAATGCAATGTGTATATTGATTTTCTGTATTGTAAATCTTAAATGGCTATGTTTGTTTGAATCAGATCAGTTGATCAGAAACAATCTGTATAAATATTATATTTATTGTAAACATGTATAATATTCTGGGGATTTAAATACTTTTGTTGTTGATAATTCAGTCTTTCCTGCTCCCCTTTCTTTATTATTTTTATAATGTACATATCAGGTAATATTTCATAAATTAAAGGAATTTTATATTTTTAAAACATTATACTGTACTTCCTTAGACAGGAATTATCCCAAATGCCTCAAGGTGATAATGAATTGTTGAGTAGAGCAGAGTGGGGGATATCCTGTGTAATGTTAATAGTATTTATAAAAAAAATATTTGCAATGATATTGCAGTATATCTCAGGAAAATATGCTATTTAAACCAGTGCTGTAGTGCCTTAAATTGCTAATTACATTTTTTTATGGCTCATTGATTAACAAAGAAAGCAAACATACTCTACTATTAAATGCAATTTGATAAAGGACTAGTATTTTGTCACTACTGTTTCTAAATATATGGTGATTAGTTTGTTCCCATAGCAAAAAAACTAAATTAATAATAACTTTATCAGAATTAGCAAAACATATTGATTTACTCAGTTACTGATTAACATCAAGTGGGTGTATCAAAAAAAAGCACACATAGATGTACATTGTATGCCATTCATATTTTTTTTAAATAAAATACTATAAAAAGATTAAAAGTTTACTTTGCCCTGCTAACTATTATTCTAACGTCATAATAATGGATATGGTTATGTATCTATTACTATAATATTATTTTATTTTATTAGTATCCTTTACTATAATGGATACATAATTGTATCCATGATAGTAATGCAATATTGTATCTGTCAGCTGTTATACCATCGGGGTACCTACCTGCCCACCCACCAATGAAGGTCCAAATAGCTTTGAAACAGCTGTCTGAGTGGTGGTATCTACTGAGAATAAGTAACAATAATCTTCTCTATTGGGGAAACATTACTTATTCAAAGTATAACCAAATAGGCAACTTGTTGCAAAGGTATTCATAATATGAGATGTAATAAAAAGAATGCCCCTATAATAACTTTGGTTAATTTACTATGTATAAACATAATGCATTTTCACTAAGTTATATGTCTGTAAATTTTTCTGCAGTCTGAGGCCTTTGCCCTGAAGTTTTATTAAGTATTTTTTAATTAAAATAAATAATAAAGTTGGTCACCCAAAAAAGTTAAAAGCATTAGCGTACCTTGTACACAACAGTCAAAAATATGATTTTATTTTTTTTTTATGGTCATACTTCAAAAATTCTAATACAGTTAATGATGCAAGTCAAAACTAAATGAAGGAATACTAAATTTCATGTGGTTTTTGCTCCAATGATTTTTTAAATTTTAATTTATTTTTGATGGAAAACATATATCAATGTACCTACTTATGGGGTAATACTTAGTATGTAGTTAATACTTTTGTTACTTTTTTCAAATACATTTTTTTTTTAAATAAAAAAATTATTGAGTAATTAAATGAAGATGAAAGCCAGCAAAGTGGTGGTAACAGAGTACAAGAGGGAGTGGTTCTAGTCTGGATACTTTTCTCCAGTTAACCCATAAAATCAGGTTTAGCCATCTAATATGCTCACCTGAGTTGGGTTAACTAGTTTCTTTTTTTTTTGTTTTTTTTGTCACTGACAAAAATAATGCAAGTTTCAAAATTATGCACAGCTTTTACATCAGCTTTGACTATCTTCGAATTCAAGAAACATATAAAAAAAGTCATAGAATGCATTTACACTCCCTTTTTTACAGCCTTGCGCTATTTTTATCCATGTCCACAACTTTATTAACCCTAATCGGTTCTTTGACATTTGCTTTGATCAGTGGGCAAAATCCCATAAAATTAAAACTAAGGAATTAACACTTGGTTCCCTAACAGAAGTATGCATTTCACACGTTCTCACATGAGAACATGTACCAAGTGTTAATGTTATAATTAAATTTTTTTTCTGGTAATACACACAAACCTTTAGATGACATACTTTACTTTCCTTTTGTAAATATTTTATATTTGCTCCATCATGCTGGTAGTACATGGGCAATTGTGCTTGCAATGGAACATTTTCTACAAGGGGTGGCAACATTGTGGTGCAAGTGTTATGGGAAGATGTATGCTCTAAGCAGCTTGTCAACAAGGATACCACACAGTTTTAACAAACAAAAATACCCTTGTTTTTTATATTCCGTAATTGCAAATGTTGTTAAGAGTGAAAATTACATGCAGGGTGTCTAGCAACTTTGTCACAACATTGGGTGGTGATTCCTGAGGTTATTCCAAGTGAAAAGTGTTATGTCAACATGGGTATGATTCTCAACTAACTAAAATTTAACATACTAACATGTCAACTAACAATTTAAATACTAATAGTTAAGAAGCTATTGGTATTTAAAATGTAGCTTGTATTCAAATGTACAGAGCAGGCACGGACATTTATGCAAGGCAATACATGTGTGTGTGTGTGCAGTCCATGTTATAATTCCATGTTTATTTTCATTGTTTGTTCCATGTTATAATAGAAGTAACTATGAAAATGCTATTTATGTTTTCTAATGATGAGCATGTGGATATGCATTTTGTGTAGGGGTTTTGCAGTGGTAATGGCAATGCTGCTATTCAGGAATACTGGCAATGATTTTCACAACAAAGAATCACAGACCAGCACATGTTTATTAATATTCACCAAGTTTTGCAAGAAAATGGCTCATTCCCAATTATGTTATTGATAGCTGAATGTTTGATATGACAGAATGTGAATCTGGAGGAAAACATTATTGATTTCTATGGAGGTGACCCTTGAAGTTATAGGTGAAAAATGTCATATCAACACGGGTCAGATTTTCACTAGTACGAAGTGGAATTTTGTATTGAGCATAACATTTTCTGTTGAGAAAATGATTTACATTGTACAGTTTACAATGTAATCATTTAATCTGCAGTCATTGTTCAAAATACCATCCATCAGCTGGGATGCACAAACTGCCTTGTTTGACTAGCAGATATGTAATCTTAAAAAGAATTGAAGCGTTATTATCATGTCATGCAACATTAAAAATTTACTTAAGCAGTTCAACTTGTATCCACTTTGAGTTCATACACTGTATTTTTCATGTGATTCCATACATATATGGTAATCTAAGGGGGTTTAGATCTGGTGAATGCAATAGTCAATCCACTGGTTGGGGAACTGTTCATTCAGATATTGCATGCTGCTCCTACTGAAATATGGGTTTGCTCCATCATGCTGGTAGTACATTGGCAATCATGTTTGCAATGGAACATTCTCTACGAGCAGTGACAACGTTGTGGTTCAAGTATTATGGGAAGATATATGCTCTAAGCAGCTTGTCACCAAGGATATCACACCACACATTTACAGAAAAAGATATTTGGAAGTTAATTTCTTCTATTCTGTATGGATTCTCACAAGTCCATTATTGGAAGTTTCTGCAGTTGTTGACCCCCATTGCAAGAAAAATATGCCTCATCATTCAACAAAATGTAGTGAGCAGCTAAACAGTGGCAGAATTCCAACTTGTTATGATATAAATACAGACCTTCATTCTGTAATGTTCTCCAGAGGGTCGTGCATGAGCACTGAAGCTTGCAGAAATTTTTCGGGTACAAACTTGCTGTGCCATATTTTCTAAAACTTGGTGAACATTAATAAACACTTATTGATCTGAGATTCTTTGTTGTGGAAATTATCTGATATTCCTCAATATAAGAATTGGCATTACCATTGCAAAATACATATCTGCATATTCTTCACTGGAAAGCCCAAATAGCATTTTCACAGTTAATTCAGTCACGACACAAGACTGACCTTACTAGTAGTTTGCTACTTGTATTTTCATATACACTGCATTTCAAATACTCAAAGCACTGTAATTGTTGAGAATAGGAAGCATGTTGTTATAACAGTTTCAGAACAACTTCTGAAGATATGACAAAGTTATGGGACACCCTGCATATTTCATAAAAATTAACCATACAGATCTTTTTTCCATTTCAAAGGGAAAATAAAGTTAACACAAATGTATGCAACTTAGGGAATTCTAAAACAGAAACCTCTTGTGTCCAAGTTAGGGTTTTGAACAAATTTTCAATGTGTTTCTAGTTAGAATATTTGAACATCAGATATGCTGAATTTATGAAGATTCACTACAATTGGAACTTCCTTATTCTTTGGGCAATGCTTTGCAGAATCAGTTTCGTCAGGTTTTTTAACGTTTTCAATGACAGGTGTGACATTGTCTCGATTAGCAACTTGTCATTGATGGTATAAAAACTCTAATAAAGAAATGTTTGAGAGTGATTTTATTAATGCTGACTGCTGCATTGTCAAGCACAGCATCTTCATCATTTTAATTAGTCTTACTGCAGTCCAAAGGAGTGTTTTCCTTTTATATGAGCTTTAGCATTAGTAGAGGCATACGATGCAAGAAAGCAAGCTTATGCAGCATTAGCGAAAAAAAAACAAAAAAAAAAAAAAAAAAACACTCCAATTTCACCCCTCCGTTCTTTCCAAATATCTGTCCAGCTCAGCCTTACATTTATTTAGGCTATCAACTTCCACAACAAAAGATGTAAGTTTGATCCACCAATCAACTACCCACTGGCTAAAGCCAAACTTCTGCACGTCTATCCTACAACTGTCTTTCCTCAATTTGAATTTATGCCCTCTCATGTGATTCTCAGAATAGTAGGCACCTCGCAGGTGCCTACTCTCCAGGTGTTGCAATTTGCAGAACTTAAGCCTTGCTTGGTAAGAGCACCCCCTTTGTTCCCCTCACAGATCTTTTTTTTTTGCCTAGTCTCCAAACACTGTAATCTGCAAAACTTAAGCCTTCCTTCGTAAGAGCAATCCTTTGTTCCATTCACTAATCTTGTTGCCCTTCTCTGTATTCGTTACAACAGCTCTACATCCTTCTTAAAATGAGGCCTCCAGACCTGTATGCAGTACTCAAGGTGTGGCCTGACCATTGCCTTATACAAGGGAATAATCACCTCCTTTATCCCTGCTACAGAAATTCCTGTATATCATTGACAAGACACCATGAGATACTCTTGCAGACCGTATGCACTGCTCAGAAAACTTCATATCTGCCTGCACAATTACCCCCAGGTCCCTTTCATTCTCTACCACTGTCGGTGTGGTACCACAGAGTTGATACGTTACTCTGAGGTTACTGCTTCTCATATGTAGTACTTTACATTTGTCAATGTTAAACTTCATTTCCCACTTCTCAGCCCATCTGTTCAACTTTTCTAGATCCTGTTGCAGCAGTATACTGTCATTAACAACCCTGCCAACCTTCGCATCGTCTGCAAACTTGGACATTAAGCCTGATATACCATCATCAATATTATTTATAAATACAGAAAACAACAATGGAACCAACACTGAACCCTGAGGGACTCCACTACTAACATTAGTCCACGAAGAGCAGTGTCCATTGTTTACCACTATGTCTTCTCCCACTCAACCATCCTTTTATCCATAGCAGCAATTTGCCTCCAATGCCACACTCCTTCAATTTGTGCAGCAGTCTTCCAAGTGCAACAGTATCAAAAGTCTTTCTAAGATACAAATATATGATATCAAAATTATTCTTTGCATACAGTTGCTTTGTGACCACACCATAGTATTCAATGAAATTGGTCAGACAAGACTTCCCTTTAACAAACCATGCTGTGTCCGAGCTATAACTGAAGTCTTGTCTAGATGATCCTGCAGTGCTTCTTTAACCAGTGCCTCCATTAATTTCCCTGAAACTGAAGTTAAACTAACAGGAATATAATTACTTGGGTTGCCCTTTGATCCTCCTTTGTGAATTGGGGTCACATTTGCACATCTTCAGTCCACGGGTACCTCCCCTGAGTGCAAGGAAGCTCTCATAATTATGGTTAAGGGTTTGCTTACTTCCTTTGCTGCCTCCTTTAATACTGGATAGATCCCATCCACCCCAGGTGCATTTTTTATGTTTATAACCAACAATATCTCCTCCTCTGTGGTCTCAGTTTTTACAAAATCATCTAGCTCACTGACAGTTTAGTTCACCTCTGGCATTACCCTTCCTGAATAACTCCTCATGTGTGAATGTAGATGCAAAATACTCATTTAGTTTGTTAGGCACCTGAGCAGGATCCTCAACTGTTGAACCATCAATATTCAGTGGACCAATCTGATTCATCCCCTTTCTTCTAGAGTTTACATAGATAAAGCACTCTTTGCTGTATTTCTTTACATCGTTTGCCAAAGATTTCTCATAATCTGCCTTTGCCTGCCTAATATCTTTGTGACTTGGTTACAGAACAGCTTATATGTATCAGAGGCTTCCATGTCACCCATTAATTTATATGTATACTATGCATTTTTGGTTGCTATCTTGTAGCTATTATCTTTGCCCCTTTTCTCACTTCTTGATATGAGATGTTAAACTCTGCTTTATAATTTTTGATTTCCTTTTCTTCTTTCCACTGCCAGCATGCTCGGGAGTATGCCGGGTGCTCACCCTGGTAGTTGACAGTTTGGTTTTGTAGTTGAACATGTCTTGCTTTCGTGATCTTTAGCACCACATTGAGTGCAGATGAGAGTTCCATGATAGGCCATATGCGAATGCGCATATTATTTCTGACATTTAAAACACCAGATTGGATTTAGTATGTATGTATGTATGTATGTATGGCTTTACTGTGCAATGAATATAGTATAACTGGTAATGTGGAAGAATTAAAGGCAAGAATGACATTTCTGGAATTAAATTACCACCCCTGTGGAAGAAAATTATTTTTTTCAGCCATTACTCTCTGGAATTGCAATTCAGTGCAGTTCTTCTTCAAGATATTGAGGAGATCCCATTCTGAAATGATACCTCAAGATGAGTTGAGTGTTTTGTGTGGTGTTACAGTGACTGATATCCCTCCAATAGCAGTTGCTTGGAGAAAAGCTGCTCTGAGTGTAATTTTTTATTTCAATTAAAAGATCTCCAAAACAAAGTCTCTTAACTGACTTCGGACAACTCGCAAATCCCTCTAAAGAATTCTCTAAGTAAAATGAGATATCTTTTCAATAAGTTTCTTAGTGTTGGAATATATGATCATAAACCTAGGTATAGGCCCTGATGCTGCTTCTGTACTGGGTCTCTTTGCAGCAGTGATGTCTGATTCAAGTTCAGATAGGAACTGTATTGGAGATCCAGAAGAATTTATATTAAATGGGCTCCCCACCCACTATGGCACCCACTACCCAGTAAGCAATAAATATCCTTGCGAGTGGGATGCCAAGGCTACTAGACACCATATCCACACTGTTGCCAATCTAAATCCTGTCTCTTGGACCATGAGAGTAGAGTATGGCATCAAAATGGTTGACACTTGAAGGCAAATCCATTAGCCAATTGATCCTAAGATGAGTCATCCCAGGGCCACCTGTCTTGTCAAAGGAGGATCAAAGTGGTGTGTTGAAACTGGGCCCCCTCAACCACCAGGATCCCTCTGAGTTTCCATGCACTGCATCATAGGAATCTGGCAAACACACACTGGATTCATATTATGTTAGCTTGAATACCAATGATGTTAAGCTGGAGGACTAGCACTCCTCAGATACAGGTAACAATATTGAGAGGGACTCCCCTTGAGGAGTAAGTTTTTTTCAGGAAATTTTAAAGTTTGTAAAAATGAAAATGTATATAAATGCTTTTTAAATATTAATTTGTTCTTATTTTGGCTTGTTTGCCCAATATCAAGTTGTTTCAAAAATCAAATCAGAACTTTTAAAAAAAATCATAAAAATCTCATTGTTACTTCTTTTTTGATGTGATGCTATTACAACTAGAGCGTCAACCAGCCAACCAGGTGATCTTTTTTCAAGTTAAATAACATACATGGTAAGCTCTAAAAAAAATAAAAACTTATACTTGCACTCTGTACCACCATAACTTTCTGCAATGTGTCCCTCCCATTTCATTTTCTCTACTCTCCTGCCACAGATATGGCAGTGCCATGACACTATTCTCTAGGACAGGGTATGTATCCTATTCTTATTATACTATGTAGCCTTAATAAATAAACTTTCGAGTAACTTGGGTTTTTTTTTACAGCAGTCAGCCACTGTTGAAATCAATCATATGTTCAATTGAAGTATTATGCTCTGCAGTTCTTTCTTCCAGATTATAACTTCTTCTCTTCCCTATATAACACTATTAACAATCTGGATATTTATTGCAATACACTATTTCACTCTATCGTGGGATAGAGATGCTTTAACCTTGCTAAGAATATTTCCTGATTTCTTGCTTGGAGTATTCCAGTGATTATCTCAGGAATGCCTGAACAGAGTAGAATACAAGCTCAACTACATTTGTCACTAAGTGTGGTGCCCCTAATTGTTACAAACATTGAGGAATTACATGTGACAGGTAATTTTTTTTTTTCAATTTCTGGAAAAAGGTTAATGGGTTTTTTGAATTCTGCTTGGGAGTATACAAATATGTCATCTTTTCTTAATAGATGGCAATATTTACTGTGTACATTTTAATTTTTTTTGGTTTTTAATAAAAAAAATAAAAATATTTAAAAATGCTGTTTTTTCACCTTTTATTTCAAAAAAAAATAAATTTGGCAAAAAAAAAAAAAAAAAAACATTATAGATTTATATAAAAATGCAGCTGTTAGCCTCTTTCATTTCTCAGTTGGAAAAAATGTGAAATTTAAAACACAAACACTATATTTCTGCTTATTATATGTATAAATAGTTTTAAAAAAAAAATAATAAAATAAATGTATATAGCAGATGCTATTATTTACTTGTTTTTCAAATTTTTTCATAATTTATTTCAACTTTTCTGTGCTGTTGAAGTGTGCGAAATTAATATTACGCACATTGGTAGCTTTGTATGCAAGTGATTATCGTTTTCCACATTTACATGTTGTTATTCAAAAATAATAATGAATATTTCAAAAAGATTATTTTATGACTGTTAGAAACCATTAATAATCATTAGATCATGTGGGGCAGTTTTTAACTTGAACTAGATAATAACATAATTCTAAGCTTTGTAGCATCAGCAGCGCAATCAGTTTCCCATGCATTACTATGAATGAAAAGTAGAACAAATGTCGCAGGGCTGTATCTGCTGGGTGCAGGTACAACCCCATCTATAACTCGGGGAAAAATGATAAATAAAAATTCAAACACCATACCGAGTGAAAATTTATACAGAAAATCACAGATTTTTATCTTCATCCCCAATTAAAGTAAGCTGATTATTTTCTGATAACACCTCACTGGTATAGTGCTAATATGTCTCACACTTTTAAATAATACATCAAAGAAAGGAAGTGGAGCATCTTATTGCATTTCTACTGTACACTGAATATTTGCAAGAAAAATTATTTACAAAGTTAAGAATGCACTGCATGTGTTCCCTACAGATCCACATCAAATATATCATCCATAAGTAATTTCCAAATAGGTATAAGGAATGGAAGAGCATTCAAATTACATGATTCTGAGTTTCCCACTAACTATGGTGTTGGCAGTGGTGGCACTAACAGGGTCCCTTACTGTACTTTAAATTTGTTTATATGAACGATCTTTATATTTAAAACCAGTACTGCCTAACCACAGCTTCAGGGCTCATCCAATCCTTAGTTAGATGTGATTAACTCATTATCTCCCTATAACAATAGCTTTTAGAAAGATCAGTGAGGATAGCTACATGCTACATGTAAATAATAAAACTACATTAAAAAAATTAAAAAAACAAAACAAAAACCAGTTGTGGTCACCACATCAAAATCTGTTCCTGCAATAAACTAAACAAATTCCTGGCTGTTCTTTACATGTCTTATATTACTTACTAATGCAAATAATATTTCAACTGGAAAATCAGTTCATATAAAGGAGAACTGACGAACACTATACTATGTTAGGTTTAGTAGTCATCAGTAGACACTCTTAATTCTAAAACCCCTTGGGTATAAAGATATGAGCCCTCCACCTACAGGCACACTCTTCCAATGTTGCATGTTCTTCCAATCTGGGTTCCTCCATAGTAATCTTTTGAAACTACTTAACCAGGTCAAAAACATACATGCCAAAATTATTTCTAAATAAAACTGAAAGGCCAGTGAAGCCCATTTCATAATCTGAATTTATCCTTGGATTAAATTAAGCTCTAATAATTTAAAAATTTTAAATTTAAAACTTTACAATTTATTACAGACAAATAAACATAAAATCAATTAAAAGCAATCACTAAAAACATACTTTTTGACTACATATTTCAATAGTTGAACAAAATTCCTGGTAAGCAAGCCATCATAGAAATACAATTTATAGCTGCTCCTGCACTGTAGAGTGGGGGGGGGGGATTTATTAATGTAGAGATACAGGGGTACATCGCAGTGAGTAGGTGTAAGTGCATATAGGAATAAAAGTTAAATACATTAAAAAACTTAAGTTTTTTTTAATTTGCATATGGAGGATATCATAACCATGTACTATTATCACAATTTGCTATTCTCAGAACTGCTTTTTCTGTTGGTAGGAGGGCTGCAGATGGTTGCGTGTATAATGTTTATAGCCATCTGCAGATTTTGATTTTAGATGGGGGGGAAAAAAAAAAAAAACCAGATAAAATTTAGTTCATTTCTATAACACATTATTCACCAGAAATTTTGAATTTCTGGTGAAGAATGTGTTCTACATGAATTTTGATTAATAAAATTCTTTTAGGCCTTCATTATACATTTGATGTGGTGCAAGAATTTTTGCCAGTATCATTGAGCATATGTTGAGGCTTCAGGGAAGCAGCTAGTTAGAGGGGGACAAGGATAATATAGAAAATACACATCTGATGATATGGCTCAAAGTAATATTTGCACTCACCTCAATAGTTCTTGTTTGTTGTTGCCAATATCGGCTTTGCTGATATTGGCAAGATCTGAGGTTAGCAACATTTCAAATGTGTGGGAAACTAATGCTAGGGAAACAACCTTAAATAACCTCAAAGGCTGTATCAGGGTAGTTAGTTAGCCATACAATAACATTTAGTCTTAACTCTGTTTACACTAATGACAGCAGTGTTGTTAATAAAATGAATGAATTTTAACTCCTGGTTAGGACAACTAATACTGACGTAATAGGACTAATGATGCTACCTGAAAATAGGGGATTATGAGTTTCATTATAGTATGTACAATGCATTTAGGAAGGACATGGAAAACAGAGGGTTGATGGAGCCATACTTCTTATCAAAAGCAGCTTGAGTGTGACAAATGCTTTCCCAAATGATTCAGAAGTATACTAGAATCTATATGCATATTAGTATAGAATCTGTTGTGTGAGTTAGCTGGAAGCAAAGGTATATAATGAGAGTCATCTACAGACCAGAAGACTAAAACAAGAGCCATTATAAGACAATGGAATGGGCAAGCAAGTGTGGACGTCTCTGGGATGTCTTATATTTTTATTTATATCAGAACATTAGGGAAAGTACTAGGGGCAAGAATATTCTAGACCTGATCACCACTCATGAACTATATGACATCATAGGGCTGAGAATACAGAAGCCATGAAGTTTAGACCACGAGAGAGGGAGAGAGAGAGAGAGAGAGGTAGCAGAGATAACAAATTTCGAAATTGTTTACTTGTATTTCAACAAAGCATTTGATTCAGTCCTATACAAGAGTTATTATATAACCTGGAATATGTAAGGAAAAATCCTTAGCTGGATTGCAGAGTAGCTGCAGAGGAGGAAGCAGAGAATTATAATTAATAGTTACTCTTCAGATTGAGAGTGGGATTGCTCAAGGATTATTACTGGAACTACTGTTGTTTCTGATTTCCTTAAATGAAATTGACAAAGGCATAATGTCACAATTTGCAGACGACGTCAAGATTGTAGAACAGTTAATGATGCCAAACATAGCTTCTTCAGGACGATTTTGTTAGATTTCAGGAATGGTCAAAAATGGCAGCTAAGTTTTAAGACAGCAAAATGCAAGGTCTTAAACTATGAGGTTAGAAACCAGAAAATAATTTAGTTAGTTATGGTATGGGGTTAAATTAAAAACAGTGGAGGTAGAAAGGGATTCAGGAGTTATGACACAGTTGGAGATGAAGTTCTCATCATTATAGAGAGATGCAAAAGAAAGATGACATGGTGTCCTATCGATGATTTATTAAACATTTGCTTGTGGAGATAAAGAAGTCATAATCCTACCATATGTGGCAATAGCAAGGAGTGCATCTAAAGAAAGACATTGAGCTTCTTGGAAAGGTTCAAAGATGTGCAATGAGCCTCGTAAGATCAGCAAAGATCGGCCATCTATAGGAAGAAAGACTGAATATGTGGACTGCAGATTTTGGTAACTAGGCATCTTAGAGGAGACCTGATTGAGGTGTACAAGTCTCTGAGGAGAGAAAGTAAAAGAATGAATGAAGGTGATATTTTCACTGTTATGATTCCAGGACTAAAGTTCATAAATTAAAATTACAAAGGAAGAAGTTTAGACTGAACTCTAGAAGCTTTTAGCTAATGAGCTAGCATTAGCATAAGATGCAAGAAAGCAAGCTTATGCAGCCTCAGCCCCAAAAAAAAAAAAAAAAAAAAACACACCCTTCCATTCGTTCCAAAATGCCTGTCCAGCTCAGCCTTAAATTTATTTAGGCTATTAACTTCTACAACAAAAGATGGAAGTCTGTTCCATCAATCAACTACCCGCTGGCCAAAAGCAAATTTCCACACATGTTCTACAACTCTTTCCTCAATTTGAATCTATGCCCCCTCAAGTTCTTAATCTGAGCAAGAGGAAGAATCCCATCAGCATTCAGCTTGCCAATCCCATTCAAGGCCTTATACACATCAATCAGATCACCTTGCAGGTGCCTACTCTCCAGGTGCTGCAATTTGCAGAACTTAAGCCTTTCTTGGTAAGAGCACCCCTTTGTTCTCCTCACCAATCTTGCTGCTTTTTTTATTACAAAATTTTTTTTTACAAAATTTTGCAAGAATTTCAGCTTTTATAAAATATTCATTTCATAAATTGTATACACTTGTATACTGAATACTACAATTGTATACTGAAGTCAAGTGAATGCTTTTTAAGAAAGGAAAAAATTGCTAGTTTTGTACAAATATGTAATATTGTTAATTTTATTAGGGAAATTATTCATATTTTTGTGCAACCAGTGATATAGGCCTATATATATATATGGGCTAAAATATCTTAGTTGTAAAAGCTAATAAAAAATCATCACTGCCACTAATAATGAGTATTATAAAATTCTGAAGTGGTCATGGCAATTTGGCATATTATTTTATTTATAAATGTCATATTGTTACAGGTATATGCAGTGGCGGATTTCCGCACAGGCGCACGCGCCTGGGGCCTCTTAAATAGAGGGAGCCTCAAATCTCAGGTCTCAAAAAAAAAAAAAAAAAAAAAAAGTTTCTTTTTTAATTTTTAAACTCATCATTATTACCGTTACTGAATAAAAACTATAATTTAATATGAGAAGTTAGTAAACTCTTATGTGAATATTCCTACATATCTATGCGAACTAAGTGAATCTGAAGTAGAGTACGTATTATCATTAATGCTTAGTTGTGCCATTTTCTCATTTAAACATTATTTAAAATATGTATGAAAGAACTGCGCAACACCAAATCTAGAGCGCATGCTATAGTAAAAATGTGCGCGTAGAATGCACACTGTAGTGGTACCAAAAATATTTAGGGGGGCCTCAAAATTGAATTGTGCCTGGGGCCTCTTAAGTGCTAAATCCGCCATTGGGTATGTGAGAATCATTTTGAATCATAAACAGTTCACAGGGCATCTGAATTTCACAGGAAAAGAGAACTACATGTCACAAGTATCCAAAATTAATTCACGGAGCCATTCCATCACAATTTCCAAACTGTCCAAGCTACTTATTATAACAGACATTTACAGGAGATAGTCCTGAAAAGAAGAAATGAAAATTATAAAAAAAAAAAAAAAAAACCCACCTTGATAAGGCCCTGGAAAGTTGCAATAAAAGTAAAATTATTATGAATCAGCTTGTGAATTCTACAGATTGGCATAGCTAGCAGAGTGTATGAATAGACAAAGTACAAGGACTGGTACGAAAGTAATGCCTCCTAATTTTTTGCTTTCAAATGTGCCACTGTTGATCATTTTGCATGTCGTTCAGTGGTAACTAGAGGTCTCTGGTTTTATCATACTGAGTGGAACTGTGATTGTTCTCGTGAGCACAGCACACAGATAGTTGTGTGCTGTGCTCACAAGTGGTGGATAAAATGGTGGATGTTACAGATATACGTATCAAGCAAAGGGTGGTGATTTGAATTTCTTACCAAGGAAGAAGTGATGCCTATCGAAATCCATATGCATCTAAAAAATGTTTATGGTGACAATACTATAGATGTGAGTTCAGTTTGACATTGGATAAGACACTTTTAGAGTGGGGAAAGTGACATTACTGTCAAGTCCCGAAGCAGCCGGCCAATAATGTCAGTGACAACAGAGAGCTGGATCGACACGCTGATTAAAGAGGACTGCTGCATTAAAACATGCAAGGTGTGCAATGTAGAAGGTATTGGGAAACCTGCTGTGATAACCATCATAAAGGAACTAAAATACAACAAGGTTTGTGCCCAGTGGGTCCCAAAAATGCTGACATATGAGCACAAAGAAGCCTGGAAGGTCATCTGTACAGAACTTCTCCAGTGCTATGAGAGAGAGAGAGAGAGAGAGAAGGAGTGGTTTTTCTTTCATACATAGTCACAGGTGATGAAACCTGGGTCCACCATTATGGCCCTGAAATGAAGAGTCAGTCAATGGAGTGGCACCATCAAAATGCACCATGCAAGAAGTTCAAAAGACAGCCTTCTGTCGGTAAAGTCATGGCGACAGTGTTTTGGGACAAAGATGGGATCTTTCTTGTGGACTTCTTGGAGCATGGCACTACAATCAACCCAGATTGATATGTGGATGTGTTGAAAAAGTTGAAAGCCCACATCGATAGAGTTCGACCGGACAAAAACCTTAATGAGGTTCTTCTTCTTCTGCATCACAATGCATGCCCCCACACCAGTCTACGCATGATGGAGGGCCATTGCAAACTAGGGTGCACCGTTTTTCCTCATCTCTCATAGTCCAGATCTTGCACCTTCCAACTATCACCTCTTTGACCTGCTGAAGGATGCACTCCATGGAACCCATTTTGTGGGCGATAACCAACTCAAGCACAGTGTCCACAAAGCCTTCTGGAGCAAGAGTAAGGACTTTTACAGGATTGGAATACAGCATCTGACTCAGAGATGGCTGAAGTGCATAGAAAATGGTGACTTTGGGGAAAAATAACAGTGTGTTAACAGGGTGATTGAGGATTAATTGATATGAAAGGCATACGTGTAGGATTTAAATTTTCTGAGGAAAAAAACAGGAGGCATTACTTTCGTACCACTCCTCATACCTGAATGTTGGCATGTGACTTCAGAGAAAAATTGTATTATATTTTTATATTTAATATTTCAACCAACAACTCTCATTGCCTATTTAGTCATAATTAGTGAAGATCTGATTTTGTTCCTGTTCGTTCAGATGCTGAAATTAATAATTTAGGCAAGTCAAGATTATTTGAACTTCCTATGGAAGTGAAGTTTTAATCAAATTACTGATATCTTAGAACAGATACAAACAATTGTCAACAACAATGATGTCATGTTTCTTTTGTTTTAAAGGCTTTATAGTTTACTGAATTCAATTGCAGGCAAATGTAGTGAGAGAGCATCGGTGCTTAAATTGATATGGTGCGACGTAAAAAGAATCCATACAGATATTCTGCTTTAGCATAAATACATCCACTTTTGGTGTTTTTGATATCTCCATATACTTAAAAATTTCTATAGCATTTTGCATTCCTGATTTTTTCTCATCTAAGTACCATTTGTAGGCTCTTCTCTAAAAATAATTCCAGGTGACCAGCAGGCAAATAGCTTTCTGATTTATGCTAAACAGAAATTAGCCTTCTTAACTTCTTCAGAATGCAAAATTACTTTAATGATCAATGAAACTCAATTATAACCTTATATTGATCATAAAGGCAGAAGCATATTGGGAAATCCTTATGACACTGCTATAGGTACTTATATACGTATGATTCCAAGTGGATTTTTTGATTGTCAAATTAAAGATGTCATATTTATTTTATCTTTGGGGGAAAAACAATTTTAATTTTTCTTTAAATGTATAAAAAGCATGGGCCCACTCCTGTGGATTGTGACTGATACCTATTTTTTCATAAAGACCAATGAAATTCTGTAACAGTGTAAAAATCTGATAAATGATACCTTTTTATGTATGGGGAAGTCTTGCAGCTAGGATTAAGCTGCAAGACTTCCACTTTTCAAACCATATGCCAGAAGCTCCTACTAGATTTTGTTAGACCAATATTATCCAATTCTTGCTGATTAGGGAAAACGTGATGTTTTACTTAAACAAGCTTCTGGGGTGTAATCCAAATTGTGTTGTTCACCAGATCAATCATCCAATTCTTAAGACTCTTCTCTGGAAGGTGGATTGCAAATTTGCAAGTCTTCATTGTGTGGCACTGGGGCAATAGAGGATGGTATGTTGGGAAATTCACTACAGCTTTTTGATTCATAGTCTTTTTTAACTTTGATGTATCCAACATACAAAATAAGTGTCATGATAGTTTGTGGGCTCTCCTCCATATTCAACATATAGAAAAAGGTATACACTTACTCATGCTATGAATACACCCCCCCCCCACTAATGTTGACACAGCTACCACAGCAGAAATGAGATGGCCATAACTGTCATTGTCACCCACAGGCATTTCAAAATAGGCTCTGCATGATTGCAAAACTTAGTGCCACCAATAATGTTATGCTTTACCTGTTTCAGGCTTATATACTATCCACAAGCATAGCAGAATGAGTCAGAAGATAATTTACACTTTATTTGGTAGCAACTGCAAAAAAAAAACTTATTATAATATGAATTCTGCAGGATCTTATATTATGTTATTGATACACACTAATGTAATATAGATTTTCTGGAGTTGGTATCAACTGATCACCTGCTAATGAGATTACCGTGAACAGGTAATCTTCTCTGGGAGCTGCTATGTTGATTTTTTTTTTTATTACTTAAAACTTACTGATTTTTGTTTAAAACGAAAGTGCACTCATTACTTGGTTTTCACAAATGCTTAGAAAGCAAAAGTTGTAGTCTACTGCCATTGTTATAGTACCAATATAAATATGGTTTAGTAGTAGTCTTCTATATAATTCTGTAGGCATATAGTAACATCAGAAATCCATAATTGTTTTTTTTTAAACCATACACTATAATTATATCATAATAAAAATGTGATCTCATAACATAATTGTATAACATAGTACATAACAGAGCAAAGAACTTAAAATAATATAGTAAATGAAATTTCTAAGAAATCTGTTATACATGTTATACTACATTATGTTATACTTGTGACTCAAGTTTCATATGGTATTCATAAATTTAGATTACAATCATGCCTCAGACTAAGAGCAGCAAAGCAAAATGCTCAAAGCAGCAGAATGCTTTGACTTGAGAGAGAGAGAACTGCTGATGGCAGTTCTTTTAAGAATCAAGGATTTGTGATGTGTTCTGCTTGTTGTCTATTTGAAAAACTACCTTTAGCCAGACATGACACAGCCAAAATGGATAACTTTGTGTTTGTTGTAAAGAACATGAGGAGGTTAAGCATGAATTCAGCACTGTGATGAGCTTACATGAGGGCTTGAGGGACAGGGCTGATACCCTCAAAGCAATTAAAGGGAGGGACCCATCAAGCAGTCAGCTCAATGCTAGAGCCCATGCTCTAGCAGCAGATAACGCAACATCTCAAATGGTTGAGATCTTTGGTCCCATGTTAGTCGTGCTCTTGGCAGAGAAATGGGAAATATATTGTGTAAAAAGGATAGGTGGAATATGACCAGGGTATGTGTGCCAGGAACTAACGTTGATGACAAGGTAGACAGGTACCATCTTTTAAGTGCACAAAAAGTGATATTATTGTATACATTGATACTAATGAATATTAAGAGTAAGAGATCTGAGGATTTGTTTAAAAAGTACAGGGAAATACTGAAAAAAATTTAAGGAGTTGATTAAATTTGCTCTCATCTCATGGCACCTCCGTAGCCAGGTGGGCAGGAGCAGCAGTGCATAGCACATGATTCTTGATTAGACCGGGGTTCGAGCCTGTGACCACCAAATACGGAGGATGCGAAAAGGTCAAGGAATGACCACTGCATATCCCTGGAGCAATATGGCCTTAGTTGCTAATGCTCCTAAAAAAAAAAAAAAAAAAACCAAAATCTCATCTCATAGTCCTTCCTCTCGTGTAGACACGATAGGAGTGTGATGAGAGCATTATCAATCAATTCAGCCCTTGTGAAACTGCAACTCTCACATAGTAGAATTGTTCCTAGGTTGTGCTAGGTTGTGAATGTTTTTACAGGGATGCAATATATTTAAATAGAAGGGGTACAAAAATATTAACTGATGCTATCGGGGGTATTAGGTGGGTTCGAAAACTGATAGCCTGGGCAGACTGATAGATTAACAGCAGCCACAGGCAGAGGTATAAGTGATTCTTGAATTGCTTCTATTAGAACATGCAGCAGCCTGGAAAGCAAGGTGTGAGGGAATCATTATGCAACAAGCAAATATGTGGGTTGTGTTAAGGTTAATAAAAAAGCAAAAACAGGTGCATCTATACTTGCTTGTACACTAGTGCTAGGAGTATAGCAAATGAATTTGACGAATTTAACGTATTCGTTTAAGTCAACAAATGCAGATATAAAGTTGGAAACATGGCAACACTTGTTGGATTCAGCATGCAAAATACATATAAGAAACAGTTAAAATTAAATAAACAGTTTTACTATAATATTATATAAAAGATTTCATATCTTGATGATTAAGATTTATCTATTTATTTGACGAAATGCAATAATACATACACAGGTGTTAATTTGCATTTTTGTACATTTAAAATGATTCTGCAGCTTGAAAGTGACTAACAGTTTCACATTTATGACTTTTTTTTTTTTTTTTTGAAATTTTCATTAAAAATTAAAGAGCATTTAAAAAGTATATGAATTCTTATACTTCAAGCAGAATTCAGCTAAACCAAAATCTTTTTTTCATAAATAAAACAAAAATTGCAGTCCAGCACCACCATACTTGTTATGATTGAAGTTGCCCCCACTGTTGGTTTAAAAGAAGACACTACTCATTTGGAAGTGTGATATTACATAAAATAAAATAATAAAAAAAAAAAAAAAAAAAAAGTGCTGCTGCAGTCCTCTTCTTAATGTGGTGGTGAGATCACTGTTCCCTGTTAACCCAAAAATCAAATAAAAACTTTCTTAATGCTGTGTAATACTTTAACGAATTATTCTAATTTAACCACATGCAACTTCCCTAACCTAACATTATTAGGTTAGAGAAATTTGGGTGCAAAGAGCTTACAATTAAGATATGAATGCATAATGTAGCATGATTTTGATTGTTACAGGAAAACAAACACGAACATGCTGCTTCGGGAAGCAAATAATTCTGGTCGATAAGTTATGTATATCAAAATGACTGGCTTCATTCATAAAATGAACAGCTGGAAAGAATATCCAGTACTTGTAAAAAACTTTGAAAAAATAATAATAGTCACTTTCTGGTCCATTTGTAATTTTAAGTACCTTTGAGGAACACTGTGGGATATTAAACTGATGATGTATAATCCATGTGTAGCTCTGAAGCATTTTTTGGAATGGCTCAAGTATTCTAACTTTTACACATTCATAGTTTTAAACTAATTTGAAAGTAATGGCAATGTTGTTTTTGGTTTTTAGGGACATTAGCAACTAAGGCCATATTTATCCGGGGATAGCGGTGGTCATTTCCTGACCTTTCCGCATTCTCCGTATTTGGTGGGCATGGGCTCGAACCCCGGTCTAATCAAGAAGCGTGTGCTATGCACTGCTGCTCCTTCCCACCTGGCTACGGAGGCGCCACTAATTTGAAAGTAATGGCAAACTGTAATTTTGAGGGATATTAAACTGTCAATGTATATAATCCATGTGTAGCCCTGAAGCATTTTTTGGAATGGCTGAAGCATTCTAACTTTTACACATTCATAGTTTTAAACTAATTTGAAAGTAATGGCAAACAATACTTAAAAAAGATACCTAAACTTTATAAAATTTCAGTAAAAGTCATAAATTATACGAATTCCTCTCTCTCTCTCGTAATATACGTCTATTAAAAAAATAATGCCTGGATAATATAAGAGAATTTCTATGCTTGCTACGCCAGTCATAGACCTGAAATGATAAGTTGATGTAAATTCTGTATGGCTTCATTATTGAGCCGGCAGTACAGAGTACTGGCAGCTCATTAATGATTTTTTTGATTTTTTGATTTGGTAGTTGTTGGTGCATCGGCTTCTGTGGCCATATTGCACCTCCCAAGGTTTTTGCAGTACTTTGATCCAAGCCCGAGGCGGGAATCGAACCCGCGACCTTTGGGTTGCCAGGCAGGTACTTTACCCACTCGGCTAGCCTGGTCGGCGCCCAATAATGAAGGGAATAATTTCAGCAACTGGGTATGATCCACGAGTGCACTAGTTTCAGCTTGAAAATAAGTGAACTAATAAAGAGTGGCACCATTCTAATTCTCAAAAGCCAAAGCATTTGCAGGAAAGTTGATGTTAAACATTTTAGTACAAAAAATGGGGTTATTTTGATTTTGATTCCTGCAATCCAGGCCAAAAGCATCATTGATTGATTTCAAGAAAAGGGTTTTAATTTTGCAATGGGCAACAGAGGGAACAACAATGTAAAGTAATGGTGACCCTTACCATATGTTCAAATGTAGCTTTTCATTTGAACCATCCCTGTACTTGGGATATATCTTTCAGTAATCAATACCTACGTTACTGTGTTCACATAGGACAGCTCTCCCATATGCATGAGCACTTCTGAGTTTGACACATCTGTTAATTGTTGTTGTTATTTTGGTTTTTAGGAACATTAGCAACTAAGGCCATGTTGCTCCGGGGATATGCGGTGGTCATTCCCTGACCTTTCCACATCCTCCGTATTTGGTGGTCATGGGCTCGAACTGCGGTCTAATCAAGAAGCATGGGCTACGACTGCTGCTCCTGCCCACCTGGCTACGGAGGCGTCAACACATCTGTTATAAAGGCTAGGTTGACAGAAATAAAATTCATTTAATTTCAGCAACTGTATCCATAATTGAAATATGTCAAAATTTTCTAGTGTTAATTTTTTTTTTTTTTTTTTTTTTTTTTAGAAAATAGTGTTACCTATTGCTATTATGAAAATGATATTTTAGTTATGGTACGGTATAGTATTATATTGCTGACCAGAAAAAAAATAAATCAGTCAACTACTGAGTGCCTTGCACTCAGGATGAAAGGTCCGTAGTCACATATGGTCATTAGTGTAGTATCTCAAATAGAGAGCTTTATGGTAACTGAAAAAAGTTTCAAGTAAAAAAGTTTCAGTTTCAAGTTTCAAGGCTTGGCCTAAAACTGAGGAGCTAACGAAAACGTTTGTCTACTTGAGCCTTTCCAGTTGTTGTGAATGACAACGGTGGGGGTAGTGACTCTGAGATCTTCCTGGAAAAGTGATTAAAGTCTTGGGGGAGAAGCGACTGGCAAGTGAGGGCCGTGCAAGACTGTGCAGGGACCTCCCCATTGCCGCTGCCACCTCAACACTGGCTCTCTGAGTACCTCCTTGCTGGGAAAACTCCAGCTTTAAAAATTGTTAAAAAATACTTCTCGTCACAAAATTTATAAATGACATTTATAGAATTATTAGGTAACTATTTAGCAACCTTTTTGTCACCAAAAGGAGAGTTACTTAGTATAAAGAAGCGCACTATCAAAGTGCAATAAAAAGTTGGTTTTTAATTTTAACACAAAAAGTAAATGATAGATTTCAATCAGAATAGTTTCCCCTGATAAGCATCGAATAACGCATAGCTAATGTGATTTTTAAATTTTTAGCACTACAAAAAAAACTAGGGAAGTTGTGTTTTGCTGCCAATGTGATGTGGGGGAGAAGTAATTCATTTAACTCATTCATTTAACTCATGTGAAGTTCAGTGCAACAAGTTTGACAAAAAACACTTGCAGTCCAAAGAAAATATCTAAACACACACAGCTCTGTTTTTCAAATCTATAATAATCTACTCTAACACACAATTAGCTCCATCATGTATTTATTAATAAATAAATCTATGAAACATTTTAAAATATTCACAAATGCATTAATCATTAAAAAAAAAAATGAAGACAACGAAATGTCTACATAAGATTACGTTTTCTAAATCATATCCAGCATGCATGTACACACAGGGAGAAAAAACAATTAAGTTTTTTTTTTTTTTTCATTCTTTGCAGTTATTCATCATATTGGAGGTATTGCTGGATGAAGGTCTCCAATTCACTGTTTAAATAACCTGCTTTGTTTCTAGAAAGAAATAAAAAATATATAAAACAATTACTTTATAGAAACCATTTTTAAAACTATTTTAAAGAAATACAGACTGTAAAATTATGAATTACAAAAAGTTAATACAGAACTGTAGAAAGATATTTGATCTAAATAATGTAATTATTTTTTTAAAACTGAACCTACAAGGTTAAAAAGGCCTATAATGCTAGCATCAACATCCACACTCTGTTATGACCATTTTGGCTACCTTTATTGCTAATTATATGAAATTATAACCATAATATTTAGTTTAATAAGAACTATTTACAAATAACAATTAAGAAATAAACAGGCACTATGTACAAGGAAATACACTAGTACCAACCCCAATAATAACAAAAATGGGCTACTATAGCTTTTCATATCCAAGGCAGTCTAAAGTAGTTTACAAAGAGTAATATTAATCAACAATGCAATTCACTAACAGCCTCCACTGTAGCTCATTTCACAAATGGAAAATCAAGAAATATAATTTGTAAACTTCCTATACTTTATTGCTTTAATCCTTAAAAAAACATGCATGTAAGCAGAATATATCATTTTTATCTTAAGGAACAGCAAGTGTTACTAATGAGAATGTAGTGCTTGCTGTTCACTTGACTGGCAGCTGGCATAACTTAAAATTTTCATAGCTAGCAAAGACTAGGCAATTTGAGAATAATAAACCTTTCCCGGAATGCATTCTGTTTTCTCACTGGTAATGGGGTATTCTAAGTCTGTAGAGATAACTACCTCAATAACTCAGCCTACATAACTCTCTCTCTCACATATAGAAATTTTTGAAAGTTAACACTAAATTCTGTATTAAATATATCTTGACTTAAAATTTTAAAGTTGGCAGATTTGATAGTTTATCAAAATGTTATGGTCTAGGAATGCACTATAAAGATGTTTAACTGCACAGTTTAATATCTAACTTGATATCCTGGAAATTTAATTCTTAAAAATTAAAGATTGTAGAAATGTAAACAGCAACAATACTGTACCTTAATATTCTGGCTGTCACACTTGATGCATCTAACTTCTCAATATCCTGATCTAAATATTTCAGTTCTGCCTGCATATCTAACACTACTTCATCAACGTGACGGCATAAACGAGCAAATGTGCTAGATAGCTCCCTGTATATAAAGAGAATACAAGATCATTTAATACTGAGAAGCAACATTAAATGTTTAACAACTGCAGTTACATCAATACTAATAAATGATACTCAGAAAATACAAGAAACTGTGAGATAAGGTTGCATGAAAAATAAAATTAAAAATGTACAGTACTACATTAATTATATTTGCAATGTGGAGGGAATTTGGAAGGTCAGAAGTAAGAATGTCTAAATGGATGAGAAGAGCAGCAATAATAATAGGCTTTTTCAGGTATCCATACACATTATCTTGAACATATATCTCAAAAGTTTCAATTTTAATATTCTAAAAGGTTTGAATGAATGAACACAACTTTGTGTGACTCTGGAGAGAAATTTACTGAATGGTCGGTATGTACTGCTCCTTAAAGTATAAGGCTAAATAGCAGCATCAAGTTAAATAATGTATAAAGCACTGTAAAAAGATGCAGGAAAATACATGGACATAACTGAATAAGAATATTAGTGAAATAAACAATACCAAAATGTTTAAAAAGAAAAGCCAACCCCTTTGAAGGGAATGACACATACAAGAACTCCCGACTTACGCAAATTCGACTTTACCTAAGTTTTTGCCGGCCGGTGCAAACTGAAAAAAATATGGAAACATAATTTGCATCTGAAGGGATAAATGGAGATATGGTTAAAATATCGTAATGTGAACCCAATAACATTTTTTTTTTTTTTTTTTTTTTTGCAATTCGTTCCTTGGAAGTTGAAAATTTTGCTATATTATTAAGCTATTTATCTCTCTAAAAGGTCATATTTATAATGGAAATTGCACTACCCTTTCATCATTATCATAAGTTCCCGTTATAAGAATCAATTTTGAATGCCTTTGTGATATTTTTCTAAAGCACATTTCTGGAGGTCAATGACCAAAATCAATAAAAACAATTTGCACTTTTCAGTTTAGTGGGCTTTTCTGTTAGGGCAATCTATTATAAACTCGATCTTATTGCATTTGTGATAATCCTGATAACTGGAATTCTGTGGGTTTTTACGTTATGGTATTATGGTGAAATGTGTTCCCTTCACTGAAATCTTCAATCATATAAAAAACAAATTTTCAGAAACTTCTCTTCATTCCTATTTACGTATTACAATGATGAAGGGAAAGGGACCAACGGAAAGTGCAAGTGGTGGTAGTGCCAGGAAATGAAACAAAATTGATTTAGAAATGAAGATGAAAATGATTAAGTAGAAAGTAGGACAAAGTTTATCATCTATTACAAGGGAATTAGGCCATGCTGCTTCAACATTGAATACTATTTTAAAGGACAGTGCATGTATAAAAGAACATGTCAAAGGATCAATGTGTTTAAGATCAACAGTAATCACAAAATAGTGTTCAGGTGCTAAGTCAAAGATGGAACAGCTGTTAACAATATGGATGAAAAATCAGATTCAGAAGCGAGTGCCCCTGAGCCTAATGACCATTCAAGCAAAAACAACAAGTATTTATAAAGTTATTAAGGATAAGTATGGCAAACCCCAAGCCAAGTTCATGGCAACGGGTGGTTTAATAGGTTCAAGCATCATGCTGGTTTCCAAAACATTAAAGTATGAAGTGAAGTCTCCAATGCCGATTCTGCAGCTATTCAACACAGCAAATTTTTAACATCGACAAGACTGCACTGTATCGGTAAAAAAGGCCGGATCGAAAATACATTGCCAAAGAGGAAAAGATAATGCCAGGTTTCAAGGCTTCAAAAGATAGTTATTATTATTATTATTATTTTGGTAGTTGGCGCATCGGCTTCTGTGGCCATAATGCACCTCCCAAGGTTTTTGTAGTACTTTGATCCAAGCCTGAGGCGGGATTCGAACCCGCGACCTTTGGGTGGTCAGGCAGGCAATTTACCCACCTGGCTAGCCCGGTCGGCTCAAAAGATAGGGCCATGCTCTTGCTTGGGGCCAATGCAGTGGGAGATTACAGATTAATACCACTGCCTGTGTACCATTCTGGAAATACTTGTGCATTTAAGGGCATCAATAAAGCCACCCTACTAGTGCATTTCCATTTGAACCAGAGTCCATGGATAACAACATCTCTCTTTGATTGGTTTAAATTGGATTGGTTTAAATGCTGCTTCATTCCTGAGGTTAAAAAATATTGTAAAGACAACAACATTCCTTTCAAGATTTTGCTTCTATTAGATAATGCTCCTAGACATCCTTCACAGCTAGATGATTTCAATTAGAACATGAGATTCATATTTCTACCGCCAAACACAACTTCAGTCATCCAACCTATGGATCAGGGTGTTAAAATTTAAAAGCATACTATTTACGAACATTTGCTCAGGCATTGTCTGCAGTAGATGATGAGAAAAATTTTATGTTAAGAGACTTTTGGAAATCTTACAATATTTACCATAACATCTTAAACATTAATAAGGCCTGGGCAGAAATTACTAAAAGTTGTTTAAATGGCATATGGAAGAAAATATGTCCATGGCATTTAAAAGGCTTCGAAAGGTTTCAAAAAGACGAATCATATGAAGAGGTTACAGATAAGATTGTAAAGGTTGCAGAGCTAATAGAGAAAGAAGAAAAGGAACTATCTAATGAAGAATTTATTGACTTGCAGGCAACAATAACGAAAGAAGAAAATGCTGACGAAGCTCAAGATGAACCAAATGAGGAATCAAGATGTTTCAGAAGATGGATCCTGACAGTGAACGATTCTGAAAAGTTAACAGAGGGGTGAATGATATACTTGCTTGTTACAAAGAAATCTATGATGAAAAGAAAAAACCACTGTCCAGTCATCCATTAATATGTTCTTTTGTAAGGTTGAGCGGCCAACCCCTTCTAAATCTCCCCAGCCCTCAACCTCCGTAGCGGGGTACTTATCGGCTGAAGACGTCAATTCTGGCAACGATACTCGAGAGGTAAAACTTACTGATGCAATTTTATAATTTTGAAATTTATTAAATTGCACATTTTTATAATTTTTCCTGCAGATGAGATAAAAAATTTAATAAATACAATAAATAATTCGATTCACATGTTCGTTGAACATTTCTTTTTTGATTCAATCAATTCAGTGAGCACAGCTGCGAGTGCTGCACAAGCATGGGGGAAATTCCGACAAGTAGAGTTCCGCAGAACGCAACCCTTACGTTAAGCAGGGAGTGGCCATACTTTGTAAAAACAAGAACGTTGTATAAACTGATTTTGTATTAATACAAAATTCTACTAAACATACAAACAATTACATATGCATTATTACATGTGAGTGCTGTCTAAAAAGTAAGGTAACATGATTTAGAGAGAAACTGCGTTTCTCTATAATAGAAGTTCCTAAAAAAATAGTGTATAATCACCTCGCTTCCAATTTGCCTTCCAATCTGACCTTGAATAGTGCAAATGAAATAAGCAGTCAGAAAATTCAAGTCTGAAAAGACTTTAGCATTCAAAGCCACATTCTGCATATTTTAACTAAAATAAATTAATATATTTTGTGAGGCTTTCCCATCTTCTACTAGACATCTAAACTCCCCTGCCTTCAATTAAGACATAAGTGTTATTAACTTCTGTTCAACTTTGTAGATGATAGGTGACTAAATAAATCAAAATGGGTGTCTCATTTGAAGCATAGCTTAATTGCAGTTATCTTTTATAGGTATAGTTGATGAATTTGAATTACTGATCAAATCATCAAATGCAGCCATATTGGAGACATCGTGACAGTCAGATATGAAGCACTCATAATTGGAATATGGTGAATACAGAAAAGACAGGAGGGGTTATGCTCCTAGTTAAGGAGCATATAAAATCTAAGGTATTCATCCAGTAGACATGGATGACCAGCGCAATACTGAGTCAGTTTAGTTCCAAACTGACATTGTCATTGGTTCCAAAACAAAAATGGGGTAGAAGTGTGTTTTGGAACCAATGACTGTGATGAATATAATGAACAACTGTTTAGACGTATAGAGTGAGAGAGAAAATCAGAATGTCTTATAATGGGGTAGGCAGGCTTTAACTTTCAAGGTACGACTGGACCTAGTGGGTTGGTTACACATACAGTGGCAAGACTTTTGTGGATTTATTGGATGACTGTTTTCTACATGAGCATGTTAGAGAGACAACAAAAGGGAGTAATACTCTTGATCTCATTATCAGCAGTGATTATTCACACATTAAGAATCTGCAGATAAAATAACCACTAGGTGGCAGTTATTTCAATGTATTGATGTGGGATTTACTTACAGATGTAACTACTATCAAGGGTAAAGGGATGGGGTTTTCCTTTCGTAAAGGCGACTACAATGGTCTCAGACAGTTTTTGAATTCTATACAGTGGAACCAATTGATGATATTACCATTAGCCAATTCTAAATGGGAAACCATTAGCCAATTGAAGGAATTTATTACAGACGCTATTCATACCAAATAAGAAATATTGTTCAGGGTTTAGGCCTATACAGATGTCAGATGAACTAGAGAGACTCGTGGCAGAAAAGACAAAATGCATTGGATGCATATAAATTATAAGGTGACCCAGAAGCTTATGGTAGATATAAACTAGTCTGTAATCAAGTCATAAAAGAGGCTAGACAAGCAAAAGATTTTATTCCACATACCAGTCAGTTGGTTAACTGAGTAATAGAAGAAATAAACAGATCTACAATTATCTTTGTGATTAGTGGTCGTGGAATAGAGTTTGTCTTCGTTTACTGCTCTGCACTCTACATTCTTGTCATGGTTTAGAAATGGTGGAATCTGGGAAGATGTTTTCAGAATTGCAATTAGTATTAGTAGTGGCAAATGATGCAAAAAAAAAAGCAAACTTATAAGCATCAGCCAAAATGACTTGTATCCCCCTCTATGGTAAGCATGGGCTTGGCACACCCAGGGTCCTGAGCTGGATATCATCATTCTTCTCGATTTCTTGGCGATTCCCTTTCACTTCTGACTCTTGTTTTCTCTCTCTCTCTCTCTCTCTCTCTCTCTCTCTCTCTCTCTCTCTCTCTCTCTCTCTCTCTCTCTCAGGGTAATTCAGAATTTTTTTTTTTTTTTTTTTTTGGCTGGTGCAGCATAAGCCTCAGGCTTCCTTGCACTATATGGCTAATAATAAAATAATAATTAATTTTTCTAGTTCCTCCAGGAATTTACTCAAACTATCCACTTCCACAACAACAATTGGAAGCTTGTTATAACAATCAACCATCTGCTGGCTGAATGCAAACTTTTGCCCATCTATCCTGCTACCATTTGAATTCATGCTCCTTAGCTTCAACAATTTCTTCTCTACTTTCCTCTAAGTTATCACAAAATCATTTAGCTCCCTATTAGAATTTGTTGAACTTCTGGCAGTATCCCCTTTCCTAAAGAATTCCTCATATGTGAATGCAGATGCACAATACCTATTCACTATAATTTCTAGTAACTAACAGACTGGTTTAAATTAACCTTTATTAAAATAAATAAAATAAAATACAAGCATTTAAATACATAAAAATAAAGTAATAAAACAGATGCATTTGGTAGTTAATGTACGGTGCACTGAATATATATATATACACACACTAGATAAAATAACAGAAGATGACTGGGCACGATCATAAAATCACAACTCTGGTGCTGGTAACTTAGTATTACACATGTACTGAATGCTAGTGTTCATTGCACTGTAGAATGCCAGACTCCATAATGGGGTGTATATAAACTCCCCTATTACGATTCATAGTTCAGCTACAGCTGACTATATGGAGTGATTCGAGCCACGAGTGCTGGCAGTAATCACCTGCACCCCCCCCTCCATGGTGAGTATGGGCTTGGCACATCCAGGGTCCTAAGCGTGCCCAGTGAACAGTCGACATTTTCTATGTCACATCAGGGATCAGGGTTATGTTGCTCGACCAAATAATCTCCACAAATAATCTTTGAATGCTCCACATCAGCAGAGCATTCAAAGTTAGCACTGTGGAGAGCCATCGCATGCTCTGAGACATGATCTTTTAACTTCCTGGCAGTCTCATCAGCATAACACATCCAGTCATGTAATACAGTAAATAGAACAACTGTAGAAAAGGAGGAATAGGCATTTTCACTATGGAAATGATGGAATGCAATTTCCTACCAGGAAATTGTAATGGTAAAATGTATATGGTAAGAATGTAAGATTCTAGCAAAACATTCATTATAATCTTCATATGATGGGTTGCCAGCTTCTGCAATTTTATGGACTCCTGAAGATCCATAAACCTGGTATTCCCTTGCATCCTACTGTTTCTTGTTGTAACACGTCAGCATATGAACTTACCAAATATATTTCCAGGTTGTTAGGCTCTAGCAATGTGCATTTTTTACATATAATTAAGGATTTTATCATTTCTGAGGGAGAGGTCATGGTTTCCATTGATGTGGTCTCCCTGTTCACTTCTGTCCCTGTGCAGCAGGCTATTGCTTGTGCGAGGTGACTTTTGGATGAGGATGCTACCTTGAAGGACAGGACCTCGATCTCTACTGATGACACTATACTGCCCTCAATTTGTGTTCGACTGGTAGCACGATCATGTTTAATGACTCTGTTTCGTCAGATCCAAGGCACAGCTATGGGTGTCCCCGTCAGTTCCATCACAGCTAGTATTGCTAAGGAGCAACTTGAGAGTTGTATATATTTTGCAGCTACCTGTTCCCATCACCCTCTGGTGTCGACATGTCGATGATGTCTTTGCTGTTGTCCCTCAGGGTTCAGAAATTGACTCCTTCAATATCTCAATTCTCTTTCACCCTTAATTCAATTTACTATTGAACTGGAAACAAACGATATCCTTCTTTTCTTAGATGTCTTAATCCAACGTGGGTACACACTTTAGAACCTTCATCTTCAGCAAACCTATGTGTGCAGACCAATTTACTAATTATGAGTATACACATCCTCCTGGACACCTACGTAGCATTGCTCATACTTTGTTTACCCACGCAGGGACACATTCCAGTTCCATTAGTGATAGGCAATTGGAGACAGCGGTTATCCCCTAGTGTTCTAGATAGATGTGAGTTATAAGCCATCAGTTTTATCACCCAATCAAATCCTCCCCACGATAATGACTATCTCTATTGCTTATCTCTCCTATTATCTGGGCACATCAGAAAGCCTTGCTAGAATCATAAGCTGTAACTATATAAAGTGTGTGAAATTCCATCATTTCCAGAGTGAAAATACCTATTCCTCCTTTTCTGCAGAGCGGTTCCATTTACATAACACATCCCACAATCCAGACATGGATTGTGGGATGTGTTATGTTGGTGAGACTGCTAGGAGGTTTAAATATTGTGTCTCAGAACATGAGGTGGCTCTCCGCACCACTAACTTTGAATGCTCTGCTGTTGCTGACCATTACTGCGTCGAACATCATAACCTTGATCCCTAACACGATATTGAAACCATCAACTATTCATGCGATTACTGATCGGGCGCATAGATTTTGGGACCGCAAGTGGCTCGAGAGCCTACGAATTAGTTCTATTGGGAATAATATAAATAGAGACAGGGGAACACGCATTCATCCCCTCTTTGAGGCGGTAATCCTTGGAGGGGATGAACGTTTTCGCCTGGAATGCCCCCGAGCCGCTTCCGGTTCCAACATGTACGGGAACAGTACACATTTTAGTGAGATGCACCGTGAACCTGCTGGTATATAATGAGGCACCGCAGAATAGAAGTGCACTGTTGAGAAAGAAGGCAGAAGCCTTTGAAAACTTCAGTTATTTTAGCGCTTTTAATCTAGTATATTTTATTGCATTTTAATTCAGTATTTTATTATCAGTAACATTTTATTTGTATAATCACATTTATTTTGTTTGATCTACTGTAAATTTATTGTAAATTTAAATATAAAGCTTTTTAAGATTTTGGTTTTCGTTTTTACGCGATTACTGCCAGCACTCGTGGTTTGAAGCACTCCACATTGTCAGCTGAAGCCGACTATGAATCGTAATATGGGAGTTCATATACATCCCATTCTGGAGTTTGCCATTCTACAGTGCGATGAGCGCTGGTTTGTTATGCATGCATAATACTGCATTACTGGCACCAGAGTTGTGATTTTACAATCATGCCCAGTCATCTTCTGCTATTTTATCCAGTGTGTGTATATATATATATATATATATATATATATATATTTACACTCAGTGCACCCATGCACTAACTAGCAGATGAAGGGATACCTCACACCAAAAGCTTCTATTTTATGTATTTTTGTGTTTTATTTACATATATTTTATATCTGTTTTAGTGTTTTATTTACATATATTTTATATCTGTTTTAGTGTTTTATTTACATATATTTTATATTGTATTTTCTTTTATTTACATATATTTTATATTGTATTTTCTTTTATTTATTTTAATAAAGTATAATTTAAACTAATCTATCAGTTGTTACTATAAATTATAGTGATATACAGCCAGACGTTCAAGGCCTATTTTCTAATACGTATCCTCAAAAAGGCCTCTGAGGTTGGGAGAATAGTTCATATCACAAATTTAAATAAATACACCAACCGTTTTGATTAAAATAGTTTAATACTGTAAAAATATAAAAATATAAATATAATAAAATGTACCAAGCGATACAGTGGATACTGTAAAACAATATTTACAAAACTGATTTACTATAAAATAAAATAATTTATTACGAAAATGTTAAAATACAATAAAATACGAAAATTAAAAGAGATAAAACAATGATTGTAGCTTTCGGGGGCATCCGCCTCCTTTCTCAACAACAATGCTACTTGGGCAACACATCCTTTAGTATCAGGTTCACGGCACCCGTGGTTGACCAGGCGCATGTTCAGTATTACTTTCACATGCGCCAGAACCGGTGGAAACGAGAAGCGCTCATCTTACATCTGAGCACTGCCTCAGATGTGCTAATTTATTCATTAGAAACATAACTCCCTCCCATCTATCCTTCCTGTACACATTATATTCATCACAATAAAATTCTGCATCTCAGATGGGCACATTACTTAACCAATACTTCATCAAATTTATTTACTTTATTCCTATGACATATATACATATAGACATGTATATGTATGTTTTTGCTCTTAGTTAACCTAATATAGTCCATATATTTCCTTTTTCTATAGAGATCACTCCTGTCCTCACCAGCAGGCCTAGTAATCCCCTAATCCATGTTTTCTAGACTGCTGCAAGAATCAATTTTTCCTCTTCTTGTGGCTGCCATTCAACTATTAGTCTGTGTAGCCCCCCCCCCCCCCCAGTTAGCAGTTTTCTGACTAGGCTAACACTGTGTCAATAGCATCAGCAAATATTCTTGCACCCTTTCTTTTTAAGTGTATTCCATCCCTGTGAAAAGTCTCTCCTGTTAACAACACCGACTATGCTGATAAAAATTCTACCAAATGGGTCTTGAACAATCTCTGCAGAGACAAAGTGAGTCAAGTCTCACATCATGTACTCCCTCCTATCATGCCTACAGAATTGCAAAGATCAGAATTTACAATTGCAATTGAAAATTCTGAGATCACTTATTCTTCAGATCATTACTGTGTAGAATAATATCGACCCTTGTGCCCTTAAAAGATAACATCGACTTTTGCTGCTGGTTGACATAACCTGGTCCTGTTTCACCTAAGCTTTTTGCACAATATTTCCCTATTTCTCTGAAAATAGTTACCTCCTGTGTGAACAACACTTTTTCCATGGGAAGTATCTCTGTTTTGTCTGATATATGATTGTGAGCTTGATGTTGAGCTGGAGAGCTGAGTGTTTGATTAGTCCTGTGTCTTAATTTATTTGAGGGTAATAAGCCTATTCTTCAACTTTGAATATTTCCATACATTCTTTGCAACAAAAGCTGGTAAATGCATTCTCCTTGGGCTGTGTCACATACTGCTACACGTAACTTTGCAAAAAAGGACAAAGTATTGTTCTGATCAGAGCCATGATTTTCAGAAGTTCCCTTAGAGCCAAATCATTAGTACTAATTAGAGCTTTTTGCTTGGCTGCTCCAGTCTGAGGCATTACTTTGACTGAAATTTAAATTAAAAATATCACACCAAACTATGGTGTGTAAATAATTATTTATTTATTTATTTATTTCGTATGATGTGATCAATACACGAAGGAAACAGTTTTTTCTTGCTTCCTTCGTGTATCGTGGCCGGGATATCCAACCAACCGGTTGGTTCGGCACCATCGTGATATCCAGCCCAAAGCGGGAATCGAATCCTCGACCTTTGAGTTGCCAGGCAGGCACTTTACCTACCCGGCTAGCGATTAAATAATAATAATGCTACACTATTTCAAAGTTATGCAACAGCGGTACATACTACACTAGAAGATTACATTACACATTGTTTTGCAACTGCAAAACAATGTGTATTATTATACCACACATTATTGCCACCAAGTACAAAACAATTTTAATATTAATTTTACATCTGTGGAATTAAATAAAGAATATTAAATAATGATGTTTAAGGCCTTAAATGGCCTGAGTATGCTCAATGCTGATGGAATACTTACTCTTGCTACATACATGAGGGGCATAAATTCCAATTGAGAAAGGATGGTTGCAGGTCAGATGTGTGTAAATTTGCTTTCAGCCAGAAGGTGATTGATTGTTGGAACAAACTCCCATCTAGTGTTGTGAATAAATTCAAGGAGGACTAGACAAACTGTTATAAGGGGAGATGGACAGGTGAAATGGGAATTCTTTTTTTTTTTTTTTGGCTGTTACTGTATAAACTTGCTTTCTTGCCACTACTAATAATAATAATTATAAAATGCAATGAACAATGGTGGCAGAAATTATCTTCTAGTTCGACTCTTGTTTCTGAGCAATTTTAAAACCCAAGTAAGAAGCAATTTTGCCTACTTTATCAGATAAACAAAAATAATAACTCTGCTACTAATTTTACCAAAATGATGAAAATAAAAGCAAACAGTTTTAAGAAATATAAAAAGTCAAGTTTGAAAATGACTTCCACACTTTTTTTTCATGCTAATTTGTCTAGAATATTAATGATTATTTCCAAAAATACAAGCAAAACAAAAATTTATCACTTACTGCTGGACCTGATGACTACAATTGGCACTGGTTAAATCAACAATAAGTCTGAGCTTGCGAGTTGCATGGTTAACATACTGCTTTTTAAAAGTCCTCTCTTTTGCTTTGTTGGTCCATGTAAGACGCTCATATAAATATAATACACTATATATCCCTAGCGTAAGAGCAATGATCCTCCATCCTACTGTACGTATTAACTGTAAGAAGTGTATAACATTAATGTAAATATGTAATATTCGTGCTATTTGAATTGAAAAGAGAAACAACAACAATAGTTGCTCAAACATTTAAGTTTTTTAAATGATTCAACACTGCAACACATTCCCACATGCACACACAAGTAATATTACTTTTGTGTGTGTGTGTGGATTTTCATTCCTAAAAATCAATTATAACAGAACAAAACTTAATATTTTTGATATTTAAATTATATATCCCAGAGTTAAATGCCTTAATCATTTATGATGAAATCCACATTTGCATGATGGCATAAAAATGTGTGTCGTAGTTATTCAGAGAACATTTAATGAAATGTTAAAGACATATTGGAATTTAAGTTTCAAAATTATGAACTTTTATGAACCAAATCAGCATATGAACTTTTTCGATATTCGATAAAGTTCATAAGCTGATTTGGTTACAACTATGTAATAACGTTAAATTTGGAATCAATGAAGACATCAATTTGCTGCAATTTAATAATAAATGGATTTAGAGAGCTGTTTAATTTTAATTTGATGATAGCTAAAGAAAATGAAACGCCAATGATGACTACGATGAAGACATCAGTAAATAATGTTTCAGTAGGTAAAAATTGGGTAGCCTTATTATATTCTAACGGTGAAGAAAATTTAAATTAAAACATTAAAAAATTTTCTAATATTTTTATTTTAACTGTAATTACTTGATTAATTATAATAAAACTTGAATTTAATTTTTAAGGAACAGGTAAGTGAATATCACACATCTTTTTGGCATTAATATTTCATGTTGTTAGACCACCACAACTTCCCTTAATTACTATAGCAATTAAGGAAATAAATAATAAATAAATAAATTTTCTGTTTATACTCCGGGATGACCAAACGGTCAGAGGAGTTTACAAGATAGACAGAATACAAGAAACAGCACTGTATTTAGCAGTCACTGGCTTGAACCCTGGTCACTCGAGGCATGTCTGCTTATGCACCAGCACGTCTGACTTGGCTACGATGGAAAGTTGTGGTGGCCTCACAATCCAGCAAAAATGTATATGAATGTTTTAGGGAGGATTATTTATCAGGCAGCACTAAAGAAACTTCTCCAGAATATAAGAGATCCCATTGAAAGGATTTGGGAAACCAAAAATCCACATGCAATAAATGAGGTACATTCCATGATAGTAGGTGTATGGTGCACCTTCAACATCTCAGAATGTGACCTTAAACAACAAGTCTATATGTGGACCAATTTATGTTATTCCCTCACTAATACAGTTGCCTCCCCCACTATAGTGTGATTCACTCACTATAGCAAGTGGGGCATTAAAACTTTTTGATATTCTCCCAAAGAGTTGCAGTCTGTTTCCCCACTATTCACTCCAAACACTTGTGGAAGAGTTGCCCATTAGCAGGTGCTTGGGTAAACAAGAAGCCCCTTTGAAATAAAAATTTTAATGCAATCTTAAATTCAATTTTATAATCAACTGCTTGCCTTCAAAGATTCTTTTAATTTAATTTACTTTGAACCAATATTGTATGTAATTAATAAGAAAATGGTGAAATGTTTGCCATAAGATATGCTGCAGAGCATTTCCAATTTATGATAAGGAAAAACTATGATAAGCATCTCTGCATTAATTTTCTGTAACTATTTGCAAAACAAATAGTTACAGACATAACTGTAACAACTGCTGCAAAACAATTTAGTCACAAGCACCATTCTATGCATATTACAGAAATATACCTGGCAGTGTTATAAGGAAGGGAGACCAACTCAGGAGTTCTAATTTAATGAAGTTTATTCAAGTGTTGTTTATTAAACTTCTCTTTAGGAATTGTTTCCTGATATGAAGTTGCATTTATGCAATGTTATTTTCAGTTTAGTTTTGGTTTACAATCAGTTCAGGCTTACATATTTGATTATTTATTATTATTTTTTTTAATTGGCTGCAAAGAGGGCAAGCAAGTCAGCCAGTCCTAATAATGTCAAGCTGAAAAGGTATCAGAAAATCTTGCCACTGGAAACTAAATTGGACACTCCAAAATGATTGGATTCAGGAGAGCAAGACTTACACTGCATTTAGTGGTTTTGAGTGATCTAAAAATTAGCAGTATACACATAAAAAAAAAAAAAAAAGTAAAGTGCAGCCATTATCAACCCACTGCAGGATGGAAGCCTCCTCAACAATTCATGTTGAGGGAAATGGACCATAATCTGCCACGCTGGTCCAGTGCGGGTTGGCAGATCGACCATATTCAGCAGGGGCTTGAACTCCGGTCTACTCAAAGAGCGTGTGCTACTGCACTCTCGCTCCTGCCTACTCGGCTACGGACACATAAGGTTCCATAATTTTAAGGTAACTTATTTGTTTATTCAGCTTTTTATCTCCCATACAGCATTTGTGCTAGGAGCATTAAAAAGTTTTCTTTCATTTCATTAATATATATATGTCTTAAAATCAGTCAGAAACACTTGTCAAACCAACCAATTAAAATTGGTTGGTTGGTTTTACATGATTTACCATGGATAATTCTCCCTTGCTTAACATGGATTCATTTAGCACTGTTTTCGTGGTATTAATTAAGAGTGCTAAGTGGGGGATACCTGTGTTAATATGCTATTCCCAGCAATACTTCCAGATGTCACTGGGTGATCTGTTAATTGTTCCAGTAATCAACCAACATTTTAGAGATTTAGAGGCCAACACTAGACGACACGAAATATCAGTAATTGTCCAACAAGAAATTACAACTGCATACAGATCTGTGGTAGCAACAAAGACAGTGAAATCTATGAATATCACATTATCTCTATGAGACTGACTTTCAAGATCACCAGAAATTACCGCTCAGGATTTTGTTCTGTGTGTGTGGGGAGGGAGATATTTTAAAGAGCAGGTATCAGCATACAATACACATCCAATAGAAGATATTAAAGGGCATATTACTGCGATAACTGTATATTTTATCCAATATATCCTTGTCCGAATTGCTGTAAATGTGTCGCTGGGTGTGAATATACATATCAAAGAATAGTGGGCACTACTAACATCTCACATAGTGACATTATACAAGAGGTCTATATATCAACCAAATATGTTTATACTGCAAATGTAACTGAAGATATATGAAACCGTATTGGTTTGTCAGCTTTAAAACCATCATGTATTTAATGAACAGCAGCAATATATCTTACTGTTGCTTACATTCTCAAATCTACAGTTAGAAAACAAAATCAACATATAATAATTAGCACACAATGTTCAAACAGCCTCTGTGAAAAGGAACCAAATGCAATTTGAAAGTAATCAACAATCTTTGTTTGCAATTCAGTTTCTTGAATATAAGATTCCACACTGATTTATCAATTAGTAGAGTCTTCTTTACATTTAAATTACAGGGATGGGATACACTTAAATAAAAAGGGTGCAAGAATATTTGCTGATGCTATCGAGGCAGTGTTAGGTGGGTCGGAAAATTACTAGCTTGGGGAGACACACAGACTAATACAATAACAGTAGCCGCTGGCAGAGGTGGAAGTGATTCTTGCACTGCTTCTATTGGAATGAGCAGCAGCCTGGAAAACAAGGTGCAGGGGATTCCAGAGACTGCAGGGAGTCATTGCGGAACAAGTAAATACACGGGCTGTGTGTGTTAGGGTAGCTAAGAATAGGAACAGGTGCATATATACTTGCGTGTACACCAATGCTAGGAGTTTGGTAAATAAATTTGGTGAATTTCAGATGGTGGTCAAAACATCAAAGGCAAATATTGTTGGGATATCAGAGAAGTGGTGTCACACACATATAAGGAATGCAGAACTGGAATTTGGGGAGTACAATGTATACAGGAAGGATAGACAGGATAGGAAGGGAGGAGGGGTTATGCTATTAGTTAAGAAACACAAATTCCAAGGAAATACAGCCAGTCGACATGGCTGTACAGTGCACTGTTGAGTCAGTTTGGTGTGACATAAGCACTGGGAAAGCAAAATTGAGAGTAGGAGTGTGTTATAGACCTAATAACTCTGATGAGTATAATAAACAACTGTACAGGGAAATAGTGGGCCAGTAAATCAGTGTCTTATAATGGAGGAATTTAATTTCCCAGATATTCATTGTAATTTGTGGATTGGTCACTCACAACTAGCAAGGCTTTTGTGTATTTATTGGATGATTGTTTTCTACAGCAGCATATTCGGCAGGCAACTGGAGGCATACTCTTGATCTGATTATCAGTATTGATTCTTCATGCCTTAAAAAAGAATCTGCAGAAAAAGGAACCACTAGATGGCAGCGATCACAGTGTGCTGAAGTGGGATTTATTCAAAGAGGTAACTACCATCAGGGGTTGTTGTTTGGGGTTTAATTGTGGAAGAGCAGCTTCGGCTATATTGTGCCTGTTCAAGTTTTGTTATTTCTTGTTATGCTTTTACTGATTTCATATATTAGATATGATTGGTTAGGTTTATTAAACTGAGAAGAGTTCACTGACGTTTGATTTTTCTCCCATAATGAGTTCAAGGCTTAATGGCACATTTGAATGCGATTTTAAAGCTGATTGGTGGGCAATTTTGTATCATGGACAATCTATGATGATGTGCTTCACTGTTAGTATGGTCAGACACTGAGGGCATTGTGGAGGATAGTCTTTCATTAAGAGGTAAGAGTGTGCTAAATGTGTGTGGCCGATGCGAAGCCGGGCGAGGATAACCTCTTTGGGTCTGTTTGACTGAAAACTTGATTTTCAGGATTTCTGCTGCTGTTGGTATAATTTATTGTTTGTTTGAGATTTCCAGGTCTGCGTCCATATATTTTCAGAGGCTTTTCGATTGACATTTTTAGTCATTGAGCAGTATTTTATGCAAGTGAGAATTTTTGTTTGACGGATGTTTTGCAGTATCATCCACAAGTTCGTTGCCGAGTATTCCAGAATGTCCAGGAATCCAAGTGAATCTGACTCTTTGTTTTTTTTTTTTTTTTTTTTTTCTTAAGATGTGATAAGATGGAAAGAATTTTTCTTACATACGGATGAGATGGGTGATCTTCTGTCAGTAAAGCATATATTGCATTTAATGAGTCTGTGAAAAGGATACTTTTTACAAGAGAAGTTTTGGCAATGTGATCTAGGGCGATACTTATTGCAAACAATTCAGCACTATAGATACTGCACTCTATTGGAAGAGACTGTGAAATTATGCTGTTTGGCAATATGACTGCAGCACCAACGTGTGCATCCGTATTGGATCCATCAGTGTACAGATTAGAATAGCCAGAGAATTGCATTCCATAAGAGGAATGTATCTGTTTTATATGTTGACTTGGGATATTGTTCTGTTTCCATTTTACGAGAACCATGTCACAGTCAACTGAACTGATTTCCCATGGTGGAAGGGATGTGGAGGTATCTTGGTAGATTTTATCCATACTTAAGTTCAATTGTGAGTATTTCTTTTAGTCGGATGCCTGCAGGTTTGCATGTGTTAGGTTTGTTCGCATATAAGGTTTCCCATTTCGGATTATACAGATATTCCATGTTGGATGTCCAGGAAGGCTTTGAACTTTCGCAGCATAGTTCAGAAGAAGAACTTGTCTACGAAGACTGAGTGGGAGTTCATGGATCTCTGTGTATAGACTATACACAGGTGAGGTACGAAAGGCTCCGGAGACAACATGTAATGCACTGTGATGAATTGGATCTAACCAATTCAACACACTTTTCCTAGTTAAGGAGTAAATGGGCGAACCATAATCTAATCTGGATCTTACCATTACCCTATAAACATGCAAAAGTGAGTAGCCCCCATGTCATGGTTGATATTGCTCGTAGAATGTTTAATTTCTTTAAGCAAATGGTACGCAGATATTTTATGTGTTCTAGGAAATTTAATTTGCAATCCATTATTAGTCCTAGAAGTCGGATACCACATTTGAGTGGGATTTGTTGATTGCTTATTCTAAGTTCTGGATCAGGATGCATTTTTTTCATTTTCTGCAGAAGTGTATTGCCACTGTCTTTTGAACTGAGATTCGATATCCATTTAGTGTTTTTGGAAGATAGGTAGAAAAATTTGTAAATGTGAACTGTGTAATATCTTTGGTAGATAACTTGGTAATGATAGTAACTCTCAAGTTAGCCACTAAGTAAAAATCACAGGAATAGCAATCAAGACTTGAGAATCAACCCAAAGTTTGGATTCAAAACACCATCATTCAAAAGAGAAGTTGTCTATTAGTCAAGTAAAGGGTCATTTATTTACTCATTAGCTTATTAAAATGTAGCTGAATTATACTCAATACAAATATTAGGCCTTTGTTGCAGGGTCATAACTGTAGACGAGCGATTCCCGACCGTTTTTGACTTGCAAACCCCTTTCAACATAATATTTTTAAAAAAACCACTAAGCCTATTATTCTCTGAAATCGTATAATATTTCTGAATTTTTATTATAAAATATTTCATACTAAAAAAATTTAGTATGGAAAACATATTTATTTAACATGATATACTGTAAGATAGTAAACTAATTATAAGGAATTGTAGGAGATCTGGTTTTTCTTTCTTTGGCAATTTTTTACTTTTTATTTAATTTTATTTTACTTTATTGTTTATTATTAGTTATATTTTGTAGTTTACAATAATATACCTATGTAAATCTAAGGAGAAGCCATTATAGAATTTTTAGTGCTAATCCCCTGGAGCACTTTCACAAACCACTGATTGGAAACCGCTGCTGTAGACCAATGTCAATTTACTCTTAAACCAGACACAGCTGGTTTAAGAGTAAATTTAAGAGTAATCGTAGATTTACTCTTAAATTTACGAGTAAATTTAAGAGTAAATCTACGATTAAATTTACATCTGTGAACATCTTTAAATGCTGAAACAGAAAATGGTCTTTCTTTCTACTGAAAAGGAAGAAAAAATCTTCAGCTTGTTAATATCAACTTTAATGAGCCTGATATAACTCAGTATGTGGGAAAACAAGGAAAAAGCCACGCTTGATGACAAGATGATACACTGAAATTTACAAACTGCCATTCACAGGAATGGCCAACCAAGGGTAAAAAAGAAACCACAAATGTTTTATTTTTGCAAAAAATAAACATTTATTAAATTTTATATTAAATCTTCACATGTTCATGTGAAGATTTAATATAAAATTTACATGTATACATTTACATGTTCATGTATATATTAAAAATATTTACATATTTGTCATAGGTAAAACATGTAAATATGTTTTACATATGTTAAACAATGCAAGTGCAATTTTATAAATCTACAACATAGAGAATTAACTATATAACAATTAAAGAATTACATCATTAATATCTCATCGTATATAAGGATATATAAGGATACATAGAACATATACAAAAGTTATTTTTTTATATTTCAATTAATTTGAATTCATTGCATAAACAATTACATGAACATTGTTCTATTTTGTAAGTTTCAAATTTGGATTTATGATATTATTCAGAATTTAATAGGAATTATTGATTTTAAAACCAATAGTTTTCTACAAAAGAACATTTTACATTACCATATTATGAAATTAAGCAATGCATTTCTTCCTATTTTTTTTTTTTTTTTTCACACTTATTTTCCACAAATAATGGGTATTTGTTAGGCTAGTTTTCTGTAAGGTTTCTTTACCATTTTAAAGTAAGCTATTTTAAAAATGCCAAAAAATAAAAGAAATTAAAAAAATTAAAGTAATACATACAAATCCTCCAAGAGCTAAGGCACCAACAGCAGATTGGGAAGTTGGCGAAATTAGGGCAAGTTTCTGAATTACAGTCAAATAGTCAGCAGGTGGAGGAAGAAGAGGCCTCATTTCATTACTAGGTGTTTCTGGAGCACTAGCAATTGGTCTTGGAATCTAATATAGAAATACTATATTAGGGACTGTGACCTGATAAAGTGCTAGTTACAAAATAAGAATCTTAACACACAAAATATCCACACAGTTATTACAATAATACTTTCAATAATATTTATAACTTTTCAACTTTTCTGATACTAACCAGAAATTACAATATTTATATATGGTTGGTTATTGTCTAGATTTGCACTGTGTGTATTCTATTAGACTTAAATTAAATGAACAGTGATGGGAGTAACAGTTAATTTACAAGAATAATTAACATAACTACATCATTATATAAAAAAATCTAACATCATATGCTAAAGCAGCAAATTAAAATGGTAATTGACAAAAAAACTTAGAGGTATAAAAATGTATTAAAATGTAGAAAAATATCTTATTTGTCAACAACTACCATTAAACAGAAAATGACATCTTATACAAACCATAAATGACATACCTGATGCTAAAAATTACTTTTAGATGAGAACAGCAAAAAAACAGAGAACTTGGATGCAAGTTCAAAGAGACCTATGTGGAGAGGTCTCGAAAAATGGAAAACTCAGAAAAACACAGCGAAACCATGAAAGATTTGCATTTTTAGTGGAAAGGGAAAAACAGTTTTTTTTTGCAAATAACACTACTAAATCCATATTGATATAAAAAGAAAAGTGTAATGAGAGCTAGGATATGTATGAATTTACAAGATGTGATCAAAAGGTTCAGGAAATGACTTGTATCTTGAAATTCCATCATAGTTTTGCATTGTAGCATGTTAATGTGACATTTAGACAGCAATGAATGAATCACTCATTTATCTGCAGTCAGTCTGAACTTTTACATATCGAATGTGTATTTTTTGTGCTTTATTCATTTTAAAAAAGGTGATTTTACTGAGTAGTGCATTTGCATAAAATTAGAAACAATTGCAGCCGAAACCTACAAATTGATAAAAAAAAAAAAAAAAAAAAGCTTTCAGAGTAGGTATTATTAATTGTTTGAAGTCTTTTCAGTGGTTTTCAAGGTTTAAAGAGATCCACTTGTCCAGCAAAGATGATCTTCATTCTGACTGCCTTTCAAATTCAAAAACCAATGATTTGATCATTCGTGTTTGTCATATGATAAATACTGATTGATGTTTAATTATCTGCAAAGTTGTAACAAGATTTACTTGGAACATATTAATCAATTTTAATACAAGCTTTGATAAAGCTATGCATTTCAGCCAAGTTTCTGCCTTGCATCCTTATCAATGATTACAGAAGGACTGAGTTCTCATTGCATTCTGTGATCTATGTCAGAATCAGAATCTTTGTCAATGTGGTGCTGATGACCCACACGTTGTTTCTTGGTGATCCACACTGCGACAATGGCTCCGAAGCAAATTCTTGATTCTCTCAATGAAAGATGTCATCATCTTCACACATGGAACATTGAAGATTTGATAAAGCTATGCATTTCAGCCAAGTTTCTGCCTTGCATCCTTACCAATGATTACAGAAGGACTGAGTTCTCATTGCATTCTGTGATCTATGTTAGAATCAGAATCTTTGTCAATGTGGTGCTGATGACCCACACTTTGTTTCTTGGTGATCCACACTGCGACAATGACTTGCAAATTCTTGATTCTCTCAATGAAAGATGTCATCTTCTTCAAGGCCCCCCCCCCCAAAAAAACAAGACAATCTCAATCATATGTGAAGATCATGCTTATCATATTTTTTACACGTGGAACATTGTTCAAAAATGACTTTAGTTTGCATGGTCAAACAGTGAACTAAGCATACAAAACAGTTCCACTGTGATTGTGCAAAGCTGTTGGAAAAAATGGCCAGAAAAGTGGGCTTCAAAGACTTGGTGTTTCTTGCAAAGTGATCATCACTGTGATACACCATACTTAGGGAGTAGAGGGCACTCAGTTAATTCCCTCAAAACAGTCAAGTCAATTTTTTTCTGTCAAGCAAACTTGCTTTAAATAAAAAGCAATATACCTCTCCATTGGAGCAGTGCAATAGCAAAACAACTCCTGGCAAAGTGCCTCCACTATATGAGATTGATACATTAAGTAGCACAGCCAGTTTCCTCACAGCTATGTACAGAAAGACACCATGCATGACAGGTACAATGACTTTACCTAGCTTTCACAGCTTGACAACTTTTACCCTTGACAGTAATAATACAATAGCAATGAAAGTTCACTGCCAACTTGTGACAGGCAAAGAGTAATATTCAATTGCGTGCGTGTCTACAGACATACTTAGTTAAATCTATGGAGTATACACAGTTACAGATTGCTAAAAATATAGAGGATAATATACAAAATACCTATCATTGCAATGATAGGTATATTAATACCTATCATTGCAATGATAAGTATTACCTACAACCTGGGGTGACTTTTTAGGGGTCAGCCAGTCAGACTGAAAGATAAAATAACAATAAAGACATATGTTTCTGTGATAACCAATATAGAGTACGACATAACCAAACATATTAATCAAGTCTAAAGATTATGTACAATTATAATTTAAAATTTATAATTTTATATATTGTATGCATAGCATGCATCGATTATCATTGACCTGACAAACTAATGAACTAAAATCCACAGAAAAATCAAAAGTCATGAGCTGAGTTACCATGTCCAAGCTAAAAAAATCATGTGGACCTTAGTATGGATGAATGGAATGAAATAGTAGATCCAGTATTTGTAAGCAATCTCTAGTGAAAGACTTGGAGATTGGCAACCACTGTGCTGGACATAGCAAAATGTGTATTTCTCAACTTGTGAAATACAGTCCATTACAGTTATTTGGGACACATCGGGACTAGTGCATTTTGGCCCGATTAAGCGGCAGCCCCAATTATCCGAAGTTTCACGTAATTAGTTAAAAATACAATGGACCCCCCCCACTTTACAATTGGTTCACTGTACATTCAAATCACGTTTACGACGAACTCAGCATAGTAAAGAACTGTTCACTATATGATGTGTAGTAAGCGCCGGTCATTGTGATCATGTTTGGGAATTGAATTTTAATTTTATTAGACAGCGATTGTAATTAGCGAAAATAGGAGGAATATTATGCATGGGCTATAAAAACAAAGATATATTAAGCACAAATTTACCGTTCATTACCTTACCAATTAAAAGATTAAGTGATGCGTGAAAATCGGAAGAATATACGTGATAATCGGAATAATTAATACGTATTGTAATATGTACATACTAACTAGTTGACATTTCTGTTCACTGACATTTGTGGGTGGGGTGTTAAAATTTAAAACAGTAAAAAGATAAGCAATCAATAACAAAGAACATGGTATACAGAAATTGCAAGTAACATGTTATGTGCAAGCCGGGCACTTTATCATGTATACGACCCCACTACTGAAATCATTCATTATAGGGTCCTTAACCTGGGACATCACTGTGTGCAACCTACGCCCTGGCAGCTGCACACAGCATGTCTGGCATTCACGAAGCACTCTTGTTATATGCTCAGTAAGGCCCGGATAGTAGGGAATGTATGCGGTGACAACTGGCACAAACGGTTCACTTTGCCTGGGGTTTGTTATTTGGTTTTTAGGAGCATCAGCAACTAAGGCCATATTGCTCCAAGATATGCGGTGGTCATTCCCTGACCTTTCCGCATCCTCCGTATTTGGTGGTGATGGGCTCGAACCCCGGTCTAATCAAGAAGCGTGTGCTACGCACTGCTGCTCCTTCCCACCTGGCTACGGAGGCGCCGTCACTTTGCCTGGGCATCACCCCTCTTGTATATTTGTCCATGACCCTCTGGGGGTAGCCGCATTTCTTAAGGTCTGCTGTGACTCATCTAATTTCCTTTTCTCTATCCTCAGAGGTACTGCAGTGGGACTCTATCTAGTAATGCCTTAGCGACGCTGTGGCTATGTTGCATAGCTTGCGTTGAATTATAGTGGGTGTATTGACTCCGGCACATAGGTTTTTTAAACACTGTTGTTTTAAGCCTAAGTCCTGCTCTAGAGACCAATACATCTAGAAATGGGAGGGTACCAGCTGCTTCCACCTCTGAGGTGAACTGGATAAATTGGGAGAAGCTGTTAAGCAAATGAAGTACTTCCTCCTCTCCCCTTCTGAATAATGGTGAACGTGTCATCTACATATCTTTTCCATTTGCGCATGGGGAACTATAACCCATCAAAGATCCTGTTTTCCAGTTCCTCCATGGCCAAATTCGCTACTATGATGCTAATGGGAGAACCCATGGCTGTGCCATGAACCTGCTTGTACATAACTCCTAGGTATACCATAGTGGTGCTAGAAAGGCAAAGTTCCATAGCAGAGCAAATATCCTCCACACTTAAAGGAGACCTAATACTTAAAGTATCATCTCTGTCTAAAGCATTTCTTATACACTGTACCCCATGAGAAATAGAAATGCATGTAAATAATGATACTACATCAAAGGATATCATAATTTCACTTCCTTCTATAGTTTGATCCTTCACAAAACTCACAAAATCCTTACTATCCTTGACAGTGAAAATAGAATGTCCTACTATAGGAGCAATCAACTTAGCTAAAAATCTAGACAAGGCGTACGTGGGACTTCCAATAAAAGATACAATAGGTCTGAGTGGGATCCCCACTTTATGTATTTTCAGAAGACCATAGAATCTGGGAAGCTGGCATCCCGTTGCATGCAAAGACCAAAATACCTCATTAGTGATCTTCCCCGCTTTTCGGAGAAGCTGCTTCTCCCATTTTTGGAAGAAGCAGCACTAGATATTGGGAAATTTTGATATCATACATATGGATCTTAGAAAGGCTTTTGATACCGTTGCACATGGAAGACTGCTGCACAAATTGCTATAAAGGATAAGTTGAGTTTTTTTTTTTTTTTTTTATGTAAACCCCAAACACGAGAGGTATTAGAACCTATACTACTGAGTATCGAGCTTGGGTTGGAGGCTGAGAAGTTGAAAGAAGATATTTGTTGACATTGGACTTGAACTGCTATAGACTGTAATTTTCAGGAAATATGCATGAAGGAAGGTTGTTCCAGAAAACAGCAGTTGAATGAATAAACGAGGAAGAGGAAAAGGTGGTTCTATGAGTTTGAAGTTGGCTGGTGGCGACACGTGTCTGGACTGTTTTGAAAGAGAGAGCAGGAATTATAGAAGCCAATTCAGAAGAACAGTGCCCATGGAAGTATCTGTAGAAGAGGCATGGAGCAGAAACAGTACGTCTATGAGACAGCGAGTGGAGAGAGACTCTGTTAGAGATGAATCATTAATTAACCTAACTGCCTTCTTCTGAATGGAATCAAGAAGCCTAAAGGAGGTTTTGGGGAAGCTACCCCTGATGTGGGAACAATATTCCACGGCAGGGCGGATTTGCGATTTATACAGAGTGAGAAGCTGTTTGCACGAAAAGTAACACGCCGAGAGCGAAAGAGAAAACCAAGTTTTTTAGATGCAGAGGAAGCAATATTTGTAATTGTTATGTCCTTGTGCCAAGAGAGATTAGAAGACAGGGTAATCTCCAAAAGAGATATATCATTTTGCCTAGAAATCAGAGTGTCACTAAAGATAAGCATAGGAGCAGAAGAATCCTTTTTGCGAGATATAACACAAGACTGAGCTTTAGACGAGTTGAAATCAACTAAGTTGTCCTTGCCCCACTGGAGAATTGCCTGAAGATCGGCATTTAAGAAATTGGTAGCAGATTTTCGAGAAGTTGAAGCTGATTGAGCAGGACAAGGTTCCTCAAAATGGAAAGTGGAATGCAATGTGCTATCATCGGCTAAACTATGGATAGGATTTCCAGTCAATGGAAGAAGGTCATTAATATACAAGAGGAAAAGAGTGGGGAAAAGAACTGAACTTTGGGGGACACCGGTATTAGTGGAGACGTTAGAAGACAGAGAGCTATCTACCATCACACTCAGTGAGCGATCAGAGAGAAAACTGGATAACCAATTACTAAAAACAGTTGAAAAACCATAAGATGGAAGCTTGTTTAGAAGACCTTTATGCCAAACACGATCAAAAGCCTTTGAGATGTCAAGAGCAACTATTTGTGTTTCACCGAACCTTTCCATTGAATTAGTTCATAAATGGGTAACATAAGCCAGAATATCACCAGTGGATTGACACTGATGGAATCCGTACTGCCGATCGTTGATCAGATGGAAGGTTTCTAGGTAGTTTAAGAGTTGGCGGTTAATTGATTTCTCCATTACTTTAGACAGAGTAGAAGTAATTGCAATCGGACGATAATTGGATGGGAGGGATTTGTCACCCTTTTTAGGACTGGCTGGATATGAGCAAATTTCCAAGCAGAAGGAAAAACACCTTTGGAATAGGAAAGTGAAAAAAGGCGGCCAAGAATAGGAGTAAGTTCAGTAGCAAAGGTTTAGAGAACAAGTGGAGAAATACCATCAGGACCTGTAGCTTTCTTAGCATCAAGATTCGTCAAAATCCTTCTGACATCCTTTTGACGGAAGACCACGGGAGGCATTGAATGGAGCGTGTTGGGAATGGGGTGAGGTGTTTTACCAAGATCGTTAATACATGAGTTGGAAGAAAAATGGGATGCTAGCAGGTCAGCTTTATCCTTGGCTGAAATGACAACAGAACCATCTGGTTTGGAGAGAGGTGGGAGCAGAGATGGGCAAAAGTTGCGGCCAATAGCATTGGCAAGAGACCAGAATGCTCGGCTATCATTAGGGCACGAAGCAAGTTTTCTACTCTTAGCCTGTTCAAACTCTAGTTTGGACTGATTAATAGCTGCTTTACAACTGTTGCGAGCTTTGGTGTAGGCAGAAAATGAAACTGAAGAATTAGAAACAAGCCAATTACGATATGCAACATTCTTCTCTTGGACAGCCTTAGCACATTTATTGGAAAACCAAGGTTTAGATAAAGGATGAGATTTTAAAGTGGAGTGTGGGATAAGGGATTCCATTCCTGCAAGAATAATTTCACTGACACGATCTGAGCAAACGTTGACATCAGAAGTTTTGAAACAGTAATCCGACCAAGGAAAAGAAGAAAAGAAGTCTCGCAGGTCATCCCATTTTGCATTCTTGTAATGCCAAACAACACGAGGTTGGGAATAGCCATGAGATAAAGGTTCCATTGGAGAAGAGACAACCACCAAGTTGTGATCTGAAGTGCCTAATGGACCTCTCACTTCGACTGTGTACTTAGAAGGGTTGTTTGTGAGAAAAAGATCAAGCGTATGGGCTGTATGATTAGAATTGTCCGGTATTCTTGTAGGTAAATGAACAATCTGTGCAAGGTCATTAGTAATTGCAAAAGCCTCAGCAACTCGACCAGCTGGGTCGGTCTGACTAGAAAACGGAAGCCAGCTGGAGTTGTGAACATTAAAATCACCAAGGAAAATTACCTCACTGTGAGGAAAGTTGGGCTGGGGAAAGTCAAGTTGCAAAGAGAGGAAATCAAAGAGCTCCAAGTGATCAATGGAGTTGGGAGAACGGTAGAGACAACATACGAATTTAAAACAATGAGGTAGAGGGATTTTAAGCCAGAGAAGATCAAAGAGAGGAGATTTCAAATTGCCAAGTCTCTGATAGCGAATATCAGAACAGACATATGCACAAGTACTACCTTTGAGGCAAAAGGAATCATATAGCGAATAATTTGGGCAACTGAGATGAGCAGTAGTTGATTCAACTGATAACTGAGATTCTGTAAGAAAAAGTACATGCGGTTTGGCTGACTGCAAGTGGAAATGGATGTTGTTGAGATTAGAATTGAGACCACGTATATTTGTGAAATTGTGAAATGAAGTGTTTGGGAGGTTTAGATCTTTTTGCAGATAAGCTTACTCTATTAGTTTGACAATTTATGGTGTATTCAATAGTAAGAAAAAGTGGGGGGTCATGCTGTATGAAGTAACGAAATTTTTGGATATGGCATACACATGGTAAGAATATACCCAGATTCTTGACATAACCTGGCCTCAACAATGCCCCCTGCATTCACATTACTTGGACTCCCTCCAGTCACTATCTGGCAGAGTAGAGGTAGCAAGATTATACACTAGCTGATCTGGAAGCCTCCTAGAGAGTTACCAATAGGTTCGGTCCAGTGTACTAACTAGCGGCCAGCCTACGAACACCATTTTAGAGATGTACCCTTGAAATGTAAGGAATATTGGATCTCGCCATGATGTTCATTATAACCTCAAAAGTCATCAATCATACTGCATGATGGAAGAGATAGGGAAGGGCTGACCGGAACTTAGCTCTAGAGACTAAACATGGGTTCCACCAGTTCAAGCCTCCAATAAGCAAAGTGGTGGTATTGCACCGGTTGATGAGGGTCATCTACCACCTAGTATTGCCTGATAATACAGAGGGGGAGCATTCCTCCATGTGGTGTGGGCACCACACCTCGACCCCTGCTTACGTTGGTTCACACCTGGGTGGTCGCTCACCACGTACTTGTGCATGGAGGTTATACACAAGATTACTAACAGTCCCACCATCGTGAAGGTGCAAGCAGAGGATTTGGCTGTCACAGACCGTCTGGACTTGGCCGAAATTGGGTCCACTTGACTTGAGTGTCACCCAAAAATCAGTTCCATCAGCGTTTTAGACTCCCAGATAGCAAGTACAGCTTGTCTGCGATATCTGAGAGAATGTCTGTGACAACCTCAAGGACTGAGTGGGAGAAGACACAGAGTGGTAATCAATGGACACTGCTGTTCGTGGACTAATGTTATTAGTAGTGTCCCCCAGGGTTCAGTGTTGGGTGCATTGTTGTATTCATTAAAGATATTGCTGATGGTATATCAGGCTTAATGTCCAAGTTTGCAAACAATACGAAGGTCGGCAGAGTTGTCAATGACTACACTGCTGCAACAGGATCTAGAAAAGTTGAGCAGATGGGATGAGAGGTGGCAACTGAAGTTTAATATTAACAAATGTCAAGTGCTGCATATGGGAAGCAGTAACCCCAGGGCAATGTATCAACTGTGTGGTACTACACTGACAGTAGTAGAGAGTGAAAAGAACTGGGAGTAATTGTGCAGGTAGATATGAAGTTTTCTGATCAGTGCAGACAGTCTGCAAGAGTAGCTCATGGTGTCTTGTCAATGCTATACAGGATTTTTTTGCAGGGATAAGGAGGTGATTATCTCCTTGTATAATGCAATGGTCAGGCCACACCTGGATTACTGTATACAGGTCTGGAGGCCTCATTTTAAGAAAGATGTAGAGCTGTTGGAACGAGTACAGAGAAGGGCAACAAGATTAGTGAATGTAACAAATGGTTGCTCTTACGAAGAAAGGCTTAAGTTTAGCAAATTACAGTGTCTTTAGACTAGGCACCTGTGGGATGATCTGACTGAGGTGTATAAAGCTTGGAATGGTTTGAGCATGCTCAATGCTGATGGGATTCTTCCTCTTTCTCAGAATAATCGCCTGAGAGGGCATAAATTCAAATTGTGGAAAGACAGTTGTAGGATAGATGTGCAGAAGTTTGCCTTTAGCCAGCGGGTGGTTGATTGCTGGAAGACTTCCGTCTGTCGTTATAGAAGTTAATAACTTAAACAGATTCAAGGCAGAACTGCACAAACGTTTGGAGCAAGTGAATGGGTAAAATGAGAAGTGAGTGTTGTTTTTTTTTTTTTTTTTTTTGGCTGATGCTATATAAGCTTGCTTTCTTGCATCATGTGCCATTGCTAACGCGGCTCGTGGTAGAGAAGAAAAATGCGTGGATGCATATAAATTTTAAACATATATATATATATATATATATATATATATATGTTTAAAAATAAATATATAAATAAATTCTGGTAATCTTTGAAAAAGGATACCTCGTCAGAAGTCATATAATAGTAAAAGGCAGTAAGCATATAAATTATCAGGTGACACAGAAGACTATGGCAGATATAAGATAGTCTTTAATCAAGTCACAAAGGAGGTTAGACAAGCGAAGGCTGATTATGAGAAACTTTTGGTAAAGGATGTAAAGAAAAATAACAAAGACTTCTTTACTTATGTAAACTCTAGAAAGAAGGGGATGAATCAGATTGGTCCACTTGATGTTGCTGGTTCGACTGTTGATGATCCTGCTCATATAGCTGACAAACTGAATGAATATATTGCATCTACATTCACACATGAGGAATTCGGTAAGGAAGTGGAGGAGTTTACTAAAACAGAAGTTTACTAAATGATTTTGTAATAACAGAGAGCAAAGTGGAAAAGAAATCAAAGTTAACCCTAAAAAAACAAAAGGCACCTAGGGCAGATATCTATCCAGTTGTATTGAAGGATGCAGCGAGGGAAGAAAGCAAACCCTTAGCCATAATCAAGAGAGCATCCTTAGATTCAGGGGAGGTTTCCATAGATTGGAGATGTGCAAATGCATCCCCAATTCAGAAAGGGGGTTCACAAAGGGCGACATAAATAATTATAGACCTGTTAGTTTAACTTATGTTACGGGGAAAATAATGGAGTCACTGGTTAAAGAAGTGATTCAGGATCACCTAGAGAAGACATTGTAAAGTTGGACATACCACCTCAAAACTGAAGCATCAATCCCCCCACCCCACCGAACACATTCAGAGAAGACTAGAGTGCCAGATAAGGCTACAACCATAATATCCTTTTTTGAAACTAGCCGTTACACCTTTGAAGGAGCAATCGAGATGGATGGATTTTGATTTTATTAGTGCATTAGCATCTAAGGCTATTATGCATCAAGACCTAGATATATATATATATATGTTTAAAAATAAATATATAAATAAATTCTGGTAATCTTTGAAAAAGGTTACCTCGTCAGAAGTCATATAATAGTAAAAGGCAGTAAGCATATGCATGTAAAATATATATATTCAGAATTTTATATACATTTACATAAATTAATACAGTGTAAAAATTTAAAAGCAGCTGACACGTTGTCACTGTCAGATAAAATCTGACTGAGTGTATAAGGCTCAGTTAGATGGTTAAAAGCAGTAAAATGAATGTTACTAAAATCTGATCAATTAAAATATGACTAATACATAAAACAGCATCATAGGATTCAGTGAAGCGGAGTAAGAACAGCCTCCTATTTACAATTCCTGTGCAGACTAGATTGCCATGTCAACTACTGGTTTTAATTTTTCTGATTTAATTGTTTATAAATTTTATTACCTATATTTGCCATAAGCCCAAGGCTTATGTTGCACCAGCCAAAAAAAAAAAAAAAAAAAAAATTCCTGAGTTATCCTGAGAGAGAGAGAGAGAGAGAGAGAGAGAGAGAGAGAGAGAGAGAGAGAGAGAGAGAGAGAGAGAGAGAGAGAGAGAGAGAGAGAGAGAGAGAAGGAAATCACCGAGGCCCTGGGAACAAATTTTATTGGCAGTCTGTCTGTTCCATGAATCCTGTCATTGGGAGTGTATCTTGTGGTGTATTATTTAGCTGTAGTCTGTATAGAGGACTGACAGGCAATGACTATTAGTGGAAGTTGCTGATTTTGCTGTAGCATCAGCAAAATCATTTCCACTAATTCAAATGTCAACGGAGTCCAAGAGGATCTCTTGTCAAAAATTTATAGAGGATGAAGTGTCGAATGACCCTTGGTCCATTGTTTATAAATTAGTCAATGATAAAGTACAATGAACAGAATTAAGGTCAACAGTACATACAGACCAAGATGAAACTTTCGGCTGGGAGCAGTCGATGACTAAAGTGCTGGATGACTTATTCCAGTCTTCCACAACCTTTTTCTTTTGTGGCACACATTAAGTTATCCATAACACAACATGGCACATCAAAATCTTAATCCCTCAAAAAAGTATAGTTTACTGCAATGTTAATAAGAATATGCTATAAGTCACAATGGAATCAATTATTATTGTTCCTACAATCCAACGGAAATTGGCTCCTGCATATATTTAACATTTTATAGTTAGTTCATGACGATGGTGATAAAAATTCTATTAGTATCAAGCCAAATAACTACACACACACACATTCAATATGTGTGTGTAGTTATTTGGCTTGTGCCTGCTTTGCTGTACACAGCTGGCTGATGCGTGGCAGAATTGTTGACAATGCAAGCCTCATTTCTTCATCAATGGATGAGTCTCTCCCTCTTTGATATTTTAATTTCAGTCAAGATCGTAAAGCCCAGTTCACACAAATACGTAGTTTAAAATGGTATTAACATATTAATTGCCATTTCAGAGCTAGCCAGGTATTCTTTTCTTATTGACAACCAAAATGTCTCCAATTGCACTTCACAATGTTTTAATAGCAATGTTCTGTCCACCTTCAGATTTGTTAGTTCCTCTTGTACATTCATTGGAACAGATTTTGTATCTGCAACAAATGGATCATGAATCCAGTCAAAATCTTCATCCCCCCTCTCTCTCCCCCCAAATAATTCTTGAACTTCTGCTGCAAGTTATCTAAATGTGCTTTAATGAAGTACATCACCACTTTATTACCAGCAGCAAGTGGCCATACAGTTGGGAACATCTCAAACAACCCATTTGCAATGCGTTGAATCCACAAATCCAGCTTATTCTGAAAGCCTCAAATCTTTGGATTTTACAGTTCAGCTCATTCAAGTGAACGAAAATATTGGAATGATATGCCAACTTAGTCACCCATTCATCATCTGCAAATAACTCTGCATACTCATGCCCCTCAACTGTTAAAAATATCTGTGCCTCCTCCTTAAGTTCAAAAAGGCATGTTAACACGTTACAACCACCGTACTTCTGTATTTAGCAGGAATGTGGTGTGTTCAGATCCATTTCCTGACACAAAACAGAAAAAAGTGAGTGGAATGAGGGGTCGCGATTTGATGAAGTTAGCTTTTAACTGGCACACTTTCAGAGCAGATGGCAAAGACTTGGCAACAATGGCTTCACGGTGTATAAGACAATGGTCACATTGTATGTCAGGATTCACTTCATGCACTTTAGCTTCAAAGCCTTTAACTCGACCTGTCATGTCACTCCGAGGGTGCAAACACTAACACAATGCTTCCAATTTAATTCATTTTGGAGCATATATATTCATTAGTAACACGAAATATTTCTTCCCCGGTGGATCACTCGCGGTAGTACTGTGCAAAAAAAGAAATTTGTTGCAATTACATCTCCATCAATGAACTGAATGTTGGCAAGAAGTTGAGCGTGACCGATAACATCTGTGGACTCGTCAATCTGAAGTGAGAACTTCTGACTGCTGTTGATTTTCTCCTTCGTAATGTCTTCAACATCACTGGATATATCACTGACTCAACGATTGATTGTGTCAGCTGAGAGTGGAATTTTTGAAATTTCATTAGAAGCTTCTGGGCCCAGGACTATTTTCACCATCTCTTTACAAGCTAGCATTACCAAAGTTTCAGCTACTGTGTGTAGCTTCTTGGCCTATACGATAAGTTCTCTACTTTATAGCTAGCTTCCTGTACTTTTCCTGAAATACATACTGAAGAAGTCATGAACATTGCCTGTTTTTTGTTGCAACAACCATTGAAAATAATTGATATCTTTGCATGCCAGAGAAGAATGTTTGTTGAGAAATTCCATTTCAGTTTACTGGGTACCATAGTTTACGATAGCAGCATTGCTCAGTTTTTATCCGCATACAAGACACTCGGGGGTTGGGCATGTTTTATCATCACACCATAAAAATCCAAAAGACAAATAATTATCACTATAATGTCTGCACACTAATTTTTGTTTCTTTTTTTTTGGGCCTGGCACTTTCAGTACTTGCACTCTTGGATGGAATATTCCTTACCAGGAACTTGCCCATTGTTAAAAAAAGAAAATCAACAATGTTATGGCTCACAATCACAGTTTTCTGACTATTTTCAGAGGGCAGCTGTAAGGAATCTGAAAGTAATAGCCGTGGGACCAATACTCTTCAAACAGAGGCAGGGGCACATCTATCGCTTTAAAATATAGTCTTATAACAAAAGATGGGTGCATCGACACAGGAACAAAGTAATAAAGTTGAAGTAGCAGGGATAAAAAGAACAAATATCAAAACAAGCCAATAAAATAATAAAAGATGGGGGATGTTTTGCTAATTCTTACACTTTTAAGGAACAGCATGTAAATATCTAACTTTAACAAGTGCCATCTTATTTCAGTCAGTGCAGTGACAAAACTAGAAATATTGGAAGGGCAAATGCACAAATAACTTTAGAAAGTGAGCATTGGATACCCACGCAAAAATTAATTTACTGTCCCACAGGTACAACATTGTGTTTCAGTAAAAATGGCATATTATGAAAAATAACAATGAGTAGCATTACAAACATATATAAAAACTATAATTGAGAGTAAATAATGTACAGTTAATTTCTTACAATAGGTAAAAGTTCTCAGTTGTCAATTTCTAATATGTATAGTATTATTTATAGGTATCAGCAAAGTTATTACAGCTTCAGCAAAGTTCATGGCACACCTGTCGTCTTGTGGCTGCACACCGGTTGCAGAACACTATCTTATTCTATAGCGAGACTCAAAATAATGTTTTACAGATGCAGTTCATATCTGATAATGATAGTTATACTAGCGAAGGGAGCGAGCCTCCCTTTACTCCAGCTGAACTGGAAGTGGCTATAGTAGCTACTAAGATTGCCAAGGCAGCTATTTTAAAGTAAGTGTATCAGGCAAGTCCTGGTATACTATTAGTTATTTAATACCTGCCTAGCAGAGGGGGTTTTTCCTTCGGTTTGGAAGGAGGCAGTACTGAGGGTGCTCCTCAATAACCCGAAGAAGCCAGCAGACGAGCCATGGGCATACAGGTCAATTGCCCTATTGTTGGTAATGGGAAAGCTGCTTGAGAGGCTGGCCCTGTCACATCTAGTTCAGTACTATGAGGTGCGGGGCCTCTCCTCTCCGCAGCAATATGGGTTCAAAAAGGGCTCCTTGGCTGAGAATGCCATTTCATATGTTATGAATTGGACTAATGACTATGGTGGCCGATATGTCCTTGGCTCGTTCATGGACTTTTAAGGGCGTTCGATGCTGTGTGGTGGGGTAGTATCCTCCGCAGGGCTAGGGCATCCCTCTGTCTCAGGAACTTGTACCATCTCATCCAGAATTATTTTTGGAAGAGATGGGTTGTGGTGAGTACGATGAACACCAAGATATCTCAAAATGTGGAATGAGTCTGCTTCCAGGGCTCTATCCTGGGGCCAAAATTATAGAATTGTGTACTGTATGGGTTTCTGGATTGCATAATGTGGATGAAACACAATTGTTGCTTATGCAGATGACCTCGTATTTCTTGTAGGAGGGGTATCTCACGCACAGTTCCTGCTTATCCCAGTTGTTCTGGGCAGATTTGCATAAGCTTAAAGTTCTGAGCACAACTCTATCATTGCACTGCTGAGGAAGTGCCTCAGCTGGATGCAGCCTCCTGTTTGTTTGGAGGTTTCTCTCTTCAAGTGGGGCAGAAAGTTCTGTACTTAGGAGTTTACCTGGAGGAGTGACCAACGTGCTTTGCGCATGCCAAGTACTTGTGGGAGAAGGTGAAGCAGATATATGCTAAGCTTCAGCAAGTCACCCGCATGGATTAGGGCATAAAGGGAGGGCCCTCCACCTCCTTTGTGATAACATCTTTTTTCTGATCCTGACATACTAGCTGGAGCTTGGGGAGGGAGAGTCAAGCACTCAGATCCTTCTCTCTGCATAGAGGTTGGCTCTTCTGGGTATAACTATGGACTGTAGAGCAATCGCTACAGATGGCTTATGTGTATTAGACTGCAAGATGCTGGCTGATCTGCAGGTAGCTCAGGCCCACCTAAGGTACTCCTTGAACAGAGGGTGTTTCCAGACTGGTGTTTGTCATCAGGTCATGCCTAGGTGAGCTGGCAACAAATGATGCCTTTAACATTACATCTGAGCAGAGGAGGATTAATGATGAATTGGTGGTCATTTGGCAAAATCAATGGACCTATTCTGAAAAAGGCCTATTCAATGGACCTATTCATCTTTATGCTTTTGTCCCCTCCATTCATACTGTGAGCCAGCACAGGGCCTGGCTCCAGTTTGGAATGGCCGTATGCTGTGTCTTGACTTGACATAGTTTGGGGTCACGGCTGCTCCATTTAGGGCTTGTGACCTCAGACTTATGCTCATGTGGTGATCCTGAAACAGGTATATCCACATTGTGCTTGATTGTCCAATATACTCAGACCTCTGACTGAAGGACACTTGCTCTCTCCAGATCCACTTTAGTGGAGTTATGTACTGATGCAACAATATTTGATAGATTTGCAAAGTTTGTCAAATGTGTGTTTGGAAGCCGACAGATTGGTTGACATCATATAATTTTGTTGTCAAGATTAATAAGCTAAGTTGGTTAATTTATTAGGACATTGTTGATGTCATAAGATTTGCTAGAACACCGGAGACACCATCCCCACTGCGAGGCTAAATGGTTGTTCTATCTAAGTCACTTGCCATTAGAATAATGACTCGTGGTGAGAACCCTACTAACATTTGTTGATTAACAATATTACTAACTTTGGTTTAGGTTAACTAGCAAGTCATGACCAATGTATTAGTTGCATATGTGTGGAAGCATGGGAGGCAACTAAGATATAGGTTCATTCAAATGCCAACCCCAATGTGGCTAGGAATCCAGCAGAAGCAGATATCGAATTTATGCTCATAGTGAGTGTGTATCTCTGCTGGACACAACGCAAGAGGAAAAGCCTGCAATATGCTAAAGGAATGGGAATATCATAAACCTTTGGTATTGGGAAGTATAATTTGTGGTCCAGAGTTTACTCTATTGTGTGCAGCTCTGCAGTATATATATGCTAGATTCAGGGAAAATCTGCTCTGATATAATAGCTTCTGGGAAGACAGTAGCAGCAGATCCTACATATGATTCCAAATTGAGCCATTAGTGAAAACTGGCAAAAAGTTAGAATGATTGGCAAGGTATGCTGAATAGAGCTGCAGGTAGAGAGATGGAGTATCAGACTTTACCCAATTCTTAAAGGAAAAGTTGCATGATGGAATACGAGCATTCCAGGGTGGAAGGGTTTGCTCTGGCAATTGGGCAACCTTGTCTACCATGATTTTACGCTCACTTAGTAGATAGTCCTTGGCTCTGAATACCAATAGGACAATTTGCAGTCTCACGAGTGTACAAAGGCGCCTCCGTAGCCAGGTGGGAAGGAGCAGCAGTGCGTAGCACACGCTTCTTGATTAGACCGGGGTTCGAGCCCGTCACCACCAAATACGAAGGACGTGGAAAGGTCAGGGAATGACCACCGCATATCCCGGAGCAATATGGCCTTAGTTGCTAATGCTCCTAAAAACCAAATAACAACAACAACGAGTGTACAAATTTTCCCAGCACAGCTAAAAAATGGATGTCCACATAGGATGGTCTGGCAGGGATTTCAGTTTTCAGGAATTTCAAGGGATGAGAGAAGGCAGTTAGTTCCTACACGAACTTGGAAAGGCCGATCAGCTAGAAAGTTCTTAAAAAAAAATGGGAAGATGCCCTAAGATCAAGGCTATACAAATCTTTTCATATGCCAAATCTCCAAGCTGTGTCATACACTTTCTCCATCTCAAAGAATAGGGGCACCAGATGTTCTCAATTTAGGAAAGCATCCCGGATGGAAGTTTCAAGTCTAATTAAGTAGTCAAGAGTGGACGGACCTATTTTTTTCGGAAGCCACACTGCATGTTGGAGAGAATGTCATTTGATTCTATCTTATATGCAATCAAATAAATTTGATTGCATATAAGATAGGCATTGACCATTCTCTCAGGATCTGGCACGAACAGCTAGTCAGAGTGATAGGCTGCTAGTTGCTAGGAAATTTAGGAACCTTTCCTGGCTTGGCAAAAGCAAGAACAGTCATTGTAGAAGAATAATCACCTCAGAATAATTGCCTGAGAGCGCATAAATTCAAACTGTGGAAAGACAGTTGTAGGATAGATGTGTGCAAGTTTGCCTTTAGCTAGCAGGTGGTTGATTGCTGGAACAAACTTCCATCTGTCGTAGAAGTTGATAGCTTAAACAGATTCAAGGCAGAACTGGACAAACAATTGGAGCGAGTGAATGGGTGAAATGAGACGTGGGGTTTTTTTTTTTTTTTGGCTGATGCTATATAAGCTTGCTTTCTTGCATCATGTGCCCTTGCTAATGTTAATGAGGCTCGTGGCAGAGAAGAAAAATGCGTGGGATGCATATAAATTATCAGGTGACACAGAACTTTATAGCAGATATAAGCTAGTCTGTAATCAAGCCACACTGGCCTAACCTCCTTTCACAAAGGAGGTTAGCGAAGGCTGATTATGAGAAACTTTGGTAAAGGATGCAAAGAAAAACAATAAAGACTTGTACCAAGCATCCGGAAATTCCTCATCAATGAAGATTCTGTTATACACAATGAGTAGGCGATCCATAGATTTTTGAGAAAGGTGCTTAATCATTTCATAATGGATGCTGTCTGGTCCAACAGCACTAGCCTTAGAAATGAATAAAGCTCTTTTTAACTCCTGCAAGTGAAATTGAGCGTCTGTTCTTCACTTTTCTATTTCAAGAATTTCGTATTCCCCAGGAATTCTGCGGAATAAGAACTTGTCATAGAGATTTTGGAAAATGTTTCTTCCAAGAGAATTGGCAATTGTAGTTGGCTTTGCTGTAGTGCATCCATTAAATCCCCAGATCGATAAATGGTAAGATGTATATTTTCCTTCATTTTCCAGATTTTGTATCAGACCACCTTAGTACCTTTTTTTTTTTTTTTTTTGTAGTTGTTGGCGCATCAGCTTCTGTGGCCATAGTGCACCTCCCAAGGTTTTTGCAGTACTTTGATCCAAGCCCGAGGTGGGATTTGAACCTGCGACCTTTGGGTTGCCAGGCAGGCACTTTACCCACCCGGCTAGCCCGGTCGGCACCTTAGTACTACTGTACTAGGTAACTGATGATACAAAATGGATCCACGATTCCTTTTGACCCTGACAGTGAATGTAGCGTGCTTTGGCTTATGCATGTTTAAAGGCTGTTAGATTTGCCATGGTAGGGTATCAGAATATCCCCCAAGCTTTGTTTCTAGCCTTTTTTTGCTGCTGTGCATTCTACCATGGTTTGGGGAAAGTGGGAACTGGGAAGATATTTTCGGTATGGTAGATGCAGCTGCACGAACAATAGTTTTTGTGATGTACGTCACTGCATCACTGATAGGCCCTTGACTGACTATAGTGATGTCAAATTTTGGAAGATGCCTTCCAGATGTTGGAAGGCATTCCATTCCAGTCAGCCTGACAATCCATCTCCCATTGCAGTAACCTAAAAGACACCCCAATTTGTGTGGTTATCACAGGGAAGGGATCACTTCCATAGAGGTTCTCTTCCACTTCCCAATTAAGTGAAGAGAGGAGAGAATGTGAGCAGATAGAAAGATCAATGGCAGAAAATGTATGGGTAGGAATGTGGAAGAAGGTGTTAGTTCCTACGTTTAGAAGGGAGAGGTTATCAGTGAGCAAATACTCTATGATACTTCCCCTTCCATTAATGTGAACACTACCACAGGTTGTTTTGTCCAACGAAATCTCTGACAATCAGGACATGGGAAGGCATCTGCACAATGAGATCATCAAGTTTTCTCTCTCTCTCTGGGAGATGTCAGTCCCAGGTGGCAAGTAAATCGAATAGACTGTTAATAGAAACCCAACAGTAAGTCAAACTGCTACCGCTTCTAAGTTAATGAAAAGCGGTACAGGTTGGAAAGGGGTCTGGTTGCCCACAAGGATGGCAACTCCTCCATGGGCAGGTACATCCCCAGTTCTATCCTTATGCATGATACTAGTATCATGGAAGGATGGGTTTTCAATTGGCTTGAAGTAGGTTTACTGCAAGCACAGCACAATGATTTGTGCAGAGGGCCTTGATGTCATTGGTATTTTGAATCCACAGCAATTCCACTGTAGGAAATTAGATATTATTTTGGCTTGGTGGATCCATCAGGCAGCTTCCAAGGTACTGAGTGCTTACTTTTGTTAGTCTTGGATTTATCTTTTTTGGGGAAGTATGGACGTGGTCCCGTGTCCATTTCTTCCTCCGCAAAGAGTTCCAAGATTGTTTCGTCCGGTACCTCCTTCCTCTCGACCTCCAATTTTTCTTCAGTACTAGAGGGTGTTTCAGGCTTCTTATTCTTTTCCGGCTTCTTTTGTTAATGGTGGAGCATTAGGAGGTACAGATATAAGAGTGGCAGCTGACTGATCTTTTTGCGAGGGTGTTCTTGTACTTAACAGGTTGTCGTTTGGTTTTTAGGAGCATTAGCAACTAAGGCCATATTGCTCCGGGGATATGCGGTGGTCATTTGCTGACCTTTCCGCATCCTCCGTATTTAGTGGTGACGGGCTCGAACCCCGGTCTAATCAAGAATCATGTGCTACGCACTGCTGCTGCTCCTTCCCACCTGGCTACTGAGGTGCCGTACTTAACAGGTAGTGTGCGGTGGGAGTGAATGACTCTTTTGGTGGGGGTGGTCATTTCGGTTTGAGTTCCAATAGAACATCTCCCAGCTAACTTCTGAGCATAGGTAGGTTTGTTGGTATTCATAGGTTTCACCTGACAAATGTTAGGATGTTTCTTGCGGGAATAAGTTTCCCACACCTACGTATGAATATTTGTTTTGCAGCTGTCGCTCCTTTGGATTTCAATTCAGAACAGATTTCCTCTTCAGATATATCCATGAGATCCCACTCAGCGATGACACAACGGGATGAGTTCAGTGTCGGGATCAGCATTCCCCCATAGACATAGTTTGGAGGGGCTGTTCTGAATGTCACTTTTAGTCTCTACAAGGATGTCGCCTGAGTGAAGCCATTTCACTGATTTAGGATAGCCTGCCAACACTTCCAACCCCCTTTCTGGATAAAGAAAGGTGACATTTTCCCAAAAGGTTTTTTACTTGTAGAGTGCATTATCAGGTATCAGGGTGTTGGACCTGATACAGATTCTGTTTTCTGCCTTTTTGCTGAAGTGACATTATTGGGGTCAACATCTAATTTTTCAGGTAGGGGACCATTTTAGCACACTAGAAGAAATACTTTTGTCTGGATTCATAGTTTCATAGTTTTTTATTTTTATTTTTTTTATTTTGGTTCAGTGCCTGGGCTCCCACCCAACACAGAGCCTGAATGGGTGCCCCCCCACCCAGCAAGCAATACACACACACTCAGGAGTGGGACAGCAGGACTACCCAGGTGCGTACCCACACCATTGCCAGCCTGAATCCTATCCCATGGACCATAAGGATAGGGGCATGGCATTGACATGGCTGACCCTTGCAGGCAAACCCACTAGCCAACTGATCCTGGCCGAGCTATCCAGGACCATCTGTCTTGTCGAAGCAGGGTCCAAAGTGGTGTGTTGAAGCTGGGCCACTCAACCACCAGGATTCCCCTTTCCAAATTTCCATGGGTCATAGCACATGGCAAACATGTTGGATTCCACCGATGTTAGCATGGAACCTAGGCTATGAGTGTTGGATCCAAGTGATGGTAATCTGGAGGACCAGCAGCATCACTGGGAAGTCCCCTCTTCACATACAGGTGCCCACATCGAGGGGAACAATAGAGAACCTGCAACTGGCACCTACTGGAAGTTGGTACAAATTGTGCCTAGGAGGATTTAGGCTGTCATACAACCCAAAGGTGGTCTGACTATGCATTACATTTTGGAAGTAAAAGCCTGTTTTGCAACTATTTGTACATGCACGAGAGAGAGAGAGAGAGAGAGAGAGAGAGAGAGAGAGAGAGAGAGAGAGAGAGAGAGAGAGAGAGAGGGGTTTTATTTTTTATGGTGCAAAAATGACAAGATTATATTGCACCATTAAATATCATAGAGAGAGAGAGAGGAGTATGTTTGGTCATATGGTGCAAAACATGATTTTTACCTCCACTAATATATCATTGTTTGCAGTCAATTTTTACGCATAGATTTCAAAATAATTCTTAAAATTCCACATTGCTTCACAATTTCTACATATATACTGATTTTTGTATTTACACATAAGTATACCCACTGACGAAAAAAATATGAAACCTTTTCCAATTGCATCAGCAGATAATTAAATGTATGGAATGCAAATATAAATTGTCACATGGTATGATCACAAATTCCTTGGTATCAGATAAATATGGTACAATTTTCTGTGGCTTCTTAGTTAATCTGGTTGTGGGGAAAACAGGTGAATGCCACTGCTTCCTTAGATTGTGGCAGTTCTTTGGTAGAAACCCATGTTTATTTCAACAAGATAATATCCTATGCCATACACCACCAATGGTGTTCAAAAATAGTTCATAGATATGAATGTGCAAAAGTTGTAATGGCAGGCACAGAGTGATAATTTTAACCCTATGAAACCCTATGAGATGAACAGGAATGGTAGGCCAGACCAACACATACATATCCTGCACTGTAGCTCAAGTGGTCACTGTTCTGCAGGAGGAACATAGTGAACAATACCTGCCAAGCAATCATTCATTAAAAGAAAGCCTATCCAGAAGGATAGAGGAATCAACACACTATTAAGTGAATAGCAGTGACATCAGTGTGAACCTGAAGTGCACCAATACTTTTCAAAGAGTAGTGTATGAAGTCCTTTATTAGCCACAATAAAAAAGCACATACACAAAATGGCACTACTCCAGACAGATCTTCCAGTGAAGTTTCAAAAGGAAAAATTATCTCATAGAAGCCATGTAAAACATTTAAATTTCTACAAAATATAAAAAATAATAAAATAAAATTAAAAAAGTCTAAATCGGATAGTCAAGAAAGGCAACCGATTTAACCATACATCAAAGTTAAAAGAGTTCTCCTGGAAATTTTTTTTTTTTTTAATGAAAACCCCAAACACGAAAGGTATCAAACCTATAGTACATAGAACCATGCATGGGTTGAAGGAGAAGTATGGGGTGAGGGGGATGCCGGAAACTTTGCTCTAGAGACTAAACATGGGTTTCACCACTTCAAGCCTCCAATAAGCAAAGTGGTGGTATTTCACCGGTTGATGAAAGTCATCTACCACGTGAAAATTACATAATTCCACTGCAAAAATATCACAACTTGCATTTATGTAATAAAAGTTTCTTCTTAAACTTACTGTGATATAATATTACTGAATATCCAAAGGTTGCTATCAACATACCAGTAATTAAAAGAACAGCACAGCTCTACTCATTAAAAGAAAAAAAAAAAAATACTTATGTAGCCTAATACATGCACACTGGTATTTGTTGTCTAGATGACCGATATCAAGTATATCAATCACCAAATTCATAGTTAATAGCTGAACAAAGGGATTCAGCTTTTTATATCTATAATTTATCTACGCTAGAACAACTTCCAGTTATTATTATTATTAGTACCAGCATATGATTCAAGGAAGAAAGCTTAAAGAGAATCAGCCAAAAACTCTAACAATGGCTAATTCTTTCTTAAATTCATTCAAACAATACCATAGTTTGTTCCAAAAATCAATTACTCTTTCTCTGAGAGTTTTTGCACATCTATGTTGCAGCCATCCAGGGCTGGAGGAACATGGTACGCCGGGTAAAGCAGGGCATAGGGGAACTGAAATTCAAAATTTTTATTATAATAATATTTAATAAAAGTATCTCAAAGGCACCAAATACATTTGTGCCTAGGGGTGCCAAAAACTGTATTTTCAATTGTTTTATCAATCTCAATCCTTTTCTCATCCTTTCTCAATTTATGTCTCCGGGTGTGTTGTCCAAGAGAGAATACCATCATCAAGTTTATTCAATCAATTTAATAGAACTTCAATCAGATCTCAGGGGGAAACTAGGTGCTTAGAAACTAGACACTGATTAAACTTCTCAGACCATCTGTCAAAATTTTCTAGATCTTGCACTCCTATCTAGGAACAATATACTTACATTCTTGCCATTAACCACTATGCCAATATTTGAATCATCTACAAACTCAGACAAACTAGATATGCTTTCATCAATATCATTATTAAATACTGTAAACAATAAGGGACCCAGCACTGATGGACTCCACTGATAACATTAGTCCAAAAAGAGCAGTACCCAAATATTTACAACCACCCTTTGTCTTCTATATATTTCAACCATCCCTTTATACATAGCAGTAATTTGCCTAATGTCAAATTGCTGCAATATGTACATCAGTCTGTTGTGTACAGCAATATCAAAAGCTTCACTGAAACCTAAATACTTCTTCAAAATTATTAGTATTAGCAGTGGCATGCGATGCAAGAAAGCAAGCTTATACAGCACAACAAACAACAACAGATGAAAGTTTGTTCCAGCAATCAACTACCTGCTAGCTAAAGGCAAACTTCCGCACATCTATTCTACAACTGTCTTTCCTAATTTTGAATCTATGCCTCCTCAGGTTTGTAATCTGAACAAGAGGAAGAATCCCATCAGAAATGAGCTGCTCAATCCATTCAAGGCCTTATACACCTCAATCAGATCACCTCGCAGGTGCCTAGTCTCCAGAAGCTGCAATTTGCAGAACTTAAGCCTTTCTTCATAAGAGCACCCCTTTGTTCCCTTCACCTGCCTTGTTGCCCTTCTTGGTACTCGTTCTAGAAACTCTACATCCTTCTTAAAATGATGCTTCCAGACCCGTATGTAGTAGTCAAGGTGTGGCCTGACCATGCCTTATACAAGGGGATAATCCACTCCTTATCCCTGCTCGAAAAATTCTAAATATCATTGACAAGAGCTCATAACTTACTCTGGCAGCCTGTCTGCACTGTCAGAAAACTTCATATCTGACTGCACAATTACCCCCAGATCTCTTTCATTCTCCACTACCCTGAGTGCAACACCACATACTTGGTACATTTCTCTGGGGTTACTGCTACCCATATGCAGTACTTTCATTTGTCAAAGTTAAACTTCAGTTGCCACTTCTCAGCCCATCTACCCACCTTTTCCAGAGACTGTTGCAGCAGCATACTGTCATTAGCAACCCTGCCAACTTTGTATCATCTGCAAACTTTGACATTACGTTTGATATATCTTCATCAATATCATTGATAAATATACAAAACAACAATGGGCCCAACAACTGCACCCTGAGAGACACCACTAATAACATTAGTCAAAGTAGAGCAGAACCCATTGATAGGTGAAACAGGGCCAGGGTATATCTGCTAGGGACCAAGGTTGATGATGCTGTAGAGCAGATATCTTTTAAGGGCACAAAAGGTGATACTGTCGTACACGCTGGCACTAATGATATTAAGAGTAGGAGCCAGCAGAATTACTTAACAAGTACAGATCACTGTTGAAAAAAAGCTGTGAATTAGGTTGAATTTGAAAGTGTCTGCAATTCTGCCCAGACACGATAGGAGGGAGTACATGATGAAAGCCTTGTCGATCAATTCAGCCATGGAAAAATTGTGCAAGGCTCAAGGGGTAGAATTTTTTTCAGCCTGGTTTCTGCTTGTTAACAGGAGAGACTGCTTCTACAGGGATGGGATACACTTAAATCTTGGAATCTACTAGGCTTTACATACCAACTAAGAAATATTGTTCAAGGTTTAGGCCAAAATGGATGTCAGATGAACTAATGAGGCATATGGCAGAGAAGAAAAATGCATGGGATACTTACAAATTAACATATGACACAGAAGCCTATGATAGATACAAGTTGATATGCAACCAAGTTACAAAGGAGGTTAGGCAGGCGAAGGCAGATTACGAGAAATCCTTGGCAAGGGATGCAAAGAAAAACAGCAAAGAGTTCTTTACTTATGTAAACTCTAGAAGGAAGGGGATGAATCAGATTGGTCCACTTGATATTGATGGTTCAACTGTTGATGATCCTGCTCAGGTAGCTAACAAACTAAATGAATATTTTGCTTCGACATTCACACACATGAGGAGTTATTCAGCGAGGGGAATGCCAGAGGTGTATTCAACTCTAGCAGTAAGCTACAGAATCTTGAAATAACTGGGAGTAAAGTGGAGGAGAAACTGTTGAAGATAAACACAAGAAAGGCACCCGGGGTGGATGGGATCTATCCAGTTATATTAAAGGAGGCAGCAAAGGAAGTAAGCAAACCCTTAGCCATAATTATGAGAGCTTCCTTGGACTCAGGGGAGGTACCCATAGACTGGAAATGTGCAAATGTGACCCCAATTCACAAAGGAGGATCAAAGGCTGACACAAGTAATTATAGACCTGTGAGCTTAACTTCTGTTCCAGGAAAATTAATGGAGGCACTGGTTAAAGAAGCACTGCAGGATCATTTAGACAAGACTTCAGTTATAGCTCGAACACAGCATGGTTTTGTTAAGGGGAAGTCTTGCCTGACCAATTTCATTGGATACTATGATGCAGTCACAAAAGAACTGGATGCAGGGAATAGCTTTGATATTATATACTTGGATCTTAGAAAGGCTTTTGATACTGTTGCACATGGAAGACTGCTACACAAATTGGAGCAGTGTGACATTGGAGGCAAATTGCTGCTATGGATAAAGGGGTGGTTGAGGGGGAGAAGACAGAGAGTGGTAATCAACGGACACTGCTCATCGTGGACTAATGTTATTAGTGGAGTCCCTCAGGGCTCAGTGTTGGGTCCATTATTGTTTTCTGTATTTATAAATGATATTGATGATGGTATATCAAGCTTAATGTCCAAGTTTGCAGACGATACAAAGGTTGGCAGGGTTGTCAAGGACACTACTGACACTATGCTGCTGCAACAGGATCTGGAAAGGTTGAGCAGATGGGCTGAGAGGTGGCAAATGAAGTTTAACATTGACAAATGTAAAGTACTACACATGGGAAACAGCAACCCCAGAGCAACGTATCAACTCTGTGGTACTACACTGACAGTGGTGGAGAATGAAAGGGACTTGGGGGTTGTTGTGCAGGCAGATATGAAGTTCTCTGAGCAGTGCAGATGGGCTGCAAGAGTAGCTCATGGAGTATTGTCAATGATATACAGGAATTTTTCCAGCAGGGATAAGGAGGTGATTATTCCCTTGTATAAGGCAATGGTCAGGCCACACCTAGAGTACTGTATACAGGTCTGGAGGCCTCATTTCAAGAAGGATGTAGAGCTGCTGGAACGAGTACAGAGAAGGGCAACAAGATTAGTGAATGGAACAAAGGGGTGCTCTTACGAAGAAAGGCTTAAGTTTTGCAAATTACAGTGTCTGGAGACTAGGCACCAGCGAGGTGATCTGATAGAGGTGTATAAAGCCTTGAATGGTTTGAGTATGCTCAATGCTGATGGGATTCTTCCTCTAGCTCAGAATAATCACCTGAGAGGGCATAAATTCAAATTGAGGAAAGACAGATGTAGGATAGACGTGCGGAAATTTGCCTTTAGCCAGCGGGTGATTGGTTGGTGGAACAGACTTCCATCCCTTGTAGTGGAGGTTGATAGCCTAAATAAGTTTAAGGCTCAGCTGGACAGATATTTTAAACGAACAGAGGGGTGAAGTGGAAGTGGTTTTTTTTTTTTTTTTTTTTTTGGCTGATGCTGCATAAGCTTGGTTTCTTGCATCAAATGCCTCTACTAATGCTAAATAGAAAGGGTGCAAGGATATTTGCTGATGCTATCGAGGCGGTGTTAGGTGGGTCAGAAAATTGCTAGCTTGGGGGGGGGGGTATACACGAACTAATAGATTAACAGTAGCTGCCGGCAGAGGTGGAAGTGATTCTTGCACTGCTTCACTTGGAATGAGTAGCAGCCTGGAAAACAAATGCACGCTATTTCAGAGATTGCTGGGAGTCATTGCGATACAAGTAAACACATACATGGATTGCGTTAGGGTAGCTAAGAATAGGAACAGATGCATGTATACTTGCGTGTACACCAATGTTAGGAGTTTGGTAAATAAATTTGATGATTTGAGGTGTTGGTCAAAACATCAAAGGCAGATATTGTTGGGATATCAGAGACGTGGTGTCACACAGATATAAGGAATGCAGAACTGGAATTTGAGGAGTACCATGTGTACAGGAAGGATAGACAGGATAGGAAGGGAGGAGTATGTTATGCTATTAGTTAAGAAACACACAAAATCCAAAGGAAGTTCAGCCAGTCGACATCGCTGTACAGTGCAGCATCGAGTCAGTTTGGTGGGACATAAGCACTGGGAGATCAAAATTGAGAGTAGGAGTGTGTTTTAGGCCTAATGACTCTGATGAGTATAATAAAAATCTGTACAGGGAAATAGAGTGGGCCAGTAAATCAGAGAGTCATAATGGGGGATTTTAATTTCCCGGATATTGACTGGAATTTGTGGATTGGTCACTTACACACTAGCAAGGCTTTTATGGATTTATTGGATGATTGTTTTCTACATCAGCATGTTCGGGAGGCAACTAGGGGGAGCAATACTCTTGACCTTATTATCAGTAGTGATTCTTCATGTATTAAGAATCGGCAGATAAGGGAACTAGATGGCAGTGATCACAGTGTGCTGAAGTGGGATTTACTCAAAGAGGTAACTACCATCAGAGGTAAAGGGAAGGGTTTTTACTTTCATAAAGGCAACTATGGTGGTCTGAGACAGTATTTAAATTCTATACATTGGGACCAACTGATGATGTTACCAACAGCAAATTCAAAATGGGAGGCATTCAAAGAATTAATCTTGGAAGCTGCTAGGCTTTAAATGCTGCAAGTGGGTAGGCCAGGTAAGCATCGCTTACAGGGGGCAATTCAAGAGGTCAGCAAAAAAAAACTTTTGACATATACAAGTAGGACCTCTGTTTAAATTCTGTGAAATTCTTTATAGTGAAAATTTCTGTTTAGTGATACGTGCAACATCACATGTTCTTTCATTTTGCTCAAAGAGTTTCATAATATCATTTTTTTCCCTCGATGAACAGAGGCAGAGTGACTTTGGCTATAAACACTTGTATGAGGTCGCTACAAGTTTTCTCCGGTAAGAATTTTTGACAATCTATTGATATTACTGCTTTTCTTTTTCTCTCTGAATCTGTAGTATCTTCACCAGCACGCTTTCTTTTCACACTTTTCTCAAGAATTTTACTCACTTTTAGGGAATGAAACACAATTACAGTACAAAAAGGACAAAAATGAGGAGGCACCCTTGATACATATAAATAAAGCTGCCCGCGTGTAGCAACTGAATAAACAAAGCAGTAAAGACAAACACACTGTTATCCCTTCACGCTAGCTCACATTTTACTAAAACATATTTCTAGAGGTCACTACCATAAAACAATAAAAACAATTTCCAGTTGCATTCCTGCTAGTGGAATCTGTTAGAAACTGGTAGTAAACTCGATTTATTGCATTTGCGATAATACCAATAGGTGGAATTCTGGGTTTTTGTTGTTATGGTGAAATGTGTTTCCCCTTCACTGAAATCTTCAATCGTATGAAAAATATAAATACATTTTCAGAAGCTTCTCTTCTTTCAGTTCCGGTGATTCCCAGTTCAACTGCCATTTCTTGTAAACACAAAGGTGAATCGTGCACAAGCGAATTCAGTTCGTGTTATATACAACATGGTTCCCCTATTTAAAAATCATGTATGATTGAATTCGTGTAGTGTAAACACGTTATACGAGGACTGACAGTACTATATACTGTATTTTGATTTTTTCTCAGGGTAAGTATTTTTTGTGTTACCATGTGCAACTTATTTGTTAGCATATGCTTATAGCTTCGATTCTTTATATGATTTCAATTTTTTAGCATTGCTTATAAATATCACGAAACTTACCTCCTAATTTGTATGGTTAAAATATAATGTAGAAATTAAAATGGGAAATAAAAAAATATGAAAAAATTCCCCGAGGGGAAAAAAGTGCACTTTTTTCTACTTAGATCGTCAAACATAAAAATTAACGATTATGAAACTAAGAATGAGAAGAACCAAGAGTCCTAACGTTGGAGTTTCACAGTTCCGTCATCAGTTGGTTCATTTAATTGGGAAAGAAATTCTGAGTGTTATAAAGGTTAACTCTAGTTCCTGTGATGCATGGTTAGCACGCGTGCATACCAGAAATTTTACATATTTTAATTAAGGATGTTATCCTGCAAGGTTCAGTCAGAAAATCATTCAATGGCTGAAGCTTCATGTATTAATAATAGTTTATGACTGGAATTCAGTTTTGTTAATATTACTGCAGAATCTGTTTGAGTGTTATAAATGTGTGAATGCGAAGGTTGACTGAGTTATATGGCTGAATAATTAGCATGAAGGCTGGTTTGGTGATATTAGCTCTGTTATTTGCAGTTTTAGTGGATCCAAATTTGCTGTCCGGACGCTCCAACTTGCCTGCACAGGCCAAGTTTGTGCAGTCAAACCAGAGCTTGTGTGTATACCGCAGGCCGCCTGAATGGCCGCCTTGCCCTGTCTGTGTAAATTTGAGCGACAACAGATATTGCCCTGCACAGACCTACAGGTCTGTGCATGTAGATGTGGTTTTCCCAAATATTGCACACACAAAGAACCTTGTGAAGGCGCCCTCAATGCCGTAAAAAAATTCCCTACTTGATAAAATTGTTCTATAATTATTAGCTTCACAAGTTCTGATTGTAATTGGGCCTCTAACATCAGTAATTTCCAGATTCTGGGTTATGAGAGAGCAAACAACAGGTTAGACAAAAAACCAAACACAGTGAACGAAACCAATAATTCATATTTAATGCATCTTAAATTCTTCTTCACTAGATAATATTACTCCATTTGAATCATTACAATATATTTTATGAAACTAAGAATCAGAAGAACCAAGAGTCCTAACGTTGGAGTTTCACAGTTCCATCATCGGTTGGTTCATTTAATCAGGAAAGAAATTGAGTGTTATAAACGTTAACTCTAGCTCTCATGGTGCATGGTTTAAAACAATTTTACAGATACTTTTCAAAATGTAGTAGTTGCACTAAGAATTTTTCTAACTTTACCAGTTTCAACTGCCTCAGGTGAAAGGAGTTTTAAAAAATTAAAATTAATCAAAAATGTCTCAACAAGTACTTTCTAATTGGGCAATAATTTCAATAGAAAATGACCTTTTGGAAAAAACAAACATAATTGAAATAATTAATAAATTTGCATTTCTTAGCTGAGGCAACACAGAGCACTACATATACTATGTTTGCTATGCGTGGGAAAAATAGTTCCTTTTATAGACAACATAATGGGCCACAGAGAACTGCGTATGCTATGTTCGCTGTCCAGCTACGTTGCCATGTTGTTTGATTTGCAGCTATATTTTTAAGAGTTACTGACGACGGGCATGCACAGTAGACATCTTGTAAAAGACTGATGACGATAGAAAAAGAAATTTAGTTCTTTTTCTCTGAAGTCTCATACGAATCGTAGCCAGTGTTGTCACTTGGTGTAGCAAACTTAGTAAACATAGCGTACAAAGCATATGTAGCATACATAGCGTAGCGTTCTATGTGGTAGCTTTAAAGCAAGGAAACATAAATTTGTATAATTTTTTTAACATTATAATTTTCCTTTTATTTTATTGTGATAGAATACAATTACTGTAATTTAAAATTTAAAGTTTGTTTCCAGAATTTCAGAATGATTTTGTTATTTTTGCTTGTTGTTTCATTATATTATATGTGAGATATTTTGTAATTATTTTCTTTTTCAATAATTTAATGCTTTATTTTTTAATCCAAATATTTTGGGGCAGCAAATTTGATTTTGCTTACTGGCGGCACATAGGTTCGCGGCGGCCCTGATACCAACTAAGATATATTGTTGAAGGTTTAGGCCTAAATGGATATCAGATGAACTAATGAGACGTGTGGCAGAGAAGAAAAATGCATGGGATACATATAAATTAATGGGTGACGTGGAAGCCTATGATAAATAAAAGCTGGTCTGTAACCAAGTCACAAACAAGATTAGGCAGGCAAAGGCAGATTATGAGAAATTTTTGGCAAAGGTTGCAAAGAAAAACAGAAAAGAGTTCTTTACCTATGAAAGGGATGAATCAGATTGGTCCACTGGATATTGATGGTTCAACTGTTAATGATCCTGCTCAGGTGGCTAACAGACTAAAATGAGTATTTTGCATCTACATTCACCCATGAGGAGTTATTCAGGGAGGGGAATGCCAGAGGTGAGTTAAACTCTGGCAGGGAGCTAGATGATTTTGTAATAACTCAGAGGAAAGTGGAGGAGAAAATGTTGAAGATAAACATAAAAAAGGCACACAGAATGGATGGGATCTATCCAGTTATATTAAAGGAGGCAGCAAAGGAGGTAAGCAAACCCTTAGCCATAATTATGAGAGCTTCCTTGGACTTAGGGAAGGTACCCATGGACTGGAGATGTGCAAATGTGACCCCAATTCACAAAGTAGGATCAAAGGGTGACACAACTAATTATAGACCTGTTAGTTTAACTTCTGTTGCAGGCAAATTAATGGAGGAACTCATTAAACAAGCACTGCTGGCTAATCTAGACAAGACTTCAGTTATAGCTTGGACACAGCTTGCTTTGTTAAGGGAAGGTCTTGCCTGACCAATTTGATTGGATACTATGATGTGGTCACAAAGGAACTGGATGCAGAGAATAACATTGATATCATATATTTGGATCTTAGAAAGGCTTTTGATACTGTTGCACATGGAAGACTGCTGCACAAATTAGAGCAGTGTTGCATTGGAGGCAAATTGCTGCTATGGATAAACGGATGGTTGGTGGGAGAAGACAGAGTAGTAATTAATGGACACTGCTCTTCGTGGACTAATGTTATTAGCTGAGTCCCTCAGGATTAAGTGTTGGGTCCATTGTTATTTTCTTCGTAAGGGTTGCTCTTACAAAGCGAAGAAAGGCTCAATTTTTGCAGATTACAGTGTCTGGAGACTAGGAACCTGAGAGGTGATCTGATTGAGGTGTATAAAGCCTTGAATGGTTTGGGCATGCTCAATCCTGATGGGATTCTTTCTCTTACCGAGAATAATCACCTGAGAGGGCATAAATTCAAATTGAGGAAAGACAGTTGTAGGATAGACATGCGGAAGTTTGCCTTTATAAATTTAAGGCTCAGCCGGACAGGTATTTGGAACGAACAGAGGGGTGGAATGGGAGCGTATTTTTTTTTTTTTTTTTTGGCTGATACTGCATAAGCTTGCTTTCGTGCATTGTATGCCTCTACTAATGCTAATTACACCTCTCTATCTTCTCCCAATCAACCATTCTTTTATCCATTGTAGCAACATGCCCGTAATGCCATACTTCTCCAAGTTGTACAGTAGTCTTCTTTGTGCAACAGTATCAAAAGCTTTCCTGAAATCCAAGTACATGATATCAAAATTATTTTTTGCATCCAGTTCCTTCATGACCACATCATAGTATCCAATCAAATTGGTCAGATAACACTTCCTTTGACAAACCCATGCTGTGTCTGATATATTACTGCTGTCTTGCCTAGATGATCCTGCAATGCTTCTTTAAACCAGTGACTCCATTATTTTCCCTGGAACAGAAGTCAAACTAACAGGTCTGTAATTACTCGTGTCATTGTGAATTGGTGATACATTTTCACATCTCCAGTCCGTGGGGACTTCCCCCAAGTTCAATGAGTTAAGTGGTTTCCCTCGGGGTTTCCCCCGCGTTAAGTGTTTGTTTACTTCCTTTGCCACCTCTTTTAATATAACTGGATAGATCCCATCTACCCCGGGTGCCTTTCTTAAGTTCAACTTCAAAAATTTCTCCTCCACTTTGCTCTCAGTTATTACCAAATCATTTAACTCCATGTTAGTTTGATAAACATCTGGCTGAATAACTCCTCATGTGGGAATGTAGATGCAAAATACTCATTTAGCTTGGCAGGTATTTGAGAATGATCATCCACAGTCAACCCATTGATATCAAGAATCTGATTCATCCCCTTCTTTTAGAGCTTATATAAGTAAAGAACTCTTTGCTGTTTTTCTTTGCATCCTTTGCCAAAGATTTTTCATAATCTCCCTTCGCTTGCCTAACCTCCTTTGGGACTTGATTACAGACTAGCTTGTAACTACCATAGGCTTCTGTGTTGACAATTTATCTGCATCCCATGCATTTTTCTTCTATGCCATGAGTCTCATTACTTCACCTGACATCCATTTGTGCCTAAACTAACAGCAGTATTTCTTAGTAGCTTCCAAAATTACTTCCCTGAATGCTTCCCATTTAGAATTTGCTGTTGGTAACATCATCAGTTGGTCCCACTGTATATAAACCTAAAAAAAATCTCTGAGACCACTGTAACCCCCCTTTACAAAAGCAAAAACCCTTCCCTTTACCCCTGATGGTAGTTACACCTTTAAGTAAATCTCACATCAGTACACGGTGATCCCTGCAACCTAGAGGTTCTTTTATCTGTAAATTCTTAATGCATGAATAATCACTGCTGATAATCAGATCAAGAGTGTCCCTCCCTCTTTTTGCCTCTCTAACATGCTGCTGTAGAAAACAATCATCGAATAAATCCACAAAAGCCTTGCTAGCATGTGAGTGACCAACCCACAAGTTCCAGTCTATATGTGGGAAGTTAAAATTCGTCATTATAGGACAGACACTATGATTTACAGGCCCATTCTATTTCTCTGTATAACTGTTCATTGTACTCATCAGTCATTAGGCCTACCACAAACTCCTACTTTCATTTTTTGCTTTGCCAGTGCTTATGTCACACCAAACTGACTCAACATTGCACTGTCCATCTATGTCAACTAGATGCACTTCCTTAGATTTTGTGTTTCTTAACTAACAGCATAATCCCCTCCTCCCTTCCTATCCTGTCTATACTTTCTGTACACATTGTACTCCCCAAATTCCAATTCTGCATCCCTTATATCTGAGTGGCACCACATCTCTGATATCCCAACAATATCTGCCTTGGATGCCTTAACCAGCACTTCAAATTCATCAAGTTTATTTACTATACTCCTAGCATTGGTGTACATGCAAGTATACATGCACCTGTTCTTACTCTTAGTTACTCTAACACAGCCCATGTATTTACTTGTTTTATGACCACCAGTAGTTCCTGTAAATCCCCAGCAACTGGCTTTCCAGTCTGTTGCTCATTACAACAGAAGCAGTGCAAGTATCATTTCCACCTCTGATGTTAATCTATTAGTCTATGAATCCTCGCAAGCTAGCAGTTTTCCGACCCACCTAACATTGCCTCGATAGCATCAGCAAATATTCTTCTACCCCTTCTATTTAAATGTATCCCATCCCTGTAGAAGCAATCTCATCCATTAACAAGCACACACAACACTGAGAAAAATTCTACCCCACAAGCCCTGCACAATCTCTCCAGAGCCGAATTGATTGACAAGGCTCTCATCATACACTACCTCCTATCGTCTCTGGGCAGGATTGCAGAGACTTTCAGACCTGTACTTGCTTAGTAAATCCACAGATCATCTCCTACACTTAATGTCATTAATGGCAATGTGTACAACGATATCACCTTTTGTGCCCTTAAAAGATATCTGCTCTACAATGTCATCAACTGTTGCCCCTGGAAGACATACCCCGGTCCTATTCCACCTATCCTTTTTTGCACAATATATTTCCCGTTTCCCTGACAATTAAGTCACCAACAATAACTAGCTCCTGTGGGACCAACACATTCTGCCCTGAGGGTTGCCACTGTGTTGCCTGGTGCATAAGAGTGTGCTCTGGCATTGAGTTTGGCAGGTGAGAACTTGATTCCCTGCTGATTGCTACTGTTGAAAACAATCATCCAATAATCCAGAAATTTCTACTATTGAGTGAGGGACCAACACACTAGTTCCCATCAATAGCTGTAACTGGTGTGTTGGTCACAAAGATAAAATGCCCCATTATAAACATTCTATTATAGACATTCAGTTTTTTGGCCTACAGCAAACTCCTATTCTTACTTCAGCTTTCCAAATGCTTATGTCACACCAAACTGACTCAATATTGCACTGCTCATCAGTCATCCAGTGCTATGCCTTATATTCTATGTCCTCCTTAACCAAACTCACCATGTTTGGGCCAGGCTCTCATTGTGTATTTCCTCCTATCACTTCTTTGAATGTTATATAAAGAATGGTAAAAAAATTTCTGCAAATAATAGTGCTGAAAGAGTACCTCCCTATGGAATTCCTCAGATGACCGGAAAATTATGAGAACTATTTCCTTTAATAAATAGCAATTTTCTGTTATTCAAAATAAAATGCAAAATGTTATTTTGCTTTTTTGTAAGATACAGAAAGTAACAACTGCTACTCCTCAACCAAAAGAGTCGCCAGGATTAAATACGTTCCTGTTGGGACTATCAGGCAAAGCAATGCTACAGCTGGGTTAAAAGAATAAAAAGTGATGTTGCTGTCAGTTGATTTCTCACGCTTACATAGTTGAAATGTTCAATTTTAAATCTATTCAATACAGCCTTACTTTTCAGAAACTTACCATCTGTAAAGTTGTATGAGGAATAAAAGATTTTCATAGCAGGTGAGAAATGTTCCAATAGATTCATTAAAAAACCTGGTTTCAGGAGCAAGCCTGTGCTGGTTTGAAATTTCCTAGGCTTTCTAACTATTTTGTTTTCCAGTTCTTGCTTTAAAGGTAGTAATTTTTTTTTTTTTTTTTTAAACAGTTCCTGATAACCGTCTTATAACTAATGAATATATATATATATATATATATATATTTAAAAATATGTCAAGAGATTTTATTGTATCCCGGATCAATTTTAATGAACTTTGGGATTTCTCTACAAATATTTCTAAAAGGCCTAGATATAAAATTTTAAGAAAATCCAACCACAGGGGATACATGAGGATGTGGGGGAAGATAAATAAATAATTGCTGGATTTCTATTCGACTGATTTCAATGAAATAAGCTAAAGTGTCTAAAAACTTAAGCAAACAAATTAAAAAAAAAAAAAGATAAAAAAAGGCACTTACAGCTGCATCATTAATCACTCCCTTCATTACACAGATAATTTAGAAATGGCTATGTTCCATGGATTTCAATTTAAGATTGCTTAGATTTTATTTTATTAAATCAGTGTATCAAAATTACCATTAGAAGTGTTTTGTAATCTGTGTCAACTTACTCTACTCGAGAGTAAACTGGCACAGATTTTGTAGCGATTGCATCTTCAAGAAATTCAATGTTACCTTCACATCACTATCTTTGTTGTTTAGTAGCCTCTAATATGTCACACTCTCTCTCTCTATGAATTCTGGAAGTTAATAAACTGCCACAAATGTGCGCACGCGCACACACACAAAATTGTCAATGTCATTAAAAGGTCATAATTCCTATATTTTTTCACCCATTTTAACTGAGGTAGTATAGCAACTTCATTAATATTTCGGTCACTAATGGAAAATTCCCCTGATGATAAAAATCCAGATTTCAGGGAATAATTTATCACCATTACAGATGTAACAGTATCCTAAGCATCTTTCTTCAAATAAACTTAATCCAATACAGAAGCATGTAATCCTCATTCTCTTTCATAAATCGGTTGGAGAACCAAGAATCATCTTAAATAATCCTTGAAGTTTTTAATAGTACCCAAAAGAGAAGGTCCATTTGGAGGCACAAACATCAGTTTTTCTACTGGATAAATCTTGTACATGTGGGTACACATTGGGCAGTTACTTACCAGTAATAAAATTTTTCCATTTTTTTACCCTTAACTTGTTGTTCCACTTATATACTTATTTTTGAAAACTGCTGGAAGTCATTCATGCTTTCTTATTAGCTACATATTCAACAGGAAGCTTCTTTATGTTTTTGAAACAGCATGGTTTCTGTGATTTTTCAGTAACAAAAAGTCTCTTTTTGTCAGTTCCACGTTCACGCACATTAAAACCATGAAACAGTTCTTAGGTTATTGCCACCATCACATTTTTCACCTTTAAATTTTAATAAAGTTTCATCAGCTCCAGTTTCATCTGTAATGTACGAGGGCTGTTCCAAAAATTTGTGGACTGGCAACACTGCTTTGTTGCTATGGAAATGAGTGATAAGTTTGCAGTCTAGGAATGTTCCTCCACCTTTTCTTAGTTTGTGCAAGCTTGTCACATATTCGTTTTTATGGTCATTATAACAGTTTATGTGAAGTGTGTTTTATGATGCGGGATGAGAAAGATATTTCATTAATTATTACACAAAGAATCGCAATTGAATTTTGTGTAAAGTTAGGAAAAAGTGGTTTTTAAATAAAACAATCACATGACGAGTCCTGGATTAAACATTTTGATCCAGAATCCAAACAGCAGTCTAGCATATGGAAACATCACAATTCACCACCTCCACCTCCAATTTATTTCCTCAAAAATAAATTGTAAATGGAGAATATTATGCTAATGCGGTGTGAGTTCACCTCAAAGGAGCAATTCGGATAAAAAGACTGGAACTGCTTGATCAAGAATGATTTCTTCTTCAAGATAATGCTAGGCCACATGTCGCACAACCAGCAATGAAAGCTTTACTGAAAATTGGTGGTCAACCAATAGACCACCCTCCATACAGCCCAGACTTCGCACCATCTGAGCCTGAAAAGAGTTGAGAGGAAAAATATTAAACACAAATGAAGAAGTCACATCTGCTATATTGCAATGCCTTTCAGAAAATGAGCTGCAGCACGTGTTTCAGAAGCTAGTGAACCGCTGTAAAAGGTGTCTAGAATGTGAAGAATGAAAAAGGAGACTAATACCAACTTCCCAAGTGACTCAGACTCAGAGAAATGATCTCAGTCTGCATATTTTTGGAACAGCTGTTGTTATTATTTGGTTTTTAGGAGAATTAGCAACTAAAGCCATATTGCTCCGGGGGTATGCGGTGGTCATTCCCTGACCTTTCTGCATCCTCCGTATTTGGTGGCTCACACGCTCGAACCCCGGTCTAATCAAGAAGCATGTGCTACGCACTGCTGCTCCTACCCACCTGGCTACAGAGGCGCCTTTTCGGAACAGCCCTCATAGATGTCTTCTTCCCTGTAATCTTGCATTCTAAGCAACATTTTTCACCCATTCATTTGCCACAGAATCTGTTGATACAGGGTCTCCACTGACTATCACATAAACAATATTATTCTTATTTTTAAACCAATCAAGACATCTGTTCATTTATGTTTAATTCTCATGATCTAACCAGTATGCAAATTTTTCTGCCTGTACCTTTAAAATGGAGCATTCCTCTATGTCTAAATTTCATTAAAATGGTGCTTCATCAACATCATTCAATTCACATTTCTTCATTTCTTGTTTATAGCATGCTTGTTTCTAGTGCAGATAAAACCACTTTTATATGCACTAGATAAAGCATGGAGTTCAGCCTGAAAGGTTTGCTGAAGATTTTGACACTCGGGATACATTTAATATCTAGCCAAGCTGATATTGAACTTTGTCAGGTGAAGCATGGTGCTTATGTTGGTGTAATGAGCAAGCCTGGCTCTATGGCTTTGCATAAGTCAATTCTGCATAATAGTTGTTACACAGTAAACTGTGGAAATTGCCTCAAATGGTGGGTATCCAGAATTCTTCTTACAAATGGCACCTTGATCCCAACAGAGCATTTTATACTGAAACAGTCCTTAAAAGAAAATGGCACTTCGGTCATATGCCAGTGTAGGAGGGATGGAGAGGATTGTGAGTGTAGTAAAGATCGTTGTAAGGAAGCCTCTAATATTGTTATGAATCTGATTGAAATCAACAGGCTTTGTGCATATGTCGGAGACAAGCAGCCGGGACATATTGGCTCGCAGCGTATGGATCCCAGACTGTCAAGAATCCACCAATCATTTCTTACAAAATGTGTTTGGTAGCATCATTCCCTCTGATGGTGTCAAAGGAAAGTTTGCACCAGACTAGATATGTGATACATTTGTCTGATGAGCAAGCTCATTTTGAAGAGCAATGGTTGGAAATAATGTTTACAGATGCAGTTTTCACTACATTAGAGAAGGATACATAGATAGTAAGAAAATTTGGTAATGAAAGAACTTACATGATAAATAAAGAACCATTACAGGCGGTTCTTTATTTATAAAGAACCGCCTGTAATGGTTCTTTATTTATCTTAAAAAAAAGTAAAGTGCAGCCATTATCAACCCACTGCAGGATGGAAGCCTCCTCAACAATTCATGTTGAGGGAAACGGACCATAATCTGCCACGCTGGTCCAGTGCGGGTTGGCAGATCGACCGTATTCAGCAGTCAGGGGCTTGAACCCCAGTCTACTCAAAGAGCGTGTGCTACTGCACTCCCGCTCCTGCCCACTCGGCTACAGAGGCCTCATGAGTTTGTGCTAACTCCAGCACCATTGAAGTTCCTTTTTATATCACAAAAAGGGAAGGTGTTACAAGGAATGATACACTTGACAGGAAGAGACGAATGCAAGAGAATGAGCTGCATCTTTTGTTGGGAATTGATAAACAACAGACACTGCCTTCCCCCCCCCCCCCATTGTGACTTATATTATATATGTAATCCTTGGTATTTTTGAAGCCATGATCATCTGATATTCTAAGTTTATCCTTAAATCTGTAAGGCAAACAGTCAGAGGCCTTTTCATATTACTCAGTGCCACTTGGAAAATGTTCCAAGCCGTGCAAGTCTTTCCACAGGGACAGCTGTCAGAACTACAGGGAGAGTACAGGAATACTTAGAGGAACATATACTAATGCTAATAACGAACAAAATACTAATGCTAATGCTCACATGGAACTGAAACCACTCTTATGGATCGCTCCTCTACAGATTCTCCTATAACTGTCAGCACTTATGGTTTCAGTGGGTTCAACTTGTACCAATCATCAGATTTTACATGCCAAAATAAAAGAATGACAAGCAGACTTATCCTGCCCATGTAAAATCCCCACTAAAGCCTGTGTGACTTTGTTAAATTTAGAATACAAGCAGTGCCTATGGTTTGTCACTAACACCCAACAGACTCTTTTCCAACTACAGATAACCTTCAAACAAGTGCAATGCCACTGGCAGACAAAGTGAATGTACTACACCTTCCCCACAGAACTGCATCTCATGTCAGGTTGCATGCCCACAGAACGCATATTGTGCGTGAGGTCTACCTTATCGTGCAGATTACAAATTCAAAGCTCTAACTAAGCTGGCCAGGGATTACAAATTGTATTGCAGGAGATAGTGGTTCAAACTGCCACATAGTCGACAGCCAACCATGTTTACATTACCAGGTTTGGCTAGTTCCAGATTTTACTAGAGTTTATGAAGTCCGAAAAATTGAAGATGAGGATTATAATCTAGAGTATGAGAAGAATTCCAAAGGAGGACCACACGAAGATCACAAACATATCATCAAACCTGTACCACTAGCTTAAGACATATACAGGGTGTTTCAGTTAAACGTTTCAGAACTTCTAAGAGGGGGTAGGGTACATCCTGACAACTCAAAATCATATAGCAATGTGGGGTCGGAAATGCTTTCCTGAAGCGGTGTTGTACACAGAAGCACCATAAAGAAAAGAGACCGTAAGTGAGAAATCGTTTTAATAATACATGAAAAGAAGCAAAAGGTACATGGATTAAAATAAGTGTTCGAAGTTTCTTCCACGGGCTACAATGCACGCCTCACATCTCCGACGCATGGACACCCGAACATTCTGGAATACTCCAGGCGAATTTCTTCGGCAGCTACTGCGATTCTTGCAACCAGCTCCTCAGCATTGTCAACAGGGGTGTCATAAACTAGCGATTTCATATGATCCCAGAAATAAAAATCAACACATGATAGGTCGGGTGACAACTTTTGAGAGATGAACAGATTTCTGCATCGACGCAACAGACAATGTGGTTCCAACATGATGGAGCCCCTGCCCATTATAGCGGAGATGTTCGTAACTACCTGGATGTCACATTTGGTCAACAGTGGATCGGACGTGGTGGTCCCGTGCGTTGGCCTGCTCGGTCACCCGACGTATCATGTCTTGATTTTTATTTCTGGGGTCATATGAAATCGCTAGTTTATGACACCCCTGTTGACAATGCTGAGGAGCTGGTTGCAAGAATCGCAGTAGCTGCTGAAGAAATTCGAAATTCGCCTGGAGTATTCCAGAATGTTCGGATGTCCATGCGTTGGAGATGTGAGGCGTGCATTGTAGCCCGTGGAAGAAACTTCGAACACTTACTTTAATCCATGTACCTTTTGCTTCTTTTCATGTATTATTAAAACGATTTCTCACTTACGGTCTCTTTTCTTTATGGTGCTTCTGTGTACAACACCGCTTCAGGAAAGCATTTCCGACCCCACATTGCTATATGATTTCGAGTTGTCAGGATGTACCCTACCCCTCTTAGAAGTTCTGAAACGTTTAACTGAAACACCCTGTATAGTATCATTTCTATCTATGTTAGTGTGAGAAAGAAGACATTCTGTCCCATATATTATATGTATCTTTGTGAAAGTAGTAATGATTAAATTGTGTTTTGTTTAAGTATCCTTGCCTCTTGCCTTTTACCTATTCTCTTGCTACGTGTTATCCTGAATGCAAGATTTTTAGTAAAGGAACCATAATTTGCGGCATTCCAAGTCTTGACTATAATATATAAGAAGGTCTTGGAGTGATTTAATCACAACACATTATCCAAGCTGCAAGTTTGCCTTATCACAACATTGGGCAGAACTTAGGGCATAGAGATCATTGCCCTATTACTAAACCACTAGGCAATCGCATAAGTTCATTGGCATTTTATGGGACATCTTTAATTAAGGTTTAGTAACATCCAAACCATTTCTGTAACTTAGGCAATGTATAAAGCATTTTAGATAATTTGGAGTATTAAAGCCCAGCCCAGTATAACACTGATGCGCAGAAAACTGTCCAAATGTAGCAATTGCCATATACTTGGAAATATAAAAAAAATTCATCAAGCTTGTTCCACACTGTTTTGTGTGATAAGGAAAAACTACGATGATTGGATGTTTGCAAAGATTTGGTTTAAACATCTGATAATGAACCAGATTTCCTAAACAACCTTATTACGGGGTGGGGGGTTTCAAGTAATGAACTGAGATTGAAAGGGCACTGATTTGAGAGTGTTTGACATTCAGAAGAATTTACAGCAGAACTAAATATTATCACGGCAGAAGTTTTCCAAATCTTTCCATATCTATGAATGCTGAAGCAAGTGTATCAAGATTACTTAGGGACTATTTTAAGAGAAATGATTAAAAAATATATTTTCCTTGGCCATTTTGCCTTATTTGCATTGTGTTTTTTTTTTTTTTTTTTCCGCATAATATAGGCTTGGATATATATAAAGAAATATCAATGATATATTATTATATATGTGAAATTTTTATATATAAATATTTGTAAACTTAATTTAGAGATAACATTTGACACCCTATAGCTGTCACCAAGTTTGAATGTAAGTGATCACTTCAGTCACTTTTTTAAAATTATATCTGTAACCCGCATACACAAAAATCTAGAAAGACTAAATAACAGATGTCCTTCTGCCACATCAGAAGGACATCTACCATAGTGTAGATCATTGGCATTAGCAGTGGCAAATGATGCAAGAAAGTAATCTTATATAGCAAGAGCCAAAATCAGAAGCAGAAAGTAGACAGGAGGACACAAATTGCTCAGCGAATCATGCATGTGTAACCTTAATAAATAGTTGCAGTGGTCTAAGTTAGCACTCACTTATGAAACAATAACAGCATAATATAATAATTTAAGATATTACTATAAAATTAAATTGTCAATAACATTGTCAAATATCATAACTTACAGAGTCAGAGGTTCCTCCTAATGTCATTTTCGCTCCATTAAAACCAAGAAAACGATGAACAAGGTTGATTACACCAAGTGAAAATCGAAATTCTAAATTCTCTTGAAAATCTGCACATAAGCTATCGCAATTCAAACGATATAAGATTTCAAAGTTGTGTGTAGGAAGAACATTGAGCATTTGTTGGCGGTGTTCTTGAGGTAAGAGTGAAGAGATGCGATCTACAGTAAATTAAACATTTCATTGCTTTAATAGAAAAAAAAAAAGAAAAAAAGGAAAAAGAGAACAGGAATATAATTTAAAACCTCTAACAGTATGAAAGTTTTACAATAATTTACTTTTATAAATATTCTGTATCATCAGAAATAATTAAGAAACTAGGTTTCTGACACTTCAATAGAAACCAAAGTTCTTAGTTTTTTTTTTTTTTTTTTCTTTTTAGAATGATTGTATAAAAGAACTATTTTAAATAAAGCCTCAATGATATAGATATAATTTGTGTCATAATGGTCAAATTTGCAGTAAAAAAATTATAATATCACCTTACACCTAGAACAAAGAGAATCTTTTGTAATACATATAGCAATATATTTATGAATGATTATCTCTATTTTATATTTCCACAGTCAGTAATTGTATCTTCTTTGCGATATTATCATGCTTTTTGAGATAATCGGTATCAAAAAAAAAAACAAGAAAAAAAAAACAGTAAGTGCTGTGCTGTTGAGGGCATATTTACAGTCTCCATGCAAGCATGGAGAATGTAAATATAGTTTTGTTAATATGCTTTTATGGCTAGTGCTTATTTTCTCTGCATTTATTGAGTGCTGAGAAGCTCATTTGACAAGATTTTTATGTAATGCAGGAAACTTCAGATAATTAGATGTTCTGTGAAGGATTGAAGGAACCTTGTCTCCAGCCACTGCTATTTGCAGAACTGAAGCCTTCCTCGGTAAGTGCACCCTTTTGTTCATTCACCAATCTTGTTTCCCATTCTCTGTACTGGTTCCAGCAGATCTACATCCTTCCTAAAATGAGGCCCCAGACCTGTATGCAGTACTCAAGATGTGGCCTGACCATTGCCTTATACAATGGAATAACCACTTTCTTATTCCTGCCAGAAAAATTCCTGTATATCATTGGCAAAACTCCATGAGCTGTCCTGGCAGCCTGTCTACACTGCTCAGAGAAATTCATATCTGACTGAAAAATTATCTTTATATTTTCCACTACCCTGAGTGTAACCACACAGTTAGTTGGGTTACTGCTACCCATATGCAGTACTTTGCATTTGTCAATATTAAACTTCAATTGCCATTTCTCAGCCCATCTGCCTAATTCTTCAATATCCTGTTGCAGTAGATACCGTCATTACTACCATTAACCACCCTGCAAATCATTGTAACATCTGAAAACTTCAGCATTAAGCCTGATATATCCTCATTGAATATCACTGATAAATCATGAATATGAGTGAGGTATCACTCATATTCAAGAGTGATACCTCATGAATATCACTGATAATATTAGTCCATAAAGAGCAGTGTCCATTGATTACCACTCTCAGTCTTGTCCCCACTCAACCATCCCTTTATCCATAGCAGCAACTTGCCCTTAATGTCACACTGCTCCAATTTGTACAGCAGTATTTTATATGCAACAGTATCTTTCCCAAAATCCAAGTGTATGATATCAAAATTATTCTTTGCATCCAGCTCCTTTGTGAACCACGTAGTATACAATCACATTGGTCAGATAAGATTTCACCTTAACAATCTATGCTGTGTCTGAAGTATAATTGCAGCCTTGTCTACCTGTCTAGATGATCCTACATATTTCTTTAACTGGTGTTTCCATTAATTTCCCTGGAACAGAAGTTAAACTAAGAGGTGTGTAATTATTCATATCACCCTTTGATTCCACTTGTGAATTGGGGATATATTCACACATCTCCGTTCCACAAGAACCTCCCTCAAATCCAAGGATGCTCTCATTATTATGGCTAAGGATTGTTAACTTCCTTTGCTGCCCCCTTAATATAATTGGACAGATCCATCCATCCAACCCAGGTTCCTTTCTTATATTTAACTTCAAAAATTCTCTTCCTCTTTTCTCTCAGTTATATAAACGATACAAATACCACAAAATTCTTGAAATAGTAAACAAAACAGTACAATGAATTCAGAAAATGAAAATTCATATAATGCATAAGAAATCTGACTCTCACACAGAGAGAGAGAGAGAGAGAGAGAGAGAGAGAGAGATCAAAAAATTTCTGGGGTCAATTTTTATTTAAACAAATATGCTATTTACAGATAATTTATGCAATAAGCATAGCTATAATAGGACCGTGACATGTCTATAATGGGCAAAATGTTAGTGATATTTTAGAACAATTGACAATTGTCTTTATTTAAGATACAAAAGATGATATTGTCATGCACAATGTTACACATAGGCTTTACTTAACAAAAATGAAAGTGATACTGAGAAAAGCAGTCAGAGCTGAAAATTTCTGCTTAAATGTGTCAGAAAATGTGTTTGTAAGATTCTGGAATTTTTCAAGGAATAGTTTGCATGGGCAGCAGCTTTAAGAGGCACTGTAATTTTGGCAAATATCTGCATTTAACAGATTTTAGCATTATTTAACATTCATTCCAGTGGGAATTCAAAGTAGTAGTAGGAGCTTATTGTAGGTGACTCTACTCTCAGATAAATGGGAAATTTTTTGTGAATAAAAGATAGGTGGAAGAGCACCAGGGTATGTTTGCCAGGGGCAAAAGTTGATAATGTTGTATTGCAGATAGCAATTGGAAACTGCTAGCTTAGCAGATACTGAGACTATGTGCAGGGATTTCAAGGACTACTGAGGGTCATCATGTAACAAGTAAATACATTGGTTAGGGTAAGTATACATGCATAAGGTGCATGTCGTGACTACATGTGACATTGTTTTGACATCAGAGACATGATGTCATTCAGATATAAACAATGCAAAATTTGAATATAAGGAGTGCAATGTGCACAGAAAGAAATGTTAACAGAAAAAAAACTCACTGTCTCCACCACTAAAACTAAGATTTTCAAAGGTAAACTTCACCACAGAAGACTACCACTAAGGATTAATATATCCTTCCGATGAGCAACAGCCATTTTGGAATAACTCTAGATGACAAACCAGACTTCAGTAGTCATATTATCCACATAAAAAAAAAGTCAAGGAATTTACAGCTATACCAATCAGAGTTACTTGACAAGGCCAGAGACTAAACTTATAACTCTCAAATGGTTATACAAAACTGTTTATAATTCTTCCAACATGCAGTCTTGGTGCTTGGTTTTTGGAGGGGCTGATCAGCTGATTATCCAGAAGAGGCTTGGCATACTGCAATGTATGATGCTTCATGACATCACAAGAACTTCCAACACGGCATTCCACACCCTCCATGTCCAGACAGTCTGCTTACCCCTTGATTTCTATCTCATCCATCATGGTCTCTGCTTCAGATTAAGATGGCACATCCAATGAGACCAGGATGCAGCATTTAATGCCACCACTGATCTAGATAAAAAAAAAAAAAATCTAGGTGCTGAACTTACTTGCAAAATATATTGAAAATGGAGATGGTATACTTTCACCAACCTATCTGTCACCAGGATTTTCATCCTAAATGTTACTTTAGCCAGCAAGACTATCTGGAAATGGTTTATTCCATGCATTCACCTCACATTACTACTAACTGGGCATAGCTTGGTGACTAGGCCAACATTATTCTTTGACTGTTACCCATACATGGACATTAATCAGACCTTAACTGCCCACACTGATTTGAGAGAAAGTTCAAAAATACTCAAAATCCAAGGATGTCTTTGATCAAACTTCAGATTTTTATAAAGGCAACCTTTACTCCAGAAACACTAACTTATAACAATGGCTGAACTTAGGTTCCTGAATGATCTTTTCACACAGTACACTATCCCTTCCCCACCTCCTCCCTCACTTTTCCACCCCAAGAGAAGGAATGCATGCATGTCTCTGTGCGTGGCTAAACCTGTGCTAAAGGGTGAGATTTTGAAGGGCATTAGCTGCCAGTGCAGGATACTTTTGTTTTGTTTTAGTGTTGTTTTTGGCCACCCTCCTTCCAAATCCTCAGGTGGACTTGGGTGACCAGTAAGAGCTACAATAGATTACCTGACTGCTTGTGGCAAAGTAGGGGGGTGCCTTTCCAAGTAATTGCTGCTCTCTGGTTGGTATGTGGATAGTCATAAATTTGATTTGATTTGATTTTGGGTTTATTGGCGCAAAAACAACTAAGGTTATACTGCGCCAAGAAACAATTAAAATAACAATAAAGATAAATTCTGGCAACCTTTAAAAAGGTTACCTCGTCAAATTGTTATTTATATATGTGGGTATATATTAATAGCTTTTAAAAATTTAAAAACTGCCGACACGTGGTCGTTGTCTGATAAAATCCGACTGAGTGTATAAGGCTCAGTCGGATGAGTAAAAGCGGTAAAATGTATATTGCGAACATGGGTAAAATGAACGCAATCTATTAAAATATGCTTTAGAGTTAAAACGGTGTCGCAAGACTCGCACATAGGAGGGTCATCCGCCCTCAGCAGAAAAGAATGTGTCAGATGACTGTGACCTATGCGGAATCGAGCAAGAACAACTTCCGCGCTCCGATTCCTGCGCAGACTAGAATATAGTTCTTGCCACTGGGAATATATCTTTTCGCATATTATTTGCCTGTAGTCTGTATAGGGGACTGACAGGCAACGATTATGAGTGGGTGTTGCTGATTTGGCTGCAGCGTCAGCCAAATCATTTCCCTTTATCCCAATGTGGCTAGGAATCCAGCAGAAGCGGATATCAAACTTGCATTCATGAAGAGAATGTCTCTTCTGCTGAACCCGACAAAGAACTGGATGAGAATTATGTCTCGTAGATAATAAAGCCTGTAATACACTCAAAGAATCGGAATATATTATTGACCTTTGGAATTGACAAGTTCGAATGTGATCCAAGGCTAGCTCTATAGCATACAGCTCTGCAGTGTACAAAGGGTACTAGGAAAGTTTTGCAATACAGCTTTGTTTATTTAATTTTTTCAAAGTAATTTCCTCTACATTCAATACACCTCTCCATCCTCCGAAACCAATCTTTAAACCAGTTCTGCCAAGTTTCACTAGGGAGTAAAGCACACTCGTTGTCCCAAGCCCATAGAAGGTCCTCATCACTGGAAAACCGCCTCCCTTTTAGCTTCATTTTCACATGCGGGAACGGTGCAAAGTCGCAAGGAGCAAGGTCTGGACTGTAGGGAAGGTGCTCGAGAAGTTTCAGTCCTGTCGTGGTCAAATATTCGGTGCAGGCTTTGGCGCGGTGAGCTGGAGCATTTTCGTGATGGAGGTACCAGGTGTCCATTCTTGACTTTGGCCGCAGGTTCTTCATAGATCCAATGACTTTAGGCAGGCATTGTTCAGTATACCACTTAGCTGTGACTGTCTTCTGCGTGTCCAAAACGACACGTTCCACAATTCCACTCGATTTGAAAAATACAGCTATCATTTTCTTCTTTACAGATCGGGATTTTCTTACAATTACGGGTGTGTCGTCATCATCAAAGACCCAAACTTTGTTTTGAGCCTTGGTCGGCAGATATTAATAGTACAGCCAAGTCTCATCACCTGTCACGATGTTGTTCACATACCGAGATTGTCCCTTATCAAACTTTTTAAACATCTCCCGGCACCAAGTCACACGTCGTGTCATCTGCTCTTCAGTCAGTTGATGCGGCACCCAGAGAGAACAAAGTTTCTTCACGTGCAAATGATCTTGCAGAATCGAACGAATTGCTGGTGCATTTAGGCCCAAAGTATCCTCTATCTGTTGGTAGGTCACTCGCCTGTTTTCGTCAAGCATTTTCCTCACAGCAGTAACGTTTTCCTCCGTAACTGACGTTCGTGGCCTTCCCGGCCTCTCAGAATCCTCCAGAGTGAAATTTCCCCTTTGGAATTCTCTATACCACCTGAATATCGTTGTACGATGTGGACAATCATCATCTAGTGCAAGAGTCATTTCTTCTAAGCACTGGTCTATGGTTAAACCACGGACGAAATTATACCGCAAAAACTGTCCTCATCTCATTTCGTGACCACGATGCCATCGCAAGCACTTTACACTCTCACTACTAATGAATAACTGAGCCCATCGACTTGGCGCGGCGGCGGCTACTATGCACGTATGAACATGTCTCAACATGCAGCAACAAGCAGCTTCCTGTGATTCATTGTTGCGTCATATTGCAAAACTTTCCTAGTACCCTTTGTATATGCTGGATTCGGGAGGAATCTGCTGAGATATTATAGTGTCCGGAAACACAACAGCAGATCCTACGCACGATTCAGACTTCGAGCCATCTGTGTAAACGGGCAGGAAGTCTGAGTACTCAGTTTGGTGTGCAGAGTAGAGCTGCTGGTAGACAGATGATGAGGTCTCAGACTTTACCCATTTCTTAAGGGAAAAGTCGCACGGTGGGGGATGAGGATGCCAGGGTGGAGGAGTTTCTTTTGGTGTATGTGCCACCTTGTCTACCATGATGTTAAACTCTCTGATTAGCTCTTGGACACGAATACCAAAAGGTCGGTTGGCAGTCTGACGGGTATTGTACAAGTTTTCCCAACGTGGCTCAAAAACGGATGCCCACGTAGGATTGTCTGGCAGGGATTTCAACTTTAAAGCATAGTTTAAAGACAACCGCTTACGTCGAAGGGATAACGATGGTTCGTTTGCTTCGACGTATAAGCTCTGGACAGGAGATGTTCGAAAAGCTCCAGTAGCGATACGGATAGCCTGATGGTGGACAGGGTCCAGCCATCGGAGGACACTATCTCTAGCTGAAGAGTATACCTGGGACCCGTAGTCTAATTTGGGTCGTACAAGTGCACGGTAAAGCCGTAGTAGGGTGCATCGATCTGCTCCCCAAAGCGTTGAGGAGAGAGAGCGGAGGATATTGAGTCCCCTCGTGCATTTTGTACGAAGCTGACGAATATGTTCGAGAAAAGTCAACTTTTTATCAAACACAAGTCCCAAGAATTTTGTGTCTGACACTACCGGAATAACATTTTGTCCGAGCCTTAATTCAGGTTCAGGATGAAGATTACGCTTGCGACAAAAGTGTACGTAAACGGTCTTCTTCGGTGAGAACCTGAAGCCATTAGCAAGTGCCCAGGAATTAAGGCGATCAATGGCTTTCTGCAGTTGTCTTTCAATAACCCTCATGTTGCATGACTGACAAAATATGCTAAAGTCATCAACATAGAGGCACAGTTTACAGTTGGAGGAAGTTGTTCTGTGATGGAATTGACTTTGATGGCAAAAACCGTGACACTTAATACTGATCCTTGTGGTACTCCCACCTCTTGGCTGAAGGGACGAGAGAGTGAGGATCCCACACGAACTTGGAAAGATCGATTGGCTAAAAAGTTTTTAATAAATATGGGGAGTTGCCCCCTAAGGCCAAGACTATGCAGATCTTTTAAGATGCCAAATCTCCAAGTTGTGTCATACGTTTTCTCCATGTCAAAGAACACCGACACCAAGTGTTCGCGTTTTAGGAAAGCATCCCGAATGGATGCTTCCAATCTAATAAGATGGTCCAAAGTGGATCGGTTCCTTCGGAAGCCGCACTGGATGTTGGAGAGAAGGTCGTTTGATTCGAGATACCATATTAAACGAGAATTAACCATTCTCTCCAGGATTTTGCACAGACAGCTGGTCAGAGCAATAGGACGATAATTGGTGGTGACTTTTGGATCCTTTCCTGGCTTAGGGAAGGCAAGAACGATTGCCTTTCGCCAGGAGTCCGGAAACTGCCCTTCAATAAAGATTCTGTTATACAGAAGGAGCAGACAATCCATAGATTTTGGTGAAAGATTTTTAATCATTTCATAATGGATGCCATCTGGTCCAACGGCACTTGCTTTGGAAAGAGCGAGGGCTCTTTCCAGTTCTTGAATAGTGAAATCCCCGTTGTAGGGATCAATGCTCTTAGATTTAAAGTTAAGTGCCTGTTTTTCGATTTTATATTTCAGGACCAGGAACTCTGGGGAGTACGAGGATGTTGCGGAGATGTTAGAGAATGTTTCCCCAAGAGCATTGGCTATTGCAGTTGGATCTGCAATAGCGCATCCATTATAATCTAGGATTGAAGAAGGGTGGGATGTATATTTTCCCTTCATTTTCCGGATTTTATCCCAGACTACCTTAGAGTTGGTAGACTGGGTAATAGATGATGTAAAACGGATCCACGATTCCTTTTGACTCTGACGACGGATATATCGTGCTTTGGCTCGTGCACGTTTAAAGGCTATAAGGTTGGTCGTGGTAGGATATCGGCGGAATATCCCCCACGCTTTGTTTTGAGCCTTTTTTGCTGCTGTGCATTGTGAATTCCACCAAGGTTTGGGAAATGGAGGAAACCGGGAAGATGTTTTTGTATTCGCAGCTGCTTAGACAATATCTTCTGTGATGTACTTAACTGCATCATTGATAGGCTCTTGACTGACTGTGCTAAGATCAAAATTTGCCTGATGTTGGAAGGCAGTCCAGTCAGCCTAATCAAACTTCCACCGTGGTAACCTGAAGGGAAGACATGGTCTCCCACTGTGTAACAAGGTTATCACAGGGAAGTGATCACTTCCGTATGGATTCTCCTCCACTTCCCAAGTGAGTGAAGGGAGCAGAGAAGGGGAGCAGATAGAGAGATCAATGGCAGAAAAAGTACGGGTAGGCATGTGGAAGAAGGTGTTTGTTCCAGTATTTAGAAGGGAAAGGTCATTGTCATTGAGCATACGCTCTATGACTCGTCCCCTTCCGTTGATGTTAGCACTACCCCACAGGGTGTTATGTCCATTAAAATCCCCGAGAAGTAAGAAAGGGGGAGGCAACTGCGTTACAAGATCATCAAGGTCTTCCTGGGAGATGTCAGTCCCAGGTGGCAAATAGACAGAGCAGACGATTAATAAAAATCCCACTGTAAGGCGAATTGCAACAGCTTCTATGCTAGTTCTAATTAGCAAGGGCTGCACTGGGGTCTGGTTTCCCACAAGGATAGCCACTCCTCCATGAGCAGGACCATCCGCAATTCTATCCTTACGAAAAATTGAGGTGTTATGCATCGTGGGATCGTCATTTGCCTTTAGATATGTCTCCTGCAAGCAAAAGCAAACTGGCTCGTGCTTTTGCAGGAGGGCCTTGATGTCATCTATATTTCGCCGGAATCCACGACAATTCCATTGTAGGAATTTAGCCATTATTTTGGCTTGGTGGGTCCATCAGGCGGCTTCCGAGGTGCTGAGGGCTTACTTTTATCAGTCCTGGATTTATCTTTTTTGGGGAAGAATGGACGCTGTCCCGTGTCCATTTCCTCCTCCGCAAAGAGTTCCAAGACTGAATCTTCCGGTACCTCCTTCTGCTCGACATCCATCTTTTCTTGGGTACTAGGGGGGACTTCCCCTTTCTTATTCTTTTCTTTCATAATTACCTTTGTTACTTGTGGAGCATTAGGAGATACCGATATAGGAGTGGCAGCTGATTGGTCCTTTTGTGCAGGTTTTTGAGAGCTTAAGAGATACCGCGCGATGGGAGTGAAAGACTCCTTTGGAGGAATGGTCATGTCCGTCTGAGTTCCGATGGAACATCTCCCTGCTACCTTCTGGGCGTAGGTAGGTTTGTTGATATTCAGGGGTTTGACCGATTTCCTTGCCTCCTGGTATGATATATTTAGCTCTGCCTTCAGCCGCTGAAGTTCTTTTTCTTCTTTCCACCTCTGGCATGCTCGTGAGTTTGCCGGGTGTTCGCCTTCACAGTTAATACAGGTGGGTTTTGCGGCTGAACATGCCGTTGTTTCGTGGTCCTTTGCACCGCATCGAGCACATGCAAGGACTCCATGGCAGGCCATTTGAGAATGTCCATACTTCTGGCATTTAAAACACCTTAAAGGGTTCGGAACGTATGGACGTACTGAACAGTTGATGTATCCAGCTTTAATCTCGTCAGGAGGTTTAGGAGTGTTAAAAGTCAGGATAACGCTCCTGGTTTTAACAATTTTTCCATCCCTTCGCGCAGTGATTCTCTTGACGGCAATGACTCCCTGTGGTTTTAATTCGGAGCAGATTTCCTCCTCGGTTACGTCGAGAAGGTCCCACTCCGAGATGACACCTCTCGATGAATTGAGTGTTCTGTGTGGTGTCACTGTTATAGGGATTCCTCCGATTGATGTTGTTCGGAGTAGATGTTCTGATTGCCTGTCATTTTTAGTTTCAATTAAAAGGTCTCCAGAACGAAGCCTTTTAACTGATTTGGGTGAACCTGCTAACCCATCTAACCCTTTTTGAATAAAAAAGGGCGACATTTTACCAATTGGTTTTTCTCCGGTGGAGTGTATGATTAGGAACCTTGGAACAGGCCCTGATGGTACTTCAGTTCGCTGCCTTTTTTTAGCAATAATGCTATCTGGATCGTTGTCTATGTTTTCAGATAGGGACCGGGTTGGGGCCCCTGAAGAAGTGAGTTTATCAGGATTCATGGAGTTTTTTTAATTGTTCAGTGCTCGGGCTCCCCACCCACCACGGAGCCCAAAGGGACGCCCACTACCCGGCATGCAATAAATGCGCTCGGGAGTGGGACGCCAGGACTACCCAGACACTATACCCGCACCGCCGCCAGCCTGAATCATGTCCCTCGGACCATAAGGGTAGGGGCGTGGCATTGACACGGTTGACCCTCGCAGGCGAGCCTACTAGCCAATTGATCCTAGCCGGGCCTTCCAGGACCACCCGTCTTGTCGAAGCAGGGGCCAAAGTGGTGTATTGAAGCTGGGCCCCTCAACCACCAGGATCCCCCTTTCCGAATTTCCACGGGTCGCAGCGCACGGCAAACACGCCGGATTCCATTGATGTAAGCCTGGAACGGATAGTCATAAAACAAATCCACATAACCCAACACAAAACATGACTGTTTCGTTAGAGTTTTGGTCCCAACATTGTGGATACGAAATGGCCTTCAGATGATATCATACCTAAAATACATACCATTAATATACAAATGCTTTATTTACAGCAAAAATAATAACGTGCTGAAACCTTTATGATAGTCTTTAGTCTCTGCAGAACTCTTTCCATCAGTTTTTTTTTTTTTTTTTTTCTCAAATGTCCTCGGATATTTTCTGCTATTCACCTTTCAAAGCAACCACCAGTTCTGCTCAGTTTTTGGGCAGTCTCTCTCCTCACATGCACCCAACAAGCCAATTCATCTATGTGGTTCTCTAAAAGATCGAGTTCAGTGAGTTGGCCTGGTCAGTCCAACTTTTCAACAAACACATATCCTCAAACTAGTCCATGACAACGTTGTCCTGCTGATACAGGTATGGACCTTCCCTGGTGTGCTGCCAGTGTAGGTAATGCATTATTTTCCGGGACATCTAGACAACACTTTCATCTCAGCATTTGTAGTTTTGCCGAAACAACCAATCGTCCCTGACTAAACCATAAAAAAAAAAAAAAAAGTGCCCAGACCATAATGCTGCCAGGCAGCTTTCTCTGGGCATGTGCCACACCTATGTACAGCCATCAGACTGGTAGATCATGGTAGTACCGTGACATGTCACTCCAAAGCATATCATTCCATTGATCTGTGGTCCAATAAAGGCAGTTAGTGGCTTGTGGACATCTGTACAACTGTGGTTATATATACTGTGCAGCATCCCATGCACTGCACTGTACTCGTGCTGACATATTTTCCAATTATCTCACTGAAAAACAATTAGGAAAATGTGCTACAACAATGTTGATCTGTGTTCTGGGTGGACAGTTTTCTGCAGGGTTCTCCTGTTACATTCCATCAGCTTTGGAAGTTTTCATGGTCATTTCACGATAGTTTCAGCACCAGTCTACTTCCATTTACAGACAACATCAAGCGTCAACTAGAGATCTTCATTACAGCTGAAATCACATGCAGACCGTCTGCTTACGCGACACCCCATTCTGTGCTGGAAGTTTGTTACTCTCCCAATCTCAGCACCTTGCATTCACAATTGTACTACTGTCTCCTCAAATACCTACAAGCATATTTACAGTTGTATCTGAAATGTGGTGCTTGAATAGGATGTGATCACAATGGAGGAGCTATGTGCCCCTCCCAACAGAAGAGCTTTGGCTGAATCACTGTCTGATGAAGCATCATCAGAAGTTGAAGCAATAAAGCAAGAAATTGCAGGGAAGGACGACTAACTTTTTTTTTTTTTTTTTTTGTGGTAGTTGTTGGCGCATCGGCTTCTGTGGCCATAGTGCACCTCCCAAGGTTTTTGCAGTACTTTGATCCAAGCCCGAGGCAGGATTCGAACCCGCGACCTTTGGGTTGCCAGGCAGGCACTTTACCCACCTGGCTAGCCCGGTCGGCGACTAACTTGTGACTGATTATGTATAGTATATTTATAGTTGTATTCGATGTGGTGCTTGGGTAAGATCTGACCAATTATCAACGGAGGAGGCAGTGTATACATGTGTCCCCCCCCACAAACAGAAAGGCTTTCTTGACGTAGCATCATTTTCTCAATTAATCTATATCAGAAGTTGAAGCAATCAAGGATGACTGATTTGTGACCGACTGTACAAAAGTTGAGGCTTGGGGGGGGGGGGGGAAACAGGCATCCTGTGTGTTATCAGACACTGTCTAAAACACTGATGGATCTAATATCCACTCATGCACAGCTCGTTTGTAAGCCCTATAACGTCACTTTGGTGGCAACAAACGTGTACAGTGGTTCTCTTCAAAACGCCTCGTCAATGTGAGGAGGAAAAGACCAAATCCTCCAGCACTTTATTAAATATAACAACACAATGAAACAAATGGCCCTCAGTCTCCAGCAACTTTCACTCAACCTCTTACAGCAGTCAGAGGATCAGAGTGGAAGTAGAGGGTGCAAAGAATCTCTGGGTATGACCAGGATGCATGCGCAAAAACTGAACTTGGCCTGTTTCAATGGAAAGATCACTCATTGGTGAAGATAGGATATTACAGCTGGAAAAGGAATTAGAAAATGTGAATTAGAACATCATCAGTTTGGCTGAAACAAGAAGAAATTAATCGCAAGTTTATCAAGTGGAAATCTGCTATACACCAATGGATACAGTGAAAAGAGTGAAGGTGGAGTTGGCTTTCTGGTCCATAAAGATATTAAAAACAACATTTTGGAATTCAAAATTACATCACCAAGGGTGTCAAGGCAACTACTCATGATTTCGAAGAGGTACAAACTAAAGGTTACAGTGATATATGCACCAGCATCGAGCCAGGATGATGAAGAGGTTGAAGAAATGTACACCAAAATTGAGTCTTCTAGATGAGAAGAAGACCCACTACACTATCATTATGGGGGACTTAAATGCTAAGGTTGGAAAGAGACAAAACAGTGCAGAAAGGGGAACTATAAGAGGTGAAAGACTTGTGGAATTTGCAGAATCTCAAGGAACACTTTTTTTCCAAGAAAAAGGGTGAACAGAAAGTGGACTTGGAAGATCCCAAATGGATTAACAACTAATGAAATTGACTTCATCCTCACGGACTTCAACCTTCAACAGAAGATATATTGTGAACGATGTTACTGTCCTGAACAAGGTAAATGTTGGAAGTGATCACAGAATAGTAAGATACATACTTGATATAGATGTAAGAAAAGAAAGGAAAAAACTAACTCAAGTAAATAATGTGAAGGTTATTGAGATAACAGAAGAGGATAAAAAGCAGTATGTACTGGAACTTAGGAACAGGTTTGAGCTTCTGCAGACCTTTCAGGACTAAGATATCAATAACAAATACAATTTCCTGAAAGCAATAAAGCCTAAGAAACTTATAAGTAAAATGAAATCCAAAGAAGAAAACATTAGTCAAGAAACACTTGTGATGAACTGAAGATGACAAGGGCAAAATTGAGTATACTGAGCTATGCAAAGCCATTAGAGAGAGAGAGACTCAGAGAGGCCATAAGATTTAACACAAGAAAAGTAGAACAAAACTAAGGGAAAACAAAGGACTTAAATCAGCAGCCATGAGCAGTAATATAGAATGCCAAATGATACTGAATCTGAAGAATAATTAAAATAGCAGAATACTACTATAAAGTATTATATAAGGAGCAAGGAATCCATCTTCCTCACCGTGGGTGGCAGTGAGGAAGATGGATCACAAATTAGCAACACATATGGAATATCCGATATCCTTCCTGATGAGGTAGAACATGCATTGAAGAAAATGAAGAATCAAAAACCCCCAGGTGAAGAAGGAGTTACTGTACAGTTGTTAAAATTAGGAGGAAGAGACATAACACAGAAAATGGCAAGACTCTTCACAAAATACATTAGGAAAGGTGATGCCTAAGGAGTGGATAATTTTGCTGCATAAGAAAGGAGATAAATCAGAATCAGACTGTTGGACAAGAGAAACACAATGGATTAGGCAGCAAATTGAAGTAAAGGACATTCTTATCAAACCTAAAGAACTGAAATGGACTTAGGCAGAACACATAGCTCGAAGTCATGATGACAGATGGACTAAGAATATAAAATAAAACCTGGAAGACAACAATGAAGATGGACATATGAAATTCAAGAGTTTGTGGGAAGTAAATGCTTGGCCAGTGCACAAAACAGAAGGAATTGGAAAGTTACTTCATCCAGCGGTATAATGAAAATGGGTGATGATTTACAAAAGTTACAAAGAAAAACTAGACCACTGTTAGTCACTAAACGTACAAACAAAACTTTAATTTATAGATTCTCCTTTCATTGGCTAAAATTTCTTATTCAAGGTTTTATATCTGAAATGGTCAACCAAGCAAAAAAATTCAGAATATATAGAAACCACTATCAACAAGAAAAAATCCAGAATATCTCAGAAACCACTATCAACAGCAAAAAATCCAAAATATATCAAACTGCTATCAACATGGAAAAATCCAGAATATATCAGAAACTGCTATCAACAGGGAAAAATCCAGAATATATCAAAAACCGCTATCAATAGGGAAAAATCCAGAATATATCAGAAACAGCTATCAACAGGGAAAAATCCAGAATATATCAGAAACAGCTATCAACAGGGAAAAATCCAGAATATATCAGATACTGCTACCAAAGAGGGAAAAATACAGAATATTTCAGAAACTGCTACCAAAGAGGGAAAAATACAGAATATTTCAGAAACTGCTATTGCAGGATGATAGTGGTTTCTGAAAGAACAGCCAGCACATTTGCATTGATACTTTTACATGTAACAGATCTGTGGGAAACACAAAGATGAAATTGAGATTGCATGTCTTGTTAATGACTGTAAAGATTACAACTTAGTATGACTAATGTTGCATGAGACACTTGGTGAGGCATACTTTATTTTTCTCAATCTCTTGAAAGCTCACTTCAATCACATGTTGGTACTACTCAAAGAAGGATGGGGCAAGTCCTGAAGCCAATCTATTATTTAGATTACACGGGCATTCCAAATATATGGGGGAAAGGACTGACAAAATGCTGAGCTGCATAAACTGGGGGCTGGCAAAGCTCATGGCACCCTATCGATGATTTATCAAACAATATCCTGTACACAGAGGGAGAAGTCATAATCCCATTATAAAAGGCAATTTTAAGGCCGCATTTGGAATACTATGTCCAATTATGGGGACTTCATCTGATATAAAACATTGGGCTTCTTGAAAGGGTCCAAAGACAGGCAACTCACATGGTGAGATAGGAAAAGGGGTTATGATACAAGGAAAGACTGATTATGTGGGCTAGAGCTTGGCAATAGGTACCTTAGAAGCGACCTGACTGAGGTTCTTGAGGCTCTGAAAGGAGTTAGTAAAATGAATGAAGGCAGAATTTTCACCATTTTAAAGCATTCCAGAAGTAGGGGCCATAAATTCAAATTACGGGAGAAGAGGTCAAGGCTATATTGTAGGAAGTTTTCTTTTAGCCAGTGAGTTGTTGGTTACTGGAACAAGTCAGTCTCAACTACCGGCAGAGGCAGGTAGTTGAGATGGACTTATTAAATTAACAAGGTCAACTGGATAGTTACCTACATGAGGAGAGAAGTGCATAATATGTATTTTCATAACTATTGAGGGTTTTTTTTTTTCTTTTGCTGATGCAGCAAAAGCCCATAACTTCCTTGCACTATATGGCTAATACTAACTGAAAAAATAAAAGGAACTGGCTCACACGTTTGTCACGAAAAGGTCAGGAACTTTTTACTTGTTCTGGTTGCATGGGAAATAGAAAAGCCATTTTCTCCTTCCTATTTGAGTGTCAGCGCAAAATTCACCAATCACTTTGAAAATGAAGGCTTTAAAGATACTCTAGCTTCTAAACTTGCTGAATATACAGTGCTTCTATGATGTTTTGCTAGTTCAGATTCACTGTATATTCAAACTATGGGATTTGACAATAAAAATTTTCAGAGCAAATAGCTCCAGAATTTTTAAGTGTCCTTGGTTTATACAAAGTAGTCATTTATATGAAGCACATACTATTCCCCTGCAAAAGGATAGGCTTTTCTATGTAAATATATTAGTTTATTACAAAATTTGGTTAATATGTATTAAAAAAAGTTCGTTTTCACCCTGTGGGAAATAAATAGCTATTTTGTATATTTAATACAAATCTTGGCACAACTGTCCAATTATTGTCCCTCTCATTGCCTCTGGTCAGCTGGTTCCCAAAGGACTTATTAGAATTTACTTCTGTGCAAGCAAAATCAGTTTATGGTAGCTACAATGTGAGTGCACTCTGAAAAACGTCATTGCAAAGAATGAGCTGTTAAATTAACAAAAGAATAAAAACAGTTTTTCTAAGTTGTTTACACTCCCTTGCTCTCCATGGGATTAAGGTCAGTTGCAATTGTTATGCCAGTTCAAACAGTCTTTTGCTACAGTGCAGTATAATCTTTTTTTTTTTTTTTTTTTTTTTTGCCATTTTTATCTGGGCTGATATCTTTTTTAGAACTTGTGTCTTTAAATTAATTTAAAGTTTGTTTATAAAACGGACACTGCAAAGGATTACAACATCCCTTTACTTTGAAATGCATGACACTGGAGCAGCGATAAAAAACAGAAAACGCGAAACACGAGGAGCTGGAAACAAAACTTTTAGAGTAGTACCAACAGATGTGTGCATCTAATTTGTCAATATAAGGTCCAATTATGCAAGAAAAGGCAAATTATCTAGCTCAGCACATGGAATTAGCAACTTCAAATGTAGCAAGCTCCCAAGATTTAATGACAGGAATAACTATGTTACACGAAATTTTGTGGCAAGTCTGGATTAGTCAGAGAAAAGGCTACAAACTGGTTGTGTTCTGTACAGTCCATTCTTGAAAAATATGAGACAAAAATATTTTTAATCTTGATGAGACAGGTTTATTTTGTAATTTGCTGCCAAATAAAACAATTGCTATTCAAGGAGTCTTGTCATGGTGGAAAATTAAGTAAACAAAGACACTGTTCTGTTATGCTGCAATTCAGATGGCAATACAAAAATATGCCCACTTGTGATTGGTAAATTTTCCAAGCCAAGATGTTTTAAAATGGTCAAAATTTTTCAGTTTTGGTTATCAAGAGTGGACAGAAGAATGGCTTCAGAAAAACAGAACATTTTGATGATTCTAGATCACTGTACAGCACATTCTGCAGAGACACTTAAGTTGACAAATATATGGCTGTTATTTTTACCCCAATACCACCAGTTATATGCAGCCACTGGATCGAGGCATTATTTATAACCTGAAGAGAGCATATAGAGCTACCTGATAAGGTACTTGAAATGCAACATAGGAGGGAACAATTTTCAGCAAAACTGGAATGTCTTGGATACTATCGGTAATCGTGTAATTGCTTGGGACAGTATTGCATCAAGTGTAATAATCAACTGCTTCAGAAAGAGTGATTTTGGTGAGAATATCATCGACACGGTCTAGTAGACGAACATGATAGCAATATTGAGGAATGGAGGAATTTAAAGGAGCATATGAATTTTGTTGGCAAATTTGAAGAGTTTGTGAAGGTGGATAATGAAGTTGCTACCACAGCAATTCCAACAACAGAAAAGTTGAGCACCAAGAAAAATGAGGTTTTTGTTACCAATGACAGTAAAAGTGAACAATCACACACATTGCCATCTAAAAAAGATGCTCAAAATGCATTGAGTGTAATAGAGAATGTGTTGGCCTGCAAAAATAAGCTGCATTTGATAATGTCTGTGCATAATCAAATGCACAGACATTATCAATGTTTAAAAATGCACATAAGGCAAAAACTGTGCAAACAATGTTGGATGCTTTCTTTAAATTAGAATAATTTATTTAAAAGTTAATGGTCTGTATGTCTCCTTTTATATTAAGATTGTAATTCTTTTTACAGTGATACTAAAATATTGTATAAATCAAAATATATGCTGTACAATATTTTAATTTCTGTTAATTGCTTTTTTCTTGGTTTGTCTTAAAAATGAAATAAAATCTTTAAAGAATGTGTTATTCCCTTTACTGTATTATTAGACAAAGCTTTTGTGTTTATTATTTTTAATTTTATTATTTTATTTTATTAATTTAAATTAATTTATTTTTTCATTTATTTTTGATATGATTATTATTTATTATTATTCTTAGATATATAGTATATACAAAAAAAAAATAAAAAATAAAATAAATAGTAAAATTTTGACACTTTTCGGGGACCTCGTTAGTACAAACCTCATTATTACAAAATGTGAAAATTTAGGTCCTTTGTATTAATGAGATTCAATTTTAGTCATAACATGGTGTATTTATCATGGTGTAAAATTCATATCTCAAAATAAATGTATACCCTAGTTAACCTAAAGTAGTTCATGAGTAATTATTTTTTCTCAGACCCTCTCTCTCCCCTTGCTCCTCATCCCCCTTTTTAATAAAAATTTCCAGAATGCAATAGCAACTTGTGAACTATTTTTAAATTTATTTTAATATTTATTTATTCCATTTACAAAATGGAATAATTAAATTGGAAAATGTTTAAATGTCAGCCTTGATTGGATGATAATTTGCTAAAGCAAATTCCAGTATAACACATCACTAGGTAAGTGTATTTTGTTTTTATTAGTTATTTAAATAAAATAGTATTTATCAGAAAAATAATTACACCTTAGAATATAGATCTAAAATACCTGAGACCTGAAATGTATGCTAAGTTCATTTATTCAAAAACTGCTTCCACTACAATTCATGCAAGATATAACATGTAATAAATGTGAGTCATTTTCAGGAAAGGTTTAGATAGCACAATTCCCATTAGGTTTTTCACTTTTTGAGTCACATAACCATTCGTCATTTTTATCGCAGTCCTAAAAATTGAAGGAAAAATTCCTTGTTGTTGTTGCTTAGGGGCTTTACGGCGCAAGGACAGCAAAGGCAATAATGCGCCTAACTATGGTGATGTTAAATACATAGTTCTATCTGTATAGATGTCATTCAAGTTTATATCGTGTTTTATAGTTTTATCTGATTGAGGAAATCAAAAATTTTGGTCACATGTGGTGTGTCTGCTAGTAGGTCAGAAATGCTGAGTTCATCGTGGGAAATGAGATAAACAGCTTGTCGCTCAGTACTGTACTTGGGACAATCAATAAGTAGACGATGAACAGTGAGCTGGGTGTTACAGTTTATACCCAGTGGTGAGTCAGTGGCTGCAAGCAAATAAAGATGTGTCAAGTGTGTGTGGCCTATCCTTAATTGGGCTAATACGACTTCTTCATGTCAGTTCTCACGTATACTAGATCTCCATAATTTTTCTACAAGAGACTGTAATAAAACTACATAAGGCAGTCAACAATTCCATGTTGATTCTGTGTGCAGTTGGTATCAATCAACAGTTCCACAGCTTTTTGAAGCATAAGTGACTGAGACAACCTGTTATGATTAAAGAAAGTTCTGAAGCAGGGTTTTGTAAAATTATGGAATAGACAGAAAGCTAAAACAAATTATTTTATTAACACCATTTTTTCTAATCAAGCAAAAACTTAGAGAATACTTACTGATAACTTACAGAATTTAAATTAAATTTGACACAAATAATAATTTAATATTACAGTGACAATGACAAAGTTATTTTTATAATGATATCTGCATTTTGTTACCTGTAATGTGGCTGAAAACTTTTGACCTTTGAAAAGTTGGAGATCAGGTAGTTGTGAGCAAGAGGGAAAAAGGAAATTTTTATTTTTGGTACAAAAAACAAAAAAAAAAAAAAAAAGGGAGAAATTTTCTGTGGAAAAAAAAAAGAAGAGGAAACATGAATTTCAAATATAAAATGTGTATGTTGTCAGGAAAAGCAGGTGAAGTTTCAAAGTCCACACTGTACTAGAAATTAAATTTCACTAACCACATTTAAATTTTTTATTAAATTAGACATAAGAATGTTTACCTGTACATTATGCTTCCAAATATTAGCTTACATAAGATTTTTGTCTCCAAATTTCTGTACTTCTGAATACCAGACAATCCTCAACAAACAGTCTCTTGATCTTTTTGGAATTTTATTTTGATTGCTTCAAGAAAGATACCGTTGCAGACTTCATTGCAATGCACAATATGTTACATTACACTTCATTTCAAATAGTGAGACAACACTCTTCAGAAGTGTCAAGTTGGAGTTTTGTTAATAACAATAACCTTGCTGCCTAGACATAGCTGTCAAGAGTATTTTCAAAGATTCGGCAAAACAGAGAAGATTTGAGCTCATTTTTCTTTTTCTCGCCTTGCTGAATATTCTCTCACACTCATCAACGAGGAATTGCTAAAATGCTAAACATGACTTGGAATAATTTTAAATATATTTCAAGTTTGCTTGTGCACTTATCAGTTTCCTCAGTCCAGTCTGATATTCCCCATAAAAGACCTAGCAATTTGGAATCTCCTCGTTTTAATCTTCTCTAGCTTAAAATATCCCTATACCATTCTGTCAAATTTCTGTTGCCTCTATCATTCTCCCAAATCCACTAATCACTTGGAGCTCGACTTTCTCCAGTCCACCTTTCCCAACATTGAGGTAATTTTCATTGGTGATTTTAATGTTCACAACTCCAGCTGGCTTCTGTTTTCTTGTCACACAGACTCAGCTGGTCGAGATGCTGAGGCTTTTGCAATTACTAGTGACCTTGCACAAATTGTTCATTGACCTACTAGAATATCAGACAATCCTCAACACACAGTCAACATTCGATCGTTTTCTCACAAACAACTCTTCTAAGTACAGAGTCAAAATGAGTGGTGCTCTAGGCACATCAGCTCACAACTTGGTGGTGGTGGTCTCTTCTCCAATAGAAACTTTCTCTCATGGCCATTCTCAGCTTCGAGTTGATTGGCATTACAAGAGTGCAAAACTGGATGATCTGCGAGATTTCTTTTCCTTGGTCAGATTACTGTTTCAAATCTTCTGATGTCATCGTTTACTGAGATTGTGTCAGTAAAATTATTCTTGCAGGGATGAAATCCTTTATTCTACATTCCACCTTAAAATCTCATCCTTTATCTAAACATTGGTTTTTCCAATAAATGTGGTAAGGCTGCTCAAGATAAGAACAGCCTTAGTGCATTTATTTGAAGTAAGCAATTGCAGTATTACAGTATGCAATTGACATTATTAAAATATCCATGATCATTTCTGCTTATAACAAAGCTTAAAACAATTATAAAGCAGGTATTAATAATTCCAAACTAGATTTTGAACAGCCTAACAGTAGAAAACTACCTTCTAGTCCAAACAGCAGTGAAGCATCCAGTCTTTGCCAATTCTATTGGCCATAACTCTTGCCCAGCTGTACTCCCGCCACCTCTGTTAAAACCTGATGATTCTATTGTCACCTCAGCTAAAGATGAAGCCAACTTACTAGCATCCAACATTTCTTCATAACTGTTATATTGACATTTTTTCCAGTAAACCCTACTCAATATTTCCTATGATCTTCTGTGAAAGGATGTCAGAAGAATTGTGAGCAACCTGATGATAAGGAAGTGCCAGGTCCTGATAGTATTTTTCCGTTTGTCAAAATCTGCATCCTGAGCTCGTTACTATTCTCTGTCACCAGTTTCCATTTTCTTATTCCACTGGTGTTTTTCCTTCTGCTTGGAAATTTGTTCATATCCAGCCCGTTCCTAAAATGGGTGTCAAATGCATCCCATCCAATTATTGTCTGACTGTACTCACCTCTAATCTTCCCAAAGTAACGAATAAATCCAATAATTGCTGACTCCTAAATTATTCCAAACCCTCCATGTGATCAATGATGCCTCTGTCTTTTAACTATTCCAGCAATGCTTGTTTTCCCCAACTTTCAATTCCTTCTCCCACTCTTTTTTCTCTTGTCCTCTTCCACTGACTAAAAATCCTATCCATAGTTTTGTTGATGATAGTATATTCCATTCCACTTTCCACCTTGAGAAACCTTGCCTTGCACAAACAGCTTTTTCTTCTCAAACATCTATCACCAATTACTTAAAATGCTGATCTCCAGATAACTATCCAACGGGGCAAAGGTAACTTGGTTAATTTTAATCTTCGAAAACTCAGTCCTGTCTTATAGCTCGTAAAAAGTATTCTTCTGCTCCTATTTGTGACAACACTCAGGTTTTTAGCATAAGTACCGGACGGTCTGTGACAGCCAAATCCTCTGCTTGCACCTTCACGATGGTGGGACTGTTAGTAATACTGGGTATAACCTCCATGCACAAGTACATGGTGGGTGACCACCCAGGTGTGAACCAACGTAAGCAGGGGTCGAGGTGTGGCAGCCACACCACATGGAGGAACGCCGCCCCTATGTTACCAGGCAGTACTAGGTGGTAGATGGCTCTCATCAACCGGTGAAATACCACCACTTTGCTTACTGGAGGCTTGAAGTGGTGGAACCCATGTTTAGTCTCTAGAGGAAAGTTCCGGTCAAACGTTCCCTATCTCTTCCATCATGCAGTATGATTGATGACTTTTAACGTTATGATGAACGTTGTGGCGAGATCCAATATTCCTTACATTTCGAGGGTACAGCTCTAAAACGGTGTTCGCAGGCCAGCCGCTAGTTAGTACACCGGAGTCCGAGTAGTGTTTATGCGGGGAGCATTGTCGAGGCCACGTTATGTCAAGGATCTGGGTATATTCTTACCACATGTACGCCATATCCAAAAATTTCATTACTTCATACAGCATGTCCCACCTACTTTTTCTTACTATTGAATACACCATGAATTGTCAAACAAATAGAGCAAGCTTATCTGCGAAAAGATCTAAACCTCCCAAGGACTTCCTAATTCATTTCACAAATATACGTGGTCTCATTTCTAATCTCAACAATGTCCATTTCCACTTGCAGTCTGCCAAACCCCATGTACTTTTCTGACAGAATCTCAGTTAACGGTTGATTCAACTACTGCTCATCTCAGATGCCCAAATTATTCGCTGTATGATTCCTTTCGCCTCAAAGGTGGTACTTGTGCATATGTCCGTTCTGATATTCCCTGTCAAAGACTTGGCAATTTGGAATCTCCTCTCTTTGATCTTCTCTGGCTTAAAATCTCTCTACCTCATTGTGTCTAATTCATCTGTTGTCTCTACCGTTCTCCCAACTCCATTGATCACTTGGAGCTCTTTGATTTCCTCTCTTTGCAACTTGACTTTCTCCAGCCCAACTTTCCTCACAGTGAGGTAATTTTCCTTGGTGATTTTAATGTTCACAACTCCAGCTGGCTTCCTTTTTCTAGTCACACCGACCCAGCAGGTCGAGATGCTGGGGCTTTTGCAATTACTAATGACCTAGCAGAGATTGTTCATTTACGTACAAGAATACTGGACAATCCTAATGATACAGCCAATACGCTTGATCTTTTTCTCACAACCAACCCTTCTAAGTACACGGTCGAAGTGAGAGGTCCTTTAGGCACTTCATATCACAACTTGGTGATTGTCTCTTCTCCAATGGAACCTTTATCTCATGGCTATTCCCAACCACGTGTTGTTTGGCATTCCAAGAATGCAAAATGGGATGACCTGCGAGACTTCTTTTCTTCTTTTCCTTGGTCAGATTACTGTTTCAAAACTTCTGATGTCAACGTTTGCTCAGATCGTGTCAGTGAAATTATTCTTGCAGGAATGGAATCCCTTATTCCACACTCCACTTTAAAATCTCGTCCTTTATCTAAACCTTGGTTTTCCAATAAATGTGCTAAGGCTGTCCAAGAGAAGAATGTTGCATATCGTAATTGGCTTGTTTCTAATTCTTCAGTTTCATTTTCTGCCTACACCAAAGCTCGCAGCAGCTATTAATCAGTCCAAACTAGAGTTTGAACAGGCTAAGAGTAGAAAACTTGCTTCTTGCCCTAATGATAGCCGAGCATTCTGGTCTCTTGCCAAAGCTATTGGCCACAACTTTTGCCCATCTTTGCTCCCACCTGTGTCCAAACTAGATGGTTCTGTTGCCACTTCAGCCAAGGATAAAGCTGACCTGCTAGCATCCCATTTTTCTTCCAGCTCATATATTAATGATCTTGGTAAAACACCTCCCACCATTCCCAACACGCTCCATTCAATGCCTCCTGTGGTCTTCCGTCAAAAGGATATCAGAAGGATTTTGATGAATCTTGATGCTAAGAAAGCTACAGGTCCTGATGGTATTTCTCCACTTGTTCTCAAAACCTGTGCTCCTGAACTTACTCCTATTCTTTGCCGCCTTTTTTCACTTTCTTATTCCAAAGGTGTTTTTCTTCTGCTTGGAAATTTGCTCATATCCAGCCAGTTCCTAGAAAGGGTGACAAATCCCTCCCATCCAATTATCGTCCGATTGCAATTACTTCTACTCTTTCTAAAGTAATGGAGAAATCAATTAACCGCCAACTCTTAAACTATCTAGAAACCTTCCGTCTGATCAACGATCACCAGTATGGATCCCGTCAGTGTCGATCCACTGGAGATATTCTGGCTTATGTTACCCATTTATGGACTAATTCAATGGAAAGGTTCGGTGAAACACAAGTAGTTGCTCTTGACATCTCAAAGGCTTTTGATCGTGTTTGGCATAAAGGTCTTCTAAACAAGCTTCCATCTTATGGTTTGCCAACTGTTTTTAGTAATTGGTCATCCAGTTTTCTCTCTGATCGTTCACTGAGGGTGATGGTAGATGGCTCTCTGTCTTCTAACTTCTCCACTAATGCCGGTTTTCCCCCAAGGTTCAGTTCTTTCCCCCACTCTTTTCCTCTTGTATATCAATGACCTTCTTCCATTGACTGGAAATCCTATCCATAGTTTTGCCAATGATAGCACATTGCATTCAACATTCCATTCTGAGAAACCTTGTCCTGCTCAATCAGCTTCAACTTCTCGAAAATCTGCTACCGATTCCTAAAATGCCGATCTTCAGGTAATTCTCCAGTGGGGCAGAGACAACTTAGTTGATTTCAACCCTTCTAAAACTGTCTTGTCTTATATCTCGCAAAAAGGATTCTTCTGCTCCCATGCTTATCTTTAGTGACACTCCGATTTCTAGGCAAAATGATATATCTCTTTTGGGGATTACCCTGACTTCTAATCTCTCTTGGCACAAGCACATTACAAATATAATATTGCTTCCTCTGCATCTAAAAAACTTGGTGTTGTCTTTCGCTCTCGGCGTTACTTTTCTTCCAAACAGCTGCTCACTCTGTATAAATCGCAAATCCGCCCTGCCATGGAATATTGTTCCCACATCTGGGGTGGTGCCCCCAAACCCTCTCTCAGGCTTCTTGATTCCATTCAGAAGCAGGCAGTTAGGTTAATTAATGATTCATCTCTAACAGAGTCTCTCCACTCGCTTTCTCATAGACGCACTGTTTCTGCTGCATGCCTCTTCTACAGATACTTCCATGGGCACTGTTCTTCTGAATTGGCTTCTGTAATTCCTGCTCTCTCTTTCAAAACAGTCCGAACATGTGCCGCCACTAGCCAACATCCATTTAATGTCCAACTTCAAACCCACAGAACCAACTTTTCATCTTCCTCATTTATTCATTCAACTGCCATTTTCTGGAACAGCCTTCCTTCATACGTATTTCCTGAAAATTACAATCTACAGAGTTCAAGTCCAATGTCATCAAATATCTTCTTTCGTCTTCTTAACCTCAAACCCAAGTACGGTACTAAGTACTATAGGTTCTAATACCTCTCGTGTTTGGGGTTCACATAAAAAAAAAAAAAAAAAAAAGTATATTACAAATATTGCTTCCTTTGCATTTAAAATACTGAGTTCTCTTTTGCCCTCAGTAATACGTTTATTCTAAACAACTGCTTACTCTGCAAATTTCAACCTTGCCTTATCATGGAATACTGTTTCCACATCTGGGATTGTGCACCAAAAACTCTCTCAGTCTTCTAGACTCCATTCATAAGAATGGCAATCAGGTTAATTAATGACCGATCCCTTACAAAATTTATCCACTCTCTGTCTCACAGACGTTCTGTTTCTGCTGCATGCCTTTTCTATAAATACAGGGTTTTTTTTTTTGGTAGTTGTTGGTGCATCGGCTTCTGTGGCCATAATGCACCTCCCAAGGTTTTTGCAGTACTTTGATCCCACAACCTTTGGGTTGCCAGGCAGGCACTTTACCCACCCAGCTAGCCCGGTCAACAATATAAATACAGTAAACCCCCGCTATTCGCAGTATCTGTATTCGCAGTTTCGTGTATTAACGGTCGGCGATTTAAAATAAAATGAAACTTAAAATGTGAATTTTAAAGTTCCGTGAACATTTTCCACCATAAAAAAACATGGGTATGGCTAAAATCATCTTGGAAGGTTTCATCAATTTCTTTTAAATGGCTTATTAATTGAATAAATTTATCAATTTATAAATTGATAAGCTTACAAAAGTGAAAAATTACCGTTTTGCAGTTGTTAGTGTAAACAGACTTTTTCGAGTGTCTTAACAGTTAAAAGAAAGTGACTTTATTGTGGACAAGTTCTTTTCTAACCCCTACAAAAATATGGCTACGAATAACAAGGGAACTGTGAAAAAATCAAAGAAGGTGATGGGCATTAGCAAGTAAAATGGAATTATTAGACAAAATTTCTAATGGTTAAAGTGTCTCATCAGTGCCAAAACATTATAAAATCAATGAGTCAATGGTACAATCAATCAAGAAATCGGAAGAAAAAATCTGCCATAATGTCCGTGAAAACATGCTAATTGCTTCAAAAATTTGCTCTGTAACTCATCATGTTAAATTAGAAAAAATCTGTGGATAGAAGAACAAACTCAAAATAAAATTCCATTGAGTTCATTCATCATTCGTGAAAAGGCAAAACACCTTATCAGCACTTTACCAAAACTGGTGATAGCACTGGCGGGATACGTTTTTTAAGCTATAGCAAAGGTGCTGGTGTGAAATTTCTAATAAATATTACGTTTAATATTAAATTGTTTCTTATTTTCATTTCAATGCCTTATGCTTGTATTTTATTATGTACTGTCTATGTACATAGTCATATTATGAAGTTTTAGACTAATTTTGCTTATATATTTCATACATTGGAATGGAACCCTTTTATTACTATGGGAGCTATAACTCAGTATTCACGTTTTCAGTATTTTCGGCATTTCTCAGGAAAGTAACCCCAGCGAATAGCGGGGGTTTACTATACTTCCATGGGCATCTATAACCCCTCTCTCTCTCTCTCGGGGCGCCTCCGTAGCCAGGTGGGAAGGAGCAGCAGTGCGTAGCACACACACTTCTTGATTAGACCGGGGTTCGAGCCCATCACCACCAAATACGGAGAATGCAGAAAGGTCAGGGAATGATCACCGTATATCCCGGAGCAATATGGCCTTAGTTGCTAATGCTCCTAAAAACCAAATAACAAACAACTCTCTCTCTCTCTCTCTCTCTCTCTCTCTCTTCCCTTTTCTAGAGCAACCTTCTTTCTCATGTATTCCCGGAAAATTACAATCTGTACATATTCAATTCTCATGTCAATATTTTCTATCCTCTCAATCTTCAACTCAAGCACGGTACTAAGTACTATAGGTTCTAATACCTTTTGTGTTTTGGAGTTTTCCCCGTTACCTTTCATATCTTAAAATACATGGAAAACCTTGCCTATACACCTTGTGAAATTTTACGTAATATTTCTTTTGAAATTTCTCTGAAAAACATTTTACCTTTTTTTTTTTCTTTTTTTTTTTTGGGAAAAAAGTAAAAGACAGAGAAAAGCTATGTTTACAAAAAAATCTCAGAGGGACCCTTTTTTACTAACTAGTTGTATATTGAATCAGCGAGATGGATGATGAGGCAAATCAAATAAAAAAAAGACAGATGTCCTATCATAAATACTGAGAGTTGGACAAAATTTTTCCTAACAAATAACAATTATAATTAGAAATAATTCAGATTAAATGTTACTAATGACTACAATTTTAGTTATAGTTGAAATTTTTGCCAGTGTGATAACTAATAACTAAAGACTTTTTTTTTTTTTTTTTTTTTGTTTGCACCTTGCAATAAATGTGAAATAAATTCAAAATTTTTAATAAATGCGACATTCATGCAAAAATTAGGAATTCCTTTTAAAAATGTGAATTCCTCAGATATTCCCTTTTCTATCAAGATAAATAATTAATTTGACAAATACCATAAATTAATTATTCTTTATGGTAAACAGTTTCTACTCATTAACATATTGAGTGCTCTGATTGGCTTCTTCCCTTCTAAATTTGCCTTTCCTAGAATAAGTATTTCTGGAAGGCATAGGCAGATGGCAGAAACACTGGAAACCGAAGTCCCTATATAAGTTCACTTAGCATGCTTGGTCTGCTGCTCATGTCATTATCTGTTATTGTTGGTGATTAAAAATGTTTTATATGAACAATCTTTTTTTATAAGTTAATCTGAATCCTGCAATTTTTTGCATAATTGGTATGTTACATATAACAGTGTAAGGTACGTTTCCCAAATAATAACCACACTCATAATTTTGTTGTGTAAATTAAGATTATTAAATAATTGTTCATTAAAATTTTATTCATTAAAGAAAAAGAAAAAATATTTACTTTTCTAGTAATCCTAACATAATGGGATGAATGCAAATGATATTCATGGGAAAGCAGCAAAATTCAAAGAAGGCTTTTACATAAATGATGAGAAGATTTTGATTCTAAATACCAATTGTTGATTAGACTGGAAGAAGAAGGATAATCCAGAAAAACATATCAAAAGTGTTAATAATATTAAGCAACTTTTGAAACTTTCCACCAGAAAAATCTCACAGTCATCAGTCATTAATAACAGGAATTTTCGATATCAGAAAGCATGTGAAGGAGAACAAATCCATTTTTATTCATGACAGTATTAAAGTGCTTCAAAGCAAATGCTTCTACAAAAACTGGATGACTTGCAGGGTGGCAAGATTTCAAGAAATGTGCACTAAGTTCTGGGGATCTAAAAGGTGCTGACCATTTAAGGAGAGAATATTTGCCAATTTGCAGATCAAGCATTAAGGCAGAAATCAAACAAAATATTAAAGATAAATCTAGAGTGGTAGTAGTAGTAGTAGAAGAAATGCAAGATAAAAAGGGATATTGTGTATTTGCAGTTTTATTTAAAACAGTGTTGCCATCTTATGAACAAAGCATATTTAGCATCCTGTAATTTTTTAGAGACTGAATGCCACTACATGCTGTCAAACTATTTTCAACACTTTTAAAGCACATGATTTTTTTTCTTACACAACTGTGTAGGGCTTGTTTCTCATTCAGCATCATATATGATATCTTGCTTTAATAGTTTTAAAATTTTAAATAAGAAAAACAAATTTTATGCCTACAATGTTGGGCACACAAAAAATTAGTTTAGGGGGAAATATTTTTCGGACGGAATTAAAATCTCTCAATGAAGTAATAATCAAAATGAAAACATTATTTTTGAAATCAAGAAAAATGAAGTCAAAGCAAATAAAACTTTTGGAAACATCTTATTCACATCTTTCCGCAAAATTATTTCCAAGCCTAGTCATTAAAGTTGGAAGTTGTGGTTTTGTTCAGTGAAATATTTAGATAAATATTTCAATCCATTATTTTTCTTCAAAAATTGTCTTAGTATACATGGTATCAGAAAAAATAATAGAAATATATGACTTGGATCCATCAATAAGAATTGAAAATAAATATGTAAGTGAAATTTTTAATAAATTAATTTCTTTATTGAATTCATTAGAAGAATCTAATCATCTACATGCTCACTTATTGTGGGAAGAAATCAGAAGAAATCAAATAAATGGCCTACAAATTAATGTAGATAGTATTTTCCTAGAACTTGAGAATTACTAAGTAAATTGCAAGAAAAAAAAAATATTTATACATCATTCTGAAGTAAAATGCTGTGAAATGCATTTCAAAATTAGATGCTCATTAAAAGAAGGCTCCAAGAAACACATTCTACGAGAATTCAATAGCTGAGAGCAAATACTCATTTAATGCAGAGCAGATATTGACATTATTTAGAAAAATAAAACTTTTTTTTTTTTCAACTTGATGAATATCAAATGTATTGAAGGATACAAACATTTTTTTGATCAAATGATTTCCAACATTAAAAGTGCCTCAAAACATAATATTCTTCAGTTATTGTTGGACACTAAAATAAAGTATGAAGAATTTGAAAACGCAACAGTTAAATCAAAACAGTGCCCAGTCAATGGTGTTGACATAGAAATATACATTGGCACAATAATTTAGTTGTACTGACAAACACACAAATTTAAAGAAAAGCTCCACTGAAATTTGTATGATGCTTTTGTTTAATTTGTGATTCATAATAAAAATGCTAAATAAATGCTAAAAAATTGGAATTTTTTTTTCCTCCAAAATGCTAAATTTAAAAAATTTTGTCTCTAAAGACACGCATCTCTGCTAATGATTCATTCTATGTAATTTTGAATAGTTGAATACAGATTATTCATAATTAATGTAGTTGTGTGTAATGACTAAACATTCTTTTGATTATTCATTATTAATCGTGACTACATATTAACGATTAATCCTTATTCATTACTACATATTAGATGTTAATATTATTTGTGACTAAAAATTAGCTGTAAATCACTGGTTGTTTTGGACTAATGACTAATTAATAATTCTCTGCTATGGATGCAATCAATCATATTGCATCATCTCTTCCATGATGCAATATGATTGATGTCTTTTGAGGTTATGATGGCTAGATCCAATCATCCTTACATTTCAAGAGTACAACTCTAAAATGGTGTTTGCAGGCCGGCCTCTAAAAAGTCCATTGGACCAAACCTATCGGTAACTCTCTAGGAGACTTCCATCCAGATCAGCTAGTATATAATCTTGCTGCCTCTATTCTACCAGATAATGACTGGAGAGCATCCAAGTAGTGTATATGCGAAAGGGGGACGAATTGTCAAGGCCATGTTATGTCAATACATTCTTGCCATGTGTGTGCCATAACAAAAATTTCATTACTTCATGACCTCCAACACCATTTCTTACTACTGAATGCATCACGAATAGTCAAAATAATAGAACAAACTTATCTGCAAAAATATTTAAATCTCCAAAACATTTCCTTGTTCATTTCACAAATATGCATGGTCTAGGTTCCAATCTCAATGATATCCATTTCCATTGCAAAACTCTCATGTACTTTTTCTAACAGACTTCCAATTGTCAGTTAATTCGACCATTGCTCATCTCAGTTGTCCTAATTATTCAGAGTATGATTCGTTTAGCTTCAAAGGTGGTAGTTGTATATTTGTCTGCCCTGATACTCCCTGTCAGATCTAATAATTTCGAATCTCCTCTTTTTGATCTTATCTGGCTTAAAATCTCTCTACCCCATTCTGTCAACTTCATCTGTTACCTCTATAATTCTCCCAACTCCACTAATCACTTGTAACTCTGACATCTCCTCTTTGTAACTTGACTCTCTCCAGTCCAACTTACCCAACAGTTAGGTAATTTTCATTGGTGATTTTAATGTTCGCAACTCCAGCTGTTCGAGAGAACCTTTTGCAATTACTAATGACCTTACACAGATTGTTCATTTACCTACCAGAAGACCAAACAATCTAACCACACAACCAATGCTCTTGAGCTTTTTCTCACAAACAACCCTTCTAAGTACGCAAAAAAGGTGGGTGGTCCTAACACAATCACAACTTGCTGATAGTCTCTTCTTCAATAAAGCCTTTCTCTCATGTTCAATCTCAATCTTGTGTTTGCTGGGATTACAAGAAAGTAAAATAGGATGATCTGCGAGATTCTTTCCTTCTTTTCCTATTTCAAATCATTTGATGTCAATGTTTGCTGATATTGTGTCAGTGAAATTCTTGTAGGAATAACTCCTTTATTTTATACTCCACTTTAAAATCTCCTCCTCTATTTAAACCTTTGTTTTCCAATAAAAATGCTGAGGTTGTTCAAGAAAAGAATGTTGCATATTGTAACTGGCTTGCACACAAATCTCTATGATATAGGCGTCTCCGTAGCCAGGTGGGAAGGAGCAGCAGTGCGTAGCACATGCTTCTTGATTAGACCGGGGTTCGAGCCCGTCACCACCAAATACGGAGGATGCGGAAAGGTCAAGGAATGACCACCGCATATCCCCGGAGCAATATGGCCTTAGTTGCTAATGCTCCTAAAAAAAAAAAACCAAAAAAAACCAACCTCTATGTTATCATTAGTAAAGGCACATTATGCAAGAAAGCAAGATTATATAGCATCAGACAAAAAAAAAACCCTTCTCATTTCACCCATCCACTTGCTCCAATGTTTGTCTAGTTCTGCCTTGAATCTATTTAAGCTATCAACTTCCATGCCATGTGGAAGTCTGTTCCAGAAATCAATCACCCATTGGCTAAAGGCAAACTTCCGCACATCTATCCTACAACTGACTTTCCTCAATTTGAATTTATGCCTCTAGGCGATTATTCTGAGCAAGAGGAAGAATCCCATCAGCATTGAGCATGCTTAAACCATTCAAGGCTTTATACAACTCAATCAGATCACCTCGCAGGTGACTAGTCTCTAGACACTGTAATTTGCAAAACTTAAGCCTTTCTTCATAAGAGCAACCCTTTGTTCCATTCACTAATCTTGTTGCACTTCTCTGTAGTCATTCCAGCAGCTCTACATCCTTCTTAAAATGAGGCCTCTAGACCTACACTTACGGTGTCGCCTGACCACTGCCTTATACAAGAGGATAATCACCTCCTTATCGCTGCTACAAAAATCATGTATATGATTGACAAGACACAATAAGCTACTCTTGCAGACCATCTGCACTGCTCAAAAAACGTCATATCTGCCTACACGATTACCCCGGGTCATTTTTAAACTCTACCACTGTCAGTGTAGTACCACAGTTGATACGTTACTTTGGGGTTACTGCTTCCCATATACAGTACTTTACATTTGTCAATGTTAAACTTCAGTTACAATTCTCAGCCTATCTGCTCAACTTTTCTAGATACTGATGCAGCAGCGTACTGTTATTAGTGTCATTGACCACCCTGCCGACCTTTGTATCATCTGCAAACTTGGACATTAAGCCTGATATACCATCATCAAAATCATTAATAAATACAGAAAGCAACAATGGACCCAACACAACCCTGGGGGGCTCCACTGATAACATTAGTCCATGAAGAGCAGTGTCCAATGATTACCACAGTCTTCTCCTATTCAACCATCCCTTCATCCATAGCAGCAATTTGTCTCCAATGCCACGCTGCTCCAATTGGTTCAACAGTTTTCCATGTGCAATCGTATCAAAAGCCTTTCTAAAATCCAAATATATGTTATCAAAATTATTCTTTGCATCCAGTTCCTTTATGGCCACATCATAGTATCCAATCAAATTGGTCAGACAATACTTCCTCTTAACAAACCCATGCTGTGTCCGTACTATAACTAAAGTCAGGTCTAGATGATCCTGCAGTGCTTCATTAACCAGTACCTCCATTAATTTCCCTGGAACAGAAGTTAAACTAACAGGTCTGTAATTACTTGTGTTGCCCTTTGATCCTCCTTTGAGAATTGCAGTCACATTTGCACATCTCCAGTCCATGGGTCCAAGGAAGCTCTCATAATTATGGCTAAGGATTTGCTTACTTCCTTTGTTGCCTCCTTTAATATAACTGGATAGATCCCATCCACCCCAGATGCCTCTCTTATGTTTATCTTCAACAATTTCTCATCCATTTTGCTTTCAGTTATTACAAAATCATCTAGCTCAATGCCAGAGTTTAATTCACCTCTGGCATTCCCCTCTCTGAATAACTTCTCATGTATGAATGTAGATGCAAAATACTCATTTAGTTTGTTAGCTATCTGAGCAGGATCATCAACAGTTAAACCATCGATAAAGTCAACCAATCTGATTCATTCCCTTTCTTCTAGAATTTACAAAAGTAAAGAACTCGGAGGTTTTTCTTTGCATCTTTTGCCAAAGATTTCTCATAATCTGTGTTTGCCTGCCTAACCTCCTTCGTAACTTGGTTACAGGCATGCTTATATCTATCATAGGCTTCCGTGTCACCTGTTAATTTATATGTATCCCATGCATTTCACTTTTCTGCCACATGTCTCATTAGTTCATCTGACATTCATTTAGACCTAAACCTTGAACAACATTTCTTAGTTGGTAAGTAAAGCCTACTAGCTGCCAAGATTAATTCTTTGAATGCTTTCCACATTTTGAATTTGCTGTTGGTAATATCATCAGTTGGTCCCACCATATAGAATTTAAATACGGTCTCAGACCACCATAGTCACCTTTACAAAAGCAAAAACCCTTCCTTTGAAACCCCTGACGACAGTTACCTCTTTGAGCAAATCTCACTTCAGCACTCTGTGATCACTGCCACCTAGTGGTTCCTTTATCTGAAGATTCTTAATGCATGAAGAATCATTACTGATAATCAGATCAAAAGTATTACTCCCTCTAGTTGCCTCCCGAACATGCTGAGGTGGAAAACAATTGTTCAATAAATCCAAAAAAGCCTTGCTAGTGTGTGAGTGACCAACCCACAAATTCCAGTCAATATCTGGGAAATTAAACTCCCCCATTATAAGACACTCTGATTTACTGGCCTCGTCAGAGGCCAGTAAATAAGAGTGTCTGATTTACTGAGTCATTAATCTGAGAAATTAATCGGAGTCATTAGGCCTATAGCACACTCCTACTCTCAATTTTGATCTCCCAAATCTTATGTCACATCAAACTGACTCGACACTGCACTGTCCAGCCATGCCGACTGGCTGCACTTCCTTAGATTTTATGTGTTTCTTTACTAACAGAATATCCTCCCTTCTCCCACCTCCTCCCTTCCTATCCTGTCTATCCTTCCTGTACACATTGTACTCCCCAAATTCCAGTTCTGCATTCCTTATATCTGAGTGACACCACATCTCTGATATCCCAACAATATCTGCCTTTGATGTTTTGACCAACACCTCAAATTTATAAAATTTATTTACTAAACTCCTAGCATTGGTGTACATGCAAGTACACGTGCACCTGTTCCTTTTCTTAGCTACCTTAACACAGCCCATGTATTTACTTGTTCTGCAATGACTCCCAGCAATCTCTGGAATCCCCTGCACCTTGTTTTCCAGGCTGCTGCTCATTCCAATAGAAGCAGTACAAGAATCACTTTCACCTCTGCTAGCAGCTACTGTTAATCTATTAGTCCGTGTATCCCCCACAAACTAGCAGTTTTCCAACCCACCGAACACTTCCTCAATAGCATCAACAAATATTCTTGCACCCTTTCTATTTAAGTGTATCCCATCTCTGGAGAATCAGTCTCTCCTCTTAACAAGGCCAGACCAGGCTGAGAAAAATTCTACCCCTCGAGCCTTGCACAATCTCTCTATTGCCGAATTGATCAATAAGGCTCTCATATATTCCCTCCTATCGTGTCTGGGCAGAATTGAAGACACTGCTCATTTTACACCAAAGCTCGCAAGAACTGCTAATAACCAGTCCTAACTAGATTTTGAACAGGCTAAGAGTAGAAAACTTGCCTATTGTCCAAATAGCAGTCAAACATTCTGGTCTTTTGCCAGTTATAGGCCATTACTTTATACCATTTCTATTCCCACATCGTCAGAACCAGATCGTTCTATTGCCTCAGCTAAAGATAGAGCTGACCTGCTAGAATCCTACTTTTCTTCTAACACGTGTATTGATGATCTTGGTACAGATCATTCCCACTACACTCCATTCTTGCCCCTTGTGGTCTTCCATCAAATGGATGTCAGATGAATTTTGAACAGTCTTAGTCCTGTTCTGTGTTATCTTTTTTCACTTTCTTATTCCACACGTGTTTTCCCTTCTGCTTGAAAATCTGCTCATATCCAACGAGTTACTTAAAAGGGTGACAAATCCCTCCTATCCAATTCATCCCATTGCACTTACTTCTACACTTTCTAAAGTAATGGAGAAATCTATTAACTGCCAACTCTTGAACTATCTAGAAACCTTCCATCTGATCAATGATCACCAGTATGGATTCCATTAGTGTTGATCCACTGGTGATATATTCGCTTATGCTACCCACGTATGGACAAATCCAATGGAAAAGTTCAGTGAAACTCTAGAAGGTACTCTTAACATTTCAGAGGCTGTTGATTGTGTTTGACACGAAGGTCTTCCTAAATAAGCTTTAATCTTATGGTCTGCCGACTGTTTTTTTTAATTGGGTATCCAGTTTTCTCTCTGACTACTCACTGCGGGTGATGGTAGATGGCTCTCTGTCTTGTAACTTCTCCAAGGTTCAGTTCTTTCTCCTACTCTCCTCTTGTATATTAATGACCTTCTTCTATTGACCGGAAATCCTATCCTTAGTTTTGCTGATGGTAGAACGTTGTATTGCAAAAAGCCATCCTATGATGGAATATTGTTCCCACGCTGGGGCAGTGCCGTAATCTCTCTCTCTCTCTCTCTCTATCTGTGGTGAGACTATTAGGGATAGGTTAATTAATAACCTATCCCTAACAGTCTCTCCACTCTGCCTCATAGACATTCTGTTTCTGCTACATACTTTTTCTACAGACTTCCATGGGCACTGTTGTGAATTGGCTTCTACAGGGTGTACCAAAAGCCACTATCTATTTGGCTAAATAAGATATGCATATAATCATGTCATTTGGCATGATTATATGCAAATTTTTCTACAAAATATAGGTATTTACTTTGTTATACAACTTTTCATAATTTATTAATTATTATTTTTTTCTTTCCAGACCCAAATATGTCATATTTGAGTCTGGAAAGTTTCATATAATATTGTCATTTGCCTTATTTAGCTTAATAGACAGTGACTTTTGGAACACCTTTTATAATTCCTGCTCTCTCTCTCTCCCCCTCTCTCTCTCTTCCAAACCAGTCTGAACGCATGCCACAACCTTTTACTGTAAAAGGATGCATTCAACATCCTTTTACTGTCCAACTTCAAACTCAGAGAACCAACTTTCCTTCCCCCCTCATTTATTCTTTCAACTTCTGTTTTCTGGAACATTGAATTTCCTGAAAATTACAATCTACAGAAATTCAAATCTAATGTCAACAAGTATCATCATTCATCTTCTCAGCCTTCAACCCTGTGCACTACTAAGTACTATAGGTTCTAGCACCTCTCATGTTTGGGATTTTCATAATATATTAGAAAAATAAAAATAATAAATAAATAAAAAATATTCAACTCAGGAGACAAAAAAAAAAAAAAAATAATAATCTTAAAGCAGTATCAATCCTGTATCAATTTGAGAAAAAAAGTCAATCGAGTAACCCTTTTCATATAACAAAACAGAATAATAAAATAATAAAAACTTCATTATAAATTAAACTTAAAATTTCAAAGATAAAAAAAAAAAAAAGAAGTGAGTATGCTCTAAGCAAAACTCCATTTCAAAATTTTTGCCCTAGAGTTTCTTTGATTTGGGCAAGTCAGTCATGGTTACATAACTAAACAATTGTTCAACTGGAGCATATGAGGGTATTAATTTGGCCATATACTTTTTTGAGTTCCAGATAGCTGTACAGCTGTTTAAGTTTCAAATTACAGTCATTAAAAAAATGTAAAACCTGTAGCTTGACTTTTGATGCTGTCATTTGTTCAGTTATAGGATTTTCGGTTCCAAAATCAAAGAAATCTGTTAATCTAGACAACTTGCTCTGTGTGCCTCCATTGTCTTCTGCAAGGAAAGTTGTTTTTGTAGCCACTGCTTTCTTCAATAAAATAATATTCTGCTGCAATGTTTGGAGTTTACACATGGCAGCCATTGATTTTTAATTAAGAATAACACTGCTGCAATTGCAGCATCCAATGATTCCAGAGTTGCAAAATTATAGATATCTTTGAACCTTTCATTGACACTTTTGAGAAATGATTCTGTCCAAACATTGCAGCAGAAATAATATTCTGCTGCAATGTTTGGAGTTTACACATGGCAGCCATTGATTTTTAATTAAGAATAACACTGCAATTGCAGCATCCAATGATTCCAGAGTTGCAAAATTATAGATATCTTTGAACCTTTCATTGACACTTTTGAGAAATGATTCTGTTAAAGGCAGTGGTTTCAACCTTTTTTTAATAACGGCACCCCTAAGTAACTTATTTTATTTTGTGGCATCCCTACTCAATTTTCTGCCTGTTATATCTGATTCTCTCTCTCTCTCTCTCTCTCTCTCTCTCTCTCTCTGTATATATATATATATATATATATTAGTAAAATAATAAGAGGAGTTTACCTCAATATAGTGTGTAGAACACTTCCGTAAGATACCCTCCAGAAATTAAAACGGAAAAAACGAAAAAAAATCGACAACTTACCGGTACATTAGAGTAAAATATAAATAATTAAATAATCAATTTAACACAATTCAAATCAATTTAAAACAATTAAAAATCAAATTAACACAATTAAAAGAATCTAACGAAAATAATATATTTTAGTTAGATTCTTTTAATTGCATTAATTTGATTTTTAATTGTTTTAAATTGATTTGAATTGTGTTAAATTGATTATTTAACACAATTAAATTGATTATTATATATATATATATATATATAATATTAAAATATATATATGTTATATGATATTTATTATAATAATATAATTATAAAAATTACATTTCATAATACAAATTATATATATACAGTATATAATTTTATTCTTTATATAGAGGCACTAAGTAAACATCAATTATAGATCACCACAAAATTAAAAAGATACTATACACTTTTTTATAATGAAATAAACATATATATTAAAAAATAATAAGTTTAAGTAACTTAAACCCAAATTACATTTAAGTTATTTAAACCCAAAAATATCCCCCCCCAACAGAATGTTGTTGTGGCACCCCGGTTGAAAACCACTGTGTTAAGGGTTTACAGAAGACCCATTGCCTTTCATTTAACTTTTCCAGTTTTCAATGTAATGCAATCAATATGGGTTACATTACAATAATAGGTGTGGCTCTTTTTCTGCAATATATCTAATGCATTTGCAACAGATTTTGCACAATCTAAATATTCTTTATTTTTCAATATTTTTTCAAAGAGAATCAAATAATGAATTCCACCTTGTTTCACTCAGCCTTAAACTTGAAAGTATACGTCCTAAAAGATCTTGAAGAATTTCAACTGATTTTGGATGTGAAGCAGCCTTCCACAACATGTTACATTTGGCCTTTACCTATGTATGGAATATAAGGTTTCTGAGCACAGTGCACAGAATTTTATATGATTTGGCAGAACTGCCGCCACAAGTATATCAGTAGTATTGGTATTTAAGGGCACAAGGGCAGCTAAGACCAAAATGTGCCAGGTCCTATATTATTATCCTAAAGTAATATAATCTGTTCCATTTTGGCATCAAAGGAATTCATATACAGTGGTACCTTGGTTTGCGAGCATAATTCGTTCCGGAAACGTGCTCGTATATCAAAGTGAATTTCCCCATAAGAAATAATGGAAACCCAGAGATTTGTTCCAAAACTCAAAAATATTCATATATTCATGTAAAAATGATTAATACAAAATACATACCTTTTTATATTTTTAATATTTAAATTTAATATACATAAAGCAATCGAATTTATTAATTATTGGGTAGGACGACTTTCACTGTCTCTAACGGAATCACTGCTATCTGTTGACTTTTTCTTTTTGTGCAACTTTAACAAGGAATCTTTCCAATGACACTTGCTTTTGCCTCCTTTTGACGATTTCATGGAAATAAGATTCATCGCTCGCACTATTACAAAATGAGGAGGCACCCTTGATACACATAAACAAAGCTGTGCACGTGTAGCAACTGAATAAACAACACCGTAAAGGCAGAGATACACTATTAACACCTCACATTTTACTAAAGCACATTTCTGGGGGTTACTACCATAAAACAATAAAAACAATTTTCAGTTGCGTTCCTGCTAGTGGAATCTGTTATAAACTGGTAGTAAACTCGATCTAATTGCATTTGCGATTATACTAGCTGGAATTGTTGGTTTTTACGTTATTAAGGTGAAATGTGTTTCCCCTTCACTGATATAAAAAATCATAAATACATTTTCAAAATCTTCTCTTCATTATAAACACAAAGGCGAATCGTGCATAAGCGAATTCGGTTTGTGTTATATAAGATATCGTTCCCGTATTTATAAATCACGTATGATCGAATTTGTATAGTGTCAACACATGTTATACGAGGACTGACTGTACTCATATCGCAAGACCTCGCTCGTTTATCAAGTTAAAATTTATTAAAATTTTTTGCTCATCTTGCAAAACACTCGCATACCAAGTTACTCGTAATCCAAGGTACCACTGTATATATGTATTTTTTCAGAAAGGTATAGAGTGTAGCTAGTTAGCACTATTTCCAATCATGTGGGTAAGCAATAACGGTTCTTGCAGTTGTGATTGAGAGTGGAAAGTACTTCTTCTTCTGAAATAGGAATAGTGAGGAAATCTAAAAGTATATGCTTGACTGTAAGTGGTAGTGTACAATGCATGCATCAAGGTGGGTCATACCCCATGAGTAGAAACATATGGGTTAGGTGCATACGTCCTATCCTTAGTCTAAAGCTGGAAATCCATAATGCTGGTTCTTCTTTGATTTTGAGCAATTTGCTATTACTTTGTGACTTCCATATTTCTGTCCACTGAAATGTATAGACTTTTCTTATATGCTTCAAATAGTCTCTATATAGTACTTGGTAATTTGCTAGTGTTGTACTGTTTGGTTTTTTGGCTGCTTGATCTGCGCTCTCATTGCCTAAGATACCAGAATTCCATAGAATCCAGCAGAATTTCACTGAATGATTCCTACTTCGTAGATGGTTTAAACAGCAAATGATTTGTTTTTTGATATTGAAAATTGATTGCCCAAAGCAGACAATGCACTCAATGAATCAGTGTATATACTGCTAGCATTGTGGAGAGCGTTAATATTCTGTAAGGCTAGTTTGATTGCATATAACTCTGCAGTATAACTGCTACAATCAACCGGTAGTGATATGGAGTCTGTAAAAGAAGGAAAGACAGCTGCAGCACCAATGGCAGAATCTGTTTTTCAGCCATCTGTATATATATTTGGCAGCTTTGTATATTGTTGAGAGCATGTTCTTTATGTAGTTGTTTGATATTTTCATCTGCCAGGGATTTCTTTCCCCATTGCTGAAAGCGGGTATCACAGTGAGGGAGATTTACAGACCAAGGTGGATCAGGAACATCCCTCTCTTGAAGTATGTTATCAAAATCAATATTCTAGGTGTGAAGCAAATCTTTCAGTCTAATGCCAGTTGGTCTATTTTCAGTCAGCTTACTGTTATAGAATGCTGTCCATTCAGGGTTCGAAAGCAACAGTCGAACAGGATGGACTGGAAGGCTTTGAATTTTAGCTGCATAATTTTGAATGCAGCATTTTTCTTTTAGGGTGAAGTGGAGGTTCGCGTGCCTCTATATACAGACTCTGAACAGGGGATGTTACAAATGCACCCAGAGCAGTACGAAGGGCACTGTGTTGGATGGTATTAAGTCTGATTAATGCACTTTTCCTAGCCTGAATCACCATAGTCTAAACGAGACCTGCGATACAAATGTAATAGAAAGTACATAAAGTTTCTTTAGCCAAACAGTTCGGAGGTATGTGATATGTGGAACAAAGTTAAGTTTGGTGTCCGATATTAAGCCTAGGATACGAAGATTACTGGTGAGAGGGATCAAATGGTTTTTTAATCTGAGTTCCGGTTCTGGGTGTAGCTTACGTTTTTTGCAGAAGTGAACTGCAATTGTTTTTTGTTCTGATAAACGATATCCATTCTGCAGTGCCCACGTCTCCAACTTATTTATGGAGAATTGCAGCTGTCTTTCAATGGTATGAATATTTTGTGAACAGTAAGATATAGCAAGGTCGTCAGCATACATATATAGTTCTACAGCATTGGGGATGTTGTGTGTTATGGTGTTCAGTCTAAGTGAAAAAAGGGTACAGCTCAGTACTGATCCTTGTGGGACACCTTCTTGAGTGTAGGACCGAGAAAGTACAGATTGATAGTGGACCTGAAAGGTTCTGTGTTGAAGAAAATTTCTAATGAATTCTGGTAAGTGCCCTCACAATCCTATGGAATGAAGTTCTCTCAATATGCCATATCTCCAGGTAGTGTCGAACGCCTTTTCTATATCGAGACTTACCATTACAAGATGTTCATTTTTGACGGATCTGTTTTGTCAGAATGCAAACTGATTGTTGTTCATCAGTGCTTTAGTTTCAAGAACCCAGGTAAGCAGTCTGTGTATCATTCTTTCTGGGATTTTACTTAGGCAGCTGGTTAGAGAGATAGGTCAGTAATTTTCTGGAACTGAGTGATCTTTTCCTGGTTTGGGAAAGGCTAAAATGATGGAGTGATGCCAGGAAGATGGATATGTATCTTCAAGAAAAATTTAATTATAGAAAATTAATAGTAAATTAATAGTACTGTTTATATGTTTCAGCATTACATAATATATGCCATCAGGTCCAGCTGCACTGTTTGGTGATCTATTTAATGCTGTTTGCAGCTCAAATAGGTTAAACAGTTGATTATAAGCAATATATTGGGTAGTATGGAATTTTATTTCGTGCCTTTCAGATGAAGCTTTGAGGCGACGTAGCCCAGTGGTCAGGAGCGAGAGTGCATAGCATGCGTTCCTTGAGTGGACCGGGGTTCAAGCCCGTGACTACTAAATACGATAAATATTTGTATTGACGATTTATTGTAAACTCTACTGACTTGGTTGTCATGCTGGAGTATAAACAGAAAATTTATTTTAAGAAAGGAGTTGGCATATGCTGAATTGGCAGATGTTTGGTAGAAAGTCTCTGCAAGGACATTAGCTATTTCTTCAGAAGAAGATTTTTCCTGTCCATTTTTGATTAAGATGGGAGAAGGAAGAGGTGGATATTTCCCATTTATTTGCCAAATCTTTTTCCATATGAGATGACTACTAGTATCCTTGGTAATAGTAGAGGCAAACTGTATCCTTGATTCCTTTTTGGCTTTTCTTCTAATTTGTCTAATTTAATTTTCTTTTATATTTATATTGAAGCCTTTTATATTGAATTAGCTTGTTGGTAGTTGGGAACTTCCAGAACAGGTTCGAGGCTTTATTTTTTTCCTTTTTGGCATTGGTACAAGCTTCATTCCACCAGAGTTTAAGGTTTTTGTGTTTACATGTGGAGGCTTGAGGTATTGCTTCTGAGGCTATGGTCAGTATTTGCCTGGTAATATGCTCTGTGACATCATCAATGGGCTGAAGTCTGATCAACTGGCTATCAAAAGAAAGACGGGTTGAAAACTTTTCCCAATCTGCTTTGGAGAATTCCAATTTGAGCAATTATCAGGGTATGGTGTTTGAAGCGTTTGGATTCTGCATAGATTGGGAAGTGATCAATATCGTGTGGGTCGTTTAAAACTGTCCATTCTATACTGGGATACAATATGGGGGAACAGAGAGTTAAATCAATTGCTGACATAGATCCAGTGGGAAGGTGAGTATAACTATTTTCACCAGTGTTCAGTAATGTTAGATTCAGTTGGTCTAGTATCGTCTCGATGAACTGTCCTCTTTTGTCCATGTGGTCTAATCCTCACAATGGATGATGCACAGTGAAGCCACCAAGGATACAAAAAGGTGGTGGTATTTGTCTAATGAGGTCTTCTAGTTCTTTGAACGTGCACATCTTGTTAGGTGGAACAAGATGTAGATACTAGCGTTAGAATTTGCCCAACTGATACACATACAGCAACAGCTTCTAAGTGGGTCTGAAGCAGAATGTTTCTAGAAGGTAATTTACAGTCAACTAGAATCGCAACGCCTTCAAGTGCGGATAATGAAGAGTTTCTATCTTTTCTGTAAAAAGTAAAATTTTTGATTTAGGGAGTTGGATTAGTCTCTTGTATGCAAACGGCTACAGGTCCATATCGGGAGATTAAATCATAGATGTCATCGGTATTGCAGCATAAACCTCTACAATTCCATTGTACAATGTTCTGCCTTATCGAGGTTTGAGAAGGGAAGGCGAGTCTGTCTGTTCTTTGTGAGTGGTTTGCTTTTGACAGTCATATCGTTTTATCTTTTCTAGGAAAATTGGGACGTCCGGGATCTGTACTCTCTCTTCTACGTCATCAGTTTGACCTGGTAAAAATCCAGTCTCCATATCATCTTCTGCATGAAGATCAAGGCCTGTTTCATCGTGTGTAGCTATATTTTCAGAGTCCATTCTATTTGAGTTTGTCTATTGTAATTCAGTGGCTTGTTGCCTTCATGATTTATTTGACATTTTATCACATGATTTGAGTTTAGGCAGAACTGTGATAGGGGCATTACTTATTTCATCAACTAGAACAGATCTGGTGGTAGGTTGAGGTGTTGATAGCACAGATCATGCCCATTTTGCAATGGATGTATTGGGCGAAATTGATACCTTAGTTTGGGTTGAAACAGCTTGGCACTTTACTATAACGGAAGCCTACGTGGTTTTTGGGATAGTTGATTTTATTTGCTTTCTTGCTTCTTGATATGTGACCTTATTTTCGATCTTATACTTTTGTATTATTTTTTCAATTTTCCAGAGGTCGCATGATTTTGAGTATGCTGGATGGCCGTTCTTGCAATTTGGACATTCCAGAGCCTTTGCAGTACACTCTCTTTGTGAATGGTTTTTTGACCCGCAGTTAGAACAAGTAGTTTTGCCTCGGCATGTTGTCTGGGAGTGACCAAACTATTGGCACTTGAAACATCTTAAAGGGTTTGGAATATATGACCGGATACGGCAGTTTAGGTAGCCTGCTTAACTGAGGTCGGCAAATTTGGAGTACTAAAGGTCAATATAATATTACGTATTGGAACAAGTCATCCTTCTGCATCACAATTCTTCTTGCTTGAGTTACTTTCTGTTCTAGTAATTCCATGACTATCTCCTCTTCGGTCACATTCAATATCCCACTCACTTATTACTCCTTTTGAGGAGTTGTATGTGTTATACGGTGAGACTTTGATTGAGATTCCGCTTATAGATGACATTTTTAGTAATAATTCTAAATGCCTTGCTTGAGTGGTCTCAATTAAAAGATCTTCTGATTGGAGCCTTTTCACCATTTTCGGTGTACCTGCTGCATTTTCAAGACATCTCTGGATAAAAAAGGGAGAGAGTCTGCTTAGCAGCTGAGTCGATAAGGAATGTATAATCAGAATAGCTGGTGGTTCTGATTCGTTGGAATCATTTTTCGTCCTTTTTTGGAAGACTGAGATAGTCTTCCATTCCGCAGGTCTATTTATGTTGAGAGCCTGTTGGCTCTAGAGGTGGACATGCATCACAGTCCATTGTTGCTCCTTTTAGCCCTGGGAGCGAGAGCTTTTCCATTCAGGTTTCCCATCCCACCACGTGGAGGCAGGAGCGGTGCCACTTAGTGGCCAAGCAGCTGGAGAAGTTAGTTTGTTAGGGCAAAAATTAATAAATATGCTAGGAAAAGAAAGGCGATTTTCCTTTCTGGGTTCTTACTTAGGATCTGTTAAGTACAGAAATGAGATGAGAAAAGCACTGGAAAGAAAACAGAATGAAATCACTGAGAAAGATCACTATATATATCACTTAGGAAAATCGCTTGGCATTCGGGGCCATATCAGTATTATCACAGCATGATTCCCAGCTTTCCTCATTCCAATTCACAATCTGATTCACATTCAGATTCTCCAAAACATAGTTCGTTTTAATTGGATGGTTCCTTGCACTTACTTTTAGCACCATACACCTTGTATGTTTTCAAAATGTCACTACCAATATCAGTCATTGTTGCCCTTATTTTTGTATGGTGCAGTCTACATTCGGAATGAATGTCATGCAACAAATCAGCAATTCTATCATAACTATGTGTGCTATGAAACCTGCGGCACGCCAGAACTGCAGATCCTTTTCCTAAATCTTGATGCCTAAAAAAAAAAAAAAAACCACTTTGTTCTGACCATATGTCGCCTGTCATACAGAGAACCCGCAGTTGCTCAAATTGATCTTTTAAGTACTCCATATTAATTCGAAAGTATTTTTTTCTTTTTCCTTTCTAGAGGATGAAGGGTTAACATTTGAAGACCAGATTCAGATAAAGGCAAATCCTTAAAAAAAATCAAGACAGTTTTTAAAGAATCATGGAGTGAAGAATTTTTTTTTTTATTTTTAGCAACAGTTTGTAAGATCCCAATCTTACAACTGCAGAAAAATAATAAATTTGTCTTTTTGAAATTAATTATTTTTAACCAGATAGGCTAATGGGTTGTGTATCTGATGTTTCCACAGTTGTTTGTTTGAGGTAGAGGAGTGCAGATTAGTCCTGGTAATTGGGTGGGAAGGCCAGTGAAGTCTAGAATGGAACAATTGAAGTTGGAGATGGTTCTGTTTATTGTACACAGAATGGATGCTGCACACAGGTATGGCGGTAAGCTTAAGTTAGGAAGGAAAAAAGGCACCATCCCCGAATTTCTCCATAAAACCAGTATGTGGTTGTCTTAGAATAAATCGTAATAAGGCACAGATAAAAAGATGTATAGTTTAAGAATTGACCACAGAGGGGGAAATGCCCTCCCAGAAACAGTCTGTACTTCAGGGGAGAAAATGAGCTGTGACTCTTGTAATGGAAGACACCTTAAATTTAGGTAGATACAAAGCGATGCAGTTGAAAACTGACTTTGCAACATCGTTGAAAACTGAAGAGCAGCTAGGTTGGGTGAAGAGCATAGAAAAAAAAGGATTAAGGGATTAAAAGAGAGTGGTCATTAAGTAAAGTAACAGATGGAGGCAGCTCCAAAAACAACATATGTACTTCTGCAGAAGGATGGCTTGTCCATACAGAAAGTTTCCAAGACAAAGAAGAGAGACCTTAGGGAATAAGAATATAGATGCAGAAAGAGAAATTAATGGTGATTGCTCAAGGAAAGGAAGAACAAAAAGGTGGAACGGGGGGGGGAGTGGAACGGGGCCGGTGAAGTTCAGTGGGTAATTAATAGAAGTAAAGTGATGGAAATGGCGAAGAAAGAAAATTTTATGAGAAGTGCAAGTGCTTAAGTGTAAAGTATGGAGAGGCGAAAATAGTTGCTAGAGAGTGCAAAAAATGTCTAAATGGATGGCCAGAGGAGTGTTCCAGAAGCAAGAGCCTTGTTTTATTGAGAGAATGAGCAAAGAATGCAGTCCAAGAGTGACCATTCTGCAACGTATGCTGCACACCGGTATGGCCGTAAGACGAAAAGTGAGTGATGACTCCAAAGATGTATGCCTAGTGGACCAGTAAGAAAGAGCATGGAAGATGACCGCTTGAAAGATATCAGAAGCCAGGAACCCTATCCAGGCAGTGGGAAGAAAAGTAAGTCCCCTAGTATTGATTGTTTAGAAATTAAAGTATGAAAAGGACTGGCAGACTTTATTGCATCTAGAGATCGTACTGAATTAGGTAGTATTGTAGAAATAACTAATAGAAATAAAAGAGGGGAAACCTTGTTAATTAATAGGGAAGAGTGATAAGAGAGAATGTGTAATCCTTCTATGATTCAAAAGCATTTAGAACAAAGGTTTTGTAATTCTATGTTTACAGAAAGCAATCTTTGGTAAAGGGTAAGATTTATGTTCTAACTAGTATTGATGTGGTTAAAGTCATGCAAATATATATATGCCTTAATTAATATTGTATTGTTCATTATTTGAGGAAAGATGTCAGGGTATATGAGGACAGTATAGTATGCTCAGGCCTGAAAGAATGTATAAAGAGAATATATACATAAATGATGATTAAATTTTGTATTGCTGAGCAAGAGAAAGATAATTGGTTCTTTGGCTAAGGAAATAGCAGCCAAAGAGTTGGTTTGTTAGCCTAAGAAGGCAAGAAAAGCTACAAAAGGCTATTATGTATATTAATTATCATATATATGTGTTGAAGAATTGAATAGAAGAGATATCTGATACAGGAGCCATAACCTTTTTACTTGAAGTAGCGATTTATGCGAATATGTTTTGTAAAGGAAAGTGGTAAATACATTTGTACATATCATTTAAAAGTGATACTATGTGTGTAAATTTTGGTATAAAATAAATCTCTGTTATGGTTACAATACTGAATATGTCTCTTTATTCAAGAGAAATACACAGCCCTATAAAAAACCACCAAGCTTATCCTGGGTGGGGAAAATAAAAGAAAACCTGATAATCAGGAATCTTCTGAGACAAGAAAGATTAAATAAAATAAAAATAGTTGTGCAGTCAGATAGCTTGTGGGCTTTGGACGATTGAGGTACCAATTGGATAACTGCTGACGAGGCTACTAGAGAGGGTCATGTTCAAAGCCGCTAAGTGGATTTTTCTTATTTATTGATTTGAAATTATTGTTTTTCTAAAACTTTTGATTTAAATTTAGTAGTGTATAACATTATTTTGTGATTTTCTGATTAATTTGGTGTATTTATTCTTTACTCGGCCTTGTAATTGCATAAAAGTATCGGTAAGGGTTTCCACGTGTTTCAACTCCGCTACTGTTCGTAATTTTCCCTCCTTTGTGATACGATAGTTATATACCGTACTAGATAGCGTTAGTTAAACTTCGTTAGCAGTTAAATTGTACGTTTAAATAAATACATATAACGACTTAGATTACAAACGTAATATAATTAATTATATTTAACATAATTAATAACATAACATAATTAATTAATAAATTAATGGAATCATGACTCAGACCAGAGCAGCAAAGCAAAAGGCTTAAGCTAATGGAAGTGCTGTGGCTCAGAGCAGAACTGATGGGGGGGGGGGGGGGCAGTTGTCCTCTGACTCACAGCCTTATAAAATGCACTGTTTGCTTGATGTTTTCAGAGCAATCGGGTACGGGACATGATACTGCCAAGGGGGATGTCATTGTGTGTGCGCGATGCAAGGAGTGTATCGATTTCAGACAACAACTCTGCGTTCTTGTGGGCCTATATGAGAGTTTAAGGGACAGGGTGGATGCCCTCGAAGAAACTAAATTGAGGGGCCCATCAAGCTCTCAGCTGCCCACATCAACGCCAAAGCTTGCAGGGCATCGCGTGACACAGAGGCAACCCCCAAGGCAGAATGCGCTGGTCCCGAAGGAACTAGTAGTTGTTGGTGACTCTATTGTCAGGGAAACGGGGAACATGCTTTGTAAAAAAGATAAGTGGAACAGGACCAGGGTATGTCTGCCAGGGGCAAAGGTTGATGACGTTGTAGAGCGAATATCATCTTTTAAGGGCACAAAAGGTGATATAGTTGTACACGTTGGCACTAATAATATTAAGAGTAGGAGACCGGCAGAATTACTTAACAAGTACAGGTCACTGTTGAACAAAAGCCGAGAATTAGGGTTGAATTTGAAAGTGTCTGCAATTCTGCCCAGACACGATAGGAGGGAGTATATGATGAGAGCCTTGTCGATCAATTCGGCCCTGGAAAGATTGTGCAAGGCTCAAGGGGTAGAATTTTTTTCAGCCTGGACTGTACTCGTTAACAGGAGAGACTGCTTCTACAGGGATGGGATACACTTAAATAGAAAGGGTGCAAGAATATTTGCTGATGCTATCGAGGCAGTGTTAGGTGGGTCGGAAAACTGCTACCTTGGGGGGAGACAAAGACCAATAGATTGACAGTAGCCACTGGCAGAGGTGAAAGAGATTCTTGCACTGCTTCTATTAGAATGAGCAGAAGCCTGAAAAACAAGATGCATGGTATTTCAGAGACTGCTGGGAGCCATTGCGGTACAAGTAAACACATGGGTTGTGTTAGGGTAGCTAAGAATAGAAACAGGTGCAGGTATACTTGCGTGTACACCAATGCTAGGAGCTTAGTAAATAAATTTGATGAATTTGAGGTATTGCTCAAAACATCAAAGGCAGATATTGTTGGGATATCAGAGACGTGGTGTCACACAGATATAAGGGATGCAGAACTGCAATTTGGGGAGTACAACGTCTACAGAAAGGATAGACAGGATAAGAAGGGGGGGGTTATGCTATTAGTTAAGAAACACATAAAAACCAAGGAAGTGAAGCCAGTCGACATCGCTGGACAGTTCAGTGTTGAGTCAGTTTGGTGTGACATAAGCATTGGGAGATCAAAATTGAGAGCAGGAGTGTGCTATAGGCCTAATGACTCTGATGAGTATAATAAGGAACTGTACAGGGAAATAGTGGGCCAGTAAATCAGAGAATCTTATAATGGGAGATTTTAATTTACCAGATATTGACTGGAATTTGGTGGCTGGTTACTCACACACTAGCAGGGCTTTTGTGGATTTACTGGATGATTGTTTTCTACATCAGCATGTTCGGGAGGCAACTAGAGGGAGTAATACTCTTGATTTGATTATCAGCAGTGATTCTTCATGCATTAAGAATCTGCAGATAAATGAACCACTAGGTGGCAGTGATCACAGTGTGCTGAAGTGGGATTTACTCAAAGAGGTAACTACCATTAGGGGTAAAGGGAAGGGTTATTGCTTCCGTAAAGGCGACTACGATGGACTGAGACAGTATTTAAATTCTATACAGTGGGACCAACTGATGATGTTACCAACAGCAAATTCAAAATGGGAAGCATTCAAAGAACTTATCTTGGAAGCTACTAGGCTTTACATACCAACTAAGAAATATTGTTCAAGGTTTAGGCCAAAATGGATGTCAGATGAACTAATGAGGCATATGGCAGAGAAGAAAAATGCATGACATACAAATTAACACATGACACAGAAGCCTATGATAGATACAAGTTGATATGCAACCAAGTTACAAAGGAGGTTAGGCAGGCGAAGGCAGATTACGAGAAATCCTTGGCAAGGGATGCAAAGAAAAACAGCAAAGAGTTCTTTACTTATGTAAACTCTAGAAGGAAGGGGATGAATCAGATTGGTCCACTTGATATTGATGGGTCAACTGTTGATGATCCTGCTCAGGTAGCTAACAAACTAAATGAATATTTTGCATCGACATTCACACATGAGAAGTTATTCAGCAAGGGGAATGCCAGAGGTGTATTCAACTCTAGCAGTAAGCTACAGAATCTTGAAATAACTGGGAGTAAAGTGGAGGAGAAACTGTTGAAGATAAACACAAGAAAGGCACCCGGGGTGGATGGGATCTATCCAGTTATATTAAAGGAGGCAGCAAAGGAAGTAAGCAAACCCTTAGCCATAATTATGAGAGCTTCCTTGGACTCAGGGGAGGTGCCCATAGACTGGAAATGTGCAAATGTGACCCCAATTCACAAAGGAGGATCAAAGGCTGACACAAGTAATTATAGACCTGTGAGCTTAACTTCTGTTCCAGGAAAATTAATGGAGGCACTGGTTAAAGAAGCACTGCAGGATCATTTAGACAAGACTTCAGTTATAGCTCAGACACAGCATGGTTTTGTTAAGAGGAATCCCCAGGGGCTCATATCTGGTGAGTATGGGCTTGGCACACCCAGGGTCCTGAGCTGGATATCATCATTCTTCCCTTTCTTGGTGATTCCTTTCTACTCTTCTCTCTCTCTCTCTCTCTCTCTCTCTCTCTCTCTCTCTCTCTCTCTCTCTCTCTCTCTCACAGGGTAATAGGGAATTTTTTTTTGGCTGGTGCAGCATAAGCCTCAGGCTTCCTTGCACCATATGGCTAATAATAATAATAATATTAATAATAAAAGTCTTGCCTGACCAACTTGATTGGATAGTATGATGCAGTCACAAAAGAACTGGATGCAGGGAATAACTTTGATATTATATACTTGGATCTTAGAAAGGCTTTTGATACTGTTGCACATGGAAGACTGCTACACAAATTGGAGCAGTGTGACATTGGAGGCAAATTGCTGCTATGGATAAAGGGGTGGTTGAGGGGGAGAAGACAGAGTGGTAATCAATGGACACTGCTCATCATGGACTAATGTTATTAGTGAAGTCCCTCAGGGCTCAGTGTTGGGTCCATTATTGTTTTCTGTATTTATAAATGATATTGATGATGGTATATCAAGCTTAATGTCCAAGTTTGCAGATGATACAAAGGTTGGCAGGGTTGTCAAGGACACTACTGACACTATGCTGCTGCAACAGGATCTGGAAAGGTTGAGCAGATGGGCTGAGAGGTGGCAAATGAAGTTTAACATTGACAAATGTAAAGTACTACACATGGGAAACAGCAACCCCAGAGCAACGTATCAACTCTGTGGTACTACACTGACAGTGGTAGAGAATGAAAGGGACTTGGGGGTGGTTGTGCAGGCAGATATGAAGTTCTCTGAGCAGTGCAGACGGGCTGAAAGAGTAGCTCATGGAGTATTGTCAATGATATACAGGAATTTTTCCAGCAGGGATAAGGAGGTGATTATTCCATTGTATAAGGCAATGGTCAGGCCAAACCTAGAGTACTGTATACAGGTCTGGAGGCCTCATTTCAAGAAGGATGTAGAGCTGCTGGAACGAGTACAGAGAAGGGCAACAAGATTAGTGAATGGAACAAAGGGGTGCTCTTACGAAGAAAGGCTTAAGTTTTGCAAATTACAGTGTCTGGAGACTAGGCACCAGCGAGGTGATCTGATAGAGGTGTATAAAGCCTTGAATGGTTTAAGCATGCTCAATGCTGATGGGATTCTTCCTCTAGCTCAGAAAAATCACTTGAGAGGGCATAAATTCAAATTGAGGAAAGACAGATGTAGGAAAGACGTGCGGAAATTTGCCTTTAGCCAGCGGGTGGTTGGTTGGTGGAACAGACTTCCATCCCTTGTGGTGGAGGTTGATAGCCTAAATAAGTTTAAGGCTCAGCTGGACAGGTATTTTGAACGAACAGAGGGGTGAAGTGGAAGTGGGTTTTTTTTTTTTTTTTTGGCTGATGCTGCATAAGCTTGCTTTCTTGCATCAAATGCCTCTACTAATGCTAATGCTAATGGTCACCTTTTGAAAATTAAAATAACTACCAATTTGGGTTCCAAAGTATAGGGGTATTAGAAAGATAATTATATGGTTAAATAATAAAATAAGATAAAGCAGAAATACCCAGGTCCCACAAGTTGTGATTGTGTTTTTATTTTTTTTTGATTTATCACCATTATCGCCCTGTTTCTTGTTACGCCTTTTCTCCTTCAAATAGTCTAAATCGGCATTTCTCAAACTTTTTTTAGTCATGGAACACTTCTCATCTCGCAGCATATTCACAGAACACTTCTCATGTCGCAACATATTCACAGAACTCTTCTCATCTCGCAACATATTCACGGAACATTTACAAAACAAGTTTAGCAAGGGCCAAAGAATTGTTTGCTAATATATTAATACATGTCACGCACACTGTGCACCAGGAGCATCTTTATTTCCAACGCATGTAGAGCCGAAATTAAAATAACTCTCATTATACTTTCATTTTGGTCTTTTATTAGTTGGTTCCTGTTTTTTCACTTCGGATTTCTGGGGAACAAAAGGCTGCGATTGTTTATCCTCACTTTGAAGTATGACAATGTTGTGTTCATTTTCATCGACCACAGTTGCACTACTAGAAGTACCTTGCTTCTTGTTTTAAAGTTCCTTTTTTTCAACCACAAATTTATGGTCACGTATTTTAATAATAATATTTTGAAATACAAATAATTATCAAAAAAAATTATACAAGGAAGTGAGTTCAGTTATATCGGTTCGCTTCCTCCTCTCCTTCAACCCCTGTCATCATCATCATCAAGCGAACCGATATAACTGAGTTCAGTTATATCGGTTCGCTTCCTCCTCTCCTTCAACCCCTGTCATCATCATCATCAGCCATTTTCAATCCACTACAGGATGAAGGCCTCTCCAGCAACTTTCCAGTTCCTTCTTTTGAGCACTGACCATCCATTTACTACCCACAAACTCATGAATTTCATCTATCCATCTCCGCCTTTGTCTTCCAGGTTTTCTTCTAGCTCCTGTTGGGTACCATTCTGTTATTTTCTTAGTCCATCTGTCATCATGTCTTCGAGCTTTGTGTCCTGCCCAAGACCATTTTAGTTCTTTAGTTTTGATAAGAATGTCCTTTACTTGAGTTTGCTGCCCAATCCATGTGTTTCTCTTCTTATCTAACAGTCTGATTCCCAATATAATTTGTTCCATTCTTCGCTGTGTAGTTGTCAGCTTCTCTTCCATTTTTTTTGGTGAGTGCCCAAGTTTCACTTCGATTAGTCATGGTGGGAGTATACATTGGTTCATTATTTTATGTTTCAGACAAACTGGGATATTGCTCTTCAGCAATATCCCAGTTTGACTATATTTCCTGAATGCTATCCATCCAAAATTTATTCTTCTCTTGACTTCCAGCCATTTATCATTATTACAGCTAATAACTTGTCCCAGATAAGTATATGACTCCACCTTTTCAATTACTGCTCCTTCAATCATTATTTCCCTTTCTGTGGCATACTTGTTCATCATTACTTTTGTTTTAGCCATATTCATCTTTAGTCCAAAATTCGTACTAACTGTGCATAACTGATTAAGATTTTCCTCTAATTCTTTGGGATCGTGACTTATGACCATAATGTCATCTGCAAATCGTAAATGGTTTGGGTACTCTCCATTCACATTGACTCCTTTCTGCGACCAGTCTAATCTTCTGAAAGCTTCCTCAAGGGCAGCAGTAAACAGCTTCGGAGATATTGTGTCTCCTTGTCGAACTCCTTTCTCGATTTTAAATTTGCTACTGTCTTTGTCTAGTCTATAAAGGAGGTAGCAATTCTCATATATTTTCTTCAAAATCATAATATGTGGGGTATCTATGCCTTGTCTTTCCAGTGCCCGAAACATTGCCTTATGCTGTATGGAGTCAAATGCCTTTTCATAATCCACAAATGCCAAGCATAGTGGTGTTTTATATTCATTTGCTTTCTCCATTAGCTGTGATGTTACGTGAAGGTGATCCATAGTTGAAAATCCTGTCCTAAAGCCAACTTGCTCTTTCGGTTGATTCTCATCAAGTATTCTTTCTAATCTGTTAGTAATGACCCTTGTGAACAACTTGTAGATTTGGGATAACAAGCTAATTGGTCTATAATTTCCACATGATTTATCTCCTTTCTTATGCAGCAAAACTATGATTGCATTATTCCGCTGCTTAGGCGTCACACCTTTTCTAATGCATTTTGTGAAGAGCCTTGCCAGTTTTTGTGTTAAGTCTCTTCCTCCCAATTTTAACAACTCTACAGTAACGTCATCTTCCCCCGGGCTTTCTGATTCTTCATTTTCTTCAACGCATGTTCTACCTCATCAGGAAGAATATCGGGTATGTCGTATGTGTTGCTAATTTGCAATCCATCTTCCCCACTGCTGGCATCATTCCCTCGCTCCTTGTATATTTCTCTATAGTAGTCTTCTGCTATTTGAATTTTGCCTTCTCTGCTGTTTATAAGTACAGCATCGCTATTCTTCAGTTTCAGTATCATTTATCTTTCTGTATTACTGCTCATGGCTGCTGATTTAAATCCTTTGTTTTCCCTTAATGCTTGTTCTACTTTTCTTGTGTAAAACTTCTTATGTCCTCTCTGAGTCTCTTTCTAATGGCTTTGCATAACACAGTATACTCAATTTTCTCCTTGTCAGTGTTTATCTTGCTCTTCATTTTTTGCCTTCAGTTCATCATAAGTGTTTCTTGACTAATTTTTTCTTCTTTGGATTTCTTTTTCCCTATAGGTTTCTTGGGCTTTATCACTTTCAGAAAGTTGTAATATTCCTCCTCGATATCTTGGTCCTGGGCAGTCTGTAAAAGCTCAAACTTGTTCTTAAGTTCCAGTACATACTGCTCTTTCTCCTCTACTGTTATCTCAAAGACCTTCGTATTATTTACTTCAGTCAGTTTTTTCCTTTCCTTTCCTACATCTATATCAAGTGTGCATCTTACCATTCTGTGATCACTTCCAACATTTACCTTATTCAGGATGGTAACATCATTCACGATATATCTTCTGTTAGTGAGGATGAAGTCGATTTCATTAGTTGTTAATCCATTTGGACTCTTCCATGTCCACTTTCTGTTCACCCTTTTCTTGAAAAAAGTGTTCATTAACGACAATCCTTGAGATTCTGCAAATTCCACAAGTCTTTCACCTCTTTCATTTCTTTCACCAAATCCAAAATTTCCTATAGTTCCCCTTTCTGCACTTTTGTCTTTTTCCAAGCTTAGCATTGAAGTCCCCCATAATAATAGTGTAGTGGGTTTTCTGATCATCTTAGAAGACTCAATTTCGGTGTACATTTCTTCAACCTCTTCATCATCATGGCTCGATGTTTTTGAATAAATCATTATAACCTTTATCTTGTACTTCTTAGAAATCTTGAGTATTAGTCTTGACACCCTTGGTGATGTACTTTTGAATTCCAAAACTTTTTTTAATATTTATGGACCAGAAACCCAACTCCACTTTCACTTCAACCCCTGTATGCCAGGCTAAATCACTTATGAATGGCATACTAGTCAACCACATTGCTGCTTTTTCATAGGTGTTATTACCTCTACGCATACTTGTCTATGCAAAGCCTGTCAAAATAAAGTGTTCTGCAGTCTATTTCATTATTATTCTATGCCAGTATATTAATAACCGAAAAAAAAAAGTTATGTTAAATATTATAATGATACAAAAGTGGTGTACGCTACAAATATGCAAAATGTATTTATTCTTTTTTTAATTATGATTTATTAATTATGATTTTTCCTCGAACACAGTTTGAGAAACGCTGGTCTAAATATTGTTGCATAGCCTTCCCATCATGTTTTGGCATGTGAAATTAGACAAGATTGACACTTAGTTGACCTAAGCGTCACTTGTGACACTTAGGTCAACTGTCTGTATCTGCAAAACATTTATTTCCACTAATCTAAAAAACTTCCCATCTGCAATTGTCATGTTTCTGGTAATTAATTATACTAATAGCCTGTGCTATTACTTTTACTTTTGTTTTCCGGTTCAGGAAAGAGTAAAAGTGGATGTACCCAAATTATCTGAAGAGTGCATTTTTAAAAACGATCACTCACAAAAATTGATAGCAGTTAATAATAATTAGTAAATAAACAAAAGCTTGCAAAGAAAAGGAGGAACCTGAAATGTGCATAAAGTACAGATTCACACAATGAAACTACACTATGAGGTTCATAGTGTAGTGAAATAATAACTTTATCTTACTGCAAGTGGGAGAGATGATTGAGAAGCCATTATACTTGTTTATATTGAGAATAACTCAAGTGTTTAGGGGCTGCAGTCCAGACTTAATGTTCTGTGATGAAAGACTAATGATTGACGAATAACAACTATTTCAAGTATGACTAATGAATAAAGACTACTTTGTAATCCTGATAACAAATAATTATTAATCATGAGTGATCATTATTCTACTAAGTGACTAACGATAACCATCAATGACTGCACCTAAACAAATTGCGACTAACTAACACAGAAAAACTAATTACATTAATAATTACATTTTCAATCAAATAATACCCAATTCTATGGAGAGTATTCTATCATGATATCATTACCTATAAAATTTTATCACAGATAGCATCAAACCATGACAATGTTTAGTGCAATTGCTTCATTACTACATAGTTGAATTTTAAGACAGAGCAAAGTTTGTACATTAGGTTTCATTATTATAATATTTCACATTGTGAAATCTTTCTTAACAAAATTGCCTTCCTCTTGTACTCTGAAAAATTAACATTTCCCCATTAGAGACATCTGCTATTATTTATTCTCAGTTGAGTACCAACAACCACCCAGATGGCACCGTTTCAAAACTATAGGAACTCCCCAACTTGTAATACTCAACTTACAGAAATTCTACTTTACATAAGTTTTAGCTGGCCTGTGCAAACTTAAAAAAAAAAAAAAAAAAAAAATCGTGGAAACACATTTTGCATTCCGTCAGAATACATGGAGGTATCATGAAAATATCATAATGTGAACATAATAAAACTTTTTTTTTTCTTTTGTAATTCATTCCAAGTCCTTGGAAGCTGAAAATTTCGCTATATTACTAAGCTATTTATCTCTCTAAAAGGTCATATTTATAATAGAAATAGCACTAAACTTTCATCGTTATCTTATGTTCCCGTTTTAAGGATCAATTTTGAATGCCGTTGTGATATTTTTCTAAAGCACGTTTCTGGAGGTCACAACCATAAACCAATTTGCATTTCCGGTTTATTGGGCTTTTCTGTTCGTGCAGCTAATTATAAAATGGTAGAAACATGATCTTATCGCATTTGTGATAAATACTGATAACTGCAATTATGTGAGTTTTTACACTATTATGGTGAAATGTGTTCCCCTTCACTGAAATCTTTAATCATATAAAATACATATTTTCAGAAACTTCTCTTCATTCCTATTTACGTATTACAATGATGAAGGGAAAGCAACCAACAAAATGTGCAAATGGTGGTAGTGCCAGGAAACGAAACAAAATTGACTTAGAAACCAAGATGAAGAAGAAAATGATCAAGAAGTACGAGGCAAGACAAAGTTTGTCATCTATTGCAAGGGAATTAGGTCTTGCTGCTTCAACAGTGAATACTATTTTAAAGGACAGTGCACGTATAAAAGAACATGTCAAAGGATCAACGCACTTAAGATGGAAAATCAGATTCAGAAACAAGTGCCCCTGAGTCCAATGGCCATTCAAACAAAAGCAACAAGTATTTATAAAGATATTAAGGATAAGTACGGTGAACCCCCATCCCAAGTTTGTGGCAAGCAATGGGTGGTTTAAAAGATTCAAGCATCACACTGGTTTCCAAAACATTAAAGTATGCAGCTGCAGAGAAATTTTGTGATGTGCTGGAAAAAAATATTAATGAAGGCATTCAACACAGCAAATTTTAAAGTTGACGAGAATACCTCTGTATTGGAAAAAAATGCCGGATCGAACATACAATGCCAGGTGTCAAAGCTTCAAAAGATAGGGCCACGCTTTTGCTTGGGACTAATACAGTGGGAGATTACAGATTAAAACCACTGCTTTTGAACCATTCTGGAAATCCTCGTGCATTATGGGTACCAATAAAGCCACCCTACCCATGCATTTCCGATTGAACCAGAGAGTATGGATAACAATATCTCTCTTTTAGGATTAGTTTAAATGCTGCTTCATTCCCAAGGTTGAAAAATATTGTAAAGACAATGACATTCCTTTCAAGATTTTGCTTCTATAAGATAATGCTCCTGGACATCCTACACATCTAAATGATTTTGATTCGAACATGAGAGTAGTATTTCTACGGCCAAACAAGACTTCACTTATTCAACATATGGATCAGGGTATTATTTTGAATTTAAAAGCATACTATTTATGCACAACATTTGCTATTTATTCTATTGTCTGCAGTACGCGGTGAGAAAAATTTTACGTTAAGAGACTTTTGGAAATCTTACAATATTTACCACGCCATCTTAAACATTAATAAGGCCTGGGAGGAAATTACTAAAAGTTGTTTAAATGTGCATGGAAGAAAATATGCCCATGGCACATAAAAGGCTGCGATGGATTTGAAAAAGACGAATCATATGAAGAGGTTACAGATAAGACTGTAAAGGTTGCAGAGTTACTTCAGTTGGAGGTTGATGCCAAAGACGTGGAGGAGTTAAAAGAGGAAGAAGAGAAGGAATTATCTAATGAAGAACTTATTGATTTGCAGGCAGCGATAGTGAAAGAAGAAAATGCTGACGAAGCTCAAGATGAACCAAATGAGGAGTTGAGACACGTCATCACCACCAGAGAGATGGCAATGGCATTTCATGAAATTGCACGGCGATGGCAAGGTTTGAGAAGATGGATCCTGACAGCGAACGACGCTTAAAAGATAACAGAGGGGTGAATGATATGCTTGCTTGCTACAAAGAAATCTACAATGAAAATAAAAAAGCCATCGTCCAGTCATCCATTAATATTTTCTTTCTTAAGGTTCAGCAGCCGACCCCTTCTAAATCTTCACAACCCTCAACCTCCCCAGCGGTATACTTATCAGCTGAAGAGGTCGATTCTGGCAACGATGCTTGAGAGGTAAAATTTACTGATATTATGCCTGTCTCCTCTCTTTTTTTGTAATTTTATAAGTTTGAAACTTTTTTTAAATTGCACGCTTTTCTAATTTTTCCTGCGTATGAGATAAAAAATTTAATAAATACAATAAATAATTATATTTACATGTTCGGCGAACATTTATTTTTTGATCCAATCAATTCAACGAGCACAGCTGTGAGTGCTGCACAAGCATGGGGGAAATTATGACACGTAGCATGCCGTGGAACGTAAGCTGGGGACTTTCTGTATTTGGCTGAATATCCAGTTGTGCCTTATTTACACAATATAAGAAATGTCAAATGGAGCACTTCTTAGACTAATTAAAATTTATAGTAGAAAAGCCTCAAATGTTTAGTGCAATTGCATTGCTACACTACACATCGTAGATAACAGCAGATTTCTCTAATAGAGAAGTGTTACTTCACCATTAGAGAAACTGGAGAAGAATATAATCTCCATTGGGGTTTAAGAGGAAGACAAATTGTTGTGAAGGATTTTACATGAGATGTTATAATAATGATGGCATTACACTTCACTGGTTTCCTTTAGCTGAAATCACAATTATCTTTAGTTGATAAGGACATAAATTCAGTAAGAATTTATTAGTGATGTTCAAGTTAGGTTGATCAAAATTCTACAGATTTCAGAAATATTGATATCATGGAGGAAAGGGGAGAAGACTAAGAAATACTCATATACAGTCTAGTTTTAATATCTAATGTTCGAGTCAAAGGGTTACTCTTTGTGACGACTAAAATTATAGGAATGTTTGCGCAAATATTTACACCTTAACCTTTACTGATTTTTAGGAAATAAAAATATAATTATTACTACATAGTTGTGTTTTAAGAAAGTTTGTAAAGTAGGCACAATTATCATATCTCATTGTGAAATCCTTCACGAGGTTGCCTTCCTCTTCAAAAAAAGTAATATTTTTCCATTAGAGAAGTCTGCTGTTACTTATTCTCAACTAATTACCATCACCACCTCAAAGGTATTTGGCCTATCATCAGTAGGCTAGTAGATACCCAGAGGTTTAAGAGCTGATGACCCAGTTCTGATTTATTAAGCTTACCAATATAGTAAAAACAAAATAAAACTTGGAGTACCATTTTTTTTTTTAAAAAAAGCTGATTTTGCATTTTTTTTTTTTAAATGTTAAACGTTTTTACTGGCGTTATTTGGAAAAAAGTGTTACGTTACCTAGAAATCATCACAAAACCTGATGTGCAAGCGTGTACTTGTTGCATGCAGTGATGCAACAAATGCAATGATGCAGCAGTACAATGCATGCACCCAAGAAAATTCAATTGTTAGCAACAAGTACAATTGAGCAGTGATACGCTACGTTATACTGTTATATCAGCATAATGATTAATATGCAAGTGACTGTGCCAAAATCTACAGCCCAGCATTCGAAGGAATATCGTGAAAGAAAGGGCAGTTGGACAGAAATCTGAATCCAAATGAAATTCAACAAGTGTTCCGTTATGCCTGGGAGTTCTGAAACTGCACCAAAAAAAAACTCGAGGTGAAATAATGAAGTAATATCGTGAACAGAAGAAAAGGAAATTAGAAATTCAAACCATTCCGAATCATAATGAAATTCAACCACAGAGTTCTACTCTGCCTAATACTTATCAGGAATCTAAAACTCCAGCAGAATGAATGAAGGAAGGAATATCGTGCACAGAAAAAAGCGAAATTAGAAATGGCTGATAATTAAATTCCTGATTACATCCCTATAGTGTCTACACAAGCTGACAGTGAGTTCGAAAAACTAGTGTACAAAAACCCATTTGGATTTAGTTGTAATGTTTGTGATCGTTTATGGTTTCAATTAGATTTGAAACTATTTCCAACAACTTCATATGAATTACTTCAAAATGAATTTCATTTACAAGAAGTGAGTACTTCCATGACATGTAATACATGTCATACTTCATTAAAAGAGGGATGGATACCAACTATGGCCACGTCAAATGGATTTATATATCCAACATATCCTACTCATTTGCCTCCACTGGATGTTGTAACTGAGCATTTGATATCACCACAATTACCTTTTATGCAAATTCGTCATTTACATTATGAACATGCACAATATGGGATCATTGGACAAGTAATAAATGTACCAGTTAATGTAAATACAATGGTTGATCAATTACATTAGAAAATTAGATGACGATTATGCCATTAATATACATATAAAACAAAAACTCATACATAAATCATCATATCTACAAGGATGTGTGCAGAAGAAAATAGTGAAATTATGGTTATGGTATTTGATAAATTCACCTATGTATAAAATTCTATGGCATAAAAGTGACGATTCCTTGGGGACAAATAATGACAGTGAACAGGAATGCTCAGATGAAATTGTGCAACCTGTCAACAATGATGATGAACTATAGATAATTCAATAACAAACATTATTATGATCTGAAGATAAATATTTATGTATAGCACCAATTCAGAAATCATCTCCAAGTTTCATATTTGATATACATGCAGAAGAACTTTCTTTTCCAGCTACATATTTAGTACGTGCACGAAAATTTAAAAATGGATTGAAAATTACTCCCTTTATGATGGCATCGAGCAAAATTCATAGATCTGATCATCGTGGAGTAACTCCCCAACATTTGCTATACGTTGTGTATATGGCAATGAAAATTATGCAAATGCGTACCGCAGAAAATTTGCAAATTGCACTTAAATCAGTAGGAATAACAGCTAAAATTACTTGTTCTATATTGGAATCAAAAGAATTTATAAACAAGTCATTAGAGTCTAACTTGGCATTTCTAAAATCAATTCCGAATTCAGCATATTATTGGAGTCAATATAAATGAGATGTTTGCCATGATTTGTCAATTAGGAAAATCTACGTTCTTGATGTTGAGTGCGTGTGAACCAATATGGCTCATATTGCTATGTATGTTATACAAATTAAGTTATAAACGAGAAATTACAACTAATAAAGTTATGGATCTACCTTACATGGAAAGAGCTACATTAATAAATGAAGACCCCGTAATGTGTGCCATATACTTTAATAAAATTGTTGAGAGTATACTCAAAATTTTAAAATCTGACACCTATAACCCTTTTTGGAAATATGTTGTGAATTTCTTTAAAAGTATTGAATTTCAACATCAAGGCAGTCCACATTCAAATATATTATTATGGATGAACAATGCGCCATTAGAAGAAAATGAAGTTAGGATGGAAGAAGCAATCCAAAGGATAGATGCATTATGTTCTATAGAGAAAACTTCGGATTGTTCAAATTTACAACAAACATACTTTTACCTGCTATAAAAATAATAACACAAAGTGATGCAAATGTTTATTTGAAGCACCTTTTTTGGCCAATGTTGCAAACTTGTATATTGACACTGATGGCCACAGATGACAATCGAAGATGAGCTGATCGTAAAATGCACGACTCATTAGAATTGGATAATCATGTTAATTTTGAAGAATTCCTTAAATCAAATCAATGCCAATAAGAAGAAGTATATCTAAATATTTTGAGGGCTGGTATCAAACGACCACGTTTATTTCTTAAACACCAGATAGAAGAGAAATTTATGAATAATTACAATCCTTAAATTTTAGGAGTGCTCAAGTCTAATTTGGATTTACAATTTATCATAGAAGAATATTCATGTGCAAGATATGTAGTTGAATATGTGAATAAAACTAACAGAGGAATAAGCAACCTGAAAAGGAAAATTATAGAGCTATAAGAAGAATATCCTGATATGGATATAACTGATCTAACCCAGGCATTAAGTGTAGATGTATTAAATTCTGTGGAGATGAGTTTACAAGAGGCAGCTTGGTATTTATTACGAAACACAATGTCCATGTCTTCAAGAGCGATTGAATATGTGCCAATGGTAGGCCACATCAAAAGCTGAAAGTGAGTCTTTGGATATATGGAAAGATAGTATTTTTGATAAATATGAAGAAAGGGGTGAAATATGAAGAAAGGGGTTAAAAGATAAAACTCTTGTACGATTTATTGCTCATTACTGAAAAGGAAATGGGTGAAAAGACAATTTCCTAAAATAATACGGTATCAGAATTATAATACAACCTGTCTTCATGAACATATACGCGAAATGGTACCTTTACACAATTTTAGTTTCATAATGAGTTCCTGCAGTAAAGATGTTTTTAATGGCTGCCACAATGACATTATCAGTGACACTATTAGTCTCAGAATACAGTGGCAGCAACTCATTATGTACCTGGTACATAATTTCTTTTATTGAGTTTCTCTGTGGAGTCTCAATTTTTCACTTGTATTTGTGAAAAAGGTACTTAAAAAAATCAACTGCTTTTATTGCACATTTATTCAATAAAAGATAGGGAAGTTTTTTTTATTAATCCCACAAATCACTCAATTTTGTTTTGTAAGAATGATTTTAAGTATTCATTATAACAGAAGATTTACTTACCAATCATTTCTTTTCGAGAGCTCTCAACAGACATTGCAACAGTATTATTAAGCCGTGCTCGAAGATTACTACCAAGGCCTCTCTCCACATAACTGTTTAGTTCCTATATAGCAAAATTCACAATTAGTGACTATTGAATAACCTATTTGGCCATTAGAATTTTAAGAAATTTAAAGAAAGATATGGCTATTAATTTTATCCCTAGTTTATGTTGTGAGGGCTTTGTGTAGGTATCATGTTTTGTATGTGTACATGGCAGTATCAATAGTAATAAAATGGCTTAAGGTTAAGAACCAAATTTATTCCACAATTATCAAAAAAAGAAATTATCTTTTTTCCATACTTTTTTCAATTCTGCTAAAACTCTCTGTCCCAGCCATCCTTAAAGCCAATTTACTCAATCTCAGATAATATGCACTAAACTAGGGGTCCCCAAACTTATAGAGAAGCAGGCAAAATATGCATTTTTGGAATATTTGGCGGGCAGGAGAAAATTCCTAATCATTGAAAACTATATTTTATCATATTTATACAGAAAAATTGTATATTTGATATACATATTTTATACCTACAAATTTTATACCTACCTATTCTACCAATTCAAAAATAAATCAATGGAAATGTAATATAAAATATACCAGTTTGTTTATATCAAATTTTAATTATTACTTACTTATTGTACTAATCACAAAAATACGGTTAGTAATACAACAAAATTATAATTAATGCGATGAATGTGGTTGTAGAGTGCAATTGAGTTTTGTAACATCAGTTCCAAGTACTAGTTCCAATTCCTAAAAAGTCATGTAAATGCAGGTCAGTTAGAAGTGATCGTATTTTTGATTTTACATATTTCATTTTTGAAAATGTCTGCTCACATATATATGTACTCTGAAAATTTATGTAACCTTTCTTGCAAAATTTTTAATTTTTGGATAAGCTGACTCAGAGATAATGTTGAATAAAGTTGAACTAGATTTTCATTTTTAAATATTGTCTTCGGTGCATCATTAGATTGAACATCTGCTGACTAATTGTAAATTCTCATCAACATCAATGATGGGTACAAAGGGATTTTGAAAGAGGTCAAACACCTCTGAATTATTTTTAAAATCAGAAAATCTATCTGCAAAATTTTCCTGCAACAAACTAACATTTTGAAAAAAATTTTAAGTGGAAAAATTGCAACTAGGCATATTTTTAGATAAATTATCGCAACATGGAAAATTTTAAAAATTTTTCCGAAGTAGTTGACTTTTAAATAACTCCAGTTTTTTTTTAAAATGCTTTGAGATTATAATAATTCATTGACAAGTTTGTCTCAACCTTGTAGTTTCATATTAAGGTTCCACTACCATTTGAGATCTGACAGTTCCAGAACGGACTTCAATTTTACTTTCATAAATAGATCTATTTTGATCCTAAGTTCAATAAATTGCTTCAACAAGTTACTGCGAATCAACCATCATACTTCAGTGTGGTAGAACAAATCATCGTATTCAGCCTCAATTGTTTTAAAATTTTTGAATTGCCTGTGATTCAGACCTGTCTTGCAAACAAAATTTACTGTTGATATTATAGTTGACATAAATGAATCTATGCCCAAAACTTTTCTGCACAAAGACTGCTGGTGAATTATACAATGAAATTGCATTTGTTTTTTTAATATTTTTACTCTCAAGATATTTACGAAGCCGATCCATGAACACAATTTTGGTACCGGCCATATCTTTAGTGCCATCCATCGTAACTGCTGATAGCAAATCCCAATTGAATTTGAGGCCGTCAATTGCTTCTGAAAAACTCAAAATATACTTTCACCTCTTGTTGTATCTTTCAAGCTTTTTTAATGCAATTACCTCTACAGAATCTTCACAACTTTGACTTGCGCCTCAGATGAGGTGCAAACTCATAGAAAATGTGTGAATTCACAAACTTTTTCTATGAGTTAATTTTGAACATCGGCTCCTAAATCTTCAATTCTTCTCATTACAGTGGATGAAGATAAACTTAGACGCAAAATTCTATACTTTCTCAGGATATACTGCTGCAATTTCCAAACAAATTCTCCATCCATAAAGGCCCATCCTTCTTTGACTTGAATACTAGCTCTAACTGCTAATAAATTTTGATGAGTAAAAGTTCTAATCTTCTACTGCTGACTTTGAAAAGTTTGGGTTAGTCCTTGGAGTTTTTTCCTGCTGCAAAGCTCCTTGAAATTTATCATAATTTGAGGCATGTTTTGTGGTGTAGTGACATTTCACATTATATTCCTTGAACACCGACAAGACTTCACTGCAATTAAGACAAGTGCAAGTATCATTAATCAGTGCAAAAAAGTAATTAATTGGCCACTGCTCATTAAAAACGCGACACTCAGCATCACCTTTTCTTTTTTTCAACATCAACTTCGACATGATTTTTATGGAGTCACTGGAATAAAAAAAAAAAAAAAAAACTCATAAATACTGGAGTAAGCAAGCACTAATGTGTCTTAATATTTTACGAAATATTTTAACATAAATTTATTTACAAATTTTAAATAAATTTTAAGATTTATTAGAAAAAAATTTAAGCATTAAGTTGATTTTTAGCAAATCGTTTCCACAGCTTTTCATATGCCAGGAAATGAGATTTTAATTAGAAGGGGTCCCCAGTATCTGAGTATTCATTATCCAAGTCCCTGCAGTTGCGAGGATTTGAAAATTAAACAATTAAAGCTTTTTCCCTTGAGAAAATTGACCAAGCACTTGAATATTTTTAGCGAGAATGATCTTCTTCAGGATCGTGCAACAAATGTTAAGCGCGAAGTTAAAGACGAAACTATATGCTACGACACAACTTTATCTGAAAAAATACGAAAAAAAAAAAAACATGAACAACTCTGGATTCATTCTTTATTTGTACAACTGAAAAATAGTGTAACTTCGATAAACTTTACTTAACCTTACAATGTGTAGCATATAATACAAAATGTCTAATAAAATAATTTTCTTAATTTTTCAGTTCCTTCATCCATATTTTACTATATACAAGTAAATAATAAACATTACTATATAATATCAGTGTAGATACACCACATCTACTCATCCTTCACAACAAGTTGCCCATGTATTGCACTACCTCGAATAAGTAACACTTCATTTGCAATACCAGGGTACCTGCCAACCCACCGATGAAAAGCCAACTAGCTTTGAAACGGTACCATTTGGGTGGTGACGCCCACCGAGAATAAGTAACAATAGTTTTCTCTATAAGTGGGGCGTTACTTATTCAATGTAGTGCAATACATGGGCAACTCGTTGTTAAGAATGACCACAATATGAGATACAGATAAAATGATGCTTTTTCCCACTACTATCATATTTTTCCTTTAAGAGTTGTCTATGGTGTATCTACACCGATATTACATAGATATAGAATCTTAAACTCTTAAAATATTATGCCTTGTTGCATTTAGTTTTATTTAAATAACAAACATTACAAAAATTGGTCCTCATTTTAAGTGGAATTTTCTGGAACCAATTATCCTCAGATAATGAGGATCCCCTGTACTACCAAAAAAGTAACATCAGATACAAACAGTACCAACTTACCTGACTACAAACATTACCTGATTACAAAACATGACACTAACTTGTTGTTTTTGCCCAGATTTTCATAAAACTATTCATTGAGGCTACCAAAGTTGATTGCACTCCCAAAGCATTCAATCAAATTTTATTTTCTCTTAACAGTTTATTAAATAAAATGTATAAACAAAACTCTAACAAATATTTAACTTAGAACTTAACAAGTGAACTGCTAACTTAATACAAAAGAAAAATATTAACAACATGGGCAGAAAGTAACCCCACCACGAAAGGGGTAGGTCTCATTGTAGGGGATGTAAGTGTCACCCAAGCCAAAATAAGGAATTAGGAAATCCATAACTGCTGTCTCTAATGACTATTGCTATTTAATGACAGTGTCAAGATTAATGGATTTTTTTTAAAAGATGTTTCAAAGAATACCTCTGAGTGGAAATAACAGAATATCTAACATGACTAAACTGACGACACAGAGGTGTCAACACTATTAAACAACCCACAAATGTTAAAATAATCTGTAAAATGTGTTTTTCATAAATTTTATTGTGATCTAATATTAACATTAATTTTTACAATCTAATTGAAATATCCATGGGCTGGATATTTCAATTAGATTGTAAAAACCAGTCACCATTTCATGGAATAACTTTTACTACAATAAACAGCAATATATTTTTCAATGTGATCCATTGTAAATCAGTGGAATTTATCATTCAAAATTATTTGAAAAGCAGAGATTGGGTTAAATTTAAAAATGTGTCTACTTGAAAATGGAAATTCCTGTCACTTCCTTTAACAAAGTCAACTATTTTAATTAAAATATGAAATCTGGAGCTCTTTATTAAAACAATTCAGTTATAGAATTAAATATCCACACATAATGATTTCAACGAAAAGGAAATATCTTCTTACTAGAGATATTATCTAGTAAGAATATTATCTAGTATCTCTAGATAATATCTAGAGATATTATCTTCTTACTAGAATTATCTTAGCAGTGCCAATACTTGCAGAATCCAAAACTGACTGTTTTCTTCTTCTTTTTCTTTTAAATAAAACAATGCTGTACATAGCCAAGTTGTCCGCCTTGTCAGAATAGGCTCTGATGGAAGTGGAAGACACATTGATTATTTCCATAAATAGTTATGCATGTAAGTGCTTTTATGAAGGTTTTTTTTTTTTTTTTTTAAACACAAGAACATAATAACTGCAAAGAATCATTCAAGATACTCCAATAGTGGAGAGAGCCATGTTTTTGAGAGCTTTGCTAGCAAACATGTGGAGAGAAGAAGGCACTGTAATTTCCCACACTAAATGCACAATTTAATTGAATGATTTTATATAAATGAAATACAAGGCTTTTAGATTCCTCTTACTCAATACAAGGCCTTAAACTCCTCAATTAGATCATCTCAGGATGACTAGTCTCTAGAAATAGCAATCTGTAGAATTGAAGCATTTCTAGGTAAGAGAAGCCTTTTGTTCCGTTCACCAATCTGGTTGATCTTCTCTGTACGATCCAGCAGATCTACATCCTTCCCAAAGCGGCCTCCAGGGCGCATATATAATACTCAAGATGCAACCTAATCATGGCCACGAATAAAGGGATAATCACCTCCTTATCCCTGCTAGCAAAGTTTCTATATATCACTGACATAACCCCATGAGCTGTCCTAGCAGCACGTCTGCACTGCTCAGAGAATTTCATATCTGACTGCGTAATTAACAGCAGGTCTTTTTCATTCTCCACTATCCTGAGTGTAGTACCACACAGTTTATAAGTTACTCTGGGGTTACTGCTACCCATATGCAGTAATTTGCATTTGTCAATGTTAAACTTCAACTGACATTTCTAGGCCATTTATCCAATTTTTCCTGGATCTTGTTGCAGCAGCTTAACCTGATTACTGTTGTTAACCACTCTGCCAACCTTTTAACATCTGCAAACTTAGACATTAAACCTAATATACCTTTATCAATAATAAATTTGAAAACAACAATGGCCCTGCACTGAATCCTGAGGGACCGACCCCACTCATAACATTAGTCCATAAAGTGCACCTTGATAACCACTCTGTCTTCTTCCACTTAACCATCACTTTATCCATAGCAGCAACTTTCCCTTAATACAATGCTGCTCCAGTTTATAGCATAATCTTCCTATATAGCATAATCAAAAATCTTCCTGAAATTCAAGTACATGATATCAAAATTATTTCTTGCATCCAGTTGCTTGGTCACTGTATCACAGTAACCTATCAGACTGGCTAGGTTAACAAATCCATGCTATGACTGCAGTATAATTGCATTTGTGTCCAGATGGTCCGGCATTACTTCTTCAACCATTAATTCACTATTTTCCCTGTATCAGTGTTAAGTAACAGGTTCTGTAATTAATCCTGTCACTTTTTGATCCCCCTTTATGAATTGGGGATATACATTCACACATCTCCAGTCCATAGGGACCTCTGCTGAATCCAAGGATGCTCTCGTAATTATGGCTTGCTTATCTCTTTTGTTGCTTCCCTAATATGATTTGATAGATCCCATCCACCCTATGTCTTTTTAATGTTCAGCTTCAACATTTCCTCTTCCACTTTCCTTTCAATTATTACAGTCATTTAGATCCTGACTGGAGCTTTATAAACTTTTGGCATCCTTTTCGCATAAAGAATTTGTGTGAATAAAGATGCAAATTACCTACTCAATTTGTCAGCAACCTGAGCAGGGTTATCAAGTGGCCCAATGTGATTCAATACCTTTCTTCTACAGTTAAAATAAGCATAGAAGTTTTTTCTTTTGAGAAATCTTGGGCATTCTTTGCCAAAGATTTCTCATAATCTGCCTTAGCTTACCAACCCTCCTTTATGATTTGATTACGGACTAATTTATATCTACCATAGGCTTCTGAATCACCTGATAATTTATATACATCTCATGCACTTTTCTTCTCTGCCATTTGTTTCTACAGTTCATCTGACATTCATTTAGGTAAAGCCTAGAACAGTATTTCTTCTTTTGTATGAAAATCCTAGTAGCTTCTATGATTACTTTCCTGAATTCTTCCCATTTAGAATTTGCTATTGGTAACATCATCAGGTGATTCCAATGTGTAGAATTTAAAAACAGCCTAAGCCCACTGTACTCATACTTACAAAAGCCTTTCCCTTTACCCTTCAGAGTAGATATGTCTTTAATTAAATTCCACATTAGTACACTGTGGTCGGTGCCAACCAGTGGGTCTTATCTAGCAGATAACCAGATCAAGAGTGTTGCTTCCTCTTGTTGCCTCTCTAACATGATGCTGTAGAAAACAGTCATCCAAGAAATCTACAAAAGTTTGTAGATTTGTTGTGTGAGTGACCAATACACAAATTCCAGTCAATGTATGGAAGGTTAAAATCTCTCATTATAAGACATTCTGATTTACTGGCCCACTATTTCTCTTTATAGCTGTTATAGGCCTATAACACACTCCTACTCTCAATTTTGTTTTCCAGTGCTTATATCACATCAAATTGACTCAACATTGCACTGGTTCACACATATCAACTGGATGCACAGCCCATGTATTCATTTGTTCCATGATGACCCCCAACAGGGTATGAAATTCTAAAACCTTGCTTTCCAGGATGCTGGAATTTCTTATTCATTCTCAGTGTTAGAATCACCACTTCTGCCAGCAAAGTTAACCTATTACTCTGTGTACCCCTCCAAGCTAGCAGTTTTCTGACCCACCTATCACTGCCTCGATAGCATCAGCAAATATTCTTGCACTCCTATTTAAGTGTATCCAATCCCTATAAAAACAATCTCACCTGTTAATAAGCACAGGCCATTAAAAAAATTCAACCCTGTGAGCCTTGCACATTCTCTCAGGGCCAAACTGATTGACAGTGTTCTCAACATATACTCTCTTCTATCATGTCTGGACAGAATTGCAGTCATTTTCAAATTCAATCCTAACTTTCAACTTTATCCCATCACTGGCCTGAACTTGTTAAGTAAGCCCTCTGATCTCCTACTCTTAATACCATAAGGCCAACAGGTACAACAATATCACCTTTTGTGCCTTTAAAAAATGATATCTACTACTCTAGAAAGTCATCAACTTTTGTCCCTGGCAGACTTACCCTAGTCCTATTCCACCTATCCTACTTGCACAATACATTTTTCATTACCCTGACAATAGAGTGACAACAATAATCATCTCCTGTGGGACCAGTGAATTCTGCCTTGGCTGATGCACAAATGTAAGCTCTGGTGTTGTGTTGAGCAGCTGAGAGTTTGATGGGTCTCCTATTTTAATTCCTTCAAAGGCATCTATCCTACTGTTCAAACTCTCATAAAGGCCCATCAGAATGCTGAGTTGGCACCTAATTTCCACACCCACACACACACCCCCTCCCTTGCCTGTATCATATCCTGTTCCAGTAAGTGGCTGGTGCAGTGTAAGCCATAGGCTTCCTTGCACCATGTGACCATTGCTAATACTAATACTAAATTTGCACAAATTTGTGAGGCTACAATTGGTAGAAGGATCATCCTGTTCAGTTCTCACCCGAGCCACAGCACTGCTGCGACTTTGTGCCCATTACTTAGCTAAATAGTCTGATGCATGATATCCATTTAAATTCAATTTAATTGATCAACAATGAAAATTAATAAAATTAATCAATTTAATTAAGCCTAGGTGGCACATGATTCTCATCAACTGGTGCAACACCACCACTTTGCTTACTGGAAGCTTGAAGTGGTGAAACCCATATTTAGTCTCTAGAGCAAAGTTTCCGGCATCCCTCCCCTTCTCCCACAAACTATAAGTAGGTACTACTATTAATAATACTAACTAGTACCACTACAAATGTTAATATAAAATAGCACTAATAATACAATACTATAATATAATACCAATATGTACTAATACTAACACTAGGTGGCAGATGACTCTCATCAAACTGTGGAATACCACCACTTTGCTTATTGAAGACTTGAAGTGGTAAAACCCATGTTTAGTCACGAGAAAAAAGTTTCAGGCATCCTCTTCCTCCTAAACTCCTTCAACCCATGCATGGTACTAAGTACTATAGGTTTTGATAACTTTCGTGTTTGGAGTTCTTTTCATTAAAAATAAATTGACAATACTAAGCTAAGCTAATAAATTCCTAAATCCAGTGATACATACTATGCCATCACATTTTATGTTATATCTTATGCTATTAAGTTCAAGATATACATTTTCTTTCTTTTCTTTCTTTTTTTTTTTTTTTTATGAAAACCCCAAACACGAGAAGTATTAGAACCTATAGTACTTAGTACCGTGCTTGGGTTGGAGGTTGAAAAGACGAAAGAAGATATTTGTTGACATTACACTTGAACTTCTGTAGACTGTAATTTTCAGGAAATACATATGAAGGAAGGTTGTTCCAGAAAACGGCAATTGAATGAATAAACGAGGAAAGAAAGAAGCCAATTCAGAAAAACAGTGCACATGGAAATATCTGTATAAAAGGCATGCAGCAAAAACAGTACATCTATGAGACAGCAAGTGAAGAGACACTGTTAAAGATGAGTCATTAATTAACCTAACTGCCCTCTTCTGAATGGAATCAAGAAGCCTGAGAGAGGTTTTGGGGGCACCACCCGAGATGTAGGAAAAATATTCCATGGTAGGGTGCGGATTTGCGATTTGTGCTGAGTGAACGGCTGTTTGGAAGAAAAGTAACGCCGAGAGCAAAAGAGAAAACCAAGTTTTTTAGATGCAGAGGAAGCAATATTTGTAATGTGCTTGTGCTAAGAGAGAGATTAGAAGTCAGGATAAACCCCAAAACAGATATATCAACTTGCCTAGAAATCTTAGTGTCACCAAAGATAAGCATAGGAGCAGAAGAATCCTTTATGAGAGACATAAGACAAGACTGAGTTTTAGAAGGATAGAAATCAACTAAGTTGTCTTTGCCCCACTGGAGAATTACCTGGAGATCGGCATTTAAGGAATTGGTAGCAGATATTCGAGAAGTTGAAGCTGATTGAGCAGGGCAAAGTTTTTCAAAATGGAAAGTGGAATGCAATGTGCTATTATCAGCAAAACTATAGATAGGATTTCCAGTCAATGGAAGATCATTAATATACAGGAGGAAAAGAGTGGAGGAAAGAACTGAACCTTGGAGGACACCAGCATGAGTGGAGAAGTTGGAGACAGAGAGCCATATACCATCACCCTCAGTGAGCGATCAGAGAGAAAACTGGATAACCAATTACAAAAAACAGTTGGCAAACCATAAGATGGAAGCTTGTTTAGAAGACCTATATAACATGATCGAAAGTCTTTAAAATGTCAAGAGCAACTGCTTGTGTTTCACAAAACTTTTCCATTCAATTTGTCCATAAATGGGTAAGCCAGAATATCACCAGTTGATCAACACTGACAGAATCCATACTGGTGATCGTTGATCAGACGGAAGGTTTCTAGGTAGTTTAAGAGTTGGCAGTTAATCAATTAATACTTTAGAAAGAGTAGAATTAATTGCAATGGGACAATAATTGGATGGGAGGGATTTGTCACCCTTTCTAGGAACTGGCTGGATATGAGCAAATTTCCAAGCAGAAGGAAAAACACCTTTGGAATAAGAAACTAAAAAAAAAGGGGGCTAAGAACAGGAGTAAGTTCAGGGGCACAGATTCTGAGAATAAGTGGAGAAATACCATCAGGACCTGGAGTTTTCTTAGTATCGAGATTCGTCAAAATCCTTCTGACGGAAGACCACAGGAGTCATTGAATGGAGTGCATTGGGAATAGTGGGAGGAGTTTTACCAAGATCATTTATACATGAGTTGGAAGAAAAATGGGATGCTAGCAGATCAGCTTTATTCTTGGCCGAAGTGACAACAGAAACATCTGGTTTTGACAGAGGTGAGAGCAGAAATGGGCAAAAGTTGTTGTTATTATTATTATTAGCCATATGGTGCAAGGAAGCCTGAGGCTTATGCTGCACTAGGCAAAAAAAAAAAAAAAAGCTTTGGAAGAAACCAGAATGCCCAGCTACCATTAGGGCAAGAAGCAAGTTTTCTACTCTTAGCCTGTTCAAAATCTAGTTTGGACTGATTAGTAACTGCTTCACTATTGTTGCGAGCTTTGGTGTAGGCAGAAAATGAAACTGAAGAATAGGAAACAAGCCAATTACAATATGCAACATTCTTCTCCAGAATGGCCTTAGCACATTTACTGGAAAACCAAGGTTTGGATAAAAGATGAGATATCCTTACTAAAAAGTAAAATTTCTAAGCTAAAACAAAAAAAAAAAAAAAAAATGCCTAAGAAGTGATTCTACCTACTTCGACCTACTTATTTATCACAACTGAACCATACTATTTCACAGTTATACTAATTACATAGTAATGAATAATAAGTTGTAATTTACAAAATTGCTAACTAAATTTAAAAATAAGCTAATGAATGTGAATAAGCCTATTAAACTATTTGTCAAACACAATTTAATAAGTTAATAAATCAAAAAGACACTGATAAAATTTTCCAAAAAACTTATCAGTACCCACTAGCACAAAATTTTATTTCATCTTTCAATATTAAGTCATAAGATCGATATGACTTAATTTCTTTTTTCCTGTATTATTATACTTTGCACACATATAACAGTGAAATGGCTGTAATTCTCCGAAAAGATTTGTTTTAATTAACAGGGTATAATTTAACTAGTTTGGAAAATCTGTAAATATTGTTCATCAAACAGGTACATATGTTATGTAGGAAAATTTACTTCACACTTCTTTGTACACTTCACCTCTTCTTTTCATATGTCTCTCAAGTATATCAGTTATAACACTGAAAGTAGATATGCAAATCTTGTCTCTAGGATTTCAATATTTACTGGCTCTTCTCCATTATTGTCTCTTTTTTTTTCCTAATTTACTTTAGGGATTTGGCTTCTTTAAAGTCAGTATCGGATAAGATATTTTTTGATTTGTCTTCAAATCTTTGGAACTTATTCCTCAGTGTGTGCAAGCATCAGCAAATATTCTTGCACCTGTTCTATTTAATTATATCCCATCCCTAAAACAGTCTCTCCTATTAACAACCATAGACCACGCTGAGAAAAATTTTACTCCATGAGCCTTGCACATTCTCTCCAGGGCCGAAATGAATGACAAGGCACTTGACATGTACTCCCTCCTATCGTGTCTGGACAGAATTGATTACACTTTCAAATTCAATCCTAACTTGTGACTTTTTCCCCCAACGTTGCCTTGTACTTGTTAAGTAAGTCCTTAGATCTACTACTCTTAATATCATTAGTGCCAATGTGTACAGCCTTTTATGCCCTTAAAAGATGATATCTGCTCTACAATGCCATCTACTTTTGCCCCTGGCACACATACCCTGGTCCTATACCACCTATTCTCCTTAATCAATGTATTTCTCATTTCCCTGTGAAAAGAGTCACAGACAATACTTGTCTCCTGTGGGACCAGCACATTCTGTTCTGCCTTGAGGATTTCTTTAGGACTTCCATCGTTGCTAGTGCACAAGTCTCAGCTCTGGTACTGGAGTTAGGCAGCTGAGATCATAACGGACCCCCTCCCCCCCCAAAAAAGATTAATTCCTGTGTGGGCATCAACCCTACCTCTTCAAGCTCTCATGGAACACCCAGAGTCCTGAGCTGGATATCATCATTCTTCTCTTTCTTGGTGATTCCTCTCTACTTCTGATGCCTGTGATTACTCTCTCTCTCTCTCTCTCTCTCTCTCTCTCTCTCTCTCTCTCAGGTTAATTCAGAATTTTTTTTTTTTTTTGGGTGGTGCAGCATAAGCCTCAGGTTTCCTTGTACCATATGGCTAATAATAATAATAATAATAATAATAATAAATGCTTATCAAAACACAGGGTTAGTCCCGAATTTCTTCACACCCTGCACTGAACACACACAAACACATTCCACTTGGATATATCATGTCCTGTTTCAGAAATCTGCAATCATTGCAGAAGTAGCATAGGGAATTGTACCATTTGGTTTTCCAGGCTACAGCCATAGCAGTGCTTTGCTGCTCTAGTCTAGGGCATGATTTCCATTTAAATTGAATTTAATTATGTTATCATATTTAAAATAATACATATTATGTTATCAAGCTAAAGTTATATGTTGCACCATACTCTTCTGTTCATAGTTTTTTTAAATTAGTTAGAGCTTTCCTAAAAGTAAAATTTCTTAGCTAAAAACAAAAATAGTATGGCAGCTTATGTGAGTAGAATTTTCATAATTACAATCCTACAATTCCTCTACCATGCACTACACTATTAGTTATGTGCTATGATTAACATCATCTTTCATCATTCTGCTGTTCCGTTGGTTGACGACCAAGCCTCACCACCATGTCCTGTCAATGTACTTCTTGCCATTGTTGATTTCATTCCAGTTTCCTCCTCTCTTAATGGAATCCGTCTTTACCATGTTCTGCCACTTCATTCTTGGTCTCCCCCCCCGTCATTTGTCCCTTAATTGTAAATCAAACATTCTCCTTGGCAAACACCTCTCATTCATCCTCTTGGCATTCAGAACCAACTCAAACAGGAACTTTAAGTCCTACTCTGGAGCATTTCTATCCGAATTCTCTCCCAAATCGCATCATTCCTGATTTTGTAACATCTTTTCGGCTATTATTTTTTTTTTTTTTATGTAAACCCCAAACACGAGAGGTATTAGAACCTATAGTACTTAGTACCATGCTTGGGTTGGAGGTTGAGAAGACGAAAGAAGATATTTGTTGATATTGGCCTTGAACTTCTGTAGACTGTAATTTTCAGGAAATACGTATGAAGGAAGGTTGTTCCAGAAAACGGAAGTTGAATAAATAAACAAGGAAGATGAAAAGTTGGTTAGGCGAGTTTGAAGTTCGACAGTAAATGGATGTTGGCAGCATATGTTCGGACTGTTTTTGAAATAGAAAGCAGGAATTATAGAAGCCAATTCAGAAGAACAGTGCCCGTGGAAATATCTGTAGAAGAGGCATGCAGCAGAAACAGTACGTCTATGAGACAGTGAATGGAAAGACTCTGTTAGAGATGAATCATTAATTAACCTAACTGCCCTCTTTTGAACAGACTCAAGAAGCCTGAGAGAGGTTTTGCAGGCATGACCCTAAATGTGGGAACAATATTCCAAGGTAGGGCAGTTTTGCGATTTGTTCTGAGTGAACAGCTGTTTCGAAGAAAAGTAACGCCAAGGGCGAAAGAGAAAACCAAGTTTTTTAGATGCAGAGGAAGCAATATTTCTAATGTGATTGTGCCAAGAGAGATTAGAAGTCAGGGTAATCACCAAAAGAGATGTATCATTATGCCTAGAAATCAGAGTGTCACCAAAGATAATCATAGGAGCAGAAGAATCCTTTTTGCAAGATATAAGATAAGACTGAGTTTTAGAAGGATAGAAATCAACTAAGTTGTCTTTGCCCCACTGGAGAATTACCTGGTGATCGGCATTTAAGGAATTGGTAGCTGATTGAGCAGGGCAACATTTCTCAAAATGCCAGGTGGAATGCAATGTGCTATCATCAGCAAAACTATGGACAGGATTTCAAGTCAATGGAAGAAGGTCATTAATATACACGAGGTTATTAATATACTCTGTCTTCTAACTTCTCCACTCATGCAGGTGAATGAGTAGAAAAGTTGGAAGACAGAGAGCTATCTACCATCACCCTCAGTGAGTGATCAGAGAGAAAACTGGATAACCAATTACTAATAACAGTTGAAACCATAAGATGGAAGCTTGTTTAGAAGACCTTTAAGCCAAACACGATCGAAAGCCTTTAAGATGTCAAGAGCAACTGCTTGTGTTTCACAAAACTTTTCCATTGAATTTGTCCATAAATGGGTAACATAAGCCAGAATATCACCAGTGGATCGACAACTGACGGAATCCGTACTGGTGATCGTTGATCAGACAGAAGGTTTCTAGGTAGTTTAAGAGTTGGGGGTTAATTGATTTCTCCATTACTTTAGAAAGGGTAGAAGTAATTGCAATGGGGCGATAATTAGATGGGAGGGATTTGTCACCCTTTTTTAGGAACTGGCTGGATATAAACAAATTTCCAAGCAGAAGAAGGAAAAACACTTTTGGAATAAGAAAGTGAAAAAAGGCAGCAAAGAATAGGAATAAGTTCAGGAGCACAGGTTTTGAAAACAAGTGGAGAAATACCATCGGGACCTGGAGTTTTCTTAGCATCAAGATTCGTCAAAATCCTTCTGACATCCTTTTGACAGAAGACCACAGGAGGCATTGAATGGAGCATGTTGGCAATGGTGGAAGGTGTTTTACCAAGATCATTAATACATGAGTTGGAAGAAAAATTGGATGCTAGCAGGTTAGCATTATCCTTGGCTGCAGTGACAACATAACCATCTGGTCTTGACAGAGATGGGCAAAAGTTGCGGCAATAGCTTTGGCAAGAGACCAGAATGCTCGGCTACCATTAGGGCAAGAAGCAAGTTTTCTACTCTTAGCCTGTTTAAACTCTAGTTTGGACTGATTAATAACTGCTTTACAACTGTTGCGAGCTTTGGTGTAGGCAGAAAATGAAACTGAAGAATTAGAAACAAGCTAATTACGATATGCAACGTTCTTCTCTTGAACAGCCTTAGCACTTTTAATGGAAAACCAAGGTTTAGATAAAGGACGAGATTTTAAAGTGGAGTAGGGGATAAAGGATTCCATTCCTGCAAGAATAATTTCACTGACACGATCTGAGCAAACGTTGACATCATAAAGGCTCCATTGGAGAAGAGACAATCACCAAGTTGTGATCTGAAGTGCCTAAAGGACCTCTCACTTCAACCGTGTACTTAGAAGGGTTGTTTGTGAGAAAAAGATCAAGCGTGTTGGCTGTATGATTAGGATTGTTCGGTATTCTTGTAGGTAAATGAACAATCTGTGCAAGGTCATTTGTAATTGCAGTATTAAAGTGGAGTAGGGGATAAAGGATTCCATTCCTGCAAGAATAATTTCACTGACACGATCTGAGCAAACGTTGACATCATAAAGGCTCCATTGGAGAAGAGACAATCACCAAGTTGTGATCTGAAGTGCCTAAAGGACCTCTCACTTCAACCGTGTACTTAGAAGGGTTGTTTGTGAGAAAAAGATCAAGCGTGTTGGCTGTATGATTAGGATTGTTCGGTATTCTTGTAGGTAAATGAACAATCTGTGCAAGGTCATTTGTAATTGCAAAAGTCTCAGCATCTTGACCAGCTGGGTCGGTGTGACTGTGACTTGGGAAATGGAAGGCATCTGGAGTTGTGAACATTAAAATCACCAAGAAAAATTACCTCACTGTTAGGAAAGTTGGACTGGAGAAAGTCCAGTTGCAAAGAGAGGAAGTCAAAGAGCTCCAATTGATCAGGAGAGTTGGGAGAACGGTAGGGAAAACAGATGAATTTGACACAATGAGATAGAGAGATTTTAAGCCAGAGAACATCGAAGAGAGGAGATTTCAAAATACCAAGTCTCTGACATAGAATATCAGAATGGACATATGCACAAGTACCACATTTGAGGCAAAAGGAATCATACAGCAAATAATTTGGGCAACTGAGGTGAGCTGTAGTTGATTCAACTGATAACTGAGATTCTGTAAGAAAAAGTACATGGGGTTTGGCAGACTGCAAGTAGAAATGGACATCGTTGAGATTAGAACTGAGATCACGTATATTTATAAAATGAATTAGGAAGTGATTGGGAGGTTTAGATCTTTTCGCAGATAAGCTTGCTCTATTAGTTTGACAATTCATAGTGTATTCAATAGGAAGAACAAGTGAGTGGGACATGCTGTATGAAGTAATGAAATTTTTGGATATGGCATACACATGGTAAGAATAAACCCAGATCCTTGACATAACCCCCCCCCCCGCCGCATACACTCTACTCGGACTCCCTCCAGTCACTAGCTGATCCGGAAGCCTCCTAGAGAGTTACCAACAGGTTCGGTCCGGCTAACTAGCGGCCGGCTTGCGAACACCGTTTTAGAGCTGTACCCTCGAAATGTAAGGAATAATGGTTCTCGCCACGTTGTTAACCTCAAAAGTCATCAATCATATTGCATGATGGAAGAGATGGGGAAGGGTTGACTGAAACTTAACTCTAGAGACTAAACATGGGTTCCACCACTTCAAGCCTCCAATAAGCAAAGTGGTGGTATTTCGCTGGTTGATAAGAGTCATCTACCAACTAGTACTGTCTGGTAACAAAGAGGGGCGGCATTCCTCCATGTGGTGTGGGCACCACACCTCGACTCTGCTTACGTTGGTTCACACCTGGGTGGTCACCCACCATGTACTTGTGCATGGAGGTTAAGGTTATACTTAGGAGTACTAACAGTCCCACCATCGTGAAGGTGCAAGCAGAGGATTTGGCTATCACGGACCGTCCGGACTTCGCCAAAATTGGGCGAAGAAGTTTTGAAACAGTAATCCGACCAAGGAAAAGAAGAAAAGAAATCTCGCAGGTCATCCCATTTTGCATTCTTGTAATGCCAAACAAAACGAGGTTTGGAATAGCCACAAGATTGGGTTCACTTGACTTGAGTGTCACCCAATTATCAGTTGCATCAGCGTTTTAGACTCCCAGGTAGCGAGTACAGCTTGTCTGGTTGTTATTTTAGTTTTTAGGAGCATTAGCAACTAAGGCCACATTGCTCCGGGGATGTGCGGTGGTCATTCCCTGACCTTTCTGCATCCTCCGTATTTGGTCATAGGCTCAAACCCCGGTCTAATCAAGAAGCGTGTGCTACGCACTGCTGCTCCTTCCCACCTGGCTACAGAGGCGCCACAGCTTGTCTGGCATATCTAAGAGAATGTCTGTGACAACCTCAAGGACCAATGCTTCTCACAAACCTCATTTCTGGCCCCTGCATTCTACTTTCATCCTCTTTCCTCATAGTCCAAGTTTTAGATGCATATGTCACAAATGGTACATAATAGGTCTAGTATATAGCCTTCTTATGCTTCAGTGATATGTTCTGTTCTAGATTAGATCTTGTCTGCCTATAGAAATTCCCACCTATGCTATGATATTCACGCAAAATCAATTCAAAAGCTTTACGAATATTAATTCAAGCAAACTTAACTTTTAAATTTAAAAATAAGCTAATGAATGTGACTAAGACTATTAAGCTGTTCAGTGAATACAATTTGATGTATTAAGTCAAAAAAAAAAGGAAAATTTTTCTAAAAACTTATCTGTTCCTAGGAGCTCAAAATTCTTTTTCTACACAGTTTGAAACTTCAAACCCAATGTGTCCAAAGTTGTTGAAGCTAAACCTGTTGGCATAGCTTCAACATTTTTGCTTTCTTCTCAGTTCCCACCAAATCACTGCTATACGTCTGGATCTCCCATCGCTAAAAATTACTTTTGAGTGCAGATAAAAATTATTTATTCAGTTTGTCAGTAATCTGAACATGATCACCAATAGTTAGTTATGCCATTCTAGTTTCATTCTAGAATTCTTTAAGCAAAGAATTCTCTGCTACTTTTCTTTGCATTCCTAGCCTACGTCTTCTCAGAAACTGCCTTAAGTTGTCTAACAACCTTAGTGACTTGACTGCCAACTACTTCATATTTACTGCAGGCTGCTGTGTCAAATGATAATTTATATTCACCCCATGCATTTTTATTCTCTGCCACCAGTCTCAACCTTGAACAGTATCTATTAATTGCATAAAAAGCTTAGAAGGTCCTATGATCACTTCCCTGAATGCTTCCAATTTAAAATTTGCAATAATTTTTGAATCTACTGAAATGAAATGTTACCAACACAACATAAAACAATGGAGTTACTTATTGTACATGCATCAATGGAAGTTTCTATGCTACGAAGACAAGACAGTTTAATATCTCACCATTTTTTAATATCTCATCATACATATCAGAGCACATTGTGATACACTTGAACTTTTTTTTATATATAATTACACTGCCTATATAATCATTTGTCTTACTGGACATACTCTTTTTTTTTTTTTTTTGTTAGTTGTTGGCGCATCGGCTTCTGTGGCCATATTGCACCTCCCAAGGTTTTTTTTGCAATTTTTACTCTGATCCAAGCCAGATGCGGGATTCGTAGCCACGACCTTTGGGTTGCCAGGCAGGCACTTTACCCACCTGGCTAGCCCGGTCGGCACTGGACATACTTACTGACAGAAACTTTACTTAAAAACAGTTAGTTTAACCAGTAGCTTTTGGGTATTACTGTACTCAAATAACGTTTTAGAGGGCTGGTATGCCAAAGACTTTTGCACTACATTTAAGTGAATTGCCAGTGTTTTTTTTTTTTTTTTTAATGTTTCACTCTTTTGTAACTTTCGTGACGAAAGTTTTAAAAATTCTTTAAAATATCTTTATTCCTGTCATTACCTAGGACAAGTTCTTCAACATTTTTTGTTAACATATCTTAAAAAAAGAATAAAAAAAGATTTGCATAATACCATAGTAAAATATCATAAAACTTAGAAACAGGTATAAGTAAACTTTAAAAAAGTTTTAAAAGTTTAAAAGTATAAAAAAAGCATAACTTTTTTTCTGTTTATTCACGATAATGTTGACTGTTGTTCTTTTTATAACATGAAAATTTGATATAGCAGATACAATAACCAGTTACTGGTCATTAGGTCACTGTCAAATTATTACTGGTCTTTCTCATCTTCATATTAAAAATATGAAGATAAGAATGACCAATAATTATTTTCTTAAAGTAACTATTTCCTAAATTTTTGTCCTTGTTTAATATATAAATATTAAGCCAGGAAATAATTTAAGATATGCTACTGAATAAGTCCTTGCAATTCACTCAAAGGGGCAGGAGATAATGGTCCTGAAGAGTTCTCAAACAGCTAATTCAGTAAACGTTGAGGTTAATATAAAACAGGGAATGTCTTTAAAGTGTGTCTGTACGTTTGAAGCATCATGTTACCAGAGAAAATTCCTTGAGTTGGAATACTATAATTTAAGATAGGTGAACTTGGTGTGAGCCAACCTGTTCATACTATCTCCAGGTCCACATAAAGAGTTGACTTTGATATGACTTCATGAAGACAAATTACGCTGACAAGAAACCTATGGCTATTCCCAGTAATTCTTTTGACTTCGACTAAAGGCACAATCAATACACACTCCATTCTTGACAGATATTTAAGAATGAATTTTTTTTTATCAAAACAATGTTGTTGATTTGACTTGTGTATTATTAGACTTACTATTTTATCAAATTAAAATTATGATATTTATGTCAGTGTTACATATTTGGAATTAACATTAACTTTATATACATACATACAAATAAACATATTTATTTATTATATATATATATATATATATATATATTTATTGGCTTAACTTTTATAACTTTGGCTATATTTGCCTTATATTTAATATTGTTAAAATTTTTAGATACATATTGCTTCCATCCTCCTTCCTTTTTTACTACTGTCCTCAATTGTTTCTTTGCTCTTTTTACCACACTTTTTTCCATGCCTATTATTTCCATACCATTTGCTATTATATATATAACCACGGTGACAGTTGTGTGGTCACATGACAATGGTTATATATTATATAGCCACAGCCACGCTGTGGCTTCTTGATAAAATAATATATAACTTGGTTTATCATCATTAATTTATTTATGTATTATTTCTTTCTTTCTTTACATATTTATTTATATATTATTTCTTTCTACCTTTTCTATGCTATTAGTTCAAATTTATTAAACCTTATACCATTCCATAATACTATTACATTAATTTTTCCTTAATACAAAAGCCATTTATTTATTAATTAAATAATGAATAACAAAATGTATGCTCTAAAAGTGTCATTTATATTATTGTATTACCCCCACCCCCCCTTGGCTATAGCTGCTTGTACTTGTTGAAGTGTGGGTCCCACACATTCTATGCATTTGTCATATTTTCAAAAGTTCTAAGCGGACTATTTCTTAAAATAGTGCGCTTAGAACTTTGCCCACCTTATTCCATGGTTCTTTACAGTGAGGCAGGTGCACTGGTGTCTTACTGTACTGAAACTAACTTTTCGCCATCCTGAACCCATAAATTTGTAAACCACTATAACAGCTAAAACAGTAATTTATATATATATATATATAGAGAGAGAGAGAGAGAGAGAGAGAGAAATCTGTTTTTGATTCACTACCAGTGCGACAAACTTGCAGGAGGTGTAGAAGGCACAAAGACGAATCGGAATCACATAGCATTGCAGGGTCCGAAATGCCTTTGTCATGCGGTAGAGGAAGTTGAATGGGAGGTCGCATGAACAGCGATCCCACTGGAAGTCAGCATTTGCAAACCGGTTCCCGAGGCAGTAGAATGGACGAGTATTCAAACGTTGAACTGACCGACATGCACCTCGCGTATGGAGCTGCGGACTGTAACGGGCGCACCACTCTGCCCTTGTACCAGGAACGTTTCCTGCACATGCGTGCTCCTCATCATACGATTTTGCACGTGCGCACAGAAGGTTACATGAGACTGGTTGTTTCACGAGAGGTACCATGAATCGAGAGCGAACGACGAGGACGCCAGACAATGAGGAGAATGTCCTACGTCTTGCAGAAGGCAATCCGAGTACAAGTACTCAAGCGATAGGCCAACGATTGGGTATTTCCCAATCCACTGTATGGAGGATACTGTCAACAAACCAAATGAGTTCATACCATCTGCAATGTGTCCAACTATTGGAGCCTGCGGATTATCCACTCCGGAGGACTTTTGCTACTTCGTTTCTTCAACAGAGTGCAGCAGACAGTGCATTTGCGGCATCTGTATTGTTCACGGATGAGGCAAGTTTCACAAGAGAGGGAACCTTCGATCAACATAACGCCCATTTGTGGGCTTTGGAGAACCCCCATGGTACGCAAACACGTGCAACTCAACGCCATTTCTTTGTCAATGTTTGGGCCGGCATTGTTGGAGACCACCTCATTGGACCATACCTTCTGCCCCCTCGTCTGGACAGTTGGGCATAACTGATCTTTCTACAGCAAGTCCTGCCCGAACTTATTGAAGAAGCACATGTTCCTCAGTCGTTGCACCGCTCAATGTGGTTCCAGCATGATGGGGCTCCCCCACATTACACCAATTACGTCAGCCAACACCTAAACGTTACATTTGGACAGCATTGGATAGGTCGTGGTGGTCCAGTTCATTGGCCTGCTAGATTGCCGTACCTATCATGCCTGGACATCTTCTGCTGGGGTCGAATAAAGACATTGGTGTACGAGAACCCCGTTGATTCAGTTGAAGACCTCATCGCTCGCATCTCTGTAGCTGCCGGGGAGATTTGAGACACACCAGGAATCTTCCAGAATGTTAGGATTCCATACGGCGACGCTAGGAAGCCTGTGTGACTGCTTCTGGTTGAACTTTCGAACATCTGTAGCATGGCTTTTTGCCAATGTAAAACTTGTCATTAAAATGATTTCTGTTACACTAACAAGTTGCTGTTTCTGTTCTTTTTCTTTGCTTCTTTGTTCATGCGACCTCCCACATGACGAAGGCATTTCCGACTCTGCAATGCTATGTGATTCTGATTCGTCTTTGTGCCCCCTACACCTCCTGCAAGTTTGTCGCACTGGTAGTGAATCATCCTGTATATACCAGGTGGTTATAAAATAAGTTTCCCTGTTCAGGAGACCCTAGTGTCAAAACGGTTAGAGTTAGCACTGTGAAAATCAGTGGGTATGTCATTTAGGGTATGGGGGTAAGGAGAAGTGATTTGTAGAAGAAAAAAAATTAGTAAAAATGATGCTGCACATATGTAAAAGTTGTCATTTAAAAGCAGAAATGCCAAAGCTACTGTCAATCATTATAGCTCTTACAAAAAAGAAACATGCTCTTTTAGTTAAACCACTCTACCAGAATAATAGTAACGCTAATGCAGCACTACGTGAATATCAGAAACTTAAAGGTTTGCATAAAGGACCTTTGACTTTGTCAGTGGGGTTTCGAAAACTAATAAAGAAATTTGAAGCGACCAACCAGGGGACGACCACGTATTGGAATGGAGGTAATGGATGAAGTTGCGGTTGCAATGATCAGAATGCAAAACACTACCAGCCAGTAGTGCCTGCCAGAGGTATGCCAAGAGACTTGAACCTTCCTTGGTCTATCGTACGTAAAGTGCTTCGAATAATTTTATGCTGGTTCCCGTTCAAGATTCACGTAGTTCAAGAACTAAAGACTTGTGATCAGCAACAATGAATAGACTTTGCTCTACGATTTCTGGCTCGTATGGAACTTGACGATACATGGGCTCAAATGATCTTGTGGTCTTGATGATGCCCATTTCATTCTTTGTGGAGATGTAAATGCACAAAACTGCCAAATATTCTCGTCGATCTACTGTGCATGAAAGACCACTACAAAGTCCATACATTACAGTATGGTGTGGATTCACAGCAGAGTTTATAATCGGACCATTTTTCTTTGAAGAGCCTACACCTCATGGACCCCCCCCCCCCCGTAAGGTGGTTGTTTGTTTGTTATTTGGTTTTTAGGAGCATTAGCAACTAAGGCCATATTGCTCTGGGAATATGCAGTGGTCATTCCCTTGACCTTTCTGCATCCTCCATATTTGGTGGTGACTGGCTCGAACCTCCCCGTAAGGTGTACAGTAACTAGTGCATGGTACTGCACTCTTCTGAGATTCCCACTCTGCAAGAAAGGCAATGCTTGGATTCTGCAGTGTTCATGCAAGATGGTGCCCCTCCCCACGTTGGTTGACAAGTGAAGGAACTGCTCCATTCAACATTCCAAAATGATCGCATCATTTCTAGAGACTTTCCACAATTCTGGCCAGCATGATCAGCAGATCTCAATCCCTGTGGTTTCTGGCTATGGGGCAGCATACAGATCCTTGTCGATTTGAAAGCAAGCATTAAACAGCATGTAGTCAATATCCCCAATGAGATGCTACACGAATCTGTCGCAAAGCAGTCCTCCATTTTCAGAATGTCATCTCAAGTGAAGGAAAGCACATAGAACAATATCTGTAGATTTCTAAGTTCTATATTAAAATCTAATCCTAAGTTAAGTATTCTATCTCATGTTTACAGTGCCAATTTCTCCCCTGGTGGCAGAAATTTGAACAATTTTTTTTTCTGCTACAAATCGCTTCCCCATACCCTAAATGATATACCCACCGATTTTCACAGCACTATCTCTAACCATTTTGACACTAGGTTCTCCCGAATAGTAAATTTATTTTATTTACTATTCAGGAGTATATATACACCTGAATATATCCGGTGTATATATACACGCATGCACACCAGTGTGTCGGAAACCTTTTTCTACAGTGGGTCACATCTTGCTTTTTGAATTTTATGAGTCATAACAGTTGACGGGTAATAAAAACTATTAGATATATTGCAGATAATGTAGAATGTAATTATTAAATAAAAAAATATATTCACAAATCTTTTATTTTTAAATTCAATTCTAAATACAGCTATATACACATAGTAATAATAATATTTAATGATACATTTTTTAAATATAAATTTTAGTAATGAAGTGTAAGAATTTTTAAATTGCTTCCTTGATGCTGAATTTCTTTCAAAAAGTTTACTAAATCTAGTTGGTATTTTGTTAATTTTAATAGACACATGATTATGAATTCTCTCTTGCTAGCATGCTTTGTAAAGGATTTAACACATTCATTTTAGAAAATATTTGTTCACACATATAGGAAGAACCAAATGCAGATAGAATGGTGACTGAAATTTTTTTCATGCTCCAATTGGGATTCTCAATGTTGGGGTTTTCTTCCATTTTGGTGGAAGAGAATCCCAACATTCATATATTACTTTTAATTGATCTGAATCATTTTTTCCTAATTCACAGTGCCATTCTTTGAATTTAGTTATCCATGATGCTGAACTTCTGATTTCTATTAATTCCATCTGCAAATTGTCAATTCATACAAATTCAAAATACTGAAGTGGATGTGCAACATCCACTTCAGCATTTTGAAATGGATGTGCATCAATGAAATGAATGCTACACATCCATTTCATTGATTTCCTCATCATTAATTATGAATGAAAACACTGAACCACGTAATTTTAAATTTCGGAATCTCTTTTAAATGTATTTTTATGTTACCAATATAATTTCTCAAAAAATTCAAGTCCAAATTTTCTCCATTTATCTCCATTATATACATGTCTTCGCACTGATGGGAAGTACTTAAATTTTAAAGGTTTCGTTTGTTTGTTTGTTATTTGGTTTTTAGGAGCATTAGCAACTAAGGCCAAATAGCGCCGGGGATATGTGGCGGTCATTCCCTGACCTTTCCGTATTTGGTGGTCAAGGGCTCGAACCCCAGTCAAATCAAGAAGCGCGTGCTATACATTACTGCTCCTGCCCACCTGGCTACAGAGGTGCCTAAAGGTTTCGTATATAATTTTCAAATAAAATAAGTTTGTTACAAAAAATTTTCCATTCTTCATACATTTTTAAAAAAAGATGAGCCCATTGCCCTGAACATGTAATCAAAAATCATTCAAATGATTCTGAATATCAGCAATTTAACATTCTGAGTTTTATTAACCAAGTTCGATCACTAAGTTGTGAGTAGTTTTCTCCAATTTCATTTAAAAATATTTCAATTCTATTGATACAGGCTATAAATCTTTTTACAATTATCTCTGCTCAGCCAATAAACTTCTGAATGTAGCAACACTATTCAGACACAATTTCATCCAAATCAGATTTAAATTGCCTATATGTTAAAATCTGAGCATGCAACAATTATATTTATGATCTTCACCACAACACTCATAACTTCATTTAGTTGCTTTGCAGATGCTTTAGAACACAAATTTTCTTCATGAATTTCAAAATGAAATGATAAAACTGGGGTGGCCAATTTCATTTCCAAATAACTTTATAAACCTAATATTTTTTTTCCAAACATGGCTGAAGCACTGTCCATAGCTACAGAATATAGTTTTTTCTCTGAATCCAATTTTCTTCCATCACCAAAATATACAAATTCCATTAATTTTTGGAAAATGTCAGGTCATTTGGTAGTATGTAGCATTGATGATAATATGCACAACTCCTCTTGAATTTATTGTGAACATTTGACCATAACGAAGAACTATGACCAGTGACATTATTAATATCCATCATGCTTTCATCAAGTGAGTTATACTATGTAACTAGAAATCAAGTCACTTTTCATCTGTTTTTCAGTATCTTTTGATATACAGGAAATCCTCGATTTAATGGACCCAACAAATAATAATACAGTAATGTACATATTAATCTCGACCGTATTATTTTTTTTAGGTTATACAAAACTTCAGTGTTATTGTTAATTAAAATTTAATAATAATTACCTATTGCCATTATTGTTTTGATAATTACCTACTTTTATTTTTATAATCAAATTCAGGAAATTGTTTTTTATTCTTTCTGAAAATGTGTTCAAATAGCTGTTTTCCCAGATTACAGGTAACAGATAAGAGTAGGCGGTGACTTGCGAGCTGAACGTGACTTGGAACACTAAACTGCAGGTCTACCGACTCGCTTTGTTTCGGTCTCAGTCTGCCTTAAGCATCATGCAGTCAGGTTGTATACAGTCTTTCTGCGATTTCTGAATTGTGACTTTATTTATTAAATAATTTTGCAATCCTTACAATTTAAATGACATCAAGCGATAGAGAAGTTAAAAGAAAGCATGTGAAGCATGTTAAGGCAAGTTTAACTATACTGCACGATGGCAAATGCTAGGTGTTTCATCCCCAAAATTTTATGATTTAAATTTACCCTGTCAAACTTTGGAACAATGTTTTTTGAAGAATATTTATTTATTTTTATTTTACTGTAATCATTTTGCGTTAAAGTTTTATTCATTTTAATAATTTCTGAAGAGTATCATACAGAAGTCTTCTATGTATCATATTGAGGTAAACTTCTCTTATTCTTTTACAAATATTGAAATCAATGTAGAACATATTGAGAATCATAGCTCTGGTTTATACTATAAAAATAGGTATGTATGTAGATATCTGTACTATGATTTTTTGATGACCTGGTAAAAATTAAATAATAATTAAAGTTTAATTAAATTTCATTAGGTTATGTATTATGTAATAAAATAGATGTTAGATGACCCGGTCTATTGTATGTGGAATGTTTTTAATGTACATGTTCTATTATCCGTCCATTCAATTATCCGTCATGGTCTTGGTCTCGTACCCCGATGGATAATTGAAGTTCTATTGTATTAGAATTTTGCTGTTATTGAATCTATTAGCAACCACTATTACAAAAACATTTTTAAGAAAAAACAAATTGCTATCATTAAACATTAGATTTAAGGATCAGATTATTCTTAGAAAGGGACAAATATAAACAGGGAAAATAGTGTACAAAACCTACTCACAATCAACCTAATAACTTCTATTGAAAATAAGAAAATAAACAGAGGCAAAACAAATCAAATAAAAATGTGGGTATTAACTTTGATTTCAACAGGATACTAACAGACTGGGATAAAAATATGACCAATGTAGCCAGGAGGAAAAATTCTTGTTCAATCTAAAAGCTTGTTTGTTTGTTTGTTATTTGGTTTTTAGGAGCATTAGCAACTAAGGCCATATTGCTCCGGGATATGCGGTGGTCATTCCTTGACCTTTCCGCATACTCCGTATTTGGTGGTGACGGGCTCGAACCCCGGTCTAATCAAGAAGCATGTGCTACGCACTGTTCAATCTAAAAGCACTAGTGAAATTCAGCTACAAGCTTTATATTTAGCAACCAACTTTACTACACATCATACTAGATATTAGTAAAACCTGAATACCAGCCAAATTTTCCACAGAGCCAAAATGTTGCTACCTTAACTTTATACAGAAATTCTACAATGACATAAAATGAAGCCAAATTCTTGACCAATCTAAACATCTAATACCTGGAAAATGAAATGGTCGCATCATATTTGAGCTCTGCCTGCTACTAAGAGTAATGATCTGCAATTATAAAATTCTAAAAGAAATTGTTTGTTTGTTTGTTGTTTGTTATTTGGTTTTTAGGTTTTTAGGTTTTGTTATTTTGTTATTTGGTTTTTAGCAACTAAGGCCATATTGCTTCGGGGATATGCAGTGGTCATTCCCTGACCTTTCCGCATCCTCTGTATTTGGTGGTGACGGGCTCAAACCCCGGTCTAATCAAGAAGCGTGTGCTACACACTGCTGCTCCTTCCCACCTGGGTACGGAGGCGCCTCTAAAAGAAATTAATATTGGAAAACTTTAATACTGAAGGAAGATCAACCATGCCTACGTAACAATCCAAACTTGACAATTTCACAGATCCTTTCCATGGGCATATTATCACTGGTGGCCTAAACATTGAAAAAGGACTTGAACTTAGAAAAATTATACGTCATGGGTTTACATTTCAACTTTGTTTTAAATTTAACAAACATGAATTATATAATTAAAAAGATAAAAAAAAAGACTAAAGGAATAGTTAATACCAATTTTAATATAATTTATTATAGTTACTATAACACATACATGTGCATATATATATGTAAATAAAAACAGCAAACTTAACTACAAAAATCTGATAAAGAAATTATATATTTTCTTTAAAACCTGTTTACCTTTTTGTAAACAACAAGCACAATGTTATCTGGGTGAAAAGGCCTTTCAAATTCATTTACAAGAACAGAAAGTCTCCTTATCTCTTCGCTGAGACCATTAGCAACCTTTTGTTCTACTAATTCAACAAGCTGAGTGATTTGATGCTTAACTTCTTCTGTCAGAAGTTGCAGCTGCTGTTGAGTGAATTCCAATCTGTCCCATTGCTCTTTTCTTGACGTCTGTTTTTCCTGCCTGTAAGTAATAATTGCATAATGAAAAAAAAAAAAAAAAAAAAACAATGTTCATACTTCTAGCACAATAACATGCACATAATATGGATTTCTGTCTATTCATTTTGACCAAATGATTATTAACCATATTTATCAGTCACATGACAAAAACAAAGGTCAATTCAAATGAATGTCCTACTGCACTACATTGGCCACTCAGACACACCAGTTCTCTTTAAAAGCTAATTTCATATAATGAATATAACAGTTTGATTACAAGAATGAAAAAGGCAATAAAAGCAACAGGGGGATGGGATTATGAGATTTTAATCTAACAGTACAAGAAGAAACATAACGTAGTTATCAGCAACCAGGTTACAAAGTTTAAGGGAAAAAGTGAGCATTAGCAGATGCATATGATGCTAGAAAGTAAGCTTATAACAACATCAGCCAATAAAAAAAAAAAAAAAACACCTTCCCATTTCACTGATCCATTCGTTCCAAATATTTGTCTACTTCTGTCTTGAATTTATTTGAGTTATCAACTTCCACAACAAAAGATGGAAGTTTATTCCAGCAATCAAAGACCCACTGGTTAAAGGCAAACTTCTGCACATCTATTCTACAACTGATTCTCCTCAGTTTGGATCTATACCACCTCAGGTTTGCAATCTGAGCAAGAGGAAGAATCCCCTCAGCATAAACCTGCTCAATCCATTCAACACCTTATACACTTCAATCAGATCACCTCACAGGTGCCTAGTCTCCAAAAGCTGCAATTTGCAGAACTTAAGCCTTTGTTCATAAGAGCACCTCTTTGCTCCCTTCACCAGCCTTGTTGATCTTCTTGGTACTAGTTCTACCAACACTACTTCCTTCTTAAAATGATGCTTCCAGACATGTATGCAGTACTCAAGATGTGGCTTGACCATTGCCTTATACAAGCTGATAATCACCTCCTTATTCCTTCTTACAAAATTCCTGTATATCAACGAAAAGACCCCATCAACTACTCTGGCAGCCTATCTGCACTGCTCAAAAAACTTCATATCTGACTGCACAATTATCCCAAGGTCACTTTCATTCTCCACTACCTTGAGTGTAACACCACACAGTTGGTACATTTCTCTGGGGTTACTGCTACCCATATGCAGTACTTTGCATTTGTCAATGTTAAACTTCAGTTGCCACTTCTCAGCCCCATCTACCAAACTTTTCCAGATCCTGCTGCAGCAGTATACTGTCATTAGCAACCCTGACAACCTTTGTATCATCAGCAAACTTTGACATTAAGCTTGATATACCTTCATCAATGTCATTGATAAATATACAAAACAACAGTGGACCCAACACTGAACCCTGAGGGCCACCACTAATAACATTAGTTGTAGCAACTTGCCCTTAATGCCATACTGCTCCATATTGTACAGTAGTCTTCCATATGCAACAGTATCAAAAGTTTTCCTGAAATCAAAGTATATGATATCAAAATTATTTTTTGCATTCATTTCCTTTGTGACCAGATCATAGTATCCAATCAAATTTGTCAGATAAGACTTCCCCTTGATAATCCTGAATTATTGCTGCAGTCTTGTCAAAATGATCCTGTGATGCTTCTTTAACCAGTGACTCAACTATTTTCCCTAGAACAGAAGTCAAACTAACAGGTCTGTAATTATTTCAAATGAACTAATGAGACTCGTGACAGAGAAGAAAAATGCATGGGATGCATATAAATTATCACGCGACACAGAAGCCTATGGCAGTTACAAGCTAGTCTGTAATCAAGTCACAAGGCAGGTTTGGCAGGTGAAGGCAGATTACGAATAATCTTTGGCAAAGGATGCTAAGAAAAACAGCAAGCATTTCTTTATTTATATAAACTCTAAAAGGAAGGGATGAATCTGATTGGTCCAATTGATATCAATGGTTCGACTGTTGATGAACCTGCTCAGAGAGCAAACAAACCGAATGGGTATTTTCCATCTACATTCTCACATGAGGAATTATTAATGTTTGAAAATGGCAGAAGGTTATCAAATTGTAGCAGGGTACATAATGATTCTGTAATAACTGAAAGTGGAGGAGAAATTGTTGAAGTTAAACATAAAAAAAGCACCTGGGGTGGACGGGATTTATCCAGTCATATTAAAGGAGGCAGCAAAGCAACTGAGCAAACCCTTAGCCATAATTATGAGAGCATCCTTGGACTTAGGGGAAGTCCCCACAGACTGGAGATGTGCAAATGTATCCCCAATTCACAAAGAAAGATCTAAGGGTGACACGAGTAATTACAGACCAGTTAGTTTAACTTCTGTTCCGGGTAAAATAATGGAGTCACTGGTTAAAGATGCATTGCAGGATCATCTAGACAAGACTGCAGCAATAATTCAAAAACAGCATGGGTTTGTTAAGGGAAAGTCTTGTCTGACAAATTTCATTCGATATTATGATGTGGTTACAAAGGAACTGGATACAAAAAATAATTTTGATATCATATACTTGGATTGCAGGAAAGCTTTTGACAGTGTTGTGCATGGAAGACTACTGTACAAATTGGAGCAGAATGGTATTAAGGGTAAGTTGCTACAATGGATAAAAGGATGGTTGAGTGGGAGAAGAGAGAGAGAGGGTGGTAATCAATGGGCGCTGCTCTTCATGGACTGATGTTATTAGTGGAGTCGTACGGGGTTTGGTGTTGTGTCCACTGTTGTTTTGTATATTTATCAATGATATTGACGAAGGTATATCAGGCTTAGTGTAGAAGTTTGCAGATGATACAAACATTAGCAGGGTTGTTAACGACAGTAATGGCAGTGTGCTACTGCAACAGGATCTAGAAAATATGGGAAGATTGGCAGACAAGTGGCAACTGAAGTTTAACACTGACAAATGCAAAGACTAGGGTTACTTCTACCCATACCCCATATGGGTATAAGTAACCCCAGACGAACGTACCAACTGTGTGGCACTACACTTAAGGTGGTAGAAAATGAAAAAGACCTGGGAGTAATTGTGCAGTCAGATATGAAGTTTTCTGAGCAATACAGACAGGCTGCCGGGGAAGGTCATGGGGTTTTCTCAATGATATACAGGAATTTTGCTAGCAGGGAAAAGGAGGTGATTGTCCCTCTGTATAAGGCAACGGTCAGGCCACGCCTTGAGTACTGCGTACAGATCTGCAGGCTTCATTTTAGGAAGGATATAGATTTGCTTGAGTGTGTACAGAGAAGGGCAACAAGATTGGTGAGGGGAATCCTCTTACCAAGAAAGCTTAAGTTCTGCAAATTGCAGAGGCTGGAGACTGGCACCTGCAAGGTGACATGAATGAGGTGCATAAGGCCTTGAACAAGCTGAATTCTGATGGGATTCTTCCACTTGTTCAGATTACCAACCTAAGGGAACATAAATTCAAATTGAGGAAAGACGTGTAGAATAGATGTGCGGAAATTTGGCTTTAGCCAGCGGGTTGTTAATTGCTGGAACAAACTGCCATCTGTCATTGTGGAAGTTGATAGGTTAAACAAATTTAAGGAGGAACTGGACAAACATTTAGAGGGAATGGTTGTGTGAATTTTTTTTTTTTTTTTTTTTTGGCTGATGCTGCATAAGCTCATACACTTGCTTTCTTGCATCACATTCCACTATTACTACTACTACTACTTGTGTCACCTTTTGATCACCCTTTGTGAATTCTAGATAAATTTGCACATCACCAGTCCAAGGATGCTCTCATAATTATGGCTAAAGGATTGCTTATTTCCTTTCTTGCCTCCTTTAATATAACTGGATAGATCCAGTTATCCACCCAGGTGCCTTTCTTATGTTTAACTTCAACAATTTTTCCTCCACTTGGCTTTCAGTTATTACAAAATCATTTAACTCCCTGTTAGAGTTTGATAAATATCTGGCCCTCTCCTTCTTGAATAAAATGTGTGAATGTAGAGGCACAATACTCAATTAGTTCAGCAGCTATCTGAGAACGATCTACAGTCAAACCATTGATATCAAGTGGACCAATCTGATTCAACCCCTTCCTTTCAGAGTTTATGTAGTAAAGAAGTCTTTCTGTTTTTCTTTGCATCCTTTGCCAAATATTTTTCATAATCTGCCTTCACTTGTTTAACCTCCTTTGTGACTTGATAACAGAATAGATTGTATCTAACATAGGCTACTGTGTCACATCACAATTTATGTGCATCCCATGCATTTTGCTGTTGGTAACATCATCAGTTGGTTCCACTATATAGAAGTTAAAAAATCTCTGAGACCACTCTAGTTGCTTTATGAAAGCAAAAACCCTTCCCATTACCCCTGATGGTAGTTACATCTTTAAGTAAATCCAACATCAGTACGCTGTAATCACCACTACCTAGTGGTTCCTTTATCTGTAAATTCTTAATGCATGAATAATCAACTGCTGATTATCAAATCAAGAGTGTAACTCGCTCTTGTTGCCTCTCTAACATGCTGCTGTAGAAAACAATCATCCAATAAATCCAAAAAAGCCTTGCTAGTGTGCAAGTGATCAATCCACAAGTTCCAGTCAATATTTGGAAAGTTAAAATCTCCCATTATAAGACACTCTGATTTACTGGCCCACTATTTCTCTGTATAATTGTTCATTGTACTCATCAGAGTCAGTAGGCCTATAACAAACTCCTACTCTCGTTTTTGCTTTCCCAGTGCTTATGTCACACCAAACTGACTCAACATTGCACTGTCCATCTATGTCATCTGGAAGCACTTCCTTAGACTTTGTGTTTCTTAACTAATAGCATAACCCCTCCTGCCTTCCTATCCTTTCTGTACACATTGTACTCCCCAAATTCCAATTCTGCATCTGAGTGGAATCAAGTCTCTGATATCCCAACAATATTCACCTTGAATGTCTCAACCAGCACTTCAAATTAATCAACTTTACTATACTCCTAGCACTGGTGTACATGCAAGTATACATGCACCTGTTCTTTTTACAAGTTCTTTTCACCTGTTCTTTTTACTTAAACAAGTAAATACATGTATTTACTTGTTTCATGATCTCTAGCAGTTCCTGAAATCCCCAGCAACTGGCTTTCCAGGCTGCTGCTCATTCCAATAGACGCAGTGCAAGAATCATTTCCACCTCTGCCTGCGGCTACTGTTAACCTATTAGTCTATGATTCCGCCAAAGCCAGCAGATTTCCAACCCACCTAACATTGCCTTGATAGCATCAGCAAATATTGTTGCATCCTTTCTATTTAAGTGTATCCTATCCCTGTAGAAGCAATCTCTCTTGGTAATAAGCACAGACCACGCTAACAAAAATTCTACGCCATGAGCCCTGCACAGTTTCTCCAGGGCTGAACTGATTGACAAGGCTATCATCATATACTCCCTCCTATCGTGTCTGGGCAGGATTGCAGACACTTTCAAATTTAACCCTAACTCACGACTTTATTTTCAGCATTGACCTGTACTTGCTTAGTAAATCCGTAGATCTCCTACACTTAAGGTCATTAGTGCCAACGTGTACAACGATATGACCTTTTCTGCCCTTAAAAGATGATATCTGCTCTACAACGTCATCAACTTTTGCCCCTGGCAGACATACCCTGTTCTATTCCACCTATCCTTTTTGCACAACATATTTCCCGTTTCCCTGACAATTAAGTCACCAAGAATAACTAGTTCCTGTGGGACCAGCACATTCTGCCCTGAAGGTTGCCGCTCTGTTGCCTGGTGCATAAGAGTGTGCTCTGGCATTGAGTTGGGCAGCTGAGAACTTGATGGGCCCCCCAGTTTTAATTCCTTCGAGGGCATGCACCCGACTTAAGCTCTTATAGACGTTCATCAGAACGCTGAGTTGGCACCTAATTTCTTCACATTCTCTGTACCTAGCGCACACACACACAAAGACATTCTCTATGGCTAGACAATGTCATTCGAGAGAGAGATCCACAAACATGTCGCATTTTGCACATTTTTTTAGACTGTGATGCGTTGGAGATTCGTCCCCTATGGTTCTCCTGCGAACCATAGCACTTTCACTACTTTGCACAAGTTGCTTTGCTACTCTATTCTGCGGCATGATTTCTGTTTAAATACAATTTAGTTAACAATAAAAATTAAAAAGATTAATAAATTTAATTGATTAATTGCCAATACTAAGATAATAGATTCCTACTACACTGCTACCTATTACGGCATCTAGTTTTACATTAGGCCTTATGCTATCAAGTGCGAGATATACTTAATGCTATTCAGTATCGATATTACACAATGGCGGCAAGTTTCGAACCATACAAGTTTTACCAATACTAAGCAATAACCCACAAAATCTCTAAGTTCAAAATAAACAAAGTATTATAATTAGGAATATAAAGCTACTTCTATAAAATAAATTAATATGCCAATTTAGTCAATTAAATGGTAAAAATTTAAGAAAAACTTTTCTATTTGATGGAGCCGCAAAAACTTCGCCCAAGCTAATCTCTTTCCCACTTCCTGAGTGCTCAGGAGTCGGCAATAATTGTCAAGGAACTTGGGGAGAGGAGATTAGTGCATGATGCAAACAATATCTGTTTATCAAAAAACTAGTATCCTGCAAATGAGCACCATAAGATGTTTTCAAGGATTCCCCCCCCCCGAGTGGCGAGTAGAAAAACACATGCACAAAGAGTGTCTTTATCTATTACCGAGTATTTTCAAGTGTTTCTTCATTGTTCCAATTATACCAAAAACACTCATCTGCTTCTAAATAATGTCTAAATGATCTCCAAACTATTAAATAATGTATAAGGTTGCACTTTATGAATAAATTATACTTATTTTTCACTGCTGGGGACAAAACATATCTCCACCCCACCCCACCCCAGGTACTGTTTGTCTTTTATTTACATTCATGAATATTGATTTAATACATTATTGTTAAGATGTTTGTGAATATATCACAAAGTTTTAAGAAGTTATAAGACTGTAAAACCTTAACTTTTCCAGTGGGTATATGTGAGCAGGCACATCGCATAGTGAACTTTCAATTGTAGTGGGCTCTGTTGGGTGTGTTTTGCACTGGAATTGTAAGTAAAATTTTTAAAATTAAAATTTAAACATAAATGCTTAAAATTACTTTGATGTAATAACCAATTAGTAAAATTAATGTCAAAAGACACACCAGAATTTTTAAAAATCTGTAAAATAAAATTTATAAAAAAATCTGTATATAAAACTGGCTAAAATTATGCGGTGATAGCCTTTACATCTGTTTATATATTATATAATTTGCTTGTATCAAACTGTGGGCCTGAATTCTAGAGAAGCTTCAATTTCAAGATTTTGCAGCTCCAGCGAATGCAAAGTTTTCATTTATATTTAGTCGTTTTATTGATTTAATTGTTATACTAAATTATTTTCTATAAGTAGCTTTATAGTTCTAGCCAAGCTCCGTGGTTTATTTTTGAATTTAGATAGAAATTTTGATGAAAGTTAACATTTAGTGTCCGTAGATTTTACGTTCATAACGTTCCACAATTGTTATACGATATGGAATAGTGTAAGATATAACGCAAAACCAGATAGCGAAAAAGGTAGCAATGTATTAGAAATCTGTTAGATTAGTATAGTATTATCAATTAATCAGTAAATTTTATTAATCTTATTAAAGTTCATTGTTAATCAAATTATGCATAAAGGAATCATGACCCAGACTAGAGCAGCATTCACAGAACAGCCAGAGTGCTGTGGCCGGGGAGAACCAAAAGGAGTGATTCTCCAATGAAGCAGTCTAAAATAATGCGCGAAATGTGAAATGTTTGCAGACCTGTATAGAGCAGTAAATCATCTAGCCAAGAAGGATGTCTTTGTGTGTGCTAGGTGCAGAAACTGTGAAGAAATTAGGTACCAACTGAGCATTCTGATGAGAGTTTGAGGTGTAGGGTAAATGCCCTTGAAGAAATTAATATGAGGGGCCCATCAAGCACTCAGCTGCCCAACTCAATGCCAAAGCTCACTCCTGTGCATCAGGCGACACAGCAGCAATCTCCAAGGCAGAATGTACTGGTCCAACAGGAACTAGTTACTGTCAGTGAGACAAGGAATATATTATGCAAAAAGGATAGGTGGAACGGACTAGGGTATGTCTGACAGGGGCAAAAGTTGATGATGTTGTAGGGCAGATATCATCTTTTAAGGGCACAAAAGGTGATACTGTTGTAGACATTGGCACTAATGACCTTGAGAGTAAGAGATCTGCAGATTTACTTAAAAGTAAGTCAATGGTGGAAAAAAGTCGCAAGTTAGGGTTAAATTTGAAAGTGTCTGCAATTCTGCCCAGACACAATAGGGAGTATATGATGAGCCTTGTCAATCAATTCAGCCCTGAAGAGATTATGTAAGACTCACAAGGTAGAATTTTTTTTCAGCATAGTCTGTGCTTGCTAACAGGAGAGACAGCTTCTACAGGGATGGGATACATTTAAATAGAAAGCGTTCAAGAATATTTGCTGATGCTATTGAGGCAGTGGTAGGTGCGTCGGAAAACTCCTAGATTTGGGGGGGGGGGTTCACAGGCTAAAAAGATTAACAGTAGCCGCAGGCACAGGCAAAATTGATTCTTGCACTGCTTCTGTTGTAATCAGCAGCAGTCTAGAGAGCAAGTTGCTGGGAGTCATCAGGGAACAAGTAAATACATGGGCTGTCTTAGGGTAATTAAGAGTAAGAACAAGTGCCTGTATACCTGCATGTACACTAATGCTAGAAATATAGTAAATAAAATTTATGAATTTGAAGAGCTAATCAATGAATCAAAGGCAGATATTGTTGGGATATCAGAGACATGGTGTCACACAGATATAAGCAGTGCAGAATTGGAATTTGGGGAATACAATGAGTACAGAAAGGACAGGATAGGAAGGGAGGAGGGGGTTATGCTGTTAGTTAAGAAACACACAAAATCTAAGGAAGTTGACACAAATGGACAATGCAACGTTGAGTCTGTTTGGGATGACAAACACTGGGAAAGGGAAAATGAAAGTAGGAGTATGTTATAGGTCTAATGACTCTGATAAGTACAATGAACAGCTGTGCAGAGAAATAGAATAGGCTAGTAAATCAGAATGTCTTGTAATGGAGTATTTTTAACTTTCCCGATATTGACTGGAACGTGTGGTTGGCCTCATTTTAGGAAGGATGTAGATTTACTTGAGCATGTACAGAGAAGGGCAACAAGATTGGTGAGGGGGATGAAGGGATCCTCTTACCAAGAGAGGCTTAAGTTCTGCAAATTGCAGTGGCTGGAGACTAGGCACCTGCGCAGTGATCTGATTGAGGTGTATAAGGCCTTGAATGGGTTGAGCATGCTGAATTCTGATGGGATCCTTCCACTTGTTCAGATTACAAACCTAAGGGGGCATAAATTCAAATTAAGAAAAGACAGATGTAGAATAGATGTGCGGAAATTTGCCTTTAGCCAGTGGGTGGTTAATTGCTGGAACAAACTTCCATCTGTCGTGGAAGTTGATAGGTTAAATAAATTTAAGGAGGAACTGGACAGGCATTTGGAGGGAATGGTGTGTGTTTTTTTTTTTTTTGGCTGATGCTGCATAAGCTCATACACTTGCTTTCTTCCATCACATGCCGCTACTACTACTTGCACACTAGAGACTTTTGGATTTATTGGAGGATTGTTTTCTACAGCAACATGTTTGAGGGGCAACCACAGGCAGTAATAGCCTTGATCTGATTATCAGCACTTAACTTAATGCATGATTATTCATGCATCAAGAATTTGCAGATAAATGAACCACTAGGGACAGTGATCACAGTGTAATGATGTGAGATTTACTTAAAGATATAACTACCATCAAGGGTAAATAAAGGGAAGACAGTTTTTAAGTTCTATACAGTGGGATCAACTGATGATGTTACCAATGGTGAATTCTAAATGAGAAGCCTTCAGGGACTTAATCTTCTTACTTGATATGAAAAGCCTAGTAAGCTTTTCATATCAATTAAGAAGATTTCATATCAATCTTAGTTGGTATGAAAAGCCTAGTAGGCTTTTCATACCAACTAAGAAATATTGTTAAAGGTTCAGGCCTAAATCGATGTTGGATGAATTAGTGAGGCTCGTGGCAGAGAAGAAAAATGCATATAAATTATCAGGGGGACACAGATCCCTACAACAGATATAAGCTGGTTTGTAATAAAGTCACAAAGGAGATCAGTCAGGCGAAGGCAGATTACAAGAAATCTTTGGCATGGGACGCAAAGAAAAACAGCAAACAGTTCTTTATTTGTGTAAACTCTAGAAGTAAGAGGATGAATCATATTGGTCCACTTAACATAGATGGTATGACTACTGATGATCCTGCTCAAGTAGCTGATAAACTGAATTAAATCTACATTCACACATTAGGAGGGGAATGCCAGAAATTTATCAAACTCTAACAGGGAGCTAAGTGATTTTGTTATAAATGAGAGCAAAGTGGAGGAGAAATTGTCGAAGTTAACCATAAAAAAGGCACCTGGGGCAGATGGAATCTATCCAGTTATAATGAAGGAGGCAGCAAGGGAAGTAAGCAAACCCTTAGCCATAATTATGAAAGCATCCTTAGAGTCAGGGGAGGTCCCCATGGACTGGAGATGTGCAAATGTATACCCAATTCAAAAAGGGGTTCACAGGGTGACACAAATAATTATAGACCTGTTAGTTTAACTTCTGTTCCGGGGAAAATAATGGGGTCACTGGTTAAAGAAATGCTGCAAGATCACCTAGACAAGACTGCTGTAATAGTTCAGACACAGCATGGGTTTGTTAAGGGAGAAGTCTTGTCTGACCAATTTGATTGGATATTACGATGTGGTTACAAAGGAACTGGATGCAAAAAATAATTTTGATATTATATACTTGGGTTTCAGGAAAGCTTTTGATACTGTTGCACATGGAGACTGCTGTACAAATTGGAGCAGTATGGCATTAAGGACAAGTTACTGTAATTAGCATTAGCATTAGTAGAGGCATTTGATGCAAGAAAGCAAGCTTATGCAGCATCAGCCAAAAAAAAAAAAAAAAAAAAACCCACTTCCACTTCACCCCTCTGTTCGTTCAAAATACCTGTCCAGCTGAGCCTTAAACTTATTTAGGCTATCAACTTCCACGACAAGGGATGGAAGTCTGTTCCACCCACCAACCACCCGCTGGCTAAAGGCAAATTTCCGCACATCTATCCTACATCTGTCTTTCCTCAATTTGAATTTATGCCCTCTCAGGTGATTTTTCTGAGCTAGAGGAAGAATCCCATCAGCATTGAGCATGCTCAAACCATTCAAGGCTTTGTACACCTCTATCAGATCACCCCGCTGGTACCTAGTTTCCAGACACTGTAATTTGCAAAACTTAAGCCTTTCTTCGTAAGAGAACCCCTTTGTCCCATTCACCAATCTAGTTGCCCTTCTCTGTACTCGTTCCAGCAGCTCTACATCCTTCCTGAAATGAGGCCTCCAGGCCTGTATACAGTACTCTAGGTGTGGCCTGACCATTGCCTTATACAAGGGAATAATCACCTCCTTATCCCTGCTAGAAAAATTCCTATATATCATTGACAATACACCATGAGCTACTCTTGCAGCTCGTCTGCACTGCTCAGAGAACTTCATATCTGCCTGCACCACCACCCCCAGGTCCCTTTCATTCTCTACCACTGTCAGTGTAGTACCACAGAGTTGATACGTTGCTCTGGGGTTGCTGTTTCCCATATGTAGTACTTTACATTTGTCAATGTTAAACTTCATTTGCCACCTCGAAGCCCATCTGCTCAACCTTTCCAAATCCTGTTGCAGCAGCATAGTGTCAGTAGTGTCCTTGACAACCCTGCCAACCTTCGTATCGTCTGCAAACTTGGACATTAAGCCTGATATACCATCATCAATATCATTTATAAATACAGAAAACAATAAAGGCCCCAATACTGAACCCTGAGGGACTCCACTAATAACATTAGTCCACGATGAGCAGTGTCCATTGATTACCACTCTCTGTCTTCTCCCCCTCAACCACCCCTTTATCCATAGCAGCAACTTGCCTCCAATGCCACACTGCTCCAATTTGTGCAGCAGTCTTCCATGTGCAACAGTATCAAAAGCCTTTCTAAGATCCAAGTATATAATATCAAAGTTATTCCCTGCATCCAGTTCTTTTGTGACTGCATCATAGTATCCAATCAAATTGGTCAGGCAAGACTTCCCCTTAACAAAACCATGCTGTGTCCTAGCTATAACTGAAGTCTTGTCTAGATGATCCTGCAGTGCTTCTTTCACCAGTGCCTCCATTAATTTTCCGGGAACAGAAGTTAAACTCACAGGTCTATAATTACTTGTGTCAGCCTTTGATCCCCCTTTGTGAATTGGGGTCACATTTGCACATCTCCAGTCAATGGGTACCTCCCCTGAGTCCAAGGAAGCTCTCATAATTATGGCTAAGGGTTTGCTTACCTCCTTTGCTGCCTCCTTTAATATAACTGGATAGATCCCATCCACCCCAGGTGCCTTTCTTGTGTTTATCTTCAACATTTTCTCCTCCACTTTGCTCTCAGTTATTACAAGATTCTCTAGCTTACTGCTAGAGTTGAATACACCTCTGGCATTCCCCTCGCTGAATAACTCCTCATGTGTGAATGTCGATGCAAAATATTCATTTAGTTTGTTAGCTACCCGAGCAGGGTCATCAACAGTTGACCCATCGATCTCAAGTGGACCAATCTGATTCATCCCCTTCCTTCTAGAGTTTACATAAGTAAAGAACTCTTTGCTGTTTTTCTTCGCATCCCTTGCCAAGGATCTCTCGTAATCTGCCTTCGCCTGCCTAACCTCCTTTGTAACTTGGTTACAGATCAACTTGTATCTATCATAGGCTTCCATGTCACCCATTAATTTATATGTATCCCATGCATTTTTCTTCTCTGCCACATGTCTCATTAGTTCATCTGACAACCATTTAGGCCTAAACCTTGAACAATATTTCTTAGTTGGTATGTAAAGCCTAGTAGCTTCCACAATAAGTTCTTTGAATGCTTCCCATTTTGAATTTGCTGTTGGCAATATCATCAGTTGATCCCACTGTATAGAATTTAAATACTGTCTCAGTCCATTGTAGTCGCCTTTACGAAAGCAATACCCCTTCCCTTTACCCCTAATGGTAGTTACCTCTTTGAGTAACTCCCACTTCAGCACACTGTGATCACTGCCACCAAGTGGTTCATTTATCTGCAGATTCTTAATGCATGAAGAATCACTACTGATAATCAAATCAAGAGTATTACTCCCTCTAGTTGCCTCCCGAACATGCTGATGTAGAAAACAATCATCCAATAAATCCACAAAAGCCTTGCTACTGTGTGAGTGACCAGCCCCCAAATTCCAGTCAATATCTGGGAAATTAAAATCCCCCATTATAAGACTCTCTGATTTACTGGCCCACTCTATTTCTCCGAACAGTTTCTTATTATACTCATCAGAGTCATTAGGCCTATAGCACACTCCTACTCTCAATTTTGATCTCCCAATGCTTATGTCACACCAAACTGACTCGACACTGCACTGTCCAGCGATGTCGACTGGCTTCACTTCCTTGGATTTTATGTGTTTTTTAACTAATAGCATAACCCCTCCTCCCTTCCTATCCTGTCTATCCTTTCTGTAGACATTGTACTCCCCAAATTCCAGTTCTGCATTTCTTATATCTGTGTGACACCACGTCTCTGAAATCCCCACAATATCTGCCTTTGATGTTTTGAGCAATACCTCAAATTCATCAAATTTATTTACTAAACTCCTAGCATTGGTGTACACACAAGTATACATGCACCTGTTCTTTTTCTTAGCTACCCTAACACAACCCATGTGTTTACTTGTACCCCAATGATTCCCAGCAGTCTCTGAAATATCCTGCATCTTATTTTCCAGGCTGCGGCTCATTCCAATAGAAGCAGTGCAAGAATCACTTTCACCTCTGCCAGTGGCTACTGTTAATCTATTAGTCCTTGTATCCCCCCAATCTAGCAGTTTTCCGACCCACCTAACATTGCCTCGATAGCATCAGCAAACATTCTTGCACCCTTTCTATTTAAGTGTATCCCATCCCTGTAGAAGCAGTCTCTCCTGTTAACAAGTACAGACCAGGCTGAAAAAAATTCTACCCCTTGAGCCCTGCACAATCTTTCCAGGGCCGAATTGATTGACAGGGCTCTCATCATATACTCCCTCCTATCGTGTCTGGGCAGAATTGCAGACACTTTCAATTTCAACCCTAATTCACGGCTTTTTTTCATCAGTGACCTGTACTTGTCAAGTAATTCCGCCGGTCTCCTACTCTTAATGTCATTAGTGCCAACGTGTACAACTATATCACCTTTTGTGCCCTTAAAAGATGATATCCGCTCTACAACGTCATCAACTTTTGCCCCTGGCAGACATACCCTGGTACTAATGGATAAAGGGATGGTTGAGTGGGAGACAACAGAGAGTGGAATAAATGGACACTGCTCTATGTGAACTAATGTTATTAGTGGAACAAAACAACAATGGGCCCAGCACGAAGAGATTAAGGTTCGGTGCTGGGCCCATTGTTGTTTTGTGTTTATGAAGCCAGATATACCTTCATCGATATCAATGATATCGATGAAGGTATATCTGGCTTAATGTTCAAGTTTGTATATGATACAAAGGTTGGCAAGGTTGTTAGTGACAGTAAAGACAGTAACCTATGGCAACAGAACTTGGAAAAGTTAGGCAGATGGGCTGAGAAGTGGCAACTGAAGTTTAACATTGACAAAGGCAAAGTACAGGAATCCCTCGCATAGCACGGCTTCAAACAGCATGGGTTTCGCTAGGCGCGGTTTCCAAATTGAAAAAAAAATTAACTGCGTTATGCACCAATATATTTGATATGTATGTATGTATTATAATGCCAGCATGTAGGCCAATGCATTATGGATTCAAGGCCATGCTGACTGTTGTCACAACTCCCATTATATACGGACTCTGTAGCATTCATACATTAGTAAACACTCTAGATTCCGAGCGGTGAGGTCGTTCACTGTGTGTAAGCTGTACAAATATTTTTTGCTGTGTGTTTTTATTAAAGATTATTTTTTAAAAACGTTACACCTTCATACGTAAATATGAGTGGAAAGAAGAAATGTAATGACGCTGAGAGTTCTAGATCCAAACATGAAAGTAAGGTAGGCGTTGCAAAATAACATTCGATGTTATAAAGAGATGTATGCAGATAAAAAGAAGAAAAAAACTGTACAAACTAAGCTGATCAGTTATTTTTCAAAATAAAAATGCAGTACATACTTCACTTATATTCTTTTGGTACGTACATACTGCAATAAAAATCATTTGTGCTGCACTTACTAGCAGTTTTCATTTTTATCATTTTAATTTCTTTTTTTGCAAAAACTTTGTGTGCATGAATTTATGGTAAACAAACACCTATATATTTTTGCAACTCGACCCATATAATCAAACTGTCGGAATGCATTACATTAAAATACATACTAATAATACCTTGACCAGAGCGGTTTCGCCTAGCGCGGTGTTTTTTCGGCGCGAATTAACAGCGCTATGCGAGGTAGCAGTAACCCAACTGTGTAGCAATACACTCAGAGAGGTGGAGAATAAAAAAAGACCTAGGGATAGTTGTGCAGCCAGATATGAAGTTCTCTGAGCAGTGCAGACGGGCTGCAAGAACAGGTCATGGAGTTTTGTCAATGATATATAGGAATTTTGCTAGCAGAGACAAGAAGGTGATTATCCCTTTGTATAAGGCATTGGTCAGGTTACACCTTGAGTACTGTATACAGGTCTGGAGGCCTGATTTTAGGAAGGATGTAGAGTTGCTAGAATGAGTACAGAGAACGACAATAAGATTGGCGAGAGGAACAAAGGGGTGCACTTACAAAGAAAGGCTAAAGTTCTGCAAGTTGCAGCATCTGGAGACTAGGCACCTGTGAGGTGATTTGATTGAGGTGTATAAGGCCTCGAATGGTTTCAGCAGGCTCAATGCTGACGGGATACTTCTGCATGCTCAGATTAAGAATCTGAGGAGGAATAGATTCAAATTAAGGAAAGACAGTTTTTTTTTTTTTTTTTTTTGATTTGGTAGTTGTTGCCGCATCGGCTTCTGTGGCCCATATTGCACCTCCCAAGGTTTTGCAGTACTTTGATCCAAGCCCGAGGCGGGAATCGAACCCGCGGGAAAGACAGTTGTAGAAGAGATGTGCGGAAGTTTGCCTTTAGTCAGCAGGTGTACAAACTTCCATTTGTTGTTGTGGAAGTAGATAGCTTAAATAAATTTAAGGCTGAATTTGACAAACATTTGGAGTGACCGGATGTAAAATGGGAAGGGTTTTTTTTTTTTTTTTTTTTGCTGATGCTGTATAAGCTTGCTTTCTTGTATCATATGCCTCAACTAATGCTAATTTCACCTTTTGTAATTCCAAATCAGACAAATGAAGTCAACAGGTGTGACCTTTTCATCTGACTTTCAAAGCTATTTTCATACTACGATATCTTTTTACTTGGTCTACAATTAGTTGGAAAGACAAATAAAAGATGTCAGCACAAAAAAGCAAACAATTTAAGGCCAATTCATACATAAGCAGACATTGTTTGAAATAATCTTCAAAACTATCCGAAGGAAAAAAACATGCATGCTGTTGAAAGGGTCTGAATCCAACTGCTTGAAATTCAAGCAGTTGCACTTGCCATTTCCAAGGCTTTTGATCATGTTTGGTATCACGATCTTCTAGATGATCTGCTATCTTATGGAAGCTGATTTTTTTTTATTACAATTCAGTATTCAATATTCTCTCTCTCTCCCTCTCACTCACTACTGTTGGGTGATGCCAAACAGCACTCTTCTTCCTTCTATGCTAATTAGCATCAGTAGAGGCAATTGATACAAGAAAGCAAGCTTATATAGCATCAGCCAAAAAAAAAAAAAAAAACTCATTTCACCCATCCATTCACTCCAAAAGTTTGTCTAGCTTGGCCTAGAATTTATTTAAGCTGTCAACTTTCACAACAGCAGATCGAAGTTTATTCCTGCAATCAACCACCCACTAGCTAAAGGCAAATTTCTGCACATCTATTTTCTCAATTTGAATTTATGACCCCTGTTGTGCAGAATCTGAGGAAGAATACCATCAGCATTAAATTCCCCACCACCAGTAACTTTTTGTTTACTCAAACCATTCCAGGCATACACTTTAATCAGACCAACTCACGTCTCCAGACGCTGCAATTTGCAAAACTTAAGCCTATCTTGGTAACAGCAACCCTTTGTTTCACTTGCTAATCTCATTGCCCTTCTCTGTATTCATTCTAGTAGCTCAACATCTTTCCTAAAATGAGGCCTCCACACCTGTATGCAGTATGCAAGGTGTGGCCTGACCATTGCCGTATACAAGTGGATAATCCCCTCCTTATCCCTGCTAGCAAAATTCCTACTTATCACTGACAAAACCCACAAGCTATTCTTGCAGCTTGTCTGCACAGCTCAAAGTTCATAATTGTGCTGTCATATCTGACGGCACAATTACTCCCAGGTCTTTTTCATTTTCCACTACCCAAGCACGGTACAAAGTAATATTAGGTCCTTATACCTTCTGTGTTTGGGGTTTTCATTTAAAAAAATAATAATGAAATAAAAACCTTTTCCAACCATAAAAATAAATAAAAAATAAATGATGCAGACAAAAAGAAATTACTATACCACAGTTAACTAAAATTTTCACCAATGTAATTTTAACTGCTATAAATTTAGATTCAGTTTTTTCCTTGCATACCATTTCTTATGATTTTATTATAACCTGGTTAATTTTTTTCAAAATAACAGTAACTGTTATTTTGAAAATAATTAATTTTTCATTATAAATTATTACAATTATCATATACCGTAGTGTTTTTTTATTATTTAAATTCCCCACCACCAGTAACTTTTTGTTTACAGTACATGTGACAGTGCCAGAATATTAAAATATATACAGGGTGTTTAAAAATGATTATCAATAATTAAAAGGTGAAAAGTACAAACTAAAATAAACAAAAAAGTCCTAGTGAACATTGGGCTGCAAATGAACCATTTTCAAGATAATGCACATTTTCTGTTAAGATCCGCCACTGACTATGGGAGCACTAGTTTAGCAAAAAGCTGTGAATCCTTTGCTAAGGGTGGTTTTATTAAAAATAAGATAACACATTTTTAATTTTTGATTTCAACACCACAAGATTTCACAGATGTCACAAGATGTTACAAAAGGTGTTCAAAATGCTGTCCTTCATCCATATGCAGCTTTGTAGTCTTCTCTACATTGAGTTGCAAATCCTCTCAGGCATTCTTGGGTCATTTCTGATTTGCTGAAAGCCTCCTTCAACCCGACGCTGCAATTCCTCAACTGCGTTAATGTCGGAAGTGTACACCAAGCTTTTTACATGACCCTAGATATAAAAATTCATAGGATTTAAGTCTGGTGATCTGGGAGGCCACATTACAGGCCCACCTCTACCTATCCACCATTAACCATACCTTCTAGTTAGATACCAAGTCACAACTCGAGCAAAATGTGCCGGTACACCATCATGCATAAACCACATGTTCTGGTGTTGCTGAAGTGGAATATTATCATTATCAAGAAGATTTGGAAGAACATTCTGCAGGAACTCAAGGTACAGCTCTCCTGTTAGCCTGTCTGGTAGAAAGTGTGATCCAATTAGACTGTCTCCTAGTAGTCCTGCCCAGACATTCAACGAGAAATGTTGCTGATGTCATAACTCGTGAATTGCTTTAGGATTTTCTTTGGACCAAACGTGACAGTCATGAAAATTAAAAATACCATCACGAGTAAATCCAGCTTCGTCATTGAAAAAAATATTTTTTTAAAAATTGGGAGTTCAGGACACACTAGATATGGCAGGGGTACAGTAATTGGCAATGAAAAATTCGCCACACACACTGCTATGACTCAGTACAGTCTTGCAGAGCAACCCTCCTTATCAAAATTCCTGGATTTTGTTCTATTCTTTCGAACTGCTTTTCGTTCACACCTTACCGAGTGTGGTCGCATCATTCGGTGCTCCGTGGATTGTGTTAACTTTTTTGTTGTGTATATTTTTTTGCTGTCTATCATGCTTGATTATTAGTTATAAGCTATGGGAAATAAATTGAGTACTTATTGGGTCTCCATTATATGTCTTGCTCTAAACCCAATGTCACTCCACTACAAGTAACAGCGCGCGGCAGTGACGTCGATAGAAAATAACTTTAACAATAGTAGCCATTACTTCCTCTTCAGTCAGGGGAACAAAGGTCTTTGTTTTAACTACTTCACCATGTGAATGAGATCTGATTGGCTGCCTGTTGGCTGACATACGAACTTGCCTATCCAGATAGGTGATTTCAATTAATTCAGTAATTATTATATAAAAAAAAAATTAATGAGTTATTGATGATGATGGCATCACCAACAATATCAAATATAGAGTGATTACTTAATATTACTTGATTGATTTATATTGAACTGTAGTGAATTTTATTAATATATGTGTGATACACTCACACATGGGTATAATCGTACCTTGCTTCTACAAGTCACGTGACCTAGCATTTATTTCCTGCCCTGCCCACAGCGCCCCTGCTGACAGTTCAGTGAAACTTGATTTTCAGGAGATTGTTTTTCTGATTAGACAATTTCAGGAAACAATCTAGAAATTTGGAAGACGATTTAGCTAGTTTTCATCCTAGCTAGACATACATGCTAATATGAGTTCCGGCGATGAATCGAGCTCCTCACCTGAGGAGCCCTATGATTCTGAGCTGCTACCCCCACCAAAATCTGGGGAAAAACCAAGGAAGAAAAAGAAGAAGCCCAAGAAAAGGTCTCGGGTTTGTCCCCTATCCTCCTCAAACAATCCATCGCCAAGTGATGATAACAGCAGAATCCTTTCTGCTGACCCAAATCTTTCTGTTCCAGCTAAACTTGACTTCAGCATCACCACTCCAGTGGCAGCATCCATCCTAGAGTCTCTTGCAATGGTTCCTCCAGCTCTTCCTGCCCCAGCTTCTACACCTCTCAATCAAACTTTGCAGCTCCCATCTTCCAAACAACCAGACTCAACCCCATCTGCTCCCAGTTGCTGTTCTGATGTAACCTCACCTTCAGTCAAAACCAGACTGGCCTCTTTGGCCAAGTGTCCCGTGTCTGCTCCAACAGCAGATGCTCCTGCTCCTACCCCCATTTGTTCTAACTACCCCCTTCTATCTCAACTGCAGCACCCACTGCTCCAAACTTACCATCAGCCCTGGGCAAGACAGTTAAGGCGGGCCTTCCAGCCTCAAGAAGACTTGACATTCCTGATTCTTATTTATCTTCTGTACCTGATGTCTCAAATGCACCCTCTCCACATCAAGCTGTCACCATTTACCATAAGAGCCTTGCTGCATTCCTGAACTAGGAGTCATAGATTCACCAGATCTGCTGCAAACTACATCCAGGAGTTGTGGGACAATCTGGAGCCAATTACCACTGTCTCCTCATTGACAATGAAAGGTTGAAGACCACCAATGAGGAGCTCAAATCTCGTACTAACATCCTAGAAAAGGTCTTGGACACCATCTCCAAATACCCACCTGCTGCACCAGGCAGCTCCAGAGCAGAGTATCAGCAAGCTGAGAGACCTAACAAATCTGTTCCTAGATCATATGCCAATGTCCTCAGTGAGGTTGGTCCTCCCCTTCCAACCACCTGTCTTCCCACCCCCTGCCAGATGAGCCTAACCTCCAGAAGGAACAGAACATCCTTTTATTGAGAGGAACGGATGAGTCCAATCTCAAGACCAGTGGAGATGTTAAGGAATTAGTGCAAAATACACTTAAAAAAGTGATTTCAAGATGGTTAGAGTCGAGTCATTAAGAGCAATCCGCAATAAGGGAGTTTTACTTGAAACGGCCTCCAAGGATGATCTGGAATCTATATCAATTTCCCCAACTCTTCAAAATGCGGGGTAACACCAAACCCACCCAGGCAGACTAACCCCTCCATCCTAATATAAAATGTCCAAAAAAATATTACTAACGAGGACTTCCTGGATGATCTGTTCCACAAGAATCTCATGGGACAAGGATTCTCTTTTGAAGAAGTTAAAAAGCAAATTACCGCTAGATTTACCACTAAAGCTAACTCTGTCTCTGCTTCACATCAGTAATCACACTCACCCCAAATCTCTTCAAGACAGTCAATGTCTTTGGAACAGATCTATCTGGGGTGCAGTGTACACCAGTTCAAACCATTCATAGTGTTGACCAAGTGCTTCCTCTGCCTGGGGTTTGGACATGGCCCAGTATTGCTCCCACAAATCTCCCACCTGTGGATACTGCGATCACAGTGGCCATGTTCATGTTGAATGCCTCAATAAGGATGAGGCACCTAGTTGTGCTAACTGCAAAAGGAGGAAAAGGGAACACAGCCATTCTGGGTCCCAGTTTCCCAATCCCACAAATAGAACCTCCAGCCCTCAGCCTTCAACTTCCCTTGTGTCCTTCAGGCATCACTATACCTCTACTAGTCAGTTAACGGTCATGCAAATCAATGGACATCGGTATAGGGCAGTAGCAGATGAAATTAGACGTGCAGCAGAGGAAAACTCCATAGACATCATCTCTATACAGGAACCGTATGTTTCAAGACCTCAGACGGGAAACACTTCAAAGATTATGGGCTTCTCTATTCACCATCGAGTCATCCAACCCACCCTGGATGACCCAAAAACCTATATAGTAGTAATCAATAAAGAGCTGGACATCCTAGTGATCCATGGCCTAAGCATGAAGTATGCAACCTGTATTCAGGTAACATATGCCTCATTTTCATTTTATCTCATCTCTTTATACTGCCCGCCATCCGATGACATTGAGGCATTACTCAACTATCTATATCTCGCATTGGACTCCTTAGGGTCCAATGCGGTTATCATCACCTCAGATGTAAATGCCAAATCCACCCTCTGGCAGTCGCCAGTTCCGGACTCCAGAGGTCTTCTGATTAAGGATCTGATCTCCATTCGGAACCTAACCTTTCACAACAAAGTCAATACACCACCTACTGTAGTGCTACAGGGAAATCCAACATCGACATCACAGCCACTACCAATGACCTAAGAAACCTGATTTACGGATGGACCATCATTCCGGATTGGACCCTAAGCAATCACAGAGTGATACGTTTCCACATCAGCATGCACACACCTAATCGAGCACCTGATATTGCTCCCCACTGGGTTTGTCAGGTTCTTGACTAATGCCGTTGACTGGGAAGCCTTTGACTCTTCCATACAGAGAGATTTTCCAGACCTACCGTCGCTATCCGATAAGAGTGCAGCTGACCTGACGGCCTGTACCAGAGATCACTCCAATTAGCTGCATATCGCTCGGCGAAGAAAAAGACCATAAAACCTCAAACTTGTGCCTGGTGGAGCACTGAGCTAACTGTACTAAGGAAAGAGGCACCTAGAGCGTGTAAGGAGTACCGGCGTCACAGGAATTGGCCGCACCTAGACGTTGAACAACTGTGCCATCTACCTCGCTAAAAAGAACACCTTTACCAAAGCGGTTGCCAACAGGAAAAGACAGACCTGGATGAATTTCGTCAAGGACTCAGGAAATTCTAAGCCATGAGGACTCCTTTATAAAATCTCCAGGGGGGAAGAGAAGGCATACACCCCAGATGTCTTTGGCTCGGAACAGCTTCGCAAACAGGAAACCATAACCTGGCACGATTCGATCAGTGCCATAATTGATGAACTTTTCCCCATAGATGATCCAATGGAAGACCAACCTGAACATGCAAATATCAGAAGAATAAATTCACTCTACACATAAACCTCACCTGATGAACATTTTATATCCCAAGGACTGGAGACAGCAATGAACAGAATCAACCTGAATAGATGCCCTGGCATTGATCTCATTGAGTATGCATTCATACAAAGGGTGTTCAAACTCAAACCAGAGCACCTACTTCTCCTTTTTAACTGCTGCCTTAGAAAATCTCTCTCTCTTCTTTGAGCCCTGGAAAGTTGCTCTTCTCAGACTCATTCCGAAGCCTAACAGACCTCGGGCACTCCGCCCCATTGCTCTCTCACCCAACCTTGGTAAAATTCTGGAACGACTCATAACGATAAAAACTGTAAGGCATATTTCAAGACAAAATACTTATCTCACCTTCGCAATATTGATTCACACAAGGTCACTCCTGTGAGGATGCACTCTTAGAAATAATACTCCATCTCCAAGGCCAAGTACAAACTGGCCGTCTTTATAGACTTTGAGGGGGGCCTTTGACCAGGTATGGTGGGAGAGTGCTCTTGAGAGGCTGCGCTCTGCTGTTTGCCCACCACAACTACTGGTTAATCAGTAACTACTTAACCGACAGAACCGTTACAGTACAGGCAAGACACGGGCAACTAACACGACCAATTTACAGAGGATGCCCACAGGGCTCCATATTGGGGCCCCTAATCTGGAACCTGGTTTTTCAGGACTGACATCGCCGCAGCTTCGACAGTACCAAGGTCATTGCATTCGCAGACGATTTCACCATCATCTTCTCGGACAGCTCTCTGCAAGCCCTTGAGACCACTGCAAACCAGGTTCTTGACGATCCTGCCAAATGAACTCAAACCAATAAGCTCCGAATCAATCCAACAAAAACTGATACGATGATCTTTGGAGCCAAAATCGACCTTCGAAGGCATCCCCAAGTTAAAATCCAAGGCTCGCAGTTACCTCTTGTGACCCAAACCCCCGAGTCCTAGGGGTCATCATTGGCTATAGACTTACTTTCCTCCCTCACCTTCAGAATCTCAACATAAAAGTAAGAAACTTCTCAGCCTCAATAGTCGGGATCTCCAGGAGTGACTGGAGGCTCTCCAAGTGCACAATACTCCTTTACAAGGCGGTGTTCCTCCCCATAGTCACATTTGCGGCAGGGGCATGGTTTCACAGGGCAATTAAGTGTAAAATTAAAGAGAAGCTGAACTCTGTCCAACGGGGACTTCTCCTGGCTACCCAACGGACCTGCAGAACAGTCTCCACAGCAGCAACACAAGTCATTGCAGGGGGTTCTTCCACTGGACCTCTTTGTAGTTTTAGGGGACTATGCTACAGAATACGAAGGAGGATTCCTGCAACAATTCTAGGCATCCGACTTAACTTAGACAGCATATGAGAAGAGAGAAGCTGCGCTGCTATAATGAGCTAGTTCATATAGGGCAGATGCGATGGGACACAACCAACAAGGGACTAGTCACGAAAAACTTCATACTGAATGTTTTTACAAATTGTGGCAAAATCTGTTACGAAATGGTTTACTCTCACGACGAAAACCTCCTATCTAGTCACAGGACATGGGGCCCTCAATGAGAAATTGTTTCAATTTAGACTTTCAGAGCTTTGTTTCAGTGGAGCAAAGGAGAACTGGTCCCACATACTCTTAAACTGTGCTATATATAATGAATCTAGAGAAAAGCTGAGGAATAACGTCCAGGCATTCTCCTCAACTGCAGTGGAACAGCTAATTCAAACAGCAAGTATTCTTGTAGCACTTCGGGCCTTCATATTCGAGCAAGTTTTTGCTCGAATTCTGGGGGCGAACCCAGTTCCGTGTTGACTATCCTTTGAAAAGTACTAGTATGCCTGCTACATCTCAGAGCACTGAGAGAGGGAAAAGGGAGAGAATGAGCATAACCTAATCTACTCAAACAAGTCAGTGGTGGATCTCAACTAGAAATGGGCAATATCTCAAAAACGATTCACTTAAGAACCCATGTTTACTAGGCTTTTTTTTGCATATTGCAATCTGTACAGTTCCCTTTAAATTATTGACCATTACTTTTGAAAAACCCTGTATAAACCTTATAACATACAGTAAACCACCACTATTAGCGGGGGTTACATTCCTGAGAAATGACGCGAATACTGAGTTATGGCACCCATAGTAATAAAGGGTTTCCATTTCAAAGTATGAAATATATAAGAAAAACTAGTCTAAAATTTTGTCTATGTATGTATTATATGTACCTTCATAATATGACTATGTACATAGACAGTACATAGTGAAATGAAAGCATATGGCATCGAAATGAAAATAAGAAACAATTTAATATTAATTGTAATATTTATTAGAAATTTCAAACAAATCTTTCAAATCAGCACCTTTGCTAGCTAAAAAACTTATCCGGCCAGTGCTATCACCAGTTTCGCTAAAGTGTTGATAAAGGAGTTTTGCCTTTTCATGAATGATGAGTGAACTTAACGGAATTTTATTTTGAGTTCGGTCTTCTATCCACATATTTAAAGCTGTTTCCATTTTTTCTAATTTAGCATCACGAGTTACAGAGCAAATTTTTGAAGCAATTAGCGTGTTTTCACGGACACTACGGCAGATTTTTTCTTCCGATTTCTTGATTGATTGTACTGTTGACTCATTGATTTTATAATGTTTTGCCACTGAGGAGACACTTTCACCATTAGAAATTTTGTCTAATAACTCAATTTTATTCGCTAATGTCATCACCTTCTTAGATCTTTTCACATTTCCCTTGTTATTCGTAGCCATATTTTTGTACGGGTTAGAAAGAACTTGTCCACAATAAAGTCACTTTCTTCCGATAACACACTTGAAACAGACTGTTTTACACTGCAAAATGGTAGATTTATCACTTTTTAAGAATATAAAATTATAAACTGATAAATTTATTCAATTTATAAGCTTATAAATTAAAAGCAAACGACAAAACCTTCCATGACAAGCACATAACACATACTGACCAAGGATTAGCGAGAAACATCCACATTCGCAATTTTGTCACCCCTCTCCCCCCCCACCAACTGAGCGCTGTTTTGACCGGGAAAGATAATTTTAGCCATGCCCATGTTTTTTTATAGCGGAAAATGTTCACGGTGCTTTAAAATTCACATTTTTTTAGGTTTCATTTTATATTAAATCAGCGACCGCGAATACAGATAGCGTGAATGGCGAGGGTTTACTGTATAACACTTCATCTGTTCAGAAGTTAATTCAGGGTTGGAAAATAATCATTAACATCAAGGCATTTAATGCAAGATTCCAATTTAAGGTACCGATCCTTAACTAAATAACCAAATTGTAATGTATAATAGGAGAAATAGCATAACTTCTACAGTTGTTTGTTATTTGGTTTTTAGGAGCATTAGCAACTAAGGCCATATGCGGTGGTCATTACCTGACCTTTCCACATTCTCCGTATTTGGTGGTCACGGGCTCAAACCCCGGTCTAATCAAGAAGCATGTGCTGTGCATTGTTGGTCCGGCCCACTTGGCTACGAAGGTGCCGTAACTTATACAGTAAAATAGGAGAAATAGTGTAACTTATGCAGTGGCTGACAAAAAAAACGGCATCACTTGTGAATTTTGCAAATGTGTTTTGTGCTGCATTGCAGGTTGCAGAAATGTTCAAAATGCATTTGTTAGATGGGATATATAGCCGTTGAAAAAAAGCCGTGAATTAGGGTTGAATTTGAAAGTGTCTGCAATTTTGCCCAGACACGACAGGAGGGAGTATATGATGAGAGCCATGTTGATCAATTCGGCCCTGGAAAGATTGTGCAAGGCTCAAGGGGTAGAATTTTTTTCAGCCTGGTCTGTACTTGTTAACAGGAGAGACTGTTTCTACAGGGATGGGATACACTTAAATAGAAAGGATGCAAGAATATTTGCTGATGCTATCAAGGCAGTGTTAGGTGGATCGGAAAACTGCTAGCTTGGGGGTTACAGGGCACTAATAGATTAACAGCAGCCACTGGCAGAGGTGAAAGTGATTCTTGCACTGCTTCTATTGGATTCAGCAGCAGCCTGGAAAACAAGATGCAGGATATTTCAGCGACTGCTGGGAGTCATTGCAGTACAAGTAAACATGGGTTGTGTTAGGGTAGCTAAGAATAGGAACAGGTGCATGTATACTTGCATGTACACCAATGCTAGGAGTTTGGTAAATAAATTTGATGAATTTGAGGTATTGCTCAAAACATCAAAGGCAGATATTGTTGGGATATCAGAGACGTGGTGTCAAACAGATATAAGGAATGTATAACTGGAATTTGGGGGGAGTACAATGTGTACAGAAAGGATAGACAGGATAGCAAGAGAGGAGGGGTTATGCTATTAGTTAAGAAACACATAAAATCCAAGGAAGTGAAGCCAGTCGACATCGCTGGACAGTGCAGTGTCGAGTCAGTTTGGTGTGACATAAGCATTGGGAGATCAAAATTGAGAGTAGGAATGTGCTATAAGCCTAATGACTTTGATGAATATAAGAAGAAACTGTACAGGGAAATAGAGTGGGCCAGTAAATCAGAGAGTCTGATAATGGAGGATTTTAATTTCCTAGATATTGACTGGAATTCGTGGATTGGTCACTCACGAAGTAGCATGGCTTTTGTGGATTTATTGGATGACTGTTTTCTACATCAGCATGTTCGGGAGGCAATTAGAGGGTTTGGTTTGGGTTTTTTTTTTTTTTTTTTTTATAGGAGCATTAGCAACTAAGGCCATATTGCTCTGGGATATGCGGTGGTCATTCCCTGACCTTTCCGCATCCTCCGTATTTGGTGGTGAATGGCTCGAACCCCGGTCTAATCAAGAAGCGTGTGCTACACACTGCTACTCCTTCCCACCTGGCTACGGAAGTGCCCCCAACTAGAGGAAGTAATACTCCCTCGAGTCAGTTTGGTGTGACATAAGCATTGGGAGATCAAAATTGAGGGTAGGAGTGTGCTATAGGCCTAATGACTCTGATGAGTATAATAAGAAACTGTACATGGAAATAGAGTGGGCCAGTAAATCAGAGAGTCTTATAATGGGAGATTTTAATTTCCCAGATATTGACTGGAATTTGGGGACTGGTCACTCACACACTAGCAAGGCTTTTGGGGATTTATTGGATGATTGTTTTCTACATCAGCATGTTCAGGAGGCAACTAGAGGGAGGAATACTCTTGATTTGATTATCAGCAGTGATTCTTCATGCATTAAGAATCTGCAGATAAATGAACCACTAGGTGACAGTGATCACAGTGTGCTGAAGTGGGATTTACTCAAAGAGGTAACTACCATTAGGGTTAAAGGGAAGGGTTATTGCTTCCGTAAAAGCGACTACGATGGACTGTATTTCAATTCTATACAGTGGGACAAACTGATGATGTTACCAACAGCAAATTCAAAATGGGAAGCATTCAAATAACTTATCTTGGAAGCTACTAGGCTTTACATACCAACTAAGAAATATTGTTCAAGGTTTAGGCCAAAATGGATGTCAGATGAACTAATGAGGCATATGGCAGAGAAGAAAATGCATGGGATACTTACAAATTAACACATGACACAGAAGCCTATGATAGATACAAGTTGATATGCAACCAAGTTACAAAGGAGGTTAGGCAGGCGAAGGCAGATTACGAGAAATCCTTGGCAAGGGATGCAAAGAAAAACAGCAAAGAGTTCTTTACTTATGTAAACTCTAGAAGGAAGGGGGTGAATCAGATTGGTCCACTTGATATTGATGGGTCAACTGTTGATGATCCTGCTCAGGTAGCTAACAAACTAAATGAATATTTTGCATCGACATTCACACATGAGGAGTTATTCAGCGAGGGGAATGCCAGACGTGTATTCAACTCTAGCAATAAGCTACAGAATCTTGAAATAACTGGGTGTAAAGTGGAGGAGAAATTGTTGAAGATAAACACAAGAAAGGCACCCGGGGTGGATGGGATCTATCCAGTTATATTAAAGGAGGCAGCAAAGGAAGTAAGCAAACCTTTAGCCATAATTATGAGAGCTTCCTTGGACTCAGGGGAGGTACCCATAGACTGAAAATGTGCAAATGTGACCCCAATTCACAAAGGAGGATATCAAAGGCTGACACAAGTAATTATAGACCTGTGAGCTTAACTTCTGTTCCAGGAAAATTAATGGAGGCACTGGTTAAAGAAGCACTGCAGGATCATTTAGACAAGACTTCAGTTATAGCTCGGACACAGCATGGTTTTGTTAAGGGGAAGTCTTGCCTGACCAATTTGATTGGATACTATGATGCAGTCACAAAAGAACTGGATGCAGGGAATAGCTTTGATATTATATACTTGGATCTTAGAAAGGCTTTTGATACTGTTGCACAGGGAAGACTGCTACACAAATTGGAGCAGTGACATTGGAGGCAAATTGCTGCTATGGATAAAGGGGTGGTTGAGGGGGAGAAGACAGAGAATAGTAATCAATGGACACTGCTCATCGTGGACTAATGTTATTAGTGGAGTCCCTCAGAGCTCAGTGTTGGGTCCATTATTGTTTTCTGTATTTATAAATGATATTGATGATGGTATATCAAGCTTAATGTCCAAGTTTGTAGACGATACAAAGGTTGGCAGGGTTGTCAAGGACACTATTGACACTATGCTGCTGCAACAGGATCTGGAAATGTTGAGCAGATGGGCTGAGAGGTGGCAAATGAAGTTTAACATTGACAAATGTAAAGTACTACACATGGGAAACAGCAACCCCCAGAGCAACGTATCAACTCTGTGGTACTACACTGACAGTGGTAGAGAATGAAAGGGACTTGGGGGTGGTTGTGCAGGCGGATATGAAGTTTTCTGACCAGTGCAGACGGGCTGCAAGAGTAGCTCATGGAGTATTGTCAATGATATACAGGAATTTTTTCAGCAGGGATAAGGAGGTGATTATTCCCTTGTATAAGGCAATGGTCAGGCCACACATAGAGAAGGATGCACAAATTGGAGCAGTGTGGCATTGGAGGCAAATTGCAGATATGGATAAAGAGGTGATTGAGGGGGAGAAGACAGTTATTTGTTATTATTTGGCTTTTTAGGAGCATTAGCAACTAAGACCATATTGCTCCAGGATATGCAGTGGTCATTCCCTGACCTTTCCGCATCCTCCGTATGTGGTGGTGATGGGCTCGAACCCCGGTCTAATCAAGAAGCGTGTGCAACGCACTGCTGCTCCTTCTCACCTGGCTATGGAGGCGCCTGGAGAAAACAGAGTGGTAATCAATGGACACTGCTCATCGTGACTAATCTTATTAGTGGAGTCCCTCAGGGTTCAGTGTTGGGTCCATTACTGTTTTCTATAATTATAAATGATATTGATGATGGTATGTCAAGCTTAATATCCAAGTTTGCAGACGATACAAAGGTTGACATGGTTGTCAAGGACACTACTGACACTATGCTGCTGTAACAGGATCTGGAAAGGTTGAGCAGATGGGCTGAGGAGTGGCAAATGAAGTTTAACATTGACAAATGTAAAATACTACATATGGGAAACAGCAACTCCACAGCAACGTATCAATTTGATGATGTTGCCAACAGCATCTGTGGTACTACTCTGACAGTGGTAGAGAATGAAAAGTACCTGGGGGTAATTGTGCAGACAGGCTGCAAGGGTAGCTCCTGGTGTCTTGTTAATGATATACAGGAATTTTTCTACAAGAATAAGGAGGTGATTATTCCCTTGTATAAGGCAATGGTCAGGCCACACCTTGAGTACTGTATACAGGTCTGGAGGCCTCATTTCAAGAAGGATGTAGAGCTGCTGGAACGAGTACAGAGAAGGGCAACAAGATTAGTGAATGGAACAAAGGCTCTTACGAAGAAAGGCTTAGGTTTTGCAAATTACAGTGTCTGGAGACTAGGCACCGGCGAGGTGATCTGATAGAGGTGTATAAAGCCTTGAATGGTTTAAGCATGCTCAATGCTGATGGGATTCTTCCTCTTGCTCAGAATAAGCACCTGAGAGGGCATAGATTCAGATTGAGGAAAGACAGATGTAGGATAGATGTGTGGAAGTTTGCCTTTAGCCAGCAGGTAGTTGGTTGGTGGAACAGACTTCCATATCTTGTTGTAAGTTGATAGCCTAAATAAATTTAAGGCTCAGCTGAACAGGTATTTCGAACGAACAGAGGGGTGAAATGGAAGTGGGTTTTTTTTTCTTTTTTTTTTGGCTGATGCTGCATAAGCTTGCTTTCTTGCATCATATGCCTCTACTAATGCTAATATCTCTGTGAATGAAATCTAATAAAAAGACTCCACTTGATATACCTAATTGCCATAAATTTCCCAAAGGGTAAAATGTGTAATTAATGGAAATCTGAGAAATCATGCTAATGGCAATCATGACAACCAAACATACATTTTATTGCATTTATGCGTAGAAACTGATATGACAATTTAATGTAATAGTATTATGCACTGTACTTCAGCAAATTAAGTCCTCAATATTTTGTTGTTCCTCCTTGAGCTGCAATTACAGTCTTGCAACAATCTGGCTTACAGTTAATCAATTTCTGGATGTACAGTTGCCCAATTTTGTGATACTGCACCCTTACAATGCTCTCCTGCAGCTGAATCTTACTTGTTGACCTTCTTCTGGACAATTCTAGACAACATTATGTACCAGCAATTTTCAATAGGATTCAAATGAGAACTGTTGCCGGGCCAGTCCAACACTGTAATGCCAGCATTTCTGAGATATGCTTGCATTATAGGAGATAAGTATTTCTCCTTAAGGGAGAAAAACGAGGGAAAACATTGGTGTAAGTATGTTTTAAGCAATGAGACAAGAAGACAAATTCATCATTCAATCTAAATAGCATAGAACTTACAAATTTTGCTGTGTGGCATGGTGCCGAGTCCTGTTGAAAAATGCAGTTTTGGACGTCTGTGTGGTGATCCCTAATAACGGATTTCAGGCACTCCTCCAAGATAGCAGTGTAGGTTTCTGCATTCACCGTTCTGTTAATAAACTGAATTTGCCCTACCCCTTTGCTTGTTATGCATCCCCATACCATCTGACAGGCAAAGAACTTTACAGTTGGTGTTATGCAGTTAGGATGACATGCCTCCAATTTTCATCTGACATATAACCTCCCATCCGAGCAATGCTGGTTGAATTTCGATTTGTCAGAAAAGATGGTGTTCCATTGCTCTTTTGTCTAGGAAACATGCATTTTAGCCCAAGCAAGTCACTTCTTCCTCATTTTTTGGGACAACAAAGGCATGCAAGACCACATTCCGAAAGCAGTCTTTGGATAGTTTCAACACCAGAAGTCATCTTAAAGTTCAGTTTTAGATCATGAGCACTAGCATGGCAATTACAAAGGCATAGCTGTTTCAAATATCGATCTTGGGAAGGCGTAGTCACTCTCTTATGGACTGATCCAGGTCTCTTCACATCACCAGTTTAATGCTTTAATTTCAGCACCCGGGACACTGTTGACTGGAGGTAGCCTATTTTATCAGCGATAGCACACATAGAAATCCCTTCCTGGGGCAGAGCAGCAGCTACACTTTTTTTTCTTGGTGTCAACTGAACATATGGAACCATGCTTAAACCTCCACAAAGCAGGATACTAATAAGCAAGTATATGCTTTCAATGCCGTATTTATAGAAACAGCTGGTGAAGTACCCTGCAATTACTGCCTCAATAAAAAAATATTAAGGCCAGGATATAGGGGATAGGACCTTTAAAATACTCATTTTCTTCAAACAGTGGACTCTTATATGACTGATATGCTTTACAAAAGTTAATTTTTTGTCAAAAACAAGTCCTAATAAACAGGCACTACTTTTAACTGAGATGATCTGTTTGGGGTCAGGATGAAGATTCCTTTTTCTGCAGAAATGTACACACAGTCTTTTGTACAGAAATTCTATATCCATTTCTTTCTGTCCATTTTATGACTTTGTTTATGGCAACTTGTAATTGTTGTTCTATTGTCCTCATATGCTGTGCTTGATAAGTAATGCTGAAACCATCAGCATTATTAGTTGTAAAGATGTTGTTTGGGATTTGTTCTATTATTGTGCTGACGTGGACTGCAAAAAGTGTGGCAGTTAGTACAGATCCTTGAGGGACCTTCCTGATAATGTTTTAAAAAATGTATTGTTCATTTGAACTTGGAAGATCCGATTCTTAAAGAAATTGCATATGTAGAGGGGTAGATGTCCTCTAAAGCCAAGTTGATGTAACCTTCTAAGAATATCACAGTGCCACGTGGTATCATAAACCTTCTCAATATCAAACTTAACTACGATGATGTTTTCTGAGAAAAGAGTTTTATACTTGATTTTTTCAGTTGTGTAAGTACATCTAAGGTACAGAGATTTTTCCGAAAGCTATATTGTGCTGGGTAGAGAAGATCATTATTTTCTGGATACGATGTTAGTCCATTATTGACCATTTTCTCTAAGGTCTTGCTTAAGCAGCTAGACAAGGCTATGGGGGCAATAGTTCTGTGGATCTGATAGGTCTTTTCCCTATTTTCAGAAAGCTAGTATTACTGCACGGTGCCATTTGTCTGGAAATGAATTTGAGGTATATCTTGTTGAATAGATCTAACAGGCTAATTGGGATTGTTCATCTAATTGCTGTATCATTCCATAATGTATTTCATCAGGACCAACTGCACTGTGTTTCGCCTGTAGCAGAGTTTTAGTTCTGCTACTGTGAGCGGCAAGTTGTATTGTTCGCAGTGATTGCTGAAAAAGTTTAGTTTTATTTTTTCGACTTGATTCTTTTAGGTTTTGAAAGTGGTTAAGTATGCACAATTAGCAGATGTATTGGCAAAATTTTCACCAAGCACATTGAATATATCTAAGGTATTTATAACCAACTGTCCTTTCCAATTCAGCAATTGACAGGGGTTTATTTGAGAATTGTTTGTCATCTTTCTGACCTTTTTCGAGATAAATGTAGCTGGTGTGGAAATGTTTATAGTGGATACGAATTTCATCCAAGTGGCTTTTTTGATGATTTTTTATACTTTCCTGACCTTAGCTCTCTTAAATTGTATCAGATTGTCTGTTGTTGGATTTTTGTGAAAGAAGTTCCAGGCTCTGTCTCTTTTTTAGCTTCCTGGCACTCTTTGTTCCAACATGGTTTTGGATATATTCTAATGTTAGATGTTTTAGGTATTGTCTTTTCTGCTGCTTGAAGAATATTATTTGTGACATAAGCCACTGATGTTTCTGCTGATTCTTGTTTAATAATGTTGTGGTCTAAACTTGGCTAGTATCCTGAATGTTTCCCAATCTGCATCATATATTTTCCATCTGGAATGCCTACTAGCTTGGCATGGTGTTTTCTTCATGATTTTCGAAATTATGGGGCAGCGGTCAATGCTCAATGGATTCGCGTGCACGCCCTATTGTATCCCCAGGAACAGTGTTGGGGAACAGATTGTTAAGTCTATTGCAGAACTGCTTTTTGATTCAAAGTAGAAATGTGTATGTGCCGTCATTCAAAATCATGAGGTGGTTCTAAACTATTAATTTTTCGATTTGCTTTCCCTTCTGGTCTATTTTGGGATCGCCCCAGAGTAGGTGATGTCCGTTTAGGTCACCTAAAATGCAGAATGGAGATGGTAGTTGAGTGATTAGCTCTTTTAAATCTTTCATTAGGAATTATTGATTAGGGGTAGATATATTGAGGTTATGGTAATATTGAAGCTTATTACTAGAGGGGCTGTGACTGCATCTAATGGCATGTTCAATAATATTGTTTAGGAAAGTACATGCCTGTACTAATATTGCAGCTCCTCCTTGTGTTGTTCCATCCGACATGCAATTCTTTCTACATGTGGTATAATTTCTGATTGTATTGTTGTCTTGTGGTTTTAAATAGGTTTCTTGTAGGCAGATACTCAGTGGATGGTACTGGGTAATGAGGTCTATAATATCATTAATTTTTGAGCAAAAACCTCGACAGTTCCACTGGATAATCATATCATCATTTGGGGTTGGATGATCCCTCAGATTGTTTCCTTAGGACTGTTTTGGCTTTGTCAGCCTTGGTTTTGTCTTTCTTTGGAAAATAGGGTCTTCCAATATCCATTTCTTCTTCAATGAAAATTTTGAGAATGGGTTCTTCTCCGTGGTTTCTTATCTCTATGTCCATTTGTTCTGCCATATTTTTTTTCTGTATCACTTATCCTTTAATTGTTCCTTTTAATTCTTCTTACACTTTCTGCATTACCTGGTAGGAAAGATAAAGGTGTATTGATCATTTTTATCTTGTTTTTGTGATGGAGATGGTTTGTAAAACTCACAAACCCATTCCAAGATGGATTCTCTTGGGGGAATTGTAACATCTGTTTGTGTTCCACAACATTTTGAATTAGGCAGTTTCATTCCCAGAGTCTTTTTGAATGTGGTAACCTGAGCATAAGAAGGTTTGTTTGCTATGTTCATTGTAATCGCTTATTCAGCTTCTTGATATGAAACTTCATTTTCTGCTTTATATTTTGTATTCTTTTTTCTTTCTTCCAGATCTCACATTCTCTTGAATATGCTATATGGTCCCCTTTACAATCTGCACATTTGTGGTTTCCAGCTGGGCAAATAGAAGGGGCATGTTCTTGAGAACCACAGTTTGCACACGTTTCTTTACCTCTGCATACGGTCTGTGAGTGGCAAAACTTCTGACAATTGAAACATCGCAGAGGATTTGAGATGTGTGGTCTGATATTGCAGTGCAGGTATCCTGCTTTTACTGATATGGGTGGCTTCTGCGTGTTAAAAGTGAGAATCAGATTCTTGGTGGGGGTTATTTTCCCTTCTTTTTTAATTGTAATTCTTTTAACACTAATGACTCTTTGTTCCTGAAGTTTCACTTTGAATTTCCTCTTCGGGCACATGAAGGTCCCATTCCACAAAGACACCTTTTGAGGTATTTAATGTATTATGTGAGGATACTGTTACTGGTATTCCTGCAAAGGGTGTCATTTGTAACAATCTTTTGGAATGTAACAATCTTATGGAATAGCGGGATGGAGGATAAACAACCTACCTAAGCTAAGCACCCCTCCTTGATGACACAAAACAATCAGAAAGAAAATGCCTCCACAATAATCACCCAATCACAGAACTCTACCATATAATCACTCCATTTTACGACCACGCCCACTGAATGAGTACAACCACAGCACTGAGCGGGAGGTGCCTTCACCCATCAATCACCGCCATCTTTCGTAGCTTTCACCGGTGTACCCTATACTGGAGCCAGCTAAAAAAAAAAATTTTTTTTTTTTTTTTTTTTGGCTCTCCTTGGATACCTGGGCTACCTCAGGGTTCATCCCACCAGAGCTTTCTTCTCTCCTAATGTATCCCGGCCTGCCTCCCCGGGGTAGTGACAGAAACTGGAGTGTTAATGGCTCACCACAAGCCCCCAGGATGGCTAAGTGGCCAGAGGAACAAACAAAACCAACACTAACACACATGCTCTGGCCTTATGCAGCATATTGTATTCTACACAGAGTAAAAATGCAGAGTTGAGGAGACCCCCGGTGCTGCCTGGCAAAAAACACTGTCACTATAATCGATATCTAATCAGGAAATGACCTATGTAATTATTTACCTTATTATTTATACCATATACCTTATTTACCTACATTTACATAGGTCACTTAGGAATGGGCCTTTTGCTTCAAGTTTCATAATGCATGAGAAATACTGCTGCATCCAAAAGAGCAGGATTAAAATATTTAACTGAAATATTTACGAACTATACAAATATTTTAAATATTTACAAAATATATTTACAAATATATAATATTCATTAATGTACAAAAAAAAATGTTACAATAGCACGTTTGATGCTACGGCATCATTTGATGCCAATTAGATAGTGAAGCATGTGCACGAGGTGGTGGTATATGGAGGCAGTTAATAATTAATTGCATTTGTAGTGACGTAATTGCCTCACTCTCTTCTCCCATTGGTTCGAATAAATATCATTAGGAGGAAAACTTTTTTAATGTATAGAGAGATGATGATAATAATAATAGTAATAATAATAATAATATAACAATCAACCACCCCTTGTACTTGGTGCCAGTACCCATGAGGCGAAATAAAAATATCATAAAGGAAAAAAGTTCACAATAATAATTACGGGGTACATTTAGCCCAGTTGTTATGAGGGTAGACCACTAGTGAGATGGACCCAAGTACAAATCTCAATGCGATTAAAAAAAAAAAAAAAAAAAAAAATGAGGGGGGGGGGGGGGATCGTGAAAGTCACTGCATTGCATCTAGCTCCCCAAAGGTCATTGTGATGTCTGATTCATAGACAGAAGTCATCCGGAGTCACTCCCATTAACTGCCACCTACCACTGCATGCAAAAGCTAAACAGGTCCACTCTACAGATCAATTATGTCAAAGAGAAATAACAAACACATTGCATCAGGTAGGAGCAGGATAAAGTCATTGTGTTCAGGTCTTAGGCAGAGGGGTTGTTTTGAAAAGTTGGAGACAAGTCTCCGGAGGAACACAGAGCAGGTGACGATCCCCAGTATGTCTACCACTAAGGAATGGCAAGACAATCCAGCCCAACCAGTTGGAACTGCTTCCTGTGACCACCCAGAAAGGTAAAATAGCCAATGCATAAGGTGGAGCATCGAAATGAATTGTTCATCATGTGAGCATACTATGACGAAATGAAACTAGAGACCAAGATGGCAACTTACAGGACGAACTACACACCAAGTAGTTGGAGCATTTCCCAACTGTTCAGATCACTGAACGGCAAATAGCAGACCAGAGATGGACCATCATTCTGAAGAACCTGATAGCTCCTAAAATCTTGGAAAATTTCATGCAAGATATAAGTAACCAACTATAAAAAACAAGGAATATGGGCACAACAAAATCAGAACTGCCAAGAGGAACAGCAAGTACAAGAAATATAACCCAGAGCAGCTGATGTGTAAACAGACCAGTTCAAGATGTCCAGAATAATGGAAGAAGACTCTAGCAGAGTTTTATGGAATGGACCCCCACAAAGACCTAAACCATACCAAAGCATAGACCCAACAGAATCCTGTGGAAAGTCCCAGACTACCTCAATCGGTGAATAATACTGGATTACTTCATCAGCAACAAAGTAACACCAGATACTATCTGCACAGCTCTTTACTGTACCACTTAGTAGCCGCTAGAATCAACAGAAGAGAAACCAGACACCAACAGAAAACAAAATGCAAAGACAAGGAACTACCAGCCTGGGAGAGAAGGCCACAGCTGAAGATAGAAGAGCTAAGAGTAAAGGTAGGCCAACTGATCCAGTACCAATGTGATAACAGAAGTAAGAAGCTGATCAGAAAAGTGAAGAACAACCTCAAGAAAGACATCTTCCACAGAAAATGAGACCTACAATCAGAGGATCGAAGAATACCTGGGAACCCTCAAGCAGAACCTCCTTGCACTTTGTAAGAGACTTTGCCGACATAGCGAGAATGACCAGAGGAAAACAGACAACTAGATATTTGGTGAAAACCAGAGAATCCTCTACAGGCACTTTAGACAAGAGGAGGGCTATGGACCTCCTGACCAGAAGGCACTCAAGACATTTTGGGTTACTTGTGGAGCAAGAAAATTAGCCATAACAGCCATGTCCCCTTGCATAGACCTAGAATAGAAGAAAACAAAGAACATATAAGAGATGACAGATCGGGAGATTTGGAAGAAAGAAGTTCATCAGTCCCACAATTGGCAAATCCCAGGAATAGATAATATCCATTCTCACGTACTGCTACAAATAGTTCAGCTGAACATAAAAGCAAATCATATAAAAGATATGACAACTTTCACATTTTCATCCTACCTTATGTTGTTTCTTTTGTTACGTTTTACTTAGGTTTTTAATAGAGAAACTATAGAAAAGATTACCTTGAAAAGGATTTTAACCTTTGAGAGAAAATTGCATTGGACACGTATTATGTTTTAAAAGTTTTTACAGTCACTGCAGCATGTGCTTTTACAGAAGTCGCCAGTGTGATTTTGGGATAAGTATCAAGGAATAGTTGAAAATGGAAAACTAAAAAATTTCTTTAACTCTGCCATTATAGTGGAAAATAATATACTCAATTCAGTAAAATGAGTTAAATTTTACTGAATTGAGTTAAGAAAAAGTACTGACAGGTTATCCTGTGAATCCTACCAATCCTTTCTAGGTAAAGAAGGGCAATCTTTTTTCCAATTCTGTATACTAACAGAATGTATGATAAGGAAGGACAGAACCACAAGTTAATACCCAATAAACCAATGGTCAAAATCAAAAATAACACTCAACATATTGATGTAAAAACATTTATTTAATTAATAGCTTCCTGTACAATCATACCGAAAAATATATTACATACCTGCATCTTAGGGAGTCTTCATTCATAGCATGAGAAGGCTAAAATACAGTAGTGCTTAGATAATTCCAAATTGCTTGATTCAAAATATTGCTTATTTCAAATTTTATTTTTACCCATTAGGCCTGCTATTCCATTTAACATTATGATCAGTAAGAAATTTATCTTTAATTAAAAAAGGGGAACATAAGTTGCTGGATAATTTGAAGTCAGTCAGCCAATTTTATTGTTAAGAATTTGCTGTGCCATATTTATTATTTGCCTAATTATAAATTTTTCACTACAATAAACATGAATTCTACTAAATTCATGTTTAGCAGAATTCTTTGCTACTAGAGGGAATTAGTGACTGCCATTGATTATTTGTCCAATCTATTACAAATCATTTAAATGGCATTCATTTGAACAGAGCTGGTGCAAGGATTTTTGCCAGTATCATTGAGGATACCTTAAGGGTTCAGGAAAATTGCTAGTTAGAAGGGAGAAGGATAATACTGATCCATGTTTATCTGATGAAATGGGTCAAAGTCATGCATGCCTTGGTCTCAGGAATTCTTGTTTGTTTGTTGCTGCAACAGCCGATGTTGGCAAGATACTCAGAGGGTAGCAACATTTCAAACGAGCGGGATGCAAAAGGTAGGGAAACAAGCCTGAATAACTTCAAGGTGTGTGTCAGGGTAATAAACTATAGAAGAATACTTAGTCTTAACTGTGTCTACAGTAATTTCAGAAGTGTTGTCAATAAAATGGCTGAAATTGAATTTCTAATTAGGATTAATAATGCTGACATAATAGAGTTAATGGAAATGTGGTGCCACCAGAAAATTGGGAATAATAAGTTCCACTATGGTATGTATAATGTATTTAGGAAAGATAGGGAAGATGTGGTGGTGTCATGCTTCTTAACAAAAGCAAACCAAGTGTGAAAACAGCTTTTGCTGAGTCTGAAGTTACATCTGCCAGCAGATAGAATCTGTTTGGTGTGAGTTAAGTGAAAGCAGAAGTATAATGAGAGTGGGAGTAATCTACAGATCAGAATATCGTGAAAAGTATGATGAGAGTCTCTACATGGAGATGGAATGAACAGGCAGGCATGAATGTCTTATTATGGGTGATTTCAATCCACTCCAGATTGACTGGAATAAGTGGGAGAAGGAACTCACATGGAAAAATTTTTTTTTAAATTAACTTGATTATTATTTGTACTAGCATGTTAGAAAAAATACCAGGGATGAGAATATTCTTTAGCTCATCATTATCCGTGAATCAGATGACATCACAGGGCTTAAAGTACATGAACCATTTTCCAGTAGTGATGACACAATCGTCAGTTGGAAGATGAAAGATGCTGCAATAGTTAAGGGCACGGTTTTAATTTCAGAAGATGGGACTTAGTTTAAGGTGCTATATGGCACCTATTAATTGGGCATATTGCAGAGTGAGGGTGAATACATTTTTATTCTGGAATACCTTTAAAGCAGAAATCACAAAGCCATGAACACTACCTTTAAGAAAATATTGCAGGAGGAGGATTCTGAAATGGATGAATGCGGAGCTGGCTACACAAACAAAACAGAACAGAGCAGAGCAGAGCAGAAAAAGATAGCATGGGATAGTTACAGAGCAACGAAAATTACTGAAGCCTACAAGAGGTACAAGTTGATCTGTAATAGTACTTTAAATAAGGTTAGGGAGGCTAAGGCTGCAAATGAGAAAGAATTGGCAAAGAGAGAAAAGAATGGCGACAAGGAATTTTTCCACATATGAGAATACAACGAAGCAGAAAGCAAATAAGATTGGACCCTTGTGCACTAAGAAGTAATAGCGGTCAGATTTCTAATAGTCTGATTTGAACGAGATTTATGATGGCTCTATACATCTTTCTAAAAGGCACAAATATAAAATTTCCTGAAAATTCAATTCATTGGGAAAGTTATTACATGAGGATGAAGAAAAAAAAAAAAAATAATAATTGCTCCATTCCTACATTCCAATTTTAATAAAATTTGGAACAGCTCGTTTTTTTTTTTTTTTTTTTAACGTAGAATGCGCCTCCGTAGCCAGGTGGGCAGGAGCAGAGTGCGTAGCACACGCTTCTTGATTAGACCAGGGTGTTCGAGCCCGTGACCACCGAATATGGAAAGGTCAAGGAATGACCATCGCATATCCCCGGAGCAATATGGCCTTAGTTGCTAATCTCCTAAAAAAAGCCAAATAACAACATAAATACGTAGAAATATAAAATTTCATGAAAATCCATCCACTGGGAGTTGAGCTGTTACATGCAGATAAACAAGGTAGGTGAAGTCAATAGGCATGTTACACATATATGCTAATGCACCTGGGGGGGGGGTTGGATAATTCAAAGTAAATTATCCAAACTCTGATATGTTTACATTTACATAACTTCATAATTTTAAAATTATTAAGTATTAGACTTAGAAGTATTACAATTTTAAAATTAAATAATAAATATAAATTTCCTCATATATACATATATATATATATATATATATACCATAATTAAATAAGTTATAGTGCAAGAACCCTCCATAGTTTGAAAATCGAGGCAGACCCCAGCCGACCGTACTCCCGTTAAAAATGAAAAAACATATATAATAGGTTAATTAATATAATATAATATAATATAATAAGCCTTACGTGGGAAAAGGTATTTTGCAAGGGACTTTTTCGAGGGCTAAACCCCTACAAAATATCCAACCCTAGTTAGGCTGAGCTATCAGTTTCTGTTGTCATCTGCCTGTATAACTAAGACCAAAAAGAGTCCATAATGATGGATAATAATATTAAAAGGAGAACTAAGTAAGCCATATAAGTACTAGGCAAGCTAACCATTAAGGGGGTATGTGTAAATGGTAATTTATAAGTATACAGGCTGGATGACATTTAGCCCGACCGATAGCTGCGAAAACATAAGCACAACTGAGAACCAATTGATTGCAGAATAAGGCTAAATTAGCTAACATAAGGAGAACGGAAAGCAGTATAGGTAAAGAAATAGTACCTCACTCCCCCTCGAATTACTCTAATAGTTCGTGAGGTATGAAAAAAGGCAAGAGGATAGATAAAAGTAAAAAGCGAAAGAAAAGCAAATAATCAATCATACTTCGGATATTACCGGGGGCGTAACTTCCCGACCCTAAAAGGTAGGGATCCTGGTAAGGTAGTAAGAGCCGGTGAAAGATATCAATAAAATGAGTAAGTACAAAATGGAATGGCTAATTCCTACTTCATATTAGCGCTAAATTATACCTACGTAAATATGTCAAGTAGTGTCGAACCTATAAAGTAGAATGCTAAGCGTTAAATCGATAAAGAACACGGGGTGGTACGAGGTACCCGTATAGTAACCCCAACGACGATACTAAGATCCATACGTTACCATAGCCAGTAGCAGAAACAACTAAAAGCCTGTAAGTCTAAGTGATAGTGCAGCGGTTATATACGACTGTAACCAGTCGTATATAACCGCTGCACTGTCAGCGCCACCTAATTTGTGTCAAATATCTACTGACGGCCTAAATTAAGATAAATAAAAGTAAAACAGACGCCCTCTTTAGTAGTGAAAGCAAATCTAATAAATTCTCAGATGGAGAAGATAAAACAAAGTAGGAGAAGAGAAACGAATTAATTCCTACTGTAAAAACCCATATAGGTATGACTTTTTTAATGAGTGTAAGCTATATATAGCGTGTTAATACAGCAGTACCTAGTATGTACATGTAAATACATAGGCTAAGCAGTAACAGCCACGCTCAATCGATACCAATGTATAAAACCAGCTACTCATATAACCTTATACCAATATATTAATTCCATTAAAACTGAGAAAATATTCCAACTAAGTATAATTCAGAGTTAGGTATGCCAAATGGCTTCCAGAGTATCCAACTTGTTTAAATTATCGTGATATTTATTTAGGGCTATGGACAAGGCAGTATTCATATGCTTAATAATGAAATTATGCGGGTAACCATTATCTAATAATTTATGCTTGAGATCGATAAGTGCGTCACTTGTATTATTACAGATCTTTACTCTTCTGATACATTGCGCCACTATCCATATTTAACATGCAATATTTTATGTTATTTTATTTTAACATTTTAAACGGAGTAATATTACGATCATCTGTAGAGGCCTCTATAGCCAAGTGGTCAAGAGTGTAATAGCACCTGCTGTTTGAGTAGACTGGGGTTCAAGCCCCTGACTACTAAATACAATCAACCTGCACTGGACTAGTGCTGCACATTATGGTCTATTTCCCTGAGCATGATATGTTTAGGTATCCTCCATCCTGCAGTGGATTAACAATGGCCACAGATTTATTTATTTATTCATCTGTTATTATTTACATTCAGCATGAACTGCAGAGCACACTGACAACAAATTTTCACAATAGGTACATAATGTATAGTCTATTAAGCTACTGGTTAAGAAAAAATGGGTAAAAATGCATTTAAGCTGGCACAGTCCTGACAACTAAACACGAAACTATGTGACTTACTTTTGACAAAGGCTAGGAGGAGTGGTGCCAACAGTGATTGGCAGACACAAGCCACATCCCACATGCTGCTTTCCTCTCCACGTGGGCATGGAACTAAGCTTTTGGCTGTTGTTCGATAAGGTCTATGACAATGTTTTCTCTTCTATGGAATAAGGTCTATGACAATGTTTTCTCTTCTATGGAATAAGGTCTATGACAATGTTTTCTCTTCTATGGAATAAGGTCTATGACAATGTTTCCTCTTTCTATGGCATTCAGAGTACAGTGATATCGTACATACACAGAAGCAAGCTGTAATTATAGAAAATCGACAGCTAAAAGCAAGCTGTAGTTAGAGAAAATGGATGGCTAGCAGCAAGATGAAATTATAGAAAATGGATGGCCAGTGATATCGTCAACTGAACGAACAGTAGAAACCAGAACAGGGTGTGCACTCCACTATCGGTGAGAAGAAAAGGAAGAAGGCAGCAATTGACTGTGATATACTGTTGATTACGAAAAAAAAAAAATTTTACGCATGAATCAGTCCCAAATTGGTGACGTAAAGTAATTTCAGTGTACGGTATCACTGTTTGTCAAATGCCATAGAAAGAAAGATTGACTTCAACCCAGAGAAGAGGAAACACTGTGATAGACTTTATTGAACAACAGAAGAAAGCTGTTGTCATGCAAAAAGTGGAGAGGGAAGTGGTTTGTGTTATCTAGCTTGTTTCTGCCAATCACTGTTGGCGCCACTCCACCTTGCCTTCACCAAAGGTAAGTCACATAGTTTCACGTTAATCGTCAGGACTGCCAACTTAAATGCATTTATGCGTAAAAATTTTTTACCTCTATGAAGCAAACTGTTGTTTAATTTTGATTAGAGTCTACTTTGTGTATAATCATGTCCTTCATTGAACACATTGGAAATTTGTTTTTAGATCATTAGTAATTAGTTAATCAGACCATGTATAGTTCAATACTTTTAACTTATTATCTCCTCGAGGTAGTATTACCAAAATATTATCTATCATGTCTTTAACCGATTGGATGATCTTTATAATAATAATAATATTAACTTAATGCATAATACCCATCATGGCTGGATACCTGGGGCTAATACCCAAGACCAATTATTGGAATAAGTTACTCCCAGAAGGCTGACAGCTTGAGTAAACATACGTTTCTCCTCATATATCAGCTGGATAGTTACCTATGTGAGAAGAAAAATGCATAGGTAGTTTATTTGCCCATTTCCTTTTTTATATGTATTTTATTTTCTATTTCTGTTATTTATTCTTTTTTTTATTGTACTTTATTAGAATTTATCCATTTATTTTTGGATAGTGCAGCTTCCTTGTACTCAATCACTAATACTAATATCTAAAATTTATTTTTGTTATTATCTGAATAGAAAATTTTGTTCATCAATTTGAGTTAACTAGAGCAGAATTTAGTGAGCTAGACTGCCTGCTTACAGATATTCAAAGGATATTCAAGGATATTCAAATTTATCCTTAAACAGTGACCCGAAGACAACTCAACTCCAATATGCTAATACTCGAGATCTCTGCGGGTAATAGCTATTCTTTGCAGTTCAAACAGCAGAGTTGAATGTGCTTAGAGTTTGTCTGCCTATCTAGAAACACAAAATTTTATTCTTCCAGATACAGACTATGACTATGGCTATTGCTATTTCTTTGTAGTTGAAACAGAAGAGTTAAATGTGCTTAGGATATGTGTGACATAGCTGAGGGGTCAGGTATGAGGGACGAAAAGTAGTATATTTGCTTTGGGTGACCATGGCTCAAGTAACCATGATTGTTAAATATGGTGCCATCCTTGTATTCTTTATCATGTGAATGATAAAGAGTTTAAATTTAATTAATTGTGCTTAAATTAACTTAAATTAGTTTAAATTAATTGTGCTTAGAACACACTCAGCTGTCAAAGAAACAACCACAAACTTTTCTTTCAGACCTGACACCATCTAAGCTATGCCAGGCTTGAATTTCTGAAATAGTATTATTTAAGGAAAAAAGCTAAATCTCAAGAAAACCATAATCTATAATTTACCTGCAGAACTGGTTAAATTAGTGTAATATGACAAAAACTGTTTTTGTCATATTACACTAATTTAACCAGTTCTGCAGGTAAAACAGTGTCATCCTAAAACAAAAATAAATCAAAATATTAATTACTAAATCAAATTTAGAATTAAAAATCTGATAAATGAAAATTTGACAATTTAAAAAGAAATATACTTCAAGAGAGAGAAAATTTGAAGATTTAAAAAGAAATATACTTCAAGAGAGAGGCATTCTCAAAGACACTATCCATGATAAATCGTAGATCATTTGTAATTGTTCTTCCTCTTTCTGTATGCTGTTCAAATTTCGTTTTTACAGCAGATTTGGATAAGCATTCCTATATCAAAAGAGTGAATAGGGTAAGTTCTAATCATAATGATAATAGCTCTCTTCTATATAAAAACAATCATACTGACAATCAATTAAACAATCAAACAGAGAACCACTTTTTGTATTTTCTAGATTATATAGAAATTAATTTCTAAAAATTGGCTGCCAAGCTTATTCTTTACAAGATTTAAAAATAAAATTATGAATTTATGTATTTTTTATTGCTTAATCATACGGAAAGATGAAACAACTTCAAATAAGAATTTTAATGAAAGTATCAATAATACTGAGTTTAAAAGCAATTCATGTAAGAAATTAAATGAAATGAATTTAAGACCATTGCAGTATATGGACGCCGACCGGGCTAGCCGAGTGGGTAAAGTACCTACCCGGCAACCCAAAGGTCGCGGGTTCGATTCCCGCCTCGGGCTTGGATCAAAGTACTGCAAAAACCTTGGGAGGTGCAATATGGCCACAGAAGCCGATGCGACAACAACTACCAAAAAAAAAAAAAAAAAAAAAAAAAAAGTATATGGACAAATGCTACACTGGTGTGCAAAAGTTAAGGACTAATTAAGTTAAGGACAACGCTATTTCTAAAGGTTACGACAATAAAATCTTTACTTAAGGTACTCTTTACTGACGAGAGTAGATTCAGTCTCAGCAGCAATTCTGGATATCAGCTAATCTGGCGAGAGATTGGCACATGGCAACCTGCAAACATCACTGAAAGGGATTGATATGGTGATCAAGGCATTCTCGTCTGGGGAGGCGTTATCTTGGATGGATGTACACAACTCCAGATACTGGAAAGTGGTATTGTAACCGGTGCATGCTACTGTACTGAGGTAATCCTTCCCCATGTGCATCTGTTCCGAGGTGCCACTGGCCCCGAGTTCATGTTTATGGATGATAACACCACACCCCATCGTACTGCATCCCACTGAACACATATGGGACGCTCTGGAGATGCCTAGCGGTACGCTCACACCCACCAGAAAATGTTTACCAGCTGAAGATGGTGCTGACAGAGGAATGGACGATGTTACCACAAGAACTTATCAAAAATATTGTTCTAAGTATGGACAGGCTTATGGATGATAACACCACACCCCCATCACACTGCATCCCATCAAACACATATGGGATGCTCTGGAGATACCTAGCAGCACATACACACCCACCAGAAAATGTTCACCAGTTGAAGATGGTGCTGACATAGGAATGGACGATGTCACCACAAGAACTTATCAACAATATTGTTCTAAGTATGGACAGGCAGTGCAAAGCCTGCATTGATATTAGGGGTGGCGATATCTCCTACTGAGGACCACCTCTTCCCTTTGTTCCATCTTTGGCAGTAATGCATCTGTATCATGGCAGCCAGTGCTATGTTGACATTTTTGAATTAAGTCCCTCTGTACCGGTTTTTTTTTTTTTTTTTTCAGTTGTTGTGTCGGTGTTGTTTCCTTCATCATTTCTGTACTCATGAGATTCCTTTGATATGCTTTTCCCATATCCTGGCCACTCCTATGAGAAGCTACAGGCGAAAACCTGACTGGTACTTAAATTTTACGTGTTCTGTACTCACGGAATCTCGTGTACTCACGAGATTACTCACAATCTCATGTACTTACAACTGCAGGTTGGAAATTCTACTCTGGATATGAATTTCAATCAGGTCCCAGAAGCCATTTTGAAGTCTATAAGAGTTGATGATATGGGAGACTTCAATAACTCAGAGCTGAAGGAATGTAAAGCACAGTGAGTTATTGAAAATATAATTTAGACTATGTATAAATATAGTGCAAATGCATCAGGAATACATAGCTATATCTGAATAAATCAGATTATTAATAAAACGGCATCGTTTTAAGTTATATCTCATATTGTGAATACCTTCACAACGAGTTGCCATGATATTGCACTACTTCGAATAAGTAACGCTTCACCTAAGGAGAAGACTAATGTTACTTATTCTCAGATGGATACCACCACCCAGACGGCACCGTTTCAGGGCTATTTGGCCCTTCTTCGGTGGGTGGGTAGGTACCCGAGTGATGCAATGATGGCAAAACAGTTATGAAGTATAACTCCACAATATGAGAGATGCCTGATGGTGTATCATGTATTTAGACTCAAGCGTTTAGGGCATAAGCCTCAAGCTATGAAGGAGTCTAGACTATGTATAAATATAGTGCAAATGCATCAGGAATACATAGCTATATCTGAATAAATCAGATTATTAATAAAACTGATTTATTCAGATATAGCTATGTATTCCTGATGCATTTGCACTATATTTATACATAGTCTAGACTCCTTCATAGCTTGAGGCTTATGCCCTAAACGCTTGAGTCTAAATACATGATACACCATCAGGCATCTCTCATATTGTGGAGTTATACTTCATAACTGTTTTGCCATCATTGCATCACTCGGGTACCTACCCACCCACCGAAGAAGGGCCAAATAGCCCTGAAACGGTGCCGTCTGGGTGGTGGTATCCATCTGAGAATAAGTAACATTAGTCTTCTCCTTAGGTGAAGCGTTACTTATTCGAAGTAGTGCAATATCATGGCAACTCGTTGTGAAGGTATTCACAATATGAGATATAACTTAAAACGATGCCGTTTTATTAATAATCTGATTTATTCAGATATAGCTATGTATTCCTGATGCATTTGCACTATATTTATACATAGTCTAGACTCCTTCATAGCTTGAGGCTTATGCCCTAAACGCTTGAGTCTAAATACATGATACACCATCAGGCATCTCTCATATTGTGGAGTTATACTTCATAACTGTTTTGCCATCATTGCATCACTCGGGTACCTACCCACCCACCGAAGAAGGGCCAAATAGCCCTGAAACGGTGCCGTCTGGGTGGTGGTATCCATCTGAGAATAAGTAACATTAGTCTTCTCCTTAGGTGAAGCGTTACTTTTCGAAGTAGTGCAATATCATGGCAACTCGTTGTGAAGGTATTCACAATATGAGATATAACTTAAAACGATGCCGTTTTATTAATAATCTGATTTATTCAGATATAGCTATGTATTCCTGATGCATTTGCACTATATTTATACATAGTCTAGACTCCTTCATAGCTTGAGGCTTATGCCCTAAACGCTTGAGAAATATAATTTATTAAATTTTACTGCTTTTTCTCTTTGAGGTAAGTTATTGTTAATGTATTCCTTATTGACATATTGTTTTACTACTCAGTTTTAAGTAAAATTTAAAAAAATAGCTTTGCAAAGACAGACCTCATATTATTAGTATTAAAAGATAGTGAATCAGGTAATTGTAAATAGGAGGAAAACAAGATTTTTTTTTTTAATGAAAACACAAAAAAAACAGGAAGTTTTTTTGCAAATAGCAGGAAGTTTTTGTAAAGTCCACACTGTACTACATATTAAATTACACTGACAACATAAACATTCTAAAAGAAAATATACAAATAGGATTGTATACTGGAACATATGTTTTCAAACCTTTGAAGAGGACAAAGTCCTCTTCAAAAGTGTTTAGTCAATTCAGTTTATAACAATGGCTCTGTTGTCTAGACTTGACTGTCAGGAGCAATTTGGCTGAATATTCTGACACACACTCATCACTGCTATGAGGAATTGTTAAAATGACAAGCATCACATGAGATAGTATGTAATATTTTAAGTTTCCTTTTGCACTTTTCAGTTCCCTAACGAAGGACCACTGCACACCAATTCCTTCTTTCATAGTAGTGTGTTCTCACACTGAAACACACAACTCATACTGCAAAAAATCCATTGCTTCATATATTTCTTCATCTTTAATGACACCAAGATGTAGTTGAAACTTGCCAACAAAAAATTTAAATTGAAAATGATGCACTATAATGTGTAACTATCTAAGCAGTGCCAAATATTACCCTCAACTCTGCATGAGAGTAACCTTTGGCACTGCTTAGACAGGTACATGTTATAAGCAGTGCTAAAGGTTTCCCTCAACTCCATATGATGTTTCTGGTTGAAGATACAGACTTTATAAAGCCAGTCAGTGAGGGTAGTGTAGTGTAGTGTGTTGTTAGTGTTATGTGACTGGCCTCTTAGTAATTGGGACGTTGCAATCACCTGGAAATCTGCCTTTCAGAATTCATCTCTGGCACATGGAGCTGGGCCTCTACTATCTAGTAAGTAAACATGCTAGGATGCACCCTCAGGCTAAGTTAATTTACTTTTATGCCGGAGATTAAGTTAAGCAGATAAAAGTAATTTGATTTGGGTTTAATTTAGGGTTAATTTTATAAGGCTAAACTACATAAACTAATTCACTCTATCTTAAAAAAAAAGGAAATTGAAAGATCAAAGAGGAACAGAAGGCTAGAGAGGAGGAAGTAAGAGGCATCCCCCAAGGGAAAAAAAAAAAAAAAAAAGATTTGGGGTAAAGAGGGAAAGGGGTGCCCCTCTAAAGAAACAGCCCCCATAAGACATCAAGAGAACTTACGGTCAGAGGGACAGTTAGCTCCCTCTGACTGTAATTATAGGGAGAGTGGGAAGAAAAAGCTCTATAATGGTGATACCACAGAAACATGAGGTCACTCACATTCCACACTAAGGAATCACATCCTAGTGTTGGCAGGAAATCCTATCCCTCTAAGAGAGGGGTTGCCATTTTTTCCCTTGGAAGGATAATCCTTCCAAAGAAACAAATGGAAGCAGGGTTCCAAGGGGGTACGACCACCTGGGAATAACTAGAGATCCCAGTATCAGTGGTTCCCACCTGTCAAAAAGAGCAAAGAAGTTAGTTCCACACTGGCACAACATTACCAATGTCAGGTGTCAATTTTGTTTCCAAACCATTAAGAAACCAAGTCATAACTGAAATTACCCTATGAGAGGTTTCCAATATTCCCAAACCGGCTTTGTTGTTGTTGTTGTTATGGGTGTTTAATGGCACATAAACTACTATGGCTATAATGCGCCTATTCATTTTTTATATAGGGAAATCAAAAAAATTTTATAAAATCAGAAAAGATTTAAAAGTCTAATCTGTTTCAGAAAGTTGAAAAATTCAAAAATATTTGCCTTGTCACCAATGAGATTCTCTAAAGTTATTGGTTTATTAAGATTTACCAGTGATAGCAGGGTTGATGCTCTGTCTTGTCTATAGTAGGGGCAGTCAATGAGTATGTGTTTAACAGTCAGATTTATATAGCAATGTGGACACTGTGGTGGATCGTCTCCTCTAAGTAAATAAAGATGGGTTAGATGGGTATGACCTATTCTTGCCCTTGATAGGACTACTTCTTCTCGTCTTGATGTACGGATACTGGAGCACCAATTTTTTGGATCGTGTTTAAATTGAAAGAATTTATTATTTGTTTGAGAGTGCCATATTGTTGTCCATTCTGACAAGCATGCAGCTTGAATAGCTACTGCAAAGTCTGATGGCGGAACAGGGATATTAGTTAAGTCTAAGCTATTTGGATTTTTTGCGGCTTTATCAGCCAGTTCATTGCCCAAAATACCAGAATGTGCTGGAATCCAACAGAAGATGACCTGTTGACGGCGTTCTTCAATTTTTAGTAATGTTTCGTATTTCTTCTATAACAGGGTGAACTTTATCTGAGAAATTACATAAAGCCATGATTGAACTAAGCGAATCGGTGTAAATAACTGATTTTAAAGATCGATCAGCACAGAGATTTTGTAAGGCCAGTTTAATTGCATATATTTCAGCTGAAAAGATACTGAATTCAGGTGGAAGGGATACTGAAATAACGGTATTCGGAAACACTGCAGCTGCTCCAACATTTGAATTTGATTTAGAGCCATCTGTATAAATTGGGGAAAAATCAGAATATCTTTGAGTGTGAACTGCAAGAAGTTGTATGATATTAGATGCTTGTAAAATGTCTTTTCCCCATTGGCAGAGATAAGTGTCACAAGTCACCAGAGGAAGAGAAGCCCATGGTGGTTGACAGCAGGTTGCTACCTGTTGTACGGAATGAACGGAAAGATTCCAAACTTCCATCAGTTGAAGGAGACGAAGACCAGCTGGCATTACTATGCTAGGTTTATTTCTGAAGAGGTTTTCTAGTGGTGGATTGAACAAATATGACTGAATCGGATGCGAGGCACAGCTTTGTATCTTAACGGCATACTTTAGTAACAGTGTTTTTCTACGTAACGATAATGGGGGCTCGTGAGCACCAATATAGAGACTATGTTTGGGCGATGTTCTAAAAGCACCAAGTGCAATCCTCAAAGCACTGTGTTGAATGGGATCAAGCCAGCGTAATGCGCTCATTCTGGCAGAATCATAGATGGGAGCTCCATAATCAAGGCGGGATCTGATTAATGACCTGTATAGCCGAAGCAGAGAAGTACGATCTGCATCCCATGTTTGGGCAGATAAAGCTCTGAGTATGTTTAACTTTTTTAGACATGAAGTCCGTACATTTTTAATATGATCTAGGAAATTTAACTTATTGTCAAGGGTTAATCGTAGAAATCGGATGTTGCTGGTGACCGGGACAAAGACATTAGAAATTTGAAGTTCAGGATCTGGATGAAGTTTGCGTTGTCTACAGAAATGGATGGCAACTGTTTTCTGTTGTAAGAGCCGATAGCCGTTGAGGCTCGCCCATTGTTGAATTTTATTAAGTGATATCTGAAGCTGTCTTTCAATAGACCTCATGTTTTGAGAATGACAAGAGATGGAAAGGTCATCTGCATAAAGGTAAGTCTCAATTGTATTTGGAAGCTGCTTAGTAATAGAATCTATTCTCAGAGCAAAAAGAGTGGCACTCAGTACTGATCCCTGTGGAACACCTTCTTCGTGGATGAAAGTTGGGGAAAGGGCATGTTGATATCGAACTTGAAATGATCTAGTATGTAGAAAGTTCTGAATGAATATAGGAAGATTGCCTCGTAGTCCGAGAAATTAAAGATCACTAAGTATACCATACCGCCAGGTGGTATCAAAAGCCTTCTCTATGTCTATTGAAACCATTACTAGATGTTCATGTTTGACAAAAGCATTATGGATGGCAAATTCGGCCTTGACCATAAGATCTAAGCATGATCTGTTTTGGCGAAAGCCATATTGACAATGGCTCATTAGATGTTCCGACTCAATGATTCAGACGAGTCTTCTGTGGATAATTTTCTCAAGGATTTTACTGAGGCAGCTTGAGAGAGAGATATGGGTCTATAGCTATTTGGGTTGGATGGATCTTTTCCAGGCTTCAGGAATGCCAAAATTGTAGAGTGATGCCAAGATGCTGGAAAAACATTTTCTAAAAATATGCGATTGTAAAAGACCAGGAGGCAGCGCAGAGCTTTGTCATCAAGATGTTGTAGCATGACATAATAAATCCCATCTGGCCCAGCAGCACCATTGCGAGCTGTTCTAATGACATGTAAAAGTTCAGAATATTGCAGAGGTTTGTTATATGGGAGAAGACGGGTAGTTTGAAAATGAATAGCATGCTTTTCTTTAGTGTTTTTAATTCTTTGGAATGAGGTAGTATAGGCTGACATTGCTGAGATTTCTGCAAAAGTATTGCCTAAAGCATTGGCTATATCTACTGGATTAGAGAGATCTTTTCCATTCCAGGAGAGGATTGCAGAAGGTATGGTAGGAAACTTACCAGACAGCTGTCTAATTTTTTTCCATATTATTTTGGGATCGGTATTTCTGTGAAAAGTGGATGCAAAACGGGTCCAGGATTCTTTCTTTGCTTGTTTTTGTATGAAGCGTGCTTTTGCCCTTAATTTCTTATAATTAATGAGATTGACTGTGCTCGGACATTTCCGAAACAAATTCCAGGCTTTATTTTTTGCTCTCTTTGCTGTGGTGCATTTATCATTCCACCAGTAATTATAATGCTTTCGGCCCGGCGGATTTGATATTGGTATTGTGTCTTTAGCCACATTTAGATGCGACGTGATGTAATCTGCCACATCATCAATGTGCTGGAGGCGGATTTTTTCCTCATCGAGGTCAATTGATGATTGAAATTTTGCCCAGTCTGCTCGGACAAATTTCCACTTTCTGCAGGGTTGAATTGAGGGAGTCTTTGCTTTCAGAAAGTTGCATACTATTGGGAAGTGGTCACTGCCCATGGGATCGTTCATTACATACCACTCTATGGCTGGGACTAGTACTGGTGAAGAAATTGAGAGATCTATTGCTGAGGTGTGTCCTGTTGGAAGCTGTACGTGTGTCGGTGCACCTGTATTGAATATAGTGAGATTTCGTGCATCCAAAAAACTTTCAATTAGTCGGCCTCGTCTATCCAATTTAGGAGAGCCCCATAATGGGTGGTGCCCATTAAAGTCCCCTAATATACAGAGAGGTGGAGGTATCTGTACAAAGAGGTCTTCAAGATCTTTTAAAGAGTTAGTACAGTTTGGCGGTAGGTATATTGAGACTAGTGTTATTGCACTATGGAGAATTATATGAACAGCAACAGCTTCTATATTAATTTGGAGTGGGATATGTTTAGTTGGGATCTTTGAATTTACTAGGATTGCCACACCACCATGGGCAGCGCTAGCGGTATTTCGATCTCTTCGATAAATGCAATAGTTCTTTATCGAAGGAGAAATTTGTGTGGTTAGGTAAGTTTCCTGTAGACAAAAGGCAACCGGAGAATATTGATTAATTAGGTATTGAATATCGTCTGTGTTTGAACGAAAGCCTCTGCAATTCCATTGTAAGATGCTGTGGGTCATTTTTGTTTAGTTGAGGATGATTCATCTGACTGTTTTTTGTTTGAGGAGGATTTTTTTCGGTCTCTTTTCGGGAAGGTAGGGCGACCGGTATCCATAGTATCGTTTGCGTGAAGTTCTAGTATTGGTTCTTCATGATCTGGGTTTACATCTACTTCCATACTACCAGTGGATGATTCAGGTTTATTGTTGTGTTTAGTTGTTTTCAGTTTTTCTTTGTCATGCGGGACTGTCCGAGTCTCAACTGGGATACTGATTGGAGTGTTGGTCGATTCACTGATTTTAATTTGATGTGTGTCTTTGACAGGGTTTGATAATGTGTTTTTAACCCAGTTAGCTAGAGATGTGCAGGGAGGTATGGATACATCTGTTTGAGCTGCTGTTGAATTAAAGCTTCGAGTGTGAGCTGCATATGAACGACTGGGCATGGTCGACATAACCTGTCTGCGTGCCTCGGGGTACGTAACTTTGTGCTCTATTTTATATTTTTGGATTTTCTTCCCCGTTTTCCACATTTCACAAGATTTGGAAAAGGCTGGATGACTTTCTTTGCAGTTGGGACAAATGGGACTTGAGGCTGAACAGTCTGTTTGTGTATGCTCCTTGGAACCAAAAATTGGACAAATGGCATCACCTCTACATGCTTGTTGCGAATGTCCATATTTTTGGCATTTAAAGCAACGTAGAGGATTAGGTATGTAAGGCCGTATTCGGCAGTTTAAATAGCCAGCTTTTACTGAGGATGGCAAGTCTGGGGTGCTGAATGTTAAAATTATGGATCGGGTTGGAACAAGATTTCCATCTTTTTTGGTTTTTATACGTTTTGCACTAATTACTTTTTGATTGCCCAGTTCCTGTACTAATTCCTCTTCAGATACTGTAATCAGGTCCCACTTTGTGATGACACCTTTTGACGAGTTTAACGTATTGTGGGGAGTTATAGATACGGGTATCCCAGCAAAGGTTGTTGTTTTAAGCAGCCATTCTGAATGTTTTGAGGAGGCTGTTTCGATTAGGAGGTCTCCGGATTGCAGACGTTTAACCATTTTCGGTGTACCAGCAATGGATTCCAAAAATCTTTGGATGACAAATGGTGATAATTTGCCGACAGGCTGGTTGGAGAGCGAATGTATTACAAGGAAGTTTGGCATCTCATTGCTCTGCACTTCTCTTCGGAGCCTTTTTGGTTGGTTTAGGTCATCATCATTTGATATGTCTGGCCTTAAATTTGAAGGCTCTAGTGGTGGATAGTCATTTATATCCATCGTTACTCCTTTTCGCCCTGGAGGATAACTTTTCCCCCAGGTTACCGGCCCCGCCACGGGGAGGCAGGAGCAGTGCCGCTCGGAGGCCAAGCGGTTGAAGTGTTAGTTAATTAGTAAAAATATAAATAGAGGAAAATGTAAAGAAAGGTGTATTTCCTTCCTGTGTTCTACTTGTTACTTTTCAAGTATAGAACTGTTTTTAAAGTAAAACTGTTTATAGAAATGTGAACGTAAAATATAATTTCAATCGCTTATCAAGAGCACTTTATAAATCGCAAGAATATAGCTTGGCCTCGAAATACGCTTGGCACCCGGGGCCAACCGGCTTTGTGCCATTGTAAGCAGTCTGAATTTGGGCATCCAGGTATTAGCAGTTCAGCATGCTTGGGCAGAAACTGCCTTGACTGAACTTAGGGTTTCCCACTCTTGGGGTCCAAGTCTCCTTGTGGTAGGCCCTATCCTTTAAAAGGGTTCCATGTTACTAACCTACTGGTGAAGTGCCAGTATCTAGTAAGTTGTGGGGGTATAGAGGCCTGGAACCGAGATGAATATCCCGGTGTTACCATACAAATTTATTCCAAGTTAAAAGTTTAATCAGTATCCACCCCAGATAAAAAGTAACGAAATCTCTCACCAGTAAACAGCGCCAGTGTCTTTAGTTTAGATTATCTGTATCCAGCCAAAAAAGCCAGGAGCACCCATGTTGAGGCCATGTTGTTGTGATCCCAAATCTGGGCACTGAGGTTCCGTTGTGGACTGGTTCTAACTCTCGGGTAATTTTCCTTTATTTACCTGTAATTCCATTTTACAATGTATGGAGCATGCAATCAGCTACCTAAAACTGTCTGGAAAAGCATTAGATTATCAGTGGTTTACTGCTTTCTTTATGCCTATAATTTTTGGATTAAATTGTAGGAGAGACTTTGAGCTTAAGTATAATTTTCATCACCGTCTCTTTGTTGGGGAAGCAGAGCTGTCACTTTAAGAAGCACTAGTTAATGGATAGTTAGTAAATATTACCTATTAATTTATTATGAACAAGGTTGCCTTAACTAGGGGACAAAGTTCTCAGAGGCCTCTGTGACTATGTATTTGATCTGTAACTGGGGGGGGGGGGGTGAAAATGGAGAAAGCATCTTCTGTCAGCCTGGAGATGCAATAGTTCATGGATATTTACATTTACTATAGTTTAATGGTGTGGTATCCTAGTTATGGGAAGTTCTGTCTAATGAAGAAGTTACCTTTGGCACACAGATAGGTAGCTCATTTTATTGCAACTGTAAATGGTGATAAAAAAGCTACATAGAGTCTCAGCAGCTAGGGATATTTACAATCAATTTACTTAATGGTATCCTAATTATGGGAGATCCAGTCGAAGGAAGAGTTTACCTTGGACTACTAAACAGCAGGTTGTAGGTAACTGTGGGGGTGAGTAAGTAAAAAACTATCAACCAAGAAGTTCAGTGAACAAGGGAAGTTACTTCATTTTAGAAAATGTGATATCCTAATTAGAGGGATCCTATCTAGGGAAAGAAATAAATATGAACAGTAACTAATTATACTATAACTGCATTGGGGGGGCGACATATAGTGGTATTCTAATTGGGGGAGGTCCAGGGAGGGATTTACTTTAGATAACCAGGTAATACTCTGTGGGGGGGAGAAACTATCAGCCTAACGGTTCACTGATTGACTTTTGCTTCAGTTTTGTAAAATGTGATATCCAAATTAAAGAAATTCCACTAGTAATTAAACTCTTAAGGTAGAGGGGGTGAAAATGTGTGGCATAAGGCTCAATAGAGAAGGAACTTTTACTATCAATTAGGGTATATTCTTGTAACCTACTTTTAAGTTGGATTTTGTTGTTCAGATGCTCCATCAGAAAAAAATAGGGTTTCTTTTTTTTTTTTCATGGGAATGTCCAGTCCAGAGATTTGTTGGTGGGCATACAGTAGATGTCCAGCATTTATGAATTCTCCCCTCAGCCTAGCACCAAAGCCAGCCCAAAGAAAAGACCTCCAATTTGGAAAAGCCTTGTCTGTCTTTATTTTACACCTCTAAAGCAAGTGCTAGGGTAACTAAAGATCAATTTCACATTCAGATTCCCTCTGTCATCACTAGACTGGTAGAGAGGAGCATCTAATCATCCTGTTTCAAATATCAGCCAATTAGTAACTAAGCATGTTGTAAGCAGCAATCAATAACTGTGTAACTAGTGTAAGTTGGAGAACTCCACAAGGTTTACAGTGTTCGAAAGTTCCATTTGTGCTCTCAGTTTTAAGTATGTGATTGAGGGTTATATCAGTGTGGATGCAGTCAATGCTCGGCATTTTCTACAGCATGACACTGTCCCAATGGTAGTGCCTAATTAACAATGGTAATCTGCATGTGGGCATACCCTGGATTATCTTGTCTTAAATGCTTCCATGGCAAAGGTTGTAAAATACTCAGAGCTATCCTTATTTTGGACCAAAAGATGCCCTTGACCAGGTTCTAATGCTCATATTTTGATTGGAATAATACTTTTCGGTTGGTGGTAACAGTCACGTCTTCAGTACCACTGCAGTCGGATAATGGCTGTGCACCAATCCTAGTGCAGCTTACTATTAGGGGAACTGTGTCCAGTAATTAAGAAGGATGCATAAAGACCAGGTAGGAGCTAATGTGTTTTATTCCAATTAACACCAGCTACGAATTCAGGGAAGAATTTTATGGTAACCCTGCCTTTATCAAAGTTTTCCCACTGCCACTTTGCCATAATTATTCCAGTTCAGTTTTGATTAATGTCTTTTCCTTCTCAGAGTCATTGGCTAAGTTAATGTTTAGTGTGCTAGCTGGTAGCCATTTGTAAATACAGTAGCACAGCCCTCTGTAAGCAATTCTATAATTTCTGGATCAAGATGATCATGTCCATTTATTGCAGTTTATTTTTTGTAGTGTTATTTATTTATTTTTATTTATTGCAGATGTTAATTCATCCTGTGAATGCAGGCTCTGCTGCCCATTAGCATCCTGGCATTTCTTCCAGAAATTTCAGTCTGTGAGCCTGTGTCTTCTACGAATAAAGTTAATAAAATATTGCCTACTAATGCCTCCCAGCTTATCCCCGATATTCCCCTGGCTGTCAGCAGTGGTGGCATTTGTTATATCTCCCTGTTGGGGAGACTATTTTATACACCATGCTCCGGGAATCAGCAACTGTTCTTGTTTCCATATATTTTTTCGGACTTCTAATTCTGCAGCAGGATATGTGGCTCTTTTGTGCTGGAATTCCTTCCTTGCACTGTTAACTTCCCTTCTTAATGATGTTAGCTCTTGGCTCCACCCGGACGCTGCTCTCGGATGTGGGTTTTTCATAAACTCTTACAGGTGTTTTGCAGTACCTTTTCCAAGGAGGGTATAAGCTTTGCTGAGTCTTGGTTACCTGGTTGTAAGTCTTGTAATAGAGAAGTTCTAAATTCCTCCCATCTGACTGTTTTGACAGAAAACCTGGTTATGCCATAGTTATTCTGACTGTGATCTATCCACCAATGAGAATGTGATTATTCTATCACTGTTGGTCTAATCATCTCTAACCTCCAGTCCTTCAATTTCCCCGACTATAGCTGCTGTGCCAGACTGATATCTATATTATTCTCCCTGTGCAAATTACAGAAGGTTACAGGGTTGTCTGGCTAATTCAGAAGGATCATGTCTGTGTTTGGTATAAAGTCCTCTAACTTGAGTATTCTGTACAGCAGGGTGAATAGCCTGTTTGCCATGACATAACTGGGACTGACAGTTGACAACTGTGGCTACAATGTCTTTGTTGGCAGCAGCTCCAATGCAGATTGTATATACTGCAAAGTAGGTCTTATGTCTATGCACATTGAGCCATGCCCACCAGAAGTACACAGAAGGCACAAGCTGCACATTTTAGTAACTGAAAATGTTTTAGGACCACAACTGCAGCCCAAGTGATATCCTCATTTACTTCCACTATCCTCTCCAAGTAAAGTGCAGGGTTCTAGTATACACAAGATCTCAGTGTCAGTTTCATCCAGTTTTATTATAATTTAACCAACCATAGCTCTGGATTCCATAGTATTTAAATGTGACATTTTTAATTCACTGTTTATAGTCCTAGTAGCCTGTACACAGTTATAATGTTCAAATAAGACTCTTAATTGGTTTCGAGTTTGACTTTATCTATGACTTTTCTTTTACAATTGATGTTGTGTCCCTCACACTATGATCATGTGATTTTTTTAACTGACATACATTTTACACTTTTGGTGGCTGAGTCTTATTTGAACATTCTTTATAAGTACTCTGGTGGCACAATAACTATTTTATTTTTGGTTCTGCACATACGTTTGATATGTGAGACAATTAATTACAGAGAAATATATTCCCTGAATCAATGGAAGGTCAACTATAGGTAAACATTGTCTTGTTGTTTTAGGAGAGCCTATATCCTAGGTGAAATTTCCACCACCCAGAGCTGGTTTTGGTACTGAATTTCAAATTAACTTCCTCCTCTACTTCTTTTGTAGAGAGGTTGTCTCCTAGATTCTTAACTCTTATGTCATTTATTGTCTTAGTCATTACTTTCTCTACATCAAAGATCAATATAACTAGCCCACAGCCATTTGGCTTTTCTGCCTTCAAATCAAGGTTTGACACAGCTTCATTTTTCAGGCTTTTGTCTGCATCTGTTTTAGTGGCCTTCTACTATAACAGCATTATTCCCGATCTCCCTGAGTGATATCCCTTTCACTGATTTTAAGTGATGTTTTAATTCCTTAATCACATTCTTTCTTGTCCACTATTCTCTAAATTACTACCATCTTCTGGCTTCAGGCTCCAGCTTCTGTAGTCCCTTTTTGATTGCTGGCCTTAAATTTTGTTGCTGGTGTGTTGGAACAGGAATCCTTAGCACATCTGCATAAGAGAGGGAGTATGTTACATTTGTTATTCCCTCACTGCTAAATTCTGTTCCAGTTTTTTTGCTTTTGCAGCCTTTAATTTCTCATTTTTCAACATGTAGATCTAAAAGATCCTTTTCAGCTTTTTTTTTTTTTTTTTTTTTTTTATTATCTCAGTGTGAGCAGCCAATAATCTGGTTGCTATGCATGCCCATAAATTCTTCCAGTTCTATCCTCATTGGATATATTTGGTCTAAGGAGATTCCCCATGGTATTTCATTTTACTTTCAATTGAGATATAGTGGTATTCTAATTCGGGGGAGGTGATCTGTCCAAGGAGGGATTTACTTTAGATAATCAGGTGATCAGTTGCATACTCTATCTGTGGGGTGGAGAGAAAAACTATCAGATTAAAGGATCATTGACTAAGAGACTTTTGCTTCAGTTTGGGAAAATGTGGCATTCTAATCAGAGAAATACCTTGACATCTAAATAGCTAATTAATTTTACTCTAAAAGTAGTGGTTGTGGTATATAATGCCTCTGATGTCTCTTCTTCAGAGTTGTCTCACTTAATTTTAGTATGGCACATATGCCTTTTTGAACATAGTTGCGGTAATAGAAGTCATTTGATAATTTCCAGTAAATTTACTAATCTTAGATATGCTGAATGCCCTCAAGAGTATGATACAAGTAGCCTTCTCTCTGTAAATAGCAAAATGATACCAATTTTGTCTAGATTTACGCAGAAGAACCTGTAACCCGATAGTCACTATTTGGAGGATGCAGGGAGGGTAAGGGGCAACATCTGGAAATAAGGTACATCCAGGTATGTTTTACACAAATTTAAGAAATAAATGTCTCCACCAATGTGAGAAAAATGCCTACATTTTCCCTCTCTTTGAATCTGAAAAAAAAAAAAAAAAAATCTCATCTACGTATAGGCAACATTTTTAAAATTTTACAAGGCGCAGAAAATCTTGTGCATGTCTTTTGAAATTTTATGTTGCATTTCTCTGCAAGCTTAATGAATGACAACGTTAATTAATTTCATCCTGCAAAAGTACTATGAACTGATACACACAGTGGAGAACAATGCTCTTATCCCATGTTTCTATTTTGAAATGAAGACAAGCACACCTCACAGACAATTCATTAATGAAAACAAGCCAAAATTCACAAACTTTTTAAAAAAATTTCAATTTTAATATAGTTTTATTTTTCTTTTGTGTGGGGGGATAAAGGAAGAAGGGGTTAAAACAAGTAAAACGAGACTGATTCTCTGTCATAAATCCAGAGAGTTGGAAGCTATGTATAAGATAATGTTAGGAAGCAAAGTCCTTATAGCATCGTGCAAATATAAAAAAAAAAAACCACACACTTCATTTCCCCATTCCTTCCAACAATTTGTAAAAGATGGATGGATGGATATTCATGGCACAGTGACAATCAAGGTCATCCTCTTAGCTTATATGGATAAAAGGATTGGTATGCTGTGCACAAAAGAAATTATTCCCTCAATAAATTCAAGTATATTTTAAACTAAAGTACAGTTAGAGTGGTATATGTTCATTCTATTTTAAAAAGATAAAAATGCCACATATGTTATCAACATCATCACTTAAAATAAGGCTGAGTATGTGGCTCAGCTAGATGCTTAAAACCACTAAACGGCACAGTGGTCATTGGCAAAATATGAACAGTTAATTAATGTAGTTTTAATAGGTAAAGTATATTTGCAGTAGTCGGATAAATTTTATGACCATAAAAAAAAAGGAATGTGTCAGGTGGCTATGCCCAATAAAGATAATTTCTTCTTTCCATATCTTGCATAGACTGGAAAACCATGGCATAATTACAGGTTTAATTTGGTATAGTTTATGTGTCCTGCATTTGCCATAATCTTTGCCAATGTTCAAGGCAGTACAACAGGCCTGTAACCTGTATGTGGGATGAAATCATTCATATCTACTCAAAGACCAAGCTAATTTAGCTGACTTGTCTCTGCCACCACATTTCCTTTGATTCTGACTCAGACTTCAACAGAACCATTTTTCTGGCCCTGATTATAGAAGGAAGGAGAGCACATTATGGATGCAGTGCAGAACTGGATGAGTGCTATGTCACATGTATCACAGCCTGTAAGGTACTCAATGAATAACTGCATAACATACCTTTAGAATATTGGATAGTTTGAGTCTCAATACAAGTTATACTGCATTGATCTCTGCAACATTAATACTACATTCCAGTGTGACTTGACTTGATATAATTGTTGCCCGGAAAAACTGCTGCACATCCTACAGAGAAATTCAAATTTTGTACCATCAGTGTAAATAAGTAGGAAGTCAGAAAATTGAGTTTGATGAGCAGCATGGAATTTCTGTCATTAGATTACAGGGTGGTGTATTTCCTTTCCCAACTATGATGGGAAAAAAGGTCAGGAAAATGGGAAGTATACTGTGCAAGGATAGATGAAAGAGGACCATGGTATGTCAGCCAGGGACAAAAGTTGATGACATTGGACAGCAAATATCATCTTTTAAGGGCACAAAAGGTGATATTGTTGTGCACAGTGGCGCTAATGATATTACGAGTAGGAGATCGACAGAATTACTTAACAAGTAAAGCAATGCTGAAAAAAGTTGCAAGTTATGATTAGGAAACTTCAAAATTCTGCACAGACAAGATAGCAGGGAGTATATGATGAGAGCATTGTCAATCAATCTGACCCAATCAATTAATGCCATACGAGCTGCTGGGGCTATAGCACACCTATTCATAGGAAAATGATAAAAAACAAAATTCGGATGTAATCACTTTATTTTTTATTAGAGAGATCTATTAGAATTTATGATAGATTCTGATTTTTTTCAGAAAAGAGAAAAATTCATTGATGTTTTCTTAGTCACTAAATAATATGTTTTAATGTCTTCGGTTCTCAAAGATTTGTTAGGGAAAGGATGACGGATGTTCTGTCCTGATGATAAGGAGGGCAGTCAATGAGAATGTGTTTCACTGTTAAATGTGCTGAACAGTGTGGACATTGAGGAGGATCCTCTCCTGTAAGTAGATGAAGGTGAGTCAGGTATGTATGTATGTCCTATTCGTGCCCATGAAATCACCACTTCTTCTCTTCACACTGTTTTGGTGCTAGAGTGCCAAAGCTGTGGATCCTGTTTCAACTGAAAAAGTTTATTATTAGTTTGGGTGTGCCATAGCTCTTTCCACTATGCAAGACATGCTGTTTGTATAGCATGATTATAATCAGACATTGGAACAGGAGTAAAGTTTAAATCATAAGTTGATGGATTTTTGCAGTTTTATCAGCAAGTTCATCCCCCTCTATCCCCGAATGCACTGGTATCCAGCAAAATGTCACTGATTTATAATGTTCCTCAGTTTGTAACAAGAGGCATCTGATTTGGTTTAACATAGGATGAACCTTGTAGGAAAAGTTTTGTATTGCTGTAATTGAGCTCAGAGATCAGTGTATACTATATATTTTAAAGACGGGTAGATATTCAGGTTTTCTAAAGCTAATTTTTTTGCATGAAGTTCTGCAGGGGAGCTGCTATACTCAGGTGGAAGGGCAGCAGAAATGATTGTAGTGCCATTTGGAGCCATGCAGAGTGCGATTTGGAGCCATCAGTATATATTGGCAAAAAAAAATTAGCATATTTCTGAATATGGCTTGCATGGAGTTGTTTCACGTTGAGTGTCGGTAGGTGATTCTTTCCCCACTTGTGAAGATAAATATCGCAAGTTAATTGAGGAGTCGTTGTCCAAGGTGAACGAGAGTATTTCATTACTTATAGCCTGTTGAAAATAGGAGCATTCCAACTCTGTGTTAATTCAATAAGGCGTAAGCCTGCTGGTCTTATTTTACTGGGTTTAATTCTATAGAGATTTTGCAGTGGAGGATTAAAGATGGCTCAATAGGATACAGATAGAAACTTTGTATTTTAGCTGCATACTTAAGTAGTAAACTTTTTCTGTGGAGGTAAAGAGGGGGTTCATGAGCTTCAATATATAAACTATGGGTAGAAATGTCCTGAAAGCACCAAGTGCAATCTTCAATGTACTATGCTGATAGGATCCATCCAGCGTAGTGTACTCTTTCAAGCAGAATCATACAGTGGAGCACCGTAATCAAATTGGGATCTGATAAATGCTGTACATAAAAGCAGCAAAGATGTACAGTCTGCTCCCCAAGACAGAAAAGATAAAACTCTTAGTATGTTCAGCATTTTGAGGCAGGAAGTATGCACAGATTTAATCTACTCAAAGAAATTTAATTTCCTGTCAAGTGTTAATCCCAAGAATCTGATATTGTTAGTCACTGGAATGTTTGACATCTGAAGTTCAGGATCTCTATGTATTTTTTGTTGATTACAAAAGTGGATTGCAACAGTTTTCTACTGTGATAGTTATGTTATGTTATTTGGTTTTTTAGGAGCATTAGCAACTAAGGCCATATTGCTCCGGGGATATGCTGACCTTTCCGCATCCTCCGTATTTGGTGGGTAGGCTCGAACCCCGGTCTAATCAAGAAGCATGTGCTAAGCACTGCTGATCCTACTGTGATAGATGATAGCCATTGAGCCCTGCACACCTTTGGACTTTATTCAGGTATATCAACAATTGCCATTCAATGAATCTCATATTCTGAGAATGGCAAGAAATGGAGAGATTATCCACTTAAAGATAGGTCAACAGTATTTGGAAGTTCTTTTGTGATGGAATCATTCTGGAGGAAGTTCCTGATGAATATAGGCAAGTTGCCTCGTAGACCACAAAGGTCTATGTTGCAAGGAGGTCACTGAGAATGCCATGATGCCAGGTAGTGTCAAATGACTTCTTTATGCCTATGGAAACCATAACAAGGTGTTCATTTTTTACAAAGGCATTGTGAATTGCAGACTCAGCCTTGATCATGAGGTCTAAGGAGGACCTGTTCTTACAAAAGCCATGCTGATCATTACTCATTAGGTGTTTCAATGATCCAAACAAGTCGATTATGGATAATTTTTTCAAGTAATTTATTGAGGCAACTGGAGAGGGAAATTGTAACTGTACAGACTAGTAGGATATTTTCCAGGTTTCAAAAAGGCAAGAACTGTGACATGATGACAAGAGTTGGGATAAATGTTTTCTAGAAATAATCGGTTGTAGTAGACCAGCAGTGTTTGTAAATTTTTGTCACCAAGGTTTTGTAACATGATATAACATATTCCATCTGGCCCAGCAGCACTGTTATGTGCTTTTTTAATGGCATCTAGAAGTTCAGAATATTGAATAGGCTGGTTATATGGAAGGAAAACTGAGGTTTGAAAGTTAATGGCTCACTGTTCAGCCTTGGTCTTTATTTTCTGAAATCCAAAGAATAAATTTATCTCACTGAAACTTGGGCAAAGGTTTTGTCCAAGGCATTTGCTATGTCATCAAAAGCCAGAGTTCTTGCCCATTCTACAAAAGAATTGAAGAGGGTGGTTGTAAATTTGCAGGAAATCTACCTAATTTTCTTCCATATTAACCTGCAGTTAGTGTTTCTATTTATGGTAGATGCAAACCAAATCCAAGAATTCTTCTTGGCTTGCCTTTGAATGAGACATGCTTTTGTCCTTAGCTTCTTGTAGTTGATAAGATTAGCTTGGGGATCTACGAAATAACTTCCATGCTTTATTTTTTAACTTCTTTGCTTTTGTGTAGTCTTCATTCCACGAATAGTTAAGGTGCCGCCGGGACTAGGGATTTGACAATGGAATTGAACATTCAGCTGCAGATAGTAGGTGTGAAGTGATATAATACGTAGTTTCAGCTATTGGCTGTGTTCATATAAATTGTTCATCCAGGTGACAGCTGACCGAAACTTGAACCAGTTGGCTTGAGAGAACTTCCATTTCCTGCAGTGTTGGGCTAATGGTGGTTGTACACAAATAATCAGAAAATGGTCATCCATAACAGACCATTCTATGATTGGAAACAGAAACTGGGAGCATATTGATAGATTGATTGCAGAAGTTTGTCTGGTTGGTAACTGAATGTGAGTAGGTGCACCAGTATTAAGAACAGTAAGGCTTTGCTAATCCAGAAATGTTTCAATTAGTCGCTCATGTCTATCTAATTTAGTCAATCCCCATAAGGGATGGTGGCCATTGAAATTCCCCAAGAGACAGACAGGGGAAGGTGACTGTATTAGCAGGTTTTCAAGATCTTGATAAGAGAAGGTATGACTTGGTGGCAGATACACTGATACCAGTGTTAACGCAATGTGGGTTATCAAATGCACAGCAACAACTTCAATTTCAGTTTGCAAAACAATTTGCTTGGTTCGGATATTTGAGCTGACCAAGATAGCTCTCCCATGGGCAGAATTTGAAGTATTACAATCTTATCAGTTCTTTATGTTGGCAGAAATTTGAGAAGTTAGATAGGTTTCCTGTAGACGGAAACCAACTGGAGTGTAGCGGTTAATTAAGACATGAATATCATTAAGGTTGCTAAGAAATCCTCTACAATTCCATTGTAGAATATAAGGCATCACTGGTGTTTAGTAGAAGAAGCTGTATTTGACTTTTTTTTTTTTGTTTTTTAAATGTGACTGGCTTATGGCATTCAGGCTTTGGTTTGTATTTTTTTGAGAAGAATGGCTGACTGGTGTCCATATCTTCTTTCAGATATACTTCTAGGTCGGTTCTTCCTGTCATGATGAGTCAACTGTATCCCTAGATGTTTCTTTGATATTCTTTTTTAAATATGAGCTTCAATTATTTGATTTAGAACCAATCACTAGCAGGAGGAGAAGGAGATGTAGCTGGTACTGGAAGTGCAGTATTGCTTGCTTGGTTCAAATGCTTAGGGATATTGGACTGTTGCTCAGAGAGAACAGCCCAAGCCCAGTCAGAGATTGAAGTGTTTGAAGGGACTGTAACATCAGTTTGGGTGGCCACCAACTGCTATTTTTGTGCAATACTGCATATGTACGTTTAGTCATACTGGGAGCAATTAATTTCCTTGCTTCTTGAAAACTTTGTTTTCGATTGTATTTCACAATTTTCTTTTCAGTTTTCCATCTGTCACATGTCCTTGAATACGGAGGATGGTTGCCTTCGCAGTTCGGGCAGATCATTTCTTTTGCTGAGAAATCACTGAGTGTGATCAGAGGACCCACAATTGGAACAAGTGTGGTTTCCTCTGGATGCCATTTGTCTTCTTCTAAAGTTCATTAATTTGTTTTCTTTTAAAACTTTTGGATTACAGACTGGAGCAGAACATGTGCCACTCACTAGTGATTGCTTATTGAACTTTTAAATTTGGTAACTTTGAAAACTGTTAATATTGCTCTTTTCACTACTTCTAAGCTCTTCTTTAAACAGATTTATCAAAGGTTGCCACTGTTCACCAAGGCTGGTTACACATTTAACCAAAGATGACCAATGTGCACACACAAGCTTCAAAATCTTTTTTTACTTCAGTGGCATAATAAATCAGTTGTAAATGTCTAAATCTTTCTTTTAGCACTTCTTTCTAGAGAGTAGTTAATTTCAACCAAGTATTCATCCACTTTCCCAGGTCCCCTTTTCAGAGCACAAATTAATAAGCTGACAAGGACAGCCTATTACCACCATGTGTTCAATCTCCTCATCATCCTTTTTTTTTTTGTTGATGCCCTTCTACTTTTGACACTCTCTCTCTCTCTCTCTCTCTCTCTCTCTCTCTCTCTCTCTCTCTCTCTCTCTCTCTCTCTCTCTCTCTCAGGATAACTTGGGGAATTTTTTTTTTTTTTCTATTACAGCATAAGCCTCAGACTTCCTTGCACCATATAGCTAATAATACAATCTTTAGATCTATCATATAAGGGAAGAATTATTCTAGCAGGGATAAGGAGGTGATTATCCCCTTGTATATGGTCAAGCCACACTTTGAGTACTGTATATAGGTCCGGAGGTCTCATTTTAGGAAAGATGTAGAGCTGCTGGAGCGAGTGCAGAGAAGGGCAACAAGATTAGTGAATGGAACAAAGGGTTGCTCTTATAAAGAAAGGCTCAAGTTTTGTAAATTACAGTGTCTGGAAACTAGGCATCTGCAAGGTGGTCTGATTGAGGTGTATAAAGCCTTGAATGGTTTCACATGCTCAATGCTGATGGGATTCTTCCTCTTGCTCAGAATAATCACCTGAGAGGGCATAAATTCAAATTAAGGAAAGACAGTTGTAGGACAGATGTGCAGAAGTTTGCCTTTAGCCAGTATGTAATTGACTGCTGGAACAAATTTCCATCAGTCATTGTAGAAGTTGATAGCTTAAATAGATTCAAGGCAGAACTAGACAAACATCTGGAGCGAGTGGATGGATGAAATTAGAAGATTTGTTTTGTTTTTTTGTTTTTTTTTTTGGCTGATGCTATATAAGTTAACTTTCTTGCTTCGTGTGCCTTTACTAATGCTAATGACCCAAGTACACACACACACAAGCTTCAAAATGTTTTACTTCAGTGTATAAAGAATTCCCACATGGATTCCCACATGGGGAATCCTCCAAATTCCAAGTGGTCAGATGTCTAACGTTGTACGGCATAAAGTCAGGCACTGAGAGCATGCTGCTTTCAATTTCACAATTTTTTTTATTAAAGGTCACCACAGTGGGATAGAACTTGAAATACGTGTGGAATCCTTCACACATTACAGTTCAAGTCTAATGTCAACAAATATATTCTTTCGTACATTTGCGATAGTCTGTGGTTCGAAAAGGATATATAGAATAAATATGCATATGAGGCATAAGAAAATACACAAGTCCAGCTATTTTATCAGGTTAGTAAGAAAGTGAGTTGTTAAAGCGTGGCTTCAATATTTGGTTGACACATTTGGTCAATATTTGGTCATTTGTATCAAATCATGAGAATTCAATCATTTATTGATGATAGTCACATGTAAATTAATTTGTCTAAAGACAACATAAGCAAAGTGGTTCGTATCGAGGAAAGTTTCATTGCCCAACAGCAAACGTTGTGGAGCGACGATAAATATTTTAGAATCACTCCAGGAGAAACTAACCTACTGCAGAGCTTACTGTTTGATGAGCAAACAGAGGAACTATTCTTTTCCAGCATTTATCTTTGCCAATTCAGAACATTCAGAGAGAATTTACGTGCGACTCCACTGATGATGGCAACGAGCGAGCTCAGATGGTCTGACTGATGCGGTGTACTCCATATCATCTCCTTTACCTAGCAATGAGGATAACGAGATTGAGAACGAGAGACTCTTTGATTGTGGCTTTAAAATACACAGGTAAAGATACAAAATTGACCTGCCAGCTAGTTCAATCTAAAGAATACATTACCAGCTGTATCAAAAATAGTTTTCGCCTTCCTAAGGACAATCCCAAACTCTACCCACTACTGGGCTCAACGTAAGCGTGATCTACTCGCTATGATTAGATAGCTTGGTAAACCTTCAATGTTCTTGACTCTGAGAATCAATGAAATCGGTTGGCCGTGCTTCTACTATTCAGCTATTCTACAAGTTACAGAATAAGAGGCATCATTAGTGAGGATGATGCGAGAGACAAGGACTTCATGCAGAAGGCAATGCTAGTGAATGAAGACATGAACAATTTAAAGTTTTCTGCTCACGCCCGCTACTTAGTCTACTGAATCTAAGTTAGTGACATTAGTGTCATAATATTTAACTATATACATTTAACTATATAGTGTCATAATATTTTACTGAAATATTAAACTTTAGTGTAATATTTCAGTCTGAAATATTTAGTATGAACATAGAATTTCAACATTGCAGTAACACACACACACACACACACGCACGCACACCCAACACACCCAACACACTGCTATAGCTAAATAATGCTTCGAAAGATCCTTTGAACAAGAACAAATAAGATGCCATCGCAGTGATCAACATGTTATTGTCTGTCTCTGCTAGCAAGGCTTTGGGAGCATCAAGCTTAAAACTCAAATATACTCACATGTTCCAAGAAAATGACAAGAAGTGTCGATTCAGACTGTTGGCATTCGAGGTGAGTGGACGTGCTTAGACAGGGCTCCTCAGTTAAGTGGTTTACTTTTGGATAGTGCTTTTAAATATTTGATTTTAATAATATTATAGATATAATTTTTTAAAGTTACTTTCATTGATATTTATTTAATTTTATAATGGTAGTTACGAGATCTGACTTAAGCACGTCACAGGGTATCGTGACTCACACGGAAATAGCCAATGGCGATTTACGGGCGAGTAATAATTTAATCCGTTGTGGAACCTGTTTTCCAAGGTCGACCTGGTGACTAATTCTACCTCACCTGGGAATTCTTTTCTTTGTGATCGATGTAAGGAGTGCACCGATCTTAAATTACAATTTGGTGCACTGATGGAACAATTTGAGTCCCTGAAAAAACGAGTGCTTGCCCTGGAGAATAATGCATCTGGGAGCTCGTCAGGGACTCAAAACTCCAGCAATCTACCAAGTGATGCACACCCGATTCGAGCCTCAAAACAGAAAAACCAAGTGCAAACTACTCTGGTTAAAATGGACATTGTTTTATTAGGAGACTCCATTGTCAGGGAAACGGGGAATATTTTTTGTAATAATGATAGGTGGAGCAGAACCGGGGTATGTCTGCCGGGAGCAACTATTGATAATGTCACCAACAGATTGTCAGATTTTAAAGGGGGTAAAGAAAATATTATTATTCATGTGGGGAGAAATGATATTAAACGTACATGATCTGACGATTTGTTGGAAAAATACAGGACCATGCTGAGGAAATGTCGTGAGCTAGGCCATTATGTCTATGTGTCTGCAATTCTGCCCAGACACGATAGGAGGGATTATATGTTAAGAGCCTTGTGGATTAACTCAAGACTTGAAGGAATCTGCAAGGCTTTAAGGGGGTAAATTTCTATCAGCATGGCCCACAATTGTAGGTAGTAGGAATTTGTTTTGTAGAGACGGGATACACTTAAACAAAGGTGGTGCAAAAGTTTTTGCCAGTATTATTGAGGATACCTTAAAGGTTCAGGGAAACTGCTAGTTAGGGGGGATGTGGTTAATACTTACACGCGTTTATCTGATAATATTGGTCAAAGTAACTCTTGCACATACCTTAAGAGTTCTTATCTGTTACCCCAACTGGACATATTATCTAGATGTTGTGGGGGCAGAAACGTTTCACGTGAGCAGGTAGCTAATATCAGGGAAGAGAGCCTAAAAAACTTCAAGGGCTGTGTTAGGGTCGTTAAACATACAAGAACAGTAAATCTTAATTGTTTATACAGTAACGTTAGAAGTGTCGTCAATAAAATGAGCGAATTCGAACTGCTGGTTAAAACAAGTAACGCGGACAAATAGGGTTTACAGAGACGTGGTGCCACCCGGGAATTGGGGATGATGAGTTCCGGTATGGCTTGTATAATGTATTCAGGAAGGATAGAGTAGATAGAAGGGGTAGTGGGGTAATGCTTCTTATCAGAAGCAGCCTGAGTGCGACGATAGCTTTCCCAGATTCAGACATTTCACATGCTAGTATAGAGTCTATATGGTGTGAGATAGTTGGAAACAAAGGTATAATGCGAGTAGGAGTAATCTACAGACCAGGTGATTGTGACGATTATGACAAAAGCCTCTACACGCAAATGGAATGGGCAAGTAAGCATCAATGCCTTATTATGGGTGATTTCAATTTGCCTCTAATTGATTGGAGTAAATGGGAAGGAAACTCGACATGGGGAACAAAATTTTTAAATCAACTAGATGACTGTTATTTGTATCAACATGTCAGGGAAAATACTAGAGAAAAGAATATCCTAGACCTCATCATCACACATGAATCAGATGACATAAGAGGGCTGACAGTAGAGGAACCAGTAGCAGGAAGTGATCACGGAGTTCTACGGTGGATGATAACGAGAGAGGTAGCAGAAGTAAAAGGCAAAGGAATGGGTTTTAATTTCAGAAAAGGAAATTACGATGCCTTAAGGTACTACATGGCCTCTCCACGAGAAGGGTTCCAAGTTGGATGAATAGTGAAGTTGCCACATTACTTGAGCAGAAAAAGGTGGCATGGAAAGGTTACAGAGCAATAAAAAGTACTGAAGCCTATAACAGCTACAAGGTGATGTGTAATAGAGCCACAGAAAAGGTTTGACAGGCAAAGGCAGTTTATGAGAAATCACTAACAAACAGAGCAAAGAGGGGGGATAAAGAATTCTTCACATATATAAATGCCAAGAAGAGCAGGACAAACTAGATCAGACCTTTACGTAAGGGAAAGGGGATAGTAATAAATACACCAGCTGCCGTTGCAGATGAACTCAACAGTTATTTTGCATCGATATTTACAAATGAAAAGCCTTTTGTGGCAATGGGAAATTGTGGGAGCGAAGATAAAAAATATGTAATTAATGATATTGAAATTTTGCAACATTATTTAATGAAAATAACTTTCGAGCCTACAGACCAGTAAGGCTCCTGGAGTTGATGGAATATACCCTATAATCTTAAGGGAGGCGGCAAGCGAGTGCATTAAACCATTGAGGCTAATTATGTGAGCATCACTAGACTCTGGGGAGATTCCCTTGGATTGGAAAAGTGCAAATGTATCTCCCATACATAAGGGTGGCTCTAAAAGTGAAGTTGGAAATTATCGACCTGTCAGTCTGACTTCAGTAGTAGGGAAAATCATGGAGGCAATGATCAAGGGTGGAATTCAGGATCATTTGGATCGAACTGAAATTCTCAAGGATACTCAGCATGGTTTTGTAAAGGGAAATCGTGTTTAACAAATCTGGTTCGCTATTTCGAAAGGGTCACTCACGAGCTGGATTTAGGGAATAATTTCGACATTGTTTATTTAGATTTCAGCAAAGCTTTTGACTCAGTCACACATGAGCAGTTGCTTTATAAGCTGGAACAGGTTGGAATCACTGAGAAAATCCTTAGAGGGATAGGAGGATGGCTTCAGGGCAGGAGGCAGAGGGTTGTGATAAATGGCTATTCCTCAGATTGGGCTGATGTAAGAAGTGGGGTTCCCCAAGGATCAGTATTAGGACCACTGTTGTTTTTAATTTTCATAAACAACATTGATGAAGGGATAGAGGGCGTGATGTCTAAATTTGCAGATGATGATAAAATTGGTAGAGTAGTTAATGATCACTGTCAAGCTGAGCTTCTTCAGAGAGACCTAGATAGACTTCAGGAATGGTCAGAAAAATGGCAGCTATGCTTTAATCCAACAAAGTGTAAGGTATTACACCTGGAAAACAGTAATCCCAAAATAACTTATTCACTTGGTGGAGTCCAACTAAACCCAGTACTGGAGCAAAGGGACTTGGGTGTTACGATACAGTCAGACATGAAATTCTCTGATCATTGTAAACAGGTTGCAAGGAAGACCCATGGTGTCCTATCGATGATCTATCGAACTTTTGCAAGTAGAGATAGGGACGTGATAATCCCATTATATAAGGCTTATGTTAGACCACACTTGAAATACGGTGTTCAAGTATGGCGACTGCACCTAAAGAAAGACATCAAGCTTCTTGAATGGGTGCAAAGACGGGTAACTCGCCTGGTGTGAGATCGGCAAAAGGACGTCCTTATGAAGAAAGACTTCGAATATGTGGGTTGCAGAGTTTGGAAACTAGACACCTTAGAGGAGATTTGATTGAGGTGTTTAAGGCTCTGAGAGTCATCAGTAAAATGAATAAGGACGAAATTTTCAAGATTATAAATGATGCTAGAACTAGGGGACTTAAATTCAAGTTACGGGGGGAAATGTTTAGATTGGACTGCAGGAAGTTTTATTTTAGCCAACGAGTTATAAATTACTGGAATAAGTTGCCTTTGTGGGTGGTAGAGGCCGACAGTTTGGGGAAATTCAAAGGCCATCTGGATAGTACTTTCGGGTAAGGGACGTGCATAGGATGATAGGTTTAATTTCCTTTTTTTTTTTTTTTTTTTTTTTAATTAATTACTATTATCTAGTTCTTTATTTTATTTTTTTTATCATTGTGTGTTTTTTTTTTTTTGCTGGTGCAGCATAAACCATAGGCTTTCTTCCACCATGCTGCCGTTACTAATACTAATTTAAAGAACCAACCATGCCTTGTTTCATGAATGGTGCTTCAAATTGTTACAAAATCATCATTTCTGGTTTATCAATCAAACTGATAAATGGGAAATGACATTTACTGTCACTGACACCACTTTTATCCTCTTGGAATTCACTGTTCTGCTACACCATTTCCGTGCTGCAAAATCGTCATTTCCAGTTTGTCAATCAAATTGACAAAGTGGAAATGGCGTCAATTGATGTCATTTCTGTGCCACAAAATAGTGACAAATTGTTTTTTACTAAATCAATTTGTCACTAGGTGCTGCCAAAGATGTTCAAACCGGAAACGATTATTCCCAAACTGGAAATAGATTGTGTGCCGTGGAAATTACATCAAATGACGTCATATCTGCACAGCAAATTTGTGACAAAATGGTTTTTCTACAGTCCGAAATTTAGTAGGTGCCGCCAAAGATGTTTTCATATCAAAAAGTAAGGCTAAGCTAATGGACTTAAGTAGTGTGACTCTGAACACCTAACAGTATCTCAACTCTGGCCTTCTTAGCCTCAACTCTATTCAGTTTCTCCAGCCATCATTATACAGTCATGTTAATTATATTCTATTAACTATACAGGAATTTCCCGACTTATGGAAATTTGACTTTATGTAAGTTTGTGCAGGCTGGTGCAAACTGAAAAAAAATCGTGGAAAGGTATTTTGCATCCTGTAGAAATAAATGGGAGGTATCATTAAAATATCGCAATGTGAACCCAATAACACAGCTTCTTTTTTTTTTTTTTTTTTGTAATTCCTTCTGAGTCCTTGGAAGTTGAAAATTTTGCTATATTACTAAGCTGTTTATCTCTCTAAAAGGTCATATTTAAAATGGAAATGGCACTACCCTTTCGTCATTATCATATATTCCCGTTATAAAAATCAATTTTGAACGCCTTTGTGATATTTTTCTAAAGCACATTTCTGGAGGTCACGACCATAAAACAATAAAAACAATTTGCACTTTCCGGTATTGGGTTTTTTTTTATTATTATTGTTGCTCTAATATTATTTCTCCCTGATTGGGGGATTCCACTCCGTGACAGTTACTGCTAGCAAGTACACAGGGTGGTTGTAATGTCTGGTGTTATTGTCGGTCGAGGAAATCTCTGACTATCCTACAGGTGTTCAGGATTGCGTCTTCTGGAGTTCCTTGTAGGTGTTCTCTGGGAGACCTATTGCTGCTATGCTGCAATGTTGAGTCTTTGGTACCATACCGGTGGTTGACACGACGATAGGGATGGTTGATACTTCTTGCATATGCCACATCTCCTTGATCTCATGTCTCAGGTTCACGTACTTCCTAATTTTTTCCTCGTGGGTTTTCTGGACATTGCTAATGTTGGGCACAGCTATGTCAATCAAGTAGGTAGCCTTTTCCATCTTGCCCACAAGGGTTATGTCCGGTTTGTTGTGCAGGATGGTCTTATCAGTTATTATGGCATGGCCCCAGTACAGCTTGTGGGTTTGGGTCTCTAGTACTGCCTGGGGTTCATACTTGTAGTATGGTACACTTTCTTTGGTCAACTGATATTTTCTCGCTAGCTTCTGATGTATTATCCTGGCTACCTGGTCGTGTCTGAGTGTACTCAGTCTGGATGATCACCTAGCACCCCGCGGTGATGTGTTGGATCGTTTCTGAGACCAGGTGGCAACGTCGACAGTGTCATCTGACATTCCGGACTCCTTTGCAATGTATTTTCTATAGTTTCTGGTGCTGATTACCTGGTCTTGGATGGCCAGCATGAATCCTTCAGTGTCGGGGAAGAGCGTTCTGCTTGTGAGCCATGCATTGGAAGTAATGTTATGGATGTGATCTTGATGGAGGTCATTGTAGTGTCTGCCATGGAGTGTCTTCTTTACCCATCTTTCTAACTTCGTTTCTTGTACCGTCTGGGCGGCAAGGGTTTCCTCGCTTAGGTTGAGTGGGTATACCACTTATCTATCTTTCTTACAGTCTGATGGAGTGGTGCTGTGTTATTCTTGAAGTAATCCTTCAGGTTAGCTATCGCTGTTTTCTGTTTAGCATTAGCATCAGTAGAGGCATTTGATGCAAGAAAGCAAGCTTATGCAGCATCAGCCAAAAAAAAAAAAAAAACCACTTCCACTTCACCCCTCTGTTCGTTCAAAATACCTGTCCAGCTGAGCCTTAAACCTATTTAGGCTATCAACCTCCACGACAAGGGATGGAAGTCTGTTCCACCAACCAACCACCCGCTGGCTAAAGGCAAATTTCCGCACATCTATCCTACATCTGTCTTTCCTCAATTTGAATTTATGCCCTCTCAGGTGATTATTCTGAGCTAGAGGAAGAATCCATCAGCATTGAGCATGTTCAAACCATTCAAGGCTTTATACACCTCTATCAGATCATCTCGCTGGTGCCTAGTCTCCAGACACTGTAATTTGCAAAACTTAAGCCTTTCTTCGTAAGAGCACCCCTTTGTTCCATTCACTAATCTTGTTGCCCTTCTCTGTACTCGTTCCAGCAGCTCTACATCCTTCTTGAAATGAGGTCTCCAGACCTGTATACAGTACTCTAGGTGTGGCCTGACCATTGCCTTATACAAGGGAATAATCACCTCCTTATCCCTGCTGGAAAAATTCCTGTATATCATTGACAATACTCCATGAGCTACTCTTGCAGCCCATCTGCACTGCTCAGAGAACTTCATATCTGCCTGCACAACCACCCCCAAGTCCCTTTCATTCTCTACCACTGTCAGTGTAGTACCACAGAGTTGATACGTTGCTCTGGGGTTGCTGTTTCCCATGTGTAGTACTTTACATTTGTCAATGTTAAACTTCATTTGCCACCTCTCAGCCCATCTGCTCAACCTTTCCAGATCCTGTTGCAGCAGCATAGTTTCAGTAGTGTCCTTGACAACCCTGCCTTCCTTTGTATCGTCTGCAAACTTGGACATTAAACTTGATATACCATCATCAATATCATTTATAAATACAGAAAACAATAATGGACCCAACACTGAGCCCTGAGGGACTCCACTAATAACATTAGTCCACGATGAGCAGTGTCCATTGATTACCACTCTCTGTCTTCTCCCCCTCAACCACCCCTTTATCCATAGCAGCAATTTGCCTCCAATGTCACACTGCTCCAATTTGTGTAGCAGTCTTCCATGTGCAACAGTATCAAAAGCCTTTCTAAGATCCAAGTATATAATATCAAAGCTATTCCCTGCATCCAGTTCTTTTGTGACTGCATCATAGTATCCAATCAAATTGGTCAGGCAAGACTTCCCCTTAACAAAACCATGCTGTGTCCGAGCTATAACTGAAGTCTTGTCTAAATGATCCTGCAGTGCTTCTTTAACCAGTGCCTCCATTAATTTTCCTGGAACAGAAGTTAAGCTCACAGGTCTATAATTACTTGTGTCAGCCTTTGATCCTCCTTTGTGAATTGGGGTCACATTTGCACATTTCCAGTCTATGGGTACCTCCCCTGAGTCCAAGGAAGCTCTCATAATTATGGCTAAGGGTTTGCTTACTTCCTTTGCTGCCTCCTTTAATATAACTGGATAGATCCCATCCACCCCGGGTGCCTTTCTTGTGTTTATCTTCAACAGTTTCTCCTCCACTTTACTCCCAGTGATTTCAAGATTCTGTAACTTACTGCTAGAGTTGAATACACCTCTGGCATTCCCCTCGCTGAATAACTCCTCATGTGTGAATGTCGATGCAAAATATTCATTTAGTTTGTTAGCTACCTGAGCAGGATCATCAACACTTGACCCATCAATATCAAGAGGACCAATCTGATTCATCCCTCTCCTTCTAGAGTTTACATAAGTAAAGAACTCTTTGCTGTTTTTCTTTGCATCCCTTGCCAAGGATTTCTCGTAATCTGCCTTCGCCTGCCTAACTTCCTTTGTAACTTGGTTGCATATCAACTTGTATCTATCATAGGCTTCTGTGTCATGTGTTAATTTGTAAGTATCCCATGCATTTTTCTTCTCTGCCATATGCCTCATTAGTTCATCTGACATCCATTTTGGCCTAAACCTTGAACAATATTTCTTAGTTGGTATGTAAAGCCTAGTAGCTTCCAAGATAAGTTCTTTGAATGCTTCCCATTTTGAATTTGCTGTTGGTAACATCATCAGTTGGTCCCACTGTATAGAATTTAAATACTGTCTCAGTCCATCGTAGTCGCCTTTACGGAAGCAATAACCCTTCCCTTTACCCCTAATGGTAGTTACCTCTTTGAGTAAATCCCACTTCAGCACACTGTGATCACTGCCACCTAGTGGTTCATTTATCTGCAGATTCTTAATGCATGAAGAATCACTGCTGATAATCAAATCAAGAGTATTCCTACCTCTAGTTGCCTCCCGAACATGCTGATGTAGAAAACAATCATCCAATAAATCCACAAGAGCCCTGCTAGTGTGTGAGTAACCAGCCCCCAAATTCCAGTCAATATCTGGGAAATTAAAATCTCCCATTATAAGACTCTCTGATTTACTGGCCCACTCTATTTCCCTGTACAGTTCCTTATTATACTCATCAGAGCCATTAGGCTGTTGTTGTTGTTGGTTTAGTTTTATTGGCGCATCAGCAACTAAGGCTATAATGCGCCAAAACCTTGTCATGAAAATGGTAAAAATCTTTCAGTGACCTAACAAATTAGGTCACTAAGTCAGGGTATAAAAGCCACGTATAAATTGTAAAAGACGAATATCAGTAAACAAGGTAAAAATAAGATTTTTTAAATATGATTAAAAAGGTTTACTGATTTCAGGAAACTAAAAATAGCAGACACGTGGTCATTGTCGGATAAAATCTGACTGAGTGTATAAGGCTCAGTCAGATGGTTAAAAGCGATAAAACGAGCATTACTAAAACTGGAACAGTCACATAATATATGTTTAACGGATAAAATGGTGTCGCATTGCTCGCACATAGGAGGATCATCCGCCCTCAGCAGAAACGAATGTGTCAGATGACTGTGTCCTATGCGGAGTCGGGCAAGAACAACTTCCTCACTCCGATTCCTGCGCAGACTGGACTGCCATGTTTGTATTAGAGGATTTATTTGGTATAATTTATTTCTTCTCTCTCTCTCTCTCTCTCTCTCTCTATGCCATAATTCTTGCCATTGGGAATATATCTTTTGGTGTATTATTTATCTGTAGTCTGTATAGGGGACTGACAGGCAACGATTGTTAGTGGGAGCTGCTGATTTGGCTGCAGTGTCAGCCAAATCATTTCCCTTTATCCCAATATGGCTAGGAATCCAGCAGAAGCGGATCTCAAATTTATATTTATGAAGAGAATATATCTTCTGCTGAACCCGAGAGAGAACTGGATGACAGTTGCGTCTCAAAGATAATAAAGCCTGTAATACACTCGAAGAATCAGAATATATTATTGACCTTTGGCATTGAGAGGTTCGAATGTGATCCAAGGCTAACTCTATAGCATGCAGCTCTGCAGTGTATATGCTGGATTCAGGAAGAATCTGCTGAGATATTATAGTGTCCCGAAAGACAGCAGCAGATCCTACGCACGATTCAGACTTCGAGCCGTCTGTGAAGACGGGCAGGAAGTCGGAATACTCAGCTCAGTGCGCGGAAAAGAGCTGATGGTAGACAGATGACAAGGTCTCAGATTTTACACATTTCTTAAGGGAGAAGTCGCACAATGGAGTATGAGCATGCCAGGGTGGAAGAGTCTCTTTTGGTGTTTGTGCAACCTTGTCTACCATGATGTTAAACTCTCTTAGTAGCTCTTGGACACGAATACCAAAAGGTCGGTTGGCAGTCTGACGGGTATTGTACAAGTTTTCCCAACGTGGCTCAAAGACAGATGTCCACGTAGGATGGTCTGGCAGGGATTTCAACTTTAAAGCATAGCTTAAAGACAACTGCTTACGTCGAAGGGATAACGGTGGTTCGTTTGCTTCGACGTATAAGCTCTGGACAGGAGATGTTCGAAATGCTCCAGTAGCTATATGGATAGCCTGATGGTGGACGGGATCCAACCATCGAAGGACACTGTCTCTAGCTGAGGAGTATACCTGGGCCCCGTAGTCCAGTTTGGATCGTACAAGTGCACGATAAATACGTAGTAGGGTGCACCTATCTGCTCCCCAAGGCGTAGAGGAGAGTGAGCGAAGAATATTTAGTCCCTTCGTGCACTTTGTACGAAGCTGACGAATATGTTCAAGAAATGTCAACTTTTTGACAAACACAAGTCCCAAGAATTTTGTGCTTGACGCTACTGGAATAGCATTTTGTCCGAGCATTAATTCAGGTTCAGGATGAAGATTACGCTTGCGACAAAAGTGTATGCAAACGGTCTTCTCCGGCGAGAACCTGAAGCCATTAGCAAGTGCCCAGGAATTAAGGCGATCAATGGCTCTCTGCAGTTGTCTTTCAATAACCCTCATGTTGCATGACTGACAAAATATGCTAAAGTCATCAACATAGAGGGCACAGTTTACAGTTGGAGGAAGTTGTTCTGTGATGGAACTAATTTTGATGGCAAAAAGCGTGACACTTAATACTGATCCTCGTGGTACTCCCTCCTCTTGGCTGAAGGGACGAGAGAGTGAGGATCCCACACGAACTTGGAAAGATCGACTGGCTAAAAAGTTTTTAATAAAAATGGGGAGTTGCCCCCTAAGGCCAAGGCTATGCAGATATTTTAAGATGCCAAATCTCCAAGTTGTGTCATACGCTTTCTCCATGTCGAAGAACACCGACACCAAGTGTTCGCGTTTTAGGAAAGCATCCCGGATGGATGCTTCCAATCTAATAAGATGGTCCAAAGTGGACCGCTTCCATCGGAAGCCGCACTGGATGTTGGAGAGAAGGTCATTTGATTCTAAGTACCATATTAAATGGGAATTAACCATTCTCTCCAGGATTTTGCACAGACAGCTAGTCAGAGCAATAGGATGATAATTGGTGGTGACTTTTGGATCCTTTCCTGGCTTAGGAAAGGCAAGAACGATTGCCTTTCGCCAGGAGTCCGGAAACTGCCCATCAATAAAGATTCTGTTATACAGAAGGAGCAGACAATCCATAGATTTTTGGTGAGAGATGTTTAAACACTTCATAATGGATGCCATCTGGTCCAACAGCACTTGCTTTGGAAAGAGCGAGGGCTCTTTTCAGTTCCTGAGTAGTAAAATCCCCGTTGTAGGGATAGAGGCCCTTGGACTTAAAATAAAGTGCTTCTCTTTCCAGTTTATGTTTCAGGACCAGGAACTCCGGGGAGTACGAGGATGTTGCTGAGATGTTAGAGAAAGTTTCCCCAAGAGCATTGGCTATTGCAGTAAGATCTGCAATAGCGCATCCATTATAATCTAGGATTGAAGAAGGGTGGGATGTATATTTTCCCTTCATTTTCCGGATTTTTTCCCAGACTACCTTAGAGTTGGTAGACTGGTTAATAGATGATGTAAAACGGATCCACGATTCCTTTTGACTCTGACGACGGATGTAGCGTGCTTTGGCTCGTGCACGTTTGAAGGCTATAAGGTTGTTCGTGGTAGGATATCGGGGAATATCCCCCACGCTTTGTTTTGAGCCTTTTTTGCTGCTGTGCATTGTGAATTCCACCAAGGTTTGGGAAATGGTGGGAACCGGGCAGATGTTTTTGGAACAGCATGCAGCTGCTTGGACAATATTTTCTGTGATGTACTTAACTGCATCATTGATAGGCTCTTGACTGACTGTGCTAAGATCAAAATTTGCCTGATGTTGGAAGGCAGTCCAGTCAGCCTGATCAATCTTTCACCGTGGTAACCTGAAGGGAAGACATGGTCTCCCGCTGTATAACGAGGTTATCACGGGGAAGTGATCGCTTCCGTATGGATTCTCCTCCACTTCCCAAGTGAGTGAAGGGAGTAGAGAAGGGGAGCAGATAGAGAGATCAATGGCAGAAAAAGTACGGGTAGGCATGTGGAAGAAGGTGTTTGTTCCAGTATTTAGAAGGGAAAGATCATTGTCATTGAGCATACGCTCTATGACTCTTCCCCTTCCGTTGATGTTAGCACTACCCCACAGGGTGTTATGTCCGTTAAAATCCCCGAGAAGTAAGAAAGTGGGAGGCAGCTGCATTAGAAGATCATCAAGGTCTGCCTGGGAGATGTCAGTCCCAGGTGGCAAATAAATGGAGCACACAGTTAATAAAAATCCCACTGAAAGGCGAATTGCAACATCCTGTATGCTGGTTGTAATTAGCAAGGGCTGCACTGGGGTCAGGTTACCCACAAGGATAGCCACTCCCCCATGTACAGAGCCATCCGCAATTCTATCCTTTCGAAAAACTGTGATGTTGTGCATGGTGGGATCATCATTTGCCTTTAGATATGTCTCCTGCAAGCAAAAGCAAACTGGCTCGTGCTTTTGCAGGAGGGCCTTGATATCATCAATATTTCGCCGGAATCCACGACAATTCCACTGTAGGAATTTAGCCATTATTTGGATTTGGTGGGTCCATCAGGCGGCTTCCGAGGTGCTGAGGGCTTAATTTTGTCAGTCTTGGATTTATCTTTCTTGGGGAAGTATGTACGCTGTCCTGTGTCCATTTCTTCCTCAGCGAAGAGTTCCAAAACTGACTCATCATGTACCTCCTTCTGCTCGACATCCATGTTTTCCTGGGTACTAGGTGTTACTTCCCCTTTCTTATTCTTTTCTTTTGCTTTTGTTACTTGTGGAGTATTAGGAGGTACCGATATAGGAGTGGCAGCTGATTGGTCCTTCTGTGCAGGTTTTTGGGAGCTTAAAAGATAACGTGCAATGGGAGTAAATGATTCTTTTGGGGGGATGGACATGTCCGTCTGGGTCCCAATCGAAAACCTCCCTGCTACCTTCTGGGCGTAGGTAGGTTTTTTTGATGTTAAGAGGTTTCACTGCTTTTCTTGCCTCCTGATACGATATGTTTAGCTCTGCCTTGAGCCGTTGAATTTCTTTTTCTTCTTTCCACCTCTGGCATGCCCGGATGTTCTCCCTCACAGTTAATGCAGGTGGGTTTGGTGGCTGAACATGCTGTTGTTTCGTGGTCCTTAGCACCGCACCGGACGCATGCAAGGACTCCACGGCAGGCCATTTGAGAATGTCCATACTTCTGACATTTAAAACACCGTAAAGGGTTCAGAATGTATGGACGTACTGGACAGTTGATGTATCCAGCTTTAATCTCATCAGGAGGTTTGGGAGAGTTAAAAGTCAGGATAACACTCCTGGTTTTAACTATTTTCCCATCCCTTCGCGCAGTGATTCTCTTAACGGCAGTAACTCCCTGTGGTTTTAGTTCGGAGCAGATTTCCTCCTCCGTAACGTCGAGAAGGTCCCACTCCGAAATGACACCTCTTGATGAATTTAGTGTTCTGTGTGGTGTCACTGTTACGGGTATTCCTCCAATTGATGTTACTCGGAGTAGATGTTCAGACTGACTGTCATTTTTTGTTTCAATCAAGAGGTCCCCAGAACGGAGCCTCTTAACTGACTTGGGTGTACCTGCTAACCCATCCAACCCTTTTTGTATAAAAAAGGGCGACATTTTACCAATCGGTGTTTCGTTGGTGGAATGCATTATTAAGAACCTTGGGTCAGGCCCTGATGGTAGTTCAGTTCGCTGCCTCTTTGTAGCAATAATGCTATCTGCCTCTCCGTCATTATTTTCAGATAGGGACCGGGTTGGGGCCCCTGAAGGAATATGTTTATCAGGATTCATGAAGTTTTTTAAATTTTTTAGTGCCCGGGCTCCCCACCCACCACGGAGCCCAAAGGGACGCCCACTACCCGGCATGCAATAAATGCGCTCGGGAGTGGGAAGCCAGGGGTACCCAGACACTATACCCGCACCGCCGCCAGCCTGAATCCTGTCCCTCGGACCATGAGGGTAGGGGCGTGGCATTGACACGGTTGACCCTCGCAGGCGAGCCTACTAGCCGATTGATCCTAGCCAGGCCTTCCAGGACCACCCGTCTTGTCGAAGCAGGGGCCAAAGTGGTGTATTGAAGCTGGGCCCCTCAAACACCAGGATCCCCCTTTCCGAATTTCCACGGGTCGCAGCGCACAGCAAACACGCCGGATTCCATTGATGTAAGCCTGGATCCTGGGCTGTGGGCGTTGGATCCCAGTGATGCTAGTCTGGAAGTCCAGCAGCGTCACTGGGAGGTCCCCTCACCACGTACAGGTGCCCACGTTGAGGGGGAGTCATTAAACCTATAGCACACTCCTCCTCTCAATTTTGATCTCCCAATGCTTATGTCACACCAAACTGACTCAACACTGCACTGTCCAGCGATGTCGACTGGCTTCACTTCCTTGGTTTTTATGTGTTTCTTAACTAATAGCATAACCCCTCCCCCCTTCCTATCCTTTCTGTAGACATTGTACTCCCCAAATTGCAGTTCTGCATCCCTTATATCTGTGTGACACCACGTCTCTGATATCCCAACAATATCTGCATTTGATGTTTTGAGCAATACCTCAAATTCATCAAATTTATTTACTAAACTCCTAGCATTGGTGTACACGCAAGTATACCCGCACCTGTTTCTATTCTTAGCTACCCTAACACAACCCATGTGTTTACTTGTACCACAATGGCTCCCAGCAGTCTCTGAAATACCATGCATCTTGTTTTTCAGGCTTCTGCTCATTCTAATAGAAGCAGTGCAAGAATCTCTTTCACCTCTGCCAGTGGCTACTGTCAATCTATTGGTCTTTGTCTCACCCCAAGCTAGCAGTTTTCCGACCCACCTAACACTGCCTCGATAGCATCAGCAAATATTCTTGCACCCTTTCTATTTAAGTGTATCCCATCATTGTCCTTGTCTTTTTGAATGATATCTTCTAGCTCGGTGTTTGTCCAATCTATGACCCCGAAGGTGTATGTTAGTACTGGAGCTGCATAGGTGTTTATGGCTTTCACTGTGTTCCCTCCATTCAATTTTGCTTTCAGCAGGCTTCTGAGTCTCTGATGATATTTTTCATTCAGGCACTTCTTGATTTCCTGGTGTTTTAACTGCTCAGCCTGCATCATCCCTTGGTATTTGTAGGTCTCTCCTTCTGTCATAGCTTCGATCTCTTTACCAGTCAACAGCTGGTAGTTTCGGCCAACTAATTTTCCCTGGTGCAGTGTGTGGGTCTTGATTTTTTCTAGACCAAATTCCATCCTGATGCCCTTGCTGAATTCTTCGATGATCCGGAGTAGTTGTTGGAGTTGCTTCTTGGTTGTCATCCATGAACATCAGGTGGGTGAGGGTGTACAGGTTCTTTCTTCCTTCTTTGAGGTTATACCCATACTTAGTGCTGTTGAGCATGGTGGATAACGGGTTGAGTGCTAGACATAACCATAGTGGGCTCAGAGAATCTCCCTGAAAGATTCTTCTTCTAATGGGGATTGGCCTGTTGTGATGTTCTCGACCTCAATGGTGATACTCCATTTCGCCATTATTGCTCCTAGGAATTTTGTCACTATCGGATCTACAAGTTTTTATTGTTTTATGGTCATGACCTCCAGAAACGTGCTTTAGAAAAATATCAGGGTCTCTATTAGCCAGCTAACAGAGACCCTATTATTTTTCTAAAGCATGTTTCTGATATTTTTGAATATCAGAAACGTGAAAATATCAGAAAATTCAAATATATATTTTTGAATATACAACGGGTACTAGGAAAGTTTTGCAATATGACGCAACAATGAATCACAGGAAGCTGCTTGTTGCTGCATGTTGAGACATGTTCATACGTGCATAGTAGCCGCCGCGCCAAGTCGATGGGCTCAGTTATTCATTAGTAGTGAGAGTGTAAAGTGCTTGCGATGGCATCGTGGTCACGAAATGAAATAAGGACAGTTTTGCGGTATAATTTCGTGCGTGGTTTAACCATAGACCAGTGCTTAGAAGAAATGACTCTTGCACTAGATGATGATTGTCCACATCGTACAACGATATTCAGGTGGTATAGAGAATTCCAAAGGGGAAATTTCACTCTGGAGAATTCTGAGAGGCCGGGAAGGCCACGAACGTCAGTTACGGAGGAAAACGTTACTGCTGTGAGGAAAATGCTTGACGAAAACAGGCAAGTGACCTACCAACAGATAGAGGATACTTTGGGCCTAAATGCACCAGCAATTCGTTCGATTCTGCAAGATCATTTGCACGTGAAGAAACTTTGTTCTCTCTGGGTGCCGCATCAACTGACTGAAGAGCAGATGACACGACGTGTGACTTGGTGACGAGAGATGTTAAAAAAGTTTGATAAGGGACAATCTCGGTATGTGAACAACATCGTGACAGGTGACGAGACTTGGCTGTACTATTACAATCTGCCGACCAAGGCTCAAAACAAAGTTTGGGTCTTTGATGATGACAACACACCCGTAATTGTCAGAAAATCCCGATCTGTAAAGAAGAAAATGATAGCTGTATTTTTCAAATCGAGTGGAATTGTGGAACGTGTCGTTTTGGACACGCAGAAGACAGTCACAGCTAAGTGGTATACTGAACAATGCCTGCCTAAAGTCATTGGATCTATGAAGAACCTGCGGCCAAAGTCAAGAATGGACACCTGGTACCTCCACACGATAATGCTGCAGCTCACCGCGCCAAAGCCTGCACCGAATATTTGACCACGACAGGACTGAAACTTCTCGAGCACCCTCCCTACAGTCCAGACCTTGCTCCCTGCGACTTTGCACTGTTCCCGCATGTGAAAATGAAGCTAAAAGGGAGGCGGTTTTCCAGTGATGAGGACCTTCTACGGGCTTGGGACAACGAGTGGGCTTTACTCCCTAGTGAAACTTGGCAGAACTGGTTTAAAGATTGGTTTCGGAGGATGGAGAGGTGTATTGAATGTAGAGGAAATTACTTTGAAAAAATTAAATAAACAAAGCTGTATTGCAAAACTTTCCTAGTACCCTTTGTATTTACGTTTGTGATATTTTTCTAAAGCATGTTTCTGGAGGTCATGACCATAAAACAATAAAAACAATTTGCACTTTCTGGTATTGGGCTTGTTTTTTTTATTATTATTATTAGCTATATGGTGCAAGGAAGCCTGAGGTTTATAATGCACCAGCCAAAAACAAGAGTCAGAAATAGAAAGGGAATCATCAAGAAAGGGAAGAATGATGATATCCAGCTCAGGACCCTGGGTGTGCCAAGCCCATGCTCACCAGATATGAGACCCTGGGGTGCATCTAATTATAAACAGGTAGTAAATGCGATAATATCAACTGCAATTCTGTGAATTTTTACACTGTTATGGTGAAATGTGTTCCCTTTCACTCAAACCTTCAATAATATAAAAAACAAATTTTTAGAAACTTCTCTTCATTCCTATTTACGGTATTACAATGATGAACAGAAAGCGACCAACGAAAAGTGCAAGTGGTGGTAGTGCCAGGAAATGAAACAAAATTGATTTAGAAATGAAGATGTAAATGATTAAGTACAAAGCAGGACAAAGTTTGTCATCTATTGCAAGGGAATTAGGTCGCGCTGCATCAACAGTGAATACTATTTTAAAGGACAGTGCACGTATAAAAGAACATGTCAAAGGATCAATGTGTTTAAGATCAACAGTGATCACAATACAGCATTCAGGTGCTATATCGAAGATGGAACAGCTGTTAATAATATGGATGGAAAATCAGATTCAGAACTGAGTGCCTCTGAGCCTAAGACTATTCAAGCAAAAACAACAAGTATTTATAAAGATATTAAGGATAAGTATGGCAAACCCCAACCCAAGTTCCTGGCAAGGAACTTTGGGTTGGGGTTCGCGGTACTTAGCATTGCGCTGGTTTCCACAACGTTAAACTATGCGTTGTGAGATGAGACTGCCTGTATTGGAAAAAAATCCCAAATTTGAACATACATTGCCAAAGAGAAAAATACAATGCCAGACTTCAAAAGATAGGGCCACGATCTTGCTTGGAGCTAATGCAGCAGGAGTTTTACAGATTAAACCCACTGCTTGTGTACCACTGTGGAAATCCTCATGCATTTAAGGGCATCGAATAAAGCTATCCTGCCCGTGCATTTTCGATCACACCAGAGAGCATGGATAACAATCTCTTTAAGGACTGGTTTAAATGCTGCTTCATTGCCAAGGTTGAAAAATATTGTAAAGACAACGTTCCTTTCAAGATTTTACTTCTATTAGATAATGCTCCTGGACTTACAACGCATTTAAATGATTTCAATTCGAATGTGAGAGTCGTATTTCTACCGCCAAACACGACTTTACTCATCCAACCTATGAATTAGGGTGTTATTTCATATTTAAAAGCATACTATTTACACAAAATGTTTCCTCAGGCATTGTCTGCAGTAGACTATGAGAAAAATTTTATGTTAAGAGACTTTTGGAAATCTTACAATATTTACCACGCCATCTTAAACCAATAATTAATTAATAAGGCCTCAGCAGAAATTACTAAAGTTGTTTAAATAGCACATGGAAGAAAATATGCCCATAGCACGTAAAAGGCTTTGAAGGATTTCAAAAAAAAAAAGACAAATCATATGAAGAGGTTACATGTAAGATTGTAAAGGTTGTAGAGCTACTTCAGTTGGAGGTTGATGCCAAAGACATGGAGGAGTTAATAGAGGAAGAAGAGAAGGAATTATCTAACGAAGAACTTATTGACTTGCAGGCGGTGATAGTGAAAGAAGAAAATGCTGATGAAGCTTAAGATGAACCAAATGAGGAACTGAGATGCTTCATCACCAGAGTTGGCAATGGCAAGGTTTGAGAAGATGGATCCTGACAGCGAACGATTCTTAAAAGTTAACATAGAGGTGAATGATATGCTTGCCTTCTACAAAGAAATCTATGATGAAAAGAAAAAAGCCATCATCCAGTCATTCATTAACATGTTCTTTCTTAAGGTTGAGTGGCCGACCCCTTCTAAATCTCCACAGCCCTCAACCTCCGCAGCGGTGTACTTATCAGCTGAAGATGTTGATTCTGGCAACGATGGTCGAGAGTAAAACTTATTGACATTATGCCTATCTCCTCTCTTATTTTGTAATTTTATAATTTTGAAATTTTTTTAAATTGCAATTTGTAATTTTTCCTGCGCATGAGATAAAAAATTGAATAAATAGAATAAATAATTCTATTTACATGTTCATCAAGCATTTCTTTTTTGATTCAGCGAGCACAGGTGCGATCAATCAATTCAGCAAGCACAGGTGTGAGTGCTGCAGAAGCATGGGCAAAATTCCAGCTTAAATAGCATTTTTCAGAACGCAACTCTTACGTAAGTTGGGTAATTCCTGTATATTAAGATTCAATCAATAAAATCAAGGTAAATAAAAGCTTGTTTTCTTATTGTTTAACAATATTTCAGTGTTTCTAATACAAACATATACCACGTAAATGTTTAAATTTTCAATCATGTGAACTTTTCGTTTTATGAACATTTGGTAACAGGACACACATGTTGGAAAAAGGCTTCAAGTGCCAGGGATAGACCCAGTGAAATAATATTGCACTGACTGGCAAACAGATAAATAAGAGGTCGTTAAAATAAATTAATAGAAATAGAAATGAGTATAATAAAAATAGGCTTTCTTAAAAAAAAAGGGATGAAAGCAATAAAATACATAACTGAATAAAAGCAATAAATAGACACAAGGCAAATGCCTCAAGGAGCAATGTGCCTCTTTGCCAATTTAATGATGTTCATGACAGTAGGCCAAAATATAATGCAAAAGTGTAGCCTTGTGCATGCACTGTGACTAATAGTTTCAAATCGTGATCAACAAAAGGGGGGGTACAGGAAGAGGACACATCAACCAATAAGACTTATGTTGCAACGTATGTCACACACATAATTTGCTACATGTCATCCCGATATAAAATAAAGGCCTCTATAATAGGATGTATGAGGGTTTGGCAATTACAATTAATGGAGGAACCCACTAGCTTTATGGAGGGCCTCCAACCATGAGAGATGGTGCAAAGCATGTGTCTGATCTATTATCTCAACATTAGGGCACACATTATAGTTGAAGTGCCACAACTCCAATAATGCTCAGAGATGGCCAAATTGGCAGAATCGGTACATTGGATAGCCCCCCCCCATGCTTGCAGACTCAACCACAATCTGCACTTGGTTTGACTGATATAAGATAGACAGAATTCTTTCCGTTCCTCCACTTCCAAGTTAGCCCACAAAATGTTAGTCCATGAGTGTTTACTATCATCCAATAACATAAGTTGCCACTGTAATTCAGGATCAGTCTGGTGTGACATAAACAATTGGAAAACAAAAATGAAAGTGAGAGCAGGAATCTTATGGGATGGTCATTCACTTGGTAGTTATACATATAGTGTTATAACTGCGTTGGGATACAAATTTAGGTTATAATTTTGTACTGGAAATGAAATTTTATTGAAATTAAATCGAAATCATGATAGACCAGAGCAACAAAGCAAAAGGCTCAAGCTAATGGGAGTGCTGCGGCTCAGAGGGAGAACTGAGGGGGGGGGGCAGTTGCCCTCTGAATCACAGCCTTTTAAAATGCACTGCTTGCTTGATGTTTGTGAAGCAATCAGGTACAAGACATGATATTGCCAAGGGGGGGGATGTCTTTGTGTGTGCATGATGTAAGGAGTGTGAGGAAATAAGGCGACAACTCAGCATTGTTATGGACCTATATGAGAGCTTGAAGGGCAGGGTGGATGCCCTCGAAGGATCTAAATTAAGGGGCCCATCAAGCTCTCAGCTGCCCACATCAACATCAGAGCTTGCACTTCATCATCACGAAACACAGCAGCAACCCCCAAGGCAAAATGCCCGGTCCCACAGGAACTAGTAGTTATCGGTAACTCTAATGTCAGGGAAACAGGGAACATGGTGTGTAAAAAGGATAGGTGGAACAGGACCAGGGTATGTCTGACAGGGGCAAAGGTTGATGATGTTGGAGAGCGGATATCATCTTTTAAGGGCACAAAAGGTGATATTGTTGTACACGTAGGCACTAATAATATTAAGAGTAGGAGACCAGCGGAATTACTTAAGTACACGTCACTGTTGAAAAAAAACTGATTTACGGTTGAATTTGAAAGTGTTTGCAATTCTGCCTAGACACGATAGGAGAGAGTACATGATGAGAGCCTTGTCGATCAATTCGGCCCTGGAAGGATTGTGCATGGCCCAAGGGATAGAATTTTTTTCAGGCTGGTCTGTACTTGTTACCAGGAGAGACTGCTTCTACAGGGATGGGATACACTTAAATAGAAAGGGTGCAAGAATATTTGCTGATGTTATCGAGGCAGTGTTAGGTGGATCAGAAAACTGCAAGATTGAGGGAAACAAGGACTAATAGATTAACAGTAGCTACTGGCAAAGGTAAAAGTGATTCTTGCACTGCTTCTATTGGAATGAGCAGCAGCCTGGAAAACAAGATTTAGGGTATTTCAGAGACTGCTGGGGGTCATTGCAGTACCCAAACACAACCCATGTGTTGTGTTAGGGTAGCTAACTGCCCTAACACAACACATGGGTTGTGTTAGGGTAGCTAAGAATAGCAACAGGTGCATTTATATTTACCAAACTCCTAGCATTGTTGTATACCTGCGTATACACCAATGCTAGGAGTTTGGTAAATAAATTTGATGAATTTGAGGTATTGCTCAAAACATCAAAGGCATATATTGTTGGGATATCAGAGACGTGGTGTCACACAGATATAAGGAATGCAGAATTGGAATTTGGGGAGTATATTGTGTACAGGAAGGATAGACAGAATAGGAAGGGAGGAGGGGTTATGCTATTAATTAAGAAACACAAAATCCAAGGAAGTGAAGCCAGTCAACATCGCTGGACAATGCACTGTTGAGTCAGTTTGGTGTAACATAAGCATTGGGAGATCAAAATTGAGAGTAGGAGTGTGTTATAGGCCTAACGACTCTGATGAGTATAATAAGAAACTGCACAGGAAAATAGAGTGGGCCAGTAAATCAGAGTCTTAATAATGGGAGATTAATTTCCCAGATATTGACTGGAATTTATAGGTTGGTCACTCACAACACTAGCAAAGTTTTAGTGGATTTATTGGATGATTGTTTTCTACATCAGCATGCTCAGGAAGCAACTAGAGGGAGTAATACTCTTGATCTGATTATCAGTAGTGATTCTTCATGCATTATGAATCTGCAGATAAAGGAACCACTAGTTGGCAGTGATCACAGTGTGCAAAAGTGGGATATACTCAAAGAGGTAACTACCATCAGGGGTAAAGGGAAGGGTTTTGCTTTCGTAAAGGCGACTACGAGGGTCTGACACAGTATTTAAATTCTATACAGTGGGACCAACTGATGATGTTACCAACAGCAAATTCAAAATGGGAAACATTGAAAGAATTTATCTTGGAAGCTACTAGGCTTTACATACCAACTAAGAAATATTGTTCAAGGTTTAGGCTTAAACGGATGTCAGATGAACTAATTAGACATTTTTTTTTTTTTTTTTTTTTTTGATTTGGTAGTTGTTGGCGCATCGGCTTCTGTGGCCATATTGCACCTCCCAAGGTTTTTGCAGTACTTTGATCCAAGCCCGAGGCGGGAATCGAACCCGCGACCTTTGGGTTGCCAGGCAGGTACTTTACCCACTCGGCTAGCCCGGTCGGCCTAATTAGACATGTGGCAGAGAAGAAAAATGCATGGGATACATATAAATTAATGGATGACATGAAAGCTTATGATAGATATAAGCTGGTCTGTAACCAAGTCACAAAGAAGACTAGGAAGGCAATGACAGATTATGAGAAATCTTTGGCAAAGGATGCAAAGAAAAACAGCAAAGAGTTCTTTACCTATGTAAACTCTAGAAGGAAAGAAATAAATCAGATCGGTCCAATGGATGTTGATGGTTCAACTGTTGATGATCCTGCTCAGATGGCTAACAAACTAAATGAGTGTTTTCCATCTACATTCACACATGAGGATTTATTTAGGTAGGGGAATGCCAAAGCTAAATTGAACTCAGGCAGTGAGCTAGATGATTGTGTAATAACTGAGAGGAAAGTGGACGAGAAATTGTTGAATATAAACATAAAAAAGGCACTCAGGGTGGATGGGATCTATCCAGTTATATTAAAGGAGGCAACAAAGGAAGTAAGCAGACCCTTAGCCATAATTATGAGAGCTTCTTTGGACTCAGGGTAGGACTGGAGATGTGCAACTGTGACCCCATTTCACAAAGGTGGATCAAAGGGCAACACAAGTAATTATAGACCTGTTAGTTTAACTTCTATTTCAGAAAAATTAATGGAGGCACTGGTAAAAGAAGCACTGCAGGATCATCTAGACATGACTTCAGTTATAGCTCGGACACAACATAGTTTTGTCAAGGAAAGGTCTTGCCTGACCAATTTCATTGGATACTATGATTTGGTCACATAGGAACTGGATGCAGGGAATAACTTTGATATCATATATTTGGATCTTAGAAAGGCTTTTGATACTGTTTCACATGGAAGACTGCTAAACAAATTGGAGCAGTGTCGCACTGGAGGCAAATTGCTGCTATGGATAAAGGGATGGTTGAGTGGGAGAAGACAGAGAGTGGTAATCAATGGTCACTGCTCATCGTGGACTAATGTTATTAGTGGAGTCCCTCAGGGTTTAGTGTTGGGTCCGTTGTTGTTTTCTGTATTTATAAATGATATTGATGACGGTATATCAAGCTTAATGTCCAAGTTTGCAGACGATACGAAAGTTGGCAGGGTTGTTAAGGACGCTAATGACAGTACGCTGCTGCAACAGGATCTAGAAAAGTTGCGCAGATGGGCTGAGAGATGGCAAATGAAGTTTAACATTGACAAATGTAATGTACTACATATGGGAAACAGCAACCCCAGAGCAACGTATCAACTCTGTGGTACTATACTGACAGTGGTAAAGAATGAAAAGGACCTGGGGGTAATTGATATGAAGTTCTCTGAGCAGTGCAGACAGTCTGCAAGAGCAGCTCATGGTGTCTTGTCAATGATATACAGGAATTTTTCTAGCAGAGATAAGGAGGTGATTATCCCCTTGTATAAGGCAATGGTCAGGCCACCTTGAGTATGGCATACAGGTCTGGTGGCCTAATTTTAAGAAGGATGTAGAGCTGTTGGAACGAGTACAAAGAAGGATAACAAGATTAGTGAATGGAACAAAGGGTTGCTCTTACGAAGAAAGGCTTAAGTTTGCAAATTATAGTGTCTGGAGACTAGGCACCTGCGAGGTGATCTGGTTGAGGAGTATAAAGCCTTGAATGGTTTGAGCATGCTCAATGCTGATGGGATTCTTCCTCTTGCTCAGAATAATCACCTGAGAGGACATAAATTCAAATTGAGGAAGGACATATGTAAGATAGATGTGTGGAAGTTTGCTTTCAGCCAGTGGGTAGTTGGTTGGTGGAATTGACTTCCATCCTTTCTTGTGGAAGTTAATAGTCTAAATAAATTTAAGGCTGGGTTTGACAAGTATTTGGAACGAACGGAAGGGTGAAATGGGAGAGGTTTTTTTTTGGCTGATTCTGCATAAGCTTGCTTTCTTGCATCATGTGCCTCTACTAATGCTAATGCTAATTTCTGGATTTACTGGAGGACTGTTTTCTAGCAAGTTAAGAAAGAGAAAAAATACTCTTGATCTGATTATCAGCAGTGACTCATCATAAATCAGAAATCTTCAGTTAAGGAACCACTACATTCAACTACATTAACAATGCATTAACAATAAGATATCAAAGAGATATATCAAACAATGCGAAATGGGAGTGTTTGGGATGTAAAAGTTACTATTCATTTTATACCAACTAAGAGATATCAAAGTTCAAACCTAAATGGATGCTAGGTGATCTAAAGAGACTAGTGGCAGAGAAAAAAAAATAGGAGAAAAATTATCAAGAAATGCATAAGCTTACATAAAATATGAAGTCTACAATCAAGTTACTGGAAAGGGTAAGGCTAAAGCAGGCTATGACATCTTTGGCTAATACTGTAAAGAAAATAGCAAGGATTTCTTTGTGTTAATACAGAAGGAAAAGGATGATGCACATTTGGCCAATTACATATAATAGCTTATGACGATGATCACCATCTGTCACTGTTCCGCTATTCCATGGGTAGATGTATGAAGCCATGTCACCATGCCCTATCCGTGTACTTCCCTTCGTCGTCGATTTCACTCCAGTTTCCTCCTCTCTTAATGACATTGGTCATTATAATATCCTACCACCTCCTCCTTGGTCTTTTGTCCCTTAATTGTGTATCAAACATTCTTCTTGGCAAATGCCTCTCTTTCATCCTCTTGACAGGTCCAAACCATTTCAAACAGGACCTCTGAATCCTATTCTGGAGTTTTTCAAACTGAATTGAATAAACATGGAAGATGAAAATTTGGTTCTGTGAATTTGAAGTTGGACAGTAAATGGATGTTGGCTTGTGGCAGCATGTGTTCAGACTGCTTTTAGTTTTTAAAGAGAGAGAGAGAGAGAGAGAGAGTGGGGGGGGGGGGGGGATTATAGAAGCCAATTCAGAAGAACAGTGCCCAGGGAAGTATCTGTAGAAAAATCATGCAGCAGAAACAAAATGTCTAGGAGACCAGAGAGTGGAGAGACTCTGTTAGAGATGAGTCATTAATTAACATAACTGCCCTCTTCTGAATGGAATCTAGAAGCCCGGGAGAGAGATTTTGGTGGCACCGCACGAGATGTGGGAACAATATTCCATGGTGGGGCAGATATGTGATTTCTATAGAGTGAACGCATATTCAAAAAGTTTGGAAGAAAATTAACACCAAGAGCAAAAGAGAAAACAAAGTTTTTTTAGATGCAGAGGAAGCAATATTTGTAATGTGGCTTGTGCAAAGAGAGATTAGAAGTCAGGGTAATCCCCAAAAGAGATATATCAACTTGTCTAGAAATTGCAGTATCACCAAAGATAAGAATAGGAGCAGAAGAATCCTTTTTGTGAGATATAAGACAGGAATGAGTTTTAGAAGGACTGAAATCAACTAAGTTGCCTTTACCCCACTGGAGAATTACCTGCAGATCGGCATTTAAAAAACTGGTAGCGCATATTCAAAAAGTTGAAGCTCATTCAGCAGGGCGAGATTTCTCAAACTGAAAAGTGGAGGGCAATTTGCTATCATCAGCAAAACTATGGATAGGATTGCCAGACAACGGAAGAAGGTCATTAATATAATAGAGGAAAAAAGTGGGGGAAAGAACTGAACCTTGGGGGAGACACTAGCATTAGTGGAGAAGTTAGAAGACAGAGGGCCATCTACCATCACCCTCAGTGAGCTGCTCATAGAGAAAACTGGATAACCAATGACAAAAAACATTTGGCAAACCATAAGATAGAAGCTTGTTTAGAAAACCTTTATGCCAAACACTATCAAAAGCCTTTGAGATGTCAAGAGCAACTGCTTGTGTTTCACTGAACCTTTCCATCGAATTTATCCATAAATGGGTAACATAAGCCAGAATATCACCAGCGGATCGACACTGACAGAATCCATATTGGTGATCATTGATCAGATGGAAGGTTTCGAGATACTTTAAGAGTTGGTGGTTAATTGATTTCTCCATTACTTTAAAATAAGTAGAAGTAATTGCGATGGGATGATAACTGGATGGGAGGAATTTGTCACCCATTTTCAGATCTGGCTGGATATGAGCAAATTTCCAAGAAGGAAAAACACCTTGGGAATAAGAAAGTGAAAAAAGGCTGCAAATAACAGGAGTAATTTCAGGAGCACAGGTTTTGAGAATGTGCAGAGATATACTATCAAGACCTGTAGCTTTCTTAGCATCAAGATTCATCAAAATCCTTCTGAGGGAAGACCACAGGAGGCATTGAATGGAGCATGTTGAAAATGGTGGGAGGTGCCATGAGATAAAGGCTCCATTGGCGAAGAGACAACCACCAAGTTGTTTATCCAGGTGACTAAACGACCACTCACTTCGACCATGTACTTAGAACGGTTGTTTGTGAGAGAAAGATCAAGCGTGTTTGCTATATTGTTAGGAGTGTCCGGTATTCTGGTAGGTAAATGAATAATCTGTGTGAGGTCATTAGTAATTGCAAAAGCCTCAGCATCTCGACCAGCTGGGTCGGTGTGACTAGAAAATGGAAGCTACCTAGAATTGTGAGCATTAAAATCACCAAGGAAAATTACCTCGCTGTTGAGAAAGATGGGCTGGAGAAAGTCAAGTTGCAAAGGGAGGAAGTCAAAAAGCTCCAAGTGATTAGCAGAATTTGGTAGTCAACAGATGAATTTTACAGAATGAAGAAGAGAGATTTTAAGCCAGAGAAGATTGGAAAGAGGAGATTCCAAATTACCAAGTCTCTGACAGGAAATATTGAATCGGACCTATGCACTAAGTACCACCTTTGAGGTGAAAGGAATCATACAGCGAATAATTTGGGAAACTGAGATGAGCAGTGGTTGAATCAACCAATAACTGAGATTCTGTCAGAAAAAGTAAATGGGGTTTGGCAGACCGTAAGTGGAAATGAACATCATTGAGATTAGAACTAAGACCACGTATATTTGTGAAATGAACTAGGAAATTTTTGGATATGGCGTACACATGGTAAGAATTAGATAGTATGAATCAGAGCTGAAATACTCAATATGTTCTACGTTGATAATAATATAAGTAAATTAATAAGAGGAGTTTACCTCAATATAGTACGTGGAACACTTCCGTATGATACCCTCCAGAAATTAAAACGGAAAAAACGAAAAAATCGACAACTTACCGGTACATTAAAGTAAAATATAAATAATTAAATAATCAATTTAACACAATTCAAAATCAATTCAAAACAATTAAAATTCAAATTAACGCAATTAAAAGAATCTAACGAAAATATTCAAAACGATTTTCCTTCCTGAAGCTGACAATGCTTTTCGACCGACTGTCGTGATCACAGGAATGAAAATTACCGAATCCGGCTAAACCTGCAACTTAAATACTGTAGTGATTGTGTCTTCGCGCATGCGCGTAAAGGTCCACGCATCGGAGATCAAATATGGCCGCCGAACATTAACAGAATTCTCGTGTAATTTAATTTCAACGGTTTCTGCAATTAATAGTCGCGTATAATTACGTTGAACGTTAAGTATTTTGGCCTCGTTAAATAAAAAAGTATGTTTTTCGTTAATGGCATGAAAGGCTAATTCTGACGCTGCTGAACGAGAAGCACAAACTGAGGCTTCGTGTTGATTTACACGGATATTAAGAGAAAACCGCGTCGAACCCTGATAAGACGAGTCGCAATCACCGCAAGAAATGTTGTATACTAGATCATTAATTTGTGTTGCGAACGCCGAAAGAACCGAGCGATTGTTCAGTATAGTGTGTAACTTCCGTATAGGCCTAGCTATAATTTTAAATTCGGTATCTTTAAAGAATCTGTTAAGCTGTTTGTGCCACTGTTCAACATATGGGACAGAAATAAAGTATTTTTTGATATTACTATTGTTGATTGGTGCAGTATTTTGTATCTTATCCTTAGCTTGTACCCTAATTCGATTTATTGTGTTAATGGGATAACCCCTGTTCAAGAATCTGCTAGTTAATATTTGTATTTCTGAGTCTAAAGCAGAATCCGTCGTTGAATATTTATAGGCATTTAGAAATTGATTAAAGATAATCGATCTTTTGTAGGTGAACGGGTGGTAGCTATTATAATGTAGAAGCATGCCGGTGTTTGTGGGTTTTCGATAGATGCTAAATTGTATTTTGTTCGAGTCCCGGGTAAGCGTGAAATTTAGAAAGTTTAATGACTTAGTATCCGTATCTTCCCTTTCCAATGTAAATTTGAGTCTAGAATGAATATTATTGAACGAATGTAAAATGTCTTGGATAGTACTACTATCGGTAATAACTAGAACATCGTCTAAATACCTCCCATAGTATGTGATACGGGGACGAAAAGGTGTCAAATGTATCTGCTCAATCGTTGAGAGATAGATCTCTGACATTAAGCCACTCAGGCTCAAACCCATTGGTAATCCAAAAATTTGTTTGTACACCTTGTCTCGAAAGGTGATGTAGTTAGCCTCAACTAATAGTTTAATTAAGTGAAAAATCTCCTTTATAGGCAGCTTCGTATAATTAATCGGTGTCGAGTTTTTATTTAACATATCCCAAATAATATCTAATGTGTATTCAACGTTTACATTCGTATATAATGAGGTAACATCTAATGAGAATAAATTGTCATTGTCGCCGAGTCTACAGTCTTTAAGATTATTAAATAATGTGTCGTAATTCTTAATTCCAAATTGTATAACCTGTCTAAAAGGTTTTATAATGTTATATACATGTGTGGCTAAGGCTGAAAATGCCGAGTTCCTGTAGGAAACAATAGGTCGAATCGGAAATCCAGGCTTGTGTAATTTTAACTGACCAAAAAGTGCAGGAATATTGTATGTTCTGGACTTCAATTCCTTCAACTGAACCATAGTAATGTAGTCGTTTTTACGATATGTGGTTAACGTTTTTATTGTATTGATTTACCAAATTGGTAAACAGAGTCGGGTCCACTTCACAATAAGTGGAGGTATCAGATACAACTGAATCTAACTTATTAATATAATCATGTTTATCTAGTATTACCACTGTATCTCCTTTATCTGCCCTCTGTATAATAATGTCCTTATTTTCTCGAAGTTCCCGTAAAGCTGAACTGTCATGTGTATTCAATTTAGGAAGTCGCGTTTCTTTTATGTTATTCACTACTTGGTTAACTTGTTGAATAAATACATCTTTTTGTGGAACACTACGAAGTCCAAATTCAATATCAATTACGCATTGTTTTTTTGGCAGCTTTCGAGGTGGTAAATTATAATTTAATCCTTTGGATAAAAGTGAAATCTGGTCCTGCGATAGTGTACACGAGGAAAGATTTGTAACCTGTTGATATGTCGGTTCGTTGGATACTGGGTGAGGGGGTGTTCGTGAACCAGCCGACATATTCTGTGGTAGTGCGTTATGTGTCTGTGGGGGGGATGTCACCCAACTCGTGTGAACTTGGTCGCAAGCTCGCGACAATGTGTTAGAATTCGCATGAACGTGTCTTGAACTATTCGATAATGTTTGCAACTTATTAACGTGTCTGTTTTTTATTTCTGAGGCTTGTGCTTCCCGTCGCAAATCTATGGAGGTCTTCAATACAGACCAATCGTTCGGATGTAGATAATTTTTTAATTTATCGCGAAGCTTCCTAACCTGGGACAGGTATTTTTGTTTATCCGAATATCGAGATTTTAAGGCAAGCTTAACAATATTACGTGATGTCGCCAGTGATAGTTGTTTTATGCCTGAAATTTTTTGATTTAAATTCACCCTGGCAAATTTCGGAACGATGTTGTTTTGAAGGCAATATTTTAGGAAAGAAATATGGTAACTTTGGGCCGAGTACCTTAGTGTAGATTTAATGTAATTTTGTACCAAGCCATTAAAAAATTTCCCATAATTGTGTGTATCGATTGTATACTACTGGAGAGACAGGAAGTGAATGAAATCGTCAATAAGAGTTTGAAAATTAATTAGATAGTATGAATCAGAGCTGAAATACTCAATATGTTCTACGTTGATAATAATATAAGTAAATTAATAAGAGGAGTTTACCTCAATATAGTACGTGGAACACTTCCGTATGATACCCTCCAGAAATTAAAACGGAAAAAACGAAAAAATCGACAACTTACCGGTACATTAAAGTAAAATATAAATAATTAAATAATCGATTTAACACAATTCAAAATCAATTCAAAACAATTAAAATTCAAATTAACGCAATTAAAAGAATCTAACGAAAATATTCAAAACGATTTTCCTTCCTGAAGCTGACAATGCTTTTCGACCGACTGTCGTGATCACAGGAATGAAAATTACCGAATCCGGCTAAACCTGCAACTTAAATACTGTAGTGATTGTGTCTTCGCGCATGCGCGTAAAGGTCCACGCATCGGAGATCAAATATGGCCGCCGAACATTAACAGAATTCTCGTGTAATTTAATTTCAACGGTTTCTGCAATTAATAGTCGCGTATAATTACGTTGAACGTTAAGTATTTTGGCCTCGTTAAATAAAAAAGTATGTTTTTCGTTAATGGCATGAAAGGCTAATTCTGACGCTGCTGAACGAGAAGCACGAACTGAGGCTTCGCGTTGATTTACACGGATATTAAGAGAAAACCGCGTCGAACCCTGATAAGACGAGTCGCAATCACCGCAAGAAATGTTGTATACTAGATCATTAATTTGTGTTGCGAACGCCGAAAGAACCGAGCGATTGTTCAGTATAGTGTGTAACTTCCGTATAGGCCTAGCTATAATTTTAAATTCGGTATCTTTAAAGAATCTGTTAAGCTGTTTGTGCCACTGTTCAACATATGGGACAGAAATAAAGTATTTTTTGATATTACTATTGTTGATTGGTGCAGTATTTTGTATCTTATCCTTAGCTTGTACCCTAATTCGATTTATTGTGTTAATGGGATAACCCCTGTTCAAGAATCTGCTAGTTAATATTTGTATTTCTGAGTCTAAAGCAGAATCCGTCGTTGAATATTTATAGGCATTTAGAAATTGATTAAAGATAATCGATCTTTTGTAGGTGAACGGGTGGTAGCTATTATAATGTAGAAGCATGCCGGTGTTTGTGGGTTTTCGATAGATGCTAAATTGTATTTTGTTCGAGTCCCGGGTAAGCGTGAAATTTAGAAAGTTTAATGACTTAGTATCCGTATCTTCCCTTTCCAATGTAAATTTGAGTCTAGAATGAATATTATTGAACGAATGTAAAATGTCTTGGATAGTACTACTATCGGTAATAACTAGAACATCGTCTAAATACCTCCCATAGTATGTGATACGGGGACGAAAAGGTGTCAAATGTATCTGCTCAATCGTTGAGAGATAGATCTCTGACATTAAGCCACTCAGGCTCAAACCCATTGGTAATCCAAAAATTTGTTTGTACACCTTGTCTCGAAAGGTGATGTAGTTAGCCTCAACTAATAGTTTAATTAAGTGAAAAATCTCCTTTATAGGCAGCTTCGTATAATTAATCGGTGTCGAGTTTTTATTTAACATATCCCAAATAATATCTAATGTGTATTCAACGTTTACATTCGTATATAATGAGGTAACATCTAATGAGAATAAATTGTCATTGTCGCCGAGTCTACAGTCTTTAAGATTATTAAATAATGTATCGTAATTCTTAATTCCAAATTGTATAACCTGTCTAAAAGGTTTTATAATGTTATATACATGTGTGGCTAAGGCTGAAAATGCCGAGTTCCTGTAGGAAACAATAGGTCGAATCGGAAATCCAGGCTTGTGAAATCGCAGGACCAGATTTCACTTTTATCCAAAGGATTAAATTATAATTTACCACCTCGAAAGCTGCCAAAAAAACAATGCGTAATTGATATTGAATTTGGACTTCGTAGTGTTCCACAAAAAGATGTATTTATTCAACAAGTTAACCAAGTAGTGAATAACATAAAAGAAACGCGACTTCCTAAATTGAATACACATGACAGTTCAGCTTTACGGGAACTTCGAGAAAATAAGGACATTATTATACAGAGGGCAGATAAAGGAGATACAGTGGTAATACTAGATAAACATGATTATATTAATAAGTTAGATTCAGTTGTATCTGATACCTCCACTTATTGTGAAGTGGACCCGACTCTGTTTACCAATTTGGTAAATCAATACAATAAAACGTTAACCACATATCGTAAAAACGACTACATTACTATGGTTCAGTTGAAGGAATTGAAGTCCAGAACATACAATATTCCTGCACTTTTTGGTCAGGTAAAATTACACAAGCCTGGATTTCCGATTCGACCTATTGTTTCCTATAGGAACTCGGCATTTTCAGCCTTAGCCACACATGTATATAACATTATAAAACCTTTTAGACAGGTTATACAATTTGGAATTAAGAATTACGATACATTATTTAATAATCTTAAAGACTGTAGACTCGGCGACAATGACAATTTATTCTCATTAGATGTTACCTCATTATATACGAATGTAAACGTTGAATACACATTAGATATTATTTGGGATATGTTAAATAAAAACTCGACACCGATTAATTATACGAAGCTGCCTATAAAGGAGATTTTTCACTTAATTAAACTATTAGTTGAGGCTAACTACATCACCTTTCGAGACAAGGTGTACAAACAAATTTTTGGATTACCAATGGGTTTGAGCCTGAGTGGCTTAATGTCAGAGATCTATCTCTCAACGATTGAGCAGATACATTTGACACCTTTTCGTCCCCGTATCACATACTATGGGAGGTATTTAGACGATGTTCTAGTTATTACCGATAGTAGTACTATCCAAGACATTTTACATTCGTTCAATAATATTCATTCTAGACTCAAATTTACATTGGAAAGGGAAGATACGGATACTAAGTCATTAAACTTTCTAAATTTCACGCTTACCCGGGACTCGAACAAAATACAATTTAGCATCTATCGAAAACCCACAAACACCGGCATGCTTCTACATTATAATAGCTACCACCCGTTCACCTACAAAAGATCGATTATCTTTAATCAATTTCTAAATGCCTATAAATATTCAACGACGGATTCTGCTTTAGACTCAGAAATACAAATATTAACTAGCAGATTCTTGAACAGGGGTTATCCCATTAACACAATAAATCGAATTAGGGTACAAGCTAAGGATAAGATACAAAATACTGCACCAATCAACAATAGTAATATCAAAAAATACTTTATTTCTGTCCCATATGTTGAACAGTGGCACAAACAGCTTAACAGATTCTTTAAAGATACCGAATTTAAAATTATAGCTAGGCCTATACGGAAGTTACACACTTACTGAACAATCGCTCGGTTCTTTCGGCGTTCGCAACACAAATTAATGATCTAGTATACAACATTTCTTGCGGTGATTGCGACTCGTCTTATCAGGGTTCGACGCGGTTTTCTCTTAATATCCGTGTAAATCAACACGAAGCCTCAGTTCGTGCTTCTCGTTCAGCAGCGTCAGAATTAGCCTTTCATGCCATTAACGAAAAACATACTTTTTTATTTAACGAGGCCAAAATACTTAACGTTCAACGTAATTATACGCGACTATTAATTGCAGAAACCGTTGAAATTAAATTACACGAGAATTCTGTTAATGTTCGGCGGCCATATTTGATCTCCGATGCGTGGACCTTTACGCGCATGCGCGAAGACACAATCACTACAGTATTTAAGTTGCAGGTTTAGCCGGATTCGGTAATTTTCATTCCTGTGATCACGACAGTCGGTCGAAAAGCATTGTCAGCTTCAGGAAGGAAAATCGTTTTGAATATTTTCGTTAGATTCTTTTAATTGCGTTAATTTGAATTTTAATTGTTTTGAATTGATTTTGAATTGTGTTAAATTGATTATTTAATTATTTATATTTTACTTTAATGTACCGGTAAGTTGTCGATTTTTTCGTTTTTTCCGTTTTAATTTCTGGAGGGTATCATACGGAAGTGTTCCACGTACTATATTGAGGTAAACTCCTCTTATTAATTTACTTATATTATTATCAACGTAGAACATATTGAGTATTTCAGCTCTGATTCATACTATCTAATTAATTTTCAAACTCTTATTGACGATTTCATTCACTTCCTGTCTCTCCAGTAGTATACAATCGATACACACAATTATGGGAGATTTTTTGAATGGCTTGGTACAAAATTACATTAAATCTACACTAAGGTACTCGGCCCAAAGTTACCATATTTCTTTCCTAAAATATTGCCTTCAAAACAACATCGTTCCGAAATTTGCCAGGGTGAATTTAAATCAAAAAATTTCAGGCATAAAACAACTATCACTGGCGACATCACGTAATATTGTTAAGCTTGCCTTAAAATCTCGATATTCGGATAAACAAAAATACCTTTCCCAGGTTAGGAAGCTTCGCGATAAATTAAAAAATTATCTACATCCGAACGATTGGTCTGTATTGAAGACCTCCATAGATTCGCGACGGGAAGCACAAGCCTCAGAAATAAAAAACAGACACGTTAATAAGTTGCAAACATTATCGAATAGTTCAAGACACGTTCATGCGAATTCTAACACATTGTCGCGAGCTTGCGACCAAGTTCACACGAGTTGGGTGACATCCCCCCCACAGACACATAACGCACTACCACAGAATATGTCGGCTAGTTCACGAACACCCCCTCACCCAGTATCCAACGAACCGACATATCAACAGGTTACAAATCTTTCCTCGCGTACACTATCGCAGGACCAGATTTCACTTTTATCCAAAGGATTAAATTATAATTTACCACCTCGAAAGCTGCCAAAAAAACAATGCGTAATTGATATTGAATTTGGACTTCGTAGTGTTCCACAAAAAGATGTATTTATTCAACAAGTTAACCAAGTAGTGAATAACATAAAAGAAACGCGACTTCCTAAATTGAATACACATGACAGTTCAGCTTTACGGGAACTTCGAGAAAATAAGGACATTATTATACAGAGGGCAGATAAAGGAGATACAGTGGTAATACTAGATAAACATGATTATATTAATAAGTTAGATTCAGTTGTATCTGATACCTCCACTTATTGTGAAGTGGACCCGACTCTGTTTACCAATTTGGTAAATCAATACAATAAAACGTTAACCACATATCGTAAAAACGACTACATTACTATGGTTCAGTTGAAGGAATTGAAGTCCAGAACATACAATATTCCTGCACTTTTTGGTCAGGTAAAATTACACAAGCCTGGATTTCCGATTCGACCTATTGTTTCCTACAGGAACTCGGCATTTTCAGCCTTAGCCACACATGTATATAACATTATAAAACCTTTTAGACAGGTTATACAATTTGGAATTAAGAATTACGACACATTATTTAATAATCTTAAAGACTGTAGACTCGGCGACAATGACAATTTATTCTCATTAGATGTTACCTCATTATATACGAATGTAAACGTTGAATACACATTAGATATTATTTGGGATATGTTAAATAAAAACTCGACACCGATTAATTATACGAAGCTGCCTATAAAGGAGATTTTTCACTTAATTAAACTATTAGTTGAGGCTAACTACATCACCTTTCGAGACAAGGTGTACAAACAAATTTTTGGATTACCAATGGGTTTGAGCCTGAGTGGCTTAATGTCAGAGATCTATCTCTCAACGATTGAGCAGATACATTTGACACCTTTTCGTCCCCGTATCACATACTATGGGAGGTATTTAGACGATGTTCTAGTTATTACCGATAGTAGTACTATCCAAGACATTTTACATTCGTTCAATAATATTCATTCTAGACTCAAATTTACATTGGAAAGGGAAGATACGGATACTAAGTCATTAAACTTTCTAAATTTCACGCTTACCCGGGACTCGAACAAAATACAATTTAGCATCTATCGAAAACCCACAAACACCGGCATGCTTCTACATTATAATAGCTACCACCCGTTCACCTACAAAAGATCGATTATCTTTAATCAATTTCTAAATGCCTATAAATATTCAACGACGGATTCTGCTTTAGACTCAGAAATACAAATATTAACTAGCAGATTCTTGAACAGGGGTTATCCCATTAACACAATAAATCGAATTAGGGTACAAGCTAAGGATAAGATACAAAATACTGCACCAATCAACAATAGTAATATCAAAAAATACTTTATTTCTGTCCCATATGTTGAACAGTGGCACAAACAGCTTAACAGATTCTTTAAAGATACCGAATTTAAAATTATAGCTAGGCCTATACGGAAGTTACACACTTACTGAACAATCGCTCGGTTCTTTCGGCGTTCGCAACACAAATTAATGATCTAGTATACAACATTTCTTGCGGTGATTGCGACTCGTCTTATCAGGGTTCGACGCGGTTTTCTCTTAATATCCGTGTAAATCAACGCGAAGCCTCAGTTCGTGCTTCTCGTTCAGCAGCGTCAGAATTAGCCTTTCATGCCATTAACGAAAAACATACTTTTTTATTTAACGAGGCCAAAATACTTAACGTTCAACGTAATTATACGCGACTATTAATTGCAGAAACCGTTGAAATTAAATTACACGAGAATTCTGTTAATGTTCGGCGGCCATATTTGATCTCCGATGCGTGGACCTTTACGCGCATGCGCGAAGACACAATCACTACAGTATTTAAGTTGCAGGTTTAGCCGGATTCGGTAATTTTCATTCCTGTGATCACGACAGTCGGTCGAAAAGCATTGTCAGCTTCAGGAAGGAAAATCGTTTTGAATATTTTCGTTAGATTCTTTTAATTGCGTTAATTTGAATTTTAATTGTTTTGAATTGATTTTGAATTGTGTTAAATTGATTATTTAATTATTTATATTTTACTTTAATGTACCGGTAAGTTGTCGATTTTTTCGTTTTTTCCGTTTTAATTTCTGGAGGGTATCATACGGAAGTGTTCCACGTACTATATTGAGGTAAACTCCTCTTATTAATTTACTTACATGGTAAGAATATATCCAGATGCTTGACATAACGTGGCCTCGACAATACCCCTGCATACACAACATTCGGACTCCCTCCAGTCACTATCTGGCAGAGTAGAGGTAGAAAGATTATACAATAGTTGATCCAGAAACCTCCTAAAAAGTTACCAATAAGTTCGGTCTGGTGTACTAACTAGCAGCCGGTCTGCAAACACCATTTTAGAGTTGTACCCTTGAAATGTAAGGAAGTTGAGATCTCGCCATGGTGTTCATCATAACCTCAAAAGACATAAATCATACTGAATGATAGAAGAGATGCGGAAGGGTTGATTGGAACTTAGCTCTGGAGGGTAAACATGGGTTCCACCAATTCAAGCCTCCAATAAGCAAAGTTGTCGTATTGCAACAGTTGATGAGTCGTCTACCACGTAGTATTGCCTGGTAACACAGAGGGGTGGCATTCCTCTGTGTGGTGTGGGTGCCACACCTTGATCCCTGCTTACATTGGTTCACACCTTGGTGGTCACCCACAGTGTGCTTGCACATGGGGTTATACCCAGGATTACTAACAGTCCCACCATCATGAAGGTGCAAGCAAAGAATTTGGCTGTCACAGACCATCCAGACTTCATCAAAATTGGTTCCACTTGATTTACACGTCACCCAAATATCAGTTTCATCAGCGTTTTAGAGGCAGCAAGCACAGCTTGTCTGGCATATCTGAAAGGATACCTGCTACAACTTCAAGGACCAATAATGCAAATAATGCATTCAGGACCACAAGTACGTCCTGAATACATTATTCTTGATTTTCACAGTCTCTCTCTCGTCCGGTCATTCCACCATTAGGTTTCTTTCCATCTCCTTCTATTGCTTGTCCTTCTGCAAACCTGCTCTGTCAGTGCTATAGTCTTTGAATGCTTTCCATTCAAATTCCACTCTGTTAATCACTGTTTAGGTATAACCTTCCTGAACTCTTCCACAAACAAAGAAGAGGAAACCTTTTTCCTCTTCTTTCTACTTCCACACTCAGTTTTCTCTCTCTCTTGTTATTTTGATCTTCAATTTAGGAAATCTTAAAATTCCAACAACTAACCTGTGATCAATGACCTTTATGTCCATTAGTCTTCTGTGTCACTCTTCATGCACGAGTATATAGTCAAGGAGGGATTCTTGTTGACCGTCCCAACCATATCTTGTCACTTTGTGACTCTTTCTCTTCTTGAACCAGGTGTTTCCTATGACCAAATTGTTCCATAAACAGAAATCCAATAGCCTGTCACCATCATCATGAATATCATAAGCAATTGATAATCTTATACAGATTTCTGACAAACTGAATAAACACTATGATACTACATTCACATATGAAGTTTTTAGGAAAGGAGACACCAGAAGTATATTTAACTACAACTGAGAGTTAAATGATTGTATGATAAGTAAAACAAAATTGGGGGAAAAAATTGAAGCTAAATGTAAATAAAGCAACTTCAAACTGATGAAATCTATCCAGTTATACTAAAAGAAGCAAGCAAACTGTTAACCAAAATTATAAGAGCATCCTTAGATTTAGGGGATATTTCTACAGAAAGGAGATGTGAAACATCTCTCCATTACAGAAAAGAGGGAGGGGCGAAGTGAAATATTACAGTTCTGTAAGTTCAACATGTGTCAGAGAAAAGTAATGGAATTAAGAGTTAAAAAGCAGTGCAGAGTCATCTTGTAACTAATAGGTAACCTACAGTTTTTTTTGACATAATTCATTTAGCTTTAAGTAAGGTTTTAAAACTGTTCCACACGAATGACTACTGTGCAAGTTGGAACAATGGGTACTTGAGCAAGTTAGTAACATGCATAAGGTCACTGTTCTTATTAGGTTTTAGGGGCATCGCCAATTAAGGCAATAGTGCTCGGTGTATATTGTCTGTAAATTGCATGGGTTCTGAGGTCTATTTTCTGTTTTGCTGGATGAAAAACCATGCTATTCTCGCCTGAGACCAATTAACTCAGCCATGTTGTGGAAAAAGGACCATAAAAATTCTTCCCTTCATCGATGGGACTCGAACTCGGGTCTTTTCGGCCTCGTGTGGGGGAGGACAGCGATCCTACCAACTGTGCTATCTACAGGGGCATGTGGATAAAGGATGAACAGCAGGAGACAAATATTACGTGGGGTACTTCAGGTTTCTGCATTGGGTTCTTTGCTGTTTTTAATATTTATTAATAGTTAAGAAAAGGAGGAATTACCTCTATGATGTAGAACACTTCTATGCTGATACTCTCCGTTGTTGAATCAACTATACAAATAGTTTACATGTATTTCTCACACTTGCAGACAAAATCAATGACTGAATGCACCCTGGAATCGGAGTCCTGCAACCCCAAGCACAATCCCAAAATCCATCAAGTCACCAACCCTAATCTTTGAGTGAAAGACAATAAGTGCATACTTTAAAAACAAATTAAATGCTTTGAAACCAATTTACATAATGAATCCATTCTTTCAACTCTTTTAAAACAAATATTAAAACATAAAGAAACTTTAAGAATCCATTGAGACATTAAGAAACTAAAAAATTTTGTTACTTCCCTGAAAGTGACAAGGCTTTTCAACTAGGGTCATGGTCACAGAAAAGTGAAACTGCAGGTACTGCGAAAGAATTTATAGCATGGAGATTAGTTGCAATCTGAGCGCATGCAACTGAGATGAGGTAGGGGCAATGTATATTGAGTGAATTTTTTGTAATTTAATTTCAAGCGTCTCCACAATTAATAATCTGGTGTAATCAATTATGCTCATAACCTGGGTAAGCCAATTATATCACCTTCCAAGGCAAAGTTTTCAAACAGTTTTACAGCCCACCCATGGGGTTATATTTGAGTGGTTCACTAGTGGAAATATACTTTACCACTATCGAAAGAATACATTTAACCCCCCTTTTTCCATGTGTCACCTACTATAGTAGATATCTCGATGGTATGCTTTTCATCACAGATGTGGGAACCATACAGGACATTTTACAGAAGTTTAATAATATCCGTGCAAGATTAAACTTTACACTAGAAACTGAAAAGACAAACAAAATCGTTAAATTTTTTAAAATTTTGCCCTCACCCAGGTTATGAGCAAAATTCAATTTAGCATATACAGAAAGGCCACCAACATGGGAATGCTTCTTCATTACAATAGCTATCATCCCTTCACCTATAAAAGTTCCATTATCCTATATCAATTTCTCAATGTCTACAAATGCTCAACATCCGAATCAACCCTAAACACAGAAATACAAACATAAAAATGAAGTAAGGTTACAAGCAAAAATTAGATTACATAATACCACACCAGTCATCAATAATACAGTGGAATCTTGTTAATACAAAGTTCAAAGGACCTAAATTTTCACGTTTTGTAATAATGAAGTTTGTAGTAATGAGGTCCCCCAAAAGTGTCAAAATTTAACCTTTTTTTTTTTTTTTTTGGTACATACTGTATATCTAGGAATAATAATAATATCAAAAATAAATTAATAAAATAAAATAATAAAAATAAATTAAAATAAAAACAAGCCTTGTCTAACAATACAGGAATAGGAATTACATATTTTTTAAAGATTTTATTTTATTTGTAAGATAAAACTAAGTGAAAAGCAATATTAACGGAATTGAAAATATTGTACAGTATATATTTTGATATATACAATATTTTAGTATCACAGTAAAAAGAATTACAATCTTAATATAAAAGGAGACATACAAACCATTAACATTTTAATAAATTAATCTAATTTAAAGAAAAAATCCAATGTTGTTTGCACAGTTTTTGTCCTATATGCATTTTTACCTACAGCACAGTCGTTATCAAATGCAATAGTTGTTTCTTTATCAACGTTACTGCAGGTCAACACATTCTCTATTATGTTCAATGAATTTTGGGCATCTTTTTTAGATGGCAGTGCATCCAAGACATTCCAATTTGGCTGCAAATTGTTCTCTCCTATGTTGCGGATCAAGTACCTTATCAGGCAGGCTCTATATGCTCTCGAGGTTATAAATAATGCCTTATTTATAACCTCCAGCAGTTGCATTAAAATGGTGGTATGGGGGGGGGTAAAAACAACAGCCGTATATTTGTCAACTTAAGTGTCTCGGCAGAATGGGCTGTACAACGGTCTAAATTCATCAAAATGTTCCTTTTTTATGAAGCCATTCTTCTGTCCAATTTTGATAACCAAGACTGAAAATTTCTGACCATAAGCCAAGCACTTATATTGGCCTCATAATCACAGGGAAGTTGGTTAACTGCTTTAAAACATCTTGGCTTGGAAAACTTGTAAGTACTTTGAAAACTTGTACAAAATCAGTTTTGTACTGCATCTGAATTGCAGCATAACAGAACAGTGAGTCTTTGTTTACTTAATTTCCACCATGACAAGACTCTCCTGAAACAGCATATGTTTTGTTTGGCAGCAAATTATAAACCTGTCTCATCAAGATTAAAAATACCCTTTGCCTCATATTTTTCAAGAATGGACCATACAGAACACAACCAGCCTATAGCCTTTTCTTTGTAAACTAATCCAGACTCACCACAAACATTTTGTGAAACCAAGTTATTCCTGTCTTTAAATCTTTGGAGCCAGCCACTGCTGCATTTGAAGTCGCTAATCCCATGTTATTGAGCTAGATAATTTGCCTTTTCTTGCAAAATCAGACCTAATATTGGCAAATTAGATGCATGCATTTGTTGGTACCACTCGAAAAGTTTTGTTTCAATCTCCTCGTGTTTTGCACCACGAATTCGTTTCGTGCTTTTCATCGCTGCTCCAGTGTCACACACCAAGTCTTTTTCGGTTTTTCAGTATTGTAGATAAAGTAGGTAAAGGGATGTTGTATTCCTCTGCAATGTCCGTTTTGCTCCATTCCATCCTATCAGCCTCTTGTATAATTTTTAGTTTAATTTCCAGGCTTAATTACGTTTTGTCGCCATAACACTGCTAGATAAAATTTAATATAAACAAATTTTAAATTAATTTAAAGACACAAATTCCAAAAAAGACATCAGCTCAGATAAAATGCCACAAAAATTAGATTGCTGTATACAATAGAAAAAGACTCTTTGAACTGGGGTAACAAATGCAACTGACCTTATTCCAGTGGAGAGCGAGGGAGAACATGTAAACAACTTAGAAAATTTTTTTTTTTTCTTTTGTTAATTTAACAACACACCCTTCAAAAAGATGTTTTTCAGAGTGCCCTTGACATTGTAGCTACCATAAACTGTGTTTACACAAAACTAATTTCTAACAAGTCAGTGCCATCCTTCGGGAAGTGGGGAGCCAGGTGGCCGGGAGCAATAATCAGATTTCTCTGCCAAGATTCGTATTAAACATACAAAATGACAATATTTATTTCTCATGGGGTGAAAAAGAACTTTGTAATAGATATTTAACCGAATTTTGTAATAAACGAATATATTTACATAGAAAAGCCTATCCTTTCGCAGGGGAATGGTATGTGCTTCATATAAACAAGTACTTTGTATAAAACGAGTTTGTATTAATGAGATTTTACTGTAATAACACAAAAATATATTTTATTGCTTTATCATATATTGAACACTGGTTCAAACAATTAAACAGTATTTTCAAAGGCACAATTCAAAGTCATAGCCAGACCCACATTGAAACTACATGCAGCCCTTAATAATAACAAGGTCCAATCTTCTACCACATTCCAATTAAATGATTTACTCTACACTGTATCTTCCAAAGATTGCAACTCTTCATACCAGGGATCTACTCACTATGCACTCAATACTAGAATGAAGCAACATTCAATGTCCGCCCTTTCATCCTGCTCCTCTGCTTTGGGAGCTTGCATTCCATGCAATCAGTGAAGGCCACACCTTTCTATTCAAAGGAGCAAAAATACTTAGCATCCAACATGATTACGCCAGATTATTAATTGCGGAGATGCTTGAAATTAAATTACATCAAAATTCAGTCAATGTACTACCCGATCTCAGATGCATGCACCAAGATGGAAACTAATCTCCATGCTTCATATTCTGTCGCAATATCTGCGGTTTCACTTTCCCGTGATCATGAACCTAGTCAAAAAGCCCTGTCGCTTCAAGGAAGTAACTAAATTTTTTAGTTTCTTAATGTCTCAGTGATTCTTAAAGTTTATGTTTTAATATTTGTTTAAAAGAGTTGTAAGAATGGATTCATTATGTAAATTTGTTTTTAAAGTATGGACTTATTGTCTTTCACTCAAAGATTAGGATTGGTGACAATGTATTTTGGGGTCGGGCTTGGGTGTCCGCAAGCCTCCGATTCAGGGGTGGATTTGGTCATTGATTTTGTCTGCAAGTGTGAGAAATGCATATAAATTATTTGTATAGTTGATTGAACAATGGAGAGTATCAGCACAGAAGCGTTCTACAAGACATCATAGAGGTAATTCCTCCTTTTCTTAACTATTTTATATATAACATAGAACGTATTGAGCCATTGCAGCTCTGACATCTATTAATTAAATATTTATTAATGGAACTGATGTAGACATATCAAGTTAAATGTCTCAAGTTTATGATGATATAAAGATCGGTAAGGTGAAGTTGGTTAATCATAGTGACCAGGGTATGCCTCTCCAGCAACACCTGGATTTTAGATGGATCAGCTGAGGAACAGAACCAAGGTTCAAGTTAGTAGAGAATGAAAAAGACTTTATGGTAGTAGCACTATGGACATGCCGCTGGGACAGTTCATTTGATTTCTGTTGGTAACATACAGGAATTTTGCCAGCAGAAACAAAGAGGTGATTATCCCATTGTATAATGCAATAGGTTGCATATAGGTTCACCCTGGGTACTGCATATAGGTTCAGAAGCCTCATTTTAGGAAGATATATGTCTCTCTGGCTTGGAGCAGGTGCAGAGAAAGGGAAACACTAAAGATACAATTACCAGAAAAAAGACTAATTCTGTAAATTGTAGCCTGAAAGCTCATCATCCGCAAGGTGCATGGATTGAGGTGCTTAAGGTTATGTTGTTAGCTTAAGTAAACAAAATGTTAATAGCATCTTTACTATTTTCTTTTTCTTCTTAGATGGTACAGATCAGGGGGAACATAAATTTTAAGTGAAAAGAAATGGTTGTTGAATGAGGAAATTTGTCTCCAGCAAGAGATTAACTGATTGTTGAAATAAAGTTCTGTTGCAGTGAAGGTGGATAGTTTGAATGAATTTAAAGGCAAACTGGACAAATTACTAGTTGGAATGGGCAAATGAGAAATGGGATTTTTCTTTCTTTTTTTTTTTTTTTTTGTTATTTATTTATTTATTTTTTTTTTACTTTATTTTGACGAGCTGACCTTGTTTCCTTGCATCATTTTGCTAATCCTAAGGTCCAGGCTAATTCCCAACGGAATGACAATACAAAATTCACAGTAAAATATCTTCCAGACAATCACAAAACTATGTCATGGTCTAGAACATATTTTGTGAGAAGTCACTAGAAACCTTGATACATAAAGAACGTTGCAATAATGACTTCGTAGCAACATACATGTTGCTAAAAGACCCAATGCATTATTCAGAGGGTGATCATATTTTAGTAAAAAGTGGGCATGTAACTTAAAAATGGAATAACTCACTTCAAATTTTCTTTCAAAATCCTGAAACTCAAAGAAACGATTCTGAAATCCTTCTGCAAGGGCTCCAGCTGAAAATTAACAATTATTAAAGATCTTTATACTCTCTTCTGTACTAATGCATCTTATGAACTAGATAAAAATAACAGCCTTCTGAACTAGATTAAAGTACATAACATTCAGTCTACAGTGAAAACCTGAATTTAGTATTAGCCGAATATTAATTAATCCATGTCACTCTGCTAGTCTTAGGAAATAAGTGGGATCACATATAAGATTTGTATTCATTGCTTACTTTCTATTTTTTCTTCTCTATCTGAAGACAGTTGTATTTAGTGTTTAATTTGATGACAGAATCCCAAAGTTGGTTCTGAAATGTCATCTAAATAATGGTTTAGTACAAAGGTCCTTCTCACAAATGTTTTGAAGGGAGAGCCACAGGAACAGTCAGAGTAGCAGGCAGGCTGCATCCAAAAATGTTTCACATTTCATGACATATATATTTTATTAAGTCAACTGAACATACGTATATTATATCTAACTGTAAACAACACGAATAAATTTCAATAAACATTTCAACAATAATAACAATTATTATTATTACTACTATTACAATGCAATCATTCAACATTTTCTTAATGGGAGAAAAATAGACACATGAATTATTTACAACTTACAAGTATTAATTACATTAGTTAAATAATCAATTACTTAGTTGGAACAGGTGCAGATAATGCCAACAAGATTGGCAAAGGGAATGAAAGTGTGGTCTTACCAAGAAGTTCTGCAAATTGCAATGTCTTGAGATTAGGCACCTGCAAGGTGATTGAGATTTTTCAGGCTTTTAATGGATTGAGCAAGCTCAATGCTGATGGCAATTCTTCCTCTTGCTCAGACTACACACAGCAGTGTATAAATTCAAACTGAGGAAGGATGGTTGCAGGTTAGAAGTAAGGAAGTTTGCAAATAGGTGGTCCACTGTTGGAGCAAACTTCAATTTATTCATACAAGCAGTTTGAATAAATTCAAGGAAGAATCAGACAAATTATTGGAGTGCATAAGTGATGTGGGAGGTGTTTTTTTTTTTTTTTAGCTAATGCTTTATAGGCTTGCTTCCTTGCACCACATGCCACTAATAATAATAACAACACTAGCCAACACGAATTTTACCTCTAAGAGCTTAAATCCTGTTTTTAACCAATTTTTATTTGTATATTTTGAAAATCATGTTGGTTTCACATCATGTCACAGTTATTAAATATAGATTACAATTTACCAAAATATGCCAATTTTGCATAATCTAGCCAGATGTATGGCATGCTGATTTATTTAAACAGTTATAAGCTAATTCTCTTAATTTTACCATTGATTCTGGCTTGAGTTTTCTTGGGATAAACATAATCTGACTTCTACCTATAGTTCTTAGGTTCACATTCCGATGCAACAATTTACGGTTTGAAGAGAGCACACTTAGCATTTTCAGTGAGGATTTTTGTAGGCTGTGCTAAGGTTTTTCAAGTATTAACTGATCATGGCATGTTCTCAGGTTTGTAAATCTATCTCCAAACAGTATTGGGAAGATAATAGTGATCAAGTTCAAGTTGAGGATTCCCCAGAAGCCTCCACTTAACCAGATGTCAACTATCAACCAGTAAGTTCAGGTATTGAAGTACATTTAATCAAACAAGATGAGGCGAATGTTTTGGTTCGAGACAAACTTGCCAAAAGAACAAGCTGAACTATTAGGTTTTTAAGTTACAGCTGTGGAATATACTCACAGCAGGAACAAAGATTTCAGTGCTTTGAAGAAGACATGAAAAGTTGTTGAAATATTTTGCTATGAAGGACAGTATGTTTTTGAAAAAGACTTTATTGGACTTCTGAGAGAACTAGGTGTTGTGCATAAGTCAGATGAATGCCGTTTATTCACAGATTTCATAAAAATAAGTTTAAAAGCAATTTTGCTTCATAATGGCAACGAATTTCCATCAGTTCCTGTGTTTCGTTCAGATTAGCATTAGTTGAGGCATATGATGCAAGAAAGCAAGCTAATATAGGATCAGCAAAAAAAAGAAAAAAAACCTTTCCATTTCACCCATCAGGTGACTCCAAATGTTTGTCTAGTTCAGCATTAAATTTATGTCACCTAACAACTTCCACAATAGATGGAAATCTGTTCCAGCAATCAACTACCTGCTGGCTAGAGGCAAACTTCTGCACATCTATTCTAAAATTATTTTTCTCAATTTTGAATCTAAGTCCCGTCAGGCGATTAAGGTGGGCAACAGGAAGAATCCCATCAGCAATGAGCTTGCTCAAACCATTCAAGGCCTTATATCTCATTCAGTTCATCTCACAGGCGCCTAGTCTCCAAATGCTGCAACTTGCAGAACTTAATCCTCTCTTGGTAAGAGCACCCCCTTTGTTCTTCTCACAAATCTTGTTGCTGTTCTCTGTACTCATTCTAGCAACTCTACATACTTCCAAAATTGAGCCCTCCAGACCTGTATGCAGTACACAATGTGTGGCCTCACCACACATTGTATATTGCACATCTCCAGTCCATGGGGACCTCCCTTAAATCTAAAGATGTTCTCATAATTATTGATAAGAGTTTGCTAGCTTCACTTGCTGCAGCCTTCAAAACCAGCCTGCACTACTCAGAGAACTGATATCTGACTGCACAATTACCCAAAGGTTTTTTTCATTCTCCACTCCTGAGTATAGTACCACACAGTTGGTACATTTCTCTTGTGGAAATGCTACCCATATGCAGTACTTTGCATTTGTCAATGTTAAACTTCAGTTGCCACTTCTCAGCCCTGTTGCAGTAGTATACTGTCTTTACTGTCATTAACAACCCTGCCAACCTTTGTATCATCTGCAAACTTGGACATTAAGCCTGATATACCTTCATTGATATCAATGATAAAAATACAAAACAACAATGGGCACAGCACTGAACCCTGGGGGACTCCACTAATAATATTAGTCCACGTAGAGCTTTGTTCATTTATTACTACTTTCCGCCATCTTGCACCCAACCATCCCTTTATCCATTGCAGCAACTTGCCCTTAATGTCATGCAGCTCTAATTTGTAAAGCAGTCTTCTATGTGCAACAGTATCAAAAACCTTTCTAAGATCCTAATATATGATACCAAAATAATTTTTTGCATCCAGTTCCTTTGTGACCACATCGTGGTTGTTGTTGTTGTTGCTGTTGGGTTTAACGACACATAGGCTACTTGGACCATATTGTGTCTTTCTAATGGTGAATATGAAATAAATAACTATATTTTATGATATATTCCTATCCGGTTTAGGAAAGAAAATAGTTCTTTTTTATTAGGCTCATCTCCCAGAATCTGCATTAAATTTATTGATCTCTGCATATTAGTAATTGATTTAAAAGTGTCTAAGCGGATGTTTTGAAATCGGGGACAGTCCACTAACAAATGGCGAATGGTCAGTTGTACTTGACATGATGTACATTGGGGAGCGCTGTCATTAGTTAATAAATAGAGGTGAGTGAGATGAGTATGCCCAATCCTGAGCCTTACTAAAATTGTTTCTTCTCGTCTGCTTTTCTGGAAGCTGGAGGGCCACAGCTTTGGTTCTGGTTTTATTTGGTACAATTTATTTCCTGGATGGCCTTTCCAGATTAATGACCAGCTATTATAACATGCTTTACGGATAATATGTTTATAATCAGTATATGGAATTTGAAAAGTTTGAAGAAGAGTATTATCTGGTTGTTTGGCTGCAAGATCTGCTCTTTCATTTCCTGCAATCCCAGAATGACCTGGAATCCAGCAGAAAGTGACAGTTTGGTTTGACTCTTTACACACAAGTAATTTAGAATGGATTTGTTTTATTACAGGGTGAGAGGAGTTGGTATTACTATTTATGGCAGAGACAGCACTGAGCGAGTCAGTGTATATTAAGGCAGACGAAATTAGAAGTTGAGTAATGTGCCCTAGAGCCAAGTTAATAGCATAAAGCTCAGCAGTGAAGATACTGCATCCTACAGGTAATGAGACAGAAGCGGTGAATGATGGAAAGATCGCCGCAGCGCCTACTTGGGTCTCAGTTTTTGATCCGTCTGTATAGATCTTACAGGCCTGTGAATTAGAAGCAGAGTGAGCTTCATGTAACTGTGCGATATTGAAGGGACACAAGGTGTTCTTTCCCCACTGTTGGAAATATTCATCGAAAATTGCAGGGATATTTGTCCACGGTGGATCAGGCGGTGTTATGTCCTGATATATATTGCCGATTTCAATATTCCACGTTTCAGTTAGTTCTTTAAGTCTAAGTGCAGCAGGTCTGTTTTCATTTGGTTTACTGTTGTACAATGAGTCCCATTCGGTATTGTACAGACATCTCCAATTCGGGTGAGAGGGAAGACTGCGGATTTTTGCGGCATACATCAAGAGCAATGTTTTCCTCCGAAGGTGTAAGGGAGGTTCATGGGCTTCAATGTAAAGACTCTGGACTGGGGAGGTTCTGAAAGCCCCTAGAGAAACTCGAAGGGCACTGTGCTGGATGGTATTTAATCGCTCTAAGGTACTCTTCCTTGCAGAGTCATACACTGGAGAACCGTAGTCCAAACGGGACCTGATGAGAGCTCTATAAATATGGATAAGAGTATGCCGATCAGCGCCCCATGACATGGATGACACACACCGAAGGATATTCAATTTCTTCAAGCAGATGGTTCGAAGATATGCCACATGTGCTTGAAAGTTCAGTTTTCTATCTAGAACCAGGCCAAGAAAGCGGACAGTGTTAACCAGAGGAACCGACACATTTTTTATCTTTAACTCAGGATCAGGATGAAATGACCGGAGTTTGCAGAAATGAGTGGTAGTGGATTTCTGTTCAGCAAGATGGTATCCATTGCTTAAAGTCCACGATTCTATTCTGTTTAGAGTAATCTGTAACTGCCTTTCGATGGCATTCATATTTTGTGATTGGCACGATATGGTGAGGTCATCTGCATACATATATACATCAATAGTTTTTGGAAGATCTTCCAATATATTGTTGACCCTAACTGCAAATAGCGTTGGACTCAGTATTGAACCCTGTGGGACACCCTCTTCTTGAATATGAGATATTGATAGGAAGTTTTGATATCTGACTTGAAAGGTACGTAACTTTAAAAAATTCTGAATAATTTGAGGTAGATAGCCTCTCAACCCTAACTGATGCATATCTTTGATAATACCATAACGCCATGTGGTGTCGAATGCTTTCTGAATATCTAGGTTGACCATAACTAAATGTTGTCTCCTGATGAAGGCGTTACGTATGTTGGATTCAATTTTGACAAGTAAATCTAGGGTGGACCTGTTTTTGCGGAAGCCATATTGGTGATCAGAAAGCAGATTTTGGGAGTCTAGAATCCAGGTGAGTCTCTTATGCACCATCCTTTCGAAGATCTTGCCCAAACAGCTGGTCAATGATATTGGTCTGTAATTTTGAACTTGAGAGGTATCTTTTCCTGGTTTTGGTATTGCACAAATATAGGAATGACGCCATGAGAGAGGATATGTGTTTTCTGAGAAGATCCTGTTATAAAATAGCAATAGTGTGTACAGATCAGCTTCACACAAATGTTTAAGCATTCTGTAGTGAATGCCGTCTGGTCCTGGTGCACTATTTGGAGATTTACTCAAGGATTCTTTGAGTTCAGCTATGATAAAGGGCTGGTTATATGGAAGTGGGAGATTAGTGGAAAAGTTCAACTTTTTACGTTCTTCATTAGTTTTAATTCTCTGAAAAGCAGTCGCATAAGTGGTAGAGGCGGAAATATTATAGAAAGATTCTGCTAAAGCATTTGCGATGTCAGTAGGAGAAGATAGGTCTTGCCCGTTCCACTGTATTATTGGAGAATGTAACGGTAGAAATTTTCCATTCAGAGCTTGTATTTTTTTCCAGATAATTCCAGTGTCAGTATTTTTGTTAATAGTTGAGGCGAATTTAATCCAGGAGTCACGTTTTGCTTTATTCCTAATTTGTCTTGCTTTGGCTCTCAGTTTTTTGTAAACTATAAGGTTGGCGGTAGTGGGGAATTTGCGAAATTGGTTCCAAGCACGGTTTTTTTCTACTTTCGCTATGGTACAGTCTTGATTCCACCAATGGTTTTGGTGTACTCGCTTGCTCTGTTTGGATCTTGGAATCGAAATTTCGGCTGCTGATAATATATGGCTGGTAATGTGTTCGGTTACGTCATCAATACGTTGTTGCTGTACATACTGTTTATTTAGTAGGACACAAGTAGAGTAGTTTTTCCAGTCTGCTTTGTGGAAATTCCAAAATAAACGGGCTTTCGGGCATGATACGACCTGAGTTTGAATTGAGCTGATGATGGGAAAATGGTCACTGTTGAATGGATCATTCAACACCAACCATTCCATACTTGGAAAAAGAGATGCTGAACAGATAGATAAATCTATGGCAGAGGTTGTACCTGTAGGTAATTGAACATGAGTTGGAGAGCCAGTGTTTAATACAGTCAGATTATGGTTATCTAGGAATGTTTCAATTAATTGGCCTCTCTTATCCATAGTGGAGGATCCCCACAATGGATGGTGACCGTTGAAATCACCGAGTAAACAGACAGGAGGTGGCAGTTGTGTTAAAAGGTTGTCAAGTTCAGCCTGGGAACAAGGGTAATTAGGTGGTATATAAATAGATGCAAGAGTTAATGTTATTCCCATTGCTATCCGAACCGCTACAACTTCTAGGGAGGTTACTAGTTGGAGATGTCTTGATGGTATGGTAGTTTTGACAAGAATACCTACCCCTCCACGAGAAGAAGTGTCAGAATCCCTGTCTCGCCTAAACATAGTATAGTTTTTGAAATTGAGTGAAACTTTTGGTGATAAAAATGTTTCCTGTAAGCATACTCCTAATGCGTTAGTTTGTATGAGTAAATCATTCAGGTCATCTATATTACTACGTAATCCTCTGCAGTTCCATTGTAGGAATTTGTTCATTGCTTGGGTTTATTTGACGAAGATTGATCTGACTGTTTTTTCTGAGGTTTCTGCCTGCTTAGTTTTGATTTTTCATTTTTGGGAAAGGTTGGGCGTCCTGTATCCATGGTGTCATTGGCATGTAATTCTAGGACTGTGTCTTCGTCCTCTGACTGAACTTCCATTTGAATGTTGCTATAGCATGGTTTCATTGTCTTTTGATTTTCAACGCTAACAGATTTTGTTCTTTCGGGCAAGGTTGAGATGGTATCAGTTGGGATACTGATTGGAGTGTTGCTGGTTTCATTAACTGTAGATTTTTTATTGCACGTTAGCATAGTTTTGGCCCAGGTGGCAAATGAAATGTTTGGTTCTATGGAGACATCTGTTTGAGTTGAAATTGACCGGCTGTTTTTAGAGACCGATGCGTATGATCGGCTAGGCATCGTTAACAGTATTTGCTTCCTTGCTTCAGGGTATGTGACTTTATGTTCCACCTTATATTTCTGGATTTGTTTGCCTGTTTTCCAAAGGTCACATGCTTTAGAAAATGCAGGATGGCTTCCTTTACAGTTAGGGCAACTAGGAGTGGCAGCTGTACAGTCTCCTTGGGAATGCTCCTTAGAGCCACAAATAGGACACACAGCATCGCCTCGGCATGCTGTCTGAGAATGGCCATACTTCTGGCACTTAAAGCAGCGAATGGGATTTGGGATGTATGGCCGAATCTTGCAGTTTAAATAACCTGCTTTAACAGAAGATGGAAGAGTCGGAGTACTAAATGTCAAAATGACGGACCTGGTTGGTAGTAGGTTCCCATCTTTTTTGGTCATTATTCTCCGTGCATGAGTCACTTTTTGTTCCCTGAGTTCTTGTATTATCTCTTCTTCTGATACTGATAGTAAGTCCCATTCGCTGATAACGCCTCTAGAGGTGTTAAGAGTGTTATGGGGCGTAACTGAAACTGGAATACTGTTAAATGATGTTAATTTTAACAGCTTCTCTGAGTGAGTTGTCTTAGAAGTTTCAATTAGAAGGTCTCCAGATTGGAGACGCTTAACCATTTTAGGAGATCCACAAACCGATTCTAAACATTTCTGTATTAGAAAAGGCGATAGTTTGCCAACGGGTTGCGTGGATAATGAGTGCATTATAAGAAATGCTGGCACGTCATTATTCTGATTTTCCGTCCTTAGTCGCTTCGGACGATTGGAGTCCCGGTCGTTGTCAGGAATTTCTGATCTCGAACCCGAGGGCTCTAATGGTGGATAGTCACTTATATCCATATCGGCTCCTTTTGGCCCTGGGGGTTTGTCTTTACCACCCAGGTTACCGGCCCCGCCACGGGGAGGCAGGAGCAGTGCCACGAGGTGACCAAGCGGCTATTAGTTGTATTAGTAATAAAGAAAACGAAACAGAAAGGTTTCTTTCCTTTCTGGGCCTTTGCCTACTACTTGTAGAACGAAAGAGCTACTTAAATATAAAATGAGAAAAACGGTATTCGGAAATAAACAGAATATATATAATGGCAAAACCTCTTTAGATAGCTCGCTTTTTGAAACGCACTGAGATCGCTTGGCCACGGAACGCTTGGCACCCGGGGCCAACACATCGTGGTAGCCAATCAAATTGGTCAGACAAGCTCCTTAACAAACCCATGCTGTGACTGAACTATTACAGCAGTCTTGTCTAGGTGATCCTGCATCACTTCTTTAACCAGTGACCCAATTCTTTTCCCCAGAACAGAAGTTAAACTAACAGGTCTATAATTATTTGTGTCACCCTTTGAACTCCTTTTTGAATTGGGGATAAATTTGCACATCTCCAGTCATGGGAACCTCCCTTAAATATAAGGATGTTCTCATAATTATTGATAAGAGTTTGCTAACTTCACTCGCTGCCGCCTTCAATATAACTGGATAGATTCCATCCACTCCAAGTTGCCTTTTTTAAGTTTAACTTCAACAATTTCTCGTCCACTTTGCTCTCCATTATTAAAAAATCATTTAGCTCTCTGTTCGAGTTTAGTAAACTTCTGTCCTTCTCTTCCTTATGTGTTTTCCTCATTATGAGAATTCCTCCCGTGTGAATGTAGATGCAAAATACTCATTCATTTTGTCAGCTATATCTGAGCAGGATCATCAACAGTTGAACCACCAAGTCAAGTGGACCAATCTGATTCATCCCCTTCCTTCTAGAGTTTACATAAATAAAGAAGTCTTTGTTGTTTTTCATTGCATCCTTTGCCAAGGATTTCTCATAATCAGCCTTTGCTTGCCTAACCTCTTTTGTGACTTGATAACAGACTAGCTTATATATGTCATAGGATTCAGTTTCACCTGATAATTTATATGCATCCCATACATTGTTCTTCTCTGCCACGAGCCTCATCATCCATTTTGACCTAAATGGATGTCATCTGACATCCATTTAGGTCTAAATCTTGAACAGTATTTTCCATTTTGAATTCACTGTTTTAAACATTATCAGTATTAAATTCAGTGTATACAATTTAAAAACTGTCTGAGACCACTGTAGTCACCTTTATGAAAAAAAAAAAAAACCCTTCCCTTTACCCTTGATCGTAGATACATCTTTAAGTAAATCTCACATCAGTACGCTGTGATCACTGTCATCTAATAGTTCCTTTATCTGCAAATTCTTAATGCATGAATAATCACTGCTGATAAATCAGATCAAGAGTATTACTCCCTCAAATATGTTGCAATAAATCCTCCAATAAATCCACAAAAGTCTTGCTAGCATGTGACTGATCAACCCACAAGTTCAAGTCAATATCTGAAAAATTAAAATCTCCCATTACAAGACATTTTGATTTACTGGCTCACTCTAAATATTTCTCTGCACAATTGATCGTTATACTCATCAGAGTCATTAGGCCTATAACACACTCCTACTCTCATTTTCCCTTTCCCAGTGCTTATGTCACTCCAAACTGACTCAACATTGCACTGTCCACCCATATCAACTGGATGCACTTCCTTAGATTTTGTGTGTTTCTTAGATCTTATGCGTTTCTTAAATAACAGCATAACCCTCCTCCATTCCTACCCTGTCTATCTTTCTGTACACATTTTACTCCCCAAATTCCAATTCTGCACTACTTATATCTGTCTCTGATATTCCAACAATATCTGCCTTTAATATCTTGATCAGCACTTCAAATTCATCAAATTTATTTACCATACTTCTAGCATTGGTGTACATGCACCTGTTCTTACCCTTAGTTACCCTAACACATCCCATGTATTTACTTGTTCCACAATGACTCCCAGCAGCTCTTGAAATCCCCAGCAACCAGCTCTGTATGCTGCCGCTTATTACAATAGAAGCAGTGCAAGAATCAATTTGCCTCTGCCTGTGACTACTGTTATTCTTTTAGTCTGTAAATCCCACCAAGCTAGCAGTTTTCTGACCCACCTAACACTGCCTCTATAGCATCAGCAAATATTCTTAAAACCTGTCTGTTTAAGTGTATCCCATCCCTGTAGAAGCAGTCTCTCCTGTTAGCAAGCACAGACCACAGTAAAAAAAATTCTACTCCATGAGCATTGCACAATCTCTCCAGGAAAGCATGTCTAAGGTTCTACATGCTATAAAATATCAGGATTATTGTTGGAACATATGTTGTGATCTTAAGGTCTGCAGGGGGAGATTCAGAAAATATTGTTGCTTTTTGTGTTTGTGGGATAGCCGTGTGACAGAAGAACATTATGTTGTGCAACATTGGGACTTCATACCACGACAATGTAATGTAAAATATATTGCTTTAGTGCAATCAAACAAGGGTCTTCTTCCATCCCTGCACATCAAACTTGGACTGATCAAAAATTTCATGAATGGACTAGATAAAGACGGTAACGGATTTGCATACTTGAGAAATGTGTATTTCCTAATTTAACATATGCCATACTTAAAGAAGGAATTTTCATGGCACCCCAAATTAGGAAACTCCTGAAAGACAATGTGCTTGAAAACCAGTTAAAGGAGGTTGAATTGGCAGCTTGGTGATCATTTAAGGTGGTAGTGGTCGAAAAACATGGGCGGTCGAATGTCGTTGAAAATTCATTTTCTCTATTCCCATCTCAAATTTTTCCCTGAAAATTATGTGAGTGAGTGATGAATAAGGGGAGTGGTTTCATCAAGACATTTCTACGATGGAAAAGTGGTACCAAGGTCGTTGGGATCCTGTAATGATGGGGGGGATTACTTCTGGTTCCTTTTGAAGGAGAGTAAGCAGGAATACAAGACAAAATCCCTTAGTAGTAAACATCTTTAAGGACAATTACAGGTATGCTGATTATATAATACTGAAATATAACTATTTCACTATGATTTATGAGAATTTTTACGAAGTGAAATGAGTTATTGAGAACGTATAATTTTTTTTACACTTCAATTATATGTATATATCCCTTTATTTTAATAAGCTTTTGCAATGGTAAGCTTTTGATGTAGACATGATAGAGACTTTTTATGGTGATTTTTTGGAATCGGCGTGTTTATTTCCTACAAATCACATATTTTCATTGTGGAGGTAAGACAAAAAATATTTTCTTTGATTTACTATCAAAGCTAAGGTTGGAAAAAGACAGAACAGTGCAGAAAGGGGAACTATAGGAAATTTTGGAATTGGTGAAAGAAATGAAAGAGGTGAAAGACTTGTGGAATTTGCAGAATCTCAAGGATTGTCATTAATGAACACTTTTTTCAAGAAAAGGGTGAACAGAAAGTGGACATGGAAGAGTCCAAATGGATTAACAACTAATGAAATCGACTTCATCCTCACTAACAGAAGATATATCATGAATGATGTTACCATCCTGAATAAGGTAAATGTTGGAAGTGATCACAGAATGGTAAGATGCACACTTGATATAGATGTAGGAAAGGAAAGGAAAAAACTGAAGTAAATAATACGAAGGTCTTTGAGATAACAGAAGAGGAGAAAGAGCAGTATATACTGGAACTTAAGAACAAGTTTGAGCTTTTACAGACTGCCAAGGACCAAGTTATTGAGGAGGAATATTACAACTTTATGAAAGTGATAAAGCCCAAGAAACCTATAGGGAAAAAGAAATCCAAAGAAGAAAAAATTTGTCAAGAAACACTTGTTATGATGAACCGAAGGCGACAAATGAAGAGCAAGATAAACACTGACAAGGAGAAAATTGAGTATACTGAGTTATGCAAAGCCTAACTCAGTATAGAGGCTCAGAGAGGACATAAGATTTAACACAAGAAAAGTAGAACAAGCATTAAGGGAAAACAAATGACTTAAATCAGCAGCCATGAGGAGTAATACAGAAAAACAAATGATACTGAAACTGAAGAATAGCGATGATGTACTTTCCGTAGCCAAGTGGGCAGGAGCAGGAGTGTAGTAGCAGACGCTCTTTGAGTAGACCGGGGTTCAAGCCCCTGACTGCTGAATACGGTCGATCTGCCAACCCGCACTGGACCAGCGTGGCAGATTATGGTCCATTTCCCTCAGCATGAATTGTTGAGGAGGCTTCCATCCTGCAGTGGGTTGATAAGGGCTGCACTTTACTTTTTTACTTATAAATAGCAGAAAAGGCATAATTCAAATAGGCAGAAGACTACTATAGAGAATTATACAAGGAGCGAGGGAATGATGCCAGCAGTGGGGAAGATGGATCGCAAATTAGCAACAAATACAACATACCCGATATTCTTCCTGATGAGACAGAACAGGCGTGGAAGAAAATGAAGAATCAAAAACCCCCTGGGGGAAGATGAAGTTACTGTAGAGTTGTTAAAATTAGGAAGAAGAGACATAACACAAAAACTAGCAAGGCTCTTCACAAAATGCATTCGAAAACGTGTGATCCTTAACCAGTGGAATAATGCAATCATAGTGCTGCCATAAAAAGGAGATAAATCAGAAATTGGAAATTAAAGACCAATTAGCTTGTTATCCCACATCTACAAGTTGTTCACAAGGGTCATTACTAACAGATTAGAAAGAATACTTGATGAGAATCAATCGAAAGAGCAAGCTGGCTTTAGCACTGGATTCTCAACTATGGATCACCTTCACATAATGTCACAGCTAATGGAGAAGGCAAATGAATAAAAAACACCATTTGACTCCATATAGCATAAGGCAATGTTTTGGGCACTGGAAAGACAAGGCATAGATACCCCATATATTATGATTTTGAAGAAAATATATGAGAATGCTACCTCCTTTATTAGACTAGACAAAGACAGTAGAAATTTAAAATCGAGAAAGGAGTTCGACAAGGAGACACAATATCTCCGAAGCTGTTTACTGTTGCCCTTGAAAAAGCTTTCAGAAGATTGGACTGGTCATAGAAAGGAATCAATGTGAATGGAGAGTACCTAAACCATTTACGATTTGCAGATGACATTGTGGTCATAAGCCACGATCACAAAGAATTAGAGGCAAATCTTAATCAGTTATGCACAGTTAGTAAGGGGCTTAGAGGGGGAACAGGTATCCTGTGTGTTTTCAGAATGCCTAAAACACTGATGGATCCAATATCTCGGATTCAAAATTTAAAATTTTTATTCATCCGTCGATAGTGCTTTCTTTTTTCACTCTTCAGGTGTCCAATGTTGGTGGAGCTTAGCCCAAACGAACTGTTTCTTTCAATTTTTCTGGTTTTAATAAGGGTTTTCGGACCGCACGACTATGAAATCCTGCTTGTTTAAGACAAAGTTTTACAGTGGATATAGACATTGGAGTTTCTGTGTTCCTATTGAACTCAGCTCACATTTCAGGTGTAGTAAGCTGTCGATTGTGTTTAGAAATCAATGTTATGGTCTTATCATGTGTCACGCGGTCGTCCTGATCGTGATTTGTCCTTTAAACTGCCAGTTTCCTTGAATTGTCGAATAGCAGTTTACTCCTTTAGAAGAAACACCTAGTTTATTTCCAATACTTCTCATGGAATAACTTTTTGTATACAGAGTTATATCAGCATTTATTTTTTCAACGCTCAGTTCCTTATTATTTTTTGGAGGGGGGGGGGCAGATTGATAGAGGCAGTAGTTAAGTTTGACAGAATGGGGTAGAATTTTAAGCCAGAGAAGATTCGAAATTACTAATCTCTAAACAGGGAAAATCAGAGTGGACATATGTTCAAGTACCACCTTTGGAGCAAATGGAATCGTACAGCGAATTATTAGGACAGCTGAGGTGAGCAGCGGTTGAATCAACCGATAATTGGGATTCCTTGAGAAAAAGTATGTGGCATTGCCAGACTGTAAAAGAAAATAGACGTCATTGAGATTGGAAATTCTTGTAGAGCTTTTAGGCTCATCAACAACTTAGGCCATATTTCGCCGTATATAATATGCTTGTAAATTGCGTATGTTCTGCGGTTGATGTACTCGACGAAAAACCCGAGCTTTTGGTAAAAAAAAAACGACACTATCCTTTCCTGAGATCGACTTACTCAGCTACATTGTTGTTAAAAAAGCCCATAAAACTTCCTCCCGTTATTGACTGAATTCGAACTCAGGTCTTTTCCACCCGGTGTGAGGAGGAAGATGCTTATATATCAAAAGTGCTATACACACACAAGGGAGATTGGAACTGAGACCACGTATATTTGTGAAATGAATGAGGAAGTGTTTAGGTTATTTAGATCTTTTCGCAGATAAATTTGTTCTATCAGTTTGACTATTCATGATATATTCAGTACTAAAGAAAATGTGGGATGAAGAGGCATTCTCTATGACGTAATGACATTTTTGTATATGGTGCACACACAAAGCAAGAATATACTCAGCTCCTTGACATAACATGGCCTCCACAATGACCCCTCATACACATTACTCGGATTTCCTCAAGTCATTATCTGGCAGAGTAAAGGCAGCAAGATTATACACTAACTGATCGGATTTTATTTTAGGAGTGCATGTTTCATTAGAACGATCCTGACCTTTTGGACAAAGGACCTTTGGTTAGTTTAATATACACTGAGTGATCACTGAATTATGACCACCCTATGAAAACTGAATGCGACCCATTGACCACGTGAGGTACGAGAGTGCGGAGTTAATCGACCTATGTCAGTGGTTCAGTAAGTAGTAAAATTCCGAGCGTGACGAGTTAAAGGAAAGATTTATCGGACTTTGATAAAGGACAGATTGTGGGTGCTCGAAGAGCTGATGCCTCAATTTCCCAAACGGCTGAACTGGTGGGGTGTTCGAGAGCCACCTTAGTTTAAGTGTACCGGACTGGCGTCAAAATGGCAAAACTGCAAAGGTTGATGTTAGAGGTGAGTGCCGGGTCCGACGATTCATACAGTCGCAGCATTGTTCAAGAGTTGACTACACAATACAACATGGGCCAACCCGGAACAATATCTGGCATGACCGTGCGTCGCATGCATGAGCTATACCAGCAGACGACCCCTACGGCATTCTCTCCTAACCAAGGTTCATCGGCTTAAGACTCGCCTGGTGCAAAGAGCATGCCAGTTGGACATTAGAAGACTGGAAGAAGGTGTGCTGGTCAGATGAGTCACGTTATTTACTCCACACACCGTGGATGGTCGTGTACGGATTTGGCGTCATCAACATGAGGACGCCGAGCCATCGGGCACTTGATGTGCAGGAATGGTTTGAGGAACACAGTTCTGAATTCCAGCATATCGATTGACCTCCGAACTCCCCCGATATCAATCCTATAGAGCGCTTGTGGAACACTATGGAAAGGCGTATCAGGAGTCTGGATACACCAATCACCTCCATTGCTGATTGCATTACATACAGCTTGGTTGGCCATACCTCCCGAACGCTTCCGACATCTTGTTGAATCAAATACCACGTCAGATAGCTGGTGTACTGAGGGCAAAAGGAGGACCTACGAAATATTAGGTAGGTGGTCATAATTTAGTGATCACTCAGTGTATTTCATAAACTCTTTTTGCATTAATAATATGGAAGCATTCAGGAATGATTTCTTGGGTATTGCAGCTTAACTATTATGTTAGTTCACAAAAATTATTAATTTTTGCTGTAAATAGATAGCAAGATTTATTTATTTTTATTTATAAATAAATGAAAACCTGTGTTTATTAGATTTGTAACCTATGCAATTAAGCATTCCTACTTACTAACAGCTATTCTTGCATTTTTTTTTTATCAAGGAAACCATTCCTATATTTTAAAATGTAATCTTTATATTATACAGTATATATTATTAACAATTTATATTAATCTTTATATCATTAGCAAGGTAGTTAAAACTTTTTCACCTTAAATGAGCTTCCTTCCTATCATCATCACTTTAGATATATAAATCACACTGAAATTCATTTAACCAAACAAATTGTCGCACAAAGAGAGAAATCGAGATCATACTTCTAAATATTTAATGATCATTTGTTTGTTTGGGTGCTCATGTCTTCAGAGCAAAATGTGGATATTCACAGTAAGAGTTGACCTGTCAGAACCCGAATGGAATACTAAATTTATTTAAACATTAGTTCATTTTATATCTAGTTTATCTAGTTGAAGAAGATTATCATGTGGAAGGGTGATTATCTCTTTGTGGGGGGAAACAGAAGAGTAACCCAAGAAACTTCTTGGTTATTGCCTAAGAGCGATCAGTGAAAAGGCATAAAATTAGAGGAAAATAAAAGTTTTTCATAAGATCAAGATCGCATTAAATGCTTATAGTTCTCTGAATGAGTTCTTATTAATGATTTTCATGATTTTTTCTGCCTACCATTTTGCTCTCAATCTTAGTCTAAGATGACGTCATACATACATCTTTCTCATCTTCTACCAATGGACAAGTGTGTAAAAACTCACGGTCTTAGAGACATTTATGTTCCTGGTTTATAATTATCCTTTCCAGATGGTGCCAATAAACTGCTGAAATATGTAAGTTGAAACGATTTTCTTTCTTTAATTATTGAAACTTCATCTAAAAATTCTTTAAATAATGCTCGCGCATTACCAAGTCTCTCTGAAGCGAATGCCGGGGTGTTATTTATGCTGGGCAAAGCAATGGCAAAAGTAATAATTTACATTTATGGCTTATGGCGAAAATCCATTTGAGAAATACCTAATAAGAAATACGATGTCCAAAGCAGTATAACTATCATTTTTAAAGATGTGTTAATAATTTTCACCCCATATTCCATTTATAAAGTTAAAAAAAGTGTGTGGAGGGAAACAAAGCGAAATTCTCTTATATACATATATCTACATTTTTCATCTAACTGGAATGGGATCCTTCAAATGAAGTTGGGAGAATCTCGGCAAGCCATATCTCCAGAGTCCTTAAAAAGGTTTAAAAGAAACTGAATAATTAAACAAATTCAATTTAAAAAAAACGCAGCTTAAAAAAAAAAGTACTGGATTTAGCATTGCTTCTCAAAGTTTCTGGAGAAGCATTGCTAATATAATTTTCAAACGTACTGTAATTTATTTAAATGCTGATAATAAAACATTTATCTGTTTTTAACAAAAAAAAGTGATTATCTCTAGATGCAATTATTACTTCTCATTTTTCAGTTATGAAAAATTGGATTGTTTTTATGAAAACCAAAAACACGAAATATATTAGGGCCTATAGTGTTTAGTACCGTGCATAGGTTGAAGGCTGAAAGGACAGAAGATACCTTTTGACATTAGACTTGAATTTCTGTAGACTGTAGTTTTCGGGAAATACTCGTACATGTGAAGTGAAGTTTCAGAAAATTGAAATAGAAGAGATAAATGAAAATGAGAAAAGGAAGTTTGAAGATAGACAGTGATTGAATGCTGACTGTTTGTAGCACATATCCGAACTGGTTTGGAAGAGAGGAACGCTGAGAATGGAAAACAAAATTTTTAATGCAGAGGAAATAATACGATGAGTTTATGCGAATTCCTAATAGAGATGCTTATGCATCTCTATTAGGAACAGGCACTGACAGGGAGAAAATTGAGTATACTGAGTTATGCAAAACCATTAGAAAGAGACTCAGAAAGGACATAAGAAGATTTAACACAAGAATAGTAGAACAAGCATTAAGGGTAAACAAAGGATTTAAATCAGCAGCCATGAGCAGTAATACAGAAAGACAAATGATACTGAAACCGAAGAATAGTGATGGTGTACTTATAAACACCAGAAGGCATAATTCAAATAGCAGAAGACTACTATAGAAAATTATACAAGGAGCGAGGGAATGATGCCAGAGTGGGGAAGATGGATTGCAAAGTAGCAACACATACAACATACCCGATATTCTTCCTGATGAGGTAGAACTTGCATTGAAGAAAATGAAGAATCAGAAAGCCCCGGGGGAAGGTGAAGTTACTGTAGAGTTGTTAAAATTGGGAGGAAGAGACATAACACAAAAACCGGCAAGGCTCTTCAAAAAGTGCATTAGAAAAGGTGTGATGCCTAAGCAGTGGAATAATGCAATCATAGTTTTGCTGCATAAGAAAGGAGATAAATCAGAAATTGGAAATTATAGACCAATTAGCTTGTTATCCCACATCTACAAGTTGTTCACAAGGGTCATTACTAACAGATTAGAAAGAATACTTGATGAGAATCAACCGAAAGAGCAAGCTGGCTTTAGCACTGGATTCTCAACTATGGATCACCTTCACGTAATATCACAGCTAATGGAGAAAGCAAATGAATATAAAACACCATTATGCCTGGCATATGTGGATTATGAAAAGGCATTTGACTCCATACAGCATAAGGCAATGTTTCGGACACTGGAAAGACAAGGCATAGATACCCCACATATTATGATTTTGAAGAAAATATATGAGAGTGCTACCTCCTTTATTAGACTAGACAAAGACAGTAGGAAATTTACAATCGAGAAAGGAGTTCAACAAGGGGAGACAATATCTCTGAAGCTGTTTACTGCTGCCCTTGAGGAATCTTTCAGAATATTAGACTGGTCGCATAAAGGAGTCAATGATGAACAAGTATGTCACAGAAAGGGAAATAATGATTGAAGGAGCAGTAATTGAAAAGGTGGAGTCATATACTTATCTGCGACAAGTTATTAGCTGTAATAATGATAAATGGCTGGAAGTCAAGAGAAGAATAAACTTTGGATGGATAGCATTCAGGAAATATAGTCATATACTGGAGAGCAATATCCCAGTTTGTCTGAAAGGTAAAATAATGAACCAATGTATACTCCCCACCATGACTTATGGAAGTGAAACTTGAGCACTCACCAAAAGAATGGAAGAGAAGCTGAGAACTACACAGTGAAGAATGGAATGAATTATATTGGGAATCAGACTGTTAGATAAGAAGAGAAACATGGATTAGGCAGCAAATTCAAGTAAAGGACATTCTTATCAAAACTAAAGAACTAAAATGGTCTTGGGCAGGACACATAGCTCGAAGACATGATGACAGATGGACTAAGAAAATAACAGAACGGTACCCAAGACGAGATAGAAAAAAACCTGGAAGACAGCGGCAGAGATGGATAGATGAAATTCATGAGTTTGTGGGTAGTAAATGGATGGCCATTGCACAAAACAGAAGGAACTGGGAAGTTGCTGAAGAGGCCTTCATCCTGCAGTGGATTGAAAATGGCTGATGCCTACCAGATATAAAGCTTACCACTGTGATCCGGTCATTCTGATTGGCTTGTGAGAACTGAATACTTAGATATTTACATTTTATCTCTTGATGTATGAGCAATCCAAGAAAAATAGCACCAAAACAAAAAAAAAAGCACTTCTTTTAGTGATTTTGATCAAGAGAATGAAAATGTTTAAATTGAACTGATATTGCAGTAATATATAATAAGTTTTTTCTTTTAAATGATATTTTTTCAAAATATGATTTGGAGGTCTCATATCTGGAATCCCAAAATCTGAAAGGACCTAAAACCTAGAAGGTTTGACAAAATATATATATATATATTTTTTAATCCAATTATGTGATGCCACTCTAGTGTTACTCTGCCCACAAGAAAACGGCAAACAAATTCATCTTTTCTTAAAATTTTAAATGGTTCTTATGCTTATTTAATAAATTACATTTATTTTTATTTACTGAAGGAGTGGCTGCATTCAATATCTGCTGTCCAGCTCATTCTCCCTCCACATTTAAGGCCCTTCCTTGATGACTTCAGTGCCTCCGTAGCTAGGTGGGCAGGAGCAGCAGTGCGTAGCACACGCTTCTTGATTAGAACGGGGTTTGAGCCCGTGACCACCAAATACGGAGGATGTGGAAAGGTCAGGGAATGACCACCGCATATCCTCGGAGCAATATGGCCTTAGTTGCTAATGCTCCTGAAAACCAAATAACAACAACAACTTGATGACTTCTAGTGACTTCCAAGGTTCCTGCCATTGTACACATGGTTCATTTTGCACACATATTTTTGCAACCAGCAGTAATGGAAAAGTGATGTGTCGAATTTTTACAATCAGTGTAAGAGACAGCTTTCAAAACCCCAGGGGCTCGAATGTGGTGAGTATGGGCTTGGAACACCCAGGGTCCTGAGCTGGATATCATCATTCTTCTCTTTCTTAGTGATTCCCTTCTACCTCTCTCTCTCTCTCTCTCTCTCTCCCTCTCTTTCTCTCTCTCTCTCGGGGTAACTCAGAAATTTATTTTTTTTTTTGGCTGGGGCAGAAAAAGCCCAGGCTTCCTTGCACCATATGGTTAATAATAATACAGGTAACCCTCATATAACATGGCAGTAAGGTTCCTATAAAATCTTGTGTACTGAAAAACCTTATGTTATACGGGACTAAGAACCAGTTCAAAAAGGAAGGCTAGGTTCAGACAACTAACAAAAAAACATCATTTCATTCACAAAATGTTAATAAAACTGAAAAAATTCAGCATTCTAGATTACATGTATCTTCTGCTCTCTTTAAAAAATCATTAATCTGGGTTTGTTTGATATTATTTGATAAATCTTTGTAATTTCATTGTATGGAATTAAGCATTTTTGAAGCTCCCTTTTGAACTTTGGGCTCCTTTCAGTCGAAGAATCTGAATTCAAAAAATAAGATTCCAATTGCTCGGCTAACTCTATGCCTTTCCATATAATACTGTTTGATGTAAATTTGGAAGTTCGGAATTTTCTTCTGCACTATCATCCTCTGAATTTATTTAATTTGCCTCTGATGCCATTTTCACAAAATCCGCTTTGCCAGCGTCTTTTATACCAGTAATTCTTTAGCGTCTTCAGTAATATTATTATTATTATTTTTTTTTTTAGGAGCATTGGTGACTAAGGCTATGTTGCTCTGTGTGTTCAAATTGAATGTTCTGAGGTCGATTTTCTATTTTTCTGGACATAAAATCAGAGTTTCTGGGAGAAACAACCATGCTACCCTCATCTAAGATCGACCAACTCAGCCACATTATTAAAAAGTCCTCCTAACATCAGCAGGATTCAAACTTAGATCTTTTCCACCCAGCGTGGGGATGACTGCAATTCTACCAACTGTGCTACCCACGAGGGCCTCAGTAATCATATCATCAAAACTTTCCTCTCCTACCGACTTAGCCAGTGCTACTACGCATGGATTCTGTTTTCTGTCAAGTTCGACCATATTTCCTGAATGAAATGACTCTGGCCATACATTTTTCCAACATGCATTTAATGTTGACAGTTTTACTTCTTTCAGCGATAAAGCTATGATTCTGATACAGTCCCAACTGAAAAATATTTCCATGCCCCCCATCACTTCAATTTTCCATCAATTCAAGTGTTGCACTAGATGGTAGGGACATTAATTCAACATTTGGATGACTTAAATCTTTCAGATGACCTGGAACGTTATCCAATAGTAATAAAACTTTGAAATATAAATTTTGCCACAAGTATAACAGCACAGAATCTAACATGGGAATTTCCAAGTGAGCCAAAAGCAGGGAATCACAAAAAAAGAATGGAAATGTTGAAAAATTACATCCAACATAATAGCAGAGTTTTTCCACGCACAAAAGCTCAAAAATACAGTGTTATGTGAGTTTGCCACAATTCTGTAATCATGTTAGAGCAAAACCGTGTTATATAAGCCCCTCTTTTGTGAAGATTGCCACACTTTATCATGTTAGAGCAAAACCGTGTTGTAGAAGTACTATGTTATACAGGGGCTGCCTGTACTAATAACTTCTCTTCCTCTATGCAGCATATCATCTGTTTGGGCCACTGTTAACACAGTGATAGCTGTGACAATTACAAATGACATTCAGCAAAAAAAAAAAACCTTAAATTAAAATGGCTATCAATTTAATGCAAATATGAATTTTAATATTCCTTCAGTATATTTTTGACTTCTGTTCTGCATTCAATTCCTTTGGGAATTTGAGAACTACATCTGTTAAAAAAAAAAATCATGTTTAAGTATTAGGCACTCTGCATCTGCCTATGTGCCAATTCATGTAACAATAGGCTTAAGCATTTGTGAAGAATGCCCCAAGTGTGTAATGAAAATAAATATCACAGGTTGGAAAAATAACTTCAAGTTCCAATGTAGATGTATAATATTAATTGATTTTTGGTTTTGATTTCATATCTTACATATCACTGTTTCAGTTTGAAGCATATTATTTGAATTAGAATTTTTGAGTGGATAAATTAATTGAGATTACAAGTTTATGGTCGACTGTTGTTTTACTACTGTTAGTGGCCTTACATTCTGAGTACTTGATCATGTAAGTGTTTTTGATCATGTAAGTGTAGAATTTTTATTTTATATTGTCTTCTTGCCATTTTTAGTGCTGCGGTTTGAATAGTACAGCTTGGCACCATATACAGCAATCATTAATGAGCTACTGACATGACGCAAAATTTCAAAATGCATTGCCATTTCAATTCTGCAAGTGGCTATCAATTAATGCCCACAATAAAAATTAATATAGTAATTAACAACATTTTTACTGTCTTTTTTATTAACTTTCAGCTGTCTGGATATGAAATATATTTTCAATAAAAAAATTAAAAGCTTTACAATCAAATTTAAATTATCAGTTGTAGACTTTTCCTTCTATTTCCATCTTGCTGCAACGGATGAGCTCTTTGTAGCAGCTGTCCCCTCCTCTTCATCTGAAAAGTCAAATTCTTCTTCCTCCTGTGTGGCAGGCAACACACAAGGAACATTGTTATGTTCCTTTCTGTGGTAAAAGCAAAAGATAATTCATCTGAAAAGTCAAATTCTTCTTCCTCCTGTGTGGCAGGCAACACACAAGGAACATTGTTATGTTCCTTTGTGCGGTAAAAGCAAAAGATAAATACTGTATAAAAATATCATTTCCTATATAAACAGTTCACACAGGTTTTCTGGCAAAGAAATAAAAAACACCATCACCCCTCTCAATTAGCATTGCTATGAGTGAACACACTGAAAGTGTGTGAAAACTCTGTAGAAAAATAACAAGAGTCAGTCGAAAAGAAAAATCAAAGTCAACAACTGCAATATGTTATAGAGCAATTGGTTCTCCAGTTGCTTTGCAACGTGTGCAAAGTTTCTTATAATAAAAACATGTCTTGTGGTCATTGTCACCCCACCATTCACCCAACAAACAAAGACGAGTTAGGAAACAAGGGTTCCTATTAAAGAACAATTGTTGTCATGAGCTATGCTGTCAGACAGCAATTACATGGCCACTCTCAGAGGAAGAACCTGGAACAGTTATGTTTACAGTGCAAACAAATATTCTGTTTCAAATAGCTGTTAAATGGCTGTTTCAATGACTAAAACAGTTGTTAAATGAAAACTGTTTTAAGGATGAGATCCCTGGCGTGATGACAGTTGATGAGCTACTTGTATGATATCAGGATGGCAGGCATGATATACCAAAAATCTACCCATGTCACGAATAAAGATAATAATAAACTTTATCATCTTCACTGCATGAAAATAAAAAAATATAAAAATTTTAAAAATCCTTTGCTTTCAGTTGTGAAAAACAACAAATAAATACAAACATATTCCTTCCACAACTGACATGGACAGTTTACACACATTTGCTAGTAGTAAAACAATATGCACTCATTACTCCCATTCTCCTTCCCAGGTCAATCCTATGGAGTGAGCTGGCAAGGAGAGGGACAGAAAGGGAGAGCATCTCAAAATATAATTTAACCCACATACACACGCAGAAATGAAATTGCTCACAATAAAAATGCTAATTTAGGTCATTGAATATTCATATTAAAAATTAGAAAAATCCATGAAAATTTTATTTCAGGCTATAATGTGAGTATTAAAGATATCTCTTGCACACTCATTATAATGAGTGTTGCACTTCATTATTAATACATATTGAAATTAATAATGTTCACTGTAAAAAGTAGTTACATTTTGAGAGGGGAAAAAATCCAAATCCCCATACTGAGGTTCCAATATATTTTATGTTAGTGTATTTCAATATTTATAATTCTCTTATGTAGATTCCAGTATCTTTTTTTATATACTTTTTAACACTCAATTACACTTAGTATTTAGGATTTTATAAGTAACATATATATTTTTATTTTGCAAATAAACTATCTTAGTTTTTATATTCTGACATTTAGTCAGTTTATCTCATTATAGTGGTATTAAAACTTGAATATCTTAAAGTTTTTTAGATAAAGTAAATCCTAATATAACATTTTAATTTTTTATTTAGCATATTTTCTAATTTCTCTTGCAAAGGATCCAAAATCCAGAAAGCTTCTAGTCCCAAGCTTTCTGGATAAGGGATCTGAAACTGTACTTTTTATTGGTTACAATATGGTTTACATTGATATGCATGCAAAATTTTTCTTTTACTATTGTTTTCTATTAGTTTCCTCAGGTGAGCTTAGATAAATAGAACACCCTTATTTCCCCATGCATGGTGGATAATAAAGTTTTTCACTGTATGTAGTTCAGTAATTTTGAAAAACAGCAGAACCCTTAACTTACTATGTGGTGGCAATCCTCTTTGTTGGTGTAATCTTGCCTGTAGTACCTCTTTTGCTGATACAAAGAAAACTCTATCTTCAGCTTGTGGTCTGCTTACAACTTTCAGTTCATCAACCAAAAAACTGACTGTCCGATCCATATGCTGTTTTCGTACCTTTCAAAATCAAAGAAATAAACAAGATCCTCATAAATAGATTGCTATTATCTAAGATTTGAAATATCGTACAACAGTGCTGGCAAACCTGCAGTGTGCATACAACTTGTTAGGAAAAATTATTCTTATGAAAGTGGTGTGAAGGATAACAAACAGAGCTTTTTGTAGTAAGCAACAAGCTTATTAACAGTGATGGGAAATAAAGGAATACCAATAAGAATCTCATACCACATACGTTAAGTATGACTATATATCACTGTATTTAAAAAAATAAATATATTTGCATAAACACTGAGTTGGCTTTGCATAGCAACCCCCCCCTGTTTTGTTCTCTCTCTCTCTCTCTCTCTCTCTTCCCCCCCCCATATGCAGGTCATCTGCAAAGAGCATGATTTTCATCTTAAAATCATTCATTTTCCTAAAATAAACCTAAAAAATTAAAATAATAATATTCTTGTTATACTCCAGCATGACTACCAGGTCAGTAGAGTTTACAATAAATCAATCAATACAAATATTAATCATATTTAGCAGTCATGGCCTTGAAACCCGATCCACTCAAAGAGCATGTGCTACTGCACTAGCACTCTTGACCACTCGGCTACATCATATGTAAGTTTAAGCAAAAAATGACTAAAAAAGTCTCTCTTTTTAATAAATTTATTTTTTTCTACTTTTTCCATACCTTTATAAATTATTTCATTTTTATTTTATTGTAATCTTCAATGTTGTTACATGTTATTGTGTGGTTGAATCTATCTTGTAAAAACACTTCAAATTCATTTATGTGAACAATTACTTTATCTCCTTTTGTTTTTATTATTTCAAATTTTTTAATTGGATAACATATATTAAGATCTAAGTACTGTATTTTTTTAATGGAATAGATTGGAATTACCCATTGTTTTGTAGTCAATTTTATATATAAAAAATTGTCATTTTACACAATTTTTTTCAAATATTTTTTTAAAACTATTTTTCAATTATTTGAAAAAAATATTTGAAAAAAGCTGTCTTTTTATAAATGTATATAAAAATCTGCAAGAAATATGAGCAATAAAAAAATGAAAGGGAATTTAACACATCTCACCCATATTGTAGAGATCGTAATAAAGCATATCAGAAAGAATATTACAAATCTAAAACATCACTCAAAAACAAAAGTTATGAAAGAGAAGTGCAAGAAAATTATTTGGAGAAAAATACAGATTTACATGTAAGAAGTCTTTTGGAACTTAAAAGGAAAAAAAGTATGCAAAAAATGAGAAAAAGAAAAGCTTATTTCAGAATTTTCAAAATATCCAAGGTGTGATATTTATTAAACAGTATCTAAAGAATGTCCAAAAAAAAAAATGTTTTTTTATGTAAACCCCAAACACGAGAGGTATTACAATCGATAGTACAGTGGTACCTTGGATTGCGAGTAACTTGGTCTGCGAGTGTTTTGCAAGACGAGCAAAAATTTTTAATAAATTTTAACTTGATAAACGAGCGAGGTCTTGCAATACGAATACAGTCAGTCCTCGTATAACAAGTGTTTACACTACACGAATTCGATCATACACGATTTATAAATAGGGGAACGATATCTTATATAACACGAACCGAATTCGCCTTTGTGTTTACTAGAAATGGTAGTCGAACGCAGAATCACCCCAACCGAAACGCAACACGATAGGAATGAAGAGAAAATTCTGAAAATGTATTTATGTTTTTTATATCAGTGAAGAGGAAACACATTTCACCATAATAACGTAAAGCCAATGCAATTCCAGCTATCAGTATAATCGCAAATGCAATTAGATCGAGTTTACTACCAGTTTATAACAGATTCCACTAGCAGGAACGCAACTGGAAATAGTTTTTATTGTTTTATGGTAGTAACCCCTAGAAATGTGCTTTAGTAGAATATGAGGTGTTAATAGTGTATCTCTGCCTTTACGGTGTTGTTTATTCAGTTACTACACGCGCGCAGCTTTGTTTATGTGTATCAAGCATGCCTCCTCATTTTGTAATTGTGCATTATTCCCTAAAAATTGTCTGCCAAGTGTCCCGTGATCACATGCCGATCGGGATTGTGGGTAATCGTCTCGCATGCTTGATCTCAGTCAGCATACCTCATTCGTATACAGTCAACATTGTAGTCAACACTGTAGTCAACATTCGTGCTAGCATTGTGACCACGTGTATGTGCGTAAAGCATTTTTTTATTTTGCGTTCAAATGTAGTGACTGTTCTTTATTAACTGTACACTACGAAAATGGTTTTCTTCTCCCCAGTGAAGAAAAGGGTTGAAAAGAAAAACAGTAAGAAGGAGATGATTATGGTAGAAGTTACGAAGGAAATCATCGGGAAGCATGAACACGGTATGAAAGTGGCTGCCATCGCAAGATTTTATAAGAAGTATACGTCAACGATTTACTCAGTATTAAAGAAGAAAGCACTAAAGGGACTAGATGTAGCAAAAGGAGTCATGAGAATATCAAAGCAACAGCCACATATTCTGGAAGATGTAGAAAAGTTGCTTTTGGTGTGGATAAATGAGGAGCAACTAGCAGGTGATACTGTGATCGAGAACTTGATCTGTGAGAAGGGAAAGGCCTTGTATGCCGACCTCATGTAAACTGCCAGGTACGTCTACAGAAAACGAAGAAGGCTTCAAGGCGAGCAGGGGATGGTTTGATAACTTTAAGAGGAGAAGTGGCATCCATAGTGTTATGAGGCACGGAGAGGCTGCGAGTTCGGACGCTAAGGCAGCTGAGGCGTTCGTTGCCGAGTTCCAGAAGCGTGATTTCCGAGTGTTACATGCCGCAGCAAGATTTTAATTGCGATGAGACGAGGTTTTTTTGGAAAAAGATGCCAAAGAGGACCTACATTACAGCAGAAGAGAATGCAATGCTCGGTCACAAGCCCATGAAAGACCGTCTCATCCTCTTGCTGTGTGCTAATGCAAGCGATGATTTCAAAGTCAAGCCCCTGCTCATGTATCATTCTGAGAATCCACAAGCCTTCAAGAAATGCAAGGTGCAGAAGAGCCAGTTAAACGTTATGTGGAGGTCCAACAGCAAGGCTTGGGTCACTGGTATCTTGTTCGTTGAGTAGATCACCGTCTTCGGTCCTGCAGTGAAGAAATACATTTTAGAAAAAAAAACTGCCACTCAAAGTCTTGCTGGTTATGGATAATGCTCCTGCTCATCCTCCAGGCCTTGAGGATGACTTACTGAAAGAATTCGAGTTCATTAAGGTCAAGTTCCTTCCTCCCAACACTACTCCATTACTCCAGCCCAGGGATCAGCAGATCATTTCGAACTTTAAAAAGCTTTGCATCAAGGCACTATTTCAGCGATGCTTCGAGGTGACCGAAGGAACTAACCTTACCCTCTGAGAGTTTTGGAAAACTCATTTCTACATCATAAACTGCCTCAAGATCATCGATAAAGCCTGGGATGGGGTCACCAAGACAACCCTCAATTCTGCTTGGAGAAAACTGTGGTCTGGTTGCATTGAGGGGTTTGCTCATGAACAGGAGCTGCCAGTTGTCGATGAAACTGTGTCCTTGGGGACGACCATGGGACTGGAGATGCATAAGGACGACATTCAAGAGATGGTGGAGGAACATAAAGGAGTTTACCACCAACGAACTGATGGATCTGCATCACGAGCAACAGCAAGAGGTTATGGAGGAGATCTCGTCTGAGGAGGAGAAGAAGAAAATGGAGACATCCCTCTCTTCAAATGAGATTAGGGAGGTGTGTAAAATGTGGGAAACACTGCAAAATTTTGTAGAAAAGCACCACCCGAGTAAGGCTGTGGCAGTGCGAGCGATGAATCTGTTTAATGACAATACAATGTCATATTTCCATGAAATCATCAAAAGGAGGCAAAAACAAGTGTCATTGGATAGGTTCTTTGTTAAAGTCGCACAAAAAGAAAACGTCAACAGATAGCAGTGATTCCGTTAGTGACAGTGAAAGTCGTCCTACCCAATAATTAATAAATTCGATTGCTTTATGTATATTATATTTAAATATTAAAAATATAAAAAGGTATGTATGTATTCTGTATTAATCATTTTTACAGTACATGAATATTTTTGTGGTTTGGAACAAATCATCTGGGTTTCCTTATTTCTTATGGGGAAATTAGCTTTGATATACGAGTGCTTTGGATTACAAGCACGTTTCCGGAATGAATTATGCTCGCAAACCAAGGTACCAGCAAGGTACCACTGTACTTAGTACTGTGCTTGGGTTGGAGGTTGAGAAGACGAAAGAAGATATTTGTTGACATTGGAATTGAACTTCTGTAGACTGTAATTTTCAGAAAATACGTATGAAGGAAGGTTATTCCAAAAAACGGCAGTTGAATGAATATACGAAGAAGATGAAAAGTTGGTTCTGTGAGTTTGAAATTGGACAGTGAATGGGTGTTGGCTGGTGACGGCATGTGTTCAGACTATTTTGAAAGAGAGAGCGGGAATTATAGAAGCCAATTCAGAAGAACAGTGCCCATGGAAGTATCTATAGAAGAGGCATGCAGCAGAAACAGTACGTCTATGAGACAGCGAGTGGAGACACTCTGTTAGAGATGAATCATTAATTAACCTAACTGCCCTCTTCTGAATGGAATCAAGAAGCCTGAGAGAGAGAGGTTTTGGGGGCACCACCCCAGATGTGGGAACAATATTCCATGGCAGGGCGGATTTGCGATTTATACAGAGTGAGCAGCTGTTTGGAAGAAAAGTAACGCCGACAGGGAAAGAGAAAAACAAGTTTTTTAGATGCAGAAGAAGCAATATTTGTAATGTGGTTGTGCCAAGAGAGATTAGAAGTTAGGGTAATCCCCGAAAGAGATATATCATTTTGCCTAGAAATTGGAGTGTCGCCAGAGATAAGCATAGGAGCAGAAGAATCCTTTTGTGCGAGATACAAGACAAGGCTGAGTTTTAGAAGGGTTGAAATCAACTAAGTTGTCATTGCCCCACTGGAGAATTACCTGAAGATCGGCATTTAAGGAATTGGTAGCATTTTTTCGAGAAGTTGAAGCTGATTGAGCAGGCCAAGGTGTCTCAAAATGAGACACCTTGTCCTGCTCAATCAGCTCAATCGGCAAAACTATGGATAGGATTTCCAGTCAATGGAAGAAGATCATTAATATACAAGAGGAAACGAGTGGAAGAAAGAACTGAACCTTGGAGGACACCAGCATGAGTGGAGAAGTTAGAAGACAGAGAGCCATCTATCATCACCCTCAGTGAGCGATCAGAGAGAGAAAACTGGATAACCAATTAAAAAAAACAGTTGGCAAACCATAAGATGGAAGCTTGTTTAGAAGACCTATATACCAAACACAATCGAAAGCCTTTGAGATGTCAAGAGCAACTGCTTGTGTTTCACCCATTGAATTTGTCCATAAATGGGTAACATAAGCCAGAATACCACCAGTGGATTGACACTGACGGAATCCATACTGGTGATCGTTGATCAGATGGAAGGTTTCTAGGTAGTTAAAGAGTTGGCAGTTAATCGATTTCTCCATTACTTTAGAAAGAGTAGAAGTAATTGCAATGGGACGAAAATTGAATGGGAGGGACTTGTCACCCTTTTTAGGAATTGGCTGAATATGAGCAAATTTCCAAACAGAAGGAAAAACACATTTAGAATAAGAAAGTGAAAAAAGGCAGCAAAGAACAGGAGTAAGTTCAGGAGTACAGGTTTTGAGAACAAATGGAGAAATACCATCAGGACCTGGAGCTTCCTTAGCATCAAGATTTGTCAAACTTCTTCTGACATCCTTTTGATGGAAGAACACAGGAGGTATTGAATGGAGCATGTTGGGAATGGTGGGGGGTGTTTTACCAAGATCATTAATACATGAGTTGGAAGAAAATGGGATGCTAGAAGGTCAGCTTTATCCTTGGCTGAAGTGACAACAGAACCATCTGGTTTTGACAGAGGTGGGAGCAGAGATGGGCAAAAGTTGTGGCCAATAGCTTTAGCAAGAGACCAGAATACTCGGCTACCATTAGGGCAAGAAGCAAGTTTTCTACTCTTAGCCTGTTCAAAATCTAGTTTGGACTGATTAATGACTGCTTTACAATTGTTGCGAGCTTTGGTGTAGGCAGAAAATGAAACTGGAGAATTGGAAACAAGCCAATTTCAATATGCCACATTCTTCTCTTGAACAGCCATAGCACATTTATTGGAAAAACAAGGTTTGGATAAAGGACGAGATTTTAAATTGGAGTGTGGAATAAAGGATTCCATTCCTACAAGAATAATTTCACTGACACGATCAGAGAAAACACTGACATCAGAAGTTTTGAAACAGTAGTCACATATCCATACCACAGGGACCTCCCCTGAATTCAAAGATGCTCTCATAATTATGCCTAGGGGTTTGACAGTGGTCACTATCTGACCAACTGCATCTGGACCACCAATAATTTTTCATGAACAGTAAGTGATCTGACCCTAAGTCATTAACTTGTACACTTATTAAGTACTTATTTTAGTTCTGCATTTTTTTTTATGTCTCCTTAATTAAATTTTTTAAAAGATCAATCGCACATTATATTGAATGTTCTGTTTGCATTACTGGTACCATAAACTTCTAAAATGTACAAAACATACACAATTTCATCTTTTAACACAATTCAATAATTAAATGACTATTGCAGCAAACATGTATGCTAATAAATGCAATTCACTGTAGTTCGTGCACATGTTAAGTATTATAATAAAAGTTATTTATAGAAATATTAAAGGTAGTACACTACTCTGCATGAATTTGAAGTAAAAATGTATTGCACATAGTTGTTGCTGTTGCAAGTACAGGATGAATAATAATACAAATTTTGTACTCAACAGTAAGGGAAATAAAGTAATTAAAATTAAAATATAATAAAGTAAACCAGAAAGTGTGCATGCATGGGGGAGATTACCATATGTTACGGTGGTCCTCAAGAGTAGCTTTTAAGGAGTGTTGGGTGAGGGGGGGGGGGGGAATTATGAGATGTAAATACTTCCAGAGGGTGACTTCATGCCAAGCTACAATTATAGAAGTAGGAAGAAGATTGTGAATGATCCACATCAGCTGTCTGTGGGAGCTGTATATTCTCAACAATTACTGTTTCACAGAGTCAGATAGTCTATGGTCACCATTCCAGAGAATGGCTGGATTTGTGCTATTTAGCTCTGACCTGCCTGTTCTGAATACACAATGATATTCATAGGATCACCACGGGCACGTACACCAGTTTTTTCACCTCCTTGCTTTACTTTATTCTGTTCTCCTTACTTTACTTTGTTTTTTCCTTACTTTATTCTGTTTTCATTACAGGCATCCCCACTTAGCACTCTTAACTGGGGCTGTAAAGCAGAATGATAAGTAAATTGTGAATAGTAAAAAGAGGGGGAGATTTATCCATTGAATAAACTGTAAATAAATTTAACTGGTTGGCACTATCAGTGTTTCTGGTAAATTTTAAAGACTATTTCTCTGTATAAAAATATTAAATGTAACATAAGCATTTAAATAGAAATTTTAAATATATAAAGTATATTTTCAAATCAGTCAAAATCCCTAAATACAGAATAAATCCAGCACTAATCCAAATCTAGTCTTTTTAGAATGCTCAGTTTAGCTTCTAATGAAAAGTTTTTCTGATAGATTTCTCTCCACTTCACATTTCTACATCTTTCTGACTAACTTGATCCCTTTAGATTTATTTTAAAAAAATAAAAGGGGGGGGGGTTGAAACTGCCTAAATGGTAAACTAAAATCAAGCACTTGGACACAAATGCACATAATCAATACATAAACCAAAACTGAAGTGAAAAAGCATTACTGAGCGATGTTGTAGCTCAAGCAACTCTGTCATGAGATGACAGTTCTCAAAAAAGTTTTATAAATAACCCTTCAATATAATATCGGTGTAAATACACCACAGTTTACCCATACGTAGTGTAATGGCATCATTTAGATTTTATCTCATATTGTGGCTACCTTCACAACGAGATACCAGGTATTGCACTACTTAAAATAAATAACACTTCTCTAGTAGAGGAGACTACTGGATGTTTATTCTCAGTGGGCACCACCACCCAGATGCTTTTCAGAGCTTGTTGGCTCACTCGTCAGTGGGCGGGCAGGTACCCTGGTAATGCAGACATGCCATCACGGTTGCGAAGTTAATTCCACAATATGAGAGATACCAAATGGTGAAGATAATGATAATATTTTGAAGACTAAATGCTCAAAGCATAATACATTATGGATTGAAATTAACTATATAATATCGGTGTAAATACACCATAGTTAATTTCAACTCATAATGAGTTATGCTTTGAGCATTTAGTCTTCAAAATATTATCGTTATCATAAGTTTAAGTGAGCCAACAAGCTCCAAAACGCATCTTGGTGGTGGTGGTGGTGGTACCCAATGAGAATAAACATCAGTAGTCTCCTCTACTAGAGAAGCATTATTTATTTGAAGTTGTGCAATATCTGGTATCTCATTGTGAAGGTAGCCACAATATGAGAAAATCTAAACGATGCTGTTACACTACGTATATAGTTAAATTTATGGGTAAACTATGGTGTATTTACACTGATATTATATAGTTAATTTCAACCCATAATGTATTATGCCTTGAGCATTTAGTCTTCAAAACAACCCTTCAATAAACTTTAGCTAATTAGCACCTCCCTCCTCCAGCAGGTGTTCCCTTTTCAATAACACCAATGGGTGGAGTGAAATACAAAGTGTATATTTTTTGTAATAAGCAAGAAATGGTGCAGTGACTGCTTTGATATATTTTCACCTAAAGCATTGAGTGACCATAGTGTTTTATAGCCATGGACACTGGAATTTATATCAATACAAACAGCTAAAGAAAATTGGCACAGAGATGTAAGTTATCCATGGGAGCAAATAAGTTTTGGCAATAGAGACATTTTCAAATGTCTCCTTGTCACAAATTGGAAATACTTTGTTGCACCAAACTTTGAATTACAGCTGATTGGAAAATTGAGCTGAAAAGTACTAAAAAAAATTCTTTTCTTTTCGATGGGTCTCTCAGGCATACAAACACCACCTAATAGGTAACCCCATCCCAGGGCATTTGGAGTGAGCAGTGCTATTCCGGTGAGAACCAGAGCACAATCTTGGGGGAGAGTATCAAAAAATATAGAGTGCTATACAGCCACTCCCCGATTAGCGTAACGGTTGCATTCAGCAGACCTCTACATAAGTCAGATTTGACATCAGTCGAGATTTTTCTCATGCTTGTGCTCCACTCGCAACTGTGCTCGCTGAATTGATTGAATCAAACAAGAAATGTTCGACGAACATGTGAATAGAATTATTTATTCAATTTTTTATCTCTTGCGCAGGAAAAATTAAAGCGTGCAATTTAAAAATATTTAAAAATTATAAAATTACAAAGAGAGGAAACAGGCATAACATCAGTAAGTTTTACCTCTCGAGCATCATTGCCAGAATCGATGTCTTCAGCTGATAAGTATGCCGTTGCAGTGGTTGACAGCTGTGGTGATTTATAAGGGGTCATCGCTCAACCTTACGAAAGAACATAATGGATGACTGGACAGTGGCTTTTTTCTTTTCATTGTAGATTTCTTTGTAGCAAGCAAGCATATCACTCACCCCTCTGTTAACTTTTAAAAATCATTTGCTGTCAGGATCCATCTTCTCAAACCTAGCCATTGCTGATGCAATTTCACGAAATTGCCATTGCATCTCTCTGGTGATGAAGCGTCTCGGCTCCTCATTTGGTTCATCTTGAACTTCGTCAGCATTTTCTTCTTTCACTATCACTGCCTGCACGTCAATAAGTTCTTCGTTAGATAATTCCCTCTCTTCTTCCTCTATTAACTCCTCGACGTCTTTGGCAACAACCTCCAACTGAAGTAGCTCTGCAACCTTTACAATCTTATCTGTAACCTCTTCATATGATTCATCTTTTTCAAACCCTTCGAAGCCTTTTACGTGCCATGGGCATATTTTCTTCCATTCACCATTTAAACATATTTTAGTAATTTCTGCCCAGGCCTTATTAATGTTTAAGATGGCGTGGTAAATATTATAAGATTTCCAAAAGTCTCTTAACGTAAAATTTTTCTCACCATCTACTGCAGACAATGCCTGAGCAAATGTTGTGCGTAAATAGTATGCTTTTAAATTCAAAATAACACCCTGATCCATAGGTTGGATGAGTGAAGTAGTGTTTGGCGGTAGAAATATGACTCTCATGTTTGAACTGAAATCATCTAGATGTGTAGGATGTCCAGGAGCATTATCTAATAGAAGGAAAATCTTGAAAGGAACATTGTTGTCTTACAATATTTTTTAACCTCGGGAATGAAGCAGCATTTAAACAATCCTCAAAGAGAGATATTGTTATCCATGCTCTGTGGTTCGATCAGATATGTACGGGTAGGGTAGCTTTATTGATGCCCTTAAATGCATGAGGATTTCCAGAATGGTACACAAGCAGTGGTATTAATCTGTAATCTCCCACTGCATTAGCCCCAAGCAAGAGTGTGGCCCTATCTTCTGAAGCCTTGAAACTTGGCATTATATTTTCCTCTTTGGCAATGTATGTTCGAGCTGGCATTTTTTCACAGAGCAATCTCGTCGACTTTAAAAATTTGCTGCGTTGAATAGCCACCTTCATCGATAATTTTTTCCAACATCACATAATTTCTCTGCAGCTGCAGAATCAGCACTGGCGACTTCACCGCATACTTTAATGTTGTGGAAACCAGCGTGATGCTTGAACCTATTAAACCACCCGATCCTTGCCACGAACGTGGCTTGGGGCTTGCTGTACTTATCGTTAATATCTTCATAAATACTTCTTGCTTTTGCTTGAATGGCCATTGGACTCATGGGCACTTGCTTCTGAATCTGATTTTCCATCAATATTATTAATAGCTTTTCCATCTTTGATATAGCACCTGAACGCTGTTTTGTGATCACTGTTGATCTTAAATGCATTGATTCTTTAACATGTTCTTTTATACGCACACTCTCCCTTAAAATAGTATTCACTGTTGAAGCAGCGAGACCTAATCCTTTGCAATAGATGACAAACTTTGTCCTGCTTCGTACATCTTAATCATTTTCATCTTCATTTCTAAATAAATTTTGTTTTGTTTCCTAGCACTGCCAGCACTTGCACTTTCTGTTGGTCTCTTTGCCTTCACCATTGTAATATGTAAATAGGAATGAAGAGAAGTTTCTGAAAATTTATTTATGCTTTTTATATGATTGAAGATTATAGTGAAGGGGAACACATTTCACCATAATACCGTAATGTAAAAAAACCCACAGAATTCTAGTTATAGGGATTATCACAAATGCAATAAGATCGAGTTTACTACCCATTTATAATAGATTGCGCAAACAGAAAAGCCCAATAAACTGGAAATTGCAAATTGTTTTTATTGTGTTTTTGGTCGTGACCTCCAGAAACGTGCTTAAGAACAATATCAGAAAAGCATTCAAAATTGATTCTTATAACAGGAACATATGATAAAGATGGAAGTGTATGCAATTTCCATTATAAATATGACCTTTTAGAGAGATAAATAGCTTAATAATATAGCAAAATTTTGCAAAATACGTTTCCATATTTTTTTCAGTTTGCACCGGCTGGCAAAAACTTACATAAAGTCAAATTTCCATAAGTCAAGAAGTTCCTGTATAGCGAACAAGCACTGAGTCAACTGTATTTCTCTCTTTTACCATTGAGCACATAGTATGCATTATTATTTGGCCTGTACTTCCAAGAGCAGCAACTAATATTCATTAAACTTTTTCCTTAAAATTCATGCTGAGTAGTGTTTTACTTTTCACACCTACATTATTATCTCTATGTGCAAATTCCAATATTATATTCAAAGGTTATTTGATTTTTATATATTTGTAATGTAACTAAAAATATTATCTCTAAGTATTCTGTAATATTAAAGGGAAATAAAATGGCATTATAATATTTATCTGATGTTTTATTAATTTTACACCAATAGGTGATCTGGACCACAATAAGTTACATTTTTTTCTAATAATGAACATAACAATTTGGTAACTCTGATCTTAGAGCAGTGGCATCAAACTCGCAAGGTCTTGAAAAACTAGTATTCAGATTACTGAGATTGTAGCACATACCTCTGGAAAATAGTTCCCTAGAAAAGGAAGGAAAGAGAGGGAGAGAGAGAGAGAGATAAATTAGAAACTAGGGTTAAGCTAAATAAAAATCCTTGTCATTGTACTAAAGTAGAAATCTCAATGTAGCTGAAGATTGGCATAACAGAAACAGATTTTTTCCTGCAAGATATAAGAGATGGGTCAGTTTCAGGATTGAAGCTAAGATCTGCTTTCGACTGAAGATATGTATTTAAAGAAGCAGCAGTGATATTCAAGTAAAACTCTATTACAGTGAATACACTTTAATGAAATTTTCACTATAATAAAATATTTGTAAGTCCTGGTTGTCTTACCTTATCATTAATGCTTTGTAAACTCATTTGAATGAAGTGGTTTTGGCAAAAATTCAGTACAACAAATTATTTTCAATTTTTTGGAATATTATTTTTCAATAAAATTGATAACTAAAATTGTAAATATGGAACTATATGGCACTATCTAGCTAAAATCATAAATAAGGAAGCATTACAATTTTATGGAAGCATTCGCTTGAACAAAAATACAGAAGCTTTAAAAATTACAGTAAAAAGAATTAGATAATACACTATATTCTCCACCATTCCAAATGAATGTTACTGATACAAATGCTCTGGCAATGTTTCTCACACACACAAAAGCATATATGATTATGAATTTCAGCTTGTAATCACTAGTTAGGGGAAGTAATTACAAATAAAGGAGGAGGGGAAGTAGTAATTACTTCCCCCTCCTTTATTTGTAAATTTAAAAAAAAATTTTTTTTTAAAGCTTAAATCCAAGAAAACAAACAAAATGAAAATTGAGGACAGTTACAAAACAGACCTCATTTTTTCATTATGTCAAGCTCTTCAGCTTACATTCATATAAGCAATTCATTTCATTGAAAAAAAGAAGTATCAGGACTAGTAATCAGAATCAACTTGGTTCAACTTTAACCCACCTATTTAAACTGCACTAAAAGTAGAATGACCACATTAATGTGAGGGGGGAAATGTTTAAGTATTAAAAAGCAGTGTTTTAATATGTGAAAAGTAATAAGTTTTTAACTACTATACTGTATTTCTGAACGTGTGGTATTTATTATTAAAAAATAAAATTGTTTTCAATGATAATTTCTGAATAAAATAGTTTTACTATTTTATTCAAAAAGTATATCCTTCTGCAAAATGAAAGTGGCCTAAAGATTATTGTTTTACATTTGGCACATGATTGTAGTATCAATAATATTTCATCATTTTATTTATTGATTTTAAAATCAAGATTTAAGTAAAATAAAGCAGAAATTACTACTTGTATAAAAGTGTAGCAAAATGCAGTAGAATTTATTTAAACAAAATAATGTTCTATAGAAATAATTTTCAGTGCTATTCATTAGAATGAAATTTCAGTACAATGAAATCATTTGTGCGTCCCCATTAAGATCATGTAATGGGATTTCTTTGTAGTTACAATTTTTCTTGTAGGAAAAAGTTTGTGCAATTGAAAAGTATAATGTGGAATAATACTGAAGAAAAACTAAGATTAGGATTTGAAGTCAATGGACAAAGGTTTTTAACCCTCCATGTACATTCATGCTGATGGTCACCCACACCTAGTGTGGGTGACCATCAGCATGAAATGAAAAAAAGCCCCAATTTGATAGCACTGACATTTATGAAAAATTTTTTGTGACAATAAAATATCTTATCATAATTGCAGTAATCATTTTATTTTAAATCAGCATTCATTTCACTTTGATTTGATGATAGTTTCTAGAAGTTTTAGGTGGTTGCTAATGGACATTTTTTTTCTTTAGACTTTGCTACCAGATCAAATACATCAAGGAAATATACTATAATAAAGTAGTTTATTAAAAACAATTTACAGATGGCATGCACTTTTTTTTTTTTTTGTGTGCAACATAAAACTGGATGCAAAGTTTTCTATCTAGCATAAGTTTTGTTGTTACTCTATAAAAAGCTGCTAATAAATAATTTTATTTGAGGTTTTTTCACTAGATAAAGTAAATGATTTCTAAAAAAAAATCAATTACAATTAGCGACTGCTATCTGTTATCCTTGTGCAAAACGAAAGTGGTCTAAATATTACTGTTTTATTTTTGGCACTCATTTTTATAAGTTTCTAATGCAGCTGCCAACAGATAATTTTATTTGAAATGTTATGTCAAATTAGCATAAAAGGAAGTTGATATAAAAATTATCCACGATGACTGTAAGACATTTTTTTTTTTAGTTTTGGGCAGATACAGGACTGACAAAGTTCACTATTTTATATGATTTTGATAGTTTGCATTATAGGTGCCAATAAATAATTTTCTACTGGCAACGTAATTTTCTGATACATCAAAATAAACATCTAAAATAGTGCCAATAGTGATGTCACTTTCAAAAGACAATTCATTATTAGCAATTTTTTTTTTTTGTGTGCAACATAATGCAAATTTATTTGATATAAGTTTTTGACCATTTATACCAGAGGTGTCAAGATATAATATTCTTAGATGTCCTGGACCAGATCAAATACATATCCAAGAAGGTATAATATTAAAAAAAAAAAAAAAAAAGAAATTAGTAACATGCTTCCCCTCTCCCCTTTTTAAAAAAATATAAAGGATGCAGTTCTTCACAGAAATCACATTCGTTACCTTCAATTTTTAAATGTGTTGCTATTTCAAAAAAAGAATTATGTGGAACTATTTTGCAATAGAAAATACCTTTCCTGCTACTTTTTGATCGTAATGTGAAATACCACCTTACCATGAATTAAACTGACTACAATATTCATAAATGATTCTACATTTTTCCTGTATTCGTGACAATTAAAGAATATTTATTGAATTTTTAATAAGAAATGAAAGAAAACACTTTTCTTTAAAAGAATTGTCAAGTTTCAGCTGAGTGGATAGGGTCACTGAAATTTGTGCAAAAGTGCTCAAGACCACTGAAGTCTAAACAATTTTGTATATCACAATTAGGGTTCATAGAGACAAATAGAATACCTGATATACTTCATTATTTGTTGAGTAGTTGAACAGCATAGATTAATTTGTGATATATCGAATTCAAAATATAGCATACTAACCTAGACTAACCTCTATATTTAAACATTTACACAGACCTATCATAATTATAATATAAAGTATAAAATGACTAACCTTATCTAGGAATTCTGTTTCATCAGCTGAGGCATCCCATCTATTGTTCAAAATAAATATATTAGGTTTTGATAAACGCGCACTGACCTTGTGAAAAAAATTCTTCTCCTGTTCAAAAAAAGGAGAAAAAAAAAGATATTAATGATACGTTTAAAATTACAAAATTACAAATTAAAGTGATTAAAAATACACTAATTTGAGTCACAAAAATATGAAAATATATTAATAGCTGCTTATGAGTTAGACTTAAAAGTTAAAGTCAGCTTCAAAAAATATTTAATAAAAGGAAATAATATATTCATTAAAACTGAAAGTGAGTTCTATTGCAACAGTTAAGTTAATAATTACAAAATTACAAATTAAATAAAAAATACATTTAATAATTACTGAATTAAAAACTAAAATTAATAAAGAACTTTTAAAATTATAAAGTAGAAACAAAAGGCAGTGATAAGTAATAACCTTAATACAGTAAAATCTCGTTAATACAAATGTTTTATACAAAGTACTTGTTTATATAAAGCACATATCATTCCTCTGCGAAAGGATACGCTTTTCTATGTATATATATTTGTTTATTACAAAATTTGGTTAATATGTATTACAAAGTTCGTATTCACTCCGTGAGAAATAAATATTGTTATTTTTTGTGTTCAATACACAGTTGTCCGGCTGACTTAACCAAATTGGGACTATGTTGAAGGAGTAAAATGAAAATTTATAAAATATAAGTTTTGTATTTTGAATATTTTGTATTCAAATATTTTAAGTTTTTGAATATTAAAAAAAAAAAAAAAAAAAAGTAATTGTTTTAAATTGCTATGGTATCAATTTTATAACCATAGCATTAATAGCAAGCTTTCTATAAGGTAAAAAAAAGCTAAGCCCAAAAAGAGCCCAATTTTTAAAATTTTTACCTATTCTGTCTTAGATTAACAACTAAATTAAACCATATTTTAATGGTCCAATGGAATAAAGATAAAGACAACTAAAGAATCGTCTCATTGCTACCCAATAGAACCACCAAAATGTGGCTAAATTAACATAATTATCGCAAATGGGGCCATGGAGGAAATTAACGCAATCACAATTTCAAATATTAAATTTTAAGTTTATAATTTATATAATAACATTGCTATATGCAATGAAAATACAGAGGATCCTCAATTCTGAGAACTAATGGGAGAGAAAGGTTATCCAAAAAACCCGGAAGTCCATATTTTCCAAATTAATATTTAACGAAACATTTAACTGTACAATACCCATAGTAAACATGATTAATAAAACAGGTAGTGTGCACACAATGCACATACATTACTTATAAGCAATGTAAGTAGTACAATATGTAAAAATAAATACACTAGAATAAATAATGTAACAAAAACAAAAATCAAAAACTATTTTCTCTTACTTTGATGGAAATATAACTAAGGAGATAGTGGTACTCAGAACAATTTATTGTCAGTAGAGCTCCCTAGCTCCACTGACAAATTATTCTGAGTGCCTAACCCTATTTTCATTATATAAATTATAAACTTCGTCTGTGATGATGAGGCAGACTGAGACGAAGACAGGGCAGGAGCAGCAACAGGTTTGAAGAATGTATCCAGCTTCATCTGTTTACCTCACTCATACTGCCACCTTATCACAGCCTCTCTTAACATACATAAATGGTTGTAGCAGGGCTGGACTTCACTGTTGTCTGAGGAGGGGGGGGGAGAATGCTGTGGTAACGGATGCATCAGCAAGAAGTTCTGTTTGATGTAAACGGCGGACAGTGACCGACAGCAGCAGAGAGGTTTTCTTAGATTTTCCTGCTTCAAAAACCATGGAACTTGGATTCTTCATGTGTTGTGTACAGATGAAAACAACTAGTATTATTCAGTGAAGCTTGTTAGTTATAGTTGTTTTAGCTATTGTTGGTTTTTTGAATGTGCAGTATGATTGCTATTGTTACAGCGTTAGAGGTAGTGATCCTACTATTGCAGATTTTGATATTGCAACACCTCAAAATTCCAAAAATTGGGATAAATTTGATCAAATTAACTGGATACAGTCAGCCCTCATTTAACACAATAGTTGTGTTCCTGGAAACCCTGTTGCAATGCAAAATTGTGCAATATAAATAAGAGGCCCTATGGGAAAAATAGGGTTAGGTGCTGACCACCCAAGATTGAACACACATTTGTGTTACCAAACACAATAAATAATTGTAATAAAATATTGCTAATGCTTTTGCTTCTATCGTAAGCAAACTTGTTCTTTATTTGATTTTCTATTCAAACAGATGACAGCCATTCCATCTCTTCCAATCCTTTGTGTCTTGATCTAATGGATTTTACTATACTTTCAGTTCATAATGCATGAAAGTTGTTTTTATTTTCTCTGCATTCTTTCTAATTCTTGGCATTGCCTCATTTAGGCATTTAGCACATGAAATATCACGTTCTTTCATTTTGCTCAAAGTGTTTCACAATTTCATATTTTTTCTCTAACAGAGGCAGACTGGCCATAAGCCTTACCGGGTAAACTCCAGTGGGCCGGAGGCCAGAAGTGTGATTTTGGCCATAAACACTAGTATGAGGCCACTACAAATTTTCCTGGGTAAGAATTTTTGACTCAGTCCGCTTCTCAATATTGCTTTTCTTTTTCTCTTAGAACCTGTAGTGTCTTCACCAGGACACTTCCTTTTCACACCTTTTAAGTATTTTACTCATTTTTAGTGAGGAGGCATGCTTGATACACATAAACAAAGCTGTGCACATGTAGCAACAGAATAAACAACACCATAAAGGCAGAGACACTATTAACACCTCACTAGCTCACATTTTGCTAAAGCACATTTCTGGGGGTTACTACCATAAAACAATAAAAACAATTTCCAGTTGTGTTTCTGCTAGTGGAATCTGTTATAAACTGGTAGTAAACTCGATCTAATTGCATTTGCAATAATGCCAATAGTTGGAATTGTTTTAAAAACCCATTGAAGTGGGTTTTTATGTTATTATGGTGAAATGTGTTTCCCCTTCACTGATATAAAAAACAAATACATTTTCAGAATCTTCTCTTCATTGCTATCATGTTGCGTTCAGTTGGGGTGATTCCGCGTTCAACGGCCATTTCTTGTAAACAAAGGCAAATCATGCATAAGCGAATTTGGTTCGTGTTATATATGATATAGTTCCCCAAGTTATAAATCGTGTATGATTGAATTCATACTGTAAACACGTGTATTACAAAGACTGACTGTACATGTTATTTGTGAGGAAAAATGTGAATTTCAGGTTAGATTAAACATATACTTGTGTATAAGAGTATCTTTCTTTGTGTGTGACAATTTTCCCACCAAAACGAAAAACATTGCATCTTGTGTTTTAATAGCCCACAACAATAAAATATACCTTAAATTACTCCCCTGGATATAAGGAACAATATGATAACAGCAAAATGACTGGCAAAAACCAAAACTCAAGGGAAAAAAACTGAAAAATAAAAAAATATCGATCACCCTGACTTGAAGGACATGCCTGACTGTGGGATAAAGGTGCTAAACAATGAAGAAATTAACAAACAAAGACTTAGAAGCTTGTCACCTTAGTGTAAAAAGGGCTAGAAAAGGCAAAAACCAGGTACAAAATACAGATCAAAAGGAGAATGATATTATAGAACCACAGGTAACAAAAACAAAGGAGAGGAAAGTTTTTTTTCAGTATATAAATCAAATAGAGGATCCCATAAGACAAATGACAGAAATGAAACTGTTCCTAGACGAGTTTCTTCATAAACAGACAAATAGGATTACATCTGCAAAAAGATTGCAGATAGTGAACTGCTGGTCTATTTTGGAACAAGAGTGGTTAACTGAATACAGAAAACAAGATACTGAAAGCAAAAGTACAAACAGTGAATGAAGAGAAGAATAATTATAAAGAAATAAATACTTTGACTTATGCCCAAGTAGCAAGGGCTACAAAAGCAGATTCATCACAAACTAAACAAACCAACAATAAGAATAAGGAAATGCCAAAGGCAAAAGAAACAAACAATCATTAAAGGCTGAGTCTGACTCTACATACAAATCCAGGGAGGCAGTCAGGGATACTGTCATGACAAAATTGAAAGAAATAAAAGTGAATAACATGAGAAAAATAAAAGATAATGGAGTTTTAATTGAAGCAACAAATAAAGAGGATGTTAAAAAGATTGAAACCAACCCGGAGGTAGTAAAATCGGGACTGCAAACAGAAAAGCCAAGGGGCAGGAACTCCAACATCATTACTTTTGACATCCCTGAGACAATTCTGGAAAGAATCTTATGTTGGATTTCTACAACAAAAACTTTATCAATATAATGGAACTGGATGAGTTTGCCAAAGAATTTCTTCTAAAAAGAGGGACAAAAAACAAAAGAAATGGGCAATTCAATATCATTATGTAAGTGTCACCCAGACTTTGGAAAAATCTACAAGAACAACAAAGAGTCTATTGGCTGAACCAGCCATAAATTCAGGGAATTCTTTCCTGTACGGAAGTGCTTTAACTCATAAATATGGTCATACTGCCAGAGAATGCAGTCAGAATTCCCCTGTCTGTGGTCACTGCGCAGTCACTGGCCACGATTATAAGAACTGCCAAAATGTGCTACGTGTAAGGCAGCATGGCTGGCTGACTATGCGCATAGTTTCAGGGATGATAAATGCCCCTGTTATATAAAAAAAAAAAAAGGCAAAACTTATAAAATCTAGGACCAACTATAGGCCAGATTGAAAACATAAATGTGACTAGGGCTCTAAATCTCGTCCAACTGAATGGACGAGACATGATCTGATCTACAACAGCTCTTGCTCAAAGAGCAAGAGCTGCTGTAGATCAGATCAAACTGGAAGAAATTAATATAAATATCTAGGTACTCCAGGAGCCCTACACACATATGGGTAGGGTTCAATCCTTTTCGTTCTCTACCCACGGAGCTATAAAATAATAGAATACACCTCGGGTGTCCCTTCTACAACAACAACAGTAGTTAAAAATACTGATCTTACAGTCGCAAAGGTCGGTCATCTCTGCTCTCCAGTGGCAGTACCCATATCACCAGTGCTGTAGGACAGTTTTACGTTATTTCACTATATTCCAGACCAGATGAAGATATAAATACAGCTACTGAATACCTACAAGCAGTCACAGACTTGCTATCTAGTGCAAATATCATAGTGAGCGCTGATGTCAACTGCCGGTCAGCCTTATGGAAGACAGAGCAGGCGCGCGCGCGCACACACACACACACACACACACACACACACACACACACACACACAATGGCCATATACTTTCCGACTATATAGCCACCTCACCCTTTCAAGTGCTAAACCAACCTAACAACCTCCCAACTTTTAGCAGTACCATGTGGGAGAGTGACACTGATGGTACTCTTGCCACCAATTCAATGATCTGATGTGGTCTGGACCACATCAGATCATAGAGCCATCACTTTCAAACTAAACAGGCAATTACAAACACCCCAACACTCCTTGTTGGATATCAAAAGGTTAACCTCAAAAAGGCAAACTGGCAGATTTTTTCAGAACATACAGCAGCTCAGCTGCAAAAACAGGAAAATGAGTGGTCTAGATCAGGCAACTATAGCCTGGACAAGCAAGCACTGACTTATGACAAACATTTTAACAAAAACAGCAGACCTGTCAATCTCACGGAAAAACCGAGGCAGCAGGTAGTTCCCCCCCCCCGTGTCCTGAACTGATTGTACTCAGGAGAAGGGTGCACCTGCAAAATTTTTAGAGCCAGAACATCTTGGCCACAAAATTAGGTGGATGCACTGATTCTTATAGAACTCTCAATACTCAGTATACAGCCCTCATAAGGGACAAGAAAAATGAATGCTGGAGGCACTTGGTGGGAACCACTGGAAACAATAACATTTGGGGAGCTGTCCACAGAATAGTGACCAACAAGCTGCCAAGAGGAAATGTCTTAGAAACTACTGTCAAACCAGATGGAACCCCAACCCTGCATTGGGCAGGCTGTAATTAACATCCTAGACAGTATTATTCAGACAAACTGAGGATCATTCACCCATCCAGTTAGACCTTATAAATGAAAACACTGAATACGACAATGCCAATATTGTACCTCTGTTTACTATTTAAGAGTTAAAAATAGCACTATCTAAAACTGAAAACAATAAATGCCCAGGTTTTGACCTCTTAGAGGTTGATATTATCAAAAAATTAGCGGAAATAGCAACAGACAAATTAATAGCATTATGTAATAACTGTATGACAGAAGGTATATTCCCAAAAATATGGAATAAAGCTAAGTTAAGATTAATTCTGAAAAACCACTGAGAAACCTCCTACTGATCCCAAATCATATAGACCAATAGCCCTACTCCCTCTACTAGGGAAAATATACAAAAGACTAATATATAGCAGATTAGCTCAACACTACACAGAAGCAGATTTACATTAGCATTAGCAGAGGCATGTGATGCAAGAAAGCAAGCTTATGCAGCAACAGCCAAAAAAAAAAAAAAAAAAAAATGCTCCCATTTCACTCCTCCGTTTGTACTAAATACCTGTCCAGCTCAGCCTTACATTAATTTAGGCTATCAACTTCCACAACCAAGGATGGAAGTCTGTTCCACCAACCAACTACCCACTGGCTAAAGGCAAACTTCCGCACATCTATCCTACATCTGTCTTTCCTCAATTTGAATTTATGCCTTCTCAGGTGGTCATTCTGATCAAGAGGAAAAATCCCATCAGCACTGAGCATGGTCAAACCATTCAAGGCTTTATACACCTCAATCAGATCACCTCGCAGGTGCCTGTCTCCAGACACTATAATTTGCAAACCTTAAGCCTTTTTTTCATAAGAGCAACCCTTTGTTCCATTCACTAATCTTTTTGCCCTTCTCTGTACTCATTCCATCTTTCTTAAAATTAGGCTCTACATCCTTCTTAAAATGAGGCCTCCAGACCTGCTTACAGTACTCAAGGTGTGGCCTGACTATTGCCTTATAGAAGGGGATAATCACCTCCTTATCCCTGCTAGAAAAATTCCTGTATATCATTGACAAGACACTATGAGCTACTCTTGCAGACTGCATGCACTGCTCAGAAAACTTCATATCTGCCTGCACAATTACCCCCGGTCCTTTTTGTTCTCTACCACTGTCAGTGTAATACCACAGAGTTGATAACATCGTTCTGGGGTTGTTGTTGTTATTTGGTTTTTAGGAGCATTAGCAACTAAGGCCATATTGCTCTGGGTATATGTGATGGTCATTCCCTGACCTTTCCGCATCCTCCATATTTGGTGGTTGCAGCAGCATAGCATCAGTAGTGTCCTTAACAACCCTGCCAACTTTCGTATCATCTGCAAACTTGGACATTAAGCTTGATATACCATCATCAATATCATTTAAAAATACAGAAAACAACAATGGACCCAACACTGAACCCTGAGGGACTCCACTAATAACATTAGTCCACGATGAGCAGTGTTCATTGATTACCACTCTGTCTTCTCCCACTCAACCATCCCTTTATCCATAGCAGCAATTTGCCTCCAATGCCACACTGCTCCAATTTGTTCAGCAGTCTTCCATGTGCAACAGTATCAAAAGTCTTTCTAAGGTCCAAATATATGATAAAGTTATTCCCTGCATACAGTTTCTTTGTGATTCCATCATAGTACCCAATCAAATTGGTCAAGACTTTCCCTTAACAAAACCATGCTGTGTCTGAACTATAACTGAAGTCTCATCTAGATGAACCTGCGGTGCTTCTTTAACCAGTGCCTCCATTAATTTTCCTGGAACAGAAGTTAAACTAACAGGTCTATAATTGCTTTTGTCACCCTTTTATCCTCCTTTGTGAATTGGGGGTGACATTTGCCCATCTCCAGTCCATGGGTACCTCCCTGAGTCCAAAGAAGCTCTCATAATTATGGCTAAGGGTTTGCTTACCTCCTTTGCTGCCTCCTTTAATATAACTGGATAGATCCCATCCATTCTGTGTGCCTTTTTTATGTTTATCTTCAACATTTTCTCCTCCACTTTCCTCTGAGTTATTACAAAATCATCTAGCTCACTGCCAGAGTTTAACTCACCTCTGGCATTCCCCTCCCTGAATAACTCCTCATGGGTGAATGTAGATGCAAAATACTCATTTTAGTCTGTTAGCCACCTGAGCAGGATCATTAACAGTTGAACCATCAATATCCAGTGGACCAATCTGATTCATCAATTTCCTTCTAGAGTTTATATAGGTAAAGTTGTTTTTCTTTGCATCCTTTGCCAAAGATTTCTCATAATCTGCCTTTGCCTGCCTAATCCCCTTTGTCGCAGACCATCTTATATTTGTTATTTGTTATTTTGTTATTTTCGTTTTTAGGAGCATTAGCAACTAAGGCCATATTGCTCCGGGATATGCGGTAGTCATTCCCTGACCTTTCCGCATAGTCCGTATTTGGTGGTGACGGGTTCGAACCCACCATCTTATATCTATCATAGGCTTCCATGTCACCCATTAATTTATATGTATCCCATGCACTTTTCTTCTCAGCCATACGTCTCATCAGTTCATCTGACATCCATTTAGGTCTAAACCTTGAACAATCTTTCTTAGTTGGTATGTAAAGCCTAGTAGTTTCCAAGATAAATTCTTTGAATGCTTCCCATTTTCAATTTGCTGTTTGTAACATCATCAGTTGGTCCCACCGTATAGAATTTAAATACTGTCTCAGACTTCCGTAGTCGTCTTTACGAAAGCAAAAACCCTTCCCTTTACCCCTGATGGTAGTTACCTCGTTGAGTAAATCCCACTTCAGCAAACTGTGATCATTGCCACCTAGTGGTTCATTTATCTGCAGATTCTTGATGCATGAAGAATCACTATTGATAATCAGATAAAGAGTATTACTCCCTCTAGTTGCCTCCCGAACATGCTGATGTAGAAAATAATCATTCAATAAATCCACAAAAGCCTTGCTAGTGTGTGAGTGACCAATCCAAAAATTCCAGTCTATCTGGGAAATTAAAATCCCCCATTATAAGACTCTCTGATTTACTGGCCCACTCTATTTCCCTGTACAGTTTCTTATTATACTCATCAGATTCATTAGGCCTAACACACTCCTACTCTCAATTTTGATCTCCCAATGCTTACGTCACACCAAACTGACTCGGCACTGCACTGTCCAGCGATGTCGACTGGCTTCACTTCCTTGGATTTTGTGTTTCTTAACTAATAGCATAACCCCTCCTCCCTTCCTATCCTGTCTATCCTTCCTGTACACATTGTACTTCCCAAATACATTCCAACAATCAGTATGGTTTTAAGCAGGGCAACTCTATGGAGGATGCATTTGACTCACTCTGGTGACCTTGTGTCCTTAGAAGACTCCACCAGGCAAATGTCCTACAAAACCTATATAAGGTAATAAATAGCTACCTTACAGACAGAAGTGTCTCAGTGCGCACAAGGTTTGAGTAATTGACATGTCCTGTGAATAAAGGCTGCCCACAGGGTTCAATCCTTGGCCCTTCCTTCTGGACAAAATTTTGGCCTGGATCTGGGACCTGTGGAAAGCCTGGCCTTTGCAGATGACATGATTTTCCTTGTAAAAGGTAACACATGAGTGGTTGTAGAGCAAAGATCAACCGCCGCCCTCTTGGAGCTGCAGGAGTGGGCACAAATGCACATGCTCAAAATATCGTCTGAAAAAAAACAAACAAATATTTCTAAAAGGCAATTTCGACATAACATGTCCACAAATTAAAATTAACACAATTACTATAAAAATAGTTACAGATCTCCGAGACAAAAATATCTTGGAGTGGTCTTTGATTCAAAATTAACTTTTAATCCACATTTAAGAAATGGGGACTTGGTGAAGAAAGTGAGAAATTATGCAGGTATCATTGTCAGGATCAGTCGATAAGATTGGGGACTCAAAAGAAAGACCCTGGCAATGACATACTGTGCAATTTACCTACCTGTTATCACCAATGGAGCCAGTGCGTGGTTCACCCACTCGGCCACTGTAAGAAAGAGGAATAAATTAGAATCCATACAAAGGACAATACTTTTCACCATTACCAGAGTATGTCGCACAGTGAGCACACCTGTACTACAGTTGCTGGCCGGAGCTCTCCTACTTTACCTAGAAGAAGCCAAAAGGCTACTTCCAGGTAAGGTAGAGTATTATAGTAGTAAAGTAATATTGTAGACTTAAAAAAGGGCATACCCACAGAATTTCTGGGGATATGCCTTTGATACAGCCAACACCTTCAGTGCTGAAAGAAAAAGAATAGCCACCAAGTTCCATAAGCTATGGCATACAAAATGGGAGCAGGAAACTAGAGGTCTAGTTAAAAAAAGGTTTCTGCCATGTGTGGCAATGGTCAGCCCAAAGCCACCTAAGTAGTATGCCCCTGGACTTTTTACAACAGTCATATTGAGAGGTCACGGCTCCCTAAAGGCAAAATTAACTGATGACCCAAATTTAGGGTCATCAGTTAATTATGACCCAAATTGCACCTGTGAAGACTGGGCACACATTCAATATGAATGTATAATTTATGACATTCCCAGAACTCAACTAATAGCACAGTTTGGCCACCTTCCCAGGGGAGAAGAACATCTGTTTGTTATAGAAGAAAATTATAAAGCCTTTACAGCCTTCCCACAGAACATATTCAAAATGTGCAGAACTATCCAAAGAATGGCAATTCAGCCCCCCAGCAATTAAACAATAATCAACAGTTAAAATTGCCCACATCTTCCACCATACCCAGACAATGACTTAAAAACTGTCAGGACAGCAATATTCTGTGCCCTGACATGACAGAACCGGATTGACCTGGGTACCCCCATGACTACCCCGCCATTTGTAGGAACCTGGTGCCCCACACTAAATAAGTATGAATCCGTGTGGGGGAGGAAGATGTACAGGCAGCCGGGAAAGCAGATTAGCTGAAAAATATCAGTAAGCTGGTAGCAAGGGGATGCAATGTAGAATGAAAGCTGCTCTTTCACTCAGCTGGTCACTGAGTGAAAGAGTGAATTAGGAATTATGGTAAAAGGAAATAAATGTCAGTTTTGGTGAAAGAAAGAGTGACCCAGCATGAGGAAAGAGAGTGAATGAGTGTTATGATGAATGGGAATGAGTGGAAGAGCAAATGTAATTGACTGAAACAATACAAAGTCAATAATAACTTAACTACTTTATATATACTAATGAACGTTTACTAATAACACAAACACTATCACTGCATTCTCCCTTGGCCTGCAAAAAACTTGCAGCTAAGTCTGCACCACAACTGAAGAATAACAGTAAGTTGAGGTGCCCAGAGAGTGTAGTGCAGAAAGCAAATGAAATGAAAGCCAGAAGAATGAATGAGTGTAAGTGTGTGAGAAAAAGAACACAAACCATAAATGTTACAGTTAAGTGCACACTAACCCTATTTAATCTTTTATATTCTTTCTTATTTAGCTTAATTATTAAGCATTAGTATTTAAAATTATTTTACCTATAAAAAAATTAATTTTCAGAATCTGCTCTTCATTCCTATTTTTTAAGCTTCGTAACTTGTTACTCCATTCTCACTTGCGCATATAGTGTTACTTGCAATTTGTGTGTGTGCGCCATGTTCTGTTATTGACTGCTTATATTTATTACTATTTTAAATTTTATCCCCCACCCACAAATGTCAGTGAACAGAAATGCCCTAGTTAGTATGTACATATTATAGTATGTATTAATTAAGCTATGCACATAAGCATAAATTTATTTTTATTTTGCTAACCTTTGGAAAATATTCTTCCGATTTTCACGTATCATTTAATTTTTTAATTGGTAACGTAATAAAGTGTAAATTTGTACTTAATACTGTATATCTTTACTTTTATAGCCTGTGGATAACATTCCTGCTATTTTTGCCAATTAGAATCGCTGTTTAATAGAATCAAACTTTATTTCCCAAATGTGATCACAATGACCGCAGCTTACTACATGTCGTATAGTGAACGGTATTATGGTGAGTCCATCGTAACGTGATTTGATCATAAAATCAATCATAAAGTTGTATTTTTAACTATTTACGTGCAACTTCACATAATTGGGGCAGCCGCTTAATCAGACCAAAATGCACTAGTCCTGATGTGTCCCAAATAACTGGAATAGACTGTATATATATAAAATCTAACAGGGAAAAAAAAAAAATTTTTTTTTAAACTATAAGAAAAAAGTATAAAAACAGAATGCAAGTAGAGTGAGAATGCAGATTGTGAATAAAGTAAATGTGTCTGTCTCCCGCCCCACCCCTCGTGGGTTCCCCACTGCCAGCTAACATATCCCACCCCCGGAGTAGGATGGGCAGTTTGACCCTCCTACCGGATTCAATACTACATGGAGCTGGCAACCAACACTGTCGAAGACATAGTGCGGCTTTGCTGCCAACACGCCATTTGGCAATCTGGACTGGTTCTCAAACCCGGTTCCCTTTAAAACCCCATCCCCAGACATGGAGGGAGGAGACTGGGCTCTGTCTCCTCTCCTCCCCTCACCTCCTCCACCATACTTCACCTGGTAGGGCTCATCCCCCACTGACCTCTTTGGGGATGCCTACTCTATCATCCCCATCCTTCTACCTGTTTCCCCCATGTCCTTGAGGTCGTCACAGACATTCTCTCAGATATGCCAGACAAGCTGTTCTTGCTACCTGGGAGTCTAAAACGCTGATGGAACTGATATTCGGGTGACACTCACGTGAAGTGGACCCAATTTCTGTGAAGTCCGGGCGGTCTATGACAGCCAAATCCTCTGCTTGCACCTTCAATGGTGGGACTGTTAGTAATCCTGGGTATAACCTTCATGCACAAGTACATGGTGGGTGACCACCCAGGTGTGAACCAACGTAAGCAGGGGTCGAGGTGTGGTGCCCACACCACATGGAGGAACGCCACCCCTCTATGTTACCAGGCAGTACTAGGTGGTAGATGACTCTCATCAACCGGTGAAATACCACCACTTTGCTTATTGGAGGCTTGAAGTGGTGGAACCCATGTTTAGTCTCTAGAGCTAAGTTCCGGCCAACATGTACGCCATATCCAAAAATTTCATTACTGCATACAGCATGTCCCACCCACTTTTTCTTACTATTGAATACACCATGAATTGTCAAAATAATAGAGCAAGCTTATCTGCGAAAAGATCTAAACCTCACAAGGACTTCCTAATTCATTTCACAAATATACGTGGCCTCAATTCCAATCTCAACAATGTCCATTTCCACTTGCAGTCTGGCAAACCCCATGTACTTTTTCTGACAGAATCTCAGTTATCGGTTGATTCAACTACTGCTCATCTCAGATGCCTAAATTATTCGCTGTATGATTCCTTTCGCCTCAAAGGTGGTACTTGTGCATATATTTCTTCTGATATTCCCTGTCAGAGACTTGGCAATTTGGAATCTCCTCTCTTTGATCTTCTCTGGCTTAAAATCTCTCTACTTCGTGTCAAATTCATCTGTTGTCTCTACCGTTCTCCCAACTCCACTAATCACTTGGAGCTCTTTGACTTCCTCTCTTTGCAACTTGACTTTCTCCAGTCCAACTTTCCCAACAGTGAAGTAATTTTCCTTGGTGATTTTAATGTTCACAACTCCAGCTGGCTTCTGTTTTCTAGTCACACCGACCCAGCAGGTCGAGATGCTGAGGCTTTTGCAATTACTAATGACCTAGCACAGATTGTTCATTTACCTACAAGAATACCGGACAATCCTAATCATACAGCCAATACGCTTGATCTTTTTCTCACAAACAACCCTTCTAAGTACAAGGTTGAAGTGCCTAAAGGACCTTCAGATCACAACTTGGTGATTGTCTCTTCTCCAATGGAACCTTTATCTCATGGCTATTCCCAACCTCGTATTGTTTGGCATTACAAGAATGCAAAATGGGATGACCTGCAAGACTTCTTTTCTTCTTTTCCTTGGTCTGATTACTGTTTCAAAACTTCTGATGTCAACGTTTGCTCAGATCGTGTCAGTGAAATTATTCTTGCAGGAATGGAATCCTTTATCCCACACTCCACTTTAAAATCTATCCTTTATCTATACCTTGGTTTTCCAATAAATGTGCTAAGGCTGTCCAAGAGAAGAATGTTGCATATCGTAATTGGCTTGTTTCTAATTCTTCAGTTTCATTTTCTGCCTACACCAAAGCTCGCAACAGTTGTAAAGCAGTTATTAACCAGTCCAAACTAGAGTTTGAACAGGCTAAGAGTAGAAAACTTGCTTCTTGCCCTAATGGTAGCCGAGCATTCTGGTCTCTTGCCAAAGCTATTGGCCGCAACTTTTGCCCATCTCTGCTCCCACCTCTGTCCAAACCAGATGGTTCTGTTGTCACTTCAGCCAAGGATAAAGCTGACCTGCTAGCATCCCATTTTTCTTTGAGCTCATGTATTAATGATCTTGGTAAAACACCTCCCACCATTCCTAACACGCTCCATTCAATGCCTCCTGTGATCTTCCGTCAAAAGGATATCAGAAGGATTTTGACGAATCTCGATGCTAAGAAAGCTCCAGGTCCCGATGGTATTTCTCCACTTGTTCTCAAAACCTGTGCTCCTGAACTTACTCCTATTCTTTGCCGCCTTTTTTCACTTTCTTATTCCAAAGGTGTTTTTCCTTCTGTTTGGAAATTTGCTCATATCCAGCCAGTTCCTAAAAAGGGTGACAAATCCCTCCCATCCAATTATCGTCCCATTGCAATTACATCTACTCTTTCTAAAGTAATGGAGAAATCAATTAACCGCCAACTCTTAAACTACCTAGAAACCTTCCGTCTGATCAACGATCGCCAGTATGGATTCCGTCAGTGTCGATCCACTGGTGATATTCTTTCTTATGTTACCCATTTATGGACTAATTCAATGGAAAGGTTCGGTGAAACACAAGTAGTTGCTCTTGACATCTCAAAAGCTTTTGATCGTGTTTGGCATAAAGGTCTTCTAAACAAGCTTCCATCTTATGGTTTGCCAACTGTTTTTAGTAATTGGTTATCCAGTTTTCTCTCTGATCGCTCACTGAGGGTGATGGTAGATGGCTCTCTGTCTTCTAACTTCTCCACTAATGCCGGTGTCCCCCAAGGTTCAGTTCTTTCCCCCACTCTTTTCCTCTTGTATATCAATGACCTTCTTCCATTGACTGGAAATCCTATCCATAGTTTTGCCGATGATAGCACTTTGCATTCAACTTTCCATTTTGAGAAACCTTGTCCAGCTCAATCAGCTTCAAGTTCTCGAAAATTTGCTGCCAATTCCTTACATGCTGATCTTCAGGTAATTTTCCAGTGGGGCAAAGACAACTTAGTTGATTTCAACCCTTCTAAAACTCAATCTTGTCTTATATCTCGCAAAAAGGATTCTTCTGCTCCTATGCTTATCTTTAGTGACACTCCAATTTCTAGGCAAAATGATATATCTCTTTTGGGGATTACCCTGACTTCTAATCTCTCTTGGCACAAGCACATTACAAATATTGCTTCCTCTGCATCTAAAAAACTTGGTTTTCTCTTTCGCTCTAGGCGTTACTTTTCTTCCAAACAGCTGCTCACTCTGTATAAATCGCAAATCCGCCCTGCCATGGAATATTGTTCCCACATCTGGGGTGGTGCCCCAAAACCTCTCTCAGGCTTCTTGATTCCATTCAGAAGAGGGCAGTTAGGTTAATTAATGATTCATCTCTAACAGAGTCTCTCCACTCGCTGTCTCATAGACGCACTGTTTCTGCTGCATGCCTCTTCTACAGATACTTCCATGGGCACTGTTCTTCTGAATTGGCTTCTATAATTCCCGCTCTCTCTTTCAAAACAGTCCGAACACGTGCCGCCACCAGCCAACATCCATTTACTGTCCAACTACAAACCCACAGAACCAACTTTTCATCTTCCTCATTTATTCATTCAACTGCCATTTTCTGGAACAACCTTCCTTCATACGTATTTCCTGAAAATTACAATCTACAGAAGTTCAAGTCCAATATCAACAAATATCTTCTTTCATCTTCTTAACCTCAAACCCAAGCACAGTACTAAGTACTATAGTACTGTGCTTGTTCTAATACCTCTCGTGTTTGGGGGTTCTCATAAAAAAAAAAAAAAAAAAAAAGTGGCCAAAATCATAGATCTTTGCAAAGACAACAATTTAGCCTTAACTTCAGTATGGGTTATATGTTTAAACCATGCCCCCTTGCAGTGTAAGAAACTGACCAAAAATACTGCTTTATAATATGGTGCCGAAGTCCTGGGTTTCAGACCCCATTCTGCTCTAGTCAGTTGTATAACATTAGCTGTGAAATGGTTGATTGATTCATTAAGTTTTTTCACATGAGGGAGGAAAGAGAATTTATTATCAATTACAACCCCTAAATATTTATTCTGATCCACGTAGGGGATTTGAACTCCATTAATTTTTAAAGTAGGAGGTCAGTGATAGTAAATTTTGTGGTTAAAAATCATGAGTTTTGTTTTAGTGTCAGAAATCCTTAACTTATTAATATTGGTCCATTTTTGCAAATCCTCAATAACAATTTTGCCCTTCTACTCCAAATCTCGCCTTGACTATCCTGGAATACAAATTACCAAGTCATCTGCATATGCAAGTGTGAAAAAATCTGGAGTATCCTTAATCAGCCACTGGTCGAGAAGAGAGTTCCAGAGAAGAGGCCTCAGCACAGTACCCTGCGGGCATCCTCTGGAAAAAATTTTTGAATATTCTAAATGTTGAGAAATTACTTTTATTTGTCTGTCTTTGAAATATAACCTAAGGACCTGATATATGTATCTATTGCAATTTGCAAGACAAAGGGACCTGAGGGTGCTCTCCCACCATAGCGAGTCAAAAGCACCCTCAAATTCAATGAAAATGGCATTTCATATTTGACTGTTGTAGCTTGACAGTGGTTAACAAAAGCTTTAATTGTATCCTCTGCGGAGAAGCCTTTTTTGGAAGCCATACTCCGATGTTGAAGTCATATTACTATTTGTTAATATGCCTGTAATTCTACGAGCCAACAGCCTTTTGAAAAGCTTCCCCAAGGGGGCTCACATCTGATGAGTATGGGCTTGTCACACCCAGGGTCCTGAGCTAGACATCATCATTCTTCTCTTTCTTGGTGATTCCTTTCTACTTTCTCTCCCCCCCCCCTCCCTCTCTCTCTCTCTCTCTCTCTCTCTCACTCTCTCTCTCTCTCTCTCTCTCTGAGTAACTAGGAAATTTTTTTTTTTGGCTGGTGAAGCATAAGCCTCAGGCTTCCTTGTACAGTAATACCCCGACTTACGCGAACTCGGAGTTACGCGGTTCTTGATTTTTTCGTTTGGCAACGCTGCCGCCCACTATCTTCAAGGTCGTTTTTCATATGTTATCGATATCTGGTGCGACGGCGGAGATTGAGAGCGAAAGATGAACAAAATTCAACTTTGCTGCTTTTATGTTTTTTATATCAGTGAAGGGGAAACACATTTCACCATAATAACGTAAAAACTAACACAATTCCAGCTATCGGTATAATCGCAAATGCAATTAGATCGAGTTTACTACCAGTTTATAACAGATTTCACTAGCAGAAACGCAACTGGATTTTTATTGTTTTATGGTAGTAACCCCTAGAAATGTGAGGTGTTAATAGTGTATCTCTGCCTTTATGGTGTTGTTTATTCAGTTGCTACATGCGTGCAGCTTTGTTTATGCGTATCAAGCGTGCTCCTCGTTTTGTAATTGTGCTTTATTCCCTAAAAATTAGTAAAATTAAAAGGTGTGAAAAGGAAGCGTCCTGGTGAAGACACTGCAGATTCAGAGAGAAAAAGAAAAGCAATTATCGATAAACAGAGGCGGACTGGATCAAAAATTCTTACCCGGGAAAATTTATAGGGGCCTCACACTATGGTTTATGGCCAAAATCACACTGGCCCACCGGGGTTTCCCCGGTAAGTCCGCCTCTGTCGATAGAGAAAAAATATGAAATTGTGAAACGCTTTGAGCGAAATGAAAGACCATGTGATATTGCACGTGCTACAGGCCTAAATGAAGCAACGGCGAAAAGCACATGACAATTGCAAACTTGACAGGTTGAAAATTGAAAAGATCTCAATTGTAAAGGGCTTAAAAATTTTAGAAAACATAGACTCCAACGAAGAACGCGTTATAGCTACAAAGCAAGGAATAAAAAAATTATTAGCTTGCTACGAAGAAATTCTGCGTGAAAAAATAGGAACGCGCTGTGTCGTCAGACGAATTTGTTAGATTTTAATGAAGCCATCGACATCGAAATAACTTTTTAACGTAAGTCATTTGTTTTTTTAATACATATTTTGTATTAATATGTATAAAGAACTGCAATTTTATTAATATTTTTCTTCTAAACTAGTGTTTTTTTTTAGTCCTTGGTCCCAATTAAGCAAAATTTATATGTATTTATATGCAAAGTTGTACCCCGACTTACGCGAATTCGACTTACACGATTTTCGTCGGACCCACCTATCGCGTAACTTCGGGGTATTACTGTACTATATGGCTAATAATAATAATAATAATAATAAGGATATAGATCGATAAGCCTTTGGATCAAATCTAATTTTACAAAGCTTATGCAAAATATGTTTAGCAAGGCAATTTTCCAAAGCCCTGGAAAAACTCCTGCTAGCACATTTATTGTATAAATTTAGGAGAACCTGAGAGTAAAGAGAATGAAATTTCTTAATTGCAATATTCTCAATGAGATCTAATCCAGAACATTTGTTCACATTTAGTTTCGAAATCGCCACATCCAACTCCATTAAAGTAAAGAGATCCACACCCTCCAATCCCAAATAGCCACAGTTGTCATGCCATATTAAAGCTTGTTGACTGGAGTCCTGATCAGGATAATCCTCAGGGAACAGCCTGTCCACAATTGCCTGAACTGTAGTATGACAATAAACTGTACTGCCAATGTTACTATCTACAGAACCCTTTCTCAACCTTTTTACCCTGGAGGAACCCGTGAAATAATTTTTAGGTCTCAGGGAACCCCTGCATAAAAATTATTATATCTACAGCTCACGGTATATTAGCATGATCAGTAAGTTGTAGATATAATAATCCAATAAAATTGTCAATGGTCTTTTGAGTAGACAATGATATTTTTCTGTGGATCTGTTTATGTTGGCCAACTTATTAGCCTAATCTTTGTATGGTTCCCCCTACCGACAAAAGATAAACTCTAATGCAAGTCAGTAGTGTAGGTAGAGGAAACCAATTTTTGCCTTTTTTTAATTTCCTACTTGATTTTTTTTACCTTATCCCAGTAGGCTTAAAAGTCTTATCATAAATTTATACTATACAAGATGCTAATGTGGTATGGTATGGTATGTAAAGAGTAGTTTTTTCCCTCTATTTAAAACTAAAACTGACTTTTCAGCCAACCTTTCTTGGAAAAAAAAAAAAAAAAAACAGGCAGTTAAGTTTAGCTTACCTTTCTTGAAATTAATCTTTTCCTCTTCATAAATTTTAAAAACTCACAAGGCAAAAAACAATAAATTTCTGTTAAATAACTGGCTAAAGCCAAAATGGGGTTTAATTTTTCTAAAGGTAAGCTTGGTAGATTTAATTTAAATGAAGGTTGTAAATTGATTTTAATTAATGTTATTTACATTAATTAAAACTAGAACAGTAAAGCTCAGAAAAATTAGAACTAAACATGTTGAACAGTAAAGCTCCTAAAGCCATAAGCCAAAGCAATATGAATAAAAATAAGGCCTAAAACACAATTTTATACAAGACTTGAAAAAAACATTTTCTTACTGAGTGACATGATCAGGCTCAAATATAGGCCAAGCAATCACAAAACTATTTACACATATGTTGGTTTCTTGATCTCTTTTATAAACCTAAATATGCAAAACTCTTGAAACTAAAAAAGAATGAAATGTATTTGCTTTTTTTTGCTGCAAAAATACTCAATTCTGAGTTGAACTTGAGATAAGCAAACACTGATTTTGTCTTAAACTGAAATGAGACAATTTTTGACCTTGCTCTTGATTATTTTAAAAAGCATCAAGAGGTCAGAAGTAAGTTCACAAGGTCAGAAGTTTTTGTAAGAAGTTGAAAACCGCAGCAAAATGTTCATTGCTTTCCTTTGAATGGCAGGATACTCTTTCAAAGAAATCCAGAACTTGTCTGGGAGCAGATCAGTAAATCTCATCTTGAGTATACGATCAGACTGCAGCTTACAAAGTTCTTCCTCTTCTCTCAAAGTCAATTTCTCAGGTTGAGCAGAAGACTCAGAGAAAGGGACCCTCACCCAGTCACACTCATGTTGAAAGGGAGGGAAAATACTGTTCAGTTTTGTTCTGCAGTTCTTCCAGGTGGTTTTCAATACGACTTGTCCTTGCTCTCAAGAAGCAGTGGAAACATTTCAAGATTTCCTTTTGCAACCTGATTTTTCCAAAGATTCAGTTTCCTTTTAAATCCAAGCATCTTGTCACTTGAAGTCAAAACATTTTCTCCTGGGCCTTGCAGAGACTTGTTCGACTGGGTCATGCGATGAAAATTTTCTGCTAAGTAGGCTAGTTTCTGTAGCCATTCTTCATCTTCAAAGCACTCAGCAAGATATCGCCTACTATTTTCTTGCAAGTACCCCTGAAATTCACCTTTCAGCTCAAACACCCTGTTGAACTCTTCCTCTGCTAAGCCACTGGATTTCTGTATGTAGCAGGAGATTTATGTGCACTTTGTCCAGGTTTTCACACAGTTCTTTAAAAATTCTTGAGTGAACTGGTCTTTGTTTAATAAAGTTAATCATTTTTTAGCATCATCCAGAACTTTTTTCATTTCATCTCCAAGAGTTTTTGACACCAGCACTTCTCCGTGAAGAAAGCAGTGTGTTGTGGGAACTTCAGAATTTTCTTTTTTTACAAGAGGCGAAACCTCTCATGGAGCCAACAATGGGGCATCATCATCATGATGTTCCTCCAAGAAAGACCAATGCAGTTCCTCCAAGATAGACCTTTTATTTCCAGATATGAAGATAAAACATTAAATATACCTTGGTTTTTGCTTGTTTCGGTTAGCTCTTTGCAGCAGAAAAAAGTTTTCTTGAATTTCACCATCATTTACAAATCTTACAAATGCTACAGCATGACATTTATTGGCAAAATCTGACTCATCAACCTGGATATGTTTTTCAGTTTATTACACAAAACCTCTTCATCTTGTCCTAGCATTTTACTCACTATAATTTTACATGCTGACATTATCAGGCTCTCACCAGCTGCATGACTTTTCCTTTTCTGGGTAATAAGTTCTGCTACTAAACTTGCTTCCTGAGCCTTTTCACTAAATGTAACCATTTTAACAAAGGCTTTACTCTGTTTTGAGATTCCATTAGTCATTTAAAATAATCAACACCTTGTCAAATGGCTGCGATTTGCAGTTAAGTGTCTTCAATTCTTTCAATTTTTCTGGAGCCATTGCTGCATTTGTAAGTTGTTTGCCACAGATGACACACAATGGAATAGGACAACTTTGATTACCAGCCAATGTAAAACCCATTGATAAGTAGCTTTCATTGTAAAGACGGACTTTTTTTATATCCCTTATTGCACAAGTGCAGTGAAATGACTCAGAAGGTTGTAATTCTTCATCACTAACCTTATCCGTTCAGTTTCAGTTTCAGTTTTTTTTAGGGGCATTAGCAACTAAGGCCATATTGCTCCGGGATATGCGGTGGTCATTCCCTGACCTTTCCGCATCCTCCGTATTTGGTGGTGACGGGCTCGAACCCCGGTCTAATCAAGAAGCGTGTGCTACGCACTGCTGCTCCTTCCCACCTGGCTACGGAGGCGCCTCACTAACCTTATCAGAATTATTCATAAGGCCTAGGCTTTTCCTCTTCCATCTCACACCTCGCCTTCAAAAATCACCACACTGGACTGTCAGACATGTTTGTAAAACACAAACACTAATAAAATATAAAACAGAAGAGCATAATAAATAACTAAACAGAAAATATGAAAACTTCACAATATAATTCACTTCTAACCTACACAATCCACATTATGCAACAACAACAACAGCAGTTGGAGGAGGTAATTCTGGAGTGAGACGATGTCATCAGCCTACCGTCCTCCCTTCTGTACAATAAAGTGCTCACCAATGATCAATGGCCTCCCCTATCTCACATCAAAAACCGAGAATGGACTCAACAAATGAACATGGACTTACTGTGCACTGCCATACAGGATGACAAAAGAACCCTCCTAACAAAACAAAGACAGACTCGAACAAGATGCTCCACAACAGCGACAGTTATAGTCACTCAACCACCAGCAGTAACAGAACTATATGTAGAACAATTCCTGACCATCTCTAGACAAATCTGCTGAAACCAACAACCACCGATCTAGACATCACCAACTGGACTGACAATACCTGATTGGAATCTATTAGCAGAATACTGCAGCCAAGAGTTCTTGGCGAACTTGCACTAGGCTTCCTCGTCTAGTGCCCTTTAATTACCCTACCCTTAGACCATTTTCGCCCAGTGGAATTTAATTTCACCTTCCTTGGAGATTCCTTTAGCTAATTCCCCATATTTCTGACTGTGTCCCCCTTTCTTCTCTAAACCCCACACAATACTTTTTCTTTTATGGTCCCTGTCAGGATGCTTAGCCGACCCTGGCAGAGACCAGGGGACTGCCTGGCTAACCTCCCAGAGGTAGGGGCAGGCAATTTGGGGTTCCACTAGGGGGGGGTCCCATCTGGTGTTGTTCATCTAGCTTATTGCCCTGCAGCAGAAAGCCAGATGAAGAACACAACCCAACACTACACTTACACAAAACAACACACAACTCACACTTCTGACTACCACACAACAGAAACAATGGCGCAATTGTGGGAAACCACCAGTGGTGCCTCGACCCAAACACAATTCCAGTGTTATTCAGGTGGGATGCTGTAATAACATTATAGGGGTGCCCATAATTTGAGTTTAAGTTACTTAAACTTATTTTTTTTAATTTAAGTATTTATTTCATTATAAAAAGGTACATCATTATAATTATATCATTATAATAACTATCATATAACAGGGAGTATATGATGAGAGCCTGTTTTCGATCAATTCGGCCCTGGAAAGATTGTGCAAGGCTCAAGGGGTAAATTTTTTTCAGCCTGGTCTGTACTTGTTAGTAGGAGAGACTGCTTCTACAGGGATGGGATACACTTAATAATAGCATAACCCCTCCTCCCTCCCTATCCTGTCTATCCTTTCTGTACACATCACATTGTACTCCCCAAATTTCAGTTCTGCATTCCTTATATCGGTGTGACACTACGTCTCTGATAGCCCAACAATATCTGCCTTTGATGTTTTCAGCAATACCTCAAATTCATCAAATTTATTTAGCAAACTCCTAGCATTGGTGTACACGCAACTACACAAGCACCTGTTCCTATTCTTAGCTACCCTAACACAACCCATGTGTTTACTTGTATCCAATGACTCCCAGCAGTCTCTGAAATACGCTGCATCTTGTTTTCCAGGTTGCTGCTCATTTCAATAGAAGCAGTGCAAGAATCACTTTCACCTCTGCCAGTGGCTACTTATTAGTCCTTGTATCCACCCAAGCTAGCAGTTTTCCAACCCACCAAACACTGCCTCAATAGCTCAGCAAATATTCTTGCACCCTTTCTATTTAAGAAACACATAAAATCCAAGGAAGTGAAGCAAGTCAACATACTTGGACAGTGCAGTGTCCAGTCAGTTTGGTGTGACATAAGCATTGGGAGATAAAAATTGAGAATAGGAGTGTGCTATAGGCCTAATGACTCTGATATGTATAAGAAACTGGACAGGGAAATAGTGGGCCAGTAAATCAGAGAATCTCATAATGGGAGATTTTAATTTCCCAGATATTGACTGGAATTTGTGGTTGGTCACTCACACACTAGCAAGGCTTTTGTGGAATTATTGGATTGTTTTCTACATCAGCATATTCGGGAGGCAACTAGAGGGAGTAATACCCTTGATCTGATTATCAGTAGTGATTCTTCATGCATTAAGAATCTGCAGATAAAGGAACCACTAGGTGGCAGTGATCACAGTGTGCTGAAGTGGCATTTACTCAAAGAGGTAACTACCATCAGGGGTAAAGGGAAGGGTTTTTGCTTTCGTAAAGGCGACTATGGTGGTCTGAGACAGTATTTAATTCTATACAGTGGGATCAACTGATGATGTTACCAACAGCAAATTCAAAATGGGAAGCAGTCAAAGAACTTATCTTGGAAGCTACTAGGCTTTACATACCAACAAAGAAATATTGTTCAAGGTTTAGGCCTAAATGGATGTCAGATGAACTAATGAGACATATGGCAGAGAAGAAAAATGCATGGGATACAAATAAATTAATGGGTGACATGGAAGCCTATGATAGATATAAGATACCTGATCCTGCTCAGGTAGCTAACAAACTAAATGAATATTTTGCATCAACATTCACACATGAGGAGTTATTCAGCGAGGGGAATGCCAGAGGTGTATTCAACTCTAGCAGTAAGCTACAGAATCTTGAAATAACTGAGAGTAAGGTGGAGGAGAGGTTGTTGAAGATAAACACAAGAAAGGCACCCGGGGTGGATGGGATCTATCCAGTTATATTAAAGAAGGCAGCAAAGGAAGTAAGCAAACCCTTAGCCATAATTATGAGAGCTTCTTTCGACTCAGGGGAGGTACCCATAGACTGGATATGTGCAATTGTGATCCCAATTCACAAAGGAGGATCAAAGGCTGACGCAAGTAATTATAGACCTGTGAGTTTAACTTCTGTTCCAAGAAAATTAATGGAGGCACTGGTTAAAGAAGAACTGCAGGATCATCTAGACAAGACTTCAGTTATAGCTCGGACACAACATGGTTTTGTTAAGGGAAAGTCTTGCCTGACCAATTTGATTGGATACTATGATGCAGCCACAAAAGAACTGGATGCAGGGAATAACTTTGATATTATATATTTGGATCTTAAAAAGGCTTTTGATACTGTTGCACATGGTAGACTGCTGCTATGGATAAAGGGATGGTTGAGGGGGAGAAGACAGAGAGTGGTAATCAATGTACACTGCTCATTGTGGACTATTGTTATTAGTGGAGTCTCTCAGGGTTCAGTGTTGGGTCCATTGTTCTTTTCTGTATTTATAAATGATATTAATGATGGTATATCAAGCTTAATGTTCAAGTTTGCAGACAATACAAAGGTTGGCAGGGTTGTTAAGGACACTACTGACACTATGCTGCTGCAACAGGATATGGAAAGGTTGAGCAGATGGGCTGAGAGGTGGCAAATGAAGTTTAACGTTGAGAAATGTAAAGTACTACATATGGGAAACAGTAACTCCAGAGCAACGTATCAACTCTGTGGTACTACACCGACAATGGTAGAGAGTGAAAAGGACATGGGGATAATTGTGCAGGCAGATATGAAGTTTTCTGAGCAGTGCAGATGGGTTGCAAGAGTAGCTTATGGTGTCTTGTCAATGATATACAGGAATTTTTCTAGCAGGGATAAGGAGGTGATTATTCCCTTGTATAAGGCAGTCAGGCCACACCTTGAGTACTGTATACAGGTCTGGAGGCCTCATTTCAAGAAGGATGTAGAGCTACTGGAACGAGTACAGAGAAGGGCAAAAAAGATTAGTGAATGGAACAAAGGGTTGCTCTTACGAAGAAAGGCTTAAGTTTTGCAAATTACAATGTCTGGAGACTAGGCACCGGCAAGGTGATCTGATAGAGGTGTATAAAGCCTTGAATGGTTTGAGCATGCTCAATGCCGATGGGATTCTTCCTCTTGCTCAGAATAATCACCTGAGAGGGCATAAATTTAAATTGAGGAAAGACAGATGTAGGATAGATGTGCGGAAATTTGCCTTTAGCCAGCGGGTAGTTGGTTGGTGGAACAGACTTCCATCCATTTTTGTGGAAGTTGATAGCCTAAATAAATTTAAGGCTCAGCTGGACAGGTATTTCGAACGAACGGAGGGGTGAAATGGGAGTGGTTTTTTTTTTTTTTTTTTTGGCTGATGGCTGCCTAAGCTTGCTTTCTTGAATCATATACTCTACTAATGCTAATGCTAATATAACTTTTTTTTAAATATTAAATATATACAGGGAGAGAGAGATTCCGATTGAACTTGCAGAAAATTGAGTAGGAGTGCCACAAAATAAATGACTTAAGAGTGCCATTATTAAAAAAAAAAAGGTCAAAAACCACTGCACTATGCCATACAGGGCTGAAAGGCCTCCAACAAAATTGCTAACGGGGCTGTTCAGTCACTGTCTATCACGAGAGCACTAGCATTGCGCAAAATTCAAAAAAATGTTTATTGCTTTTCTGTTTTTTTTTCAATCATGATCTCTCACAGAACCCCGGTTGAGAAAACCCGATCTACAGTATTGCAAAACTCTGTACTTTTGAGTTTATTTCTACTCAGTTTGTATATGAGTCCACAAGGTTCACTATTACCTACTTGTTAGACTATGGAATGCCACAAGGAGATCTTTGCCTCAGCGATAGCCTTAAAATACTCATTTCTTTAATTCCTAAGTGCATTCCAAAGGATTTGTACATCTTGTGATGACCAATGTCGATGATGCTGAAGATCTCTTCTAGTTTAATTTACCCTTCTTCTTAGGGCACACAGATATGGTATCCACCAAAGAGTGGTGAAAGCCTTCACTGTTTTTCTTTTTTGTAGACTACAGGAATGCTCTGTATAGAAGGTTTTAGACAAAACTTGCATACTCCAAAGTGGACAAGCTGTTTATAGACAGGATATAATCTTCAGCCATTTCAGAATTTAAAAATTTCTTAAATATAGTCCAGCTTATGGACTTTGTGGAGAATCTTCTGAAATCTTGTATTGCATTTACTTCCCTCGTGCTACTATGGAATAGATATGTTGAAAGTGATAGCTACATATATATACACACTTTGACATCCCACTCAGTTACAAACCGCGAAAAGTTTGAAGATGAAATCGTCAAGTCAATATTTGACCATCTACGTTCCAAAAATGGGTGGCATATTAGGATGATTATGGATGTTCCAATGAGAGTTTAGAAGGAAATTCTCAAAAACTTTACCTCTGGGGTAATTAATATTACTAAGTCACAGGGTGCCTCCGTAGCCAGGTGGGCAGGAGCAGCAGTGCGTAGCACACGCTTCTTGATTAGACAGGGGTTCGAGCCCATGACCACTAAATACGGAGGATGCGGAAAGGTCAGGGAATGACCACCGCATATCCCCAGAGCAATATGGCCTTTGCTAATGCTCCTGAAAACCAAATAACAAACAACTAAATCACAGTTCAGATTTAGAATTCGAATCAGTTGTCACCAGGATATTGGAGTGTGTGAAAAAAGCACTACAATTTTTTTTCTAAAAGATGAACTGACAGCATTATGACAGACAGAACAAAAGCGGGGAGAGAAGTCATGCTATTAGTTAAGAAGCATATTAAATCTCAGACAAGGCATCCAGTCAACGTGGGTGGCCACTGCAATGCTGAGCCAAGTTTGGTGTGACATAAGCAATGGAAAAACGAAAATGAAATAAGGAGTGGGTTATAAACCTGGTGATGAGTATAAAAAATCAGCTATGCAAAGATATAGGGTGGGCCAATAAATCAGAATGTCTTGATATGGGGGATTTTAACTTTCCAAATATTGAATGGACCTTGTGGGTTCACTCACAAACTAGCTTGTGGATATATTGAATGATTGTTACTTTCTATAGCAGCATGTTAGAGAAGCAACAAGAGGAAGCAATACTCTTGATCTGATTATCAGCAGCAATTCTTCATGCATTAAGAACCTGCAGGTAAAGAAACCTCTGGGAGGCAGTAATCACAGTGTGCTGATGTGGGACTTAACTAGACATAACTACTGTAAAGGGTAAAGGGAAGGGATTTTTCTTCCATAAAGGCAACTACAGTAGCCGCAGATAGTTTTTAAATTCTATACAGCTTAACTACCTGATGATGTTGCCAACAGCATTTGGTAAATGGGGAGCATTCGGGGAAGTAATCACAAAAACTACTAGGCTTTTTATACCATCTAAGAAATACCATTCAGGGCTTAGACCTAAATGGATGTTAGATGAACTAACAGATGTGGCTGCGAAGAAAAATGCATGGATGCATATAAATTATCTATAAATTGTTGTGATACAGAAGACTATGGTAGGCATAAAGTAATCTGCATTCAGGCCACAAAGGAGGTTAGGCAAACCAAGGCAGATTACAAGAAGTTTCTGACAAAAAAAATGGCAAGAATGGCAGCAAAGGCTTCTTTATTTTTATTAACAGCAGAAGGAAGGGATTGAACATCGGCCCACTTGATGATGATGGTTTAATCATAGTAGAGTGGTAATCCTGCCCAGGTTGGCGAAAAACTGAACATGTATTTTGCATCTACATTCATGTGTGAGGAGTTCTTTATTGAGGGGAATTCCAGTTCATCAGAATCTAAGACAGAAATAAATGATTTTGTGATAACAGATGAATGTGGAAAAGGGATAGCTGAAACTCAACATAAAGGGATCTATTCAATTATATTAAGGGAGGCAGTTGTTGTTTAAGGGTTTTAAGACACAAGGGCATCAATCGCCAAGATGTGTCTTTCCAAGTTTTTTAATGTAAATTAATTTTTTTAGATTTGTTTATCAAATTGGATTTGGCAAATAAAATTAAACAGTTCATCTAGATTTACAGAGTTACTTAAGATCTGTTGAAGGTAAGTGGGTTCTGGTTATTGCATAAACTCTGGAAAAAAAGGAATCTGGAATTTCTGAATCGAGGGCATACCAAAAAAATGTGTCTTACTGAAAACTGAACTTGCATTGAACACAGAGTGGGAGATTTTTATTAGCTAATAGATGATAATGGGTAAGATGAGTATGGCCAATTCATAATCTGGCAAGCATTACTTCTTGTCTGCAACTTCTTTTGATGCTGGAGTGCCATATTTGTGGATTATGATTTTATTTCCTGCAGTTTATTGTTGATTTGATTTCTCCATATCTGGGCCCATTCAATTTCTCTAATAATAATTGGACTAAAATCAGTGTGTGGGACTATCATTGTTGTGTTTGGCAATTCTGATGCTGACTTAGCTGCATTGTCTGCTTTTTCATTGCCTTCTATTCCACAGTGTCCTGGAATCCAGCAAAGAGTTATTTCAAGGTGTTTCTTTTGACAGAGGTTGATTAGATAGCCAATTTCTTGTAGTAGAGGGCGATGAGAATGTTGTTTACCCTGCATGGCTGAGATAGCACCAAGCAAAAGAGAATATTAGGACAGAGAATCACGACTGTAGACATATTTCACTTAATGCAAGCTGGATAGCATATAGTTCTTCCGAAAGTATGCTGCACTCAACTGTAAGGGATTTTGAGAATACATATGAAGGGAATACAGCTGCTGCCCCTACATGTGATTGGGACTTAGAGTCATCCATATATGCTATGAGTTTCCCAGTGTGTTCCGAGGTATAGTTGACATGTAACTGTCAGACGTTGACCAAGTATAGATCAAGTCTAAATCGTGTCTATCCCATGGAAGCAAAGGCATATTTCTACTTTCCACAATTTTACTGAGGTCAATTTTCCACTTCTGTATTACTTCTTGAAGACATATCCCAGCAGGCCTAGGTTCATTAGACTTGGTTTTGTAGAGTTTTGGCCAAAGAGGTTCGTTGAGGTATATTCAACAAGGATGAGTTGGAGAGCTTCTTATTTTGGCAATGTATTGGCACAGAAGGCACTGTCTTCTAAGATAAAGTGGAAGGTCATGTGCTTCTATGTACAAGCTCTGTACTGGCGAGGTTCTGTAGGCACCTAGTGCAGATCGAAGGGCACTGGGTTGGATGGTATTCAGAGACTGTAATATGCTGATGCTGTTTTTAGCAGAAGCATATACTATTGCTCCATAATCTAATCGTGACCAGATTAGAGCACGATATAAATTCAGCAATGACTGCCTGTCAACACCCCAAGAAGTTGAGGATACTGCACAAAGGATGATTAATTTCTGAAGGCACGTAGTTCGCAGGTAGGTTATATGCTTATGAAAATTAAGTTTGGTGTCTAAAATCAAACCCAATAGTTTTATGGAATCTGTCAATGGTATTTCTCTGCCTTTCAGTTTTAATACAGGTTCCGGATGAAGCAATCGTAATTTACAGACGTCTACTGCTGCTGTTTTCCCTTCAGTTAATTGATAGCCATTATATTTTGTCCAAGTTTCAATTTTGGTTATTGCTAACTGTAGTTGTCTTTCAATGGTAGCCATGTTCGATGATTGACAGGAAATAGCAAGATCATCTGCATAGATATAAATTTCCACCATAGCAGGGTTGTTTCGAGTAATGCTACTAGTATGCAATGCAAAAAGTGTGGCACTTAAAATCGATCCTTGAGGTACTCCTCATTGCGTGTGAATTTTGGACAGCTCATTCTGGAATATTACTTAGCATTAGCATTAGTAGAGGCATATGATGCAAGAAAGCAAGCTTATGCAGCATCAGCCAGGGGGGGGAAAAACTTGTACTTCTCCCCTCCGTTCGTTCGAAATACCTGTTCAGCTGAGCCTTAAATTTATTGGGCTATCAACTTCCACAACAAGGGAAAGAAGTCTGTTCCAAAAACCAACTACCCGCTGACTAAAGACAAATTTTCGGACATCTATCCTACATCTGTCTTTCTTCAATTTGAATTTATGCCCCCTCAGGTGATTATTCTGAGCAAGAGTCAGAATCCCATCAGCATTGAGTATGCTCAAACCATTCAAGGCTTTATACACCTCTATCAGATCACCTCGCCGGTGCCTAGTCTCCAGACACTGTAATTTGCAAAACTTAAGCCTTTCTTCGTAAGAGCAACCCTTTGTTCCATTCACTAACCTTGTTGCCCTTCTCTATACTCGTTCCAGCAGCTCTACATCCTTCTTAAAATGAGGCCTCCAGACCTGTATACAGTACTCAAGGTGTGGCCTGACCATTGCCTTATATAAGGGAGTTTTTCTAGCAGGGATAGGGAGGTGAATAATCACCTCCCTATCCCTGCTAGAAAAATTCCTGTATATCATTGAAAAGACACCATGAGCTACTCTTGCAGCCCGTCTGCACCGCTCAGAGAACTTCTGCATATCTCCCTGCACAATTACCCCCCTGGTCCATTTCATTCGCTACCACTGTCAGTGTAGTACCACAGAGTTTATACGTTGCTCTGGGGGTTGTTGTTTCCCCATATGTAGTACTTTACATTTGTCAATGATAAACTTCATTTGCCACCTCTCAGCCCATCTGCTCAACCTTTCCAGAGCCTGTTCCAGCAGCATAGCATCAGTAGTGTCCTTAACAACCCTGCCAACTTTTGTATTGTCTGCAAACTTGGACATTAAGCTTGATATACCATCATCAATATTATTTATAAATACAGAAAACAATAATGAACCCAACACTGAACCCTGAGGGACTCCACTAATAATGTTAGTCCACGATGAGCAGTGTCCATTGATTACCTCTCTATCTTCTCCCCCTCAACCACCCCTTTATCCATAGCAGCAATTTGCCTCCAATGCCACACTGCTCCAATTTGTGCAGCAGTCTTCCATGTGCAACAGTATAAAAAGCCTTTCTAAGATCCAAGTATATAATATCAAAGTTATTCCCTGCATCCAGTTCTTTTGTGACTGCATCATGGTATCCAATCAAACTGGTCAGGCAAGACTTCCCCTTAACAAAACCATGCTGTGTCCGAGCTATAACTGAAGTCTTGTCCAGATGATTCTGCAGTGCTTCCTTAACCAGTGCCTCCATTAATTTTCCTGGAACAGAAGTTAAACTCACAGGTCTATAATTACTTGTGTCAGCCTTTGATCCTCCTTTGTGAATTGGGGTCACATTTGCACATCTCCAGACTATGAGTACCTCTCCCCTGAGTCTAAGGAAGCTCTTATAATTATGGCTAAGGGTTTCCTTACTACCTTTGCTGCCTCCTTTAATATAACTGGATAGATCCTATCCACCCCAGGTGCCTTTCTTGTGTTTATCTTCAACAACTTCTCCTCCACTTTACTCTCAGTTATTACAAAATTATCTAGCTTACTGCCAGAGTTGAATACACCTCTGGCATTCCACTCGCTGAATAACTCCTCATGTGTGAATGTCGATGCAAAATATTCATTTAGTTTGTTAGCTACCTGAGCAGGATCATCAACATGTTGAACCATCGATATCAAGTGGACCAATCTGATTCATCCCCTTCCTTCTAGAGTTTACAAAAGAAAAGAACGCTTGACTGTTTTTCTTTGAATCCTTTGCCAAAGATTTCTCGTAATCTGTCTTCGCCTGCCTAACCTCCTTTGTAACTTGGTTACAGATCAACTTATATCTATCATAGGCATCTGTGTCTCGTGTTAATTTATATGTATCCCAAGCATTTTTCTTCTCTATCATATGTCTCATTAGTTCATCTGACATCCATTTAGGCCTAAACCTTGAACAACATTTCTTAAGTTGGTATGTAAAGCCTAGTAGCTTTCAAGATAAGTTCTTTGAATGCTTCCCATTTTGAATTTGCTGTTGGTAACATCATCAGTCGGTCCCACTTTATAGAATTTAAATACTGTCTCAGACCCTCGTAGTCGCCTTTACGAAAGCAATAACCCTTCCCTTTACCCCTGATGGTAGTTACCTCTTTGAGTAAATCCCACTTCATTACACTGTGATCACTGTCACCTAGTGGTTCCTCTATCTGCAGATTCTTAATGCATGAAGAATCACTACTGATAATCAAATCAAGAGTATTACTCCCTCTAGTTGCCTCCCGAACATGTTGATGTAGAAAACAATCAACCAATAAATCCACAAAAGCCTTGCTAGTGTGTGAGTGACCAACCACAAATTCCAGTCAATATCTGGGAAATTAAAATCCCCCATTATAAGACTCTCTGATTTACTGGCCCACTATTTCCCTGTACAGTTTCTTATTATACTCATCAGAGTCATTAGGCCTATAGCACACTCCTACTCTCAATTTTGATCTCCCAGTGCTTATGTCACACCAAACTGAGTCGACACTGCACTGTCCAGCGATGTCGACTGGCTTCACTTCCTTGGATTTTATGTGTTTCTTAACTAATAGCCCCTCCTCCCTTCCTATCCTTTCTGTAGATGTTGTACTCCCCAAATTCCAGTTCTGCATTCCTTATATCTGTGTGACACCACGTCTCTGATATCCCAACAATATCTGCCTTTTATGCTTTAAGCAATACCTCAAATTCATCAAATTTATTTAACAAACTCCTAGCATTGGTGCACACTCAAGTATACACGCACCTGTTCTTTTTCTTAGCTACCTCACAACCCATGTGTTTATTTGTACCACAATGACTCCCAGCAGTCTCTGAAATATCCTGCATCTTGTTTTCCAGGCTTCTGCTCATTCCAATAGAAACAGTGCAAGAATAACTTTCACCTCTGCCAGTGGCTACTGTTAATCTATTAGTCCTTGTATCCCCCCAAGCTAGCAGTTTTCCGACCCATCTAACTACCTCAATAGCATCAGCAAATATTCTTGCACCCTTTCTATTTAAGTGTATCCCATCCCTGTAGAAGCAGTCCCTTCTGTTAACAAGTACAGACCAGGGTGATAAAAATTCTACTCCTTGAGCCTTGCACAATCTTTCCAGGGCTGAATTGATCGACAAGGCTCTCATCATATACTCCCTCCTATCGTGTCTGAGCAGAATTTAAAGGTCCTGAGATAAAGAAAATTCTGAATGAATCTAGGAAAGTTATCTCTCAGTCCAATGCTTGTATAAGACTTATACAAGCATTGTTGTATAAGCCTTGGAGGATTCCATATTTCCAGGTTGTGTCAAATGCTTCGGTAATATCAAAAATTATCATTACCATATGTTGATTTTTGACAAAAGTGTTTCGAATGTGAGCTTCGATTTTGATGTGGACATCAGTTGTAGACCTGTTATGGCAGAAACCAAATTGGTGGTGTGTTATAGCATCTCGATCTTCAATAATCCACAAGTCTCCTGTGAACCATCTTTTCTAGTATCTTTCCTAAACAACTGGTCAATGATATAGGGCGATAACTGTAGGGGGAGAAAGCATCTTTCTCCAGTTTTGCTAGGGCTACCACTATTGATTGATGCCATGTATCAGCATAAACATTCTCTTCAAAGATTCTGTTATAAAATTTCACTACAAAGCATTATATAAAAAATGCCATCTGGTCTAGCAGAACTATTTCGAGAATTCTGGAGACCTTCTTTGAGTTCCAATATGGTCATTTATTTATGAACAGAGGGTTATAGGAATATGATTGGTTTGTATCAAAGTTAATTTTATATTTTTCCACAGACATTTTTGTGTTTGTACTCCGGAGTAACAAAAACACACGTTGATGACATCACCTAGCCCCGACACAATCTAGCTCACCATCACAGGATGAAGGGTGATCAGCTAGACAGAGCACACTCAGAGACATCACCAGGTCTCCGGGTCTCAACCACAAATCCATGGTCATTTATTTTTAATAATAATATTTTGAAATACTGATAATTATGAAAAAAAAAAAATTTATACAACGAAGTGAATTTAGTTATGATATTGGTTCACTTCCCCCCCCCCACTCTTCTTCAACCCCCATCAAGAGAGAAAGCGTTCAGGGAGATTGCCCAGAGCACACTGTGGTTCTGTCTAGCACTTATCCACCGCTATCCACCATTCTCAACAGCAGCAACTATGGATATAACCTCAAAGAAAAAGGAAAGAATAATCTGTACACCCCACCCACCCGATGTACATGGATTACATCAAGCTCCAAGCGGGAACCGAGAAGCAACTACTCCGGATCACCGAAGAATTCAGCAATGATATTAGTATGGAATTTGGTCTAGACAAATGGAAGACCCATAGATTGCACCAGGGAAAATTAGTCAACCGAAACTACCAGCTGCAGACTGGTAAAGAGATCAAAGCCATGGCAGAGGCCTACAAAAACTTGGGAATGATGCAGGCTCAGCAGTTACAGCAAAAGGAAATTAAGGCCTGCCTGACTGAAAAATACCATCAGAGACTCAGAAGCCTGTGAGAGCAAAGCTGAATGGAGAGAACACAGTTAAAGCCATAAACACCTATGCTGTCCCAGTCCTTTTTTCAGTCCCAGTTAGTGCTATGCAGTCCCAATAATCCAGATTAGACTAACACCGAGACAGAGGATACCATGAGAAAGACAAGGGCAATGATGACCAAGAGCCTCCAACATCACCCGAAGTCAGCCATGGCTGACAACTGGCTGCTTATAAAGGAGGAAGGGGCCTGATAGACCTCATCCAGCAACAGAAATCGGCCATTGCTAACCTGAAAGATTACTTCTAGAAACACACAGTAGCACTCCACCAGGCCATGAGGAAGAGAGACAAGCAGTATGCCCCACTCAACCTAAGCGTTTATGCCTCCCAACCAGGAGGCATAAACGAAGCTAGAAAGATGGACAAAGAAGACACTCCATGGCAGACACTACAATGATCTTCATCAAGAACACATAGATAAAATTGCTTCCAATGCATGGCTCACGAGTAGGATGCTCTTCCCCAAGGCGCCTCCGTAGCCAGGTGGGTAGGAGTAGCAGTGCATAGCACACGCTTCTTGATTAGATCGGAGTTCGAGCCCATGACCACCAAATACGGAGGATGCGGAAAGGTCAGCCACCGCATATCCCCGGAGCAATATGGCCTTAGTTGCTAATGCTCCTAAAAACCAAATAACAACAACAGCTCTTCCCCGAGACTGGAGGATTTATGTTCGCCACCCAAGCCCAGGTAATCAACACCAGAAACTATAGAAAATACATTGCCAAAGAGCCCCAGAGTGTCCAATAACACGTGGCGACAATACCACCTGGCCTCAGAAACCATCCAACACATCACAGCAGGATGCAAGGTGATCACCCAGACTGAGTACACTTATAGACACGACCAGGTAGCTAGGATAATATATCAGAAGCTAGCAAGGAAATACCGGTTGATCAAAGAAAGCGTACTGTATTACAAGTATGAACCTCAGGCAGTTGAGTAGGCAGTATGAACCTCAGTAGAGATCCAGCCCACAAGCTGTACTGGGATCATAATAACAGACCGGACATAATCCTCAACAAGAAGGAAAAGGCTACCCATCTGATAGATAGTGGTATCCAACACTGCCAACCTCCAGAAAAAAAAAAAAAAAAACCCATGAGGAAAAAATCAAGAAGTATACACGAACCTAAGACAGGAAATCAAAGAGATGTGGCATATGCAACAAGTAATGACCATCCCAATCGTGTCAACCAACAGTATGGTGCCAAAGACCTTACATAACATCCTAGCAGCAATAAGTCTCCTACAAGGAACTCCAGAAAGTCGCAATCCTGAATACTTATAGGATAGTCAGAGAGTTTCTCGACCAACAGCAATACCAGACATAACAACCACCCTGTGTACTTGGTAGCAATACCCATCACGAGGTGGAACTCCCCCCAGTCAGGAAAAATAATATAGGAACAACAACAATAATAATAGTAGTAGTAATAGTAATCAGATACAACCAACCACCCCATGCACTTGGTGGCAGTATCTCTTTGTGGGATTTTTCCACTATGTCACAGGTTGGGAAAAAAAGTACTGCAAGCAGAAAAAGTCATAATAATAATACAGTTAAAGAGAAATAGCATACAGACCATCCCAATGAACATGTCAATCACCAACATAGTGCCAAAGAGTCTACATAAGAATGTAATAGCAATAGGCCTCTACCTTCCAGATCCTGAATACCTGAATAGGCCTCTACCTTCCAGAGCCATGATCCTGAACAACAGTAGGATTGTCAAAGAGCTTCTCATCCAATAATAGTCACCAAGCATAACAACCATTCCATGCACATTTACCCACTGCAGGATGAGAAAAAACTCATAAGGAGAAGAAAGAGATAATAATATTGATATGTCTGTACTATTTATGAATTCAACAAAACAATATTCACTAACAATAGAACAGTCATCAGGATATGGGGATTCTTCTTTGGATAAAGAATTAGGCACATGTTAAGTGAAAGAAATAATTCTCAGGAAGGGATGCCTAAACTTGAAAGAGGAAAATACACAAAGTGGTAAGTGTTCTCACTGAGAAGATAGTGTGCCAGTCATGTCTACTCAGGTTTCTGAAGGTAACTTTATCTTCAGAAACCTGAAGGGACTTGAACTTTCTTCCAATGATGGTGAGACTTTCCAGTGTCTTCAAAGCTCTGAAAAACCTTGACACCAGAGGAAATCTTTACAGAAATTAGTAGTTTCAGCAAAGATGAATCATCTTGGAAAAGGAGAGCAAAATGGGTGTAATACTTCAGATATCTCTTCTCCTATGGTTAATAAGGATCCTGATTTGAAGGATCCTTATTAGCCATAGGAGAAGTGCTTCTCATCTCTTATGGCTAAGTTGACTGAATACAGGAACACATGCAGCATATAATCTTGAATCACATATCTTTTTGATGATACAAAAGGAATTCTGGAATACAACTGCTATTGTGATATTAAGGACCGTTGTGCTCTAATGATTAATTAGAATGATTAAAGAATATAGAAAGTTGCATCACCTCTCTGACATGACCTTAGAACGTGGATGAAAGGAACATTCTGGAAGAGAAAATGGTTAATGAACAGTTAAGGAAAGTCTCCAGGGATCCCTTGGTTTCTCACCAAAGGCTTTTTGAAACTTTTCAGATGTGCTGGAAGTATGACAGAAGTACAACAAAGAATATTCACTGACAGTTCCAGCTACAGATTTTGGCGAAATTTATTTTGCCATTTTGTGGTACTGATATCTTCTGTACAGACACACTACAGACCTTAGTCAAAGCAAAGAAGTTGTCCATGCTTAGTATGTTCATGTTGTTTGGCCAACAATATGGATTCGTCTCACTCAGCATGGTCAAAATTGTGCCCAAACTATTTTAAAGCATTACAATTAGCTAGGAAATGGACAGAGGCACCGGTGTAGAACTAGTAGTTTTGCTGAGAAATTAAAGATTCCTGAATTCAACTAAGAAATTAATATGGACTCCATGTTCGAATGTGTTAAAGCTTAAAATTGGTTGAAGGATTTTTGACCGTTATCTGGATTTCGTATCTGCTATGTGGGCTGATACTGAGTAGAAATGGAAGTTAAGAATGTCGGTATGGTGAGTATGGAGACTATTAGGTATTTTTTTTTATAATAAAGTTGAAGTTTCTTTTGCCATGAATGAAGGGTAGATTGCTTAGATGACACTTGGATGTTACTTCATTATTTTTCAGTGGGTGTTCGCCTCTGCTATGAATATACACAGTGCACCAACAGGAACTTGACTGAGGATTATTAAAACAAATTCTGCAGATTTAATTTTGGGCCATGCAGTAGATGGAGCACCATCTGAAAGGGATACGTTTTTAAGATCGCGGTTTATGTTGTCAAATAACTTTGCAGCTTCTGATAGGTTATTCGAGTATTACTTCATTAAAGTGTGTTGTTTGTCTTGACAGCTCACTCCAATCAATAAATGAAATGAAGGCATAGTCTGTTTCTACAAAGCTATGACAAACTGGGTTTGCTACTTAGTGCAGTGATCTCATGATGTGAAGGCACTTCAGCATGAGTTGTCCTTGTATTGCATTAATTTAAATAAAAGGCTCTGATCCAATAGAGAAGTATACTGATTTTTATTTAAAGAGTCTACCACGACTACCCAGACAAGGATTTTGATCGTTTCTGGGATCTCATCAGTGGGCAGGTAGGCACTGCGAAGGCCCTCTTTTAATCCCTTTGAGATAAGATCCAGTGAGTACTCAGCTGCCCAATGTAGGTCAGGAGGTAGCTATTGTCCATGAATATTGTCAGGTAAACAGGAAATTATAATAAAGGACAGGCAAGACAGAGCAAGTGTACCAATTTATTTAAAAAACATAAATTGAAAGAAAATAAAGAAAATCAATCATAAATGTGCATAAATGCATTTGTAATTATTAAAAGTAAAGAAGAAACATCAAGCATGAATTTTCATATAGTAATAGAAATGAAATTTTATACATCAGCAAAAAAAAAAAAAATTTTTGATTGGTTTTCTTTATTATCATTTATGATTGGTTTTCTTTATTTTCTTTCAATTTGTTTTTTTTTTTATACAATATTTCATTTTTTAAGTATTCAACTATATTAATATTATTTGGCCATAATATTTCGAAGTTTCTTGTGATTCCAAAAGGATTTTTTCAAATTGACAATTTTAAGCATATTATTTAAGATATAATTTGCTAGAGTAGTGATATATCAAAATTGGAATTAAAATTGACATTGAATGCATAATATTTAATTTTTACTTTTTTAATTCTTACTTACGGTCAGCATAAGGGTAGATTCAGCATTTGCTACCAATACAAAAACATCAGCATCCAGACAATGTTTATCAATCCACTCATCAAGATTTGGAGAGACATCAATACCAGGGCTAAAAAATATATACTTATTTTAACAAATGCAGAAGTACCACAATTTCTGCTAAAGATAAAACTAATATACAGGGTGTATCATAACGTGTGGTAACCACTTCAGGAATGGATTTAGGACCTAAAAACAAACAAAAAAAAAATTCATGTAAACATTGGTCTGATTTTACCTTGTTTCCGAGTTACAGCCAGTTTTGTGTTCCACAATTTTTTTCACAAACTGAGTTAGTAGGGCTAGCTCCATTCAACAATGTTCGATATCTTGCAGAGGGCCTTTCTGTAGTTATGTAAACTACATAACTACAGGATTCTGCAGTGTTCTTTGAATTAGTTCAATTAGTTCTTTCAATTAGTTCTTCTGATAAAGGCACTACATTTGAAGCTTGTTATTATCATTTTGATACTCTGCATTTGCTGTGATAATGAAGACTTATTCAAATCGAGGGATGGCAGATATGCATCTCATGATTAGACTTCCTAAATACAATGCAGCCAGGGCAGGACATCTCTTGCCTCGGATACATACAAAAAACTTCCCTATTCATCATGTATTAGTATTAGCAATGGCCACATGGTGCAAGGAAGCCTATGGCTTATGCTGCACCAGCCAAAAATATAAATAATAAATAAAATAATAATAATAAGAGAAGAAAACTAAAAAAATAATTAGAAGAAAATTAAAAATAATAATAATTAATAAGAGAAAAGGAAATGGACAACCAATGTGTTTCTCTCCTTCTGTAGGTAATTATCCAGCTGACCTTTGAATTTTCCTATACTGTCAGCCTCTAACACCCACTTAAAGTAACTTATTCCAGTAATTTATAACTCACTAGCTAAAATAAAACTTCCTGCAATCCAGTCTAAACGTCTCGTAACATGTGCCAAATAATAAGAAGATCCATTCTTCCAAATCAACATCAGAACTGTTGATTTGGAAGAATGGATCAATCATGTTGAAGAAAATGGGATGAAGAAAATCGGGATGCCATTTTTCAATCAAGAAACAAGCAACAATTCAGCATGAATGTATCAGCAGGAATAATTATCAACAATTTAATTGGGCCTATTATTTATTATAATTATCAACAATTTAATTGGGCCTGGGAGATTAATGATGGTGATAGGACCGAAGGATAGCAACAGCAGAGATTGTGGGACATATGACTGTGTGGAAAATTTTACAGGGCCAACAGCTTTATCCATATCATCTTCAGAGAGTACAAGGACTTACTGACGCTGACTTCCCACCACGAGAAGCTTTCTATACTTGATTTCTGGAGCTGTGTGCTCATGATCAGCATTGTATTGTTTATTGATGAAGCTGATTAACTAGGGATGGTGTGGCCAATTTTCACAATTATCATTGATGGGCTAAAGAAAATCAGGATGCCATTTTTCAATCAAGAAACAAGCAACAATTCAGCATGAATGTATCAGCAGGAATAATCATCAACAATTTAATCGGGCCTATTGTTCTTCCTGGGAGATTAACAGGAGCATCTTACTGCAATTTTTCAAGAGAACATTTAAATGAGTTGGTGGAAGAAGTTACACTTCATATCATTTGCCACATGTGGTTTATGCGCAATGGTCCTCCACCTCACCTCATTTTAGTCATGTTGCTAGAAACCTTTAGATGAGCTATTTCCTAATAAACGGATAGGTCATGCTGAACTCACTGTCTAAGGCCTGCATGCTCCACCAGATCTGAATCCACTCAATTTTTACTTGTCAGGCCATCTGAACACCATTGTTTATTCCACACCAACTGATAACATTGAAATGCTCCATCAACATGTGGAACAAGGCTACCATCAGACACAACTGGAACTTTTGAGCAGATAAGGCATTTGCAGGTTTATATTCAGGTGCATGGTAGTCATTTTGATCATTTTCTGTAAACATTTGCTGGAACAAAAAATGGCTATAACTCAGAAACAATGCAAAATCAGAAATACATTTACATGTTTTTTTTTATTTTTATTTTGTTTTTTTATTGTTTTTAGGTCCTGAATCAATCCCTGAAGTGGGTCCCATATGTTATGATACACCCAATATAAGAAGTACTAAACCAGTTCATAGTAATATGCTTTGCAGTAAGAAATGTTAAGAACAATTTTATTTATTTATTTTTTTTTTTTTTTGTTAGTTGTTGGCGCATCGGCTTCTGTGGCCATAATGCACCTCCCAAAGTTTTTGCACTACTCTGATCCAAGCCCGAGGCAGGATTCGAATCTGCGACCTTTGGGTTTCCAGGCAGGTACTTTACCCACCCAGCCAGCCCAATCAGCATTAAGAGCAATGTGAAATTGATATATTGATAGCTAATATTGTTGTTTCATTGCTATTTGTTGTTCCCTAATTCTGACTCAAGTTTATTGGTGATACAATAAATTTGAGTCAGAGAATACACAATACAAAATACAGTCAAAAAATGCATACCACAAATTCTAGAAACACATATCAGCAGCATCGGCAAAATAATGCAAGGAAACAAATCATTAGCCAAAAAAAACATAAAATAAATTACCTAAAACATTGGCCTATTTCTTCCAAACATCAGCATCAGGGATTTATGCAATCCTCCCAGAAATTTATTTAACTATCCACAGTTGAGGTGGATAGTTGAATAAATTTCTTTTCTAGATGGAAATTTATTTAAACATTTTCCATCTGGCTGAATGAAATTTCTGGACAAATTAAATTCATCCCTTTTGTATATCATCTGGGAATGAGTGCAAACGTTAGTAGCATTTAGTTTACTTAACCATTTTAAAGTTTAAAAACACTTCTTATCAACTTTAACTTTGCTGATACTCAAATGGCATCTTATTCTAGGATTAGAACTACCCAAATATAGAACCTGGCTTTTATCAATGTTAAACCTCAATTGATATTTTTCAGTCCATCTGCACAGGTTACCTAAATTTTCTTGAAATAGCATATGCTGATCAATGTCATTACCTAGACTGCCTACTTCTGTATTATTGGCTAACTTCAACATTAAAATTGAAATACGTATATCATTATCCTTCATAAATATTAAAACCAATAAGGGGCTTAACACCAAACCACATGTAACCCACACTCACTTTAGACCATGAAAAGTACATACCACTCAGTCATCCCATTATTCACCAAAGTAACATTATCAAAATGCCACACAATTTATACAACAATCATTCATATGAGAAACACAAAATTAAGGAAGTACATCCAATTGATGTTGGTGAACAATGCAATGTTGAGTCTGTTTGGTGTAACATAAGCACTGGAAAAGGAAAAATGAGAGTAGGTGTGTGTTATGGGCCTAATGAATCTGATTAGTATAATGAGCAATTGTGCAGAGAAATAGTGGGCCAGTAAATCAGAATGTCTTATAATGGGGGATTTTAACATTTCAGATATTGACTGGAACTTGTGAGTTGGTCACTCACACACTAGCAAGACTTTTTTGGATTTATTGGATAACTGTTTTCTACAGCAGCATGTTCGAGAGGCAACCAGAGGAAGTAATACTCTTCATCTGATTATCAGCAGTGATTATTCATGCATTAAGAATGTGCATTAAGAATAAGGCAGAAAAATAACCACTGGGTGACAGTGATCACAATGTACTGATATGGAAATTACTTAAAGATGTAACTGTACAGTCAGATCAACTGATGATGTTACCAATGTTGAATTCTAAATGAGAACCTTCAGGGACTTAATCTTGGAGGCTACTAGGCTTTTCATTCCAACTAAGAAATACTGTTCAAGGTTCAGGCCTAAATGGAGGTCAGATGAATTAATGAGGCTCGTGGCAGAGAAGAAAAATGTATGATAGCATATATATTATAAAGTGACACGGAAGCCTATGACAGATATAAGCTTGTCTGTAATCAAGTCCCAAAGGAGGTTAAGGCAGGCGAAGGCAGATTATGAGAAATCTTTGGCAAAGGATGTAAAGAAAAACAGCAAAGATTTCTTTACTTATGTAAACTCTAGAAGGAAAGGGATGAATCAGATTGGACCACTTAACATAGACGAGTTGGCTATTGATGATCATGCTCAGGTAGCTGCTAAACTGAATGAGTATTTTGCATCTACCTTCACACATGAGGAGTTATTCAATGAGGGGAATGCCAAAAGTTTATCAAACTCTGACAGGAAGCTAAGTGATTTTGTAATAACTGAGAGCAAAATGGAGAAATTGTTTAAGTTAACCATAAGGAAGGCACCTGGGGTGGATGGGATTTATCCAGTTATATTAAATGAGGCAGCAAAGGAAGTAAGCAAAACCTTAGCCATAATTATGAGAGCTTCCTTGGACTCAGGGGATGTCCCCATGGACTGGAGGTGTGCAAATGTAACACCAATTCACAAAGGGGGTTCAAAAGGTGACAAAATGTAAACATAGATCTGTTAGTGTAACTTGTGTTAAGAGGAAAATAATGGTGTCATTGGTTAAAGAAGCTTTGCAAGATCATCTAGACAAGATTGCAGTAATAGTTAAGACACAGCATGGGTTTCTTAAAGGGAGGTCTTGTCTGACCAATTTGATTGGATACTATGATAAGGTCACAAAGGAACTCAATGTCAAAAATTCGGATCATACTATTAAAAACAGCAGAGAATTTGTACAATTCATCCATGCTCAAGGGGTAGAAGAGGAGACGATTATGGCATCCTTTGATGTAATTTCTTTGTTCACATGTATACCTGTTGAACACGGCTTGGATTGCTTTGAGTAGAGATGGTACTTGGAAAGATAGGACAGCCCTAAGTGATGAAGATATTTGTGTTGGCTTATGTTTATGTAGTTTGTTTGTTATTTGGATTTTAGGAGCATTAGCAACTAAGGCCATACTGCTCCGGGATATGCGGTGATCATTCCCTGACCTTTCCGCATCCTCCGTATTTGGTGGTGACGGGCTCAAACCCCGGTCTAATCAAGAAGTGTGTGCTATGCACTGCTGCTCCTTCCCACCTGGCTACGGAGGCGCCTATGTTTATGTAGTACCACTATGTTATTCCAAAAGGTTATGTACCAGCAGGTTCGCAGAGTGGTCATGGGTTCACCTATTAGCAATTATAGACAACTCAACCATGGAAGAATTTGAAGATAGGATGTTGGGGAGCTCTAGTCCTCCCGCATTGTGTGCATGGAAGAGATATGTTGATGACACGTTCATGGTAATACGAATAGGACACAAAATGGAAATACTCGAGTGGTTGACTAGCAGTTCGCCTTATATTCGGTTTACTTCGGAGGAGCCTTCCGTTCCTAAATGTGTGTGTATACAGAGATGGTTGACACTTGAAAACTAAGGTTTACAGAAAACTTGTGTCAGGGCCAATACACACACTTCAAAATAGCTCAGGCCAGCTGCCACAAAAGTAGTGTGGTTAAGGCCTTATTGGAAAGGGTGGGGTCCCACTGCTCCTCGTCTGAAGAGAGAGGCGAAGAGATTAAACGTGTTACAGCGGACCTAGTAACATGCGGTTACCCCCAGAGCATCATTGAGAGGTGTTTAAGAGGTATGAACAACAGTTGCAGGGGTGCTTTTACACCTGTTTCCACTGCATACATCCCCTACTATCCGGGCATTTCGGAACCCATTTCCCGTATCTTACGTTCATGTAAGATATGCTGTGTGCAGCTATCAGATTGGAGGCTGCACATAGTAGTGTCCGCAACTAAAGATCCTATTGTGGGTAATGACACTAATGGGATCATATATGAAATTGAGTGTCCTGATTGTGGGAAAAACAAAATGCAGACCGCAGGATCGCCTGGGGGAACACAACAGAGCCCTTAAGACTGCAAATTAGAGGTTCAGCTGTAGCGGAACATGCCTAGGAAACTGGGCATGGCATTACTGCTAAAGAAGCCATGATTGTGGATAAGGCACATGGCTTTTGGAACCGGAAATGGCTGGAGAGTTTAAGAATATGTTCGTCCAAATGCTACAGTCTTAATAGGGATAAGGGCTGTCGCATTCATCCACTGTCTGAAGCCCTTATCCTATGAAGAGACGAATGGTTTAGAGTGGCCCATCCATTTTCCGGTTCCAATGCACAAGAAGTGAACCGTGTGCAGATGCCACAGTTCATGTCGCAGACCTGCTGAGTTGTGTGGTACATATAGATTGTCGGTCATCCTGCAACCACTATAGCTGATGAAGGCAGCCACTGCTGCCGAAAGCTCCTGTATTAGTGGTTCTAGTGATTTTAAACAACTTTTATCGCTTTTAATTTTATATATTTTATTGAATTTTATTCTTGTTAGAGAACATTTATTTTATTTTAATATTTTAACCTATAGTTATACAATCAGTACGCATGTATTGTATTTTATTTTATTTTATATTCATAATAAAGATGTTTTACAGATTCGAGTCAGTGTTATTTAGTAGCATTACAGATGAATTAATTCTCTCCTTACTATTTTTACCACCTAAACATTTATAATCTTTAAAAGTCAATGTCTTGTTCGGCAAACATTTAAAAAATGGACGTCATCAATGTTGAATATGGTATTTGGGCTCGTAGTCCATAATTTTTTGCAAAACTGTTTCTTTCCAATGGGTATAGTCTTCTTCGATGGCAACTCCACTTTCATAAGAAATAACTTTTTCAAATAAGCCATGGCACTTTTAAATTTGTCCAGCCAACCAGAACTGGCTTGGAATGTTTTATGTCCCAGAAAAGATATATACTCCATAGCCTTTTCTTTTATTAATGGCCCTGGTATCGGCAAGTTTTGATCTCGAATCAACTTCACCTACTTAAAAACTGCTTCATCTACATATCTTCACAAAGGCATAATTTCACATGCTTTCAACTGGGTCCCGTTTCCTTTTGTTTGAAAATCGAAAGTTTTTCAGAATGGTAACACATGCTGGCAGGAATACCAAATTTTAAAGGAATTTACTTATTTTTTTTAACGTCTAAATATACACTATTAAGAACTTCGATTTTTTCCACTACACTCAAGGATTTCCCTCTTAGACACTGTAAGATTACCTGCACAGCAGCTAAAACAAAACTGATTTAGGGACCACTTGTACCTACCATGTACACAGAGACAAGTGAAATTTAGTGAAAGTGTGGTGACTCATTTCTTCAACAGATGAATTTCCAGGATAAAGGAAAATCACTCTTCTAATTCTCTACTAGGATGCTTACAGTAGAAAACAGGTTGACCAGAGCCAATGTCCATGTCCGGAATATGCCCTAATCTTTGCCACTGGCTGTGGATACAGCAGTTAACCATTAGTGGTTAACAACCAACATGACTTCTCGGTACAGTAGCGTACGTGGACATGTGTTTTTGTAAAGGACAGTTCCTAGAACGTCAGTTCAGCTCTGCCTCTTATCTCTGTGAAGAACAGAATCGCTACCAATGGGCCAGTTAAGTGTGACGTAGGTTTGTGTGTATTATGTATGTTCTGTTGTTGTGTCTGGCCAGTAGTTTATAGGTTTTTCTTCTTTTTAGCCATTGCTGACCTACTGCTGGGCAAAGCCCTCGCCCAAAACCTTCCATCTTTTTCTATCCTGTGCCGTGTTGGCCAGTTTCCTCCTGCAGGGTTTTATGGGCACCACTAAATTGTAGAATATTTTAGCTCTTAATTCGTGGATCTTTAGCTTTTTGGTAGATCTTTAGTTTTAACTCCCTTTAGCTTTTAAGAGCTAAAGGGATTAATTCTTAATCCTTTTAGCTCATGTTAATTCATGCTTTCTACAGCATCAGCTTTTTGCCTAAAGGCCAGAAGTGCAAAAATGTGTACCCAGGTTTCTTGAAATCAGTTCGTTATACGGAAATTTTCTTCATTATACAGAAACTATTTTCAATGTAGTAACCAAGGGAGAATCAAAAAAGTTTGCTAAAGGCAACTGGGCAGAAAAATTTTCTATATGGTTCATTAAAAAAAAGGTCCGACTGTATTTGTTGTGGATCTTGAAGACCCTTATTAAACAAAATTAACTTTATTACAGTAATTAAATTTTAAAAAATTAGAATAATTAAGCAGATATCAAAAATTTATGAAATAATAAACTTAAGAAATTAAACTTATAATAAATCTAAAAATGTAATTTATTACAATTAGCTTTAAAAAAAAATAAGGATTAAATTTTCAAAATATCACAAAGTAAATTTTAAAAAATTTCTAAATTAAATTTACAATATATTAAATTATGCAGAAGCAAAAATTAGTCTACCAAATTCTTTATCCTTAAAAACACTCACCTATAAAGCAAGGAGAGAAATGTTTGTTCTGTGTGACAGTACAGGAATCATTAGCAGAGAATGATCACAGATAAGTTGGATTATGGGGGGGGGGGGAAGAGTGCAATTGTTAGAGAGAAAAGAATGAGTTAAGTTCAGAAAAGATTAATACAACTTAAGATGCTACATAGCCTCTATCAACTGGGGAGATGCACAATATATACAGAGCACAAATACATTAGAATCACGGTATACCTTTAAAGCTATGGTCACAAGCCATGAATGCATATATACCATTAAGAAAATATAGCACAAAGAGAATGCAAAAATGAATAAATAAGGAAAAAGTTATTTAATAGAGGAGAAAAAGTTGGCATGGGAAAAATAGAGCAATAAAAAGTACTGAAGCCTATAACAGCTGCAATCTGATCTGTAATAGTACTGCAGAAAAAGTTAGGGTGGAAAAGAAATTATCAGAAATTACTGACAAAGAATGGGGACAAGGTGTTTTTCATGTATCTGAATACAACGAAAAGAGTGAATCAGATTGGACAGTTATACTGTATAATGAATGTGAAAAAGTTTTAGATGGCCCAGATTATGATACAGATGAACTGAAGAGGGTACTACCCATCATTATTTATAGATGAAAGACCTTTCGTGGTGTGGAGGAACTGTTATTGAAGTTGGAAACCATGAAATTAGCGATGTTTAAATTTCAAAAGATTTATTAGAAAAACTTTAAGGCATAATGGTGAGTAAGGATCCTAGAGTTGATACCATATACCAAGCAATTTTGAGGGAGGTTGCCAGAGAGTATACTGAACCAATAAAGTTAATTGTGAGAACACCATTGGACTTGGTACAGATTCCTTTGGAGAGGTGCAAATGAATTGCAAATACATAAGAGCAATTCTAAGTGTGAAGTGATAGAGTTCTAAGTGGTTGGTCTGACTTCACTGGTATGGAATATCATAGAAGCAACGATCACGGTTCCAAAACCATGATGTGTTTCTGAAGAAAACACATCGTGGTTTTGTAAAAGGAAAATCATGTTTAACAAACCTGGCTGACTATTTTGACAGTCAGTCATGGGATGGAAGTAAGAAATAATTTCAACATTGTTTACTTGGATTTCAGGAAGGTATTTTACTCAGTTCCATATTCATCGTGTACTTGTGGAGAAAAAGTATATTGGGTATATCTTCTGTATAGGTTCCATGAATACCAAGATCTATGAGAGGAACTGAACTGGATGCTCTATCAGATCCTCAGAAACAATCTGGGGATCTGATAGAGCATCAAGTATGCAAACACTGACTTCTGGATGTGAGGCCCTTCCACTAAAGACACGAGCCTTGCTGCAAATGGAGCAAGAACAATGCTGATAAAACTAAATGTGAACTTCATATAATATCGGTGTAAATGCACCATTGTTTACCCATAAGTTTAACTACATATGTAGTGTAACGGCATCACTCAGATTTTATCTCATATTGTGGCTACCTTCACAACGAAATACCAGATATTGCACTAATACATGGTATCTCGTTGTGAAGGTAGCCACAATATGAGAGAAAATCTAAACGATGCTGCTGCACTATGTATGTAGTTAAACTTATGGGTAAACCATGGTGCATTTACACCGATATTATATAGTTAATTTCAACCCATAAAATATTATGCCTTGAGCATTTAGTCATCAAAATATTATCATTGTGTACTTCCATGGCACATTCCAATTTTTCGCGAGTGAAACGGATGCATGTAGAATGTCTCTTTGGCTGTGGCAATTATAATGGAAGAAGACAAGTGAAATGATTCAAGCGAGGTAGTTCAAGGACTTTCTCAAGAGCTATTTTTCTTGGTAGAGATTCAAACTCACATGACTTGAACTGTAGGGTTTCATTACCCTATACTGAAGCAGGCACATGAAGTGCAAAACTTCAATATGTTATAATGGAGAAATTGTAATTATCTGTACATTATGTAAATAGTGGAGGGTGCCAGGAAAGCTGGCTGGGACTGCCGGTTTTCTGACAAAAGACCACGCAAAAAAACCCCCATCATAAATGTTCACACGAAAAATACCCACACAGAAAAAATTACACTCACAGAAGAATGCTCACATTATTTTTAATTTACAAAAAAATAAATTATTTCATATATCTACATCCTTCCTAAAAGGAGGCCTCCAGACCTGTACACAATACTCAAGGCATGGCCTGACCATTGCCTTATACAGAGGAACCATCACCTCCCTTTCTCGGGTAGCAAAATTCCTATATCATTGACAAAACCCCATGACCTGCCCTGACAGCCTGTCTGCATTGCTCAGAAAACTTCATATCTCACTGAACAATTACTTCCAGGTCTTTTTCATTTTCTACCACCTTAAGTGTAGTACCACACAGTTGGTACGTTTCTCTGGGGTTACTTCTACCCATGTGCAGTACTTAGCATTTGTCAAGGTTAAACTTCAGTTGCCACTTCTTCTCAGCCCATCTGCCCAAATTTTCTAGATCCTGTTGCAGTAGCACACTGCCATTACTGTCATTAACAACCCTGCCAACCTTTGTATCATCTGCAAACTTCGACACTAAGCCTGATATACCTTCATCAATATCACTGATAAACATACAAAACAACAGCGGACCCAACAACGAACCCTGTGGGACTCCACTAATAACATTAGTCCACGAAGAGCAGCACCCGTTGATTACCACACTCTGTCTTCTCCCACTCAACCATCCTTTTATCCATTGTAGCAACTTACACTTAACCATTCTGCTCCAATTTGTACAGTAGTCTTCCATGCACAACAGTGTCAAAAGCTTTCCTGAAATCAAAGTATATGATATCAAAATTATTTTTTTGCATCCAGTTCCTTTGTAATCACATCATAATAACCAATTGAGACTTTCCCTTAACAAACCCATGCTGTGTCTGAATTATTGCTGCAGTCTTGTCTAGATGATCCTGCAATGCATCGTTAACCAGTGACTCCATTATTTTGTCCAGAACAGAAGTTAAACTAACTTAACAAACTGTGTAGTACCACACAGTTGGTACTACACAAACTAACTGATCTGTAATTACTCGTGTCACCCTTTGATCCCCTTTGTGAATTGGGGACGCATTTGCACATCTCCAGTCCGTGGGGACCTCCCCTTAGTCCAAGGATGCTCTCATAATTATGGCTAAGGGTTTGCTTACTTCCTTTAATATAACTGGATAGATCCCATCCACCCCAGGTGCCTTTCTTATGTTTAACTTCAACGAATTCTCCTCCACTTTGCCCTCAGTTATTACAAAATCATTAAGCACCCTGCTACAATTTGATAACCTTCTGGCACTTTCAAACCTTAATAACTCCTCATGTGTGAATGTAGATACAAAAAACTCATTCAGTTTGTTTGCTATCTGAGCAGGATGATCAACAGTCGACCCATTGATATCAAGTGGGCCAATCAGATTCATCCCGTTTATATAAGTAAAGAAATCCTTTCTGTTTTTCTTAGCATACCTTGCCAAAGATTTCCCATAATCTGCCTTCGCCTGCCTAACCTCCTTTGTGACTTGATTGCAGATTAGCTTACATCTGCCATAAGCTTCTGTGTCGCCTGATAATTTATATGCATCCCATGCATTTTTCTTCTCTGTCATGAGTCTCATTAGTTCAATTGATAACCATTTAGGCCTAAACCTTGAACAATATTTCTTAATAGGTATGAAACTTTTAGTAGCTTTCATGATTAATTCCTTGAATGCTTCCTACTTAGAATTTGCTGTTGGTAACATCATCAGTTATGTACTGGCCCATATGCCCAAACATTCATCCCTTGCGAGAAATCTTCTCAATCACAGAAAAGACAGTCATTTGCCTAATCCAACAACAATAAATTTTGACATTCCTGAGAAGTACCATCAACTGATACTTCGTGATTCAGGCGTGGATGATCCAGACAGAATTCTGGCTTGATGATAAAGAACTCTTGGTTGAATTGAACAAAGATACAATTTACGGAGATGGCACCTTTGAGAAGGTTCCAAACATATTTTACCAACTACATACATGGCATGTCAAGGTAGGTAAACTCATATCTGCCACGTATTTACATTTTGTTACAAAAAAAGAACTTAGATACTTATAATAGAATGTTTGAAATCATGAAGCTGTTGGTTCCAAATCTGGTGCCTCAAAAGGTTTTATTGGATTTTGAGAAGGCTTGCATGAATGCAGTGAGGATTGCCTTTCCACACGCTGAGGTCAAAGGGTGCTATTTCCATCTGTGTCAGTCTCATCGGGAAACTCAGCAATGTTGGCATGAAGACTGAATTTATAACTGATATAAATATAAAACTTAAGCTGAAGTCTCTTGCTGCATTAACCTTTGTCCCAGTCCATGATGTGAGGTATCTGCTTGCCGCCACATTTCCAGATGAAGATAGCTATAATGAGGTGCTGACGTACTTCCTTTTCCACATACACTGAGGGTGTAGCAGGTAGAGATCCCCAGTTTCCAATAAGAATATGGAATCATCATGATGCAGCTCTTGAATGGTCGCCTAAAACTACAAACTGCTGTGAGGGATTTCACAATGCACTTAATTTCCTATTCCACTGCAGTCATCCCAGTGTGTGGTTTTTGTTTGATGGACTGAAGAGGGACCTGGCTTGCCACAGACTGACACTGGCTAATGCACAAGCAGGTTGTCTAGAGGTGAAAAAGGGAAGATATGATGCTCATATTCTTGCACAAAAGTGCAAACTGCATGACTTGGTTGCCACTTTTGTGCAAGAATATGAGCAGGTAGAAGACAAACTGAAATACTTGCAGAGATTGGCTAACTTACAGTAATGAAAATTCTATTGAAATCCTTAACAAATAAATAAATCACTAAAATATGTCTGAATTAGTTGATTGTTGATAAAAAACCAAAAAAGTGTTGACTGTTCACTTTGTAAGACAGAGGAAAAAATTATTTTTATAAATAAAATATTACTATAAAATATTCTATTTTATATTAAAATCAAAAGTTATATTAAAATACATCATACAGAAATCAAATATATAAATAAATTCAACATTTTGTTGCATTTTAAAATATTAAATAATTTGTTTTTTGTTAACTAAAAATAATGTGAGCATTCTTCTTGTGTGAGCAATTTTTTCCGCATGGGTATTTTTCATGTGAGCATTTATGACAGTAGGGTTTTTCTGTGCGGAATTTTTGTGTGGGCTTTTTTCATGTGGGCATTTATCTGGTCCCGGGGACCACCTAGTACAATAAAAAAAATAAATTTACACATAAGAGGCTGGTTGATAAGCTGGGATATTATTATTAATAGTGGCATACAATGCAAGAAAGCAAAATTATTTTGCTTTCTGGCTTGCATCATAAGCCACTGCTGTCCACAACAACAAAACATGGAAGTACGTTCCAACAATCAATCAATTGCTGGCTAAAGGCAAACCTCTGCACATCTATTCTGCAACAATCCAAACTCAATTTTAATTTATGTCCCCTTGTGTGTAGTCTGAGCAAGAGGAAGAATGCCATCAGCATGGAGCTTACTCAATCCATTCAAAACCTTCTAAAGACCTCGATCAAATCACCTGCAGGTGTCTAAGTCTCCAGTTGCTGCAATTTGCAGAACTAAAGCCTTTCTTGGAAACAGCACCCCTTTTGTTCCCTTCAACCTTATTGCCCTTCTCTGCATCCATTCAATGCATCTACATCCTTCCTAAAATAAGGGCTCCAGACCTGTATACAGTACTCAAGGTGTGGCCTACCCATTTCCTTGTACAATGGGATAACCACCTCTTTATTCCTGCTAGCAAAGTGCCTATATATTATAGACAAAACCCTATGAGCTGTCCTGGCAACATGTCTGCACTGTTCAGAGTACTTCATATTTGGCTGCCCAATTAACCCCAAGTCTTTTTCATTTTAATTGTTGAATTTTGAATCCTACTACTCAGTACAATTTTTACAAATTTTTGAATGCTACTACTCAGTACAATTTTAATTGAACTGAGTAGTAGCATTCAAAACACCAATTCTTAAAAGGCGCCTCCGTAGCCAGGTGGGCAGGAGCAGCAGTGCGTAGCACATGCTTCTCGATTAGACCAGGGTTCAAGCCCATGACCACCAAATACAAAGGATGCAGAAAGGCCAGGGAATGACCACAGCACATCCCCGGAGTAATATTTTTTTTTTTTTTTTTTATGTGAACCCCAAACACGAGAGGTATTAGAACCTATAGTACTTAGTACCGTGCTTGGGTTAAAAAAAAAAGTACCGGCATCCCCCTTCCCCCATACTTCTCCGTTGAAGGAGAAGTATGGGGGAAGGGGGATGCCGGAAACTTTGCTCTAGAGACTAAACATGGGTTTCACCACTTCAAGCCTCTAATAAGCAAAGTGATGGTATTTCACCGGTTGATGAAAGTCATCTACCACCTACATGGCCTTAGTTGCTAATGCTCCTAAAAACCAAATAACAAACAATTCTTTAAAAAATATATTTCAAATAGTTATCTGTCAACCTTGAGCAATTTTTTGACTTAATATATTTTATTCTGGAGAATGTCTATTTACAAATATAAGTGCTTCCAAATATGGAGGAAAATTGCATCAAATGCATCCTTGCAAAATTCTTAATATTGCTGTAATTACTTTCTGGCAAAAAAGAATAAAACATAATTAAACTTTCGTTTTGAAATATTTTTTTAAGTGTAACATCAATTTGCAGATCTTTAAACTCTACTTGCATATTAGCATTAACATCATCAACAGAACACAAAAATGATTTTGAAACACAATTTTTGTCAACACAAAGTTTGGCACAAAAACTAAATTCAGTCAACATATTTTTCTGCAGTCACAGCATGGAAAATGTGAGAAAATATTTTGTTTTTGAAAAGTTCCAGTTTTATTTGGAATGACTTAAGATCAGAAAATGGTTTGTGAACAAATTTTCCATTTTGAAAATTGAGATGTTCAGTTACATCGGTTAAAATGCAAGCTTTCACAACCAAGCCAGATCAGAAATTTCTGGTATAGGTTTAAGTTTTTTTTTTTCATAAACATGCCAACTTTGTTTCAGAGCTCAAAAAAAGAGTTTCAACACTTTGCCTCAACTTAACCACCGTACTTTGGTATGGTACTGCATATCATCGAATTCAGATCTGATAACTTTTAGACTATGATTCAGTCCATTTTTCCTTATATAGTTTACTGTAGAAACGACATATTCCTTATATAATTTACTGCAGAAATGACATATTCCTTATATAACTTACTGTAGAAATTTACTGTTTTGTAGAAGTTTCCTTATATAATTTACTACAGAAATTTACTGTTAAGTCTGTAATGTCTACTACAGTAGACATTACAGACTTGAAATCAAGGACTTTTCCACATAGTGACTGTTGATGAATAATGCAATGTAACTGCATTGGTTTCTGGATCCTTTTACTTTCAAATAATTTAATGACGCATCCAATCAATCCAACATTAGTACCGACCATATATTTCAACACATTATCTGTAGTCACACAAGCAAGCATATCTGAATTCAATTCTAGTTCATCCATTGTTTCAGATACACACAAAATATATTTTCACTGAGTCTCTTTTAAACTCTTTAATACAGCTAATTCTTCGGTCACTTCAAAATTCTGATTAATTCCATGAATGAAAATAGGCAACTGGGCAGTATGGCTCACATCTTTGCTTTCATCAATTGCCAGCAAAAAATTTGTAAAATTGCTTGCCTTTTCTTTATGCTGAAAACTTGTATCTAATCCAAATCCTCAACTCTCCTAGTAATTGTACTTAAAAGATAAGCAAATTCCCACCGAGTCATATCATACCTCTTTAGCCATTGCTAGCACACTCCATCAGTAAATCATCTGCCATCTATGCCGATTATTTTAGCAACACGGTAACTGACTCTGACTGTGTCAATATTTTGATATTTGAAATATTTTTAAAATGTTCTGTTGATTTTCCAAGCTCTTTCTTTAAGTGATTCCTCACATAATTCTCCTTGAAATTTGTTTTACTTCTCACTATGTTTTGTAGTATAATGTCTTTTCAAATTGTACTCTTTAAACACTGCCACAGATTCTTTACAAATAAGAAACAAACACTTGCCTTTGTGTTGCACTAAAAAATAATTAATCATCCATTGTTCAATGAAGGCTCAGCATTCACTATCTACTTTTCTCTTTTTTGACATCTTCATTAAAATATGGGTCTACAAAAATGAATTTAAAATTAGAAGTTAATTTTAATTTCAAATAATTTTAATAAACTTTTAACAAAACATTATGAATTTATGTACCTTTATTTTGTGGCTGCAGCACAACAGTAACAATCATCTGCTACTGCAGAAACAATAGTAGCACAAGTATAAAACTAGAGTATGTAAACATAAGCGTGTTAGTATCACGTCAGACAAGGCCTTACTGCCACACTACCTATTTCATCACACTATGGCTGTGTCAAAAATTTCTTAATGCTTGGTATGTCGTGAAAGATGTAGAAACCTCCCATCGGGTGGAATGAAGGTGAGGAATCATCATTGTCGATGAAGGATGCCATGAGAGAAAAAGATGTGGGAAAGTAAGGTTCATGTGTAGCAGAATTAGTTCATTTCATATTATGCTGCATTTCAAAAGCAGCTATGTACTTCCAGCGTTGTTATTGCCAAAGTTTTCTGGAAAAGCATTATTGTTTTAAAATACAAAATTAAACCTGAATTGTAGGTTTAAAAATATGTTGGTTCACAAATTCAATACAAATAGAAAAGAATTTGGCAAATTCTACCACTTATAAAGGGATGTAAGAATTTATCCTGATAAAACTTCCAAAATGCCAGAAGATAACTAGAATCACTTTCAATCATCTGTTGAAGTCATAAATTTTGTTGAATTGTTGCAATATATATATATATACTTATGCATCTGTGGGCCGGATCTAGCCAGCAGGCTGTAGTTTGGGGACCCCAGTCTTTATGGAAAACACTTTTTGAGTAATGAAAAGCTGATAAAGAGGGTTACAAGCTGGATTCAATAGCAGGATCTATCCTTTTATCATAGTGCATAAGTAAATTGAAAAGAACAAGGGCAAAAATGTATAGCTAAACAAGATAGATATATAGAATAATGTATACATGTTTCCAATGTTTATTTAATAAGTGATATAAATTTCGACCTTGTATTATCTGTTATCCTAATACTTTTATGGACAAAGAGCTCATTACCTATGGACCAACCCTTGCAATTCAGAACAAACCACTAGACAATGAATAATGACAATGATGGTGTGATAAATTGTCCAAGGCTAAGTCATTAGTACTAATAACAAAAAAAAAAAAAATCTGAAGTCATTAAAAGATAGCAAAAGTAGAATCATTAGTGCAAAAATCAAACTATTAACATATTTGCAAAAACATATGTTTTTGCAAATAAAAAAAATAAAATGATGTTTTTGCAAACATAAAAACATGAGCAGAGCCACCTGTCAGCTTTAAAGAATATAAGCAAATTCAATAGATCCATAACTGAAAAACAATAACGTGCCTGCTTATTTGAAAAATAGGCACAAACTTTGCTAAAAGTCAAAAGAAAACTAAACTTATCAGAAAACCAGAAGATGCCACCAAATTATCAAAAAACTTCTGACTAAACAATAAGGCTTGGTAAGCATATACTACTAATCTTGATTTACTGCACCACTCAATAAATCAACATTAATTAATAACAGTAACTCACCTCACCAGTGGTGTATTCAAGACAGAATGCACCGGAATGACGTTCCGGTACTTTTTTCTAAATGTCATTATAGAAAATCATTAAATTTACACACCTAATATTACGAAACAATGGCGTAATCAAAGGGGAGGGAGAAATATCTATTTTATCCATTGCTACTAAAAATATATATTAATAGTAATCTTTAAAATTAATAGATTTCTTTAAAAATTTATTTAAAAACAAAAATATAAATTTTGCAATGAAACTTAAACGTTTCGTACTAAAGTACACGTTATATAAAGAGATCCAACGAATGAGATATACTGCAATGCGTGTGAACACTGCATTTTGATTCGCCATGAGCTGAAAGCTAGAACTGGTTGTTCTATGCGCCATGAGTCTGAAGTCTGATTCAGTTACTGTACTGTCGATGTGGCGTTATCATATAGTCTTCTGGACAACGAGCGTTCCGGTACTATTTTTTTTAGCAACACACCCCCTGCACCTCACCACTGTTAATGAATCCTAGAATCCTTCCTTACTAGCTTCTCTGGAGATAAAAGGAAAAGAGCCATTTCCTTTGTGAATTATTAGCATTAAGAGTTAACTACTTATTAATACACTATCACACTGCAATTATTACCTTTATTAACAGCAACATGTTCTGAACCATCAGTCCCATGATATAGATTCCTGAACTGGATGTTGTTAACACTCGTGCTCTATGATTAAATTTCAGTTATAACTACTCCTCCCAATAAACAAACTGTCCAGGAAAGTGAAGAGTGATGACCTCATGAAAGAGAAAATGACTCCAATTTGTCAATAAGAGGGTAACCTTAGCCTTTAGAGATTAAAATCATATAAACTGATTTTAATCCCTTCTCATAAATTTGACTGTAGACTATCATTCTCAGATAGCTGCCAAACTAAATGGGTATTTTGCATCTACATTCACACATGAGGAGTTATTCATGGAGGAGAAGGCTAGATGTTTATCAAACTCTAACAGGGAGTTAAAATTTTGTAATAAGCGGAGGAGAAATTGTTGAAGTTAAACATAAGAAAGGCACCTGGAGTAGATGGGATCTATCCGGTTATATTAAAGGAGGTAGCAAAGGAAGTAAGCAAACCCTTAGCCATAATTATGAGATCATTCTTGGACTCATGGGAAGTTCCCACAGACTGGAGAGGTGCAAATGTATCTTCAATTCACAAAGGAGATCAAAGAGTGACACGAGTAATTACAGACCTGTTAGATTGACTTCTGTTCCAGGGAAAATAATGGAGTCACTGGTTAAAGAAGCATTGCAGGATCATCGAGACAAGACAGCAGCAGTAATAATTCAGACACAGCATGAGTTTGTCAAGGTGAAGCCCTGACCAATTTGATTGGATAGATGTGGTCACAAAGGAACTGGATGCAAAATTTTTTTATATCATATACAGTGGAACTTCTCTATTATGAACTTCTATTTAACGAATTTCTCTCTATTACGAATTTTTTCGCAAAACACTGCACCTTGAAACGAAATTACATGTAAAATTAACCCCATATAACGAAGTGTTAGTCTCTCCACAACGAATTTTTAAAAAAATTAGTAAAAGCATTTTTGAAGATTTTCAATCATTTACTGCTAAACAGACGCTCAAATATACTGCCTCTTTCTTTCCGAAATTGCGCATTAGCATCTGGAATTAAATAATCATCCTTTTAGTGAACACGTGTGGCCATTGACACCCGTAGGAGGGTTTTTGTTACAGTTATTAAACCAAATAGGTGTTCTTAAAAGTGGTTGTAAACTTTACAATAAATAGGGTAGATTTTTAAATTTGTAAATAAATAGGGTAGATTTGTAAATAGGGTAGATTTGTCACTCGGTAGGCGTTACTAAAAACCGACCATAGTCGGTTTTTAGTAACGCCTACTGAGTGACATTCGCTTCTCACCACAATTGTACCACATGACCTTCATGTCAATCATTATATGATATGTCCATTCTCGTCTAACTGGACTCCCAGTAGATAGTTTTCATTTTTTTTTTTTTTTTTTTATTTCTTTCATCATCAATCACAGGCTATATGCTCTTGTATTTTTTTTTTTTTTTTTCCTGAAAAGCAACATACAGCATACATTAATCATAAATTTTCTTTCGTGTATATATGAATGAAATATAGCAGAATAAAAGAAATTCACAAGGTCTTATCGTTCTTCAAAGGGAGTGATACTGTTGAATTGGCAAGCGAAGTCATTGAGTAGGCAGTACTAACAATTCACTATATGGCCAGCGCAGCGAAGTTTGCGGTGTATGTATCGGCAAGAGCTGCAGTCCAGTAATTTTTACAATTGCGAAAACAATGTCGAAGAGAAAGTGTTCAAGTATTAATGATAAAGCAAAGATTAGTATTAGTAATGGCCACATGATGCAAGGAAGCCTATGGCTTATGCTGCACCAGGGTTTTAAGAAAAAAGATGTTGCGGAGAAATATGGCATATCTGCAAGCAGTTTATCTAAAATCGAAAATCAATTTTAAATGCAATTGTGAAGGAGGAGCAGACAAGAAGCGAATTAAGTTGTGTATATACAAAGATGTTGATAAAGCTGTTCTAAAATGGGTGCAAATGATACATGAAAAGAATATCCCAATATCGGGCCTAATAATTAAGCAACAAGCTCTGAAATTTTCACAGTGACTGTGCAAATACAGAATTTAATGAGAGCACTGGGTGGCTAAATAAATTTAAGAAGTGCCACAGAATTGTGGAAAAGGTTATTTGTGGAGAAAGTGTTAATGTAAGCGGAGAAAATGTTAATGTAATGTAAGAAGATTGCAATAGTTGGAGGAACAATACCTTAAAGAAGATTTTGGAAGAATGAGCGTAAGGATGTTTTTAATGCTGATGAAATGGGTTTATTCTTTAAATGTTTACTGAATAGAACATTGCTTTTAAGGATGATAAATGTTTTGACGGAAAACAAAGCAAAGAAAGAATCACTGTGCTAGTTAAAGAAAGAGAATGAAAGGGACTTGGGGGTGGTTGTGCAGGCAGATATGAAGTTCTCTGAGCAGTGCAGACGGGCTGCAAGAGTAGCTCATGGAGTATTGTCAATGATATACAGGAATTTTTCCAGCAGGGATAAGGAGGTGATTATTCCCTTGTATAAGGCAATGGTCAGGCCACACCTAGAGTACTGTATACAGGTCTGGAGGCCTCATTTCAAGAAGGATGTAGAGCTGCTGGAACAAGTACAGAGAAGGGCAACAAGATTAGTGAATAGAACAAAGGGGTGCTCTTACGAAGAAAGGCTTAAGTTTTGCAAATTACAGTGTCTGGAGACTAGGCACCAGCGAGGTGATCTGATAGAGGTGTATAAAGCCTTGAATGGTTTGAGCATGCTCAATGCTGATGGGATTCTTCCTCTCGCTCAGAATAATCACCTGAGAGGGCATAAATTCAAGTTGAGGAAAGACAGATGTAGGATAGACGTGCGGAAATTTGCCTTTAGCCAGCGGGTGGTTGGTTGGTGGAACAGACTTCCATCCCTTGTAGTGGAGGTTGATAGCCTAAATAAGTTTAAGGCTCAGCTGGACAGGTATTTTGAACGAACAGAGGGGTGAAGTGGAAGTGGGTTTTTTTTTTTTTTTTTTTTTTTTGGCTGATGCTGCACAAGCTTGCTTTCTTGCATCAAATGCCTCTACTAATGCTAAAGCACAGTGATACAGGAAGTAAAAAATTAATAAGACTTTTAGTCATCGGAATATCAAAACCCCAAGATGTTTTAGAGGCACAAAATCTTTGGAAGTTAACTACATCGTTTAATAAAAAAGCATGGATGACAAGTGATATTTTTGAAGAATGGATATTAAAACTAGACAAGCGTATAACAAAAGAAAAAAGGAAAATCGTGTTGGTAACTGACAACTGTCCGGCACATCCTGCCAGTATTTCTGCCAAACTTAAGTGTGAAGTTGTTTTTACCACCAAATGTAATGTCAAAACTCCAGCCAATGGACCAGGGCATTATTAAAAATTTTAAATTTCATTATCGTAAGAGAATAATAATGAAGATTGTCAATGCATTGTCAGAAAATAGAAACTTGGAGGTTACAATTAACTTTAGAGATTGCATCTCTGAACTGGCAAAAGTAAAAGTTGGACAAATGATGTCACTGAATACACTATTCAAAATTGTTTTTCGAAAGCGAGATTTGCATTGAATACAGAAGGGGAACAACGACTGGACAAACAAGATGAACTGCCCCTTTCACAACTGAAAAACTTTTGGACATTATTAGAATAGTCTGGAAACATTGAAAATGAAATAACACTGGATAGTTATGTTTATGTAGATCACAGCAGAACATCCAAATGAAGATGAAATACTGCTGAACAGTGTTAAATGTGACCATGATCACGAAGAAATTAACGATGACGCATCAGAACAACCCGTAGAAAAGCCAACTAGCAAAGATATGATTAATGCTTGATTAATGGTTCGTATGGGTCTACAGTTTTGTGAAAATGTTCCTGATAATGTTTTTAATGCTCTGGACAAATATGAGGTTTTCTTTGAGAATCACACAATTTTTTAATTGTACTGTGCAAACGAAAATTACAGATTTTTTTAATTTGTGATACTTAGCGGAGAAAATTGTGTAAACGTAATTTAAATAAGTATGTTTTTGAAATAAAATACATTAAAAATAAATGTAGATTCGTTTTCATTTTCTAATTAGATAACAATTTCTAATAAAAAAGATATTCTCCACATAACAAAATTTCTCTATAACGAATTTTTTCACTGGATTTATCGAATTCGTTATAGGGAAGTTCGACTGTACTTGAATTTCAGAAAAGCTTTTGATACTGTTGCACATGGAAGACTACTGTACAAATTGCAGCAGTATGGCATTAAGGGCAAGTTGCTGCAATGGATAAAAGGATGGTTGAGTGGGAGAAGACAGAGAGTAATAATCAATGGGTACTGCTCTACATGGACTAATGTTATTAGTGGAGTCCCTAAGGCTCGGTGTTGGGCCCATTGTTGTTTTATATATTTATCAATGATACTGATAAAGGTATATCAAGTGAATTTAAAAGTTTGCAGATGATAAAGGTTGGCAAGGTTGTTAATAACAGTAATGACTGTATGCTGCTGCAACAGGATCTGGAAAAGTTGGGTAGATGGGCTGAGAAGTGACAACTGAAGTTTAACATTGACAAATGCAAAGTACTGCATATTGGTAGAAGTAACCCCAGAGAAATGTACCAACTATGTGGTGTTACACTCTGGGTAGTGGAGAATGAAAGACACCTAGGGGTAGTTGTGCAGTCAGATATGAAGATTTCTGATCAGTGCAGACAGGTTGCCAGAGTAGGTCATGGGTCTTGTCATTGATAAACAGGAATTTTGCAAGCAGGGATAAGAAGGTGATTATCCCCTTGTATAAGGCAATGGTCAGGACACACCTTGGGTACTGCATACAGGTCTGGAAGCCTCATTTTAGGAAGGATGTAGAGTTGCTAGAATGAATACAGAGACAGGCAACAAGACTGGTGAATGGAACAAAGGGGTGCTCTTATGAAGAAAGGCTGAAGTTCTGCAAATTGAAGCTTCTGGAGACTAGGCACCTGTGAGGCAATCTGATTGAAGTGTATAAGGCCTTGAGTGGATTGAACAGGTTCAATGCTGATGGGATTCTTCCTCTTGCTCAGATTACAAACTTGAGGGGGCATAGATTCAAACTGAGGAAAGACAGTTATAGAAGAGATGTGCAGAAGTTTGCCTTTAGCCAGCAGGTAGTTGATTGCTGGAACAAACTTCCATTTGTTGTTGTGGAAGTTGATAGCTTAAATAAATTCAGAACTAGAGAAACATTTGGAATGAATGGACCAGTGAAATGGGAAGGTTTTTTTTTTGGCTGATGCAGTATAAGCTTGCTTTCTTGCATCATGTGCCTTTACTAATGCTAATGCATGATACAGGAGACTCTCGATTTACCGGGATCGGATTAACCGGACACACTTGAAGACTCCAAATTAAAAAAAAAAAAAAAAAAAAAAATCAACCAGATATCATAAAATTCAAGTAATAACTAGAATAGGTATAAACAGATATTTTGCAAGTCTTGAATAAGCGACATTATAAGTCGTCATTGGGAGATTAGTGTACCTATTATCTTGCAACCCTGCTGTCTTCACACACTCGGCTCAAAAAAAAAAAAAAAAAGAGAAAAAATGTTTAGTTTTTTTAGCGCGTTGATTGTTGTGTTCTGTCGCACCACAAAAAGACAAATTTTGTTTTGTTATTTATGTCAGGAATGTCAATTTTTTTTTATGGTAAATATATTTATTTTTATTTTTGTGTTTAGAAATCGTGAAAATGATGGGTAAACGCAAAAGAGTTGCGCTTTCAGTTAAACAAAGACTTGAAATTATTCAAAAGTTTGAAAACAATACATCCATTAAATCTCTAATGAACCATTATAATGTTGGTGACTAAACCATACGCGACATTGTAAAAAATAAAGGGAAGCTATTCGATTTAAAATCGACATCACAAAAAATAAAGAAAAGCATTGTAGTGGACACACAAGTAGTAACGTGGTAAGTTTTTTATCTATTGCCATATTTTTTTACGTAGGTTGCTGAACATTTTTCGATATGTAAGTCCTCGACTTACACAACTACGGATTTACATAAATTTGTTTTCACTCAATGTTTTTTTTTTTTTTTTTAGGATTGTAAAATTTAAAACAACAAAACAAACAATAAGCAATCAATAACGACGATCACGGCATGCACAAATTGCACAAGTGAGATCGGAGTAACAAGCAAAAAAGAGGATTCTTACAATTATTTATGGTTTTTTTATATATGACTGAAGATTTCAGTGAAGGGGACACACATTTCACCATAATAACGTAAAAACCCACAGAATTCCAGCTATCAGTATCATCGCAAATGCAAGAACATAGAGGTTACTACCCATTTATAATGAATTGCACTAACAAAAATGCTCAGTAACCCAGAACATGCAAATTGTTTTTATTTTTTCATGCAGTGACCTCAAGAAATGTGCTTTAGCAAAATGTCAGCTTGTGTGGGGTGATAAGTGAGTTTTCGCCTGAACTGTGAAATTCTTTACAGAAAATTTAATTTTGACCATTATCATGGTGCTGACTAAGAGAATAAGTGACAGCGCTACTAGTACATCTACCAACAAAAGGAAAGATGGATTTGGATCAGAAAATTAAACTAATAAGAATGTATGAAAATGGTCAAACATTAACAAGTATCGCGATGAATTCAGATTTGTCAATAATAATATAGTAGCAAAATGTTACTAGTCATTCGCGAGTTACGTAAAACTCGACAAAGTAAGAAATCCTGGAACGTATCTCTTGCATATGTCAGGGGCTGCTGTATTTTTGGATTAACCGGGAAATCGATTATCCGGGATTTGTTTTTTTACATGTATCCCGGAAAATCGAGAGTCTACTGTATAATGTAGAGCTGTGACAGAACAAGAGAGGCTCAGTGAGAAAGATGCCAAGACTCTTCTTCAAAAATAATTTTTGAAAGAAATCTCATTCACAGAGGTAGTACAAGAACGAGTCTGCTGACGAGGCTACTAGTGACGGTCGTGTTCCAAGCCGCTAAGTGGATTTTTCTTATTTATTGATTTGAAATTATTATTTTTCTAAAACTTTTGATTTAAATTTAGTAGTATAACATTATTTTGTGATTTTTTGATTAATTTGGTGTATTTATTCTTTACTCAGCCTTGTAAAAGTATCGGTAAGGGTTTCCACGTGTTCGTAACTACCGCTACCGTTATTAACTTTCCTGCCATTGTGATACCGTACTAGATATACCGTAGGTTATATACCGTACTAGATAGCATTAGTTGAACTTCGTTAGCAGTTAAATTGTACGTTTAAATAAATACATATAACGACTTAGATTACAAACGTAATATAATTAATAACATAACATAATTAATTAATAAATTAATAGAATCATGACTCAGACCAGAGCAGCAAAGCAAAAGGCTCAAGCTAATGGAAGTGCTGTGGCTCAGAGCAGAACTGAGGGGGGCAGTTGTCCTCTGACTCACAGCCTTATAAAATGCACTGTTTGCTTGATGTTTGCAGAGCAATCGGGTACGGGACATGATACTGCCAAGGGGGGATGTCTTTGTGTGTGCGCGATGCAAGGAGTGTATCGATATCAGGCAACAACTCGGCGTTCTTTTGGGCCTATATGAGAGCTTGAAGGACAGGGTGGATGCCCTCGAAGAAACTAAATTGAGGAGCCCATCAAGCTCTCAGCTGCCCACATCAACGCCAGAGCTTGCATTTGGGCATCGCGTGACACAGAGACAACCCCCAAGGCAGAATGCGCTGGTCCCGAAGGAACTAGTAGTTGTTGGTGACTCTATTGTCAGGGAAACGGGGAACATGCTTTGTAAAAAAGATAGGTGGAACAGGACCAGGGTATGTCTGCCAGGGGCAAAGGTTGATGACGTTGTAGAGCGAATATCATCTTTTAAGGGCACAAAAGGTGATATAGTTGTACACGTTGGAACTAATAATATTAAGAGTAGGAGACCGGCAGAATTACTTAACAAGTACAGGTCACTGTTGAACAAAAGCCGAGAATTAGGGTTGAATTTGAAAGTGTCTGCAATTCTGCCCAGACACGATAGGAGGGAGTATATGATGAGAGCCTTGTCGATCAATTCGGCCCTGGAAAGATTGTGCAAGGCTCAAGGGGTAGAATTTTTTTCAGCCTGGACTGTACTTGTTAACAGGAGAGATTGCTTCTACAGGGATGGGATACACTTAAATAGAAAGGGTGCAAGAATATTTGCTGATGCTATCGAGGCAGTGTTAGGTGGGTCGGAAAACTGCTAGCTTGGGGGGAGACAAAGACCAATAGATTGACAGTAGCCACTGGCAGAGGTGAAAGAGATTCTTGCACTGCTTCTATTAGAATGAGCAGAAGCCTGAAAAACAAGATGCATGGTATTTCAGAGACTGCTGGGAGCCATTGTGGTACAAGTAAACACATGGGTTGTGTTAGGGTAGCTAAGAATAGAAACAGGTGCAGGTATACTTGCGTGTACACCAATGCTAGGAGTTTAGTAAATAAATTTGATGAATTTGAGGTATTGCTCAAAACATCGAAGGCAGATATTGTTGGGATATCAGAGACGTGGTGTCACACAGATATAAGGGATGCGGAACTGCAATTTGGTGAGTACAACGTCTACAGAAAGGATAGACAGGATAGGAAGGGGGGAGGTGTTATGCTATTAGTTAAGAAACACATAAAAACCAAGGAAGTGAAGCCAGTCGACATCGCTGGACAGTGCAGTGTGGAGTCAGTTTGGTGTGACATAAACATTGGGAGATCAAAATTGAGAGTAGGAGTGTGCTATAGGCCTAATGACCATGATGAGTATAATAAGGAACTGTACAGGGAAATAGAATGGGCCAGTAAATCAGAGTGTCTTATAATGGGAGATTTTAATTTCCCAGATATTGACTGGAATTTGGGGGCTGGATACTCACACACTAGCAGGGCTTTTGTGGATTTATTGGATGATTGTTTTCTACATCAGCATGTTCGGGAGGCAACTAGAGGGAGCAATACTCTTGATTTGATTATCAGCAGTGATTCTTCATGCATTAAGAATCTGCAGATAAATGAACCACTAGGTGGCAGTGATCACAGTGTGCTGAAGTGGGATTTACTCAAAGAGGTAACTACCATTAGGGGTAAAGGGAAGGGTTATTGCTTCCGTAAAGGCGACTACGATGGACTGAGACAGTATTTAAATTCTATACAGTGGGACCAACTGATGATGTTACCAACAGCAAATTCAAAATGGGAAGCATTCAAAGAACTTATCTTGGAAGCTACTAGGCTTTACATACCAACTAAGAAATATTGTTCAAGGTTTAGGCCAAAATGGATGTCAGATGAACTAATGAGGCATATGGCAGAGAAGAAAAATGCATGGGATACTTACAAATTAACACATGACACAGAAGCCTATGATAGATACAAGTTGATATGCAACCAAGTTACAAAGGAAGTTAGGCAGGCGAAGGCAGATTACGAGAAATCCTTGGCAAGGGATGCAAAGAAAAACAGCAAAGAGTTCTTTACTTATGTAAACTCTAGAAGAAGAGGGATGAATCAGATTGGTCCTCTTGATATTGATGGGTCAAGTGTTGATGATCCTGCTCAGGTAGCTAACAAACTAAATGAATATTTTGCATCGACATTCACACATGAGGAGTTATTCAGCGAGGGGAATGCCAGAGGTGTATTCAACTCTAGCAGTAAGTTACAGAATCTTGAAATCACTGGGAGTAAAGTGGAGGAGAAACTGTTGAAGATAAACACAAGAAAGGCACCCGGGGTGGATGGGATCTATCCAGTTATATTAAAGGAGGCAGCAAAGGAAGTAAGCAAACCCTTAGCCATAATTATGAGAGCTTCCTTGGACTCAGGGGAGGTACCCATAGACTGGAAATGTGCAAATGTGATCCCAATTCACAAAGGAGGATCAAAGGCTGACACAAGTAATTATAGACCTGTGAGCTTAACTTCTGTTCCAGGAAAATTAATGGAGGCACTGGTTAAAGAAGCACTGCAGGATCATTTAGACAAGACTTCAGTTATAGCTCAGACACAGCATGGTTTTGTTAAGGGGAAGTCTTGCCTGACCAACTTGATTGGATACTATGATGCAGTCACAAAAGAACTGGATGCAGGGAATAACTTTGATATTATATACTTGGATCTTAGAAAGGCTTTTGATACTGTTGCACATGGAAGACTGCTACACAAATTGGAGCAGTGTGACATTGGAGGCAAATTACTGCTATGGATAAAGGGGTGGTTGAGGGGGAGAAGACAGAGAGTGGTAATCAATGGACACTGCTCATCGTGGACTGATGTTATTAGTGGAGTCCCTCAGGGCTCAGTGTTGGGTCCATTATTGTTTTCTGTATTTATAAATGATATTGATGATGGTATATCGGGATTAATGTCCAAGTTTGCAGACGATACAAAGGTTGGCAGGGTTGTCAAGGACACTACTGACACTATGCTGCTGCAACAGGATCTGGAAAGGTTGAGCAGATGGGCTGAGAGGTGGCAAATGAAGTTTAACATTGACAAATGTAAAGTACTACACATGGGAAACAGCAACCCCAGAGCAACGTATCAACTCTGTGGTACAACACTGACAGTGGTAGAGAATGAAAGGGACTTGGGGGTGGTTGTGCAGGCAGATATGAAGTTCTCTGAGCAGTGCAGATGGGCTGGAAGAGTAGCTCATGGAGTATTGTCAATGATATACAGGAATTTTTCCAGCAGGGATAAGGAGGTGATTATTCCATTGTATAAGGCGATGGTCAGGCCACACCTAGAGTACTCTATACAGGTCTGGAGGCCTCATTTCAAGAAGGATGTAGAGCTGCTGGAACGAGTACAGAGAAGGGCAACAAGATTAGTGAATGGAACAAAGGGGTGCTCTTACGAAGAACGGCTTAAGTTTTGCAAATTACAGTGTCTGGAGACTAGGCACCAGCGAGGTGATCTGATAGAGGTGTATAAAGCCTTGAATGGTTTAAGCATGCTCAATGCTGATGGGATTCTTCCTCTAGCTCAGAATAATCACCTGAGAGGGCATAAATTCAAATTGAGGAAAGACAGATGTAGGATAGACGTGCGGAAATTTGCCTTTAGCCAGCGGGTGGTTGGTTGGTGGAACAGACTTCCATCCCTTGTGGTGGAGGTTGATAGCCTAAATAAGTTTAAGGCTCAGCTGGACAGGTATTTTGAACGAACGGAGGGGTGAAGTGGAAGTGGTTTTTTTTTTTTTTTTTTTTTTTGGCTGATGCTGCATAAGCTTGCTTTCTTGCATGAAATGCCTCTACTAATGCTAATGCTAATACAATGTAGAAGAATTATATCAACGTAGACATGATGAATTCCATACTATAACTCATTAGGACATTAATAAGGCAAATAAGAAAAAAAAACACTGCAATTTGCCAAAAACAATACTGGGAATGGCAAATTTTTAACAATGACTTTACAAGGAGTGCACAAGATGACTTAGCTAAGAATACATCAAACATACCTGGGCAAGATTAAGATGCAAATGGCCAACTCTCTCAAGAAACTGTTTCTGCTTATGGAATGGCAGTATACTGAAGTTAATCTCATGGGTGTGAGTAAGAGAACATTTTAGAATTAGAGCTAAAGTTCACTGTAAATAAGAATTGATTCCCATTAACTGATTACACAGAAGATTGGGGGGGGGGGGAGTCTACATTTTGTATAATATGGCTAAGCACAGAACTAATCTTATATTACAGATGAGTGCAGCACTTAGAAATTATAATCATACAGAATTGGATTGTATGAACCAGAACTGTAATGCTCAAAACATTCTACATTTATTATCAATATTTGTAAAATAACAAGAGGAGTTTACCTCAATATAGTACGTTGAACACTTCCATATGATACTCTCCAGAAATCAGAACGAAAAAATTGAAAAACTTACATTAGAGTAACAAATAGTTTAAAAATTAATTAAAAATCAATTTAACACAATTAAAAATAAGAAAATTAAATAAAAGAATTTAACGAAAAAAATTTAAAAACGAATTTCCTTCCTGAAGCTGACAACGCTTTTCAACCGTATGTCGTGATCACAGGAATGAAAATTACTGAATAGGGTATGAAACTTAAATAGGGATTATTTGTCTTCGCACATGCACCTCAACAACTGAGCAGATACATTTGATGGCTTTTCGACCCTGTATTGCATACTATGGGAGGTATTTAGATGATGTTCTAGTTATTACTGATAGTAGTACTATCCAAGACATTTTACATTCGTTTAATAATATTCATTCTAGGAAGGCTCAAATTTACATTGGAAAGGGAGGATACGGATACAAAGTCATTAAATTTTCTAAATTTCACACTTATCCGGGACTCAAATAAAATCCAATTTAACATCTATCAAAAACCTACAAACACTGTATGCTTCTACATTATAACAGCTATCACTCATTCACCTACAAAAGATTGATTATCTTTAATCAATTTCTAAATGCCTACAAATATTCAACGACAGAATCTGCTTTGAACTCAGAAATACAAATATTAACCAGCAGATTCTTGAACAGGGGTTATCCCATTGCTACAATACACTGAATTAGGGTACAAGCTAAGGATAGGATACAAAATACTATACCAACCAACAATAGTAATATCAAAAAATACTTTATTTCTGTCCCATATGTTGAACAGTGGCACAAACGGCTTAACAGATTCTTTAAAGATACCGAATTTAAAATTGTGGCCAGGCCAATACGGAAATTACACAATATACCAAACAATCGCTCAGTCCTTTCCTCATTCGCAACACAAATGAATGATCTGGTACACAACATTTCTTGCGGTGATTGTGATTCGACTTATCAGGTTTCGACTCGGTTTCCTTTGAATATTCATGTTAATCAACATGTGGCCTCAGTTCAGGCTTCTCGTTCGGCAACATCCGAATTAGCCTTTCCGCCATTAACAAAAAACACTTTTATTTAACGAGGCCAAAATACTTAGTGTCCAACGTAATTATATGCGACTATTAATTGCAGAAACCGTAGAAATTAAATTACACAAAAATTCTGTTAATGTTTGTTGGCCATATCTCATCTCTGATTCATGGGCTTTTACGTGCATCAGCGAAGACAAATAATCCCTATTTAAGTTTCATACTCACCCCTATTCAGTAATTTTCATTCCTGTGATCACGACATAGGGTCGAAAAGCGTTGTCAGCTTCAGGAAGGAAAATCGTCTTGCAATTTCTTTCGTTAAATTCTTTTAATTAATTTTCTTATTTTTAATTGCATTAAATTGATTTTTAATTGTGTTAAATTGATTTTTAATTATTTTTTAAACTATTTGTTACTCTAATGTAAGTTTCGATTTTTTGTTTTAATTTCTGGAGAGTATCATACGGAAGTGTTCTATGTACTATATTGAGGTAAACTCCTCTTATTATTTTACAAATCATACAGAATTGTATGAGCCAAGCTTAACTAGTAATGAACAAGAAACATTAAATTTCAAATCAGATTTTAAAACACCACTATTAAAAAAAAACCAATAAAGGCAATACAACAATGGTTTTAAATAAAGCTGACAACCTAAGTAATCTTATTAGTCAATGTAGCATACTGTGAAATTAAAAAAAAAAAAAATCAAACTGTTAAAAGAGAAAGAAAAATTGCAAAGGCTACAAAACAATTATTAAATAAAAGGATCATTAATAGAAGGATATACAATTTCATGAGACTTATCAATAGTGAAGTACCAATATTATATGGAAACAACTCACAAAGGAGGTAATCCTGTTAAGCCCATCATTTGCAATAAATAGTCCAGAGCAAAATTTAGGCAAATACAGACTGGCCTCGATTGCACGATTAATTCGTCCCACGAGTGCATTGCGCAAAACAGAAATGCATTAATCAAATGTAATAATCAATAGGAAAAATTATAATTGGTCCTTGACCTTCTGGAATGTCCATGAAGAATTTTAAAAATACCTTTTAAATAACTTTTTAACTGTATACAATGTAAAAGATAATGAAAATAATCATAAAATTAAATGTTTATTGCATAAAACAGCAGTTCCCAAACTGTGCACAGCGGAATATTTTAAATTTTCGAGGGAAACGCAGCGATACTCGACATCTGTCGGACACCACGCGAACTACTAGCTTGAGGTAGTTCACAGTTTCAACATTTCTTAGTTGTTTGGACCTAACTACTAAACGGAACTGTTAGGTATTTCTTTTGGTCTGGATGTGCTGTGAAAAAATTACTGAGACACTAAGGGCGCTGTGAACCGAGAAAGTTTGGGAACCTCTGACATAAAATACACAATGAAGAAATGACTGTTGCAGAAATATTTGAACAGTGTTGACTTTCTCTTTTCATCAATCAATTTCCGATAGCCAACAACAATCTTCCCTGGGCCCTGGCGAAATAAATATCGCAGAGAACCTCAAACAAAAGGTTTGAGGTTCTCTGAGATACGAAAGATTTCATCTAGTTCTTTTACTGTTATCTCCTTCGCTGTAACATTTTCATCTGGCTCATTTAAAAATTTGAATTTTTAAATGAATTTTCAAATTTTTAAAAATTTTAATTTTTAAATGCAAGTCTGCATTGACTTTATTAGCGGGAGACAAACAAGTAACAAGTCTCCTTCCGATGGTTGATGGAACACACCGAAGCGGACAGCAGGCAAACGTTCATTTATTGCCCATCCGATGCACGGTAAGCTTAATGGGCGATTCAAATGTTTTTTAACCATCACATAAAAAAAAAGATCGCGTTAACTGGAAATTTGTATGGTGTAAAGTGAAAAGTGGTATAGTTTTTTCAAATAGCGGTAACTGAAAAATGCATTAATCGAACTCGTGTTATGCGAGACCTGGCTGTAGTAATATTTTAAATCCAGTTAAAACTAATCAATAAAAATTCAATTGACTTTAAGAAGAAATAGATAAAATAAGAAGCTGGGATGTTAAAATTCTACAAAATAATAAAATACTCTAATACTAACACTATGACAATTAAATTATTGCAATTGGCTTTAAAACACAAGTATTTCAAATTCAAAGGGAAAATTTGCATACAGACATATGGATTAACCCACTCTCATCACCTGGTAGCCCTTATAGAAATAAGAAAGAGATATTGTTTTGGTCACTACAAGACCCTCTATATAAATCAGATATGTGTATGATATATATATATAAATAATTTTTTTATTTTTTTTTATATATAAATTTTTTTTATATATAATTTTTTTTTTTTGATATGGGAACATGGGGAGCTGCAATTATAATTTTTTCAGTAACAAATAATAACCATAAAACTATTACATTCTAAATGGTTAGACAGGAAAATTGTAATTTTTGGATGATGAAAAAATTGTTTCCTTTTGGAATTTTGTTTCCTTGCCTTGTGGAGAAGAAACAAAATTCCATTATAAGCAAAGTGTACAGAAAAAAAAAGACTGGATGTTACGTTAATCTTAACTCAAACCATACGATGAATATAAAAACTTTCATAGCTAAAAACACTCATATAAAAAATAACAAAATAAACAGATATATAAACAAATAAAACACCTCCCACATTACTTGTCCACACCTTCTAATAATCTGACTAGTTCTTCCTTGAATTTATTCAAGCCGCCCACCTCCACAACACCAGATGGAAGTTTGTTCCAACAGTCAAACACCTGCTGGCTGAAGGCAAACCTCCTAACATTTATATTGAAACCATCCTTCTTTATTTGACTTCATGTCCCCTGATGTGCATAGTCTAAGCAAGAAGAATGCCATCAGTATAGGGCTTGCTCAATTCATTCAAAGCCTTAAAACCTTGCAGGTGTCCAGTCTCAAGAGGCTGCAATTTGCAGAACTGAAGCCTGTCTTGGTAAGACCACCTTTTCATGTCCATCGCCAATCTCATTGCCCTTCTCTCCACCCATTCAAGCAAATCTACATCCCTACTGAAATGAGGCCTTTTGACCTGTATGCAATACTCAAGTTGCAATTGCCTTATACAATGGGATAATCACTTCCTCGTTCCTGCTAGCAAATTTCAGTATATCATTAACAAAACCCAATGAGCAGTCCTGACAGCCTGTCTCTGCATTGCTCAGGGAACTTCATATCTGACTGCACAATTTAAGTCTTTTTTTTTTTTTGTTTTCCACTGCCCTAAGTGTAACACAGTTAGTATGTTAATCTGAGATTACTGCTATCCATATGCAGTACCTTGCATTTATCAATGTTAAACTTCAACTGCCATTTCACAGCCCATCAGCATAATTTGTTTAGATCTTGTTGCAGCTTACCCTGATTACTATCATTAACCACCCTCCCAATCTTTGTATCATCTGCAAACTTAGACATTAAGCCTGATGGCTGGAGACTACTCGGTAGCCTAGTGGTCAGGCGTGTGTGTGCAATAACACGCACTCTTTGAGAGAACTGGGGTTCAAGCCCATGACTGCTAAATACGATTAACACGTGTATTGATGATTTATTGTAAACTCCACTGACCTGGTGGTTGTGCCTGAGTATAAACAAGAACATTATTCCACAAAGAGCAGTATCGCTTATTAACCACTCTGTCTTCTCCATCTCGACCATCCTTTTATCCAGGGCAGTATCTTGCCTTTAATGTCACATTGCTACAGTTTGTATAGCAGTCTTTTATCTGCATTAGTATCAAAAGCATACCTAATTTTTTTTGCATCCAGTTCTTTTGTTACTGTATTATAATTGGCTACAAAAGATTGCCCCTTAAAAGTCCATTCCTGTTTACATGATCCTGCATGATTACTTTAACTAGTGACTTCCATTACTTTCCTAAGAAAAAAGTTAAGCTAACAGGTCTGTAACTATTCATGTTACCCTCCCCTTTGTGAATTGGTAACACATTTGCACATCTCCAGTCCACAGGGAGCTCTTCTGTATCCAAAGATGCTTTCAGAATTATGGCTAAAGGTTTGCTTACCTCCTTTGTTGCCTCCCTTAATATAATTGGATAGATAACAGCCTCCCCAAGTGCCTTTTTTATGTTCAGCTTCAGTAATTTCTCTTCCACTTTCCTCTTAGTTATCACAAAATCATTTAGCTCCCTGTTAGATTCAGATGAACGTCTGGAATAGCCCTGAAGAAAGAACTCTTGATCAGTGAATGTAGATGCAAAATACCTATTCACTTTGTTAGCAACTTGGGTAGGATCATCAATAGCTAAACCATCAATATCAAGCAAACCAGTGATTCAATCTCCTCCTTCTACTGTTAACATAACAACAAACCCCTTAAAACAGGGAATGGCAACACCAGATGTGGCAACACCATCTCTTGACAAAGCATTACTACCCATCGGAACCATCGAGAAGGAAGTGAAACTGCCCTGGTTGCTCCCAGTACGGAATACTCTACATTGGTCCAGATAGTGTGCACAAGGAAAAGCCTTCTTTCTTCACATCCAAAGACAGCATACCCTTCATCACCACATGGAGATCTCTGTGAATTAACTAATGAGCATAACAGAAAAGGAGCCTGGCACTGCTCTTGATGCTCTCTCTCTCTCTCTCTTGGCACTGCTCTTGATGCTCACTACTGTAAATCATATGTATCAGTATCAGTTGCCACTTGGTTTATTTAATGTTCTAAATCTCATGGTATGCCATCTTTGTAATGTAATTTGTTTAATGCCAGTTCTCGTCACTTTAATTAGCATTAATAGAGGCACATGATGCAAGAAAGCAAGCTTATACAGAATCAGCCAAAAAAAAAAAAAAAAACCCTTCCCATTTCACCCATCCATTCACTCCAAATGTTTGTCTAGTTCTGCATTGAACTTATTTAAGTTGCTGACCTCCACTACAACAGATGGAAGTTTGTTCCAACTGTCAACCACCCACTGGCTAAAAGAAAATTTCAGCACGTCTGTTCTACAACTGTATTTCCTCAATTTGAATTTATGTCCCCTCAGGTGATTAATCTGAGCAAGAGGAAGAATCCCATCAGCATTGAGCTTGCTCAAACCATTCAAGGCCTTATACACCTCAATTAGATCATCTCGCAAGTGCCTAGACAGTTGGAACAAGATGCTGCAATTTGCAGAACTTAAGCCTTTCTTTGTAACAGCAACACTTTGTTGCACTCAACAATCTCGTTACCCTTCTCAGTACTTGTTCCAGCAACTCTACATTCTTCCTAAAATGAAGTCTCCAGATCTGCACTGCTCAGAAAAATTCATATCTGACTGCACAATTACCCCCAGGACCTTTTTCATTCTCCACAACCCTGATAGTAGTACCACTCAGTTGGTACATTATTCTGGGGTTACTGCTACCCACATGCAGTACTTTACATTTGTCAATGTAAAGTACTTGAGTTGCCACCTCTCAGCCCATCTGCTCAACTTTTCTAAATCCTGTTGCAGAAGTGTACTGTCATTACTGTCATTAACAATGCTGCCAAACTTCATATCGTCTGCAAACTTAGACATTAACTCTTATATACCTTCATCAATATGATTGATAAATACAGAAAACAACAATGGGCCAACACAGAACCCTGGAGGACTCCACTAATAACATTAGTCCACAAAGAGCAATGTCAATGATTACCACTCTGTCTTCTCCAACTCAACCACCCTTTTATCCATTGTAGTAACTTGCCCTTAATGCCATACTGATCCAATTTGTACAGTAGTCTTCCATATGCAACAGTATCAAAAGCTTTCCTAAAATCCAAGAATATGATATCAAAATTATTTTTTGAATCCAGTTCTGAATCAAATTTGTCAGACACGACTTCCCCTTAACAAACCCATGCTGTGTCTGAACTATAACTGCAGCCTTCTCTAGATGATCCTGCATTGCTTCTTTTACAAGTGACTCCATTATTTTCCCTGGAACAGAAATTAAACTAACAGGTCTGTAATTACCCATGTCACCCTTTGATCCCCCCTTTGTGAATGGGAATACATTTGCATCTCCATTCGGTGGGGACTTCCCCTGAGTCCAAGGATGCTCTCATAATTATGGATAAGGTTTTGCTTACTTCCTTTGCTACCTCCTTTAATATAACTGGATAGATCCTATCCACCTCAGGTGCCTTTTTTACGTTCAATTTCAGCAATTTCTCCTAGACTTTGCTCCCAGTTATTGCAAAATCATTTAGTTCACACTGCCAGAGTTTGATAAGCTTCTGGCCTCCACTTCCCTACAGACTTCCTCGTGTGTGAATGCAGATGCAAAATACTCATTCAGTTTGTCAGCTACCTCGGCAGGATCATCATCAATCAAATCATTGATATCAAGTGGACCAATCTGATTCATCCCCTTCCTTCTACAGTTTACATAAGTAAAGAAGTCTTTACTGTTTTTCTTTGCATCCTTTGTCAAAGATTTCTCATAATCTGCCTTCGCTTACCTAACCTCCTTTGTGACTTGATTACAGATCTACAGTGTCATCAGCTTTTGCCCCTGGCAGGCATGCCCTGATCCTATCCCACCTATCCTTTTTGCAAAATTTTAATCTCGTCTCCCTGACAATAGTCACCGACAATAACTAGCTCCTGTGGGGCCAGCACATTCTGCCCTGAAGATTGCTGCTGTGTTGCCTAATGCATGACTACAGGCTTGAGTTGGACAGCTGAGGTCCTCATTTTAATTCCTTCGAGGGCATCTACCCTTTTCTTCAAACTCACAGAAACCCATCAGAACACAGAGTCGGAGCCTAATTTCTTGACACACTCTGCACCTAGCGCGTGCACGCACGCACGCACACACACACACACACACACACACACACACACACCCTCCATGGCTAGATCATGTCCTGTACTAGAAAGATCTGCAAACATTCTAAAAGTTGCACATTTTTTAGGCTGTGATGTATTAGAGAATTGCCCCCTTCAGCTCTCCCCATGAGCCACAGCACTCCCACTACATTTTTCTTGTTGCTTTGCTGATCTAGTCTGAAGCACGCTTTTTGTTTAAATGCTGCTTAATTGATTAACAATGAAAAGTTATAAGGTTGATAAATTTAATTTACAATACTGCTCTAAACTAATGCAGTGATATGTATTACGCTATCTAGTTCTTACGTTATACCTTATTCTATCAAGTACGAGATACAAGCTATCAAGTTATGCTATATTCTAACAATCACAATGTTAAATTAGTTCTATCCTTAGCTAAATACAAGAGATATATGTCCAACAAGTGACTAAAACCTTCAAACTACTTATTTATCACGATTAAAACGCTAATATTCTTCTGCACTACTAGTTACGTTCTATGATATTCACACCAAACACCAATACAATAGCGGAACAAGCAGCGAGTCATATCTTACAATAATTACCAATTAAATTTTAAAATAAGCTAACAAACGCCTATTTACGATATTTGTAAAACAATTTAATATGTTAATCAATCAAAAATAGAGTAAAAATATGCAAAACATTTATCGTTTGCAGGAGCTTCAAACTTCACCAGCCTAATGTCTTATGTAAATTAATGGCACCCCTATATCATTTAATGTCATCTTGTTTTGTTGTTTAATATCGTATGTTATTTAATGTTTTTTAACACCTCTTATCTGTAAAACCCTGGCCTTTTTTGGCCATTAAGGGAAAGTACAACACTATCTAACCTTGTAACCAGTTACAATCAAGTGTTGTTTCAATAAAGTCTCTCTCTCTCTCTCTCTCTCTCTCTCTCTCTCTCTCTAAATCAGGCTTTGCTACTTTCTTGGCATTCTTTGCCAGAGACCTCTCATAATCTGCCTTAGATTGCATAACCTCCTTTGTGACTAGTTTGTATCTACCACAGCTTTCTGTATCACCCGATAATTTTTACACATCCCATCATTTTTCTTCTCAGTCACGAGTCTCATCAGTTCATCTCACATCTATTTTAGGCCTACACCTGGAATGGTATTTCTTCATCGATACAAAAAGCCTAGTAGATTCTACAATTACTTCCCAAAATGCTTACCATTTAGCATTTGCCACTGGCAACATCAACACAGTTCCACTGAATTGAATTTAAAAACTACCTGACCACTCCCTTAAGGAAGCAAAAGCCCTTCCAAGCAACAAGTGTCTGACATCCAAAAAAATTAGATGAACCTAAACACATCTCCACAACCCTTACTAATAATAGGTTTTCACAGAGCACGGTTGATAAAACCATATGCAAATACATGGAAAATTATGGGAATGCCTTCATAGGAAAAGTTTTAAAAACTGTAGAATACAGAAATTCAAAAGAGCACTCCCAATACCACAAAAAAAGGTTAGGAGAAAACAGATAAAATATACAGAATTAATGTGGTATTCCACCAATTAAAAAAAACACTATTTTAAGTAATGCAATATCTCTAACTAGGAGAAAGTACTAAAAACACTTATAAATACTCCCACGCTTTTAAGTCCCAAATTATTTTCTCTTTCTTCTCAATGCAATCTCACTCCAAAATCTTGAAAAAAAAATCACTCCTCAAAATGTGATTCTCAAAAATTATTCATTTTTGGGTTTTTGCATGAAGTGATATATCAAATTGCATGGTAAAAGATTTTATGAACTCTTTAGACATCATAAATTAATTATTGATGATTTTAGTAAGCTGGTATTTCTATAAACTTTCAAAATCCTGCAATACTGGTTTTTGGAGCACAGCTTACAATACCTACCAAACTGTTTCTTTTCTCCCAAGTCTAACATTTCTTGCCACTATATACTGTGCAGCCTTTTTTTTTTTTTCTTATTTGGATTCTCAAGCATCATCATAACATGAGGATAACATTCAATCAGCCTCCTGCATCTGAACTCAAAATTGACTTTTTCTAGAAAGAAATGGTCATTTCATACTAGCTGAACAAGCAACTTCTTTCAAAACTGCTTCTAATGAATGTTCTTTTGAGATTATTATTATTATTAGCCATATGGTGCAAAGAAGCCTGAGGCTTATGCTGCACCAACCAAAAAAAATTTGAGTTACCCTCAGGACCCTGGGTGTGCCAAGCCCATACAAGATGTGAGCCCTTGGGGGTAGATGAATCTGACACCTTCATCAAGATAATACTGTTCACAATTTACACCTTTAAAAGATAGAAAAACAACTTCCTCCACCATTTCCATTTCTTCCTCCACCTTCACCATTTCTGAAAACTGCTTCACAGTACCTTCAATACCTGTAAAGGAGGCTTTTTTTATGAGACAAAGAGCAATCCTTGAGTGAAAGTCAAATTGGTCTTATCAGATCAGCAAGAGACATTTCAAAATATGACATAACAATTGACATGTAAACTGTTTATAGTCAGCTAAAATAAATACATGAAGCCGCTTTTTTGGGTTATAACATTTGAATGAAATTCTACTCTTGAAAGCAACAGCAGTTTTGTTTAATACAACAATTCATCCTAAAACATAATATCCACCAGGTTTCATTAGATTGCCAAAATCTTTTTTGGTAATCTGAAATCTCTTCCTGCAAAAACATTCTTGAAAAATGGAATTCAGTCTGTCTATCCTTCAGACAAATATTCCTTCATATTAGTTTTTTTCATTTAGTCCTATTTTAACACCAAATGACACATTTAGTTCATTCAAATTCTGACAGAGAAAGTTGCAGCAACTTCTTAAGTTCATCCTCACAAAGGCTGTTGTGAGATGCTGAAACCATGTCTAAAAACTTAGCTTCTAACACAAAATGCTCTAATGTAACTTCTAAAACAAAATATAAAATATTCTAATGTAACTTCTAAAACAAAATATGAAATATTCTAATGTAACTTCTAAAACAAAATATAAAATATTCTAATATAACTTCTAAAACAAAATATAAAATATTCTAATGTAACTTCTAAAATGAAGAAAAACAAGTGCCACCTGCTGTAAAAAAACTGACTAATGTTTGTAATCAATTGCTAATTGCCATCTTCGGTTAATAATTAGGTATAAACATTGGTCTAGCTTTTACATCATTTTATGAGGTATAAACAGAGGGCAATACAAGGATTACACTAGCACAGTGGGAGAACAAATTTTGTAATCGGCAACACCAACTACTGACATCACCATGACATTGGACAGGAAGCAGGATATTACCAGAAGAAAAGTTAAGATGTGTATATAAGATAATATATAATGTATATAAGAGTATATAAGATAAAGGTAGGATAATAAGTAGAAATGTGGGGGAGGGGGGGTATGTATGAATTATGGATGCAAGCTGTTCAGTAACAAATATAAAAATATATAAAAAATTTTTTTTTTTTAATCAAGGGATTAAAATCAATGTATATACAGTAAACCCCCACTATTCGTGGTATCTGTATTCGCGGTCGCTGATTTAATATAAAATGAAACCTAAAAAAATGTGAATTTTAAAGTGCTGTGAACATTTTCCGCCATAAAAACATGGGCGTGGCTAAAATTATCTTTCCCGGTCAAAACAGGGCTCAGTGGGTGGGGGGAGAGGGGTGACAAAATTCTGGCGTGGATGTTTCTCGCTACTCCTCGTTCAGTATGTGTTATGCGCTTGTCACGGAAGGTTTCGTCGTTTGCTTTTAATTTATATGCTTATGAATTGAATAAATTTATCAATTTATAAATTGATATGCTTACAAAAGTGATAAATTTACCGTTTTGCAGTGTAAAACAGACTTTTTCGAGTGTGTTAACGGAAGAAAGTGACTTTATTCTTTCTACAAGTTCTTTCTAACCCATAGAAAAATATGGCTACGAATAACAAGGGAAATGTGAAAATATCACAGAAGGTGATGACATTAGCGAATAAAATTGAGTTATTAGACAAAATTTCTAATGGTGAAAGTGTCTCCTCAGTGGCAAAACATTATAAAATCAATGAGTCAACGGTACGATCAATCTAGAAATTGAAAGAAAAAAATCCGCCATAGTGTCCGTGAAAATGCGCTAATTGCTTCAAAAATTTGCTACGTAACTCGTGATGTTAAATTAGAAAAAACAGAAAAGGCTTTAAATCTGTAGATAGAAGACCGAACTCAAAATAAAATTCCGTTAAGTTCACTCATCATTTGTGAAAAGGCAAAACTCCTTTATCAACCCTTTAGCGAAACTGGTGATAGCACTGGCGGGATAAGTTTTTTAGCTAGCAAAAGCGCTGGTTTGAAAGATTTGTTTGAAATTTCTAATAAATATTACATTTAATATTAAATTGTTTCTTATTTTCATTTCAATGCCATATGCATGCATTTCACTATGTACATAGTCATATTATGAAGATATATATAATACATACATAGACAAAATTTTAGACTAGTTTTTCTTATATATTTCATACTTTGGAATGGAACCCCTTTATTACTATGGGAGCCATAACTCAGTATTCGCGTTTTCGGTATTCGCGGCATTTCTCAGGAACGTAACCCCCACGAATAGCGGGGGTTTACTGTAATTATAAAAAAAAAAAAAATCTTTATAAAGGTTAAGCCAACTGGGTTCCTCTGACTGATCAATCAGGGATGAATTGCTCTCTATGATGTCATCTCTCTCTTCCCTTTCTTTCTTGTACATTTTCATCATCAAGAACAATAGGCATATGATATATAATCAAGAACTGGTAGTTCCAGAGCAGATGTTGTTAATGAAGGCAATAATCACAGTAAAAATATATTAATTGGTAGTTATCTCTCTCAATTACCCACTTCATTTGTCTCCTTTCTAAAAGTTTAAATCCTTCTTTAAATTTATGAAACTAGCCACTTCCACAATACCACGTGGAAGTTTATAACAATCAACCTACTTCTCTGGCTGAAAGAAACTTTTTTTTGGACAACAACCAAACAAGGGGTCATAAATTTAACTTGGAAAAATGTTGGTTGCAGGATAGATGTTTAAAAATTAAGGATGCCATTATGAGGTAAGAACAACTTTCATTCAATGTTAAAATTTAGTTGAGATGCATGACTGTTTCAGTGATCTAGAGGAGGTTGAAGTCCATTCCTGCACAAATTTGGCACAGAATATTAACCTACTGGAGGATGCATCACTGTCATGGAATGGTGGAAACAAAAGTGTGTAGCTGACAAGGGTGCAATAGTTCTCTATTATCAAATGCATTTTTGCACAAGCAGCAGAGAGGTTACAGCATCCCAGACAAAACACTGTCACAGCCTGCTGTCTTCTATCAAATATATGAGGTAAGAAAAACTTTCAAACTGTGCTTTTGTTCAGTAAACTTTACCATGCACATGGGGTCCATTGCTTCCTCTTGTTGTTACCATACACATACACTTCCTTCAACTCACATGATACAAAAGGAAATGTAATCCATTCAACATTCTCTATCCAACCAGTGTTCATCCACCAGATGAGAAGCAGGTCTGTGACATGCTTCTCATTTGGTGGATGAACAGTGTGATGAGAAGAGAGAAGCAGATGAGAAGCAGGTCTGTGACATGCAGTGGGATGTTGAATCAGCCACCATCTCCTCTCATGCCCATTCAAGGAGAGTATCCATAATAGTCCTGTAATCATCATCTTCTTTCATCATCATCATCACCTTCATCATCTTCTTTCAGTCATTTCTGTTCAAGTAGTGTTCAAAGAGCAGATGAGAAGCAAATGTCTAAGTGCATTCCAGTGTTAAGTCGGTTTCCTGCTCTGATATCCAATGGAGGGTACCTATAACAGCCCAGTGAAGGCTACTTCCAATGAAGTCCTACTGAAAATTGCTTTAGACTGTCCCACACTGTATCCTGCAGCCAGTTGCACCATCATAACTGTCCACATAGTGCCACTATAGTCATATCTCACTTTATTCATCCACTATGAGTTTGACACCATAAGTTTTATGGTGCAAGTTTATTTTTCCCCTTGTCTCCTTATAATACACACACACAATAGCTGGTAGGGAAGTGCTGTCTCAGATATGAATCCACCTCCTCAGCTTGCACCAATAGTTATGCCTTGTTAAAAGTCCATCCCATCACATTCCCTCCCCCCCCTCCTTTTCCAGTGTTCAATATAATGTACTTCACTACACTGGTTGCATTTCAGCTTTTTAGGGCCATTTGTGAGCTACCATCTATGAGCTGACAAATATACAGCTGCAAATGCTCTACTGTTTTATGTGTATATTTCTGTATATATTTTATTGATTTTATCTTTATATTTTCAATTACAGTATTTTATTGCTTTTTTATTTATATTTTTTTGATAGTTTTATTTTATTTCAATTATGATATGTCATTTTCTATTAAAATCAGTTTTATTTATTCTGTTCAATCAGTGTGACAACTTAATTATAAGTTCATATGAGTATATATATATATATATATATATATATATATATATATATAAACAACATTAATATTACCTGTCAACGAGAACAACATCATCCCTTAAAAGAGGACATTTGTCTTTTGGCCAGAATATCTGTACAAGAGAACTATCTCCAAATTTTTCAGAATTCAAGGCATGGGCCAGCTGTGATACTGACTGCATATAAAAAAAATTACATATTAAAAACTATTAAGTTTTTATCAGATACTGATTAAATAATTATTTTTATGAAATGCCAATTTCTTATGAAAAATACGCTAAAAGTTTTGTATTCAGAACAGAATCATATTACTAATAACTGTTTAATGTGATGCTTTACATCTATGAGTTGGCAAATCAAAAGTACTAAAATAAATACTTCCCTGAACAAAACATAAACAATTTATTTCTAACTGCAAAAAAGAAGCTTACGATAACTAATATGGAAAAAAAAAACAAAAAAATGCTGTTCATTAGCGTAAACTTAAAACAAAAAACACTGCGATTTCAGAGTAAGCACCTGAATACGAGTTCAAGGTCTTCAGCTACGTTGTATTCACGTAGCATTCCACGATATTAAAAATACACGCATTTAGTATACTTCAGTTATTCTCTTCAGGAATTTTGAATTTTAAATAACATTTAACTAAATTCATAACAAAACAAATGAAAGCATTATAATCTTGTTTTAAAGGTTTTCCTTAATGTCAAATCAACTAGTCGACAGAGAGAGAGAGAGAGAGAGAGAGAGAGAGAGAGAGAGAGAAAGAGAGAAGGTAGGTGAAAAGAATCTACATAGTTTTAATTTGCAGAATGTCTGAGACAGACCTGAAGTTATATTTTGTTATTACTTCAGATCTAAGATGATGTGCATTTAAGTGGACATTGCAAGTTGATGTGAGCAGATAGGTCCAATTCTGTGACCTCAACACCATTGAACAACATTTTTTTTTGTGGTGACCACACATAAAATCTCCCCCCCTTCTGCCAACTGAGATGAATGACTTGAAGCAATGACACAGTTACTAACCATCTTAATAGGTATGCACAACTTAAAGGTGATATTGTTGTACACATTGGCACCAATGTCATTAAGAGTAGGAGATCTGCAGATTTACTTAACAAATACAGCCAGTCCTCGTATAACACGTGTTTACACTACACGAATTTGATCGTACACGATTTATAAATAGGAGAATGATATTGTATATAACACGAACCGAATTTGCTTATGCACGATTCGCCTTTGTGTTTACAAGAAATGGCAGTCAAATGTGGAATCACCCCAACTGAATGCAACAGGATAGCAGTGAAGAGAAGATTCTGAAAATGTATTCATGTTTTTTATATCAGTGAAGGGAAAACGCTTTTGGCCATAATAACCCACACAATTCCAGCTATCGGTATTATCACAAATGCAATTAGATCGAGTTTACTACCAGTTTATAACAGATTCAAATAGCAGAAACGCAGCTGGAAATAGTTTTTATTGTTTTATGGTAGTAACACCCCAGAAATGTATTTTAGTAAAATGTGAGCTAGTGAGGTATTAGTGTATCTCTGCCTTTACGGTGTTGTTTATTCAGTTGCTACACATGCGCAGCTTTGTTTATGTATATCAAGCGTGCCTTCTCATTTTGTAATTGTGCTTTATTCCCTAAAAATGAGTAAAATACTTAAAAGGTGTGAAAAGGAAGCATCCTGGTGAAGACACTACAGATGCAGAGAGAAAAAGAAAAGCAATATCGATAAACAGAGGTGGATTGGGTCAAAAATTCGTACCCTGGAAAATTTGTAGCAGCCTCATACTAGCATTTATGGCCAAAATCACACCGGCCTCCATCCTCTTCTGGCCTCCGGCCCACTGGGGTTTCCCCAGTAAGGCTTATGGCCAGTCCACCTCTATTGATAGAGAAAAAACATGAAATTTTGAAACACTTTGAGCGAAATTAAGACCATGTGATATTGCACATGCTACTGGCCTAAATGAGGCAACGCCGAGAATTCTGTTTGGATAGAAAATCAAACAAAAAAACAAGTTTGCTTACGATAGAAGCAAAAGCATTAGCAATATTTTATTACATAATAGTCGTAATAAAATACGTAAATATTTTATTACAATTATTCATTGTGTTTGGTAATGTTTTGGTTACAAATGTATGTTCAATCTTGGGTGGTCGGCACCTAACCCTATTTTTCCCATAGGGCCTGTTATTTATATTGCACGATTTTGCATTGCACGAGGATTTCTAGGAACACAACTATCGTGCTATGCAAGGACTGACTGTACAATTCTGCAATTCTGCCCAGACACGATAGGAGGGAGTACATGATGAGAGCCTTGTCAATAAATTCGGCCCTGGAGGGAATGTGTATAATAGGTAGGCAAAGACAAATGCAAAGTACTGCATATGGATAGAAATAACCCCAGAGAAACATACCAACTGTGTGGTACCACACTTAAGGCGGTAGAAAATGAAAAAGACCTGGGAGTAATTGGGCAGTCAGATATGAAGTTTTCTGGGCAATGCAGACAGGCTGCCAGGGCAGATCATGGGGTTTTGTTAATGATATATATAGGAATTTTGCTAGCAGGGAAAAGCAGGTGATTGTTCCTCTGTATAAGGCAATGGTCAGGCCACGCCTTGAGTACTGCGTACAGGTCTGGAAGCCTCATTTTAGGAAGGCTGTAGATTTGCTTGAGCGTGTACAGAGAAGGGCAACAAGATTGGTAAAGGGAATGAAGGGATCCTCTTACCAAGAGAGGCTTAAGTTCTGCAAATTGCAGTGGCTGGAGACTAGGCACCTGCGCAGTGATCTGACTGAGGTGTATAAGGCTTTGAATGGGTTGAGCATGCTGAATTCTGAAGGGATCCTTCCACTTGTTCAGATTACGAACCTAAAAAGTAAAGTAAAGTGCAGCCATTATCAACCCACTGCAGGGTGGAAGCCTCCTCAACAATTCATGCTGATTACGAACCTAAGGGGACATAAATTCAAATTAAGAAAAGACAGATGTAGAATAGATGTGCGGAAATTTGCCTTTAGCCAGCGGATGGTTAATTGATGAACAAACTTCCATCTGTCGTTGTGGTAGTTGATAGGTTAAATAAATTTAAGGAGGAACTGGACAAATATTTAGAGGGAATGGTGCGATTTTTTTTTTTTTTTTTTTTGGCTGATGCTGAATAAACTCATACTTGCTTTCTTGTATCACATGCCACTACTACTACCATGTCACAGTACATCTAGCTCTAGCAAGAGGTTGGTTACAGTTGGGAAAGACAGTTGTAGGATAGATGTGCAGAAGTTTGCCTTTAGCCAGCGGGTGGTTGATTGCTAGAACAAACTTCCATCTGGCATTGTAGAAGTTGATAGCTTAAACAGATTCAAGACAGAACTAGACAAACATTTGGAGCGAGTAGATGGGTGAAATGAGAAGGGCGAGTGTTTTTTTTTTTTTTTTTTTTTTTGGTTGCTTTCTTGCATCATGTGCCCTTGCTAATGCTAATACTAATGCATACCTGAAAATGCAGTACCATTATTCACCAATTATATAGAAAAAAAAACAAGTTTTTATTAGTGGAAATATGTTTATTTTCCTTCAGAGGTACTATTTCTATACAATTATGTGTCCTGAATGAGCAGCAACAGATAAGTAGTTTTATTTATATATATATATTTTTTTTTTTTGAAAACATGATTAGTTTCTTACTATGCAAAAAGTAAGATGAGATTAGCATTAGAATTAGTAGAGGCATATGATGCAAGAAAGCAAACTTATACAGCATCAGCCAAAAAAAAAATAAACCCTTCCCATTTCACCTATCCATTTGCTACAAATGTGCATCTAGTCCTATTTTGAATTTATTTCAGCTGTCAACTTCTACAACAGATGGAAGTTTGTTCCAGCAATCAACCACCCACTGGATACAACTGTCTTTCCATAATTTGAATTTATGTCCCCTCAGGCAATTAATCTAGGCAATAGGAAGAATTCCATCAGCACTGAGCTTGCTCAAACCATTCAAAACCTTATATACCTTAATCAGTTCACCTCACAGGTGCCTAGACTCCAGATGCTGCAATTTGCACAACTTAAGCCTTTCTTGGTAAGTGGACCCCTTCATTCTCCTCACCAATTTTGTAGCCCTTCTCTGTACTCTGTCAAGCAACTCTACATCCTTTCTAAAATGAGGCCTCCAGATGCAGTACTCAAGGCATTGCCTGACAATTGCCTTATACAACAGGATAATCACCTCCTTTTCCCTACTAGCAAAATTCCAGTATATCATTGACAAGGCACCATGAGCTTCTCTTGCAGTCTATCTCCACTGCTCAGAAAACTTCATATCTGACTTCACACTTAGCCCAGATCCTTTTCATTCTCTACTACCATAAGTGAGTACTACACAGTAACGCATCAAGTGTGTGATACTACCCCCAGGCCCTTTTCATTCTCTACCAACCTGAGTGTAGTACCACACACTCAGGTTGGTAGATATGTTACTCAGGAGTTGGTGATATCCATATGCAGTTGATATGTTACTCTGGAGTTGGTGATATCCATATGCAGTACAGCCACTCCCCAACTTAAGTAAGGGTTGCATTCCACGGAACTCTATGTAAGTCAAATTTTACGCAAGTCAGAATTTCCCTAAATGCTTATTCAGCACTTGCAACTATGCGCACTGAACTTGATTGAAGCAAAAAAGAACTGTTCGAAGAACATGTAAATAGAATTATTATTCTATTTTTATCTCATGTGCAAGAAAAATCAAAAAAGTGTACAAAATTACAAAAATTTCAAAATTATAAAATTACAAAAAGAGAGAGGAGAGAGTAGTTCAATTTTATGGGTTAACTATGGTGTATCTATACCGATATTATATAGTTAATTACCAAAACCCATAAGGATTTGGTGATTTCATGATGATGAGAGATGCCAACACCCTTTGGCATCTCTCATCATCATCATCATCAGCCATTTTCAATCCACTGCAGGATGAAGGCCTCTCCAGCAACTTTCCAGTTCCTTCTGTTTTGTGCAATGGCCATCCATTTACTACCCACAAACTCGTGAATTTCATCTATTCATCTCCACCGTTGTCTTCCTGGTTTTCTTCTAGCTCCTCTTGGGCATTCTGTTATTTTCTTAGTCCATCTGTCATCATGTCTTCGAGCTACGTGCCCTGCCCAAGACAATTTTAGTTCTTTAGTTTTGATAAGAATGTCCTTTACTTGAGTTTGCTGCCTAATCCATGTGTTTCTCTTCTTATCTAAGAGTCTGATTCCAAATATAATTCATTCCATCCTTTACTGTGCATCTCTCTCATACTGTGGCATCTCTCATATTGTGGATATAACTTCGCAACTGTGACGGCATGTTGCACTATCAGGGTACCTGCCCGCCCACTGAGGATGAAGCCTACTAGCTTCGAAACGATCGTCTGGGTGGTGGTATCCTCTGAAAATAAATAACAGTAGTCTTCTCTACTAGAGAAGCGTTATTTATTTGAAGTAGTGCAATACCAGCTATCTCGTTGTGAAGGCACCCACAATGAGATACTATTAAAACGATGCCTTTTACACTACATACGTAGTTCAAATTTATGGGTTAACTATAGTGTATCTACACCGATATTATATAGTTAAATAACATATGCATATGATATATATATATGTATATTGGTCGACCACCATTTTGCAAACCCCCTGGATCTGGTCTATGGACCTCCAGGGGTCCGCAGACCTCAGTTTGAGAAACGCTGCTTTAACACGTTCTTTTATGTATGCACTTTCCCTTAAAATAGTATTCACTGTTGAAGCAGCGAGACCTGATTCCATACAATAGATGACAAAATTTGTCCTGCTTAGTAATTCTTAATTAATAATCCTCATTTCTAAATCAATTTTGTTTTGTTCCTAGCACTGCTGGCACTTGCACTTTGCACTGGTCCCTTTCCCTGCACCATTATAATAAGTAAATAGGAATGAAGAGAAGATTCTGAAAATTTATTTATGCTTTTTATATGATTGAAGATTTCAGTGAAGGGGAACTCTTTTCACCATAATACTGTAAAAACCCACAGAATTCCAGTTATCGATATTATCACAAATGCAATAAGATCGAGTTTACTACCCGTTTATAATAGATTGTGCTAACACAAAAGCCCAATAAACCAGAAAGTGCAACTTGTTTTTATTGTTTTATGGTAGTGACTTCCAGAAATGTGTTTTAGAAAAATATCACAAAGACGTTCAAAATTGATTCTTATTTATTTATTTTTTTTTATGAAAACCCCAAACACAAGAGGTATTAGAACCTATAGTACTTAGTACTGTGCTTGGGTTAGAGGTGGAGAAGATGAAAGAAGGTATTTGTTGACTTTAGACTTACTTCTGTAGACAGTAATTTTCAGGAAATATGTATGAAGGATGGTTGTTTCAGAAAATGGAAGTTGAATGAATAAACAAGGAAGATGAAAAATTGGTTCTGCGAGTTTGAAACTGGACAGTAAATGGATGTTGTTGGCTGGTGGTGGTGGCATGAGTTCGGACTGTTTCAAAAGAGTGAGAGAGCGGGAATTATAGAAGCCAATTTAGAAGAACAGTGCCCATGGAAGTATCTGTAGAAAAGGCATGCAGCAGAAACAGTACATCTATGAGACAGAGTTGTTGTTATTTGGTTTTTAGGAGCATTAGCAACTAAGGCCATATTGCTCCAGGAATATGCAGTGGTCATTCCCTGACCTTTCCGCATCCTCCGTATTTGGTGGTGACTGGCTCGAACCCCGGTCTAATCAAGAAGCGTGTGCTATGCACTGCCGCTCCTTCCCACCTGGCATGAGACAGAGAGTGGAGAGACTCTGTTAGAGATGAGTCATTAATTAACCTAACTGCCCTCTTCTGAATGGAATCTAGGAACATTAGAGAGGTTTTGGGGGCACCACCACAGATGTCAGAACAATATTCCATGGTAGGGCAGATTTGTGATTTGTACAGAGTTACAGCAGTTTGGAAGGAGGTTGTTGCAGACATTCTCTCAGATATGCCGGACAAGCTGTGCTTGCTACCTGGGAGCCTAAAACACTGATGGAACTGATAATCGGGTGACATGCAAGTCAGGATTCTTATAAAGGAACATATGATAATGATGAATTTGTAGGGCAGTTTCAATTATAAAAATGATCTTTTAGAGAAATAAATAGCTTAGTTATATAGAAAAATTTCAACTTCCGAGGTCTTGGAACAAATTACCAAAAAAAAAACAATTATTGTTATTGGGTTCACATTGCAATATTTTCGCAATACCTTCATTTATTCCTACGGGATGCAAAATATGTTTACACAATTTTTTTAAATTTTCACCAGCTGGCAAAAACTTATGTAAAGTCGAATTTCTGTAAGTCGAGTATTGCATAAACCGGGGAGTGCCTGCACTTTGCATTTGTCAATGTTAAATTCAGTTGCCACCTCTCAGACCATCTGCTCAACTTTTCTAGATCCTGTTGCAGTAGCATACTGTCATCAGTGTCATTAACAAACCTGCCAACTTTCGTATTGTCTGCAAACTTAGACAATAAGTCTGATATACTATCATCAATATCATTAATAAATACAGAAATAATTAATAAATACAGAAATAAAGTATTTAAGGGCAAAGGCCTCATGCTACGAGGTAGAATGACTAATATGTAGGTTACTGCAAATGCATCATTTTAACATAGCTATCTACCAAAGTAGTTTAATTAATTAATTAAATTGGCATCGTTTTTGTTACATCTCATATTGTGACTGTCTTCACAACGAGTTGCCATGGTATTGTACTACCTTCAATAAATAACACTTCACTAGTGGAGAAGACTATTGTTATTTATTCTCAGCAGATACCACCACCCAGACGGCACCGTTTCAAAGTTTGTTGGCTTCTCTTCGGTGTGGTGGGCAGGTACCCGGTGTTAAACAGGTCTGTAATTACTTGTGCCACCCTTTGTGAATTGGGGTCATATCTGCACATCTCCAGTTCACAGGGATCTGCCCTAAACCAAGAAAGCTCTCATAATTGTGGCTAAGGGTTTGCTTACTTCCCTTGCTGCCTCCTTTAATATAACTGGATAGATCCCATCCACCCCCAGATGCCTTTCTTATGTTTATTTTCAACAATTTCTGCTCCACTTTGTTCTCAGTTATTACAAAATCATTTAGTTCACTGCCAGAGTTTAATACACCTCTGGCATTCCCTTCCCTGAATAACTCCTCATGTGTAAATGTTGATGCAAAATACTTATTCAGTTTGTTAGCTACCTGAGCAGAATCATCAACAATTGAACCATCCATATCAAGTGGACCAATTTGATTCATCCCCTTCTTTCTAGAGTTTACATAAGTAAAGAACTCTTTTCATCATTTTGCCAACGATTTCTCTTAATCTGCCTTTGCCTACCTAACTTCCTTTGTGACTTGATTACAGACCAGCTTATATCTACTATAGGCTTCTGTGTCACCTGTTAATTTATATGTATCCCATCATGCATTTTTCTTTTCTCTCACATGTCTCATTAGTTTATCTGACATCCATTTCTAAGAGTGGTGTTTTTATAACAGATAAACTTTTCTAAGAGTTTTTAACAGATAAACACAAATAATGTTCTATTTCAACCCCAGGAAAGATAAACAGGAATGGAAGATTATGCTGACATTTATATCAATGTCACTTCATCAGGCAGAGCAACTCCACCACCGGATCACTACAATTTTTGACTAAACATTATCTGTAATTATTATTACACAATATAAAAGACAGGGAAATTGTCTGTTATTTTAATTTCTAATACTGGGAGGAAACTGTTCATGACAGAGACAATATCACACATCCCGTAAGATGCAACACTCAATTGCACTGATCATTATCCACAGCAATAATTCAGCTGGAAGGGTAACTCACTAATGGATTGCTGCTCCCAGTTTAGAGTGAAATAATCAAAGGGGGAAACATTCAGAATATATGAATTTTGTAAAAATGCACCCACCCATAAGGATAAATGTATAATATATAGTCCAGCATGAAAATATCATTAGTCGACATGGGTATATCCAGAAGGAGTACAATCAATAAGTGGGTAGTAATTCCAATAGTAGTGATTTTTTTTTTTTTTTTAAGTGGTAACTATAATAGTACTCTAGTACTATTATGGTTACGTAATAGTTCACTAAAATGCAAAAAAGCTTACCTTAAAATTATGGTCCTTATATGTATACTATTAACCCCAGGGGCTAATATCTGGTGAGTATGGGCTTGGCACACCCAGGGTCCTGAGTTGCATATCATTATTATTCTCTTTCTTGGTGATTCCCTCCCTTCTACTTTTGTCTCTCTCTCTCTCTCTCTCTCTCTCTCTCTCTCTCTCTCTCTCTCTCTCTCTCAGGGAACTCGGGAATTTTTTCTGGCTGGTGCAGCATAAGCCTTAGGTTTCCTTGCACCATATAGCTAATAATAATAATAGTAATAATATTTACATTATTTACAATAACAACTTGCAATACTAATGAATTACTGTTGTTGTGTAAATCTAGCTCTCGCCAAACCCAGTCTTTTTAGAATGTCTGATTTAGTTTTCAAAAAAACATTTTTCCAATAGCTTTCACCTTCTGCACACATTACTGACACTACCTGACTCACTTGATCTTCTTCAGGCCATTGAGAGAGAGAGAGAGAGAGAGAGAGAGAGAGAGAGAGAGAGAGAGAGAGCTTGAAACTACCTACACAGAAAATTAAAATAAATCACTAGCATCTTGGATAAGTCTTGGACACAAAATGCACACATAAACCAAAACAGCATTGCTGAGCAGTGTGCAACTAAAAATAGCTCCTGTCAGAAAATCACAGTTCCTAAAGAATTTTTATAAACAACACTTAAGTAAAATTCAGCTAATTAGAATGTAATAACACCACCTCTTGGGATGATGTATAAAATGTATAGTTTTGCTGATGAGTTTGTACTGATAATCATCCCATACATTTTTCTTCTCTGCCACTATTATCAATTCATCTGACATCCATTTAGTCTAAAACTTGACCAATATCTCTTAGATAGTATAAAAAATGCAGCATGCGTACGCAGTAAGCACAAAAGATGTTTTATTTTATGCGAAAAAATTCTTGGTTTGGACGAGGTTAAAGGGATTTGGCATGAAAAGAATCCGAACACGGTTTCATGAATTTGTTTGATTTGATTTGGCTGATTTTGATTTTACTGGTGCAAAAACAACTGTGATTATACTGCAACTCACGAATTTGACGTTGCAATACATGTTCAATAAATAATTTACTTACAATGGGTTTGTAATAGCTAAAATATGATACATACACTTGAGATTGTAAAGAGTGTACATGTCTTTGAAACACAGCATCAATTATAGTTCCATGATTAGTAGTCGATACAGATCTAGAAGTATTTAACATTAGTCCAAATTTATTTTCCAAGAAATCAAAGGTTTGGAGTGAGTATTTGCAAAATTAAAGTTGAAATCTCCACTAACTATCATTGGCATTCAGTCACATTTTTTGATGTTAAAAACGTTTTTACTGGCGTTATTCCAAAAATTTTGTAACAGAAAACCATCATGCGAAAAGTGTTAAGAAAATTTATTCCAGTTTAATTTATCTTCTGGTGGACCAAATTTAATCAAATTTTGCATAGAGCTTCATCTTAGCTCTATACTAGAGGAAACACTTTCAAACCTCTGAAAATTGCAGTAGTTTTTCCAGGATAGTGGAAAATATGAACATGTGATCAAGGAAATTTTCTCACGTAATAAATGGGATAATGTGGACATGTGGCATATTGTTGGAAAGCTAAGGAATTTAGAAACAGAAATATTAAGGTTTCAAGATATAAAAATCTTTCAGAAACTAACTGGGAAATGCATTAATTCGAAAACACATCAGGTTTCAAATCACCTGGTGTTTTCAGATTGAATGAAATTGTTTTCTTTACAATTAAACTCTGAGGCTGGAAAAGAGTTCTGCTCATTTATTTCATAAATGTGCAGAACTCTTTTGAACTAAAATCTCTTCAATGTAAATATTATATATCCTACTTTAGCCATCACAGACTTTCACATTACTTTCAGTAACCAATATGTAATTATTATTAAAAAAATAAAGACATTGTTATATTATTATTCATGAATTTTATTAATATCTGAAAATTAAAATGTTTTTAATGCCTGCAGATGACTCTTAAATGTAAAACACGTTAAATATGCTAGCGGCAGGACACATTATGTATCTGGTATAGAAGTTAATTTTTTTGTGAGAAAATTGTTGTAGCAGTGCAGCTCCTTCAATTGCATAAGGAAGTAAAACGAAAAGGATGAGTTCAATGATGTGTTCGATCTTTCGGTTAGGCGAAATGTAAATGACTATCGACAATATCGTTTGACCATCAGCAAGAAGGCAGCATTCAGCTGCACAAATATCTCCAACAGGTCTAACACTCACAGATTTTCCAATAGTTTGTCGATAAATCACTTCCATATGAGAAGTAACAACATGAGTAAGATTTTCTCTCTTATGATAAACTGCTACACCATCAGCTTGTTGATCTTCTCGTTTGAATCGAACTACACAATCCAAGTTAGGTATACTTACTTCTTTATTATTTAACCACATTTCAGAAAGTAGAAGTAAACTGGATTGTTGGGTGACTGCATCACTGAGATCATCACTGTGAGCACGTAACATTAGACAATTTAACATTAGAATGGAAAGACCTTGTCGTTTACTGATCAACTTGTATAAAGTATCTTGCATGGCTATTAGAGGATTACTCAACAACCTGGTCATTTCAGCTTGAAGTGCAAGAGTGGGTGTAGCATTTCCTCAGTCCATGATAAAATTTATTTTTTCCATTTGCAGCAATAATGTAAAGATCACTGATATCAGTAACTCGAGATAATGCAACATAAACTAGTTGTTCGTGATATTTCTCGTATTTAAAAACTACAGAATCGAAAGTACCTCCCTGAGATTTATGGATGATAATAGCACAAGCCAGTATTAGTGGAAAATGATTGTTTGGCCAAGATCATTCTGTTGTTATTCAACGAAACACTCGTACTTCTTCTCGCAATTGGTACGGCTTCTAAATAGATTTCTCGAGCCATAGCAAACCAACGAGCTTTGTTCTAGCAAGTCGACCCACAGCAAGTGATACTGTGTTTGTAATGGGTGGCCTTGCTGCGTCCACCTTTCTCTTATCAACTCTGTTTTTGCTCAGTTTCTGTTTTTCTCCATTGCGCCTATTTTTTCCTCTTTTATTAAACCACCCTGCCATCCTTCGTATCATCTGCAACTTAGACACTAAGCCTGATATACCTTCATCACTGGAAATTTCGACCAAAGACATTTGATTGAAATAGTCTCTTCATCGTATTCAATACATGCCAATTTTCCTAAAGTTTCGTTAGCCAGAAGACATCGGACACGTCAATATTAGTAATTATCAAATATGGTTTCTCAATAATTAAAGGAAGTTCGCATGGTAATCCATAGGTGTCTAATACTGCCATTTTATGAAGTTTTTGTCACATATGACCCTCACATGCTACAATTCACAAATATGTCTTGAGCAATCGACGTAACGGTATCCGAAGACGAATTTAACATAGAATTGTTATACTCATTCACCGATTTATTTTTCAAATATAAACAAACACCATCAGAACATAAATTGCCTGATTCTTCTTTGCTCCCAATCTCGACTCTACGTTTTTGTTTGTCGTCAGTTAACTGAACACCATTTCCAATTTTAGTCAACACTCGAGAATTCTGAATTCTACTGTTTCATCACTTCATTGAATTCAAAATATATTGTAACTCATGACAAAAATTGAGGCCAGCGACGCATTGCTTAATCTGTTAATAAATAGGTGTTGCTCATGCGGGAAGCAGCTGTTGCAAATCACTAATCAAAAAAATGTCTAATCCACCGAAATTACGATCTACACAGCCTGCCATTTGTTGCAGGTGAACATCTATCTGAGATAAAAAGTTCAGCTCAACCATATTGACTTCATCAATAATTAAAACATGTACATATTTGAAAAGAGTACGATATCGTTGAGCAACTTCATAAGACAGGTAAATTCTTAGATATATCAAAATTTTCAATGCGGTGTGTAAGGTAGTAATATAATAGCTACAGCAGCTTTTCCAGTAGATGCACAAGTTATATAAGCATTACAGAAATTATCAGTGCTAGTAAAACGATTATAAACTTCCATCAATAAATGAATCATGAACGTCTTGCCACAGCCAGCAGGGCCAGTAGGGAATATTTAGATAGGTTGAAGTAAAGTATAAAGCCTTTGAAATGCCAAATGCTTGTTGTGTTATTTGTTTTTAGGAGCATTAGCAACTAAGGCCATATTGCTCCGGATATGCAGTCATTCCCTGACTTTCTGCATCCTCCGTATTTGGTGGTCACAGGCTCAAACCCCGGTCTAATCAAAAAGCATGTGCTACACACTGCTGCTCCTGCCCTCCGGGAGCAGCTATGGAGGCGCTCATCAAATGCTTGTGTTTCACCGAACTTTTCCATTGGATTTGTCCATAAATGGGTAACATAAGCCAGAATATCACCAATGCATTGACTCATGGAATCCAAACTGGCGATCATTGATCAGACAGAAGGTTTCTAGGTAGTTTAAGAATTGGCAGTTAACTGATTTCTCCATTACTGTAGAAAGAGTAGAAGTAATTGCAATGGGACGATAACTGGATGGGAATGATTTGTCACCCTTTTTAGGAACTGGCTGGATATGAGCAAATTCCAAACAGAAGGAAAAACATCTTTGGAATAAGAAAGTGAAAAAAAGGCAGCAAAGAACAGGAATAAGTTCAGGAGCAGAGGTTTTGAGAACAAGTGAAGAAATACCATTGGGACCTGGAGCTTTTAGCATCAAGATTCATCTAAATCCTTTCTGACGTCCTTTTGAAGGAAGACCACAGGAGGCGTTGAATGGAGCATGTTGGGAATGGTGGGAGAAGTTTTACCAAGATCATTAATACACGAGTTGCAAGAAAAATAGGATGCTAGCAGGTTGGCTTTATCCTTGGCTGAAGTGACAATAGAACCATCTGGTTTTGACAGAGGTGGGAGCAGAGATGGGCAAAAGTTGGGGCCAACAGCTTTGGCAAGAGACCAGAATGCTCGGCTACCATTAGAGCAAGAAACAAGTTTTCTACTCTTAGCCTGTTCAAAATCTAATTTGGACTGATTAATAACTGCTTTACAATTGTTGAGAGCTTTGGTGTAGGCAGAAAATGAAGCTGAAATATTGGAAACAAGTCAATTACAATATGCAACGTTCTTCTCTTGAACAGCCTTATCACATTTATTGGAAAACCAAGGTTTAGATAGAGGATGGGATTTTAAAGCGGAGTGTGGAATAAAGGATTCCATTCCTACATGAATAATTTGACTAACACAATCTGAGCAAACTTTAACATCAGAAGTTTTGAAACGGTAATCCGACCAAGGAAAAGAAGACAAGAAATCTCACAGGTCAACCCATTTTGCATTCTTGTAATGCCAAACAACACAAGGTTGGGAATAACCATGAGATAAAGGCTCCATTGGAGAAGAGACAATCACAAAGTTGTGATCTGAGGTGCCTAAAGGACTACTCACTTCGACCGTGTACTTAGAAGGGTTGTTTGTGAAAAACAGATCAAGCATGTTGGCTGTATGGTTAGGATTGTCTGGTATAGTGGTAGGTAAATGAACAAGCTGCGCGATTTCATTAGTAATTGCAAAAGTCTCAGCATCTCGACCAGCTGGGTCTGTGTGACTAGAAAACAGAAGTCAGCCGGAGTTTTGAACATTAAAATCACCAAGGAAAATTACCTCACTGTTAGGAAAGTTGGACTGGAGAAAGTCAAGTTGCAAAGAGAGGAAGTCAAAGAGTTCCAAGTGATTAGTGGACTTGGGACAACAATTGAATTTGACAGAATGAGGTAGAAAGATTTTAAGCCAGAGAAGATCAAAAAGAGGAGATTCCAAATTACAAAGTCCATGGGAGGGAATATCGGAACAGACATATGCAAAGTACCACCATTGAGGCAAAATAAATCATACAGCGAATAAATTGGACAACTGAGATGAGCAGTGGTTGAATCAAATGATAACTGAGATTCTGTCAGAAAAAGTACATGGAGTTTGGCAGACTGTAAGTGGAAATGGACATCATTGAGATTAGAACTGAGACCACATATATTTGTGAAATGAACGAGGAAGTGTTTGGAGGTTCAGATCTTTTTGCAGATAAGTTTGCTGTATTAGTTTGACAATTCATGGTATATTCAATAGTGAGAAAAAGTGAAGGGGGACATGCTGTATGAAGTAATACAATTTTTGGATATGGCATACACATAGTAAGACCCAGATCCGTGGTCACGACAATGCCCCCTCCCCCCAACATACACACTATTCAGACTCCCTCCAGTCACTATCTGGCAGAGTAGAGGTAGCAAGATTATTCACTAGATGATCCAGAAGCCTCCTAGAGAGCTACCAATAGGTCTGGTCCAATGTATTAACAAGTGGCTGGCCTGCGAACACAATTTTAGAGCTGTACCCTCAAAATGTAAGGAAGTTTGGATCTTGCCATGGTGTTCATCATAACCTCAAAAGACATCAATCGTACTGCAAGATGGAAAAGATGGGGAAGGGTAGACTGGAAATTAGCTCTGGAGACTAAACATGGGTACCACCACTTCAAGCCTTCAATAAACAAAGTGGTGGTATTGTACAGGTTGATGAGTGTCATCTACCACCTAGTATTACCTGGTAACACAGAGGGTCGGCATTCCTCTGTGTGGTGTGAGTGCCACACCTCAACCACTGCTTACGTTGGTTCACACCTGGGTGGTCACCCACAGTGTGCTTATGCATGGGGGTTAACCTGCAATGAATGAGACTAAATAAAGAGTGAATAATCTTGAAAGTCACTAATCTTTCCATACCAACAAGAAATAGCATTCAAGGTTTAGGCCTAAATGGATGTCAGTTAAAGTGAGACTTGGCAAAGAAAAATGCATGGGATTCATATAAATTATCAGGAGACACAGAAGCCTATGGTAGATATAAGCTAGTCTGTAATCACGTCAAAGTAGGTTCAGCAATCAAAGGCAGATTACAAGAAATCTTTGACAAAGGATGCAAAGAAAAACAGTAAAGAATTCTTTACTTACGTAAACTCTAGAAGGAAAAGGATGAATCAGATTGGTACACTTGATATCAATGGTTTGACTGTAGGTGATCCTGCTCAGATAGCTGACAGAAAATGAGTATTTTGTATCCGCATTCACACAGGAGGGAAGCAGAGGCCAGAAGTTTATCGAAATCTAACAGGGAGCTAAATGATTTTGTAATAACTGAGAGCAAAGTGGAGGAGAAATTGTTGAAGTTAAACATAAGAAAGGCACCTGGGATGGATGAGATCTATCCAGTTATATTAAAGGAGGCAGCAGAGGAAGCAAGCAAACCATTAGCCATAATTATGAGAGCATCCTTAGATTCAAGGGGAGTCCCCACGGATTGAAGATCTCCAGATATATCCCCAATTCACAAAGGTGGATCAAAGGGTGACATGAGTAATTACAGACCTGTTAGTTTAACTTCTGTTCTGGGAAAACAATTGAGTCACTGGTTAAAGAAGCATTGCAGGATCATCTGGACAAGACTGCAGTTATAGTTGAGACACAGCATGGGTTTGTTACGGGGAAGTCTTGTCTAATCTGATTGGATACGACAATGTGGTCACAAAGAAACTGGACCCAAAAAAATAATTTTGATATCATATACTTGGATTTCAGGAAAGCTTCTGATACTGTTGTACATGGAAGACTGCTGTATAAATTGGAGCACTATGGCATTAAAGGATAATCGCTGCTATGGATAAAGGAATGACTGAGTGGGAGAAGGCAGAGAGTGGTAATCAATGGACACTGCTCTTTGTGGACTAATGTTATTATTGGAGTCCCGCAGGGTTTGGTGTTGGGTCCATTGTTGTTTTCTGTATTTATCAATGATATTGATGAAGTTATATCAGGGTTAATGTCTAAGTTTGCAGACGTACACTCAGAATAGTGGAACATCAAGGACCCACCGAACATGTGTCCTCTCAATAAGAACTTTAGTGACGGCGTCCCCATTTCAACATACCTTTCTGTAGTCAAGGAATGTGATGAAATGATATCACTTGGCACAATTCTTACTTGAAGAGTGACTGCCACACCTTGGTGAATGATTCGTGACCCTTCTCGCCTAACCTATGGGAACCTGCTCACCCATGAACCAAATATAACTGTTGATCCTGGAACTCTTCTCCAGCACCCCAATCCTTTCTCAGGCAAGGGATCTCATATCATCTGTCAGCTCTAAGCATGCTAAGGTGAGACCTAAGCAGTAATCCTACCCCAGAAGTAGGATTACAGCTGTAGTTTGTCCTCACAATTCTTGCTGACATCTATCCAGGCACAGGAACCATCACCACACCTCCCACACCAGAATCAAGACTGCTAATCTTAAGACTCCCCTATAGTAGGATAACTCTGACCAGCCCTCTTGAAAGGCCACATATCACTGCTAATCCACTTATTCTTGGTTAAAGTTAAATTGGAGTTTAACCCACATTCTCCCAAAATTTGGTCCTTGAGGTTGTCACAGACATTCTCTCAGATATGCCAGACAAGCTGTACTTGCTATCTGGGAGTCTAAAACGCTGATGGAACTGATATTCGGGTGACACTCAAGTCAAGTGGACCCAATTTCGGCGAAGTCCGGACGGTCTGTGACAGCCAAATCCTCTGCTTGCACCTTCACGATGGTGGGACTGTTAGTAATCCTGGGTATAACCTCCATGCACAAGTACATGGTGGGTGACCACCCAGGTGTGAACCAATGTAAGCAGGGGTCGAGGTGTGGCGCCCACACCACATGGAGGAACGCCGCCCCTCTATGTTACCAGGCAGTACTAGGTGGTAGATGACTGTCATCAACCGGTGAAATACCACCACTTTGCTTATTGGAGGCTTGAAATGGTGGAACCCATGTTTAGTCTCTAGAGCTAAGTTCCGGTCAACCTTTCCCTATCTCTTCAATCATGCAGTATGATTGAAGACTTTTGAGGTTATGATGAACGTCGTGGCGAGATCCAATATTCCTTACATTTCGAGGGTACAGCTCTAAAACGGTGTTCGCAGGCCGGCCGCTAGTTAGTACACTGGACTAAACCTATTGGTAACTCTCTAGGAAGCTTCCGGATCAGCTAGTGTATAATCTTGCTGCCTCTACTCTGCCAGATAGTGACTGGAGGGAGTCCGAGTAGTGTGTATGCGGGGAGCATTGTCGAGGCCACGTTATGTCGAGGATCTGGGTATATTCTTACCACATGTACGCCATATCCAAAAATTTCAATACTTCATACAGCATGTCCCACCTACTTTTTCTTACTATTGAATACACCATGAATTGTCAAACTAATAGAGCAAGCTTATCTGCGAAAAGATCTAAACCTCCCAAGGACTTCCTAATTCATTTCACAAATATACGTGGTCTCAATTCTAATCTCAACGATGTCCATTTCCACTTGCAGTCTGCCAAACCCCATGTACTTTTTCTGACAGAATCTCAGTTATCGGTTGATTCATCTACTGCTCATCTCAGATGCCCAAATTATTCGCTGTACGATTCCTTTCGCCTCAAAGGTGGTACTTGTGCATATGTCCGTTCTGATATTCCCTGTCAGAGACTTGGCAATTTGGAATCTCCTCTCTTTGATCTTCTCTGGCTTAAAATCTCTCTACCTCATTGTGTAAAATTCATCTGTTGTCTCTACCGTTCTCCCAACTCCACTAATCACTTGGAGCTCTTTGACTTCCTCTCTTTGCAACTTGACTTTCTCCAGTCCAACTTTCCTAACAGTGAAGTAATTTTCCTTGGTGATTTTAATGTTCACAACTCCAGCTGGCTTCTGTTTTCTAGTCACACCGACCCAGCAGGTCGAGATGCTGAGGCTTTTGCAATTACTAATGACCTAGCACAGATTGTTCATTTACCTACAAGAATACCAGACAATCCTAATCATACAGTCAATACGCTTGATCTTTTTCTCACAAACAACCCTTCTAAGTACACGGTCGAAGTGAGAGGTCCTTTAGGCACTTCAGATCACAACTTGGTGATTGTCTCTTCTCCAATGGAACCTTTATCTCATGGCTATTCCCAACCACGTGTTGTTTGGCATTACAAGAATGCAAAATGGGATGACCTGCAAGACTTCTTTTCTTCTTTTCCTTGGTCGGATTACTGTTTCAAAACTTCTGATGTCAACGTTTGCTCAGATCGTGTCAGTGAAATTATTCTTGCAGGAATGGAATCCTTTATCCCACACTCCACTTTAAAATCTATCCTTTATCTAAACCTTGGTTTTCCAATAAATGTGCTAAGGCTGTCCAAGAGAAGAATGTTGCATATCGTAATTGGCTTGTTTCTAATTCTTCAGTTTCATTTTCTGCCTACACCAAAGCTCGCAACAGTTGTAAAGCAGTTATTAACCAGTCCAAACTAGAGTTTGAACAGGCTAAGAGTAGAAAACTTGCTTCTTGCCCTAATGGTAGCCGAGCATTCTGGTCTCTTGCCAAAGCTATTGGCCGCAGCTTCTGCCATTCTTTGCTCCCACCTCTGTCCAAACCAGATGGTTCTGTTGCCACTTCAGCCAAGGATAAAGCTGACCTGCTAGCATCCCATTTTTCTTCCAGCTCATGTATTAATGATCTTGGTAAAACACCTCCCACCATTCAAAACACGCTCCATTCAATGCTTCCTGTGGTCTTCCGTCAAAAGGATATCAGAAGGATTTTGATGAATCTTGATGCTAAGAAAGCTCCAGGTCCTGATGGTATTTCTCCACTTGTTCTCAAAACCTGTGCTCCTGAACTTACTCCTATTCTTTGCCGCCTTTTTTCACTTTCTTATTCCAAAGGTGTTTTTTCTTCTGCTTGGAAATTTGCTCATATCCAGCCAGTTCCTAAAAAGGGTGACAAATCCCTCCCATCCAATTATCGTCCCATTGCAATTACTTCTACTCTTTCTAAAGTAATGGAGAAATCAATTAACCGCCAACTCTTAAACTACCTAGAAACCTTCCATCTTATGAACGATCACCAGTATGGATTCCATCAGTGTCGATCCACTGGAGATATTCTGGCTTATGTTACCCATTTATGGACTAATTCAATGGAAAGGTTTGGTGAAACACAAGTAGTTGCTCTTGACATCTCAAAGGCTTTTGATCGTGTTTGGCATAAAGGTCTTCTAAACAAGCTTCCATCTTATGGTTTGCCAACTGTTTTTTGTAATTGATTATCCAGTTTTCTCTCTGATCGCTCACTGAGGGTGATGGTAGATGGCTCTCTGTCTTCTAACTTCTCCACTAATGCCGGTGTCCCCCAAGGTTCAGTTCTTTCCCCCCCCCCCCTCTTTTCCTCTTGTATATAAATGACCTTCTTCCATTGACTGAAAATCCTATCCATAGTTTTGCCGATGATAGCACATTGCATTCAACTTTCCATTTTGAGAAACCTTGTCCTGCTCAATCAGCTTCAACTTCTCGAAAATCTGCTACCAATTCCTTAAATGCCAATCTTCAGGTAATTCTCCAGTGGGGCAAAGACAACTTAGTTGATTTCAACCCTTCTAAAACTCAGTCTTGTCTAATATCTCGCAAAAAGGATTCTTCTGCTCCCATACTTATCTTTAGTGACACTCCGATTTCTAGGCAAAATGATATATCTCTTTTGGGGATTACCCTGACTTCTAATCTCTCTTGGCACAAGCATATTACAAATATTGCTTCCTCTGCATCTAAAAAACTTGGTTTTCTCTTTCGCTCTCGGCGTTACTTTTCTTCCAAACAGCTGCTCACTCTGTATAAATCGCAAATTCGCCCTGCCATGGAATATTGTTCCCATATCTGGGGTGGTGCCCCCAAAACCTCTCTCCGGCTTCTTGATTCCATTCAGAAGAGGGCAGTTAGGTTAATTAATGATTCATCTCTAACAGAGTCTCTCCACTCGCTTTCTCATAGACGCACTGTTTCTGCTGCATGCCTCTTCTACAGATACTTCCATGGGCACTGTTCTTCTGAATTGGCTTCTATAATTCCTGCTCTCTCTTTCAAAACAGTCCGAACACGTGCCGCCACCAGCCAACATCCATTTACTGTCCAACTTCAAACCCACAGAACCAACTTTTCATCTTCCTCATTTATTCATTCAACTGCCGTTTTCTGGAACAACCTTCCTTCATACGTATTTCCTGAAAATTACAATCTACAGAAGTTCAAGTCCAATGTCAACAAATATCTTCTTTCGTCTTCTTAACCTCAAACCCAAGCACGGTACTAAGTACTATAGGTTCTAATACCTCTCGTGTTTGGGGTTCACATAAAAAAAAAAAAAAAAAAAACACTGTTGAACCAAGATTGGGAGAATGTGGGTTAAACTCCAATTTAACTTTAACTGACATTCCTTCTCTCTTCCATTTTTATGGTGACGATTCCTTCTCCCTTCCTCATCTTTATATCCTCTCCCCCTCCCTCCTTACTTTCTGCTATCTATTACCACCATTAGACATACTTGTGTTGACCAATGACGTCTTTTTTTGTTTGTTTGTTTTGGGTACTTTTGGGCTTCTCTTCAGCACAACCCATTCAGTGCTACAGTAGTTAGTACACCTCCTTGCAGCAAGAACAAGTACTAGGAAGTAGCCTTCCAGGTAACTGCTGCACCCTGATAACTAAGTGGACAGTCAATAAAACTCCAAAAGAACTTGATACAACACATATGCAAACTACATCATACACATGACTGGCTTTGCTTGGCTTTGCTTTCTGGCTACAAAGTGGGTTTGAAAAGTTGAAGGTCTAAGTATGAAAGGGTAATGGTAGTGTTAAAAATTCTGCTGACAACTTTCTGGCAACTATATCAGCCAGAAAGTTTGAAAATTCATTGGCATGCAGTTAGAGTGACAAGGAAAGAATGGGTACTCAAAGGTAGAGCTATGGGACTTCTTTATGACTGTGCTTTCTTGCTAATTGCTAGTTGTGGGGTGCATACGGCTGGACACTGTCATACAAAAGGCGAATATTAAAAAAAATATTTGCAATATAATGAACAGTGCTATTGAAAATGATGAGAGCATGTAGAACAGTATCAAATGACACCTTATGGGTGCTAAGTGGTTGACTCCCACAGGATTTGAATCTTGTCACCTTACATGTGCTTCCATGTAAGGTGAGGTTTAATGTATGAAAGGTTGTCAATTGGGAATCAACCTAATTGCAGTTAAAAAGAAGGAAAAAAAATGTTTGAGATCTTCTGTTCAACATCTGGCAAGAAAGATGGCACAATTCTGAAAAAGGGTTGAATAACTAGAAAGTTCTTCCCAAATGTGAATCCAGTAGGTAAGGGCATGCCTGCATGGTTTAATCTGAGTTTGCAAACAATGTTTTTATTGGTGGGAGTCTTCCCTGATTATTGACAGTATTATTCTGTTTATTGGAGAAAGTCTGACAGATGGAGTTCAGCAATCCTCCACTTGAGTGTGTAAGGAAGAATTTATTCAGCCTCAAGTGGTGTTTTCCAAGTGTATACAGGAGTCAGAACAGGAGTCTTGGACAGATTACAAACTTTGTGTCAATAGTTTGCATCTCCTTACGCTGCATCAAGTTCCATTTTAATCTGCATCTCCTTGTGATGCAAAACCTGCCATTTCCTTGTGCAGAAACAAATTTGCAGCTTCTTGTGGTGCAACAAAAATCAACAGTTGCATCTCCTTGCAGTGCACTAACTTGTTTCCTCATGACAAGACATGATACATCTCCTTGAGATGCATCTTTAGAACTTCATTGGGATGCAGTAGGTTCTTCCCTTGCATCTGTTTGTGCAAAACAAGCAGCAAGTATGAGCAGGGCCATACTTGCTGCTTTTTTATGCCCAGTATTTGCATTTCGCCTGCTGGCTGTAGTTTGGCAATAAGTTCCTCATTGGAAAAAATGTATGTGGCTACAGTAGATAACAATGGCTGTCTAATACTGGCTGGGCTCATTTGCCAGTGGTAGATAGTGGTGATCCCCAAGAAATCTATGCAGAATGAGATCTTTCTGGAATGCAGGATGACTATGGCAGCCTCAACCTTACCTGGGCATCTGGATTTTATTATTATCATTTTTATCATTAGCTATATGGTGCAAGGAAGCCTAAGGCTTTTGTTGCACCAACTGAAAAAAAAAAATTCCTGAGTTACCGAGAGAGAGAGAGAGAGAGAGAGAGAGAGAGAAGTAGAAGGGAATCACCAAGAAAGAGAAGAATGATGATATCCAGCTCAGGACCCTGGGTGTGCCAAGCCCATACTCACCAGATATGAGCCCCCGGGGGTTCTAAGAAATGCCAATGGGGTAAGTGTTAAAAATAAGTGTAATGGTAGTGTTAAATATATATAGGTGCTATGGAAGACTGTGAATTACTGATTAAGGGTGCATCTACTTGCAATGAATCAAGCTTTTTTTTTAATATTTGCATCTATTTCTAAAGTAATAACTATTATTTCCTTATGAAGGAAAGTAATAACTAATATTTCCTTATGAGGCAAGAAACTTGCATTTTCTTTTGTGTGTGTGTGTGTGTGTGTGTGTGTGTGTGTGTGTGTGTGTGTGTGTGTGTGTGTGTTCAGTTCATTGAATTAAGTGTTTCACAGTAGTGGATAATGATGACTGTCTGCTACTGCTGGGATCATTTGCGCCTTCGTAGCCAGGTGGGAAGGAGCAGCAGTGCATAGCACACACTTCTTGATTAGACCGGGGTTCGAGCCCGTCACCACCAAATACGGAGGATGCGGAAAGGTCAGGGAATGATCACCGCATATTTCCGGAGCAATATGGCCTTAGTTGCTAATGCTCCTAAAAAAAAAAAAACCAAATAACAAATAAAATAACCTGGGATCATTTATGAGAAAATAGGGGGTGCCAGTGAAGGGTTAGACCTCTTGGCAAGCCAGCTGATGGTGGCAATGAGGTTCTTGGTTGCAGGATGGTTAGGGCAGTAACAACATTAGCTGGGCATTTGGATTTCTTCAGACCGATGAGATGGGAGAGAGTACCTGAATTGCATGTATTTATGGAGGTACTCATTCACAAGTACAGTGAAGAATGCTGGATTGATGGTCTTTACTTTAGAGGATATGATTTCCTGATTACAACTCTAATTAGGCTGAACTGATTTACTTGACATGTGATAGCAGGTCTCATCTTATTTCTGTTGTTAGGACATAACTTATTTGTTGTAGTAGCACTCGTGTGTTGGATTTATAACTTGACGTTAAACTTCCTCAGACACGAGGAGCAGAACTACATGGCCTTCGATGGTTGAGGGCATTTATTTGAATTATGTACATCCCATTTGCTCGCTTGACAGCAGGCACCTATTTCCTAATTTTAAAAATATCTGCATGGAATCCACTTTCCCACTGACAGTGACATCATTTCTGCAGTGAATGCATTTAGAAACCCAAGAGAGAACTTTCTTCACAGCTGGAATCAATGCATTGCAGCATAGGTGCCAAAAGTGTATTGATTCCAAAGTGTACTATGTTGAAAACTAAAATGTTATCAGACTCCTCAAATAAATCCTTTCTACTCAAGCAATGAACTTTTCAGATGCTCCTCATATATTTAGAAGCTATAGCAGCATTGGGAGAACTCTGAGCACTGCAATACTTCAAACACAATATGTTATGTTGTGCTTGATGCCTGATCTTAGAGTAATATGACTAAGGTCAATGTTATTAAAACTCAGAACAATAAGTTTCCCTCATTAAGCATACTTGTTTTCACTCCGGGTTTAGGTTTTTTTTTTTTTTCTTTTAACTCCCAGCAACACTATGTAATCTTTTTCTGTCTTTCTGCCAGCACCACTTCCTGAATGAACATTATACTATTATACTATGTAGCAAAAGAAAGTTTACACTTATTCCTAAAAGATTCCTGTATGTTTTTTTGAATTCAAATGTGTCATTACTTTTTCTCTGGTGTCAATATTTTGACAGTAATTGTGACATTTGTTTTCTGCATTTATTTTCACATTTATCTACATTACATAAGTGTGTACCAATAGAGTAAAATTGTTGGTATAACATTGGAATAATGAAATATTCCGTAAAACAAAGTCACTTGAAAACATCTGCCAATTTACTATGTATCTTTAACAAATATAATTGTAACACATTACCAGAATCCTCAGACAACACAACATAAACATTTGATCTGTAGTATTCAGCAATGATTTACAATCACACAGTTAACTGCTTCATTTCGAAATTAGTGACTTTTGATCTGTTTACCCTCCTAAACTCTTATGTGATTAATTTCAGGAATGATAGGAATTGTTTATATAGAGTTACGTATTTAGTGAAATTTGCTGGAAAATGAGGTGTTTAAATTATATTTCTGAATAGTTGTGTGAAGTATTGCTTATATCACATCATGTAAAAGTTGTAGTTAAGTTTTATAAACTTGAAATTGGAAGAGACTGTAGTTTCATGTTTGGAGAGGGCTCTCTAGTTGCGGAAAAGAACAGTCGGTGGATTTTTTGGCTGCTGTAAAGGGATAAGTATTTTTAATTTTTATCGTATTCTTTGTTAATTAGCATACTACATTGTGTTTTACAGAGATATTCAATAGGTTTGGTAGCATTCACTAGCTTCATATTTTGAATTTAACTAGCGATTTTTTGAAGTTACGACCAATATTGTTGAACTAGTCGCCATATTGTAGTCGATAAGAAATAGCATAACATATATATATTTCGAACTGAACAAGTATAAAGTAAAACTAGATAGCAAAGCACTCGATTAGGAATCTGTTAGCTTATAATAGTATTATCAATTAATCAAAAATATTATTAATCTTATTAAATTTCATTGTTAATTAAATTGTATTTAAACGGAAATCATGACACAGACTAGAGCTACGAAGCAAAGAACACAAACGAGAGAGAGAGAGAGAGAGAGAGAGCGCGTTGTGACTCGAGGGAGAAACGAAGGGGGAGATTCTCCAATGCATCACAGTCTCAAAAAATGTGTGAAATGTTTGCTGAACTTTCTAAAACATGACATGATCTAGCCAAGGAGGATGTCTTTGTGTGTGTGCTAGATGCCTAAAGTGTCAAGAAATTAGGCACCAACTCAGCGTTCTGATGAGCATCTATGAGAGATTGAGGTGCAGGTCCATTGCAGAAATTAATGAGGGGCCCATCAAGCTTTCAGCTGCCCAGCTCAATGGCAGAGCTCACTCTGTGCATCAGGTAACCAGAGGCAATCGCCAAGGCAGAATGCGCTGGTCCCAAAGGAACTAGTTATTGTTGGTGACTATTGTCAGGAAGATGGGGAATATACTATGCAAAAAGAATAGGTGGAACAGGACCAGGGTGTCTGCCATGGGCAAGAGTTGATGACGTTGTAGAGCAGATTTCATCTTTTAGGGCACAAAAGGAGATACTGTTGTAACATTAGAACTAATGACATTAAGAGTAAGAGAACTGCAGATTTACTCAACAAGTACAGGTCAACGTTGAAAGAAGTCACAAGTTACGTTTGAATATGAGTGTCTGCAATTCTGCCCAGACACAATAGGAGGGTGTATATGATGAGAGCCTTATCAATCAATTTGGCCCTGGAGAGATTGTGCAAGGCTCAAGGGATAGAATTTTTTTTCAGCCTGGCCTGTGCTTGTTGACAGGAGAGACTGCTTCTACAGGGATGGGATACACTTAAATAGAAAGGGTGCGAGAATATTTGCTAATGCTATCGAGGCACTGTTAGATGGGTCAGAAAACTGCTATCTTGGGGGGTTGTTATTGTTGTTATTTTGGTTTTTAGGAGCATTAGCAACTAAGGCCATATTGCTCTGGGGATATGTTCTGGGGATAATGGTCATTCCCTGACCTTTCCGTATTCTCCGTATTTGGTGGGCACGGACTCAAACCCCGGTCTAATCAAGAAGCGTGTGCTACGCACTGCTGCTCCTGCCCAACTGGCTACAGAGGAGCCGCTATCTTGGGGGAATACACAGACTAAAAGGTTAACAGTGGCCACAGGTATAGGAAAAATTGATTCTTGCACTACTTCTATTAGAATGAGCAGCAGCCTGGAAAACAGGGCAATGGAAATTTCCAGGGACTGCTGGGAGTCATAGTGGAACAAATAAATACATGGGCTGTGTTATGGTAACTAAGAGTAGAAACAGGTGCATATATACTTGCATGTACAGCAATGCTAGGAGTATAGTTAATAAATTTGATGAGCTTGAAGTGCTAGTCAAGACATCAAAGGCAGATATTATTGGGATATCAGAGACGTGGTGTCACACAGACATAAGCAGTGCAGAATTGGAATTTGGGGAGTATGTGTACAGAAAGGATAGACAGGACAGGAAGGAGGGGTTATGCTGTTAGTGAAGAAACACAACCTAAGGAAGTGCATCCAATTGATGTTGTTGGACAATGCAATGTTGAGTCTGTTTGGTGTGACATAAGCACTGGGAAAGGAAAAATGAGAGTAGGTGTGTGTATTATAGGCCTAATGATACCACTTCTAGCATTAGCTCAATCTGAAGAACAACTATTAATCATAAATCTGCTTGCAGCTCAACTAAGGATTTTACCTGTGATCCCATGTTCCAGCTTACACAGTAACTTCTCATGCAAGGTTGTTAAAATCCAATAAATGTCAAAACTATTTCCCACAGCTAGCTCACAAATGACTGTCAAAATAGATAACTAGATTACTATAGCTAACACATTAATAACTTTTACAAGAATTTTTTTCACTTTTTTTTAAGCACTGGGCCATGTGGCACATTTACATCAAGTTCATTTTACTATTTGAGCTACATGACTTTATGGAGGGCCACAGACTGAATATTCTTTAATGAAAATTCAATCAATAGCAGGGAGGGGGGAAAAAATCTCTTTCCTTTCACAACAATAGTATGTCGACATGATTTTCCCTTACAAAACTATGCTGACTTTCCTCAGAATTCCATTTCCATCTAAATGACCCTGAATTGCTTCCTTAATTATCCCTACCGAAGTCAGACTGACGGTCGTTACTCACTTCATCCTGAGAACTTTCTTTATGTATTATCAATACATCACAAAATCTCCAATCTTATGGAATCCCTCCAGAGTCCAATGATATTCCCATAATCTTAATGGTTCAGTATGTGCTCTTTCATTACCTCTATCAAAATTACTGGGTGTATGCTATCAACTCCAGGAAACTTATTTGCCTTTTCCTATTAAAATTGCAAGTTTTTATAATAAACAATCTTCTGTAATTTTAATATCACCAGTTATATACAGCTCAGCTTCACTCTCGGTTTCTCCCCATTACAAAGAATCCTTTTGCTGTAAAGATCAATATGAAGTATCTGTTCAATTGATCAGCTAAATCAGCTGGATTATCTAAGACTTTCCTGCACCGATTACAAAATATCTGAATGGATTAATTTTCTTCTTTTTACCCATACACGAAATCCTTGCCTCATTCTTTGCCAATGATTTAACATACTCACCCTTTGCCAGACTAACCTTTTCTATGGTGCTGTTACAGATCAACTTGTAGCTGCTATAGGTCTTATAGGTCTCAATACTTTTCATTGCTATACAACTTTTCCATGTGATCTTCGTATCCACTTTTGCTATATTTTCTTAATGGTACATAAGCATTCATGTCTTCTGTAATTATTGCTTTAATGGTATTCCATAATTCTCATGTATTTGTCCTCCCTGTGGTATTGGTAGAGGCTGTGTCATAGTCTCCTTTCCTGAAACGTACAGCTCTTTACTATTAAAAACTGCTTTCACCTTAACAATTTCAATCCCTCTCTCCTCATCATTATGAAGCCATGTGATAAAAATTCATTCACCACTCTGTTAACCATACATCCTTTAGTGCTCTTAAACAGAAAATTTGTTAATGCATAATCGTAGCTGAGTGGTCAGAGCAGGAGTGCAGTAGCACATGCTCTTTGAGTAGACCGGGGTTCAAGCCCCTGACTGCTGAATACAGTCAATCTGCCAACCCGCACTGGACCAGCATGGCAGATTATGGTCCATTTCCCTCAACATGAATTGTTGAGGAGGCTTCCACTTCCATCCTGCAGTGGGTTGATAATGGCTGCACTTAATCTTTTTTTAATCAATTTTTGCAACTAATAGATGTTTTCTGCTTCTGTTCCATCAATCTTTATTAGAGAAAATATTCCTGGTTTCCCTAACAAATAAATCTGCCACTAAAATTACCTCAACTGGAGCCAAAGCAGCGAATGCATGATGATTCATCCCTGCATCAAATCTTTTGGGAGAGCTGCACTTGATGTAGTAGCAGATACTCAAGTATGCTGCTGAATCTCCATGCAGAGTCAAGTGCCTTTATCATTTCTAGGGGAAACCACATTTACCATAAAGATAAACTGAAATTACAATCTTTCAAAATTCAGTAGTAAAATGAATGAGTTCCCTTCTTCTCAACACTCGCCTCCCCATGCCATGGCATCTCTCTCTCTCTCTCTCTCTCTCTCTCTCTCTCTCTCTCTCTCTCTCTCTCTCTCTCTCTCTCTCTCTCTCTCTCTCTCTCTCTCTCTCTCTCTCTCTCTCGTGTGTGTGTGTGTGTGTGTGTGTGTGTGTGTGTGTGTGCACACGCACGCACACACACACACACGCACTTAAGTTTCAACTTAAGCTGATCATACTCCATACAACTACCACATGGAAGTACAACACCATTTGTTAGAAAAATGTTCTGCATACATGCCAGTGAGTACAAATAAGATTGAGTCTAAGGCAAATCACAAGTGGTAATACCTAAGTCATTCTATTTTACCATATCTAGTGGAAACCATACTAACTATTAAATAAAACTGAAATAAAAGGTTGAAATCACACCCTTCAGTTAAGAGTTAATGTAAATTCTGCTTTCAATGCAGTAATTATTGCACAAAACACTACAGAAGTTACCCTAGATTCTTCAAGAATCCTAAAATAATATTTAAAAAAGGCTCATCATATCTGAAAAATGATGAATATGTTATACAGAAAAAGGGTATACAGTAATTACAATACCTGAACATTCTGAGGTTCTGTACAGTCTTCAGTCAACAAATAAGCTTCAGATGAATCTGAACCTTCAACCTGAAGGAAACAGTTTGTAGTATGACCTAAACCACTTGGAAGAATTTTATCTTGTAGCATTGAATTAATTACTGTACTTTTACCATTACTGGTCCTAGATAAGAAAAAATTGCAACATCTGCATATTAATCAATTTATCTTTAACTGTACAAAAGAAAGATCTTACACTAACACAACAATTCTGGCTAAATTCTGTTCTAAAATTAAGTAGTAATTGAAGAACTTCAGGATTCCACTTATGTGGGATCAATAACAAGCACAACTTGTGGATGTGTAAAGAAATAATATTAAGCTTTTGAATTAACTGCAGGTACAAGTAATCCCCGCTTAACAAGGGGAATGTGTTCCTGACAACACTCAGATTTTATAGAAAATCTGCATTTGCCAGGGGTAGTATCTTTTTTTTTTTCTCTCTCTCTTTTTTTTTTTTGAAAACTATTTTTGTATGAAATTTAAGTAAAACTAAGCTATTACAATGTTTTATTTTTCCTTTACTATCAAATAAATAATCAAATGACCAAAACAGCACAAGAGAAAACTTTTTATATTGCATATCCATTTTTAAAAGTACATATAAAAGCTTAGAAATATATAAATTAAGGGGCTCCACAGGCCACCTATATTAAAAAGCAAATTCAAGGGAGATGTTTTGACTTTTCATTGCATATTACGCAAAATTTGTCTATAGCACTCAAAAGCTGAAACTTCATTTCACAGCATTCACTTGTGAAAAGTAACTGTCTTGCTCATCAACAAACTTGTGCCCTGATTATGAAAGGAAAGTGCCTTTTCAATGACTGATAACATTGAACGATAAATTTTGGATCTTATCTTGTTATGGGCATGAAAGTAAGTTTACTTTATAGATTTTGGGGTGCTAAACACAGAAATAGTGCTTACAATGCAGATTGGCTCTTGTTTTCTAAAAGACTAGTTTTTTTTATATTTATACAAGGTATTTTTTTATTTGTAGGGCAGTAAGATGTAGCTATCAACACTATCAAACATGGGACCTTTTTTGCCTTTCGCTTGTTTTTTCCCAGCTTTGGTAGCATCCCTTTTCGCCATCCAACAATAATCAGCTAACATGGCAGCACTCCATTTGCTTTTGTATCTTTGTTCCATCACTGCGATGTCTTGATGGAAGTGCTCAACCATGTTCATCACTGACGGCACCACAGTTTGGCAGAAGAAATCCAGGTGAAATCCAGACTTTTGGTCTTTTGTTGTAGGTGTAAGACAGTAACCTGAGGTTTAAAAGTGTATGGATATTGTATATATATAGTGTTATGTATCGTTGTTCATCTGGCCATTTAGCCATTAGGCCCCAACATTGCCCACACTTAGCCCTGTGGAGGTGGGCCAGGTACCAGTAGCTCTATTATTTTACTCTGGGAGGGTCTGCCACCTAGTTTCCTGAGATTTCAGTGGCTATGGCCTATATATATAAAAAAAAAAAAAAAAAAAAAAAAAAAAGGGGGTTAATGCTAGGAAATAGAGGTGGTCAAAAGGTTTCTGTAAGAGCAGTTTAAATTTAGACATTTTTTTTAATTTTGATAAGTTGTGTGGAGCTTAATGCTAGTAGGTTAGGCAGAGTAGGGGGGAAGACAGAAGACTGGGGGAAAGGGTAAGGGGACTATATAGAAGGCGACCCCCAGAAGATCAGTGAAACAGGCCCATGCTGCACCAGGCAAAGGGAGGACAGCAGGGGAGAGAGGAGAAAAAAAAAAAAAAGTCTCCTCCTCCTCCTCCCTCCTGCAGGGGTTAGGGAATTAAAAGTGAATAGGATTAGAGCACCCTATTCAGATTGCCAAATGGCATTGGCAGCAGAGCTGCGATCTGTCCGGTTGTTCCAGTCCGATCCCAGCAGGGATTGGACCAGTTATGTGGTCATTCGTGGGATAAATCCCGTACATGCAATCCAGTGTTTGGAGTCCATCCATGGTATCAATCTTGAGCAGGTTCCTTCGCTACCTTGGGTCATGTCCTGCAAATCCCTTGTTTTCCTAGTTCAGTCCCAGAGAAAAGTCTTGAATCGGGTGAGAGCCAGTTTGGTTGAGTCCAGGGATGATTAATTTTGTTGCACAGTCCGCTCTTGATCCCTGTAGATAGCAATAAGTGTCCTACTTCAGGCGAACAGTTCCTGGTCATATTTTGTCAACTCCTTATACTCCTCTTGCAAGTCCAACAGGTTTGATTCCATGTTGCGAGGGAGTTGGTTAGTTTCATAGCCAGGAAGCAGCGGAGATCCTCATAGTTTTTGCAGTTTTATATTATGTGAGACCATGTCTCCATTTCCCCCACAGATGCAACGGGGATCGTTCACTAATTTAAAACTGTTTGGTTTGGCATTTAGGGCCCCATGCCCTAAATGCCAAACAATAGATACATTGTGTACAGTCTAGGGTGAAACCATGATGGTACTTTTGGGTATAATCTTCCGACATTAGGCAGAAATTTCCTCGTTATCTCTCCTTTTATGGATTCTGACCACCTGTCCTGCGAGACCTGCTACAAGTGGTTGGTGAGTTTTCAGGTTTCCTGTAGGGTCAATTGGGTGACCCAGGAAGGTGCAGGGAAGCCCTTTTGCGAGATGCTGCATCATAGCACAATGCACCACCTCAAGGCCAAGGGGGGAGTGCTCCCGCCAGAACCTGCAGTGCATGTGTACTCACAGGGCAGCAGGCCCATGTAACTGAGAGGAGTATTGTCTGCTGGATGATGTCTAATGTCCATCTGTTAACTGCAGCAGTTGCTTTCTGGAACCAGAGGTGACCCATAAGTTATGGCCAGTATAAATGCCGTTTTGTAATGCAGTCCCAAGGTATGCCTCTTGAGTACCCAACCCCTTTTAGCTATCCTGGCGACAAGAGCAGAATATCTCCTGATTTTCTATTGGATATGTTTCAGGTGTTGATTGAAAGATTGGTTTACCCAGTATGACTCCTAGATATTTCATCTCACTGAATAGTTTGATAGTTGAATTTTCTATTTTAATTTGCAGTGGTCTACGGAGATTTAATGTTCCTTTCAGCAGTATTGAGGAGGTTTTTCCTGGAGAGATATTAAGAAAATGGATCTTCATCCAGTCTTGCAGAAGTTGAATTGCTCAGTTTGCCCGAGTTTCCAATTGAAGTCGGTATCAGGTATATCTGCGAATGCCTGGGAGTAGACTTTCCCCAGATCGAAGGCAAGAAACTCATCCAATATCATACTCCATAGGAATGGTCCAAGGACCGAGCCATGGGGACAGCCCCTGTAAACATATCTGGTCAGTTTCTTGTACGGAGCCACTACTTATATTTTTCTCTGGGATAGATATGACTTCATTATATTATAAAAGTTGACTGGTGTTTTTGCCTTCCTCAGTCTAGCCAGGATGGTCAGCCACCAGATGGTGTCAAACACCCCAGTAAAATTGACTGAAATAACCAAGAAGTACATCCACAAGCTGCCTGTAGTTGCTGGCTTTAATATTTCCTAGAAAACCAGTCGAAACATTTCGAAAAGCTTTCCATGCTGATTTCTCACTACACTCAGGACACATTTGAACTGTTCATCTTTGAAAAGTCATTTCTAGTCATTTAAATGCTCTTAATTTAAAACTACAAGGGAAAGGAAAATTGGTCTGATTTGATTGGTGACATCAAATCATTTCAGAATAAGTTATTATTTAAATCCCAGTTAAGCAAGACAATTGAGTTCACTTTGAATGTTGTACTGAGGTAAAGGAGAAACACATTTCCAAAGAATTGTTGCCTTTCATTATTACAATTACTTTTTAACAAATTTGAAAGTCGATTTTCTGATATAAAATCTCATGAAAAACATAAGTAAAAAACAGAAGTAAACAGGTTCCCAAACATAAGCTTTTGTTTGGGAACCTATTTACTTCTATGGCTCAAAACTACAATCCCAGATTGCAACTTGAAATTATTGATCTTCAAGCTAAAATACGATTCAAAAATAAGTATACAGATTGCAAAAATAAACTATTTGAATTCTACAAGGCTTTCCCATCTGAAGATTCTCAGCAAATAAAAGAAAATGCCATGAAAATGGCTACTTTGGATCAATGTATGTTTGCAAGCAGATTTTTTTTCACTCATAAAATCAAATAAATATTTAAAAAGAAACAGAATAACAGATGAGCATTTTTTTTTTTATGAAAACCCCAAACACGAGAGGTATTAGAATCTATAGTACAGTGCAAGGGTTGGAGGTTGAGAAGACGAAAGAAGATATTTGTTGACATTAGACTTGAACTTCTGTAGACCGCAATTTTCAGGAAATAAGTATGAAGGAAGATTGTTCCAGAAACCGGCAGTTGAATGAATAAACAAGGAAGATGAAAAGTAAGTTCTGTGAGTTTGAAGTTGGACAGTAAATGGATGTTGGTTGGTGGCGGCACGTGTTCAGACTGTTTTGAAAGAGAGAGAGAGCGGGAATTATAGAAGCAAATTCAGAAGAACAGTGCCCATGGAAGTATCTGTAGAAATGGCATGCAACAGAAACAGTACGTCTATGAGACAGCGAGTGGAGAGACTCTGTTAGAGATGAGTCATCAATTAACCTAACTGCCCTCTTCTGAATGGAATCTAGAAGCCTGAGAGGGGTTTTGGGGGCACTGCCCCAGATGTGGGAACAATATTCCATGGTAGTGCAGATTTGCAATTTTTACAGAGTGAACAGCTGTTTGGAAGAAAAGTAACGCCAAGAGCAAAAGAGAAAACCAAGTTTTTTAGATGCAGAGGAAGCAATATTTGTAATGTGCTTGGGCCAAGAGGGATTTAGAAGTCAGGGTATTCCCCAAAAGAGATATCATCTTGCTTAGAAATCGGAGTATCACCAAAGATAAGCATAGGAGCAGAAGAATCCTTTTTGCGAGATAAAACACAAGACTTTTAGAAGGATTGAAATCAACTAAGTTGTCTTTGCCCCCACTGGAGAATTACCTGGAAATCAGCATTTAAGGAATTGGTAGCGGATATTCGAGAAGTTGAAGATGATTGAGCAGGGCAAGGTTTCTCAAAATCGAAAGTGGAATGCAATATGCTATCATTGGCAAAACTATGGATTGGATTTCCAGTCAATGGAAGAAGGTCATTAATATACAAAAGGAAAATAATGGGAGAAAGAATGGTCTCTTCTTGAGTTAATTACTGATTCTGACTCAGTGCATGTTGTATCACCCAAATTATCTTTCTGGTCCAGAACTGAACTGAACTGGGAGAAAGAACTGAACCTTGGGAAACCAGCATTAGCGAAGAAGTTAGAAGACAGAGGGCCACCTACCATCACCCTCCATGAGCTGTCAGACACAAAACTGGATAACTAATTACAAAGAACAGTTGGCAAACCATAAGATGGAAGCTTGTTTAGAAGATCTTTATGCCAAATGCAATTGAAAGCCTTTGAGATGTCAAGAGGAACTGCTTGTGTTTCACCGAACTTTTCCATTGAATTTTTCCATAAATTGGTAACATAGGCCAGAATATTACCTGTGGATCGACACTCTTGGAATCCATACTGACAATCATTGATCAGAGGAAGGTTTCTACGTAGTTTAAGAGTTGACGGTAAAGTGATTTCTCTATTACTTTAGAAAGAGTAGAAGTAATTGGATGGGAGGGATTTGTCACCCTTTTTAGGAACTGGCTGGATATGAGCAAATTTCCAAGCAGAAGGAAAATCACCTTTGGAATAAGAAAGTGAATAAAAGTGGCATAGAACAGGAGTAAGTTCAGGAGTGCAGGTTTTGAGAACAAGTGGAGAAATATCTGGAGCTCCATCAAGAAATACCATTAGGACAATCTTCATTATGTATTGAGATTGACATCACAAATTTGCAACCAAATTTTTAACAATTATTTAAAAAGATCCAGCCTCAATTATCTAATTAAATGTTAAGTTTTGTCCAGTAAATGTTATTGTACTTAATAAAATTTTTCAATATTTCAATTTTAGGTATATCATTATATTTATTTATTCACCTTAATATTGAAAAGCAGTTCCTTTTCAGGTTGTAAATTTTCTAAAATGAGTATTTAAAAGCAAAAGTAAAGTATTTTTTTTTAAACAAAAGTGAAGTATTTCAAACAAAAATAAAAGTAAAGCATTTAAAAAAAAAAAAAAAGAAAAAAGTATGTCCTATTTTTATAATTTTAATAAAATCTAAAAAATAAATCACTGACATTGATTTGTTGCACATAAAAGTGCTGGGAATTAGCAATTTTTTATATATAGCTTGAAAAGAAAAAACAGTAATGTGAAAATAGAAACTTCCTTTTACGAGTAACAAGATATAGAAAATGTGACAATTTTTTCTTGAATCACTCTGTGCGGCCCGCAAAACAAATCTAACTTTGAATATGGCCCCCGTATGGGAAAATGTTAGACACCACTGACATAAACCATGATCTTCATGATAATGCTTATTCCTGCATCTCACTGTTCAACACTCATGAGTGTGTCGATTGTCTCTTCTTGAGCTAATTACTGATTCTAACTCAGTGCATGTTGTATCCAAATTATCTTTCTGGTCCAGAGTCGTTGCATGGAAGGATGGGGATTCTGCTACCTGATATGCTCAAGATTCTTTCTAGAAGGAGTCTCAGTTCTGATCTTTGTGACATGGTTTCTGTACACTGGGATGTACTATCAAATAAGCTACTTCCTTCTGCTGTTACCAGCCACGATACAACTCATCCACTAAAGCATGGTAATTTGGCATTATCATCACTTATTTCTTCTTTTACAACACCAAAATCATCATCCATAGACTTGAAAAAAAAAAAAAAAAACTTGTTCGGCCTATTGAGCACATTTTTGAAATTAGATAAAGTTACATGACCTGGGGATATGGGAAGTTTTACTAAATAAAGCATGTCTTCATCGTTGATATGATATATAATTTTGGTTTCCTCCATAACTCAAGAGGTTCACACTTGGCAATTTACACCATGTGTGACATCAATTTACTCTGGATAAATTTTAATGCTTATGAATCCTATATTCATCCTAGCTCTTACTCGCATATATCAATAATCACATCAAGGTATTGTGAATGAAAAGGAAATTAAAATCAAATCCTAGCAATACTTGAAAACAAACTTTACGCTGTGAAAATGGCAAAGATTTTGTAGAATGGTAAAACCAGTTTATAATTCTGTCAACTCATAATCCACTCTGATACCTAATTATATCTTAGATAACAAACTTTAAGCATGGAATAACAATGGAGTAACCTTGTACAAAATGGCATAAGTAAATATTTAAAGAACCATCAAGCTCTTTCTATTCTAGCCATCTGTAATGACGAAACTAAGTACTTGTACATACAATAATTTCGAGACAGGGCACAAGACAACTTATTGGTACACAAACTAGACAGCAACTAAAAGGTGGTGAATCTGCACATAAGTGTAGATGCTTAACTTGGCAAAATCATCCTCACCCAGCACTACTTGTCTACAGTACCCTGACAGATATTTTGGAACAAATTTTTTTTCCTTTTTAATTTTTTTGGAATATAAACTGTTATAATGAATTTGAACTGTCCGGGATCACACCAAGCAGGAGTTACCGTACTGGCATTTTGAAAATACTCTGAAATTAAAATACTACGTAATTCTGCTTATGTGAGATTAACAATAAGAAGTTCCTGAACATGCAAAGAAACAGTATTAAGCTTCCGAATTAATTCGATGCTCAAATAACCTAACACTCTACCCACCATACACAGAATTCTATCAGAGTAAATCATAAATACTAAACTTAAAAACACAAAAAATACAACAGAATAATTCCAGACAAAAGCATTCACTCTGCAAGATGAAAAAATAAACTCATTTTTACATTCAGTTTTATACTGAGAAGTAAACAACAAAAGGCAGCAATACAACTACCCATAAAAGTATTATTTCAAGTGCAGTTTAGTTCATTAGCAAATACAGTTATCTTATTACGTGTCAGTTTTAACAATATAAGATATTCCATGCCAGATGTTGCGGGAACTAACAAATTAACTACTATAGTATCAACCAGTTCATTGCAAGAACAATGCAAATTGCATTGTGTCTTCTCTGGAGAGGAGGCCTATAACAAGAGAACTGCACATTCAAGACTATAATATTTGTCTTGAACATGAAGCTCATGCTAGATGCTTGAAAGCTCATAATGGCAGAAAGCTATAATAACACTATAGTTATTTTCATTTAAATAAAAAAAAGTGAACTATTAAAGCATTGTCTTGTAGCAGCATCTGTTAGCTTCATCCTTTTGCACAAAGTATAATACAAGAGCACTAGTCTATTCCTTTAGACATATACCATAATGTTTTAATATCAAAATCTTAGACCTCTGTTGGTGAAAAATGGACTACTATTTTTTTTTTCAAAAAAGTAAAAAAAAAAACTCCATTATATTTAGCATTAGCAGGACACATGATGCAAGAAAACAAGCTTATATAGCATCAGCAAAAAAAAAAAAAAACAGATCCTTCTCATTTCACCCATCCACTCACGGACACCTCCGTAGCCAGGAGCAGCAATGCGTAGCACATGCTTCTTGATTAGACTGGCGTTCAGGCCCATGACCACCAAATACGAAATTTGTGGAAAGGTCAGGAAATGACCACCACATATCCCCGGAGCAATATCGCCTTAGTTGCTAATGCTCCTAAAAACCAAATAACAAACAAACAAACCCGTCCACTCGCTCCAAATGTTTGTCTAGTTCTGCCTCGAGTCTGTTTAAGCTATCAACTTCTACAAAGACAGATGGAAGTTTGTTCCAGCAATCAACCACCTGCTGGCTAAAGGCACATCTATCCTACAACTGTCTTTCCTCAATTTGAATTTATGCCCTCTCAAGCGATTTGACCAAGCTAAAACCATTCAAGGCTTTATACATCTGATCAAATCACCTCGCAGGTGCCTAGTCTCCAGACACTGCAATTTGCAAAACTTAAGCATTTCTTCGTAAGAGCAACCCTTTGTTCCATTCACTAATCTTGTTGCTATTCTCTGTACTCGTTCCAACAGCTCTACAGCCTTCTTAAAATGAGGCCTCCAGACCTGTATACAGTACTCAAGGTGTGGCCTGACCATTGCCTTATACAAGGGGATAATCACCTCCTTATCGTTGCTAGAAAAATTCCTGTATATCATTGACAAGACACTATCTGCCTGCACAATTACCCCCAGGTCCTTTTCACTCTCTACCACTGTCAGTGTAGTACCACATATTTCATACGTTACTCTGGGGTTACTGTTTCCATTTACTTTTACATTTGTCAATGTGTTAAACTTCAGTTGCCACCTCTCAGCCCATCTACTCAACTTTTCTAGATCCTGTTGCTGCAACGTACTGTCAGTGTCATTAACAACCCTGCTGACCTTTGCATCATCTGCAAACTTGGACATTAAGCCTGATATACCATCATCAATATCATTAATGAATACAGAAAACAATGTACCCAACACTGAACCCTGGGGACTCCACTAATAACATTAGTCCACGAAGAGCAGTGTCCATTGATTACTACTCTGTCTTCTCCAACTCAACCATCCCTTTATCTATAGCAGCAATTTGCCTCCAGTGCCACACTGCTCCAATTTGTGCAGCAGTCTTCCATGTGCAACACTATCAAAGGCTTTTCTAAGATCCAAATATATGATATCAAAGTTATTTTTTGCATCCAGTTCCTTTGTGACTACATCATAGTATCCAATCAAATTGGTAAGACAAGACTTCCTCTTAACAAACCCATGCTGTGTCAGAGCTATAACTGAAGTCTTGTCTAGATGATCCTACAATGCTTCTTTAACCAGTGCCTCTATTAATTTCACTGGAACAGAAGTTAAACTAACAGGCTTGTAATTACCCTTTGATCCTCCTTTGTGGATTGGGGTCACATTTGCACATTTCCAGCCCATGGGTACCTCCCCTGAGTCCAAGGAAGCTGTCATAATTATGGCTAAGGGCTTGCTTACTTATTTTGCTGACTCCTTTAATATAACTGGATAGATTCCATCCGCCCCAGGTGCCTTATGTTTATCTTCAACAATTTCTTCTCCACTTTACTCTCAGTTATTATAAGATTATCTAGCTTACTGCACGAGTTTAATACACCTTTGGCATTCCCCTCCCCGAATAACTCCTCATTTGTGAATGTAGATGCAAAATATTCATTTAGTTTGTTAGCTACCTGAGCAGGATCATCAACAAAGGTCTGTAACAAAGTCACAACGGAGGTTAGGTGGGCAAAGGCAGATTACAAGAAATCTTTGGCAAAGGATGTAAAGAAAAACAGCAAAGAGTTCTTTACTTATGTAAACTGTAAAAGGAAGGGGTTGAATCAGATTGGTCTGCTTGATATCAATGTTGATGATCCTGTTCAAGTAATGACAAACTGAATGAGTATTTTGCATCAACATTCACACATGAGGAATTCTGCAGGGAAGTGGAGGCCAGAAGTTTAACAAACTCAAACGGGGAGCTAAAGAATTCTGTAATAAGTGAGAGCAAAATGGAGGAAAAAACTGTTGAAATTAAACATAAGAAAGGTGGATAGGTTTTATCCAGTTATATTAAAGTAGGCAGCAATAGAAGTAAGCAACCCTTAACCATAATTATAAGAGCATCCTTGGATTCAGAGGAGGGCCACAGACTGGAGATGTGCAAATGTATCCCCAATTCACAAAGTGGGATCAAAGGGGTGACAAGTAATCACAGACCTGTTAGTTTATCTTCTGTTCCAAGGAAAATAATGGAGTTACTGGTTAAAGAAACATTGCAGAATCATCTAGACAAAACTGTAGTTATAGTTAAGCACAGCGTGATTTTGTTAAGGGGGGTGTCTTGTCTGACAAATTTGACTCTATACTATGATGTGGTCACAAAGGAACTGGATGCAAAAAATAATTTTGATAGCATATACTTGGATTTCAGAACAGTTTTTGATTCTGTTGCACATGGAAGACTGCTGCACAAACTGGAGCAGTGTGGCACTGGATGCAAATTGCTGCTATGGACTATGGTATGGTTGAGCAAGAAAAGACAAAGTGGTAATTAATGGACACTGCTGTTCGTGGAGACCCCCAGAATTCGGTATTGGGCCCATTGTTGTTTTCTATATTCATCAATGATACTGATGAAGGTATATCATTCTTAATGTCCAAGTTGGCAGACAATATGAATGTTAGCAGAGTTGTTAATGACAGTGTTGCAGTAGCACACTGTCATTAGCAGAGTTGTTAATGACAGTGTTGCAGTAGCACACTGTCATTAGCAGAGTTGTTAATGACAGTGTGCTACTGCAACAGGATCTATTAAAGTTGGACACATGGGCTGAGAGGTCACAACTGAAATTTAACATTGACAAATGCAAAGTATTGCATATGGGTAGCAGTAACCCCCAGATTAACTTACCAACTGTGTGGTACTACACTCAGGGTAGTGGAGAATGAAAAAGACCTGGGGGTAATTGCACAGTCAGATATGAAGTTTTCTGAGCAGTCCAGATAGGCTGCCAGAGCACCTCATGGAGCATTGTGAATGATATACAGGAATTTTGCTAGCAGGGATAAAGAGGTGATTATACCTTTGTATAAGGCACTGGTCAGGCCACACCTTGAATACTGCATACAGATCTGCTGGAACAAGTACAGCGAAGGGCAAAGAGATTGGTGAGGGGGAAAAAAATGAGTTGCTCTTATAAGAAAGGCTTAAGGTCTTCAAACTGCAACAGCTAGATATTAGGCACCTTTGAGGTGATTTATGTGAGGTGTATAAGGCCTTGAATGGTTTGAGCAAGCTCAATGCTGATAGGATTCTTCCTCTTGCTCAGATTACGCACTTGAGGGGGCATAAATTCAAACTGAGGAAAGACAGTAGTAGAATAGATGTATGTAAATTTGCCATTATCCAGCGGGTAGTTGATTGCTGGAACAAAACTTCCATCTGTCATTTTGAAAGCTGATAGCTTAAATAAATTCAAGGAAAAAGTGGACAAACTTTTGGAGTGAACGGATGAGTGAAATGGAAGGGTTTTTTTATTTATTTTTTTTGGACTGAGGCTGAATAATCTTGCTTTCTTGTATCATATGTCACTATTAACGCTAATGCTAATACATGTGCAGAAGTTTTCCTTTAGCTAGCGGGTGATTGACTGCTGGAACAAACTTCAATTTGTTGTTGAAGTGGATAGTTGAATGAATTCAAAGAAGAACTAGACAAACTATTGGAGGGAATGAATATGTGAACTGAGAAAGGTTTTTTTTTTTTGCTGACATTGTATAAGCTTGCATTATTTGCCACTATTTCAGCATAACTCCATTCATATTAATTATTATATATTAATAAATAATCACAATAAGATTATTCATTAATATATTTTTTTAACATGCTTATTCAGCTGAATCCTATGCTTTTTCAGGAACATGTATTATTTGAGATTGGGAAGCTAAAAGAAAATTACAGGTACAGAACCCAGGTGAAAGTAATAGAAATAAAGATTATCAATGAAGTTGTTAAAGCTACATGCTATTTTAGTAACATAGACTGGTTGAGGGTTGCAAAGCAAGAAGAAACCGATTTATATATACTCATCTACACAATCCACAAGGAAGCTTACCCACCTACTCTTAACCCATCCATGGTAACTAACCTACTACAAACTTCTCTCAATAAAACTAAAGCATGGGTTCAAGCCAAACATCAGAAGATGCTCTGCCAGCATCCATTAATGATCCCTATCTTTGGTCCATGAAACAATTCTACCCCTCCCCCCTCCGTCCCTCCCTATGTGCATTTTCCAAAACTTATAGAAGTGAAAGTAAACTGCAAACAAGGTTCTCTTGTATCCCAATCTTTAACCTGTCCATGGCACTTTTTAATACAATCACCTAAAAAATTAGAATGTGCATTAAAAACAACAATGAATAATATGAATGACATATACATAATGTACATATATCCTTGAAAAATATCAAGGACTGTATCGTGATCACTAATCACTATGATATCACTAAATTCACCAATTATAGCACAGGATGTTAAAAGTTTGCATTTTCTGTCTTGCTTTGTCATACATCAAATTCTCCCAGTTCACTGAATCATCATACTCACTGAATTGTTGTAGCCACCAATTGTCTTTTACCAAATTGTCAAGCACCAAACTGTTGCATACAGCAAACTGTCATACAAATTGCCTTGCAAGAAATTGACGTGATCCCTCCTTGCCCATCCCTTCTAATAAAAGTAGTCTAATCCTTCTTTAAATTTATTCAACCAACTCACTTCCACAACTTTAAGATGGAAACTTATTCCAACAATCAATATCAATGGCCAAAAAGCAATTTTTACACAATCCCTTTCCAATTTAAATTTGTCACCCCCCCCCACCTTGCATGTAATATTTGAGGAAGAGTAAAGACAGCATCATTCAACATGGGGTGATCATTCATCACCCCCCCCCCCCATGAACTGTCCTAGCAGCTCCTGCACTGCAAGAGAACTTCATGTCAGACTTTATAATTAACCTTAGGCTTTTTAACGGACTAATAGATTAACAGCAGCTGCTGGCAGAGGTAAAAGTGATTCTTGCACTACTTCTATTGAAATGCAATCGAGCAGCAGCAGGCTGGAAAGCAAGGCAGTGGAAATTTCCAGGCATGCTGGGAGTCATAGTGGAACAAGTAAATACATGGGCTGTGTTAGGGTAACTAAGAGTAGAAACAGGTGCATGTATACTTGCATGTACACCAATGCTAAGAGTACAGTTAATAAATTCAATGAGCTTGAAGTGCTAGTCAAGATATCAAAGGCAGATATTGTTGGGCTATCAGAGACATGGTGTCACACAGACATAAGCAGTGCAGAACTGGAATTTGGAGAGTACAATGTGTACAAAAAGGATTGAAAGCACAAGAAGGGAGGAGGGATTATGCTGTTAGTTAAGAAAAACAAAATCTAAGGAAGTGCATCCAATTGATGTTGGTGGACAATGTGTGGTGTGACATAAGCACTGGGAAAGGAAAAATGAGTAGGTTTTTGTTAAAGACCTAATGAATCTGATGAGTATAATGGGCAATTGTACAGAGAAATAGAGTGGGCCAGTAAATTAGTGTCTTATAATGGGCGATTTTAATTTCCCAGATATTGACTTGAATTTGTGGGTGGGACACTCACACACTAGCAAGGCTTTTGTAGATTTATTGGATGTCTGTTTTCTACAGCAGCATGTTCGGGAGGCAACTAGAGGGAGTAATACTCTTGATCTGATTATCAGTAATGATTCTTCATGCATCAAGAATCTGCAGATAAAGGAACCACTAGGTGGCGGTGATCACAGTGTGCTGAAGTGGGATTTACTCAAAGAGGTAACTACCATCAAGGGTAGAGGGAAAGGTATTTGCTTTCTTAAAGGTGACTATGGTCCTTGAGGTTCTCACAGACATTCTCTCAGATATGCCAGACAAGCTGTTCTTGCTACCTGGGAGTCTAAAACGCTGATGGAACTGATATTCGGGTGACACTCAAGTCAAGTGGACCCAATTTCGGTGAAGTCCGGACGGTCTATGACAGCCAAATGCTCTGCTTGCACCTTCACGATGGTGGGACTGTTAGTAATCCTGGGTATAACCTTCATGCACAAGTACATGGTGGGTGACCACCCAGGTGTGAACCAACGTAAGCAGGGGTCGAGGTGTGGCGCCCACACCACATGGAGGAATGCCGCCCCTCTATGTTACCAGGCAGTACTAGGTGGTAGATGACTCTCATCAACCGGTGAAATACCACCACTTTGCTTATTGGAGGCTTGAAGTGGTGGAACCCATGTTTAGTCTCTAGAGCTAAGTTCCGGCCAACCCTTCCCTATCTCTTCCATCATGCAGTATGATTGATGATTTCTGAGGTTATGATGAATGTCGTGGCGAGATCCAATATTCCTTACATTTCGAGGGTACAGCACTAAAATGGTGTTCGCAGGCCGGCCGCTAGATAGTACACCGGACCAAACCTATTGGTAACTCTCTAGGAGGCTTCTGGATCAGCTAGTGTATAATCTTGCTACCTCTACTCTGCCAGATAGTGACTAGAGGGAGTCCGAGTAGTGTGTATGCGGGGAGCATTGTCGAGGCCACGTTATGTCAAGGATCTGGGTATATTCTTACCACATGTACGCCATATCCAAAAATTTCATTACTTCATACAACATGTCCCACCCACTTTTTCTTACTATTGAATACACCATGAATTGTCAAAATAATAGAGCAAGCTTATCTGCGAAAAGATCTAAACCTCCCAAGGACTTCCTAATTCATTTCACAAATATACGTGGTCTCAATTCCAATCTCAACGATGTCCATTTCCACTTGCAGTCTTCCAAACCCCATGTACTTTTTCTGACTGAATCTCAGTTATCAGTTGATTCAACTACCGCTCATCTCAGATGTCCAAATTATTTGCTGTACGATTCCTTTCGCCTCAAAGGTGGTACTTGTGCATATGTCCGTTCTGATATTCCATGTCAGAGACTTGGCAATTTGGAATCTCCTCTCTTTGATCTTCTTTGGCTTAAAATCTTTCTACCTCATTGTGTAAAATTCATCTGTTGTCTCTACCGTTCTCCCAACTCCACTAATCACTTGGAGCTCTTTGACTTCCTCTCTTTGCAACTTGACTTTCTCCAGTCCAACTTTCCGAACAGTGAGGTAATTTTCCTTGGTGATTTTAACGTTCACAACTCCAGCTGGCTTCCGATTTCTAGTCACACCGACCTAGCAGGTCGAGATGCTGAGGCTTTTGCAATTACTAATGACCTAGCACAGATTGTTCATTTACCTACAAGAATACCAGACAATCCTAATCATACAGCCAATACGCTTGATCTTTTTCTCACAAACAACCCTTCTAAGTACAAGGTTGAAGTGAGAGGTCCTTTAGGCACTTCAGATCACAACTTGGTGATTGTCTCTTCTCCAATGGAACCTTTATCTCATGGCTATTCCCAACCTCGTATTGTTTGCATTACAAGAATGCAAAATGAGATGACCTGCGAGACTTCTTTTCTTCTTTTCCTTGGTCTGATTACTGTTTCAAAACTTCTGATATCAACGTTTCCTCAGATCGTGTCAGTGAAATTATTCTTGCAGGAATGGAATCCTTTATCCCACACTCCACTTTAAAATCTCGTCCTTTATCTAAACCTTGGTTTTCCAATAAATGTGCTAAGGTTGTCCAAGAGAAGAACGTTGCATATCGTAATTGGCTTGTTTCTAATTCTTCAGTTTCATTTTCTGCCTACACCAAAGCTCGCAACAATTGTAAAGCAGTTATCAATCAGTCCAAACTAGAGTTTGAGCAGGCTAAGAGTAGAAAACTTTCTTCTTGCCCTAATGGTAGCCGAGCACTCTGGTCTCTTGCCAAAGCTATTGGCCGCAACTTTTGCCCACCTCTGTCCAAACCAGATGGTTCTGTTGTCACTTCAGCCAAGGATAAAGCTGACCTGCTAGCATCATATTTTTCTTCCAGCTCATGTATTAATGACCTTGGTAAAACACCTCCCACCATTCCTAACACGCTCCATTCAATGCCTCCTGTGGTCTTCCGTCAAAAGGATATCAGAAAGATTTTGATGAATCTTGATGCTACGAAAGCTCCAGGTCCTGATGGTATTTCTCCACTTGTTCTCAAAACCTGTGCTCCTGAACTTACTCCTATTCTTTGCCGCCTTTTTTCACTTTTTTATTCCAAAGGTGTTTTTCCTTCTGCTTGGAAATTTGCTCATATCCAGCCAGTTCCTAAAAAGGGTGACAAATCCCTCCCATCCAATTACCGTACCATTGCAATTACTTCTACTCTTTCTAAAATAATGGAGAAATCAATTAACCGCCAACTCTTAAACTACCTAGAAACCTTCCATCTTATCAACGATCACCAGTATGGATTCCGTCAGTGTCGATCCACTGGTGATATTCTGGCTTATGTTACCCATTTATGGACTAATTCAATGGAAAGGTTTGGTGAAACACAAGTAGTTGCTCTTGACATCTCAAAGGCTTTTGATCGTTTTTGGCATAAAGGTCTTCTAAACAAGCTTCCATCATATGGTTTGCCAACTGTTTTTAGTAATTGGTTATCCAGTTTTCTCTCTGATCGCTCACTGAGGGTGATGGTAGATGGCTCACTGTCTTCTAACTTCTCCACTAATGCCGGTGTCCCCCACTCTTTTCCTCTTGTATATCAATGACCTTCTTCCATTGACTTCAAATCCTATCCATAGTTTTGCCGATGATAGCACATTGCATTCAACTTTCCATTTTGAGAAACCTTGTCCAGCTCAATCAGCTTCAAGTTCTCGAAAATCTGCTGCCAATTCCTTAAATGCCGATCTTCAGGTAATTCTCCAGTGAGGCAAAGACAACTTAGTTGATTTCAACCCTTCTAAAACTCAATCTTGTCTTATATCTCGCAAAAAGGATTCTTCTGCTCCTATGCTTATCTTTAGTGACACTCCGATTTCTAGGCAAAATGATATATCTTTTTTGGGGATTACCCTGACTTCTAATCTCTCTTGGCACAAGCACATTACAAATATTGCTTCCTCTGCATCTAAAAAACTTGGTTTTCTCTTTCGCTCTCGCCGTTACTTTTCTTCCAATCAGCTGCTCACTCTGTATAAATCGCAAATCCGCCCTGCCATGGAATATTGTTCCCACATCTGGGGTGGTGCCCCCAAAACCTCTCTCAGGCTTCTTGATTCCATTCAGAAGAGGGCAGTTAGGTTAATTAATGATTCATCTCTAACAGAGTCCCTCCACTCGCTTTCTCATAGATGCACTGTTTCTGCTGCAGGCCTCTTCTACAGATACTTCCATGGGCACTGTTCTTCTGAATTGGCTTCTATAATTCCCGCTCTCTCTTTCAAAACAGCACAAACACGTGCTGCCACCAGCCAACATCCATTTACTGTCCAACTTCAAACCCACAGAACCAACTTTTCATCTTCCTCATTTATTCATTCAACTGCCGTTTTCTGGAACAACCTTCCTTCATACGTATTTCCTGAAAACTACAATCTACAGAAGTTCAAGTCCAATATCAACAAATATCTTCTTTCGTCTTCTCAACCTCGAACCCAAGCACGGTACTAAGTACTATAGGTTCTAATACCTCTCGTGTTTGGGGTTCTCATAAAAATAAAAAACGGTGGTCTGAGACAGTATTTAAATTCTATACGGTGGAACCAACTGATGATGTTACCAACAGCAAATTCAAAATGGGAAGCATTCAAAGAATTAATCTTTGAAGCTACTAGGCTTTTCATACTAACAAAGAAATAGTTCAAAATTTAGGCCTAAATGGATGTCAGATGAACTAATTAGAGATGTGACAGAAGAAAAATGCAAGGGATACATATAAAATAACGTGTAACACAGAAGCCTATAATAGATATAAGTTGGTCTGTAACCAAGTTACAAAGGAAGTTAGGCAGGCGAAGGCAGATTACGAGAAATCTTTGGCAAAGGATGCAAAGAAAAACAGCAAAGAGTTCTTTACTTATGTAAACTCTAGAAGGAAGGGGATGAATCAGATTGGTCCACTTGATATCGATGGTTCAACTGTTGATGATCCTGCTCAGGTAGCTAACAAACTAAATGAATATTTTGCATTGACATTCACACATGAGGAGTTATTCAGGGAGGGGAATGCTAGAGATGTATGGCAGTAAGCTAGATAATCTTGTAATAACTGAGAGTAAAGTGGAGGAGAAATTGTTATAGATAAACGCAAGAATGGCACCTGGGGTGGATGGAATCAATCCAGTTATATTAAAGGAGGCAGCAAAGGAAGTAAGCAAACCCTTAGCCATAATTATGAGAGCTTCCCTAGACTCAGCGGAGGTACCTATGGACTGGAGATGTGCAAATGTGACCCCAATCCACAAAGGAGGATCGAAGGGAGCCACAGGTAATTACAGAACTGTTAGTTTAACTTCTGTTCCAGGGAAATTAATGGGGGCACTGGTTAAAGAAGCATTGCAGGATCATCTAGACAAGACTTCAGTTATAGCTCAGACACAGCATGGGTTTGTTAAGGGGAAGTCTTGTCTGACTAATTTGATTGGATACTACAATGTAGGCACCTCCGTAGCCAGGTGGGCAGGAGCAGCAGTGTGTAGCACACGCTTCTTGATTAGACCGGGGTTCAAGCCCATGACCGCCAAATACGGAGGATGTGGAAAGGTCAGGGAATGACCACCGCATATCCCCGGACCAATATGGCCTTAGTTGCTAATGCTCCTAAAAACCAAACAACAACTATGATGTAGTTACAAAGGAACTGGATGTAAAGAATAACTTTGATATTACATATTTGGATCTTAGAAAAGCCTTTGATACTGTTGCACATGGAAGACTGCTGCACAAATTGGAGCAGTGGCATTGGAGGCAAATTGCTGCTATGGATAAAGAGATGGTTGAGTGAGCGAAGACAGAGAGTGATAATCAATGGACACTGCTCTTCATGGACTAATGTTATTAGTGGAGTCCCTAAGGGTTCAGTGTTGGGTCCATTGTTGTTTTCTGTATTTATAAATGATACTGATGATGGTATATCGGGCTTAATGTCCAAGTTTGCAGACGATACGAAGGTTGGCAGGGTTGTTAATGACACTAATGACAGTACACAGCTGCAACAGAATCTAGAAAAGTTGAGCAGATGGGCTGGGAGATGGCAAATGAAGTTTAACATTGACAAATTACAAGTAGTACATATGGGAAGCAGTAATCCCAGAGTAACATATCAATTCTGTGGTACCGCACTGACAGTGGTAGAGAATGAAAAGGACCTGGGGTTAATTGTGCAGGCAGATATGAAGTTTTCTGAGCAGTACAGACAGTCTGCAAGGGTAGCTCAGTGTCTTGTCAATGATATACAGGAATTTTTCTAGCAGGGATAAGGAGGTGATTATCCCCTTGTATAAGGCAATGGTCAGACCACACCTTAAGTACTGTATACAGGTCTGGAGGCCTCATTTTAAGAAGAATGTAGAGCTGTTGAAATGAGTACAGAGAAGGGAACAAGATTAGTGAATGGAACAAAGGGTTGCTCTTACGAAGAAAGGCTAAGTTTTGCAAATTATAGTGTCTGGAGACTAGGCACCTGCGAGGTGATCTGATTGAGGTGTATAAAGCCTTGAATGGTTTGAGCATGCTCAATGCTGATGGGATTCTTCCTCTTGCTCAGAATAATCACCTGAGAGGGCATAAATTCAAATTGAGGAAAGACGGTTGTAGGATAGATGTGCGGAAGTTTGCCTTTAGCCAGCGGGTGGTTGATTGCTGGAACAAACGTCCATCTGTCGTTGTAGAAGTTGATAGCATAAATAGATTCAAGGCAGAACTTGACAAACATTTGGAGCTAGTGGATGGACGAATAAGGGTTTTTTTTTTTTTTTTTTTTACCTTGGCTGATGCTATATAAGCTTGCTTTCTTGCATCGTGTGCCTTTGCTAATGCTAGTATATATGTGTGTAAAGCATCTATTGCCCATCTACATGTAATAACTCAATTCTAATGGATGAGCTTTCATAAAATTTTATATCTCGCTCTTTCATAAAAGTTTGTCAAGCCAACAAAATTTTATTAAAATCAGACCAACAGAAATCTGGTAATTATTATTTCTTTGTCTGTTCATCCATGTGTAATAACTCAACTCTTGGTGGTGAAACTCAGGAAATTTTATATTTGGATCTTTTAGAGCAATTTGTCAAGCATTCCAAAATTTCATGAAAATCAAACCGATAGAAACTGACAATTATTGTTATTTATTTTTTTCATACATATCACATAAGCTATCCATATACCTTATGTCATAGAAGAGGCAATGGATATCAAGTTTGTGGCTATGCACCGATTGAAAGAATGAATAGGCAATAAGGCAGATGTGCAAAAACAAAATGCTTTCAATTTATGCATAAAAATTGTTGCTTTTTGTGGGTTTTTTTTTTTTTTTTTTTTTATAAATCATGTATTATTACTATTTGATAACATACCTGAAAAGTAACATGCCACATACATTAACTAACTCGTTTCATTATTCACTAACTTGATTGTACCATCAAACTGGTATTTTATTTTGGGATTACTATTATCCAAATGAAGCATCTTGCACTTATCAATGTTAACCTAAATTCCCACTTTTCATTCTATCTGCCTAATTTATTCAAGTCTTGTTGGAGCAGTACGCCAAATACAATCATTAACCACTCTGTCAACCTTTGTACCAGCAAACTTAGACATTAAACTCAATATGACTTTGTCGATATCATTTATAAATACTGAAAACAGTAAGGGGTTCAACACCAAACCCTGAGAAACAGCAAATGGCAAAATCTGTACAGAAGCTGTTCATGTGGAACAGTACAGACACCTTTACTGAAATCTAACTACATAATGTCAGAATTATTTTTTGCATCCAATTCCTCTGCAACTACCTCACGGCAGAAACTGACTGATCAGAAAAGGGAAAGGGGCTCTGCTTAATAAATTTGCTTAATAAAGGGGCTCTGCTTAACAATAATTCCTTGCCATTACATAAAGATCAACAATTATATCTTTCATATCCAATGGACCAATGTGGTTCATTCCTTTCTTTCTAATGTTAACATAAGCAAAGGATCATTTGCTACTTTGAGGAGTAGAATGTGCACAAAAAGGATAGACAGGATAGGAAGGGAGGAGGGATTATGCTGTTCATTAGGAAACACAAAATCTAAGGAAGTGCATCCAGTTGATAGATAGACAGTGAAATGTTGAGTCAGTTTGGTGAGACATAAAAATGAGAGTAGGTGTGTGTTATAAGAATAATGACTCCAATGTGTATGACAAACAATTGTACAGAGAAATACAATTGGCCAGTAAATCAGATTGTATTATAATGGAGGATTTTGACTTCCCAGATATTGACTGGAACTTGTGTGTTGGTCACTCGCACACACTAGCAAGACTTGTGGATTTATTGGATGATTGTTTTCTGCAGCAGCACGTTTGAGAGGCAACCAGAAATAGTAATACTCTTGATCTGGTTATCAGTAGTGATTATTCGTGCATTATTCGTGCATTAAGAATTTGCAGACAAAGGATCCACTAGGTGGCAGTGATCATGGTGTACTGATGTGGGATTTACTTAAAGATATGATTACCATCAGGGGTAAAGGGAGGGGTTTTCGCTTTTGTAAAGGTGACTAGAGTGATCTCATACAATTTTTAAATTCTGTACAGTGGGACCAACTGATGATGTTACCAACAGCAAATTCTAAATTGGAAGCATTCGAGGAATTAATCGTGGAAGCTACTAGGCTTTTCTTACCAACTAAGAAATACTGTTCAAAATTTAGACCTAAATAGAGGTCAGATGAACTAATGAGACTCGTGGCAGAAAAGAAAAATGCATGAGATGCATATAAATTATCAGACGATGCAGAAGCCTATGGTAGATATAAGCTAGTCTGTAAACAAGTCACAAAGGAGATTAGGCAAGTGAAGGCAGATTACAAGAAATCTTTCACAAAGGATGCTAAGAAAAACATCAAGGACTTCTTTACTTATATAAACTCTAGAAGGAAGGGGATGAATCAGATTGGTCCAGCTGATATCGATGGCTTGACTGTTGATGATCCTGCTGATAGCTGACAAACTGAATGAGTAATTTGCATCTACATTCACACGAGGAATTCTTTAGGGAAGTGAAGGACAGAAGCTTATTAAACTCTAACAGGGCACTTAATGATTTTGTAATAACTGGGAGCAAAGTGGAAGAGAAATTGTTGAAGTTAAACATAAGAAAGGCACCTGGAGTGGATGAGATCTATCCAGTTATATTAAAGGAGGCGGCAAAGCAAATAAGCAAACCCTTAGCCATGATTATGAGAGCATCCTTGGACTCAAGAGAAGTCCCCACGGACAAGATGTGCAAATGTATCCCCCATTCACAATGGAGGATCAAAAGGTGATATGAATAATTACAGACCTGCTAGTTTAACTTTTGTTCCAGAGAAAATAATGGAGTCACTAGTTAAAGAAGCATTGCAGGATCATCTAGACAAGACTGCAGTAATAATTCAGACCCAGCATGGGTTTGTTAAGGAAAAGTCCTGTCTGACAAATTAGATTGGATACTATGATGTGGTTACAAAAGGAATTGGATGCAAAAAATAATTTTGATATCATATACTTGGATTTTAGGAAAGCTCTTGATACTGTTGCGCATGGAAGACTACTGTACAAATTGTAGCAGTATGATATTAAGGGCAGGTTGCTACTATGGATAAATGAATGATTGAGTGGGAGATGACAGAGAGTGGTAATCAATGGATGCTGCTCTTCATGGACTAATGTCAATAGTAGAGTCCCAGGGATTGGTGTTGGGCCTGCTGTTGTTTTACATATTTATCAATGGTATATCATTGATAATACCATCAATACCAATACAGGTCGACCATCACTAATTCGGTTCCACTTCCACTGCTAATTCGGATATAACTTCCGCGAACGTAATTTCAAATTTCCCAGGTTGGGGCACCGACCTGCCACTACTGTTTTGGTGGTATTGGTTGCAGCATCAGTAATAGTAGAGTTCCCCCAGGAATTGGCGTTGGGCCCACTGTTGTTTTACATATTTATCAATGGTATATTATTGATGATACCATCAATACCAATACAGGTCAACCATCACTAATCCGGTTCCACTTCCACTGCTAATTTGGATATAATTTCTACGAATGTAATTTCAAATTTCCCAGGTTGGCGCACCGACCTGCCGCTACTGTTTTGGTTGCAGCATCAGCTGTTGGCGTGAACTTGTAAACACTGGCAAGCCATTTCTATTTGTTTTTCTGCATTTATTATTATAATCTGCTCTCATTTAGCCCCAGCCATGGTTCCAATGCATAAAGGAAGTGGTGTAAAGTGCAAACACCGTACATTGTCCATAACAGATAAAGTTGAACTTCTGAAAAAACTCGACAGCGGTGTGTATGTGAGAAGTTTAACCTGCTTAGTTGTAAATTCCAGCAATTTCCCTCAGTTCCTCTTATTTTAGTAATTTTCTTTTAGCCATTCCTTTTTAGCTTTTTTTTTTTTTTTTTTTTTTATAACACACTTGTACAAACTTTCGGAAAAACACAGCACAATATGATGGGATAATACAGTGCGCTAACGAACTTGTTTTCACAAAATCTCTAACAATACTGACAAACCTATTGCAACGTTTGAGAGTTTATTTTATCGCAATTAGTTTTATTGAAGCGCTCACCACGCGTGTAATAAACTAATCACAAATGATCTTCATATGTATGCCGTAATAGTGTCACACGTATGTGGCCGACATGGCTTCTCAAGAAATGAAGTAACCTACTGGGCCACGTCGGCCACATATATGTGACAAAAAAAAAAAAAAAAAAAAAACTTTCCTTTTGATATTTTAAGCGAAAAAGTGACAACACTGACACTACAATATTTATTTTAGAATTACTAATCAAATTATTTGCTAAATATTTTTTGGTCCCTGGGAAATTTTTTTCTTAAATTAGCTTGGCAGTCAACATGTTAAAGGTAGGATGAGGTGGTTAACTGTTGGGCAAAGTATATGTGTTAAAATAACCACCAGTGATCCGGCAAACTCACTAATCCGGCACCCCAAGGAGCCCAACACTGCCGGATTAGTGACGATTGACCATCAAAATATCATTGATATTGATGGTATTGGTGGCTTTATGTCCACGTATGCAGATGATACATAAGTTGGGTGGGTTGTTAATGACAGTAATAGCAATGTGCTACTACAACAGGATCTAGAAAAGTTGGGCAGATGGGCTGAGAAGTGGCAACTGAAATTTAACCTTGACAAATGCAAAGTACTGCACATGGGTAGAAGTAATCCCAGAGAAACATACCAACTGTGTGGTACTACACTTAGGGTGGTAGAAAATGAAAAAGACCTGGGAGTGATTGTGCAGTCAGATACAAAGTTTTCTGACAGAGAAGGGCAACAAGATTGATGAGAGGAACAAAGGGGTGCTCTTACGGAGAGAGGCTTAAGTTCTGCAAATTGCAGTGTCTAGAGACTAGGCACCTGTGGTGATGCGATTGAAGTGTATAAGCCCTTGAATGGGTTGAGCACACTTAATCCTGATGGGATTCTTTTGCTTGCTCAGATTACACACCTGAGGGGGCATAAATTCAAATCGAGGAAAGACAAAAGACAATTGTAGAGTATATGTGCAAAATCAGCAGGTAGTTGATTGCTTGAACAAACTTTCATCTGTCGTTGTGGAAGTTGATAGATTAAATAAATTCAAGGAGGAACTGGACAAACTTTTAGAAGGAATGGATGTGTGAAATAATTTTTTTTTTTTTTTTTTTTGGCTGATGCTACATAAGCTCATATGCTTGCTTTCTTGCACCACATTCCTCTACTACTACAACATTTTGTTGTAATATTAAACAAAGACTTCTCATAATCTACATGCCTAATTGTCTTAGTAACTTGCAAACTCGTTTTATAATACTATAGGCTTTTGTGTTCCCTGATAGTTTATAAACATCCCATGGATTTTTCTTCTTTGCTATTAACCTCATCATTTCACTTTGCATTTACTCATTTAGCAGGTACAAAAACAAAACAAAAAAAAATTTAGTAGCTCCTATGATTACTCTCCTAAACACTTCCCATTTATCATTTGCACGTATTAACAACATAACTGTTCTCACTGAAAATAATTTAAAAACTGTCTAAGAGCATTGTAGTCACCTATGCACATATTATCTGTTGTCTACTACAACTTATGGACAACAAGTTCACACAAGAAATTAACAAAGAACTAGTTTCATAACCACTTTATAACCAAAGACAAGAGGCATCATAAAGAAGCGTTGAAATTTTCATGTGAACAAATTAAAGCACTTATAATCCCTGACAATGTCCCTGCACATCTAGATATTGAAAATCGGTCCATCAATGGCCTGCAAGAGGCACTACAAACACAAGTATTTGATGAAGTGATGAAGAGCAAAGTAGACGAAGAAAACAACAAAAGAGGAAGAAGAACTCTGGAATATAACAAATCATACAATATCAAATCTGCTATCTTCAACTGGATTGGTGCATGGAGAAACATTTAAATGGAAACTTTGATTGCTTACTGGAAAAATCTCTTGCAGGACACAGACAAAGACTCTGAATTTAAAGTATTTGAGCCAGAGGACTTTCAGATTGTGCTCAGGGCATCTGGAGAGACTGAGATAATGCAAGAAAATATTCCAGGTTGGCTTGAACTGGATGAAGCAAACCCTGGATTTCAGCAAGACACAGACCAAGACTTTGAATTTGAAGTATTTGAGCCACAGGACTTTCATATTGTGCTCAGGGTATCTGGAAAGACTGAGATAATGCAAGAAAATGTTCCAGGTGGTTTTAACTGGATGAAGCAAACCCTGGATTTCAGCAGTTCAGAGAAAGAAATTACTGCAGATGATGTTAAGGATTCTTCTACAGAAGAAGGATTGGATAATGAAATAGATGAACTAAAAGAATCTATAATTAAGAAGAAAATTCTCAGCACTGCAAGATATGGCATTGATATAGTAATCAATTGTGGAATCTTCATCAAATTGAGAATTGCAGGCATATTATGAACACATAACATTGTGAGGGAGATCATAATTAAAGAACAGCAGCAGAGGTCTGATGAGCAGAAAGTTGACAGTTTTTTCAAACATGCATTATTACAATCAACAAGAATGTTCTAGTTTGTCTATAAACAAATAAATGTGCTGTGCAGTTTCTCATTTTTATATATAGATTCAACAGTGATTTTTTTTGTATACTATAAATACTGTATTATAAATATACTTTTAGTATAGTAATTTTCCATTTGTTTGTGTTCTAAGTTTTTTTTGTTTTTTTAGAGTAATCTTTTGCTTCACTAATCCACATTATCACTTAATCCAGATGACCTCTCCCCTCCAATTAGTCTGAATTAATGAGGTTTTATTGTATTTTCATTATATTTTTACAATTATTTAAAATTTTTGATATCATATATAATAAAAATAATATTGTTAATTGATTTTTGCATAATTTTTGATGTATAAAAATTTTTTTTAAATTTCTTTAATATATTTAATTTTTTTTCTTGTTTTATGGTTTGCAGGTTGTATACAAACAATGCGGGTTGGGTTTGGGTGCAGTTCCAGTTAATGTGGATGCAGGTCTAATACAAAGGACCAACAGAATTACATAAAAGATAGTAAATAGTGTTTATATTGTTCTGCAATGAACACAATGATGGCGCAATCTTTTCCCACTTCAACTCTTATTTTTGAGTAATTTCCTAGTGCAAGTAAGAAACAATTTCACCACTTTATCAGATAAATACAAATAATAACTCACCACTAATCTGAAACAAAAAGATAAAAGAAAAATCAAATTTTAAGTAATAAAAGATTGCACTTAGCAGAGTTCAAAACTGGCGATATCAAATTCTTAATCCATACTCTAGCTTTAATTGTATAATTGCAAAAATGCAATTATACAATAAAAGCCAATCAGCATCATGAGTTTATCTATCACACTGACTTATGCTTTGTACTAACACACCATAAAACTGGACCAGTAATTACTACTTATGTTACTATGTATTTCTCTTTTGAACAAATTGCATTTTTTTTTTTTTAAGTATTAGTGCAAAATATTATTTAAAATTAAATTACATATTGATTTTTTAATTCATATGGGCAAGTGTATTATCCAACAAAATATTACATAATATTTTCTTTCGTTAAAAACAGAAAAGTCACTTTTTGAAAAAAAAAATATATATATATATATTTAAATAATATATTTTTACTGACTAGTGATCAGCATATATCTCTGATTCCATAATTTTTAACTACTGGGTGTTTCACAACCTACTCCAACTGAGAGAAGTGCAATATAATACAGTTGTTTTACCTTCCAAAAAAGACCACTTTCATGTGATCTCGGGCTAAAACTTCTCTGATGCCTGCAATTTTATACCTATAGCTCCTTACTTCTGTAATGTGCTGTTCTGTCACTACATTGCTTTCAGTTCCAAGATCTGGAAGAAGAAAGGAAAAAAGAATAAACTTTAAAAAAATGAAATGTACATATCATTCTATGTCACGATTTAAAAAGTAAATGAACACTTAAATAGGTATTACAACAGCATTAAAATGCAAACAAAATATCAATGTATCAAAAAAATAAATAAAAACTGGAGCAACCAAATCTGATGAAAAACAAAGAATAAACAAAATAAAAAGAACCACATTGCTACCAATTTCATTAATGAGAGAGTACAGTAAAGAGACTGTCTAATACACTCATAGTCATATGCTGACTATGAGTGCATGACTGAGTCTACTAGATAATGAAATAGTCAGTCATATGCTGAAAGTTTCAATGTACCATCCTCACCCTTTTGCAGGGGAAATACTGCCCTGATAAAACAAATCTATTAAAGTTAGCTACTCTTTATAATAAGTGTTGTTTTGCTAGACAATGCTTATTTTTACATGCTCTCATCTATCCACATTACCCTGGGCAGGAGTTATGGGTGGTCAGATTGCATAAATGTGTGAAAGTTTGCCATCCTTCAATACTGCCAGCATATCCAGATTTTTCCAAGACTTCCCTTGGGTGTCTTCTTTTGTCAAACCTGTTAATAGCTCACTGATGCCTCTTCCAGTGCTCCTCTCGAGCAAAGTGAGTGGTAAGCTAATCGGGGAGTCCTGTGGAGCAGTTGAAATACCACCCTGCCCCACAGCTCAAGTTGACACTTTCAAGATTAAACAATCTATGTTTCTAAAACTGCCTGATGTAAAAGTGAAAGGTGGCATATTTATTGGTCCACAAGCTAAGGAGATATTGGCCTCAAGAGCTGGAAGACAAAATGGATGATGCTCAGCAAAATTCCTAGATATTGTTTCACCTTGCAGTGAACAGCTTTCTTGGAAACATTAAGAGAGTAAATTACAAAGAACTATCTGACAAGATTGATTTGAAATTATAGAAAAACAGGATACAGAATGTAGATCAAGCACCATTACTAACACTCTCAACTGAATTTTTTCAGACCAAATCTGGATGATGTTAGTGAAAAGTACATGAAAAGAGTCCACAAAGACATACAGTAAAAGGAAAGGATATACCAAAAAAAGGTGGGATGAAGCTATGATGGGTTATATCTGTCTAATTCTTGGTCTGGGAAGATCACACTGACCACAAAACACAAACGTTCAAACACATTAAGGATTTTTTTTTTTTTATTAACCCAAAGAGCAGTTCTACTTTTTAATTTTCAGTTTTTTGTAACAATGATTAATATTCAGTAATCTATTCTTATAGTAAATTTATTTCTATATAAAACAGATTAATCTATTCTGTACAGAAGTTAAATATTATTAATAAAGCTGATGTATTATTATAACCTTTTTATAAATTGGTAGAACAGAATATATGAGGGGAGGTAAAAAAGTGATCTATTCTAAAAGCCAAAATAATAAATACAGTGGTCCACTGTATTTATTAATTTGCAATATTAATTTCACTTTATGATATTAATCCATTCCAGAGACACTATTGTGAACCCAATAACACATTGTTTTTTCGGTAATTCGTTCCACAACCTTGGAAATTGAAATTTTTGCTATTTTTCTCTTTATTTTTCTTCAACTAAGCTATTTTTCTCTTTTTCTTTTACACAATGTTGTACATACACAAATTCAATACAGTAAATTTCTGTCAAATAAGCACAGCACAAACAAATCACTTCAACTAAAGGATGCAAAAACAAAACATGCCACTAACACATTTACAAATGCTGCTATTGGCTGAGAGGAAGAACCACGTGATCCAGTCAGAGACAATCATAAGCCCAACATAAAGTGAAATAAGTAGGCACCAGTTAACATCATCTCTGGTTAGTAGAATCATCAGCACTTTATAGAATCAAATTTCAAAAAGCCAATTCAAATCATTAAAATGCACTACACTTTCACTGTTATCTTATGTTCCATTATACGAATCAATTTCGAACTCCTTGGTGATATTTTTCTAAAGCACATTTCTGAAGGTTACTACCATAAAACAACAAAAGCAACTTGCAGTTTCCAGTTCACTGGCCTTCTGTCTTTTCAAATATTATCCACAGGCTATAAAAATAAAAATATAAATCACAAGTTTACACTTTATTACCAAACATTTATTACCAATTAAATGATGGGTGAAAATCGGGAGAATATCATCCACAGGTTAGCAAAATAAATTTATACTTATGTACAAAGCTTAATTAATATACATATTAATTAATAACATAACCCTTTGTAATATGATTATAATTTTAAATAGTCACTTATTTTAGATTGCTTTAAATTATCACTACAGAGTCTATTTATAGATTTTTTTCAATATGTAAAACAGTCTATATTCACAATCACTTGCACCAGTTTCTTCCAATGCTCTCCTCAGGATGGCTATAGCTTCATGAGTTTACCGTTTTGTAACTGGAATTCGTTCGAGTTCAAATTCATTTTCGTCCTCCTTGGCGAAATTATCAGTAACAGACCAGGCTATTTCTTCTTCTGTTAAAGCTGTAGTAACTACCCATTTATAACAGATTGTACAAAAAAAAAAAAAAAAGCCCAATAAACCAAAAACTGCAAGTTATTTCTATTGTTTTATGGTTGACCTCTAGAAATGTGACCTCCAGAAATGCACTTTAGAAAAATATCACAGAGGCATTCAAAATTGATTCTTATAACCAAGGATATGATTCTAATAAACGATGGAAGTGTAGTGCATTTTATTGATTTGAATCAGTTCTTTGAAATTTCATTCTCTAAAGCAACTGATTCTAATAACCAGTGATCAACTATAACTGGCTCCTACTGTATATATTACAGTATTAATTAAGCTATGTTCATAAGTGTAAATTTATTTTTATTTCACTAACCTGTGAAAAATATTCTTCCAATTTTCACTTATTTAATTTTGTTAATTGGTAAGGTAATAAAGTGTAAATTTGTGCTTTATATCTTTACTTTTATAGCCTGATAGCCTGTGGATAATATTCCTTCTATTTTCGCTTATTAGAATCACTGTTTAATAGAATAAAAATTCAATTCATAAACATGATCCGAAGAGGGTTCACATCCTGGTGAGTATGGGCTTGGCAAACCCAAGGTCCTGAGCTGCATTTCATCATTCTCCTCTTTCTCTCTTTCTTGGTGATTCCCTTCTATTTTTTTGGCTGGTGCAGCATAAGCCTCAGGCTTCCTTGTACCATATGGCTAATAATAATAATAATGATCACAATTACCGGCACATACTACATCATATAGTGAACAGTATTTTATTATGGAGTCCCTTGTAAAATGATTTTATTGTGCAGCAACCCAATTGCATAGGGGGTCCACTGTAGTTACATTTTTGTCAATGAACTTTGGCAGCAAAACCATATAACCTTATTCTGTCTTTTGGGAATATCACTGACTTCATAAAATGAACTAACATCTTCTGCAACCTGTTTGGGGATCAGATGCGTGAATCAGGTACCAAAATCATACAAAATACATCTGTCAGAAGGTACAACCAAGACATTAAACATTTCAGCTGAAAACTAAATTCATCCAAAACAGTTCACCGAACAGTTGGCAACTATAATTTAATGTATCTCAGGATCATAAAAATAACTGAATGTGAACCAATTAATGTTTGAAAAATATATATAAATTTTTTAATGTATAAATTGTTTAATAATAACAGAAATTTGTAATTTTCTCACATTAGCTTTTTTTTTAACCTGATTACCTTTTATACTGACAGAGTTCAAGACTACAAAGAGTACTGATAGAAAATTCAGCTGGTGAAAACAGATGTTTTTGAAAAAAATTGTTTTTTCATTTAACACACTAAACAGTTTAATAAATAGTTTTAATTGTCCTAATCATGTAAGTTAGCTAATTTTTAAATTAAGCTAAGGATTAAATAAGTTACAACTTAATATTCAGAGACCCTTCGTCATCAGTGAATTTGGCACGAACATTGTATTTCGTAATTGGTAACTGTAGTGTAGTAATTGCAGTGCTTTAAATTATAGTAAATAAGTAGACTGAAGGGCATAATCACTTAGATTGGCATAATTGTGAAAGGAATTTAAAAATCAGTAGCATATCTAGAAACATAATAGCATAGTACATGCTATATAGCAAAACATTGGGAGTAGTGCCCTGAGAGACTCCACTAATAACATTAGTCCACGACGAGCAGTGTCCATTGATTACCACTCTCTGTCTTCTCCCCCTCAGCCACCCCTTTATCCACAGCAGCAATTTGCCACCAATGCCACACTGCTCCAATTTGTGCAGCAGTCTTCCATGTGCAACAGTATCAAAAGCCTTTCTAAGATCCAAGTATATAATATCAAAGTTATTCCCTGCATCCAGTTCCTTTGTGACTGCATCATAGTATCCAATCAAATTGGTCAGGCAAGACTTCCCCTTAACAAAACCATGCTGTGTCCGAGCTATAACTGAAGTCTTGTCTAAATGATCCTGCAGTGCTTCTTTAACTAGTGCTTCCATTAATTTTCCTGGAAAAGAAGTTAAACTCACAGGTCTATAATTACTTGTGTCAGCCTTTGATCCTCCTTTGTGAATTGGGAGTCACATTTGCACATCTCCAGTCTATGGGTACTTCCTTTGACTCTCATAATTATGAGAGTCCAAGGAAGCTCTCATAATTATGGCTAAGCGTTTGCTTACTTCCTTTGGTGCCTCCTTTAATATAACTGGATAGATCCCATCCACCCTTGATCTGGTTAACAGCAGTGATCATTCATGTATTAGGAATTTGCAGATAAAAGAACCATTAGGTGGCAGTGATCACAGTGTACTGACGTCGGATTTAATTAAAGATTTAATTACCATCAGGGGTAAAGGAAAGGGTTTTTGCTTCCGTAAAGGCGAGTACAGTGGTCTCCGACAGTTTTTAAATTCTGTACAGTGGGATCAACTGACGATGTTATCAACAGTAAATTCTAAGTGGGAAGCATTCAAGGAATTAATCGTGGAAGATATAAAAGTTTCATACCTATTAAGAAATATTGTTCAAGGTTTAGGCCTAAATGGTTGTCAAATGAACTAATAAGACTCGTAACAGAGAAGAAAAATGCATGGGATGCATATAAATTATCAAGCGACTCAGAAGCCTATGGCAGATATAAGTTAATCTGTAATCAGGTCACAAAGGAGGTTCGGCAGGCGAAGGCAGATTACAAGAAATCCTTGGCAAAAGATGCTAAGAAAAGCAGCAAGGATTTCTTTACTTATATAAACTCTAAAAGGAAGGGGATGAATCTGATTGGTCCACTTGACATCGATGGTTCGACTGTAGATGATCCTGCTCAGATAGCAAACAAACTGAATGAGTATTTTGCATCTACATTCACACATGAGGAATTATTAAGGTTATCAAATTGTAGCAGGATACTTAATGATTTTGTAATAACTGAGAGCAAAGTGGAAGAGAAATTGTTGAACTTAAATGTAAGAAAAGCACCTGGGGTGGATGGGATCTATCCAGTTATATTAAAGGAGGCGGCAAAGCAACTAAGCAAACCCTTAGCCATAATTATGAGAGTATCCTTGGACTCAGGGGAGGTTCCCACGGACTGGAGATGTGCAAATGTATCCCCAATTCACAAAGGGGGATCAAAGGGTGACACGAGTAATTAAAGACCAGTTAGTTTAATTTCTGTTCCTGGTAAAATAATGGAGTCGCTGGTTACAGATGCATTGCAGGATCATCTAGACAGGACTGCAGCAATTATTCAGACACAGCATGGATTTGTTAAGGGAAAGTCTTGTCTGACAAATTTGATAGGATATTATGATGTGGTTACAAAGGAACTGGATGCAAAAAATAATTTTGATATCATATATTTGGATTTCAGGAAAGCTTTTGACACTGTTGCGCATGGAAGACTATTGTACAAATTGGAGCAGAATGGTATTAAGGGTAAGTTGCTACAATGGATAAAAGGATGGTTAAGTGCGAGAAGACAGAGGGTGGTAATCAATGGGTGCTGCTCTTCTTGGACTAATGTTATTAGTGGAGTCCCACAGGGTTCGGTGTTAGGTCCACTGTTGTTTTGTATATTTATCAATGATATTGATGAAGGTATATCAGGCTTAATGTCGAAGTTTACAGATGATACAAAGGTTGGCAGGGTTGTTAATGACAGTAATGGCAGTGTGCTACTGCAACAGGATCTAGATAATTTGGGCAGATGGGCTAAGAAGTAGCAACTGAAGTTTAACCTTGACAAATGCAAAGTACTGCATATGGGTAGAAGTAACCCAAGAGAAACGTACCAACTGTGTGGTACTACACTTAAGGTGGTAGAAAATGAAAAAGACCTGGGAGTAATTGTGCAGGCAGATATGAAGTTTTCTGAGCAATGCAGACAGGCTGCCATGGCAAGTCATGGGGTTTTGTCAATGATATATAGGAATTTTGCTAGCAGGGAAAAGGAGGTGATTATCCCTCTGTATAAGGCAATGGTCAGGCCACGCCTTGAGTACTGCGTACAGGTCTGGAGGCCTCATTTTAGGAAGGATGTAGATTTACTTGGGCGTGTACAGAAAAGGGCAACAAGATTGGTGAGGGGAATGAAGGGATCCTCTTATCAAGAGAGGCTTAAGTTCTGCAAATTGCAGTGGCTGGAGACTAGGCACCTGCACGGTGATCTGATTGAGGTGTATAAGGCCTTGAATGGGTTGCACACGCTGATTCTGATGGGATCCTTCCACTTGTTCAGATTACGAGCCTAAGGGAGCATAAATTCGAATTATGAAAGGTCAGATGTAGAATAGATGTGCAGAAATTTGTATTTAGCCAGCGGGTGGTTAATTGCTGGAACAAACTTCCATCTGCCGTTGTGGAAGTTGATAGGTTGAATAAATTTAAGGAGGAACTGGACAGGCCTTTGGAGGGAATGGTGTGATTTTTTTTTTTTTTTTTTGGCTGATGCTGCATAAGCTCATACACTTGCTTTCTTGCATTGCATGCCACTACTACTACTACCCCAGGTGCCTTTCTTGTATTTATCTTCAACAATTTCTCCTCCACTTTACTCTCAATTATTACAAGATCATCTAGCTCACTGCCAGTGTTTACTTCATCTGTCGCATTCCCCTTCCTGAATAACTCCTCATGTGTGAATGGAGATGCAAAATATTGATTTAGTTTGTTAGCTACCTGAGCAGGACCATGAACAGTTGAACCATCGATATCGAGTGGACCAATCTGATTAATCCCTTTCCTTCTAGAGTTTACATTAGTAAAGAACTCCTTGCTGTTTTTCTTTGCATCCCTTGCCAAAGATTTCTCGTAATCTGCCTTGGCCTGCCTAACCTCCTTCATAACTTGGTTACAGATCAACTTATATCTATCATAGGCTTCTGTGTCACATGTTAATTTATATGTATCCCATGCATTTTTCTTCTCTGCCATATGTCTCATTAGTTCATCTGACATCCATTTAGGCCTAAACCTTGAACAATATTTCTTAGTTGGTATGTAAAGCCTAGTAGCTTCCAAGATAAGTTCTTTGAATGCTTCCCATTTTGAGTTTGCTGTTGGTAACATCATCAGTTGGTCCCACAGTACAGAATTTAAATACTGTCTCAGACCATCGTAGTTGCCTTTACAAAAGCAATAACCCTTCCCTTTATCCCTGATGGTAGTTACCTCCTTGAGTAAATCCCACTTCAGCACACTGTGATCACTGCCACCTAGTGGTTCCTGTATCTGCAGATTCTTAATGCATGAAGAATCACTACTGATAATCAAATCAAGAGTATTGCTCCCTCTAGTTGCCTCTCGAACATGCTGATTTAGAAAACAATCATCCAATAAATCCACAAAAGCCTTGCTAGTGTGTGAGTGACCAACTCATAAATTCCAGTCAATATCTGGGAAATTAAAATCCCCCATTATAAGACTCTCTGATTTACTGGCCCACTCTATCTCCCTGTACAGTTTCTTATTATACTCATCAGAGTCATTAGGCCTATAGCACACTCCTACTCTCAATTTTGATCTCCCAATGCTTATGTCACACCAAGCTGACTCGACACTGCACTGTCCAGCGATGTCGACTGGCTTCACTTCCTTGGATTTTATGTGTTTCTTAACTAATAGCATAACCCCTCCCTCTTCCTATCCTGCCTATCCTTTCTGTAGACGTTGTACTCCCCAAATTCCAGTTCTGCATTACTTATATCTGTGTGACACCACGTCTCTGATATCCCAACAATATCCGCCTTTGATGCTTTGAGCAATACCTAAATTCATCAAATTTATTTACCAAACTCCTAGCATTGGTGTACACGCAAGTATACATGCACCTGTTCTTTTTCTTAGCTACCCTAACACAACCCATGTGTTTACTTGTACCGCAATGACTCCCAGCAGTCTCTTAAATATCCTGCATCTTATTTTCCAGGCTGCTGCTCATTCCAATAGAAGCAGGGCAAGAATCATTTTCACCTCTGCCAGTGGCTACTGTTAATCTATTAGTCCTTGTATTCCCCCAATCTAGCAGTTTTCCGACCCACCTAGCACTGCCTGATGAGATGCAATGAAGGAATCTGGTGTCAACAACTGAAGATGAGGACATTACCTACTAACTCTTCTCTCAGGTCTTGATACTCGTGGCAATTGAACAATACATGTTCCCACTCCTCTCATGACCGACAAATATACATTGTGTATTCACTGATCCCAAAGCATTAAATTAGCAAAAAGTGTCACATCCAGTAATAAAGCAATGCAGACTGCAAGTTTGGATTGAACCAGGCAGGCATACCTGTGCCAGTCTTGTTGACATATGAAAGAAACTTTTTTGTTATCAGTCCTTTGACACTGCTATTCCACTGTTCTGCCATAACTGTGCCAGGCAAGCCCACATCAGCTTCTTTTCCTCCTTATAGCCACAGTCCATTGCACTGCAATGGACATTCTCTCGTACATTCATCCTTTCTAATGGTAAAAGCAGACTGACCTAAAAAAGTAAACTCAAATCAAGAAGTATATCAAATGTAAACAATCAAATAATACCTGCAGTGCATCATTTGGCACCGTATGGCATGCCATACTGAGCCATAACAGTACAGCATAACCGGTGCATAGTGTTATTACTGCATTAGGATATAAGTTTATTGTAGTATTTTTAATTATATTGAATTTGAACTGAAATCATGCCTCAGACCAGAGCAGAGAAGCAAAATGCTCAAGGTAGTTGGTCATTCTTCATCTGTGCAAACTACAATGTTATGTCAACTATTTCAGACTTTTGAGCCTTCTTTCATCATCCAGAGCAGAGAAGCAAAATGCTCAAGGTAGCTGGTCATTCTTCATCTGTGCAAACTACAATGTTATGTCAACCATTCCAGACTTTTGAGCCTTCTTTCATCATTAAAAACCAATCAATTCCTAAACATGTGGGGGGGTTGCCAATGCAAAGCCAACTCAGCATATATGCTACTAATGGAAGAAGCTATCAAATCCCCCACCAACATGACTTAAATTTTAATATTTTGGAAATATCAGATTTGAAAATTTATACAATATGAAAGAAAATTTTGAGAAATAAATTTATTAATGAAGAAGAGGTAACAAAAAATATTCTTTTACCTTCAAGAAATCTGTAACTTTCATCTACATAATCTCTCATGCCTATAAAAATATCATTAATTTTTTTCTTGGCCAAAACAAAAATTTTTAATGGTGATGAATCAGCTAGCCGTCGAACTTCAGCATTATTAACAGGTTTAGGCGTTAAAGACATGTGTACTGGTTGAGAAGGTGGATTTGGCTCAATTGGACTTAACGATAGAGATCTACTGAGGTAACCTGCCATCTTTTATCCTTCACATAAAGTAAAATATTTAATATTACCTAAAAGAAGAGAATAAGCAAATATTATAAATTTAGCATTAAAATATCTTTAATACTTCTATTACTTATTAGTCCTTTGAGCTTCTTGGTAATTTATATATCTATACAAAAATTAAAAACTTTTTGATATACTGTATGTTAAAATTAATTAATAGATTATCAGTAAGTCTACTAATATCAATTTATTTAATATGGTTGTAGTAAGCATAACTGTTAGGCACTGTTCATACTGCCTTCCATAGACTGGCTGTTTTTATATTTTATGTCCTTATTTATACAGCAAACCCCCACTATTCGCGGGGGTTATGTTCCTGAGAAATGCCGCGAATACAGAGTTATGGCTCCCATAGTAATAAAGGGGTTCCGTTCCAAAGTATGAAATATATAAGAAAAACTAGTCTAAAATTTTGTCTATGTATGTATATAGTATGACTATGTACATAGACAGTACATAATGAAATGCAAGCATATGGCATCAAAATGAAAATAAGAAACAATTTAATATTAATGTAATATTTATTAGAAATTTCAAACAAATCTTTTAAACCAGCATCTTTGCTAGCTAAAAAACTTATCCCGCCAGAGCTATCACAAGTTTCGCTAAAGTGTTGATAAAGGAGTTTTGCCTTTTCGCGAATGATGAGTGAACTTAACGGAATTTTATTTTGAATTTGGTCTTCTATCCACAGATTAAGCTTTTTCCATTTTTTCTAATTTAACATCACGATTTACAGAGCAAATTTTTGAAGCAATTAGCGCGTTTTCACGGACACTACGGCGGATTTTTTCTTCCGATTTCTTGATTGATCGTACCGTTGACTCATTGATTTTATAATGTTTTGCCACTGAGAAGACACTTTCACCATTAGAAATTTTATCTGATAACTCAATTTTATTCGCTAATGTTATCACCTTCTTTGATCTTTTCACATTTCCCTTGTTATTCGTATCCATATTTTTGTACGGGTTAGAAAGAACTTGTCCACAATAAAGTCACTTTCTTCCATTAACACACTCGAAAAAGTCTGTTTTACACTGCAAAACAGTAGATTTATCACTTTTGTAAGCATATCAATTTATAAATTGATAAATTTATTCAGTTTATAAGCATATAAATTAAAAGCAAACGACGAAACCTTCCATGACAAGCGCATAACACATACTAAACAAGGATTAGCGAGAAACATCCACGTTCGCGATTTTATCACCCCTCTCCCCCCCCACCTACTCAGCGCTGTTTTGACTGGGAAAGATAATTTTAGCCAAGCCCATGTTTTTTTATGGCAGAAAATGTTCACGGCGCTTTAAAATTCACATTTTTTTAGGTTTCATTTTATATTAAATCAGCGACCGCGAATACACAAAACCGCGAAAAGCGGGGGTTTACTGTACTTTGCTTTTCAGTTAACAGTTTGGGCCTCATACGGTGAGGGCGCTTAAGCTATCTTGGTTTTATTTTTCATTACGTAAGGACCATCACTGTGCAAATCTATTGCACTGACAGGCCAATAGTGTTCTATCAGCTGCTGACCAATGCATTGATTTGTGTGACATTCAAAATTCAGTAATTCCAAGACTATAATTGTCTTGTAGCCGTCTAGTTAGATAGGATCAATGGTCATACTGTTTTTAAACTTTTAATTGTTTCTTATATTGGTGAACATGCTGTGAATTGTTTACAGTAGATGTCAATATTTCACATTATTTGGCTTCAGCATTTTCAGGGTATGCACCTGTCTATATTTGTTCATAATTGGTTTGTATATTATGCTGTATTAGCTTTATTTAAGGTATTCAAAATTTTAGGTACATATTCCTCTTACAAAACTCTCTCTCTCCCTCTCTCTCTCTGTCAATTTAGTTCCTCCCTCCCCTTTTGTTCTCGTCAATGTTTCTTCATTTAACTACTAGTTTTTGTTGTATTCACTGTTTACAGGCTTATTCATTCTGCTATCATATTTTAATTTACATATGTAACTCTTATGTTATACACACAAGATTTTCCATTAAAAAAAAAAAAAAAAAAAACACTAGCTGAAACTGCATGTATATCCTGAAATATAGCATACAGAATCAATTCTGGTATCACAGAAAAAACTTGGAGAATGGCACTATCTCTAGTAAAATATTCCTGAAAAAATGAAATGACATCTGATACACCTTTAATATTTGCAAGAGATACATTCATGGAAATCACTTTGAATATTAAAATAAAAGGCTTAAGAGATAAGGGGATTAGGTGGCACTTTAAGGAAATCAAGTGAATGTTCATGATTAATACAATATAAAATAAAATGTAATGTGCAGGTGCCCCCACCCCACCTCAGTGTTCTTAATTTGGGCCATAAAAACAAAGGCTAAGTGAACCTGCATTGAGTGGGGGGGGGTGGAATATTTATCCATAGAATATAATGTAAATAATTTTAACTGCTGTGACCAGTGTTTCTGGCTTTTATCCTGCACATTTACGTTGTTTACAATACCAGCTTAGGATACTGTTGCCTTTAAAACTGCTCAAAACTACCCTAAATGCAGTGCTCACCCAATTTTCACCTTTTTTACAATGTCAAATTTAGTTTATAATAGCTTTTCACCTCCTTTGATCTCTTTGAGAAGATAAAACTATCAACATGGCACACTAAAATCAATCACCTGTACATAAAATGCACATAAACAATACAAAATGCACACAAACCAAACTAAACTAAAAAAAAAATCGTCCTCAGCGATAATACAGAGCAGTATGCAGCTAAAAACAACTCTCTGTCAAGAAACAACAGTTCAGAAAAGTTTTATAATTAGAACCCTTGGAACCAGCACTTCCTTTCCAATGTCAATTGAGCAGGATGATGTTTAAAAGAGTATATTTTTATAACACATAAAAAATGGAACCGCAACCGCTTCAAGATATTTTCCATATATATTCCTATAGAACTGAATGACCAAAGTGTTTTACAGCCATGGTCAGGCCGCCTGGAGGGTAAAGTGGTGCACTATGGAGGAAAAATTGTTGAAGTTAAACATAAGAAAAGCACCTGGGGTGGATGGGATCTATCCAGTTATATTAAAGGAAGCGGCAAAGCAACTAAGCAAACCCTTAGCCATAATTATGAGAGCATCCTTGGACTCAGGGGAGGTTCCCACGGACTGGAGATGTGCAAATGTATCCCCAATTCACAAAGGGGGATTGAAGGGTGACACGAGTAATTACAGACCAGTTAGTTTAACTTCTGTTCCGGGTAAAATAATGGAGTCACTGGTTAAAGATGCATTGCAGGATCATCTAGACAAGACTGCAGCAATAATTCAGACACAGCATGGGTTTGTTAAGGGAAAGTCTTGTCTGACAAATTTGATAGGATATTATGATGTGGTTACAAAGGAACTGGATGCAAAAAATAATTTTGATATCATATATTTGGTATTAAGGGTAAGTTGCTACAATGGATAAAAGGATGGTTAAGTGGGAGAAGACAGAGGGTGGTAATCAATGGGTGCTGCTCTTCGTGGACTAATGTTATTAGTGGTGTTCCACAGGGTTCGGTGTTAGGTCCACTGTTTTTTTTTTTTTTTATTTATCAATGATATTGATGAAGGTATATCAGGCTTAATGTCGAAGTTTGCAGATGATACAAAGGTTGGCAGGATTGTTAATGGCAGTAATGGCAGTGTGCTACTGCAACAGGATCTAGATAATTTGGGCAGATGGGCTAAGAAGTAGCAACTGAAGTTTAACCTTGACAAATGCAAAGTACTGCATATGGGTAGAAGTAACCCCAGAGAAACGTACCAACTGTGTGGAACTACACTTAAGGTGGTAGAAAATGAAAAAGACCTGGGAGTAATTGAGCAGTCAGATATGAAGTTTTCTGAGCAATGCAGACAATCTGCCAGGGCAGGTAATGGGGTTTTGTCAATGATATATAGGAATTTTGCTAGCAGGGAGAAGGAGGTGATTGTCCCTCTGTATAAGGCAATGGTCAGGCCATGCCTTGAGTACTGCGTACAGGCCTGGAGGCCTCATTTTAGGAAGGATGTAGATTTACTTGAGCGTGTACAAAGAAGGGCAACAAGATTGGTGAGGGGAATGAAGGGATCCTCTTACCAAGAGAGGCTTAAGTTCTGCAAATTGCAGTGGCTGGAGACTAGGCACCGCACCTGCGCAGTGATCTGATTGAGGTGTATAAGGCCTTGAATGGGTTGAGCACGCTGAATTCTGATGGGATCCTTCCACTTGTTCAGATTACGAACCTAAGGGGACATAAATTCAAATTAAGAAAAGACAGATGTAGAATAGATGTGCAGAAATTTGACTTTAGCCAGCGGGTGGTTAATTGCTGGAACAAACTTTCATCTGTCGTTGTGGAAGTTGATGGGTTGAATAAATTTAAGGAGGAACTGGACAGGCATTTGGAGGGAATGGTGTGATTTTTTTTTTTTTTTTTTTTTTGGCTGATGCTGCATAAGCTCATACACTTGCTTTCTTGCATCACATGCCACTACTACTACTACTACTACTGCAACCAGGTGCCAATGTTCAGGGGGCACCTGAAACTTACATACATATATGAAGAAAATTTTAAAGGGGAGTGCTAAATTTCAATTGGCACCTGGGTGCCACATATCCTAGGAATGCCCCTGGAAAGACAAAGAAAAGTTGTGGCAGTACCCATGGATCGTCTAGACAACGCTGCAATTATACTTCAGACTGAGCAAGGTTTGTTAAAGGGAAATCTTTTTTGGCCAATTTGATTCGATTCTATGATGTAGTACAAAGGAACTAAATGCAAAAAATAATTTTGATACTTATACTTGGATTTCAGGAAAGCTTTTGATACCATGCATATAAAAGAGTGGACAATTTGGAGCAGTGTGACATTAAGGGCAAGTTGCTGCTATGGATAAAGGGATGGCTGAATGGGAAAAGACAAAGATTGGTAATCAATGGGCATTGCTCTTCATGGACTAATGCTATTAGTGGAGTCCCTCACAGTTGTGTTGTGTCCATCGTTGTTTTCTATATTTATCAATGATACTGATGTCCACGTTTGGCTTAATGTCCTGGCTTAATGTCCACGTTTGCAGATGTTACAAAGGTTAGCAGAGTGGTTAATGATAGTATACACTGTACATTAACAGAATCTATAAAAGATGGGCTGAGAAATGGCATATGAAGTTTAAAGTTGATAAATGCAAAGTACTGCAAATGGGTAGCAGTAACCCCAGAGTAACGTACCAACTGTGTGGTTCTACACTCAGGATAGTGGAAAGTGAGAAAAACCTGGAAGTAATTATACAGTCAGACATGATGTTCTCTAACCAATGCAGACAGCTGCCAGGACAGCTCAAGGAGTTTGTCAATAACATACAAGAATTTTACTAGCAGGGATAAGGAAGTGATTCTCCCATTGTATAATGATAGTGCGCACTGTACATTAACAGAATCTATAAAAGATGGGCTGAGAAATGGCAAACGAAGTATGAACTGTGTGGTACTACACTCAGGGTAGTAGAAAGTGAAAAAAACCTGGAAGTAATTATAGTCAGACATGATCTTCTCCAAGCAATGCAGACAGATGCCAGGACAGCTCATGGGGTTTTGTCAATGATATACAAGAATTTTACTAGCAGGGATAAGGAGGTGATTATCCCATTGTATAAGGCAATGGGCAGGCCACATCTTAAGTACTGCATACAGGTCTGGAGGCCCCATTTTAGAAGGATGTGGAACTGCTGGAATGAGTACAGAAGGGCAATGAGACTGGTAAAGGGAACAAAGCGGTGCTCCGTACCAAAGAAGGCTTCAGATCTGAAAATTGCAGCATCTGGAGACTAGGCACCTGCAAGGTGATCTGACTCCGGTGTTTAAGGCTTTGAATGTATTGAGCAAGCTCAATGCTGAAAAGATTGTTCCTCTTGCTCAGATCATACAAGGGGAAACAAATTAAAATTGAAGGGTGGTTGCAGAATAGATGTGAGGAAGTTTGCCTTTAGCCTGCAGGTTGTTGATTACTGGAACAAACTGACGTGTTGTTGTGGAAGTTAATAGGTTAAATAAATTCAAGGAAAAACTGGACAAACTTTTTTGAGCGAACGGATGGGTGAAATGGGAGGTGTCTTTTCTTTTTCTTTTTTTGGCTGATAATGTATAAGCTTGCTTTCTTGCATCATTTGCCACTACTAATGCTAATACAAAAAATAATTTTTGTGACAACACACAGCTTTCAAAATTGACTTGTCATAAATCAAAAATACTTTGCAGCATTGCCAGTTTGACCAGAAACTCCATTTTCTCATTAATTATATCAGTTAAACGTGTATTTAAATCAAAAGAACATCCTTTTGAAGGCAAATACAGTGAACTGCAGTTGATCAGAAAACTGAATGAAGTGCATTAAAAAAATTTTTTTACCTCCTCAAAGGTGAATGCCACAATTAGTACTATTTTGGGGGAACAGAGTAGGGGAATTTGTGCTCTGAGATTATCAAAAAATACAGAGATTAACAACACACAAGCACTCAGTGAACTGAGTTATAGTTTGGGACAATTGTACATAATAACTGTTATCTTCTTCTTTCAGTGCCATCTCTAAGTTCAGAAGTGAGTGATCACTTTTTTGAACTCTTTTCAATCTTCAGCCCATCTGACAAGTTCTTCGAATCCCAGTCAATTCATCTCTTGATGTTATCCATCCATGAAGTTTTTGGTTCGCCAACTCCTCTCTTCCCCTCCAACCTTCCCTCCAGTACCACCTACAACAACTCATACATACTTCCTCTCATGATGTGTCCCAAGTATTTTACCTTCCATTGTTCCATGATGTCATCATTTGTCAATTATGTCCTATAATTTGAAACACTTGTTCATTTGTCATCCGCTTAGTCCAGGGTATCTTCAGATTCATCTATACACCTACATCTCGAGAGACTCCACTCTCTTTACTGCTGTAGCCGAGTGTCCAAGTTTCAACTCTATATAGAAGTACTGGACACACAGCACCCTACAAACTTCATGCGTGTTGCCAGTGCAAGATTTTTTCCGAAACCAGTAATCTATTTTTCATGAATCCGTATCTTGCAATCTCAATTCTGATCTTAATCTCTTCATCAGGGTCCAAATTTTCATTTAGCCAGCAGCTGAGGTATTTGAATCTTTTTACTTTTTCAATATTCTTGCTGCTTAAAACAAGATTTGTCACGTTGACTACAGTCTTATTGACGATCGTTAATTTTGTTAACTGTTATTATAACAAAAATAAATATAAATACTATAAATATATATTAGCAAGGGCACATGATGCAAGCTTATCTAGCATCAGCCAAAAAAAAACAAAAAAAAAACCCTTATTTCACCCATCCCCTCGCTCCGAATGTTTGTCAAGTTCTGCCTTGAATCTATTTAAGCTATCAACTTCTACAACGACAGATGGAAGTTTATTCCAGCAATCAACCACCCGCTGGCTAAAGGCAAACTTCCGCACATCTACCCTACAACAGTCTTTCCTCAAATTGAATTTATGCCCTCTCAGGAGATTGTTCTGAGCAAGAGAAAGAATCCCATCAGCATTGAGAATGCTCAAACAATTCAAGGCTTTATACACCTCAATCAGATCACCTCGCAGGTGCCTAGTCTCCAGACACTGTAATTTGCAAAACTTAAACATTTCTTCATAAGAGCTACCCTTTGTTCTGTTCACTAATCTTGTTGTCCTTCTCTGTACTCATTCCAACAGCTCTACATCCTTATTAAAATGAGGCCTCCAGACCTGTATACAGTACTCAAGGTGTGGCCTGACCACTGCCTTATACAAGGGAATAATCACCTCCTTATCCACTGCTATAAAAATTCCTGCATATCATTGACAAGACACCATGAGCTACTCTTGAAGACCGTCTGCATTGCTCAGAAAACTTCATATCTGCCTGCACGATTATCCCCAGGTCCTTTTCATTCTCTACCACTGTCAGTGTGGTACCACAGAGTTGATACGTTACTCTCGGATAACTGCTTTCCATATGTACTACTTTACATTTGTCAATGTTAAATAAACTTCATTTGCCACCTCTCAGCCCATCTACTCAACTTTTCTAGATCCTGTTGCAGCAGTGTACTGTCATTAGTGTGGAGGGAGTCTTTCAAGGTTTCTGGTAGATTTCCCTATTAAAATTAATTCATAAACCAGAGAAGGAATTAACTGATCCAAGAGCTTACAGGCCTATTTCTCTGTTAGCTAACTTGGGCAAGATATTTAAAATATTATTGTTATTAAGATTGGAGTTTTTGTTTAACACTGCTAATGTTCCTGCCAACCTTTGTATCGTCTCCAAACTTGGACATTAAGCCTAATATACCATCATTAATATCATTTATAAATACAGAAAACAACAATGGACCCAACACTGAACCCTGAGGGACCCAACATTGAACTACTCCACTAATAACATTAGTCCGCGAAGAGCAGTTTCCATTGATTACCACTTTCTATCTTCTCCAACCCAACCATCCCTTTATCCATAAGCAATTTGCCTCCAATGCCACACTGCTCCAATTTGTGTAGCAGTCTTCCATGTGCAACAGTACCAAAGGCCTTTCTAAAATTCAAATATACGATAAAGTTATTCTTTGCATCCAGTTCCTTTGTGACTTCACCATAGTATCCAATCAAATTAATCAGACAAGACTGCCCCTTAACAAACCCATTCTGTGTCCGAGCTATAACTGAAGTCTTGTCTAGATGTTCCTGCAATGCTTCTTTAACCAGTGCCTCCATTAATTTCCTTGGAACAGAAATTAAACTTACAGATCTGTAATTACCTGTGTCTCCCTTTTATCCTCCTTTGTGGATTGGGGTCACATTTGCACATCTCCAGTCCATGGGTACCTCCCCTGAGGCCAGGGAAGCTCTCATAATTATGGCTAAGGGTTTGTTTACTTTCTTTGCCGCCTCCTTTAATATAACTGGATAGATTCCATCCACCCCAGGTGCCTTTCTTATGTTTATCTTCAACAATTTTTTCCTCCACTTTACTCTCAGTTATTACAAAATTATCTAGCTTACTACCAGAGTTGAATACAAATCTGGCATTCCCCTCCCTGAATAACTCATGTGTGCATGTAGATGCAAAATATTCATTTAGTTTGTATCTATCTGAGCAGGAACATCAACAGTTGAAACATCGATATCAAGTGGACCAATCTGATTCATTCCTTTCCTTCTAGAGTTTCCATAAGTAAAGAACTCTTTGCATCCTTTGCCAAAGATTTCTAATCTGCCTTCGCCTGCCTTACCTCCTGTGTAACTTGGTTACAGATCAACTTATATCTATCATAGGCTCCTGTGTCACGTGTTAATTTATATGTATCCCATGCATCTGTCATATGTCTAATTAGTTCATCTGACATCCATTTAGGCCTAAATCTTGAACAATATTTCTTTGTTGGTATGAAAAGCCTAGTAGCTTCCAAGATAAGTTCTTTGAATGCTTCCCATTTTGAATTTGCTGTTGGTAACATCATCAGTTGGTCCCACCATATAGAATATATCAGTTGGTCCCACCATATAGAAAAGGTACAATGCGAGTAGGCATAATCTACAGACCAGGTGATTGTGAAGACTATGACAAAAGCCTCTACATGCAAATGGAATGGGCAAGTAAGCGTCAATGCCTTATTATGGGTGATTTCAATTTGCCTCTAATTGATTGGAGTAAATGGGAAGGAAACTCGACATGGGGAACAAAATTTTTAAATCAACTAGATGACTGTTATTTGTATCAACATGTCAGGGAAAGTACTAGAGAAAAGAATATCCTAGACCTCATCATCACACATGAATCAGATGACATAACAGGGCTGACAGTAGAGGAACCAGTAGCAGGAAGTGATCACGGAGTTCTACGGTGGATGATGACGAGAGAGGTAGCAGAAGTAAAAGGCAAAGGAATGGGTTTTAATTTCAGAAAAGGAAATTACGATGCCTTAAGGTACTACATGGCCTCTATTAACTGGGTAGATATCGCGCAGAGAATGAATACAATTGAACTGTGGTACGCTTTTAAAACATTAATCACAAATGCCTTGAATGCGTATATACCATTAAAAAAATACTCCACGAGAAGGGTTCCAAGTTGGATGAATAGTGAAGTTGCCACATTACTTGAGCAGAAAAAGGTGGCATGGAAAGGTTACAGAGCAATAAAAACTACTGAAGCCTATCAACATCATCAACCTTTGCCCAGGGGCAAAGGTTGATGACGTTGTAGAGCAGATATCATCTTTTAAGGGCACAAAAGGTGATATAGTTGTACACGTTGGCACTAATGATATTAAGAGTAGGAGACCAGCGGAATTACTTAACAAGTACAGGTCACTGTTGAAAAAAAGCCGTGAAGTAGGGTTGAATTTGAAAGTGTCTGCAATTCTGCCCAGACACGATAGGAGGGAGTATGTGATGAGAGCCTTGTCGATCAATTCGGCCCTGGAAAGATTGTACAAGGCTGAAGGGGTAGAATTTTTTTCAGCCTGGACTGTACTTGTTAACAGGAGAGATTGCTTCTACAGGGATGGGATACACTTAAATAGAAAGGGTGCAAGAATATTTGCTGATGCTATCGAGGCAGTGTTAGGTGGGTCGGAAAACTGCTAGCTTGGGGGGAGACAAAGACTAATGGATTAACAGTAGCCACGGGCAGAGGTGAAAGAGATTCTTGCACTGCTTCTATTGGAATGAGCAGAAGCCTGAAAAACAAGATGTAGGATATTTCAGAGACTGCTGGAAGTCATTGCGGTAAAAGTAAACACATGGGTTGTGTTAGGGTAGCTAAGAATAGAAACAGGTGCATGTATACTTGCGTGTACACTAATGCTAGGAGTTTAGTAAATAAATTTGATGAATTTGAGGTATTACTCAAAACATCAAAGGCAGATATTGTTGGGATATCAGAGACGTGGTGTCACACAGATATAAGGAATGCAGAACTGGAATTTGGGGAGTACAACGTCTACAGAAAGGATAGACAGGATAGGAAGGGAGGAGGGGTTATGCTATTAGTTAAAAAACACATAAAATCCAAGGAAGTGAAGCCAGTTGACATCGCTGGACAGTGCAGTGTTGAGTCAGTTTGGTGTGACATAAGCATAGGTAAATCAAAATTGAGAGTAGGAGTGTGCTATAGGCCTAATGACTCTGATGAGTATAATAAGATACTGTACAGGGAAATAGAGTGGGCTAGTAAATCAGAGAGTCTTATAATGGGGGATTTTAATTTCCCAGATATTGACTGGAATTTGTGGGTTGGTCACTCGCACACTAGCAAGGCTTTTGTGGATTTATTGGATGATTGTTTTCTCCACCAGCATGTTCGGGAGGCAACTAGAGGGAGTAATACTCTTGATCTGATTATCAGTAGTGATTCTTCATGCATTAGGAATCTGCAGATAAATGAACCACTGGGTGGCAGTGATCACAGTGTGCTGAAGTGGGATTTACTCAAGGAGGTAACTACCATCAGAGGTAAAGGGAAGGGTTTTTGCTTTCGTAAAGGAGACTATGCTGGTCTGAGACAGTATTTAAATTCTATACAGTGGGACCAACTGATGATGTTACCAACAGCAAATTCAAAATGGGAAGCATTCAAGGAACTAATCTTGGAAGCTACCAGGCTTTACATACCAACCAAGAAATATTGTTCAAGGTTCAGGCCTAAATGGTTGTCAGATGAACTAATGAGACATATGGCAGAGAAGAAAAATGCATGGGATACATACAAATTAATGGGTGACGTGGAAGCCTATGATAGATATAAGTTGGTCTGTAACCAAGTCACAAAGGAGATTAGGCAGGCAAAGGCAGATTATGAGAAATCCTTGGCAAAGGATGCAAAGAAAAACAGAAAAGAGTTCTTTACCTATTTAAACTCAAGAAGGAAAGGGATGAATCAGATTGGTCCACTGGATGTTGATGGTTCAACAGTTGAGGATCCAGCTCAGGTGGCTAACAATCTAAACGAGTATTTTGCATCTACATTCACACATGAGGAGTTATTCAGGAAGGGGAATGTCGTAGGTGAAGTAAACATTGGCAGTGAGCTAGATGATTTTCTAATAACTGAGAGGAAAGTGGAGGAGAAATTGTTGAGGATAAACATAAAAAAGGCACCCGGGGTGGATGGGATCTATCCAGTTATATTAAAGGAGGCAGCAAAGGAAGTAAGCAAACCCCTAGCCATAATTATGAGAGCTTCTTTGGACTCAGGGGAGGTACCCATGGACTGGAGACGTGCAAATGTAACCCCAATTCACAAAGGAGGATCAAAGGCTGACACAAGTAATTATAGACCTGTTAGTTTGACTTCGGTTCCAGGAAAATTAATGGAGGCACTGGTTAAAGAAGCACTGCAGGATCATCTGGACAAGAATTCAGTTATAGCTCAGACACAGCATGGGTTTGTTAAGGGCAGGTCTTGTCTGACCGATTTGATTGGATACTATGATGTCACAAAAGAACTGGATGCAGGGAATAACTTTGATATTATATATTTGGATCTTAGAAAGGCTTTTGATACTGTTGCGCATGGAAGACTGCTGCACAAATTGGAGAAGTGTGGCATTCGAGGCAAATTGCTGCTATGGATAAAGGGATGGTTGAGTGGCAGAAGACAGAGAGTGGTAATCAATGGACACTGCTCAACGTGGACTAATGTTATTGGAGTTCCTCAGGGTTCAGTGTTGGGTCCATTGTTGTTTTCTGTATTTATAAATGATATTGATGATGGTGTATCAGGCTTAATGTCCAAGTTTGCAGACGATACAAAGGTTGGCAGGGTTGTTAAGGACACTACTGATACTATGCTGCTGCAACAGGATCTGGAAAGGTTGAGCAGATGGGCTGAGAGGTGGCAAATGAAGTTTAACATTGACAAATGTAAAGTACTACATATGGGAAACAGTAACCCCAGATCAACGTATCAACTCTGTGGTACTACGCTGACAGTGGTAGAGAATGAAAAGGACCTGGGGGTAATTGTGCAGGCAGATATGAAGTTCTCTGAGCAGTGCAGACGAGCTGCAAGAGTAGCTCATGGTGTCTTGTCAATGATATACAGGAATTTTTCTAGCAGGGACAGGGATGTGATTATTCCCTTGTATAAGGCATTGGTCAGGCCACACCTTGAGTACTGTATACAGGTCTGGAGGCCTCATTTCAAGAAGGATGTAGAGCTGCTGGAACGAGTACAGAGAAGGGCAACAAGATTAGTGAATGGAACAAAGGGTTGCTCTTACGAAGAAAGGCTTAAGTTTTGCAAATTACAGAGCCTGGAGACTAGGCATCGCCGAGGTGATCTGATAGAGGTGTACAAGGCTTTGAATGGCTTGAGCATGCTCAATGCCGATGGAATTCTTCCTCTTGCTCAGAATAATCACCTGAGAGGGCATAAATTCAAATTGAGGAAGGACGGATGTCGGATAGATGTGCGGAAATTCGCCTTTAGCCAGCGGGCAGTTGGTTTGTGGAATAGACTTCCATCGCTTGTTGTTGAAGTTGATAGCCTAAACAAATTTAAGGCTCAGCTGGACAGGTATTTCGAACGAATTGAGGGGTGAAATGGGAGTAGTGGTTGTTTTTTTTTTTTTTTTTTTTTTGGCTGATGCTGAATAAGCTTGCTTTCTTGCATCATATGCCTCTACTAATGCTAATGCTAAAAATGCTATAACAGCTACAAGGTGATGTGTAATAGAGCCACAGAAAAGGTTCGACAGGCAAAGGCAGTTTATGAGAAATCACTAGCAAACAGAGCAAAGAGGGGGGATAAAGAATTCTTCACATATATAAATGCCAAGAAGAGCAGGACAAACCAGATCGGACCTTTACGTAAGGGAAAGGGGATAGTAATAAATACACCAGCTGCCGTTGCAGATGAACTCAACAGTTATTTTGCATCGATATTTACAAATGAAAAGCCTTTTGTGGCAATGGGAAATTGTGGGAGCGAAGTTAAAAAATATGTAATTAATGATATTGAAATTTCGCAAGATTATTTAATGAAAAAACTTTCAAGCCTACAGACTAGTAAGGCTCCTGGAGTTGATGGAATATACCCTATAATCTTGAGAGAGGCGGCAAGCGAGTGCATTGAACCACTGAGGCTGGTTATGCGAGCATCACTAGACTCTGGGGAGATTCCCTTGGATTGGAAAAGTGCAAATGTATCTCCCATACATAAGGGTGGCTCTAAAAGTGAAGTGGGAAATTATCGACCTGTCAGTCTGACTTCAGTAGTAGGGAAAATCATGGAGGCATTGATCAAGGGTGGAATTCAGGATCATTTGGATCGAATTGAAATTCTCAAGGATACTCAGCATGGTTTTGTAAAGGGAAAATCATGTTTAACAAATCTGGTTCGCTATTTCGAAAGGGTCACTCACGAGCTGGATTTAGGGAATAATTTCGACATTGTTTATTTAGATTTCAGCAAAGCTTTTGACTCAGTCCCACATGAGCGGTTGCTTTATAAGCTCGAACAGGTTGGAATCACTGGGAAAATCCTTAGATGGATAGAAGGATGGCTTCAGGGCAGGAGGCAGAGGGTTGTGATAAATGGCTATTCCTCAGATTGGGTTGATGTAAGAAGTGGGATTCCCCAAGGATCAGTATTAGGACCACTGTTGTTTTTAATTTTCATAAACGACATTGATGAAGGAATAGAGGGCGTGATGTCTAAATTTGCAGATGATGTTAAAATTGGTAGAGTAGTTAATGATCACTGTCAAGCTGAGCTTCTTCAGAGAGACCTAGTTAGACTTCAAGAATGGTCAGAAAAATGGCAGCTGTGCTTTAATCCAACAAAGTGTAAGGTATTACACCTGGGAAACAGTAATCCCAAAATAACTTATTCACTTGGTGGAGTTCAACTAAACCCAGTACTGGAGGAAAGGGACTTGGGTGTTACGATACGGTCAGACATGAAATTCTCTGAGCATTGTAAACAGGTTGCAAGGAAGGCCCATGGTGTCCTATCGATGATCTATCGAACTTTTGCAAGTAGAGATAGGGACGTGATAATCCCATTATATAAGGCCTATGTTAGACCACACTTGGAATACTGTGTTCAAGTATGGAGACCGCACCTAAAGAAAGACATCGAGCTTCTTGAAAGGGTGCAAAGAAGGGTAACTCGCCTGGTGAGATCGGCAAAAGGGCGTCCTTATGAAGAAAGACTTCGAATATGTGGGTTGCAGAGTTTGGAAACTAGACACCTTAGAGGAGATTTGATTGAGGTGTTTAAGGCTCTGAGAGGCATCAGTAAAATGAATGAAGACAAAATTTTCAAGATTATAAATGATGCTAGAACTAGGGGACATAAATTCAAGTTACGCGGGGAAATGTTTAGATTGGACTGCAGGAAGTTTTATTTTAGCCAGCGAGTTATAAATTACTGGAATAAGTTGCCTTCATGGGTGGTAGAGGCCGACAGTTTGGGGAAATTCAAAGGTCATCTGGATAGTACTTTCGGGTAAGGGAAGCACATAGGATGATAGGATTAATTTCCTTTTTATTTATTTTTTATTTCATTTTATTATTTTTATTTATTTATTAATTATTATTATTTATTTATTTATTTATTTAATTTTTGTTTTTATCATTGTTTTGTTCGGATTTTTTTTTTTTTTTTTTTTTTGGCTGGTGCAGCATAAGCCATAGGCTTTCTTGCACCATACGGCCGTTACTAATACTAATACTAATTTAAATATTGTCTCAGACCACCGTAGTCACCTTTTACAAAAGCAAAAACCCTTCCCTTTATACTTGATGGTAGTTACCTCTTTGAGTAAATCCCACTTTAGCACACTGTGATCATTGCCACCTAGTGGTTCATTTATCTGCAGATTCTTAATGCATGAAGAATCACTACTGATAATCAAATCAAGAGTATTGCTCCCTCTAGTTGCCTCCCCAATATGCTGCTGTAGAAAACAATCATCCAATAAATCCACAAAAGCCTTGCTAGTCTGTGAGTGACCAACCCACAAATTCCAGTCAATCTCTGGGAAATTAAAATCCCAGAGTTAGGTGGGTCGGAAAACTGCTAGCTTGGGGGGATACATGGATTAATAGATTAACAGTAGCCGCTGGCAGAGGTAAAAGTAATTCTTGCACTTTTTTTTTTGCTTTTTTCTTAAAAATAACATGTAACAAACAGAGTATTTTTTAAATATTTAATTTTTTTTTATTAAAAAAGTAGTGCTGGTGTTGGCAAACGATACAAGAAAGCAAGCTTATACAGCATCAGCCAAAAAAAAAAATTATATATCACCTGTCCAACTCATCTAATAGTTTGCTTAGTTCTTCCATGAATTTAATGAAACTACTCAGCTGTACAACACCAGATGAAAGTTTTTAGAACAATCAGCTACCTGCTGGCTAAAGCGAAACTTCCATGCATCTATCCTATAATGATTCCTTCAATTTGAAATTTATTCCCCTTCACATGATTCTGATGCCATATAAGCTTGCTTTCTTGCATCATATGCTCTCATAATTATTGTGCTCTCATAATTATGGCTAAGGGTTTGTTTACTTTCTTTGCCACCTCCTTTAATATAACTGGATAGATTCCAGTTATATTAAAGAGCTTACTCAATCCACAAAAAGCCATAAACAGAATCATATCTCACAGGTGCCTAACAACAGTTGCTGCAATTTGAAGAATGAAGTCTTCCTTGGTAAGGGTATCCTTTTGTATCCATGACTAATCTTGTTGCTCTTATTTTCCCATTCCTAGAAATCAACAATGATCATAAAATGAGACTTCCAGACCTCTATACAATATTCAAGATGCAGCTTTACCACTGTCTTATACCATGGTATGGTCACCTTGTCTCTGCTGGCAAAAAACCTGTACATCATTAACAAAACAATGTCTGACTGTATAATTCTCCCAAAGTCTGTTTCCTTCTCCAATACCTTGAGTGTGGCATACAACGTAATTGATATCGCATATTCTGGGGTTACTGTTTTGCACATGCAGTAACTTGAACTTGTCAATGTTAAACCTCGATTTCCACTTCTCAACAATTCTGACTAATTTATTTAGGTCTTGTTACAATATGTTACCTCTTAATTTTCGATTAAAATCCAATGCTTTTTCACACAAAATTGGGCCAGACACTGGTTCACCTAAACTTTGCTTCTGAAGAAACCACAAATAAAGTGAAAGCAGCATTTTTAGGTTTTGACAGTCTTTTTCCTGCTAGATCATCCTTTGCTATCCATTATCGACACAAAATCGGTTATAGCATTCGGATTTTTCTTGAAGTTCCCAAATTAAACTCATCGGAGAGGTTTCCTAAACTTTCACCTTTTCTAATTCTATTAATACGTAATTTCCATTTTTTGTTGCGAAGTTAAAACTACACGTTTTCTTTTCGTTCACATTTTACCGAAAAAAATTGAGAAAAATAATAACTTTCGGGTTGATATTATTCTTACCGAATGTGGAGCTAAAATAATCCGAAATTCACTCATGGTTTCTGAGAAAACTCAGTAGTCTCTGTGATATTTTTCTACAGCATATTTCTGAAGGTCACATAGAATTCTAGAGGTCACAACTATAAAACAATAAAAACAATTTGCAGTTTCCGGTTTACTGGGCTTTTTGTTTGTATAATCTGTTATAAACAGGTAGTAAACTCGATCTTAAATCAAAATTCAATTTGCAAACATGATCACTATAACCAGAGCTTACTGTACTACCGTTAATAAAAAAAAGTGGGGGGGGTCTGCGAATGTTTTTTCATTTTTAAAGGGGGTCCACGAACTCTTTCATTTTTGAAAGGGTCTGTAGATCTCAATAGTTTGGGAACCACTGTTCTAGATCATTCTGTGAAAGTGACAACATTTTGTACTCAAAATAAAGACTGATAATTTCTATCAAACAGAAGGTGAACTCGCTGTTTGTAGAGATGTTGGTGGCCTAATGGCAGCAATGAATGTGAGGCACGTTCCCAAAGAATTCCAACTATTTATAGACACTTCTAAGGTTAACCATAATTCTGTGGTTTTTTTTTTTTATTTCCATAATTACACAATGGAAATATGCTGCCTTCAAAACCTCTTGTTTATGCTATCCACAAAAAAGAAACATATGCAAACATGAAGAACATTCTCTAATGTATACACTATCAGAAGTATGAGTGGCAGATATGTGGTGATTTAAAGGTAATCGCCATTGAAAATCATCAACATCCGGAATGAAGAACACAGTATTTGAACAACCTCTGGTAGATCCAAATAAAGCTTTGCTTCCACCACTCCACATCAAACTGGGGCTCATGAAAAATTTCATGAAGGATTTGGAAGTGAAGGATCCTGCATTCACATACTTACAAGAAGAATTGCAAAAGAGTTACACTAAGTATTGTTGCTTTCTCTGTGAGTGGGACAGTCATGCCAAGGATATGCATTACGAGAAGAATACTTGGCCTCAACGAAAATCATTAACATCTGGAATGAAGAATGTAGCATTTGAACCTCTGGTAGATTCAAATAAAGTTTTGCTTCCACCACTCCACATCAAACTGGGGCTCATAAAAAATTTTGTGAAGGCTTTGGAAGTAAACAGTCCTGCATTCACATACTTACAAAAGAAATTGCCAAAACAGATAAGATTAAGGAGAAGACATACAGAGAAGATTAAGGCAAGCATTTTCATTGGTCCACAAATAAGGCAACTTTTCAAAGATGAACAGCTGAAATGTGTCCTGAGTGATTGGGAGAAATCAACGTTGAAAGATTTTCAAAATGTTTCAACTGGTTTTCTAAGAAATGTTAAAGCCGGCAACTACAGGCAGCTTGTGGAAGATCTCATTACTTCTTAAAAAAAACTGCAACATGTCACTGAATATGCATTTCTTGCATTCACACCTGGAATTCTTCCTGCCAAACAGTAGTGCTGTCAGCGACAAAAATGGTGAGCACTTCCATCAAAACATCACAGCGATAGAACAAAGATACAAAAGCAAATGGAGTGCCGCCATGTTAGCTGATTATTCTTGGATGGTGAAAAGGGATGCTCTCAAAGCTGAATACCCCAGGGGCTCACATCTTGTGAAATATGGGCTTGGCAAACCCAGGGTCCTGAGAGCTAGATATCATCATCTCTTTTTTGGTGATTCCCTCCTACTTCTCTCTCTCTCTCTCTCTCTCTCTCTCTCTCTCTCTCTCTCTCTCTCTCTCTCTCTCTCTCTCTCTCTCTCTCTCTCTCTCTCTCTCTCTCTCTCTCTCTCTCTCTCTCTCTCTCTCTCTCTCTCTCTCTCTCTCTCTGTGTGTGTGTGTGTGTGTACTCAAATTTTTTTGGCTGGTTCAGCATAAGCCTCAGGCTTCCTTGCACCATAGGGCTAATAATAATAATAAGCAAAAGGTGAAACGGTCCCGTGTTTGATACAGGTATGTTCGTAGCTACACCTTACTACCATATAAATAAAAAATACCTCATACAAATATAAAAAACTACTCTTTCAGAAAACAAAAGTGCCATTTTAAGCACTATGTCCATGTTTAGCACCCCAAAATCTATAAAGTAAACTTATTTTCATGCCCATAACAAGATATGACCCAAAATTTGTTGTTCAGTGTTATTAGCTCTAGTTTTAATGATACTATACATGTTACTTTCATGTTTTTGTTTGATTTTTAGAAAAATTTGGCAATTTATGGGCAACACTGCAGCCATGAGCTGAATCACTATTTACTATCTAGATGTGTCATTCAGTCTCAGCCAGGCATCTGTCCATGCTACACTTGTTTTCATCTAAGCAAAAACTTAAAATTTAGCATGTCACATAAGTGTGTAAATAGTGTGGATAATTTTTATTATGTTTGTGGTAAAGTGACATTTGCATCACATTTACATCAAATGTTATGTCATTTGCAAATCATAATGACATTACATAAATGTCATTATGATTTGCATCATAAAGACATTTGCCATTACTCCAATAATAAAAAATGCATACAATTGTTATTTTGGCTGAAAGGTTGGTGACCATGACACAAGTTGGGCACTTCATATATGTTGCAATACTTGTGCTTCTAATCTCCATAGCTGGTTAAATCACAAAGGCCACTCAATGCCTTTTGCTGTGCCTATGATATGGAGAGAGAGCCTTCACATCAAATAACAAACTATTATTTTTGGAATGGTACTCTTCAGCAGGGGATTTCCAAGAAGAAAAAGTGGACCTTAAGGTACCCAGATATACCATCTGCTATTTGCCCAGTACCATGTATTTTTTCTTCTCTGCCACTAGTCTCATCAGTTGATCTGACATCCATTTAGTTCTAAATGTTGAAATATATCTCTTAACTGTCTAAAAAGCTTAGTAGCTTCTATAATTTCTTCCCTGAATGCCTACCATAAATTGTAGGCATTTGCAGTAATAATATCACCAGTTGCAGTTGGTAATATCACCAGCTAGTCCCACAGAAAGGAATTTAAAAACTATCTAAGGCCACTGTAGTTGCCTTTATGAAAGCAAAATCCCTTACTAGTATTGATATCTATAAGTATATGCCACATCAATATATTACGATCACTGGTATTATCTAGATATATTTAATGCATGAGTCACTGCTGATAATCACATCAAGAGTACTGCTTTCTCTTATTGCTTCATTAACATGCTGCTGATGTAAAAAACAGATATCCAATAAATAAGAACATTTCTGTCCAATAAGAAAAATCTCAGACACCCTGCTTTTCAGATTGCAGTATTTCCAAACAGCAGTACATTTATCACATTCACCTCTGGCTATGGCTACTGTTAATCTATTATTCCATACATCCCACCCCTCAGGCTAGCAGTTTTTCCAACACACCTAACACTGCCTTGATAGAATTAGCAAACAGACTATGCCAAAAAAAATTCGATCCCACAAGTCTTGCACAGTCTCTCCAGGGCCAAATTGAATGAAAAGGATCTCATCATATTCCCTCATATTATGACTGGGTAAAATTGCAGACACTTTCAAATTTATTCTTCACTTATGACTTTCTCAGCACTGCCACATACTTGTTATTCCTCAGATCTTTTACTCTCGATACCATTAGTAACATATACAATATCACCTTTTGTGCTCTTAAAAGATAACTGCTCTACAACTTCATCAACTTTGGCCCCTAACAGATACCCTGATATATCCCTCCTACCCTTTTTAAACAATATATTTCCCATTTCCTTGACAACTGGTCACCAATTAATGCTATCTCCTGTGGACAAAGACCTATGCCACGGAGTATGTGTTGTGTTATCTGTTGCTCAAGCATGGGCTCAAGGGCTAATAACTGGACTAATATTGGACAAATTGGTCTAAAAATATTATTCTAGGAAGAGCAGTGCCAATTGATAATCACCCTCCATCTCCTGCCACTCAACTATTCCTTTATCCATCACAGAAAATTGTTGCTAATGTGAAAGTGCCTCTGCACAGCAGTCTTTCATGTAGAACAGCATCAAAGGCTTTACTGAAAATGAAATACAAGACATGAATTTTTTGCGTCCAGTTCCTTTGTTACTGTACCATTGTAATTGATCAAACTAAACAAAAGATTTTTCCTAAAATTCACTGTGATTTCCTAGAACTGCACTCCTGTCAGGATGACCATGCATTACTTCTTGAACCAGAAGATTCCACTGTTTTCCCTGGAACAGAAGACTGCTGTATTTCCTGACAGAAGCCAACATACAAGTTTGTAATTATTCACTTTGCCTTTCAATGCTCCTTTGTGAACACGAGACATACTTGTGCATCTTCCATGTAGGAACCTCCACTGAGTCCAAAGATGCACTCAAAATTATACCCAAGGGTTTGCTTACCTCTTTTTCCATTAATTTGATATAATTGGATAGACTGGATCAACCATAGGTTTTTTTTAATTACTTTTAGCTTCAACAATTTCTCTTCAACTTTTTTCTAAATTATCACAAAATAATTTTTGCTTTCAGTTATAACAGTATAATTCTGGTGTTCCCACCTCTAAAAATTTCTTTGTAAATGGAAAAGTACAAAATATTTTTTCAATTTGTGAGAAATCTGAACAGGATGCTTTTCTTATCTAGTATGGGGGTACCTAATTAAGAAGCACCTCCTCTTATTAGGAAGCACAATGTTGTTGGGTGCCTTCTATGCCTGCTAATAACATAAGAAACAAATTATTTGCTATTTTTCTTTGTATTCTTAGCCAAAGATTTCTTATAATTAGCCTTAGGTTGCATATCCTTAGTAGTATCTTTCTGTAGTAACTTAACTGCAGACTGCAGACTAGTTTTTAATTACTGTATGTTTCTCGCGTCCTCTGAAGATGTCCACTGCATTTTCTTCTCTGTCACTAATCACATCAGTTCATCTGACATCCATTTAGGTCTAAATATTGACCATCTCTTTAGCTGATACAAAAGCTTGGTTTTTTTTTTTTTTTTTTGATTTGGTAGTTGTTGGCGCATCGGCTTCTGTGGCCATATTGCACCTCCCAAGGTTTTTGCAGTACTTTGATCCAAGCCCGAGGCGGGAATCGAACCCGCGACCTTTTGGTTGCCGGGCAGGTACTTTACCCACTCGGCTAGCCCGGTCGGCCACAAAAGCTTGGTGGCTACAATAATTACTTCCCTGAATGCTTCCAGTTTATCAGTTCATTATCCTGCTGAAAAGAATCTCAAAACCATTTAAGACTACTGTAGTCACCTTTACAAAATGCAAAATCCCTTCCCTTTAACCTTGACAGGAATTATATCTGTAAGTAAATTCCATCTGAATATATCATGATCAAAGTGATCATGATATATGATCTTAATGATTCCTTTATTTGGAGATTTTTATTGCATAGTCACTGTTGATAATCAGATCAAGAGTATTGCTTTTTCTTGTTGCCTTAGTAACAAGCTGATAATAATAAACTTCTTTATTGCTGCTAAGTACGGTACATGTACTAGAAACAATAATTCTGATCACAGCGACGTGGCCAGGAGTTTTACATTATATATGTGATTAAATTGGTAAAAATAACAGTTACATGAGAAATTGAGTTATAAAAAAATTAAAACATGTAAAAATGAAATTATAATAAATAGGAAAATATAAAGAGAAACAGAACTTGTTGATATGGAGGTTTGATGGCGCATAACTACTTTGGCTATAATGCGCCTAGAAACAGAACTGAACATCGTAATATAGAAAATAGTCATCAAATAGATGCAGAAAGTTTCTGCAAAGGTGGGAGTAACCAAAATCCCACAAGTTCAAGTCAATATTTGAAAAGTTAAAATGCTCCAATGTAAGGCATTCCAATTTGCTGGCCCACTATTTTTCTGCATAGTTGTTCGTTATACGCATCAGCTATTTTGCCTATAATATATTCTTAATTTCATTTTTGTTTTTCCCAGTACTTATGTGACGAACTTACTCAATATTTTACTGACAACCCACATCAACTGATTGCAATGCCTTAGATACTGTGCGGCCTAATATGGCAATAGTGGTACCAATGTCTATATGTAACAAATACAGTCACAAGGAACTTAAGGTGTCAAACTTTGTCTTTTGTTTCTGGAAAAATTTTTCAGTTTTTAAAATTTTGCTTGCTGTGTGCCAATATTTCTTCTTTTCTTAATGGATTGCATTATTTAATTTTTCACTAAAAAATTAAATATTTAAAAATGCTTTTTTTTTTTTTTTTTTTTGCATATGATATATTATATACAGGATGTCCCAGGAGGAAAGGTCAATATTCCAGAAAGTGAAAGGATAGGTCATTTTAAGCAAAAAAGTTCATATAAACACGTGTCCTATCCCGAATGGTTTCCAAGATAGAGCTACTTTAATGTGTACACTTGTTTTGAAATTGGTGCGCTATATTTTCCTTCCCTCCCATCAGACTGCACCATTTGATTGTCAGTTATCAGCTGGCTGTTGTGACTGTAGAAGTGAATCAGTGAGTAGCATCAGTTGTCTGTTCTAATTGTAGAAGTGTTTGCTAAAAATGCTGCACATTTTTACTAATGCAGATAGGCTATATGTTTACGACTTCTGCGAAGGTAGTGCCCCTGCTGCTGTTGAAGAATACCATCGCCACTTTCCTACACGTCGAATTCTGGATCGTAGAGGGTTTTCCAAAGTTTTCAACACATTGCGTGAAAATAGTATGCTTCCCAGTGAAACTCATGTTTCATCTGAATGAGAACATCAAGAAAATGTGCAGGAATGGGAACACATTCTGAACATGGTTCAGTGTAGTCCTGCAATTAGTATGCGAAGACTTTCTGCAAGTCACGGTGTTTCACGAACACTACATGAAGACAGCTTATACACATTTCACCAACAGTGTGTGCAAAATCTTCACATAGGGGACAGTGCCACGCGTCTTGAATTTTGTCATTGGTTAAATGCCAATCGTGAAGTGCTTCCATCAATACTATTAACTGATGAAGCCATGTTTACCCAGAATGGAATCAACAACACACGTAACACTCATCAATCGTCGCACGAGAATCCACATGGTCCAGTGGAAACAAATTTCCAAATTCGTTTCTCAATCAATGTGTGGTGCGGTATGATTGATAACCTGTCGATAGGTCCCGTTATTTTAGAACATCGAATGACAGGACACGATTAAGTTCAATTTTTGCAAAATACATTAGGTGAACAACTAGAGGACGTTCCTTTGGCCACACAGTGTGCTATGTACTTTCAGCATGACAGGGTCCCTTCCCATTCTACCAGACGTGTGAAGCAACATCTGGACCGAATTTTCCCTAATCAGTGGATTGGTTGTGGTGGTGCCATTAACTGGCCACCAAGGTCTCCAGACTTAACTCCATTAGATATTTGTTTATGGGGTTGGATGAAGAGTGAAGTGTACAGAAGAAAGGTGGATACAAGAGATGATCTGCTAGCTGGCATAATGGATGCTGTTGCCCATATAAAAGGAACCTGAAGATACACAGACAAGCAACACGCCATGTTCTCATGAGTAGAAAAGTGCACTGAAGTTGATGGTGGTATTTTTGAAAATTTACTATAAACTGTTCCAAATTTGTCACTTGAAAAATTAATATTAAAATGCCTCTATCTCAGAAACCATTCAGGGTAGGGCAAATGTTTATATGAACAACTTTTTTGCTTAAAATGACCTATCCTTTCACCTCCTGGAATATTGACCTTTCCTCCTGGTAAAAAAAATTGTCAAAACACAAACAAGAAACTAACAGTTGCTTCCATTTTTCAGTTCAGACAACTGTTAAGAGAGCCAGTATTAAAATTTTGGTTTGTACACATATTAATGTGCTTTTTTTTCCAACAAATTAAGGAATAAAATAATAAATGAAACAGGAAATCATTTTACATAGACAATAACAATTACTACAATAAAAACACATTTTGCAGACCAACTGAACATAAAACAAAGGACTTTCTATAGAAGATTCCTCCACCCACATCAGCTGAGGCACCAATTTCAAACTACTACATTGTCTATGACATGATGAAAGCAAATTAAAGAATTAACTAAAAGAATATTTTCTTTAGCAAGTTAGAAAGTTTGGAAATCATCCAAATGTTTCCCATTATAAAATTGGAAATCCTCCTTATGTCTTACAATAAATGCCTTATGAATGGGGTTCCCCCAAAATGTTGAAAAATAACTCAAAAAATTGTACTAAAACCCAATAGGCATCCTTCTAACAGAAAAGCATATATAAGCCCACAGCAGCCTTTCCCATTAGGACCAAAAAATATATAATTCAAACAGAATTCAACAATTTTATTCCAACATTTAAATTCCATGAACTAATTTTAAACAAACTAAATCTTTCTTCAGTTTTTTCTGTTAGCAAAATCATTAATGTCATCGAAGTTCACATTGTAAGTAAATTAGGGCTGAAACTTCAAAATCAAATTTATAGAAATGCTTTAATTCTTTAAAACAAAAATTTTAATTTAACAGGAGCATTTTGATATTTTGTAATGAGGCCTAGAAATGAAGAGTACTGAAGGCCCAAGAATGAAAAAACAACCATTATAGGCAAACAGATGGCTGAAAGAATTGTTGCACTTCTTCAGTCCATGAACAATATCAATTTTGACCTGGTAGATCCTGTGAAGACATCCTCGTGGAGATAACCTAACTAAGTATATAAAAAGCAATACACATAAATATGAATTGCAGTCTTGGTGGCCTCTGAAAGTGTGTTTAACTCCCTTTGGTTAGAGAATTCCCTTGATAGCTTCCACTCTGCTGATTCCTCCCACAAGTTCTATCAAAATAACCAGAAGATATTTCTAGAAGTGGTTGTACTCATTAAAGCCAAAACCAATCCTTAAGAAGCAATAAAAAAATTTAAAAATTTAAAAAAGTATATTCCAAATGAAAATTTTCAGGGCTGCCTTCACTACTCTCTCTAATTCAAATCCTTTCTTTCCATGTCAGAAATTTTGAAGAGCTGACAATCCTGTACCAGTAAAGCTGATGTAAGAGATACCCTTAACTGAATCTTGACCTTTCTGAATTCCATTAAGGGGAATTCTGGCTATTAAATTTACAGAGCGTGAGACTTGGGTAATAAATAAGAAAGAAGCACAAAAACTAGAAGCTGCACAAATTAAATTTTTAAGACCATTATTCAGCTTACAAGACCAGACCATCAAAGAAATTCAGATATTCGTGGGAAATTAAAAGTAGATAATGTAGTAGATGACAGAAAACGGTATAGGAAAAAATAGTTCAGTCATATTGAAATAATGAACCCAAATCGGTAACCAAACTTAACATTTAACTACAAACCAATAGGCATGGTGAGATGTGGGCCAACGATGGCAAGATACAATGGAACGGAGCTTAAAAGAGCTTTATGATGAATTTGATTCGGATCAAGTTCATGATAATGATGAAATTTACAAAGATGTTTTATTCAAAATGATAACATCAGTAGTTGATTACAAATTCGGATATACCGTAAACTGGAGAATCGTCAGAAAGCAGAGTATTTCATAAATTAGTATAGAAATGTTTACACGTTGGTTAAACTTTTGAAATACGGGATAAAATATATACTGTTTTCATTGACATCTATTAACGTTCTTTCGAGCTTTTTTTCCAATTCGAATGGGGTATTTTAATATTTTTAAATCATAGAAATACGCGAAAATAAAATTTCTGAATTGTATTTCAAAAAAATTGAATAAATATCGGCAGTACCAGTTACTCCCAACTTCTTCCAGAACCAATAAACGATAACATGATCTGTTCCTTAAACGACTTACCAAAATAAATAGAGAAAATTCTAAACAGTGCATGAAATAAAATTTTCAAAATGGAAATGTGTAGCGAAAAAAACAATGATCAACAATTCGCAACACCACATGGACCTCATATAAAGATAATCTAAAAAGCAAACGAATCTCGCAATTTTTGCGCCCTCTAAATTATGACATCGAAAGAAACATATATCTTCTCAGTGAATTGTGATTGTTGTTGTTATGCATGATGTAGAACCGCGTTTCTCAGATTCTGATCCGCGGAACACAGGTGATTTAAACAGATTATTATTATTGTTGCTCTTATATTATATCTCCCTGATTGGGGGATTCCACTCCGTGACGGGTACTGCTACCAAGTACACAGTACACAGGATGGTTGTAATGTCTAGTGTTACTGTTGGTCGAGGAAATCTCTGACTATTCTACAGGTGTTCAGGATTGTGACTTTCTGGAGTTCCTTGTGGGTGTTCTCTGGGAGACTTATTGTTACTAAGCTGCTGTGTAGAGTCTTTGGTACCATACCCGTGGTTGACACGATGAACGGGATGGTTGATACTTCGTGCACATACCACATCTCCTTGGCCTCATGTCTCAGGTTCGTGCACTTCCTAATTTTTTCCTCATGGATTTTCTGGACATTGCTAGTATTGGGCACCGCTATGTCAATCAGATAGTTAACCTTTTCCATCTTGTCCACAAGGGTTAAGTCCGATTGTGCGGGACCATCTTATCCGTTATTATGACGCGGTTCCAGTACAGCTTGTGGGTTGGGGTGTCTAGTACTGCCTGGGGTTCGTACTTGTAGTATGGTACACTTTCTTTGGTCAGCTGGTATTTCCTCACTAGCTTCTGATGTATTATCCTGGCTACCTGGTCGTACCTATGAGTGTACTCAGTCTGTATGGTCATCATGCACCCCGCAGTGATGTGTTGGATCATTTCTGAGGCCAGGTGGCATCGTCGACATGTGTCATCTGAGATTCCGGGCTCTTTTGCGATGTATTTTCTATAGTTTCTGGTGTTTATTACCTGGTCTTGGATGGCCAGCATGAATCCTTCAGTTTCGGGGAAGAGCGTGCCGCTTATGAGCCATACATTGCAAGCAATGTTATCATGTGATTTTGAAGGAGATTATTGTAGTGTCTGCCATGGAGTGCCTTCTTTGCTAATCCTTCTAACTTCGTTTCTTGTACCGTCTGGGCGGGAGGGGGTTCCTCGCTTAGGTTGAGTGGGGTATACCACTTATCTATCTTCCTTATGGCCTGGTGGAGTGGTGCTGTGTTGTTCTCGAAGTAATCCTTCAGGTTAACTAACGCTGTTTTCTGTTACTCTATCAGATCTATCAAGCCCCTTCCTCCCTCTCTCTCCACTGCTGACTTCGGGTGGTGTTGACGGCTCTTGATCATCATTGTCCTTGTCTTTCACATGATATCTTCTAGCACCGTGTTAGTCCAATCTATAACCCTGAAGGTGTATGTTAGTACTGGAGCTGCATAGGTGCTTATGGCTTTAACTGAGTTCCCTCCGTTCAATTTTGATTTCAGTAGGCTTCTGAGTCTCTGATGACATTTTTCGGTCAGTCACTTCTTGATTTCCTTGTGCTGCTGAGCCTGCATCATCCCTAGGCATTTGTAGGTCTCCTTCTGTCATAGCTTCGATCTCTTTACCAGTCAGCAGCTGGTAGTTTCGGGCAACTAATTTTCCCTGGTGCAGTTTGTGGGCCTTGCATTTGTCTAGACCAAATTCCATCCTGAAGTACTTGCTGAATTCTTCGGTGATCCGGAGTAGTTGCTGAAGTTGCTTCTCAGTTGTCACATAGAGCTTGATGTCATCCTTGTACATCAGGTGGGTGAGGCGAGATCCGCTATAGGCATTGAAGGCCACGTTCACATGATAATTAGCATTAGCATCAGCATTAGTAGAGGCATATGATGCAAGAAAGCAAGATTATTCAGCATCAGCCAAAAAAAAAAAAAAACCACTACTCCCATTTCACCCCTCCGTTCGTTCGAAATACCTGTCCAGCTGAGCTTTAAATCTGTTTAGGCTATGAACATCAACAACAAGTGATGGAAGTCTATTCCACAAACCAACTGCCCGCTGGCTAAAGGCAAACTTCCGCACATCTATCCGACATCCGTCCATCCTCAATTTGAATTTATGCCATCTCAGGTGATTATTCTGAGCAACAGGAAAAATCCCTTCGGCATTGAGCATGCTCAAGCCATTCAAAGCCTTATACACCTCTATCAGATCACCTCGCCGATGCCTAGTCTCCAGACTCTGTAATTTGCAAAACTTAAACCTTTCTTCGTAAGAGCAACCCTTTTTTCCATTCACTAATCTTGTTGCCCTTCTCTGTACTCGTTCTAGCAGCTCTACATCCTTCTTGAAATGAGGCCTCCAGAACTGTATACAGTACTCAAGGTGTGCCTGACCAATGCCTTATACAAGGGAATATTCACATCCATATCCCTGCTAGAAAAATTCCTGTATATTATTGACAAGACACCATGAGCTTCTCTTGCAGCTCGTCGGCACTGCTCAGAGAACTTCATATCTGCCTGCACAATAACCCCCACGTCCTTTTCATTCTCTACCACTGTCAGCGTAGTACCACAGAGTTGATACGTTGAACTGGGGGTTACTGTTTCCCATATGCAGTACTTTACATTTGTCAATGTTAAACTTCATTTGCCACCTCTCAGCCCATCTGCTCAACCTTTCAGATCCTGTTGCAGCAGCATAGCACCAGTAGTGTCCTTAACAACCCTGCCAACCTTTGTATCGTCTGCAAACTTGGACATTAAGCTTGATATACCATCATCAATATCATTTATAAATACAGAAAACAACAATGGACCCAACACTGAACCCTGTGGAACTCCACTAATAACATTAGTCCACGTTGAGCAGTGTCCATTGATTACCACTCTCTGTCTTCTGCCACTCAACCATCACTTTATCCACAGCAGCAATTTGCCTCCAATGCAACACTGCTCCAATTTGTGCAGCAGTCTTCCATGCGCAACAGTATCAAAAGCCTTTCTAAGATTCAAATATATAATATCAAAGTTATTCCCTGCAACCAGTTCTTTTGTGACTACATCATAGTATCCAATCAAATTGGTCAAATAAGACCTACCCTTAACAAAACCTTGCTGTGTCTGAGCTATAACTGAATTCTTGTCTAGCTGATCCTGCAGAGCTTCTTTAACCAGTGCCTCCATTAATTTTTCTGGAACCGAAGTTAAACTAACAGGTCTATAATTACTTGTGTCAGCCTTTGATCCTCCTTTGTGAATTGGGATTACATTTGCTCATCTCCAGTCTATTTGTACCTCCCCTGAGTCCAAAGAAGCTCTCATAATTATGGCTAGGGGTTTGCTTACTTCCTTTGCTGCCTCCTTTAATATAACGGGATAGATCCCATCCACCACGGGTGCCTTTTTTATGTTTATCCTCAACAATCTCTCCTCCACTTTCCTCTCAGTTATTAGAAAAATCATCTAGCTCACTGCCAATGTTTACTTCACCTACGACATTCCCATTCCTGAATAACTCCTCATGTGTGAATGAAGATGCAAAATACTGGTTTAGATTGTTAGCCATCTGAGCAGGATCCTCAACTGTTGAACCATCAACATCCAGTGGACCAATCTGATTCATCCCTTTCCTTCTTGAGTTTAAATAGGTAAAGAACTCTTTTCTGTTTTTCTTTGCATCCTTTGCCAAGGATTTCTCATAATCTGCCTTTGCCTGCCTAATTTCCTTTGCGACTTGGTTACAGACCAATTTATATCTATCATAGGCTTCCATGTCACCCATTAATTTGTATGTATCCCATGCATTTTTCTTCTCTGCCATATGTCTCATTAGTTCATCTGACAACCATTTAGGCCTGAACCTTGAACAATATTTCTTGGTTGGTATGTAAAGGCTGGTAACTTCCAAGATTAGTTCCTTGAATGCTTCCCATTTTGAATTTGCTGTTGGTAACATCATCAGTTGGTCCCACTGTATAGAATTTAAATACTGTCTCAGACCATCATAGTCGCCTTTACGAAAGCAAAAACCCTTACCTTTACCTATGATGGTAGTTACCTACTTGAGTAAATCCCACTTCAGCACACTGTGATCACTGCCACCTAGTGGTTCCTTTATCTGCAGATCTTAATGCATGAAGAATCACTACTGATAATCAGATCAAGAGTATTACTCCCTCTAGTTGCCTCCCGAACATGCTGGTGTATAAAACAATCATCCAATAAATCTACAAAAGCCTTACTAGTGTGTGAGTGACCAACCCACAAATTCCAGTCAATATCTGGGAAATTAAAATCCCCCATTATAAGACTCTCTGATTTATTGGCCCACTCTATTTCCCTGTACAGTATCTTATTATACTCATCAGAGCCATTAAGCCTATAGCACACTCCTTCTCTCAATTTTGATTTACCTATGCTTATGTCACACCAAACTGACTCGACACTGCCCTGTCCATCGATGTCGACTGTTTTCACTTCCTTGGATTTTATGTGTTTCTTAACTAATAGCATAACCCATCATCCCTTCCTATCCTTTCTGTAAACGTGGTACTCCCCAAATTCCAGTTCTGCATTCCTTATATCTGTGTGACACCACGTCTCTGATATCCCAACAATATCTGCCTTTGATGTTTTGAGCAATACCTCAAATTCATCAAATTTATTTACTAAACTCCTAGCATTGGTGTACACGCAAGTATACATGCACCTGTTTATATTCTTAGCTACCCTAACACAACCCATGTGTTTACTTGTACCGCAATGACTTCCAGCAGTCTCTGAAATATCCTGCATCTTGTTTTTCAGGCTTCTGCTCATTCCAATAGAAGCAATGCAAGAATCTCTTTCACCTCTGCCAGTGGCTACTGTTAATCTATTTGTCTTTGTCTCCCCCCCCCCCCCAAGCTAGCAGTTTTCCGACCCACCTAACACTGCCTCGATAGCATCAGCAAATATTCTTGCACCCTTTCTATTTATGTGTATCCCATCCCTGTAGAAGCAATCTCTCCTGTTAACAAGTACAGTCCAGGCTGAAAAAAATTCTACCCCTTGAGCCTTGCACAATCTTTCCACGGCCGAATTGATCGACAAGGCTCTCATCATATACTCCCTCCTATCGTGTCTGGGCAGAATTGCAGACACTTTCAAATTCAACCGTACTTCACGGCTTTTTTTCAACAGTGACCGGTACTTGTTAAGTAATTCCGCTGGTCTCCTACTCATAATAATGAACATTCTTTCTTCGGTATTACCTTGCCACGTTTTGACAGATATTCTTCTTCTCCATGTTCACTCTTATGTTTTCTGAAGAACTTCTTATGGTTGTTTTTTTGTCTAACTAGTTTTTTCGCCCTGCGTAATTCATCATTTGCCAATTCAGCCTGCGGTGGTTCGCCGTTTTCTTATTCATTTTGGCTTAGGTCTCTGCTAGGATGTGTTGATTCAATTGTTACTGGTAGTCCTGAATTTTTGTTACCGTTCATATTGTCTTCTAGATCTAAAACAAGTAGAAAATGCGGTAAACGTTCCTTTTTAACAGTTATTTCAAAAGCATGCCAGTTAGGCATAAATAAAATTTTTTGACAATGAGAATTTGTACAAAGTTAAAGGTTTAGGTACGCGATGTATGTGAAGTAATACAATAGCTACAAGAAATTTAGATCAAAAAATGTTGTAAGAATTAAAAAAATTTTCAGTTGCCGAAGTGAACACAGACTGAAAAGAAATAAGAGCCAAAATTGCGTAACAAAAAAAAAATAATTACAATAATCCGGAAAAAATTAATCAAACCAAAAAATTAAACTAACCAAACTAACCTAATTGTAAAAATTAATTTCAATAATCCTGATATGATGGTGCACCATTTATTTCAAAAAGATGAAACATTACTCTTAACATGGAAGTACTTCACAGTAAGCAGTTCAGTAGATTAACTGAAAAAGAATATCTACAGGAACCTTTTTCTGAAGTGCCTTATTAGTTTAACCCAAGTGCTTAATGGTACTTCGACGAGTGGAACATCGAAACTCCATATTTTAATGACGATGTTTAAGTAGAAAACAGAAAGAAATTGCCTGAAAACCAGAGTTGGCTAACCAACTGAAAATTAACATTATCTTTAAAATTACACCAGAAACAATATACAGTCGGGCCTCTATATAACGAAATCGACAGTTCGCTTGAAAAAATTCGTTAAAATTAATTTCGTTATAGATATGACGTTTTCAACAATGAAAAATATTATTATTATTATATATTATTTTATTATTTTTTTAGCTATATGGTGCAATGAAGCCTGAGAGGCTTTTGCTGCACCAGCCAAAAAAAATTCTCGAGTTAATCTGAGAGAGACAGAGACAAAGAGAGAGTCAAAAGTAGGAGGGAATCAAAAAGAAGAGAAGAATGATGATATCCAGCTCAGGACCCTGGGGTGTGCCAAGCCCATACTCACCAGATGTGCGCCCCTGGGATTTATTGTAATTCAACATTCAGAAATATAATAACAGATCATAAATAAATCAGAAATAAGTGGGAATGAATAAATTTTCTACCATTTTAAAACAATTAATTTATTAATACATACATATTAAGAAATGACTACTTACATGATGCGTACAATTTATTAGTACACTTTTAAGAATTATGACAAAATATTTGGTTATGTTTTGTTGTACACTGGATTTTACGGTACATTGTTCATAAAAATTTTCGCATTTCTTTAACCACTCAAATATATTTTTTGGCACATTTTTTTTCACACTTAAGGCCTCGACGAAAAGTTTCAAACGTTGCCAACACTTCTTGTTTGGAAGGATTAATATTACCCTCATTGCCTTCATTTTCATCCAACTCATCGTCGATATTTTCACTAGTTCTTTGAATACTCTCCAAAACGTTAGAGTCACTTGGATATTCAGCTACTGTGACATCATTATCAACTCCTAAAAATTCGCCAAGAACAATTTCTTCATTCATCAAACCTCTCGCTTGGAGATCTTCCCAAGATTGCTCAATGTCTTGCAGTGGTTCCTCCTTCTCATTAAGGTGTAAGGTATATTGTTGTCATGCGGCACCAGGGGTTTCCCCCATCTCCGCGTTGCTTTCTTTGTGAGTGTACCAGTTTCCTGGGAATGCCAGAGGTTTAAAAGTGTGTGGGTATTGTACCTGTGTAATGTCGTGTACCGTTGTTCATCTGGTCATTTAGCCGCTGGACCCCTGTTGGAGCCCAGCGTTGCCCCACCTTCACCCCGTGGAGGCAGACCAGGAAACACCAGTAGACTAAGATTTACTCTGGCAGGTAAAAAAAAAAAAAACCTATGTACACATACACATATATATATAAGAACATACACATATATGCACATATACACAACAGTGATACATAATATATACGCATCCATGCAATCGGAATTACTTTAGATGTTTGCATACAGCACGTGTGCATGCATTCATATGGCAAGACTAGGGCAGTGCGGAGGATAATTAGGCCGAGACTGGGCGAAGATTATTTTTGGGACAGATTAAATTTAGTGTGTAGGGCGCTCGCGTCGTGTATAGATAGAGTGGGGAAGGAGGAAGAAGGTTGGGGAAAAGGCAGAAGTATGGGGGACACAGAAGAGATTCCCCCAGGTTGTCAGTGCATGCCTCACCAGAAAGAAAGGTGGGGTAGCAGGGGGGCAAGGCGACTGGTCATCTCGTCCTCCTGCCAGGAAGGGGTATTAAAGGAGAGCCGGGCTAGTGCCTGGCTCAGGCCGCCAGAACAGCTGCTATTCGTCCTTCATTCAGATTTTTTGTCTATCTTCATGATTGCTTGGTAGGTCCTCTTTGGTGTTATGCACATTTTGGCTTCTAGCCATTATGTGGCTAATGTGCATTTAGGTCCCGTCTTCTTCTGTACAAGGCTTCAGCGAACTTTGAGAAGGCAATATATTCCTGCCTTCCGTCCAGGAGGTGTTGTTCTCTATCTCTGGGCAAAAAAGTGATCCAGGTGATGAGCTGACAGCGGAGGTCATCATAAAGCTGGCATCAATGCATGAGGTGGTGCCAGCTCTCCATCTCTCCACAGCAGCAAGTAGGGTCATCTGTAATGCCCAGGGCTGTAAGTTTAGCCTTAAAGGCACCATGTCCTGTTACCAGGAAGGTCGCGTGGAGTCCCGGCGTGAACCATGCTGGAGCCATTGGATAGAGTTTTCCAACGTTGGGCAAGAATCGTTTGGTGACTTTTCCCTTTGGGGAATTCTCCCATCTGGTTTGTCAGGTTTGCATGAGATGATTTGTAAGTCTCTTTTTCTCAGTCAAACGGTTTGTGGTAGGATCTGCGTCGAAGCCGGCGAAGGTGCAGGCTCTTCCCTTGGAGAGTTCATATAATACTCCACATTTAGCTACTTCGAGGTCTAAAGGTAGGGTTCCCGCCAGCACCTGCAGCGCGTGGGTGCTAACTGTTCTGCAGGCCCGGGTTATAGCGAGCAGCATGGCTCTATGGATAGAGTCGAGGATTCTGCGATTTACAGCCATGGTGACTTTGGGGGTACCATGCTCCGGAAGCATAGGTAGCTATCGGCAGGAAGGCGGCTTTGTAAAACAACTTGAGGGTCTTCTTTTTCAATCCCCAGTCCCTTTTTGCGACTCTGGTAACAAGGGCTGTATAGCCCCGTATCTTCTTACGGATGTATTTCAAGTGTGCCTGGAAGGAGAGAGTGGGGTCCAGTATTACTCCCAGGTATCTAAGTTCCTTGGACAGTCGTAATGTGATACCATCAATCTTAATCTGTGGGGGTCTCCTGTAATCTAGGGACCCCTTGAGGAGAATGGAGTCCGTTTTGGTTGCAGAGATCCTAAGGAAGTGGATATTGGTCCACTCTTGTAGGATTTTAAGGGCATGATTTGCCTTTCTTTCCAGCTGGATTCTGCTGTTTCCCTCTATCATCAGGATGAGGTCGTCTGCAAAGGCTTGTGAAGACGCCTCTCCAATATCGGTATTTAGGAATTCATCCAAGACGACGTTCCATAACGTAGGTCCTAAAACGGAGCCTTGTGGACAGCCTCTGTAGATTTTTCTGGTGAGTATTTTATATGGAGAATTCACCATGATCAGTCTACTGGAGAGGTAGCTTTCGATTACTCGATAGAGGTTGTCCGGCATCCCACTCTCCCGGAGCCGGCCAGGACGCTCGGCCACCAAAGGGTGTCGAACGCCCCAGCAAAGTCGATAGAGATAGCCAGGAAATATTTGTTTTCTGTGGCAGCTGCACGTGCAAGGACGTTCTTCAGGGCATCTACAGTCGACGTTCCCGGTCTAAAGCCGTGCTGGTTTGGGGCCATTAGGTTTGTCTGTAGGTAGTGAGCCTGTATTCTGGTTAACAGGAGTCGTTCCAAGAGTTTACTGCAGACTGTTAGTAGGGCTATTGGTCTGTAGGAAGTTGGTTGGTCTGGTGGTTTTGTCGGGTTTTTAATTATGAGTTTAATATTTGCTTTTTTCCAGTAATTCGGATAGGTCCCAGTTTGGAGACAAAGATTGAAGAGGTTCAGTAGCATGTCAGGGGCTATCTCCACCACCTTCCTGATGATTTCCGGCTCCAAAGGTCCGGACCCGGACATTTCATACTTTTAATAAGGTGCGCAGCCGCTTGTAATTCCTCTATTGTTAAATCCGGTTCCCTGTCTTCTGTTCGGTAGTCGTCATTCTCTGTGCACAACTTGATTTGTTGGGGTGTCTGTGGGTCTACATGAGGGTGGAAGGTTGCGTCCAAAATATTGTTAACAGATGCCTCCCAAGAATTGGTAGCATCTCCCTGTGGTGTTATGGTGGTTGAAATTACCTCACCCCTGGGGAGTTTATTAGTGGTGACTTTGTAGACCCCCCCCCAGGGATCAATGTTGCCAGTGGTTGCGACCAGATTTTCCCACGAGAGTTGTTTACTTCTGCGTATGAGCGAGGTGTACTGGTTTCTGGCCTCTTTGTAGATTTCCCGCAGTGCATCCACTTCAGGGGCAGGCCAGGAGCGTCTGGCTCTCTGGAATGCTTTCCGTTTGTCCTGGACTTCCCTTCGGAGCCTCTGGAGCTCCGGACTCCACCATGGTACAGCTCCTGAGGCAGGTTTTCTTCGTTTTATGGCAGCATTCGCTGCTTTAGTAATAATCGCTGTGACTGTTTTATGGAGTTGATCAGGGTCTTGGTTTGTTTGAATTGCAGCTTGCTGAGTATCTTTTTCTGCTATTAGGGTATCTCTGAACTGGTTCCAGTTTGCAGTGTTCAATGCATATCTCTGCAGCATTTTTCTCTCAGGATATTGTCTCTGATGGTCTCTGTTAAGTTGGAAGGTCAGGACCCTGTGGTCGGACGTTGTCCAGGCATCCTGAACCGTCCAGTCTGTTATATTGCCAGCAATGTTCCTAGTGGCTAGGGAGACATCGATGGTTGATTCCCATCGTAGGTCGCAGTAAGTCGGTAGTTGATTAGGTTGGTTTAGCACTGTTATCGTTGATGTTGCTAGGAATTCCTCCAGGCGCTGCCCATTCCTTGTCCTCTGCCTGTCCGGGGTATGGCTGTACCAAGCTGGTGACCTGCAGTTCACGTCCGCTCCTATTATTAGTTTCTGGTCAGGGAGGATATTTGTTACATGTTCTAGTTACCTTGTAGCCATCGTTATGTCCTCTCTAGGGCGGCAATAAAGGGCTACGACGTAGAAGGCTCCCAGTGCTGAGATAAGATGTGCACAGACTGCCCAGGCCGTGCAGAGGTGAGTGATCCTGGTAACTGTTATATCTGGGTTTCTGACCACAATAGCGGCCCAGGGGATTTCATTTTCAGGCTGTATGATCGTGTATTGTAGGCGGTATCCCCTTACTTGATTGGCGGCTGCGCATGGTTCTTGGAGTATGATGATATCTATATTTTCGTCGTCGGCTTTCATCCTGACCTGGTTCTATGGGCGTTTAGCTGGAAGATACTTTAGTGTTGAATTGTTTATGGTGTGGTGCCATAATCTTGACTCCATAAGGGGTCAAGCTCTTGTATTTTTGGTATATGGGACACATGCTGTCTCTGAGGGAATGGGAGGCATCCTTTTCTGACTTTTGCAGTTAGCACAAACGGCGTCTGTGCTCTTATTTGGGCAGTCGGTGAAGTTGTGGCCCTTGCCAGCGCAGTGGCTGCAGGTTCGCACAGCCTGGGAGCATGTGTGCGATGTGTGTCCGAACCTGCAGCAGTTGTAGCATTTGATGATAGCCACATGTTCGCGGAATCGATGGCCACCCCAATATATATAAACTCTAGTCTGATTTATAAGTATTTGCCAACTGGCTTTTTAGCAAAACCTGCTTTTGCGAAACAGTTCTTAATCCTTGTTTCAATCACATCTTGACTCCACACTTTGGCCAACTCTGATATGCAATCTATAACAGAATCTATAGGTTGGTTGGTTTCTATATGAGTATAATTTTTTTTTCAGTATGAGCCTTCAGTAGGGCATATTTAAATTCTTGATAATGCCTGGGTCCATTGGCTGCGCCTTTTTTCTGTTTTCTTTCGACCTCTTGCTATTGAAGTTTAAAATCCACTGTTCAAAAATTTAACTTTTCATCGAAACATTTTCGTTGTAATTGTAGTACAACTCTAACGACTTTACTCCTTTGAAACATCAGGGTGCATGGGACGTTGGGTGGACGGTTATGTTATCCACGGTTATGTTGTTGCTGTTGTTGTTGTTGTTTGGTTCTTAGGAGCTTCATCAGTAAGGCTATTTTGCACCATTTTTAAGTTATTAGTCCAAATAGGTTGAGTCAGATGTGAACTGGACCATAAGGCTTACCAGAGAAATCCTGTTTGGCTGGAGGCCGATGTGATTTTCAATATGTATTACACTCTGAGCTCCAATACATTCTATTCATTTTCCCGGTAAGAATTCTAAACTCAGTCCGCCTCTGGGTTGAGTGCTATTAAATAGTTCTTGTCTAAGACATCATAAGCGGGGCAATAAAGCAGAATATGCCTCAAATCTTCTACCGGCCTGTACTTGTTAACAGGAGAGATTTCAGCCTGGACTGTACTTGTTAACAGGAGAGATTGGTTCTACAGGGATGGGATACACTTAAATAGAAAGGGTGCAAGAATATTTGCTGATGCTATCGAGGCAGTGTTAGGTGGGTCGGAAAACTGCTAGCTTGGGGGGGGGAGACAAAGACCAATAGATTGACAGTAGCCACTGGCAGAGGTGAAAGAGATTCTTGCACTGCTTCTATTAGAATGAGCAGAAGCCTGGAAAACAAGATGCATGGTATTTCAGAGACTGCTGGGAGCCATTGCGGTACAAGTAAACACATGGGTTGTGTTAGGGTAGCTAAGAATAGAAACAGGTGCAGGTATACTTGCGTGTACACCAATGCTAGGAGTTTAGTAAATAAATTCGATGAATTTGAGGTATTGCTCAAAACATCAAAGGCAGATATTGTTGGGATATCAGAGACGTGGTGTCACACAGATATAAGGGATGCAGAACTGCAATTTGGGGAGTACAACGTCTACAGAAAGGATAGACAGGATAGGAAGGGGGGAGGGGTTATGCTATTAGTTAAGAAACACATAAAAACCAAGGAAGTGAAGCCACTCGACATCGCCGGACTGTGCAGTGTTGAGTCAGTTTGGTGTGACATAAGCATTGGGAGATCAAAATTGAGAGTAGGAGTGTGCTATGGGCCTAATGACTCTGATGAGTATAATAAGGAACTGTACAGGGAAATAGAGTGGGCCAGTAAATCAGAGAGTCTTATAATGGGAGATTTTAATTTCCCAGATATTGACTGGAATTTGGGGGCTGGTTACTCACACACTAGCAGGGCTTTTGTGGATTTATTGGATGATTGTTTTCTACATCAGCATGTTCGGGAGGCAACTAGAGGGAGTAATACTTTTGATTTGATTATCAGCAGTGATTCTTCATGCATTAAGAATCTGCAGATAAACGAACCACTAGGTGGCAGTGATCACAGTGTGCAGAAGTGGGATTTACTCAAAGAGGTAACTACCATTAGGGGTAAAGGGAAGGGTTATTGCTTCCGTAAAGGCGACTACGATGGACTGAGACAGTATTTAAATTCTATACAGTGGGACCAACTGATGATGTTACCAACAGCAAATTCAAAATGGGAAGCATTCAAAGAACTTATCTTGGAAGCTACTAGGCTTTACATACCAACTAAGAAATATTGTTCAAGGTTTAGGCCAAAATGGATGTCAGATGAACTAATGAGGCATATGGCAGAGAAGAAAAATGCATGGGATACTTACAAATTAACACATGACACAGAAGCCTATGATAGATACAAGTTGATATGCAACCAAGTTACAAAGGAGGTTAGGCAGGCAAAAGCAGATTACGAGAAATCCTTGGCAAGGGATGCAAAGAAAAACAGAAAAGAGTTCTTTACTTATGTTAACTCTAGAAGGAAGGGGATGAATCAGATTGGTCCACTTGATATTGATGGGTCAACTGTTGATGATCCTGCTCGGGTAGCTAACAAACTAAATGAATATTTTGCATCGACATTCACACATGAGGAGTTATTCAGCAAGGGGAATGCCAGAGGTGTATTCAACTCTAGCAGTAAGCTACAGAATCTTGAAATAACTGGGAGTAAAGTGGAGGAGAAACTGTTGAAGATAAACACAAGAAAGGCACCCGGGGTGGATGGGATCTATCCGGTTATATTAAAGGAGGCAGCAAAGGAAGTAAGCAAACCCTTAGCCATAATTATGAGAGCTTCCTTGGACTCAGGGGAGGTACCCATAGACTGGAAATGTGCAAATGTGACCCCAATTCACAAAGGAGGATCAAAGGCTGACACAAGTAATTATAGACCTGTGAGCTTAACTTCTGTTCCAGGAAAATTAATGGAGGCACTGGTTAAAGAAGCACTGCAGGATCATTTAGACAAGACTTCAGTTATAGCTCAGACACAGCATGGTTTTGTTAAGGGGAAGTCTTGCCTGACCAACTTGATTGGATATTATGATGCAGTCACAAAAGAACTGGATGCAGGGAATAACTTTGATATTATATACTTGGATCTTAGAAAGGCTTTTGATACTGTTGCACATGGAAGACTGCTACACAAATTGGAGCAGTGTGACATTCGAGCCCAATTGCTGCTATGGATAAAGGGGTAGTTGAGGGGGAGAAGACAGAGAGTGGTAATCAATGGACACTGCTCATCGTGGACTAATGTTATTAGTGGAGTCCCTCAGGGCTCAGTGTTGGGTCCATTATTGTTTTCTGTATTTATAAATGATATTGATGATGGTATATCAAGCTTAATGTCCAAGTTTGCAGATGATACAAAGGTTGGCAGGGTTGTCAAGGACACTACTGACACTATGCTGCTGCAACAGGATCTGGAAAGGTTGAGCAGATGGGGTGAGAGGTGCCAAATGAAGTTGAATATTGACAAATGTAAAGTTCTACAAATGGGAAACAGCAACCCCAGAGCAACGTATGAACTCTGTGGTACTACACTGACAGTGGTAGAGAATTAAAAGGGACTTGGGGGTGGTTGTGCAGGCAGATATGAAGTTCTCTGAGCAGTGCAGATGGGCTGTAAGTGTAGCTCATGGAGTATTGTCAATGATATACAGGAATTTTTCCAGCAGGGATAAGGAGGTGATTATTCCATTGTATAAGGCAATGGTCAGGCCACACCTAGAGTACTGTATACAGGTCTGGAGGCCTCATTTCAAGAAGGATGTAGAGCTGCTGGAACGAGTACAGAGAACGGCAACAAGATTAGTGAATGGAACAAAGGGGTGCTCTTACGAAGAAAGGCTTAAGTTTTGCAAATTACAGTGTCTGCAGACTAGGCACCAGCGAGGTGATCTGATAGAGGTGTATAAAGCCTTGAATGGTTTAAGCATGCTCAATGCTGATGGGATTCTTCCTCTAGCTCAGAAAAATCACCTGAGAGGGCATAAATTCAAATTGAGGAAAGACAGATGTAGGATAGACGTGAGGAAATTTGCCTTTAGCCAGCGGGTGGTTGGTTGGTGGAACAGACTTCCATCCCTTGTGGTGGAGGTTGATAGTCTAAATAAGTTTAAGGCTCAGCTGGACAGGTATTTGGAACGAACAGAGGGGTGAAGTGGAAGTGTGTTTTTTTTTTTTTTTTTTTTTTTTTTGGCTGATGCTGCATAAGCTTGCTTTCTTGCATCAAATGCCTCTACTAATGCTAATGCTAATGCTAATATCGCCCCATAGAAACACAAAGGATCAGGGCAGAATACATGCAATATTTTTTTTATGAAAACCCCAAACACGAAAGGTATCAAAACCTATATACCATGGATGAGTTGAAGGAGAAGTATGGGGGAGGTGCCGGAAACTTTGCTCTCCAGACTAAGGTAGATGACTCTCATCAACCGGTGCAGTACTTCCACTTTGCTTATTGAAGGCTTGAAGTGGTGAAACCCATGTTAAGTCTCTAAAGCAAAGTTCCTGGCATCACCCCTTACTTCTCCTTCAACCCCTGCATAGTACTAAATACTGAAGGTTTTTCCACAGGGGACAAAAAATCTTACTGTCCACGCCTGAGACCGACCAACTCAGCCACGGAGTGAAAAAAGCCCATTAAAGTTCCTCACGTCATCGACGGGATTCGAACCCGGGCCTTCTCCACCCGGTGTGGGGAGGACGATGACGATACCACTGTGCTACACACGCAGACCGCCTTAAGGAACTAGACTCCTCAGGTGTATATTGTGGCAGGAATGAAGATCGCTTTGAAAAATAGTGACAGGGTGTGCTTCTTCAACCCCCAGTCACGGGGGTTGAAGAAGCACACCGGGTCACCCTTTCCGGATTAGTTCGTCATTTTCTTCTTAACATGAGTTAGGTGGGGAAGAAAGCAAAGGTTTCTGTCTATTATAACTTCAAGATACTTGATTTGGCTTTGTAGTTTTATAGTTGTGCCATGGATTCTGATTTTCAGTGGTCTGGTTAGAGCAGGTGATCCCTTCAGCAGAACTGAGTAAGTATTTGCAGGTGAGATAGACAATTGATTGTCGTTTGCCCAGGATTGTAGGGTTGTTATGGTTCGATTGGAATGGGTTTCCAGGAACGCCCTGGAATCTGCCCCCAGAATCAGGATGAGGAATTCCACATAGGCCTGCGAGCGAAACTCTCCCAAGGCAATATTCAGAAATTCGTCAAGCACGTAGTTCCAGAGTAATGGCCCTAATACAGAGGACTGTAGACAATCTCTGTAAACTTTCCTAGATAATTGTCAATAGGGGACTTTTACAATGATATTCAAGTCAACAAAGCTGCAATTAATACTCCTGTAGAGGTAGCCTGGCAGTTGGTTGCCAGAGTCAATCAAGGACACTCGGCCAGTGCAAGACGTTGAATGCCCTGGACGAAGTCAATAGATATTACTAGGAAGCACTTGTAGTTGCAGTTCTTTGCTTGATTTATAAAATTTTTAATTGCATCTGAGGTGGAATTGCCTTGTTTAAAACCAAACTTGCGAGCGGCTAGTTCTTCAGATTTCTAGCGGATTTCAGTTCTTTGGCGAATGAGATACACCAGCAACTTGCTGAGGATGGACAGCAGGACGATAGGCCTATATGCATCAGGGGGTCTTGTTGATTGCTGCGATTCTTGAGAATCAGCCTGACATAGGCGATCTTCCAATCCGAGGGTAATCTGCCAGAGCTCAGGCAGTGGTTGAAAAGATTTAGAATTAGCTGTGTTGCATATTAAATTGCTTATTAAACGGATGGAGTCCTGCCAGGACTTCGTCATGTTTCTTTGTGGTGTTTTTGTTGAGGGCATGACCTCACCTCTAGGGGAGCTTATTCGTGACCACACGATACACAATATCCCATGGGTCATGTTGCCCATAGTTGAGATGTGGTGCTGTTAGAACAGCTTCTTTTGCCACCTGAGTATTGGTGTATAACAATTCCATGTCTCCCTGTACAGGTTTCTAAGATGCTAAGATGCTTCACTTCTGCCTCAAGCCAGGACCTCCTAGCAAGTTGGAAGGCACGACTTCTTTGATTAACTTTCTTCCTCGGGATGTATCCCTCGTGACCACCAAGGCACCGAGCCTGAGATTGGGTTTTTCCTTTTGAAAGCTACGTGTGTCGCACTCACTATTGTTTCCGTGACTCTTCTTTGGTCGTGATCAGGTTTTTATTCTGTAGGTCTTCAGATTTTAGTTCAGTGGCAGTGTTACAGATTATTTCCTTGAAAAGTGGCCAATTGGCCTTCTCGGCACAAAATCGCTGTAGCCGTTGTCCAGGGATAGTTTTGGCAATTGAGAGATCTGTCGATGTTGAAAGTGATCAGGCGGTGATTTGATATGTAGACATGTAGACATGTATAGTATCTTATGTAGGACGGCACCTGAACGAAAGTTCATCTCCGTCTTTGTACACTGTGATGGTTACAGAAAGCACTGTAACAGGCCAGAAATGTGTGTAACGTTATGTTCGTGCAGTGTGTGTGTTGTTGTGTTGTTTAGTTGTTTCTGGCCGTTTTGTCACCAGGCAGGCGATCACCTGGAAAGCCTGCCCAGTGTCCGTCTACACCACGGGGAGGTAGGCCACAACTGCGCAAGAACCATGGCCAACCTCAACAGTCACGTACTGAATGTCCAAAGAGGATTTGGAGCCATTCAAAAGAACCCCGCGCCAGCAAGCCGGCAACAGCGCGCGCGCACACACACACACACACACACACACACACACACACACACACACACACACACACACACACACACACACACACACACACACACACACACACACACACACACACACACACACACACACTCCCAGGAGAAAGGACAGCAGAAGACGAAGAAATAAGGATGAGAATAGCATAAAGTAAAAAAAAAATAAAAATAAAAATAAAAATAAAATCTTTATCCATTTCTTGCCCACATCTGTATGCAGTGCTGCCCAAAGTGGTCCACAAAGAGAAAAGGTGTATTGTCAAACAGAAGTTGTAATGTCATTCAATCATGATCGGCAGGAACAAGTTCTAGATATAATTCTGAATTCTGTTAATCTGGAGTGGTGTCAGAAGTCTCTGGTAGATGACGGTATCACTGAGCAGAGGTTTAGTTGAAGAGAGTCTTGATAAAGGATGAGTCAGAGAAGTGCAGCATCTGTCAAAATCTTTGTGTGTTCTTGAAAGCCACAACAATTTTGTATATGACGTCATCAGGACGACGAGGCAGCGCACAGTTGTATTATGATTTATGATGCATTTTCAGTTTCATTTCTTGAATTAACATTGAGGTTGAGAGCCTTCCTGCGATTAAAAGCAGCATTGCAGAAGGTTTGAAGGGCCTGGAAATTGTTGACAGAAATGAGTATCTTCTCACCTCCGGGACACAAGTTTGGTACTGTTGCCTTAAGAGCCGATCTTAGATCATCGTAAATGGAGCATTCAAAAAGTACGTGAGGAGAGTCTTCCGGTAGCCCACATCGACAGGAGACTGTATTGGAAAGTCTGAATTGGTAGAGTTTTGCGTTAAGCGAACCATGCCCAGTTAGTATGTAGGAGGTAAACAGTGAGGGTGAAAACCATTTTCTGGTGGATGATGCAAGTAGTGCAGTTACGTCGGGAACGAAGTTTTTGGTGATAGCTCCTTTTTCGGTAGAATTCCATCTATTCTGCCAGGTATTCACTAACAAATTCCAGCATCTGGTTCGCTCAGTTTTGGGATCAGTCTGAGGGTTAACAATGATTCCCTGAAATTCCACGGAAATGCCTTTGCGGATGTAAAAGCAAAGCCCTCTAAACACAACATGCAAGTCAAGTGGTATGGTGCCTGCAAGAGTCTGTAAAGCTGGAGTTGATACTGTTCGGCAAACGTGAAGTAGGCTGAGGAGAAAGCAACGTTGAATAGTGGATAACTTGGTTTGTACTGTTTTGAGTGCAGTACGTCTAAACCAAAGGCTGGCAGCGTAGGTTGTAATTGGGATTATGGCAGCATTGTAAAATAGATGTAGGGTTTTAGTGTTCAGTCCCCAGTCATGTCTGGTAATTTGGAGCAGCATCGCGGTAAAACTCTTAACTTTGACAGACAGATGTTGAATATGCTCAGTAAAGGAAAAGCGGTCGTCGATGATGACTCCTAAAAATTTGGTGCTTCGGACAAGTGGAAGTGATTTCTTGTCAAGTTTTACAACTGGTGGTCTGCGATAGTCTAATTTGTGTTTAAAAATCATGATCTTCGATTTTGTTGGGGATAATTTTAATTTGTTCTTAGAGGACCAGGACGATAGTTCAAAGAGTACTTTATTGGCATAGAGTTCTAATTCAGATCTTGAGTTTCCATTCACTAAAATGATAATGTCATCTGCATACGCAAGTTGTCGCACATTTTGAAATTCAGGAGTCCTAAGCAGCCAATCATCGAGAACTAGGTTCCAAATCAAGGGACCTAAAATAGATCCTTGGGGGCAACCACGGGAGACAGATCTGTTAATCTTCGTGCTTTTAGTGATGACGGTGACGGTGCGATCAGCAAAATAGTTTCTAACAAGTTTATAAAGCTGAAGAGAGCAGTGATTGGAACGGAGTCTGCTGAGGGCACTTTCCCACCATAAATTATCAAAAGCGCCCTCAAAATCGATGGTGCATCCCTCTCGTTCTCGTACAGTCCAGTCAGAGATATATCCAGAGAGTGAACTTGAAACAAGGGTGACGTCTACAATACACGCCAAAAAGGGAACTGCTGAAGGTGGGGAGATTATTTGGTCTATTCAGTACAGTTAGGTTGCTGTTAGCTAAAAATTATTCCAGTAGGTGTCTGTTCTGGGCACTGCGGCACTCTGGTGTTTGACTTTGCCAGGCTGGGGCTGGGCAGTTCATGTCGGTCCCTATCAGGATCTTGGGACCAGAAAGTTGAGTGCTAAGGCACAGTAACTATTGTATAGCTGGGGTAATATCTTCTCCTGTGCAGCAGTAGAGGGAGACCACATAGAACTCGCCAAGAGAGCTTATGATGTGGGCACAGTAGCCCACGCCATATAAATATGAGAGATCTTTATCACAGTGAGCAGAGGTTCCGTACCACAACAGTCACCCAGGGATTCTCCCTGGAAATCTGAATAATCTTGAAAGTCAGCGGGTAACCTCTCACCTCCTTAGCATGGGCATAGGGTTCTCAAATCAGTAGGATGTCAATATGCACCCTTTGATTTTCTTAGTTCATTGGCCCGCAACAGTCTGGCCCTCTGTGCGTTGAATTGAAGTAGTTCGATCCTGCTGGTATTATATTGTTTATTTTGTGTCATTTTAATTGATTCTTATTTGGAACACACTCTTAGCTTTCTGGTAGTTTGGGCACTCATTATCACGAATCGAGTGATAGTGGACAACTTTTGGTTTTTGCAATTGGTTCATATAGGGTAAGACGCTTTATTGGGACATGTATTGTAGCTATGTCCTTTTTTTGCACAGTGCCTGTATGTCTGCATGCTGGTGTGAGTTGTGTGCCCGAAGCTACAACATTAAAATCATTTTGGCACTGCGATGCGCTCTCTGTATTGGTGGCAAAACCACGTGAAATAGACTCTGTTTTGCTGTGCTACCCACCAGGCGGTTGGCGTGAGCTCGATGATCCAGTTCACATTGTTCCCCTGTTTTTTAGCCTGATTGGTATTTAGGGAAGATTAAGTTGAATGATTCCATGTCATGTAGTCGGTTTATTGTGATTAAACGGGTTGTAATTTTGAGTGATTTAACTGTGGAGAGTTTCTTTAGGTGTTATTAATAGTTTCAAGGTGAAATATTACTTAGCTTTTGTGATATAGCTCTTTGGTTAAGTGAGTGTGGTTTACCACATCGGCAGAGACGATATGGCTGCCACGTGGTAACGATCGTCGTCGGCCGATCCATAGTTTTGGCGGGAAACGTAAATCAGGTTTCTTATTTGGCTGATAGATCAAGAAAGTTACTGTAAGTACAAATAATATTGTTGCTTTGAACCGAAAAGTTGGGATCGAGAGTAATGCTGAGTGGCTGTGTTTTTTTTTTTTTTTTTTGTGATCCACGAAATATCCGTGCAACTTTTGTTAATCAAGATTGAATTGTGCTTTGATAGTAAGGTGTCATTCTGGGAGTTATATATTGTTTTCAGGTGAAACTTGAAGGTAAATTGTGTGTTTATTCGTGAGAAACTTCTATTTTATGAAAGTATAGTTACCACACTGGCTGGTACAATATGGCCGCAGTGTGGTAACGGTCGTCGAGTTGACATTGCTGTTTTGGCGGGAAAACTTTATCCTTGTCTGCTGCGAATAATAGTTGTTTTATAAGTTGAAATATCGATACAGTATTAGATTTGTCGAAAATTATTTCCTCTTAACAAAATGGAAAATAAAAGTCAAGGAAGGAAGTTAGCAGGTGTAAAGGAGAGTGGAGAAAATGTTGGATTTTCCCCCTAACTCCAGTAACCCTGAGAAGTTCTAAATTGCCTAGACAGGTGGAATTAGCAAAAAAGTGGACAATAAAAATAGTAAAGGCAGATTATCTAAAATTCCTATGACTAAGGAAGAAAATATTACTCAATCTGTTTATACAGAGGAAATTAAAGAGTCTAGTTCAAGTTCGCAAAGGGGAAATGTTGAACAATCTGTACATACAATAACAGATCAAGTTCATAGTTTAGGTCTTGAGAGTTCGCTTATAAATTCTGTTGTTGATGAGCAGTCTCAAACAAATGTGAAGTGGATCTGGGACAAGTTACTGTATTGGTGGGAATAGTTGATTTCATGAATGAGAATGGTTTTAGAAGAGATATTGGAATTAGCGTAAAGAAAAGCGACATAATAGTAAGCAATATACATGAACCACAAATGAGTTCCGAAGATGTTACTTCAATCTACGAATCAGTTATTAAATTAAAGAAACAGGTGGATTACATGACAAATGGAGGCGAATAAAATAACTAAAACAGTTTCGAATTATGTTTTGGATAAGTGGATCGATATGGAGACGGTGACTAAGGCATTAATAATCGACAACGAAAGATTGAATGCTAGAGCTAATGAATTACAAGTTAAGGCTTCATTAATAAATGATATTGTTAAAGATCAACCACTAGTAGAAAAAACTGACGTATGTCAATAAACTTAAATCGGGCAGTATGGGGGAAGATAGGAGTAGATCATTTGAAATTTATGATAAAGTGCTAACTCAAAAAAAGATTCTGGACGACACAGGGTGTAAAAAGCAAAATATTATGGTAATAAGAGCAGGTGATAATTCCAGTTTGCAAAATAGTCAGGAGGTAAGGAAGGCAATACCCTTAAAAATGATTATAAGGAGATTAAAATACGTAAAATGAGGCCAATTCGAAATAAGGGGTTGTTCTGGAATTTGAAGAAAAGAGTGATATTGATAAATTCTCTAAATCAGAACTGCTAAATACATCTGGGGTAATATATGATAAACCAAAATTGAATGACCCTACAGTATTAATTTATGACGTTCCGAGAGAGTTAACCAAGGAGGACATGATAGAAGATCAGAGTCTGCTGACGAGGCTACTAGAGATGGTCATGTTCAAAGCCGCTAAGTGGATTTTTCTTATTTATTGATTTGAAATTATTGTTTTTCTAAAACTTTTGATTTAAATTTAGTAGTGTAACATTATTTTGTGATTTTCTGATTAATTTGGTGTATTTATTCTTTACTCGGCCTTGTAATTGCATAAAAGTATCAGTAAGGGTTTCCACGTGTTTCAACTCCGCTACCGTTCGTAATTTTCCCGTCTTTGTGATACGATAGTTACCGTAGGTTATATACCGTACTAGATAGCGTTAGTTGAACTTCGTTAGCAGTTAAATTGTACGTTTAAATAAATACATATAACGACTTAGATTACAAACGTAATATAATTAATTATATTTAACATAATTAATAACATAACATAATTAATTAATAAATTAATAGAATCATGACTCAGACCAGAGCAGCAAAGTAAAAGGCTCAAGCTAATGGAAGTGCTGTGGCTCAGAGCAGAACTGAGGGGGGGGCAGTTGTCCTCTGACTCACAGCCTCATAAAATGCACTGTTTGCTTGATGTTTGCAGAGCAATCGGGTACGGGACATGATACTGTCTTTGTGTGTGCGCCATGCAAGGAGTGTATCGATATCAGGCAACAACTCGGCGTTCTTGTGGGCCTATATGAGAGCTTGAAGGACAGGGTGGATGCCCTCGAAGAAACTAAATTGAGGGGCCCATCAAGCTCTCAGCTGCCCACACCAACGCCAGAGCATGCACTTGGGCATCGCATGACACAGATGCAACCCGCAAGGCAGTGTGAAAAATATTTTCATTTTGAGCCCTTTCACTTACTTTCAAGAGGTATTTGGTCTAATAATGCCTGATATATTTTTCACGGCCTATACAACTAAATTATATAACGATAGCATCACTTCAGCTAAGCTTTTACTTTCGCTTCCAAATCACCCCAGGGATGCGGTCGCCGTAAGGGGACACCACAGTGATGTCACCCGTTCTCCTGAGCGGACAAGAGCGTTGATCGAACGCAAAGGTCCGAAGAACGGTGAATGGTTATATGAGTAGAAATTACCAGAACAAGACACAGCAGGTCTTGCATAACAAGACCTTTATAAAGATATTAATTGTCACTACGACTCCGTGCATGGTACAGTATCCATTTAATTCTTCCCCCCCCACATAGTTGACTCGTGAGAATAAGACAATTCTTAGGGAGCGCAGTTGAGGGGATGCGGAGGTATATATTGGAAAAGGGGAAGAAAGACGGACAGAGAGAGACACAGTTATCTTTGTGCAAGACATGACTGAAGAAAGAGTAGTGATAGTTTTGGCCGATTTTTGTCATTATGTGAAGAAGAGGTAAATTAATAATTAATAGGAAAAGATGAGAAAAGAATCGTATTGATGTCTGATACAGATTCCCCCCCCCCCGAGGCGTTGCAGAATATTTTCGGGTAAGTCACCCCTATTGTTAATAACAAACGGTATTAAATTGCACAAAAGCAGAACCTACAAGTTGCATACGTTTTAATGCATTTATATTTATAAGACATCTGTCCTCATATATATAAATATACCCCGACAATTGTATTATTTCCGTAGTATTCAATCTTAGTAAGAATGCGACTTATTAATTTAATTGTCAATTACTAATTACACTATTAAGATAATATAATTACCTGTTTCATATTTTGAACAGTGATATGTTATGACAAACACTAATTATTTTGTACTTGCTAAGGAATTAGTGGAAAAACCATATGAAGAATATTACAACATTGTAATATAGCTAACAGCAAGATAATGCTTGCATTCAATTAATTTGTCTAACAATTAAATACCAATTAATCTACTTTATTTACCAGTTATATTGTACTCATTTGTATACATATATGTTAAATAAACCTTATTTTGTTTGTTATTATTTTGCGTTCTGATCATTCTCTCTAAATTACATAAAATTCACTGAACAATCATTTTTAAAAGAATCATTTATGGCGGCATTTCGAACCAGCCCTTAGCTAAGAGTTGTTTCGGGATGAAAAACACAACGCAATTCTGTCGCTGCGAGTACGCTCACTGTGACATGTTGAGTGAGACTTGAGGGCGCAGGATTTTGTCCTAATTTGAACCACTAGATAGATCATTCGAAACCCAGGCTTTTCTGGAATTCACATGATATTGTGCTGACTTGCTATAGCGAGGATTCACGAGTATTGATAGGCAAGAGCATAATATGAGGGAAAGGCCTGTGGAACACTGGTTGCTAATCGTGACCAGGATGAAATGTGCTTTTGCGGGATGAAAAACCTCTTTTTTTTTATATATGAAAGCTTGTGAGTTATGAGGATTACTGTAAACTGAAGAGCAAAGCACAACAAGAGTAACTAGTGAATAGAAGACAAATAAGGGATTAATGTGGTAATAGAATAAAAGGGAAACGTCTAACACTAGTGATTTTGTGTGTATACAGAGAATGGTTAGAGACATTTTATTATTATTTTTTTTTCTTTTTCAGCAATACAAATAACATAGTCCTCAAGTACATACACAGTAGTAATACATACAACTAGAAGCATTTAGTAGTAGTTAATTGATTTGTCAAAACAAATAATAATAATAAATTACAAAAAAAAAAAAAATTCTAGTTGCTATATGTTAGAAACTCATTTTGTTTTTAGCATTGCTCAGTACTAACTGTTTAGTTCTGTTTCAGCTACGTAAAGGTAAGTACACTATTTTGGAGGGACCTTCCCACCCCGAATTTTACTCAAATATTAATAGAGTCACCTAATTTAACATAGACACTTATAAATCCAACATGGAAGAACAAATCCCACAAACTTCAACCGACCTTTCTGCCCCATTGTTTGATACGCAACAAACACAATCCCCTCCCGGATCTGACAGACTGCGTGTGGCTAATATCGCAGGTTTTCTTGGCCTTGTGCCTACTTTTTTTGGTACAGATGAAGGTCCATCTGCCCAATATTTTTTTGAAACTTTAGAAAGCGTAGGGGAATTAGCATATTGGCGTGATTCCGAACTCATCTCGATTTGTCGAGCGAAATTTCGTTCTTTGGCTGCGGAATTTCTAGCACAATCCATTGAATTACGGAAGGAAAAAAATTATAACGTGTTCAAAAATGCTTTCTTAGCTCACTTTGAAAAAACGGAACCCATAGTCACTTGTTTAAGTGAATTCGCTAATACTGTGCAAAAACCTGACGAAAATGTCACCAGCTTTGGAGCCCGAATTCAAAATCTGGCAAGAAAGGCGTTTAAGATACAAAATGAAACCCCTGAAGCAAAGTCGATTTTAGATCAGGCAATGTTGGCCCAGTTTCTTAGGGGTGTTTCAAATAAAATTAAAAGGATAGTCTTGTCACAAAACCCCCTCACTTTCCATCAAGCAATTATTATTTCGAAACGAGAGGAGACAAATGAACTTATTACAGAAACAAAACACAGACCAATTAATGCCATATACTGTCAATCTAATAATGAAGTAGTCGGTAGCCAGCAGGAAAATTATTTTGGAAAATTTATTAAACCTTTACAAAATGAAATACTGGACTTAAAACAATCACTTAAAGCATTAGCTGTAAGTAACGCGACTTGTAATAATTTACAAACGCCAATTTACGAAACGGAACGATGTCAAAATTTTGATACTGCGGCTTATCCATATTTTTCACCCTACAATAATAGAGCGTCCAGTTATACGTGTTCGCGGTCTGACGAACGAAGAGACGCTATGCCCTCAGGCGTCAGTAGCAATGAACTCGCCAGAAGTGAGAGACGCGTTCCTGCTCCGTGCTATGCTGGGAAGCATGTATACTGTAACCCTACGTACGAAGCAAGACAGGCAGTAAGACGCTATGCCGCTTGCCGTCGTCCGAGCAGCTCCCGACCGACGCCAACTTATTCTAACCGTCCGTGCCCGAGTCGCGAAGCGCGTGAATACGCTGCGTTACCAAAATATCGGACGCCTTATGTTAATACACAAAGTTGCAATTTTAATGGAAATGGGGTGAAAAATGCAAACCAAATGTATTATAATAATCGAAATAGGACAGATATGAACTCTTACACGGGTGCAACAAAAGAAATACCTAGAAATAAGTTTAATCAGGGACAAACTCACCCTAAAGCGATTTTTGGTAGGCAAATTAACCAGGTAGATAATGTAAGTTACAGACAAGGTAGAGATAGGTATTTCTGACATAAACGGATGTCAGAAGGAAATAGAAGGGACTATCTGCGTCATAGAAATGTGTTACCAGGTCAAAATTATTATAGAGGAGCTAAATCGTATGCCAACCACAAAAATGTGCAACATGGAGTTTATATCTTAGATAACGATTCTCAATTGCCGTTGATCATGGGGTCAGTTCAAAATGTTGAGGCTAAATTTTTGGTAGACTCAGGCGCTAGCGTAACTTTAATTAATACAGACTTATTTAATAAAATTAAACATGATAAGTCTCTAAATCCAAGAACTCCAAACTTGACGGTAACGGGTGTATCTGGTTATGTAGTACCGATCCATACTGAAATTACAGTAAACATTAAACTGGATAATGCATGTTTTCAAGATAATGTTTTGGTAGCTAATGGAAATTTCACCGGACAATATAATGTTATATTAGGATTGAATGTTTTGAGACGTTTTTCGTTCATAATTGACTTAGGTAAAAAAATGGTTCGCTCAATCCCATTGAATATTTGTTTAAGAGAAGTAGGTGTTAAGGAACGAATTATGAGTTCTAAACCCGTGGTAGCTAAACTCACATGTAAACATGTACTACCAGGATCGTCCGAAAGGGTTTTGACAGCCTATTGTAACCAGCTTGCTGTTTCCACAGAACAACTGGTGTTAACAGAGCCTAATTATAACCTTGGTCATGAGGACTTAGCTGTCCGTTGTTCAGTGGACAAAGTACAGTCCGATGGATTAGTATCAGTCCTGGTGGCAAATTTGTCAACTGAGCCTTTATATCTTCCAAAGGGGATGGGTATTGCTAGTTTGGAAAGGGTTGAAATTAATCCAGTTACTTTTGCAGGTAAGGAAGTAGAAGAAATTAAGACATCTCCTGTAACTTTAAAAGATTTTAATCTTGATCATTTGACTGGTGATCAGAAACGTAAATTGTCAGACTTGTTGTATGAATATAGAGACATTTTTGCCAAGTCTCCAGCTCAGCTAGGAAATTCAAAGGTATATAAACATAGAATTATATTGACGGACAGTATACCGGTTAAGCAGTCAGCTTATAGGGTTCCTTTCAAGTTGAAAGATGAAGTCCGGAAGCAGGTAAACGATCTTTTGGAATCAAATATTATCGAACCCAGCAATTCACCTTACTCTGCCCCGATAGTTTTAGTAAAGAAGAAGGATGGCACATATCGGCTCTGCATAGATTTTCGCAAGCTGAATGCTAAGACTGTTTCGGATTCGTACCCAATCCCGGATTTAAATGAAATTCTTCAGCTTCTAGGGAAAGCGCGCTACTTTACTTCGCTTGATATGCAGAGCGGAGTCCACCAAATTGAAGTTCACCCCGCTGATCGTCACAAAACTGCCTTCACCACTGGTGAATCCTTATATCAGTTCCGAAAAATGGCGTTCGGATTAAAGAATGCGCCGTGTTCGTTTGTGCGAGCAATGACCTTGACCTTACAAAATTTGCATAAAGACTCCATTTTTGCTTACATGGACGATTTGATTGTCGCCTCATCCAACTTCGATTCACATCTCCTGAAATTGCGAAAAGTCTTTCAGCGTCTCAGAGAATATGATCTGAAATTGAAACCTAAGAAGTGTGAGTTTCTGAAGGAGCAATTGAAATATTTAGGTCATTTAGTCAGCGGTGACGGTATTCGTCCGGATCCGGCCAACGTCGCGGCAATCCGAGATTGCAAAATTCCGAGGACTATCAAACAAGTCCGATCGTTTCTGGGAATGGCGGGATTTTATAGGAAATTTATTCCAGATTATGCTGAAATCGCCCGTCCGTTGACCCAGCTGACCAAAAAGGAAACGCCATTTGTTTGGGATTGCTCTACGCAGCAGGCTTTTGACCAGTTGAAAACTATTTTGACCACTCCTCCATTATTGGTTTACCCTGATTTCACTAAATCTTTCGTTCTTTCGGCTGATGCCTCGTCCTATGCAATTGCCGCATGTTTAGAATCGCAAGTAGATGAAAATTCAAGACAACCAGTTGCCTATGCTTCGAGATTATTGAAGAAATCCGAAGTAAATTATAGTACAACAGAAAAGGAAGCATTGGCTATTATCTTTGCAGTTATGCAATTTAGACCTTTTTTAGTGGGCAATCACTTTACGCTCATAACGGACCACCAACCATTGAGCTTTTTGCTCAATTTGAAAAATCCTTCGCCCCGCTTAGCGAGATGGAGCATGCTGTTACAAGAGTATGACTATAAAATTGTGTATCGTCCGGGTAAAGTGCATTCAAATGCAGATTTCCTCTCGCGACCTGTGTTAGAAGCAGAGGAAAAACCAAAAAGGTCAAAGGTAGCAAGAACAACTGAGTTAGTCGCTCCCATATCGGCTGATGTAACCATAGAATCATTGGTGATGCCCCAGCAACAAACCAGAAATTTAATTAAAACCCTGCAAAGAGAAGATCCAGTTTTACAAAAGTTAATTGAACAATTGGAAGGAATACCCCAGGCATCAGCAAAAATCCCAGATTCCTTCTATTTATCTAAAGAGGGAATACTATATCATTACACTTTATCTGACCCTGGAGCGACAAGAGAAGAGCCAACAGAACAACTAGTAGTGCCCGTTGGCCTGAAATCGGAAGTGTTGAAAGCATGCCACGACAATTCTTTAAGTGGAGGCCATTTTGCGCTAGAGAAGACATTGGAGAAACTCAGGAAAAATTTTTTTTGGATTGGGATGTTTTCGGAAGTGAAGAACTATATTGAGACATGTCCATCATGTATGCAACGTAAAGGTTATAACCCTAAAGCCAAAGCAGCTCTGATGAGAGTTCCCATTGAAAATTCACCTTGGGTGCGAGTATCATTAGATATCCTAGGACCACTTCCTATGTCCTTGAGAGGACACAAATATTTATTGTTAGCAGTGGATAATTTCACGCGTTATGTTGAAGCAGTTCCACTCAAAACTCAGAAGGCAGATGAAGTAGCCACTGCATTTATAAACAATGTGATAGCGAGACATGGAATTCCTAAATACATACTCACCGATCAAGGTACAAATTTCATGTCCTCATTATTGCGACAAGTGTGTGAGAAGTTGAGCATTCATCAACTACATACATCTAGCTTCCATGCACAAGCAAACGGAAAAGTCGAACGTATAAATCGTACCTTAGCGAACATATTATCCCATGTCATAAATCAGACTCAGACTGACTGGGACGAAATGATTCCATTGGCTGTAGCTGTATATCATGCTGCAACTCACAGTTCTACTCAAGAAACACCCAACTTTTTAATCTATGGCAGAGATTTAGTGTTACCTTCAGATTTATGGCATGCAAAATTAAGGCCAAGTTACGCATCCTTAGAGAACTATTCAGAAGAAATGTGTGCACGACTCCGTAGAGCTTATGAAATGGTCTCTGAACATTTAGAAGAAGCAGTGCAGAAACAAGAACAGCGTAGAGCAGCAGTAGCTGTGGATAAGAATATTCGAGTAGGAAACCTTGTTTACCTTTTTACTCCCAAGGTAAAAGTCGGTGCGACGAAGAAACTGGCTCGATTGAGTACAGGACCTTACAGAGTAATCAGTCAACCTTCATTGGTTAACTATGAAATACAGAATATAAATAAGCCAAAGGACAAGCAGATTGTACATGTTGATAGATTGACAAAGGTGGTAAATAGAAAAGTGTTTCCTGAACTTAGAGTAGAAGAGTCAGAAGAATCAGAAAATGGTGAAATACAAGATCAACCTGGTACAGAGACAGTGCCAAAAGAAACATGGATCTTTGATGACCCCATAATAGAAGAATGTGATTTAATCCCACCCATAGACCCCCAACCTGTGTATTTGCAGCCAACCAGAACTGCACCTATTTCAGAACCTATGATGATGTCTCCAAAAGAGAACCAAAATAGGCCATCAGTGAGAAAACAGTCTGAGGAGACAGTTGAATCTACCCATAGGCCAGCACAGACACATGACTATAATTTGCGCAGTCGTAGTCGTGTAACTCACACACCATATGTGGTAACCCTCAATCCACCGTCACAAAATGAAGTGAGAATTCACGAATCAGCTTCTGACAGTAGAGTAGGAACAGAACATGGAAGCTCCTCTCATGAAACAGAGATGCAGAGAGGTGAATCTTCTGATCAAAATACAGAAGAACATGGAAGTGCAGATCACGCTGATCAACCCAGTGGATTAGATAGGACTATTCAGTGGATGTTGGGAAGTCCACTTACCGCGAGGTTAAATACACCAAATGATGACAGAGGCCTTGATTTGGCAGGTCTTATAAGAGATGCGTGGAGAGATTAAAAGTAAAAAGAAGCAAAATTGAAATTTGTGAGAAAGAGAAAACAGTATGAGGAAAAGTTTGTTATTGTGTTTCCTCCATCTTTAAAGAAAAGAAGTCAGTTCTTGGAGAGGGAAAGTTATATAAGAATAATGATTCCATTATCATGCTAAATTGATGCATAGTGTCAGAAGATAAATATTGCATTCGGTTGAAGATGTTTTGATTATAAGCTAAGAGATACATTAAATGAAGTTTCTGATTAATTAGAATATCAGACCCATGAAGTTTTTACTTATAAAGGGAACAGAAAGGTTAGTTCTCATCAAACACAAGCATTGTGTTTATCAGCAGTTTTGTTATGGATGATGCAGTGAGCACAGAGAATTAATGGATACAGGTAGAGAACATGGAAAGAGAATCTGGATTTCAAATAAAAACAAGAGTTATTTTCAGGAGTTGTTTTAAAAAAAAAAAAAAAAAAAAGAGAAGGTAAAAGAAGATAAATACTAGAACTCTTATTCAAATTTTACCATTGAGAGAATATTTTCTTTTGGAACCTATATTATCACCCTCTTCCCACAAAACATGTTGCAATTATAGGCCAATAGAGAGGAAGGTTGCAGTTGGGACTAGGGCCTTATGTGCGCACACCCTGGTTTCTTTTGTTTTCTCTCTCTCTCATTGCATGGAAAAAAAATTGCAGTCCAAGTGAAATGATCCTGAGAAAAATATATATATATTTTTTTTGTTTGTTGGTGTTTTCTTTTGAAGATCTGATGAAATGAGTGGCCTGTGGACGGCTGGTTCCGCCCAGTCACTGCTTGTTTTGTCGTTCCTCCGAAGAGAAGAGTAGAGTGTATTAAATAGTAACACCTGTATTTCTAGATGAAGATAAGAGGATCTTTCCTGGTACCATTCTTAAAAGAATACTCAGCCTCATTCTGAGTTAAAGTTTTGAAACAATATAAATCAGAGTTGTAGTTTCATAAATAATTATTTTTTTTTTTGAAAAGAAGTATATCCACTAATTGCAGTTTTATCACGTATGACATTAGAAAGGTTAATGATATTGTATTAATGTAAAGAGAGTTTGGATGGAATGCATATTTAGACAATTTCAACTGGAATAATGAAAAGAAAACAGAAATCAAACTGTTGAAGTATCAATCTTGTGCTCTTGCCTCTGATAATCCAAACAGCTGATAATTAAAACAGTGTGCTGAAAATTTTCATTTAGAGGATGGTTTCCAATTCCTTTTTATGGGAATCTTGTTAATCTGTCATGAGTGACTTGTGTGTTTCTGTTTTGAAAATAGAGAGAAAAAATCCATTTATTGAAAAGAAATAAGGAGGTGACAGTTTTGGAATGTGATCAAGTACAAGAAAAGTGAGTGGAAAGTGTATAGATGAAGGGTAAATGGCATGAGACCTCACCCCCTCTCCTACAAGTCAAAACAAATCTGAAAAGATGAATAAAGGTTGTGAACCTATCAGTTGAACAAATTGTCCAGAAAGAAGAAAGAAAGTATAAATGAGATCCACTTAACATTTTACCCTCTTCTTGCTCAGTTGCTTAGAGGATATTTTTTTAGGATGTCTCGGTTTTATGTGCATGATGGTTGTCCTTCCTCTGAAGGCATGCAAAAAGTTCTATTATTCAGAACTGTAGTGAACATTTAGTCTTTCTCATGCTCTGACATGGTGTTCCAGTTAATAGTGAAGGACTATCTCCATGAAATCACTCAAGGAATATGATGCAGTCTTCACAGCTGACAAGTGTACTTAGTGGCCTTAAACTTTAAGGATTTGTGGACCCAAGAACTCTCTCTATGTCTGGAGAGTTAGTGAGATATTCTCCACAGATGATGGTTGCACCATCAGAAGGTGCTGAACAGTTAAACTATACAATTGGTCAGTTGATAACTGCCTAAATTTTTACAGTTCAGTTTGTAGTCTTATAACATTGCAAGTATAAGTTAGTACTTGTAGCCATATTTATTCAATGTATTCTTTGATTTTTGTTCTTCTTGCAAATAATATATAGAATGTGCAATTATATTTGAGGATTTATATTATATAATCATTTAATGTTTGATGTTTGCTATGTTTTTCTTTTTTAAAAAAAAAAGGGTAAATAAATAAATAAATAAGATAGAATAAGTAAAATAAATGTTCACCTGTTAGAAGAATATTTTTTTTTTGCTGTTTGCTTGATATATTTTAAATACATTCATTATAAAAGGATGTCATAAGTATTGAATATTTGTGTAGTCTCAGTTGTTAATTGTCATAATGAATAGTATATCTAGTGTCATATTATACTAATTATGTTAACAAGAATAGATACTGATTCTTTGATGTTTTTGTTGCATGTAATACTATTGTGTGGAGCAATGGTGATATAAAGGAAATGTTACCAAAGAATTCTTTGAGAAGAAGTTCCAGTATTTTTCCCTGACCAACAATGAACAATCCTATCAGTATTCCAGTGCTTCAAACGTCCAGTTCAGACGTTTGTGTAGAGAACATTCAGTGCAACATACTACAACAATTTGTGTTAATACAAAAATAAACATTGCTACAATATAGACATTGCATATATGATAAACACCTCTTGTGAAAATTTACTTGCTAATAGGGGATTTTGTTTAAGGTCTGCAGACCAAGTTGTTGGCTCATCCAAGGTAGGATTAGAGGACTCAGAAGATTTTGAAAAGTATGTAGACACATTTTTTCTTTTTGTTTGGGGTACCATTTATCATAGTGGAGAACAATCCGAATTCTGTAAGAGGAAAGATGTCTGTCACTTCATTTTTTTTTTACACCGGTAGAATTCATGTTACACGTTTTTTTAAAAAAAAAAAAAAAAAAAAACTTGAGAAATTTTGAGCTTGTGAAATTCTCGGCGCTCAGAATTTCTTATCCGTAGGGGGAAGGTGTGTGAAAAATATTTTCATTTTGAGCCCTTTCACTTACTTTCAAGAGGTATTTGGTCTAATAATGCCTGATATATTTTTCACGGCCTATACAACTAAATTATATAACGATAGCATCACTTCAGCTAAGCTTTTACTTTCGCTTCCAAATCACCCCAGGGATGCGGTCGCCGTAAGGGGACACCACAGTGATGTCACCCGTTCTCCTGAGCAGACAAGAGCGTTGATCGAACGCAAAGGTCCGAAGAACGGTGAATGGTTATATGAGTAGAAATTACCAGAACAAGACACAGCAGGTCTTGCATAACAAGACCTTTATAAAGATATTAATTGTCACTACGACTCCGTGCATGGTACAGTATCCATTTAATTCTTCCCCCCCCACATAGTTGACTCGTGAGAATAAGACAATTCTTAGGGAGCGCAGTTGAGGGGATGCGGAGGTATATATTGGAAAAGGGGAAGAAAGACGGACAGAGAGAGACACAGTTATCTTTGTGCAAGACATGACTGAAGAAAGAGTAGTGATAGTTTTGGCCGATTTTTGTCATTATGTGAAGAAGAGGTAAATTAATAATTAATAGGAAAAGATGAGAAAAGAATCGTATTGATGTCTGATACAGATTCCCCCCCCCCCCCGAGGCGTTGCAGAATATTTTCGGGTAAGTCACCCCTATTGTTAATAACAAACGGTATTAAATTGCACAAAAGCAGAACCTACAAGTTGCATACGTTTTAATGCATTTATATTTATAAGACATCTGTCCTCATATATATAAATATACCCCGACAATTGTATTATTTCCGTAGTATTCAATCTTAGTAAGAATGCGACTTATTAATTTAATTGTCAATTACTAATTACACTATTAAGATAATATAATTACCTGTTTCATATTTTGAACAGTGATATGTTATGACAAACACTAATTATTTTGTACTTGCTAAGGAATTAGTGGAAAAACCATATGAAGAATATTACAACATTGTAATATAGCTAACAGCAAGATAATGCTTGCATTCAATTAATTTGTCTAACAATTAAATACCAATTAATCTACTTTATTTACCAGTTATATTGTACTCATTTGTATACATATATGTTAAATAAACCTTATTTTGTTTGTTATTATTTTGCGTTCTGATCATTCTCTCTAAATTACATAAAATTCACTGAACAATCATTTTTAAAAGAATCATTTATGGCGGCATTTCGAACCAGCCCTTAGCTAAGATTTGTTTCGGGATGAAAAACACAACGCAATTCTGTCGCTGCGAGTACGCTCACTGTGACATGTTGAGTGAGACTTGAGGGCGCAGGATTTTGTCCTAATTTGAACCACTAGATAGATCATTCGAAACCCAGGCTTTTCTGGAATTCACATGATATTGTGCTGACTTGCTATAGCGAGGATTCACGAGTATTGATAGGCAAGAGCATAATATGACGGAAAGGCCTGTGGAACAGCAGAATGCGCTGGTCCCAAAGGAACTAGTAGTTGTTGGTGATTCTATTGTCAGGGAAACGGGGAACATGCTTTGTAAAAAAGATAGGTGGAACAGGACCAGGTATGTCTGCCAGGGGCAAAGGTTGATGACGTTGTAGAGCGAATATCATCTTTTAAGGGCACAAAAGGTGATATAGTTGTACACGTTGGCACTAATAATATTAAGAGTAGGAGACCGGCAGAATTACTTAACAAGTACAGGTCACTGTTGAACAAAAGCCAAGAATTAGGGTTGAATTTGAAAGTGTCTGCAATTCTGCCCAGACATGATAGGAGGGTGTATATAATGAGAGCCTTGTCGATCAATTCGGGCCTGGAAAGATTGTGCAAAACTCAAGGGGTAGATTTTTTTCAGCCTGGTCTGTACTTGTTAACAGGAGAGACTGCTTCTACAGGGAGGGGATACACTTAAATAGAAAGGGTGCAAGAATATTTGCTGATGCTACGAGGCAGTGTTAGGTGGGTCGGAAAACTGCTAGTTTGGGGGGGGGGGCTACAAGGACTAATAGATTAACAGTAGCCACTGGCAGAGAGTGATTTTTGCACTGCTTCTATTGAAATGAGCAGCAGGCTGGAAAACAAGATGCAGGATATTTCAGAGACTGCTGGGAGTCATTGCAGAACAAGTAAACACATGGGTTGTGTTAGGGTAGCTAAGAATAGAAACAGGTGCAGGTATACTTGCGTGTACACCAATGCTAGGAGTTTAGTAAATAAATTTGATGAATTTGAGGTATTACTCAAAACATCAAAGGCAGATATTGTTGGGATATCAGAGACGTGGGGTCACACAGATATAAGGAATGCAGAACTGCAATTTGGGGAAACGTCTACAGAAAGGATAGACAGGATAGGAAGGGGGGAGGGGTTATGCTATTAGTTAAGAAACACATAAAATCCAAGGAAGTGAAGCCAGTCGACATCACTGGACAGTGCAGTGTTGAGTCAGTTTGGTGTGACATAAGCATTGGGAGATCAAAATTGAGAGTAGGAGTGTGCTATAGGCCTAATGACTCTGATGAGTATAATAAGGAACTGTACAGGGAAATAGAGTGGGCCAGTAAATCAGAGAGTCTTATAATGGGAGATTTTAATTTCCCAGATATTGACTGGAAATTGGGGACTGGTTACTCACACACTAGCAGGGCTTTTGTGGATTTATTGGATGATTGTTTTCTACCTCAGCATGTTCGGGAGGCAACTAGAGGGAGTAATACTCTTGATCTGATTATCAGTAGTGATCCTTCATGCATTACGAATCTGCAGATAAATGAACAACTAGGTGGCAGTGATCACAGTGTGCTGAAGTGGGATTTACTGAAAGAGGTAACTACCATTAGGGGTAAAGGGAAGGGTTATTGCTTCCGTAAAGGGGACTACGATGGACTGATACAGTATTTAAATTCTATACAGTGGGGCCAACTGATGATGTTACCAACAGCAAATTCAAAATGGGAAGCATTCAAAGAACTTATCCTGGAAGCTACTAGGCTTTACATACCAACTAAGAAATAGTGTTCAAGGTTTAGGCCAAAATGGATGTCAGATGAACTAATGAGGCATATGGCAGAGAAGAAAAATGCATGGGATACTTACAAATTAACACATGACACAGAAGCCTATGATAGATACAAGTTGATATGCAACCAAGTTACAAAGGAGGTTAGGCAGGCGAAGGCAGATTACGAGAAATCCTTGGCAAGGGATGCAAAGAAAAACAGCAAAGAGTTCTTTACTTATGTAAATTCTAGAAGGAAGGGGATGAATCAGATTGGTCCACTTGATATTGATGGGTCAACTCTTGATGATCCTGCTCAGGTAGCTAACAAACTAAATGAATATTTTGCATCGACATTCACACATGAGGAGTTATTCAGCAAGGGGAATGCCTGAGGTGTATTCAACTCTAGCAGTAAGCTACAGAATCTTGAAATAACTGGGAGTAAAGTGGAGGAGAAACTGTTGAAGATAAACACAAGAAAGGCACCCGGGGTGGATGGGATCTATCCAGTTATATTAAAGGAGGCAGCAAAGGAAGTAAGCAAACCCTTAGCCATAATTATGAGAGCTTCCTTGGACTCAGGGGAGGTACCCATAGACTGGAAATGTGCAAATGTGACCCCAATTCACAAAGGAGGATCAAAGGCTGACGCAAGTAATTATAGACCTGTGAGCTTAACTTCTGTTCCAGGAAGATTAATGGAGGCACTGGTTAAAGAAGCACTGCAGGATCATTTAGACAAGACTTCAGTTATAGCTCAGACACAGCATGGTTTTGTTAAGGGGAAGTCTTGCCTGACCAACTTGATTGGATACTATGATGCAGTCACAAAAGAACTGGATGTAGGGAATAACTTTGATATTATATACTTGGATCTTAGAAAGGCTTTTGATACTGTTGCACATGGAAGACTGCTACACAAATTGGAGCAGTGTGACATTGGAGGCAAATTGCTGCTATGGATAAAGGGGTGGTTGACGGGGGAGAAGTGGAAGTGGGTTTTTTTTTTTTTTTTGGCTGATGCTGCATAAGCTTGCTTTCTTGCATCGAATGCCTCTACTAATGCTAATGCTAATGCTAAGATCTCTACTGTAAAAATTTAAGTGGTAATCAATGGACACTGCTCATCGTGGACTAATGTTATTAGTGGAGTCCCTCAGGGCTCAGTGTTGGGTCCATTATTGTTTTCTGTGTTTATAAATGATATTGATGATGGTATATCAAGCTTAATGTCCAAGTTTGCAGACGATACAAAGGTTGGCAGGGTTGTCAAGGACACTACTGACACTATGCTGCTGCAACAGGATCTAGAAAGGTTGAGCAGATGGGCTGAGAGGTGGCAAATGAAGTTTAATATTGACAAATGTAAAGTACTATACATGGGAAACAGCAACCCCAGAGCAACGTATCAACTCTGTGGTACTACACTGACAGTGGTAGAGAATGAAAGGGACTTGGGGGTGGTTGTGCAGGCAGATATGAAGTTCTCTGAGCAGTGCAGACGGGCTGCAAGAGTAGCTCATGGAGTATTGTCAATGATATACAGGAATATTTCCAGCAGGGATAAGGAGGTGATTATTCCATTGTATAAGGCAATGGTCAGGCCACACCTAGAGTACTGTATACAGGTCTGGAGGCCTCATTTCAAGAAGGATGTAGAGCTGCTGGAACGAGTACAGAGAAGGGCAACAAGATTAGTGAATGGAACAAAGGGGTGCTCTTACGAAGAAAGGCTTAAGTTTTGCAAATTACAGTGTCTGGAGACTAGGCACCAGCGAGGTGATCTGATAGAGGTGTATAAAGCCTTGAATGGTTTAAGCATGCTCAATGCTGATGGGATTCTTCCTCTAGCTCAGAAAAATCACCTGAGAGGGCATAAATTCAAATTGAGGAAAGACAGATGTAGGATAGACGTGAGGAAATTTGCCTTTAGCCAGCGGGTGGTTGGTTGGTGGAACAGACTTCCATCCCTTGTGGTGGAGGTTGATAGCCTAATTAAGTTTAAGGCTCAGCTGGACAGGTATTTTGAGCGAACAGAGGGGTGAAGTGGAAGTGGGTTTTTTTTTTTTTTTGGCTGATGCTGCATAAGCTTGCTTTCTTGCATCGAATGCCTCTACTAATGCTAATGCTAATGCTAAGATCTCTACTGTAAAAATTTAAAGCAGCATGTTTTTGAAAAAGATGAAGTGTTACGTGGGTGACTTTACTGATCATGTGAGGGGTACTATTCAGAAGGGTGTTTCTTCTAGTGATGTTATTAAAGCAACTAATAATGTTCTAATAATTAGAACTTCAGAATAGTTATAATAATATCAATACAAGTTTTATTCTGGAGATGGGGCTATTATTGGAGGCAATTTTCTTGCTGATTTTCCTGGGTCTTTGCTTGCTGGTATTATGATTATGCAAATTAACGTTCAGCGTTCTACAGCAGTATCGGACAAAATTCGAGTGTCTGCTGAGCAAAATGCTATTGATATTATTACAATTCAAGAGCCTTATACTGTTAAAGTACAACATGGATATAGTCGAAAGGTTACGGGATTTCCCCTTACTGCGCGTATAATTCAACCCGTTTCTGAGGAACTTAAAACATGTATTGTGGTGTTAAATAATCAGCTCGATATCACTATAATCAATGGTTTATGCAATAGAATGGCTACTTGTATTTTGGTCACATATTTGAATTTTTATTTAATTTCTCTATATTGTCCTCGCTCAGAAGATTTTAATTTATCCTTGAATTAACTAGAAACGGCTTTAAATTTTTTGGGTCCACAGAATGTCTTAATAACTTCTGACGTAAATGCTAAACCTCCACTCTGTAATGTGGAGATGTTCAGTAATGGAAGCGATCGTCGTGGAGAAATGTTGGAGGAATTTATTATTAATAACAGCTTAAATGTAATAAACCTACCTCAAGTAGTAACAACCTTTTCCAGCTCTGTTGGAGAATCAAATATTAATGTGACATTAACTAATTTTCAATTTAAAGCAGTTGTTCGTGATTGGGTGGTGATTACTGATTGGACAACAAGTGATCATCGGATTCTATTTTTTGTTGTTACTGATTTTTCTAAACCTGGAGATCAATTTTTAATACGGCCAGCTTTAGTCAGATTTTCCAAAAATCACATAAACTGGGAATTATTTGACTCCCTCCATTTCTTCAGATTTCCCTGAACAAGACTTTTCGTCTCTTCACTCTTTTACGGCTACTGGAATTGCTGCCTTATTACGCCAGTCATTACTTAAGGCCTCATACAAATCGGCCAGCAAGAAAATATATTAGTTTAAAGACCTGTTCCTGGTAGACCTCAGAATTGCCTTCTTTAAATAAAAAGGTACATCACGCCCGTCGAAAATATCAGCGTCGACGTCGGGATTGGCATTCTGATGAAGTAGCTTATTTTTTACTCTCAATATACAGTATTTCACTCAAACAACATTACGTAAAGGCTGTTGCCACGCGCGTAAGCAGGAAACATGGAAGGAGTTTGTTCATAGTGCTGGTAATGATAATTCTTGGGTCTTATGTATAAGATAGCTCGTAATAAGATTCACTCGTTAGATGTATACGGGACTATGAAGGAAGATTTCCTGGAGACTACTGATTGGATGAATACAGTTAATGTTATTCTTGACAGACTATTCCCGGTGAATGATCTAATTACTGATTCTGTTGTACATTCAAATATTCGAGTTGCAAATTCGCTTTATACTACCAATATTCAGACAGATGAATTTACCATTGGTGAGTTAACCTCTGTTGCTAAACAGATTAATATTAAGAAATGTCCAGAGATAGATCTGGTTGAAAATACATTTATTTTGCGATTTTTCAAATTGCGTCCACAAGTGCTGCTTTTCCTTTTTAACAAATGTCTGCAAGAAGGTCTCTTTCCTGATATGTGGAAAATTGCGCTTTTAAAATTGATTAAAAAACCAGAGAAACCAGCATCATATTCTAGATCTTATAGGCCTATTGCACTTTTGTCAAATCTTGGGAAGTTGCTAGAGCGTCTAATGCCTCTGCGTGTTACTGATCTTCTTCAGTCGAATAATATGGTGTCCTCTAATCAATATGGGTCTGTGTAGGAAAGTCCTGTGGAGATGCACTTGTTGAATTTGTTCGCAGCATTGAGAATTCTACATCAAAGCACACGTTAGCTACCTTTGTTGATTTCGAGGGCGCTTTTGACTCTCTATGGTGGCAGGGTGCTCTCAAACGGTTACGATCAGCTGGATGCTCTCAGCAACCATACCACCTGTTCACAAGCTATTTCAGTAATCGTCACATTTTAGCGAAATCTAAATTTCAGGAGGTGTCTAGAGAAGTTTCACGAGGGTGTCCCCAGGGGTCTATCTTGGGGCCTCTTATATGGAATACAGTATTACAAATTGGATTTCCCGTTGTTTCAGTAATACTAAAATCATCACTTATGCCGACGATCTTACTATCTTAATTCATGGTTCATCTAGACGTGCTATAGAAAGTAATAACAATGATGTTTTACAAAATTTATTTCAATGGACAGTGGATAATAAATTGACAATAAGTTCGTCTAAAACTAAAATTATGATCTTTGGATGACATTTAAACCCTCAACGACCACCTTTAGTAAAGATTAATAATAGCAGGATTCCACTTGTCTCTGAAACTAAATTACTTGGGATTACAATAGACTCAAAGCTTAATTTTGTCTCTCATTTAAATAACGTAACAACAAAGATCAGAAGATTCGCTGGTGCTATTGTAAAAATTTCTCGTTCAGACTAGGGACTTTCTAGACGTACCATGAGAATCTATTATAATGCCATATTTCTTCTTATGGCTACTTACACTGCAGGTGTATGGTTTCACAGGGTTAGAACTGTTAAATTTCGATTGAAATTGCCTACTATGCAACGTACAATATTATGTATGTTAAGAGCTTGTCGTACTGTTTCAACTTCTGAACTGCAGGTTCTTGCAGGTGTATTGCCATTGGACCTTCATGTAGCTTAGAGAGGTCTTTGTTATAGGTTAAAAAACCAACTGTCAACTGAATTTATGGGTTTGGTTCTGAATATTCATTCAGATATTAAGCAAGAATGTAATCGTTAGTGGAATGAAATGATAAATCTGTGGCAGACCCGCTGGTATACGTCATCTGTCGGATTTATTACTAGGACTTTTTTCCCTAAGGTGACCTTTTGTGTAAAGCAGAAACCTGATTGGTTTTCTGTAGACTTATATACATCCTTCCTCTTAACGGGACATGGATCTCTTAACGAAAAACTATGCAATTTTGGTCTTTCTAGGACGGAAGCTTGTCAATGCGGGGAAAATTAAAATTGGAGCTACATTTTATTTGAATGTCCGCTAAATGACTTTAGAGATGTTCTTCGTTAATCAGTTTCTACACTTTCTCATGGTCATGAAACTTTGCTGGTGGGAGACAAGAATTCTTATATTGCTCTTCAGCAGTTTGCATCTGATGTTTTCACAACAAGAAGAAGAATTAGTTATACGGCTACGAATAATTCTACTCCTTTGGCTGGTGGAGCTACTCAATAGGAAGCAACATTCCCTATTATTTATTTATTTATTTATTATTATTATTATTATTGGGTTTTCTCAGCGCATCTGTGTATGAGGGAGCATGCTGTGCCATTTGTTTGCTCCTGCCATACATAAATGACTTGAACTTAGCGGCTCTCTTTTCACACTCTAGATGAGTGGTCAGCAGGATCGTCTCCATCTTGCTCCAAAGGTCAACAGTCTCCACAGAGTGTGGTGTGATCCTGCTGCTGGGCTCCCTCATCAGTGTTTCTAATTGGGTCCTGAGGATTAGGACATACTCCAGGATGGTCTCTTTTGGAAGGGTGGGATCCAAGTCTTGGGTTGGTTCCAATTGCTTGGTCATGTCTTCGGGGTTTTTGGTTTGAAGGCCAAAGTTATCCTGGGGAGCCTTTGGTTCACGCTGACTTCTCATTTTCCTGTCTGACTTTGGCACTGTTTGCGTTCTGTTTTTCTTTTTCAAGTGGGGTCTGGTCTAGAGTCCTCTGCCTCATCCTATAGATCAATGGTAAGTAATTCACTGTTCATTTTTTTTAGGGTGAAGACAGTCAGAAGGCTTATCCGGGTGTTCTCTAATTTCACTATGTGATTCTTTATCCATTTTATCCGGAATATTTTTGGATTATCGGGATATGTCCTATGGTTTCTTGAGGAGGAACACAGAACCTGAAGAACGGCACCAGCCACAAGTTCTCGCGATAATTTGGGCCTTAACTGTAGAGCGCCGATGCAGTTGAATGGAAACCATGCACTGTAACAAGGGTTACTATCACGTTGCTGTGTTCCAGAGTGTTATCTGTTACAGTGTGCTTGCTGGGCAACCTTCATTACATGGCAATTAAGGCAATTGACTCCTTCAGTAATTCAACGTTCAATATGCACAATGAGGTTTCCGGGCAAGTTCAATGACTAATATTAATGTTTTAGAAAACGCCTGTGTTTTACCTGACTGACTAGTGATTTATTTTAGGACAGAATCTCGTCTTCTCAAGAACTATTCTGGGATGTGGAGAATAGACCCAACAACAAAATCGCGTTATGATTTTCACCTGGGCCCCTTCCCGATGGTTGGACTCCAGAGCACTGCAAATGGTGGTTCTTTCTCTATTATTTGTGGTATGGATAGAGTGTAGCCAAAGAATGGTCATAAGGCAAGTGTGAACAAACAAAACATGGTTTATTAAACATAAACAGATTACACAAATGGTTACAAGAAGATAATAGTTATTTCTTTAATATGATTACATCAATTTCTATACCTCTACTTCTGGCTAAACAATAGGTTAAAATGACCCATTATACACATCTACAAATTTGTCTGTGTTCTTCGTGTAAATTTGGGAAGACAGCTATTACTCGTACTCGGGTGAAACGATAGACATCTCGCTGTCCGAGCATTCAGTTATCAGTGTAAAATTAACCGGTGAGTTTGACAACGTCTCACTGTATTGTTTAAAGTAATGAGTTACATTGGTAATAAATTTTAGGGTCTAAGTGCAATAAATAGGCATTTAACAAAGTGCATATCTCGGAGGAGAGATATATGAGGGTGAAAAATAATACAAGGGGGGGGTTATTGGTGGGCAGTTTCATTTTAGGTTTGTAATCTAAAACAAGGGTGGACTTACCAGAAAATTCCTGCTTAATGGCGGGGTTCAAGGAGTGAGCAGAGCAACCCATCTGATACTATTTTTCCACGACCTTGTCTTGGTCTTCACTTGTCTTGTTACGGCGACACGACTTCTTCAAAACCTTAACTCCCACTTCTCTCTATACCACCGTGACCTGCGATTCTCTTTTCAACCAACAACCACAACTCCAGCAACAACAACCACTTTTTTCTTTCTTCCCCCTTCATATATATATGTTCCCCTTTTTGAATTCTCCCAGACTTGTATTGATTTACAGGTCAATTTTACAGAGAGAAGAAAAACACAGGGACTGTCATCTAGGGAACTTGACACAGCCAAAGATGGAATTTATGAGGAGGGAGGGGAACTTCATATTTGTATAGGGTTGCGTCTCAGACTGCCTAGCAAAGGTTACCAGCTATAAAAGCTTGCCCACTTCTACACAAGGCATCTCCAAAACAACAAACATCCCGTTTTTACCTGCTTCAGATTACACTAAAAGGGCATTTCTTTCAAGCAGTACTCTCCCTTCCTGACTAAAGTCTCATACGTTCTAGCCGTTTTTTTAAATATTACGTCCACGACATTTGTCCGATCCGATCGAATAACGACCTCTCGTTGAGAATTAGCAGGACATTTAACGGTGGAATAATGTTTCAACTGCTGCCTTCCCTAGCGCGGTGTCAACGAGTGCAGGCTAGCAGAGACAAAAACAGTCTCTTGCAGGAAGTGAATGTTGTTCTACACATATAGTAGTGCCAAAAGTATAGGATGACGTCCCTTAAAGGCGGGAAGAAAGTAAAAATGAAGACATTTTTACACTCGTCGCCTCTTCCGCTAGATTTTGGGCTAGGGGAAAAGAAAATTTCACATGGCCAAAATTCAAGGTTTTGTGCAGACTCGAAGATTAAGCATGGAGTCTTTCTGTGGGGAAAAAAATAAATCATACATACCTCCCCTTACACAATTGGATTAACCTTAACTAACACAATTAATACCTAAAAAAAAAACAATGTAATCTACATAACAATTTTCTATATGTTACTAGCTTTGTCTGAGGATAATCAAAGTAAACTTGGTACAATTTAACATACAACAACTTTACCTTGGTTGAAGTAATCACGAGTACAAACCCACTAAAGCTAAAAAGAAAAAATATATATATGAATATAAACACGATTTAGAAGAAATGATGTTCTGTTCACAAAGTGACCAATATTCGTAGATTGTTCTGTTCATGTCTTCCAGGTTCACACACTTTCTTTATTAATTATGCTAAAGAATGTTTTCCTGTTGTGAATGCGGATTCCAGGAACTATAGTACTGACATGCTGAGGAAAATGGGCTATTGTTGATCTGGAGGATCACTGGGAATACACCTCTGCAGTAACACGCAGTATGCCACCTCCATGTCACACTCTTCACTCGATGCAGTAACATGATATGAAACAGAATAAACAAAGAGTTAATATCTGCTCTTTTCTCTAACATTCATTCACAAAATATCTGGTATACCTAATACTAGACTTAATTCATATTGTGAAAATCACTTTGCACAATACTGTTATTTTACAACTCATGTAGTTATATATAATTTGGCCAAATAGAATATGACTCAGCCATCCCTTACAAAACCTTATCGAAGTTTAATAAAAGGAAATGTTCGAGGTAACATACTCACTATGATTAAATCAAAAAAAGAATTAAGTGATATACTTGACTAACAGATAGTATAATCACCCATGAAGTCACATAGGCATTTATGTAGTATCATAACTGCCCATGTAACAACAAAACTATACACGCAATAACCTAATTAGGGCATAATTAATTCTGACAGATGCTTCATTTCAGTCTGCACGCAATATAAACTATATCATCTCTAATAATGGTTAAATACGTGGCATTCAATTAATATTCAGTGAGAATTTATTACAGTTACACACAGAGCGTACAAATAAAGAAGAAATATATTAGCTTTCGGCTATATGGTAGCCTTCATCAGAATTAAAAAATACATGAATGGCAGTTGGAATGAAGATGTGCACTGCCAGGTGCGTGAGACGCGAGGTTTAATTGTTTGTTGACGTCTGTGGCTGTGACGCATGATGACGTGGCCAGCGCTTGTCCAATGACAGAACTACTGACTCTGTAATCGGGTTGACTTGGCAACCACTGTTCCTGTTCAAGGATTTATCCGAAGATTTTATATTTAACGATTCCAACCAGGTACGTTTTAGGTAATGGTGGGATCTGTCTACCACCACGACATCGCGGTGTGGGTCGATGTCGTGGTGGGTTGTCCAGACATGTTCGGCGATAGCTGAGTGTTCTATATCCGCTAAACGGATCGCTCTTTTGTGCTCCGAGAGACGTTTCTCGAGTCGACGTCCAGTCTCTCCAAAGTAGCAGCTAGTGCAGTCACGGCAAGAGATGCGGTAGACCAAACCGCTCTGCAGAAGGGTGGGGACAGGTGTTTTCACGTTGGAAATGAAAGAACGCAGTTTCTTGCCTGGGAGTTGGATGCACTTTATTCCGTGCGTTCTCAGGATTCTACCGATCTGTTGTGACAGGTTGGGGTAGTATGGGATGAATGCCCTCGTGGATGGCTCGTCACTGTTGGTGTTGTAGCTGGTCGTCACGATGTCACGTGTCTGTAGATCACACCTGTCGAGGACGTCAATGGGGTAGCCACACCTCGTAAGGTCTACTTTGACCCTAGTGACCTCTTTGCGTCTTTCATCAGCGGAGCTGGAGTGTGTCCAGGCGCGAGTAAGCAAGGTTCGGGCAGTGGAGAGGAGGTGGCCTCGCGCGTGTGCTGACCGGAAGTTGGTGAACTGGCCAGCACACATGGGCTTACGATAAACTGTAGTCCTCAGGTATGTGCCTTCACGTCGGACAAGTGTGTCTAAATATGGTAAGGAGTTGTTCGACTCCAGCTCAATCGTGAATTTTATGAAGGGCGATAGTGAGTTGAGGTATGATAGAAGTCGCTGACCTGAGTCTCTAGGGATGACCACGAACACATCGTCAACATAGCGACACCAAAAGGCGATGTGATCTGGTGCGTGTGCAAACGCACGTCCCTCTAACTCCTCCATCACGATGTTTGCTGTGACCGAGCTGACGATCCCATGGCCATGGCCGTGCCATGGCCATGGGAACCCATGGCCATGGGGAACCCATGGCCGTGCCATGTATCTGCTGGTAGACTGAGTCATTAAATATGATCGCACCCCCTGTTAAGCACAGTCTGAGGGCGGCGGAAATGTCATCGGGTGTGAGACCAGTTCTTTCGTTGAGGGTTCTATCATTGTCCAAGAGTTGTTTTGCACAAGAAATGGCAAGTTCCACAGGGATGGAGGTAAAGAGCGATATGACGTCGAACGATGCCATAACTTGATCCTGCGAGATGGATACAGTGCGAATCCTCTTTATGAATTCAACACTGTTGGAGACGGTGTGGGTGGTCTTGCCAACTAGAGGAGAAAGAAGTCTCGAGACAAATTTAGACAGCTCGTAAGTCGGTGATCCACAGCAGGATACAATTGGTCTCAGTGGTGTGTCTTCTTTGTGCACTTTCGGTAGGCCGTAAAACACATCGAATGTGTTTTACGGCCTACCGAACCTACCGAACCTACCGAATTGGTAGGTTCGGTAGGTTCGGTAGGTCTCAGTGGTGTGTCTTCTTTGTGCACTTTCGGTAGGCCGTAAAACACATCGAATGTGTTTTACGGCCTACCGAACCTACCGAAAGTGCACAAAGAAGACACACCACTGAGACCAATTGTATCCTGCTGTGGATCACCGACTTACGAGCTGTCTAAATTTGTCTCGAGACTTCTTTCTCCTCTAGTTGGCAAGACCACCCACACCGTCTCCAACAGTGTTGAATTCATAAAGAGGATTCGCACTGTATCCATCTCGCAGGATCAAGTTATGGCATCGTTCGACGTCATATCGCTCTTTACCTCCATCCCTGTGGAACTTGCCATTTCTTGTGCAAAACAACTCTTGGACAATGATAGAACCCTCAACGAAAGAACTGGTCTCACACCCGATGACATTTCCGCCGCCCTCAGACTGTGCTTAACAGGGGGTGCGATCATATTTAATGACTCAGTCTACCAGCAGATACATGGCACGGCCATGGGTTCCCCTGTCAGCTCGGTCACAGCAAACATCGTGATGGAGGAGTTAGAGGGACGTGCGTTTGCACACGCACCAGATCACATCGCCTTTTGGTGTCTCTATGTTGACGATGTGTTCGTGGTCATCCCTAGAAACTCAGGTCAGCGACTTCTATCATACCTCAACTCACTATCGCCCTTCATAAAATTCATGATTGAGCTGGAGTCGAACAACTCCTTACCATATTTAGACACACTTGTCCGACGTGAAGGCACATACCTGAGGACTACAGTTTATCGTAAGCCCATGTGTGCTGGCCAGTTCACCAACTTCCGGTCAGCACACGCGCGAGGCCACCTCCTCTCCACTGCCCGAACCTTGCTTACTCGCGCCTGGACACACTCCAGCTCCGCTGATGAAAGACGCAAAGAGGTCACTAGGGTCAAAGTAGACTTTACGAGGTGTGGCTACCCCATTGACGTCCTCGACAGGTGTGATCTACAGACACGTGACATCGTGACGACCAGCTACAACACCAACAGTGACGAGCCATCCACGAGGGCATTCATCCCATACTACCCCAACCTGTCACAACAGATCGGTAGAATCCTGAGAACGCACGGAATAAAGTGCATCCAATCCCAGGCAAGAAACTGCGTTCTTTCATTTCCAACGTGAAAACACCTGTCCCCACCCTTCTGCAGAGCGGTTTGGTCTACCGCATCTCTTGCCGTGACTGCACTAGCTGCTACTTTGGAGAGACTGGACGTCGACTCGAGAAACGTCTCTCGGAGCACAAAAGAGCGATCCGTTTAGCGGATATAGAACACTCAGCTATCGCCGAACATGTCTGGACAACCCACCACGACATCGACCCACACCGCGATGTCGTGGTGGTAGACAGATCCCACCATTACCTAAAACGTACCTGGTTGGAATCGTTAAATATAAAATCTTCGGATAAATCCTTGAACAGGAACAGTGGTTGCCAAGTCAACCCGATCACAGAGTCAGTAGTTCTGTCATTGGACAAGCGCTGGCCACGTCATCATGCGTCACAGCCACAGACGTCAACAAACAATTAAACCTCGCGTCTCACGCACCTGGCAGTGCACATCTTCATTCCAACTGCCATTCATGTATTTTTTAATTCTGATGAAGGCTACCATATAGCCGAAAGCTAATATATTTCTTCTTTATTTGTACGCTCTGTGTGTAACTGTAATAAATTCTCAATGAATCCAGAGCGCGTAGGCCTGTTTCGTTAATATTCAGTGGTTATACATTTTAGCATTTTTAGCATTAGCATTAGTAGAGGCATTTGATGCAAGAAAGCAAGCTTATGCAGCATCAGCCAAAAAAAAAAAAAAAAAAAAATAACCACTTCCACTTCACCCCTCTGTTCGTTCGAAATACCTGTCCAGCTGAGCCTTAAACTTATTTAGGCTATCAACTTCCACGACAAGGGATGGAAGTCTGTTCCACCCACCAACCACCCGCTGGCTAAAGGCAAATTTCCGCACATCTATCCTACATCTGTCTTTCCTCAATTTGAATTTATGCCCTCTCAGGTGATTTTTCTGAGCTAGAGGAAGAATCCCATCAGCATTGAGCATGCTCAAACCATTCAAGGCTTTGTACACCTCTATCAGATCACCCCGCTGGTGCCTAGTTTCCAGACACTGTAATTTGCAAAACTTAAGCCTTTCTTCGTAAGAGAACCCCTTTGTCCCATTCACCAATCTAGTTGCCCTTCTCTGTACTCGTTCCAGCAGCTCTACATCCTTCCTGAAATGAGGCCTCCAGGCCTGTATACAGTACTCTAGGTGTGGCCTGACCATTGCCTTATACAAGGGAATAATCACCTCCTTATCCCTGCTAGAAAAATTCCTATATATCATTGACAATACACCATGAGCTACTCTTGCAGCTCGTCTGCACTGCTCAGAGAACTTCATATCTGCCTGCACCACCACCCCCAGGTCCCTTTCATTCTCTACCACTGTCAGTGTAGTACCACAGAGTTGATACGTTGCTCTGGGGTTGCTGTTTCCCATATGTAGTACTTTACATTTGTCAATGTTAAACTTCATTTGCCACCTCGAAGCCCATCTGCTCAACCTTTCCAAATCCTGTTGCAGCAGCATAGTGTCAGTAGTGTCCTTGACAACCCTGCCAACCTTCGTATCGTCTGCAAACTTGGACATTAAGCCTGATATACCATCATCAATATCATTTATAAATACAGAAAACAATAAAGGCCCCAATACTGAACCCTGAGGGACTCCACTAATAACATTAGTCCACGATGAGCAGTGTCCATTGATTACCACTCTCTGTCTTCTCCCCCTCAACCACCCCTTTATCCATAGCAGCAACTTGCCTCCAATGCCACACTGCTCCAATTTGTGCAGCAGTCTTCCATGTGCAACAGTATCAAAAGCCTTTCTAAGATCCAAGTATATAATATCAAAGTTATTCCCTGCATCCAGTTCTTTTGTGACTGCATCATAGTATCCAATCAAATTGGTCAGGCAAGACTTCCCCTTAACAAAACCATGCTGTGTCCTAGCTATAACTGAAGTCTTGTCTAGATGATCCTGCAGTGCTTCTTTCACCAGTGCCTCCATTAATTTTCCGGGAACAGAAGTTAAACTCACAGGTCTATAATTACTTGTGTCAGCCTTTGATCCCCCTTTGTGAATTGGGGTCACATTTGCACATCTCCAGTCAATGGGTACCTCCCCTGAGTCCAAGGAAGCTCTCATAATTATGGCTAAGGGTTTGCTTACCTCCTTTGCTGCCTCCTTTAATATAACTGGATAGATCCCATCCACCCCAGGTGCCTTTCTTGTGTTTATCTTCAACAATTTCTCCTCCACTTTGCTCTCAGTTATTACAAGATTCTCTAGCTTACTGCTAGAGTTGAATACACCTCTGGCATTCCCCTCGCTGAATAACTCCTCATGTGTGAATGTCGATGCAAAATATTCATTTAGTTTGTTAGCTACCCGAGCAGGGTCATCAACAGTTGACCCATCGATCTCAAGTGGACCAATCTGATTCATCCCCTTCCTTCTAGAGTTTACATAAGTAAAGAACTCTTTGCTGTTTTTCTTCGCATCCCTTGCCAAGGATCTCTCGTAATCTGCCTTCGCCTGCCTAACCTCCTTTGTAACTTGGTTACAGATCAACTTGTATCTATCATAGGCGTCCGTGTCACGTGTTAATTTGTATGTATCCCATGCATTTTTCTTCTCTGCCATATGCCTCATTAGTTCATCTGACAACCATTTAGGCCTAAACCTTGAACAATATTTCTTAGTTGGTATGTAAAGCCTAGTAGCTTCCACGATAAGTTCTTTGAATGCTTCCCATTTTGAATTTGCTGTTGGCAATATCATCAGTTGATCCCACTGTATAGAATTTAAATACTGTCTCAGTCCATTGTAGTCGCCTTTACGAAAGCAATACCCCTTCCCTTTACCCCTAATGGTAGTTACCTCTTTGAGTAACTCCCACTTCAGCACACTGTGATCACTGCCACCAAGTGGTTCATTTATCTGCAGATTCTTAATGCATGAAGAATCACTACTGATAATCAAATCAAGAGTATTACTCCCTCTAGTTGCCTCCCGAACATGCTGATGTAGAAAACAATCATCCAATAAATCCACAAAAGCCTTGCTACTGTGTGAGTGACCAGCCCCCAAATTCCAGTCAATATCTGGGAAATTAAAATCCCCCATTATAAGACTCTCTGATTTACTGGCCCACTCTATTTCTCCGAACAGTTTCTTATTATACTCATCAGAGTCATTAGGCCTATAGCACACTCCTACTCTCAATTTTGATCTCCCAATGCTTATGTCACACCAAACTGACTCGACACTGCACTGTCCAGCGATGTCGACTGGCTTCACTTCCTTGGATTTTATGTGTTTTTTAACTAATAGCATAACCCCTCCTCCCTTCCTATCCTGTCTATCCTTTCTGTAGACATTGTACTCCCCAAATTCCAGTTCTGCATTTCTTATATCTGTGTGACACCACGTCTCTGAAATCCCCACAATATCTGCCTTTGATGTTTTGAGCAATACCTCAAATTCATCAAATTTATTTACTAAACTCCTAGCATTGGTGTACACACAAGTATACATGCACCTGTTCTTTTTCTTAGCTACCCTAACACAACCCATGTGTTTACTTGTACCCCAATGATTCCCAGCAGTCTCTGAAATATCCTGCATCTTATTTTCCAGGCTGCGGCTCATTCCAATAGAAGCAGTGCAAGAATCACTTTCACCTCTGCCAGTGGCTACTGTTAATCTATTAGTCCTTGTATCCCCCCAATCTAGCAGTTTTCCGACCCACCTAACATTGCCTCGATAGCATCAGCAAACATTCTTGCACCCTTTCTATTTAAGTGTATCCCATCCCTGTAGAAGCAGTCTCTCCTGTTAACAAGTACAGACCAGGCTGAAAAAAATTCTACCCCTTGAGCCCTGCACAATCTTTCCAGGGCCGAATTGATTGACAGGGCTCTCATCATATACTCCCTCCTATCGTGTCTGGGCAGAATTGCAGACACTTTCAATTTCAACCCTAATTCACGGCTTTTTTTCATCAGTGACCTGTACTTGTCAAGTAATTCCGCCGGTCTCCTACTCTTAATGTCATTAGTGCCAACGTGTACAACTATATCACCTTTTGTGCCCTTAAAAGATGATATCCGCTCTACAACGTCATCAACTTTTGCCCCTGGCAGACATACCCTGGTCCTATTCCACCTATCCTTTTTACAAAGCATGTTTCCCGTTTCCCTGACAATAGAGTCACCAACAACTACTAGTTCCTTTGGGACCAGCGCATTCTGCCTTGGGGGTTGCCGCTGTGTTCCGCGATGACCAAGTGCAAGCTCTGGCATTGGTGTGGGCAGCTGAGAGCTTGATGGGCCCCTCACTTGTAATCCTTCGAGGGCATCCACCCTATCCTTCAAGCTCTCATATAGGCCCATAACAACGCTGAGTTGTCGCCTTATCTCCTTACACTCCTTGCATCGCACACACACAAAGACATCCCCCATGGCAGTATCATGTCCCATACTTGACTGCTCCGCAAACATCAAGCAAATAGTGCATCTTACAAGGCTGTGATTCAGAGGACAACTGCCCCCCTCACTTCTCCCCTGGGCCACAGCATTCCCATTAGCTTGAGCCCTTTGCTTTGCTGCTCTGGTTTGAGTCATGATTTAGAGTTACTTTCAATAAAATTTCGATTTCTGTACAAAATTAAATCCTAAACTTGTATCCAAACACAGTTATAACGCTATATTTATGTTTCAGTAACGAGTGTTATCTACGGAATATTTACGTTTCAGTAACGAGTGTTATCTACGAAATATTTACGTTTCAGTAACGAGTGTTATCTGCGAAATCCCTTTATATAACTTTCGTATCAAGTTATGTATTAATTATTTGTTTTTACTAATTATTTATGTTACGTAACCTAAGTGGTTATATGTATAATTAATTATGTTAAATAAAATTAATTATATTACGTTTGTAATCTAAGTCGTTATATGTATTTATTTAAACGTACAATTTAACTGCTAACGAAGTTCAACTGTCTGAAATAAAGATAATAAAATTGTATATATATATATATATACATAATAATATATATATAATATATGTATATGTATAAATGATACATAATAACATGCGTATACCTTGGTGACAAAAGGAATTAATATAACATATATCAATTTACAAGCCTATTGGCAAGTTAAGTATAGACTTTAGTCTAGTCTGGGCAAGTCGTGTTTTTTTAACTAGAGTATCCAAATTCTACTCATTCCACCATTCCTTTGATTGGTCAGAACTACTTCTTGCTTCCAACAATCCCTCGCACTCAAGCCATTGAGTGCAGACAATGGCTACCCAGACCGCACAGTGCTTTGTCGGGTTGTCCCAATGACACTGGAAGTAGTCATTTCTCGGTGCCAGTAAAGACTCTTCATCAGGGCAGGCGAAATCCCTGATATTTAAGATGGTTCTAAATGGGTGGATTTCTCGTAGGTAGCGTGTCCTCTCCTCCCCTTTAGTGAGGATCGTCTGGTATGGTTTAGTGATCTGGCTGATCCATGATCCGAAGAAAGGTGCTGGATAAGCTCCTTGCTTCCACACAGAAGATATGAACTGATCATCCCAGCTAATCATTGCTATCTCCTTTGCTAAGTGCGCACCTTCAGTGACTAGACAAAATTGCACGTCAATAAAGGCCCATTTCTTGAATGGGAAGGGGAATGGCTTGAGGGGGGCTTCTTGTTGAAGACCTCTGAGAGACGCAGGACCTTATCGGAATAGGCTGAAGGGGGCGCTCCACTACTCCTATGCGGCGTGCAGAGACCTGCACCTTGCCCCTTCAGTTTAGGAAGTCTCCCGGGCAGTCATCCAGTGTGTCGCAGGGAGAGAACCTTTCACGGGGTTTCTCCTCGTCATATTTCCTCTTCAATGGCTGTGCTCGCCTTGCACTCCCTCCAGCACTGGATGAGCTGTTGGGGGGGGTGTATCTCTGGAGAGCTCTTGATGGGTGACCTCAGTGAGGATAGAACCAGTTACGGCCCGATTATGCTCCTGGGCCTCTGAAGTCTCCGCTGGAACATCTGGGCTTACACCTACGTGTGTTACCGCTCTCCTCAGCCAGCACACAGGTGCAAGGAGGAAGGTCCACAGTAGGCTTAAAAGACATTTAAAACTCTTCCCAAGCAGAATTGACGTAACTGTGAATTGGAGAGAGAGAGAGAGAGAGAGAGAGAGAGAGAGAGAGAGAGAGAGAGAGAGAGAGAGAGAGAGAGAGAGAGAAAACAAATATAGCAAGCCAAGAGAGAGAAAAAATTCATCACTCCCTTTCTCTCCTTTTTCCTCTTCAGACGAAAGATTTGCTTCATTTGCATGCATTTTTGTCTTTTATTATACATCAAAGGAGAGAGTAGTAGTAGTAGTAGTAGTAGTAGTGGCACATGATGCAAGAAAGCAAGTGTAGGAGCTTATGCAGCATCAGCCAAAAAAAAAAATCACACCATTCCCTCCAAATGCCTGTCCAGTTCCTCCTTAAATTTATTTAACCTATGAACTTCTACAACGACAGATGGAAGTTTGTTCCAGCAATTAACCACCCGCTGGCTAAAGGCAAATTTCCGCACATCTATTCTACATCTGTCCTTTCTTAATTTGAACTTATGTCCCCGTAGGTTGGTAATCTGAACAAGTGGAAGGATCCCATCAGAATTCAGCGTGCTCAACCCATTCAAGGCCTTATAGACCTCAATCAGATCACCGCGCAGGTGCCTAGTCTCCAGCCACTGCAATTTGCAGACCTTAAGCCTCTCTTGGTAAGAGAATCCCTTCATTCCCCTCACCAATCGTGTTGCTCTTCTCTGTACACGCTCAAGCAAATCTACATCCTTCCTAAAATGAGGCCTCCAGACCTGTACGCAGTACTCAAGGCGTGGCCTGACCATTGCCTTATACAGAGGGACAATCACCTCCTTTTCCCTGCTAGCAAAATTCCTATATATCATTGACAAAACCCCATGACCCGCCCTAGCAGCCTGTCTGCACTGCTCAGAAAACTTCATATCTGACTGCACAATTACTCCCAGGTCTTTTTCATTTTCTACCACCTTAAGTGTAGTACCACACAGTTGGTACGTTTCTCTGGGGTTATTTCTACCCATATGCAGTACTTTGCATTTGTCAAGGTTGAACTTCAGTTGCCACTTCTTAGCCCATCTGCCCAAATTATCTAGATCCTGTTGCAGTAGCACACTGCCATTACTGTCATTAACAACCCTGCCAACCTTTGTGTCATCTGCAAACTTCGACATTAAGCCTGATATACCTTCATCAATATCATTGATAAATACACAAAACAACAGTGGACCCAACACCGAACCCTGTGGGACTCTACTAATAACATTAGTCCACGAAGAGCAGCACCCATTGATTACCACCCTCTGTCTTCTCCCACTTAACCATCCTTTTATCCATTGTAGCAACTTACCCTTAATACCATTCTGCTCCAATTTGTACAGTAGTCTTCCATGCCCAACAGTGTCAAAAGCTTTCCTGAAATCCAAGTATATGATATCAAAATTATTTTTTGCATCCAGTTCCTTTGTGACCACATCATAATAACCAATCAAATTTGTCAGACAAGACTTTCCCTTAACAAACCCATGCTGTGTTTGAGTTATCGCTGCAGTCTTGTCTAGATGATCCTGCAATGCATCTTTAACCAGCGACTCCATTATTTTACCCGGAACAAAAGTTAAACTAACTGGTCTGTAATTATTCATATTACCTTTTGATCCACCTTTGTGAATTGGGGACACATTTGCACATCTCCAGTCCGTGGGAACCTCCCCTGAGTCCAAGGATGCTCTCATAATTATGGCTAAGGGTTTGCTTAGTTGCTTTGCCGCCTCCTTTAAAATAACTGGATAGATCCCATCCACCCCAGGTGCCTTTCTTATGTTTAACTTCAACAATTTCTCCTCCACTTTGCTCTCAGTTATTACAAAATCATTAAGCACACTGCTACAATTTGATAACCTTCTTCCATTTTCAAATTGTAATAATTCCTCACGTGTGAATGTAGATGCAAAATACTCATTCAGTTTGTTTGCTATCTGAGCAGGATCATCAACAGTCGAACCATCGATGTCAAGTGGTCCAATCATATTCATCCCCTTCCTTTTAGAGTTTATATAAGTAAAGAAATCCTTGCTGTTTTTCTTAGCATCTTTTGCCAAAGATTTCTCGTAATCCGCCTTCGCCTGCCGAACCTCCTTTGTGACCTGATTACAGACTAGCTTATATCTGCCACAGGCTTCTGCGTCACCTGATAATTTATATGCATCCCATGCATTTTTCTTCTCTGTCACGAGTCTCATTAGTTCATTTGATAATCTTAGAGGTATCTTAAGTCATCTGCACTCCTCATCTACACTCCCATTCACTCTTCCTGTTCTAACTCTCAATCAGAAATATCACTTTCTTGATTCCCTTTCATTCCTTTGCAAAAAAAAAATAAATCCTGACTTATTTGCGAAAGCATGCCATGCATGAAGAGACAACGAATATACCCAACAAAGCTATTGATAGGAGTATAATAGGCATTTTGATCCAGGAAGTCAGTCCTCCATCAATTAATTGATGAAACCACACTGTCCAAGGTGACTGTCCTAGTACGAATCTTGATATGTGAGAGACTTGTGAAAAGTTTGGGTGGTTTACTTGTAGCGCTGTGTCTTCTAAACAAAATTCTATGTCTTTACAAGCTGTAATAGTTCGGGCAACTAGATATAAGTGTTCATTGTGACATTTAATATCGGTCTTGAACTGGATGGTGTAAGTGGTTGTTTCTTGGGTTAGTTTTTTACAAAAGTCCTTTTTTACAAAAAGTACAATCGCTGTTCCTAGTTTTCACCGATATCCAAACACGAATATCACTTTGCGGTAAATTGCCAGCATCCCATTGAATCTGTGGGCGTTCTCCTGCAACCAATGGTTTTGTCTTCGGATTTTAAAACGCAATTGCCTCCACGGACTAACAGGTATTTTTTTTTTTTTTTTTTTTTTGTTAGCGCATCGGCTTCTTTGGCCATATTGCACCTCCCAAAGTTCTTTCATTTTCTACTCTGATCCAAGCCCGAAGCGGCATTCGAACCGACGAACATTAGGTTGCCAGGCAGGCACTTCGCCCACCTGGCTAGCTCGGTCGGCAACCCATTGGGAGAATAATTGCAAAATACGTACCTGAATTATTAGATACTGTGAATTATTTTATTGATAACTTGCCCTTTTCGTTCAAACACAGTTGATTGTTGCAAACGATCGTTTTCCTTGTTTTGTTTTTACAAAAGAAGTCCGTGCATTCCCCGTCATAATTAAACTTTGCACATTACAGCAATGAGTCATTTCCTGAAGGAAGGCCAGTCCTGGAGTCGACATCCCTTTTGGACTGCTCTGAAGATTTCTATACAGTTACAGAGGTCACACCCTGTTTGTGTGAAGTGAATAGGATCACATGCTTTTATATCCAAGACATAGCTGTATACGATTTCTGATTGATGGAAATGTAGACTTTACGGAACAATTCATTTTTGATATATTATTTGAATATAATGGATATTTTCCAATTTAAAAACACTAGGAGGAAAAATGTTGCATTTATTTTCATTACTCGTATTGTAGTAGTGGTATGTGTTGCAAGAAAGCAAGTGTATGAGCTTATGCAGCATCAGCCAAAAAAAAAAAAAATTAAAAAATTACAAAACAATCCCGTATAAATATTCATATTCGTCTAGTCCCTCCTTAAATTAATTTAACCTATCAATTTCCACAACGTTTGTTCCAGCAGTTATCACCCCGCTGTCTAAAGGCAAATTTCCGCACATCTATTCTACATCTGTCCTTCCTCAATTTCAATTTATGCCCCCTTATGTTCGTAATCTGAACAAGTGGAAGAATCCTAACAGAATTCAGCGTGCTCAACCCATTCAAGGCATTATACACCTCAGTCAGATCCCCTTGCAGGTGCCTAGTCTCCAGCTGCTGCAATTTGCAGAACTTAAGCCTCTCCTGGTAACAGGATCCCTTCATTCCCCCTCACCAATCTTGTTGCCCTTCTCTGTACACGATCAAGCAAATCTACATCTTTCCTAAAATGAGGCCTCCAGACCTGCATACAGTACTCAAGGCGTGGACTGACCAATGCCTTTTACAGAGGGAAAAATCACCTCCTTTTCCCTACTAGCAAAATTCCTGTATATCATTGACAACACCCCATAACATGCCCTGGCAGCCTGTCTGCATTGCTCAGAAAACTTCATATTTGACTGCACAATTACTCCCAAGTCTTTTTCATTTTCTACCACCTTAAGTGTAGTACCACACAGTTGGTATGTTTCTCTGGGGTTACTTCTATCCATATGCAGTACTTTTCGTTTTTGAATGTTAAACTTCAGTTGCCACTTCTCAGCCCATCTGCCCAGATATTGTAGATCCTGCTGCAGTAGCACACTGCCATTACTGTCATTAACAAACTGCCTATCTTTGTATCATCTGCAAACTTCGACACTAAGCCTGATATACCTTCATCAATATCATTGATAAATATATAAAACACAAGTGGACCAAACACCGAACCCTGTGGGACTCCACTAATAATATTAGTCCAAGAAGAGCAGCACCCATTGATTACCACCTTCTGTCTTCTCCCACTCAACCATCCTTTTATCCATTGTAGCAACTTATCCTAAATACCATTCTGCTCCAATTTGTACAGTAGTCTTGCATGCGCAACAGTGTCAAAAGCTTTCCTGAAATCCAAGTATATGATATCAAAATTATTTTTTGCATTCAGTACCTTTGTAACCACATCATAATAACAAATGAAATTTGTCAGACATGACTTTCCCTTAACAAACCCATGCTGTGTCTGAATTATTGCTGCAGTCTTGTCTAGATTATCCTGCAATGCATCTTTAACCAGTGACTCCATTATTTTACACCAGAAAGAAGTTAAACTAACTGTTCTGTAATTACTCGTGTCACCCTTCGATCCCCCCTTTGTGAATTGGGAACACATTTGCACATCTCCAGTCGATTGGGACCTCTCCTGAGTCCAAGGATGCTCTCGTAATTATGGCTAAGGGTTTGCTTACTTCCTTTAATATAACTGGATAGATCCCATCCACCCAGGTGCCTTTCTTATGTTTAACTTCAACAATTTCTCCTCCACTTTGTTCTCAGTTATTACAAAATCATTAAGCACCCTGTTACAATTTGATAATCTTGTAGCATTTTCAAACCTTAATAACTCCTTATTAAGGAGTTATTAAGGTTTGAAACACAACTCTCTTTTTTTTGACAACTCCATAATAACTCCTTATTAAGGAGATTAAGGAGTTATTAAAGAGTTGTGAATGTAGATGCAAAATACTCATTCAGTTTGTTTGCTATATGAGCAGGAACATCATCATCAGTCGAACCATCACTATCAAGTGGACCAATCAGATTCATCCCCTTCCTTTTAGAGTTTATATAAATAAAGAAATCCTTTGCCAAAGATTTCTCGTAATCTGCCGTCGCCTGCCTAACCTACTATACCTGATATACCTTCTGCTTCAATTTGTACTACTGTACAAATTGGAGCAGAATGGTATTAAGGGTAAATTTCTACAATGGATAAAAGGATGGGTGAGTGGGAGAAAACAGAAAATGGTAATCAATGGGTGCTGCTCTTCGTGGACTAATGATATTAGTGGAGTCCCACGGAGTTCGGTGTTGGGTCCACTGTTGTTTTGTATATTTATCAATGATATTGAGAAGCTATATTAGGCTTAGTATCGAAGTTTGCAGATGATACAAAAGTTGGCAGGATTTTTAATGACAGTACTGGCAGTGTGTTACTGCAACAGGATCTAGAAAATTGGCAGATGGGCTGAGAAGTGGCAACTGAAGTTTAACATTAAAAAATGCAAAATACTGCATATGGGTAGAAGTAACCCCAGAGAAACGTACCAACTGTGTGGTACTACACTTAAGGTGGTAGTAAATGAAAAGCCCTGGGAGTAATTGTGCAGTTAGATATGAAGTTTTCTGAGCAATGCAGACAGGGTACCAGGGCAGGTTATGGGGTATTGTCAATGATAAACAGGAATTTTGTTAGCAGGGAAAAGGAGGAGATTGTCCCTCTGTATAAGGGAATGGTCAGGCCACGCCTTGAGTACTGCATACAGGTCTGGAGGCCTCATTTTAGGAAGGAAGGATGTAGATTTGCTTGAGCGTGTACAGAGAAGGGCAATAAGATTGTTAGGGGAATGAAGGGATCCTCTTACCAGGAGAGGCTTAAGTTCTGCAAATTGCAGCAGCTGGAGACTAGGCATCTGCGAAGTGATCTGATTGAGGTGTATAAGGCTTTGAATGGGTTGAGCATGCTGAATTCTGATGGGATTCTTCCACTTGTTCAGGTTATGAACCTGAGGGTCCATAAATGGAAAATGAGAAAGGACAGATGTAGAATAGAAGTGCGGAAATTTGCCTTTAGACAGCGGGTGGTTAATTGCTGGAACAAACTTCCATCTGTCGTTATGGAAGTTGAGAGGTTAAATAAATTTAAGGAGGAACTGGACAAATATTTAGAGGGGATTTTTGGCTGATGTTGCATAAGTTCATACGTTGCTTTCTTGCATCACATGTCACTACTACTATTACTACTACTACCACTACCACCTCCTTTGTGACTTGATTACAGACTAGCTTATATATATCATAGGCTTTTGTGTCGCGTGATAATTTATATGCATCCCATGCATTTTCTTTTTCTGTCACGAGTCTCATTAGTTCATTTAACGACCATTAAGCCTAATCCTTGAACAATGTTTCTTCATAGGTATGAAAATTTGAGTAGCTTCCACTATTAATTCCTTGAATGCTTACCACTTAGAATTTGCTGTTGGTAACATCATCATTTAGTCCCATTCTACAGAATTTAAAAACTGTCTGAGAGCACTGTAGTCACCTTTACAGAAGCAAAAACCACTTCCTTTACCCCTGATGGTAATTATATCTTTAAGTAAATCCTACATCAGTACACTGTGATCACTGCCACCTAATCGTTCCTTTATCTTAAAATTCTTAATACACGAATGATCACTGCTGATAACCAGATCAAAAGTATTACCCTCTCTGATTGCCTCTCGAACATGCTGCTGCAGAACACAATCATCCAATAAATCCACAAAAGTCTTACTAGTGTGCGAGTGACCAACCCACAAGTTCCAGTCTATATCTGGGTAGTTAAAGTCCCCCATTATAAGACATTCTAATTTACTAGCCCACTCTATTTTTCTGTACAATTTTACATTGTACTCATTCGAGTTATTAGGCCTATAACACACTCCTACTCTTATTTTTGCTTTGGCAGTGCTTATATCACACCAAACTGACTCAACAGTGTACTGTTCATCTATATCAACTGGATGCACTTCTTTTGATTTTAAGTTTTTCTTAATTAACAGCATAACACCTCTTCGCTTCCTATCCTTTCTGTACACATTGTACTCCCCAAATTCCAGTTCTACATTCCTTATTTCTGTGTGACACCACGTCTCTGCTATCCCAACAATATCCGCCTTTGATGTCTTGACCAACACTTCAAATTCATCAAATTTATTTACTATAATTCTAGCAATGGTATACATGTTCCTATTCTTATTATAGAGCATTACCCAGCAAGTAAGCACACGATAACTGAAAGACTTGTGGAACACTGGTGCTATGTATCGTAGCTTCAAAGAGGGAATGAATCCCCAAACCTTTGTCTCTATTGATGTTCTCTGTCGAACTAATCTGCAAACTCTCGAGCCACTTGCGGTTCCAGAACCTATGCGCCCGATCAGTGATGATAGCCTCATCTGGAGATCTGGTGTTGCGGTTCCAGAACCTATGCGCCCGATCAGTGATGATAGCTTCATCTGGAGATCACCAGATCTCCAGATGAAGCAACACCAGATCTCCCCGGATGAAGCTATCATCACTGATCGGGCGCATAGTTTCTGGAACCGCAAGTGGCTCGAGAGTTTGCAGATTAGTTCGACAGAGAACATCAATAGAGGCAAAGGTTTGCGGATTCTTCCCCTCTTTGAGGCTACGATCCTCAGAAAGGATGAACGATTTCATATGACGCGCTCCCGAGCCGCTTCCGGTACACAGGAGAATAGAACATGTGGTGATGAAACACCTGATTTAGACCGTGAACTTGCTGGTACTTAAGATGCACTGCAGTACAAGGAAGTTACCGCTGAAGAAGAACGCAGGAGCCTTCGAAAGCTGGGTCGGTTTTATCGCTCTTAACCCAGTATTTTAATGTATTTTATTTATTCAATGTATATATATATATATATATATATTTTATGTATTTTATCCTTTTTAGTTGTAAAGTTATTTTAGTTGTAAATATATAGAAGTAACCACATAGTTTTTTAAAATTCCAGTTTCCGTGTCTTATTTTAATTCGTGGTTGGTGAGAAACATTTAAAATCACAATATGAATTCACTCAACCCAAGTGGCCTGTTTGAAGTAAAACTGTAACTATTCCAGTGTCCATCCCCTTGATGTCTCTCCCAAATAAGAATCAGAATAGGCAGTCAGACATAGAGCATCTCACACGGTGGAACAACGCTCCTGCAAATGAAGCAACCGCTATTACTTCCCGGGGAAATGGAATAGTAATCTTTGCTACCAAAGAAAACACCCATTTAGAGCAGTACCTTACAGCGATCGCGGAGAAAGTACCACCAAAAAATATTACTCACGCATACCGTGTGGCGGGAACTGTGCACCCCTCATACGTGCAAACTATCCTGTAAAACGAATGGACATCGGTCTTCATCACCTGGAAGCGGCACCAATTGCCTTAGCACTGACGAAAGTTCAAACGTCCCACCTGATATTCCTCATCAATTACTCAGAGGAATTTTATTTAAATATGGATCCGTAACCGGGAAAATATGCACACTATCTACAGCAACTATGAAACCAGAATTTTCGCATATAAAAAGCTTTCGAAGGCAAGCACTTAATGCACTTCGCCAACAACGCAGCAGACAACATCCCTAAACTCATCAACGCCGATTTAAACGGAATCATTTACACGTTTTATATCTCCATTTCCTCATAATGTTTCTTCTGCCATGAAGAGGGCCACATCAGGAAAAATTGCCCGTATATCTCCAGCACTTCTGAAAGCAATAACGAAATTCAGGCATCACTAACCAGGGCCAGGCCAGATGCACAGAGCGAGCTGACTCTTGGAGGAAATGGGAATACTGAAGAAACGATCAAACAGTGTGAGATGCTTTGCACACCAAACTCATCAAAAAAAAGAAAATTCAACAACCACAGAAGACCAGGATGCTTTCTCTTCAGAATTCCCACCAACAGAAACAAGAGTTTTTTCTCGGAACCAATCCCCAAGGCAGTCAATATCCAAACTAACAAAACACCAAAATATAACGCACACACTGGTAGGAAGAGACAACCGCTAACAAAAACAACAGGATCAACGAAAAGAAATACAGAACACCGGAGAAGTCAAACAGTCAGATCCCAAATAAGCCCTTCATGCCATCAAGTATGGAAATAAATAAGCAGGTAGAAACCACACACGACTCACATGAAGAAGAACTTGAATTTCTGGAGGCAGAAGAAGAGAACAACCATGATTCCCATTACTCAGATGCTTCAGAGGATGAGGACAGGGAAAGCAACTTTCCCTTCACTAAAGGCCCTTTAACTGTGGAAAAACTATGCTCCTTTCTATGGGAAGTCTGCGGCACTCCACAGAAGCTGGTGACAGCTCTGGAGTTCACAACTAACATACCAGAGCTCATCTCACAACTTAAAGATCTGCGATCTAAACAAAAAGGAAAAAAGGACAGGGCAGACGTGAATAGATCTAAGCGTCTGTACTACTTGATTAACGGGCTGGAACAACAATATCATCAATCAGGATGCTAACTGCTCTCAAAATTTGCAAAACGTTTACCATTATTCCTGTAGATAACGAGGACGTTTAGTATGTTGTTACTTAATGCAAGAGGATGCTCCTCTGCATTGTGCATTAAATCGGCCCATGACCAGGTCGAACGACATCATGCCGACCTACTCCTCCTGCAAGAAACAAATATTAAAGCAACATAGGCCATCTTTGAAATGGGCAGACTGGCCATATGTATTCCATCATTCTCCAACCCAACAACATCATGGAGCAGGAGTGAGTATCGACATTCATCGTAAGTCTGCCTGTAAACTCAATGTGATAGCAGAGATCGCTGGCAATGCAATTTATGCCACCCTGGATACACCCCAAAGGAAACCCTGCATATCTTTAACATCTATATGCCACAGCAGGACAAACATGCTATTCAAATAACCAACTTCATACACAGCCATATCTCTGCAATAGATCAGGAACACATAATTCTTTCCGGCGATTTCAACTGCACTCTTGACCCAGAAATGGACAGAGCACGATGCACTGAGTAAACAACGATGAACTGGTCAATGCATTTAGACAGCAGCACCCAGAAGAAAGTCGTACACCTGGAGATCAGCAAACAGGGCATCAGGAAGACTCCATTACCAAGCCCGATTGGACAGATACTGCATCCCAAAACACACCATCCCTCTGGTCAGAAGCATCACACATATCCCATCTTTAATCTCAGATCACTCTTTTGTCAAACTGCAACTCTCCTTCTCACCCAATTACTTCAAAAGTGGAGGTGCTTATTGGACGTTCAACAACATTCTCTGCCTTCTTCAAGACAGAGAATATATCTTTAAACTACAAGACCTGATACCCAACATGCCCAATGCAAAGACAGATTGGAATCTATGAACACATGGTGGCCTAGATTTAAAAGTCACCTGAGATCTTTTTCACAAATCTACAGCCATCAGAAAAGCCATCACAAATCTACAGCCATCAGATTTGGTGTTGCCCTCTGACCTATGGCATGCCAAAGTAAGACTTTCTTACGCAAATTTGGAAAATTATTCAGAGCAGATGTGTGCACGCCTTCGGAGAACTTATGAGATTGTCTCTCATCATTTGGAAGAAGCAGTGCAAAAGCAAGAACAATGTAGCGCATTAATAGCTGTAGACAAGAATATCCGTGTAGGGAGCCTCGTTTATCTTTTTACTTCTAAGATAAAAGTAGGTACTACAAAGAAACTGGCTCATTTGAGTACAGGTCCTTATCGAGTGATCAGTCAGACTTCACTGGTTAACTATGAAATACAGAATCTGCATAACCCAAAAGACAGGCAGATTGTGCATATAGATCGATTGACGAAGGTAGTTGATCGGAAAATTTTTCCCGAACTTAGAATAGAGGAATCGGAAGATATTGAACTTCCAGATCAAACGGGTACAAAGACAGTGCCAAAAGAAACCTAGATCTTTGATGATCCCATAGGGGAAGAGTGTGATTGGATCCCACCAATAGACCCCCAGACCAGCGATAACCCAGCCAACTAGAACTGCAACTATTCCACTGTCCATTCCTTTGATGTCCTCCCAAATAAGAATCAGAGATAGAGCAGTCTGTGAAGTCAGACGAAACCGCCCCTATGCCCACACAGTCGCATGGTTATAGTTTGCGCAGTCGCAGTCGTGTGACTCATACCCCGCATGGGGTAACTATTACTTCCTCATCACAAAATGAAGTTATAGTACCCGAGACAGCATCCGTTAGAAGAGAGGAAACAGAACAGAGTAGACCAGTGAAACAGATATGGTTTTTTTTTTTTTTTTGGTAGTTGTTGGCGCATAGACTTCTGTGGCCATAATGCACCTCCCAAGGTTTTTGCAGTACTTTGATCCAAGCCCGAGGCGGGAATCGAACCCGCGACCTTTGGGTTGCCAGGCAGGCACTTTGCCTACCCGGCTAGCCCGGTCGGCGAAACAGATATGGAGAGAGATGATTCTCCAGATCATAATGTTGAAGAACAAGGAAACGCAGATCAAGTAGAATAGCCGAGTGGAGTAGAGAGAACAATACAGTGGATGTTAGGTCCATTCGCCTCGAGATTAGATCCACAAAACAATGACAAATGTTTTAATTTATCAGGTTTACTTCGAGATGCTTGGAGGTGATGTATTTAAGATCAAAACTCTGAAGAATGAGAGAGCTTTATGAGGAGGAGGCTCGCTATTGTGTTTCTTTTGTTTTAAGAAAAAAAAGAGATGTATATAAGAGTCACAGTTTATTTTTCTATTTTTATAGATTGACTATTGTGTTCTGAAACAAGTATGAAGTTCAGCCTGAGATGAATGCAAGAGAATGGTTTTTTTTTCTTATTGGGAATATTTGTTGTATCTTCATGCATTGCATGATTCTGAAAATAAATTTAGTGATTCATAATTGAAAAGGAAAAGGAAAGGGATCAAGAAAGTTATATTTGAGATAGAGAGAGACCAAGAAGAGTAAGCGAGAAATGTAAATGAGATAAGATACCCCTCTCCTTTGGTTTAAAAAAAAAAGAGAAAAGCGTTCAAATGAAGTAAATCTTTCATCTGAAAGGGAAGAATGAAGAGAGAAAGAAAGATTAAATGGATGGAATTATTTTCTTGTCTTACTATCCTTCTCTTCCTATTCATAGCTACACCAACTATGCTTCCTGAACATCTGGAGAATTACGAGCAAGCTTTGGTCCTTCCTCCTCACTCATTTACATTGGTGGTGGGTAGTAATGGCCAACGAAGACTTCGACAAAGGCGAAGTCCTGTAGAATTAATATGTCAGCATTTTCCTCTTCGGCCCTGATTCTAATCTGGGCACTTACTGCACGTGCTCCCTGGGCGTTTAGTTGGATAAACTTTATGATATTGCTGTTGAATGATTTAGGGCGTGCTGCCATAATCAGCCTTTATTTGTTGGTTCCTCTTAGCTTTTAGATAAACAGGGCACTTACTGTCCCTGAGAGAATGTGCTGCATCGAGCTTTGCTGCTTTGCAGTTTGCACAAACTGCATCTGTGGATCTGTTTGGGCAAGAATTATAGTCATGGCCTTTTTGGGCACAGTGCCCACAGGTAGACACGGTTTGCTTGCATGTGTGGGTGGTGTGCCCAAAATGGCAGCATCGGAAGCACTTTGGACCAGGCACGTGCTCCTTGAAGCGGTGACTGCTCCAACCCATAAAGACTCTGTCCTGTAGTTTGAGGATGTTCCATGCCTGTGGAGAAAGCTCCACCACCCAATTATATAGCTGGGGAGACTTGGAGCTAGTGTGATATTTTGGTTTGATGTGTTCCTTGGCATTACTTATGTCAGTTAATTCTTGGAAGTTTCTGTTGAAGAGTTCATCTGTGATGTTCTCTGGAGTGATATCCTTGCCCACATCAAATATACGTATGGATGGGCCTCTCTTTTTAGGGATTTCTGCTGTAAGACCTAGGGTACTGACTGTTGGATTGGTGATGATAGAGTGAGCCTCTTGCTTGGTTGTTGTTTCAATGATTACTCCAACATTTCTTGTTTTTCGGATGGACTTTATTCTTGTGGTTTTAAAGTCCTTGGCCAGTTTCTGGACAACGGTAGTTTTTACTGCTTCGCTACTGTCTATAGTCGAGTTTTCCACTGGCTTTATTATGACCAGATGTGGCGTGTTGAGTAGTGTTTTCTTCTTTGTTGATGGTAGTTTGATGCTTGCGGTTGTATCTGGAGTTGTCCTCAGCGCTTGGGCGTAGGATAGGGGGGCGCTGTGGCATTTGTTTCCCCCTTCCTTCAAGGTAAGCTTCTAGCTTAGCCTTCGGTCTCTCATGTTCTACATAAAGATTTACCAGAACATGCTCCATTCGTGACCATACTTCTATGATTTCTCCTCTGACAATGGTAGTGATTTGATTGCTCTGTTCTGCCATTATTGCCTTCAGGTTTAGGCGCAGTGAATGAATTTGTTCTGTTATAGATCCATCTAGTGACTGTACGGTGTTAGCATCTGTATTCAGTGATGTAGAGTCTTTGGGGTCGTCATTCTGCTCTGGCAGCATGTTAGCTTCTGTGGCAGCCCTTGGGGCAGGTTTGCACTGGCATCGGGCACAAACGTAATGCTCTTTAGCTACCTTTGTCATTTTAGAAATTAGTGACCATCCTGGGCAATTTCCACATAGGGATCGGCTGCAGTCGCCATTGCAGATTATTACGCGTTTTATCTTCTTCAGGCAGGCCTGACAGGTGTGTAAAAAATCTTCTGACGACACATTGTTCATAGAGTGGTCCGACCAATGAGAGGTGTTGCTGATGGTCACGTGACCAAAACAACGGAAACGATGCCCTTTGATTTGATTGGGGAAGAAGTTATGGCCGCCGCCGATGTACGTAATTATTTCAACGAAATCTTCATGAGTATCTATTTCATTGATGACAAATACAATCTTTCTAAAAATTAAATATAACTAAACCGTAATGAAGCAGCTTCAATCCTGCATAATGTCAAACATCTAAATAGACAATAAAGTTACAAACTCCATAAAAAAAAAAAATAATAACCCTATGTTGAATAACGGCCGGACCTATATAGCGTCGCCATGCTGTGGGCAGTTGTACATAGTAATCACACGCTACAAGTCAAAATGTTGAAATAGTCATAACTTCTCATTACCTTTGCCGATCTTGACTCTGAGACCATCTACTGATAGATCTTGACGAATAGTATTTTCTGAACACAAAATAAGTCCACTTTAATCACTTTGAATAACTAATTAACTAATTAATCCGAGAAGCATAAAAGAACTGCGCGTCTGGCCAGATTTAGTCAGCGACCTCTACCCTCATGTTTGCCTAGTGCGGGTTATGTTTGTCATCTGGTCGCTTAGCCTAGGGTCTGTGGTGTTCCACAGACCCTAGGCTAAGCGACCAGATGACCAGGTTGGTGTGTTTTTTAAAGTGGTGCCAATTTATCATTTTGGATTAAATTCAAGTCGAAGTGGATCTATTTGGTACGGTGAGTCGACTGATGTTTATTTTATGCCTAACTTCTAAGGCGTTCTCCAGTTATGAACGACTTTAAATCTTCACCCTTATCGTTCATTCACGGTTCACGGTTCGTTCATAATGGCTACGCCCTATAGGTCCGGCCGTTGTTTTTAACTATCATTCTTTGCCATAGTTTTTAGACCACTTATCTTTTAGAGAGTTATGGATACCCTAATTAATTCCTTATCAGCTGATACTGATTTTAGCGAAATTGTGTTGATTGCTGTGATTTGAGGAATATATTGTTTTGGCGCGAATAATTTCGTCCTTTCTTCTTCGGCCACTTTGTTTGAAATAACAAATCACGAGACCTCCAGGGCAATCGGCTATTGGTTCTCCTGAAGCCAGGAACTTAAGTTAGAACTTTTAATTAGGAACATTTATTTATTAATTATGATGTCAGTAGTAATTAATACTGATTGTCCATTTAGTTAATTAATATGTGGTTATTCATTTTGGAACATACTATTTACATAGCTTTTGAAGGGGACTCTCTTTTATTGTGTATTGATACATCTGACTACTGATCCTCGGGTGACGTCAGCAATCCTCTGTCGCCCAAGAATACAATATGCAAATTTTTTCCCATCTCTCTCAGCGCCCCTACCGGCAAGAGTTGGAAACTCTTCTTTTCAGTTAATTATTTAAATTGTTCACTAGCCATTTCTGGATTTTTGACTAAAATTCAGTAGAACCATTCACCCCCTGAACTGAAATATTTCATCCCAGCAGAGCAAGATGGTTGAAAATAATGAAAATACTGAAAGTTCACAGGATGAGGTTAGCACGTCTCAGAGAGACGAATCGGAGACTTCTAATTCACTGCTTCTTAGAGTATCTGGCAAATCCTCCTCCAAGAGAAAGAAGTCCAAGGGAAGGTCCAGAGCTTGTCCTCTGCACTCCTCTTGTTCTCCACTTCCTGCACAGATGAATATTTGTATATCACCTTTCATAGACCATAATTACTCAGCTTCCACTTTGGACCAAAGAATCTCTACACCAATAGCTGCCTCCAACCTCGAATCAATGGCAAACTCCACCTCAACCGCAGCCTTACCTGTAGCTCCAAACACTCCTGTAGCTGCTGCTTCTGAGACGCAAAACTCCTCAGGTGCTCACCAAACTCCATCAGCTCTGCCACTTCAAACTGCCCCAGCAGATTTCTTGGCTACAAAACTACCGTCTGCTCTGGACCAAGTGGTCTCATCTGGGATCCCACCATCCAGTATGCTTACCATTCCTGCACCATCTGTTCTGGCTGGCCTCTTTAATGAGGGAGACACCACCTCCTTCCATCAGATCATCTCAGTCTTGCACAGGAACTTGGTGGCACTCCTCAACCAAGACTCCATAAGATTCACCAAAGCCACTGGAAACTATGTCCAGGAGCTTTGGACAAGCCTAGAAACAATCACAATAGCTCTTCTAATCGAGAATGAGAAGCTAAAAGCTGTCAACGAAGAAATCAAGACAAGGTCTACAATATTGGAAAAGGCCTTAGACATTTGCGCTAAGCTTCCGCAGTCTTCACCCGAGCGGGAACTGGGCCTAACCACAGAACCTGAATCATCTACAGTGCCCTCTTATGCCGGTGCTGTACTTAAGAACCTTCAAACCTCTAAACTGGGTGCCTCCATCCAAGGGCATCCAACACAGACCAGTCAACAAAACCCCCAGCATATAAGAAATAGAACCCTGATAAAACATAAGAATATGGTCGTTATCAGACCCATTAACTCCAAAGAATCACATACAAGTGAACAAATCAAGACCAAAATAATGACAGAATTGAAAGATGATCTCAAAACTACGAAAATAAAAGCAATAAGAAAAACTAGAAATACAGGCATAGTGACCGAAACGGAAAATAAAAAATAAGCTAACAAAATTATGACCAATGCAAAAATAATGACAATGGGTCTAAAGGCAGAGGCGCCAAAAAGTTGGGGCCCTCTATCATCATTTTTGACCTCAGTGACAACCTGACCCCGCAGCAACTCACTGAGGAACTATACTGTAGAAACTTGCAGGAGTACTTCCCAGACTTAGAGGCAGATGCCTTAATCACACCTAAATACTCAAAAAAAGTCAAAGGAGGAGGAGGCAAAAACTGGATTGTTCAAATCAACCCAATCGCCTGGAAGGTCCTTAACAATCAAGCAAGGGTCTACATAAACTGGGGCAGCCACCGCTTTCGCGAACATGTGGCTGTGCCTAAATGCTTCAAGTGTTGTAGGTTCGGCCACACCTCACACACTTGTATCCAGACAGTGCCAACGTGCGGCCATTGTGCTGAAAAAGGCCACGAATTTAGCAGCTGTCCTAACAAAGCCAAAGATCCTATTTGTGTGAACTGTAAAAGTTTCAAAATCGACTCAGCACATTCCATCAGAGAGAGAATATGTCCAACATATATAAAAGCCAAGGGTCAGCACCAACAACGGATCGATTATGGGGAGACACCTTAAAAAATTTAACTTCGAAGAGGTAAAAATAATGCAAATTAACGCGCAGCGGCCCGGGCTGTGGTCGGCCAAATCAGAATTCGGCAGAAGAGGACAACACGGATGTAATTATCCTGCAAAAGCCGTACACCCATAAGAACCAGGTCAGAGGCTATCCCTTGACCTACAAAGTCATCCAGGTGGAAGGGGAAACCCCCTGGGCAGCAATAGCTGTAAGAAACCCTGACATCACAGCCACAAAGATAACACAACTTTGCACAGCCTGGGCCGTATGTGCCCACATTATTACAGCGCTTGGAAACTTTTATGTCGTTGCCCTATACTGCCGTCCAGGAGAAGATATTATCATGGCTATAAGATACCTTCAAAGTGTACTAAATACTCTTCCTGGAGGAAGAATTATCGTTGGGGCAGATGTAAACTGCAGGTCTCCCGCGTGGTACAGCACAACACCAGACCGTCGAGGAGCAACAAACGGCCAAAGACTGGAGAACTACCTGGGTAACTCCCCTTTCGGAATCCTCAATCAGCCAAACAACCTCCCCACTTTCAGCAGCACCCTTTGGGAAGCCACCATTGACATTTCTCTTGCTACAAGAAACACAGCCAGCTATATCTCCGACTGGAAGGTCCAAGATGATTGGACGACCTCGGACCACTGAGCCATTACATTCAGGAACACAAAAAACTGTAATAGACAACCAATTTCCAGAATAATGCAACATAGATATGCAATAGAAAAAACAAACTGGGACACGTTCAGGGTTGCCCTGCTGGAAATGGTGGGAAAACAGCAGCAGAAACTCAGGCAAACTCAAAATCCAAACCTTCTTCAAAAAGAGATTACCACCCTATTAACACAAGTCTGCAATGCCACAATTAAAAGGAAAAAACCTTCTCCAGGAGCGGTGCCCTGGTGGAATGAGGAGCTTCGAAGGATGAGAAAGGAGGTACAAGCCAAACGAAAAGCGTTCCAAAGGGCGAGAAGATCTTGGCCTGATGTGGAGGTTGAAGAACTTAAACAAGTATATCGAACAGCAAGAAACGTGTATACGGAAAGAATAAAGAAATCAAAGCAGCAATCCTGGGAGTAACTTGTCTCTTACACGGGAAATTCTGACCCCTGGGGGTGGTGTACAAAATCACCACAACCAAACTCCCCAGGGGGAAGTGAACACCGCTACAGAAACCCCGCAGGGAAACCTAACCACCACCTGGAGGGACTCAGTCTCAAACATCTTAAACAACGTTTTTCCTCCAAACATTAATCCAACAACAACTGAGCAGCATGAGATCTGCAGAGAAAATGAAACCTATTGGACTGGACAAATTGAACTGCAGTTCACACAGGAAGAACTCCTAGCCGCAGCAGCTCTTATCAAAGGGAAAAAATGTTCAGGGCCTGACTTGTTCGAGCCTGAGATTGTGAAGAAGGTTGTGGAGCTTTCCCCGGAGCTATTGCTGCACCTATTCAATCTCTGCCTACACACTAGTACCTTCCCTGATGACTGGAAAGTTGCAAATATGAAACTTATCCTTAAAAATCCGACAAAACCACCACATCTACCAAGTTCGTACAGGCCCATAGCCCTATTGTCCGTATGCAGCAAGCTCCTAGAGCGTCTTCTACATGTACGGATCCAAAGCCACTATGAGAAAGCAAACATAATATCTCCAAACCAATATGGTTTCAGACCAGGGCGTTCCACGGTTGATGCTCTACAGGCACTGCTCACTGAGGCCCGCCAAGCAGACAGTAAATATTTCCTGATGATTACAATTGATTTCGCGGGAGCGTTCGACACCCTTTGGTGGCCGAGCGTCCTCCGCAGACTCAGGCAAGCAAATGTACCGGACAATTTGTTCAATATCATGAAAAGCTACCTCTCAAATAGGGTAATCACAATAAATGCACCTTATCAGAAACTCACAAGACGGATACACCGTGGCTGCCCCCAGGGCTCGGTCCTGGGGCCGACCTTATGGAACATGGTGATGGACGAATTTCTATGCCTTGACCTCGGGGAGGTTCGTTCACAAGCCTTTGCTGATGACCTCATCCTGATGGTGACTGCAAATTCCAGGGCCCAGCTTGAGACCTTGGCAAACCATGCACTCCAAATCCTCCAGTACTGGGCAAAAACACACTGCTTGACCATATCACCATCAAAAACAAACTCTCTGCTTCTTAAAGGAACTCGGTATTACAAAACCACCACAGATTAAAATTGGAAACAAGACCATAAAGTTGTCAGAGCAACTGAAATATCTTGGCATAGTACTAGATAGAAAACTCTCCTTCCAAGCTCATCTCAAATACATCAGAACCAAAGTGAGAAACTATACTGCCATGGTTGCTAGGATATCCCGTCGGGACTGGGGTCTCAGCAAGCGAACCCTCTCATTGTATTACAAGGCTACGACTGCAGTAAACAGACGAATCCTGGATTCCACTCAACGCACGGTCCTGCTCTCCATCTCTCGTGCCTGCTGCACTGTGAGTACTCATGCCCTCCAGGTTCTGGTGGGGGCCCTCCCCCTCGACCTGTAGGTGGTGAGAAATGGAATGTTGTATCATCTGTCTAAGGGCGTGTCTCAGACCTGCTTGGGATTCGAACTGAATCTTACCAACAACCAAAAATTGGAGAAGAGGAGACTTCAAGCACACATGCAGTGGGTGTGGCAGGACCGCTGGACAAATTCAACCAAGGGGGAAATCACCAGGAGATTCATCCCAGATGTTAGCAGAATCTATCCAAAATCCCCATTATGGTTTTCTCCAGGCCTGAATGAGACGTATTTGCTTACTGGCCATGGTTCAATAAAGGCAAAACTGACAACCTTTGGCCTAGAAGAGGACCCAACATGTGCCTGTGGAGGAATTGAGGACTGGGATCACCTCATGCATGAGTGCCCCCTCTACAATGACCTCCGCTGCCAGCTTATCACAAAGCTGACTTATCCACCAAAAGGCAAAGAAAACCACTTACTAGATACTAAGGAAGAGTATCAAGCTCTCACCATCTATGCACAGCAGCTTTTCTTGAGGAGAAGACAACTAATTGCAGCAACATGATAACCCTCTACTAAATGAACCCAGGGACTCTGATGGTACTGGAACCAGGCAGCTAAACTTGACCAGCATCACCATCATTGGTGTGAACTACTATACATTCTCCAAAATGTCACCCACCAAAGATAACTACCAAATAACTACCTTTGAATAGAGACAACCCACAAATTAAGACAATCTAAGAAAGACAAAAGGTTCTTATACTTCTGGACTTGTCTCTCATGGATGTGACCAATAAGACAATCTCCTAGATAAAGACTGACAACGCCACCGGCATGCCATTAGATGTCAACTTCTTTTCTTGGCCAACTAGCATTCCGAACGATGTACCCTAACTTGGTTCACTTTAATACCCCCTCCCCTGGTAGGGAGAGGGAGAGGGAGAAGACGGGTTTCTGTCTCCTCCCCCTCCCTGCTACCCCCTTTTTTTCTCCTGGTGGGGCCAGTCCCCACTGACCTTTCTCGGGTAAGGCAACCCCATATTTCTATCTGTCCCCCCCCTTCCTCAGTCTTCACCCCTACTCTAACTAAATATGCATTTTATTCTATTTTATTTTTATTTTATTATAATAATTATTATTTTTTTATTCATTTATTTTTTTATTTATTTTTTTTATTTATTATTTTTTTATTTATTTTTATTTTTTTTTAAATTTTTTTTATTTATTTATTTTTATATATATATATATATATTTTATTATTATTTTTTTTTAATTTTTTTATTTATTTATTTATTATTTTTTTATTTTATTTTATTTTATTATTATTTTTTTATTTTATTTTATTTTATTTTATTTTATTTTTTTTAGGCCCTTGCCACTGAAATCTTAGGAAATTAGGTGGCAGGGCCTGCCAGAGTAATTACTTTTAATGCGATCCCTCTATGCCTGACCTGCCTCCTCGGGGTTAAGTGTGGGCAACGGGGGGTCCCACTAGGGGCCCAACGGCTCAAAGGTCAGAGGAACAACACAACATGACACTACACAACATAAACATGAACCTTACACTTTTTAAAATCTCTGGCCTTCATAGTGTTCTGTGTTTCACAAACAGAGTACACAACACGGAGATGGGGGAAACCGCTTGGGCCGTTAGACAATGAACACTTTACACTTTACACTAGCGGTCCACTAGCAGTCTGTGGAGTTATCGTCACTGGCACTGGGAGCCGGACAAGGGAAGTGGGAAGAGATCTCTGGCTGGTCGACCCCGGGGTTAGCCTGAGCTTCCCAGGGAGGGCCAAAAAAAAAATAATAAAATAAATAAATAAATAAAAATAAAAAATAATAAAAATAAAAAAAAATAATAATAATAATAAATAAATAAATAAATAATAATAATAATAATAATAATAAATAAATAAAATAAGATAAAAAATGAAGATAAAATAAAAATTAAAAAAAATAATAAATATAAAAAAAATAATAATAATAATAAAAATATAATAAAATTAAGCTAAGCTATACATACGATCTAATAATAATAATAAAAACAAATATATATATATATATATATAATTTTTTTTTTTTTTTTTTTTTGAAATAGGAGAGGGGGTGAGAGATTGAGAAGAAAGAAGGTAAGCAGAAGAAAGAGGGCGAGGTAGGGTGGGCTCCCCCAAAGGGGGAGCCCACCCTACCTCGCCCTCTTTCTTCTGCTTAAGTGACCCACAAAGTCAGGTTGCCTAATAGCATGACCCTGCATTTGATGTCAAATGCCAGTCCCACTCCCACAGGAGTATTTATGTGAGTTCCTACACAAGTAGGAAAATCAGTATTGTCCTACACCTTGAAGAGAAGAGGTGCCAGCAAGTGAGTGGGTCCCACATTGGGCAAGAGCCCAGTGTCAGCAATTTAAGCTTCTTCAGCCAAGGGTTACTTGTAGGCAATGAGCAGTGTAATCTTCTCTTAGGGGATGAGAGGAGGCACATGGATTCATGAAGCTCAAGGATTGCTTGGAGTTCTTGTGTCTACTGTAGAAACGTCCTTTTTTGGGTTGGTGGGTTTGTCAGATAGCTTCCTTTGTGAACGTCGAGAGATTCCTGTTAGGTCAGGATAAAGATCAATATCCTGTTGGTGTTATCTTTGATTCCATTCAGGATATGTGCTGTGAATTGAACATATCCTGAATGGAATCAAAGATAACACCAACAGGATATTAATCTTTATCCTGACCTAACAGATGGGGGGGGGTGCGCTGAACAGTTTGCTGTAGGTGAATTTGACGCATTTCAAATACAGTCTGGGCAAAAGTAGTGAAGGCTTTGTAGTTGGTTTCGTCAATTATGTAGAGATGTTCCTGCCCACTGGGTATATTTCCAGTTCGGAAATCATAAAGAGGGCAATTATACATGATGTGAATCCAGTCTTCATTGTCACCACATGTGCAGAGAGGAGAATCGGTGAGACCCAGGGCATGCAGCTTGGCCTCTCGTTCTTCCTCACTGGTCATGGATCGTTTCCATGACCAGTGAGGAAGAACGAGATGTGAAGGCCTGGTGAGTACCATGGAGGAGGTTTTGGTGCAGTTATCATAACTTGTGGAAGAAATCTTTTAGTTGTTTCACCTTTGGCTGTTTGCTCCCAAGATCTTTGCCAATGCTGGAAGAGCTTAGAGTAAATCCGTTTCATTTCGTTTTTTGGATCATTAGCTAGATTGAGTGTAATATCCAGAATGGTGGTAGGAATTCCTCTCTTTATGCGGTATGCAAGGCCGCGATGAATAACCTCCAGGTCCAGAGGAAGAGTACCTGCTAAGACCTGCAGGGCAGGATTACTGACTGTGTGGCAAGTTCTAGTCACGGTGAGTAGGATATTGCGTTGAATTGAATGTAGCTTTGCTTTATTACGTGCAATGATGGCACGAGGGAACCATACGGCTGCACCATAGCACACAGCTGGTAAGAAGATGGTTTTGTAAAGTAGCATGAGAGTCCTCCTCTTCAAACCCCAGTATGCTCTGCTAATTCTTACGATCATGGCAGTATAACGACGTATTTTGTTGGAGAGGTAATTAAGATGAGGTAAGAATGTTAATCGGGAGTCGAAGGTTACTCCTAGATATTTTAGTTCTGTTTTGAGTTCCAATGTCTGCCCAGAGATTTTAATTTGCGGCGGTCTTCTTATGTCCAAGGATCCTTTGAGGAGGATAGTCTTCGTTTTTTTTCCCCAGAGATGACTAACTTGTGGTTGTTTGCCCAATTTTGGAGGATCGTTAAGGCAGGGGAGGCAATTTGCTCAAGCTGAGTTCTAGAATCAGCTTTGATAAGGAGGAGGACATCATCTGCATAGGCCATGCAGTCCACAGGGCCTAGATCCATAAGAAGAAATTCATTTAGTATCAAGTTCCAGAAGTAGGGGCCCAAGAACTGAGCCCTGTGGACACCCTCTAACAACTGGTCGGGAGGTTTTCTGAAAATTTGTTTGAACGGTTATTAAGCGGTTGAAGAGGTAGTTCTGTAGACAGCGGTAGAGGTTGAGTGGAATATTGAGTTGACGTAATCTCCCGACAATGCTGGGCCACCAGATGGAATCGAAGGCACCAGCAAAGTCAATGGAGATAGCCAGTAGATATTTTTCTGTGGTTGAGTTTGCAGTGTTGAGAAGATTGTTCATAGCGTCTTCTGTGGAGCAACCTGGCTTAAAGCCATACTGCTTTGGAGAGTCTAAGTTGGCTGTCTGGTAGTAGGTGGATAATCTGGATTGAAGCAACTGCTCCATTACCTTTCCCAAGACGGGGAAACCATTATCCAAGTGTTGTTTTGCACAAGAGATGGCAAGTTCCACTGGGATGGAGGTAAAGAGTGATACGACATCGAACGATGCCAACTCTTGGATAATGATGGAACCCTTAGCGGCAGAACTAGACTGACGCCTGATGACATTTCTGCCGCCCTCAGACTGTGCTTAACAGGGGGTGCAATCATGTTTAATGACTCGATCTACCAGCAGATACATGGCAAAGCCATGGGTTCCCCTGTCAGCTCGGTCACAGCAAACATCGTGATGGAGGAGTTAGAGGGACGTGCGTTTACACACGCACCAGATCACATCGCCTTTTGGTGTCGCTATGTAGACGATGTGTTCGTAGTCATCCCTAGAGACTCAGGTCAGCGACTCCTAACCCACCTCAACTCACTATCGCCCTTCATAAAATTCACGATTGAGCTGGAGTCGAACAACTCTATACCATACCTAGATACACTTGTCCGGCGCGAAGACACATGCTTGAAGACGACAGTTTATCATAAGCCTATGTGTGCTGGCCAATTTACCAACTTCCAGTCAGCACACGCACGGGGCCACCTCCTCTCAACTGCCCGAACCTTGCTAACTCGCGCCTGGACACACTCCAGCTCCACAGATGAAAGACGCAAAGAGATCACCAGAGTCAAAGTAGACCTTACGAGGTGTGGCTACCCCATCGACGTCCTTGACAGGTGTGATCTACAAGCACGCGACAATGTGACGACCAACAGCAACGTCAACAGTGACGAGTCATCCACGAGGGCATTCATCGCATACTACCCCAACCTGTCACAGCAGATCGGTAGAATCCTAAGATCTCATGGGATAAAGTGCATCCAACTCCCAGGCAAGAAACTGCGTTCTCTCCTTTCCAACATAAAAACACCTGTCCCCACCCTTCTACAGAGTGGTTTGGTCTATCGCATCTCTTGCCGTGACTGCACGAGCTGCTACTTTGGAGAGACTGGACGTTGACTCGAGAAACGTCTCTTAGAACATAAAAGGGCGATCCGTTTGGCAGATGTAGAACACTCAGCTATCGCCGAGCATGTCTGGACAACCCACAACGACATCGACCCACACCGCGATGTCGTGGTTGTGGACAGGTCCCACCATTACCTGAGGCGTACCTGGTTGGAATCGCTAAATATAAAATGCTCGGACACCGCTTTGAACAGGAACAGTGGTTGTCAAGTTAACCCCATCACAGAGTCAGTAATTCTATCCATAGACAAACGCTGGCCACGTCACCACCATACGTCACAGCCACAAACATCAACAAACAATTAACCACGTGCCTCACGCACCATCCTGGCAGTGCATCTCTATTCCAACTGCCATTCAAGTATTTTATTCCGATGAAGGCTGCCACCCAGCCGAAAGCTGATTTATTTATTGTAGTTTTATCAATGCTCTGTGTAACAAAATAAAAAATAAATTTTCGCATTATGAATCCAGAGCACGTAGGCCTGTTTTATTATAGTCATATTACTGAAGAGTAATATCCCAGTTTGTCTGAAACGTAAAATAATGAACCAATGTATACTCCCCACCATGACTTATGGAAGTGAAACTTGGGCACTTACCAAAATAATGGAAGAGAAGCTGAGAACTACACAGCGAAGAATGGAACGAATTATATTGGGAATCAGACTGTTAGATAAGAAGAGAAACACATGGATTAGGCAGTAAACTGAAGTAAAGGACATTCTTATCAATACTAAAGAACTAAAATGGTCTTGGGCATGACACATAGCTCGAAGACATGATGACAGATGGACTAAGAAAATAACAGAATGGTACCCAAGAGGAGCTAGAAGAAAACCTGGAAGACAAAGGCGGAGATGGATAGATGAAATTCATGAGTTTTTGGATAGTAAATGGATGGCCAGTGCTCAAAACAGAAGGACCTGGAAATTTGCTGGAGAGGCCTTCATCCTGCAATGGATTGAAAATGGTTGATGATCTGTAAAATGTAAAATAACTAGAAAAAAATTTAAAAAAGTGTTCAGGAAATACAAATACTCCCCTGTATACTTCGTATAAATCTTTTTTTTTGTTTTGTTAGTTATTGGCAAATCGGCTTCTGTAGCCATAATGCACCTCCCAAAGTTTTTGCATTTTATTCTGATCCAAGTCAGGGGCGGGATTCGAATCCGCAACCTTTGGGTTGTTAGGCATGCACTTTACCCACCTGGCTAGCCCGGTCGGCCGTATAAATCTACTTACAAAAAATATGGTGCTAACTGATTTGTAAGACGAACTTAAAAAAAACAAAAAAAAACGTGGTTATACTAAACGCGTTTATAAAGGCTGAATATTGTTTTGTTCCCCAGTTTTACGTGCGTTTATAACATACGAAAGTTTTAAACGCATGTATTACAGTCGCAGTCGGTTGACATAAAAACCAAAGTACCTGTTGTTAATTAAACTGTCTCAAATCGAAACTTCAACTAACAACTGTTAATTTAGAGTAGAGAAAGATAAATTTTAAAAAAAGTTGAAATTATTTTGTTCAAGTTAACAAGAAATAATGACCGTAGATGAGTTTTCTGACCAGTTTCTGAAAACAGCCACAAAAATCCGTAAAAATGACCAGATAATTATCATAGTGGAGATTTTCACCAAGATAAAAAGGGTTTTGATACTGTTGTACATGGAAGACTGCTGCACAAATTAGAGCAGTGTGGCACTGGAGGCAAATTGCTGCTATGGATAAAGGGATGGTTGAGTGGCAGAAGACAGAGTGTGGTAATCAATGGACACTGCTCAACGTGGACTAATGATATTAGTGGAGTTCCTTAGGGTTCAGTGTTGGGTCCATTGTTTTCTGTATTTATAAATGATATTGATGATGGTATATCAAGTTTAATGCCCAAGTGTGCACACGATACGAAGGCTGGCAGGGTTGTTAAGGACTCTACTAACGCTATGCTGCTGCAACAGGATCTGGAAAGGTTGAGCAGATGGGCTGAGAGGTGGCAAATGGAGTTTAACATTGAGAAATGTAATGTACTACCTATGGGAAACAGTAACCCCAGAGCAACGTATCAACTCTGCGGGCCACTGACAGTAGTAGAGAATGAAAGGGACCTGGGGGTAATTGTGCAGGTAGATATGAAGTTCTCTGAGCAGTGCAGACGAGCTGCAAGAGTAGCTCATGGTGTATTGTCAATGATATACAGGAATTTTTCTAGCAGGGATAGGGATGTGATTATTCCCTTGTATAAGGCATTGGTCAGGCCACACCTTGAGTACTGTATACAAGTCTGGAGGCCTCATTTCAAGAAGGATGTAGAGCTGCTGGAACGAGTACAGAGAAGGGCAACAAGATTAGTGAATGGAACAAAGGGTTGCTCTTACGAAGAAAGGCTTAAGTTTTGTAAATTACAGAGTCTGGAGACTAGGCATCGGCGAGGTGATCTGGTAGAGGTGTATAAGGCCTTGAATGGTTTGAGCATGCTCAATGCCGATGGGATCCTTCCTGTTGCTCAGAATAATCAACTGAGAGGGCATAAATTCAAATTGAGGAAAGACAGATGTAGGATAGATGTGCGGAAATTTGCCTTTAGCCAGCGGGTATTTGGTTGGTGGAACAGACTTCTATCACTTGTTGTTGAAGTTGATAGCCTAAACAAATTTAGGGCCCAGCTGGACAGGTATTTTGAACGAATGGAGGGGTGAAATGGGAGTGGTGTTTTTTTTTTTTTTTTCTTTTGGATGAAGCTGAATAAGCTTGCTTTCTTGCATCATATGCCTCTAGTAATGCTAATGTTAAGTCTCTGATACAGATATGGAGGCACCTTCAAGGACAACATAGAATTTTAGTGGGCTTTTTTCACTCCCTGGCTGAGTTAGTCGGTCTCAGGCGTAGAGAGCAAGGTTCCCCCATAATCTGGGGGGGGGGATTTCGTCCAGAAAAATCGACCATAGAATACACGCAATTTACAGATACAATACCCATGGGTATATTAATAAAAAATTACTATATAATAGGGTTACCCGTAAATGATTACATTAACCCGTATTCGTGTCTGTAAATTGCGTGTGTTCTCTTGTCGATTTGCCTGTTTTGCTGGAAGAAAAAACCCCAGTTTCTGGGGGAGAAAACCTTGCTATCTACGCATGAGACCGACTAACTCAGCCACGGGGTGAAAAAAGCCCGCTAAAGTTCCTCGCGTCGTCCACGGGATTCGAACCCGGCCCTTTTCCTCCCAGTGTATGGGAGGACGGTGACGATACCACTGTGCTACCCACGCAGACAATACACATGGGTAGTTGAATTAACAGTCTGGGCGACCCTAATAAATATATATATATATATATATATATATATATATATATATAAATTTTTTTTTTTGGTCTCCTGGTTGTCTGCCCTAATGTTGCACAGTGGTATTGTGACCGTCCTCCCTACACCGGTTGGAAAAGGCCCTGGTTCGAATTCCGTCGATGACGCGAGGAACTTTAGTGGGCTTTTTTCGCTCCTTGTCTGAGTTAGTCACTCTCAAGCGTAGACAGCAAGGTTTTTTTGTCCAGCAAAACAGACAAATTGACCATAGAATACACGCAATTATTATTAACTATATGGTGCAAGGAAGCCTGAGGCTTATGCTGCAACAGCCGAAAAAAAAAAAAAAATGGAGAGAGAGAGAGAGAGAGAGAGAGAGAGAGAGAGAGAGAGAGAGAGAGAGACAAGGGAATCACCAAGAAAGAGAAGAATGATGATATCTAGCTCAGACCCCGGATGTGCCAAGCCCATACTCATCACAGATCCCCTTGAGTTAATTAACAGAGAGAGAGAGAGAGGAATCACCAAGAAAGAGAAGAATGCTCAGGACCATGGATGTGCCAAGCCCATACTCACCCAAGAACCCCTGGGGTTAATTAATATACATAAAACACTCGGCACGGCATATGAATTTAAATGTTCGAGTGGTCTAATGTAATAGTTTTTTTTTTTTTTTTTGGTCTCCTCGTTGAAATTGAGCGTGGTGTGTTGCATCTTTATTTCTCTTGTGGTCTGGCAGGGGAGTGCAAATGGAGGGTGCATTAGATGCCCCGCACCAGTGCCCCCGATATAGGGGAGCCCCAATCTAGGGAGCCATCAAAGTGTCAACATAAATAAACGTGGTAGTAGTCGTAATAGTAGTAGTAGTAGTAGTAGTATTAGTAGTAGTAGCGGAATGTGATGCAAGAAAGCAAGTGTATGAGCTTATGCAGCATCAGCCAAAAAAAAAAAAAAAAAAATCACACCATCCCCTCCAAATGCCTGTCCAGTTCCTCCTTAAATTTATTCAACCTATCAACTTCCACAACGACAGATGGAAGTTTGTTCCAGCAATTAACCACCCGCTGGAACAAATATTCTATAACAAGTGGAAGGATCCCATCAGAATTCAGCGTACTCAATCCATTCAAGGCCTTATACACCTCAATCAGATCACCGCGCAGGTGTCTAGTCTCCAGCCACTGCAATTTGCAGAACTTAAGCCTTTCTTGGTAAGAGGATCCTTTAATTTGGTTCCTTAATCCCTTTTGCATCCAGGCCCCCAAGTACCTTTGCACGGCCCTGTGGCCTGGTAGATTTGCGCTGCGTTTATCTGAAAGTGATTCTGTAATTCATTATTATTATTATTATTATTGAATTTTTTTTTTTTTTTTTTTTTTTTGTTCCGTGAATCTATTATACTTTGAAAGCGTCGCTAGGTGTAAATTCCAAAATAAAGAGAACAACATGGCAGACGAGCTTAAGGAAAATAAGCAGAATACTGAAACCAAAGATAAAAGTACGGAATGGGGTCCAGGTATAATAAATTAAAGATTTCTGTCCAGTTGCTCTTTATTTTTTAATTTTTTTATTAATAGAAAAACATTTGTGAACTTTTAAAATGAGGCAGAAACCTAGTTATAGCCTATAGAGTGGTTTAGGATTTGAAGTTAAATTTCGAATGTTATTTTAATATGCATTGTATTGGTCTTGAATTTTGCGATACGGCCACAACTCCATAAAATGATAAATATATTTTATGTAACTCTCCAACATGAATGAAACGAATGTTTACGCCTTGTTTAGAGCCGGGCAAGAAAGAAGGATACTGTAGAACCACATTAATTCCGACTAAATTATGGGAGGGAGGGTCCGAATATTAAATGTTGGTGTTACCAAAAAAAGCTCAATTTTCTGAAAATTGCAACTTGTGGAGACAAGGCACCTGCGAGGTGATCCAATTGAAGTGTATAAGGCTTTGAATGGATTGAGCAAGCTCAATGCTAATTGTATTCTTCCTCTTGCTCAGATTACTCACCTGAGTGGTCATAAATTCAAATTGAGGAAAGACAATTGTAGAATAGATGTGCAGAAATTCGCCTTTAGCCAGCTGGTGGTTGATAGTTGGAACAAACTTGCATCTGTCGTAGTGGGAGTCAGCAACTTAAGTTCAAAGCAGAACTAGACAAACATTTGGAGTGAATGGATGGGTGAAATGGAAAGAGTGTTTTTTTTTTGGTTGATGCTATATGAGCTTGCTTTCTTGCATCATATGCCCAGCTAATGCTAAAAAAACATGATTCATCCTACAGTATCATATTATCTTGGTGTTGTAACAAAAGAATAACAATAAGAAAAAAATAATCTTGGAAATGTTTATATTAAAACAAAGTACTGAGTAAATATATTAGAAAAGATATTATAAGATTTTGTTAACAATTAAATGTGAATAACTCTACATGTAATCAGATTTACATGGCCCAACCCCAATAGATATTGTAATTTTTGGAGAAATTGGAAATCATCTGTTGAGTAAAGGTCCTGGTATATTGTAATTTCATAATTACAATTGTCACTCTTTCTCTTACAGTATTGTTTCCAGTTTATAAGAAACTTCAGACATAATATGCAGAACCTCTGGTGTATCTTTATATGCTCCTAGGGTCCTCTGATCACAGTCTGAGAAACAAAATAGCATTTAAATATTTTTTGAACCCTTTGTCAGAATAAGATTTAATAACTGTAACAAGGGAACTTCTCTCTTCATGCAATTTATTTATTTTTATTCAGTTTTTTTCGTTGTTTCTTCCTTCATCTATACATTTTTGCCTCAAAGTTCTTTGTTTCACCTTTTAGTTGCATTCTTTAATCCCCAAAATAAATACCGATTTTGGTATGGTTGCCCAACACAGTTTGACAGTCTTCACATCTAAATTGATCATCATCATATAATAGTTTATTTTATTGTTAGGTAAAAGAAAATAATGGTTAGAGAAAATAATGGAGTCACTGGAATTCTCTGTTCAAGGCAAAACAATAGAGTCACATTTTTGAAAAAGTAATGCAAGACCAACTAGATAGGAATGCAGTTTACTGCAGTTGCAGCATGGATTAATTTATTAAGGGACAATCTGTTAAGGGGGGAAACTATTTATTAATGGGCAATCTCTGACCAATCTGATTTTATGTTGAAGCAAATAAACCATCTCTGTCTCTTCAACATAAGCAGTTAACCTTGCAGTATGCTTTTAAATTTGAGGTCCCTTCCTGACAGCCCTATGCTGGCATCAATTTTTGAGCCATGATGGGAAAATCTCTACAATACCTGTGACTGCCAACTCACATTTTGGTATCTGAATCTGAGGGCCGTTAAGTGAAATAAACATTACACTAGACAACAATCACAAAGGCAATTCCTTCTACCCTGGTATGTTCATCTTTTAACTTCTTCAAGATCTGGAAAAACAATGCTGCCCCACCAGCTGCTTACCAGCAACTCTTGGCATCACATCGAGTGGAGTATTCTGACTTCCTGACGGTGTACATGGGTAGCTTGAAATCAGAATCATATGTGGGATCAGCATTATCTTCCCATACAAATCAGTATTCAACAAGATTCCACAAGAAAATAGCATATACAGTGGGCCTCGACGATGACATTGACATCCAATATACCTTCCACACGATCGTTTATTTTAAGGACTGATGATATTTGTCGGTACTGATGGCTTTCCGATATAGCAGGAACGATACATGGGCAAAAATTTTCAGACACGTGGTGCACAGAACATCACTTGCACGATTGTTCTTAACCAATTAGTGTCTTTTTTATTGTTCAATGTGTGGCGTGCAGAACATTACTCTTTTTTTTTTTTAGGAGCGTTGCTCCGGGGATATGCGGTGGTCATTCCCTGACTTTTCCGCATCCTCCGTATTTGGTGGTCACGGGCTCGAACCCCGGGCTAATCAAGAAGCGTGTGTTACGCACTGCTGCTCCTGTCCACCTGGCTATGGAGGTGCCAAGAGAGAACATTGCTCGTACGATTGTTTCAGATCTATGACGATCCATCATAGATCTGAAATTTAAAGCTTCATCAACCAGTTGTAGTGCTGTGCACTTTTAAGTGAAGACTTTAAAGCCAGCAGAGGCTGGTTTGGGCACTCCAAAAAGTGTTGAAAGGCATGGGTAGCCATCCAGTGCTGATAAAAAAGCAGCTGAGACCTTTAAAATTGAATTCCAAGAGTTTGTTGATCAGGAGGGTATCTTCCCCAGCAGGTTTTTAACATTGACGAAACCAGCCTCTTCTCGAAGTGAATGCCCAGGAGAATGTACATCACCAAGGATGAGGCTAGGTTTCCTGGGCATAAGGTTACCTAGGTAACCTAGGTTACCTATGAAAGATAGGCTCACTCTCCTGTTTGGTGCCAATGCCTCTTGAGATTTTAAGCTGAAGCCTTTGCTTGTGTATCACACTAGCACCCCCAGAGTATTTAAACAACAAAAGGTCAACAAAGGCATGCTGTGAGTGTTTCGGCACAGTAATAAGAAGGCATGGGTTACAAGATATGTCTTCAATGAATGGGAGCTTGAAGTTTTCTGTCCTATAGTGAAGAGTTATCTTGAGAAAAATAAGCTTCCTGTGAAGGCGCTGCTCCTGCTGGATAAAATGCCAGGCCATGATGATCCGAACCTTGTTCAATCTCTTGAGGCACAATTTGAACTTTATTCAAGTCAAAGTTTTGCCACCCAACACCACTCCTCATCTTCAACCAATGACCAGCAAGTGATTGCGAACTTCAAGGAAATCTACATCACGAGAATGTTCACAAGTTGCTTTGCAGCGACCTCTGGTGAAAATTCTGTCACCCTCAAATATTTTTGGAGGTCGAAGTTCAACATGCTGGATTGTGTGAGGCTGATTGTAAGTTTTTGGAATGATGTTTCCAAAAACTTACAATCCTTTCACCAGGTGCTTAAATGCAGCCTTGAAAAATATCTGGTCTTTAATTATCCATAACATTGATGGATTTGAAGATGATGGTGCTTTGACAAATGATATTGTTGTTACTCTTGGTAAATCAATGGGTCTGGAGGTTGGCGAAGAGGACCTTATTGGCACTCACAAGCATAGCTAACAGCAGAGGAGCTACAAGAGTTGAAGAAAATTACAGAGAGTGACACTGGAGAGAAAGAAAAAGACACCCAAAGACACCAAAAAGTGTCAGCTGAAGAGTTGAAGACTGTCATTTCTTGTTGGGAGTGTTTAAGAGAAGTGGTAAAAAAACCTAGCGACATTGAAAACACTGAACTCGTGCAGGAAGCTACAAAAAAGTCGTAAAAAACAGTCCATTTTGGACAGTTTCTTTGCCAGTAGCAACAAAAGACTGAAAAGACACTTGATATAATCCCACCACTACACCACCATTGATTTCATCAACACCGCACTTCAAGTCTAAGATAAATGCTAATTTATTGTTTGTTTTTTATTTTAAGATGTTTTATGATTATTTATTAAATAATCTTTATAAAACACAAATTTTTAATGTAAAAATGATATATAACATGTAAGATATGTTATATGTTATATATAACATGTAAAAATGATATATAACATCTATTTTTTGTGTTGTTGGGGAACGAATTACAGGAAATCAATGTATTATTGGTTTCAACTTACAATATTTTCAACATACAATGGGTTTTGTGGAAAAAATTACCATCGGATGTTGGGGCCCCCACTGTATACCACAGAGTTGCATGCAATAGTATCCTTGATCACATCAAAGATAGTATTTACCAAAAGTATATGATATGTACCGATTCAAGCATGTTACAGGCTTTATTATCTGTAAGGTAAAATCCTTATCCAGGCCTGTTCCGGATTTGGTAAATGCTTTTTTTTCTTTCATTGAATCAGAATTTGACATTCGCTTCTACTGGATCCCAAGCCACATTGGGATCAGGAAATGAATTAGCCGATACTGCTGCCAAATTAGCCATTCCCCTGGATAACCATTGCCTGTTGGTTCCCTATACATACTACAGGCAAAAGAATATGCACAAAATTATATTCCCAGTGGCCGGGTTCTTAGCATGGACTGGCTGGTGACAAACTATATCAGATTTAGCCTATAATCAAGTTATGGCAGTCCAATCTGCACAGGGTCTGAAGAGGGGAAGTTCTTGCTCAGCTCTACATACATCACAGTCATATAACACTCCTTTTTTGTGAGGGCGGATGACCTACCTATGCGTGAGAAGTGTGAAATTATTTAATCCCTTTATCATATTATTATTATTAGATATATAGTGCAAGGGAGCCTGAGGGCTTATGCTGCACCAGTGGAAAAAAAAAAAAAAAATTCCGAGTTACCCTGAGAGAGAGAGAGAGAGAGAGAGAGAGAGAGAGAGAGAGAGAGAGAGTCAAAAGTAGACGGGAATCACCAAAAGAATGATGATATCCAGCTCAGGACCCTGGGTGTGCCAAGCTCATACTCACCAAATGTGAGCTCCTGAATGTCCCGCCTTTTAGGTTTTATTACCTTTAATAATCTGGCTGAGCCATTTACACTTGCCAGATTTTACATGACAGAGACAATATATCTGTTTTTAACTTTGTGTTCGATTAATTTATACACTCAGATTTAAATTTATACTTTTATACTTGGTGATTTATTTACCTTATTTTTATTTACCTTAGAACCTTATATTTACTATAGCTCATCATATTTACCTTCTTGATGTTGCAGCTTGTTATTCGTTACCAAACATTTAATACTGTTTTTATTTTTGACTTGGTGCATTATGTCCTAAGATGCCAATGTGCCATTAAAAGTAAAATCAACCAACCAATATGAGTGGATATTATTATGATATAGTAATAAAGGAACTGGATGCAAAAAATTATTTTCACATTGTGTACTTAGATTTCAGAAAAGCTTGTGATACTGTTGCACATAAAAGACTACTGTACAGATTGAGCAATGTGGCATTAATAGCAAGTTACTGCTATGGATAAAGGGATTTTTTAGCATTAGCATTAGTAGAGGCATATGATGCAAGAAAGCAAGCTTATTCAGCATCAGCCAAAAAAAAAAAAAAAAAAAAAAAAACACAACCACTACTCCCATTTCACCCCTCTGTTCGTTCGAAATACCTGTCCAGCTGAGCCTTAAATTTGTTTAGGCTATCAACTTCAACAACAAGTGATGGAAGTCTGTTCCACAAACCAACTGCCCGCTGGCTAAAGGCAAATTTCCGCACATCTATCCGACATCCGTCCTTCCTCAATTTGAATTTATGCCCTCTCAGGTGATTATTCTGAGCAAGAGGAAGAATCCCATCGGCATTGAGCATGCTCAAGTCATTCAAAGCCTTATAAACCTCTATCAGATCACCTCGCCGATGCCTAGTCTCCAGACTCTGTAATTTGCAAAACTTAAGCCTTTCTTCGTAGGAGCAACCCTTTGTTCTATTCACTAATCTTGTTGCCCTTCTCTGTACTCGTTCCAGCAGCTCTACATCCTTCTTGAAATGAGGCCTCCAGACCAATACAGTACTCAAGGTGTGGCCTGACCAATGCCTTATACAAGGGAATAATCACATTCCTATCCCTGCTAGAAAAATTCCTGTATATCATTGACAAAGCACCATGAGCTACTCTTGCAGCTCGTCTGCACTGCTCAGAGAACTTCATATCTGCCTGCACAATTACCCCCAGGTCCTTTTCATTCTCTACCACTGTCAGCGTAGTACCACAGAGTTGATACGTTGATCTGGGGTTACTGGGGTATTACTGAACCAAAGTCCATTTGTTTCTATCACTTAAAGATTTTTCACAATTCATTAACAAAATATTACCTAGGTATTATATGCAAATGTGTACACTATAGTTGCTGCAATGGTTTACAAGTTTTATACCCCTATATTCGTAATCAGTATCAAATATTTGCCTCAAATACAACAGATTGTGCATGTTTAAGCTGTAACTACACACACACTGCAAGATCATACTGCAAGGTAGCTGACTTTGACCCAGGAAGGTAGATGGCCCCCACCCTGCTCTTCCGGCCCATCTGTGATTCCCAGAATTTTATTTTTCGAGTGGAGTCTGGGAGACTCCTGTGTGTAGTTATGGGTTAAACTTATCTGAGCATGCACTCACTTGTTTGTACAGTCCACTCAACCACAGAGCCTATACAGGGTGTTTCAGTCAAACGCCTCAGAACCTCCAAGAGGGGCAGGGCACACCCTGACAACTCGAAATCACACAGCAATGTGGGGTCGGAAACGCCTTCCTAAAGCGATATTGTACACAGAAGTCGTCGTGCAGCACAGATTTGATTTTCGGTCAATGAATGGGCCGGTATTATGGGAGATCACCTCATCGGACCTTACCTGTTACCGTGTTGTCTAACCGGACCTATCTACTTGATCTTTCTGCAGCAAGTATTGCCACAACTTTTGAGAGATGAACAGATTTCTGCATCGACGCAACAGACAATGTGGTTCCAACACGATGGAGCCCCTGCCCATTATAGCGGAGATGTTCGTAACTACCTGGATAGTTGAGTGGGAGGAGAGAGAGGGAGAGTGGTTATCAATGGACATTGCTCTTTGTGCACTAATGTTGTTAGTGGAGTCCTGCAGGGTTTAGTCCTGAGCCCATTATTGTTTTCCATATTCATTAATGATATTAATGGAAGCATAACAGGTTTAATGTCTAATAAGTTTGCAGATGATACACAAAGATTGGCAGGGTGGTTAATGACAGTATTCTAATGGATCTAGAAAAGTTAGGCAGATGGGCTGAGAAATGACATGAAGCTTTAGCATTAATAGAGGCATATGCTGCAAAAAAGCAAGCTAAAAGCACCATCAGCTAAAAAAAAAAAAAAAAAACCTCCACATTTCACCCATTCATTCGCTCTAAAAGTTTGTCCAGATCTTCCTTGAATTTATTTTAAATTTAATTTTCCTTGAATTTATATACCTTGCTTTTGTCAATATTAAACATTAATCTCAGAGAAAAAAATTGAAAAGGTTTGGGGGTAATTGTGCAGTCAGATGTGATGTTCTCTGAGAACTGCAAGCAGGTTGCCAGCACAACTCATGGGGTTTTTTCAGTGATATACAGGAATTTTGCTAGTAGGTGGTGATATCTCATTGTACAAGGTAGTGTTAGGCCACATCTTGATGACTGCATACAGGTCTTTCTAAAATGAGGACTCCAGACCTCATTTTAGGAATGATGTGGATCTCCTGGAATTGGTGCAGAGGGGGCCAATGAGATTGGTGAAGGGAATGAAAGGATGCTCTTACCAAGAAATGCTTCACTTCTGAAAATTGCAGCATCTGGACACTAAGCACCTGTGAGGAGATCTGATTGTGGAGTTTTGAATGTATTGAGTAAGCTCAGTGTTGATGGCATTCTTTCTCTTGCTGAGACTACACACATCAGGGGGCATAAATTCAAATTGAGGAATGGTGGTTTCAGGAGTAGTGTGTGAAATTTGCCTTTAGCCAGCAGGTAAATGATTGGTTGAACAAACTTCTGTCTGGTGTTATAGAAGAGGATAGTTAGAATAAATTAGCATTAGCATTAGTAGAGGCATATGATGCAAGAAAGCAAGCTTATTCAGCATCAGCCAAAAAAAAAAAAAAAAAAAAAAAACAACCACTACTCCCATTTCACCCCTCAATTCGTTCGAAATACCTGTCCAGCTGAGCCTTAAATTTGTTTAGGCTATCAACTTCAACAACAAGCGATGGAAGTCTGTTCCACAAACCAACTGCCCGCTGGCTAAAGGCGAATTTCCGCACATCTATCCGACATCCGTCCTTCCTCAATTTGAATTTATGCCCTCTCAGGTGATTATTCTGAGCAAGAGGAAGAATTCCATCGGCATTGAGCATGCTCAAGCCATTCAAAGCCTTGTACACCTCTATCAGATCACCTCGGCGATGCCTAGTCTCCAGGCTCTGTAATTTGCAAAACTTAAGCCTTTCTTCGTAAGAGCAACCCTTTGTTCCATTCACTAATCTTGTTGCCCTTCTCTGTACTCGTTCCAGCAGCTCTACTTCTTGAAATGAGGCCTCCAGACCTGTATACAGTACTCAAGGTGTGGCCTGACCAATGCCTTATACAAGGGAATAATCACATCCCTGTCCCTGCTAGAAAAATTCCTGTATATCATTGACAAGACACCATGAGCTACTCTTGCAGCTCGTCTGCACTGCTCAGAGAACTTCATATCTGCCTGCACAATTACCCCCAGGTCCTTTTCATTCTCTACCACTGTCAGCGTAGTACCACAGAGTTGATACGTTGATCTGGGGTTACTGTTTCCCATATGTAGTACTTTACATTTGTCAATGTTAAACTTCATTTGCCACCTCTCAGCCCATCTGCTCAACCTTTCCAGATCCTGTTGCAGCAGCATAGTATCAGTAGTGTCCTTAACAACCCTGCCAACCTTTGTATCGTCTGCAAACTTGGACATTAAGCCTGATACACCATCATCAATATCATTTATAAATACAGAAAACAACAATGGACCCAACACTGAACCCTGAGGAACTCCACTAATAACATTAGTCCACGTTGAGCAGTGTCCATTGATTACCACTCTCTGTCTTCTGCCACTCAACCATCCCTTTATCCATAGCAGCAATTTGCCTCGAATGCCACACTTCTCCAATTTGTGCAGCAGTCTTCCATGCGCAACAGTATCAAAAGCCTTTCTAAGATCCAAATATATAATATCAAAGTTATTCCCTGCATCCAGTTCTTTTGTGACTACATCATAGTATCCAATCAAATTGGTCAGACAAGACCTGCCCTTAACAAACCCATGCTGTGTCTGAGCTATAACTGAATTCTTGTCCAGATGATCCTGCAGTGCTTCTTTAACCAGTGCCTCCATTAATTTTCCTGGAACCGAAGTTAAACTAACAGGTCTATAATTACTTGTGTCAGCCTTTGATCCTCCTTTGTGAATTGGAGTTACATTTGCACATCTCCAGTCCATGGGTACCTCCCCTGAGTCCAAAGAAGCTCTCATAATTATGGCTAGGGGTTTGCTTACTTCCTTTGCTGCCTCCTTTAATATAACTGGATAGATCCCATCCACCCCGGGTGCCTTTTTTATGTTTATCCTCAACAATTTCTCCTCCACTTTCCTCTCAGTTATTAGAAAATCATCTAGCTCACTGCCAATGTTTACTTCACCTACGACATTCCCCTTCCTGAATAACTCCTCATGTGTGAATGTAGATGCAAAATACTCGTTTAGATTGTTAGCCACCTGAGCTGGATCCTCAACTGTTGAACCATCAACATCCAGTGGACCAATCTGATTCATCCCTTTCCTTCTTGAGTTTAAATAGGTAAAGAACTCTTTTCTGTTTTTCTTTGCATCCTTTGCCAAGGATTTCTCATAATCTGCCTTTGCCTGCCTAATCTCCTTTGTGACTTGGTTACAGACCAACTTATATCTCTCATAGGCTTCCACGTCACCCATTAATTTGTATGTATCCCATGCATTTTTCTTCTCTGCCATATGTCTCATTAGTTCATCTGACAACCATTTAGGCCTGAACCTTGAACAATATTTCTTGGTTGGTATGGAAAGCCTGGTAGCTTCCAAGATTAGTTCCTTGAATGCTTCCCATTTTGAATTGGCTGTTGGTAACATCATCAGTTGGTCCCACTGTATAGAATTTAAATACTGTCTCAGACCATCATAGTCGCCTTTACGAAAGCAAAAACCCTTCCTTTTACCTCTGATGGTAGTTACCTCCTTGAGTAAATCCCACTTCAGCACACTGTGATCACTGCCACACATTTATCTGCAGATTCCTAATGCATGAAGAATCACTACTGATAATCAGATCAAGAGTATTGCTCCCTCTAGTTGCCTCCCGAACATGCTGGTGTAGAAAACAGTCATCCAATAAATCCACAAAAGCCTTGCTGGTGTGTGAGTGACCAACCCACAAATTCCAGTCAATATCTGGGAAATTAAAATCCCCCATTATAAGACTCTCTGATTTACTGGCCCATTCTATTTCCCTGTACAGTATCTTATTATACTCATCAGAGTCATTAGGCCTATAGCACACTCCTACTCTCAATTTTGATTTACCTATGCTTATGTCACACCAAACTGACTCAACACTGCACTGTCCAGCGATGTCAACTGGCTTCACTTCCTTGGATTTTGTGTTTTTTAACTAATAGCATAACCCCTCCTCCCTTCCTATCCTGTCTATCCTTTCTGTAGACGTTGTACTCCCCAAATTCCAGTTCTGCATTCCTTATATCTGTGTGACACCACGTCTCTGATATCCCAACAATATCTGCCTTTGATGTTTTGAGTAATACCTCAAATTCATCAAATTTATTTACTAAACTCCTAGCATTAGTGTACACGCAAGTATACATGCACCTGTTTCTATTCTTAGCTACCCTAACACAACCCATGTGTTTACTTGTACCGCAATGACTTCCAGCAGTCTCTGAAATATCCTGCATCTTGTTTTTCAGGCTTCTGCTCATTCCAATAGAAGCAGTGCAAGAATCTCTTTCACCTCTGCCAGTGGCTACTGTTAATCCATTAGTCTTTGTCTCCCCCCAAGCTAGCAGTTTTCCGACCCACCTGCCGACCGGGCTAGCCGAGTGGGTAAAGTACCTACCCGGCAACCCAAAGGTCGCGGGTTCAATTCCCGCCTCGGGCTTGGATCAAAGTACTGCAAAAACCTTGGGAGGTGCAATATGGCCACAGAAGCCGATGCGCCAACAACTACCAAATCAAAAAAAAAAAAAAAAAAATCCGACCCACCTAACACTGCCTCGATAGCATCAGCAAATATTCTTGCACCCTTTCTATTTAAGTGTATCCCATCCCTGTAGAAGCAATCTCTCCTGTTAACAAGTACAGTCCAGGCTGAAAAAAATTCTACCCCTTCAGCCTTGCACAATCTTTCCAGGGCCGAATTGATCGACAAGGCTCTCATCATATACTCCCTCCTATCGTGTCTGGGCAGAATTGCAGACACTTTCAAATTCAACCCTACTTCACGGCTTTTTTTTTTTTCAACAGTGACCTGTACTTGTTAAGTAATTCCGCTGGTCTCCTACTCTTAATATCATTAGTGCCAACGTGTACAACTATATCACCTTTTGTGCCCTTAAAAGATGATATCTGCTCTACAACGTCATCAACCTTTGCCCCTGGCAGACATACCCTGGTCCTGTTCCACCTATCCTTTTTACAAAGCATGTTCCCCGTTTCCCTGACAATTGAGTCACCAACAACTACTAGTTCCTGTTGGACCAGCGCATTCTGCCTTGGGGGCTGCCTCTGTGTTGCAAGATGACCAAGTCCAAGCTCTGGTGTTGATGTGGGCAGCTGAGAGCTTGATGGGCCCCTCAATTTATTTCCTTCGAGGGCATCCACCCTGTCCTTCAAGGTCTCATATAGGCCCATAACAACGCCGAGTTGTCGCCTAATTTCCTTGCACTCCTTGCATCGTGCACACACAAAGACATCCCCCATGGCAGTATCATGTCCCGTACCCGATTGCTCCGCAAACATCAAGCAAACAGTGCATCTTAAAAGGCCGTGATTCAGGGGGCAACCGCCCCCCTCAGTTCTCCCCTGAGTCACAGCACTCCCATTAGCTTGAGCCTTTTGCTTTGCTGCTCTGGTCAGAGTCATGATTTCGATTTAAATGTCAATAAAATTACAATTTCAGAACAAAATTAAAACCTTAAACTTGTATCTTAACACAGTTATAACGCTATATTTATTTTTCGGTATCGAGTGTTATCTACGAGTTCCCTTTATATAACTTCCGTATCAAGTATGTATTAATTATTTGTTACGTTTGTACTCTAAGTCGTTATATATATATAGTTAAAAGTACAATTTAATTGACAATGAAGTTTAACAAGATTAATAGATGTACTGATTAATTGACAATATTATATTATGCACTATACTATACAAAGCTAATGCTATCGAATTCCGGATATGCTGTATCGCGCTTCAGTAACGAGTGTTATCTACGAAATCCCTTTATATAACTTCTGTATCAAGTTATGTATTAATTATTTATTTTTACTAATTATTTATGTTCCGTAACCTAAGTGGTTATATGTATAGTTAAAATTACAATTTAATTGCCAATGAAGTTCGACAAGATTAATAGATTTTACTGATTAATTTTCACGTAACAATGGCGGCCGTTTATGAACAGTAAACACGTGGATTTGATACCCTTTCCGATACTAGTAATACCTACAAAATCTCTATCTAAGTTATTTTAACTTTAAGTACCGTAAATAGGAATATAAAGCTACTCTAGAAATAAGTTAATATGTCAATTTAAACTAATAAAGCAGAAAATAAATCAGAAAAAACTTCTCTATTCCAAGAGCGGCAGAAAGGCACGTCCACACAGGAAACCCTCGACCTCATATTATGTTCAAGGAATTAAATTCAAGGAAGAACTAGACAGATTATTAGAGGCAGTGGACAGGTGATATGGGAATTTTTTTTTTGGCTGATGCTGTATCAAAAGCTTCAAGAAAGCTTTTGATACTGTTGCACATGGAAGACTACTGTACAAATTGGAGCAGTATGGCATTAAGGGTCAGGCAAACGAGGCTCTTGCCTTAGGTTAAAAGCTGAATGGGGTGCCAAAAGAAATATTAAATAATTGGCAAGTTTTTGATTTTGTTTTGATTGTTCCAATCCATTTATCATCTTGCATTTGCAAAACAAAAATCTTTGTTACGCCACTGTACAAATACTCAGCTCTACGTGCCAGCGCTAACTGGAGTGCCACCATGGTTGTCGCCCCACCGGTTGTCATTTTTATAACCTCAATTTTAATTTTTTATTAAAATGTAAAATGTATTTTAAATCAGTCATTTTTTTTAATTAAAATTTTTTTTTATATTGTTGGGAAGGGTGCAATTTTTCATTCTTGCCTCAGGTACTAAAATGGCTTTGCATGGCCCTGTTAAGGGGAAGTTGCTGCAATGGATAAAAGGATTGTTGAGTGGGAGAAGACAGAGAGTGGTGATCAATGTACACTGCTCTTCGTGGACTAATGTTATTAGTGGAGTCCCCCAGGGTTCGTTGTTGGGCCCATTTTTGTTTTGTTTTGTTTTGTTTATTTATCAGTGATATTTATGAAGGTATATTAGGCTTAATGTTGAAGTTTGCAGATGATACAGAGGTTGGCAGGGTTGTTAATGACAGTATGCTACTGCAACAGGATCTAGAAAAGTTTGGCAGATGGACTGAAAAGATCAACTGAAGTTTAATATTGACAAATGCAAAGTACTGCATGTGGGTAGTGAAATATGTCAACTGTGTGGTACTACACTCAGGGTAGTGGAGAATGAAAAAGACAAAGGGGTAATTGTGCAGTTAGATATGAAGTTTTCTGAGCAGTGCAGACAGGCTGCCAGAGCAGTTCATAGGGTCTTGTGAATGATATGCAAGATTTTTGCTAGCAGGGATAATGATGTGATTATCCCCTTGTATAAAGCAATGGTCAGGCCACACCTTGAGTACTGCATACAGGTCTGTAGGCCTCATTTTAGGATGTAGAGTTGTTAGAATAAGTACAGAGAAGGGCAACAAGACTGATAAGGGGAACAAAGGGGTGCTCTTATGAAGAAAGGCTTAAGTTCTGCAAATTGCAGCATCTAAGAGACTAGACACCTGCGAGGTGATCTGATTGAGGTGTATAAGGTTTTGAATGGATTGAGCAGGCTCGATGCTGATGGGATTTTTTGTCTTGCTCAGATTACAAACCTGAGGAGGCATAAACTCAAATTGAGGAAAGATAGCTGTAAAATAGATGAGCAGAAATTTCCCTTTAGCCAGTGTCTAGTTGATTGCTGGAACAAACTTCCATCTGTCATTGGTGAAGTTGATAGCTTAAATAAATTCAAGGAAGAAGTGGACAAACTTTTTGAGCAAATGGTTGGGTGAAATGGAATTTTTTTTTTTTGGATGATACTGTACAGTAAACCCCCGCTATTCGCGGTCGCTGATTTAATATAAAATGAAACCTAAAAAAATGTGAATTTTAAAGCGCTGTGAACATTTTCCGCCATAAAAAAACATGGGCGTGGCTAAAATTATCTTCCCCAGTCAAAACACCGCTCAGTGGGGTAGGGGTGACAAAATCGCGAGCGTAGATGTTTCTCGCTAATCCTTGTTCAGTATGTGTTATGTGCTTGCCATGGGAGGTTTCGTTGTTTGTTTTTAATTTATATGCTTATAAATTGAATAAATTTATCAATTTATAAATTGATATACTTACAAAAGTGATAAATCTACCGTTTTACAGTGTAAAACAGACTTTTTCGAGTGGCGCCTCCATAGCCAGGTGGGAAGTAGCAGCAGTGTGTAGCACACCCTTCTTGATTAGACCGGGGTTCAAGCCCGTTACCACCAAATACGGAGGATGTGGAAAGGTCAGGGAATGACCACCGCATATCCCGGAGCAATATGGCCTTAGTTGCTAATGCTCCTAAAAAAAAACTTTTTCAAGTGTGTTAACGGAAGAAAGTGACTTTATTTGGACAAGTTCTTTCAAGTTCTTTTGGACAAGTAACCCGTACAAAAATATGGCTACGAATAACAAGGGAAATGTAAAAAGATCAAAGAAGGTGATGACATTAGCGAATAAAATTGAGTTATTAGATAAAATTTCTAATGGTGAAAGTGTCTCCTCAGTGGCAAAACATGAAATCAATTAGTTAACGGTAGGATCAATCAAGAAATTGGAAGAAAAAATCCGCCGTACTGTCCGTGAAAACACGCTAATTGCTTCAAAAATTTGCCCTGTGACTCGTGATGCTAAATTAGAAAAAATGGGAAAAGCTTTATATCTGTGGATAGAAGACCGAACTCAAAATAAAATTCCGTTAAGTTCACTCATCATTCATGAAAAGGCAAAACTCCTTTATCAACACTTTAACGAAACTTGATAGCACTGGCGGGATAAGTTTTTTAGCTAGCAAAGGCGCTGGTTTGAAATTTCTAATAAATATTACATTTAATATTAAATTGTTTCTTATTTTCATTTCGATGCCATATGCTTGCATTTCACTATGTGCTGTCTATGTACATAGTCATATTATGAAGGTACATATAATACCTATGTAGACAAAATTTTAGACCAGTTTTTCTTATATATTTCATACTTTGGAACTTAACCCCCGCGAATAGCCGGGGTTTACTGTATAAGCTTTCTTTCTTGTATCATATGCTTCTGCTAATGCCAGTGCTAATAACCTTGATTTCTTTCACCATTTCCTACTAATACTAATTAGTGAGATTTACAAAGTACTGGTCAAGTCTTAAAGGCAGACATGGAAATGTCGGTGACACAATGTCTCACTCAGACATAAGGGATATAGAATTTGTATATGAGGAATGTGGTGTGTACAAAAAGACAGAAGGTGGTGAGGATTATGCATACTTTAAAAAGCACATGTAATCCAAGGCTGTGCATGCACTTCACATTGGGTGCAGTGCTGTGTGGAGTCAGTCTGGTGTGATATAAGTACCGTTAATAGGCTTAATATCTGTTATGAGTATAGTAATGAACTGTACAGACATATAGTCAGCCAGTAAATCAGAATGCCTTATAATGGGATTTAACTTTCTAAGCATTGACTGGAAAATTTGTGGGTTGGTTGTTCACACAGTAACAAGAAATTTGTGGATTTATTGGATGACTGTTGCCTGTAGCAGCATGTTAGAGAAGCAGTGAGAGAAAGCAATATTCTTGATCTGATTATCAGCAATGACTCTCTATGCATTAAGAATTTTCAGATAAAAGACACCCTGGGTAGCAGTGATCACAATGTACTGATGTGGGATTTACTTAAAAGACCTGACTACAGTTAAGGGCATTTGTTTTTGGAAGGGTGACGACCACAGTAGTTTAAATATTTAAATTCTATACAGTAGGTCCGACTGATGAAGTTAGCAACAGAAAATTCTAAATGGGAAGGATTCATGGAGGTAATTGAAGTTACTACTAGGCTTTTTTAGACCTACCGAGAGATACTGTTCAAGGCTTATACCTAAATGGATATCAGATGAACTGATGAGAGTCATATCAGAGAAGAAAGATGCATGGGATGCATATTAATTACCAGGTAATATTGAAGCCTGCAGTAGATATAAACTAGTTGCAATCAATTCACAAAGGAGGTTAGGCAAGCTAAGGCAGATAACAAGAAGTCTCTGGCAAAGACTGCTTTACTTATGTAAATCCTAGAATGAAGGAGATGAATCACATTGGTTACTAGATACGAATGGTTTAATTCTTGTTGATCCTGCTCAGGTTGCGGTCACACTGAATGGATATTTTACATGTATATTCATACAGTGGCATTTTTTGGGGGATGCCAGTAGTTTATCATTCCAGTAGAGAGTTAAATGATTTTGTTATAACTGTAAGGAAAGTGCAAGAGAAAGTGTTGAAACTAAACATGAAAAAATGAACTGGGACTGAACAGGATCCATCCAGTTTTTTTGAGGGAAGAAGCAAAGCAGGTAAGTAAACCTTTAGCCGTAATTATGAGAGCAACCTTGGATTCGTAGGAAGTCACTGTGGACTGGAGACATGTGAATATATCCCCAATTCACAAAGAGTGACATGAGTAATTTCAGACTGTTAAAACAGATGAATGAATGTTGCTGAATACTATACATGCACCAATCAGAAACATGATTGGGTAACCGAGACATAGATAAATAAAAAATTACTTATAAAATAAGAAATAGTTTTACTATACAAAGTAAAAGTATGGTGAGTATGGACTTAGCACACCCAGGGTCTCTCTCTCTCTCTTTCTCCCCCCCCTCCATACCCTAGGAATGCCCCTGCTGGCCTGTCAATTGCCATATTGACAGGTGAGTTCTGTGGGTTGCAGCAATTCACATGGCACTGAAGTATATTGAATCCTCTGACATTCAAAATAGTATAATTTTCTCAGATTCTCAAACTGCAATCCAAGCCCTGAAAAACACTGTGAACGTAATCTGCCCAGTTTTAAATGAGATAACCACAATATCCTTGAATAACTTAACTGAACTTGAGAAAAGCATGTTCCTCTGTTAGGTCCTGGAACATAAGGCAGTTGCTCTCGAGGCTAAACATGGGTTTCACCACTTCAGGTCTCCAATAAGCAAAGTGGTGGTATTGCACCAGTTGAGTCATCTGCTACGTAGTGTTGGTATTAGTGCTGGTAAATAGTATTGTATTATTAGTGTTATTTTATATTAGTAATATTAGTACTAGTGGTACTGTGCACAGGTCGAAGGAGATGGGGGGATGCTAAAAACCTTTCTCTGGAGACTAACATGGGTTAGCCTCCTCCAGTAAGAAAAGTGGTAGAAAGTGGTTTTATATTAGTATCAGTAGTGGTAATATTATACCAGTTGGTGAGAGTTATCTACTACCTAATGTTAGTACTAATAAATAATAGTGTTATATTATAATAATGAAGGAGATGATGGGATGAGGGAGGGAATGCTGGAAACTGCTCTGGAGACTAAACATTGGTTTCCCCCCTTCAAGCATTGAATAAGCGAAGTGGTGGTATTGCGCTGATTGATGAGAGGCATCTACCACCTAGTGGTAGTATCAGTAAGTATTAGAATTATAGTATTGTTTGTATTATTTTATATTAGTATCAGTAGTGGTACTGGTTAGTATTATTACTAGTAGTACCGTGCATGGATTGGAGATGAGGGGAGTTGCCGGAAACTTTGCTCTGGAGACTAAACATTTGTTTTACCACTTCAAGCATCCATTTAAGCAAAGTGGTGGTGTTGCATCATTTTTTGTGTTGATAGGTGCATTATAGCCCCAGAAGCTTATGTGCCATTAAACCTCCATAACACACACACACACACACGCACGCACACTTGTATTGATGTTAGTTTAGGTACATGAATAAACTTTTAAGGTTTGTTCTGATTTATAGCTCAGCACAAAAGTGTCTGCTTTTAGCTATGAATTCCAAACTTTACATTTGCAACCATTATATATGAATTCTTGGAATGCTGGGGGATCAGAATGTTGATTATTTTCATTATTCCAAAAATTATGGCATATTGGACAGATTCTCTTATTTGGGTGGCATTGAACATTAACCAGGAATCTGCAGCAGTTCTTGCCTAGGTGAGTGTAGGCCACTGCTTATCTGTTCTGTATTTTTAATTAATTTATTTCATTTGGTAGTTAGATTTTAAAATTTTGCTTGAATGAAGGCAGTAGCTGGCACCTCTTCGGTATTTGTTGCAGTTTGTGCCAGTTCCATTAATGTGGTATAATAACATTTAATTTTGTAAATCATTAAACTTATGGCCATTTTTTAAAATTCAAACATCCATAGTTCTGTAACTATTCAGAATCAGACATATTTTTATATGAACTTCTTTCATTTTTTTCAGATCCTGAAGCAATTCTGAGTATGGCCAGCACTTTGAGACACCATATTTATATGGTGTTTATATATATATATATATCTGTAATTTTATGTTACAATAAAAAGAAATGAAAGTATGCCAGTAGCGTGACAAACCAGTAGAGCGAAGAAGAAATTAACATAAAAAATTAAGAATAGAGTACTATTGGAGAAACATTATTAAATAATTTAGAAAATAGAATTCAAATTAAAGGAAAATTTAGCGGTGCCCCCATTGCTAAGCACCAGTTTCCAGATTGCATGAAATATCACTATATGTAAATGTAACCAGCCAACAATACAGAAATAATTAAAAATAGAGAATAAAGTAAAAATAAAAAGTAGAACATACCATAATATCGAATTGAATAGAAAAGACTGACCATTATACCCCAACTCGTCAGTGGACCACGAGTCCATAATGGTCAGGGAACCACTACATTTCGAATGCTACCTAAATCCATGCCGCGAAAGAATGATACAAGGATTACACTGGCGGTGCAGTAGATTTGCATAACAGTAGATGTATTTGCATAAATCTACTGCACCGGCAGTATGATTCTTGTATCATTCTTGGCATGGATTTGTGTAGCGTTCAAAATGTAGTGGTTCCCTGACCATTATGGCCCCGTGGTCCACTGACGAGATGGGGCATAATGGTCAGTCTTTTCTATTCAATTCGATATTATGGTATGTTCTACTTTTTATTTTTACTTTATTTTCCATTTTTACTTATTTCTGTATTGTTGGCTGGTTACATTTACACATAGTGATATTTCACGCAATTCGGAAATTGGTGCTTAGCAATAGGGGGCACCGCTAAATTTGGACTCTATTTTCTAAATTATTTAATAATGTTTTTCCAACAGTACTCTATTCATAATTTTTGATGTTAATTTCTTCTTCACTCTACTGGTTTGCCACGCTACTGACATACTTTCATTTCTTTTTATTGTAACATAAAATTACAATTAAATACATGCAACATGTTGTGATTTTTGCATATTTGCTACCACTGATGTCTGCTCTACTATCCTTATTTTTTATTTTCACTTATTTCTTCGGTCTAATATTCAATTCATTTGGATTTAATTAGAATTATATATATATATTATTATTTTTAATGGTTAAGTTCCTAATGTTAAAAGTACAAATTTCATTGTGATATAGTTTTTATATTCTAAGTTGATGACTTTGGTAATCATAGAATTATATTTTAAAAGGAATTTATAATGCAGCAGCGAATTATTTTTATTGACTTTTTTTCCAGGAAAGCTTTCTCTGTGCATGTTAAAATAAAATATTTTGTTATAGAGAACAGGTCTTCAAAAATATTTTTCAGCCTAATTTGTTGTTTTTTGGTAATTGCTACACTCACTGCCTGCCTTCTGAATAATAAGGCCTAAGCTTTGTTGTTGATGTCATCACAAAGAGGCGGTTGTTGTCCATTTTTTAGTGACCTTCATGTTGATTGTACAGATGCAGAATTTGAAATTCATATAAGTGTTTTTTGTCAATCGTTAGGAAGTGTTGTGTTCCTAGGTATTGAGGTAATTATGATAAAAGGAAGATGCACATTTTTTAAAATCCTAATAACCGAAATTTGCAAGAAAAATAGATATTAGCAGTTCACTGACATGATTTTTTTCCTTCAAAGCATTCAGTGGTAAGTTCTGCACAAAAAATTTCATCACTCATAGTTATTTAAGTGGCTTGTATTTTTATAATGATTACTTACTGGAATATAGGAACAGAAACAAAATATAATTTATTCAGTAATATTATAGATAATGCAGATTTTTATTTATGATAAATAATGAAGTATTTATACAGTATATTTAAGTAACGAGAAACTTTTCTGTGTTTTAATTCTTCTTAGTATTCATTCGATATTAAATGAAAAATTTAAATGTAGTGTCTCTATTTGAAGTATAATTATATTACTGCTATTAAATAATGGAAATTTTAAAAATAAAGCCAGCAAAGCATTTGTCTCTTAATAATGGATTTCAAACTAATATCATTTCTGAAGAAACAGTATCCATTTACAAATTTTAAAATGCAAATGGCTAAAAAGAAACGCAGGTGGTTAAAAAATAATCTAAAAGAGAAGCTTAAAATTAAGAATTTCAATTATATTTCAAACTACTAAAGCAGAAATTAATATTGTTGAATATTGTCATAAATTAATAATGTAAGGTTAAATCCAAGGCATTCTTAAATGAAAAACAAGCATTTAAAATATCTTCTAAGAAACACTCTAAACATGCTATTGTGTATGTTGTTTTTTTTTTTTTTTTATCTTATTGTCATATTTAGATAAATTGACTGTAGGTTTTAAGTTGTAGATTTTCTCCTAGCAGAGGGTGATTCAAAATTTGCCCAATCAAAATACTAGTAATTAAAATTCTGTTACTGTCAATTTCATTATACAATAGTAATGGTTAATTTTGATACTATCAGTTTGAGATCAATTAATAATCATAAAAAAAAAAAACGCTGTCCATTCCCTCAATTTATCTAATGCTTTATTAAATTTATTCAAACTCATGCTATTGTGTATGTTGTTTTTTTTTTTTTTATCTTATTGTCATATTTAGATAAATTGACTGTAGGTTTTAAGTTGTAGATTTTCTCCTAGCAGAGGGTGATTCAAAATTTGCCCAATCAAAATACTAGTAATTAAAATTCTGTTACTGTCAATTTCATTATACAATAGTAATGGTTAATTTTGATACTATCAGTTTGAGATCAATTAATAATCATAAAAAAAAAAAACGCTGTCCATTCCCTCAATTTATCTAATGCTTTATTAAATTTATTCAAACTAGCCACTTCTACAATGCCAGGTGGAAATTTATTCCAACAATCTATTAATTGCTGGTTGAAGTCAAGTTTTTCCACACCTATTCTGCAGAGATCCTTTCTCAATTTAAGTTGAATTATCCCTTTTGTGTATTCTCAGAGGAGTAAGAATGCCATGTAGTTTACTCAAGTTCCAGTCAATATCTAGAATAAACAGATGTGGTTCTGTTAGAAATGCATATGATGGCCAAAATAGAGAAATTAACTCTTTCATTTTGGGTTGCACAAATTTTGAATCATCCTATATTAGTATTGATTTTTATAAACACTAAAAGTAATATCAACTTTGGTTGTAGGTTTGTCATCTGCATTTTCAAGAAACTGATATACAATGGGAAACAAATATGATAGATGGAAAAAGTGGAGAGAGAGAGAGAGAGAGAGAGAGAGATGGTGTCAGCTCCTTTGAGAAAACCTAGCTTCTACAAGATGCAATACCCAGCATCTTTAATAATTATCCACAATATCTTAGCAGGAAAAAATCTTCAGTTTCCAGAAAACCACCATTAAACGAGTGCTTGGAAGGAGAAGGTGCCACAATAAAAATGCATTGAAGGAAGCTTGAAAGAAATATATATGAAGAAAAATACTCTTTTAAAAATTTTGATGAGTTTAAAGCAAAACTTGAACTCATTGACCGACAAACAACATGGGATATTTTGGTAAAAGATTCATATGTAAGTTTTCTTTCCGTATTCATTGGATTCCATATTAAAAACAAGTATTTTCCTTTTGAGGTCCGTGATGTTCATGAAGTAGAAAATAAAAAAAATTAGAAACGTGATAAATATGAATATAAAACAGCTAAATTGCAGTGAGTTTAGTGACATAATTTTAGATCTATTACATAAATTACATTTTATAGGGATGGAAAATGACTGCCTTGAGTTCATTAAAGATCAGTTGGCTGTGTGTGTTTGTTTTAGCCAAACAAAGTTTCTGCTATAATTTTAATTTCATCATATTTTCTTCTTTGTTATATTTCATATATCCTCATGCTTACAAGTTTATCTGAAGTTCTGGTAACATACCGTATTTCCCCGTGTATAAGATGCACCTTAATTTTGGGGCCCAAAATTTGAAAAAAAAAAAAAAATGTATTACATAAAGTTATTGAACTCAAGTCTGGTGCATGTAAGCATGCTTAGTCCATTCCGTTTCATGAACCTGAAGCACCAATTGTGTCCTCCTTTGAAATCAGTAACGTTTTTTTCATCAGCAATTCTTCTTGCCTCATGCTGAACCATCTTTGTGGACACAGGAATTCCAATTGCCCTTTGCTCCTCAATCCATATCTTCAATTCCCTTTCTAAATCAGGCCATTTTGCTGACTTGCCTCTCATGGCCACCTTCTGCTGTGGCGTTTTCAATAGGGTTTCTTCTTCCCGTAGCCATTGTTTTCTCAGTTGCGGGAGGACCAAACTTACGTTCAGCAGCACGATTTCCATTCACTTTTGCAAACTGGATCACTTTTAACTTGAATTCAGCACTGTACGAAAATCTTTTCTGAGCCGTTTCTGGGCAGAACGTGACAAAACGTAACCTAATATACCGGTAACAAGCGTGAAACAATGAGCGCAAAGACAACAAGCGTGAAAAAGCGGGAAATGCAAGTAAAAAAAATCTACAACCACTGTATAAGATGCACCCAGTTTTTAGACCCCAAATTTTTTGAAAAAAGGTGCATCTTATACATGGGGAAATACGGTAATTCTACCACATCCTAATACAATAAAAAAAAAAAAAAAAAAAAGCTCAAATATAAATAAAAATACTGAGAATTCTGGCCAGTGTTTATCTTACACAAACCAGAGAGTATCTGCTTTATGAAAAAATTGACTGATAATTGATGAGATACTATCCAACCATTTCATTGATTATAAGGGTGGTAATGTTGTTGGCATAGCACATTACAGCGTTAATGCTACAACAGCATTTGTTTTCATGATATAAAGTATTTTATCATGTTTTAAGGATGTAGTTTGTGTTGTAGCAGCATACAGAATGATGGCAGAAAAGTTGTTTGAATTTTTAAAACATACTTTAAAGAGAGATTGGAAAATATGGGTCTTAAAAGTTATTTGTGTTATTACAGATAATGCCATCAATAGAAAAACATTGTCAATTTGCAATTCCACCTACAATCAGTATAGTATATCCCCATCCACTTGATCCAAAAAAATCCATCTACTATCATTGTATCTTTCCATATTTTTCCACTTTGAAAATCCATGATACAAACAGCTGCATTTAATACACTGAGAACATTATTTCTTATAGAAAGTGAAAAACTGAAAAAATTTGGTTACAATCTAATTGTAAAAGCATTGTGGCCAACAACTATTGAGAGACAGAATGTTAAACTTGCTACTCAAATTTTTAACGAGTTTGTAAACAGTCTATTAGAACTAGGATAGGACCTATTCATAATTTACAATTTTTTGAGGGAACTGCAAAATTTACAAATTACAAATTGTAAATTTACAATTTACAAATTAATATTTCCTGGTGGCAGGTGGCTAATGTCAGAATCACCAACAAAAGGTGTAAGGCTCAAACAGGAAATGCAAAAACAAATGCAGCAGAGGATGTAAGGAAGCAATTTTTGAAGAAATTTCTTATTTGGTTTGTTAATTGGGAAAATCTAAATTTGACAAAGGTAAATTCACAAAGGAAACTCACTCTGCTTTAAAATTAACCATACATAGTTTATTGAAATTAAAAGAATACTGTTCATCTCAGAGTTGCATATGACTTATTTGTTGTCCAGGAAATTTCAAACAAATGTTTTGGAGGCAAGATTTGGACAATACAGACAATCAGGATCCCAGCACAATGTTTCAATCAGACAATTATTTGAAGTGGAAAAAAATTACAGTTATTATTATTATTATTATTATTATTATTAGCAGCCATATGGTGCAAGGAAGCCTGAGGCTTATGCTGCACCAGCCAAAAAAAAAAAAAAAACCCCATTTCACCCCTCCATTCATTCCAAATGCCTGTCCAGCTCAGCCTTAAGTTTATTTAGGCTATAAACTTCCACAAAAATATGTGGAAGTCTGTTCCAGCAATCAACTACCCGCTGGCTAAAAGCAAACTTCTGCACATCTATTCTACAACTGTCTTTCCTCAATATGAATCTATGTCTCCTCAGGTTCTTAATCTGAGCAAACGGAAGTATCACATCAGCATTGAGTCTGCCCAAACCATTCAAGGCATTATACACCTTATTCAGATCACCTTGCAGGTGCCTAGTATCCAGATGCTGCAACTTGCAAAACTTAAGCCTCTCTTGGTAAGAGGGGTGCTCTTACCAAGAGAGGCTAAAGTTTTGTTCCTCTCACCAATCTTATTGCCCTTCTCTATACTCATTCTAGCAACTCTACATCCTTCTTAAAATGAGGCCTCCAGACCTGTATGCAGTATTTAAGGTGTTGCCTGACCATTGCCTTAGGCAAAGGGATAATCATCTCCTTGTCTCTGCTAGCAAAATTCCTATATATCATTGACAAAACTCCATGACATGCTCAGGCAGCATGTCTGTACTGCTCAGTGAACTTCAAATTTGACTGCACAGTTACCCACAGGTCCTTTTCACTTTCCACTTCCCTGAGTGTAGTACCACACAGTTGGTACGTTTCTCTTCAGTTATTGCTACCCATATGCAGTACTTTGCATATGTCAGTGTTAAACTTCAGTTGCCACTTCTCAGCCCCTTTGCCCAGCTTATCTAGCATACTGTCTTTTGATCCAGTTGGAGTAGCATACTGTCTTTACTGTCATTAACAACCCTACCAACCTCTGTATCATCTGGAAACATGGACGTTAAACCTGATATACAGAGAGAGAGAGAGATAATCTTTAATGCCCTGTCACAGGGGTTTACATTTTTACCTTCATCAATATCATTGATAAATATACAAAACAACATGGGCCCAACACCGAACCCTGGGGAAGTCCACTAATAACAATTGTCCCCGAAGAGCAGTGTCTGTTGACATGTATTAATATGCATTGCTGGATAATGTTATTCATTTTTAAAAACACTAAAATGTGATGACTGTAAAGAATTCTTGGTGCGAGAAAGAGAAATGGTTACTTCTTTGGACAGTAATTTAATCAGAAGAGTAGATACAGGAGGTTTAAAATACCCCTCCCTCAGCAATAGCCTGTTTCAGTTGTATCATGTACTTTTATTGTTATAAAAAAATTGCTATGTGAACAGGACCAGAACATTTTTAAATGTGAAAAATCGTAGATTTGTAGCTAGGAAACTGATAATTAACATTATTTTATTTAGTGAGGAATTTCAGTTAGAAAATATTTGTTTCAGAAATTATGGCAAAAGATTGTATGGTCTTGTACAAATATTTGGCTTAATAATTAATTTATGAATTAACAGGGATTACCTTTATTTTAGATATAGGAAGCTTCTTTTCCAACCAACTCTCCTAGTCCAGCTTGCCAATAATTCTTGGGGAAGGCGATATCAATTTTGCAAAACATGTGGGACATCTTCCCCACTGTCAGAACCGTAGTGTTCAGACCGTACAGTCTCAACAATGAGCGCTCAAGACTTCTGTCTTCAAACACCATACCTCTGGCAGCAAGGAAACCATTACGTGGATTGACATAAAATTAGATTTTTGAAGGTCTAAACTGCTTAATAAATATTCACAGGAATAGAGCAAGGAGTTGCTGTATTCCTGTGAACATGACCCCCTGAAAAGTTCTAGTCCGACTTAAGGAATGTAGAGAATAATCCTCCCATATCCATTTTTTTAGGCCCCTAAATTTAACGCTAAAGTCAAGCTACAGGACCAAAAGAAATAATTGGTCCGTATTTATTAAGCAGTTTAGACCTTCAAAAATATAATTTTATGTCAATCCGCATAATGGTTTCCTTTCTGCCAGAGGTATGGTGTTTGAAGACAGAAGTCTTGAGCGCTCATTGTTGAGACCGTACGGTCTGAACACTACGGTTCTGACAGTGAGGAAGATGTCCCACATGTTTTGCAAAATTGATATCACCTTCCCCAAGAATTATAGCAAGTTGGACTAGGAGAGTTGGTTGGAAAAGAAGCTTCCTATATCTAAAATAAAGGTAATCCCTGTTGATTCATAATATAATAGAATATAGGAATTATCGAGCACTTAATAGCTCTCTATTATCAAATTTAATAATTAATGTAAGACGAGAAATTATGGATGCCTTTCAAAACCAAAGAAAAGAAAATTAAAAACTTTTAAGACGTAAATAAAATTAGTGATGTTCCATTTCTGTTCAGTAAATCATAATTAACATATAAGGATGTATTTTATTACAAGATTACATTCAAAGAAAAGTTCTCTATTAAAGGTTGTGTGTGGCTCATGCAATTGTGTTAAAGTCAATAAAATGACTTTAATTCCTGTCACAATAAATATATTACATTTGTGTGATTACTTCAAAATTGCCATTAATATATTTTTTATGCAACTGTCATACTTTTTTTATCAAGTAATTATCAATAAAGTAAATTTGTGTATTCTGTGTTGTCCTCCTTTAATTATTAAACATTTTCAATTCAGTATGTGCGCCTGGAACATATTTATTTTGTTGATATGGAAATTAATTACTAATGTTTAGATATGTTGAGAAAAAAGTAGTAAAGAAAAGGATGCGGTTTGCAACTTTATGAGAATAGCACTTTTCAAAAAATCACAAATTATTTATAGAAAAAAAAAAAAGAATCGGATTACTTCAGTGATTCTTCACTTTTTGGCTGAGTTACCTCCTGGAAGTTTAGCAAGGTTCTCAGGTACCCCCTAAGATTATCTTAGGTATAAAACACAAAGAAAGGGGCCTTTTTTGGATTTTTGCATGAGTGTACTATATATTACAGTGGAACCAAAAAATAATCGCTATTTTAAAATTTTAAACTAAAAAAAATGTATTATTATGACTAAATTAAAAAATGAAAAATAGACTTCAGTGAATCTAATGAGAGAACTGCCCTGGCAGATTTTCAGTGATTTTGCTGAAATTAGATGTCAAAGATGATTAGCATTAGCAGAGGCATATGATGCAAGAAAACATGCTTATGCAGCATTTGCAAAAAAAAAAAAAAAAAAAAATCACCTTCCTATTTCACAAATCCATTCACTCCAAAATTTTGTAATCAACTACCTACTGGCTAAAGGCAAATTTCTGCACATCTATTTGACAATTGTCTTTCCTCAATTTCAGTTTATGCCCCCTCAGGTTTGTAATCTGAGCAAGAGGAAGAATCCCATCAGCATTGAGCCTGCTCAATCCAGTCAAGGCCTTGTACACCTCACTCAGATCACCTTGCATGCCTAGTCTCCAGATTCTGCAATTTGCAGAACTTAAGCCTTTCTTCGTAAGAGCACCCCTTTGTTCCCCTCACTAGTCTTGTTGCCCTTCTCAAGAATAGGTGTGGAAAAATTTGCTCTCAGCCAGCAATTAATAGATTGTTGGAATAAATTTCTATCTGGTGTAGAAGTGGATAGTTAGAATAAATTTAAGAAAGCATTAGATAAATTGAGGGAATAGACAGTGTTTATTATTATTATTAATATTAATTGATATCAAGCTGATAGTATCAGAATTAACTGTTACTATTGTATAATGAAATTGACAGTAACAGAATTTTAATTACTAGAATTTTGATTGGGCAACTTTTTAAATCGCCCTCTGCACCTAGGTTTATAATCCGAATAAGAGGAAGAATCTCATCAGCATTGAGCCTGCTCAATCCAATCAAAGTATTATACTCCTCAATTAGATCACCTCGCAGGTGCCTAGTCTCCAAATGCTACAATGTGCAGATCTTAAGCCTTTCTTCATAAGAGCACCCCTTTGTTCCCCTCACCAGTCTTGTTGCCCTTCTCTGTACTCGTTCTAGCAACTCTACATTCTTCCTAAAATGAGACTTCCAGACCTGTATGCAGTACTCAAGGGTGTGGCCTGACAATTGCCTTATACAACGGGATAATCACCTCTTTATCCCTGCTAGCAAAATTCCTGTATATTATTGACAAGACCCCATGACCTGCTCAAGGCAGCCTGTCTGCACTGCTTACTGCTCAGAAAACTTCATATCTGACTGCACTGCCCAATTACCCCCAGTTCTCTTTCATTCTCCCTATCCTGAGCATTACACCACACAGTTGGTACAGTCTGTGCTTACTGCATCCATATGCAGTACTTTGCATTTGTCAATGTTAAACTTCAGTTGCCACTTCTTAGCCCATCTGCCCAACTTTTCTAGATCCTGCTGAAATAGTATACTGTCATTACTATTATTAACAACCATTCCAATCTTTGTATCATCTGAAAACTTCCGACATTAAGCTTGATATACCTTCATCAATATCATTGATAAATATACAAAACAAAAATGGGCCCAACACCGAACCTGTGGGACACCACTAATAACATTAGACCACGAAGAGCAGTGTCCATTGATTACCACTCTGTGTCTTCTCCCACTCAACCATCCTTTTATCCATTTTGGCATCTTACCCTTAATACTATTCTGCTCCAATTTGTACAATAGTATTCCATGTGCAACAGTGTCAAAAGCTTTCCTGAAATCCAAGTATATGATTTAAGAATTATTTTTTGCATCCAATTCCTTTGTAATAGCGTCATGTATCCAATCAAATTTGTCAGACAAGACTTTCCCTTAACAAACCCATGCTGTGTCTGAATTATTGCCCGAATCAGTCTTGTCTAGATGATTCTGCAATGCATCTTTAACCAGTGACTCCATTATATTACCTGGAACAGAAGTTAAACTAACTGGTCTGTAATTACTTTTATCACCCTTCGATCCCCCTTTGTGAATTGGGGATACATCTGCACATCTCCAGTCCATGGGGACCTCCCCTGAGTCCACGGATGCTCTCATAATTATGGCTAAGGTTTGCTTACTTCCTTTGCCGCCTCCTTTAATATAACTGGATAGATCCCATCCACCCCAGGTGCCTTTCTTATGTTTAATTTCAAAAATTTCTCCTCCACTTTGCTCTCAGTTATTACAAAATCATTTAGCACCCTGCTACAATTTGATAACCTTCTGGCATTTTTCAATCCTTAATAACTCCTCATGTGTGAATGTAGATGCAAAATACTCATTCAGTTTGTTTGCTATCTGAGCAGGATCATCAACAGTCAAACCATCGATATCAAGTGGAGCAATCAGATTCATCCCCTTTCTTTTAGAGTTTATATAAGTAAAGAAATCCTTGCCGTTTTTCTTAGCATCTTTTGTCAAAAATTTCTCATAATCTGCCTTCACCTGCCTAACCTCCTTTGTGACTTGATTACAACTATATTACCGATGTAATTACTAGATTACAGGCTTGATTACAGATGGCAGATTATATCTGCCATAGGCTTCTGTGTTGCCTATTAATTTATATGCATCCCATGCATTTTTCTTCTCTGCTACAAGTCTCATTAGTTCATTTGAAAACCATTTTGGCCTAAACCTTGAACAATATTTCTTAATAGGTATGAAACGTTTAGTAGCTTCCACGATTAATTCCTTGAATTTCCCACTTAGAATTTGCTGTTGGTAACATCATCAGTTGATCCCACTGTGCAGAATTTAAAAACTGTCTGAGACCGCTGTAGTCGGCCCCGGGTGCCAAGCGATTGTGACTGAGCGACTTCTTTGTGCTTAAAGAGTGATTTTCCAAAAGTGATATTATAGTTCTTTTACGTTCCTGTCCTTAAAATAACTTATTTTTTCAGTAGCAGCTCTTGTTAAAAAAGTACTTTACAGAGCCGGAAAGGAAAGTCACCTTTCTTTACTTCTTATATATTTATTACTAACCCCTACTACTTCTCGCTTGGTCACACCAGGCACTGCTCCTGCCTCCCCGTGGCGGGGCCGGAAATCTTGGCAGAACAGTTAATCTGCCAAGGGCCAAAAGGAGCAATTATGGAACACAATATGTTTCCTCCACTAGAGCCGACAAGTTCTCGGCCAGACATAGAAAATGAACATGACATGTCTCAACCGAAGAGGTTTAAGACCAACTCTTCAAACATAGATTTTCCTGCATTTCTCATAATGCATTCACTTACGGATCAGCCTCTCACCAAATTGTCTCCGTTTCTTATTCAGAAACATCTCGAAAGTCTTGCAGGATCTCCTAAAACAGTCAAGCGACTGCAATCAGGAGACCTACTAATAGAAACAATCAGCAGGAAACATTCGGTGCATCTACTAAAAATTACAAATTTTGCTGGAATTTCAGTAAAAGTTTCTCCCCACGGTACCCTAAACACTTCTAAGGGTGTTATATCCAGCTGGGACCTACTGAATGTGTCGGAGGAGGAGATATGTCAAGAACTTCAGGAGCAAAATGTAATTGCAGTAAAAAGAATCATGATTAAAAAGGACAACACACTGGCACCTACTAGGAATATTATACTCACTTTTAATACTCCAAACCTACCGTCTTCCATAAAAGCAGGTTATCTTCTTTGCCACATTAGACCCTACATCCCTAATCCATTGAGATGCTATAAGTGCCAAAAGTATGGCCACTCTCAAACGGCATGTAGAGGAAACCCAGTCTGTCCCAAATGTGGGTCCACCGATCATACTCAAAATGACTGTTCAGCAACAGAAATGAGCTGTCCTAACTGTAAAGGCAACCATCCCGCCTATTCTAAGACATGCGACAGGTGGAAAACCGAAAAGAAAATTGTGAAGTATAAAATCGAAAATAAAGTAAGCTTTCAAGAAGCGAGAAAATTAATTCTTCCAGTATTACAAAACGTACATATGCCAGTGTCGCACAAAAATATCAATCAGTGGCCACCCAGACTGATGTTACAGTCCCCACAAACAACTCAATCTCTGACTGGGCACGAACTGTTCTCTCCCAGCAACAGTCCAATATCCCGAAACAGTTGAACCAGGCAAGCAATACTGCTCTTACAGTACCAGCGAAATCTCCTTCTCCTACTCCTCCAACCAATGCTGCTGCTCCATCAAATAATCGAGGTTCAAACATCAAAATGAATATTCAAGACACATCCATGGATACAATTGACTCATCCAGACAGGAAGACCCAGTCTTAGAAATACATGTGGAAGAAGATATGGACATCGGTTGGCCATTCTTCAAAAAAGACAAACTGAAACCTGAATGCCATAAAAGTCACATCAAAAAAACAGTCAGATACAGCTTCTTTTACTAAACACCAATAATGCCTTATATTCTTCAATGGAATTGTAGAGGATTTCGTTGCAATTTTAATGATATTCAAGACCTAATTAATCGCTACAATCCAGTTGGTTTCTGTATACAAGAAACCTATTTAACTTCCCAAATTTCTGCCAGCACAAAGAACTACTCTATCTACCGACAAGATCGTAATACTTCCACTTCCGCTCGTGGGGGTGTGGCCATCTTGGTCAATGCAAAAATCCCATCTAAGCAAATTGTTTTGAAAACTGAAATTGAAGTCATTGCTGTGCGTTTGGTAACCGAAATTGAGTTAACATTAGTATCAATTTATCTTCCACCAAGTCATACCTTCTCTTACCAAGACCTTGAAAACCTGCTAATACAGCTACCTTCCCCTATCTGTCTCCTGGGGGATTTCAATGGCCACCACCCCTTATGGGGATCTACTAAACTGGACAGTCATGGCCGACTGATTGAAATCTTCGTAGATAAGCAAAACCTTACCATTCTTAATACTGGTGCACCTACTCACATACAATTACCAACTGGACAAACTTCTGCAATCGATCTCTCGATATGCTCCCCTATTCTGTATCCAATCATGGAATGGTCAGTTATGGACGATCCCATGGGCAGTGATCATTTTCCGATTATTTGTGATTTGCTCACTGCACCACCGCCAGTAGCCAAACCTTGCAAGAAATGGAAGTTCTCGAGCCAACTGGGCCAAATTTCAGTTAGCTGTCAATCTGGATGAGAAATTTATAAGAATACAGTCGATAGATGAAGCCACTGATTATATTACTTCAAAACTACTATCTGCAGCTAACTGTTCAATTCTACTGTCGAATACCCAGTTCCAACGGCACATTAACTATTGGTGGAATGAAGAATGCACCAAAGCAAAGAAGTTAAAAAATAAAGCATGGAATTTATTTTGTAAATCCCCAACCACAGCTAACCTTATCAACTACAAAAAATTAAGGGCAAAAGCTCGTCTCATTCAGAGGCAAGCCAAGAAGAATTCTTGGATCTGGTTTACATCTACCATAAATAGAAACACTAACTCCAGGTTAATATGGAAGAAAATTAGGCAGATTTCGGGCAAATTTCCAACCACCCCTCCGCCAATTCTTTCGTTTAATGGGCAAGAACTGTCTGCTCCTGAAGACATAGCAAATGCCTTGGCTAAAACTTTTGCCGAAGTTTCTGCGGCATCAAATTATTCTCCGGATTTCCAGAAAATAAAGACCACAACTGAACAACGTGCCATCAACTTTCGAACATCAGTTTCCCTTCCGTATAACCAGCCTCTTCAATATTCTGAACTTTTACATGCCATTAAAACAACACGCAACAATGCCGCTGGGCCAGATGGAATATTTTATATCATGTTACAAAACCTTGGTGACAAAAACTTAGAAATACTGCTGATCTATTATAACCGAATATTTCTTGAAAACATTTATCCCAGCTCTTGGCATCATGCAGCAGTTCTTGCCTTTTTGAAACCCGGTAAAGATCCTACCAGTCCGTACAGTTACAGGCCAATTTCCCTCTCCAGTTGCCTTGGTAAACTACTTGAAAAAATTATCCATAATCGACTTGTTTGGATCATCGAAACAGAACACCTAATGAGTAATCACCAACATGGGTTTCGTAAGAACAGGTCCTCCTTAGATCTCATGATCAAAGCTGAGTCTGCAATTCATAATGCCTTTGTAAAAAATGAACATCTTGTTATGGTTTCCATAGACATTGCGAAGGCATTTGATACTACCTGGCGTCATGGCATTCTCAGTGACCTTTATGCTCTTGGTTTACGAGGCAACCTGCCCATATTCATTAGGAACTTTCTTCAGAATCGTTCATTCCAAGTTCGATATCACAACTCACTTTCTGAGATATTTTCACAGGAAGAAGGAGTGCCACAAGGGTCTGTACTGAGTGCAACCCTTTTCGCCCTTAGAATCGATTCCATCACAAAAGAACTTCCAAATGCTGTTCAGACCTACCTTTACGCTGATGATCTCTCTATTTCTTGCCATTTCCAGAGCATGAGATCCATTGAACGGCAACTGCAGATATCCCTGAATAAAGTCCAAAGGTGGGCAAGGTTAAATGGCTATCGTCTATCACAGCAGAAGACTGTTGCCATCCATTTTTGTAATCAACGAAAAATGCATACAGACCCTGAACTTCATATATCAAACTTTACCATTCCAGTAACTAACAACATCAGATTCTTAGGATTAATCCTTGACAGGAAACTAAATTTCCTTGAGCACATTAAATTTGTACGTACTTCCTGCCTCAAAAAACTAAACATACTAAGAGCTTTATCTGCCTTGTCTTGGGGAGCAGATCGTACATCTTTGTTGCTCTTATATAGATCACTGATTAGATCCCGATTGGATTATGGTGCTCCACTCTATGATTCTGCTCGTAAGAGTATACCACAATGGCTAGATCCTATACAGCATAGTGCTTTGCGGATTGCACTTGGGGCGTTCAGGACCTCTCCTATTCATAGTTTATATATTGAAGCTAATGAGCCACCTCTTTACCTCCGCAGAAAAACGCTGCTTCTTAAGTATGCAGCCCGAATACAAAGTTGCTGGCAGCATCCTGTTGAGCCATACCTCTTCAATCCACCACTGCAAAATCTCTATAGAAACAAACCCACTAAAATAAGACCAGCAGGCTTACGCCTAATTGAAATAACACAGAGTTGGAATGTTCCAATTTCCAACAGGCAACAAGTAATGAATTACTCTCAACCACCTTGGAGTCCGCCTCTACAATTAACCTGCGATACTTATCTTCAAGAATGGGGAAAGAATCGCCTACCAATAATTAATGTGAAACAACTCCATGCAAGCCATATTCATAAATGTGCCGATTTTTTACTGATCTATACTGATGGCTCCAAATCACATTCAGCGGTAGGAGCAGCGGCAGTTTTTCCCACTTCAATCATTTCGGCTGCTCTTCCAGCTCAGTATAGCAGCTTCTCAGCAGAACTCCATGCAATCAAATTAGCCTTAGAAAATCTGATTCACTACCCATCTATAAAATACGTAGTATACACGGACTCGCTCAGCTCAATTACAGCAATGCAACATTCCTCCTACAAGGTTCACCCTGTGTTAGATCAAATCAGAAGTCTCCTACTGCAAATACAAGAACATCATCAATCAGTGACCTTTTGCTTATCCCAGCACAATCGGGGATAAAGGGGAACGAACTCACTGGCAAATCTGCTAAAAATCCATCAACTTTTGATTTAACCTCCATGCATGTTCCAGCGTCTGACTACAATCGCATCATACAAACGGCATGTCTCGCGCAGTGGAAAGATCTATGGCACTCCCAAACCAATAATAAATGCTATCAGTTGAAACAGCACCCAAAGCTTTGGCACACTAGTACCAAAACAGTGCGAAGAGAAGAAGTGGTACTTGCAAGGGCACGAATAGGACATACGTATCTCACTCACCTCCATCTACTCACAGGAGAGTATCCTCCTCAGTGCCCACACTGTTTAACTCAATTATCAGTGAAACGTATTCTAATTGACTGCCCACAGTATCAACAAGAAAGAACATCCGTCCTGTCTTCCCTGATAAATCTGTGAGAACCAATGACCCTAAATCATATTATTGGCGAAGAAGCAAATATCAATGAATTTTTCTCTTTCCTGAAAAAAATTGGACTATATCATAAATTCTGAAAGACCACTTTAACAAAAATCAAGTTATTATAACAAAAATTTGTTTTTAACAGTTTCCTATGAATAGGCGCATTATAGCCCCAGCAGCTTATGCGCCATTAAACCTCCATAACACACACACACACACACACCACTGTAGTCACCTTTATGGAAGCAAAACCCTTTCCTTTACCGATGATGGTAATTATATCTTTAAGTAAATCCCACATCAGTACACTGTGATCACTGCCACCTAGTGGTTCCTTTATCTGCAAATTCTTAATACACGAATGATCACTGCTGATAACCAGATCAAGAGTATTACCCCTCTCTGGTTGCCTCTCAAACATACTGCCACAGAAAGCAATCATCCAGTAAATCCACAGTCTTACTAGTGTGCGAGTGACCAAACCACAAGTTCCAGTCAATATCTGGGAAGTTAAAATCCCCCATTATAAGACATTCTTATTTACTAGCCCATTCTATTTCTCTGTACAATTGTTAATTGTTCAGAGGTAAGTAAAGAAGGCTTTGCTGTTTTTCTTTGTATCCCCTGCCAAAGATTTCTAATAATCTGTCTTCCTGCCTAACCTTCTCTGTGACTTGATTACAGACTAGCTTATATCTACCATAGGCTTCTGTGTTTCCTGATAATTTATATGCATTCTATGCATTTTTCTTCTCTCTCATGAGTCATATGTTCATCTGACATCCATTTAGGCCTAAACCTAGAACAGTATTTCTTAGTTTGGCATGAAAAGACTAGTAGCTTCCAATATTAATTCCTTGAATGCTTCCCATTTCGAATTTGTTGTTGGTAACATCATCAGTTGGTCCCACTGTATAGAATTTAAAAAATGTCTGAGACCAGTGTTGTCACCTTTCCGAATGCAAAAACTGTTCCATTTACCCCTGATGGTAGTTAAATAATTAATGAAAATTAATAATTATCATTAATGCTAATTAAATTGAATTGTAATTAATGATAATTGACTTGAATGTCTGCTGAAGTTTCAGGTCTGTTTCTCTTTTTTAAATTTGTGATAATATTTGGCAAACTCACGTTCACATAAATAAGTCATCACAAATGTTAAAAGTTTACGAATTGCTTTGTCTGCATATTAAAGAAAGAGTCCAGCAAACTAGCCCAGTACAAAATAACTTTTCTTGGTGTGACTTTTCACAAGAGAAATCAATCAGTTCTTCTTTTGTGGATAGGTTAGTGGAGTTTCAGTTTTTCATGAAAGGCTTAGCTGTCCACCTATAATTTTCAATGTCTGTACTGAAAAGAAAATATTCTTCAAAGGAGATCAACAGCTTTGAAATGCCCAATTATTGCTTTCTGCGAGTCTGATTCTGCAGAGATATTTTTTTCAACAAGACAGTAAAACTATCAAAAGTGTTCTATTGCCTTGCTTCAGCTCTCTTTCTCCAAAGATTAATTTTATCTTGAATACAGTGATTTTATCATTACCCATGAAAAGTGTCTTGTTTTTACCTTGAAATGATAGATTAAGTTTGTCAAATATATTGTCAAGGTATGCAACACCTTGTGAATTATAATCACTAGACATAAAGGTGATGAATTTCTGCACTTTATCTCGAATGTTTTTTTTGTGTCTTCAGCTTTACGATCATTAAGAAATATCATAATTTCATAGCATAATTTAGAAGATCTCATCAGCACAGTGGTCCTTGAGGTTGTCACAGACATTCTCTCAGATATGCCAGACAAGCTGCACTTGCTACCTGGGAGTCTAAAATGCTGATGGAACTGATATTCGGGTGACACTCAAGTCAAGTGGACCCAATTTCGGCGAAGTCCGGACGGTCTGTGAGAGCCAGATCCTCTGCTTGCGCCTACGCGATGATGGGACTTTGTAATCCTGGGTATAACCTCCATGCACAAGTACATGGTGGGTGACCACCCAGGTGTGAACCAACGTAAGCAGGGGTCGAGGTGTGGCACCCACACCACATTGAGGAAAGCCGCCCCTTTATGTTACCAGGCAGTACTAGGTGGTAGATGACTCTCATCAGCCAGTGAAATACCACCACTTTGCTTATTGGAGGCTTGAAGTGGTGGAACCCATGTTTAGTCTCTAGAGCTAAGTTCCAGTCAACCCTTCCCTATCTCTTCCATCATGCAGTATGATTGATGATTTTTGAGGTTATGATGAGCGTCGTGGCGAGAACCAATATTCCTTACACTTCGAGGGTACAGCTCTAAAACGGCGATCGCAGGCTGGCTGCTAGTTAGTACACCGGACCGAACCTATTGGTAACTCTCTAGGAGGCTTCTGGATCAGCTAGTGTATAATCTTGCTACCTCTACTCTGCCAGATAGTGACTGGAGGGAGTCCGAGTAGTGTGTATGCGGGGGGCATTGTCGTGGCCACGTTATGTCAAGGTTCTGGGTATATTCTTACCACATGTACGCCATATCCAAAAATTTCATTACTTCATACAGCATGTCCCACCCACTTTTTCTTACTATTGAATACACCATGAATTGTCAAAATAATAGAGTAAGCTTATCTGCGAAAAGATGTAAACCTCCCAAGCACTTCTTAATTCATTTCACAAATATACTTGGTCTCAATTCTAATCTCAACGATGTCCATTTCCACTTGCAGTCTGGCAAACCCCATGTACTTTTTCTGACAGAATCTCAGTTATCGGTTGATTCAACTACTGCTCATCTCAGATGCCTAAATTATTCACTGTATGATTCCTTTCGCCTGAAAGGTGGTACTTGTGCATGTATTTGTTCTGATATTCCCTGTCAGAGAATTGGCAATTTGGAATCTCCTCTCTTTGATCTTCTCTGGCTTAAAATCTCTCTACCTCATTGTGTCAAATTCATCTGTTGTCTCTACCGTTCTCCCAACTCCACTAATCACTTGGAGCTCTATGACGTCCTCTCTTTGCAACTTGACTTTCTCCAGTTCAACTTTCCTAACAGTGAGGTAATTTTCCTTGGTGATTTTAATGTTTACAACTCCAGCTGGCTTCCGTTTTCTAGTCACACCGACCCAGCAGGTCGAAATGCTGAGGCTTCTACAATTACTAACGACCTAGCACAGATTGTTCATTTACCTACAAGAATACCGGACAATCCTAATCATACAGCCAATACGCTTGATCTTTTCCTCACAAACAACCCTTCTAAGTACACGGTCGAAGTGAGAGGTCCTTTAGGCACTTCAGATCACAACTTGGTGATTGTCTCTTCTCCAATGGAACCTTTATCTCATGGCTATTCCCAACCTTGTGTTGTTTGGCATTACAAGAATGAAAAATGGGATGACCTGCGAGACTTTTTTTCCATGGTCAGATTACTGTTTCAAAACTTGTGATGTCAACGTTTGCTCAGATCGTGTCAGTGAAATTATTCTTGCAGGAATGGAATCCTTTATCCTACACTCCACTTTAAAATCTCACCTTGGTTTTCCAATAAATGTGCTAAGGCTGTTCAAGAGAAGAATGTTGCATATCGTAATTGGCTTGTTTCTAATTCTTCAGTTTCATTTTCTGCCTACACCAAAGCTCACAACAATTGTAAAGCAGTTATTAATCAGTCCAAACTAGAGTTTGAACAGACTAAGAGTAGAAAACTTGCTTCTTGCCCTAATGGTAGCCGAGCATTCTGGTCTCTTGCCAAAGCTATTGGCCGCAACTTTTGCCCATCTCTGCTCCCACCTCTGTCCAAACCAGATGGTTCTGTTGTCACTTCAGCCAAGGATAAGGCTGACCTGCTAGCATCCCATTTTTCTTCCAGCTCATGTATTAATGATTTTGGTAAAACACCTCCCACCATTCCCAACATGCTCCATTCAGTGCCTCCAGTGGTCTTCCCTCAAAAGGATATCAGAAGGATTTTGATGAATCTTGATGCTAAGAAAGCTCCAGGTCCTGATGGTATTTCTCCACTTGTTCTCAAAACCTGTGCTCCTGAACTTACTCCTATTCTTTGCCGCCTTTTTTTACTTTCTTATTCCAAAGGTGTTTTTCCTTCTGTTTGGAAATTTGCTCATATCCAGCCAGTTCCTAATAAGGGCGACAAATCCCTCCCATCCAATTATCGTCCCATTGCAATTACTTCTACTCTTTCTAAAGTAATGGAGAAATCAATTAACTGCCAACTCTTAAACTACCTAGAAACCTTCCGTCTGATCAACGATCGCCAGTATGGATTCTGTCAGTGTCGATCCACTGATGATATTCTGGCTTATGTTACCCATTTATGGACTAATTCAATGGAAAGGTTCGGTGAAACACAAGTAGTTGCTCTTGACATCTCAAGGGCTTTTGATCGTGTTTGGCATAAATGTCTTCTAAACAAGCTTTGCTTCTTTAGAATACCTTTTAAATATGTTTTTCCAACTGTTTTTAGTAATTGGTTATCCAGTTTTCTCTCTGATCGCTCACTGAGGGTGATGGTCTTCTAAATTCTCCACTAATGCCGGTGTCCCCCAAGGTTCAGTTCTTTCCCCCACTCTTTTCCTCTTGTATATTAATGACCTTCCATTGACTGGAAATCCTATCCATAGTTTTACCGATGATAGCACATTGCATTCCACTTTCCATTTTGAGAAACCTTGTCCTGCTCAATCAGCTTCAACTTCTTGAAAATCTGCTACCAATTCCTTAAATGCCGATCTTCAGGTAATTCTCCAGTGGAGCAAAGACAACTTAGTTGATTTCAACCCCCCCTTCTAAAACTCAGTCTTGTCTTATATCTCGCAAAAAGGACTCTCTGCTCCTATGCTTATCTTTAGTGACACTGCGATTTCTAGGCAAAATGATATCTCTTTTGGGGATTACCCTGACTTCTAATCTCTCTTGGCACAAGCACATTACAAATATTGCTTCCTCTGCATCTAAAAAACTTTTTTTTCTCTTTCGCTCCCAGTGTTAATTTTCTTCCAAACAGCTGCTCACGCTGTATAAATTGCAAATCCACCCTGCCATGGAATATTGTTCCCACATCTGGGGTGGTGCCCCCAAAACCTCTCTTAGGCTTCTTGATTCCATTCAGAAGTGGGCAGTTAGGTTAATTAATGATTCATCTCTAACAGTCTCTTCATCGCTGTCTCATAGACGTACTGTTTTTGCTGCATGCCTCTTCTACAGATACTTCCATGGGTACTGTTCTTCTGAATTGGCTTCTATAATTCCTGCTCTCTCTTTCAAAACAGTCCAAACACGTGCTGCCACCAGCCAACATCCATTTACTGTCCAACTTCAAACCCACAGAACCAACTTTTCATCTTCCTCATTTATTCATTCAACTGCCGTTTTCTGGAACAACCTTCCTTCATACGTATTTCCTGAAAATTACAATCTACAGAAGTTCAAGTCCAATGTCAACAAATATTTTCTTTCGTCTTCTCAACCTCCAACCCAAGCACGGTACTAAGTACTATAGGTTCTAATACCTCTCGTGTTTGGGGTTCACATAAAAAAAAAAAAAAAAAAAGTTCTGACCAATTATAGTATTCGTGCTATCTCTCCATTTGTTACTGCCACCGTGGAGTTTCCCTCTGTAGGTAAATACATCTGTAAAATGTTTTTACCTAGACTAAAATTCCCAAAATCTACTGTTGAAGACTGCCATGTCTCAGCTGTAAAGTATGGTAATGATCTGCCCCCACTTACTTTTTTTGCTTGTATTATATTACTTTCATTTTTATTTTACTCTATTTTATATTTCAGTCTTGTTTACTCTTGTTTATATAGTTTGTTACTGTTATATATTAAAATTTTATTGTTCCACTATATGTGGAACAATAAAAAGAACTCGGGCTAAGAAAACAAGGAAAGAAACACAATTGGAATTTTACAAAGTAATGGCAATACCAACACTTCTCTACGGTTCTGAAACATGGATACTGAAACAAAGAGACATTAATAGAATACAAGCTGCAGAAATGAAATTTTTAAGATATGTTAAAGGATGTACAAATTTAGATAAAATACCAAATGTAAATATTAGAAAGGAATTAAAGATTTACTCAATTAATGAAAAATTATAGAATATAGACAAAGATGGAATGAACATGTAGAAAGAATAAAGATAATAGATTCCCTAAATTAGCTTACACATAGAGCAAAAGGAAAAAGAGACAAAGGAAGACCGAAGAAAAGATGGGCAGACCTCTTTGAGATCAGAACAGGTGGATCGCCTAATCCGTGAAGGAAGACAAGACAAGACTGTTATTCAGCCTGTACTTCAACGATTTGCAACTGCCACTTAAAAAACCATAAAAAACTAAATGGTGAATAAATGGTATTGTGCACCTGCAAAATAGGTGCAACAGTCTGAAAGATTAAAGACAACTTTTGACAGAGTTGGACAGGGTAGTTAATAATAGTTAGGTTATATGTTCAGGGGAGGCATCAAGAGTTGGGTTAGTTGCCAGGCCTGACCATCCTTTTGGGAAGGGAGGGGGGGGCTTTAATCACATCATGGATTTGTTAAGGGGCAATCTTGTGTGACCAGTCTGATTAAACAATGTGATGCAGTAACAAAAGAACTGGATGTAAAAAATAATTTGACATCATATATTTAGATTTCAGAAAATGTTTTGATTCCATTCCACATGAAAAACTTCTGTATAAATTTTAGAAGTGTGGCATTGGGGGTGAAGTTACTGCTATAGATAAAGGGATGGTTGAGTGAAAGAAGACTGATTATTAATGGCCACTGCCCCCTTTTTTTTTTTGACTAATGTTATTATTGGAGTCCTCCATGATTTTAGTGCTGGCCCCATCGTTTTCAATAATCATTTATTTTACTGGTGAAGGCATATCGTGCCTAAGTTTGCAAATGATACGGAGGATGGCAGGGCAGTTAATGATACTAATCCATATCAGGTATTCTACTACAACAATATCTAGAAGAATTAGGCAGATGGGCTGAGAAGTGACATTTGAAGTTTAACATTGACATTTGCTAAGTACTGCATATATTAACAGTAATCCCAGAATAACATACCACTGTGTGTGATACCATACTCAGAGTAGTGGAGAATGAAAAAGACCTTGTGGGGGTAATTATGCAATCAGATATGAAGTTATTTGAGTAGTACAGACAGGTTGGTAGGACAGCTCATGAGGTTTTGCCAATGATATACAGGAATTTTGCCAGCAAGGATAAAGAGGTAATCTGCTGTATAAGGTTAGGTCACATCTTGAGTATTGCATACAGCTTTGGACCCTCATTTTAGGAAGAATGTGGATCTGTTGTAATTGGTGTAGAGAAGAGCAACAAGATTAGTGAGTGGAATAGAAGGGTGCCCCTACCAGGAGGTTTCAGTTCTGTAAATTGCAGTATCTGGAGGATAGGGCATGGCTGAGCATATCTGATAGGTGTGTGTAAAGTTATGAATGGATTGAGTTGTTGATGACTAAATGTTGCTCACACAACACATATAATTAGTCTTTTTTATCTACTTTTTTATATATCTTTTCTTATGTCTTCCTTTATATTTTTATTATTTATTATTATTCTCTTTCTTTTCCTTATGGGTACTGGTGCGTGGGGTAGTTATGTTTGGTTACTATTCTACAGGTGTTTGGGATGGTGGCTTTTTGGAGTTCTTTGTAGGTGTTCTCTGAGAGGCCTATTGCTGCCAAGCTCCTGTGCACTATGCTAGTGGTTGATACAGTGATTGGGTTGATCATTACTTGCTCTGTGTGTCATATCTCTTTGCCTTCCTGTCTAAGGTCTGTGTACTTCCTGATCTTTTCCTTGTATGTTTTCTAGAGGTTGCTGGTGTTGGGTGCTGCTGCTGTGTCGATGAGTTAGGTAGCCATTTCCATCTTGTCAATGAGGGTTTTGTTTTGTCTGTTGTGCAGTGCCATCGTATCTGTTATTTTGCCATTTACTACTCACATACTATACTGTCCCAGTATAGTATATGAGTAGGGGTCTCTAGTACAGCCTGCTGTTCACACTTGTAATGCGTTATACTTTCTTTAATCAACTGTTATTTTTGTACTAGCTTTTGATGTATTATCTTGGCAACTTGATCGTATCTCCGAGAGTACTCAGTCTGTGTGATCACCCTGCATCTCCGGTGATGCGCTGGATTGTTTTTTTTCTGCTTGTGGTGATTTTTTTATGCTTGTGATGGATACTTCTACCAAGTGCACGAGGATGGTGTTGGTTGGATCCAGTTACTATTATTATTATTATTACTACTGTTGGTCGAGGAACTCTCTTACTATCCTACTGGTGTTCAGGATCGCAGTTTTTTGGAGATCTTTGTAAGTGTTCTCTGAGAGGCCTATTGCTGCTAAGTTCTTATGGAGGCTCTGATACCATGCGAGTGGTTGACAAAGTAATTTGAATGGTCATTGCATGTTTCATATGCCACATTCCTTTGACTTCCTGTGTCGTAAGTCTGTCTATTTCCTGATCTTTTCCTTGTAGGTTTTCTGGTGGTTGCTGTTGTTGGGCACTGCTATGTCAAGCAGATAGGTAGCCTTTTCCTACTTGTTGATGAAGATCATGTTTGGTCTGTTGTGCGAGATCGTCTTGTCAGTATTGTTTTGTGAGTAGGGGTCTCTAGAACAGTCTTGGTTCATACTTGTAATATGGTAAACTTTCTTTTGTTTTTTTTCTTTGATAAAATAATATCAGAGAAAAATAGTATCTCTGATATTATTTTTATAGCATCTGTTCTTTTATCCTGGTGACCTGGTTGTGTCTATGAATGTACTCTGTCTGGTGCATCCCGTGGTGATGTGCTGGATTGTTTCTGGGGTCAGGTGGCATTTTTGAAATGGGTCAGCTGTCACTTCAGGGTCCTTAGCGATGTATTTTTTGTAGGTCCTGGTGTTTATTACCTGGTCTTGGATGGTGAGCAAGAATCTTTTGGTATTCTTGCTCACCATCCAAGACCAGGGAAAAGAGCCTTGCCCTCATCAGCCATGTGTTGGAAAACCATCTTATCTATGTAGTTTTGATGGAGGTCATTTTAGTCTTTGCAATGGCTTTTTCACCCATCTTTTTGTTTTTGTTGCTTGCGTGAGTGTCTCCTTATTAAGGTTGTGCTGTTTGTCTGTTTTTCTTACAGATTTGTAGATTGGCACTGTATTTTCCTGGAAGTAATCCCACAGGTTCTTAATCCTTATTCTCGTGTTCAGTGAGGTCAGTTAAATCCCCCTTCCTTTCCAGGCTATGATCAGTCTCTTGATTGCTGACTTGGTGGGTAGTGTTGGCAGCACTTGGTCATCGTTATCGTGGTTGATATCATAATCTATTCCAGCTCGGTGTTGGTCCAATCTATGATTGCGAACAAGTATGTTGGTACTAGGACTGTGTAGGTGTTTATGGTTCTGACCATGTTCCTGCCATTCAGTTTTGATTTTAGCAGGCTCTTCAGTCTCTGATGGTATCTCTCAGTCAGGCAGGCCCTGACCTACTTGTGTTCTAACTGGTTAGTCTGCATCATCCCCAGATATTTGTAGGTTTCTGCCTCTGTCATGGCCTCAATATCTTTGCCGGTGTTCAGCTGGTTGTTTTGTCTGACTGGATTTCCCTCATTCATTCCATTGGTCTGGCATTTGTCTAGGCCAGATTGCATCCTGATGTCCGTGCTAAACTCTCTAGTGATCTGGAGTAGCTGTTGAACTTTATTCTTAGTTGTGTCATATAGAGTTTGATGTGTATCAGTTTAGATAGACTGTACAGATTCTCCCTTCTTTCTTTTAGAGCAGAGGTTTCCAAGCTTTCTCGGTGCACGGTGCCCTTAGTGTCCCAGTAATTTTTTCACGGCACCCCTAGGCCAAGAGAAATACCTAACACAGTGGTTTTCATTAGAAAACAGGCCTTGTGCGTCGGCTTGCATTATATCATCAAAGTTTCTTGTGACGACCGACTAACTGGTTAAAATCAATTTATTAAAATAAAAATGATATATTTTTGCAATTGTACCCCTGGGGATCAGAATCTGGGCTGCTGCAATATCTCAATTCCCTGTCACCCGTCATTCAGTTTACGATTGAACTAGAGGTTGATAATACCCTTCCTTTTTTGGATGTGTTAGTCCAGCACGTGGATTCGCGTTTAGTAACTTCCCTTTTTAGGAAGCCAATGTGTGCAGAGCCATAATTTACCAATTATGGCTCTGCTCATGCCCCTGTTTATTTACGTACGCCTGCTCGCACCTTATTCTCCCGCGCTTGGACGCACTCTAGTTAGACTGGTGACAGGCAGTTGGAGATTTCTAAAATTAGGGTGGAGCTTTCAAATTGCGGCTATCCACCTCATGTTCTAGATAGATGTGAGCTTCAGGCTCACGAATTTGTTACGAAATCTAACCCGCCTCGCATCAATCAGTTTATCTCTACCACCTACATCCCCTATTATACGATGGTGATGCATCACCATCGTATACGATGTGTGCAATTTCTGGGGATGAAATTACAATCTATTATTTCTAAGGTGAAAACACCAGTTCTTCCTTTCCTACAGAGTGTTTCCGTATACCGTATTACGTGTCTGGATTGTGAGGGGGGGGGCTGTTATGTAGGTGAGTCTGGTAGAAGATTAAAAGATCGGGTTTCTGAGCACGAGGTGGCTCTGCGAACCGCTAATTTTGAACACTCCACAGTTGCCGAACATTATTGGCTTGAGCAGCACAATCTTGATCCCCAACGGGATATTGAAATCGTTGACTGTTCACGTGATTACTGCCAGCGCTCATGGCTTGAAGCACTACACATAACCACCAATAATAGTACTATGAATCGGACGAGGGGAGTACACTTACACCCTATTATAGAATACAGTCGGTCCTCGTATAACACGTGTTTACATTACACGAATTCGATCATACACGATTTATAAATAGGGGAACGATATCTTATATAACACGTACCGAATTCGCTTATGCACGATTCGCCTTCGTGTTTACAAGAAATGGCAGTCAAACGCGGAATCACGCCAACTGAACGCAACACGATAGGACTAAAGAAGATTCTGAAAATGTATTTATGTGTTTTATATCAGTGAAGGGGAAACACATTTCACCATAATGACGTAAAAATCCACACAATTCCAGCTATCGATAATTTGCAATTGCAATTAGATTGAGTTTACGACCAGTTTATAACAGATTCCATTAGCAGAAACGCAATTGGAAATTGTTTTTATTGTTTTATGGTAGTAACCCCCAGAAATGTGCTTTAGTAAAATGTGAGGTGTTAATAATGTATCTCGGCCTTTACGGAGTTGTTTATTCAGTTGCTACACGCGCGCAGCTTTGTTTATGTGTATTAAGGGCGCTTCCTCGTTTTGTAATTGTGTTTTAAAAATGAGTAAAATACTTAAAAGGTGTGAAAAGGAAGCGTCCTGGCGAAGACACTGCAGATTCAGAGAGAAAAAAAAAAAAAGCAATATCGATAAACAGAAGCGGACTGGATCAAAAATTCTTACCCGGGAAAATTTATGGTGGCCTAATACTAGTGTTTATGGCCAAAATCACACCGGCCTCCGGCCCACCGGGGTTTCCCCGGTAAGGCTTATGGCCAGTCCGCCTCTGTCGGTAGAGAAAAACTATGAAATTGTGAAACGCTTTGAGCGAAATGAAAGACCATGTGATATTGCACGTGCTACAGACCTAAATGAGGCAACGCCGAAAATTACAAAGAATGCGGAGAAAATAAAAACAACTTTCATAGCGGGAACAATTCAAAGTGTAATTAAAATCCATTAGATTAAGACACAAGAATTGGAAGAGATGGAACGGCTGTCATCTGTTTGGATAGAAAATCAAACAAAAAACAAGTTTGCTTACGATAGAAGCAAAAGCATTAGCAATATTTTATTATGTAATAGTCGTAATAAAATACGTAAGCATTTTATTACGACTTACTTATTATAATTTATACTTACGTATTATGAAATACGTAAGTATTTTATTACGACTATTTTATTTAATATAACAAATTTTTTTAGTATTAAAAAATACTAAAAATTCTTTATTATAATATAATAAAAAAATAAATATTTTTTATTATTTATTATATTATAATAAAAAATATTATTTTTTATTATAATATTATAATATTATTATAATATTTTGATCGTTATAAAATACGTAAGTATTTTATAACGATTAAAATTACCCGATTATTTATTGTGTTTGGTAATGTTTTGGTTCCAAATGTGTGTTCAATCTTGGGTGGTGGGCACCTAACCCCACTTTTCCCATAGGGCCTGTTGTTTATATTGCACGATTTTGCATTGCACGAGGGTTTCTAGGAACACAACTATCGTGCTATACGAGAACAGACTGTACTGTATTGCAGTGCGATGAGCGCTGGCGATCATCACGTGTATATAATTCTGCTTTACCGACACCAGACTCATGATACATGATCATGCCCAGCTGACTTGTGCTATTGTAACCATTAATATATACTGAAGTACACCTTTGACACACTAGCTGATGAAGAGGCACTCTGCTTCGAAAGCTACTATCTATGTATTTTAACGCTTTTATTATATATATTTTAACTCATTTGTCTTGTTGTATTTTAACACTTTTATCTTATTTTATTTCTGTTTTATCTTATGTTTATATCATTTTTATTTTAATAAATTTATTTTAACCAGTTAGTCGGTCGCCGCAAGAAACTTTGATGATACAGTGGTTTTCGACCTTTTAATATATACCTATATAATAATTTTATTCTTTGTATAGAGGTACTAAATAAAGATCGATTATAGATCACCACAAAATTAAAAATATATGGCTACTGTACATGGTACAATGGATACTGTACACCTTTTTATAATGAAATAAATGTACAAATTTAAAAAAATAATAATAACTTTAACTTAAACCCAAATCACACGGCACCCCAAGGATGTTGTCGGGGCACCCCGGTTGAAAACCACTGTTTTAGGGTATATCTGTACTTTCTGTAATTGAGCATGGTGGACAAATGTTGAGCGATAGACAGAACCATAGTGGGCTCAGGGCATCTCTCTGGAAGATACCCCTTCTGATAGGGGATCGGTCTGGTCATGATGTTCTCGACCTTGATGGTGATCCTCCATTTTGTTGTGGTTGCTTCTAGGAAGTGTCAGTGACACATTGCCTTTTTAGATCTTCATAATAATAATAATTATTATTTTATTCTTTTTTTTTATTATTGTTGATTTTTATTTTATTATTATTATCATTCTTATTTATTTAATTTTAGCCAGTGCAATAAAATCTGGCTGCTTCCTTGCACTCTGCGACTAATACCAATCCCCCTAACTGAAATCGAGATGCTCTCATAGTGTCTGCAAGCACAGTTTGAGCATCTGTATTTTGGTCTTTCACATTTAGGTGGGGAGACTAAAGCACTATGGCAACATTAATATCTGTTGCCATCTCATAGATGCCACATGTAAATGGGAAATTTGCCTAGAAGAAAGATCACCTTTGCTTGCCTGGCATCTGTTAAATGCCAAATAAAAAAAATTAATGATTTGTAATTCATAGTGTATTAAAATGAAAACAGACAATACTGTATAACAGAATATTGATGGACAAAGGTACACAGGTAGATTTGATTTCATTTACAAATTTAAAGAAATAGCAGAAAAATTAAAAAAAAAAAAAAAAGTGGCATTTGTTAGAAGAAATATCAGTACTTTCTCTTGTTGAGCAGTACTCTTTTATATCGGGAGGTGGGGTACTAGTATGAAGTTCAGTATCTCATATGTTCTATCATTATGCATCATTAAAATTATTTTTTTCCTTTAATGAAAAGGTTGCAGTATACTGTATCATTGTGTATGTATTACAGTGGAGGGAATAAAATGCAGAGGATTTGAACTTGATCATTCAGGAAAATGGAAGCTGGGGAAGGTGTGCTACAAAACCCTTTTTTCACATCTTTCAAAACTTCCATTTTTTTCTTTAAAGCAAATATGGTTAGTGTTTCTTTATTCCTTCTTTAGGTGTATTTACAATATGAATGCATGCAATAAAGAGAGTGGGTTTCAAGTGACTGATAAAATCAAATTAGCATTTATTCATTCTCACACTGCTCATTTATAATTTTTTATATGGTTTTTCCACCATAAACTGATTCATTTTATTCATATGTGGACTAAATGATTTCATGTACCATATTTTTCATTAGAACTATTTCATTCAAATGAGACAAAGCACTAGTAATAAGTATATTAGCATTAGCAAAGGCACTTGATGCAAGAAAGCAAGCTTATATGGAATCAGCCAAAAAAAAAAAAAAAAAAACCGCTTATCTTACCTATCCACTTGCTTCAAATGTTTGTCAAGTTCTGGTTGAATCTGTTTAATCTATCAACTTCTACAACGACAGATGGAAGTTTGTTCCAGCAATCAACCACTCGCTGGCTAAAGACAAACTTCTGCACATCTATCCTAAAACTGTCTTTCCTCAGTTTGAATTTATGCCCTCTCAGGCGATTATTCTGAGCAAGAGGAAGAATATTCATCCAGCCTCTAGAAATATTTTCATTATAGTGAAATTTTTTGAAATGGTATTCATTATAAAGGGATTTTATGTGTTTAATTTTATTTTTCAAAACAAAATAAGTAAGGTAAGGCTACATTTCATTCTTATTATTTTATTATTGAATTAACAGGTTGGTCAATATTTCAATTTCACTTAGTTTATTTACTGACTGAATTGTTGAATAAATTTTTCATATTGCACTCAGAATTGGTGTTTCTTTTCACTGTTTCTTAAGGACTTAGTGACTAAGTAACATTACATTAGTAACTAAGATAAAAAAAAAGGGGCCTAAATGTCATACTGCATAAATTATAATTTAATTTATAAAAGTACATTTTAATACAACATAATTTCCAGTTTCCTTTTTGTTGTGAATTTCCATAGTGTGCCTGTTAAGCATCAACATGTTTTATCAGTTTTCTTTGCTGTTTTGGAACAATCATAACTTTAATTATATAGCTTGGGCCAAAAATTAGCGTTGGCCCAAGATAGAGTGAAATACAGATTGATAAAAGATGAATCATGATGATAAAAATTAAAAATGTAACTAATGATTATCTTGTTTCAGATGTTAATCAGGATGAAGCTATTTTAGCTCAAGAAAGAGAAATTGAAAGAGAGGTAATTAAATTTGAATATGTAAATTTTGAATTTATTTTGTCAAATAAAATAATAAAAAAGTGCTATTTTAGAGCATAGTTACATTTTGAAGCTATTTTTTTATTGGTTGCAATAATTATGAATTTCTGATTAATGCTGATTATAATTAATGCTGTAACAAAAATTTATTTTAATTTATTTTCACAATTGATTGTGCTGAGTTTTGGTGTTGATTTTGTTATATGGTCATGTTGCTTGGAAGGAATTGCACATTTTCATAATTTCTGTTATGTTATGTTATGTAGTAGTAGTTTCAGTATTGCATAACATATTTGATATTGCATATTTCGGTGGTGGCTAAATTATTAGATTATAATGGTTAACAGTCAAGGTTACCAGTGATTTCCAGAGTTCTTCTATATCTGCAGATAATATTTAAAGGAACACTTAAGTTTGGCAGTGCATGTGAAGTATATTTTGGAATACCCCAGGGCAACAATGACAAATCATAGCACCTCACTCATGCTGAAGCATATTTGAAGGAAAGCTGTTTTGCTTCACAAGGGGAATAAGTGTTCAGTAATTAGTTAAATTAGTTCACCCTTTTATGGAAGGTTTGAAAGGAAATTCAAATAATCGCCTGTGTATTTCAAGAAAAACATTCTTATTACTTAATACAAACACTATTTATTGAAATAAAACAGAAAAATTAACCATAATATGAGGGCTATTCAATAAAGAAAGATCATAATTTTTCATGAACAACCATACTGCTTGCTATTTATAGCTGAGCTATGGAATTTAAGACCAAACTAAGCTGTATCACTTAGCAACTGTGTAGTTGACTCGTGCACGGTGTGACCCAGAGTCAGTCAAGCTTATGCCTGTTCAGTTTTGCCTATGCAACAATGGGTGTGGTAATCAAGGAACAGTATGCTGCTCTCAAATTTTATTTCCATCTCAAGAAAACATCAGCTGAAGCATATGAAATGGTAAAAGAGGCTTATGATGAATCTTTTTTTTTTTTTTTTTATGAGAACCCCAAACACGAGAGGTATTAGAACCTATATTACTTAGTACCGTGCTTGGGTTGGAGGTTGAGAAGACGAAAGAAGATATTTGTTGACATTGCACTTGAACTTCTGTAGACTGTAATTTTCAGGAAATACATATGAAGGAAGGTTGTTCCAGAAAACGGCAGTTGAATGAATAAATGAGGAAGATGAAAAGTTGGTTCTGCGGGTTTGAAGTTGGACAGTAAATGGATGTTGGCTGGTGGCAGCACGTGTTTGGACTGTTTTGAAAGAGAGAGCAGGAATTATAGAAGCCAATTCAGAAGAACAGTGCCCATGGAAGTATCTGTAGAAGAGGCATGCAGCAGAAACAGTGCGTCTATGAGAAAGCGAGTGGAGAGACTCTGTTAGAGATGAATCATTAATTAATCTAACTGCCCTCTTCTGAATGGAATCAAGAAGCCTGAGAGAGGTTTTGAGGGGCACCACCCCAGATGTGGGAACAGTATTCCATGGCAGGGCGGATTTGCGATTTATACAGAGTGAGCAGCTGTTTGGAAGAAAAGTAACGCCGAGAGGGAAAGAGAAAACCAAGTTTTTTAGATGCAGAGGAAGCAATATTTGTAATGTGCTTGTGCCAAGAGAGATTAGAAGTCAGGGTAATCCCCAAAAGAGATATATCATTTTGCCTAGAAATCGGAGTGTCACTAAAGATAAGCATAGGAGCAGAAGAATCCTTTTTGCGAGATATAAGACAAGATTGAGTTTTAGAAGGGTTGAAATCAACTAAGTTGTCTTTGCCCCACTGGAGAATTACTTGAAGATCGGCATTTAAGGAATTGGCAGCAGATTTTCGAGAACTTGAAGCTGATTGAGCAGGACAAGGTTTCTCAAAATGGAAAGTTGAATGCAATGTGCTATCATCAGCAAAACTATGGATAGGATTTCCAGTCAATGGAAGAAGGTCATTGATATACAAGAGGAAAAGAGTGGGGGAAAGAACTGAACCAATTCAGAAGAACAGTGCCCATGGAAGTATCTGTAGAAGAGGCATGCAGCAGAAACAGTGCGTCTATGAGAAAGCGAGTGGAGAGACTCTGTTAGAGATGAATCATTAATTAATCTAACTGCCCTCTTCTGAATGGAATCAAGAAGCCTGAGAGAGGTTTTGAGGGGCACCACCCCAGATGTGGGAACAGTATTCCATGGCAGGGCGGATTTGCGATTTATACAGAGTGAGCAGCTGTTTGGAAGAAAAGTAACGCCGAGAGGGAAAGAGAAAACCAAGTTTTTTAGATGCAGAGGAAGCAATATTTGTAATGTGCTTGTGCCAAGAGAGATTAGAAGTCAGGGTAATCCCCAAAAGAGATATATCATTTTGCCTAGAAATCGGAGTGTCACTAAAGATAAGCATAGGAGCAGAAGAATCCTTTTTGCGAGATATAAGACAAGATTGAGTTTTAGAAGGGTTGAAATCAACTAAGTTGTCTTTGCCCCACTGGAGAATTACTTGAAGATCGGCATTTAAGGAATTGGCAGCAGATTTTCGAGAACTTGAAGCTGATTGAGCAGGACAAGGTTTCTCAAAATGGAAAGTTGAATGCAATGTGCTATCATCAGCAAAACTATGGATAGGATTTCCAGTCAATGGAAGAAGGTCATTGATATACAAGAGGAAAAGAGTGGGGGAAAGAACTGAACCAATTCAGAAGAACAGTGCCCATGGAAGTATCTGTAGAAGAGGCATGCAGCAGAAACAGTGCGTCTATGAGAAAGCGAGTGGAGAGACTCTGTTAGAGATGAATCATTAATTAACCTAACTGCCCTCTTCTGAATGGAATCAAGAAGCCTGAGAGAGGTTTTGAGGGGCACCAGCCCAGATGTGGGAACAGTATTCCATGGCAGGGCGGATTTGTGATTTATACAGAGTGAGCAGCTGTTTGGAAGAAAAGTAACGCCGAGAGGGAAAGAGAAAACCAAGTTTTTTAGATGCAGAGGAAGCAATATTTGTAATGTGCTTGTGCCAAGAGAGATTAGAAGTCAGGGTAATCCCCAAAAGAGATATATCATTTTGCCTAGAAATCGGAATGTCACTAAAGATAAGAATAGGAGCAGAACAATCCTTTTTGCGAGACATAAGACAAGACTGAGTTTTAGAAGGTTGAAATCAACTAAGTTGTCTTTGCTCCACTGGAGAATTACCTGAAGATCGGCATTTAAGGAATTGGTAGCAGATTTTCAAGAAGTTGAAGCTGATTGAGCAGGACAAGGTTTCTCAAAATGGAAAGTTGAATGCAATGTGCTATCATCAGCAAAACTATGGATAGGATTTCCAGTCAATGGAAGAAGGTCATTGATATACAAGAGGAAAAGAGTGGGGGAAAGAACTGAACCTTGGGGGACACCGGCATTAGTGGAGAAGTTAGAAGACAGAGAGCCATCTACCATCACCCTCAGTGAGCGATCAGAGAGAAAACTGGATAACCAATTACTAAAAACAGTTGGCAAACCATAAGATAGAAGCTTGTTTAGAAGACCTTTATGCCAAACACGATCAAAAGCCTTTGAGATGTCAAGAGCAACTACTTGTGTTTCACCGAACCTTTCCATCGAATTAGTCCATAAATGGGTAACATAAGCCAGAATATCACCAGTGGATCGACACTGACGGAATCCATACTGGCGATCGTTGATCAGACGGAAGGTTTCTAGGTAGTTTAAGAGTTGGCGGTTAATTGATTTCTCCATTACTTTAGAAAGAGTAGAAGTAATTGCAATGGGACGATAATTGGATGGGAGGGATTTGTCACCCTTTTTAGGAACTGGCTGGATATGAGCAAATTTCCAAGCAGAAGGAAAAACACCTTTGGAATAAGAAAGTGAAAAAAGGCGGCAAAGAATAGGAGTAAGTTCAGGAGCACAGGTTTTGAGAACAAGTGGAGAAATACCATCAGGACCTGGAGCTTTCTTAGCATCAAGATTCATCAAAATCCTTCTGATATCCTTTTGACAGAAGACCACAGGAGGCATTGAATGGAGCGTGTTAGGAATGGTGGGAGGTGTTTTACCAAGATCTTTAATACATGAGCTGGAAGAAAAATGGGATGCTAGCAGGTCAGCTTTATCCTTGGCTGAAGTGACAACAGAACCATCTGGTTTGGAGAGAGGTGGGAGCAGAGATGGGCAAAAGTTGCGGCCAATAGCTTTGGCAAGAGACCAGAATGCTTGGCTACCATTAGGGCAAGAAGCAAGTTTTCTACTCTTAGCCTGTTCAAACTCTAGTTTGGACTGATTAATAACTGCTTTACAATTGTTGCGAGCTTTGGTGTAGGCAGAAAATGAAACTGAAGAATGAGCAAGAAGCCAATTACGATATGCAACATTCTTCTCTTGGAAGCCTTAGCACATTTATTGGAAAACCAAGGTTTAGATAAAGGACGAGATTTTAAAGTGGAGTGTGGGATAAAGGATTCCATTCCTGCAAGAATAATTTCACTGACACGATCTGAGCAAACGTTGACATCAGAAGTTTTGAAACAGTAATCAGACCAAGGAAAAGAAGAAAAGAAGTCTCACAGGTCATCCCATTTTGCATTCTTGTAATGCCAAACAATACGAGGTTGGGAATAGCTATTAGATAAAGGTTCCGTTGGAGAAGAGACAATCACCAAGTTGTGATCTGAAGTGCCTAAAGGACCTCTCACTTCAACCTTGTACTTAGAAGGGTTGTTTGTGAGAAAAAGATCAAGCGTATTGGCTATATGATTAGGATTGTCTCGTATTCTTGTAGGTAAATGAACAATCTGTGCTAGGTCATTAGTAATTGCAAAAGCCTCAGCATCTCGACCTGCTGGGTCGGTGTGACTAGAAAATGGAAGCCAGCTGGAGTTGTGAACGTTTAAATCACCAAGGAAAATTACCTCACTGTTAGGAAAGTTGGACTGGAGAAGTCAAGTTGCAAAGAGAGGAAGTCAAAGAGCTCCAAGTGATTAGTGGAATTGGGAGAACGGTAGAGACAACAGATGAATTTTACACAATGAGGTAGAGAGATTTTAAACCAGAGAAGATCAAAGAGAGGAGATTCCAAATTGCTAAATCTCTGACAGGGAATATCAGAATGGACATATGCACAAGTACCACCTTTGAGGCGAAAGGAATCATAAAGCAAATAATTTGGACATCTGAGATGAGCAGTAGTTGAATCAACTGATAACTGAGATTCAGTCAGAAAAAGTACATGGGGTTTGGAATACTGCAAGTGGAAATGGACATCGTTGAGATTGGAATTGAGACCACGTATATTTGTGAAATGAATTAGGAAGTCCTTGGGAGGTTTAGATCTTTTCGCAGATAAGCTTGCTCTATTATTTTGACAATTCATGGTGTATTCAATAGTAAGAAAAAAGTGGGTGGGACATGCTGTATGAAGTAATGAAATTTTTGGATATGGCATACATGTGGTAAGAATATACCCAGATCCTTGACATAACGTGGCCTTGACAATGCTCCCCGCATACACACTACTCGGACTCCCTCCAGTCACTATCTGGCAGAGTAGAGGTAGCAAGATTATACACTAGCTGATCCGGAAGCCTCCTAGAGAGTTACCAAAAGGTTTGGTCCGGTGTACTATCTCGTGGCCGGCCTGCAAACACCATTTTAGAGCTGTACCCTCGAAATGTAAGGAATATTGGATCTCGCCACGACATTCATCATAACCTCAAAAATCATCAATCATACTGCATGATGGAAGAGATAGGGAAGGGTTGGCCGGAATCTGCACTTCCATATAGCACAGCTTGCAGTTGGGTTAGAATATTTAAAGATGGAAGTGATTCAATCACAAAAGGAGTTTGAACTGCTGCTGTCACACATCAGTAGTTGGAACTCCAGCTGAAAACATCAGCTAAAGTGTATGAAATGATAAAAGAGACTTATGGTGAATCTACACTTCCATATAGCACCATTTGCAGGTGGTTTAAAGATGGACTTGATTCAATCACAAAGTCACAAAAATCGGCAGTCCTGCAGTTTCAACCACTTCTGTCTCCACGGAAACTATAAACACTGCTTCAGTAATCATGAGAGAAAATCATAATATAATACTGGCAGAGATGTTGAGAGTATCATTAGGAAGCATGCACAGTATTCTCCATGACCATTTGCATGTGACACATGTTTGTGCATGCTGTGTTCCTAGGGTACTCAAACTTGAGCACCAGCAAGTTCACATGGAGGTTATTCAGGAGTTGCATTGGATGGTTACTGAAGGTGGTGAGGTTCTGCACAAGGTGATAGTGGTGGTGGATGAGACATGTCTTTATCATTTCGATCCAGAGAGTAAGCAACAAAGCTCTGGTTGGAAGTCTGTGTCATTGACAAAATATCTGAAAAAAAGCAAAAGTTGTGGGTTCTGCAGGAAAAGTTATAGTCACTTCTTTTTTTGACATTCAAGGAATGATTTACCAGCATGTTGTGCCACGTCATATAAATACATAAATAAATCTTTATTGTGAAGTAGAATTACAGCACAATATCCCATCACGGCGACGAGCGCCAGGGGTTCACATATAGATAACATAAGTACAAATTCAAATGGCTACAAAATATAGCGAACACATACAAAAGGCTACAAAATACAGATTACAAATGCAAAAAGAAATAGAAATACATCATAAAAACAAGGAGCTGAACACAAATAAAGAAAAACAAATACAACTTGGCAGTGATTCAGGTTTCAAGAGCTTTGATAAAGTATGACTGTTATGGGGCCTTACTACAGAACTGTGCTGCGCACTTTACCGGATCACGTTCGTCGCAAACTACTACAACTGAATGCAGGTGGGTGGATGCTGTTTCGACAATGCAAGACCTCACATTACTCATACTATCATCAGTTACTTTGCCAGCATTAATGTCAAACATATTCCTCATGCATCTTACAGCCTGACCTTGCACCCTGCAATTTTTTTTCATTTCCAAAGTTAAAGGAGTTGCGAGGAAAATGTTTCCAGTCATCAGAAAAGTTGTAAAGACGTTGGAGGTGATTCTCAAGTGCAATGTCAAAAAATGCTTTCCACCATGTTTTTGAAGAATGACAGAAACATTGATATAGATCAAGATATAGATGATTAATAAAAGTATGTTGTTAAAAAAAATTATGATCATTCTTTATTGAACAGCCTTTGTATAATAACTGAGTCTATATAAGCCTCAAAATCATTGTCTAACATGGTAGCAGTGGTAGGAAGTTATCTAAACAATGGTCATAAATTATAAACTTCAGTTTAAAGTTATTTCATAGTTTTTATAGATAAAAAGCATCAGTGGGGTTTGAGATTAAACATTTATTAAATCTCAAGCCATTTTAGATTCGCCAGAATCTGCAGACCTGCTGTTTGCAGTAAGATTTGCCCAAGGACAATAACAATTCAAAGTTTTTGTTCCATGTTAGAAATCAAGTCACATTTCCGTTAATCAAATTAAGCCGGGTTGCTACTTTTTTTTTATGTTCAACTTGATAAACTGAAGCTGCTTTCTCTAATGTTACTTTTTTTTTGGTAGTTGTTGGCGCATCGGCTTCTGTGGCCATAATGCACCTCCCAAGGTTTTTGCAGTACTTGGATCCAAGCCCAAGGCAGGATTCGAACCCGCGATCTTTGGATTGCCAGGCAGGCACTTTACCCACCCGGCTAGCCCAGTCGGCCTCTAATGTTACAGTGTAGCTCACATTAATGCATCACAAACTATGACGCTTCAGTTCGTAAGCAGACGTGTCTGTCCACACTTCTCAATTATTCTATCATTTTACTCAATAATGCAGTGAATTTTATATCATTCGAATCAGAATCAAGTCATCGATTCGGATCTCTGTCTGGATCGGTAGTGGAAGCCCGAGGTAAATAGAAATTTTTGATTTTGTATTAATCTTTCTATACAGCTATCCAGTGTGCTATGTGCTGCCTTGTTTTCTCCTCCTGCTTAATCCCTACTTGGGGTATGTAAGGTGTTCAATCCTGCTTGATGCCACTTCTCGAAAGTCACAAGAGCTAAGTGCATTTTGCAAATGTTGGAGCAGTTGCAGTGTTTCTGAATACAGTTGTATCAGCATCCAACCTATGAATTCAGTATCTTTTCAGCTGAATTATTCGCAATTAAACTAGCTTTACAAAATCTCTATTCTGACCATTCCTTAAAATCTGTAATTTACACTGATTCCCTCAGCTCAATCCGTATTGTGTAATTCTTCAGATAAAGTCCACCCTATTATAAATGAAATTAGAAGATTATTACTGCAGATTGAAGAATGCCATCAACTGGTTACCTTCTGTTGGATTCCAGCATACTGGTAATTTGGGCAATGAACTGGCCAATAAAGCTGCAAAAAGTCCAAACACCTTAGATTTAACTAATATCCCTGATCCAGTATCAGACTATGTACTAATCATTCATGTTGCATGCCTATCAGAATGGACAGCACTCTGGCATTCTCAAACTAATGATAAACTTTAGATTAAACAGGATCCGAAAATCTGGCGCATCAGTGTCCATACATCGAGAAGAGAAGAAGTAATCCTTTCAAGAGCAAGAATAGGTCATACTCACCTGACCCACCTTCATTTACTCACAGGAGATGATCCACCACAGTGTTATATAAATATGACTGTTAAACACATTCTCATTGACTGCCCCTATTATAAACAAGACAGAATTTCAACCCTGCAATCACTGGTAAACCATCAACCAATAATTCTAGAGAATCTGATTGGTGACCAGGCCAATATTTCTGAATTTTTCCACTTCCTCAAGCAAACTGGAATTTTTAATCTTTTCTGATTAAGGACTTTTAAGACTGCACAAGACTTTCTCTTTTCATTTTTATAATTAACGAATAGGTGCATTATAGCCAAAGTAGCTTATGCGCTATGAAACCCCCACAACAACAACAACAACTAATACATTTCACCTTCAAGGTTACTGTTCAGCCGTGACTAACTCTTAGTTCAATCACAAATATACTTATTTTGAAGAACACAGCGGAAAGCTCATGCTTAAGCACAGTTATTCTTATCCATCCGAGGACAGATGCAAGCATATGGAAATGAAGAAAACCATTACTGGCCATGAAAATGCAGTGACACTGTGGAATAGTCCTGTCACTCAGTGGACAGCAAATTATACCAAACAAATGAGTCAGGTGTGTCAGAAGTCCCAAAAAGCCTGTGGCAAGGCATCAACAAAAAGCAAGATTCTTCCCTCACAACTCCTAAATGATAACATGCTATTACGCACAGCCAGACCGATGCGATTGAAATGCCACCAAAATTGCGTGCATCGAAACTAATGGACCTGGTGATGATGTGCAAAGAATTCACATTGATAAAAAAGCATCTTCTTAAGAAGGAAAAATAATTTATGCAACTGATACAGGTACTGCAGGAGGAAGTTAAGAAAAAATACACCACATCATTTGAGCAAACTGCTGACAAACTCTATGAAGTCTTCTGTGGAATTGCAAGCACGCTGCAGGAATCTCATAGCAGGCATCCTGCTAGCTGTCATAGCCACAGTCTATTCAAGAAAGTAAATGTAGGGACTCGGACAGAAACCTCTGAATTGGATCAAGTACCTAATGCTTCTGTCAAGGAAATTTACGATAATCCAAACAGGGCTTCCCATTTAAACGAAAGCACCCTAGAATCACTCCTTAATGAAACAGAATACTGCAAATTCTTAAAAAGTGATTACAGAACCAGCACCAGATTGATAAAGTGATGATGGACTTGATAGATACACAACTGCAAGAAGGATTGGACTATATCTGTTCCATTAATAATAATCACAATACGTTGCAACCACACCAAGTGAATAAAAATTCCCATTCAAAGGGAATCCATGATGGGAGCCCCACATAATAGGAGACCCAATCAATTCAGCGCACCTCACAATCAGGCAAAAATGGCCATTCCTCCTAGGTCCTTTCCATCTACTCCTCTTTCTGGTACCAAGCAATCTTCTACTTCAAGCGAATTTCCAGATGCTCCTCCGACACGACAACTTTCTGCTAATGAGTCCTCACAAACCCGAAGAATCGATGGGGGCACGTCTCCCTCTGGTCAGCCTCTCCCTTCCCACATGCATTCTATCCATATGCCTCTGTAGGAGCCCCTCACTGGTACCTGGGCTCAAAACGTAGCACTTCCCACCCATCCTAGGCCTTCCCAGCCAGCTGCTCCGCAACCTCCTACAAATCAGCCACCCTGCTCACCAATCAGGAAGGTTTACCACAGACAGCTCCGAATCGTGAGAGGGTGAATTTCCCTCCACTGACCGCGTGCATGCGGTCTCTTCCATCACCACCTCATGAAGTTGCTCCTGATGATGCCACTTTCTCCTTGATGCCTGCCGTTGATTATGTCCACTGCCTGCACTGATAACAGAGTAAAGGCTATAATTGTGTGTGTGGCAGTTTCATCCCTGGGATTAGTGGCTCTACAGAAGTCAAATCTGCCCCTGGATTAGTGCCTTTTTTGTAACAAGGCTTGATCCTGTTGCATCCCCACAGGACATTTGGAATTTGATATTAAGCAAGACTGGAGTGCATGCTAGTGTCTGCCAAATGCGTACAAGACACCCCTTCTTATGCATCTTTCGATGTGACTTGTTCACCCTCTGATTTAGCTGCAATACTTAACTGTTATGTGTGGCTGCTAGGATCAAGGGTCAGGGAATTTTGGGAAAATTCCAGAGTCTCTGTCCCAAGAAATCGCCACTAGCAATTAAAGGGATTAGAAGGCATTGAATCCAACAGGCTCTGTTCAGTTTTTACTCAAAACGTCAGGAGTATTTGTAATAAGCTCCACTCCGTGCAATCACTCTTGTTCCTCGAGGAATTTGGGATTATCTGCCTTACAGAAAAATAAATGTCATCTTATCATGCTGCTAATGATCGTATAGGAAGAAAAGGGGGAGGTATTATGATTATTTACCATTGCAATTTTTTACTTTCCTCAAGGATCAGCCGTACTGAACACTTTGAAGCTTTATGTGCCAACGTTACATGTGGAAAGCACCAGATCCAAATTTGCCCAATTTATCTTCTGCCTGATCATACACAAGACTCCAGGGATGAATTGCTTTCCTGGCTTGCGACCCACCTCACCTCTGATAAACATACCTTTTTTATAGGGGACTTCAATATACCTACCCCTAGATACTCGGAAGCTAGATGTGATCTCATCACCTTCATTGAAAATTTAGGGCTAGATCTCCTTGAATCATAGCCTACAAGGGGCAACCAGACGTTAGACCTAGTATTTCCTCATTCTGCAAATTTGACATCCACAATCATTTGACCTTTGCCTTTAATTCAGACCACAAACCACTCACCTTTGCTTTTACGTTCCTGTTGATGCATCCTGAAGATGAAGTCCTAACCAAAACCATTTTTTCATTTAATTTCATCAAGCAAGATGTCATTATGAGTTTTCTCACCTCAACCAACTGGGATACACTTTCCATCCTGCCAATTGAAGAAGCCACTAATGGCCTTGCTTCCCACATGACAGCTGAATCTCCAAATGGACAAAACCATGGTTCTCAAGGGACCCGAAGCCTGCCTTCCTAGATAAGCAATGTGCCTTCAGGAAATGGAAGAGTTCTGGAACCACACGCGACTTTATTAACTTTAATAAGAAACGTGCAACTTTTCTGAAGCAAAAATGACACGCCAACAATAGCTAACAAATATAGCTAACAAATTCCCCTCGATGTGGGCACCTGTACGTAGTGAGGGGACCTCCCAGTGATCCTGCTGGTTTACCAGATTAGCATTACTGGGATCTAACGATGTAACCCTGGAACCAAGGTATGGTTCCAGGGTTACATCGTTACCTTGGTTCCAGGGTTACATCGTTGTAATCCGGCATGTGCAGTCGTGCGCCGTGATCTGTGGAATTTGGAAAGGGAGATCCTGGTGGTTGAGGGGCCAGCCTTAATACACCACTTTGGCCCCTGCTTCAACAAGATGGGTGGTCCTGGACCAGCCTGACTGGGATCAATCGGCGGGTGGTTCTTACTGCTAGGATCAACTGCATTCCAATAAGTCTCCCTCCCTTTGGTCCTGGGACAGGATCAAGGCTTATTGGAAACGTGGGTATGGTGCTCCTAAGCGAACTTGACATCCCATTTGTGTACACAGTACCTGCTAGTTCACGAGTGGCATCCCCTCGTAGGGCTCCATGGTGGGTGAGGTACTTAGGGCATCGGAAATTTTTATCTTACTCCTATGAGTAATTTAAATCCTTCTTCTTCTTCTGGGGCCCCAACAAGGCTCCTACCTAATTGATCATCAGATGATAATGACACCAATTCTGTTAAAAGAGCCAGAACTGAGGAAAAAACACCATCTGTGATACCTCTTTTCCCTCATTCTCCATTCCACCGGAGAGCAGTCAATTGGGAAAATGTCATCTTTCTTTATCCAGAAGGGATGGCAGGTTCACCTAAATAGGTAAAACGGCTGCATTCTGGAGATATTTTAGTTGAAGCATCAAATACAAAGCATGCTGAAAAAATTTTGAAATCCACATCTATAGGGGGAATACCCATCATCGTAACCCCTCACAAAACTCTGAACTCGTCACGAGGTGTCATATCAGAGTGGGATCTTTACGTTTCTGAAGAAGAGATCTGTTCTGAATTAAAAGAACAAGGAGTGATGGCTGTGAAGCGAATATCCATGTGAAAGGATGGGAATCTTGTTCCTATCCGAGTTCTCATCCTAACATTTAACACTCCACGGCCTCCAAGTTCCATCAAGGCAAGGTATTTAAACTGCCCAGTGAAGATTTACGTTCCAAACCCACCGAGGTGTTTTAAATGTCAAAAGTACGATTACTCACAAACAGCTTGTTGTGGTAACCCTGCCTGTGCTCAGTGTGGTGCTAAAGATCATGAGAGCAAGGAATGTCTAGCTCCTAAGCCTAATTGTACTAACTGCCAAGGAGAGCACCCTGCATACTCTCGAGCATGCCAGCGGTGGAAGGACTAAAATTAGATTCAAAAATTAAAAACGGAGCTGAATATCTCCTACCCAGAGGCCAGAAAACACATCCAACCAATAAATAGCAGGAAGCCTTCGTACGCCCAGAAAGTTTCTGGTAAAATTACCATTGGGACCCAAACTGATATGACTGTTCCCCCAAGGGACTCTTTTACTCCCATTACCCGCTACTTATTGAGTTCACTAAAGCCCACCCAAAAATTGCAGTCAGCTGCCACTCCAATATCGGTACCTCCCAGTGCTCCAGCATTAACAACAGCAAGCACTAAAGTAACATTACAGAAAAGTGAATCGCCCACTTCAGGGCAAGAAATAATGGATATTGAAACCAAGGAGGTACACGATGAGTCAGTCTTGGAACTCTTTGCAGAGGAAGATATGGGCACAGGACAGCGTCCATACTTCCCCAGGAAAGATAAATCCAAGACTGACAAAATTAAGCCCTCAGCACCTTGGAAGCCGCCTGATGGACCCACCAAGTCCAAGTAATGGCTAAATTCCTACAGTGGAACTGTTGTGGATTCCGGCAAAATACTGATGACATCAAGGCACTCCTGCAAAAGCACAAACCAGCTTGCTTTTGCATACAGGAGACTTATTTAAAGGCAAATGATGACCCTGCCATGCATAACATTACCATCATTTGTAAGGATAGAATTGTGGATGGTCCTGCTCATGGCTAATGCGCCAATAAAACCCAAAAACCAAACCAAACCAAACCTGCTCATGGAGGAGTCGCAATCCTCGTCGGCAACCATATCCCATTTCAGCCTTTGCAACTTACAACTAGCATTGAGCCTGTAGCAATTTGCCGTATATGGGGTTCTTATTAATTGTCTGCTCTGTTTATTTGCCACCTGGCAATGACATCCCCCAGAAAGACCTTGGTGATCTTATCATGCAATTGCTTTCCCCTTGTTTAATTCTTGGGGATTTCAATGGACGTAACACTCTGTGGGGTAGTGCTAACATCAATGGAAGGGGACGAGTCATAGAGCATATGCTCACTGACAATGACCTCTCCCTCCTAAATGTGGGAACAGACACCTTCCACATGCCTACCCATACATTCTCTGCCATTGATCTTTCTATCTGCTCACCTTCTCTCCTTCCTTCACTTACTTGGGAGGTAGAAGAAAACCCATATGGAAGCGATCACTTCCCCGTGATAACCACCCTAACTAGTGGTAGCCCGTGTCTGCCATTTAGTTTACCGCGATGGAAGACTGATCAGGCTGACTGGAATGCCTTTCAACATTTGGCAAATCTTGACATCACTACAGTCAGTCAGGAGCCAATCAATGATGCAGTCATGTATGTCACAGAAACGATTGTCCAAGCAGCTGCAATTGCAATCCCAAAATCATCCAGCCGGTTCCCACTATTTTCCAAACCTTGGTGGAATTCAGAATGCACAACAGTAAAAAAAAGCACAAAACAAATAATGTAGGATATTCCGCCGATATCCCACATTTAGTGGGATATCGGCGGAAAATTTAATATCATTTAATATCATTTAAACGTGCATGCGAGAGTGCGTTATGTACGATGTCAGAGCCAAAGGAAATCTTGGATTCGTTTTACATCGTCCATAACTCAGGCTGCTATCTCAAAAGTAGTCTGGGATAAGATCTGGAAAATGAAGGGAAAACATCCACCATGCCCTTCAGTGATCCTCAAGCAGAACGGATGTCCAATTGCAGATCGAACTGCAGTTGCAAATACTCTAGGGGGAAACATTTGCAAAAATCTCTGCAATAACATCTTTTCCCGCAGAGTTTTGGTCCCTGAAAAAGAAAAGTGAGAAAACCCACTAAACTTCTATACAAAAGGGGCTATCGTTCTTGCTTTCCCTGGCGAAAGGCTATCATTCTTGCTTTCTTGAAACCAAGAAAGGATCCTAGAAATCCAAGTAACTATCGTCCTATCGCTCTGGAAAGCTGTTTGTGCAAAGTCCTGGAAAGAATGGTTAATGCACGCCTTGTGTGGTACAGTAAACCCCCCGCTATTCGCGGTTTCGTGTATTTGCGATCGCTGATTTAATATAAAATGAAACCTAAAAAAATGTGAATTTTAAAGCGCTGTGAATATTTTCCGCCATAAAAAACATGGGCGTGGCTAAAATTATCTTTCCGGTCAAAACAGTGTTCAATGGATGGGGGGAGAGGGGTGACAAAATCGCGAGCGTGGATGTTTCTCGCTAATCCTTGTTCACGTGTTATGCGCTTTTCATGGAAGGTTTGGTCGTTTGCTTTTAATTTATATGCTTATAAATTGAATCAATTTATCAATTTATAAATTGATTCAGCATATTTTGTAAGCATATCAATTTATAAATTGATATGCTTACAAAAGTGATAAATCTACCGTTTTGCAGTGTAAAACAGACTTTTTCGAGTGTGTTAACTGAAGAAAGTGCCTTTATTGTGGACAAGTTCTTTTTTACCCGTACAAAAATATGGCTACGAATAACAAAGGAAATGTGAAAATATCAAAGAAGGTGATGACATTAGCGAATAAAATTGAGTTGTTAGATAAAATTTCTAATGGTGAAAGTGTCTCTTCAGTGGCAAAACATTATAAAATCAATGAGTCAATGGTACGATCAATCAAAAAATCGGAAGAAAAAATCCGCCATAGTGTCCGTGAAAACGCGCTAATTGCTTAAAAAATTTGCTCTGTAACTCGTGATGTTAAATTAGAAAAAATGGAAAAAGCTTTAAATCTGTGGATAGAAGACCGAACTCAAAATAAAATTCCGTTAAGTTCACTCATCATTCGTGAAAAGGCAAAACTCCTTTATCAACACTTTAGCGAAACTGGTGATAGCAAATTTTTTTTAGATAGCAAAGGCGCTGGTTTGAAAGATTTGTTTGAAATTTCTAATAAATATTACATTTAATAGTAAATTGTTTCTTATTTTCATTTCGATGCCATATGCTTGCATTTCTAATGGTCATATTATGAAGGTACATATAATACATACATAGACAAAATTTTAGACTAGTTTTTCTTATATATTTCATACTTTGGAACGGAACCCCTTTATTATTATTATGGGAGCCATAACTCAGTATTTGCGTTTTCGGTATTCGCGACATTTCTCAGGAACGTAACCCCCGCAAATAGTGGGGGATTACTGTATTTGGAAATAATTGGTCAGCTTTCCACGACTCACTGCGGCTTCTGAAGAAATAGATCCACTTTGGATCATTTAATCCGATTGGAAACGTCCATTCGTGATGCTTTTATTAAATCCGAGCATCTGGTAGCAGTTTTCTTTGATACATATGACACAGCCTGGCGATTTGGAATATTAAAAGACCTCTATAACTTTGGTCTTAGAGGTAATCGTCCTCTTTTATTAAAAACTTTCTTTCGAATCGCCAATTTCAAGTCCGTTTAGGATTCACCCTCTCACGAATGTTCTCTCAGGAAGAGGGAGTCCCACAAGGATCCGTTCTAAGTGTCACACTTTTTGCAATCAAAATAAACTCCATCGCAGAACAACTTCCACCCACGGTAAACAATGCCCTCTATGTTGACGATTTTGCTATATTTTTCATTCATGCAATATGAGGGTCATTGAAAGGCAACTGCAGAAAACCATTGATGATCTTACAGCTTGGTCTTTGGCTAATGGGTTCAGGGCGCCTCCGTAGACAGGTGGGAAGGAGCAGCAGTGTGTAGCATATGCTTCTTGATTTGACTGGGGTTCGAGCCTGTCACCACCAAATACGGAGGATGCGGAAAGGTCAGGGAATGACCACTGCATATTCCCGGAGCAATATGGCCTTAGTTGCTAATGCTCCTAAAAACCAAATAACCAATAATGGGTTCAGATTTTCATCACAGAAAACTGTGTACACTTCTGTCGCAAACGTAATCTTCATCCTGACCCAGAATTAAGGCTTGGGCAAAACAACATCCCAGTTGTAGCAGAATTCAAATTACTTGCACTTATTTTCGACAAGAAGCTGACATTTTTACAACATATTCATCAGCTTAGGACAAGATGTGTTAATGGGCTTAACATCCTTCGCCCTTTTGTCAACTTCGTGGGGCGCAGATCGTGTTACCCTTCTTCGTCTTTACCAAGCACTTGCCTGTTCCAAACTCGATTATGGGTCTCAGGTTTATGGTTCTGCTAGAGATAGTGTACTTCGGTGGTTAGATCCAATCCACCATCAGGCCATGTGGACAGCCACTGGAGCATTTTGCACATCTCCTGTCCAATTTGCACATCTCCTGTCGGACTGCCAAAAAACCTTTTGGTATTCAGATTCAAGGGCAGTTGAATGAACTAGACATGACGGTAGACAACGTTGCCCGTCATGTCTAGTAACAAAATAAAAATTTCAGTATAACAAATACACTAAACTGCCGAAATAACAGCATCCTAAGTAACAGAACATTCGAGCTAATTGTACATTGAGATTGGATGTTTACATACAGTGCAGATGTCCTGCAGCGCCAAAAAAAGAAAACGGCAAATCACATGATTACTCTATTTGTTTACATTTGCCATTTCAAAAGTGAATTCTGTGATAGCACGAATTATACTGCTGTTTTACATTTATTTTAAATTAAAAACTCCTCACTATGGCTCCTAAAGTTAATAAACCTCATATGGAGAAGAAAAGAACAACAACATTAAAGCTTAGTGACAAACTATATAATAAAGAATATAGAATGGGGCATAAGTAGGAGTACATTAATGGCAGAATATAACATTGGATCGTCAACATAGTATGATATTAAACATTCAATGCACAAACTTTTACAATTTACTGCATGTTCAGAACCTAACAGTAAGATAGCTGATAGAAAAAGTTTACACAAGCAAAAATGAGAAAACTTAGATAACGTGTTCAGAACCTAACAATAAGATAGCTGATAGAAAAAGTTTACACAAGCAAAAATGAGAAAACTTAGATAACGTGCTGCATGAGTGTTTTTTATTAAAACGATTGGAAGGTATGGCTATATCAGGGTCAATGATTATTGCCTAAGCAAAAGATTTTAAATTGAAAATGAGCATTGATACAACAGTTGCCTTTACTGATAGATGCTTAACTAAATTTAAGATAAGACACATGAATTAGAAAATTAGACATTGCAGGAGAAAAAAATACTGCTGACACAGAAGTGGCTAAAGAATACAGTATGACATTTGAGAAGCTTGTTAATGACAGTAATCTTACAGCTAACCAAATATACATTGCTGATGAAACCAGTCTCCACTGGAAATGTTTGCCACAAAAAACATTGGCAGGTTGCAAAGAAAAAAGTGCAAGTGGTTTTTAGAAAAATAAAGAAAGAGTGACAGTTCTTATGTGTTCAAATGCATTGAGCCAACACAGAATTAAGCCTTTAGTAATTGATAAATGCCATCGTCCACAAGCCTTGAAGGGAATTATGCATTTGCCGGTGACTTATAAGACCCAAAAAATGCATGGATGGACAGAAATTTTTCAAGATTGGTTCACTCGTGAATTCATTATAGCAGTTTGAAAGAATTTATGTGAATGGAGGAGTCCAAATTCTAAATGTGTCGTACTTCTTGATTACTGTAGAGCCCATCCAGTGAATCGAATCGAGTTTCTGATTGTGGGAATATTTGGCAAAACAGTATCTGGCAACTTACCATCTGATGAAGATGATATTGATTGTTTTAATGTAAGGTCAAGGCAAAACTGTATTGAAGAAATAATGCAAACAGTTCAATCCGCCCCAACAGAAAATCCTTTACATAGCCTAGAACGGTGGTTTTCAACCTTAATGCACCCCTAAGTAATTTATTTTATTTTGCCGCACCCCTACTCAATTTTCTCAAAAAAAAAAAAAAAATATATATATATATATATATATATAATATTAAAAAATATATATGTTATATGATATTTATTACAATAATATAATTATAAAAATTACATTTCATAATACAAATTATATATACAGTCAGTCCTCGTATAACATGTGTTTACATTACACGAATTCGATCATACACGATTTATAAATAGGGGAACGATATCTTATATAACACGAACCGAATTCGCTTATGCACGATTTGACTTTGTGTTTACAAGAAATGGCAGTCGAATGCAACACAATAGGAATGAAGAGAAGATTCTGAAAATGTATTTATGTTTTTTATATCAGTGAAGGGGAAACACATTTCACCATAATAACGTAAAAACCAACATAATTCCAGCTATCGGTATAATCGCAAATGCAATTAGATCGAGTTTACTACCAGTTTATAACAGATTCCACTAGCAGGAACGCAACTGGAAATTGTTTTTATTGTTTTATGGTAGTAACCCCTAGAAATGTGCTTTAGTAAAATGTGAGGTGTTAATAGTGTATCTCTGTCTTTACGGTGTTGTTTATTCAGTTGCTACATGCGCACGCAGCTTTGTTTATGTTTATCAATCGTTCCTCCTCGTTTTGTAATTGTGCTTTATTCCCTAGAAATGAGTAAAATACTAAAAGGTGTGAAAAGGAAGCGTCATGGTGGCAACACTGCATATTCAGAGAGAAAAAGAAAAGCAATATTGATAAACAGAGGCGGACTGGGTCAAAAATTCTTACCCGGGAAAATTTGTAGTAGCCTCATACTATGGCTTATGGCCAAAATCACACCGGCCTCTGGTCCACTGGGGTTTTTCAGGTAAGGCTTATGGCCAGTCCACCTCTGTCGATAGAAAAATATATGAAATTGTGAAACGCTTTGAGCGAAATGAAAGACCATGTGATATTGCACGTGCTACAGACCTAAATGACGCAACACCGGGAATTACAAAGAATGCAGAGAAAATAAAAAACTTTCATAGCAGGAACAACTCAAAGTGTAATTAAAATCCATTAGATTAAGATACAAAGAATTGGAAGAGATGGAACGGCTGTCATCTGTTTGGATCGAAAATCAAATAAAAAAAAGTTTGCTTACGATAGAAGCAAAAGCATTAGCAATATTTTATTACGATTATTTATTGTGTTTGGTAATGTTTTGGTTAGAAATGTGTGTTCAATCTTAGATGGTCGGCACCTAACCCTATTTTTCCCATAGGGCCTGTTGTTTATATTGCACGATTTTGCATTGCACGAGGGTTTCTAGGAACACAACTATCGTGCTATACGAGGACTGACTGTATACTGTATATAATTTTATTCTTTATATAGAGGTACAAAATAAACATCAATTATAGATCATCACAAAATTAAAAAGATACTGTATACCTTTTTATAATGAAATAAACATATAAATTAAAAAATAACAATAAGTTTAAGTAACTTAAACCCAAATTAACTTGGCACCTCTGGAATGTTGTTGCGGCACCCTGGTTGAAAGCCACTGGCCTAGAAGTTGGAGATACTGATGCATGGCTCACAGTTGATAATGATGTTGAATTATCACAGTCATTCTCAGATCAAGAAATCATTGATAGTGTTGTTACTCCTGAGAAACTAGATGATGCACTTTGTTCAGATGTAGAAGAAGAAGACACTGACACTACTGAAAAGAAAACTTGGCTTTTGCAGAATCAAGGATGGAAAGTTAAACTTGAGTTGCCACCTCTCAGCCCATCTGCTCAACTTTTCTAGATCCTGTTGTTAGCTTACTATCATTACTGTCATTAACAACCCTGCCAACCTTCGTATCATCTGCAAACTTATACATTAACTCTGATATACCTTCATCAATATCATTCATAAATACAGAAAACAACAATGGGCCCAACAGCAAACCCTGGGGGACTCCACTAACATTAGCCCACGAAGAGCAGTGTCTATTGATTACCACACTCTGTCTTCTCCCACTGAACCATCCTTTTATCCATTTTAGCAACTTGCCCTTAATGGCATACTGCGCCGATTTGTACAGTAGTCTTCCATGAAATGAACTCCTGGGTACGAGGTTATCCATGTGTTGGACAAGATTTTGCAGCTCTGGCAAATGCTAAGTTTTTATTTATATTTAGCCATTTTATTGACTTAGTTGTCATATTAAATTATTAATCGTACAAGAATGGTGGCAAGTTACCATTTGTAACTTGCCACCATTTTTATACGATTCGGAATAGCATAACGTATATCCCGAACTTGATAGCGTAAAGTTTAACGTAAAACTAGATAGTGAAATATGTAGCACTGTATTAGAAATCTGTTAGCTTAGTATAGTATTATCAGTTAATCAGTAAAATTTATTAATCTTATTAATTTGCACTTAAACGGAATCATGACCCAGACTAGAGCAGAAAGCAACAAGAACAGATTAATGGGAGTGCTGCAGACCTGGGCAGAACCAAAGTGGGCGATTCTCTAACACATCACAGTCTAAAAAAATGTGCGAAATGTGAAATGTTTGCGGACTTTCTAAAACAGGATATGATCTAGCCAAGGAGGATGTCTTTGTATGTGTGCTAGGCACAGAGACTGTGAAGAAATTAGGCACCAGCTCAGTGTTCTGATGGGTGTCTATGAGAGTTTGAGGTGTAAGGAAGAGAAGCTCTCGAAGAAATTAATATGAGGGGCCTATCAAGCTCTCAGCTGTCCAACTCAATGCCAGAGCTCACTCCTGTGCATCAGGTAACACAGTGGCAATCTCCAAGGTAGAATGTGCTGGTCCCACAGGAGGTAGTTATTGTTGGTGACTATTGTCAGGGAAATGGCAAATACATTATACAAAAAGGATAGGTGGAACAGGACGCAGGTATGCCTGGCAGGGAGCAAAAGTTGATTACATTGTATAGCAGATATCTTTTAAAGGCACAAAAGGTGATATTGTTGTACATGTTGGCACTAATGACCTTAAGAGTAAGAGATCTGCAGATTTACTTAACAAGTACAAGTCAATGTTGAAAAAAAGTTGTGTTAAATTAGTTAGTTAACAAAAGTTGGGGTTAAATTTGAAAGTGTCTGCAATTGTGCCCAGACACGATAGGAGGGATTATATGATTAGAGCCTTGTCAATAAATTCGGGCCTGGAGAGATTGTGCAAGGCTCATGGGGTAGAAATTTTTTTTTCAGCATGGTCTGTGCTTGCTAAAAGGTGAGACTGCTTCTACAGGGATGGGATACACTTAAATAGAATGGATGCATGAGTGTTTACTCATACTATTGAGGCAGTGATAGGTGGGTTGGAAAACTGCTAGTTTGGGAGGATTCACAAGCTAAAAGATTAATAGTAGCCGCAGGCAGAAGCGAAAGTGATTCTTGGTTTCTATTGTAATTTTTTTTTTTTTTTTTTTTGTTAGTTGTTGGCGCATCGGCTTCTGTAGCCATAATGCACCTCCCGAAGTTTTTGCATTTTACTCTGATCCAAGCCCAAGGCGGGATTCGAACTTGCGACCTTTGGGTTGTCAGGAAGACACGTTACCCACCTGGCTAGCCAGGTTGGCTCTATTGTAATGAGCAGCAGCATAGAGATCAAGTTGCTGGGGATTTCAAGAGCTGCTGGGAGTCATCATGGAAAAGTAAATACATGAGCTGTGTTAGGGTTTTTTTTTTAGGAGCATTAGCAACTAAGGCCATATTGCTCCGGAATGTGCGGTGGTCATACCTCGACCTTTCCGCATCCTCCGTATTTGGTGGTGACGGGCTCGAACCCCGGTCTAATCAAGAAGCGTGTGCTACGCACTGCTGCTCCTTCCCACCTGGCTACGGAGGGACCTCTGTGTTAGGGTAACTAAGAGTAAGAACAGGTGCATCTATACCAATGCTAGAAGTATAGTAAATAAATTTGATGAATTTGAAGTGCTGATCAAGACATCAAAGGCAGATATTGTTGGGATATCAGAGACATGGCATCACACAGATATAAGCAGTGCAGAATTGGAATTTGGGGAGTACAATGTGTACAGAAAGGATAGACAGGGGTAGGAAGGGAGGAGGGGTTATGTTGTTAGTCAAGAAGCACATAAAAATCTAAGGAAGTGCATCCAGTTGACATGGGTGGACAGTGCAATGTCGAGTCTGTTTGGTGTGACATAAACACTGAGAAAGGGAAAATGAGAGTAGGAGTGGCCTAATGACTCTGATGAGTACAACAAACAATAGTGCATAGAAATAGTGGGCCAATAATTCAGAATGTCTTATAATGGAGGATTTATAACTTTCCAGATATTGAGTGGAACTTACGGGTTGTCAGTTGCACACTAGCAGTATTTTTGTGGATTTATTGGAGGATTGTTTTCTACAGCAACATGTTCGAGGGGCAACCAGAGGGAGTAATACTCTTGATATGATTATCAGCAGTGATTATTCATGCATTAAGAACTTGCAGATAAAGGAACCACTAGGTGACAATGATCACAGTGTACTGATGTGGAACTTACTTAAAGTAAATACCATCAAGGGTAAATAGAAGGGTTTTTTTTCTCGTAAAGGTGACTACAGTGGTCACAGACAGTTTTTAAATTCTATACAGTGGGACCAACTGATGATGTTAAAAAGAGCAAATTCTAAATGGGAAGCCTTCAAGGAATTAATCTTGGAAGCTACTAGGCTTTTCATACCAACTAAGAAATACTGTTCAAGACTTAGACCTAAATGGATGTCAGATGAACTAATAAGGCTCGTGGCAGAGAAGAAAAATGCGTGGGATGCATATAAATTATCATTTGACACAGAAGCCTATGGAAGATATAAGCTAGTCTGTAATCAAGTCACAAAGGAGGTTAGGTAAGCAAAGGCTGATTATTACGAGAAATCCTTGCCAAAGGATGCAAAGAAAAACAGATTTCTTTACTTATGTAAACTCTAGAAGGAAGGGGATGAATCAGATAGGTCCAATTGATGATGGTGGCTCGACTGTTGATGATTGTGCTCAGATAGCTGACAAACTAAATGAGTATTTTGCATCTATATTCACGCACGAGGAATTCTGTAGGGAGGGGAGCACAGAAGTTTACTGAACTGTAACAGGGAGCTAAATAATTTTGTAATAAAGAAAGGTAAAGTGGAGGAGAAATTGTTGAAGTTAAACATAAAAAAGGCACCTGGGGTGGATGGAATCTATCCAGTTGTACAGGCAGGCCTCGCTTAACGCGAGTTCGATTAACACGGTTTTCAGTTACCGCGATTGGAAAAAATGATACCACTTTTTACTTTACGCGATTCAAATTTCCAGTTAACGCGATCTTTTATTTCTGATAGTTGAAAAAGATTCGAATCGCGCACTAAATGTCTGACTGCCAATAAACAAGCATTTGTCCGCTTCCCGCCTCAGTGTGTTCCATCAACTAAGTAGACGTGTTACTTGTTTGTCTCCACCTAATAAAGTCACGTGCAGACGTATTTAAAAATTCTAATTTTCTACCCCTGTTAATTATGGATAAAAGAAAGAGTGAAAAACAACGTGATTGTAATAAAAAAAAACGAAAAGTTATTACTTTAGCTGATAAACTTGAAGTTATTAAAAAACATGAACGTGGTGCAAACCATGCGAAAATCGTAAGAGATCTAGGATACAGTGAGTCTACCGTACTAACTATCTTGAGCCGTAAGAACGAATATAAAGAGAAAGGTAAAGTTTCATCATCTTCTTTTGTCTTACAAAATACCAGAAACAGAACTCTAATAATGATTGAAATGGAAAGTCTTTTATCAATTTGGATAGAAGATTGCAATCAAAAAAGAATTCCATTATCTAAGGACAATATTCAGAGCAAACTATTAACCTTTTTACTAAGCTCAAAGAAACAAAATATCAAGGGGAGACTGAAATGTTTGTTGCTAGTTCAGGGTGGTTTGGACGTTTCAAAAATCGAGCACGACTGCATAATGTTAAAGTAACAGGGGAAGCTGCTAGTGCTGATGAAGATGCTGCAGCCAAATTTCCTGCAGAATTGCAAAAATCATTCAGGATACTGAATACGACGATCGGCAAATATTTAATGTAGACGAAGCGGGCGTATTTTGGAAACGGATGCCAACTAAAACTTATTTGGCTGCAAATGAAGCATCACAACCTGGGTATAAAGTCTCAAAAGATCGACTAACACTTTTATTAGGAGGTAACGCTGAAGGTGATTTTAAATTGAAACCCATGCTTGTGTACCGTGCACAAAATCCTAGGGCTTTAAAAGGATACAGCCATCGCACTCTTCCAGTCATTTTTCGTTCAAATAAAAAAGCATGGATGACCAAAGCCCTATTTGAAGACTGGTTTACGTCTTATTTCTGTCCAACAGTTGAAGCCTATTGCAAGAAAAATAATCTTACTTTTAAAGCTCTGTTGCTTTTAGATAATGCACCTGGACATCCTTCTGCACTTGGTGACTTAAATGAAAATGTGAAAGTTGTTTTTTTACCGGCGAATACGACTTCGTTATTGCAACCCATGGACCAGGGGACGATTGCAATTTTCAAGGCTTACTATCTCCGCAGAACCTTTGCACAGGCACTTGAAGCTATAACAGGAGATAATGCAATTTCTGTACCAGAATTTTGGAAAAAATATAATATACGATTGGCCATTGAAAACATTCATGCAGCATGGGAAGAAGTGACAGCCAGAAATATGAGAGCAGTTTGGAAGCATCTTTTACCCCGCGCAAACGATTTTACTTGCTTCAAAGATGCAGTTCAAAAAGTTATTGAAGACATAACTAATATTGGTAATAAACTTGGTTTCAAAGGCTTGGATGCGGCTAACGTTCGAGAATCACTGAATTCGCATTTAGAACAGCTAAGTGACAATGATCTCCTTCAAATAGAGCAACAGCGTGCGCACGAAGAAGCTGAAGAAAAAGAGTGTGAGCCAGATGAAAATGTTACCTCAAAGGAGATAACGGTAAAAGAACTAGGCGAAATCTTTCGTATCGCAGAGAACCTTAAACAAAAGGTAATGGATGTTGATCCTAACATCGAAAGAAGCATGTTATTTCGCCAGGGCCTAGAGAAGCTTGTTGTCGGCTATCGGAAATTGTATGATGAAAAAACGAAAGCCAAAACTGTTCAAACAACTGTGTTCAAATATTTCTGTAGCAAATAGTTAGTTTCTCCATTATATATTTTGAACAATAAACATTTAATTCTATAATTTTTATTATCTTTTACATGGCATGCAGTTAAAAAGTTATTTAAAAGGTATTATTTAAAAGTTATTTAAAATTCTTTATGGACATTCCAGAAGGTCAAGTACTAATTATAATTTTTCCTATTGGTTATGTTATTCGATTAACGCGTTTCCGTTTTGTGCGATGCGCTCGCGGGACGAATTAATCGCGTTAATCGAGTCCCGCCTGTATTGAAGGATGCAGCAAGGGAAGTAAGCAAACCCTTAGTCATAATTATGAGAGCATCCTTAGACTCAGGGGACGTCCCCATGGACTGGAGATGTGCAAGTGTATCTCCAGTTTACAAAGTGGGTTCAAAGGGTGACTCAAATAATTATAGACCTGTTAGTTTAACTTCTGTTCCAGGGAAAATAATGGAGTCACTGGTTAAAGAAATGATGTGGGCTCGCCTAGACAAGACTGCAATAATAGTTCAGACACAACATGGATTTGTTAAGGGAAGTCTTGTGTGACTAATTTTATTGGATACTACAATGTGCTCAGCAAGGAACTGGATACAAAAAGTAATTTTGATATCATATTCTTGGATTTCAGGAAAGCTTTTGATACCGTTGCACATTATTATTATTATTTCTTCCTGATTGGGGGTTCTTCCTCGTGGCAGGTATTGCTACCAAGTACGCAGGGTGGTGGTTGTTATGTCTGGTGTTACTGTTGGTCGAGGTACTCTCTGACTATCATACAGGCTGACCGGGCTAGCCGGGTGAGTAAAGTGCCTGCCTGGCAACCCAAAGGTCGCGGGTTTGAATCCCGTCTTGGGCTTGGATCAGAGTAGTACAACCTTGGGAGGTGCATTATGGCCACAGAAGCCGATGTGCCAACAACTAACAAAAAAAAAAAAAAAAAACTATCCTACAGGTTTTTGGGATTGCGACTATGTAGAGTTCCTTGTAGATGTTTACTGGGAGACCTATTGCTGCTAGGCTGTTATGTAGGGTCTTTGGCACCATACCTGTGGTTGATACGATGATCGGGATGGTCGTTACTTGTTGCATATGCCACATCTCTTTGATCTCCTGTCTTAGGTTCGTGTACTTCCTAATTTTTTCCCCATGGGTTTTCTGCAGGTTGCTAGCGTTGGGCACTGCTATGTCGATTAGAGAAGAAGCCTTTTCCTTCTTGTCCACATGGGTTATGTGTGGTCTGTTGTACGGGATCGTCTATCCGTTATTATGGTGCGGTCCCAGTACAGCTTGTGGGTTAGGGTCTCTAGTACTGCCTGGGGGTTCGTACTTGTAGTATGGTACACTTTCTTTGATCAACTGGTATTTCCTTGCTAGCTTTTGATGTATTTATTATCCTGGCTACCTGGTCGTGCCTATGAGTGTTCTTAGTCTTGGGGATCACCTTACATCCCATGGTGATGTGTTGGATCGTTTCTGAGGCCAGGTGGCATCGTCGACATATGTCATTGAACACTCCGGGCTCCTTGGCAATGTATTTTCTATAGTTCTTGGTGTTGATTACTTAGTCTTGGATGGCCAGCATGAATCCGTCAGTCTCAGGGAAGAGCGTCCTGCTCGTGAGTCATGCATTGGAAGCAATGTTATCGATGTGATCTTGATGGAGATCATTGTAGAGTCTGCCATGGAGTGTCTTCTCTGCCCATCTTTTTAGCTTTGTTTGTTCCTCCTGGTTGGAGGGAACTCCTCGCTTAGGTTGAGTGGGGTATACCGCTTGTCTATCTTCCTTATGGCCTGGTGAAGTGGTGCTGTGTTGTTCTCGAAGTAATCATTCACGTTAACTATCACTGTCTTCTGTTACTCTGTCAGGTCTATCAGGCCTCTTCCTCCCTCTTTGCGAGCTATTGTTAGTCTCTCCACTGCTGACTACGGGTGGTGTTGGCAGCTCTTGGTCATCATTGTCCTTGTGTTTCGCATGATATCTTCTAGCTCGGTGTTAGTCCAGTCTATGATCCCAAAGGAGTATGTTAGCACTGGGACAGCATAGATGTTTATGGCTTTAACTGTGTTCCATCCATTCAGCTTTGCTTTCAGCAGGCTTCTGAGTCTCTGATGGTATTTTTCTGTCAGGCAGGCCTTAATTTCCTTGTGCTGTAACTGCTGAGCCTGCATCATCCCCAAGTATTTGTAGGCCTCTGCCATGGCCTTGATCTCTTTACCAGTCTGCAGCTGGTAGTTTCTGGGTGTAATTACGCACTCACATATGAAGTTCTCTGAGCAGTGCAGACATGCTCAGAAACAGTTGCTCTAAAACAGTGTTCGCAGACTGGCCGCTAGTTAGTACACCGGACTGAACCTATTGGTAATTCTCTAGGAGGCTTCCGGATCAGCTAGTGTATACTCTTGCTACCTCTACTCTGCCAGATAGTGACTGGAGGGAGTCCTAGTAGTGTGTATGCGGGGAGCATTATCGAGGCCACGTTATGTCAAGGATCTGGGTATATTCTTACCATGTGTATACCATATCCAAAAATTTCATTACTTCATACAGCATGTCCCACCCACTTTTTCTTACTATTGAATACACCATGAATTGTCAAACTAATAGAGCAAGCTTATCTGCGAAAAGATCTAAACCTCCCAAGCACTTCCTAATTCATTTCACAAATATACGTGGTCTCAATTCTAATCTCAACGATGTCCATTTCCACTCGCAGTCCATGTACCCCGTGTACTTTTTCTGACAGAATCTCAGTTATCGGTTGATTTAACTACTGCTCATCTCAGATGCCCAAATTATTCGTTGTATGATTCCTTTCACCTCAAAGGTGGTATTTGTGCATATGTCCATTCTGATATTCCCTGTCAGAGACTTGGCAATTTGGAATCTACTCTCTTTGATCTTCTCTGACTTAAAATCTCTCTACCTCATTGTGTAAAATTCATCTGGTGTCTCTACCGTTCTCCCAACTCCACTAATCACTTGGTGCTTTTTGACTTCCTCTGTTTGCAACTTGACTTTCTCTAGTCCAACTTTCTTAACAGTGAGGTAATTTTCCGTGGTGATTTTAATGTTCACACTCCAGCTGGCTTCCATTTTCTAGTCACACCGACCCAGCTAGTCGAGATTTTGAGGCTTTTGCAATTACTAATGACCTTGCACAGATTGTTCATTTACCTACAAGAATACCGGAGAATCCTAATCATGCAGCCAACACGCTTGATCTTTTTCTCACAAACAACTCTTAAGTACACGGTTGAAGTGAGAGGTCCTTTAGGCACTTCAGATCACAACTTGGTGATTGTCTCTTCTCCAATGGAGCATTTATCTCATTCTATTCCCAACCTCGTGTTGTTTGGCATTACAAGAATGCAAAATGGGATGACCTACGAGATTTCTTTTCTTCTTTTCCTTGGTTGGATTATTGTTTCAAAACTTCTGATGTCAATGTTTGCTCAGATCATGTCAGTGAAATTATTCTTGCAGGAATGGAATCCTTTATCCCACACTCCACTTTAAAATCTCATCCTTTATCTAAACCTTGGTTTTCCAATAAATGTGCTAAGGCTGTTCAAGAGAAGAATGTTGCATATTGTAATTGGCTTGTTTCTAATTCTTCAGTTTCATTTTCTGCCTCACAACAATTGTAAAGCAGTTATTAATCAGTCCACACTAGAGTTTGAAGAGGCTAAGAGTAGAAAACTTGCTTCTTGCCCTAATGGTAGCCGAGCATTTTGATCCTTTTCCAAAGCTATTAGCCACAACTTTTGCCCATCTCTGCTTCCACCACTGTCCAAACCAGATGGTTCTGTTGTCACTTCAGTCAAAGATAAAGCTGACCTGCTAGCATCCCATTTTTCTTCCAACTCATATATTAATGATCTAGGTAAAACACCTCCCACCATTCCCAACTTGCTCCATTCAATACCTCCTGTGGTCTTCCGTCAAAAGGATGTCAGAAGGATTTTAACGAATCTTGATGCTAAGAAAGCTCCAGGTCCCGATGGTATTTCTCCACTTGTTCTCAAAACCTGTGCCCCTGACTTACACCTATTCTTTGCCGCCTTTTTTCACTTTCTTATTCCAAAGGTGTTTTTCCTTCTGCTTGGAAATTTGCCCATATCCAGCCAGTTCCTAAAAGGGGGACAAATCCCTCCCATAGATTCCATCAGTGTCGATCCACTGGTGATGTTCTGGCTTATGTTATCCATTTATGCACTAATTCAATGGAAAGGTTCGGTGAAACCCAAGTAGTTGCTCTTGACATCTCAAAGGCTTCCATCTTATGGTTTGCCAACTATTTTTAGTAATTAGGTATCCAGTATTCTCTCTGATCACTCACTGAGGGTGATGGTAGATGGCTCTCTGTCTTCTAACTTCTCCACTAATGCTGGTGTCCCCCAAGGTTCAGTTCTTTCCCCCACTCTTTTCCTCTTGTATATTAATGACCTTCTTCCATTAATGACCTTCTTCCATTAATGACCTTCTTCCATATCTCGCAAAAAACGATTCTTCTGCTCCTATGCTTATCTTTAGTGACACTCCGATTTCTAGGGAAAATGATATATCTCTTTTGGGGATTACCCTGACTTCTAATCTCTCTTGGCACAAGCACATTACAAATATTGCTTCCTCTGCATCTAAAAAACTTGGTTTTCTCTTTTGCTCTCGGTGTTACTTTTCTTCCAAACAGCTGCTCACTCTGTATAAATCGCAAATCTGCCCTGCCACGGAGTATTGTTTCCACATCTGGGGTGGTGCCTCCAAAACCTCTCTCAGGCTTCTTGATTCCATTCAGAAGAGGGCAGTTAGGTTAATTAATGATTCATCTCTAACAGAGTCTCTCCACTCACTCTCTCTCATAGACGTACTGTTTCTGCTGCATGCCTCGTCTACAGATACTTCCATGGGCACTGTCCTTCTGAATTGGCTTCTATAATTCCTGCTCTCTCTCTCTTTCAAAACAGTCTGAACATGTGCCGCCACCAGCCAACATCCATTTACTGGCCAACTTCAAACTCACAGAACCAAATTTTCATCTTCCTCGTTTATTCATTCATTCATCTGCCATTTTCTGGAACAATCTTCCTTCATACGTATTTCCTGAAAATTAGTCTGCAGAAGTTCAAGTCCAATCTCAACAAATATCTTCTTTCGTCTTCTCAACCTCTCAACCCAAGCACAGTAATAAGTACTATAGGTTCTAATACCTCTCGTGTTTGGGGTTTACATTTAAAAAAAAAAAAAAAAAAGAGCAGGTGATGGAGTTTTGTCAATGATATATAGGAATTTTGCTAGCAGAGACAAGGAGGTGATTATCCCTTTGTTTAAGGCAATGGTCAGGCAACACCTGAAATACTGCATTCAGGTCTGGAGGCCTCATTTTAGGAAGGATGTAGAGTTGCTATAATGAGTACAGAGAAGGGCAACAAGATTGGTGAGCGGAACAAAAGGGTGCTCTTACCGAGACTTAAGTTTGGCAAGTTGCAGAATCCAGACACTAGGCACCTGCGAGGTGATCTGAATGAGGTGTATAATGCCTTGAATGGTTTGAGCAGGCTCAATGCTGATGTAATATTTCCGCTTGCTCAGATTAAGAATCTGAGGAAGCATACATCCAAATTGAGGAAAGACAGTTTTAGAATAGATGTGCGGAAGTTTGCTTTTAGCCAGCGGGTAGTTGATTGCTGGAACAGACTTCCATATGGGTTTGTGGAAGTTGATAGCTTAAATAAATTTAAGAGGCTGAACTAGACAAACATTTGGAGTGACCGGATGGGTGAAGTGGGAATGTTTTTTTTTTTGTTTTTTTTTTGTCTAATGCTGTATAAGCATAAGCTTACTTTATTGCATCATGTGGCTCAACTAATGCTAATGTGCGACAGTATCAAAAGCTTTCCTAAAATCCAAGTATACGATATAAAATTATTTTTTGCATCCAGTTTGTTTGTGACCACATCATAGTATCTGATCAAATTTGTCTGACAAGACTTCCCTTTAGACAAACCCATGCTATGTCTGAATTACAACGGCAGTCTTGTCTAGATGACCTGCAATGCTTCTTTAACCATTGACTCCATTTTTTCCCCTTGAACAGAAGTTAAACTAACAGGTCTGTAATTATTTGTGTCACCCTTTGATCCTCCTTTGCAAATTGAAGACACATTTCCACATCTCCAGTCTATGGGGACTTCCCCTGACTCTCAGGAAGCTTTCATAATTATAGCTAAGGGTTTGCTTACTTCCTTTGCTGCCTCTTTTAATATAACTGGATAGATCCCATCCACCTAAGGTACATATCTTATTGTTCAATTTCAACAATTTCTCTTCAACTTTGCTTTCAGTTAATACGAAATCATTTAGCTCCCTGCTAGAGTTTGATAAGCTTCTGGCCTCCACTTCCCTAAGACATTCCTTATGTGTGAATGTAGAAGCAGAATACTCATTCAGTTTCAGCTACCTCAGCATGTTCACCAACAATCGAACTGCCGATATCAAGTGGACCAATCTGATTCATCCCCTTCCTACTAGAGTTTACATAAGTAAAGAAGTCTTTGCTGTTTTTCTTTGCATCCTTTGCCAAAGATTTCTCATAATCTTTCTTTGCTTGCCTAACCTTCTTTGTGGATTGATTACAGACTAGCTTATATACCTTAGTCTTATGTGTCACCTGATAATTTATATGCATCCCATGCATTTTTATTCTCTGCCACGAATCTTATTAGTTCATCCAGTTTCCATTCAGTCCTAAACCTTGAACAGGATTTTTTAGTTGGTATGAAAAGCTTAGTAGCTTCCAAACGTTACTTCCTTGATTGCTTCCCATTTACAATTTGCTTTTTGTAACATCATCAGTCGGTCCCATTGTATAGAATTTAAAAACTGTCTGAGACCGCTGTAGTCACCTTTATGAAGGTAAAAACCCTTCCACTTACTCTTGGTGGTATTCACACCTATAAGTAACTCCCACATCCGTACACTGTAATCACTGCCACCCACTGGTTCCTTAATCTGTGGATTCTTAATTTATGAATGATCCCTGTTGATAATCCTCTGGTTACCTCTTGATGCTGCTGTAGAAAACAGTTATACATTAAATTCACAAATGCCTTGCTAGATGTGAGTGACTGACTCTAAAGTTCCAGTCAATATCTGGGAAATTAAAATCCCCCATTATAAGACATTCTGATTTACCGGGCCACTCTATCTGTACAGTTTTTCGTTGTACTTATTGGAGTTGTTAGGCTTATAATACACTCCTTCTCTCATTGTTGCTTTCCCAGTGCTTACTGCAATACTAACAAGTAACATTCACCCAAAAAGAAAAGTTTAACATTACTTGACTTTGTGTAGTGACACCTCCAGATGGCCATTTTGGTACTTATTGGTGTCTCATTGGTGGAAGGCTAGGCACCTCAAGTGCAGCATCTGGAAACCCAGTCATCACTGGATTATATGATATAAGACAAGATGAGAGATGCCGAAAGATGCTAATAGATGTCTGTTTAGATGCCAAAAGGTGTATAAAAAAAGGCTTATTTTCATCTTTTGACATCTCATTTTGTGAGCTTGTAACAACACTGAGTTTATCAGATACTGTACTTGAGGTGCCTTGCCTTCCACTAATGAGATACTAATAATTAACAAACCAGCTGTCTTGTGGGTACTATAGCACACTAATAAGTACCATTGTACTTCTCTTTTTTATGGAAGTAAAAAAGTAAAAAACTTACTGGTAGTGCAGTGTTTGACATTGTAGTTGTTTTGACAATTTGATTGATCATTGCCTTTTCATAAGACATTGCGCCTTTCACATACCTGGACTATAAAATAGAGATGCAAATCCCACCATGGCTGTTACTGTGTTATTTACAGCCAGGTTTAGAACTTTATTTGTTATTCTTTATGAGTAAAGAATATGGCATACTCATCAGATATGTCTTCTCAGTGTTTTTTTTTGGGTGACAACAGTAAATGTTGATTAACATGAAGTTTTTCTTTTCTTAGCAACAGAGGATATCCAGTCCTTTTTTTGTCATGAATGCTACCTGTTTCATGAAAATGGTTTACTAATTGTGAAATTATTGATGTATGTGGGACTGGTTAATTGTGATATTTTTGTCACAATTTGACTTTGATGTCCATTCACAATTTTAAACAAAACTGTTGTTCACCTATAAATGCATACTTGCTAGGGAATATGTCTTGAACAAACTGATATGGGATGAGTTTATTTAAGTGTAACTTGACAACCATGTGTATAAATTTGGATTCTGGTGTTGTTTTGTATGCATCGAATAGGTTACCAAAATAACAGACATTGTCTTGTTCATTTTGGGTTGTGTGAATTTTGAGTCGCCCTGTACTTCCATTTATGTACAGAGAGAAAATTTTAAAACAAAATGTTGATTTTCTGTTGGTCTGATTTCAGTGAAATTTATAATGGTTTGAAAAATCTTTCTAAAAGATCAAAATATAAAATTTTATTAAAATCTGTGCACTGGTAGTTGAAATTTTATTAAAATCTGTGCACTGGTAGTTGGTAGGAGAGACATATAGACATGGTGATGACATTAGGCACTTTTTGCATTTGCAAATGTGCCTAAAGAAAGCACACTGTTACTATAGAATGTTTTGTTGAAAAGCATAGTGCCATATCTTCTTTGATATATATATATATATATATATATATATATATATATATATGTGACATGGTAACAGGTATATTATGGAATATTATCTGTTAAACTCCAAAAAAATAAACCTCCAAAATAAAATAAAAATAACCCAAAATAATAAAAATAAACCTCCAAAAACTGGTTTGTCAAATAGAAAAAAACTTGGCAACCACTGTATGTTGTTCACAGAGGAAAAACAAATTAGGTATACAATGCATTACGTTTCAATCATGTTCAATTTTTTCTTAAATTAATTGAATTTTTTTTATTGTTCTGTGATTAATATAAGTGAAATATAAATCGAATTAAGATTATTACTATGTTTAATACCACCTTTATACCACATGAAATTAATAACACAGTTTATTAAGCTATTTGCCTGAATCACTATATATTAAGTTGATATTTCAGGTATTTTACTGAACCCATCATCAGATTTTGTTCCCCCATCATACCAATATTTTGTTTACAATTACCATTATTTGATAAAAAACAATTCTAAGTTTGAAATATTGTTACTATAGAAACCAGATGTTAAATTGAGTAAATCTTAGGTAAATATAAAGAGATTAAATTCTTACCTGCTGACATATTCCTCTTGCCAATGCTCCCAGAAACCTGATATGCATATAGTCAAGTGTTGCTGCCAGCAGTTAATTTATAGGTGAGGGATTAATTCCAATTGCCAATAGAATTGTGCCAGATTTTATATCCTGGATCTGTGGGTTTTTGTGAAGTGGAAGCCTGAGGTGAACTGTGAACATCAGGGTTGGTGTGCCAGCTGGTTCTGGTAGTTTGGAAGGGGTTGTATTTGGGCTACTCCTCTGAATAACTGGCCTATTCTCTTTCCTAGTTTTTTTCATTTCTTCTTCTTCTATTTTCTTATCAAAAAGATGAAAATATTGTGGGTTGAACTCGACTCCCTGTTTTCTATTGATTGCTGAGACTCTGAACATTTTTATGTAAAAGGCTCCTTTGAATTTCTTTCTGTTGTATTTATTGCCTATCTGTAGAAAGAATTCTAGTGTTGCTGAAATCCCAAGTGTCACCACAATGGAAAGCATGGAGGGCTCTGCTGGACTTTAGAACTCTTCCATATTGTACATCTTTTTTGTGCTCTTTGATTCTGCAGTATAGACATCTGTATGACTCCTATATATATAGCCCCCCCACACCTACAGGCTATTTTATAGATAGGACCTTTAGGATTATTGGGGCTGTTGTTTAACAATCTCCTTGATGGAAGCTGAACTTTTGAAAAAGGTGAAGATACCAAATTTCCTGGCTTCTTTTGCTATTTTAGGGCTGACAGATGGTATGTATGGTATACATATAGAGATTCTTGGAGATGTCCATAAATGACACCTCCAAGACCATCACATAACCCCAACCCAGCAGGGACAGAAGACCCTCTCTAAATCCAGCTCATGAGTAACTGTCAAATTAGTTAAACCTGATTTTCCCTTAACAAAACCATGTTACCGCCCCTTCAGAATGCCATTTCGATTTCACTTAGAAATGCCTTTATATTAGCAATACGTTGGTACTTCTCCAATCCAAAGGAATCTCTCCTGAGTCCAATGATGCTCTCATAATCAACTGAATGGTTCAATACACTCTTTGGTCACCTCCCTCAAAATTACTCAGTGTATGCCATCAACTCCACGAGCTGTACTTGTTTCTTTAGGCTTGAAAGTTTTTCTAATAGTCAGCTGTAATTTTGAAATCACTAATTTCATAGTGCTCACCCTCACTCATACCACCTCTTCTCAGCACAAAGAGTTTTGTCAGTAAAGACCGATGCAAAGTACCTATTCAATTCATCTAAGACTTTCCCACACGCAGTATGCAAGGGTCCAGTCTGATTTGTTTTCTTCTTTTTGTTTTCATAGATGAAAAATTCCTTGTCCTCCATTCTTTGCTCTCTTAGCCAGTGCTTTCTTATACTCAGCCTTTGCTTCCCTAACTTTATGGTATTCTTGCAGATCAACTTGTAGCCCTTGTAGGCTTCGGTACTTTTCATCAGTCAGTAACTTTCTCATGCTATCTTTTTCTGCTCTATTAGAATGACCAGGTCCATATTCATCCATCTCGACATCCTCCTCGTGCTATATTTTCTTAATGGTTTAAGCATTAATCACAGAAGCATTTGTGGCTTATTGCTCTAAAGGTATTTGATAGTTCTAATGTATTTGCCTTCTGCAGTCTGCCACATTAATAGATGTCATGTATTGCCTTAAACTGTCATAGTCCCCTTTTCTGAAATTAAAATATGTGCTTTTACCTTTAACTACTGCAACAGCTTTCTTTATCTTCCAACCAACCATTGCATAATCACTACATGCTAGTGGTTCTGTACTTTAAGCCCTGTGATGTCATTTGATTTGTGAGTAAGATGAGGTCAAGAATATTCTCACCCCTAGTATTTTCTATAATAATTCTGGTACAAATAATCACCTAGTTTATTTTAAAAAATTGTTCCCATTATAAGTTTCGCTCCCACTTATTCCAATCAATTAGGGGCAGCTTGACGTCACTCATAAGATATTCACAGTTGCTTGCCCATTCCATCTACATGAAGAGACTTTCATTATGTTCTTCACAATCTCCTGATTTATAGGTTATTTCCACACTCATTATTGGTAGACGTAACTTCTGACTCAGCAAAAGCTCTTTTTGTGCGTAGGCTGCTTTTGATAGGAAGCATCCCACCATCCCTTCTATCTTTTCTATCCTTCCTAAATAACTTTTTTGGTGCCTCCGTAGCCAGGTGGGAAGGAGCAGCAGTGCATAGCACACACACTTCTTGATTAGACCGGGGTTCAAGCCCATCACCACCAAATATGGAGGATGCAGAAAGGTCAGGGAATGCCCACCGCATATCCCGGAGCAATATGGCCTTAGTTGCTAATGCTCCTAAAAACCAAATAACTAACTAACCTAAATAACTTATACATACCATAATGGAACTCATCATCCACTATTTCTGGGTGGCATTAGTTGTCCTAACTAGAAGTTTGAATTTGTCCATTTTTGTTTACAGAATCCTCACATTACTGTAGACAGAGTTACGACTAAGTATTCTTCTATAGTTTACTACCCTGACATACCCCTTGAAGTTATTTAAGCTTGTTTCCACTAGTTTTATGTTCCCGCCTATTTGAAACATTGCACACCCCCCTCAGAACAAGTTACCAATGTTGGTTGTTGTGGCAAAAAAAAAAAAAATTATTGATGTGTGCAAGCATTGCTTTGACTCATATCATCAGATAAACATGGGTCTGTATTACCTTTCTCTCCTCTAAGTAGCAGTTTTTTGCGAATGCTTAAGGTATCCTCATTGGTACTGGCAAAAATCCTTTCACCATCTTTATATTCAAATGAATACCATCTTTACAAAGTAGATTCACAAGTTTGGGCCATGCTGATAAAAAAAAAATCCCCTCCCCAGAGCATTGCTGAGTCTGTGAAGTGGCATTTGTCTTCAGCTGCCTACATTGGACTATATTTATCCAACTAATTTTTCATGTTTGTTTAAAATCCTAAAATTTAAAATTAGTTCCCACATGAATTTTTTTTTTATCTCCTTTAAAATGTGACAATCTGTAATATCATCAGTTGTTGCACCCAGCAAACACACCCTGGTTCTGGTCCATCATCATCATCAGCCATTTTCAATTCACTGCAGGATGAAGGCCTCTCCAGCAACTTTCCAGTTCCTTCTGTTTTGAGCACTGGCCATCCGTTTACTACCCACAAACTCATGAATTTCATCCATCCATCTCCGCCTTTGTCTTCCAGGTTTTCTTCTAGCTCCTCTTGGATACCATTGTATTATTTTCTTAGTCCATCTGTCATCATGTCTTCGAGCTGTGTGTCCTGCCCAAGACCATTTTAGTTCTTTAGTTTTGATAAGAATGTCCTTTACTTCAGTTTGCTCCTAATCCATGTGTTTCTCTTCTTATCTAACAGTCTGATTTCCAATATAATTCGTTCCATTCTTCGCTGTGTAGTTCTCAGCTTCTCTTTCATTCTTTTGGTGAGTGCCCAACTTTCACTTCCATAAGTCATGGTGGGGAGTATACATTGGTTCATTATTTTACGTTTCAGACAAACTGGGATATTGCTCTTCAGTATGTGACTATATTTCCTGAATGCTATCCATCCAAAATTTATTCTTCTCTTGACTTCCAGCCATTTATTATTATTACATCTAATAACTTGTCCCAGATAAGTATATGACTCCACATTTTCAATTACTGCTGCTTCAATCACTATTTCTCTTTCTGTGGCATACTTGTTCATCATTACTTTTGTTTTAGCCATATTCATCTTTAGTCCAAAATCCTTACTAACCGTGCAAAACTGATTAAGATTTTCCTCTAATTCTTTAGGATCCTGGCTTATGACCACAATGTCATCTGCAAATCGTAAATGGTTTAGGTACTCTCTGTTCACACTGACTCCTTTCTGTGACCAGTCTAATCTTCTGAAAGCTTCCTCAAGGGCAGCAGTAAACAGCTTTGGAGATATTGTCTCCCCTTGTCAAACTCCTTTCTCAATTTTAAATTTCCTACTGTCTTTGTCTAGTCTAATAAAGGAAGTAGCACTCTCATATATTTTCTTCAAAATCATAATATATGGGGTATCTATGCCTTGTCTTTCCAGTGCCCAAAACATTGCCTTGTGCTGTATGGAGTCAAATGCCTTTTCATAATCCACAAATGCCAGGCATAATGGTGTTTTATATTCATTTGCTTTCTCCATTAGCTGTGATATTACGTGAAGGTGATCCATAGTTGAGAATCCTGTCCTAAAGCCAGCTTGCGCCTTCGGTTGATTCTCATCAAGTATTCTTTCTAAGGTTCTGGTCCACCTATCCTTATTACAAAAATGTTACCATTTCCTTGGCAAATCTCACAATAAAATTAAATCTCCTTCAATCAGAACAGTATGGACAGTGACTACTATTGGGTCCCAGACTGTGGGTGCATCACTTGGCAGGTCACGAGATACTTGGGTCCCTGACAAGTTTTCAGGTACATTTGTTTCTAGGGCAGTCACCCATTTCTTCAGTGACCCAAATTCTTCTAGTACTGTATGCACAAGTTTTAATTTTACATCGGTACTCTCCTTACATCAGGTGCAAAGAAATGATTGTGAGCTTGATTTGTCTGCTAGAGTGACCTTTAAATATGTCATAGGCTGTACAAGTGTCAAACTCATGACTCACACTGGAAATGCCAGCAGGCATTTCCATCTGAGTTGTGATATCTTTGGACGATGTGTTGAAAGGGGATCTTACAACAGCCATTATTTAGGTAAAATTTGGACTTAGAAAAATTACAAAATTTAAATTTACAGTATAAATTTAAATCAACAAAGTATTGCATAAATTAAACTGTTGCCATATGTTTGTGTATCCACTACTGAAGTTAAAGTTAAGCCACTGAAATTTCTGCTAAATTTAACTTAAATTTAACAGAAATTCTTTAGAAAAATTAAGGATTAAATTTACAAAATATTGTAGAAGTTAATTTCACAAAATTACTGAAGTAAGATTTAAAAATTACAGAAATGAAATTTAAACAAAAATTTTGTATTCCAGATGCTTGATATCAATCCCCTTCAGTTAAGCCACTGGAACCAACTTAAAACGTGTGCTCTCTTCAGTTGCCTACAGTCAAAGAAAGAGAAAAAAGTTTTGAAGAGAGTAGGAGAATTATAGATACCAATTCAGAAGAACGATGCACATGGAAGTATCTACAGAAAAGACAACAGAAACTGAGCATCTGTAAGACAGAGAGGGGCTTTGTAAGAGATAGGTCATTAATTAATCTAACTGTCTTCCTTTCAATGGAGTCAAGCAGTTTGAGAGAAATTTTGAGGGCACCCCAGATGTGGTAACAATATTCCATGGTAGGGAAGATTTGGGATTTGTACACGGTGAAAAATAAAAAAAATTGTTTAAAAGAAAGGAAATTCTGATAGTGAAAAAGAAAACAGTTTTTCTTTTGTTTTTTGTGTGGAGGAAGCAATGTTGTGATGTGATTATGCCAAGAGAAATTGAAGGCAGAGTAATCCTTAATAGAAATGCATGATCTTGTCTAGAAATCCAAGTGTCACTGAAAAGTAACATAAAGCAGCAGTCAACTTTTTTTGAGAGGGGAAAAAAAAAAAAAAAAAATGCAAGACTGAGTTTTAGGAGGATTAAAATGAACTAAGTTTTCTTCATCTCACTGGAGAATTATCTGGATATGCATTTAAAGAATTAGAAATGGATATTTGAGGAGTTGAGGGCAATTGTTCAGGACTAGATTTCTCACCCTGAAAATGTTTAATGTAGACTGAAAGGCAGAATGAAGTGTGCTGTCATCAGCAAAACTGTGTGGGATTTCCAGTCAACAGAATAAGGCCATTAATATACAACAGGGAAAGAGTAGGAGAAAGAACTGAACCTTGGAGAATACCACCATTAGTGGAGAAGTTAAAGACATGTTTTTTTATCACCCACAGTGAGCTTCCAGAGAGAAAACTGGAATATCCAATAGCAACAAAAAAAAAAAAAAAAAAAATGGCAGGCAGACCATGAGATGGGAGCCTATTTAGAAGACTTTAATGCCAAACACAATCGAAAGCCTTAGAAGTGTCAAGACCAGCTTCTTGAGCTGGTCTTGACACATCTAAGGTTTTAGGTCTTTTTAAGGCCATTCAATGGAAAAATTTGAAACTCACTAAATTTTTCCATTGAGTTTGTCCAAAGATGAGTAACATAAGCCAATATATTACCATTGCAATCATTGATTAGAGGAAGATTTCAAGATAGTTTAAAGTTAATTGATGGATTTCTCCATTACTTCGGAAAGCATAGCAGTAAATGCAATGTGATGATAACCAGATGGAAGTTTTTTTTGGGGGGGGGGGAATAAGAAAGAGAAGTCTGAGTTTTAGAAGGACTGAACTTGACTAAATTTTCTTGCCCCATTGGAGAATTACCTGGAGATCAGCATTTAAGGAATTGGTTGTGGATATCTGTTTGTGCAGGATAATGTTTCTCGAACCGGAAGGTGGAATTTAGTGTGCAGTCATCAGCAAAACTATGAATAGGATTTGCAGTCAGTGGAAGAAGGTCATTAATATACAAGAGGAAAAGAGTGAGAGAAAGAAATTACTCTTAGGGAACATTAGTATTAGTGCAGAAGTTAGACGATAGAGCCATCTACCAGCACTTGCAGTCAGAGAGAAAACTGGACACCCAATTATAAAATATAGTTGTCAATTCATAAGATCGGAACTTTATAAAGTTTTTTGTCACTGGGAGATGAACATATTTTCTAAGCACATATGCTGGAAAAAATTAATAATAATGATAACATAATAGTAAGAATAAAATGATAATAAAAATAATAGTAATAATATGGTGGGATAGATCATCATCATAGCAAACATCATTGGCAAATCACAACTTATGATGATCCATCCCTGATATCCCAATGACATATAAAGCAAATCTGTTAGAAAAACAGTGAAGATAATGTTAGATATTATACATATTTATCAATCAACTTTTTATCTTTATGGTAGTTTGTTTACCATAAAATGGTTCAGGTTTCACCTTCTTTATATTTATATATTCATAAAATGGTTCTGTTTCACCTTCTTTGAGCTTTATAACTACTTCACATTTCATTATTCTTCTTTCCTTTTTCTTATAGGCTGGCAATTTGTACAATGAATACAGAAACTCATGATTTTCACACCTAATTTAATTTTTTTTATCATTCCTAATTTATATACAGTACTGTATTTCATGCCGCATTCTTCATATGTTGCTTTGTTCTAGAAGACGTAATCTCATATCCCAGTTTTATATGCATTATAATTTTACCTAAATCTATCCTGGTAGTTATACTTTTTTAGTTGTTTCTTTTCTTATAAGTTGTTCTACATTTTTTAGTGTGTTTGTGTGTGTATATATACACACAGATGCATACATACATATTATTTATTTATTTTTTGTGGATAGCTGAGTCAATTCCAATGATAGGGCCCAAGTATGATCTGGTAACAACTCTTTTAGTTAGTTTCTTTTTTTATAAATCGTTCTACATTTTTTAGTGTGTGTGTGTGTGTGTGTGTACACACATATGCATATTATTTATTTATTTTTTGCTAGATAGCTGAGTCAATTCCACTGATTGGGCCAAAGTATGATCTCATAACCCTTCAGAAAGAATATGCTCCTGATGATTTAGTTTACCAACAAAAAGTTAAAGTAAGTTAAAACAATTTTCATACTCTTCAGTAAAGTTTGTTTTTTAGATTTCTTTCATGAAAGATTACCTTTTTTTTTAAATGGTTGTGCATTTTGGACAGTGGCACATTAGTAACTATATTTAAAAGACACTTTAAAATATCCTAAATATAATCATTAGCGAAATTAATCTGAATTTCTTATAGAAATTCAGATTAATTTTACTAATGATTATATTTTCACAAATGCCATTAATTGCATTTATAAAACATTAAAATGTAATTATTATCCTATACTCTGATGTCCACTCATTCTGAATTAATGAAGAAATTCAATCGCCTAGTGTTACACTATCTCTGGAGCCCTTTGTATTAATAATTACCAATATGGGTTCACCAGTGATACTGCAGATCTCTTGTTTTAAGCTGCTCATTTTTGGCAAGTTCAGTTGAATGGCTATGGGAAAGGGTAAGCACTGCTTTAGGCATTTCACAGGTATTTAGTATCAAAATTAGTATCGTAAGAATGATGTAAGGAAGCAAAGCTTATTCATCATCAATCAAAAAAAAAATAAATAATAAAAAATAAATACATTAGACTGAATAAATAAAAATTGACCCACTTAATTTGTCCATTTCTTCTAATTTCTCTAATACTTTAAATTTATTCAAACTACCCACTAGGTGAATGCTTGTTCCATTCAGCTACTCTCTGAACAGATTTATAAATTTCATCCTTTCTGCTATCCTTTTTTCTGTTTAAATTTGTGTCCCCTTGGGTATGTATGTAATCTCAGAAAGAGTAAAGATGCTACTGGCATGTAGTGTATTTAACCCTTTTAAAGCCTTAAACATTTCAATTAAATCACTATGTAGTTAGCTAGTTTAAAGACAATGCACATAAAACCTTAGTCTTTCTTGTGAAGGCTTTCACAAGAAAAATTGAGGTCAAGACAGGCACAAAAAAAAAAAAAAATTTCACAAGAAAGTTTTTTTTGTGCTCTCTACTAATTTTGGTATCCTTCTTTGCACCCCCTTCAAACAGATTTGCACCCTTTTTTTAAAAATAAGGCTTTCAAACAGTGCAATCCAGTTGTGGCCTGATCATTGCTGTGTACATTGAGGTAATCACTTCCTTGTTACCTCTTAGAGTTCTTATATATCATTGACAGAATGCTATAAGCTTATCTGCACTGCTTATAGAACTTAATGTTGGATTGTATAATTACCCTTAGATTTTTTTTTTTTCTTATCAACTTCCGTCACCACCAAATACGGAGGATGCGGAAAGGTCAGGGAATGACCACCGCATATCCCGGAGCAATATGGCCTTAGTTGCTAATGCTCCTAAAAACCAAATAACAACAACATCTTATCAACTTCATGGCCTTAATTGCCCATTCGCCATAAAAACCAAAACCAAATCTTATCAACTACCTTGAGTTTATTGGTACCTAATGGTATATTTTGATATGGTCCAGCATAGAACAGAGATAAATGATCTTCATAAGACTGGGTGTGCTTGGCATTTTCAGCATATGCAGTAATTAACCAATAATGTTCATTGTAAATCTGAAAGTAAAGATAATAAAAAAAGAAAGAACAAATTATTAATATTAATGATAAACGTAAAATCAACCTTCCTCAACTTCAACTTATGTCCCCTCATGTGTAGTCTCAGCAAGTGGAAGAATGCCATTCCTCCACCTCGATCAGATCTCCCCACATGTACCTAGTCTCGAGATGCCGCAGTTTGTAGAACTGAAGCCTTTCTAGGTAAGAGCATCTTTTTGTTTCCCTTCACCAGTCTGGTTGCCCTTCTCTGCACCCATTCCAGCAGATTTATATCCTTCCTAAAGCGAGACCTCCAGACTTGTATACTGTACTGAAGATGCAGTCTCACTGGAGGAGGAGAATAATCAGCTCCTTATCCCCGCTAGCAAAATCTCTGTATATCATTGACGAAACCCCATGAGCTGTCAGCATTGCTCAGAGAATTTCATGTTTGACTACATGATTATCTCCAGGTCTTGTTTCATTCTCCACTACCCTGAGTGTACTACCACATAGCTGATAAGTTACTCTGGAGTTACTGCTACCCATATGCAGTACCTTGCATTTGTTAGTTAACTTTCAACTGCCATTTCTCAATCTTTCTAGATCTTTTTGCAGCTCACCCTGATGACTGTTGTTAACCGTCTTGCCACTTTGTATCATCTGCAAACTTAGATATTAAGCCTGATATACCATCATCAATTTCATTGATAAATAAGGCCCACTATTAACATTACTACACGAAGAGCAGTGCCCATTAATAACCACTCTCTGTATTCTTCCACTTAACCATCCATTTATCCATAGCAGTAACCTGCCCTTAATGCCACGTTGATCCAGTTTGTACAGCAGTCTTTTATGTGCAATGGTATCAAAAGCCTTCCTGAAATCCAAGTATATGATGTCAAAATTATTTTTTGCATCCAGTTCCTTGGTCATTGCACCATAGTAACCTATCAGATTGGTTAGACAAGGTTGCTAGTGAACAAATTTGTGCTATGATTGCAGTATAATTGCAAGCCTGTTCGGATGGTCCTGCATTACTTCTTTAACCAGTGATTCCATTATTTTCCCTGGATCAGATGTTAAGCTAACAGGTTTGTAATTACTCATATCGCCTTTTGATTTCCCTTAATGAATTGGAGATACATTTGCACATCTCCAGTCTATAGGGACTTCCCCTGAATCTAAGTATGCTCTCAAAATAGCTAAGGGTTTGCTTACTTCCTTTGCTACTTCCCTTGATATAATTGAATAGATTCCAACCACCCCAAGTGCCTTTTTTTATGTCCATTTTCAACAATTTCTCCTCCACTTTCCTTTCAGTTATCTCAGAGTCATCTCCTCGTTAGAGTTTGATAAACTTTTGGCATCTCCTTCCCTAAAGAATTTCTCATGGGTAAATGTAGATGCAAAATACCTATTCAATTTGTCTGTAACATGAGCAGGTTCATCAACAGTTAACTCATGGACATCAAGTGGCCCAATGTGATTCAGCCCATTCCTTCTATTGCTAATATAAGCATAGATGTCTTTGCTGTTTGCATTCTTTGCCAGGAATTTCTTATAATATGCTTTATCTTGCCTTGTGACTTGATTACAGACTAATTTATATCGATCATAGGCTTCTGTATCACCTGATAATTTATATGCATCTCATGCATTTTTCTTCTCTGCCACGTCTCAATAGTTCACCTGACATCCATTTAGGTCTAAGTCTGGAACAGTATTTCTTCGTTGGTATGAAAAGCCTAGTAGCTTTTTTGATTACTTCCCTGAACACTTAGTATTTGCTGTTGCTGTGAAGTGGGACCAACATCATTAGTTGGTCCCACTTCACAGTATTTAAAAACTGTCTGAGACCCCTGTAGTCACCCTTATAAAAGCAAAAGCCTTTCCCATTACCCTTGACAATAGTTGTCTTTAATTAAATTCCACATTTTTACACTGTGATCACTGCTAACCAGTGGATCTTTTACCTGCAGATTCTTAATGCATGAAGAATCAGTGCTTATAACCAGCTCAAGAGTATTGCTTCTTATTGCCTATTTAATATGCTGTTGTCGAAAATAGGCATCCAAGAAATCCACAAAAGTCTTGTTAGTCTCTGAGTGACTGATCCCACAAATTCCAGTCAATATCTGGAAAGTTAAAATCCCCCATATGAGATTCTGGCTGGTAGAATGTCTCTACTCATCACGGTCATTAGGCCTATAACACACTACAACTCTCAATTTTCTTTTTCCAGTGCTTATATCACACTAAATTGACTCACCATTGCACTCATTACCCATGTCAACTGGATGCACTGCCTTAGATTTAATGTGTCTTAACTAAGAGCATAACCCCACCACCTCTACCATCCTGTCTGTCCTTCTTGTATACATTGTACTCCCCATATTTAAATTGAACTTCACTTATATCTGAGTTACACCATGTTTCTGCTATTCCTACAATGTCTGCATTTGATGACTTAAATCAGTACTTCAAATTCATCAAATTTCATTTACAGTGCTCCTAGCATTAGTGTACATGCAAGTATACATGCACATGTTCTTATTCTTAATTACCCTAGTACAGCCCATGTATTTATTTGTTCCATTATGACCCACAGCAAGGCTTGAAGTCCCAGACATCTTACTTTTCAGGCTGCTGCAGGTACGAATAGTAGCAGTGCAAGAATCACTTTAACCTTTGCCTGTGTCTCCAGTTAAGCTATTAGTTTGTGTATCCCCCCCAAGCTAGTAATTTTCCGACCCACCTGTTGCTGCCTCTATAGCATCAGCAAATATTCTTGCACCCGCTTCTATTCGAGTGTATCCCATTGTTGTAAAAACAGTCTCTCCTGTTGATATTCTGTTATTCACCATACTTCTGTAATACTCTGATTTACTCATATATGATTACATGTTTTTCACCGTATCATAATTTTTCAGTTTTAATGGAAAAAATTATTTAACAAAATTTTATGAACATTGATATTTGTAAATGGATTTCACAAGATAATGAGATCAGTATACACTTGCTTTGTGATAAGTTAGTTAATTGCAGTTGACTATTTGAGCACCATTGAAAATAGCCTTTATAAGTATTCCGTGATCTGTCTTCCTTTTGCAATTTTGTGATAAATTTCTTCTCTAGAAATTTTCTTGTGCATTATTAGTCAGTGGCCTTCCAACTTCAGGCTTCTCAACCTGTGCACTTTCTCTTGCTAATTATTTTATTTTTCAACCTCATGTATTGCTTCCATTGACTAGAAATTGTATTTGTAGTTTTGCTGATAACAAGTATATTGAAAATTGTGATTTTCCATATTATTATTATTATTATCATTAGCAATATGGTGCAAGTAAGCCATTGTCTGGCACCAGCCAAAAAAAAAAAAATTCTAAGTTACCCTAAGAGAGAGAGAGAGAGAGAGAGAGAGAGAGAGAGAGAGAGAGAGAGAGAGAGAGAGAGAGAGAGAGAAAGTAGAAGGGAATCACCAAGGAAAAGAAGAATGATGATATCCAGCTCAGGACCCTGGGGTAACATGTAAAGAAATATTGTTCTGAAGAATGGCTAGACAAAATTGTTACTGTGCAGTTCTCATCAGAGCAGGGCATAACATTACACGAAACTGTTGCCTGTTGCATACCTTAATATGTGAGTGAAGTTTATCAAAATGGTAAATTAAGGTGTGATGCTTTAGTTGGTTGTGTGCTGAAGTCTGTGTATTATATATGCAAATGAGGCATTTAGGCTAACAGTAGTTCTGTGCAAATCTTAAATAATATTATTTAAAAATTTTAAATTTAAATGACATGTTCTCTGTCGAGTCAAAAATACAGCTGTTTGGATGAATAAATGCAAATGCTCAACTGATTATCTTAACTTTGGAATTGAACTGTATGCATACAAATTTTGTGCATTGTACTTACCGTGAAAGTAACTCGATAACTCGTGAAAGTAACTGGTTTGAATTACTTATTTCTCACTGCATGGATACCAAGAGTGATATTTAGCGTGAGCTGGCATGTGTTGAAACAAAGGGGAAACCAAGTTTCCATTGAATTCGATATGAATTTACTCAGGAAGATTAAAAGTTTTATTAGTTTTCATAGAGCACCAGAAAGGTCACGTATGGTACATGCATTGATGACTTTACGTATGGTTTTTTTTTTTTTTTTTTTTTGGCTGTTGTATAAGCTTTACTCCTTGCATTATTTTGCCAATGCTAATACTAACATTTGATTTTTTAATAAAAATTTAACTTTTAATATCTTAATTTCAATGCTTTTTTTTTTTTTTTTTTATTATTAGTAAAATAATAAGAGGAGTTTACCTCAATATAGTACGTAGAATACTTCCGTATGATACCCTCCAGAAATTAAAACAGAAAAAACAAAAAAACGACAACTTACCGGTACCTTAGAGTAAAATATAAATAATTAAATAATCAATTTAACACAATTCAAATCAATTTAAAACAATTAAAAATCAAATTAACGCAATTAAAAGAATCTAACGAAAATATTCAAAACGATTTTTCTTCCTTACTTATTTTCGTTTAGATTCTTTTAAATGCGTTAATTTGATTTTTAATTGTTTTAAATTGATTTGAATTGTGTTAAATTGATTATTTAATTATTTATATTTTACTCTAATGTACCGGTAAGTTGTCGATTTTTTTCGTTTTTTCCATTTTAATTTCTGGAGGGTATCATACGGAAGTGTTCTACGTACTATATTGAGGTAAACTCCTCTTATTATTTTACTAATATTATTGTCAACATAGAACATATTGAGTATTACAGCTCTGATTCATACTATCTAATTTTTTTTTTTGTAAGTAGCAAATGACTCGGCTGGAGTTTAGCTGACCATTGTTGTTACTGTACTAGTTTGTTCTGTGTTATGTTGTTGTTACAAGAAGATTGGCTTACTTTGAATTTTTTGAGTAATGTGCTGTGGTAGCCAGTGCACATAAATTGCCATGGTGCACTGCAGTAATCTTTACTAAGCTCATGGAACGTAAAGATTTTGAATAGCCAATAGTATGTAACTGAACAGAGCCCTCTGGAGGTAAAGAATTGTAAAGTTATTGCATTTTGTGGAAACATTACTGCATTTCACATTAGTTGCATGCAGTAATATTTTCATTTCCAGCTGTGGCTAGAGGGAAAAATGGTCAAAAAGTCCAGGTTGACTGAAAAAAAACTAGGCCTTTTAGTGTAATTTATCCACTGTACCATATACGAGGGGGGTATCAAAAAGTTTGTACGCTTAGCTAGAAATAATAGCCCTAGAAAGGTGAGACACGCAGGAACTTTAATTCTTTTCTATGTACTCTCCATGTATAGTAACGCATTTCTCCCATCTATGAATCAGTTGTTTAATACCTTAATCATAAAGTCTTCATTTTCATTGATGACTTCATTGATGACTTCCTTAGATGAATCAAAACTGCATCCACACAATGGTTTCTTCGTTTCTCGAAACAAGAAGTCTAACGGTGCTAGGTCAGGAGAATAGGGTGGGTGCTGCAGTATGTTTGAGGCTGCACTGGACAACAAATTTGTGGTGACAATGGCCGTGTGAGCAGGTGCATTGTCTGACAGAAGACACCTTTGGTTAGCATTCCACGCCTTTTCACCTTCGAAGCATTGCATCAAAAGATTTCTGTAGTATTCTCTGGTAAGTGTGGAACCATGAGGTAGGTAATCTGTCAGGATAACCCCTTTTCTGTCCTAGAACACGACAGAAAAGGGGTTATCCTGACAGATTATCCAGCAACATCATCTTCGCAGATGGAGTGGTCTTTGCCTTTTTGGGAGGCGGGGAGGAGGTGTGCTTCCACTGCTTTGACATGTCTTTAGTCTCTGGACCATACTGGTACACTCAGCATTCTCATTTGTCACATACCAATCAAAAAAGTTTTCAACATCCACATTACAGAAATCCAACAGTTGGTGCAAACATTGCATTAGACATTGCTTCTGCAAAGATGTCAGATGATCTTGGAACCCATCGTGCAGAGACCTTAGATATGTGCAGATGGTCATGTAAAATGCTCTGGACAGACCCATAACTAATTCCCACTGCATTTGTGATGAAATTAATTGTTACACTTCGCTCACTCAGCACCAACTGCTCAACCTTTGCAACCATCTCATTGTTTGTGGATGTTGATGGCCTTCCTTCTCTTGGCTCGTCAAAGACACTTGTATGACCGCACTGGAACTCCCGTTTCCACTTTTTTACGGTGTCATTGGATGGACAATTCCACTCATACACAGCTTTCATTGCTTCGTTAATTTCTTGAGCATTCTTTTCAAATGCAGGAACTTGACCACTGCTCAATACTCCACTTGGTTAACCATAGCATCCTTCCTCAGATTGCAGGCTCCACCTCTGGTGTATAATCACTTACGGGAATGAAATTTCACATGTTAATTATTGAATATGTAGATTATGTAGACAACTTATATTAAAAACAGCACTTTCCTACTGATGTTTTATCTAGGTCAGGGTACGAACTTTTTGATACCCCCTCATATACAAAATTACATACATTAGTTATCATTAATTTGAAAAAGTTTGGGAATACAGTTCCAAACAGTTCCAAAGTATTCCAGCCGAAGCTGGATCTCTTTAAAAAAAAAAAAAAACAACTCTCATTTTTGATTTCTTAAAGTTGGCAGCTATGTTAACTGTGTTGATCTTTCCTGCAACTTTTCTAGCCAATCCAACCTGACATGGGAGTGTGTGTTATCAAGATGTAGCTATCCAAAGTCTTACAGAGGAATAATTACCTGTTTGTTCCTACTATGATGTACTGAATGTACATCATAGATCATCATCAGGCATTTTCAATCCACTGCTGGATGAAGGCGTCTCCAGCAACTTTCCAGTTCCTTCTGTTTTGTGCAATGGCCATCCATTTACTACCCACAAACTTATGAATTTCATCCATCCATCTCCGTTGTTGTCTTCCAGGTTTTCTTCTAGCTCCTCTTGGGTACCATTCTGTTATTTTCTTATTCCATCTGTCATCATGTCTTCGAGCTATGTGTTTTGCCCAAGACCATTTTAATTCTTTAGTTTTGATAAGAATGTCCTTTACTTGAGTTTGCTGCCTAATCCATGTGTTTCTCTTCTTATCTAACAGTCTGATTCCCAATATAATTCATTCCATTCTTTGCTGTGTAGTTCTCAGCTTCTCTTCCATTCTTCTGGTGAGTGTCCAAGTTTCACTTCCATAAGTCATGGTGCAGAGTATACATTGGTTCATTATTTTACATTTCAGATAAATTGGGATATTGCTCCTCAGTATGTGACTATATTTCCTAAATGCTATCCATCCAAAATTTATTTTTCTCTTGACTTCCAGCCATTTATCATTATTACAGCCAATGACTTGTCCCAGATAAGTATACGACCCCACCTATTCAATTACTACTCCTTCAATCATTATACAGTGAAACTTCCCTTTAACGGACAGCCATGGGGAATGAAAATGTGTCCGTTAGAGAGAAGTGTCCGCTAACAAGAAGTCTGAGGGAGAAAAAAAAAAAAGAAAGAAAAATCGTTAAACGTTTAATGTAAAATTAAATTAAAATATATACAGATTTTGAACAATATTTTTGTAAATATTATACATACAATTGTGCTATGCATATTATGACTTTATCTTAAGAAAAATGCATACAGTAATCACTTATTTTCTTCTGCACCTTCTTCCGGCTGATAATTTTGTTTTCAACATTTGTTTGGAGTGAAGAAACCATCGAAAGTCCTTCAGTATCTTCTTCAGCGGCGAAAAACATTTTTAAACGATTTATTTGTATGAGCGCTTCTTCTATTTTCATCGGTGGTTCGTCGTTAATATGTTCTTCGACAGAATGACCTCCTTCCATTTCTTCATCCTCATGAGGAACTTCTTGAAAAATATCGATGATAATGTCGTTGATATCTAGAGCACCAGCTTCTGTAGTGAGGTTTGAGTCTATATCTTTGTAGCCAGGGTCACTTGTAGCGGAAGTATCGTACATTATCAATAGATGTTGAAGTTCTTGTTCTTCTTGGTGCTCCACATTGCTGTTCACAACTTCAATTTTTGCATTTGAGAAGCCAGACTTTACAAAACAGTTCACGACAGTTTGTTTTCTAATTGCGTTTACTGAAAAGGAAATCCATTGAATCGCATCTAGGATGCTGCTTTTCTTTGCAAGGTCAGTCGCACATGTTACATCGTTCATGTTTGCAATGAGATGTCTTAAAACACGTTTTCTGTAGTGAAGTTTACAATTTTTTATTATCCCTTGATCCAAGGGCTGACACTCTGCAGATGTGTTTGGTGGCAGAAAAATGATTTGAATGTTGGACAATTCAATGTGCGGGTGAGATCCAGCATTATCCATGAAAAGAATAATTTTTCTGTTTTGGTTAAATTGACTTATCCATTCGCTCATGATATCTCGTGTCGTCCACGCTTTTTTATTAGACTTCCAGTCAACATTCAAAAGATTCAACTTTATGGCCTTGAAACAACGAGGATTTTGTGGTTTTCCTATAACAAGAGGTTGTTCAAAGTCTCCCAGCATATTTGTACACAATAGTACAGTCAAGCGTTCCTTAGAAATTTTTCCGCCCTGGCACTTTTCGTTTTTAAGACTCATTGTTTTTTCAGGAAGAGCTTTAAAAAAACAACCCTGTTTTGTCACAGTTGTAAATATCCTTAGCTTCAAAATCATGACAAAATCTTCCAATTTGACGGTCCACTCTGTTACAACCCCAGTATCAACAGATCCACTCTCACCACTTACGGTTTTCCAAGAAATTTTATGCCGAGTTTTGAACTTGTCTAGCCATTCCACAGAAGCTTTGAACTCATTTACTCCCATAGATTTCACAACCTCCAAAGCCTTTTCCCTAATAATAGGCCCATTAATGGGAATTTTTTTAGCACGTGCGCGACAAATTTGAAGTCCATCAGTTTTCGGGAATGATTTTTGAACCTGATCATTTCCGTGTTGCCAAAATTGTTTGAGCAGTTCATTTTTTTTCTTTAGGATGTCGCTTACCTGCGTCTTCCCGATTGTGAATTTTGCAGCGAGATTGCGAACACTGTTTTTCTGCCGATCATACGCATTAATGAGTTCGACTTTATCTTTTAAAGTTAAATGTTTACGTCAAAGTTAAATGTCACACAACACTGAACAAAACTGAAACTGAAAAGACGAAAGGCCGACCATATTCTTCCCCCCCCCCCGCACACACCGAATTCATCAGAAGTTTTACACGTGCCTTAAAATTCTTGAAAAAGGGTTTAGAACCGCGACTTAAACCTTGATAAAATTCAGAGAATCGGAAATAGAAAATAAACACACGATTGAGGCAATACGTGGAAGAAACGTTCCTAGAAAAAGGGCCGTGAGCTCGCCCGCTGTCCGTTATGGGGAGATCAAATTAAGTGCTAATCTAAACGAAACAGTGCAGCTTGCCTGTCCACGTCCGTTACAGAGAATGTCCGCTAGACAGAAGCTGCAAACATGTTAAAACCAATGGAGGTGAGCTGGGGAATTTGAAAATGTCCGTTGTAGAGAGATGTCCGTTAACGAGAGGTGTCCGTTAGGAGAAGTTTCACTGTATCCCTTTCTGTGGCATTCTTGTTCATCATTACTTTGTTTTAGCCACATTCATCTTTAGTCCAAAATCCTTACCAACTCTGCATAACTGACTAAGGTTTTCCTCTAATTCTTTGGGATCGTGGCTTATGACCACAATGTGTCATCTTAATGTCATCTGCAATGTGTCATCTGCAAATTGTAAATGGTTTAGGTACTCTCCATTCGCATTGACTCTTTTCTGCGACCAGTCTAATCTTCTGAAAGCTTCCTCAAGGGTAGCTGTAAACAACTTTGGAGAAATTGTGTCTCCTTGTCAAACTCCTTCCTCAATTTTCAATTTCCTACTGTCTTTGTCTAGTCTAATAAAGGAGGTAGTGTTTTTCAAAATCATAATATATGGGGTATCTATGCCTTGTATTTCCAGTGCCCAAAACATTGCCTTACGCCATATGGAGTCAAATGCCTTTTCATAATCCACAAATGCCAGGCATAACAGTGTTTTATATTCATTTGGTCCTTGAGAATGTCACAGATATTCTCTCAGATATGCCAGACAAGCTATACTAGCTATCTGGGAGTCTAAAACACTCATGGAACTGATATTTAGGTGAAACTCAAGTCAAATAGATCCAATTTCGGTGAAGTCTGGATGGTCTGTGACAGCTAAATCCTTTGCTTTCAGCTTCACGATGGTGGGACTGTTAGTAATCCTGGGTATAACCTCCATGCACAAGTACATGGTGGGTGACCACCCAGGTGTGAACCAACGTAAGCAGGAGTCAAGGTGTGGTGCCCACACCACATGGAGGAATGCTCCCCCTCTGTGTTATCAGGCAATACTAGGTGGTAGATGACCCTCATCAACTGGTGCAATACCACCACTTTGCTTATTGGAGGCTTGAAGTGGTGGAACCCATGTTTAGTCTCTAGAGCTAAGTTCCGGTCAACCCTTTCCTATCTCTTCCATCCTGCAGTATGATGGATGACTTTTGAGGCTATGATAAACATCATGGCGAGATCCAATATTCCTTACATTTTCAGGGTACAGCTCTAAAATGGTGTTTGCAAGCTGGCCACTAGATAGTACATCGGACCGAACCTATTGGTAACTATTTAGGAGGCTTCTGAATCAGCAAGTGTACAATCTTGCTATGTCTACTCTGCCAGATAGTGACTGGAGGGAGTCCGAGTAGCGAGTATGTGGGGGGGGGCATTGTCGATGCCACGTATGTCAAGGATCTGGGTATATTCTTACCATGTGTACGCCATATCCAAAAATTTCATTACTTCATACGGCATGTCTCCCCCCCCACTTTTACTTACTATTGAATTCACCATGAATTGTCAAACTAATAAGAGTAATCTTATCTGCGTAAAGATCTAAACCTCCCAAACACTTCACAAATATACGTGGTCTCAATTCCAATCTCAACGATGTCCATTTCCACTTGCAGTCTGCCAAACCCCATGTACTTTTTCAGACAGAATCTCAGTTATTGGTTAATTCAACCACTGCTTATCTCAGATGCCCAAATTATTTGCTGTATGATTCCTTTCGCCTCAAAGCTGGTACTTGTGCATATGTCCGTTCTGATATTCCCTGTCAGAGACTTGGCAATTTGGAATCTCCTCTCTTTGATCTTCTCTGGCTTAAAATCTCTCTACCTCATTGTGTCAAATTCATCTGTTGTCTCTACCGTTCTCCCAACTCCACTAATCATTTGGAGCTCTTTGACTTCCTCTTTTTGCAACTTGACTTTCTCCAGTCCAACTTTCCTAACAGTGAGGTAATTTTCCGTGGTGATTTTAATGTTCACAATTCCAGCTGGCTTCCATTTTCTAGTCACACCGACCCAGCTGGTTGAGATGCTGAGGCTTTTGCAATTACTAATGACCTTGCACAGATTGTACATTTACCTACAAGAATACCAGACAATCCTAATCATACAGCCAACATGCTTGATCTTTTTCTCACAAACAACCCTTCTTAGTACACATTTGAAGTGAATGGTCCTTTAGGTACCTCAGATCACAGCTTGGTGATTGTCTCTTCTCCAATGCAGCCTTTATCTTATGGCTATTCCCAACCTCGTGTTTGTTATTACACAAATGCAAAATGGGATGACCTGCGAGATTTTTTTTTTCCTTGGTCGGATTACTGTTTCAAAACTTCTGATATCAACGTTTGCTGAGATCGTGTCAGTGAAATTATTCTTGTAGGAATGGAATCTTTTATCCCACGCTCCACTTTAAAATCTCGTCCTTTATCTAAATCTTGGTTTTCCAATAAATGTGCTTAAAGATGTTCAAGAGAAGAACCTTGCATATCGTAATTTGCTTGTTTCTAATTCTTCAGTTTCATTTTCTGCCTACACCAAAGCTCGCAACAATTGTAAAGCAGTTATTAATCAGTCGAAACTAGAGTTTGAACAGAATAAGAGTAGAAAACTTGCTTCTTGCCCTAATGGTAGCCGAGCATTCTGATCTCTTGCCAAAGCTATTCGCTGCAACTTTTGCCCATCTCTGCTCCCACCTCTGTCAAAACCAGATGGTTCTGTTGTCACTTCAGCCAAGGATAAAGCTGACCTGTTAGCATCCCATTTTTCTTCCAACTCATGTATTAATGATCTTGGTAAAACACCTATTTGATGAATTTGAGGTATTGCTCAAAGCATCAAAGACGGATATTGTTGGGATATCAGAGACGTGGTGTCACACAGATATAAGGAATGCAGAACTGGAATTTGGGGAGTACAATGTGTACAGAAAGGATAGGAAGGGAGGAGAGGTTATGCTATTGGTTAAAAAACACAAAATCCAAGGATGTGAAGCCAATCGACATCGCTGGACAGTGCAGTGTCGAGTCAGTTTGGTGTGACATAAGCATTGGGAAATCAAAATTGAGAGTAGGAGTGTGCTATAGGCCTAATGACTCTAATGAATATAATAAGAAACTGTACAGGGAAATAGAGTGGGCCAGTAAATCAGAGAGTCTTATAATGGGGGATTTTAATGTCCCAGATATTGACTGGAATTTGTGGGTTGGTCACTCTCACACTAGTAAGGCTTTTGTGGATTTATTGGATGATTATTTTCTACATCAGCATTTCGGGATGCAACTAGAGGGTGTAATACTATTGATTTGATTATCAGTAGTGATTCTTCATGCATTAAGAATCTGTAGATAGAGGAACCACTAGGTGGCAGTGATCACAGTGTGCTGAAGTGGGATTTACTCAAAGAGGTAACTACCATCAGGAGTAAATTGAAGAGTTATTGCTTTCGTAAAGGCGACTATGATGGTCTGAGATAGTATTTAAATTCTATACAGTGGGACCAACTGATGATGTTACGAACAGCAAATTCAAAATGGGAAGCATTCAAAGAACTTATCTTGGAAGCTACTAGGCTTTACATACCAACTAAGAAATATTGTTCAAGGTTTAGGCCTAAATGGATGTCAGATGAACTAATGAGACATATGGCAGAGAAGAAAAATGCATGGGATACATAAATTAACACGTGACACAGACGCCTATGATAGATATAAGTTGATCTGTAACCAAGTTACGAAGGAGGTTAGGCAGGCGAAGGCAGATTACGAGAAATCTTTGGCTAGGGATGCAAAGAAAAACTGCAAAGAGTTCTTTACTTATGTAAACTCTAGAAGGAAGGGGATGAATCAGATTGGTCCACTTTATATCGATGGTTCAACTGTTGATGATCCTGCTCAGGTAGCTAACAAACTAAATGAATATTTTGCATCGACATTCACACATGAGCAGTTATTCAGCGAGGGGAATACCATAGGTGTATTCAACTCTGGCAGTAAGCTAGATAATCTTGTAATAACTGAGAGTAAAGCGGAGGAGAAATTGTTTAAGATAAACACAAGAAAGGCACCTGGGGTGAATGGGATCTATCCAGTTATATTAAAGGAGGCAGCAAAGTAAGTAAGCAAACCCTTAGCCATAATTATGAGAGCTTCCTTGGACTCAGTGGAGGTACCCATAGACTGGAGCTTAATGTCCAAGTTTGCAGATGATACAAAGGTTGGCAGGGTTGTTAAGGACACTTTTGACGCTATGCTGCTGCAACAGGATCTGGAAATGTTGAGCAGATGGGCTAAGAGGTGGCAAATGAAGTTTAACATTGACAAATGTAAAGTACTACATATGGGAAACAGCAACCCCAGAGCAACGCATCAACTCTGTGGTACTACACTGACAGTGGTAGAGAATGAAAAGGACCTGGGGGTAATTGTGCAGGCATATATGGAGTTCTCTGAGCAGTGCAGGCGGGCTGCAAGAGTAGCTCATGGTGTCTTATCAATGACATACAGGAATTTTTCTAGCAGGGATAAGGAGGTGATTATTCCCTTGTATAAGGCAATGGTCAGGCCACATCTTGAGTACTGTGTACAGGTCTGGAGGCTTCATTTCAAGAAGGATATAGGAACAAAGGGTTGCTCTTACGAAGAAAGGCTTAAGATTTGCAAATTACAGTGTCTGGAGACTAGGCATCGGTGAGGTGATCTGATAGAGGTGTATAAAGCCTTGAATGGTTTGAGCATGCTCAATGTTGATGGGATTCTGCCTCTTGCTCAGAATAATCGCCTGAGAGGGCATAAATTCAAATTGAGAAAAGAGAGATGTAGGATAGATGTGCGGAAATTTGCCTTTAACCAGCGGTTTAGTTTGTTGGTGGAACAGACTTCCATCCCTTGTTGTGGAAGTTGATAGCCTAAATAAATTTAAGGCTCAGCTGGACAGGTATTTCGCACGAACGGAGGGGTGAAGTGGAAGTTTTTTTTTTTTTTTTTGTCTGATGCTGCATAAGCTTGCTTTCTTGCATCATATGCCTCTACTAATACTAATGCTATCACCATTTCCAACATGCTCCATTCAATTTCTCTTGTGTTCTTCCGTCAAAAGGATGTCAGAAGGACTTTGACGAATTTCGATGGTAAGAAAGCTCCAGGTCCTGATGGTATTTCTCCACTTGTTCTCAGAACCTGTGCTCCTGAACTTACTCCTGTTCTTTGCCGCCTGTTTTCACTTTCTTATTCCAAAGATCTTTTTCCTTCTGCTTGGAAATTTGCTCATATCCAGCTAGTTCCTAAAAAGGGTGACAAGTCCTTTCCAATTATCGTCCCATTGCAGTTACTTCTATGCTTTCTAAAGTGGCGCACTATGGCCATAGTTGCTGATGCGCCTAATAAAACCCGAAACAAACAAACAAACAAACAAACAGCTTTCTAAAGTAATGGAGAAATCAATTAACCAACTACTCTTAAACTACAGGAAGGCCTTGCATAACGCAAGTTTGATTAATGCGAATTTCATTTAACTGTATTTGAAAAATTATACCACTTTATACGATGCAAATTTCCAGTTAACGCGATCTTTTTCTTTTCTTTTTTTTTTTTTTTTATACAATAGTTGAAAAAGATTTGAATTGCGCGTTAAGCTTACTGCGAGTAGTACGGTCAATAAACAAACGTTTGCCTGCTGCCCGCCTCGGTGTGTTCCATCGGAAGAAGACGTGTTACTTGTTTGTCTCCTGCTAATAATATGAATGCACATTTGCATAAAAATTCAAATTTTTAAATGAGCCAGATGAAAATGTTACCAGGAAGGAGATAACGGTAAAATAATTAGATGAAATCTTTCGTATCGCATAGAACCTCAAACAAAAGGTTTGATATTCTCTGCGATATTTATTTTGCCAGGGCCCAGAGAAGATTGTTGTCGGCTATCGGAAATTGATTGATGAAAAGAGAACATCAACACTGTTCAAATATTTCCGCAACAGTCATTTCTTCATTGTGTATTTTATGTCAGAGGTTCCCAAACTTTCTCGGTTCATGGCGCTCTTAGTGTCTCAGTAATTTTTTCAAGGCACACTCAGAAGAAAAGAAATACCTAACAGTTCCGCTTAGTAGTTAGGTCCAAACAACTTAATAAGAAATGTTGAAACTGTGAACTACCTCGAGCTAGTAGTTCGCACAGTGTCCGACAGATGTCGAGTATCACTGTTTCCCTCGAAAATTTAAAATATTCCGCGGCACCCAGTTTGGGAACTGCTGTTTTATGCAATAAACATTTAATTCCATAATTATTTTCATTATCTTTTACATTGTATACAGTTAAAAAGTTATTTAAAAGGTATTTTTAAAATTCTTATGGACATTCCAGAATGTCAAGGACCAATTATAATTTTTCCTATTGGTTATTATATTCGATTAACGCGTTTCCGTTTTGCGCAATGCGCTCATGGGACGAATTAATCGCGTTAATCGAGGCCCTCCTGTACTCAGAAACCTTCCATCTGATCAACGATCGCTAGTACGGATTCCTTCAGCGTTGATCCACTGGTGATATTCTGGCTTATTTTGCCCATTTATGGATGAATTGAATAGAAAAGTTTGATGAACACAAGCAGTTGCTCTTGACATCTCAAAGGCTTTCGATTGTGTTTGGCCTAAAGGTCTCCTAAACAAGCTTCCGTCTTATGGTTTGCCAACTGTTTTTTTAATTTGCTATCCAGTTTTCTCTCTGATTGCTCACTGAGGGTGATGGTAGATGGCTCTCTGTCTTCTAACTTCTCCACTAATGCTGGTGTCCCCCAAGGTTCAGTTCTTTTCCTCACTCTTTTGCTTTTGTATATTAATGACCTTCCATTGACTGGAAATCCTATCCATAGTTTTGCCGATGATAGCACATTGAATTCCACTTTCCATTTTGAGAAACCTTTCCCTGCTCAATCAGCTTCAACTTCTCGAATATCTGCACCAATTCCTTAAATGCCGATCTCCAGGTAATTCTCCAGTGGGGCAAAGATAACTTAATTGATTTAAATCCTTCTAAAACTCAGTATTTTCTTATATCTCGCAAAAAGGATTCTTCTGCTTCTATGCTTATCTTTGGTGACACTCTGATTTGTAGGCAAAATGATATATCTCTTTTGGGGATTACCCTGACTTCTAATCTCTCTTGTCACAAGCACATTACAAATATTGCTTCCTCTGCATCTAAAAAACTTACTTGGTTTTTTTCTTTCGCTTTCGGCGTTAATTTTCTTCCAAACAGCTGATCACTCTGTACAAATCGCAAATCCATCCTACCGTGGAATATTGTTCCCACATCTGATATGGTGCCCGCAAAACCTCTCTCAGGCTTCTAGATTCCTTCAGGGCAATTAGGTTAATTAATGAATCCTCTCTAACAGAGTCTCGCCATTCTATGTCTCACAGATGTACTGTTTCTGCTGCATGCCTTTTCTACAGATACTTCCATGGGCACTGTTCTTCTGAATTGGCTTCTATAATTCCTGCTCTCTCTTTCAAAACAGTCCGAACACGTGCTGCCACCAACCAACATCCATTTACTCTCGAAGTTCATCTTCCTCGTTTATTCATTCAACTGCCGTTTTCTGTAACAACCTTCCTTCATACGTATTTCCTAAAAATTACAGTCTACAGAAGTTCAAGTCTATTGTCAACAAATATATTCTTTAGTCTTCTCAACCTCCAACCCAATTACAGTACTAAGTACTATAGGTTCTAATACCTCTCATTTGGGGTTTTTATAAAAAAAAAAAATTTGCTTTCTCCATTAGCTGTGATATTATGTGAAGGTGGTCCATAGTTGAGAATCCTGTCCTAAAGCCATCTTGCTCTTTTGGTTGATTCTCATCAAGTATTCTTTTTAATCTGTTAGTAATGACCCTTGTGAACAACTTGTAAATGTGGGATAATAAGCTAATTGGTCTATAAATTCCAATTTCTGATTTATCTCCTTTCTTATGCAGCAAAAGTATGATTGCATTATTCCACTCTTTAGGCATCACTCCTTTTCTATTGCATTTTGTGAAGAGTCTTGCCAGTTTTTGTGTCATATCTCTTCTTCCCAATTTTAACAACTGTACAGTAACTTCATCTTCCCCCAGGGCTTTCTGATTCTTCATTTTCTACATTCACCTGTAAAAAAAAAATTTTTTTTTACAGGTGAATGTAGATACAGAATTCTCTAGCTTGAATTTACATCAATAGTTGTTGTCATTCATATTTAGTAATCCAATGTGGTTCATCCTTTTTCTTGTAGCATTAATATAATTTTTTTTTTTTTTTTTTTTACTTTTCTTTGCATTCTTAACCAAAAACTTCTCATAATCTGCAGTAGCTTGCCTCATTCACTTAGTGACTTGATTGCAGACAATATTTTGTATTTTTTTTTTTTTTTTTTTTTATGAAAACCCCAAACACGAAAGGCATCAAAACCTATAGTACTCAGTACCGTGCATGGGTTGAAGGTGAAATATGGGGGGAGGGGGATGCCGGAAACTTTGCTCTAGAGACTAAACATGGGTTTCACCACTTCAAGCCTCCAATAAGCAAAGTGGTGGTATTTCACCGGTTGATGAAAGTCATCTACCACCTATAATTTTACTGTAAGTTTCTATTTTCCCTGCTAATTTGTAATCATTTTATGTGCAGTTTTCATCAATTCATCTGACATCCATTTAGATCTAAACATTTAACAATATCTCTTAGTTGATATAAAAAGCTTAGAAACTGCTATGATTATTACCCTGAATGCTTCCTATTTACAATTTGCAGTGGTAATATCATCAGTCCCACTGAAGGAGATTTAAAAAAATATTTAGGACTGCTCTAATTGTCTTTATGAAAGCAAAATCCCTTCACTTTATCCTTGACATTAGTTATTTAAATAGATCCCAAATTAATATATTATTATCACTGCCACCTAGTGGTTCCTTTTTCTGTATTCTTAATGCATGTGGAGTCACTGCTGATGTCAGATCAAAAGCATTGCTTTTTCAGATTGTATCCCTAGACATGCTGGTATAGAAAATATTGTTTCAGTAAATTGAGAAAATTTCTACTGCTTCGTGAGTAACCAGCCCTACAAGTTCCAGCCTGTATGTGGAACACTTAGTTTAGTCACTCACTTGTAGGTGGTCAATATGATTGTCATTATACTCATCACAGTCGTTTAGCCTGTAACTCACCGCTGCTCTCAATTTTGTTTTTGCACCTTATGTCACACGAAACTGTATCGGCTGGCCATCCATGTCAACTGCTTTAGATTCTACAAATTTAAAAAATTTAAAATTTTTTAAATTTGCTATTTGGTAAATGATATTTCTTTTTCCGTAGCCGAGTGGTCAGGAGCGGGAGTGCAGTAGCACACGCACTTTGAGTAGACCGGGGTTCAAGCCCCTGACTGCTGAATACGGTTGATCTGCCAACCCGCACTGGACCAGCGTGGCAGATTATGGTCCATTTTCCTCCGCATGAATTGTTGAGGAGGCTTCCATCCTGCAGTGGGTTGATAATGGCTGCACTTTACCTTTTTTTTTTTTATTTCTTTTTATTTAATGAAAGCATCATTTCATTCAATAAATGTGTAAATTATCAACCAGAACTGAATTTTATGTGTTAGAGCCAGCCCATTCTCTTGCCACGTACAGTAAAATCTCATTAATATAAACTCGGTTTATACAAAGTACTCGTTTATATGAAGCACATGCCATTCATTCCTTTGTGAAAGGATAGGCTTTTCTATGTAAATATATTGTTTATTACAAAATTCGGTTAATATGTATTCCAAAGTTCGTTTTTGCCCTGTGAGAAATATATATTGTTATTTTGTATGTTTAATACAAATCTTGGCACAACTGTCCATTATTGCCTCTATTATTACCTCTGGTCACCCGGTTCCCTGCTTCCCGAAGGATGGCATTGACTTGTTAGAAATTACTTTTGTGTAAACAAAAGCAGTTTATGGTAGCTAAAACATAGGAGCACTCTGATGACAATTATACCGTTCGTAACTTGCTGCCATTGTTATACGATACAACATGATATCCCGAACTAGATAGCATTAGCTTAGTATCGTATATAATATTATCAATTTATCAGTAAAATTTATTAATTATCAGTAGTCATCACATTCAGGGAGGGTAACTTTTCTAGGTAGTGGGGAGGATCACAGTTTAGGTTATCACTGCATGGTTGCTTCTCCTAGTCTCAAAAGCTTTTTGAGCAAATTCAGAGAAGGTCATGTGATGCATGTCATCAGAGATGAGGAGTTGTTAAACTCCGTGGCTTGTGGGTCCTATTTTTGTCACGAGTATACATCTGTGGAGATAATTGGTGCAGTCATATAGGACATGTGCCCACTCCTCATCAGCATCACATTACATTTTGGATCCTATGTAAGGCCCAGTTGTCAGTTTTTCATTCAGGGAGTCAGAAACAGAAAGGACACACAGCATAGGAGATGGGGGGGGGCTGTACTCTTAGTTAAGAAGTACATAAATTTTAATGCAGTACATCCAGTTTACATGGATGGGCAATGAAATGTTGGGTCAGTTTGGTGTGACTTAAGCACTGGGAAAGCAAAAATGGAATAGGAGTGTGTTATAGGCTTAACGATTCTGCTGAGATGAGTAGGCCAGTAAATAGGAATGGCTTATAATGGATATAGGAACCAGATATTGACAGGAACATGTGGATTGGTCGCACGCACACACACACGTGCACACGCACACACACACACACACACACACACACACACACACACACACACACACACACACACACACACACACACACACACACACTCACTCACACACACACTAGAAAGATTTTTATGGATTTATTGGATAACAAGAGAAAGTAATACTCTTGATCTGATTATCAGCATGATTATTCTTGCATTAAGAATCTGCAGAGATCAGTGTATTGATGTGGGATGTACTTAAAGATGCAGCTACCATCAATGGTAAAGAGGAAGGTTTTTGTTTTCCTGAAGGTGACTTCAGTGGTCTCAGACAATTTTTAAATTCTATACAGTGGGACCAACTGATGATGTTACCATCAAAAATTTTAAATAGGAAGCTTTCGAAGAAATAATCATCATAGGAGCTACTAGGCTTTTCGTACTAAGAATTGCAATTCGAGTCTTAGACCTAAATGGATGTCAGAGAAACTAATGAGGCCCTTGGCAGAGAAGAAAAATGCATGGGATGCATATAAATTATCAAGTGATGCAGAAGTCTATGGTAGATAAAAACCAGTCTATAATCATGTCACAAAGGAGGTTAGGCAAGCTCAGGCAGATTACGAGAAGTATTTAGCAAAGGAGGCAAATAAAAACAGTAAAGGCTTCTTTACTTATGTAAACACTAGAATGAATGGAACGAAACAAATTGATCCACTTGATATCGATGGTTTGACTATTGATGATCCTGCTCAGGTTGCTGACAAACTGAATAAGTATTTGCATCTCCTTTCACACACAAGGAATTTTTAAATGAAGTGAAGGGCAGAAGCTTATTAAACTCTAACAGGGAGCCAAATGATTTTAGCTCCCTGTCTCTTCCACTTTCCTCTCAGTTATTACTGAGAGGAAAGTGGAAGAGAAATTGTTGAAGGAAGTAAGCAAACACTTAGCCATAATTATGAGAGCATCCTTGGATTTAGAGGAGGTCCCAGTGTACTGGAGATGTGCAAATATACCCCCACTTCAGAAAGGGGGATCAAAGAGTGATACAAGTAATAGTTTAATTTCTGTTCCAAGGAAAAGAATGCAGGATCACCTAGACAAGGTTGCAGTAATATTTCAGACACAGCATGGATTTGTTAAGGGGAAATCTTGTCTGACCAGTTTGGTTGGATACTATGATATGGTCACAAAGGAACTGGATGCAAAAAATAATTTTGATATCATATACTTGGATTTAAGAAAGCTTTTGGTACTGTTGCACATAAAAGACTGCTTTACAAATTGTTGCAGCATGGCATTAAGTAGCATTCTGTCATTAATGAGAGTAATGAGGTGTGCTACTGCGACGGGATCTAGAAAAGTTAGGCAGTTGGGCTGAAAAATGCCAATTGAAATTTAACAATAACAAATGCAAACTACTGCATGTAATTAGCACTAACCCCAGAGTAATATACCAACTGTGTGGTACTACACTCAAGGTATTGAAAACCGAAAAAGCTCTGGGGGTTATTGTGCAGTCAGATATGAAGTTCTCTGAGCAGTGTAGACTGCCTGCCAGGACAGGGCTTTGGGTTTTGTCAATGATATACAGGAATTTTGCTAGAAAGGAGAAGGTGGAGATTATTCCATCATGTAAGGCAATGGTCAGGCCACATCTTGAGTACTGCGTACAGGTCTAAATAAATTGCATATGAGATTATACTTGCCAGTATGCAGAATTTTATACTCCTGTCAGTGAATGAGTTTTTTAGTCTTTTTGATTAATTAACATATTGTGTTTTACAAATAGTTTAAATAGTCTTAGTCACGTTTGTTAGCTTATTTTTAAGTTTAGCTTAGTGATTTTGTAATTTGCGACTTACTGTTCGTACCGGTATTGTATCTGCTTTGGCCCGAATGTCGTAGCAGGTAATGAGTAGTGTAAAGGAATAGTAGGGTTTTAATTGTGATAAATAAGTAGCTCAAAGGTTCTATTCACTTGTTGGCCGTATATCTTTTTGTGTTTAGCTAAGGAATTTTTACTTTTTAGCAAGTATATAACTAATTTAACATTGCGATCATTACGGTATGGCGTAACATATATCTTGAACTTGGTCTCATTTCAGGAAAGATGTAGAGCTGCGGTAACGAGCACAGAGAGTGGTAATGAGATTGGTGAGGGGAACAAAGGGGTGTTCTTACCAAGAAAGACTTTGTCTTCAAATTGCAGCTGCTGGACACTAAGCACCTGCGAGGTAATCAGATTTAAGGCTTTGAATGGATTGGGCAAGCTCAATGTTGATGGGATTCTTCCTCATGCTCAGGCTATTCACATGAGGGGGCATGAATTCAAATTGAGGAAGGACAGTTGCAGAATAGATTTGAAATTTGCCTTTATCCAGTGTGTTGTTGATTGCTGGAACAAACATTCATCTGCCTTTGTGGAAGTTGAAGCTTAAATAAATTCAAGGAAGAACTAGATAAACTATTTATTGAAGGGAGTGGATATGTAAATGGGAATTTTTTTTTTTTTTTCTTGCTGATGCTGTTTAAGCCTGCTTTCTTCATTTGCTACACTACAAGGGGCTATCCCATCTCAGGATTTTCTAAAGATGTTTGGGGGATCTACAGTCATCTTCCAAGGAATCTTAAAACCAATCATTATATAACAGTAAAAAAAATCCACATTATTTTGATTATAAAAGGAAACAATAACTCCAAAGGCCTACCTGGTACTTTATTTACCTGAACACAAGTCTAAGCTTACAGGTATATAATTGTTCACTTCACATTTTAATCCCCCTTTGTGAAATAGGAGAGACATGTTCACACCTCCAATCTATAGGAACCTCTTCTGAATCCAGAGTTGACCTTACAATTATGGCCAAAGGTCTATTTACTTTTCTGCCTTTTCCTTTTAATATAATTGGATAGATTCCATCATATGCCACTACTAATACAATAGGTGCCTTATTTACTTTAAGCTTCAACAATTTCTCCTCCACTTACTTTTCAATTATAATAAAATCATTTTATTCAAAGTAGTCATTTGGTTCACTTCTGCAGTTTATATTCCTAAAAACTTTTTAATTGGTGAATGTAGATACATATTGATTTAATTTGCCAGCAATCTCAACAGGGTCATCAGTAATTATACTCATTTTTAGTTGTGTGGCAATGGGGGTCATCCTTTTCTTAAGCAAACATAAGTTTCATAAGTTAACATAAGCAAAGAATTCTTCACTACTTTTCTTTGCATCATTAGCCAAAGGTTTCTTGTGCTTGCCTAAATCTCCCCCCCCCCCCCACACACAAGTGGCTTTATTGCAGACTAGTTTGTACTTACCATTGGTTTCTGTGTCCCTTGCTAATTTCTATTCATCCCATGTATTTTTTTCCTCTGCCACTAGTCTCATCAGTTCATCTGATCTCCATTTAGGTCTAAGCCCTAAACAGTATTTTTTAATTGGTATAAAAAGGGAGGAAAAATGGTATTTTCAACATATTTATTTCAAGTTGTCAAAAAGTATATTCAATTGGATGCATGTGTCGATGAGACCCTAATTCCATTTAGAGGTCAGTGCCAATTTTGGGCTTACATGCCAAAAAAATCCAGCAGATATGGTATCCAGATTATGTGCCTTACAGATGCACACCCATCATGCTTTATAGTGATGTAAAGATAGTATTATTATTAGCCATATGGTACAAGGAAGCCAGCTTATGCTGCACCAGAAAAAAAAAAAAAAATTCCTCGAGTTACCCTCTGAGAGAGAGAGAGAGAGAGAGAGAGAGAGAGAGAGAAGTATAAAGGAATCACCAAGAAAGAGAAGAATGATTATATCCAGCTCAGGACCCTGGGTTTGCCAAGCCCATACTCACCAGATGTGAGCCCCCGGGGGGTTAGTGATGGCATGACACTTTCATAAAGAAAAAAAAAAAAACTCCAAAAATCTACTCAAACTGATTTGCCTTTCCAAATGCATTTACGGCACTGAAAGAAATATTACAGCTGATAATTGGTTTTCCTTAATGCAATTAGCTGAGGAATTATTAAAAAATGATTTGACATTCATTGGAACTCCAAAGTCGAACAAAAAAAAAAATCCCATAATAGTTTCTTCCTAATAAGACTAAAGACATTGGATCAAGTAATTATGGGTTTACCAAGGACTTTATGCTACTGTTGTTTGTACCAAAAAAATCTAAATCAGTTATTTTACTTTCATTTGTGCACCATTCTGAGTTTACAGATTACAAAAATTAAAAACCTGAAATAACTTTTTACAATGCTACAAAATTTGGCATAGAGTAGCACGACCTGAAGTGCAGCAGTTATTCAGCTAATTGATGAACAAGATGGCCATTATCAATATTTTATCATCTCATGTCAATCAGCTACTCAAGTGGTTATGTTCTGTATGTTCATAATGGTAGAATGAAAAGGTCTGATTTTATGAAGAGTATAGGAATGAGTTTACTGAAAAAACACATGGTAGAAAGATTGAAAATTGAAAAAGATTGAAATTGAAACAATGAAAATTGAAAAAGATTGAAATTGAAACAATGAAAATTGAAAAAGATTGAAATTGAAACAAATGGATGATTTAAAGGTCAAAAAGAAACAAAGGTCAAATGGACGATTTAAAGAAAATAATTTTAAACACAGTAGGAGACCAGCATTAAGAAGAATGTTGTGTGTAGACTAGGACATCAATGATAAGAAGCAACAAATTAAAAAAACACAAAAATTGCTGATATTGCCTGTATACAAAAAAAGATAATGATGACTTATAAGTTTGTGAAGTGTGAAACACCGAATTGTTTAGTGCTCAAAAAAAAAAAAAAAAAAAAAAAAAAAAAAGTTGCAAAGTTTGTGTGGAAAATGTTTAGTTCTTTTCTTGTGTAATTGTAATTCTTGTAATTTCTTTCTTATAATTGTAGTATATTTTTTACTTAGAGTTTCATTGTTTATATGTTCACTTTACATCATTTTATGTAAATTTCTCAAAACACATAATATTATAACAACTGAATTAATAAATAAAAAAAAAAATTATGAAATGGCATATCCATCCTTAAGACGATATGCTGTTGTTACCAACTGAGGTCGAGCTTTACCAATCCCCATTCCCTTCCTGTCCTGCACTGCCTGTTCTTACTCTTCACATTGTATTCACTGTATTCAAATTCCATATTCTTTTTGCCTGAGTGGCAGCATGTTTCTGATATCCTTAAGATGCATGCATTTGATTATTTACAAGTGTACAAGCAATATCTGCCTTGGCTGAATTAAACCAGCTCTTCAAATTCATCAAATTTGTTTAGTGTTCCTAGCATTAGTGTGCATGCAAGTATTCATGCTTCTGTTCTTACTCTTAGTTACCCTAACACAGCCTATGTGTCAGCTTGTCCAGTGAAGACTCCAGCAGGCCTTGTAATCAAACACCCTGCTCTCAAGGCTACTGTATGTCCTGATAAAAGCTTGAAAAAAATCTGCAAGAATCATGTGCACTTCTGCCTATGGCTGCTGTTAATCTGTTAGTCTGTGTTTTTTCTCCCTTTGTTAGAAGAGGGAAACACTGCCCTGATAGCATCAGCAAATATTCTTGCACTACTTCTGTTTAAGCATATTCCATTCCTTTAAAAACAGCCTCTCCTTCTAATAATAATTCTATGCTTAATAATAATTCTAATGAAGTCACAAGCTAAGATTAAATTTGAAGGGGTCTGCAATTCTAGGAAGAATTGCAGACCTCTTCAAATTTAATCTTAGCTTGTGACTTCGTTCTCAGCATTGTCCTTTACTTGTAGATTAAACAGGTATAGAGAAATGTTTTAGCATTAGTAGGGGCAAAAAGATGCAAGAAAGCAAGCTTATACAGCATCAGCCAAAAAAAACAAAAAAACACAGACACTTCTGATTTCACCTATTTATTCCCCCCAATAGTTTTTCTAGTTCTTACTTGAATTTATTTAAGCTGTGAACTTCCATAACAATAGATGGAAGTTTGTTCCAGTAATCAACTACCCGCTGGCTAAAGGCAAATTTCCGCATATCCATTCTCAACCATCCTTCTCTTTTTAAGATCTTCCTGTTCCAAATATGATTGGTACCAATGTGTGTAACATCACCTTTTGTACCCTTAAAGTATAACTGCTTTTCAAAATATATTTCTGATTTCTCTGACAGTAGTCTCTGACAATAGTTACCTTGTGTGAAAGAGATGTCTGTTGTTGAGGATGTTGTGTTGTTTTAATGCTCAAGCGTAAGCTGTAGCATTGAACTGGGTGCTGGATGGGTCAAAGAGTTGTGCTTACAACTTTGAATGGATAGAGTAAGCTAAATTTTTTGCCATCCCTACTCTTACTCTGACAATATAACGGGCGCAAATTTAAATCGAGGCAGGATGGTTCCAGGATAGTTGTGCAGAAATTTCCTTTCAGCCATTGTGTATTTCGATCCAAAAGATCTGAGTTCAAATGAATTACCCAAGGAGTTTCAATTGATTCCTGAACCAGCTAGTCAGAGTATACTGCAACAATCAGCTTCAATTGCATCATACAAAAAGAAACAAAATTATATTTCAGCTCCCTCAGCCTATGCAAGAATAAAAGCTTCAAAGCCACTGAAGAAGCTTCCATTTCGACAAAAGAACAAGTTCAGAAACATAGAGAATGAAAAAAAATGCAGAGTTGAAAAAAATCTGCTTCTCAAAATTTTGATCAACATTGACTTCTCATCAAGAAACTGGACCGTCGACATCACAAAATTATATTCAAGAATTTCCTGAAGATTTCAATCCAGAAGATTTGAGTTCAAATGAATTACCTGAAGATTTTCAGGACGGTGCAGAGATGCAAAATGTGAGGCTCATTTGCTTCAAAAACTTTAATAAAATGGTAGTATTAAACACCAGTGGATTACTGTATGAACTTCTTTTACTTATTGACAAACCATACTTGATAACCACATGTCTGATGGTCTGGCTAACGGAGCTTTGGGAAAATTGGCATGTATTGAATATGACTAAGAGACTAATTGTGCTTAAACGTCTTTGGTTTAAATTTCCAGGATCATCTGCCATGGGTCAACTTGCTAGAATGAAGGCTTGTTGGTTTGCTATGGCTAGAGAAATCGATTTAGAAGCTATACCAATCATATGAAGTGCTAGTGTTTCGTTGAATAACAACAGAATGATTTCAGGTAAACAAAATCATTTTCCACTAATACTGACTTGTGCTATTACCATTGATAAATTTCAGGGAGGTACTTTTGATTCCGTAGTTTATGAATATGAGAAATGTCACGAACAACAACTAATTTACGTTGCCTTATCTCAAGTTACCAATATCAATAATCTTTACATTATTGCTGCAAATGGAGAAAAGAAATTTTATCATGGACTGAGAAACGCTACATTTACTCTTGCACTTCAAGCTGAAATGACCAGGTTGTCGAGTAATCCTTTATTTACCATGCAGTATACAGGTAGCCTTCGTTTTGCGCTGTCCGATTCTCAATAGCATCGGTCACTGACCACAAGGCCATAGATATTTATTTTTGAAATTTTTTTATAATTGAAAGTTTAAATCGTCAAACAAAATTTATTGGCATCATACTGTATTATGTATTATGCACTGTTCACGTGACCTGTACACGTGATCAAGGACAATCTGAGCCAGTCACAGATAATACATCAGTTTTGCAACTGATGGACCAGGGGATAATAGTCACCTTTAAAGCTTATTGATGAAAACATTTACAGAAATGGTAAAAGCTTTAGATGAGTCCAACATTATCATCAGAGAATATTGGCGGTCATTCGATGTCTTAAAGGGCATCAATCACATTAACACAGTCTGGCAGGAAGTGATTGTCAATTGTCTAAATGGAGTGCTGCGTAAACTCCCATATTTCATGCATGACTTCAGAGAATTCAAGCCACAACAGAATGGTGTAGAAAACATGAGCAGGCTGTCACAAGAGGCTGCATGACTTCAGACAATTTGAGCCACAACAGAATGGTGTAGAAAACATGAGCAGGCTGGCACAAGAGGCAGAGTTAGAAGAAGTTACAGTTGAAGATGTAACTGAGCTCTTGAAAAGTCATGCACAGGCTCTTTCAAATGAACACCTTGAAGCTGCAGGACTTAGCCAACAGCAAGAAGAAGAGAAAGAAGAAGACTCTCCTCTAAAAATTATGAAGACCAGTGATCTACAACCGATTCTTGCAAGTGTAGAGTCCCTCATTAATGAGCTCTGTGACATTGATCATGACTGGTAGAGGAGTGCCACAGTTAAAAGGGGTGTCATATCAACCCTGACCTGTTATTTTGAAATTCTTAAAGAAAGGAGGAAGAAATTTGAGCAATCAACACTTGCTTCTTTCTTCAAAAAAGGCAACCTCCTCAACCAGTGCCTTTAATTGAAGATCCTCAACCAGAACCTTCAAAAACAAACTGAAAATTCGGCATTATGCCACTGTCAAAATGTTTTGTAATTTATTTTTTATTTATTATATGTAACTGTATTTATGTAGTTTAAAAATAAAACACATTTTTAATTAAAAAAGTTTATGGCGAAGGTAAAGAAAGCCAACGTGGGAATGACGAGAAACGACGGATAACTTACTTGGAAAATTAGTTTCCTGATACGGTACTCTAGTGCTGCTTGCTCAGTAAACGACGGTAGGTGTTATCGGTCTGGAGCAAAGTCGAGAACGATATATTGATTGACAGATAGGCTAATGGTAACTTGCCCTAATGAACGCTTTCCATAATGGCGAAATAAGGTCAGGCTACCTCCACTTGAATCCCATGGGAGCTTGAACTCCTCCCGAAAGTGGAGGGGGTAACTTAACCTTTTCTTTTTAGAATCACAGTCATATTTAGAAATACATTGTCATAAAGTAAAAATACAGTCATAAAAAAATTTATTTTTTTATGATTGTATTTTTATTTTCTTGTTCAATAATATGCCCTAATGACGAAAAAAGGTCAGGTTACCACCACTTCATTCCCATTGGAGCTTGACCCCCTCCCAAAATGGAGGGGATAACCGAACCTTTTTTCTTTAGAATCATGGGGACTAGCACATAAATTGTTTATTAACAAAATATTATTTTTTTTATTACGGTACTTTTATTTTTAAAGACACTCGTGCAGATACACGTATCATAACATCAATCAACACCTCAATAGCTATTCACTATATATATATATATATATATAATCTTTCTTTACTTATATTATTTCCTAATCTAACGTGTTTAAAGTTATGTCACCAAATATAAGGAAACCGTTTCTATTATTTCCTAACCTACCATTTAAGGTCAGTTTACGAAATATAACAAAAAATAAAGAAACCTTTTCCTTTTTTCATAACCAAACCTAAATCAACAGTATAGTAAAAACACTCATGAACTCCAAAAATCTGCTTTTAATAATGAGAAAAAAACATAATGAAGAACATAAAAATGAACAGAACGAAACATTTATTAATTTAGTTTTCATCAAAAAATCAACCAACATTTTATTTTCCTTACAAATTTCTTCCATCTTTAAAAGATTCATCTCTACTATTACCTGTTTACCTGTTCATTACAAAACTGTTATGCACCGTTCTTTACTCATAAATACACTTTATAATGCCAAACAGTGACTACACAGTAGTTCGTCCTCTGTTGCGCCCACCACCAATCATTTCATCGTTTGCCACGCCTACCTGTCAATCAATATATCCTTCTCAATTTCGACTCCAGACTGATAACACCTACCGTCTGTTTACCAAGTGAGCAGCTCTAGAGTCCGGTGTCGGGAAACTAATTTTCCACGTGAGTTATCCTATGTTTCTCGTCGTTCTCATGTTGGCTTTCTTTACCTTGCCAAGTTTATTTCTGAACTTGAAATACTTCAGTATTGAAAAGGGTAGGTAAAATTTTTGGTGTCTGGAACCTAACCCTGTGATTTCTCATTACTCCATTATATAAAGGATTCCATTTGCAACTGTCCCCCCGTGAACCTAACCCTGACGTAAATCGACGGCTACCTGTACTTTATACGAATTCATTAGTAAACGACAAGATCTTTCCATTCTAACGTTAAATTGTCAAAGCTTACGTGCTCACAGTGACAAGCTCACTGATGCAGTTACACAACAATCCAATTTACTTCTACTTTCTGAAACGTGGCTAAATAACAAAGAAGTAAGCATACCTAACTTCAATTGTTTCGTTCAGTTCAAATGAGGAGATCAACAACTGGTGGTGTTGATCTTCTCGTTTGAGAAAATCGTACTCATGTTGTTACTTCTCATATGGAAGTGATTTGTCTACAAACCGTTGGCAAATCTGTGAATGTTAGATCTGTTGGAGACATTTGTGCAGCTGAATGGCTTCTTCCTAATGGTGAAATGATTTTGTCGGTAGTCGTTTAAATTTCACCTATTCAAAAGATCGAACACATCATTGAATGCATCCATTTCGTTTTACTTCCTTACATGATTGAAGGAGCTGCATTGCTACAATAATTTTCTCACAAGAAATGCAACTGAATACCAATGATACTCAGTGGAGATTTCAATGTTAATTTTGCAGATGCTCAATCCATACCTTTGACTGATTTCTTAGAAAATAAATTTGGACTAATGTTAAATACTTCTAGATCTGTATTGACTACTAATCATGGAACAATAACTGATGCTGTGTTTCAAAGACATTTAAACTCTTTACAATCTAAGTGAATGAATCATATTTTAGCTATCACAAACCCATTGTAAATAAATTACCTATTGAACATGTATTGCAACCTCAAATTCATGAAACTGTCGAAAAAAAATAAATGCTGTAAAATGTTAAACATGTTTGGGTTCTTTTCGTACTAATTCCCTTCGACCTCGTCCAAGCCAAAGATGTTTTCACATAAAATAAAACATCTTTCATGCGTACAGGGTACACATTGTTTCTTTTTTTTTCTTTTTTTTTTTTTCCATGTATGTAAGTCCAACTTTGGTCTTGTAGATATTTACTAAATACAGTACAGTACAACTCACCAAGATTATAACTCCCAACAAACTTCACCAGGCCATATGTACTGTATTGTTTACAACATTTAATGATTTGTAACCGAGTTAAATTAGGTGGAAAAAAACACACAATGAATAAAACACATAATGTAGAGTACAGTATTTATTCAAAAGTAATTTATTCTAATACTCGTAAACAGTACTGTATAGTATATAAACAAGATATAATATACAAGAACAAAAATAAACGAGTTTAATTTGCTCACATTGTCATTTTTGCTCACATTATTGGTGTTGTGGAGTTGGAGGATCATAAACTTTCGATGGTTCTGGTGATCATGGAACAGATTGACTGGTTGTGGTACCACCTATGGATGTGCATGCTTACATCCATATGCTCGTGTCCACTTTCTTGAAAAACTAATGAATTTTAATCTGCACAGTTTCTTCTTTTCTTCGTAGATTTATTTGTAGCAGGCTGTGGTATTGTTTACACCTGCTGCCACTTTGGTGAATCTCTCGGTGTTAGGATCTTGAACCTCGACAGATGATAGTGTTTTATCTATTAAAGAAAAAGCTTCAGCTAGTTGCTTGCAGGAGAAATTCTTTTCAACAACTTCTTTCTCTTCAGTGGTCTCCTGGTGAGGTGGATGACCAGGAGCATTGTGTTGTACTAATAGGATCTTGAATGGAGGGTTGTTTTCAGCTTGTGGTACTTTTCTACTTGTGGTATGAAATGTTTGTGGAACCACTCCTTGAAAATTTCGAGAGTAACCCAGGCCTTAGAGTTAGACATGCGGATTGACTGGAAGTGAACCCTTGATATTGGATTTTGTGGTATGCAGTGGTATGCATTTGCAGTCACCGGCAGCATTTCCACAGCAGTAGAGTTAGCCAGTCCTTTGCTGCCTTGTATCTGGGGATTTTCTTTTCCTCTTTCATAATATACGTGCAATCAGGCATTTTTTTCCAAAACAAGCCGGTTTCATCTACATTAAAGATGTGTTTATCTTCCTCATTAACATTAATATTCCACAAGAATTCTGGATATTGTTTGGCAGCTTCCTCATCAGCACTAGCTGCCTCACCACTCACTTTAACGTGTATCAGATTTGTTCATGCCTGGAAGTGTTTGAACCATCCATGACTTGCATAAAGTCTCTTTAGCAGCACTTTCACCCTGTTTACTCTGTCTTCACATAAACTTTTTGCTTTTCCTTGAATGGGCTATAGGCTACGAGGCATTCATTTTCATTGTCTATCTTCCAGCTACATGCTTAAAAGTGTCTTCAATCACTGGACTACTTTTTTTTCTTATTATTGTTGACTGCATTGGAACAGAATGCTTTATGTGTTCAAGAATTCACTTTTTGTCCTGTAAAATTGTATCCATGGTAGAGCAACTCAAGCCCAACACATGCTACATCATCCTGCTTTTCACCCTTTTCCACTCATTTTGTAATGTCTAGTTTCATTTCCATTGTGACAGAGTGCCGTTTACCACTACTGCTCTCACTGCTTTTTTGCTTTGTGGTCCGTGTTAGGGAAATAACAATATCTTTTGTAACAGGAAAAACACTGATCATATTCTAAACAAGAACAACAAAACTCTGAGGGATCAGGAATAGACAAGCAGCAGGTGGGCACACGGGTAGCTGATGCAGTGTTACCATGTACACAGCAGCTGATTTTGGTTGTGTATGTGGTTGAAAATTGTCGATATGCAATACATTATTTTTATTAATTTTTAGAAGCTTTCTGCTTTGTATGTATACACGAGATGTATGTAAGTCATTTGTACATAAGTAGAGGAGTGCCTGTAGTTTGAATAACTGAAGGAAGAACAACTAGACAAATTATTAGAGGGGGGATGGACTGTATGAAGTTTTTTTTATAAGTTTGCATCCTGAAGTTATTCAAAGTGCACTTCACTTGTTGCCATTTTTTCTTGTATAAATTTTCTATAAAAATTCATAATTATATAACTATTCATAAGTCTTTATTTCAATGTAGAAAAAAAATTAGTTTGATAATCTTTAATTAAATGATGTGCAGTTAGTTTCCTATTTCTGATTTTAATTCATAAGGCTTGCAGTTTTGGAGATTATATATTCTTGTGCAGGGATTAACACGCTAGATTATTTTGTAAACTTCTTTCATAATTGTATACCAGGGGTAGGCAAACTACGGCCAGCAGGCCAAATACGCCCCGCCCCTCTTTTTAATCCGGCCTGCAGATTAATATTGTTTTTTACATGAAAAAAATTAAAAATAAATCAAATTACGCACTGCAATAACCGATAGTCGAGTTGAGAATAATGACTGCGCATGGTGCTACTGGCGTCGCATATTCGCATTCTGTCGTCTACCGTAGAACAAGTGTTGCCAGCATTTCTCTCAGTTTTGCTTTAGCGGCGCATGTGGTATTGTCTGTCACAGTGCTCTGAGATCTTTTATTTTCCTTTTATTTATTACCTACCATTTCCATGTCATCCTCAAGACCAAATATGAAGAGAAAAGTGGACTTTGAATGTCATGCTTTTAAAACTGAATGGAGTGTGAATTATTTTGTCATAGAAATAAATGACAAAGTATCATGTTTATTATGTAATGACACAATAGCTGTGCGAAAAGAGTACAATATACATCGTCATTACCAAACTAAGCACGCAGCACAATATTCAAAACTCACATAAAATCAATGGAAGCTAAAATTGTAAAGTTTAAAACGTAATGCATTATCACAACGCAATTTATTCATTAAAATAAAAAATAATAATGAAGCAGTAACTAAAGTAAGCTTATGAATAGCTCATTTATTAGCCAAGAAAGGGAAACCATTTACCGATGGTGAATTAATTAATCATGTTTGCTTGTGGCAACCTAAGGAATGTGTCCAGAGAAAATGGATTTGTTTCGATCTGTCAGTCTTTCGGCGAGAACAACTGTTAGAAGAGTTGAGGACATCGGGAGCCACATCAAGAGTCAATTAAAAGACAAGGCAAAAAATTTCAAGTGGTTTTCGTTGGCTCTTGATGAGTCTACAGACATTACTGATACTGCCCAATTGTTGCTGTTTATTCGAGGAGTCAATACTGAGGTTAGGTTACTGAAGAATTAGCTTCTATGAATAGTCTGCATGGAACAACTACAGGCGAAGATATCTTCAAGGAAGTCGAGAAAACGCTAACACAGTACAATTTGCAATGGAATCAGTTAAAATGTGTCACAACTGATGGTGGTAAAAATGTGTGGAATGGGGAAAGGATTAGTCGGACAAATTTTTAAGGCTTGTGAAGAAGCTAAATGTTCAAAACCTCTGGTAATTCGTTGTATTATTCACCAGCAGGCTCTTTGTGGGAAAAACCTCAATCTGTCATGTTATTGAACTAGTTGTGCCAGCAGTTAACTTTATTCGCTCTCGTGGACTTAACCATGGTCAGTTTCGTGATTTTTTATTAGAGATTGAAGCCGAATATCCTGATTTGCCCTACCATACAGCAGTTCAATGGCTCAGCAATGGAAAAGTTCTATTGAGATTTTTTTAAACTCAGAGAAGCAATAGAAATTTTTCTAAATGACAAAAACTGCCCACAACCACTATTATCTAACAATGAATGCCTATGGAAATTAGCATTTGCTACAGACATCATAGGATATCTTAACGAATTTAACTTAAAATTACAGGGGAAAACAGTGCTCATATGTGAAACGTATTCTATCGTAAAGTTCTATCGTCAAAAATTTGCATTGTTTGAAACACAAATCACATTAACCAAGTTTGACCATTTTCCATGCTGTAAAAAATTTCAAATATTAGCGAAATCCCCATTCCCAAAAAAATTCGTGGCGGATATATTTTGTGAACTTAAACTACAGTTACAACAGCGTTTTTCGGATCTTGATGCAAGTGCAAAAGACATTTCCACATTTCAAAATCCATTTGAGCTTCCTTCAGTTGGAAGTGATTGATCTTCAAAATGATGATATGCTAAAGGTTAGGTTTAAAGAAATGGATCTAACCCAATTCTATAAATATCTTTCGGAAGATAAATACGGTCAATTAAAATCATATGCACAGGGATTTATATCTGTTTTGGGATTACTTACCAATGTGAAAAGACATTTTCGAAAATGAAATATGTAAAATCGCAATACAGATCATTATTAACGGATGACCATTTGCAAAAAACTTTAATGATAGGAAGTACTAACTTCGAACTCCAGTATGATGAAATATTATCTCAGAAAAAACAATTACATTCATCGCATTAGTACAAAATTTAACCAGTTCTATAATACGTTTATTAATAAATGGAAATATTTTATTCATTTTTTTGTAAGTGTCAGCATGTGTATAAATATTATGTAAAATATCACTTCCTAATAAAAAGATTTTGAACCTGTTTTTTTTTTTTTTTTTTTGTTGTTCTATGAGTAGAATTTCCCATGTAAATATCTACGAGCTTGCTACCTGGCCTGCCGAGCCTAAAAATTTTACGATCTGGCCCTTTCCAAAAAAAGTTTAACCCCTGTTTATACTAATACAGCCTGCAAACCCATATATCTGTCAGTGCAGCTTGCTAGACCTTAATTTTGATATACCTCTACTGTGTGCTATGTAAGTGCTACCATGATAAAATGGGCATAGTAATACTTAATTGGAATGAACAAACAAACAAATAGAAAAACTTATTACTTCTGATGTACAGAAATTAAATGAACATTTAGCATATACAGTTTATTAAATTTTTATGCCAGTTAATTTTCATTTATTTATGGATCTCCCTCTCTCTTTCTCTCTCTCCTAGGATGAGGCATTTACATGACAATTTGCCTTAATTCTGCACACAAACTATATACCTATGGTAGTTTCAGAACAAAGATCCACTTTATATATGTAGTTAATTGGCTGCTTCTGTAGGAAGAAGACAGAATGGTTAGATATTTCTTGCGATGCTACCTGTGCCATACAAAACTCTGTGGGTGGAAGCTTGTAGCATTCCTTGTACCCCTTCCTCATCATGATTTGGACTGTGCACATCATGATGAGGACAGTTTAATTGTGCACATCATGATGTGCACAGTTAAACTGTGCACATTTCCATTTTATTGAGAGAGATGTTCCATTTATTCACACAATTCAGTTCAGACTTGTTCAAGCTTACCGTAACGTAATACAAGGTTACTGCATATAATTGAACACGTTGGGATTACTGGTAAGATTCTAAGATGGATTGCTGGTTGGCTGCAGGGTAGATGGCAGAGGGTTGTGATTAATGGATATTCTTCAGATTGGTGTAATGTCAGGAGTGGGGGTCCCTCAAGGATCAGTTCTTGGACCACTGTTGTTTCCCATTTTCATAAATGACCTCGACGTAGGGATAGAAGGTGCAAATGCCAATCTTTACATCATCTGCAAAAATTTGCAGATGATGTAAAGATTGGCAGAGTCATTAATTATCAGCACTCCTTCAGGATGACTTGAACAGACTTCAAAAATGGTCAGAGAAGTAGTAGCTATGTTTGAATGCTGCTAATTGTGAAGTCTTACACTTGGGGAATAATAACCCAGAAATAAATTACACACTTGGTGGGGTTGAATTAAAAACAGTGGAGGAAGGAAAGTGATCAGGGAGGTACAATATGGGCAGATCTGAACAGTGTAAACAGGCAGCCAGGAAAGCCCATGGTGTCTTATTGATGATTTATCGAATGCTATCCTGTAGAGATATGGAAGTTATAATCCCACTATATAAGGCAGTTGTAAGACTACATATGGAATACTGTGTTCAAGTATGGAGATCTCATCTGAAAAAAAAGACATTGAGCTTCTTGTAAGGGAACAAAGACGGGCAACTCAAATGGTGAGGACGGCCACATGAGGAAAGACTCCAATTATGTGGCCTACAGAGCTTGGCAACCAGGCACCTCAGAAGTTTCCTGATTGAGGTTTATAAGGCTCTGAGGGGGATTCGTAAAATGAACTAGGGATCATAAATTTAAATTACAGGGGTTGAGGTTTAGATTAGATTTTAGGAAGTTTTCTTTTGGCCAGCAAGTTGTCGATTGCTGGAACAAGTTGCCCCACTTGTAGTTGAGGCTGACAGTTTGAATAAATTTAATGGTCAGCTGATTAGTTACCTGTGTAAGAAGGGAAGCATATAATTTGTATTTTCATATTTACTTTTTTTTTTTTTTTTGCTGCCAGTGTAGTAAAAGCCTGTGGCTTCCTTGCACTATATGGCGAATACAATCACTATTTATATGTCACTAAGATTTTTTCTTATATTTATCATAATCAGTATATCTGTTCAGTCAGATTTATTTTAATTTTAATTTCTTTTTCTGTTATTCTCTCTGGGTTACACTTAAATGTTTTCAGGATCTTAGAAGCAAGTATCAACACCTTAGGAGAACTCGGCCTGATGGAAATTGTTTCTTTCGTGCTTTCAGTTTTGCTTATTTAGAAAGTCTTCTAAGTGATAAACAGGAATACCAAAGGTAATTTTAAAATTTGGTATTTATAAAATTTTTGTGATTTATTTTCTCCAAAGCTGATATGACTAACATGAAACAAGGAATAAAAAAATTTCAAATGGTAAAACAAAATATAACTCTTATGATTGTATTTATCCATTATAATTTGAAGTCTAAGAAAACTTATTTTCAATGTTAAAAAGTACTGATTTCCAGTAATAGGAACAGGTTTTAAATGGAACTAATAGAGCATACTTTCTGCTTCAATAACTCGAGTAATGGAACCTCTTTCAGTTTTATTTCAAAAGTGGCAAACTGAAAATAAAATTATCTTTCGGGATACCCTTGGTGCTCCCCTCCCCAAACCCCCCACACACTATAAATACTATAGATTTGTCTCAGGCTGTAAATTGAAGTTATAACAATGTGGTGCTCATAGTTCGATTAGTTGCTGTCTCATTTCAAGATGCTATAATATTTGCACTAAAATTCAACGTTGCAGGCAAGCATATCTTTGTGTTATGCTTTATATTTATATTCATTTGAATATAAATAGAGCTATAAATATTATTTTTATTTTATAGATTGGTATAAACTATACTTCAGGAATATTTTGAACCATTAAATCAGGGTGGCTAGTGTTAAGTATGATAACCAGTAACTGTGTGAACATATGAAATACAGGCAGTCCTCACTTTACAAGTTTCCGGGTTTATGAGTTTTTTCCCCAAGCATCAAGTATCAACAAAATCGAAAATATGAACATTAATTGCAAAAAATGAATGTTAAACATTCATAAATACCGCATACCACGTGTGTAGCTATACAATACAGTGTACCCTGCTTTATCATATTAATCAGTTCCAGAGACACCATCATATCGTAAAGTGAACCCAATAACACATTGTTTTTTAGGTAATGCCTTAAGGTCACAAGCCTTACCTTGAGGCCATCTAAAAGGTCGTGAACTTGGTTTGTAAATTGTATTAGTTACCAATTGAAATCATTAAAATGCACTACTTTCATCGTTATCATATGCTCCGTTATAAGAATCAATTTTAAACGCCTTTGTGATATTTTTCTAAAGCACATTTCTGGAGCATAAAACAATAAAAACAATTTGCGCTTTCCGGTTTATTGAGCTTTTCTGTTACTGCAAGCAATTATAAACGGGTAGTAAACTGAATCTTCTTCCATTTGCAAAAATGCCAATAGCTGGAATTGTGTGGTTTTTTTTACATTATTATGGTGAAATGTGTTTCCCCTTTACTGAATTCTTCAATCATATAAAAAACATAAATTTTCAGAATCTTCGATTCATTCCTTTTTTAAAGCTTAGTAAACTTGTTACTCCACGAGAATCGTGTTAGTTGCAATTTGTGTGCGCCGTTAAAAAATGCTTATGCATGCAATCGTAAAATTTATAATTAAAAGAGAAGATTATCTTGGAAACAAACACCTCTGGAAACATTTCTGAAGAAGATGACTCCTTGTGCAACAAACCAATGAGTGCCAAGCCAATAATGAGTGATCAACAAGTGTGCATTTAGTCGATGAAGAATAAACATTCTTTAACATTTAATAATTTCCCTATTATTATAATTTGCTTGATTTTACAGGCTACATTTTCATTTATTTGGATAAATCAATCATTGTTTAAACAAACCAATTAGCTAACTAATTTCATTGTTGAGAACGTAACTAACCCCTATTTTTAACCATATGTCTATGGTAAATAAATTCCCGCTTTATGAGTTTTCGCTTTACGAGCACGCACTAGGAACGAATTAACTCGTAAAGTCAAGAACTATCTGTAGTTAGGTCACACTAACAGTTTTAAGAATTAATTTTTGTTTCTAATCATACATCGTTAATTAATCTCAGATCTTTTTAACAACCTTTGACCCTACGCATATATCCTAAAGTAGTATATACAGTGAAACTTCTCCTAACGGACATCTCTCTACAACGGACATTTTCAAATTCCCCAACTCACCTCCATTGGTTTTAATGTGTTTGCAGCTTCTGTCTAGCAGACATTCTCTGTAATGGACGCGGACAGGCAATCTGCACTGTTTCGTTTAGATTAACACTTAATTTGATCTCCCCATAACGGACAGCTGGCGAGCTCACGGCCATTTTTCTAGGAACGTTTCTTCCCCGTATTGCCTAAATCGTGTGTTTATTTTCTATTTCCGATTCTCTGAATTTTATCAAGGTTTAAGTCGCGGTTCTAAACCCTTTTTCAAGAATTTTAAGGCACATGTAAAACTTCTGATGAATTCGGTGTGTGCAGGGGGGGAGAATATGGTCGGCCTTTCGTCTTTTCAGTTTCAGTTTTGTTCAGTGTCGTGTAAAGTGCACAATGTCTTCTCGTAAACATTTAACTTTAAAAGATAAAGTCGAACTCATTAATGCGTATGATCAGCAAAAAAATAGTGTTCCGCAATCTCGCTGCAAAATTCAAAATCGGGAAGACGCAGGTAAGTGACATCCTAAAAAAAAAAAAATGAACTGCTCAAACAATTTTGGCAACACGGAAATGATCAGGTTCAAAAATCATTCCCGAAAACTGTTGGACTTCAAATTTGTCGCGCACGTGCTAAAAAAATTCCCATTAATGGGCCTATTATTAGGGAAAAGGCTTTGGAGGTTGCGAAATATATGGGAGTAAATGAGTTCAAAGCTTCTGTGGGATGGCTAGGCAAGTTCAAAACTTGGCATAAAATTTCTTGGAAAACCGTAAGTGGTGAAGGTGGATCTGTTGATACTGGGGTTGTAACAGAGTGGACCGTCAAATTGGAAGATTTATGTTGTGATTTTGAAGCTAAGGATATTTACAACTGTGACAAAACAGGGTTGTTTTTTAAAGCTCTTCCTGAAAAAACAATGAGTCTAAAAAACGAAAAGTGCCAGGGCGGAAAAATTTCTGAGGAACGCTTGACTGTACTATTGTGTACAAATATGCTGGGAGAATTTGAACAACCTCTTGTTATAGGAAACCCACAAAATCCTCGTTGATTCAAGGGCATAAAGTTGAATCTTTTGGATGTTGATTGGAAGTCTAATACAAAAGCGTGGATGACACGAGATATCATGAGTGAATGGATAAGTCACTTTAACCAAAACATGATTTGTCAAAACAGAAAAATTATTCTTTTCATGGATAATGCTGGATCTCACCCGCACATTGAATTGTCCAACATTCAAATCATTTTTTTGCCACCAAACACATCTGCAGAGTGTCAGCCCTTGGATCAAGGGATAATAAAAAATTTTAAACTTCACTACAGAAAACTTGTTTTAAGACATCTCATTGCAAACATGAACAATGTATCATGTACGAGTGACCTTGCAAAGAAAATCTGCATCCTAGATGTGATTCAATGGATTTCCTCTTCAGTAAACGCAATTAGAAAACAAACTGTCGTGAACTGTTTTGTAAAGTCTGGCTTGTCAAACGCAAAAATTGAAGTTGTGAACAGCAATGTGGAGCACCAAGAAGAACATGAACTTCAGCATCTATTGATAATGTGCGATACTTCCGCTACAAGTGACCCTGGCTACAAAGATATTTCTTTATAGCCACTCAAACCTCACTACAGAAGATGGTGCTCTAGATATCAATGACATTATCATCGATATTTTTCAAGAAGTTCCTCATGAGGATGAAGAAATGGAAGGAGGTCATTCTGTCGAAGAACATATTAACGACGAACCACCGATGAAAATAGAAGAAGTGCTCATACAAATCAATCGTTTAAAAATGTTTTTCGCCGCTGAAGAAGATACTGAAGGACTTTCGATGGTTTCTTCACTCCAAACAAATGTTGAAAACAAAATTATCAGCCGGAAGAAGGTGCAGAAGAAAATAAGTGATTACTGCATGTATTTTTTATAAGATAAAGTCATAATATGCATAGCACAACTGTATGTATATTATTTACAAAAATATTGTGCAAAATCTGTATATAATTTAATTTAATTTTACATTAAACGTTTAACGATTTTTCTTTATCTCTTGTGTATGTAATTGTATATTATTTACAAAAATATTGTTCAAAATCTGTATATATTTTAATTTAATTTTACATTAAACGTTTAACGATTTTTCTTTTTTTTTTTTTTTTTTCTCCCTCAGACTTCTTGTTAGCGGACACTTCTCTCTAACGGACACATTTTTGTTCCCCATGGCTGTCCATTAAAGGGAAGTTTCACTGTATATATTTTATTATTATTATTTATTTTTTTATTTTTATGAAAACCCCAAACAGGAAAGGTATAAGAACCTGTAATACTTAGTATTATGCTTCGGTTGAAGTCAGAAAACCAGATATGCTTTTTTTTTTTTTTTAATGAAAACCCCAAACACAAGAGGTATTAGAACCTCTAGTACTTGGTACCGTGTTTGGGTTGGAGGTTGAGAAGACTAAAGAAGATATTTGTTGACATTAGATTTGAATTTCTGTTGACTATAATTTTCAGGAAATACGTATGAAGGTAGGTTGTTCCAGAAAACAGAAGATGAATGAATAAACGAGGAAGATGAAAAATTGGTTCTGTGAATTTGAAGTTGGACAGTAAATGGATGTTGGCTGGTGGCAGCACATGTTTGGACTGTTTTGGAAGAGAGAGCGGGACTAATAGAAGCCAATTCAGAAGAACAGTGCCCATGGAAGTATCTGTAGAACAGGCATGCAGAAGAAACAGTCCGTCTATGACAGCGAGTGGAGAGACTCTGTTCAAGATGAGTCATTAATTAACCTAACTTCTCTCTTCTGAATGGAATCTAGAAGCCTGAGAGATGTTTTGGGCGCACCGCCCCAGATGTGGGAACGATATTGCATGGTAGGGTGGATTTGCGATTTGTACAGTGTGTGAACAGCTGTTTGGAAGAAAATTAACGCCGAAAGCGAAAGAAAAAAAACCAAGCAAGTTTTTTAGATGCAGAGGAAGCAATATTTGTAATGTGCTTGTGACAAGAGAGAGAGATTAGAAGTCAGGGTAATCCCCAAAAGAGGTATATCAACTTGCCTAGAAATCGGACTGTCACCAAAGATAAGCGTAGGAGCAGAAGTATCCTTTTTGCGAGATATAAGACAATACGTTTTAGAAGGATTGAAATTAGCTAAGTTGTCTATGCCCCACTAGAGAATTACCTGTAGATCGGCATTTAAGGAATTGGTAGCAGATATTCGAGAAGTTGAAGCTGATTGAGCAGGGCAAGGTTTTTCAAAATGGAAAGTGGAATGCAATGTGCTATCATCGGCAAAAGTACGTTTAGGATTTCCAGTCAATGGAAGAAGGTCATTGATATACAAGAGAAAAAGAGAGTGGGGGAAAGAACTGAACCTTTGGGGTCACCAGCATTAGTGGAGAAGTTAGAAGACAGAGAGCCATCTACCATCACTCTCAGTGAGCAATCAGAGAGAAAACTGGATAACCAGTTACAAAAAACAGTTGGCAAACCATAATATGGAAACTTGTTTAGAAGACCTTTATGTCAAACATGATTGGTAGCCTTTGAGACGTCAAGAGCAACTGCTTGTGTTCGTCGAACTTTTCCATTGAATTCGTCCATAAATGGGTAAAATAAGCCAGAATATCACCAGTGGATCGATGCTGAAGGAATCCACACTGGCGATCGTTGATCAGATGGAAGGTTTCTGGGTAGTTTAAGAGTTGTTGGTTAATTGATTTCTCCATTACTTTAGAAAGAGTAGAAGTAATTGCAATGGGTTGATAATTGGATGGGAGGGATTTGTCACCCTTTTTAGGAACTGGCTGGATACAAGCAAATTTCTAAGCAGAAGGAAAAACACCTTTGGAATAAGAAAGTGTAAACAGGCAGCAAAGAACAGGAGCACAGGTTTATTTCCACGATTTTTTGAAGTTTGCACCAGCCAGCAAAAACTTACATAAAGTCAAATTTCTGTAAGTCGAGTATTACATAAGTTGGGAAGTTCCTGTATGTGCTTCTTAACTAAGAGCATAATCCCTTCACCCTTCCGGTCCTGTTTTCATTTGATTACTTAATCAGTACTTCGAATTCATCAAGTTTATTTACAATACTCCTGGCATTAGTGCACATGCAAGTATACATGCATATGTTCTTACTCTTAGTTACCCTCGCACAGCCCATGTATTCCCTTATTCCATGATGACCCACAGCAGGGCCTGAAATCCCTGACGCCTTGCTTTCGAGACTGCTGCATTTTCCAATAGAAGCAGTGCAAGAATCAATCACCTTCATCTCTGGTTACTCTATTAGTTTGTGTATCCCCACCCACAGTCTAGAAGTTTCCCGACTCACCTATATCATCAGCATGTATTCTTGCACTCCTTCTATTTAAGTGTGTCCCATTCCAGTAAAAACCGTTTCTCCTGTTAAGAAGCACAGAATACTCCATTTAAAATTCTACCCCATGAGTTTTACCCTCTCTCTCCAGATTGACAAGTCTCAACATGTACTCCCTATTGTGTGAATGGGTAGAATTGCGGACACTTTCAAATTCAGTTCTAACCTGCGACTTTTCCCCGCAGTGCCTTGTTCCCCTTAAATAAGTCATCTGAACTTCGACTCTTAATATCATCAGTGCCAATGTGTACAACAATATCACCTCTTGCACCCTTAAAAGATATTTGCTCTATAATGCATCTACTTTTGCCCCTGGCCGACATACCTTGGTCCTATTTTACATATCCTTCTTGCACAATATATTTTCTGTTTCTGTGACAGAGTCACCGACAATAACTAGTTTCTATAGGACCAGCCATTCTGCCTTGGAGATTGCCACTGTGTTGTCTGATGCACAATTGTGAGCTCTGCCTTTGAGTTGTGCAGCTGAGAGCTTGATGGGCCCCTCGTTTTAATTTCTTTGAGAGCGTATAGCCTACTCTTTAACTCTCATAAATGCCCATAAAAATGCTGAGTTAGCATCTAATCACACACACACACACACACACACACACACACACACACACACACACACACACACACACACACACACACACACACACACACACACACACACAGCGACATCCCCCCCCCTCGCCCCGGCTGTATCGTTTCATGTTCCAGAAAGATTGGAGAACACTGCATGTTTTGTTAGGCCCTGATTCGTAGGAGAATTGCCCCTTCGGATCTCCTCCCGAGCCATGCCCATTGCATTGCTGCTCTAGTTTGGGCATGATTTTCATTTACAATTTAATTGATCAACAATGAAAATTAATTGATTTAATTAATTTTCATCGTTGATCAATTTAATTGACATTACTACGCTAACAGATTCCTAAATGTAGGGATATGCATTATGCTATCAAGTTTTATCTTATATCTTATGCTTTCAGGTTCAGTATATATGTTTCGCACTATGGTCATAGTTGCCAATGCGCCCAATAAATCCCGAAACAAACAAACAAACAAACAATCAGTATATATGTTATGTTATACCATTATGATTGCAGTTTTAAATTAGCTTTATCCTTATTAAAAGTAAAATTGCTTAGCTATAAAAAAAATGCCTGAGAAGTGATCAGAACCTTTGTGCTACTTATTTATCACAACTGAACTCAACTATTCCACTACACTACTAGTTAGTTGTTATGATATTCAAGCTCTGATACAATAGATCATATGAATAATAAGTCATAATTTACAAAATCACGAACTAAATTTAAAAATGAGCTAACAAATGTCAGTAAGGCTCTTAAACTATTTGTCAAGCACAATTTAATATGTTAATTAATCAGAAAGATGGTAAAAATTTCCAAAAAAACATATCCATTTCCACTAGGTCCAAATGTTTTGACCGTCCACATGTACTGTCATACCAGTCTTGTCATATATGTGAGTAGCCTTAGTTTGGTTACTGATAGGAAGCCTGAAATATAATAAATTATCCCAAGTCATAGGCTTGGTATTTTAGCAATTCCTCATAACAATGCTGAGTATGATAGAATATTTAGCCAGGCTAACAAAAACTGAGTTCATATCTTCTCTTATGAAGCTTTGGAAATGCTCCCGATGGTCAAGTTTAGACAGTAGGGCCATTGTTATGAACAAAACTCAACTCATCATTTCTGAAGAGGGCAGAGTTTGCAATAATATTTTTCTTGAAGCAAACAAAATCAGTTGATGTCTAATAGAATATTCAAACCAAAATCCATAGATAGAAAAATCTTAGGTAAGCTAATGTTTGAAAACATTCTGTACTGGTGCACAATTCTGTTTGTATTATTTTAATATAAAATGTGTGTGTTGTCAGTGAAATTCATTTTCTAGGGCAGCATGGGCTTTAAAAACTTTCTGCTTTTTCCAAAATATCTGATTATTGGGAAGAACTCCTGTGCTTTAAAAAAAACTTTTATTTTTCTTGTTTAGGTCCGAAATCACTTGTTTTCCTCCTGTTATAAGTTTTGGCAAGAACTCTTGATTTTTTGCAAAATGTTTCCTATTTTTTTGCCTGTTTTGGCCCAAAAATCTCTCGACTTAATCCTGCCTACAAGTGCCTTCATTTTATTGTCCTCTGCAACAGCTTAGTCTATATTATACATCACTGTCTGTCACTTGTTTGAAGAGGCCTGGATTCTCTTTCATTTGACAAATGAGGAAATTCTCATCCCTATTCATTTGTGGTTGTACTTGCTGATTTCATGTGGAGGGAGTAGTGCCCCCCCAAATGATAATAACACTCTGTACTAAATTTTCAAAAAGGTTTTGTTCATTGACATTTCTTTATGAATTTGGGTATGCTGATTTTTGCATAATATCAATGGCTTGGCCAGAAATGAATGAAAAGTAAATATGCAGTAATGCTATATTATTTTATAAACAAAATTTAACTTATGAACAAAATAGAGTACAGCAGGCCCCCGTTATAACGCGGGTTCGCTTTACGCTGATTCGCTATAATGCTGTTCTTATATTATAACCCGTATCTAACTATAACGCTGTCAAAACTCACTGTAACGCTATTTTACTAGCATACAGATTGAATTTTTGGCAAATCCGTCTTCAGTCCAGTCTGTTTTGAGGTTTTTTTTTTTTTTTTTTTTTTTTTTGGCAAAAGGAGAAAATAGCCACTATGAAATTAACTTCAGTAATTATTTTTATAATTTCTACTCTATGTACAGAATTGAAACTTTCAATATGCTCTATTTTCTTGGTGTGGATAGTTTCAAGGGAGAAATTCTTTTTTAGTACACAAGCTGAAAAAATTTACCATCCAGTGTCATATGTTGTTACGAAGTCTGCATTTTCTGTTCTGACCTGTAATAGAAAGATACTAAAAATAGATTTACTCCCTATCTCTTCTTTTGTTTTACTGTGGGAACTATAACTTGCGAAATGTTTTTCACACAATCAATCCCATGAGTGCTAAATGCGGTGCTGTTCCTTGTACAGTATTCTCTTGTCTTCTGAACTCCTCTGACCTTGTGGTCACCCGAAGTACATAAAATTTGTTTGTTTTACTGTTTTGGAAATTCCATAAACATTCTCCATGACTCACACCATAATTGATTACAGTACTTTTCGTGCAGTAAACAACCATTTGATTTTACTGAACGGTAAAATCGAGCTTTTCAGATAAATAAAACATTTGTCACCGTCTTCAGCTCACTTGCCAGAGGAATTCTAGATATTATTCAGTGCATACAGTGTTAGACATACAGACAGTTTACTGTACTCGAACATCGTATCATAATCAGTGCAACGCAGTTACATTTGCACAGTTATGGCAGATAAGAATGAAAAAGCAACAATATCTGGACGCGGTGCAAAGATTGGAAAGGTAAGAAAAACATTGAGTTTGAAAATTAAATTAGACGTTTTGAAGAGAATTGATTCCGGTCAAAGACAAGTGGATGTGTGCAATAATTTAGGACTGGTAGGTTCAACTGTAAGAACAATCATAAAAAATAAAGGATCAATTTTAGCAGCTGGAAAAACAGCTGTTCCCCTGCAAGCAACTAAATTGACCAGGGTTAGGCCGACTATTATGATTGAAATGGAGAAACTTCTACATAATTTTATTGAAGACAACATTCAACGTAGAATTCCGTTAAGTTCAATTATTATTAAAGAAAAAGCGAAGAGCCTATATGAAGATTTAAAGGAAGCTCACCCCGGAAAAAATGTGGAACCATTTAACGCTAGTAAGGGCTGGTTTGATAGATTTAGAAAGCGCTATAGCCTGCACAACGTAGCAATACAGGGAGAAGCTGCAAGTGCAGATCAACAAGGAGCCGAAACTTTCAAAAAAGAATTTGTTAAAATTATTGAAGAGGGATGTTATACTGCTCAACAAGTTTTTAACACAGATGAAACAGGTCTTTTTTGGAAACGAATGCCTAAAAGAAGTTTTATATTGAAAGAAGAAAAAAACATGCCAGGCGTCAAAGCGGCGAAGGATCGGTTAACTTTGTTGTTGGGGGTTAACGCTGCGGGGGATTTTAAATTAAAACCCCTTTTAGTTTACCATTCCGAAAATCCAAGGGCTCTTAAAGGTTTAGCTAAATCAAACCTACCTGTAATCTGGAAGGCTAATAAAAAAGCTTGGGTAACCAGGCCGCTTTTCATTGATTGGTATGCTGAGTTCTTCTGTCCTGCAGTGGAAAAATATTGTGCAAAAAATAACATTGGTTATAAAGCAATTCTAATCATGGACAATGCGCCAGGACACCCAAGCAAAGAGAGCTTAGAAGACTTGAACAATCACATAAAAGTTTTTTACATTCCTCCAAACGCTATGTCTCTGATCCAACCAATGGACCAAGGAGTAATTGCCACATTTAAAGCGTACTACATAAGGAACACCTTTTCCCAAGCTATTAAAGCCATCAACACTGAAAATGTACCGAGCTTAAAGGAGTTTTGGAAATCCTATAACATTAAAACCGCCATCTACAACATTTCAAGTGCCTGGGATGAAGTGACTCAGAAAACCATGAATGGAGTGTGGAGGAAAGTTTGGAAAAATTGCATAAAGCATTCCCAGGAACCTGATGATTCCGTTGAAAATGTTAAAACACAAATTGTTGAGCTCGGAAAAGAAGCAGGATTACACGAAATTAACGAAGACAACGTACAAGAGATGATCGACAACGACAGGGATGGCCTCTCTAATGAAGAACTAATGGAAATTATAAAAGAATAAGAGCTTGCTATTGAGGGAGATGATGATCAAGATACTACAGATGAAGAACCGATGAAGTCGCTGACTGCAAAAGGACTTAGTGAAGCTTTTGAACACTTCGAAAAAATGTGTGATTATTTCCGGGAGAACGACCCTGACATGGAACGAAGTGCCAAGGTAATAAGAAATTTGAAGAAAGAAATGAATCCCTACATGATGTTGTACAATGAGAGGAAGAGGGCCAAAGCACAACCCAAAATCGACAAATTTTTCAGTCCAAAGATACGAAAACTCTACAGCACAGGGCCATCGAATTAATAAATTCATGATTTTCGTTAGTTAATTACCTCATAATTATATGTGTATATAATGTAGAATATTTTATATGTACAAAATTTTGAATATTAAATATTTTTAATCGACATTGGTGCATATTTTCACTACCATTTATTACTGATTAGAAAATATCCTATGGAATAGACCGCAACTCACAAATACATATGTTACCTTATGGGAATACGGCGCTCGCTTAGCGCGGATTCACTTAGCGCTCTGTTTTTCTGGAACGAACTATCAGCGTTAAGCGGGGGTCACCTGTATTAATCTTTGCTGCAAGTAAACAAGCTAAAAGATCACAAATTGAAAATTAGAAAAATCCTCCTCAAGTTAATAAATGGTCAGTGTGATTGTCTTGAACAGAGAACTAGATATATAGTTGCCCATTACAGCTTTGTCCCACCTTCCATGGTGGGATGAAACTGTAATGCTCATTCAATATCACAACCCAGATTTCATCTGAAAAAAATCTAAATGAGAGTTTGTTTGTTGTTATTTGGTTTTTAGGAGCATTAGCAACTAAGGCCATATTGCTCCGGAGATATGCAGTGGTCATTTCCAGACCTTCCTGCATCCTCCGTATTTGGTGGTCACGGGCTCGAACCCCAGTCTAATCAAGAAGCGTGTGCTACGCACTGCTGCTCCTGCCCACCTGGCTACGGAGGCTTAAATGAAAGTGCATCCCATTTTCCTGTAATTTTCGCTCTTCATTCATCAGTGGTGGCACCTGAAATATAGCAAAAACGGTGGTGGGTCGCTTGATAGTCGACTGATCTTCGCTTTAATTTTTTGAAAATATTCCAAGTTTTTTTAATTCTCTTTCAGTATTTCATCTTTTTTTAATGGGTTGCAGTAGTTTGTTTGTATGTTTTAAGATTTAATAAAGCATTAAAATTTTTAAAAATATGCTATTTATTTTACACCTGTTATATTCAGGAAAAGAAAAAAAAAATAAATACAATATAAATAAATAAAAAATAAAATAAAATCTATTAAAACTTGCAAAAATAAGTGTTTAGACATAAAATAAAAATATCAACCTTGTATTCCCTTCCATTTGCCATTTTAAAAGACCCAAAGTGCACAAAATTTGAACCATGCACATGCATATATATATTTCTGCCTATCAATATAGGCAAAAATACATAATAAATAAATTAACTATATAATATCGGTGTAAATACACCATAGTTAACCCATATATTTGAGCTACGATTGTAGCGTAGAAGGCATCGTTTTAAATGTATCTCATAATGTGGTTGCCTTCACAACAAGATAGCTACTATTGAATTACTTCAAATAAATAACGCTTCTCTAGTAGAGAAGACTACTGTTATTTATTTTCAGCGGTACCACCACCCAGACGATCGTTTCGAAGCTTTTTGGCTTCGTCATCAGTGGGCGGGCAGGTACCCAGGTAATACAACAAGCCATCTCAGTTGCGAAGTTATATCCACATTATGAGAGATGCCAGAAGAGTGTGGTGGTAATGTATTTGGAAAATTAAATGCACTAGGCATAATCCTTATGGGTTTTGATAATTAACTATATAATATCGGTGTAAATACACCATAGTTAACCCATATATTTGAGCTACGATTGTAGCGTAGAAGGCATCGTTTTAAATGTATCTCATAATGTGGTTGCCTTCACAACAAGATAGCTACTATTGAATTACTTCAAATAAATAACGCTTCTCTAGTAGAGAAGACTACTGTTATTTATTTTCAGCGGTACCACCACCCAGACGATCGTTTCGAAGCTTTTTGGCTTCGTCATCAGTGGGCGGGCAGGTACCCAGGTAATACAACAAGCCATCTCAGTTGCGAAGTTATATCCACATTATGAGAGATGCCAGAAGGGTGTGGTGGTAATGTATTTGGAAAATTAAATGCACTAGGCATAATCCTTATGGGTTTTGATAATTAACTATATAATATCGGTGTAAATACACCATAGTTAACCCATATATTTGAGCTACGATTGTAGCGTAGAAGGCATCGTTTTAAATGTATCTCATAATGTGGTTGCCTTCACAACAAGATAGCTACTATTGAATTACTTCAAATAAATAACGCTTCTCTAGTAGAGAAGACTACTGTTATTTATTTTCAGCGGTACCACCACCCAGACGATCGTTTCGAAGCTTTTTGGCTTCGTCATCAGTGGGCGGGCAGGTACCCAGGTAATACAACAAGCCATCTCAGTTGCGAAATTATATCCACATTATGAGAGATGCCAGAAGGGTGTGGTGGTAATGTATTTGGAAAATTAAATGCACTAGGCATAATCCTTATGGGTTTTGATAATTAACTATATAATATCGGTGTAAATACACCATAGTTAACCCATATATTTGAGCTACGATTGTAGCGTAGAAGGCATCGTTTTAAATGTATCTCATAATGTGGTTGCCTTCACAACAAGATAGCTACTATTGAATTACTTCAAATAAATAACGCTTCTCTAGTAGAGAAGACTACTGTTATTTATTTTCAGCGGTACCACCACCCAGACGATCGTTTCGAAGCTTTTTGGCTTCGTCATCAGTGGGCGGGCAGGTACCCAGGTAATACAACAAGCCATCTCAGTTGCGAAGTTATATCCACATTATGAGAGATGCCAGAAGGGTGTGGTGGTAATGTATTTGGAAAATTAAATGCACTAGGCATAATCCTTATGGGTTTTGATAATTAACTATATAATATCGGTGTAAATACACCATAGTTAACCCATATATTTGAGCTACGATTGTAGCGTAGAAGGCATCGTTTTAAATGTATCTCATAATGTGGTTGCCTTCACAACAAGATAGCTACTATTGAATTACTTCAAATAAATAACGCTTCTCTAGTAGAGAAGACTACTGTTATTTATTTTCAGCGGTACCACCACCCAGACGATCGTTTCGAAGCTTTTTGGCTTCGTCATCAGTGGGCGGGCAGGTAACCAGGTAATACAACAAGCCATCTCAGTTGCGAAGTTATATCCACATTATGAGAGATGCCAGAAGGGTGTGGTGGTAATGTATTTGGAAAATTAAATGCACTAGGCATAATCCTTATGGGTTTTGATAATTAACTATATAATATCGGTGTAAATACACCATAGTTAACCCATATATTTGAGCTACGATTGTAGCGTAGAAGGCATCGTTTTAAATGTATCTCATAATGTGGTTGCCTTCACAACAAGATAGCTACTATTGAATTACTTCAAGATCGTTTCGAAGCCAAAAAGCTTCGAAACGATCGTCTGGGTGGTGGTACCGCTGAAAATAAATAACAGTAGTCTTCTCTACTAGAGAAGCGTTATTTATTTGAAGTAATTCAATAGTAGCTATCTTGTTGTGAAGGCAACCACATTATGAGATACATTTAAAACGATGCCTTCTACGCTACAATCGTAGCTCAAATATATGGGTTAACTATGGTGTATTTACACCGATATTATATAGTTAATTATCAAAACCCATAAGGATTATGCCTAGTGCATTTAATTTTCCAAATACATTACCACCACACCCTTCTGGCATCTCTCATAATGTGGATATAACTTCGCAACTGAGATGGCTTGTTGTATTACCTGGGTACCTGCCCGCCCACTGATGACGAAGCCAAAAAGCTTCGAAACGATCGTCTGGGTGGTGGTACCGCTGAAAATAAATAACAGTAGTCTTCTCTACTAGAGAAGCATTATTTATTTGAAGTAATTCAATAGTAGCTATCTTGTTGTGAAGGCAACCACATTATGAGATACATTTAAAACGATGCCTTCTACGCTACAATCGTAGCTCAAATATATGGGTTAACTATGGTGTATTTACACCGATATTATATAGTTAATTATCAAAACCCATAAGGATTATGCCTAGTGCATTTAATTTTCCAAATACATTACCACCACACCCTTCTGGCATCTCTCATAATGTGGATATAACTTCGCAACTGAGATGGCTTGTTGTATTACCTGGGTACCTGCCCGCCCACTGATGACGAAGCCAAAAAGCTTCGAAACGATCGTCTGGGTGGTGGTACCGCTGAAAATAAATAACAGTAGTCTTCTCTACTAGAGAAGCGTTATTTATTTGAAGTAATTCAATAGTAGCTATCTTGTTGTGAAGGCAACCACATTATGAGATACATTTAAAACGATGCCTTCTACGCTACAATCGTAGCTCAAATATATGGGTTAACTATGGTGTATTTACACCGATATTATATAGTTAATTATCAAAACCCATAAGGATTATGCCTAGTGCATTTAATTTTCCAAATACATTACCACCACACCCTTCTGGCATCTCTCATAATGTGGATATAACTTCGCAACTGAGATGGCTTGTTGTATTACCTGGGTACCTGCCCGCCCACTGATGACGAAGCCAAAAAGCTTCGAAACGATCGTCTGGGTGGTGGTACCGCTGAAAATAAATAACAGTAGTCTTCTCTACTAGAGAAGCGTTATTTATTTGAAGTAATTCAATAGTAGCTATCTTGTTGTGAAGGCAACCACATTATGAGATACATTTAAAACGATGCCTTCTACGCTACAATCGTAGCTCAAATATATGGGTTAACTATGGTGTATTTACACCGATATTATATAGTTAATTATCAAAACCCATAAGGATTATGCCTAGTGCATTTAATTTTCCAAATACATTACCACCACACCCTTCTGGCATCTCTCATAATGTGGATATAACTTCGCAACTGAGATGGCTTGTTGTATTACCTGGGTACCTGCCCGCCCACTGATGACGAAGCCAAAAAGCTTCGAAACGATCGTCTGGGTGGTGGTACCGCTGAAAATAAATAACAGTAGTCTTCTCTACTAGAGAAGCGTTATTTATTTGAAGTAATTCAATAGTAGCTATCTTGTTGTGAAGGCAACCACATTATGAGATACATTTAAAACGATGCCTTCTACGCTACAATCGTAGCTCAAATATATGGGTTAACTATGGTGTATTTACACCGATATTATATAGTTAATTATCAAAACCCATAAGGATTATGCCTAGTGCATTTAATTTTCCAAATACATTACCACCACACCCTTCTGGCATCTCTCATAATGTGGATATAACTTCGCAACTGAGATGGCTTGTTGTATTACCTGGGTACCTGCCCGCCCACTGATGACGAAGCCAAAAAGCTTCGAAACGATCGTCTGGGTGGTGGTACCGCTGAAAATAAATAACAGTAGTCTTCTCTACTAGAGAAGCGTTATTTATTTGAAGTAATTCAATAGTAGCTATCTTGTTGTGAAGGCAACCACATTATGAGATACATTTAAAACGATGCCTTCTACGCTACAATCGTAGCTCAAATATATGGGTTAACTATGGTGTATTTACACCGATATTATATAGTTAATTATCAAAACCCATAAGGATTATGCCTAGTGCATTTAATTTTCCAAATACATTACCACCACACCCTTCTGGCATCTCTCATAATGTGGATATAACTTCGCAACTGAGATGGCTTGTTGTATTACCTGGGTACCTGCCCGCCCACTGATGACGAAGCCAAAAAGCTTCGAAACGATCGTCTGGGTGGTGGTACCGCTGAAAATAAATAACAGTAGTCTTCTCTACTAGAGAAGCGTTATTTATTTGAAGTAATTCAATAGTAGCTATCTTGTTGTGAAGGCAACCACATTATGAGATACATTTAAAACGATGCCTTCTACGCTACAATCGTAGCTCAAATATATGGGTTAACTATGGTGTATTTACACCGATATTATATAGTTAATTATCAAAACCCATAAGGATTATGCCTAGTGCATTTAATTTTCCAAATACATTACCACCACACCCTTCTGGCATCTCTCATAATGTGGATATAACTTCGCTACTGAGATGGCTTGTTGTATTACCTGGGTACCTGCCCGCCCACTGATGACGAAGCCAAAAAGCTTCGAAACGATCGTCTGGGTGGTGGTACCGCTGAAAATAAATAACAGTAGTCTTCTCTACTAGAGAAGCGTTATTTATTTGAAGTAATTCAATAGTAGCTATCTTGTTGTGAAGGCAACCACATTATGAGATACATTTAAAACGATGCCTTCTACGCTACAATCGTAGCTCAAATATATGGGTTAACTATGGTGTATTTACACCGATATTATATAGTTAATTATCAAAACCCATAAGGATTATGCCTAGTGCATTTAATTTTCCAAATACATTACCACCACACCCTTCTGGCATCTCTCATAATGTGGATATAACTTCGCAACTGAGATGGCTTGTTGTATTACCTGGGTACCTGCCCGCCCACTGATGACGAAGCCAAAAAGCTTCGAAACGATCGTCTGGGTGGTGGTACCGCTGAAAATAAATAACAGTAGTCTTCTCTACTAGAGAAGCGTTATTTATTTGAAGTAATTCAATAGTAGCTATCTTGTTGTGAAGGCAACCACATTATGAGATACATTTAAAACGATGCCTTCTACGCTACAATCGTAGCTCAAATATATGGGTTAACTATGGTGTATTTACACCGATATTATATAGTTAATTATCAAAACCCATAAGGATTATGCCTAGTGCATTTAATTTTCCAAATACATTACCACCACACCCTTCTGGCATCTCTCATAATGTGGATATAACTTCGCAACTGAGATGGCTTGTTGTATTACCTGGGTACCTGCCCGCCCACTGATGACGAAGCCAAAAAGCTTCGAAACGATCGTCTGGGTGGTGGTACCGCTGAAAATAAATAACAGTAGTCTTCTCTACTAGAGAAGCGTTATTTATTTGAAGTAATTCAATAGTAGCTATCTTGTTGTGAAGGCAACCACATTATGAGATACATTTAAAACGATGCCTTCTACGCTACAATCGTAGCTCAAATATATGGGTTAACTATGGTGTATTTACACCGATATTATATAGTTAATTATCAAAACCCATAAGGATTATGCCTAGTGCATTTAATTTTCCAAATACATTACCACCACACCCTTCTGGCATCTCTCATAATGTGGATATAACTTCGCAACTGAGATGGCTTGTTGTATTACCTGGGTACCTGCCCGCCCACTGATGACGAAGCCAAAAAGCTTCGAAACGATCGTCTGGGTGGTGGTACCGCTGAAAATAAATAACAGTAGTCTTCTCTACTAGAGAAGCGTTATTTATTTGAAGTAATTCAATAGTAGCTATCTTGTTGTGAAGGCAACCACATTATGAGATACATTTAAAACGATGCCTTCTACGCTACAATCGTAGCTCAAATATATGGGTTAACTATGGTGTATTTACACCGATATTATATAGTTAATTATCAAAACCCATAAGGATTATGCCTAGTGCATTTAATTTTCCAAATAATAAATAAATAAAAAATAAAATAAAATCTATTAAAACTTGCAAAAATAAGTGTTTAGACATAAAATAAAAATATCAACCTCGTATTCTCTTCCATTTGCCATTTTAAAAGACCCAAAGTGCACAAAATTTGAACCATGCACATGCATATATATATTTTTGCCTATCAATATAGGAACATTATTAAAAAAACATAATGTACATATTCAAAACTTTTCAAATTTTGCATGCTTCACAGTGCACTAAATTTGCAACTATGTATCTTGCTTCCTGAAGTGTAGTTGACCACCTTGAGAGAATATTAGATTTTGTATAAGCATTTTATATTTGTGAAAACAATAATAAATCTTTCAAAAGAAAATAGGGTAGGAGTATAGATTTTTAGTGAATTAGTGTTGAGAAGAAAAACAAGTATCCTGAAACTTTAAACAGACACAGTGTCAGCCCTTTTCTGTTATTATGCTACTTTTCAAGAAAAAAAAAAAAAAAGACCCAGATAGTTGCAAAGATTGGTGGTGGGTAACCTGATGGGCTCTCTCTCTTGTGCAATTTCTGTATGAAAATCATAAAAAATCCTAGAAACCCTTTCATTTCAGAAACTATTGCAGTAAAAGTTTGACCATATTTAGGATGCTAGAAAAAAATTTCAGATTTTTAATCATTGATTAGTGTTAATGTGGAAAAGTTATTTTTGATGGTAACCTGTTGGGTTACCTGCCACTACCACCAGATTAATAGTACAAAAAAAAATTACTACAAGGCAAAATGACTGGCAAACATTTCTCTCAGCATCATTCACTTTGCTTCCAGTTCTTGTACAACATTTTAACTTGTGGGACAATATATGAGGTGATTCAAAAGTCTCCATACAGGGAAAATGGTCACTTTTTTAACAAACTGATAGTGTGTAATTGCATGTCACTTTATTCATAAAACATGCTCTACATGGTTGCCATTCCTTCGAAAACACATTGGATGCTTCTCTCCCACTCATGTTGAACAACATGAGTGGGAGAGAAGCACGCATCTGGTGTTATGTGTGTAATTGCATTTTGAATGTGTTTCTTTAGGTGATTCATGTTTTGTATCTTTTCCTAGTACACCATGGCCTTCAAGTGCCCCCACAAGTAAAAATCGAGTGGGCTGAGGTCTGGGGATCACAGTGTGCAATCCAGGAACCCGGAAACTGCTGATCCAACCATTGGTGCATGCAGATACCTTAATGAGGTAGTGTTCCGTCTTACTGAAAATACTCCAGAAATTCTCCTTCCTCGTTTAACAGGGACGGCATGATTGTGTCTTGCAGCATGTTTAGGTACATTTCAGCGTTCAGATTTGTGTCAAAGAAAACAGGTCTGACAGTTTTGTTTCCCCATATCCCGCACCACACCATCAGTTTGCCCGCACCTTGCATCTTTGAGGGACTCATCCAGTGCGGGTTGGTATCACTCCAATAACGTTGGTTTTGGTAATTAACTTCTCCATTAATGAAGTGTTTAGGGCTGAAGCCTCAAGCTATGGAAAAGTCTTGACTATGTATAAGTATAGTGCCAAAAGCATCAATAATACATAGCCAAATCTGAATTAACAGAATGTTAGCAAAACGGCATCGTTTTAAGTTATATCTCATATTGTGAATACCTTCACAACGAGTTGCCATGATATTGCACTACTTCGAATAAGTAACGCTTCACCTGAGGAGAAGACTAATGTTAGTTATTCTCAGATGGATACCATCACCCATATGGCACTGTTTCAGGGCTAATTGGCCCTTCTTCGGTGGGTGGGTAGGTACCCGAGTGATGCAATGATGGCAAAACAGTTATGAAGTATAACTCCACAATATGAGAGAGCCCTGATGGTATATGATGTGTTTAGACTATAAGCTTCAGCCCTAAATGCCTTATAGTCTAAACACATCATACACCATCAGGCATCTCTCATACTGTGGAGTTATACTTCATAACTGTTTTGCCATCATTGCATCACTCGGGTACCTACCCACCCACCCACCCACCCACCAAAAAAGGGCCAAATAGCCCTGAAACAGTGCCATCTGGGTGGTGGTATCCATCTGAGAATAAGTAACATTAGTCTTCTCCTCAGCGAAGTAGTGCAATATCATGGCAACTCATTGTGAAGGTATTCACAATATGAGATATAACTTAAAACGATGCAGTTTTGCTAACATTCTGTTAATTCAGATTTGGCTATGTATTACTGATGCTTTTGCACTATACTTATACATAGTTTTCTCCATTAATGTAAAAATTGGCTTCATCAATAAACAAGAACCCAGATGAGAAGTTTGCGTCACCGTCCAGTTTGTTTACTGCCCATTTGCAAAATTCCATCTTCCTATCTGGGTGGTCTTCACTAAGATGCTGCAACATTTGCATTTTGTATAGATGCCATTTGTGCTTTTTCGTAATGTGGACGATATTCCATTGGCTGACACTGCTCTCTGTAGACAACTGTTGTGTGCTTTTTTTGGGGACTCTTTGCAAACGCAGCCAGCACCATGTCGATTGTTTTTTCAATCGACATTCACAAACATCCACCAATTTTTCAATTGGTGGATGTTTGTGAATGACCACTTTGATAAAATTCCAGTCTTTTTGAATTTCTTAATAAGTTTGGCAACAATGTTATGTGTGATGTGTTTGCCCTGTCTCCTGTTAAATTCCATTGCAACCTCTTGACAGATTATTGACCTGCCCATGAGAATGATGTTTATATACTCTCCTTTAGACAAAGGCATTTTAGAAGGGTATCTAAAAACAGAAAAAAAAAAAGAAACATTATTCCCTATATATAGACTTTCCTATATATAGGAAACATTATTCCCTATATATAGACTTTTGAATCACCCTGTGTATTGAACTTGTTACTTTCGCATCAGACAGTTTTGGAATCAGATGTATCCTTGAAAGTTTCACCATGAGGATTCCAATGCTTTAACAAATTTTTGTTTGACAAGTCCCACTTGATGTGCAGTGGAGTGGTAGAAGCAAGGCTGTTTCTTGGCATCAAGAAACAGTCTTGCTACTTTATTGAATTGCAGCATATTGTATGCAGTGTTGCTGCAACTCAATTCTGGCAGACATTCTCCTTTCCTGTAGTGCTAGTTTGCTGCCCTGCTGTCCCAGAGGCAGAGAAAGTAAGGGAACTTAGTGAAACAACTTTGCAGATCTAGGGGGGAACGACAGCATTTCAAAGTCCCTACTGGCTGTGCTTGATCTTCTGTAATACATTTCTCATTTCCATAGTCTTCTTCCATATGCAATATGAATCGATGGATATTCCCATCGTGAAGCAGTACAGTTTTAAATCTTTTTCTTGAACTGTCTGTGAATATATCTATGCTACTCTTCTAGATTGTTACTAATACCAATTTCTTAATAAAGACCAACAAATCGAATAAAAAGAAAACTAATACAAGAATTCTGCAATAGTGTAAAAATGTGTCCATATAGATATCTTTTATTGCTTATAATGACTTGTAAGATCTGAAAATCTTACAAAAATAAAATATTTTTTTTGACTTCTGAAGTTAGTTTTCCTTTTTGGATTCTTGCCGTTGGGAGAAATGTTAATAGCGTCAGTTCAATAAACAAGACTTATCCAGTAAGGATTGTAAAACTTAAAAGATAGGAAGAACGAAAAACAGAAAAATTAGCTTTACATCCGTCAAAAACAGAAAACTGACGGAAAATACTATAGCAAGCCCAGCAGGAGGTACGGTGCATCAAACTACTTAGAAAGTTTATGAGGGCTCACGCACCGGAAACGCATATGGCAAAACGCACACACAAGCCTCTAAAAATAGACGCGATGGTCTCCAGTGACACATTTGTGGTTTGTCTGTAGTGCTATGGAGACAAGCTGTGATGACACAGAAGGAGTTGTTTTGATGCATTCGGCCTACTTGAAAGAGCTCAACGGATGTCAACAGGTAGGAAATAAAAAAGGAGAGGGGTATTGTGAATCACGTGCCACAGGGCTGGCTGACCTGCCAACTAATGAAAGGATAAAAATGAAGATAGGAAGGAGGAGATTGGTAGAAATACTGTGGAGAGGCGTGACAAACTGAGAAGAAAAATTTGTGGATGGAGACGGACAGGAGGAGAGTGAGAGAGTGAGTGAGTGTCAGTGAGTTGGGCAGTAAGATGAGAGGGGGTCAGTGTCAGTGAGTGGGGCAGTAAGATGAGAGTTGGAGAAGAAAAGAAAGGAATGAGTTTTTTTTAGATAGAGTAGCCGGTGGAGAAAAGTGGCTAAGTTTAATGTGTAGTCAGTATGAGGGGTAGATAAGCTTTAGGTGAACAGTTAAGTCGTTGATCTAATAAGTTAGTGAGAGAGGCAGTCGAGTAAGTGGAAGATGAAGATGAGGTGCAGAAGTCGGTCAGACCGTCAGTCAAAAGTAGACTGAGTTTCGAAGTGAGAGATGAACACGTGCCATAGAAAGGAGGGAAAATTTTTCAAGATCCTTAAAGTAGATGAGAAGGAGTCAATTCCATTATGAAGGAACGAGATTGCCTGATATTCTGAGAGCAAGTACGTTGGAGCTGATGAAATCCGAAGCCGGACAAAAAGAGTACAGCCATTCTGATCAGATGAAATTAATGCGTCCATAAAGAAATAAAAAGGTACCCAGGAAGGAATCCAGTATCTTATATCGAACTCCCCCAGTGATTGTGAGATGCGACCCAGATAGAAAGAATCCCCTACTCGCTTAGAGAAGGATGTACCGTGAAGTCTGCCAAGTTATGTAAGTAAGTGATTAGTTTGCTTAAGTACTCTCAACATCACACCGACTATAGGCACTCGATAACCAGTTTATCAGAACTTTTGATTGAACACATATGTATAAGTAGTACTTTATTGTAATGAATAAGTTAGTGAATGTTATGGACTGAAGGACATTACCAAGGGCAAGTCAATATACATATAGATAAATTTTGGAAGGGAATAGATATAAAATTTTTGATGTGATTGATACTTGTTAATATTTGGTTAAATAAGTGAATGACTAAGTATGAATTTTGGAAGGGGATAGACGGATGTCAGTAACCCCCGAATGTGCAAGTAGTTAATTGTAGAAATTTGATAGTAATAATTACCTAGATTAGAGAAGGTTGTAGGCTATAATCTGTTAGAAAACAGAGTAATGATTTATACTGAAATTAAGAGTATCGGAGCTTTATCAATTTGGAGTAGGAATTGTTTTGTAATGAAAGGAGAATGTTAATAGATTCTTTTGAAAGTCAATTGCACTCAGGAGTAAGGAAGTAGAAACATTTTGTTAGTTTAAAAGAGGAGATAGTTGATTATGATTTATGTAAAGGAAATAGCCCTCCTTGAGTTTACTCAATAGGCAAAATACCTTGCTCATATACATTCTGTTATAAGAAGATGAAATTAAATCTATTTGGTCATGAGTTTAATAAATTTCTTTTGTTTGATGTATCTATGTAAAAATGTCCAATAAACTGATTTTTCTTATACTACATTTGTGTATCTCTTTGTTGTTCTGTGTAAGGCCTATCCAAAAAGGGATTAAACACATCAAGGAGATTTTCCCCTAGAACTTGGAAATTTTCTGTAAAGTATAGTCAGATGCGCAAGTGGGGAGTTATTATAAAGGGGAGTTGTTAAAAGGGGAAATAATAAATATAACCAAATATATAAAACAACGTTTTTTTTAAAATACCCCCCCCCCCCCACAGACTTATATGCATGTGAATATTTCTCATTGAGGTGTACACTTAAAAAATTAAATATTGCACTTTACTTTTATAAGTAAATACACTTATATTGCAATATACTTATAAAAGTACACTTATATTAAATTAAATTAATAAAAAAAAAATTGCAATCTAGTTTGTCGTGTGGGCTAATATTTTTACCTGCACCATTTAGAAATTTATGTGTTTGAACTTAACCAAATTTAGTGGCCTTGGGACCTGATTCTTGTTGAAACTTGGAATTTACTGCACATTTGCAAAATGGGCAGTAAATTCCAATTTTTCCTTCACAGATATAATGTACACTACTAATTAACCAATCCCAAAAGTTTCACACTATTGCATTAACAGTGAAACATTTTTCACATTAAATATTCGACCTGTGTTTGCTTTTTTGAACTCCCACAGCCCCTTTAGTTATTACTGTGTGAAAAAATTAGCTAAATATCCCACAAACATTCATACATATATTCTGAAGAATAATGACCCAAGTCTTTTAATGGCACATTTTGGTGTTAGTTGCCAATATACTATTAAACTTTCAGTTAACCAACTAACTGCAAGTTAGTTGGTTAACCTTTAATATGTTGTTTATTTTAATGTAGAATAATTTTGATAAAATGTGCAAGAAGTTGTGATGCCATAAATTAATTATAACAATGCAAGTATACCTTTCTAAAAAGGTTTTCCAGAAATGTTAGATGATCAGTGATGATTACAAGTTCACATAGTCACAATTAATCATGCCTTCCAAATGTAAAAGAAAACTGGTGTCTGAAATTTGCATGTTAAACTTGCAGTTAACCAACCAACGTTTAATATGTTGTTTATTTTAATGTAGAATAACTTTGATAAAATGTGCAAGAAGTATGTGGTGGCATAAATTAATTATAACAATGCAAGTATAACTTTTTAAATGTTTTCCAGAAATGTTAGGAGATGATCAGTGATTACGAGTTCACATATAGTCACAATTAATTGTGCCATTCAAATGTCAAAGAAAACTGGCATGTAGCATTTTGCATGTATTTCTGCTGAAAAATATATTTAATCATATTTTATTTTTGTTGCCAAATTTGTATTTTACTGGTTGTTAAATATTTACTAGTTTGACACTGCCACGACCCAACTACTTTGAAGTAAAGGAACATAACAGTTTACCGGTACTTATATGCTCTTTAATCATGTTTGGGTTGAGAAGACAGAAGAAGATTAAGAACCATGGAAGAAGAAGAAGGCTTTTGCAGTAATTTATGACATCATACTGTCTAATGCTCTTGAGATTATGCTATTGGTCTTGAGTGTTTTATAGTTTTACCCTGATTTCTCAGTAATTTAATTATGAGATCACATTATGAGCAAGATTTTTTTTATTGGGGGGGGGGCAATAGAAATTCAGGAAAATATATTTACAGACAAAATTTAATATTTCTTATTAACCAAAATGTTAAATATGTAATCATTAACAATATTATTGTTAACTGTATCATTAGTACACAGGAATATTCATATACATACATACATTCATTTCAACTGGATGACAGTAGGCTGCTTATCTATTGAAACTAATGGCAAGAAACTGAAATTATTTATAATTGCTCTTTGTTTATAACTCCTTTTGCTTCTTGCATTAATATTTCTGAAGGAGATAATTTCATTTTGGTATTAAAGATGATTAGTTATTATTAAAGATTATAATCATTAATTTATTATTTGTAAAAGCCCAGATGATTATTTAAAAAATTTCTTTGAATTATTATCTCTTCCATGGTGCTCTTCTAAGGATATCTGTTTCATCATACATTAATGCTTTATATGTGATGTCAGTAAACACATTTCTTTGATACCTTATGCTTTGAAATGCTTGTTGATGTTTCACTGTTCATTTAAGAATATACACTGAAAATGATTAGTTCTCAACTAAATTTGGGTTAACTTGTACATAAAGTATCTCAGATAGAAACCTAGTCTACTGGGTGAAAAAAAAAATCCTATTTGATTACAAAACCTTAACTTTGTTGATTAAAGAAATTAGTGCCATACAATCACTTGTTTTTTTAAAATCAGAGTAAATAATCTCTCTAACATGAAACAGCTGTCAACTCTCTGGATTTATAATCTAGAATCTGTCTTTTTGACTTGATTTTGTATTGTATGATGGCAAGACAGAAAAATCATGTTTTGCCATCATACCAGAGTTGATGCTATAAGAGTTTGCAGTCATTTTACATTTTGTTCTTTTGCTTTTCATGAAAAAGAGTAAAACTGCATTAAAAATTGATTTCCCCACCTTAATTTTATTAACTAATACAGCCATGATAAACACTTGAGAATAGCTAGTCATAAAATAAAGCAAGCATTATTCTGAACATACATACAAATGAGCATCCAGATTTTTTTAGTTTCATTTTCAATGGAATGCATAGGATACTGCTTAGTGATGATAACCTCTATCAATATAGAAAGCAGTAAAGATTAATAAAATAATTTAGTTTATTAAACACTAACAACTAACATAATTAAAGATTATTTAAAAAAAAAAATTTTTTTACACATTTTCAACTCCTAACTTGCATGTAATGTACTGGAACTACTTGTCCCAAAATGTTATAAAAGACCAATGAGAGACAAGTGCAGAAACATCTTGTACTGAATGTCAAAACTGGTTGTTGTGGTAAAACTTCACAGCAAGGTGTTCTATACATACAGTAAAAAAAAGGGGAGGAGGTTGTGCAAGTGTGATGCATTATACCATCAAGGTGACTTGTATGCTGATATTATCCAATGAAGTGCTACAACTTCAGGTATTTAATGCACTAGTGGCAGAAGCTGAATGACTTCATGAATAAATTTGGCAAATTATTTACTTAGTCCACTGACCAGTGATTAATTGACCACTGACTGAAATCACTGACCAGTGATTTCAGTTCCATGATTAATTGCCATATTTATTTAAAACAGTGATTAAGAATTTTTATTTTATTAATTAATGAAATAAAAATAGAAACTTTTCTCTACAACTGTTTTTTCACTTTATTGGTTTAAATAGTTAAACCAGTTAAGTGAAAAAAAAGAAAAGTTTTGCAATTGCACTTTGCCATGTTTATTTAAAGTGAAATTATCTGGTTTAATATCTCTTCAGTCACTTTTTTTGCCATCATATGCTCATGAAGGAAACACTAAACACACAACTTTTTGTCCATTTTTGTAGTTGTTAAACAGCCAGATACAGTGCAAGGGAAAGGTATTATTGCTGAAATATCCAGATTTACACAAATAATAATATATGTACAAACAAATTATATTCGTTCAGATTGGTTACTCAAACAATACTTGGAACTTTTCAAAAGTTCCAAGTATTGTTTGAGTAACCAATGTTCTTGTGGCATAGCAACCTCTCATTTTAGTTGTTTATTTTACCCTTGGATCTTAATTAATTAAGAATCAGTTAGAATTAGTGATAAGATTATTGTATTAACTAAACAGTTTAAATCATGCTGACTGCATGAAAACAGGAACAAAACGAAACAAAACACCATATGAGTTAATAATTATTTTATTTTAAACTTTAATAAAGAATTATTAATTTTTATTATTTTAGTATATTCTTAGGGATATAAATATTTTTATATCCCCAAGGATCTAATATGGAACTAACAAGGAAAATATCTTTATTTTCCATGTTAGTTTGTTTTTGTGTCCTTGGCAATATGATACAAGGAAGCAAGACTCATACAGGATGAACAAAAAAAAAAAAAAACCTGTTTCATTTGCCCATTCCTTCCAATAATTTTTTAAAACCTTTTTAAATAAATATTTTTAATCTATCTACCTCCATGACACTTAGTAGAAATTTATTCCAACAATTGATTACCCTTTGGCTGAATACAAAATTTTGTATATCTATTCTGCAGCCATCCTTTTCAATTTAAGTTATGTCCATTTATATGCTTTATCTAAAGATTCTCAGGAAGAATAAAGATGTCATCAACATGCAGGTTACTTAGCCATTTTACACTTAATCTTATACACTTAATTAGGTTACCACACATGCCTCTTTACCACAGACTGCATTTACAGAACCTCAGGCTTTCTTGATAAGAATATCCTTTTGTGCCCCAATCTTGTCTTTTGTACATCTCTGCACCCTTTCCAACATTTCTATGAAGTTTTAAAACCTATATGCTGCATGCCCTGACTGTTGCCTTATACAATGGGATAATTGCTTCCTTGTCCTTGTTGGAAAAGTTCCTGTATATTACTAACAGAATGTCATGAGCCATTCTGGCAGCTTGTTTTGCTGCAGAGGGAATACTTTGACTTTAACTACTTCAAGAGAATCTATATTAAGAGGATTTTTATTACTGCCCACTACTTTGACTTTAACTACTTCAAGAGAATCTATATTAAGCGGATTTTTATTACTGCCCACTACTTTGACTTTGTTACCACCCAAATGGTATATTGTTATGGGATTATTGTTACCCAAATGCAGTACCTTTCATATAGCACTGTTAAACTTCAATTGTCATTTCTCAGTCCATCTACTTAATTTATCTGAATCCTCTTGAAGTAGCATGCCCTGATTAATGTCATTAACTATTGTGTCCACCTTTGTTTAATCAGCAAACTGATGTTTGACTTGGACATCAAACTTGAAATACCTCCATCATTGTCATTAATAAACATTAAAAACAGTAAAGGGAGGTCCAACACTGCAGAAAACTCTACACATTAGTCCGTGAAGAGCAGTGTTTGATAACCATGTTTGTCTTTTAACACTTAACCATTCTTTTATCTGTAGCATTAACTTACCCTTTAATGTCACATTGCTCCAAATTCAATCAAGAATTGTTATGTGGTACAGAATGAAAGGCTTTACTGAAATTTAAGTAGATTTATGTTGGAACTATTCTTTGTGTCTAGTTCTTTTGTGACAACCTTATACTAGCTAAGACATAGTAACGTACCGATGCTGTGATTGCCTTCTAACTCCATTCCTATCAAGATGTACTTGCATTGCTTCTTTAACTAATGATTCTGTTTTTTTTTTTTTTTTTTTTTTTTTGTTTCCCTCCTCCTCCAGGTTAAACTTACAGGTGGTTACCCAGTTCACAACTCAAACCACGCTTGTGAACAGGAGATATATTTGCACATCTCCAATCTCCAGAATTTCTCTACAATTATACTTTATGTTATTGTAAAATTTTAAATGTGGTATCAATGTTATATAGACTTCTGCTCTCTCCCATCTCTAAAAACTGCTTCCTGTATGAATGCAGAGACAAAATATCTATTCAGTTTTTCAATAATATATACAGGAACATCTTTAGTTATACCATTTCTATCCATTTGATCAATATGATTATCCTTTTCAGTAGGTAAGTGTTTGATAGATTTCTGATAACCTCATCTCTGAAAACTTTGTGTGAACTTTGGTAGTCATACCATTTGTATCCTGGGGACCAATGTGATTCACCTCTTTCCTTCTAGTGTTAACATTGAACAAAGAATTCCTTTTTTGTTTTTCTTTATACTTTTAGCCAAGGACTTTTCGTAACCTTCCTTAGTGCCTAAACCCTGAGTGACTTTGGTATAATGCAGTTTGTACTTATTGTAATTCTCTACATCCACAATGACAATTTATAATCATCTCGTGCATTTTTTTCCCTCTGCTGCTAAGCTTATCAGACCTCCATTTTGGCTTAATTTTAAAAATCTTAATCTATATAGAACACATAAGTGCCTCTAAGGTTACCTGTCTAAACACTTCGAATTCGACATTTACATTTTTTTGCATTAGTTGGTCCCACTGAAAAGAGGGGAAAAAAAAGTCTGAGCCCATTATAATTGCCTTTGCAAAAAAAATCATTTCCTTTTTGCCTTTTGCTGTGATCACTACCACCTAAAAGTTCTTTACCCTTAACATTATTAATACATGATCAGTCACTTCTGATAACTAGATCAAGAACATTACTTTTTATTGTTGCCTCTCTCTAATATGTTTTTTTGTAGAGAGCAGTCAGCCAACAAATCAAGAAATGCTTTGCTAATGTGTTACTAGCCATTACACGAGTTCCAGACAACAGTCCCAGGGGCTCACAGCTGGTGAGTATGGGCTTGGCACACCCACAGTCCTCAGCTGGATATCATCATTTTCTCTTTCTTGGTGATTCCTTTCTACTTTTCTCTCTCTCTGGGTAACTCAGAATCTTTTTTTTTTGGCCGGTGCAGCATAAGCCTCCGGCTTCCTTGCACCTAATGGCTAATAAGAATAATAATATCTGGAAAGTTAACCCCCCCCCCCCACAATAAGACATTATGATTTGATAGACCATTGTATTTGTCTATATACTTTTTCATTATACAGTAGACTTTCAGAATTTTGGGGATTGAAGATGCCATTATTTTGATTTTTCTGTCATCTAGAAATTTTATTTTTAATATATTAATGTGGAAATAATGGGGCTAAATAAGAAATAGAGATTTTAAGCATGCAATTTTATTAACTGCACATAAAACACATAAACATCCTGGTTATGTAAACATAAAAAAACATAATGTACTTAGTATATAAACATAAAAAAAAAGAAAAAATGTATACTCTTGCTGATCCCCTTCGAATATGTCTGCTTTTGATGTAGAGGGTTTTCTGACAATGTTTTTTGTGGCAAACATTTCCAGTAGAGACCAGTTTCGTCTGTATTGTATATTTGGTTAGCTGTAAGATTATTGTCATTAACAAGCTTCTCAAATGTCATACTGTATTATTTAGCTGCCTATGTGTCAGCAAACTGTTTTTCTCGCACAGTGTCTAATTTTCTGATTCCATGTCTTATCTTAAATTTAGTTAACCATCTATCAGTAAAAGCAATTGTATCATGGCCCGTTTTTTTCTTTAAAATCTTTTGCTTTGGCAATAATCATTGACCCTGATATAGCCATACCTTCCGATCGTTTTAATAAAAACTACTCATGTAGCACTTTATTTAAGTTTTCTAATTTTGGCTTGTGTAAACTTTTTCTATCAGCTATCTTATTGTTAGGGTTCTGAGCATGCAATAAATTCTAAAAGTTTGTTCTTTGAATGTTTATATCACACAATGTTAACGATCCAATGTTATATTCTGCCATTAATATACCCCTACTTATGCCCCATTCTAAATTCTTTATTATATAGTTTGTCACTAAGCTTTAATGTTGTTCTTCTTTTGTATAAGGTTTATTAACTTTAGGAACCAAGTGAGGGGTTTTTAATTTAAAATAAATAAAAAACAACTGCATAATCCTTGATATCAGTACAGAATTCACTTTCAAAATGGAGAACGTAAACAAATACAGTAATCATGCGACTTTTCTGTTTTCGGCACTGCAAGACATCTGTACTGCATCTAAATATCTGATCTCAATGTGCTGTTCTCTTTAATGTTCTGTTATTTGGGGTGCCATTATTTCGACAGTTTACTGTACATATCACAGTCATTTGGCTTGTACCAGGCTCCACTCTCATTTTTGTTTACTGAGTGTTTATGTCACAAGAGACTGGTTCAGTATTGCACCATCAACCCTTGTCTACTAGGGTCTATATGACCCTAGTAGACAAGGGTTGATTTAGAGTCTATATGCCTCATAATCAAAAGCATCACCCCCCCCCACCTTTCTGCCTTGTCTATCCTTTCTATATAGATTAAAATAACCATATTCAAAATGAGCATCATAAATATCACGCTAATACCATTTTGTACTGTTTTAGTCTATATGTCTCTTAACCAAAATCATCATACCCCCCCCACCTCCATGTCTTTCTTTTCTGTACACATTAGTCATCACCAAATTTAAATTCTGCATCGTCAATATCAGTGTGATGCCATGTTTTTGTTATACCTATAATGTTAGCATCTGAGGACTTACTTCTAGCCACCATTTATCTTACTTGCATTAAATATTCATATTTCCTTCTATTTCATAGGTGGTATTTGTTTTTATGTTAATTTTGATATGATGCTGACATAGACATAGAATATTCCTTTTTGACATTTATCTATCTCTTCCTCCATTCTTCAGATTAATTAGCTATCTCCGCTGATCTTATAACTTCACAGTCACTTCAAACTTTTTAACATTGTTTCCCTAAATCTTAACTTTCTCCAGTCTAATCACTAATAGTTTATAATTCCACTGGCACCTCTTTTCCAGCTATAATTCCACTGATCCATATGATATAGATGCCAAGACATTTGCTGTCATTAATGATCTGATAGGTTGCTTAACTTTACATAACTACCAGAATACTAGGTAATCCTAATCATTCACAAGAATGCTGGATCTTTTCTTCACAAATAATCCTTTATGTAAATGTCATCTCTACCTTAGTTTGTCTGGATTAGTGGTGCGATCTCTTTTCCCACTTCTTTTTCATAGACTCACATTGTTTGATGCTGTGATAATGAGAAATGGGATCACATCTGTAATTTCTATTTTTTTACTGTTGTTGGACTACTACATTAAATCTCTTGTTCTGAATTCTTGCCCGTGTCAATTCCTCATTTCACTTTAAACACTTGTTTTTTAACCAAACTGTTTTTTTAATGAGAGCTGTGTATTTCTGGAACTCTCTTCTTATGAGCTTTTCTTATGTGCACCACAAAGAACCACAACTTTTCTTATGAGCACTGTTATTTTTCACTGTTGCTGATAAGCAGAATTGATAATCTTGCAGTAGGTTTCTTTTGTTTGCTTAACATTTCCTCTGAATACTTGTTAAAATGATAGCCATATTACCGTGAAATTGTAACATTAGTATTGCTTTAATGTTAATCCTGTTTTACAACTACATGTGTATATTTACAACGTAGAATAAAAATGGTATCATTTTGTTTTAGACCTGTCATCCCTTTTGGATGGTGTAACTGAATTAACTGGGAAGTATGAATCGATCTTTTAATACCAGATAATCTGGAAATGTACAACTTGGATGGATTGGGATGTTGACCTGAAAATATGGCCCATACATCACTTGTGTGGCCTTTTTGCTCAGTAAAATACTTTCAGGTTTTTGCTCAGAAAAAAGTTCAGGCCCAGGGTGTGGAGAGGGGGAGGTTACGACTTGTTTTTGCATTTTAAATATATAATTGTTGTGTAAATTAAATAACATATTATTAATTTGGGAGCCATTTATGTTTATAAATAAACTGTTCATCTTTAAGTTTTCTTTTGACCCAATTTCCAGTACATTAAGAATGGAGAAATTAATTACAGGGTGAGCATTTGTTATTCATCACATTAAAACTTCCATAAAAAAGAAAAACTCAGAAATTTTTATACAGTCATTTTTAACAGGTTTCTATGTGTTGCTCCATTTGTGACCTGAAGGATGCCAAAACAATATTCACTCTCAGGCTGTTGTCCAGTATCTGTGGTGTAACAGGAGCAATTGTTGATTGTGTGCCCAGAATTATTTCACATGTATCTCCCAGGGGAAAAAAAAATCCAGATCTGGTGAGCAAGAAGGCCAAGAAATGGGTCCTCCTCGTCTAATCTATTGGACTGAAAATGAGAAATGTCGTAGAAATCCAAGGATTCCCTAGCTTTATACCATCTTTCTGAAAAATAACATCTTCAGTAGAGTAAATGGCTGAAGCCTATCCAGGTAATTAGTACTGTTGGTTTTTACCTGTGGAAGAAAAAAAGACCCATTCATTTGGGGCTATCCTTTCACAAACTCTTGAGCAGCATGTGGGCTTTCAGTGGCCAAATTCTGCAGTTATCTCTCTCTTTCCAAACCACTTGCATGAAAAGTTGATTGGTCTGTAAGATGACACTGTCCGAGTAGTCATTACACACTCAGATTTTCATATACATAATACTTCAAATGAGCATTGAGAATTTTTTGTATAGTTGACAGACAAGAAATTCTCTGATGATGTGACACTTCCATGGTTATGCTGAGAGCTTCTTGAACCCTATCAACTGTTTCAGCCTCAAAAGAAAGTCTACCTGCCCCTTCTGCTGGCACTGAGCAATACTTGTTTCAGTCATCACTGGATGCACTGTCTTTCAGGTACTTTCTCTTCATATTCCAACTGGTAATGTCTTTGCACTTCAGTGACAGATTTAAACTCTCAGTGCCACAGCACACCACTTTCACCACTGTTGTGGCAATGTCATTTTAGGATTGAGATTTTTTAACCCTGCCATCTAGCAGTTGTATTACTTACTGAAGTTCCATGAAACCTTTTGAATTGTTCTTTCAAAATAAAATGAACCATTTCCTTCATCTGGTGTATTTTTCTTTTTACAGTATTTCATAAATGTAGTGAATAATATGTGCTCACCCTGTGGAATTTAACCAGTGGAGCATACAGTCCAATTTTTCGATGTGGTAAAGAATGGGCCTCTGTCAGTCTCTTTCTTTCTTTTTTTCAAAATGGTAGATCAAATAAAAAATGCTGCTCTCAAGATACCCAAGAGCTCTCCCCATATGTTGTAAATTTAGGCCATACCGTAACTATAAGAGTTCTAAATACATATTGCTTGTAATTTCAGTGGTGATCCATCATCTTGTTACAAAATGATGGATCAAAATAAAAATATTTCCATCAGGATTCCTTGTGACCTTATATATTGTAATTTTAGTTTGGATCAGATTGTAGATATAGAGCTAATTTGTTTAATTTGTGGATTTCTATCTACAGTTTTGTAATAAGATTGCTTTCAGGTACAATGTATGTGAGGAAAAGTAAATTCTTCTGAGTTTTAAGTTACCATTGCTTATAATTTGAGTGCTGGCTATCCTATTTTGTGACAGCAGATCAGATACAAATACCTCGGCCAGAACACCATGGTATCCCTTTGTTTGCATTGTAAATATGGTCTGGTATAAACAAAGCAATGTAAACAAAAGTTGTCATTGGGAACATGGTCAAGTATGTATATATGCACACATTAGTGCCACATATTTAGTCTACAAAGGAAAGTAAACTATCTCTAAATTGATATGAAGAGTCTTGGCATTGCAAACATATGCAATGATTTTTTTCTCTTCATCGAACCATTCCAGTTGCTTATGGCGGGGAAAAAGTCATCATATGATTAAATTGAAAGTAATTGTACAAAATAGGGGAGATAGTCCTCAAAGCAAAATATGTTTATGTCCTTTTTGTCAGTTAACATGTTATAGTTGATACTGAAATTCTGCTGCACAGCTTGAAAAGTTTCTGACATTCTGCTGTATTGCATCTGAAATTATCATTTCAAAAATGGTTTTTAAAACCTTCTCTTTGAGATGTTTGCAGAGAAAATAATCACATGGGTTTAAATTGGGGTGAAGGCAGTGGCCATGTTAAAGCTCCACCACAAGCATCAGGAAATCTGTTTTAGATAATTTGGTTTTAAAATATTTTATTCAGAAAATACAATACTATATCTGTTTTAATAAGCCTTATGCTATCTTGTGGGAACCAAATATCAGTATATCACTTCTGTAACCTGTCAAAAAGGAATAAAGCATCTTGCAAAACATTGAGTTATACTTCAGAAGTGACTGTCTTTAGTGAATACAGGTGAAAAGTTGCTTATACTGAAAAGAGCATACTGTAACTTCTTGCAAGGGATATCAATTAATTTTCTCTGTCAGCAATCTCTAAAATGTCCCTAATTAGCAGTAACTATAAATGTGAACAACTTACCCAAATGAAATGAAATAAAATAAAAAATTAAGTCTCACTATTACTGAGGAAGGAGGCAGACACCTCCGAAAGCTCTAATAGTGTTTTTTATAGTCTTTTTATCGCTTTTATATTTATATTTTAATGCATTTTAACTTATTTACTTATTTTATTTTTGTTATAGTTTAGTTTTTTGTAAATAATTAAAAGTTTTTTGTAAATATTATTTTACAGTCTTTTCTATCATTTTATTTTATTTTATTTCATTATTCAATCAGTTATAAACGGTTGGTGTGTGTGTGTGTTTAAAATTGGTGGTATGAATAATCCCAACCTCAGAGGCCTTATTGCAGATAAATGAAATGTATAATGTCAAAAATGCTAATGTGCAAATGGTCTAATGAGAATATCTACAAACATCGAATACTCTTTTAAAAAAAAGTCCACGATCAATAATCACATTTGACATTGTTTTCTATTAATTTATGCAATGTTTTGTTATATTTCGATTCCGTTCATAACCATTTTTTCAGTTGTAATATTTCTGATAAGCAGCTTCATAATTACCGATGTTAACTGTCTACCGAGTTTATTGGTAGTAAATGTCTCCAAGAAAAAATTTAACATGTCTGTTAGAATTAAGTGTGTGTGACTTTTAGTATTCCTCCAGTATAGTTTTAACTTTTAATCTGCATCATTAATTGCATTCAAATTACAGAAATCCGTCCTGTAAAAAATTTAGATATCTTACTATTGGGTGGAGAAAGTCTACTAAAATGCCTGCTACACTTACTCTTAATTAATTTCTAGAATAGCACTAGAGGTACAACAAGCATGCTCTTTTTGGATTCCAGTTTTGTGCCCTTTTTTTTTTTAATTCTGTGTTTTTGAAGTGAGAGAATTGTATATTAATACCATGTCTACCTCGCTTCCAAGACACATCCTGTAACTAATTATTACTGTGAAACTAATTATTACAGTGTAATAATTAGTTTCACAGTAATACTTTTAATCTTCCCTGATGGGAAACATAAATAATGAAGATTTCCAGTTTCAATTTGGAACTATTTCGTATAAGTTTATGATAAAAGTTACCAATAGATAATTAAATTACCTATAAAATTAAATATGAAGTTCAGTACAGTAAACCCCCGCTATTCGCGGTATCTGTATTCGCGTATTCGTGATCGCCGATTTAATATAAAATGAAACCTAAAAAAATGTGAATTTTAAAGCGCCGTGAATATTTTCCGCCATAAAAAAACATGAGCATGGCTAAAATTATCTTTCCCGGTCAAAACAGTGCTCATTGGGTGACAAAATCGCGAGCGTGGATGTTTCTCGCTAATCCTTGTTCAGTGTGTTATGCGCTTGTCATGGAAGGTTTCGTCGTTTGCTTTTTATTTATATGCTTATAAATTGAATAAATTTATAAATTGATATGCTTACAAAAATGATAAATCTACCGTTTTGCAGTGTAAAACAGACTTTTTCGAGTGTGTTAACTGAAGAAAGTGACTTTAATGAGTCAACAGTACGATCAATCAAGAAATCGGAAGAAAAAATCCGCCGTAGTGTCCGTGAAAACGCGCTAATTGCTTCAAAAATTTGCTCTGTAACTCGTGATGTTAAATTAGAAAAAATGGAAAAGGCTTTAAACCTGTGGATAGAAGACCGAACTCAAAATAAAATTCCGTTAAGTTCACTCATCTTTCGTGAAAAGGCAAAACTCGTTTATCAACACTTTAGCGAAACTGGTGATAGCACTGGCGGGATAAGTGTTTTTGCTAGCAAAGGCATATTACATTTAATATTAAATTGTTCTTATTTTCATTTCGATGCCATATGCTTGCATTTCACTCTATACTGTCTATGTACATAGTCATATTATGAAGGTACATATAATACATACATAGACAAAATTTTAGACTAGTTTTTCTTATATATTTCATACTTTGGAACAGAACCCCTTTATTACTGTGGGAGCCATAACTCAGTATTCGCGTTTTCGGTATTCGAAACATTTCTCAGGAACGTAACCCCTGCGAATAGCGGGGGTTTACTGTACATATTAAAGAAATATATTATAATAATGGATTTCAGAAACATTTCTTCCAGTAGTTTGCAGTTGTTTTTTGTGTGTGTGTTAGGGATGTAAAGTGGTTGTAAATTTTATGTTTGACACTGGATTTTGGCAGTTTATACTTGGAGTATCAATATATAATATTTCTTTTCAAGTTTCTTACAAAATATATTAAAAAAAAAAAAAAAAACAATGAGCAACATTCTCTTTTTTGATTTTGTTGCTAAGGGTGAACATAGCTTGTTTCCTGTTTCTGTATCCATTGCAGTATTGAAGTTCTTTGCCAGAATCACGTTTGTTACCTTTGAATTAGACATTTCTCCAGTGAACTGTAAATCTATCTTTGTGCACAACTCTGAAAAGTAACTGTTGCAAATGTGAAACAAATAACAGTGCGAACTACTTATGTTTAAAACTTGGAAGATCTGATGTTGCAGAGAAGCTTGAAACCTAGTCTTTCATATTGTGCAGTAAACCAGAAAAACTGTGTATACGATATTACGTTTTCAAAAATAAAATAAAGTTACATGAAACTATTTTACAACTGACTGTATATACTCCTCTAGCATGATTTCTCTTTTTCCAACCCATTAATAAAATGGTTCTCTGTTACATATGCTGACCCTTATATGTGATCTGAAATTTTCATGTTTACTTGACAACTAATGAATATTTCTCGAATTTTCAATAGAGAAATTAAAGGAAACACTTTTTTTGAAGGTAAGTTGTATTATTGCTTGGACAGGACTGTTGCAGAGTACAAAGAACACTAATTTTAAATGTTTATTTATATAAACATTTAAAATTAGTAAAAATAATACAAATGTTTCTTTTATGCAATGCCTTTTTTTTTTTTTTTTTTATAAATACAGTCGAATTTGGTTATAACAAGCATGGAAATAACTAGATCATGGCTGTAGTGAGCAAAAAGCCATAATGATTTTAATTTATGCGCATTCCCATACAATTGCTCACTGTTATAACAAGCGTACTACATGGATATACTGTACAAATTTTAGTAACTATGCAAACATTCTTAATTGCTTGGTTAGTTGAAAAAACCTAATGCTTGGAATAGACAAAAATAAAAAGGACGACTTAGCTTTTTACTACCTGCATTGGAATTAGCAGCCAGTTTATGACCTTGTCCTTTTGGCGATGGGGGCTATACAATAGTGCATTAGCGTTCTGCTTATCGCATTACCCTGTTTACAGATTGTCTTGTATTCACTGAATCATAACTTTATTTTGGGACTTCTAAGAATTTTGGAAATGTATGCAGATCACTTTACTGTCATTTTAAAGTAAAATCAGATAGAAATTAACTCTTCCTTCAGAAATATGTCTACTAACAAAAGAAAGTGTCTCTTGATTTGCGAAAAAGGCAAAATTATTTGTGAATTAGAATGTGGTGCAAAAAATTTGGAAGTGTGGAAAAAGTTTTCTTTGTCCTCTGCAACAGTATCGACATTGTGGAAGAATAAACCTGTTTACATATTGATGCTGGAAAAGAACATAACCAAAAAATAAAAATTTAGAAAGTGCGATGTTACAAATGTTGATGAAGTATTGCTTCACTACACAAAGAAGTGCTGGATTTTCAATAGACTGTCCGATCTTGAAGGCTCAAGCAGAAAAATTTGCTAAACAATTTGGATGCGACAATTTTGTATGTAACAACAGTTGGCTGGATCAATTTAAAAACCGAATACAAGCATGTTAATACAAATAATATGTAGGTATATACTAATATTAAATTTTTCTCTCTAATATCCTTTCGTTCTTTGAATCTATCTTTTTATCAAGTTATTGAGAATTAAAAAAAAAAATAGGAGGTAGATTTAACTCATCACTGATATAGTGAGTAACGGTTATAACGAGGAAATTTTTTTGGTCCCTTGTTGCTCGTTATAACCAAGTTCGACTATATATACTGCCTGTTATATCACACTAATAATTTTTAAATTTTTGTAATACTTCTAATGAATTTAAATGAATTTTTTAAAAATGTAACTGTGGTATTCAGTTCTGTATATTATGTCAAAATCAAGATAACTCTACAGAGTCCACAATTTTAAATTATTTCATGCCTTTATTCCAACATAATTGAATGTCAGAGAAATTTCACCATTGCACCTGCTGTGGTGAAATTCATGTGCCAAGTAGACAGTTAAAAAAATTCTTGTAAAAAAATAAAATGAAAATTCAGTAAAGAATTATACAGGCAGTGTATGTTATCTAAGTATTCGTTATCCAATTTCCCGAAGTTTAGGAAGCAGGATTAATTTCTGTTAAATGAATTTTTTCCCACTCTTGCATTTGCAAATGCAAGTGGCAAGTGTTGGTAGCATTGAGCACATCTGCTGTTTTCTAGTGTTTTTTTTTTTATTTTTATATATAACCATGAGTTGAAAGCGAAATGCTAGCTTATAGTAAATCACTTTTCATTCCTAAAAGAAAATGTATAATATATAGGTTTGGTGTGAAATTATTAAAAAAAATGAGCAAACAAGCAATCAACATAATCATGTTTCTTCAATCATTATATTTCCTCAATATGCCAGAAACAATCATTCGTACTTAACCGTACAGCCGTACAGTTAAGTACTTAAGAGTGCAGCAGGTTTTACCAAACAGAGCTAGACAGTTGTAAATCATTATGATATTAAATTGATGCATGGAAGGAGTAACTTAATGAAGATGAAGAAGTTTTACGAAATGAGCATTTTCTGATTTACTGCACAATATGAAAGACTAGGTTTCAAGCTTCTCTGCAACATTAGATCTTCCAAGTTTTAAACATAAGTAGTTCGCACTGTTATTTGTTTCACATTTGCAACAGTTAATTTTCAGAGTTATGCTCAAAGATATATTTACAGTTCATTGGAGAAATGGCTAATCCAAAGGTAACGAATGCAATTTTGGCAAAGAACTTCTGTATTACAAAGTATACAGAAACAGGAAAAGATAAAGAAGAATGAAGAAGTTAAATATAAAAAAAGCACCTGGAGCAGATGGAATCTATCCAGTTATGATGGAGGCAGCAAGGGAAGTAAGCAAATCCTTAGCCATAATTACGAGAGCATCCTTAGAGTCAGTGGAGGTCCCCATGGACTGGAGATGTGCAAATGTATCCCGAATTCGCAAAGGGGGTTCAAAGGGTGACACAAATAATTATAGACCTGTTAGTTTAACTTTTGTTCCGCAGAAAATAATGGAGTCACTGGTTAAAGAGGTGATACAGGATCACCTAGTCAAGACAGCAGTAATAGCTCAGATACAGCATGGGTTTGTTAAGGGGAAGTCTTGTCTGACCAGTTTGATTGGATACTACGATGTGGTCACAAAGGAACTGGATGCAAAAAATAATTTTGATATCATATACTTGGATTTCAGGAAAGCTTTTGATACTGTTGCGCATGGAAGACTGATGTACAAATTGGAGCAGTATGGCATTAATGGCAAGTTACTGCAATGGATAAAGGGATGGTTGAGTGGGAGATGGCAGAGAGTGGTAATAAATGGACACTGCTCTACTTGACTAATGTTATTAGCGGTGTCCCCCCAGGGTTTTGTGCTAGGCCCATTGTTGTTTTGTGTACTTATCAATGATATCGATGAAGGTACATCGGGCTTAATGTCCAAGTTTGCAGATGATATAAGGGTTGGCAGGGTTGTTAATGACAGTAAAGACAGTATGCTACTGCAACAGGATCTAGAAAAGTTAGATGGGCTGAGAAGTGGCAACTGAAGTTTAACATTGACAAATGCAAAATACTCCATATGGGTAGCAGTAACCCAAGAGAAATGTACCAACTGTGTGGTACTACACATACTCGGGAGGTGGAGAATGAAAAAGACCTGGAGTTAATTGTGCAGTCAGATTTAAGTTCTCTGAGCAGTGCAGATGGGCTGCCAGAGCAGGTCATGGAATTTTGTCAATGATATATAGGAATTTTGCTAGCAGAGACAAGGAAGTGATTATCCCTTTGTATAAGGCAATGGTCAGGTCACACCTTGAGTACTGTATACAGGTCTGGAAGTTTCATTTTAGGAAGGATGTAGAGTTACTAGAATGAGTACAGAGAAGAGCAACAAGATTGGTGAGAGGAACAAAGGGGTGCGCTTACGAAGAAAGGCTTAAGTTCTGCAAGTTTCAGCATCTGGAGACTAGGCACCTGCGAGGTGATATGATCAAGGTCTATAAGGCTTTGAATGGTTTGAGCAGGCTCAATGCTGATGACTAGTTCCACTTGCTCAGATTAAGAACCTGAGGGGGCATATATTCAAATTGAGGAAAGACAGTTGTAGAATAGATGTGTGGAAGTTTGCCTTTAGCCAGTGGGTAGTTGATTGACAAATCAAAAACTTCCACAACAGATGGAAGTCTGTTGTGTAAGTTTGATAGCTTAAATAAATTTAAGGCTGAACTAGACAAACATTTGGAGTGATTGGATGGGTGAAATGGGAACGGATTTTTTTTTCTTTTCTTTTAGCTGATGCTGTATAAGCTTGCTTTCTTGCATCATATGCCTCAACTAATGCTAATGCTAAAATCATGGAAAGATGATTAGCAGTGTGGATAGATGTTTATCATTAGTATATACTCTTAAGCTTGACCCTCTACTCTATCATCCAAGATATTAATTTTGAGATTATATTAAGATGTACAGAAGGAGTTGGGGTAGGAAAAGACAGAATTTTGAGGATTTTGCAGCCTCTATTGACTGGTGTCATTACAAAAGCAGTTTCGTTTCAAAAACTAAGATTCCAGGAGAAACTGCTAGCACAGATGTAAAAGTGACTAAATAATATCCTTCCATATTTAAAAATTATATTGACAACCCAAAACAAATTTTCAATATTGATGAAACTTGGCTATATTGAAGAGTGTGCATATCAAAGAAGGTAAAGGCTGTGCCTGGTTTTAAGTCATCAGAAGATCTTCATTCTTCTGATGATTCTTCTGCAAATTGTGACAATTGAAGCCCTTTACTAGTCTATAGGAATGAAAGTCCTGGAGCTATGAAGGAAAAACGTAAGCTCACGTGTAAATCATGGGTAATGATACAAATCTTTCATGATTGGTTTATTGAGTTCTTTGTACCTGAAGTAAAGAAATATTGTGAGGATGAAAATCTAGATTTCAAGATTCTTCTGATTTTAGTCACTCCTGCTCTTTCAAAGTTTTCAATTCTCTGATAGCTTGTGTCCTAATATTGAGATAGCATTTTTTACCAGCGCCATGTACAACCATATGCCTAGGAGTTATAAGTGTTTTGAAGGTATATTGTTTATGCCTTACTTTTAAGAAATTAATTGCCAAAACTGACACAACCATTGAAAATAATCTGGAAAATATTTGGAACAAAATTAATATTTTTGATTATGTTAAAATTATTGGACAAGTGGAAGTATGCATTTGGTTGATGAATAGCTTCTGGGGAAAACTTTTAGCCTGACGTTGTTCGAGCCTTTGAAGAATTCAATGGTAACTGAATGCCAAATCCTGCAAAAGATGCAGGATTTCATAAAGTTAATGAAAATTATGTCAGAGAATTGCTCAAATGACATGCAAAAATATAATGTCAAATCATTGCATGTGATTTGAGCAATTGTGGATCTTCAAATCTTCCGGAGTTAGGCCATTTAACTATTCAAAGAAGAGAGAACTGACTTTGCTACATTCAATTTTCAAAACATTTCCAAGCTCATATACCCAAAGAATTAAAAACTCAACAAAGAGAAAGCATTGGGACTAAAGAGGCTAAATTCCTGGATTTCAAAACTTAACAACTACTTTGAAGTATTATAGATCAGTTTGATAAAAGACAGTGTAACGTAGTTTATTAACTCACTGAAACCTTATTTCTTGAATAAAATTGGTAGAATATGCAGTGACCAATTTTTATTCAACAAAGCCATTAAAAATCTGCTTTTGAGACCACATCATAATAACTTCCGTAATGGTTTCATCAATTCACAATGGTTTCATCAACTCATCATATCCTAAAAGTAAGTCTTCAATTTCAAAATATTTTAATATTCCTAGATATAGCTTTTACACATTTGCAAAAATGTATGGTTATAATACGGTTATGGTATTAAAATACAATGTTTTTTTTTTATCAGTTTCATCACATGAATTCAACTATTGTTGAAGGATTTCTATGCCATCGATTGCTACTATCTTTGTATATTTTGTTTATATTCTATTTTGCTTAATACAAATTATGCTTTTATTTATATATATACAACACAATTATTGTCTACTGCATGAATTGTTATAATTATTTTAATTTTCTCCACCTTCTTATTTAACTTTAGTGGGTGCTGCAATTCACTTGAATATTACACCAAACAGTTTTGTGCTGCTATTTTTACCTAATTGTTTAGTTACTTTTATAGTTAATTCTTTTTTACCTATAACTTTGCATTCTTAATATATATTTCAATTTCTGTTACAGTATTCTTTCTCTTTATGCTTCACTGTTTTTTTTTTTTTTTTTTTTCAGTAAAAGAATTTATGTACTTTCTATATTTCACCCATTTTTTTATAACTTCAATGTATAGTTGGCTGCTTAAAAATTTCAAATGGCTGCATATTATAGATAGCGTCTAGTTAATGTGCGTAACACATTTGGATCTTTATATTCTTCTCTGTCTATATAGTTTCTGAATATATCATTTGAATTATATATGATTTTACTTTTATCATTTTCACTAAAAAAAAATAGGTATTTCTCTAGGCCTATCTATCAATTTTCCTGTGACGATTAATTTAGCCTGCCTTATTTAAATTATCTGTAATATAGTATCTGAAATATCACCCGAATCTGCTCTGTATTGATTTTTAATTATTTTATTAATTTTATTGTTTTCACTTAAATTAGCTTTTTCTCCAGACCTGTCTGTTCTTTGCTATGTCCAGTTATCTATTAGTTTTCATATGACTATTAATTTATTCATTTGCCATCAGTTTTTAATGCTGTTTCCTAAATAATTCCTCCATTTTTTAAAAAAAAATTTTTTTTTACTTACACAACAACTTTCTGTATATCAAATTAATCTGTCTCTGTTGTTCTCCCAACTCCCCTAATCACTTGGAACTGTTTCACTTCCCCTCTTTGTAACCTGACTTTCTCCAGTCCAACTTGCATAACAGTGAGGTAATTTTCCTTACAGATTTTAATGTTCACAACTCCAATATTCACTTGGCTTCTGTTTTCTAGTCACACTGATCCAGCTGGTTGAGATGCTGAGGCTTTTAGAATTACTAATGACTTCACACATTTGTTCATTTAACTACCAGAATTCCAGACAATCCTAAACACAGCCAACATGCTTGATCTTTTTGACATTATATGAAAAACATTACTGGAATCCTGTTGTCTCGAAACTTTAACTAGACATGTTGGACAGACAACTTGTGTGATCAAGACCCACTAATATTCGTAAAATTGGACAAATGCTATTTTATTATGATTTTCTCTTGCAGAGAATCTGTGTCCTCATTTTGAATTTAAACCAAATAAAAATATAATAATAATTAGAATATATAGGATATTAAGCAGAAATATTACAATTTAGAATATTATATTTTAAGTCAGGAAATCTCTTACCTGAGATTTTTTTCCAGGAATACCTGCATCCACATAAGATGTAATCAGAATAGATGGAAACAGTATTTAAAAGACCTGCTTAAAGACCTGATAAAAGCAAGCTTTAAAACTAAATCCATGCATGACACATAATTGGAAGTATAATGGGAGATGATTACCCAAAGCTTGATGGCACTTTTCATTTATACAATCTTCAAAGGGGAAGTGAATGTGTGTCAAAGGTCGTATATATAGCCTCGGCATGTTCCATTGCTGTATTTCAAAAGTGTGTGGGGGAGGGGGTTTAAGTAGGCCAAAGGAAGAGGATAGAAGAAAAATTCCCACTCCCTCGTATTTCACTAATGGTCTGTGAATTTAAAAATCTAGGGATTTAGAACGGCTTTAAAGGTCTTTTGGAGGAAAGAATATGAAAGTTAGGTTAAAAATTATTTCGGAAAAATTTCTTTGCACCCTATTAGCATGAGCAAAGGCACATGATGCAAGAAAGCAAGCTTATATAGCATCAGCCAAATTTAAAAAAAAAAAAAAACACCCTTATTTCACCCATCCACTCACTCCAAATGTTTGTCAAGTTCGGCCTTGAATATATTTAAGCTATCAACTTCTACGACAGATGGAAGTTTGTTCCAGCAATCAACCACCCGCTGGCTAAAGGCAAACTTTCGCACATCTATCCTTCAACTGTCTTTCCTCAATTTGAATTTATGCCCTCTCAGGCGATTATTCTGAGCAAGAGGAAGGATCCCATCAGCATTGAGCATGCTGAAACCATTCAAGGCTTTATACACCTCAATCAGATTATCTCACAGGTGCCTAGTCTCCAGACACTGTAATTTGCAAAACTTAAGCCTTTCTTTGTAAGAGCAACCCTTTGTTCCATTCACTAATCTTGTTGCCCTTCTCTGTACTCGTTCCAATAGCTCTACATCCTTAAAATGAGGCCTCCAGACCTGTATACCGTACTCAAGGTGTGGCCTGACCATTGCCTTATATAAGGGGATAATCACCTCCTTATCCCTGCTAATAAAGTTTACTCTTTCTTTTTTTCTCTTCTGGGTATCTAATGACCCTTATTCATCCATCACTTGCACTAAAATAGAAGCAGCTCTCATTGCTTAACTCTACTGCGTACCATTCCTGCCAGTTGACTTGGGCATAACACCACTAAAAATTTTCATTACGATGAGAAGCAGCAAAAGAAACAGTTCAGTGGGAGTGGAAGTTGAGATTGCATCCCAGCTTCTAGCAAATGGTTAAAAACTGTGTGAGGGGTAATGTGAGGTACAACAGTCCTGTAAATGTGGGTAGAATATTCCAGTCCTGCCATTCATTTGTACTTCTGTAAGGTTTGGTGTATTGGTCTTTGAACATGTGTACCTTCCTCTCTCCATTGTATTCATTGTTTTGCTCCTAGGGAAAATTATGAAGTCACTGGTTAAGGAAGTAATGGAGGTGCATCTAGAAGGAATGACTATTAGGACTAATGTAGCCGAGTGGTCAGGGGCATGAGTGCAGCAGCACGTGCTCTTTGAGTGGACCGAGGTTCAAGCCCGTGACTGCGAAATACGATTAATGTTTGTATTGATGATTTATTGTAAACTCCACTGATCTGGTGGTCGTGCAGAGTATAAACAAAAAGAGGAATGCTGTCATAGCATGGATTTGTTAAGGAAGCAATCTTGTCTGACCAATCTGATTTGATTATGTGATGCAGGACACTATAACAAAGGAAATGGATACAAAAATATTTTTGATATAACTATATATAACAAAGGAACTGGATGCAAACAATAATTTTTTTGATATTGTTCCATATAAAAGCCTGCTATACAAATTGGAACAATGTGGCATGAAAGGAGATTATTGCTGTAGATAAAGCTATGGTTGATTGCAAGAAGACAAAGAGTGGTTATCAGTGGGCACTGCTTTTCTTAGTGTTATTAATGGAATTCACAAGGGTTACATGCTGGGCCCACTATTGTTTTCTGTATTTATTGATGATATTTATGAAAGGAATATCAGGTGTAATGTCTAATTTTGTAGATTTTACAAAGGTGACAGTAATCAGGGTATGTTACTGCACCAAGATCTAGGATAATTAGGTAGATGGGGTGAGAAGTGGCAATTGATGTTTAACATTGACAAATGCAAGGTATTTCCTATGGGTAGCAATAACCCCAGAATAAAATTTCATCTGTGTAGTACCACACTGAGGGTATTGGAGAAAGAAAAAGACCTGGGGGGTAGTCAGACAAGAATTTCTCCAGTACAGATGAGCTGCTAGGACAGCTCGTTGGGTTTTGTGAATAATATACAGGAATTTTGCCAGCAGGTATAAGGAGGCGATTATTCTGTTGTACAAGCATATGGGGTACTTACGATGTGGTTAGACCACATTGTGAGTGCTCCATATTGATGAAGGTTAATCAGGTCTGCAGGCTTGGTTTTAGGAAGGATGAAGATCTATTGGAATGAATGCAGAGAAGAACAACAAAATTAGTGAGGAATCAAAAGGATGCTCTTACCAGGAAAGGTTTCAGTCCTGCAAGTTGTCTGAAGGCACCTATGTGGGACCAGTCCCCTGTGATATCATTCAGATGTTTAAGGCTTTGACTGGATTTAGTAAGTTCAGTGCTGACGACATAATTGGTGTTATTCATATTACACAGATGAAGGGGACATCTTGCAAAGAAAAGCAACAAAGACTTCTATGCTTATATTAGCACTAGAAGGAAGAGATTGAATCACATTGGCTGCTTGATTTCAATGGGTTAACTGTTGATGATGCTGCTCAGGTTGCTGAAACATTATCAGATTTTCTTAATTAATTTATAGCGAAAGCTTAATTCGAAAGCTTTAAAAATCAAACTATAAAAATCTTCTAAATATCAGATTTTCATGTTTTCTTCAATTTTGCATTTTTTAAATTTCTTTTTTATGGGTAAAAAAGTAACTATGGTTATTCAGATTTGTCATCACATATCAAAAATGGCGTAAGTACACTGTACCATTGCTTAAAAAATTGCAGGTGGAGGGGGGGGGGGCGGGAATCATTCATAAATGTTCAAACATAGTAGAGGTATGATACTGAATTCTATCGTTGCAACTTTTAAAATTTCCACTTTTTTTTCCCTTCAAGAGAATGCTCCCATAGTTCATATTTACAATATGGACTGCATGGTGCCATTCATAAATTAAAAATAGTGGTTTTCTTTCATTATTAAACCAGTAAAATTAGGTATACATGAACTTCGAAAAAAAATTCAGTGTACTGAATTTTTTCTTAAAATTGTTTTGTTCAAATAAGACTTATAATACAGGAAGTATGCCGGGACCAGAAATATTTTTGTAATAGTGAAATTTTTGTTAAAATGGTATTTATTATAATGGGATTTTATTATAAAATACTTCTGTCAGTTTATAAAATTTTTATTCAGATGCAGATAAACAAAGATTGCTCATCCTGTTGTAAGTGAAAATGAGCTTCAACAAAAAACAACAGAGTTATATTAAAATATTTAGGTAATCCTGAGAAATGTTGGAAATCTCATTGCAGAGTACTAAATGCCTTTTTCTTGTTTTCAATTAAAGGGCAAAATAACTATCTTATCTTAGTTATCTTATCTTAGAGTTTCCTCACTCTGCGATTATTCACGTTTTTTGAAATATTTAGCAAGCCACCTTAGTAATGTTTTTTAAGATTTATGTTTTATGGGCAGGGCCGTTTTAAGAAACCCCCCCCCCCCTGGCAAATTTCCAAATGTGGCCCATATTCAGTTTAAATTTTGTTTCAATTTTTTTCTGGGTCTCTTTTATTCACATTCCTAACGTTATTCGTATTCCTAACGTTATTCGTATTCCTAACATCATTCATTCCTAACATCATTTATATATGTATTATATATATATATATTATATATATATATATATATATATATATATATGTATTATTAATTTCTAATCATAAGCAAGAATTAAATTTGTTAATTATTTTTCTAAATATTATTATTTTCGGCACTTTAAACTATTTAAAGAAAGCCAAAAACATTATTTGTATATCATTATGTTCCATGTTTGCGGTGCTTTCGACCGCAACGTAAGATATGGGACAGAAGGTCTTTTGAAAAATTATCTAAGATCAACAAGTGAGGCCCCTGGCATCCGACATGTGCACTCATGCGTTCAAATGGCCCAGCTTATGGGTGCTCATCCACTATGTCAAGCATGGATATCTTGAATGTACTTTCCACTGATTAATAATGGTAATTTTATTTTTTGGCTACTTAATTAAATACTGAGCATTGATTTTTATTTGTTCATTATGTAAAGAATAAATTGTGCAGAACTTCTAACTACAGAATTTCCCTTTTGTAATACTCTCTCACAAGGAAAACTTTCTGCTGCAAAAAGTTTAATGTAGGCTGCCATGATACTTGGGATTAGGGTAGTAGTCCATATTGTACAGATCGTCAACTACTTGAGAAAGTTATACAATGAAAATCTAATCCTTAAGTTCAAAAGGGGGAAATGAATGAAAGAAAGAAAGAAACTGCTGTATAGGGGCAGTTATATTAACATGATTAATACAATTGCATAAATAAATATGACCACAAGAAATTTTGCCCTCTGCCCAAAGCAGCATATTTTCCAACGTCATTCAGAGTGATACTGTGATATAATAGAACTTTTTAAATTTGCCAAATGACAACTCCTAAAATTTTCTGAGAGTTGCATCATGAATTCCTTTGTGATCTTCCCATTTCTTGTACATCATGAATTCCTTTGTGATCATCCCATTTCTTGTACATCATGAATTCCTTTGTGATCTTCCCATTTCTTGTACATCATGAATTCCTTTGTGATCTTCCCATTTCTTGTACATCATGAATTCCTTTGTGAGTTTTTCTTTCATCTACTCACTTTAGTCTGAAGTGGGTTCCCAAGTTGATATGCCAAATGCCAGGTTCACAATTGAGAAATGCATACACATTGAAGATAATGCGATTTCCACCATTGCATTAAAAAAAAGTTTGTAGGGTAGTGGGGGGAGAAATGTTTGTTTTTTCAAGTTTATACGATATACAGTTTGATTGACAGAGATTGTCAGTTGATTACGAGCAACCAGTGAGAGTCACACATGCATCAGGAAACATTCTATCTTGGGAGGAACTGCAAAGTTACTTGTGTTATATAAATAATTTTAGTTAATGGGTGATTTGTCAAAATGTTTATTCATTACAAACAAGAACAACATCAGCAGCACTCAAGCAGGCAAATTCATAATTTTTTTGTATCAAGCATATTGCCACATAAGTTAATGCAGGAGCATCATTTCTGTGTCCAGTAAAACAAATGAAATTGTGCGGTGGCATCATTACTTATCTCATATTGTGAATTCCCTCATGAGTTACCTGTCTAATTATACCTCAAATAAGTAACATTTCCCTGGTAGAGAACATTATTGTTACGTGTTGGTGGGTTCCAACCCGGACATTTTTTTTATTTATTTTATTTATTATTATTTTTTTTCTCTTCTTCTGAGGCGCCTCCATGGCCAGGTGGGCAGGAGCAGTAGTGCGTAGCACACACTTTTTGATTAGACTGGGGTTCGAGCCCATGACCACCAAATACGGAGGATGCAGAAGGTCAGGGAATGACCACCGCATATCCCCAGCCTGGATAAAGGGTGAGGGTTGACGTCAGGAAGGGCATCCAGCCGTAATAACGCTGACCCCATATATATAATGGGAAAAGGCGAGGGGGAAAAAATTTTTTTTCTTCTGACTTCTGAGGTCAATAACTTTTTTGAGTAACCCTTCTATATTTAAAAAAAATGTTTTCTATGTTTAACACATTTGTAGTATGTTCCATTAGTTTTAAAGAAGAGCTTGAAAGGTTTCCCAGCACTGTTAATAATAAATAGTGCTGTAGTAATTTTATAGTAAAATTTTATTTGGGAATTTAAATTATAGTGGTTACTACTTATATACATAAGTCTAATTTAAATCAGGTTCAATTCATACTTCCCAGTTAGTTCAGCTACACAGCCTAAAGGAATAGGAGGCAGATCCTTTTACAGTATTGAAATACAGTATTCATTTTATATAGACGTGTAATTGTAAACCAGAGTTGACAAGAAATTACTCTTAATGTTACAGCAGTGTGGAGATAGGGTCATCATTTTACTCAAGAAATTGATAGTTGAAATGAGTGCTTTATTTCTCTAGGAATTTCTTGCTTAGTTTTTTTCCCCTCATCAAATGCCATTGTAGTCTTCTACTTCTTTCTTTGTTCCCTTTGCTTTTCGCTTTGTAACTTCTTGAAGTGTTTGTATTTCTTTTCCTTCTAAATTCATTTCTATCTAAATTCGTTTCTATTCTGTTTTTCTTTCAGCAGCTGAACTAAGTATTTCTGAAACAACAGAATCACAAGAATCACAATTCCAAGCCAGGGGGTCTCAAACTCATAAGTGCTTGCTGGCTGCACTTGCTCCTCTCAGGGACTCGCGGAGAGCACATGTGTGTACACAATGCACACCAATGTACAAAGAAAATTTTATCACCTAATAAATTCCTAAAATCATATGGTGCACAGGTAAAATTGCCTTTGTCAAGGGAAGTAATTAAGCACTTAGACCCTGCGTGGGACGTTCACTCAAAATTTTATTTCAATCTAGATGGTATACCAAATGAAACAAACTGATTAAACAAGCAGAAGGTTTGCGGAAGGCAGCCCTATTCCGCTTCATCTGTATGAACTGTAAAGATAATGCCGTAAGTTATTTCAAAGTATTTTCTAGAAATTAATTTTTTATTAGATTAACGAGTTTCAAAACAAAGTTTTGGGATATATATTAAACTTACTAGTTATTTCTAAAATGCCACTTTTGTTTTCTGTGTAAATTCTTATGCATTAAAGATCGTTTCAAAATACAAAGCTTGTCAAAAGCCTGTATGTCTTTTACAAGGCACATTTTCACTAGTTACAAATCCCAAAAATAATTATTGATTATCCAAGCATGCTAATGGTTACATGAATGATCATTTGGTATTCAGTGATAATCTGTTTCATATGAAGTGGAGTAGGAATTCTGTAGTTTAATAGATAAAAATGAGATTTTGTGTTAAGTAACTCTTAAGTCCTAATTGCAGGATGTGTTATTAGCCTAGAATTAGAATTATTAGTCAGTAAGTATAGGGAATTTATTTTGCATGAGGTTATCATTTTCAATCTCCAGCTAGCATTTTAGAATATTGCAGCATAAGTTTGTTGTAGTATAACAAATCTCTGAAATATCCACAAGAAACTAAACAGCAGAGAAAATATTTGAAGAATAGGTATAAGGAGTATACTCCACCAAGATCTAAAGTTTTTCCATATAAGGATAAATTAACATAATTTGGAATGCATAAATTTTGAATCGTCTTTTAAATGCTTGATCAGTAAAATTAAGATGTGGTATGATATGATATATATATATGAACCCCCCCCATATTTACCACTGTGAAACTTAATAACTTTAGCAACACCCAACAGTACAGTCAGTCCTCGTATAGCACGATAGTTGTGTTCCTAGAAACCCTCATGCAATGCAAAATCGTGCAATATAAACAACAGGCCCTATGGGAAAAATAGGGTTAGGTGCCGACCACCCAAGATTGAACACGCATTTGTAACCAAAACATTACCAAACACAATAAATAATCATAATAAAATAGTTACGTATTTTATTACGACTATTACGTAATAAAATATTGCTAATGCTTTTGCTTCTATCTTAAGCAAACTTGTTTTTTGTTTGATTTTCTATCAAATCAGATGACAGCCATTCCGTCTCTTCCAATTCTTTGTCTTAATCTAATGGATTTTAATTACACTTTGAGTTGTTCCTGCTATGAAAGTTGTTTTTATTTTCTCTGCATTCTTTGTAATTCTTGGCGTTGCCTCATTTAGGTCTGTAGCACGTGCAATATCACATGGTCTTTCATTTCGCTCAAAGCGTTTCACAATTTCATATTTTTTCTCTATCCACAGAGGCGGACTGGCCATAAGCCTTACCGGGGAAACCCTGGTGGGCCGGAGGTGGTGTGATTTTGGCCATAAACCATAGTATGAGGCCAGTATTAATTTTCCCGGGTGAGAATTTTTGACTCAGTCTGCCTCTGTTTATCGATATTGCTTTTCTTTTTCTCTCTGAATCTGTAGTGTCTTCACCAGGACGCTTCCTTTTCACACATTTTAATTTTTTTACTCATTTTTAGGGGGAATAAAGCACAATTACAAAACGAGGAGGCAAGCTTGATACACATAAACAAAGCTGCACGCGTGTAGCAACTGAATAAACAACACCGTAAAGGCAGAGATACACTATTAACACCTCACATTTTACTAAAGCACATTTCTACCATAAAACAATAAAAGCAATTTCCAGTTGCGTTTCTGCTAGTGGAATCTGTTAAAAACTAGTAGTAAACTCGATCTAATTGCATTTGCGATAATACCGATAGCTGGAATTTTACGTTATTATGGTGAAATGTGTTTCCCCTTCACTGATATAAAAAACATAAATACATTTTCAGAATCTTCTCTTCATTCCTATCGTGTTGCGTTCGACTGCCATTTCTTGTAAACACAAAGGCGAATCATGCATAAGCGAATTCAGTTCGTGTTATATAAGATATCGTTCCCCTATTTATAAATCGTGTATGATCGAATTCGTGTAGTGTAAACACGTGTTATACGAGAACTGACTGTACTTGTTTAAACCCTTACATTGACCCAGACCTACTGCATACTCATTTTATGCAAGAAGACAATTTATAGTGCTGGATCATGTTACTCACAGAAGAATAGTATTATCATTGAACTTTGATTATCCATGCTAATTGGGGGGGGGGGGTAGATGGGGTTAATCAAGAATTACGGTTAATTTGAAAAAAATGCAATTTATTCATAGGAAATTCACAATTTGTATACAGTATATATAATCAATTATTACAAAAATTAATCAAATTTTTGTTTATATTGGCTATAATTTTCTGTAAATATAAATTCTGTAAATTCAACAACTGTATGCCAAGCATTGGTATACGTTTGATCAACATTTTATAACAGATATCTGTACAGAGTAGAAAACAGTCTGAACACTACTGCCATTTCAGTGAAAACAGTCACACAAAGTATATAGGGGAAGTTCATGTATTGTGGAACCATGGTATAGTTATTTTATAAATACAAATACTGTAATCTATATTCTTTTGCCCTTTAAATAAGGGTGTCACAGTTAATCAAATGCATGGTTGATCAAGACATGATTAATGGTGGTTCCACTGTATTATTATATTAGTATTAATAAATGCAAATAAGTTAATTAAGCCAGGTTTGGCTTAGCTTGAAAAATAAATATTAAAATCTTGAAAAATAATAATAAATAAATAAGAAAAAAAGCCATCTGGTCTCATTCAGGTTTCTGCCCAGTGTCTCCTTAAATTTATATTAGAACCTAGTTCTTCATTGAGTCTACAATTATCCTTAATTTAAGTACCTATTCTGTAGACCATGCCAACTCTAAGAAAAAAGACATCCCCATTCTTTAATATATTATTTAAAAAAATGCATCCCCCCTCAAAAATATTTTTGTTTTATATTATATATTTGTACTGTCCATATTGTTGCTCCTGGAAACTGCCAACTTGGAATGTATGAACCTTCCAAACAAAATTCCTTGGTGCAGCATGCACTAATACATTATGATCATTACCTGCTAATGATTTCTTACTCCTAAAGTTCTCAGTATCGTACGGATACTTTGTAAACAGAGTATTTTTGGTCTAACGGCACCAGGGATTTACCCCATCTCCGCGTATGTTCTTTGTATCAAGGACAGTACGCTGTCAAGGCCAGAGGTTTAATACTTTGTAAAATTGAAGTCAGGATTATTGTTATTCCACGTGACATCTCTAATTATAGTGGATTCCGGTTATTTGGGTCACCTGTTAATCGGGGCAGCTGTTTATTAGGGGCAAATCCAGGAGCGGATTAAGGTCGGTTGAGGCCCCGGGCGCAGAAGAAAATATTGGGTCCCTTAAAAAAAAGAGAGAGACAGGGAAAATAAAAATACATGTTAACCATTTTTTTAAATAAATAAAAAATATTATGTACTATTAATGTTTTATTTCCAATAAAATTTGAATATAATATATGTATAATATAATTAATAATAGCATAATAATAATCACAAAGTTTGGAACTAATATGCTCAACTAATTTGTTGGGGTTTTGCGTGGGCCCTTCAGAAGTCGGGGCCAGGGCGCCCGCCGTTAAATCTGCCTCTGGGTAAATCTTAAAAAACCGAACCCAATCGAGAAAATAGCCAGGGTTTACTTTGCTTAATTGGGACAAAATGCCGCTTAATCATGGCAGGAGACTGCAGCACTGGAGATTACCCTACGATTGTCTCCGACCATACCACGTAGTTCAGTCAGATTTCTGGAGGTCACAACCATAAAACAATAAAAAAAATTAGCAGTCACCTGTTTATTGGGCTTTTCTGTTAGTGCAATCTATTATAAACGGATAGTAAACTCGATCTTATTGAATTTGCGATAATACTGACAGCTGGAATTCTGTGGGTTATTATGGTAAAATGTGTAATTCCATGGAATCTTCAATCATATAAAAAAATTAATTTTCATAATCTCTTCATTCCTATTTTTAAAGATTCGTAACTTGTTATTTCGTTCTCACTTGCACGTATCGCGTTACTTTCAATTTGTGTGTGCCGTGTTCTTTGTTATTGATTGCTTATTTTTTTACTGTTTTGAATTTTAACCCCCACCCACAAATGTCAGTGAACAGAAATGTCAACTAGTTAGTACGTACATATATATTACAGTACGTATTAATTCCGATTTTCACGTATCATTTAATTTTTTAATTGGTAAAGTAATAAAGGGTAAATTTGTACTTGAACTTGGGTTGGGTTTGCCGTATTTATCCTTAATATCTTTATAAATACTTATTGCTTTTGTTTGAATGGTCATCAGACTCAGGGGCACTCGCTTCTGAATCTGATTTTCCATCCACATTATTAACAGCTGTTCCATCTAAGATATAGCACCTGAATGCTGTTTTTGATTACTGTTGATCTTAAGTGCGTTGACCATTTGACATGTTCTTTTATACGCTAACTGTCCTCTAAAATAGTATTCGCTGTTGAAGCAGCGAGACCTAATTCCCTTGCAATAGATGACAAACTTTGTACTGCTTTGTACTTAGTCATTTCCATCTTCATTTCTAAATCAATTTTCGTTTCCTGGCACTGCCAGCACTTGCACCTTTCGTTGGTCCCTTTCCCTTCATCATTGTAATATGTAAATAGGGGTGAAGCGAAGTTTCTGAAAATTTATTTTTTTATATGATTGAAGATTGCAGTGAAGGGGAACACATTTCACCATAATAGCGTAAAATCCCACACAATTGCAGTTATCTGTATTATCACAATTGCAATAAGATCAGGTTTACTAGCCGTTTATATTTAGATGCAGTAAGAGAAAAGCCCAATAAATCGGAAAGTACAAATTGATTTTATTGTTTTATGGTAGTGGCCTCCAGAAATGTGCTCTAAATATGACCTTTTAGAAAGATAAATAACTTAGTAATATAGCAAAATTTCCAACTTCCAAGGACTTAGAATGAATTACAAAAAAAAAAAAAAAAAAAAAAAAGGTTGAATTTTCTTAAGTCGAGTATTATGTAAGTCGGGGAGCTCCAGTATATATATATATATATATATATATATATTTTTTTTTTTTTTTTAGTTAGTAGATTTCAAAAGTCTGGTAGATTCTATGATCAATTATGTGAATGCTTCCTATTTAAAATTGCTGTTTGTAACATCATCATTTGGTCCCAATGTATAGCATTTTAAAACTGGCTGAGACCACTGTAGTTACCTTTACGAAAACAAAAGCCTTTCCCTTTACCCTTGATGGTAATTACTTCTTTAAGTATATCCCACATTAATGTGCTGTGATCACTTACAGCTAGTGGTTCTTTATCTCCTAATTCTTATTGCATGAGTAATCTTTGCTAATCATCAGATCAAGAGTATTACTCTCTCTTTTGTTGCTTTTCTAACATGCTGGTTTAGAAAACAGTCATCCAGTAAATGCACAGAATTCTTGTGAACGTATGTGTTACCAACCCACAATTTCTAGTTAATATTTAGAAAGTTAAAACCCCCAATTATGAGACATTTATAATTTACTTGCCCTCTCTATTTCTCTGTACCAGTTCTTTGTAGTACTCATCACAGTCATTCGTTCTATAACACACTCCTTCTCTCATTTTTGGTTTCCCAGTGCTCATGTCACACCCATCAAACTGATTCAGCATTGCACTGGCCACTCATGTCAACTGGCTGCATTGCCTTAGATTTTATGTGCTTCCTAACTAAAAGCATAACCCTCCCCTCTCTGTCCTTTCTGTACACTTCACATATTCACACTTGTACTTCACATACTCAAATTTTGCATCCCTTATATCTGAGTGTCTGATATTGCAAAAGTGGCTGCATTTGATGGCTTGACTACCACTTCAAATTCTTCAAATAGGCCTCTGGGGTTGGGAATATTCATATTCATAATAACTGCACAATCATACACCAACCATTATTAAAAATATATAAATAGTGTTATTTTATATTAAAATAATGATGTAGATAAATAGAATGATATAATTCCACCAGATAAAACTGATAAAAAGGTAACTGTCTGTACAATAAAATATGAAATTTTAAACTGCAAAAGAATTATTTACAATAAAACAATGTAGATGAAACCCAAGATGATAAAAGTGCTAAAACACCATAGCTTTCAGAGGCATCCGCCTCCTTTTTCAACAGTGAGGTTTATCATACGGCACATCTTTAAATATCAGCAGGCTCACGGTTCTCAGCACATGTTTCTACACGAGCATGGGCAGTGTTCTCCCCATGTGCATTGGAACCAGAAATGGCTTGGGAGCGTGCCAGGTGGAACAGCTCATCCCGTCCAAGAACCACCGCCTCAAAGAGGGGATGAATACGGATTCCCCTGTCTCTATTAATGTTATTGCTCTCAGAGGAACAAATCCGCAAGCTCTCGAGTCATTTCCGGTTATTGATGAATGATACAATTGGTCTAAGTGGTATACCTACGGTCTCCCAGTGATACATAAAGTAGGTATACCACTTAGACCAATTGTATTGTTCATCAATAGTCCTACCTATGCCTTATCAAGATACTTAGCCAAACTGATTGCACCCATAGTAGGACTTTCCAGTTTTGTGATTAAAAATAGTAAAGAGTTCGCGGGTTTTATAAAAGATCAGACTATACGAGAAGATGAGATTATGATCTCCTTTGATGTTATATCTTTGTTTACCTGTATTCCGATTAAGTTTGGAGTTCAATGTGTTAGAACAGCATTAGAAAAGGATACATCTTTAAGTACTAGGTAGCTTTTAATAATGATATTTGTGAAGTTGTGGAATTTGGTTTGTCTAATACCACCATGGTCTTCCAAGACGTCATGTTTAGGCAGGTGTAGATGAAACACAAGATGATAAAAGTGCCAAATGGGTTCCCCTGTTAGTGCCATTGTGGCCAATTTGGCCATGGAAGAGTTGAAATCGAGGATCTTTAAGGATTTGGAATTTCCCGTACATAAATGGAAAAGATATGTTGAAACACATTCACCATTATTCAGAAAGGGAGAGAAGATCAAATACTCAATGTGCTTAACAGCTTCTCCCCATTTATCCAATTCACCTCAGAGGTGGAGACAGAGGGAAACCTACAATTTCTTGACGTGTTGGTGGTCAGAGAAAGATTTAGGCTTAAGACCAATGTTTTTAGGAAGCCTATGTGCCAGAGTCAGTATACCCATTACAACTCGGCACAGACCAGCCAACACAAAAAACAGTGTAGTCAAGGCTTTAATTGATAGGGTGGGGTCCCACTGTACCACTTCAGAGGATAAAGATAAGAAATGTGGTTACCCCAGAGTGTCTTAAACAGACTCATTAGGGGAGTGATGTCTACCCGTAGTGAACCGTCTACCCCTGTGGGCACTGCATACATTCCTTACTATCGGGGCCTTACGGAACGCATTGCACAAATAGTTCGGGGGTGTCAAATACGCTGTGTGCAACTACCAGGACAGAGGTTGCACGCAGTGATATCAAGAGTTAAAGACCCCATACCGAAGGAAGCCAGCAGCGGAGTATTTTATGAAATTAAATGCCCAGATTGTGAGGTATGTTATGTTGGAGAAACAGGGCGGCGACTTAAAGACCGGGTGGGGGAACACATGAATGCAATAAAGACTGCAAATTACGGGAAGTCTGCTGTGGCAGAGCATTTCTGGAGAAGCAACATCAGATCTCCCCGGAGGATGCTGTCATCACAGATCATGCACAGGGGTACTGGAACTGTAAATGGCTTGAGAGCTTACGCATTGGGGCAGCCAGTAATACCATTCATAGAGATAAGGGTGTACGTTTACATCCTTTCGTAGAAACGGTTGTCTTGGGACACGATGAACGGTTTCGGGTCTTTGAGGTTGTCACAGACATTCTCTCAGATATGCCAGACAAGCTGTACTTGCTACCTGGGAGTTGTTGTTGTTTAGTTTTTAGGAGCATTAGCAACTAAGGCCATATTGCTCCGGGATGTGCGGTGGTCATTCCATGACCTTTCCGCATCCTCCGTATTTGGTGGTGACAGGCTCGAACCCCGGTCTAATCAAGAAGCGTGTGCTACGCACTTTGCTCCTTCCCACCTGGCTACGGAGGCGCCCGCTACCTGGGAGTCTAAAACACTGATGGAACTGATATTTGGGTAACACTCAAGTCAAGTGGACCCAATTTCGGCAAAGTCCGGACGGTCTGTGACAGCCAAATCCTCTGCTTGCACCTTCACGATGGTGGGACTGTTAGTAATCCTGGGTATAACCTCCATGCACAAGTACATGGTGGGTGACCACCCAGGTGTGAACCAACATAAGCAGGGGTCGAGGTGTGGCGCCCACACCACATGGAGGAATGTCGCCCCTCTATGTTACCAGACAGTACTAGGTGATAGATGACTCTCATCAATTTGTGCAATACCACCACTTTGCTTATTGGAGGCTTGAAGTGGTGGAATCCATGTTTAGTCTCTAGAGCTAAGTTCCGGTCAACCCTTCCCTATCTCTTCCATCCTGCAGTATGATGGATGACTTTTGAGGTTATGATGAACTTCGTGGCAAGATCCAATATTCCTTACATTTCGAGGGTACAGCTCTAAAACGGTGTTCGCAGGCCGGCCGCTAGTTAGTACACCAGACCGAAGCTATTGGTAACTCTCTAGGAGGCTTCCGGATCAGCTAGTGTATAATCTTGCTACCTCTACTCTGCCAGATAGTGACTGAAAGGAGTCCGAGTAGTGTGTATGCAGGGAGCATTGTCGAGGCCACGTTATGTCAAGGATCTGGGTATATTCTTACCATGTGTACGCCATATCCAAAAATTTCATTACTTCATACAGCATGTCCCACCCACTTTTTTTTTACTATTGAATACACCATGAATTGTCAAACTAATAGAGCAAGCTTTTCTGCGAAAAGATCTAAACCTCCCAAACACTTACTAATTCATTTCAAAAATATACGGGGTCTCAATTCTAATCTCAACAATGTCCATTTCCACTTGCAGTCTGCCAAACCCCATGTACTTTTTTTCTGACAGAATCTCAGTTATCGGTTGATTCAACTACTGCTCATCTCATATGCCCAAATTATTCGGTGTATGATTCCTTTCGCCTCAAAGGTGGTACTTGTGCATATGTCCGTTCTGATATTCCCTATCAGAGACTTGGCAATCTGGAATCTCTGGCTTAAAATCTCTCTACCTCATTGTGTCAAATTCATCTGTTGTCTCTACCGTTCTCCCAACTCCACTAATCACTTGGAGCTCTGTGACTTCCTCTCTTTGCAACTTGACTTTCTCCAGTCCAACTTACCTAACAGTGAGGTAATTTTCCTTAGTGATTTAATGTTCACAACTCCATCTGGCCTCCATTTTCTAGTCACACCGACCCAGCTGGTCAAGATGCTGAGGCTTTTGCAATTACTAATGACCTTGCACAGATTGTTCATTTACTTACAAGAATACTGGACAATCCTAATCATAGAGCCAACCCGCTTGATATTTTTCTCAGAAACAACCCTTCTAAGTACACGCGAAGTGAGAGGTCCTTTAGGCACTTCAGATCACAACTTGGTGATTGTCTCTTCTCCAATGGAGCCTTTATCTCATGGCTATTCCCAACCTCGTGTTGTTTGGTATTACACAAATGCAAAATGGGATGACCTGCGAGATCATCCTTTCATTTCTTTGGTCGGATTACTGTTTCAAAACTTCTGATGTCAACGTTTGCTCAGATCATGTCAGTGAAATTATTCTTGCAGGAATGGAATTTTTTATCCCACGCTCCACTTTAAAATCTTGTCCTTTATCTAAACCTTGGTTTTCCAATAAATATGCTTAAAGATGTTCAAGAGAAGAACGTTGCATATCGTAATTTCTTGTTTCTAATTCTTCAGTTTCATTTTCTGCCTACACCAAAGCTCGCAACAATTGTAAAGCAGTTATTATTAATCAGTCCAAACTAGGATCAGTCCAAACAGGCTAAGAGTAGAAAACTTGCTTCTTGCACTAATGGTACCCGACATTCTGGTCTCTTGCCAAAGCTATTATCCGCAACTTTTGCCCATCTCTGTCAAAACCAGATGGTTATGTTGTCATTTTACCTAAGGATAAAGCTAACCTGCTAGCATCCCATTTTTCTTCCAACTCATGTATTAATGATCTTGGTAAAACACCTTCCGCCATTGCCAACATGCTCCATTCAATGCCTCCTGTGGTCTTCCGTCAAAAGGATGTCAGAAGGATTTTGACGAATCTTGATGCTAAGAAAGCTCCAGGTCCCGATGGTATTTTTCCACTTGTTCTCAAAACCTGTGCTCCTGAACTTACTCCTATTCTTTGCCGCCTTTTTTCACTTTCTTATTCCAAAGGTGTTTTTCCTTCTGCTTGGAAATTTGCTCATATCTAGCCAGTTCCTAAAAGGTGACAAATCCCTCCCATCCAATTATCGTCCCATTGCAATTACTTCTACTCTTTCTAAAGTAATGGAGAAATCAATTAACCGCCAACTCTTAAACTACCTAGAAACCTTCCATCTGATCAACGATCGCCAGTATGGATTCTGTCAGTGTCGATCTATTGGTGATATTCTGGCTTATGTTAACCATTTATGGACTAATTCAATGGGAAGATTCGGTGAAACACAAGTAGTAGCTCTTGACATCTCAAAGGCTTTTGTCGTGTTTGGCAGAAAGGTCTTCTAAACAAGCTTCCATCTTATGGTTTGCCAACTGTTTTTAGTAATTGGTTATCCAGTTTTCTCTCTGATCGCTCACTGAGGGTGATGGTAGATGGCTCTCTGTCTTCTGACTTCTCCACTAATGCCGGTGTCCCCAAAGGTTCAGTTCTTTCCCCCCACTCTTTTCCTCTTGTATATTAATGACCTTCTTCCATTGACTGGAAATCCTATCCATAGTTTTCCCGTGATAGCACATTGCATTCCACTTTCCATTTTGAGAAACCATGCCCTGCTGAATCAACTTCAATTTTTTCAAAATCTGCTACCAATTCCTTAAATGACGATTTTCTGGTAATTCTCCAGTGGGGCAAAGACAACTTAGTTGATTTCAACCCTTCTAAAACTCAGTCTTGTCTTATATCTCCAAAAAAGGATTCTTCTGCTCCTATGCTTATCTTTAGTGACACTCCAATTTCTAGGCAAAATTATATATCTCTTTTGGGGATTACCCTGACTTCTAATCTCTCTTGGCACAAGCACATTACAAATATTCCTTCCTCTGCATCTAAAAAACTTGGTTTTCTCTTTCGTTCCCAGTGTTACTTTTCTTCCAAACAGCTGCTCACTCTGTATAAATCGCAAATCCTCTCTGCCATGGAATATTGTTCCTACATCTGGGGTGGTGCCCCCCAAACCTCTCTCAGGCTTCTTGATTCCATTCAGAAGACGGCAGTTAGGTTAATTAATGATTCATCTCTAACAGAGTCTCTCGACTCACTGTCTCATAGACGCACTGTTTCTGCTGCATGCCTCTTCTACAGACACTTCCACGGGCACTGTTCTTCTGAATTGGCTTCTATAATTCCCGCTCTCTCTTTCAAAATAGTCCGAACACGTGCCGCCCGCCACCAGCCAACATCCATTTACCGTCCAGCTTCAAACTCACAGAACCAACTTTTCATCTTCCTCGTTTATTCATTCAACTGCTGTTTTCTGGAACAACCTTCCTTCCTGAAAATTACAGTCTATAGAAGTTCAAGTCCAATCTCAACAAATATCTTCTTTCGTCTTCTCAACCTCTCAAGCCAAGCACGGTAATAAGTACTATAGGTTTCCAATACCTCTCGTGTTTGGGCTTTACATAAAAAAAAAAAAAAACCCAATCGCATTCCTGTGGAACAATGTGACGAATGCCGTGGACCTGCTATTTAAGGATATGGCATACAGCAAAACGTACGCTGTTGAGAAAGGAGACTGCCGTCCCCAAAAGCTACAGTTGTTACGGTATATTTTAATTTTTAATATTCTTTAATATCTGTTTTCAGTCATATTTTAATTGTTTTTATTTATATATTTTAAATATTTTAAACTAGTTTTAATCATTTTATTGTAAATACAGTGGTTTGTGTGAAGTTTAATTATTTAATGAGTTTTTCCCAGCCTCTTAGGCCTATTTAGAGATAAGCAGGTTCATGGCGCAGCAATGGGTTCCCCTATTAGTGCTGTCATAACCAATTTAGTTATGGCGCCTCCGTAGCCAGGTGGGAAGGAGCAGCAGTGCATAGCACACGCTTCTTGATTAGACCGGGGTTCAAGCCTGTCACCACCAAATACAGAGGATGCGGAAAGGTCAGGGAATGACCACCGCATCTCCCCGGAGCAATATGGCCTTAGTTGCTAATGCTCCTGAAAACCAAATAACAAACAACAACAATTTAGTTATGGAGGAGCTCGAAGCCAGGATTTTTGATGGGTTGGTTCTCCCCGTGCGTGCATGGAAACGATAAGTTTACAATTATTCGGAGGGGGAGAGAGGATGAGGTGCTTGGTTTCCTTAATAGCTTCTCCCCATTTATTCAGTTTACCTCGGAGGTGGAAGTAGAGGGTACCCTTCCTTTCCTTGATGCGTTGGTACATAGGGAAGGCCCTAGGCTGAAAACCAGTGTATATAGGAAACCCATGTGCCGGGGCCAATATAACACATTACAACGGCACAAACCAACCATCATAAGGATAGTGTTATTAGGGCTATTGTTGGATAGTGCTGGGTCCCATTGCAGTACCCACGAGGATAGAAAATAAGAAATTAAATGTGTCACAGTGGATATCCGAAAATGCGGCTACCCCCAGAAGATCATAGATAAATATATCCGTGGAGCGGAGCATGGACGAAGAGAACCATTTACACCAGTTGCCAATCGCATGCATTCCCTACTGGAGCCCCCTTGCCAGGTGGGCAGGAGCAGCAGTGCGTAGCACACGCTTCTTGATTAGACCGGGGTTTGAGCCCGTGACCACCAAATACGGAGGATGCGGAAAGGTCAGGGAATGACCACCGCATATCCCCGGAGCAATATGGCCTTAGTTGCTAATGCTCCTAAAAATCAAATAACAAACAAACTAACATACATTCCCTACTATCCGGGCCTAACTGAACGTGTATTAGTATTAGTAACGGCCGCATGGTGCAAGAAAGCCTATGGCTTATGCTGCACCAGCCAAAAAAAAAAAAAAAAAAAACAATGATAAAACAAAAAAAAATAAATAAATAAAATAAATAACTAAATAATAATAATTAATAAATAAAATAAAATAAAAAATAAATAAAAAGGAAATTAAACCTATCATCCTATGCGCTTCCCTTACCCAAAAGTACTATCCAGATGACTTTTGAATTTCCCCAAACTGTCGGCCTCTACCACCCATGAAGGCAGCTTATTCCAGTAATTTATAACTCGTTGGCTAAAATAAAACTTCCTGCAGTCCAATCTAAACATTTCCCCCCCCGTAACTTGAATTTATGTCCCCTAGTTCTAGCATCATTTATAATCTTGAAAATTTTGTCCTCATTCATTTTACTGATGCCTCTCAGAGCCTTAAACACCTCAATCAAATCTCCTCTAAGGTGTCTAGTTTCCAAACTCTGCAACCCACATATTCGAAGTCTTTCTTCATAAGGACGCCCTTTTGCCGATCTCACCAGGCGAGTTACCCTTCTTTGCACCCTTTCAAGAAGCTCGATGTCTTTCTTTAGGTGTGGTCTCCATACTTGAACACAGTATTCCAAGTGTGGTCTAACATAAGCCTTATATAATGGGATTATCACGTCCCTATCTCTACTTGCAAAAGTTCGATAGATCATCGATTGGACACCATGGGCCTTCCTTGCAACCTGTTTACAATTCTCAGAGAATTTCTTGTCTGATCGTATCGTAACACCCAAGTCCCTTTCCTCCAGTACTGGGTTTAGTTGAACTCCACCAAGTGAATAAGTTTTTTTGGGATTACTGTTTCCCAGGTGTATATACCTTACACTTTGTTGGATTAAAGCACAGCTGCCATTTTTCTGACCATTCCTGAAGTCTATCTAGGTCTCTCTGAAGAAGCTCAGCTTGACAGTGATCATTAACTACTCTATCAATTTTAACATCATCTGCAAATTTAGACATCACGCCCTCTATCCCTTCATCAATGTCGTTTATGAAAATTAAAAACAACAGTGGTCCTAATACTGATCCTTGGGGAACCCCACTTCTTACATCAACCCAATCTGAGGAATAGCCATTTATCACAACCCTCTGCCTCCTGCCCTGAAGCCATCCTTCTATCCCGCTAAGGATTTTCCCAGTGATTCCAACCTGTTCCAGCTTATAAAGCAACCGCTCATGTGGGACTGAGTCAAAAGTGTAACTCGAGTATTGCGCAATTTCCAGACATGCTGTGTGCAGCTTCCAGGGCGGACGTTGCACACACTTGTGTCACAGGTCAAGGACCCCATACCAAGGGAATTTACAAGTGGGGTCGTGTATGAGATCAGGTGCCCGGATAGTGGGGAATGTTATGTTGGTGAAACAAAACTTCGGTTCAAAGGTCATCTGGGGGAGCATGTGAACACGATAAAGATCGCGGATTATAGGAAGTCTGTTGTGGCAGAAAATTTTTGGGAAGAGCACCATCAAATCTCTCCCAGACGAAGCTGTTATTGTTGACTGGGCACAAATTTTGGGACCGCAAATGGCTCGAGAGCTTGTGGATTTGTTCCTCTGAGAGCAATACCATTAATAGAGACAGGGGGGATCCGCATTCATCCCCTCTGAGGCGGTGGTTCTTGGAGGGATGAGTGGCTCCGCCTGGCACACACCCAAGCCATTTCTGGTTCCAGTGCCCATGGGAGAATACTGCCCATGCTCCTGTAAACAAGTGCTGAGAACCATGAGCCTCCTGATATTTAGGGATGTGCCGTACGATAAACCTCACTGTTGAAAAAGTAGGCAGATGCCTCTGAAAGCTATGTTGTTTTAGTTCTTTCATCATCTTGTGTTTTATCTACATTGTTTTATTGTAAATAATTCTTTTGCAGTTTAAAATTTCATATTTTATTGTACAGACAGTTACCTTTTTATCAGTTTTATCCGGTGGAATTCTATCATTCTATTTATTTCATTTATCTACATCATTATTTTAATATAACATAACACTATTTATATATTTTTAATAACGGTTGGTGTATGATTGTGCAGTTATTATGAACACTTCAAATTCATGATATATTTACAATGCCTCTAGCATTAGTGTGCATGCAAGTATACATGTACCTCTGCTTGCTCTTAGTTACCCTAACACCCATTTATTTACTTGTTTCATGATGATTTCCAGTGTGAAATTCCTGGTGCTGTGCTATCTAGACTGCTGCTCATTCCAGTGGAATGTGCAAGAATCACTTTCACCTCTGCCTGCAGCTATTGCATTCTCCCACCCCATTTACTAGCAGTTTTCTCATCACAACCACCAGGCGCCTCCGTACCAGGTGGACAGGAGCAGCAGTGCGCAGCACATGCTTCTTGATTAGACTGGGGTTCGAGCCCATGACCACCAAATACGGAGGATGCGGAAAGGTCAGAGAATGACCACCACATATCCCCGGAGCAATATGGCCTTAGTTGCTAATGCTCCTAAAAACCAACTAACTAACTAACAAGTTTTCCCACCCACCTAACGCTTTCTCAATAGCAACAGAAAAAAGACCTTGCACCATTTCTATCAACTCCGGAGGCTAACATCTGGTGAGTATGGGTTTGGCACACCCATAGTCCTGAGCCTGGATATCATCATTCTTCTCTTTCTTGGTGATTCCCTTCTACTTCTCTCTCTCTCTCTCTCTCTCTCTCTCTCTCTCTCTCTCTCTCTCTCTCTCTCAGGGTAACTCGGGATTTTTTTTTTTTTTTGGCTGGTGCAGCATATTTCTCAGGCTCCCTTGCACCATATAGCTAATAATAATAATAAAAAGTGTATCCCATCCCTTTAGAAGCATTCTCTCCTGTTAACAACGACAGATCAAGCTGAGACAAATTCTACCCCCACAAGCTGTGCACTATCTTTCCAGGCCAGAATTGGTTGACAAAGCTCTTGTCATTTATTCCCTTCAATCGTGTCTGGATAGAATTGCAACTTCAATTTTAACCCTAACTTGAAACTTTTTTCAAACATAGCCCTGTAGTTGTTAAGTGAGTCTGCAGAATTCCTACTCTGAATGTCATTTAATGGGAGCTTGAAGAAGAAGAAGGTGGATGCCACCAAAAGGTTTAAATTGGGGACCCATCAAGCTCTCAGCTGGCCACCTCAACACCAGGGCTTACACTTGAGCATCAGGTAACACAGGGGCAACCACTGAAGCAGAATGTGCTGGTCCCACAGTATCCAGTTGTCAGTGACGTTATTGTCAGGGAAATGGAAAATAAAATGGAAAATAACAACACAGAGTTAATGCCTAATATCCTCACATTCTTTACATCGAACACATCCCCCTTGGCAGTGTCATGTCCCATTCTAGATAGCTACACAAGTATCAGATGTGCAATACCTTTTGTTAGTCTCTGATTCGAAGGAAAAACCACTGTTCTCAGTTCTCTGAGCTACACTGTAGCTTAGAGAACTGAGAACAGTGCTGTTTAGAGCCCTTTTCTTTACTGCTGTGGTCTGAGGCATTCCCATTTAAATTCAGTTTATTCAGCGTATATGTTTATATATATGTTGAATAACAAGAAGGCAGAAAAATGGAAAAAAGAAGTATTCTAGTTGTAGTACTATAGTAAAAAGAAGAATCTTTATTGCAACACATAGATGATGATTTACAATAATGTAGTTACAACTACCTGTCATGGCACAATGGCCAGGGGTTTACAATTTAGAATAAAGACAAGGTTGTCTGAATACACCAAAAGCATAAATTAAAATACAGTAAGTTCTGCTGTAACGCAGTACATGTGTTCTTAAAAACCTCCATGTTATGGCATTGGGATAGGGGCAGAGCACTCAAAAAAAAAATTCTGTATAACACAAAAAAAAGTTAGAAACACAATAAAATTGCTAACATAGATTTAAATTTCTAATAAATACATAGATATTACAGTAAATATAGCACTGTAATATATACATACTAATTAATATTTCTGTTCACTGACTTTTTTTTCTTTTTTTTTTACCCAATTGAAAAATGTAAAACTAAAAAAAAGATAAGCAATCAATAACGACAAATATGGTACGCACAATTTACACAAGTGAGATATGGAGTAACAAGTTTACAAAGCTTAAAAAATAGGAATGAAGAGTAGATTTCTGAAATTTTATTTGTTTTGATTTGATTTTATGATTGAAAATTTCATGAAAGGGGAAACACATTTCACCATTATAAAAGTCCAATAAACTACAAATTGTTTTTATTGTTTTATGGTAGTGACCTCCAGAAATGTACTCCTCTGCTCATGCCATCATGCCTCAGGAAATTTCTGTTTGAACTGAAAAATGTGAGCTCCTGAAAACGAGTCAGCCTACAGTATCTTGTGAATACAGTGAATGATAACAGTGTGTTTCCGACTAATACAACTACAGTAAATGGGAAATATAGCTGAGATACATTTGATATTTATTTTTTAAGCTTCATAAACTTCTATGTATTGCTGCACAGGTTACTTGTTTTGCTAAAAAGAAGAATCCTTTTTGTGAGATATAAGACAAGACTGAGTTTTAGGAGGATTGAAATCAAATAAGTTGTGCCCCACTGTAGAATTACCTCCAGATTGGCATTTAAGGAATTGGTAGCGGATATTCGAGAAATTCAAGCAGATTGAGCAGGGCAAAGTTTCTCAAAATGGAAAGTGGAATGCAATGTGTTATAATCGGCAAGACTTTGGATAGGATTTCCAGTTAATGGAAGAAGGTCATTAATATACAAATGGAAAAGAGTGGGGGAAAGAACTGAACCTTTGGGGGGGGGACACCAGCATTAGTGGAGAAGTTAGAAGACAGAGAGCCATCTACCATCACCCTCAGTGAGCAGTCAGAGAGAAAACTGGATAATCAATTACAAAAAACAGTTGGCAAACCATAAGATGGAAGCTTTTTGAGAAGACCTTTATGCCAAACATGATAGAAAGCCTTTGAGATGTCAAGAGCAACTGCTTGTGTTTCACCGCACTTTTCCATTGAATTCATCCATAAATGGGTAATATAAGCCAGAATATCACCAGTGGATTGACACTGACGGAATCCATACTGATGATCTTGATCGAATGGAAGGTTTCTAGATAGTTTAAGAATTGGTGGTTAATTGATTTCTCCATTACTTTAGAAAAAGTAGAAGTAATTGCAATGGGACGATAACTGGATGGGAAGGATTTATCACCCTTTTTAGGAACTGGCTGGATATGAACAAATTTCCAAGCAGAAGGAAAAACACCTTTGGAATAAGAAAGTGAAAAAAGGTGGCAAAGAACTGGAGTAAGCTCAGGAGCACACGTTTTGAGAACAAGTGGAGAAATACCATCATGGCCTGGAGCTTTCTTAGCATCAAGATTCGTTAAAATCCTTCTTACATCCTTTGACAGAAGACCACAGGAGGCTTTGAATGGAACATGATGGGAATGGTGGGGGTTGTTTTTACCAAGATCATTAATACATGAGTTGGAAGAAAAATGGGATGCTAGCAGATCAGCTTTACCCTTGGCTGAAGTGACAACAGAACCATCTGGTTTTGACAGAGGTGGGAGCAGAGATGGGCAAAAGTTGCGGCCAATAGCTTTGGAAGAGACAAGAATGCTCGGCTACCATTAGGGCAAGAAGCAAGTTTCCTACTCTTAGCTTGTTCAAAATCTAGTTTGGACTAATTAATAACTGCTTTACAATTGTTGCAAGCTTCAGAAAATGAAACTGAAGATTTGGAAACAAGCCAATTACGATATGCAACATTCTTCTCTTTAACAACCTTAGCACATTTATGGAAAATCAAGGTTTAGATAAACAACGAGATTTTAAAGTGAAGTGTGGGATAAAGGATTCCATTTCTACAAGAATAATTTTACTGACACGATCTGAGCAAATGTTGACATCGGGAGTTTTGAAACAGTAATCCGACCAAGGAAAAGAAGAAAAAAAAAACTCGCAGGTCATCCCATTTTGTATTCTTGTAATGTGAAATAACACGAGATTGGGAATAGCCATTGAGATAAAGGCTCCATTGGAGAAGAGACAATCACCAAGTTGTGATCAGAGATGCCTAATGGACCACTCACTTCAATTGTGTACTTAGAAGGGTTGTTTGTGAGAAAAAGATCAAGCGTGTTGGCTGTATGGTTAAGATTGTCCGGTATTCTTGTAGGTAAATGAACAATCTGAGCAAGGTCATTAGTAATTGCAAAAGCCTCAACATCTCGACCAGCTGGTGACCAGAAAACAGAACCCAGCTGGAGTTGTGAACATTAAAATCACCAAGAAAAATTACCTCACTGTTAGGAAAGTGGGACTGAGACAGTCAAGTTGCAAAGAGAGGAAGTCAAAGAGCTCCAAGTGATTAGTGGTGTTGGGAGAATGGTAGAGACGATAGATGAATTTGACAGAATGAGGTGGAGAGATTTTAAGCCAGAGATGATCAAAAAGGGGAGATTCCACATTACCAAGTCTCTGACAGGGAATATCGGAATGGACATATGTATAAGTACCACCTTTGAAGTTAAAGGATTCATACAGCAAATAATTTGGGCAACTGAGATGAGCAGTAGTTGAATCAACTGATAACTGAGATTCTATCAGAAAAAGTACATGGGTTTTGGCAGACTGCAAGTAGAAATGGACATCGTTGAGGTTAGAATTGAGACCACATATATTTGTGAATTGAACTAGGAAGGTATGGAGTTGCTCGCATGGGAATCCTCCATGCACAGTTTTCCCAGAAGGAGGAAGAGGGGATAAGGCCTGTCATGAGCTTGACAGTTGTAACAAGTCTGCTTTCATCAATGAGCTAGGTGAGCCTTGGGATATTGAGTGTTTTGGTCATTGCAGTGGTCCAGAGCTGAGGGGTTAGTCTAAGCTTGTTGCAGGCCCACTTGAGGAGCCAGTACTCAGAGGAGAACACTGGTTTCGTAGTCGAGAAGGATTTGGATGCCGAAATCTCTGCAGCATAGAGAAGTGGGGGATAGACTATTGTGCAATATGATGGATTTGTCAGTTACACGTTGTAAATGCTGCTTGCATAACCATCTGTCTTGTGGCTTTTGTGAGAAGCAGGTCTATATGTTGGCTGAAGAGGAGCTTTGAGTTGAATCTGTTCCCTAGGTCAATGTGGTTTTTAACAAGCGGAATGGGGGCTCCATTGAGGGCTGGATGGATTTTTGTTGGGTGTTGCTTTATCAAGAAGACCATGGTTTCTGACTTCTCAGGATTGATGCACAAACCGAACTGTTTCAGGTAGGTAGATATTGATGAGAGAGTGGAGGTTTGCTCTTCTGAGATTTGGCGAGGGTGTTGGTTTTCTTTAATTGGTGCGAGTACCTTTAGGTCATCAGTGTATACCAGGGTATTCGGCTTTTGGATTACCAGTGGAGCAATGTGGGTGGTGAAGAGAAGGCCAGATAGTACTGCCTCTTGTGGGACTCCAACTGAGATTGCTTTGTAGTATTGGGAGTTATCTACAGAGTTTCTACAGAGGATGGCTAAGATGTCACCACCTATCTGATACTAGTTCGTTCTCTAACAGCTTTAGAAGAGATTATTATTATTATTAGCTTCATGGTGCAGGGAAGCCTGAGGCTTATGCTGCACCAGCCAAAAAAAAAAAAAATTCCCGAGTTACCCTGAGAGAGAGTCAAAAGTAGAAAGGAATCACCAAGAAAGAGAAGAATGATGATATCCAGCTCGGGACCCTGAGTGTGCCAAGCCCATACTCACCAGATGTGAGCCTGTCTATTTCTCTATTTTCAAAGGCTGTGAGGATTCTGTTAGTAACTGCTAGAAGATTGGTCACTTTTGATCTGTGCGGGAGTGCATTGTGAATTTGTGCAAGGTTGTTTGGCAGGATCTGTTTAGTAAGGATCGGTAGCAGTATTTTCCCTAGCAGCTTCAATAGGCAGGATGAGTTTGAGATTGGTCTGTAGTGTTTCACAAGTGATGTAGCTGGAATTTTTGGCCTTCGTTTGCCTAGGCCAAAAATTCCAGCTCCATCACTTGCATTCCATTGGTGTGGGAAGCATCGGTTTGAGAGCACTGAGTTGAAAATATGTAATAGAGCTTGTAGGATTGACATCATCTTTTGGGTTGACACTGGCGCGGTAAACCTGGTGATATAATCAAGCCAGCTTTTGGGGGTCAAGCTGTGGGGGTAAACTTGACAGGGTATTCTTATATGGAACTCTCCTAGTGCATATGGTCCCATCTAGATATGATTTTATTGCTTTGGATTTCTGGCGGTTAAATTTGGCTAGGGCTTTTGAGTAGAAATTCTGTCCATATCGTTGTGAGACTGCTTATATAGTTTGTGCAGGTTGCTTAAGGTCGACACGCTTCTTCAGGTTGTGGGACCACCATGTTTTAGAGTGAGGAGAGATTGTGATCTTTCATGTGGCCACATTGCTAGTCACATATACAATCCAGTTAGTGAGCAGGGTGACAGCTAGCTGGACATCACTTGACTCGAGGATTGACCAAGGGATAGACGAGGCAGCCTCGATACATTTGGGTATGTCCAGCAATTTTGGGCTGAAATAGGACATGGTTTTGGCTGGCCAGTTGAGAAGATGCTGATCAGTCGGTAGTTGAAATAGCAGCAAAACTGGATCATGGTCAGAGTTGAGCACCGTCTGTGGGGTTTGATCAGTAGTGCAGGGTATGGAGGCCAGGATTAGGTCGAGTTGGTTGGGTCCATAAGTTGGGAGTTCGCTGCCGTAAAAAGGTGAGAAAGGAGCTGCTGTTTGAGATGGTTAAGTTGAGGGGGCAGATTGAGGTCCTCACATATAATGTTGACAGTGGCAGTTTGAAGCTGGTCCAGGATCCAGTTAGCTACTTCAGAGATAAGGTCTTGAGATGGCGATAGGGTGACATAAACTACAATCACTTTGAATATGGTAGATTGGTTCTCGAGTTTGACAGAGATGGCTTCAAAATCTTACAATTCACTTGAAATGCTAGAGTTTGGTGTAAAGAGGGTTTGTTTATAAAAGATGGCAGTACCCTCCCCCTCCCCCTCCTCTCGTTATCTCTCAATGTAAAGGAGGACCCATTTCCTGCTGGGGCAATGATTGCAATACATTCTTGGCCACATTCTAATCATGTTTCTGTGATGCAGAGAAGATGCAAGTGTCCAGCTTGAAGTAACTGCTCTTCAGTGTCAGTTTTATTTCTGATGCTGCATGCATTTTGGTAAAGTAGCTGAAGCATAGTGTTGTAGAGATTTTTACCAAGGTTGCTGGTCTGTTATATTTGTTTCCCAATTGCTCATGGTAGTAGCAGTTTGTGATCCTGGCTGGGATAGTCATGTCTTTTTGGTGTGGAGGTAGCAGCAGATGACAAAGATTGGTGTTTACTAGAGGATATGGGGTATATACAACCACATGCAGGATTGTCATACTCCTGGCTTTGCATTTTGTTATCAGGATCTTTTAGGAGTCAGCTAGTTGGCATCCAGTGGTTCTTTGCTGTGGCTAAGGGGGGGGGGCTATATCTCTCTAAGAGGTCTCATGAAATGGTCGGATTATGGCTCCAATCAGCCACATAGATGGGTGGGAGATTTTATTGAAGTCAAGTCTTTTGGGTTGATTGCATTTAAGCTTTAACAGCTCTGTAGTTATTACTTTTGACTGGCAGCTGCTTTAGCTGAGAGACAGAGTTGGAGTTCTTCAATGACGGCTGCAGTTTAGGTGGGGGGGTCATATGGGGATCAAGTTTTGAGACAAAGATGTTTGTTTTTGCTGTTGTAGGCTGACTTATTGCATGCAGCTTTGATATAGAGGTGCCCATGGCAACTGGGTGCTTCAGTATTGGTGGGATCCACTGAGTGGGTTTCGAGTGGATAGCTGGAGGAGTCTTCTTGTGCACAGCGTGAGATCTAGCACCAAATTTTGCCCAGGTTGAAGAGTTATCAAAACGGGTATGCTTGCTCCATAGTTGGTTGTTATGGGAATTAGTAGCAGAAGCATTGTGGGTCGCATTACCAGGGGAATATATGCTAATGTCGACAGGTTTCATGCAAGCACATGGAAATATGAGGTTGTCTGGGTTGGGCTGACTTTTTTCATATTGCAGTGATGCAGTAGGTGGTTGAGAGAATGATAGATGGCAGCTGAACTGTTGAATCATCATGTGGCTAGGGCCTCCATTTAGCTTGGCTGTTCATTGTGTGGACTTGTAGGGTCTATGAGTGCTGGATGGTTGCTTTTTTTGTTGACTGAGCTGGTCTGGCTGGTTTGCAATGTGCATTTGTGAGATTCCATATTGTCGCGATCTTCTGTTTGCGTGGAGGCATCTGGGGCCTCGAATTAATTTACCTCAAATTTCGTAAAGCCATCTGACTTGCTAGACACTTCCTGGGATTGAAGGTTTGGGTCATGTTGAATTGCGAGATAGTTGAGCTGATTTGATGTCTGGTCAAGTGGTTGGAGCTTTGAAGCATGAGGATTGGGTATAGCTAATCTGCTAGCTCCTTTTTTTCTTTTGATTGCATCTGTAAGCGCTTATGATTTTAAGCCTTGTAACTAGGGCTCACAATACCGGTATTTTGATATTTTTAATTTATGAAACCAGAATACCAGTATTCCAAAAAAAACATTTTTCACAATAAATTTTGATGACAATTAGGTGCAATAAAGTAAGGAAAAAACAAGTAATAACTTGAATTCACATTTTAAATAAACTTTTATTACAATAATAAATATTTTAGCAAAAATTATTAAACATTAGTATTAGTATTAGTAACGGCCGTATGGTGCAAGAAAGCCTATGGCTTATGCTGCACCAGCCAAAAAAAAAAAAAAAAATCCGAACAAAACAATGATAAAAACAAAAATTAAATAAATAAATAAATAATAATAATTAATAAATAAAAAAAATGAAATAAAAAATAAATAAAAAGGAAATTAATCCTATCATCCTATGCGCTTCCTTTACCCGAAAGTACTATCCAGATGACCTTTGAATTTCCCAAAACTGTCGGCCTCTACCACCCACGAAGGCAACTTATTCCAGTAATTTATAACTCGCTGGCTAAAATAAAACTTCCTGCAGTCCAATCTAAACATTTCCCCCCGTAACTTGAATTTATGTCCCCTAGTTCTAGCATCATTTATAATCTTGAAAATTTTGTCCTCATTCATTTTACTGATGCCTCTCAGAGCCTTAAACACCTCAATCAAATCTCCTCTAAGGTGTCTAGTTTCCAAACTCTGCAACCCACATATTCGAGTCTTTCTTCATAAGGCCGCCCTTTTGCCGATCTCACCAGGCGAGTTACCCTTCTTTGCACCCTTTCAAGAAGCTCGATGTCTTTCTTTAGGTGCGGTCTCCATACTTGAACACAGTATTCCAAGTGTGGTCTAACATAGGCCTTATATAATGGGATTATCACGTCCCTATCTCTACTTGCAAAAGTTCGATAGATCATCGATAGGACACCATGGGCCTTTCTTGCAACCTGTTTACAATGCTCAGAGAATTTCATGTCTGACCGTATCGTAACACCCAAGTCCCTTTCCTCCAGTACTGGGTTTAGTTGAACTCCACCAAGTGAATAAGTTATTTTGGGATTACTGTTTCCCAGGTGTAATACCTTACACTTTGTTGATTAAAGCACAGCTGCCATTTTTCTGACCATTCCTGAAGTCTATCTAGGTCTCTCTGAAGAAGCTCAGCTTGACAGTGATCATTAACTACTCTACCAATTTTAACATCATCTGCAAATTTAGACATCACGCCCTCTATCCCTTCATCAATGTCGTTTATGAAAATTAAAAACAACAGTGGTCCTAATACTGATCCTTGGGGAACCCCACTTCTTACATCAACCCAATCTGAGGAATAGCCATTTATCACAACCCTCTGCCTCCTGCCCTGAAGCCATCCTTCTATCCATCTAAGGATTTTCCCAGTGATTCCAACCTGTTCCAACTTATAAAGCAACCGCTCATGTGGGACTTAGTCAAAAGCTTTGCTGAAATCTAAATAAACAATGTCGAAATTATTCCCTAAATCCAGCTCATGAGTGACCCTTTGAAATAGCGAACCAGATTTGTTAAACATGATTTTCCCTTTACAAAACCATGCTGAGTATCCTTGAGAATTTCAATTCGATCCAAATGATCCTGAATTCCACCCTTGATCATTGCCTCCATGATTTTCCCTACTACTGAAGTCAGACTGACAGGTCGATAATTTCCCACTTCACTTTTAGAGCCACCCTTATGTATGGGAGATACATTTGCACTTTTCCAATCCAAGGGAATCTCCCCAGAGTCTAGTGATGCTCGCATAACCAGCCTCAGTGGTTCAATGCACTCGCTTGCCGCCTCTCTCAAGATTATAGGGTATATTCCATCAATTCCAGGAGCCTTACTGGTCTGTAGGCTTGAAAGTTTTTTCATTAAATAATCTTGCGAAATTTCAATGTCATTAATTACATATTTTTTAACTTCGCTCCCACAATTTCCCATTGCCACAAAAGGCTTTTCATTTGTAAATATCGATGCAAAATAACTGTTGAGTTCATCTGCAACGGCAGCTGGTGTATTTATTACTATCCCCTTTCCCTTACGTAAAGGTCCGATCTGGTTTGTCCTGCTCTTCTTGGCATTTATATATGTGAAGAATTTTTTATCCCCCCCTCTTTGCTCTGTTTGCTAGTGATTTCTCATAAACTGCCTTTGCCTGTCGAACCTTTTCTGTGGCTCTATTACACATCACCTTGTAGCTGTTATAGGCTTCAGTACTTTTTATTGCTCTGTAACTTTTCCATGCCACCTTTTTCTGCTCAAGTAATGTGGCAACTTCACTATTCATCCAACTTGGAACCCTTCTTGTGGAGTATTTTTTTTATGGTATATACGCATTCAAGGCATCTGTGATTAATGTTTTAAAAGCGTACCACAGTTCAATTGTATTCATTCTCTGCGCGATATCTACCCAGTTAATAGAGGCCATGTAGTACCTTAAGGCATCGTAATTTCCTTTTCTGAAATTAAAACCCATTCCTTTGCCTTTTACTTTTGCTACCTCTCTCGTCATCATCCACCGTAGAACTCCATGATCACTTCCTGCTACTGGTTCCTCTACTGTCAGCCCTGTTATGTCATCTGATTCATGTGTGATGATGAGGTCTAGGATATTCTTTTCTCTAGTACTTTCCCTGACATGTTGATACAAATAACAGTCATCTAGTTGATTTAAAAATTTTGTTCCCCATGTCGAGTTTCCTTCCCATTTACTCCAATCAATTAGAGGCAAATTGAAATCACCCATAATAAGGCATTGACGCTTACTTGCCCATTCCATTTGCATGTAGAGGCTTTTGTCATAGTCTTCACAATCACCTGGTCTGTAGATTACTCCTACTCGCATTGTACCTTTGTTTCCAACTATCTCACACCATACAGACTCTATACTAGCATGTGAAATGTCTGAATCCGGGAAAGCTATCGTCGCACTCAGGCTGCTTCTGATAAGAAGCATTATTACAGAGCATTAACTCTGTTAATGCTTCGTTAACGAAGCATTAACATCGTTATTTAAAAACAAAAAAAAATTAAGCATCCACACAACCTGTCCGAATAAAGTGAGCTCTTAAGAAACTCAATAGTGCTATGGTTTAAACTGGATCTAACTTTGGTACATATTTAATTAGCCGCAGAAAATGTCCTTTTGGATTCTGTGCTGGTTGGTGCTTTGTACTGAGATAGTCGTAGATGAGCTGCAGTTTAACCCCCCCCCCCACACCTTATTCCCTCATCTTCAAAAAATCTTATTTCCTTTTTATCAAAAATATTTCTTTTTTGACTTTTTATGGTACTATAACCGTATTAAAGAAAGAAAGGGACTAACGGTTAAGCTTGGTGAGGAAACCAAATCTAAGTTGTGTCCAAATCTAGGGTACAGGGAAATAAAATAATTTTTATTTCCCTGTATCTTAGTATTGCTGTCAGTGATCATTATTGTGATTTTCGTACAGCAGCTCTCCTCCAGCACTAAGCCCCACAAGCTACCTGACTGCATAAAAGAAATGAGAATTTCTAGGAGCTGAGGGATATCCCTCCCCACATGAGTATATATATTATATGTGAGCTGTCGGTTTGTCAAGAGCAATGACACAAATATAAAATACACATTTATCATACAAAACTACCTACAATACATAACTGGTATTCATTTACATCTGATTATTCATTTTTCTCATTTAATCTGTTAATACATGCTTATCATTTCCATAAAATTTCTCTCAATTAACAATCTCAACTCTCTCTCTACAGCTCCAAACACTAATTCAATCTTAATCACTTCCTCATATTTCTGTTAATCACCAATACAACAGCAATCCATAAGTCGCTAACTTAATGCTAACAATTCCACGTAATCTCTTAATTTAGCAATATCAACTTTCTTTACGACTTCAACCAATAAACCAACTCAGTACTGAACATTTCCTTATTTCTTGTGTTTCTTCAACTTCAACCTTACGCTCAAATAATCTTCCACTTTATCTAAGTACCATTTCCAATACAACACAGTTCAGAGGACTTGCCTTCCTTCTCTTTCACAGTGGGATTCCTTCGTCTGGGTTTCTTCCACAGAGTGTGGTGAGGTCTCTCTCTCTTTTCAGTTGAACTCTGCATCTCTGCTGTATAGCTCTTCCAGTACTGTCTTATTTCGGGATTTCGAGAACAGTTCTCTGTTAATACTGAAGGAAGTTACCAGCAGTAGAAGAACCCAGGGCACTATCTGACTGACTTATTATTCAACTTCTGGATTAACTTATATCACAGGAACATGCCCGGCGGAACCCTTCACTATATAGCTGGACACTCCCAGAACTACCACTGGAAGTCTGCAGCCCCTCCGAACAACAACCACAAACCCCTCTTTTGGTGCGAGCCCCTTATTTATTTATTTATTGAATTGATTGCAAGTTACAATTGCCCCTTGTACTACTTTTTTATATGCAAGCTTATGTGCAAACCCCAGAGGGGTTTGCACGCATTTACCTATTTCCCCCCTATCTAATTTAAACCTGACCCAATCACAGTGTTATTCTTTAAACTCACTCTTCCTTTGGGAGGAAAAACAGAATATTTTTCCCACACAGGGAAACATTTTATCTTTTACCTCAAGATCACCTGTTCACAATGAACTTTTGAACTGCTCCATACTGACACCTTTTCCCAAAATGCACTAAGTGTCGCATCCTCAAGTGGCGGTATAATAGAGGGATTAAACTATTGTTCAGAAGCTTTTAATTTTAACCCTTCCGCACCTTCCATACTACTATTCACCACATTCCTTAATTGCACTACCAGGCAGCCCCGGGTGCGAAGCGTTTGTGACTGAGTGATTTCTCTGTGCCTTTCAGTGCGATTTCCAAAAAGCGATATATAGTTCTTTTATGTTCCTCTTGTTAAGCAATTTATTTATTTTATAACCGCTCTTGCTACAAAAGTACTTGTACAGAGCAAGAAAGGAAAGCCACCTTTCTTTTTTCCTCATAGTTTTATTACTAACCCCCTACTACTTTTCGCTTGGTCACACCAGGCACTGCTCCTGCCTCCCTGTGGCTGGGCAGAACCTTGGCAGAAAAGCTCATCTGCCAGGGGCCAAAAGGAGCAAAGATGGAGCAGAATGTGTATCCACCTTTAGAGCTGACAAGCTCTCGGCCACAGACTGAAACTGATTATGACAGTTCACAACCCAAGAGGTTGAAAACAAATTCAACAACATAAGTGTTTCCTTCCTTTCTAATTTTACATTCACTTTCAGAACAACTTCTCATCAAATTATCTCCTTTCCTCATCCAGAAACACCTGGAGAGTATTGCAGGATCTCCTAAGACTGTGAAAAGGCTGAAATCTGGAGACTTACTTTTAGAAACAACAAACTATAGACATTCAGAGAAACTCTTAAAACTTTCAAATTTTGCTGGGATACCAATTAACATATATCCCCATGACATCCAAAGGTCTGATTTCTAGTTGGAATCTGTTGAACGTGACAGAGGATGAAATAACTGAAGAGCTTCACGATTAAAATGTTATTGCATTAAAAAGAATAATGATTAAAAAAGACAATAACCTTACGCTTACCAGGAATATTATTCTTACATTTTATTCCCCAAACCTACTGTCAACAGTAAAAGCTGGCTATCTACTTTGCCGTGTTCGTCCATATATTCCCAATCCCATGAGATGCTACAAGTGCCAAAAGTATGGTCACTCTCAGACAACATGTAGAGGAAACCCAGTTTGTCCCAACTGTGGATCTTCTGATCATACTTAGTCTGAAATGTTTTGTGACAGAAAAGACTTGGCCCAACTGTAAAGGTAACCATCCTGCATATTCTAAAACTTATGAGAGATGGAAAACTGAGAAAAAAATTGTTAAATATAAGGTTGAGAATAAGGTAAGCTTTCAAGAAGCAAGGAAAATAATTGTTCCTACTATGCCCAAACATACCTATGCAAATGTTGCACAAAAACAACAAACAGTGTCCACCCAAACTGATGTTACCGTCCCCTCAAACATATCAATCTCTGACTGGACTCGAACCGCCCTCTCTAAGCAACAGTCCAGTATCACTCAGACCAGGCAAGTAACACTCCTCTTACAATACCAGTGACATCTCCTCCAGTGATTGCTAGTACATCACATAGTCAAAGTTCCAATTCAAGAAAGAAATATCCAAGAATCTTCCATGGATGCTGATTATTCTTCCAACCAGGACCATCCAATTCTGGAAATACATGTGGAAGAAGATATGAACATTGGACGGCCTACATTTCCAAAAAAAGACAAACAGAAGACCGACCGCCTTTATGGCGGTCGGTCTTCTGTTTGAGATCTTGAGATAATTACAAGAAACTGTATCTGACTGCTATACTGAAAAAGCAGTCAGATACAGCTTCTTGTAATCATCTCAAGTAATGCCTTACATTTTACAATGGAACTGCAGAGGACTTCATAGCAATATTGACGATATTCACTACCTTATTCATTTCTACTCTCCAGTTGGTTTCTGCTTACAGGAAACCTATTTAAATTCTCAAATTTCCACCTCCATAAAGAACTACTCTATATATCGAAAAGATCGCATTACATCGAATGCTGCCTGTGGTGTAGCCACCTTGATAAACTCGCAGATCCCAGCCAAACAAATTGTTCTTCAAACAGAAATTGAAGCTGTTGCTGTATTTTTCATTACACAGATTGCAATAATGCTTATTTCAATTTATCTTCCACCAAATCATGCCTCCTCTTACAAAGATCTTGAAGATCTAATGCAATTACCTCCCCCATCTGTCTGTTGGGAGATTTCAATAGCCACCACCCCTTATAGGGATCTTCTAAATTAGATAGATATGGTCGATTAATTGAAAACCTTCTGGATAAGCAAAACATTACCATCCTTAATACTGGTGGACCTACTTATATAAAATTGCCAACTGGACAAACTTCTGCAATTGATCTCTTGATTTGCTCCCCGATCCTGTTTCCAGTCATGGAAACAGTATCGGAGAGCAAATCAAGGTAAAATTTCAGTCAGCAATTACACTGAATTGAATGAGGAAATTATGCGATTACAACCCATAGATGAAGTGACAGAATATATCACATCCCAATTGTTATCAGCTGCTAAAAACTCAATTCCAGTGACGAATCCCCCAGCCCGGTGGCATTTTAACTACTGGTGGAATGACGAATGTACGAAAACAAAGAGGGAAAAAAATAAAGTGTGGAATTTATTTAGATGATCCCCAACCAGCTAATCTCATTAGCTGGTTGGGGATCTATAAGAAACGAAGGACAAAAGCTCGTTTCATACAAAGACAAGCCAAAAAAGATTCCTGCACTCGGTTTGTGTCCACTGTAAACAGAAACACTGATTCCAGATTAATATGTAAAGTTCAGGCAAGTTTCCAACCATCCCTACCACAATTCTTTTGTGGAATGGGCAAGAACTCTCTGCTCCTGGATGTAGCAAACGCCTTGGGAAAAACTTTTGCCCAAGTCTTGTTGGCATCAAGCTATTTGCCGGAATTCCAGAAAATTAAGAATAGCACTGAATCGCTTTCACACCTCTCTAATCTTACCCATCAACTTTTGCACCTCTCTGCTGACGAGGCTAGTACGGGCCAGACGTGTTCAAATCCGCTAAGTGGATTTTTCTTATTTATTGATTTGAAATTATTGTTTTTCTAAAACTTTTGATTTAAATTTAGTAGTATAGCATTATTTTGTGATATTTCTGATTAATCTGGTGTATTTATTCTTTACTCGGCCTTGTAATTGCATAAAAGTATCGGTAAGGGTATCAAATCCACGTGTTACAAGTTACAACTCCGCTGAACAAGAAGTTTTTTTAGCCAAATTTAGCCGCTTATTGAATATCTTTTACATCAAATTATTTTTTGTAAGTAGCTTATAGACCTAGTAAGGATCGTTGGTTTATTCTGAATTGGGACAGCGAGATTTGAAAGTTAATTAATACTTAAGTGTCCATAGATTACCGTTCGTAACTTCCGCCTTTGTCTTTGTCATACGATCGTTATACAGTAATACCCCGAAGTTACGCGATAGGTGGGTCCGACGAAAATCGCTTAAGTCGAATTCGCATAAGTCGGGGTACAACTTTGCATATAAATACATATAAATTTTGTTTAATTGGGATCAAGGACTAACAAAAACACTATTTTAGAAGAAAAATATTAATAAAATTGCAGTTCTTTAAACATATTAATACAAAATATGTATTAAAAAAATAAATGACTTACGTAAAAAAGTTATGTCGATGGCTTCATAAAATCTAACAAATTCGTATGACGACACAGCGCCTTCTTTTTTTCACGCAGAATTTCTTCGTAGCAAGCTAATATTTTTTTATTCCTTGCTTTGTTGCTATAACGCGTTCTTCGTTGGAGTCTGTTTTCTAAAATTTTTAAGCCCTTTTCAATTGAGCTGAGACCTTCTGTCAAGTTTGCAATTGTCATGTGCTTTTCGCCGTTGCCTCATTTAGGCTTGTAGCACGTGCAATATCACATGGTCTTTCATTTCGCTCAAAGCGTTTCACAATTTTTTCTCTATCGACAGAGGCGCACTGGCCATAAGCCTTGCCGGGGAAACCCTGGTGGGCCGGTGTGATTTTGGCCATAAATAAACCATAGTATGAGGCCACTATAAATATTCCCTGGGTCAAAAATAAGAATTTTTGACTCAGTCTGCCTCTGTTTATCGATAATTGCTTTTCTTTTTCTCTCTGAATCTGCAGTGTCTTCACCAGGACGCTTCCTTTTCACACCTTTTAATTAAGTATTTTACTCATTTTTAGGGAATAAAGCACAATTACAAAACGAGGAGGCACGCTTGATACACATAAACAAAGCTGCGCGCATGTAGCAACTGAATAAACAACACCATAAAGGCAGAGATACACCAGTTATATTAAAGGAGGCAGCAAAGCAAGTAAGCAAACCCTTAGCCATAATTATGAGAGCTTCCTTGGACTCAGGGGAGGTACCCATAGACTGGAGATGTGCAAATGTGACCCCAATTCACAAAGGAGGATCAAAAGCCGACACAAGCAATTATAGACCTGTGAGTTTAACTTCTTTTCCAGGAAAATTAATGGAGGCACTAGTTAAAGAAGCACTACAGGATCATTTAGACAAGACTTCAGTTATAGCTCGGACACAGCATGGTTTTGTTAAGGGGAAGTCTTGCCTGACCAATTTGATTGGATACTATGATGCAGTCACAAAGGAACTGGATGCAGGGAATAACTTTGATATTATATACTTGGATCTTAGAAAGGCTTTTGATACTGTTGCACATGGAAGACTGCTGCACAAATTGGAGCAGTGTAACATTGGAGGCAAATTGCTGCTGTGGGTAAAGGGGTGGCTGAGGGGGAGAAGACAGAGAGTGGTAATCAATGGACACTGCTCGTCGTGGACGAATGTTATTAGTGGAGTCCCTCAGGGCTCAGTGTTGGGTCCATTATTGTTTTCTGTATTCATACATGATATTGATGATGGTATATCAAGCTTAATGTCGAAGTTTGCAGACGATACAAAGGTAGGCAGGGTTGTCAAGGACACTACTGACACTATGCTGCTGCAACAGGATCTGGAAAGGTTGAGCAGATGGGCTGAGAGGTGGCAAATGAAGTTTAACATTGACAAATGTAAAGTACTACACATGGGAAACAGCAACCCCAGAGCAACGTATCAACTCTGCGGTATTGCACTGACAGTGGTAGAGAATGAAAGGGACCTGGGGGGTGGTTGTGCAGGCAGATATGAAGTTCTCTGAGCAGTGCAGACGGGCTGCAAGAGTAGCTCATGGTGTATTGTCAATGATATATAGGAATTTTTCTAGCAGGGATAAGGAGGTGATTATTCCCTTGTATAAGGCAATGGTCAGGCCACACCTAGAGTACTGTATACAGGCCTGGAGGCCTCATTTCAAGAAGGATGTAGAGCTGCTGGAACGAGTACAGAGAAGGGCAACAAGATTAGTGAATGGAACAAAGGGGTGCTCTTACGAAGAAAGGCTTAAGATTTGCAAATTACAGTGTCTGGAGACTAGGCACCAGCGAGGTGATCTGATAGAGGTGTATAAAGCATTGAATGGTTTGAGCATGCTCAATGCTGATGGGATTCTTCCTCTTGCTCAGAATAATCACCTGAGAGGGCATAAATTCAAATTGAGGAAAGACAGATGTAGGATAGACGTGCGGAAATTTGCCTTTAGCCAGCGAGTGGTTGGTTGGTGGAACAGACTTCCATCCCTTGTCGTGGAAGTTGATAGCCTAAATAAGTTTAAGGCTCAGCTGGACAGGTATTTTGAACGAACAGAGGGGTGAAGTGGGAGTGGTTTTTTTTTTTTTTTTTTGGCTGATGCTGCATAAGCTTGCTTTCTTGCATCAAATGCCTCTACTAATGCTAATGCTAATGCTAATCTTACCATATAACCAACCTCCTCAGCTCAGTATTTGGAACTTCTACAAGCCATTAGAAAAACACACAACAGTGCAGCAGGGCCCAATGGAATATATTACATCATGTTACAGCACCTTGATGACAAACATTTGCAGCTACTGCTGTTATTTTATAATCAAATATTTCTGGAAAACATCTATCCTACATCTTGGCATCATGCCACAATTTTGGCCTTTTTGAAACCCGGTAAAGATTCCTCCAGTCCTTTTAGTTACTGGCCAATTTCCCTTTCCAGTTGCCTCAGTAAAATCCTTGAGAAAATGATCCGCAGACAACTCGATTGGATAATTGAAGACCAAAATCTAATGAGTAATAGTCAACGTGGCTTTTCCAAAACAGATCTGCCTTAGATCTCATGATCAAGGCCGAGTCCGCAGTTTGCAATGCCTTTGTGAGAAATGAACACCTTGTTATGGTCTCCATCGACATAGAGAAGGCATTTGATACTACCTGATGTCACATCATTCTTAGAGACCTGCATGCCCTTGGTCTACGAGGCAACCTGCCTATATTCATTTAGAACTTGTTTATGGAGTCGTTCTTATCAAGTATGATATGTTAACTCCCTTTCTACGACATTCTTGCAGGAAGAAGGAGTTCTGCAAGGGTCTGTACTGAGTGCAACACTTTTTGTCCTTAGAATTGACTCCATTACAAAAGAACTTCCAAATACTGTTGAGGCTTACCTTTATGCTGACGATCTCTCTCTTTCTTGCCATTCTCAGAACATGAAATCTATTGAACGTCAATTGCAGATATCACTAAATAAAATACAAAAGTGGGCAGTGCTCAATGGCTATCGTCTTTCACAACAGAAAACTGCCGTTATACACTTTTGCAATCAATGCAAATTACATACAGATCCCGAACTTCACATGTCAGACTTTACCATTCCAATTAACAACATCAGATTCTTGGGATTAATCCTTGACAAGAAGTTAAACTTCCTTGAACATATTAAATTTGTACATAATACCTGTCTCAAAAAGCTCAACATACTAAGAGCTTTATCCGCCCTGTCTTGGGGAGCAGATCGTACCTTGTTGCTTTGACTATATAGAGCATTGATTAGATCCCGTTTGGATTATGGTGCTCCAGTCTACGATTCTGCCCGAAAGAGTGTACTATGCTGGCTGGATACTATACAACACAGTGCATTACAGATTGCACTTGAAGCCTTCAGGACATCTCCAACTCACAGTCTATATATTGAAGCTCATGCAGCCAAAATAAAAAGTTGCTGTTTGCATCCTATTCACCCATACCTCTTCAATCCTCAACTAACTAATCTCTACAGAAATAAACCTAATAAAATAAGGCCACCAGGCCTACGGCTTTTTGAAATATCACAGAGTTGGAAAGTTTCTCTTCACAATAGTCGACAGGTAATGAATTACCTTGGACTCCCCCTCCTCAACTGAACTTTGATACTTATTTTCTTCAATGGGATAAGAATCTTCTGCCGACTCTCAACTCAAAACAACTCCATACAAGTCATATTCAGAGCTATGTTGATTTCCTGCCAATGTATACCGATGGGTCCAAATCTCAATCAGCCATTGGAGCAGCAGCAGTGTTTCCCTCCACTATTATTTCAGCTTCCCTTCTTACCTGAGTATAGCAACTATTCTGCAGAACTACATGGAATAAAATTAGCTCTAGAAAATTTGAATTTTTACTCATCTTCAAAATATTTAATTTACTCAGACTCTCTCAGCTCAATTAGAGAAATGCAAAATCCCTCCTATATGAATGAACCTGTTTTAAACCAAATCAGGAACTTGCCCTTGAAAATTGCACAGTGTCAACAATTAGTGAACTTTTGTTGGATTCCAGCACATTCAGGGATAAAGGGGGAATGAACTGGCAGATATATTGGCAAAAAATCCCTCCACATTAGATTTGACCTCTGTCCATATTTCAGCTTCTGACCATGATATCATCATAAAAGCAGCATGCCTTGAACAGTGGAAAGAGCTATGGAACACCCAGACTAATAACAAACTTCTTCAGTTGAAACAGGAACCAAAATTTTGGCACTCCAGCATCCAAACAACTAGACAGGAAGAAGTGGTACTTGCTCGGGCAAGAATAGGACATACTCATCTGACCTACCTCCATCTACTCACAGGTGATGATCCTCCTCAGTGTCCGCCCTGCTCAATACATCTAACAGTCAAGCATATTCTTATTGACTGTCCTCATTATCACCAGGACAGAACACCAGTCCTGCTTTCTCTGACTAAACTGCAAGAACCAATATCACTAGAGCATATTATTGGCGATCAGGCAAATATTAAGGAACTTTTCTGTTTTCTGAAAAAAATTGGAATATACCATCGATTCTGAATAGTTTTTCTAAAATGAAATTGTAATGCCTTCAATTCTGAATTATTTCCTAACACAACTCCATGGACATGCACACTATAACCTGTGTGTAGTTTATGCGCCATTAAACAGCCATAACACACGCGTGTGCGCACACACTACCAGGCCTACTGCCACTAATGGAAATATTTCCGTAATGATGTTTTCGTTATTCCTTAAGTGCTTTAATTCTGTACACATTGTACTTACTACGAGAAATATATTTGTAAGATTTTGTGTCTTATAGTTTCACAGTGTTTTCAGGTTTCCATTGCATTTATTGTTGCCGATTTTATAACCTTTATGTGAATAAATCATGGATAATTAATTTTTAAATTAGTACCAAAAAACCAGTATTTTTGTAGCAATACTGGGATTTGAATACCAGAAAAAAATGATCGGGATCCCATTATTCAGGATCCTGGAATCTCGTTATTGTAAGCCCTACTTGTAACTGATGGTGCAAGTGTAATCTTTGATTAGTGAGTATAAGCTCTAGTTTGTTCTACAAGAATGACAGCTGTTTTTGAAAATCCATAGTGTTGTCTCTCTCTCTCATTTTTTATCATTATCTGCTCTGCATAGACTGAGTTTATTTTTTGGAAAATAGCCTTGTAGCCTTCATGATCCGTTTGATATACTAATTGTGAGTCCGATGTGCTTTTGTCGGATTTGTTAGTGGTTCGCTCAGATGTGGAAATTTCGATCATAGTGTTTGGAGGCATGCCGTTCCCTGGGTTCTTAGAACTCTTGTTAGTGTTGGCAGGGTTTGGTGTGAGGTGGGTTTATGTGAAATTCCACCACATCTTAAAAAATAACTCAAGTTGCAGGTAATACGTTTAATTTTGTTTTTAATTGCTCTGGGGCAGCGGCTGCAGGACTCTAATCCTTCATTTTGGCAGAGACTAATATACAGGTTTATTAAATCATTCAAGTGAGAGTAACCAGTTTAGGTAGTTGCTATTTCATGCTGTATTCACTTTAACGAGTATGCTTCCTAGGCAGAAATATACCGATTAAGCATTGATGGTAGACAGTTCTAACTGGATTGCTTTGGGCAGGAATTAGTTTCATGACGGGGGAGAAAATAAAGAGGCTACAACTGATTTGTATCAGTTTTGTTCTTATTTCCAAAAGGCACTAACCAGTTCAATAGTTCTTATTTTCCGGGTTGGTAGCAGAGAGGCAGATTATATCGAGGTCTTCAAAACTTTGTGAACACCTGTTCAGGCTCTTGAGGTGCGTTACTACTAATCACTGAGGTGGAGAAATGCCCCTGAGGATTTGTAGTTGTCTCAAGCAGTAGTCTTCCTTTCTCATACATAATACTTCCATACTTTGTCCTATCCTATCTGTTTGACCCAAATCATTTCTGTTTATACACACATTTTCACCTTATTTTGTATTGTTTGCTCTTACGGCTGGTTTTGTATTGCATACATTTAATAGTTTGACTACCTTTAGTATGATGTCTCTATGCAATGTATCAATTTTTTTTTTTTTTTTTTTTTTAAGTGTTTACTTATTTCTAGTGTTGACAATTCTATTACTAGGTGCCACTGTTGTATAACTTTATATTTGTATCTCATTGGCAAGTGTTATTCTGTTTTGATTTTTTGTCCTGTATACAGTTGTGTTGTCCCCTTTTCCTCATGTGTCTGTACAGTGTAAGTTATTTTTTCCATGGCTATGGCTACTTGCTTTTTACCGTGTTTTTAAATCTCTTTACCTTTATTTGGATTAGACTGATAAGTTATATTAGTATAGAAATTTCTATATTAGTATTGAAATTTCTGTTGTCGATTCCACTTTTTTAATTTTTCGTCTTTGTAGTGTCAACGGTAGTGTCAATTGATAAAGTTCACAAGCCATTTTCAAATTCCCCCTCCTTTTAATCCTTGTAAAAAAAAAATTTATTTTGTTCACAAAATTTTATTTACATTTTTATTTATTTCGGTAACAAAATTTTATTCTCATTTTTATTTATTGTTTATGTTTTTTACCATTTGGCTTGTGGTTTACATCAGAAATGAAGACACATGTTGCTGTTTTGCTTGCAGTCCTGACTGTTGACACCTGACGACAGGCTGGTTTTGTAAGTTGTGTGGCAACATCCTTATTTTGTCAGTTTCATCTTTATTTTATAATTATTTATCTCTTATTATACATATGTATATATATTTTTTGTTACCTTCTATCACTATCTCCCTCAATTTTATTTATTTTTCTCACTATATATATTACATTGAGCTTACCTTATATGTATTATGTTCAGCATATGTAATATGTACAGTAAGAACCCCCCCCCCCCGATATCGACGAGGGGGATACGTTACAAGACCTACTGTGGATGGCTGAAACTGCAGATATAAGCAAACATGCTGATGCCATATATAACTTGATTTTCTTATACATATATACGTATAATAAAGTTTAGTTGATAAATTAAACACACAGTAAGACATTACCAACATTAAATACGATAATAATAAAGTACAGCAGACTCTTGATTTACCGGGATTGGATTAACCAAGACACTTCAAGACTCCAAATTTAAAAAAAAAAAAAAAAAAAAAAAAATCAACCAGAAATCATAAAAATCAAGTACTAACTAGAATAGTTATAAACAGATATTTTGCAAGGCGTAAATAAGTGACAAGAACTGGCATTATAAGTCATCATTGGGAGGTTAGTGTACCTATTATCTTGCAACCCCTGCTGTCTTCACACCTAACGCTCAAAACAAAAACAAAAAATAGACCAAATGTTTGGTTTGATTTAGTGCGACGCATCAATTGTTGTACTCTGTCATACAAATGATGATGTCATATAAATGATGAAAAAACATTAAAAACATTTAATGTTTTTTCATCATTTGTCAGGAATGTTGGAACTTTTTTTTTTTTATATAGGAGCTTTTTTTTTTTTGTTGTTTAGAAATCGCGAAAATGATGGGCAAATGCGAGAATTGTGCTTTCAAATTAAACAAAAGCTTGAAATTATTCAAAAGTTTGAAAACGGTGCATCCGTTAAATCTCTAAAGAACCATTATAACGTTGGTAATCAAACCATACACGACATTGTAAAATATAAAGGGAAGCTATTCGATTTAAAATTGACATCATAAAAAAATAAAGGGAAGCATCGTATTGGACATGTGAGTAGTACGTGTTTAGTTTTTTTCCGTGTTTAACCGCTGGTAACGAATCAGCTGATACGGGGGCACAACTGTATTTCCTATCACATTTACGTTATAGGGAATACATATAACATAAGCCTATTCCCTATCACGTTTACGTTATATATATTATGCAACACTGTTACATTTGTAAGTTCTAAGTAATTATAATAGATAATAAAATTATCTAACTAATGCCAAACAGTGTGATTCGAACCACCTGTTTTCCACAATTCAAACACTAGAATTCCCCTTGCATGCGCTCAATGCTATTACAGTGATGACAAAATTCGACTCATCATATCGATACAGCACAATGGCGGCAGAAGTTGACTGTGGTTTCTTAAGCATTTATAAAAGATTAGTAACAAACAAGTTCACCCACGTAATCAGAAGATCACAAATAATAATTACACTTCTAATTTGGACTTGGCGCATTATAGCCTTACATGCCCATGTGCCATCAAAACCAAACCCAAGCACTTCCAGCTTACAATCAAAAGTTAAATGCAATAATAGCACCACTCTAATTCACCAGTTATGTAGCAATAATACTTATACGCTACTAAATATATGTATTATGCTATACTGTTACGCTTGTAAGTTATAATATATAATAAACGTATCTAACTAATGCCAACCTATGTGATTCGAATTGCCCAGCTACTAGTCACTCAATTAAAACCCTAGAATATCCCCTACCACTCACTCAATACTATAGCAATAGTGGAAAAATTCAAAATTCTTATCAACACGACACATTTTGACTGTGATTGCAATCTCATTGGTTTAGAGGATGGCATTGTGAAAACCTGATGTCATCACTGAATTCCTCAAGTCTTCTCAGTGCATACTGCCCACTGATGAGACTCCAATTAGAGTTAAAAATCGGGGTCTAGGTAGCAGACCTAAACCAAGATACGAGTGTTGCTATCAATAAAGAATCGCCCTCACCTACTTCCACATATCGAAGAGTCTTGATATTTTGTGTGTAGCATCATACATATCTCTGTACTAAAGGTGTAAAATTTTAGCCTTGTGTCTTAATTTGTTTTTCTCTTATATAGATGAGCGTGTGACAAAGTAGCATCATGGACAAAGTTGAAGCCAGAACTGTAATCCGGTTTCTGTTCTTGAAGGGGGGAAATCTCCTAAAGAAATCCACGAGGAGATGACTGCTGTATATAAGGATGAAGCCCCATCCTATGGCATTGTGAAGCACTGGCATAGACAGTTTAGGTGTGGTCGGACATTGGTAGGTTGTCCCCATTCAGCCACTGATGACAGCACGATCAGAAAAGTGGAGTCATTAATCATGGAAGATTGCCAGATATCTGTGTGTGAATTGTCCCAGGAGGTGAAGATTAGTGTGGGCTCTGTTGAAACTGTCCTTCATGACCAACTCCATTTACGGAAATTGAGTGCACGATGGATTCCCCAATTATTGACTGGTTTCCAGAAGGCTGATCGACAACAGAAATCACAAGAGTTGTTAGCCCTGTGGCAAAAAAGTGAGGAAGACTTTTTCTCTCATCTAATCACTAAGAGTGAAAGTTCGATACACCATTTCGACCCTGAAGGTAAAAAGCAATCCATAGAATGGTGACATCATGGTCCCCCCCCCAAGAAGGCAGGGGTCCAAGCGTCAGCAGGAAAGGTCTTGCTGACAGTGTTTTGGGATTAGAAAGGCGTAATAATGACTGAAAGGTAGAACAATTACAGGTGCCTATTATGCCAACTTACTCACAAAATTATGGGAGAAAATCAAAATATGTAAGCATGACATGCTGTCCAAAGGTGTGAGAATGCTTCAAGACAATGCCCCAGTTCACACTTATGAAATTGCAACAACACAAGTGGCCACTTGTGGATATGAAATACTGTCGCATCCAACCTATTCACCCGATCTTGCACCATCGAATTTCTAATTTCTTCGGGGGATCCACCTCCCTGGCGATGAGATACTCATTTCTGCAACAGAGTTATGGTTCAAAGACCAACCTCACCACTCCTACAAAAACGGTATCCATAGCCTCATCCATCGATGGGAAAAATGTGTAAATCTGCACAGTGGCTATGTAGAGAAGGACTGAAACCTGTGCCAAGAATCAACAGGCTAGCACCTCTGCAGCTAGGTCAGGGTGATTCTTTATTGAACCACCCTTGTATATATACTTTAAATAAAAAGCAATATAATTCTTAATTGAGCATTGCCTTTTGTTTAGAGTAGCACAATACCAAGGCAATATGTGACAAAGTGCTTCCATGATATCAGATTAATGTGCTGATTAGTAAATCAATTTTGCTCATAACCATGTACAGAAAGAGGTCATGCCCGACATGTGCATTGAATAATTTAATTAATTAAGATCATACAATTGATGATGGTATATCAGGCTTAATGTCCAAGTTTGCAGACGATATGAAGGTTGGCAGGGTTGTTAACGACACTAATGACAGTACTCTGCTACAACAGGATCTAGAAAAGTTGAGCAGATGGGCTGGGAGGTGGCAACTGAAGTTTAACATTGACAATAACCTCATAGTAATATATCAACTGTGTGGTACTACACTGACAGTGGTAGAGAATGAAAAGGACCTGGGGGTAATTGTGCAGGCGGATATGAAGTTTTCTGAGTAGTGCAGACGGTCTGCAAGAGTAGCTCATGGTGTCTTGTCAATGATATACAGGAATTTTTCTAGCAGGGATAAGGAGGTGATTATCCACTTGTATAAGGCAATGGTCAGGCCACACCTTGAGTAATGTATACAGGTCTGGAAGCCTCATTTTAGGAAGGATGTTAAGCTGCTGTAGCGAGTGCAGAGAAGGGCAACAAGATTAGTGAATGGAACAAAGGGTTGCTCTTACGAAGAAAGGCTTTATTTTTGCAAATTACAATGTCTGGAGACTAGGCACCTGCAAGGTGATCTGATTGAGGTGTATAAAGCCTTGAATGGTTTGAGCATGCTCAGTGCTGATGGGGTTCTTCCTCTTGCTCAGAATAATCGCCTGAGAGGGCATAAATTCAAATTGAGGAAAGACAGTTGTAGGATATATGTGCTGAAGTTTGCCTTTAGCCAGCTTGTGGTTAATTGATGGAACAAACTTCCATCTGTTGTTGTATAAAGTTGACAGCTTAAATATATTCAAGGTAGAACTAGACAAACATTTGGAGCGAGTGAATAGGTGAAATTAGATTTTGGGTTTTTTTTTTTTTTTTTTTTTTTTTGGCTGATGCTATATAAGCTTGCTTTCTTGCATCATGTGCCTATGTTAATGATTTTTGGCTGTCTTTGCATTTGCAAATTGTATATAGGGTGTTTGGTGGCAAGAGTCTTTGTCAGGGGTAAAGTGGGGAGGGTACTTTTTGTCATATTTTTAATGGTATTAGTTGTAAATGTGGTGTACAACCAATTTTTTTTGGCCATGTTTTTTAATCTGTTTGCTAATTTGGGGCACATAGAGGGATGGTAATGTACTTTATCTTTTTCCCATTCTTTGTTAGATGCCTGTGTGTTGAGATATTTCTCTTTTCCTTTTTTTGAATTGTTTTCATTATAATTTCATTGTTTAATTTAAACAATTAAATTATAATGAAAATTAAATTAAATTATTTAATTGTTTTCATAAATATTTGTGAAATTCTGTTGAGTTCCTGTTGTGAGCATCTTGATCTTTACATAGATAGCTTATAATTCGGAAGAACGAAACTTTTAAGCATACCTACTTTTGTGTTCGTGGGGTGATTAGAATTAAATTTTATAATAGATCCAGTAGCTGTTGGTGTTTTATATATTTCTTAATAGAAATATACAGAACACTTCATTAAAGAAAGTTTCTTCTTGTCAGAAAGCTTCTTTAACAAGAGATGGTATTGTATGCTGAAATAGAAAAAGATATATGTATATATCTTTTTCTGTTTTCTATTTTAAATTTTATGCATGGATATGCAGTATTTAGGTAGTTGTGGAAGTTAAGTCCTCTAACCGATATGGCCAAATGGTTGAATGTTGGAGGGGATTGCCCATGGGGTGGGAGAGGGGATTGCCCATGTTTATGGGGATTTTTTTTTTTTTTTTTTGGAGTAGGAGGGGGAGGGTGTTCAGTGGGTTTGTGTTGGTAATTTGGCCGATTTGTTGCTGTGTTGTGATTTTTGTTTTCTCTAGAGCAATTTTGGCAAACATTTTGCTTACATCAATGAAAATTAACAGATTGTTGTTATTAAGGTTTATGTTCAGGAGTTGTTCGTGTAAGTGATATTTATTTTTTATAGATACAAATCCCTACTCTCGTTCAAAATACTCTCACCCTCAATGATAAACTAACTTAAGGTTGCCCCCAGAAGAACTTAACTAGACTTAATTCTGTTCCAAACTTTCTTAGTGTAAGAGTACAGTACAGAACATATCAATATAATTAATTGAAATTTATTGTCTTGGTATGTGAAGCTAATGGTAACATAAGGACAGCATTACAGCAGTGTAAGTATTCACAGTTATCCGTTTACTTAATGTTAATTGATTTATTATTAATCTTATTAACCAAATTAATAACTAATGTAAAATTATTTAAAAATTGCTAAAACTTAAATTCTTTATCTGATGTTTGTTAATAGCTATTTGTTAACTAATTCAAGACAAAACCTTAACTGTAACAAATAAGAAATCTGTTATCAAATTAATGGGTAATAATGTTTAATAAAAATTAACAACTTTATGAAAATCATGTTGTGATGGAAAGAGTGATCCATAGTTGATAATGGTGTTAAGTGAAATTATAAAAATAAATGATTAAATTTTCAGATGATTTACAATAAATTTTGCGATATCAATGAAAAAAGTTTACATTGTTGAAATTGTGATATATCGAAAAAAAAAAAGGTTTACATTGTTGAAAATTAATGTTGGGTGTGACCTTCACGTGCTTGTATTCAAGCACATTAGGATCACACTCAGTATTAACTCTGATATGCATTTGACGAAGTGGTGTTGATTATTATCTTGTGTTATTTCATACCAGGTCTGTTCGACTTGAGCTTTGGGTTGAGGGATTGAAAGTGCAGGTATGAAATTTGATGTCAGATGCCTTCCAGTTGTGTCTCAGACTGTTTAGCTGGGGAAATAACTGACGGATTTGCAGGCTTTGGGAACATTCACATCTGAAATACTAATCTGGTAATGTTGGCAGTGTGGACAGGCATCATCCTTTTGGAATATCTCCACATACTATCCCTGTTTGATGAAAATGTGATGTCTGCCAGGTTTACAGCATTTTCAGTGTAATAATAATCTACCACACTATTTTCGTGTCATATATGATGGCTCCCCAAATTAACGCACAAGGAGTTTACATTATGTGTCTCTCTCCCTAATAAAGTTTGCTCTTTCTTTTTCTTCTGGGTATCTACTAATCCTCAGTCGTCCATCACTTGCACTAAGGTAGAAGCAGCTCTCATCGCTTAACACCACTGATCACCATTCCTGCCAGTTGACCTGGGCTTAACACCAATAAAAATTTTCATTACAATGAGTAGGAGCAAAAGAAACAGTTCAGTGGGAGTGGAACGTGAGATTGAGATTCTAGCAAATGGTTAAAAACTGTGTGAGGGGTCATGTAAGGTACAACAGCCCTGTAAAAATGGGTAGAATATGCCAGTCCTCCCTTTCGTTTGTGCGTCTGTAAGGTTTGGTACCTGGTCTTCGAACATCTGTGCCTTTCTCTCTCTCCATTGTATTCAATATTTTGTTCCTAGGGAAAATTATGAAGTCACTGGTTAAAGAAGTAATGCAGGTGCATCTAGAAGGAATGCAGTCGTACCATGGAATTTTTAAGGGGACAATCTTGTCCAACCATTCTGTGATGCAAGACACCATAAGAAAAGAAATGGATACATAAAATATTTTTGATATAACTGAATGCAAGAATAACTTTTTTGATACTATTCCATATAAAAAACTACTTTACAAAGTGGAGCAATGTGGCAAGAAGGGAGATTACTGCTATAGATAAAGGGAGGGTTGACTGCAAGAAGACAAGGTGTGGTTATCAGTGGACACTTCTTTTCTTGGAGTTGCTACTAATGGAATTCCCAAGGGTTATGTGCTGGGTCCATTATTGTTGTCTATATTTTTCAGTGATATTGATGAAAGGAATATCAGGTAAAATGTCTAATTTTGTAGATGTTCCAAAGGTGATAATAATCAGGGTATGTTACATTGACAAATGCAGTTTAACATTGACAAATACAAGGTAGTTCCTGTGGGTAGCAGTAACCCCAGAATAACAGATGAACTGCTAGGACAGCTCGTGGGGCTTTATGAAAAATATACAGGAATTTTACCAGCAGGTATAAGGAGGCGATTAGCCTGTTGTACTAGCATATTGAACCCCAAAAGGGGTTCAAAGGTAGCACAAGTAACTATAGACCTGATAGTTTAACTTGTGTTCCTGGGAAAATAATGGAGTCACTGGTTAAAGAAGCTTTGCAGGATCATCTAGACAACACTGCAGTATTAGGTAAGACACAGCATGGGTTTGTTAAAGGGAGGTCTTGTTTGACCAATTTGATTGGATACTAGGATGTGGTCACAAAGGAAGTGGATGCAAAAAATAATTTTGATATCATATACTTGGATCTTAGGAAGGCTTTTGATACTGTTGCACATGGAAGACTGCATGTACCTGAGTAAGATCGTCAACAATTGAATCTTCAATATCAAGTGTACCAATCTGATTCATTCTCTTCCTTCTTGTGGTTACATAAGTAATTAAGCCTTTGCTGTTTTTCTTTGCATCCTTTGCCAAAGATTTCTTGTAATGTGCCTTTGCTTGTTGTGACCGCCTTTGTGACTTGAGTATAGACTAGTTTATATCTACCCATAGGCACCTCAGTGTTGCCCAATAATTTGTATGCATACTGTGCACTTTTCTGTCCTGCCACGGGTTTCATCATTTCATCCTGACGTCCATTTAAGTCTATACCTTGAAGAATATTTCTTAGTTGGTATAAAAAGCCTAGTAGCTTCTATGATGAATTTCTTGAATGCTTCCCATTTAGCATTTGCTGATGGCAACATCATCTGTTGGTCCCACTGTATAGGATTTAAAAACTGCCTGAGACTACTGGGGTCTCTGTTACGAAAGCAGAAACCCCTCTCTTTACTCTTGATTATGCTTTCATCTTTAAGTATATCCCAAATCAGTGATTACTACCACCTAGTGATTCTTTATCTGCAGATTCTTAATGCATGAATAATCACTTCTGATAAACCAGATCAAGAGTATTACTTCCTCTTGTTGCCTCTTTAACATGCTGCTGCAGAGATGAGTCATCCAATAAATCTGTAAAAGTCTTGTGAGTGACCAACTCACAATTTCCAGTCAGTATCTGGAAAGTTAAAATTCCCCATTATAAGACATTCTGATTTACTGGCCGACTCTCCACTCTTTCTTTGTACAGCTGTGTTGTACTCATTAGAGTCATTAGACCTATAACATGGTCCTACTCTCAAATTTTGCTTTACCAGTGCTTATGTCATACCAAACTTACTCAACATTGCATTGGCCACTCTTGTCAACTGGATGCACTGCCTTAGATTTTATGTGTTTCTTAAACCACCACTTCAAATTCTTCTTATTTATTTACTAACTCCTAAGACTGATGTACACTAAACAAATATAAAAACAATATTATGCTATGATGTTTATGTTATTAATTATATGTAATTAAAATTTTAATGTTCTTGTCGATACACCAGTTATGCAGCAATAAAACCACGATGCCGCCAAGTATACATTCACTTGTTCTTACTCTTAGTTACTGTAGCACAGCCTGTCTATTTCCTTGTTTCATCATGGTTCCCAGCAGTCTTTGAAATCCCTGTTTCCTTACTATCCTGGTTGCTTCTCTTTCCAATAGAAGGTGGAAGGAACCACTTTCCCCTCTGCCTGTGTTTATTGTTAATGTATTAGTTTGTGTATTTCATCGCTTTGCTAGCAGTTCTTCCAAACACCTAACACTGCCTTGATTTCATCAGTAAATATTCTTGAACCCTTTCTGCATAAGTGTAACAAGGACAGACCAAGCTGAGACGAATTGTATCCCATGAGCCATGCACAGTCTCTCCTTGGCTGAATCGATCGACAAAGCTTTCATCATGTATCCCTTCCAGTCGTGTTTGGTTAGTATTACAGACACTTTCAATTTTAATCCAAACTCGCAACTATTTTCCAGCTTAGCCCTGTACTTGTTAAGTGTGTCTGCAGATCTACTATTAATGTCATTAGTGCTTACATGTACAACAGTATTGTCTTTAGTTCCCTTAAAAGATAATATCTGCTCTACAATGTCAACTTTTGTCCCCTAGTAAACGTACCCTGGTCCTATTCCACCTATCCTTTTTACAGAATATATTTTCTATTTCCCTGACAATAGAGTCTTTTATAACAACTAGCTCCTGTGAGACCAGTGCATTCCTCATTGGGGGTTGCTGTTTTGTTTTTTAATGATCAAATGCAAGCTGTAGTGTTGCGTTAGCAGTTGAGAGCTTGATGGGTAACCAATTTAATGCCTTCGAGGGAATCCACGCAGTTCTTCAAGTTGTCATAAACCTCCCCATAACAATGCTGAGTTGGTGCATAGTATCTGCACACTCCTTACATCAAGCACACACAAAGACATCCCACTTGGCAATATCACATCCCATTCCTGATAACTCTGCAAACAACAAACAAGCCGTACATCTCATAGGGCCATGATTCTGCGAAAAATCGCCCCACTCACTTCTCCCTAGAGCCACAGTACATCCTCTAGTTTGAACCCTTTGTTGTCCTGGTTAGAGGCATGATTTTTGTTCAAATTGAATATAATTAAATACTACACTAAACAAATATCAAAACAATATTACACTATGATGTTTATGTTATTAAATATATGTACTTTAAATATTAATGTTCTTGTTGATATGGTTAGAGGCATGATTTTTGTTCAAATTGAATATAATTAAAAATACTACACTAAACAAATATCAAAACAATATTACACTATGATGTTTATGTTATTAATTATATGTACTTTAAATATTAATGTTCTTGTTGATACGCCAGTTAGGCAGCAATAAAATTACAATGCCACCAGTTTGTATTATATGTATTAGGCTATGCCGTTATGCTTGAAAGTTATAAGTTAATAATAATATATAAAAAAATTGTCCAGCTAATGCCAACCTAAGTGAGTCGAACTTTAGAGCTACCCATTTACCACAATTAAAAAAAAATTGAATTCCCTACCACCCACTCTGTAACTATAACAATGTTTGTACCATTCACAAGTTTTGAACGATATAAACATTCTGCATATATTAAGTAGTAATCTACAAAATCTCTAGCTAAATTTAAAAATAAAATAATGGGTAAAAAAATGGGTAATGGGTCAATAAAATGGCAAAATTCTTCAAAAAGTTAACTATTTCTCAGAGCTGAAAATTGTTTGACTAGCGTGTGGATACTCTCCTCCAACGAGATATAAATATAATGAATTGTAAACCGTCATTTCTGTTCACAAGGGCAGCAAGAGTGAAACCTACTGGTGGTTACTCAATGGTAACCAGTGACCAAGGGTGTAAAGTACCTATTAGTGAGTGACCAACCTACCAGTTCTTTCTTGTCAATATCTTTTTTTTTTTTTTTTTTTTTTTTTGTTAGTTGTTAGCGCATCGGCTTCTGTGGCCATATTGCACCTCCCAAGGTTTTTGCATTTTCTACTCTGATCCAAGCCCGAGGCGGCATTCGAACCCGCGACCTTTGGGTTGGCAGGCAGGCACTTTACCCACCTGGCTAGCCCGGTTGGCTGTCAATATCTAAAAAGTTAAAATCCTCTATTATAAGACATTCTAACTTGCTGACTTACTCTGTTTGTGTGTATAGGTGTTTGTTACACTTATCCCAGTCATTTGGCTTGTGTCATATTCCTACTGTCATTTTTGTTTTCCTAGTGCTTGTATTCACAACATTTATGCTGGCCACCCATTAACTGGATGCACTGCATTAGGTTCTGTGTGTTTCTTAACCTAGAGCATAACTCCTTAACTGGAGTTATGCTCTAGGTTAAGGAGTTATGCTCTAGAAACACACAAACCTATATTAGGTTCTATGTGTTTCTTAACCTAGAGCATAACTCCTCTCCATGCCCTTCCTCTCTCTCTCTCTCCTGTGTCCTTTCTGTACAATTGTACTCCCCAAATTCAAATTCTGTATCTCCTTATTTCTGCATCTTCCCATTTCTGATATACTGTCAATGTCCACATCTTAGGGATATCAGATAACCTATTAAATGTCATTTTGATGAATTGGATTTTGTCATCTTTAAACAGTATGCCACTATGAGTAGCTGAATTTATTGCTGTGTTGAAGAAAAAGTGAAAAACAATGTTTACTGCTATCAAAAATTCTTTCTGGAGCTATGAACAAACATACAGTATGTAAATAAGGCAAACACGTGAAATATTTTGTCAGTAAAAGGTTTGAAACATTCAGTTGTCTGGTTAGTTTTATCAGTATGTGTTTATGTCACTTTCATATTTATTTACGTTATTAATTTTGTAGGTTTAAAGGAATTGCTGCTAAAAGTAAAGAGGATCTTGTATCTCTTGGATTTCCTCAATTTACCATTGAAGACTTTCACGACACTGTAAGTAGGTGCATTTAATAGTTTCAAAGTTGATTCCTATGTTATGGATATCTTAAATTTCACTGAAGCTTTATTTATTTATGCAATTTAGTGAAGTTTTGTTTAATTACAGTTTGCATGATTTTTTTATGACTGTTCGAATTCATATATTTTCAGTTGTTGATACCTTGAAAATAATATACTTTTAATTTAAATGTTTCAAAATTAAAAGAAAAAATTAAAACCAGATATTTTTCTTCTTTCCTTGGGATTCTTTCTGAATATATGTCTGAATCTGTATCAGTATCTATTCTTATTTAATCATCTCGCATTAACTGCATATTGTTGACTTTATTTTAGGTTTATAAAATTTAGCATTAGCGTTAGTAGAGGTATGCGATGCAAGAAAGCTAGCTTGTACAGCATCAGCCAAAAAAAAAAAAAAAACAAAGACCCTTCCCATTTTACCCATCCATTCACTCCAAATGTTTGTCTAGTTTTACCTTGAATTTATTTAAGCTGTCACCTTCCATGACAGATGACAGTTTGTTCCAGCAATCAACCACCTGCTGGCTAAAGGCAGACTTCCACACATCTGTATTACAATGATCTTTCTTCAATTTGAATTTGTCTCCTCAGGCGATTAATCTGGGCAAGAGGAAAAATCCCATCAGCATTGAGCTTGATCAAACCATTCAAAGCCTTATATACCTCAAACAGATCACCCCCATAGGTGCCTAGTCTCCAGACACTGCAGTTTACAGAACTTAAGCCTTTCTTCATAAGAGCAACCCTTTGTTCCATTCACCAATCTTGTTGCTCTTCTCTGTACTCGTTCCAGCAGATCTACATCCTTCCTAAAATGAGGCCTCCAGACCTGTATACATTACTCAAGGTGTGGCCTGATCATTGCCTTATACAAGGGCTTAGTCACCTCCTTATCCCTGCTAGAAAAATTCCTGTATATCATTGACAAGATACCACAAGCTACTCTTGCAGACTGTGCCCTGTTCAGTAAACTTCATATCTGACTGCACAATTACCCCAAGTCTTTTTCATTCTCTACCACCCTGAGTGTAGTAACACACACTTGATACGTTACTCTGGGGTTACTGGGGAGGAAGGTTTTCCCTCCCGCACACAAGGTGCCACATTTGCGTTGCAGATGCAGGGCAGGGTAGGTGGCAGCCCTTCCCACAACATAACAACTCCAAAATAAATGTCCCAGAATACAACTCCCCAATTAAGGCCCACAATTCAAAGCACAAACCTAATTCACAAACTTCTTTGACGTCACAGACCGATACCTTCAACTACCACCTTTACTCTCAATCTCCCAATAATCAACATAGCCCAGAGGAAATGCAGATAGACGCCAGTCAGACAACCCCAGATCCAGCCCTGAAAATTAAATTCTGAAATTACAACTAAAGACATCTATCGAGAGACAGACAAACCTTTTTATTCCCAAATACCAAATATAATTTAGAATTCTAAAAATGGTATAAAGTTTTATATAGAAAATATCTTAACAATAGATAGCGAAAAATGCAAATTTAGTTAAATAACTTTAAGCTTATTTGAATAGTAGGTAAACATGTGCAAAAATTTAGGAATATTACAAATTTCAAAGTGTGCTGCATCCAAATGTCACAAGCCACTGTTACTGAAGGTGCCGGTACACTGTTCCATTGCGTACTGTCCCAAAAAAAAAGCACTGGATCCCATCTACCCCAGGTGCCTTTCTTATGTTTAACTTCAACAATTTTTCCTCCACTTTGTTCTCAGTTATTACAAAATAATTTAACTTCCTGTTAGAGTTTGATAAACATCTGGCCCGCTCCTCCTTGAATAACTCCTCATGTGTGAATGTAGATGCAAAATATTCATTCAGTTTGCCAGCTACCTGAGCAGAATCGTCAACGGTCGAACCATTGATATCAAGTGGACCAATATGAGTCATCCCCTTCCTTTTAGAGTTTATATAAGTAAAGAAGTCTTTGCATTCTTTGCCAAAGATTTCTCATAATCTGCCTTTGTTGCCTTTCCTTTGTGACTTGATTACAGACTAGCATGTATCTACCACAGGCTTCTGTGTCTCCTGTTTCTTTACTGCAACAAGTCTCATTAGTTCATCTGACATCCATTTGGGCCTAAACCTAGAACAGTATTAGTTGGAACAAAAAGCCTAGTAACTTCCAAAATTACTTCCTTGAATGCTTCCTATTTAGAATTTGCTGTTGTAACATCATCATTTGTTCCCACTGTATAGAACTTAAAAAGTCTCTGAGACCACTGTAGTCACCTTTACGAAAGCAAAAACCCCTTCCCTTTATTCGTGATGGTAGTTACATCTTTAAGTAAATCCCACATCAGCACATTGTGATTACTGCCACATAGTGGTTCCTTTATCTGTAAATTCTTAATGCATGAATAATCACTGCTGATAATCAGATCAAGAGTGTTCTCCCTCTTGTCAGAATAATTAGTTCTATAAGAACTCCTACCCTCATTTTTGCTATCCCAGCTTATCTCACACCAAACTGACTCAACGTTGCACTGTTTATCTATGTCAATGGGATGTACTTCCTTAGATTTTGTGTGTTCCTTAACTAACAGCATAACCCCTCCTGTTTATCCTTTCTGTATACATTGTACTCACCAAATTCCAATTCTGCATCCCTTCTATCTGACACCACATCTCTAATATCCCAAACAATATCTGCCTTGGATGTCTTAACCAGCACTTCAAATTCATCTAATTTATTTACTGTACTCCTAGCATTGGTGTACATGCAATTATACATGCACCTGTTCTTACTCTTAGTTACTGTAACACAGCCCATGTATTTATTTGTTTAATGACTCCCAGCAATTCCTGAAATCCCCAACAAATTGCTTTCCGGGCTGCTGCTCATTCCAATAGAAGCAGCTCAAGAAACATTTCCACCTCTGCCTATGTACTGTTAATCTATTAGTCTGTGAATACACCCAACCTAGCAATTTTCTGACCCACCTAACATTGCCTCGATAGCATCAGCAAATATTCTTGCACCCTTTCTATTTAAGTGTGTCTCATCCGAATCAGTTTGTCCTGTTAACAAGCGCAGACCATGCTGAGAAAAATTCTACCCCATGAGCCCTGCACAATCTATCCAGGGCCGAATTGATTGCCAAAGCTCTCATCATATAATCCCTCCTATCGTGTCCGGGCAGGATTGCAGACACTAAAATTTAACCCTAACTCATGACTTTTTTTTTTTTTTTTTTTTTTTTTTCTCGACATTGGCCTGTACTTTCTAAATAAATCTGCAGATCTCCGACACTTAATGTCATTAGTGCCAACATGTACAACAGTATCACCTTTTCTGACCTTAAAAGATGATATCTGCTCTACAACCTCATTGTTTGCCCCTGGCAGACACACGACCTATTCTTTTTGCACAATATATTTCCCGTTTCCCTGATAATTGAGTCACCAACAATAACTAGCTCCTGTGGGACCAGTACATTCTGCCCTGAAGATTGTCACTGTGTTGACTGGTATGCAAGAGGGCGCTCTGGTGTTGAGTTGGGCAGCTGAGAGCTTGATGGGCCCCCATTTTAATTCTTTTGACAACATCTACCCGACTCTTCAAGCTCTCATAGACGCCCATCAGAACGCTGAGTTGGTGCCTAATTTCTTCACAATCTCTGCACCTAGGTACACACAAAGACATCCTCCCTGGCAAGATCATGTCTTGTTCACAATCTAAAAAAATGTGCAAAATACAATATTTTTTTAGACTGTGGAGACATTGGAGCGTTGCCCCCTTCGGTCAACCCCGAACCACAGCACTTTGCGCATTTTGCTTTGCTGCTCTATTCTGGGGCATGATTTCCGTTGAAGTACAATTTAATTAACAATAAAAATTAATATGATTTATAAATTTATTGATTAATTGATAATGCTCTGCTAAGCTTAACAGATTCCTAATATAGTGGTACGTATTACGCTCTCTAGTTTTATGTTATACTTTACGCTATCAAGATCGATTTATACGTTACACTATTCCATGTCGATGCTACTCAATGGCAGCAGGTTTCAAACAGTACAAGTTTTACTGATACTAAGTAATAACCTACAAAATGTCTATTTAAGTTCAAAATAAACTAAGTATCATAACTAGGAATATAAAGCTACTTCTAGAAAATAAATTAATATGCCAATTAAGTCAATAAAATGGTAAACATTTAAGAAAAACTTCTCTATTAGCTGGAGCCCTAAAAACTTTGCCCGCCCAGGAGCTAACCTCTAAGAGTTTTTCTTTTCATCAGTATTGAAGACCTGATCACATTTTTTGATTATGATCTTAGGGTGCATTTTGTTCACATTTTTATTAGTTGCCTCAGATTTTGTGGTTTCAATTTTGGCTGAACTAGATTCTAGCAATTCCTTTTTGCCTTTTTTACCAGCATTTTTTACATTTGCTGTCTTTGCAATGTGCTCCCATGCATCTACATCAGTCCCTCTTGGGCTCTTTTTTCCAGTTTGCTTTAAAAAGTGCTGAGAAGCATATTTAGCTGAGAATTCATTGTCTGAATCAGACAGAACCGTGGTACATTTTTTTTCTGGCTGTCTTAGACAGGAGTTCAGGTGCAGATTTAGCACTCACAGACTCAGTGTCTTGAGAAGAAGGTGTGTTTTCATCCATAGTGTTGAAAATAAACCAAAAAACAGTACACACAAGATATCATATTAATTAAAATCCTCTTCCCTGAAAGAGAAATAAGTTTATTTTGCTTAGCAGTTAACTTCAGTCTTCTCCACAGCAGCTGGACAAAAACGTAAACTATCTATGTAGCATTACCATCAGACCAAAACTGTGAAATTTAAAGAAAAACATAATCCCACATATACTTTCATGTCACATCCAGGTTGTAAATCTACTTACAGTTTTTGAATTTTAAAAATGGGTATTTTTGTAACTTCTAAACAGTCCGCCAGGAAACGCTGAGAAAATTATAGAAATTAAGTGGGGCTAAGGTAAAGAAAGCCAACACGAGAACAATGAGAAATGTCGGGTAACTTACGCGGAAAATTAGTTTCCCGACACCATACTCTAGCCCTGCTCGCTCGGTAAACAGACGGTTGTTGTTATCGGTCTGGAGCCAGAATTGAGAAGGATATATTGATTGACAGGTAGGGCAAACGATGAAATTGACTGGTGGTGGGTGCGACAAATGACAAGCTATTGTGTAGTCATTGGTTGGCATTATGTGTATTTATGAGTAAAAAATGGTGCATAATAATTTTGTAATGAACGGTAAACAGGTAATAGTAGTGATGAATCTTTTAAAGATGGAAGAAATTTGTAAGGAAAATAAAACGTTGGTTGATTTTTTGATGAAAACTAAATTAATAAGTTTTGTTCTGTTCATTTTTATGTTCTTCATTATGTTTTTTTCTCATTATTAAAAGCAGATTTTTGGAGTTCACAAGTGTTTTTACTATACTGTTGATTTAGGTTTGGTTACGAAAAAAGGAAAAAGTTTCTATATTTTTCGTTATATTTCATAACCTGACCTTAAACATTAGGTTAGGAAATAATAAGAAAAGAAAGAAAGATTCTTTATATATATATATATATAGTGAATAGCTATTGAGGTGTTGATTGACGTTATGATACGTGTGTATCCGCACAAGTGTCTTTAAAAATAAAAGTACAGTAATAATAAAATTATATTTTGTTAATAAACAATTTATGCATTAGTCCACGTGATTCTAAAGAAAAAAAGTTAGGTTACCCCCTACATTTCGGGAGGGGTTCAAGCTCCCATAGGATTCAAGTGGAGGTAATCCGACCTTTTTTCACCATTAGGGCATATTATTGAACAAGAAAATAGAAATAAGTCATAAAAAAACTTATTTTTTTATGAATGTATTTCTAAATATGACTGATTCTAATAAAAAAAGGTTAGGTTACCTCTCCACTTCGGGAGGGGTTCAAGCTCCCATGCGATTCAAGTGGAGGTAACCTGACCTTTTTTCACCATTATGGAAAGCGTTCATTAGGGCAAATTACCATTAATGCTACTAAAGTGATACTAAACCAATGTTATCATGTGTTGTGTTCGGCACCAATCAGCACATCGTTTGCCACCCCTACCTGCCAATCAATATATCATTCTCGGACTTTGCTCCAGACCGAGAACATCTGCCGTCTGTTTACCGAGCGAGCAGCGCTAGTGTCGTATCGGGAAACTAATTTTCTGCGTAAGTTATCCAACATTTCTCGTGTTGGCTTTCTTTACCTTCACCATTAAGTGATATGATGATATTCACATATACCAAATTTTAGGTGAATTGGACCAATAGCCACTGAGATAAAGCAGTTTAAACACTGGTCAAAAAATAGCCCAAAAGAACCAACTTTTCTATTTCTTATATTAACTGTAAAATTGAAGTCCACAACTATATCTTAGCCCAATTGGGATTCAAATATTCATGTCTAATGTTTATATATATTCCATTTTTATAGGTGGCACTGATAACAGTAATGGCGATTCCCATGGAAAGTATTTTTCCCTCCAAAAGTTATGCCTCCAACTTGTTTTCCTCCATAGAAAGCAATGGTGAAAACAGAAGCACTACTGCTAAGCCTAATATTTCACTTATATCCAGTTCCGTTATAAGTCTATGTGAGAAAACCTTGTAACATAAAATATTAACATTGAAATCTTAAATCGCACGTATCTTCGTAGCCTCTTCACAAAACAAACCCAAACTTCTCTCCTATCACTCACCACAAATTCATGAAAGTGATGCCAGGCATGTGAGGTGATCTGATTGAGTTCGTTAAGCTCTGAATGGCTTTAGCAAACTGAGTGCTGATGGGATTGCTCAGAATATGCACGAGGGGGCATAAATTAAAACTGAAGAAAAATGGTTGCAGAATGGATATATGGAAATTTTGCCTTCAACCAATAGGTGGTTGTTTAGTTCCATCCAATGTTGTTTCAGTGGCTAGTTTGAATAAATTCGAGGAAGAAATCGCATTTTTTTTGGATGATCCTGTATTTTGTATCGTTTGCCACTATTATATTAATACTCTTTAAAACTTGACTTTCTCCATCCTATTTGCTAACACGTATTTTTAATTGGCTATTTTAACATTCACTATCAGTTTTATCATTTGCTGTAGTTGGCTTCAGTTTTATAGTTTCATGGACCCAGCTGGGCAAGATGCTGAGGCTTTAGTTATAAGTTATGATGTCCACAGATTGTTTATTTACCTCTCAGAATACCAGACTTTCTTTATCATACACCCAACAGTCTTGATCTTTTTCGTGACAAACTACATTCCAAAGTACACAGTTGAAGTGAGTGGTGCTCTTGGCATCTCAGATGATTCATTGATGATGGTCTCTTCTCCAGTGAGCTTTCTCTCATGGCAATTCTGAATCTCGTGTTATTTGCTATTGCAGTGATGCGAAATGGGATGATCTGCAAGATTTCTGTTCTTTTCCTTGGTTTAATTACCATTTTAATTTAAATCTTCTGATGTCAGTGTTTGTTCAGATTGTGTGTAAGTGAAATTATCCTTTTTAGGAACGAAATTCTTCTTCTGCACTCCACAAATCCCATCCTTTATCTCATCTTTAGTTTTCCAATAAATGTGCAAAGGTTGTTCATGATAAGAATGTTGCATATCACATTTGACTCACATCTAAATCTCTAGGTTTATTTTTTTGCCTACTATAAAGTTCACAACAATTACAAAGGTTATTAATCAATCCAAACTAGATATTGAACAGGATTATGTTGTGTGTATACACAGAATAGATGAGATCACATACTCTCTCTCTCTCTCTCTCTCTCTGTCTCTCTCTCTCTCTCTCTCTCTCTCTCTCTGGCATAAGCACATGAAAATATTGCTTGCTCTGATTATTGAATGCTTCTTTTGCAAATGGTAGTTAGGCATGGTCTCTTGCCAAAGCTGTTGGCCAATAGGCAAATGGCATGGGTAAACGTGGCTATTGGCCACTTTTGCCCATGTATTCTCTCACCTTTGCCAATATACTGATAGATTTATTGCCACCTGAGCTAAAGATAAAACCAACCCACTAGCATCATAATTTTCTTCTAACTCTTGTACTGATAATCTTGACAACCCATCTCTTATCATAAGAAAAATACCATACTTATGGAGAGAGAGAGAGAGAGAGAGAGAGAGAGAGAAAAAGAGAAATTAGAAGTCAGGATAATCCCAAACAGAAATATATGAACTTGTCTAGAGATCTGAGTTTTATCAAAGATAAGCATAGGAGCAGCAGATCCCTTTTCACGAGATATAAGACAGGACTAAGTAATAGAAGAATTGAAATTAACTAAGTTATCTTCGTCCCATTGGAGTATTACCTGCAGATTAACACTTAAGGAATTAGTGGTTGATATTTGAGAAAATGAAACTGAATGAACATGGCAAGGTTTTGCCTACTGAAAGGAGGAATGCAATGAGCATTCCTATCATCAGCATTATATCATCAGCAAATGGATAGGATTTTCTGTCAATGGAAAAGGTCACTAATATACAACAGGAAAAAATTAAGATGAATAATTGTACCATGAGGAATACTTTCATTAGTTAGAAGAAAAGACATCCACCCTAATTGCAGAGAAATGATAGAGAGAAAACTCGAGACCAACTGCAAACAACAGTCTGTAATTCATAATGAGGAAGCCAGTTTAGAAGATCATTATGCCAAACACATGCAAAAGCCCTTAGATACATCAAGAGCAACATCTTGAGTTTCACCAAACATTTCGATTGAATTTGCTCATAGATGGGTAACAAAGTCAACGTATCACCAGTGGATAAACACTGACAGACTCCAGTGCTGGTGATTACCGATCAGATTTATTTTCAAAATAGTTAACGAGATATAAGACTTAAGGTTTTGGTGACTTTTGGATTCTCAATTACTGTGAAAAGAGTAGCGGTAAGTGGAAGAAGACAATAACTAGATAGGAGGGATTTGTCACATTTTTAGGAACTGATTAGATACAAAAAAATTTATCAGCAGAAGGAAAAACGCTATGGGAATAAGGTAAAAGTGACACAGAAAATGAGGATGCTCAAGAACACATTTTGAGAACAAGTGGGGGGGAGGGGGGAGAGAGAGAGAGAGAGGAGAGAGAGAGAGAGAGAGCATCAGAAATTGTGGCTTTCTTGGCATCCGGATTGTTCTGACATCCTTTGGCCAGAAGACAACAGACGGTATTGAGAGGGGTGTGATGTGAATGGTAAGAGATGGGTTGTCAAGATTATCAGTATAAGAGTTAGAAGAAAAGTATGGTGCTAGCAGGTTGGTTTTATCTTTAGCTGAGGTGGCAATAAATCCATCAGTATATTAGCAATGGTGAGAGAATATATGGGCAAAATTGGTCAATAGCTATGTTTGCCCATGCCATTTGCCTACTGGCCAACAGCTTTGGCAAGCGACCATGCCTAACTACCATTTGCAAAGGAAGCAAGTTCGATAATCAGAGCAAGCAATATTTTCTTGTGCTTATGCCAGAGAGAGAGAGAGAGAGAGATTTGCCTACTGGCCAACAGCTTTGGCGCGCCTCCGTAGCCAGGTGGGAAGGAGCAGCAGTGTCGTAGCACACGCTTCTTGATTAGACCGGGGTTCGAGCCCGTCACCACCAAATACTGAGGATGCGGAAAGGTCATTCAGGGAATGACCACCGCATATCCCGGAGCAATATGGCCTTAGTTGCTAATGCTCCTAAAAACCAAATAACAAACAAACAAACAAAAACAGCTTTGGCAAGCGAGCGACCATGCCTAACTACCATTTGCAAAGGAAGCAAGTTCGATAATCAGAGCAAGCAATATTTTCGTGTGCTTATGCCAGAGAGAGAGAGAGAGAGAGAGATAGTATGTGATCTCATCTAGTCTGTGTATACACAAACAACATGATCGTGTTCAATACCTAAGTTGGATTACTAATCTTTCTAATTGTTGTGAACTTATAGTAGGCAAAAAATAAACCTAGAGATTTGGATGAGTCAAATGTGATATGCAACATTCTTATCATGAACAACCTTAGCACATTTATTGGAAAACTAAAAATGAGATAAAGGATGAGATTTTAAAGTGGAGTGCAGAAGACGAATTCGTTCCTAACAAGGATAATTTCAATTACAATCTGAGAAAACGTTGACATCAGAAGATTTAAATTAAAATGGTAATTGAACCAAAGAAAAGAAAAGAAATCTTGCAGATGATCCCATTTCGCATCCTTGCAATAGCAAATAACATGAGATTCAGAATGGCCACAAGAGAAAGCTCATCGGAGAAGAGACCATCATCAATGAAAGGATGGCACTGATCGCAGTTTTGCATCTACATTCACACATGAGGAGTTATTAAGGTTTGAAAATGCCAGAAGGTTATCAGATTGTAGCAGGGTGCTTAATGATTTTGCAATAACTGAGAGCAAAGTGGAGGAGAAATTGTTGAAGTTAAACGTAAGAAAGGCACCTGGGGTGGATGGGATCTATCCAGTTATATTAAAGGAGGCGGCAAAGGAAGTAAGCAAACCCTTAGCCATAATTATAAGAGCATCCTTGGACTTAGGGGAGGTTCCCATGGACTGGAGATAGGAAAATGTATCCCCAGTTGACAAAGGGAGATCGAAGTGTGACACGAGTAATTACAAACCAGTTAGTTTAACTTCTGTTCTGGGTAAAATAATGGAGTTACTGGTTAAAGATACATTGCAGGATCATCTAGACAATACTGCAGCAATAATTCAGACACAGCTTGGGTTTGTTAAGGAAAGTCTTGTCTGACAAATTTGATTGGATATTATGATGTGATTACAAAGGAACTGGATGCAAAAAATAATTTTGATATCATATACTTGGATTTCAGAAAAGCTTTTGACACTGTTGCGCATGGAAGACTACTGTACAAATTGGAGCAGTATGGTATTAAGGGTAAGTTGCTACAAAGCAGCGCTCAATGAGCGCTGCTTTTCGTGGACTAATGTTATTAGTGGAGTCCCACAAGGTTCGGTGTTGGGACCAGTGTTGTTTTGTATATTTATCAATGATACTGATGAAGGTATATCAGGCTTAGTGTCAAGGTGTGCAGATGATACAAAGGTTGGCAGGTTCGTTAATGGCAGTGTGCTACTGCAACGAGATCTAGAAAATTTGGGCGGATGGGATGAGAAGTGGCAACTGAAGTTTAACCTTGACAAATGCAAAGTACAGCATATGAGTAGAAGTAATCCCAGAGAAACTTACCAACTGTGTGGTACTACACTTAAGGTGGTAGAAAATGAAAAAGACCTGGAAGTAATTGTGCAGTCAGATATGAAGTTTTCTGTGCAATGCAGACAGGCTGCTAGGGCAGGTCATGAGGTTTTGAAAATTATATATAGGAATTTTGCTATCAGGGAAAAGAAGGTAATTGTCCCTCTGTATAAGACAATGGTCAGGCCACGCCTTGAGTACTGTAAGGATGTAGATTTGAAAGGATGTCGATTTGCTTGAGCATGTACAGAGAAGGGCAACAAGATTGGTGAGGGGAATGAAGGGATCCTCTTACCAAGAGAGGCTTAAGTTCTGCAAATTACAGTGGGTGGAGACTAGGCACCTGCCAGGTGATCTGATTGAGGTGATTAAAGCCTTGAATATATTGAGCATGCTGAATTCTGATGGGATTCTTCCACTTGTTCAGATTACAAACCTGATGGGGTAAAAATTCAAATTGAGGAAAGACAGATGTAGAATAGATGTGCAGAAATTTGCCTTTAGCCAGCGGGTGGTTAATTGCTGGAACAAACTTCCATCTGTCACTGTGGAAGTTGATGGGTTAAATAAATTTAAGGAGGAACTGGACAGACATTTAGAGGGATTTATTTTGTGAATTTTTTTTTTTTTTTTTTTTTTTTTGGCTGATGCTGAATAAGCTCATACACATGCTTTCTTGCATCACATGCCACTACTACTACTACTAATCATTGGTAACTTGGAGATTGTGTAAGGGTCACAGAGTAGAATTTTTTTCAGCATGGTCTGTGCTTGCTAACAGGAGAAACTGCTTCTACAGGGATGGGATACACTTCAATAGAAAGGGTGCAAGAATATTTGCTGACACTATCGAGGCAGTGTTAGGTACTTTGGAAAACTGCTAGATTAGGGGGGATACACAGACTAAAAGATTAATGGTAGCCGCAGACAGAGGCGAAAGTGATTCTTTCACTGCTTCTATTGTAATGAGCAGCAGCCTAGAGAGCAAGTTGCTGGGGACATCAAGAGCTGCTGGGAATCATCATGGAACAAGTAAATACATGGGCTGTGTTAAGGTAAGTACAAGAGTAAGAACAAGTGCATGTACACTAATGCTAGAAGTATAGTGAATAAAATTGATGAATTTGAAGCGCTGATCAAGACATCAAGGCAGATATTGTTGGGTTATAAGAGACACGGTGTCCCACAGATATAAGCAGTGCAGAATTAGAATTTGGGGAATACAATGTGTGTAGAAAGGACAGACAGGGTAGGAAGGGAGGAGGGGTTATGCTGTTAGTTAAGAAACACATAAAATCTAAGGAAGTGCATCCAGTTGACACGGGTGGACAGTTCAATGTTGAGTCTGGTTGGTGTGACATAAACACTGGGAAGGGGAAAATAAGAGTAGGAGTATGTTATAGGCCTAATGATGCTAATGAGTATAATGAGCAGTTGTGCAGAGAAATAGAATAAATCAATGTCTTCTAATGGGGAATTTGAACTTTCCAGATATTGACTGGAACTTGTGGTTGGTCACTCACATGCTAGCAAGACTATTGCGAATTTATTGGAGGATTGTTTTCTACAGCAACATGTTCAAGAGGCAACCAGAGGGAGTAATACCCTTGATTTGATTATCAGCAGTGATGAAGCAGGCATTAGGAATTTGCATATAAAGGAACCACTAGGTGACAGTGATCACAGTCTACTGATGTGGGATTTACTTAAAGATGTAACTACAATCAAGGGTAAAGGGAAGGGTTTTTGTTTTTGTAAAGGTGACTACAGAGGTTTCAGACAGTTTTTAAATTCTAAAGACTGATGATATTACCAACAGTGAATTCTAAATGGGAAGCCTTCGGGGACTTAATCTTGGAGGCTACTAGGTTTTTCATACCAACTAAGAAATATTGTTCAAGGTTCAGGCCTAAATGGATGTTGGATGAATTAATGATGCTCGCGGCAGAGAAGAAAAATGCATGGGATGCATATAAATTATCAGGCAACATAGAAGCCTGTGACAGATATAAGCTAGTCTGTAATCAAGTCACAAAGGAGGTTAGGCAGGCGAAGGCAGATTCCGAGAAATCTTTGGCAAAGGACGCAAAGAATTCTTTGTTTATGTAAATTCTAGAACAAAGGGGATGAATCTGGTTGGTCCATTTAACATAGATGGTTTAACTATTGATGATCCTGCTCAAGTAGCTGATAAACTGAATGAGTATGTTGCATCTACATTCACACACTTAGCTCCCTGTTAGAGTTTGATAAAACATCTGGCATTCCCTTCCTTGAATAACTATTCAAGGAAGGTAATGCCAGATGTTTTATCAAACTCTAACAGGGAGCTAAGTGGTTTTGTGATAACTGAGAGCAAAGTGGCAGAGAAATTGTTGAATTTAAAAAAGGCACCTGAGCAGATGGAATCTATCCAGTTATAATGAAGGAGGCAGCAAGGTATTACCATGATATTACCAACAGTGAATTCTAAATGGGAAGGCTTCAGGGACTTAATCTTGGAGGCTACTAGGCTTTTCATACCAACTAAGAAATACTGTTCAATGTTCAGACCTAAATGAATGTCGGATGAATTAATGTTGCCCGTGGCAGAAAAGAAAAATGCATGGGATGCATATAAATTATCAGGTGACACAGAAGCCTACAAGAGATATAAGCTAGTCTGTAATCAAGTCACAAAGGAGGTTAGGCAAGCAAGGCAGATTGCGAAAAATCTTTAGCAAAGGATGCAAAGAAAAACAGCAAAGAGGTCTTTACTTATGTGAACTCCAGAAGGAAGGGGATGAATCGGATTGGTCCAATTAACATAAATGGTTTGACTATCGATGATCCTGCTCAAGTAGCTGATAAACTGAATGAGTATTTTGCATCTACATTTATGCATGAGGAGTTATTCAAGGTGAGGAATATGAGAAGTTTATCAAACTCTAACAGGGAGATAAGTGATTTTGTAATAACTGAGAGCAAAGTGGAGGAGAAATTGTCGAAGTTAAACATAAAAAAAGGCAGCAAGGGAAGTAAGCAAACCCTTAGCAATAATTATGAGAGCATCCTTAGAGTCAGAGGAGGTCCCCATGGCCGGAGATGTGCAAATGTATCCCCAATTCACAAAGGGGGTTCAAAGGGTGACACAAATAATTATAGACCTGTTAGTTTAGCTTTTGTTCTGGAGAAAATAATGGAGGAAGTGATACAGAATCACCTAGAGAAGACAGCAGTAATAGTTCAGACACAGCATTGGTTTGTAAAGGGGAAGTCTTGTCTTACCAATTTGATTGGATACTACGATGTGGTCACAAAGGAACTGGATGCAAAAAGTAATTTTGATATCATATACATTTGTACTTTGACTTCAGGAAAACTTTTGATACTGTTGCTCATGGAAGACTGCTATACAAATTGGAGTGATATGGCATTAAGGGCAAGTTACTGCAAATGACAAAGGATGGTTGAGTGGGAGACTGCAGAGAGTGGTAATAAATGGACACTGCTCTAGGTGGACTAATGTTATTAGCAGAGTCCCCCAATGTTCAGTGCTAGACCCATTGTTGTTTTGTGTATTTATCAATGATATCAATGAAGGTATATCAGGCTGGATGTCCAAGTTTGCAGATGATACAAATGTTGGCAGGGTTGTTAATGACAGTAAAGACAGTATGCTACTGCAGCAGGGTCTAGAAAAGTTAGGCAGATGGGCGGAGAAGTGGCAACTGAAGTTTAACATTGACAAATGCACAGGACTCCATATGGGTAGCAGTAACCCAAGAGAAATGTACCAACAGTGTACTACTGCACTCAGGGAGGTGGAGAATGAAAAACCCTGGGGGTAATTGTGCAGTCAGATATGAAGTTGTCTGAGCAGTGCAGATGGACTGCCAGAGCAAGTAATGGAGTTTTGTCAATGATATATAGGAATTTTTCTAGCAGAGACAAGAAGGTGATTATCCCTTTGTATAAGGCAATGGTCAAGCTACACCTTGATTACTGTATACAGGTCTGGAGGCCTGATTTTAAGAAAGATGTAGAGTTGCAATAGCGAGTATAGAGAAGGGCAACAAGATTGGTGAGATGAACAAAGGGGTGTGCTTACGAAGAAAGGCTTAAGTTCTACAAGTTGCATTATCTGAAGACTTTGCACTTGCGAGATGATCTGATTGAGATGTATAAGGCCTTGAATGGTTTGAGCAGGCTCAATGCTGACGGGATACTTCTTGCTCAGATTAAGAACCTGAGGGGGCATAGATTCAAATTTAGGAAAGACAGTTGTAGAATAGATGTGCGGAAGTTTGCCTTTAGCTAGCAGGTTGTTGATTGCTGGAACAGACTTCCATCTGTTGTTGTGGAAGTTGATAACTTAAATAAATTTAAGGCTGAACTAGACAAACATTTGGGGTGAACGGATATGTGAAATGGGAAGGTTTTTTTGGATGATGCTGTATAAGCTTGCTTTCTTGCATCGTATACCTCAACTGATGCTAATGCTAACCCTAATTGTAATAATTTGATAGTATAATTAGGGTTTTCAATCTCTTTTGATCACCTCTCATAAATTTGTGATTGCGGGCCAGTTTTTTAGAACCATATGCAAATGGAGTGACCTGTGCCCAAAGCAGTGTGGATTGTGTGATCTTTTATTTACTTCTTTAATACTAATTTGCTATCATAACAATAGAATAGTTGAACTGTGTATTTTGGTTATTCAGTCAGTAGTGAAACTCCAAATTCTGTCTCCTCCCCAACCACTCCATCCTCAATTGTTTATTGTCCTACTCCTATACAAGATAAGTATTTAAGTATGAAACATGACATGTCATGTTTATTGCCCTGCTCAAGTGTTAGGCATCAAGTATTAGATTAGAAGTCTATTGTTGTGAAGTTATGTTGAAACATTCTTTTAAAAAATTAGTTTAAAAATATTATAAACAAAGAAAATTAAAATATAAAAGAAATAAAAGAAATTGAAAAATACCACAGATCAAAGGCAAGCTCTGAACTCATGACCTTTGTATTAGGAGGCTTTCATCATAACCCATAAGGCAGGGACTGAATCTCCTGAGTTAGAGAATCAAGCAATAATAAAGTGCTAGTCAAACCTTTTCCTTTGATTTTCTTGGGGGGGGGGGGATTTCTTAATATGGGATTGTACTGCTTCACTGTTTTGCTTAATTGAAGGATTACTTTATCCTAATGAAGTTTAAAGTAAATTGGAGATAAATGATAGTGCACTTTCCTGGTAAATGAAAGTCATCCATAAAATGTAGCAATTGAAGGGTATATAATTCGTTGGCTAGGTTCATGCATTATGGTAGAAACACTTAAGCATAAATATTAAAAGTACAGTCAGTCCTCATATAACACATGTTTACACTACACAAATTCGATCATACACGATTTAGAAATAGGGGAAGGATATCGTATATAACACGAACTGAATTCGCTTATGCACGATTCGCCTTTGAGTTTACAAGAAATAGCAGTCGAACGTGGAATCACCCCCAACTGAACGCAACATGATAGGAATGAAGAGAAGATTCTGAAAATGTATTTGTTTTTTTTATCAGTGAAAGGGAAATACATTTCACCATAATAACGTAAAAACCCACACAATTCCAGCTATCGGTATTATCGCAAATGCAATTAGATCGAGTTTACTGCCAGTTTATAACAGATTCCACTAGCAGAAACTCAACTGGAAATTGTTTTTATTGTTTTATGGTAGTAACCCCCAGAAATGTGCTTTAGTAAAATGTGAGCTAGTGAGGTGTGTCTCTGCCTTTACGGTGTTGTTTATTCAGTTGCTACATGCGCGCAGATTTGTTTATGTGTATCAAGTATCAAGCACGCTTCCTTATTTTGTAATTGTTCTTTATTCCCTCAAAATGAGTAAAATACTTAAAAGGTGTGAAAATGAAGCATCCTGGTGAAGACACTACAGATTCAGAGAGAAAAAGAAAAGCAATATCGATAAACAGAGGCGGACTGGGTCAAAAATTCTTACCTGGGAAAATTTGTAGTGGCCTCACACTAGCATTTGTGGCCAAAATCACACCAGCCTCCGGGGTTCCCCAGTAAGGCTTATGGCCAGTCTGCCTCTGTCGATAGAGAAAAAATATGAAATTGTGAAACGCTTTGAGCAAAATTGAAAGACCATGTGATATTGCACATGCTACAGGCCTAAATGAGGCAATGCCGAGAATTAGAAAGAATGCAGAGAAAATAAAAACAACTTTCACTGTAGAAACAACTCAAAGTGTAATTAATTAAAATCCATTAGATCAAGACACAAAGAATTGGAAGAGATGGAATGGCTGTCATCTGTTTGGTTAGAAAATCGAACAAAAAACAAGTTTGCTTACGATAGAAGCAAAAGCATTAGCAATATTTTATTACGTAATAGTTGTAATAAAATAAGTAAGTATTTTATTACGATTATAATGTTTTGGTTACAAATGTGTGTTCAATTTTGGGTAGTCTGCACCTAAACCTATTTTCCCCATAGGGCCTGTTGTTGTTTATATTGCGCGATTTTGCATTGCACGGGGGTTTTTTGGAATACAACTATCGTGCTATACAAGGACTGACTTGTAAAAATTTGTTTTCAGCTCAGCTTTCCAGTATTTGTTATCCAGATAATTTTGTTGGTGCATTTGGTTGTTGTGCAAGGTGCTGGTCTATGTAGATGTGCTAGCTTGCCCCAGAGGCCATCACACATACGACAGTACTTTTCTTGAAGCAGTTATAATCAGTTGATGTCTATGCAAACAGAAATCCACAGGCATTAAAATGTTAGGTAAGCTAATTTAAAAGTACACTGTACTGGTAAACCCTATGGCTATATTTTAATATAAAGTTAGTGGCCCCGGGTGCCAAGCGTATTTTGAGGCCAAGCTATATTCTAGCGATTTATAAAGTGCTCTTGATAGGCGATTGAAATTATATTTTACGTTCACATTTCTATAAACAGTTTTACTTTAAAAACAGTTCTATACTTGAAAAGTAACAAGTAGAACACAGGAAGGAAATACACCTTTCTTTACATTTTCCTCTATTTATATTTTTACTAATTAACTAACACTTCAATTGCTTGGCCTCCGAGCGGCACTGCTCCTGCCTCCCCGTGGCGGGGCCGGTAACCTGGGGGACAAGTTATCCTCCAGGGTGAAAAGGAGTAACGATGGATATAAATGACTATCCACCACTAGAGCCTTCAAATTCAAGGCCAGACAAACCAAATGATGATGACCTAAACCAACCAAAAAGGCTCCGAAGAGAAGTGCAGAGCAATGAGATGCCAAACTTCCTTGTAATACATTCGCTCTCCAACCAGCCTGTCGGCAAATTATCACCATTTGTCATCCAAAGATTTTTGGAATCCATTGCTGGTACACCGAAAACGGTTAAACGTCTGCAATCCGGAGATCTCCTAATCGAAACAGCCTCCTCAAAACATTCAGAATGGCTGCTTAAAACAACAACCTTTGCCGGGCTACCCGTATCTATCACTCCCCACAATACGTTAAACTCATCAAAAGATGTCATCACAGAGTGGGACCTGATTACAGTATCTGAAGAGGAATTATTACAGGAACTGGGCAATCAAAAAGTAATTAGTGGAAAACGTATAAAGACCAAAAAAGATGGAAATCTTGTTCCAACCCGATCCATAATTTTAACATTCAGCACCCCAGATTTGCCATCCTCAGTAAAAGCTGGCTATTTAAACTGCCGAATACGGCCTTACATACCTAATCCTCTACGTTGCTTTAAATGCCAAAAATATGGACACTCGCAACAAGCATGTAGAGGTGATGCCATTTGTCCAATTTGTGGTTCCAAGGAGCATACACAAACAGACTGTTCAGCCTCAAGTCCCATTTGTCCCAACTGCAAAGAAAGTCACCCAGCCTTTTCCAAATCTTGTGAAATGTGGAAAATGGGGAAGAAAATCCAAAAATATAAAATAGAGCACAAAGTTACGTACCCTGAGGCACGCAGACAGGTTATGTCGACCATGCCCAGTCGTTCATATGCAGCTCACACTCGAAGCTTTAATTCAACAGCAGCTCAAACAGATGTATCCATACCTCCCTGCACATCTCTAGCTAACTGGGTTAAAAATACATTATTAAACCCTGTCAAAGAAACACATCAAATTAAAATCAGTGAATCAAACCAACACTCCAATCCCAGTTGAGACTCGGACAGTCCCGCATGACAAAGAAAAACTAAAAACTACTAAACACAACAATAAACATGAATCATCCACTGGTAGTATGGAAGTAGATGTAAACCCAGATCATGAAGAACCATTACTAGAACTTCACGCAAACGATACTATGGATACCGGTCACCCTACCTTCCCGAAAAGAGACCGGAAAAAATCCTCCTCAAACAAAAAACAGTCAGATGAATCATCCTCAACTAAACCAAAATGAACCACAGCATCTTACAATGGAATTGCAGAGGCTTTCATTCCAACACAGACGATATTCAATACCTAATTAATCAATATTCTCCGGTTGCCTTTTGTTTACAGGAAACTTACCTAACCACACAAATTTCTCCTTCGATAAAGAACTATTGCATTTATCGAAGAGATCGAAATACCGCTAGCGCTGCCCATGGTGGCGTGGCAATCCTAGTAAATTCAAAGATCCCAACTAAACATATCCCACTCCAAACTAAAATAGAAGCTGTTGCTGTTCGTATAATTCTCCATAGTGCAATAACACTAGTCTCAATATACCTACCGCCAAACTGTACTAACTCTTTAAAAGATCTTGAAGACTTCTTTATACAGATACCTCCACCTCTCTGTATATTAGGAGACTTTAACGGGCACCACCCATTATGGGGCTCTACTAAATTGGATAGACGAGGCCGACTAATTGAAAGTTTTTTGGATGCACTAAATCTCACTATACTCAATACAGGTGCACCGACACACGTACAGCTTCCAACAGGACACACCTCAGCAATAGATCTCTCAATTTCTTCACCAGTACTAGTCCCAGCCATAGAGTGGTATGTAATAAACGATCCCATGGGCAGTGATCACTTCCCAATAGTATGCAACTTTCTGAAAGCAAAGACTCCTTCAATTCAACCCTGCAGAAAGTGGAAATTTGTCCGAGCAGACTGGGCAAAATTTCAATCATCAATTGACCTCGATGAGGAAAAAATCCGCCTCCAGCACATTGATGATGTGACAGATTACATCACGTCGCGTCTTCTAAATGTGGCTAAAGACACAATACCAATATCAAATCCGCCGGGCCGAAAGCATTATAATTACTGGTGGAATGATAAATGCACCACAGCAAAGAGAGCAAAAAATAAAGCCTGGAATTTGTTTCAGAAATGTCCGAGCACAGTCAATCTCATTAATTATAAGAAATTAAGGGCAAAAGCACGCTTCATACAAAAGCAAGCAAAGAAAGAATCCTGGACCTGTTTTGCATCCAGTTTTCGCAGAAATACCGATCCCAAAATAATATGGAAAAAAATTAGACAGCTGTCTGGTAAGTTTCCTACCATACCTTCTCCGATCCTCTCCTGGAATGGGAATGATATCTCTAATCCTGTAGATATAGCTAATGCTTTAGGCAATACTTTTGCAGAAATCTCAGCAACGTCAGCCTATACCACCTCATTCCAAAGAATTAAAAACACTAAAGAAAAGCATGCTATTCATTTTCAAACTACCCGTCTTCTCCCATATAACAAACCTCTGCAATATTCTGAACTTTTACATGTCATTAGAACAGCTCGCAATGGTGCTGCTGGGCCAGATGGGATTTATTATGTCATGCTACAACACCGTGATGACAAAGCTCTGCGCTGCCTCCTGGTCTTTTACAATCGCATATTTTTAGAAAATGTTTTTCCAGCATCTTGGCATCACTCTACAATTTTGACATTCCTGAAGCCTGGAAAAGATCCATCCAACCCAAATAGCTATAGACCCATATCTCTCTCTCAAGCTGCCTCAGTAAAATCCTTGAGAAAATTATCCACAGAAGACTCGTCTGGATCATTGAGTTGGAACATCTAATGAGCCATAGTCAATATGGCTTTCGTCAAAACAGATCATGCTTAGATCTTATGGTCAAGGCCGAATTTGCCATCCGTAATGCTTTTGTCAAATATGAACATCTAGTAATGGTTTCAATAGACATAGAGAAGGCTTTTGATACCACCTGGCGGTATGATATACTTAGTGATCTTTATCTTCTCGGACTACGAGGCAATCTTCCTATATTCGTTCAGAACTTTCTACATACTAGATCATTTCAAGTTCGATATCAACATGCCCTTTCCCCAACTTTCATCCAGGAAGAAGGTGTTCCACAGGGATCAGTACTGAGTGCCACTCTTTTTGCTCTGAGAATAGATTCTATCACTAAGCAGCTTCCAAATACAATTGAGACTTACCTTTATGCAGATGACCTTTCCATCTCTTGTCATTCTCAAAACATGAGGTCTATTGAAAAACAGCTTCAGATATCACTTAATAAAATTCAACAATGGGCGAGCCTCAACGGCTATCGGCTCTCGCAGCAGAAAACAGTTGCCATCCATTTCTGTAGACAACGCAAACTTCATCCAGATCCTGAACTTCAAATTTCTAACGTCTTTGTCCCAGTCACCAGCAACATCCGATTTATAGGATTAACCCTTGACAATAAGTTAAATTTCCTAGATCATATTAAAAATGTACGGACTTCATGTCTAAAAAAGTTAAACATACTCAGAGCTTTATCTGCCCAAACATGGGGTGCAGATCGTACCTCCCTTCTTCGGTTCAGGGCATTAATTAGATCTCGTCTCGATTATGGTGCTCCAATCTATGATTCTGCCAGAAAGAGTGCATTATGCTGGCTTGATCCCATTCAGCACAGTGCTTTGAGAATTGCAATTGGTGCACTCAGAACGTCGCCAGTACATAGTCTCTACGTTGATGCTCATGAGCCCCCACTAACTTTACGCAGGAAAACACTGTTACTGAAATATGCTGTCAAGATACAAAGTTGTGCCTCTCATCCCATTCGGTCATACCTTTTTAACCCACCGTTAGAAACCCTATACAGAAACAAGCCTAGCATAGTAAAACCAGCTGGTGTTCGCCTTCTTGAACTTGTGCAAGTTTGGAATATTTCTATCCATTCCATAAAGCAGGTAGCAACTTATACTCAACCTCCATGGACTCCTCCTATCTGTGACACTTACCTCTGTCAATGGAGAAAGAATTCTTTGCAAGCAACAAATATCAACCAAATTCACGCAGTTCACATTCAAAGATATTCTGATTTCTCTCCAATTTATACAGATGGCTCTAAATCTAATTCAAATGTTGGAGCAGCTGCAGTGTTTCCAAATACAATTGTATCAGCTTCCCTTCCGTCAGAATTTAGTATATTTTCTGCTGAATTATACGCAATAAAACTAGCTTTAGAAAATCTTCATTCTAACTGTTCCTTAAAATCTGTTATTTTCACTGATTCCCTCAGCTCAATCATGTCGTTATGTAATTCCTCAGATAAAGTTCACCCTGTTCTAGATGAAATCAGAAGCTTATTACTGCAAATTAAAGAACCCAATCAACAGGTCACGTTTTGCTGGATTCCAGCACATTCTGATATTTTAGGCAATGAACTGGCCGATAAAGCTGCAAAATATCCAACTACCTTAGATCTAACCAACATCCCTGTTCCTGCATCAGATTATGCACTAACCATTCATGCTGCTTGTCTATCACAATGGACAGCACTGTGACACTCTCAGACTAATAATAAACTCTTTCAGTTTAAACAAGACCCGAAAATTTGGCACTCCAGTGTCCGTACATCGAGACGAGAAGAAGTAGTCCTCTCAAGGGCAAGAATAGGACATACCCATCTGACCCACCTTCATTTACTCACAGGAGATGATCCACCACAATGTACACATTGTTCTAACAATTTGACTGTAAAACATATTTTTATTGTCTGCTCCTATTATAAACAAGCCAGAACTTCATCCTTGATCTCACTGATTAATCTACATAAACCAGTAACTCTTGAAAACCAGATTGGTGATAAGGCAAATATTTCTGAATTTTTTGACTTTCTCAGGCAAACTGGGCTTTTTAATGATTTCTGATTTATGGAAAACTCATGTTTTAATATAATAAGTGAATAGGCACATTATAGCCTTAGCAGCTTATGTGCCATTAAGCCTCCAGAACAACAACAACAATAAAGTTAGCATTAGCAAGTGCACATGATGCAAGAAAGCAAGCTTGTATAGCATCAGCCAAAAAAAAAACTTATTTCACCCATTCCCTCACTCCAAATGTTTGTCAAGTTCTGCCTTGAATCTATTTAAGCTATAAACTTCTACAACGACAGATGGAAGTCTGTTCCAGCAATCAACCACCCGCTGGCTAAAGGCAAACTTCCACACATCTATCCTACAACCGTCTTTCCTCAATTTGAATCTATGCCATCTCAGGTGATTATTCTGAGCAAGAGAAAGAATCCCATCAGCATTGAGCATGCTCAAACCATTCAAGGCTTTATACACCTCAATTAGATCACCTTGTAGGTGCCTTCCTTTGTAAGAGCAACCCTTTGTTCTGTTCACTAAACTTGTTGCCTTTCTCTGTACTCGTTCCAACAGCTCTACATCCTTCTTAAAATGAGGCCTCCAGACCTGTATACAGTACTCAAGGTGTGGCCTGGCCATTGCCTTATACAAGGGGATAATCACCTCCCTATCCCTGCTAGAAAAATTCCTGTATATCATTGACAAGACACCATGAGCTACTCTTGCAGACTGTCTGCACTGCTCAGAAAACTTTATATCTGCCTGCACAATTACCCCCAGGTCCTTTTCATTCTGTACCACTGTCCGTGTGGTACCACAGAGTTGATACATTACTCTGGGATTGCTGCTTCCCATGTGTAGTACTTTACATTTGTCAATGTTAAGCTTCATTTGCCACCTCTCAGCCCATCTGCTCAACTTTTCTAGATCCTGCTGTAGCAGTGTACTGTCATTAGTGTCATTAGCCACCCTGCCAACCTTTGTATCGTCTGCAAACTTGGACATTAAGCCTGATATACCATCGTCAATATCATTTATAAATACAGAAAACAACAATGGACCCAACACTGAACCCTGAGTGACTCCACTAATAACATTTGTCCACAAAGAGCAGTGTCCATTGATTACCACTCTCTGTCTTCTCCCACTCAACCATCCCTATATCCATAGCAGCAATTTTCCTCCAGTGCCACACTGCTCCAATTTGTGCAGCAGTCTTCCATGTGCGACAGTATCAAAGGCCTTTCTAAGATCCAAATATATTATATCAAAGTTATTCTTTGCATCCAGTTCCTTTGTGACTACATCATGATATCCAATCAAATTAGTCAGACAAGACTTCCTCTTAACAAACGCATGCTGTTTCCGAGCTTTAACCGAAGTCTTGTCTAGACGATCCTGCAATGCTTCTTTAACCAGTGTCTCCATTAATTTCATTGGAACAGAAGTTAAACTAACAGGTCTGAAATTACCTGTAATTTCCCTTTGATCCTCCTTTGTGGATTGGGGGTCACATTTGCACTTCTCCAGTCCATGGGTACCTTCCCTGAGTCCAGGGAAGCTCTCATAATTATGGCTAAGGGTTTGCTTACTCCCTTTGCTGCCTCCTTTAATATAACTGGATAGATTCCATCCACCTCAGGTGCCTTTCTTATGTTTATCTTCAACAATTTCTCCTCCACTTTACTCTCAGTTATTACAAGATTATCTAGCTTACTGCCAGAGTTTAATTCACTTCTGGCATTCCCCTCCCTGATTAACTCCTTATGTGTGAATGTAGATGCAAAATATTTGTTCAGTTTGTCAGGCTATCTGAGCAGGATCATCAACAGTCGAACTATCGATGTCAAGTGGACCAATGTGATCAAGTCCCTTTCTTCTAGAATTTACATAAATAAAGAAGTCTTTGCTGTTTTTCTTTGCATCCTTTGCCAAATATTTCTCATAATCTGCCTTCCCCTGCCTAACCTCCTTTGTAACTTGGTTAGAGACCAGCTTGTATCTCTCATAGGCTTCTGTGTCACATGTTAATTTATATGTATCCCATGCATTTTTCTTCTCTGTCACATGTCTAATTAGTTCATCTGACATCAATTTAGGCCTAAATCTTGAAGAATATTTCTTTGTTGTTATGAAAAGCCTAGTAGCTTCCAAGATTAATTCTTTGAATGCTTCCCATTTTGAATTTGCTGTTGGTAACATCATCAATTGGTCCTACCGTATAGAATTTAAATACTGTCTCAGACCACCATAGTCATCTTTACGAAAGCAAAAACCCTTCCCTTTACCCTAGATGGTAATTACTTCTTTGAGTAAATCCCACTTCAGCACACTGTGATCACTGCCACCTAAATACATATTTTATAAAAACCTCCTTTTTCTGAAAAATCTCATTTTCCTCCTGCCTACAAATATTTGAATTCCAGTTTTTTTGAAAGTTGGCAGCTACAACAGTCCCCCCCCCCACCCTACCAGAAGGCATCAGTTTGTTAATTTCCTATGTATCTTTCATGAACACTTCACACAGATTTTCCTGCTTTTTTTGGTTAGCACTGTAGAGAAAGGCAAATTCAAGTAATGAAATCAGATTGATTGCATTACTTGAGTAATACTGAGATTAATGGTTAATTTAGAACTCATTACTGTCAACAGCAATGCCATTGTTATAAAAAAAACTTCAACCTAGCATTTCTGAAGAGGTTCAAAATCTACTACAGTATTTTTCTCGAAACAGTTATAATCATTTGATATCTAAAAGACATTTCCAACAGAAATCAGAGATAGTTTTTACTCTATAATTACTGAATTCCATGGTCTTTTGAATAATTCTCTGCTCACATCTATCAAACAAATTCAGAAATTCTAACTTCACCTTTAAATGTATATAGGGCGTGTGTTTTTACTCTTCACATTATTTTCAATTTTTTCATTCTCTTCTTTTTCATTCATATTTCAGCAGATGTAAAAGTACAAATTGGTAAAAATGGATGGATATCACTGAACATTCAGAGACAGACCCTTGTTCCCAGTGAAGAGGAACCATGAAACCACATGGCTGTCAGTATAGTGATGGCAAAGCTTCTTTGGTCACTGTGAATTGGGATAGCAATACTTTTCAAGACACTGAAGAAATGAAAATGTGGATAATGGGAATCAGCTGTATTCCACTCATGCCTGTTTGGTTTTTTTTTTTCCTCACACTACCTAATAATTGTTTTGTATAAAAGTTTTGTAGGTTACATCAATATGCCCTTTAATCTTGATATCAGAATATTTTACAGTTTACTTTTTTGTTTACTATGAATACATCTGTTGTTATATTACGTTGGACATTGAAGTATCATTATAACAACTGTATCTTAACTATAAATTTTGTATGCTTTAGTTCATGGAAGTATTGAATAAAATAGAAAACCAGATAAGTTTGGAAGAGTTGTTAGGAATATTCAATGATCAAGGCTATTCAGACTATATTGTTGTCTATATGAGGTAAGTGATTCACTTTTAAAGAATACAGTTTTCATATTTGTTTTCTAAAATTTTTTGTCAGCTCTTTCAACAGAAAGAGCCAGCCTTAAGCCTTTCTTGCTAATATGAACAAAAACTCATGCAGGAAGCTATTATATAATAAAAGTTTCTCATGTACACACATAACAACAGTAACTGTGATGTTGTCATCAGCTATTTCTGCAAGTTTTTGTTTCCTCGTTTTATATGGCAGCTTTTTATTTGCTTACTTTTATATTTTGCTATGCAGTGTAATAAAAGGTCAGTGTAAACTTTTAAATGAAAGAACAGAAATAACTGAATTAAAAAGTTGTTCTTAATGCTAGGTTTACTGTAATACACCACAATGTGAAAAAGGGAGGGAATCAACTTATATGCTGAATCACTTATATACAGTGTTTTTATAAATGGTGGGAACACTCAGTGGTTTATTGCACAGACTAAGACAGCATCAGTGTCATATACATACCTTGTTAAAGAGAAAATGTCAAAAGTTTTTTTTACATCACTTCACAACGATTCAATGTGGGAATCACGTGTGACATGGCAAATGTCCACACGGTAATCAAACTCTTGACATACCCTGTCCAGCGTATCCTATGTGACCGTGGTGGTAGCTTCTTCAATTCTCTGCTTTTTAGTACCTGGATGTCACGTGGAAAAGGTGGTACATAAACATGATCCTTTATGTAGCCCCACAAGAAGAAATCACACAGAGTTAAGTCTGGTGATCTCGGCAGCCATTTCAAGAAACATTCGTCCCTTTCTCCAGCATGTCAGATCCAGTGCTTGTGTAGCTCGGTGTTAAGGTAGGCCCAAATTCCATTATGGAAGTGGGGGGAGGCCCATCTTGCTGGTAAATAAAGTCATCACTATCTTCCTGAACTTGAGGCATCAACCATTGCTGCAGCATATCGAGGAAGGATTGTCCAGTGACAGTGCCATTGGAAAAGAAGAAAGGTCCATTCAGTTTTCGGTGTGACAAGGCCCAGAAAACATTCACCTTCAGCGAATCAAGCTCATATTCTCATTACTCAAGGTGTGGCCTGACCATTGCCTTATACAAGGGGATAATCACTTCCTTATCCCTGCAAATTCAATTCAATTATCTCTTCAGATTTCTGGGTGCCCCAGATTCGACAGTTGTGTCGGTTGACCTTCCCATTTGTGTGAAATGTGGCCTTATTGCTAAAAACACTACGTGATTAAAGAAGTCATCATGTTCTTCTGTCAGTCCTTGCAATTCGCAACAAAATTGGAAATGCTTCTCTTTGTCATCTTCCTTTAACATATGCACCAACTGCAATTTATACGGCTTCATAGAAAGTTTTTTATGAAGAACCTTCCATACTGTCGGGGCTGGCATTTGCAGCTCACGTGATGCTCTCTGCACTGATTTATTGGGGCCCTTTGTGAATGTCTCTCTCACCTGTTCACATTATCAACAGTAACACTAGGCTGGCCATTGCTCTTTCCCAAACACAAGCAACCCATGTTTACAAATTGCTTATGCCACTTTTTTTTTCTTTTTTTTTTTTATGTGAACCCCAAACACGAGAGGTATTAGAACCTATAGTACTTAGTACCGTGCTTGGGTTAGGGTTGAAAGAGAAGTATGGGGGATATGCTGGAAACTTTGCCCTAGAGACTAAACATGGGTTTCACCACTTCAAGCCTCCAATAAGCAAAGTGGTGGTATTGCACCAGTCGATGAGAGTCATCTACCATCTTGTAAATAGCCTTCCTGGTTGGTGGCACTTTACCATGTGCACTTCGAAATTTCATTTCAATGTCTGTTTCACACTTGTTCTAATCAAACAGTAGCACACAAAATGCTTTCTTGCCACCGGAAGCCGTCGTCTTTCAACAAGGCTATGCGTGTGGTAGAAATATGACAGGTAACGCCAACTGGTGGCGAATGATGGAACTACATGCCTCGTCTGTAGCAACTGGGAAATTCATGTTTTCTCTTTCACATGGTATAAATAAGTAAATGGTATCTCTCTTACTCCTTGTGCAATAAATTATTGAAAGTGTTCCCACCATTTATAGACACCCTGTATATGATTCAACTGTATGCAAGAATATGCAATTTTATTTTAGTTTAAATAAAACTTTATTTAAAGTCAGCGCTTATTTTAGAGACCGTAAGAACTGGCATATACCTGTTTAAGGAGGATTGACATATATGCTGAATTATATATGATTAAGCATGAATTTTCAAGGATAAAATTTTAAGTGGGCTTAGATACCAGAATATGCACTTATTTTATTTTTAGAGACCAAAATACTTATAACTGTGTATCTGCCAGTAGTTTCACTTTTTGATGAACTCAGATTTTTCAAATATGTTATATTTTTTTAAGAAACGATAGTGAAGTTAGCCATGTTTGTTTATTTCTTACAAAGTGTATTTGTGTGACTAAATATATGGGTTACTCAAATATTTCAACAGTCTATGTATTTTAAAATTTATGTGCTTCTTATTTTAAAAAGTTAAATTACTATCAGTATGTAAAATTACACAGAGGCATGATTTATCTGTTCTTCTATTTGTTTTTTCTGCTATATTTTGAGCTTAAATTGTACGTAGGGCATCTGTTTTTACTCTTCACAGATAAATGTAACTTTAGCATTCAGTTTGCATAAAAGATAAGCTGTGGATAGAACAAGTTTGCAAGATGAAATCCGAACATATTTACATTTTATGGTTCATCTACAGACGGACCATAAATGTAAATATGTTCGGATTTCATCTTGCCAACTTGTTCTATCCAGGCCAGTGGGCAATTTTCTTTACAAGTTCTTTTGATGCATCAGAAACAAATTGATTGAAGGTTTCAAAGGTTGTCTGAATCCTATGGCTGTGACAAAAATAAATTAATTGGAATAATCAATATTAATCGTTAAACTCTTAGCTAGACAGCAAACTTGCAGTTCAGATTCAGACGGTATTTACTTCCTTATAGCTTGCATTGAAGCAAGCAAGCAAGAAAAAATATTTCAGATTTCAATAAATTTTAAGGACCAAGAGAGGCTGTTAACCCTGTAGTGGTTGTGGGTAGTACCTGACCTGACAGGTTTCATTCAAAAATATTGATTGTATGTTAACTGTTGATTGAAGATAAAAATCTAATTTTTTTGCCTTCCTAAACGTAGATTGATTTTTACTTGTTATGGTTTTTGAAAGTTTCCAGCCACGTCTTAACATGTAAGAATAAGAAAGGGGAAACAGTGGGGGGTGGGTGTAGCAGAGTTTTGAAGGAGTATTTTAATTCCTTACTTAAGAACAGGCACGTCCAGAAAAAAATTGTAGAAGAGAAAGAAGAAACAGATAATGTTGGAGGTATCTGGGGCCCAACAATAGAAGAGATATGGGATGAAGTCCAAAGGGCTAAAAATAACAAAGCGCTAGGAGAAGATAACATCTCAGCAGAACTCATAAAGGCAGGCGGCGAGAAACTGATCCAAAAATTGCATCAGCTTATATCAGACATATGGGAAAGAGAAGAATTGGCAAATGACTGGAAGACAGCAGTAATCATCCAATCCACTAGAAGGACAATAAACTAATTTGTGGAAATTGCAGAGGGTTTGCCCTACTTAGTACAATGTTTAAGATTTTATCCTTCATTCTGACTAGAAGAATATCAAGACTAGCAGAAGGAATAGTTGGTGAATACCAAAGTGGGCTCTGTGAAGGGAGGTTAACTGTTGACCATATTTCCACCTTCAGGCAGATCTTGGAGAGGTGCTATGAATATAATGTGGATTTGCACCATCTCTTTATTGATTTTACCATGTCATATGATAGTGTGGATAGAGTTCAGCTGTTGAAAACAGTGGGAAGTCTGGGCATACTAAAAAAACTCATAAGTCTGACAAAGATCATGCTGGAAGGAAGCAAGTGCAAAGATAAGGTGCAAGGGAATCTGTCTGAGTCCTTCAAAGTGAGGCGATAGCTGAGACAAGGGGACCCTTTTTCACCATTCCTTTTTAACTTGGTATTGGTGAGGGTTATGAGGAAAGTATTTGCCACCTCCAATGGGATCATATAGAACAGACTCTACCAGCTCTTAGTCTATGCAGGTGAAGTAATGATGACTGCAAGAAATCCACATATCCTGAGGACAGCTTTAGAAGAGTTTCAGAAAGAAGCAGAAAGGGTTGGATTAAAGGAAAATGAAACTAAAACAAAGTATATGGTTATAAGTAGGAAGGAGAGACAAAGTATCCAAAAGATCTGGCAAACATTGAGGCATAGTTTCACTAGAACAGTATTCTTCAAATATTTGGGAGCTATGATTCAACACAATAATAGTAACATCCCAGAAATTCAGGCTTGTCTTAATGCTGGTAATAGCTTCTATTTTTCCCTGCAGAAACACTTTCGATCAAGGTTGTCTCTAGAAGAATGAAATTGATGTTAAACAAAATAGTGGTATGACCTGTCACAATGTGTGCTAGTGAAATGTGTGCTTAATAAGAAGGATGAAATATGTGGGAAAGAAGATATTAAGGAAAATCTTTGGCCCCGTAAAACTCACGGAAGGGTGGAAAATAAGGTCAAACCAAGAGCTGAAGGAACTGCATGGAGAACCGGATATAGTAGGAGTGACAAAGAGCTCAAGAGTTAGATGGGCAGGCCACGTGATATGAATGGAGGAAAACAAATGGCCAAGGAAAGTAATGGAAGGGCAACCAGGAGGAAGAAGAATGAGAGGAAGACTGAGAAGGAGGTGGGTGGATGAAATAGAGGCTTACGACAGCTTAGGGTGAGATGATGGAGAACAATGGCCAGGGAAAGAGGCAACTGGAGAAAAATCATTGAGGAAGCCAAGGTTCTACAAGGATTGTAGTGCTGTGTAGTAAGTAAGTAAATTGTTTTTGAAGTGATTTTTATGGTTTTCCCAGAGTAATTGCTTGTAAGAAACTGACTGGTGCTTATGTTACGAAACTTGGAATTGTGTTTGTTTCTAACGTTACTTGTTTTTACTCTATCTGCAATCTGATAAAATTTAATTATACAGGGTATCTCAAAAATATTGGTACAAACATTTAGGGGAGGTAGGTAACATCTAAAAGAATGTGAATCACATAGGAACCCAAAACCGGAAACATCACCGTAAGTCGGTACACGGCACTGTTCATCAGTTCGCGAGAGGAAAAATTTCTAGTTTACTCATTCAAGCAGTAGTCACCGCACAAAGAGTATGCATTGATATACGAACTGTAGCTGGCAGACATGCACCTAGTGTATGGATTAGCAGAGGGCAATGGACGAGCCGCTCAACGAATTTATAGAGAATGCTTCCCACACAGACATGTACCGGACCACCATTTGTTTGCATGTGTGCACCAAAATTTGTGTGATTATGGGTCATTTAGAGGTAACAGGAGTGGTGCAGGCAGACCACGTTAGACGCGAACTCCCGTCATAGAAGAAAGTGTGTTGAATGCCATCCAGAGTAATCCTACTACCAGCACACGTGCCGTTGCCCCTGCCTTAGGAGTGTCTCATTGCAGTGTACAGCGTGTCTGGCACGACGAGTCCTTTCACCCCCTTTCATCTCCAAAGGGTTCAGTTACTTCTCCCCCAAGATTATCCTGCACGTGTGGCTTTTTGTGCAGTGGTTTCTCCAAGAAAGTGTTCAAGACTTGAATTTTCCAGCCTATGTTTTGGTCACGGATGAGGCTTATTCAATCAGCACAATGCTCATGTGTGGGCTCACGACAACCCACACAGTGTGCGCCCCCATGTGGCACAACATTGCTTCACAATAAATGTGTGGGCATGTATGGTCAGTGGCTGCTTAGTTGGCCCATACCTGTTACCGTCCCCCATTAACTCCGCTAAATATCGGATTTTTCTTGAACAAGTTCTACCAGGGTTGATTGACGATGTTCCAGCAAATGTGAGATGCAACATTTGGTTTTAACATGACGGGGCGCCTGCTCATTATGGAAGGTGTGTTCGTGACCATTTGAACAGGCGTTTTGAACGTCGATGGATTGGCCATGGTGGACCCATTGTCTGGCCCCCACGCTCACCTGATTTATCGAGCCTTGATTTCTTTCTGTGGGGGACCCTCAAATCTATCATGTATGAATTGCCTGTGGAGACTGAAATGGATCTCGTGGCGAGACTCGTCTGCGCTTGCTTCTACTGTCAAAGAAACTCCAGGTGTGTTCGACTGTGTCCACCAATCCATGCTGCGTCGGTGTCACGCATGCATCACGTCTCATGGTGGAACCTTCGAGCATCTGCTGTAACATCATGAAATGCATCCATCTCGTATTCCATTGTTAATATTATGTCAAATAAATGTTTGCCACTAATTACTGTCATTTCTGCTCCTTGTGCCTCTGCTACTACTTTCTCGTGACGTTTCCAGTTATGGGTTCCTATGCGATTCACATTCCTTTAGATGTTACCTACCTCCCCTAAACGTTTGTACCAATATTTTTGAGACACCCGGGATATATATATCTGTTACATGCTATATATAGTTGGACCTCTCTTTAACGAAATTCCGTATAGCAAATTTTTCTATTTAGCGAATGTTTTTGATTTCTCCCTGGTCATTAAATAAAATAGTTTCCACATAACAAAGAAAATTTCCATATAACAAACTAATTTTGAGAGACCACAGTATGCATTGTTTGCACCTTTGGCCTTTAGGCAATAGAGCTGATGCTGTAAAAAGCACAAATTAAAAGCTAACAGGATTAAGAATTAACAGCCAATTCCACAATTTAGGGGTGCCTGTAAAACCAAACAACTGCCTCTGTTGTACCAAGAATTTGTGCTGGTGAAACGCTATCTATGTATCCACAGCTATCGGCAAAGATTAAGACATATTCCTGACACAGACATTGGCTCTGGTCAACTGTTTGCTACTGTAAGCATCCTATAAGTGATTTAGGCGAGAGTAATTTTCTGTTATTCCGAAAATTCATCTGTTGTTTCGCAGAAATGAGTCATTCACACTTTCACTAAATTTCACCTGGCTCTGTGTACATGGTAAGTACAAGCCCTAAATCAGTTTTGTTTTAGCTGCTGTGCAAGCAACCTTACAATGTCTAAGAGGAAAACCTTAAGTGTAGTGGAAAATCTGAAAATGCTTACTTAATAGTGTAGTTTGGGACATAAAAAAAAATCTCTTTAACATTTGGTATCCCTGCCAATAGTTTGTCAACCATTCTGAAAAACAGTTTCTATTCTCAAACTGTTTGAGAAAATGGGTCCCAGTTAGAAGCGCACGAAATTATGCCTGTATGAAGGTGTCGATTACATAGAAATGAGTCATTCATACTGTCACTAAATTTCACCTGGTTTTGTTTACATGGTAGGTATAAGTGAGCCCTAAATCAGTTTTGTTTAAGCTGCCGTGAAAGCAACCTTACAAGTGGAAATGCTTATTAATAGTGTAGTTCAGGATATTTAAAAAAAAATCTCTTTAAAATTTGGTATCCCTACCAATAGTTTGTCAACCATTCTGAAAAACTTTCTATTCTCAGGCTATTTGGAGAAATGGGTCCCAGTTAGAAGCATGTGAAATTATGCCTGTATGAAGATGTAGATGAAGCTGTTTTTAAGTGGGTGAAGTTGATTTGAGATCAAAACATGCCGATATCATGGTCAGAGCCGGATTTAAACTTTTTGTGGCCCTAAGCTACATGTATGAGGCGGTTCACTGTGACAATATTGAAAAATAATTTTTAAGATTGAGTGAGGCCCTAAGCTGTACCTTGTGAATTTTAAAATATTGATAGAAAGATGATGAAAGAAAACAGAAAGATGATGAAGGAAAACAGAAAAAACATATTGATTGTCGACAATTACCCAAAACTGATTTAGGGCATTTTTTTTTTTTTTTTTCAAAAAATGCCTGAAGAAAGCAAGGAAGGAAAGCTAACCTTTCTTTTATCATTTGTAGTTAAAAGTACTTACCCTTACTAATCTTTGTTTCCAGTCCCACCACAGGGAGGGACTGGAAAACCACTCAAAAAGAAAGCACTGTGACATCTCCACAATGCCCTAACTGTAAGGGTGAACATCCACCCTATTCTAAACCATGCAAATTATAAACAATACAAAAAATAAGGTATCTCTATCTGATGATATTTATGCCTGATTTCTCAATATACAGTAAACCCCCGCTATTCGTGGTCGCTGATTTAATATAAAATGAAACCTAAAAAAAATGTGAATTTTAAAGCGCTGAACATTTTCCGCCATAAAAAAACATAGGCGTGGCTAAAATCATCTTTTCCGGTCAAAACAGCGCTCAGTAGGTGGGGGGAGAGGGGTGACAAAATCGCGAGCTTGGATGTTTCTCGCTAATCCTTGTTCAGTGTGTTATGCGCTTGTCATGGAAGGTTTCGTCGTTTGCTTTTAATTTATATGCTTATAAATTGAATAAATTTATCAATTTATAAATTGATATGCTTACAAAAGTGATAAATCTACCATTTTGCAGTGTAAAACAGACTTTTTCGAGTGTGTTAACGGAAGAAAGTGACTTTATTGTGGACAAGTTCTTTCTAACCCATACAAAAATATGGCTACGAATAACAAGGGAAATGTGAAAATATCAAAGGAGGTGATGACATTAGCGAATAAAATTGAGTTATTAGACAAAACTTCTAATGGTGAAAGTGTCTCCTCAGTGGCAAAACATTATAAAATCAATGAGTCAACGGTACGATCAATCAAAAAATCGGAAGAAAAAATCCGCCGTAGTGTCCGTGAAAACACGCTAATTGCTTCAAAAATTTACTCTGTAACTCATGCTGTGAAATTTAAAAAAATGAAAAAAGCTTTAAATCTGTGGATAGAAGACCGAACTCAAAATAAAATTCCGTTAAGTTCACTCATCATTCGTGAAAAGGCAAAACTCCTTTATCAACACTTTAGCGAAACTGGTGATAGCACTGGCGCCGATAAGTTTTTTAGCTAGCAAAGACGCTGGTTTGAAAGATTTGTTTGAAATTTCTAATAAATATTACATTTAATATTAAATTGTTTCTTATTTTCATTTCGATGCCATACGCTTGCAATTCACTGTGTACTGTCTATGTACATAGTCATATTATGAAGGTACATATAATACATACATAGACAAAATTTTAGACTAGTTTTTCTTATATATTTCATACTTTGGAACGGAACCCCTTTATTACTATGGGAGCAATAACTCAGTATTCGTGTTTTCGGTTTTCGCGGCATTTCTCAGGAACGTAACCCTATAGCTATTTGCTTGCAAGAGACAAACTTAACTGTACAGATTTCCCCCAAGCTTGAAAATTACATAATATACTGAAAGGTCAGAAATTCAATCCTTCCTCTGCATGCAGGGATAGCACTCCTGGCATGCATGGTTGCATGCACAAGTATCCCATAAAAACGGATTCCAGTACAACCCTCTAGAAGTGACTGGTGTCTGTACTATCCTTGCAATTACACTAACTATTATATTGATATACCTCTCACTGAATCATTTCTGTAGCCCTAAAGATCTTGAAGAAGTTATTGCACAAATGCCAGCTCCTTTCTGATTATTAGTGACTTTAATTTGCACCATCCATTATGGGAATTTCCCCATAGGGATAACAGAGTGTCGATCATAGAATCGGTCAGGCATAACACAACCCAAACTATATTAAATATAGGAACACATACTCGTATACATTTCCCAATGGGGATCTTCTACAGTTGTTGACCTATCTGCGTGCTCCCTTATTTTGTCTCCATTCATAGTGGACAGTGTTGATGGTGACCCAATTGGTAGTGATAATTTTCAAATCATTTGTAAATTGCAAATTATAGTATCAAAACATATAGAACATGGGGAAAAGATTAAAGCTCTCCAAAGCAGATTCAAATTTCTCCCCAAGTATCGCCCTGAACTACCACATCATCCAGATGCAATCAATACATAATGTCACTGAGCATATTAACAAGCCAATGCTAACAGTATCTGCTAAGGCAGATACTACAATTGTGTAATCAAAAATGTATTCGTACTGCCTGGAATGATTTGTTAATAAAGCAAAACAAGAAATGAATAAAGCATGGAATATTTTTCGTAAGTATCCGACAACCTAAAACACTTTATTAATTACAAAGGATTTAAGAGTAAAGACAAATAAGATCAACAATGGGTGGGGGAACACCTAAATATGCTTTACTTCAGGTATTACTAAGGATACAGATATCAGATTAATATGGAAAAAACTAGCAATTAAATGGCAAATACCTACTGACATCCTCTCCAATTTTCACTTTGAAAGGGCAGGGCATGTCATCCACAGCAGATATAGCAAATGCCCTTGTAGAAATGTTCTATAAAATATTGCCAATTATGAATACAAACAGTCTTTTCAAAACATAAAACGTTAGTGTAATGAGTTAACATCAATGTTTCCCTTTCACATTAGAATTTGGAGAGCAAAATGTGTACAGAAAGGATAGACAGGATAAGAAGGGAGGAGGGGTTAAGCTGTTAATTAAGAAAAACATAAAATCTAAGGAAGTGCATCCAGTTGACATAACATAGATGGACAGTGTAATGTTGAGTCAGATTTTTGTGTGACGTAAGTGCTGGAAAGGCAAAAATGAGAATAGGGGTGTGTTATAGGCTTAATTACTCTGAGTATAACAAACAATTGTACACATAAATAAAATGGGGCAGTAAATCATATTGTGTTATAATGGGGGATTTTAACTTTCCAGATATTGACTGGAACTTGTGGATTGGTCACTCGCAAACTTACAAGACTTTTGTGGATTTATTGGATGATTGTTTTCTTCAGCTGCATGTTCGAGAGGCAACCAGAGGGTAATACTCTTGATCTGGTTATCAGCAGTGATTATTCGCGTATATAGAATTTGCAGATAAAGAAACCACTAGGTGGCAGTGATCACAGTGTACTGATGTGGGATTTACTTAGAGATATAATTACCATCAGGGGTAAAGGGAAGGGTTTTTGCTTCCATAAAGGGGACTACAGTGGTCTCAGACAGTTTTTTAATTCTGTACAATGGGACCAACTGATGATGTCACAAACAGCAAATTCTAAGTGGGAAGCATTCAAGGAACTAATCATGGAAGATACTTGGCTTTTCATACCAATTAAGAAATATTTTCAAGGTTTAGGCCTAAATGGATGTCAGATGAACTGATGAAACTCGTGTCAGAGAAGAAAAATGCATGGGATGCATATAAATTATCAGGTGACACGAAGCCTGTGTCAGATATAAGCTAGTCTGTAATCAAGTCACAAAGAAGGTTAGGCAAGTGAAGGCAGATTACGAGAAATCTTTGGCAAAGGATTCAAAGAAAAACAGCAAAGAGTTCTTTATTCATGTAAACTCTAAAAGGAAAGGGGATGAATCAGATTGGTCCACTTGATATCTATGGTTCAACTGTTGATGATGATGCTGCTCAGGTAGTTAACAAACTAAATGAATATTTTGCATCTACATTCACACATGAGGAGTTATTCAGAGGTGTATTAAACTCTGGCAGTAAGCTAGATAATCTTGTAATAACTGAGAGTAAAGTGGAGGAGAAATTGTTGAAGATAAACATAAGAAAGGTACATAGGGTGAATGAAATCTATCCAATTATATTAAAGGATGCAGCAAAGAAAGTAAGGAAACCCTTAGCCATAATTATGAGAGCTTTGTTGGACTCAGGAGGAAGTACCCATGGACTGAAGATATGCAAATGTGACCCCAATTCACAAAGGATGATCAAAGAGTGACACAAGTAATTACAGACCTGTTAGTTTAACTTCTGTTCCAGGGAAATTAATGGAGGCACTGGTTAAAGAAGCATTGAAAAATCATCTAGACAAGACTTCAGCTATAGCTCGGACACACCATGGGTTTGTTAAGGGAAAGTCTTGTCTGACCAGTTTGATTGGATACTATGTAGTCTCAAAGGAATTGGATGCAAAGAATAATTTTGATGTCATATATTTGGATCTTAGAAAGGCTTTTTGATACTGTTGCACATGGAAGACTGCTGCACAAATTGGAGCAGTGTGACATTGGAGGCAAATTGCTGCTATGGATAAAGGGATGGTTGAGTGAGAGAAGACAGAGAGTGGTAATCAATGGACACTGCTCTTCGTTGACTAATGTTATTAGTGGAGTCCCCCAGTTTCAGTGTTGGGTCCATTCTTGTTTTCTGTATTCATTAATGATATTGTTGATGGTATATCAGGCTTAATGTCCAAGTTTGCAGACGATACGAAGGTTGGCAGGGTTGTTAATGACACTAAGGACAGTGCACTGCTGCAACAGGATCTATAAAAGTTGAGCAGATGGGCTTAGAGGTGGCAAATGAAGTTTAACATTAACAAATGTAAAGTACTACATATGGGAAGCAGTAATCCCAGAGTAATGTATCAACTCTGTGGTACCGAACTGACAGTGGCAGAGAATGAAAAGGACCTGGGGGCTAATTGTGCCGGCAGATATGAAGGTTCTGAGCAGTGCAGACGGTCTACAAGAGTAACTAAACCCCAGGGACTCACATCTGGTGAGTATGGGCTTGGCACACCCAGGGTCCTCAGCTGGATATCATCATTCTTCTCTTTCTTGGTGATTTCCTTCTACTTCTCTCTCTTTCACACACACACACACACACACACACACACACACACACACACACACACACACACACACACACACACACACACACACACAGGGTAACTCAGAAAATTTTTTGGCTGGTGCTGCATAAGCCTTGGGCTTCCTTGCACCATAGGGCTAATAATAATAATAATAATAATAATAACTCATGGTGTCTTGTCAATGATATACAGGAATTTTTCTAGCAGGGATAAGGAGGTGATTATCCCCTTGTATAAGGCAATGGTCAGGCCACACCTTGAGTACGGTATACAGGTCTGGAGGCCTCATTTTAAGAAGGATGTAGAGCTGTTGGAACAAGTACAGGGAAGGGCAACAAGATTAGTGAATGGAACAAAGGGTTGCTCTTACAAAGAAAGGCTTAAGTTTTGCAAATTACAGTGTCTGGAGACTAGGCACCTGCGAGGCGATCTGATTGAGGTGTATAAAGCCTTGAATGGTTTGAGCGTGCTCAGTGCTGATAGGACTCTTCATCTTGCTCAGAATAATCACCTGAGAGGGCATAAATTCAAATTTAGGAAAGACGGTTATAGGATAGATGTGCGGAAGTTTGCCTGTAGCCAGCAGGTGATTGATTGCTGGAACAAACTTCCATCTGTCGTTATAGAAGTTGAGAGCTTAAATAGATTGAACGCAGAATTTGACAAACATTTGGAGCGAGTCGATGGGTGAAATAAGGGTGTTTTTTTTTTTTTTTTTGGCTGATGCTATATAAGCTTGGTTTCTTGCATCATGTACCTTTGCTAATCTAAATATAAAGATTTGAGGAGAGAGATTGGATCAAATTCAGGACCCGAAACTTCACACAAAGCAACAGCAGCCAAAAGTGCCCCAAGATACAGTTTTAATTATATTGAACAGCAACCTGATTCATGTCAGCCATGTGTTTGTGGGTTTTTTTTTTTTTTTTTTGTGTTAGTTGTTGTCGCATCGCCTTCTGTGGCCATAATGAACTTCCCAATGTTTTTGAATTTCCTACTCTGATCCAAGCCGAGGCGGGATTCGAATCTGCAACCTTTGGGTTGCGAGTCAGGCACTTTGCCCACCCAGCTAGCCCAGTCGGCATGTGTTGTTTTAATATGCTGCAAAACATGCATTTCATCATTTAAACAGAAGTGCAAAAATAAAAGAAGAAAAAAGCACCTTAAGGTACATATACATTTGGACATCTATGTAACGAAATCGATCACTCCCTTGAAAAAATTCATTAAACAAAAATTTCATTATAAAGAAATTTTACCTTTCCAACAATGAAAAATACTGTAATTCAGCATTCAGAAATATAGTAAAAGATGAGAAATAAGTGGGAATGAAGAAATTTTCTAACATTTTAAAACAATACATTTATTAATATATACATACAGGCAGTTCTCACTTTACGAGTTCCCGGGTTTACGAGTTTTTTTTTTTCCCCAAGTATGAAGTATCAACAAAATCGAAAATATGAACATTAATTGCAAAAAATTAATGTTAAACATTCATAAATACTGCATCCAAACCACGTGCGTAGCTATACAATACAGTGAACTCCGCTTTACAATATATTAATCAGTTCCAGAGAGACCATCATATTGTGAAAATATAATGTGAACCCAATAACACATTGTATTTTGGTAATTCGTTTCAAGATCTCGGAAGACAAAATTTTCGCTGTATAACTTATCTCTCTAAAATTTCATTTTTAAGGTCATGAGCGTGACCTTAAGGCCATATAAAAGGTCGTGAGCGTGGCTTGTAAATTGTATTAGTTACTAATTTAAATCATTAAAATATACTACACTTTCATCGTTATCATACATTCCATTATAAGAATCAATTTTGAATGCCTTTGTGATATTTTTCTAAACACGTTTCCAGAGGTCACTACCATAAAAAAATAAAAACAATTTTCACTTTTTGGTGTATTAGGCTTTTCTGTTAGTGCATCTATTTATAAATGGGTAGTAAACTCGATCTTATTGCATTTGTGATAATATTGATAGCTGGAATACTGTGGGTTTTTATGTTATTATGGTGAAATGTGTTTCCTTTTACTGAAATTTTCAATTGTATAAAAAACAAATAAATTTGCAGAATCTTCTCTTCATTCCTTTTTTTTTAAAGCTTCGCAAACTTGTATTTCACGCGAATCGTGTTAGTTATGCATTTGTGAATCATGTTAGTTATGCATTATTTATGCATTTGCATATGTATTCGTGAAATTTATAATTAAAAGAGAAGATTATCTTGGAAACAAATGCCTCTTGAAGCATTTCTGAAGAAGACTACTCCTTATGCAACAAACCAAGTGCCGAGCCAGTAATGAGTGATCAAGAAGTGTGCATTTAGTCGATGTTGATAATGAAGAATAAACATTCTTTAACATTTGTAAGTCTTAAATAATTTCTCTATTATTATAATTTGCTTGATTTTACAGGCTACGTTTTCATTTTTTTGGATAAATCAATCATTGTTTAAACCTAAACTAATTAGCTAACTAATTTCATTGTTGATAATGTAACTGCTATTTTTAATATTATGTCTATGGGAAATAAATTCCCACTTTACGAGTGCATGCTAGGAACGAATTAACTCGTAAAGTCGAGAACTACCTGTATTAAGAAATGGCTACTTACATGATGTGCACAATATATTAGTACACTTTTAAGAATTATATCATAAAATATTTGGTTATTTTTTGTTATACACTGAAATATTCTGGCACAATTTCTTTACACTGAAGGTCCTGATGCAGAGTTTAAAATGCTGCCAAATTTCACGTTTGGAAGGTTAAATATTGCCCTCATTTTCATCCAACTTGTCATCGATATTGTCACTAGTTTTTTTAATACTCTCCAAAACGTTGGAGTCACTCAGATATTCAGCTACTATGACATCATTATCAACTCCTAGAAATTCGTCAAGAACAATTTCTCCACTGATCAAACCTCTCATTTGGAGTTTAAACGAGATTGCTCAATATCTTATAATAGTTCATCTCTTTCATCGCTGTTAATTGGCATTATAGCAAAACCTGCTTTTGCAAAACAATTTTTAATGGTTGTTTCCGTCATATCTTGACTCCACACTTTTGCCAACTCTGATATGCCTATCCGCAAATCTATGACAAAATCTGTAGGTTGGTTGGTTTCTATTCTCAGTATAATTTTTTTTAGTATGCACTTTCGGTAGTGCATTATCAAATTCTATTTATTGCATTGGTCCATTGGCTGCAGTTTAGACGGGGTATTCGGAGGGAAGAAAACAAGCTTCAAACTTGTAAGTTTCGAAATTACAGCGTGTGAAGGTGGGCAGAGCAGTTGTAGAAAATCAGTGCGATTTTTCTGTTTTCTTTTATCATCTTTCATGTCAAAATATAAAATCCACTGTTCAAAAATTTCACTTGTCATCCAAGTTTTTTGTTGTAGTTTTAGTCCAGCTCTTAATGACTTTACTTCTTTGAAATATAGGGGTTGATTACTTTTGCATATTTCCAAAAGCTTCAGTTTTTCATTAACAGCCATATTTGCACCAACCAATGGCTGTGGACCCATAGATAGCAGTTGACCAGTGCGACTTCTCGGCACAGTAGAGGTGGCCGTATAGGTTTTACAGGAACCACTGAATCGTGGAGTGTTTTAGCTCGTAATTTATGCTCTTAAGAATTAATCCATTTAGCTCTTAATTTGTGCTTTCTACAGCATCAGCTCTATTACCTAAAGGCCAGATGTGCAACCTTTTGTATCCAGATCAGTTCGTTATATGGAAACTATTTTCAGTGTAATGACTAAGGGGAAACCAAAAAAATTTGCTATATGGAAGTTCATTAAAAAGAGGTCCAACTGTATTTAGTTTTTTTATGATTTCCTACTTTAACTTTTCAGTTAACCTTCCATCTACCTGTTCTGGTCATGTCAGATAAAAGGATTTCTACTGTATTAGGCACATATATGGTTAGGTATTGTTTTATATTGTTTTATTTACTTGTAAACTAATGTTTTGCTTTTATTCTTTATCAGGTGTATTATTTTTATTATTACAGCTTTATTTTTTATTTTGAAGGTTGTTAACATCTGGTCATCTCCAAAAGGAGGAAATTTTTTTCACGCATTTTATAGAAGGTGAAAGGACTGTGAAAGAATTTTGTCATCAGGTAAGTGTAATTTTGAAATGGATGTTTCTGCTTAAATGTTAATGCCCCACAGTTGATACTGATGGAAAAGGGGAAAAAAAAAAAAGTGGAAACTGTAATATTTAGGAATTGGTACTTTGATATAAGATTACTGAAAGTAAATGCAGAGAACTTAAGCAGCTTATGCAGTATTTCTGAAGAAGAGTATAAGCAGATTATATATATCAGGAGAAACTGGGAGTATATATCAGCCCAGGAGAAACTGGGAGTAAATACAGACAAGAGAGAGGAGGAAGAAGAATGCTTTCAGAGAATTGTCAAACAAACTGTTTCACTGTTCTCTGAAAGCTTGTTGAATAATACTCCTGAATTAATATAGATTTCAATGAGATGGTTATAAAATTAGAACTGATCTCACAAACTTTCCAAGGACTAACATAACATTTCATGTCAAACTTCTTTTTCCATGTTCAGTAATGCCTAGACGTTTAAAAACTTTGATGATTATGTTAAGATAACTCAAATTTTATGAAAAAAAGTGAAATTGTGTCTCTTGGATCCAATTTTGATGAAATATTGGTTGCTATACATACATGCAGAGCTCAGCTCCTCCTTCGGAGCAAGAGTCAGACTATTTATTTTAATAATAGAATCATTAATAATCATATCATAAAACACATCTCTCTCTCTCCCTTCCAAAATAAGGGGAAAAATCTAGACTACCCCACATTCACATATCCATACTGCTCAAAAGTGGGTGAAATGGTATCTTGAGTCAAAAATTGTGAAATGGTTAAGAGTTTACCATTAATTATTTTGACAACTTCAAATTCAAATAGAGAAATGATATGTGCAGTTCTGTCAGAAGTTTTAGACCAGATATGACTAAACGTGGATCACGTGCATCCTGTTCTTTCATATTGTTTGACTGTAGAATGATAATGTTATGCCCCTGTCCCTCAAAGATTAAAACTAGTATGTCACAGAATATATAGTTTCACAATTGACTTTTGAAAATATCCATTTATAGTAATACAGTAAACTGTTTAAAATATGGCACTCTCTTGGATTGAGTGATGCCAAATTTTAAATTTTCCAGATTTTAGAGAAGAATATCTAGTGGTTGAGCAATTTTAGAGAAGCTCATTTCAATATATAGTAATCATAAACATCTGAACTTGATTTACATCTTTAAACATTTATAATGACTCTAATTTATAAAACATTTATAATACTGTAGATAATGTCCACATCTACTACTACAAGTTCAGCTGCACACACATACACAATCCCAGATTCTCTGACTCAAAAGAAACACCTATCTGAAGGTGAAAGACCAAGACACCGTAAATTCGGTGACGTACAGGCTGATCACCTGTCTGTAAGATCCTGACCAGCTGAATAACCAAGAAGATATCAGACCACTTGGAGAGTCAGAACATCATGGCTAATAGTCTAGCAGCAGAAAAGATGTAAGCAGATTAGCAAAGGCTGCAAGAAGCAATTGACCAGATGCAGCAGTTATGGAGCAAGCATACAAGAAACACCACAACCTGTACATGATCTACATTGACTACTGCAAGGCCTAATTCTGTCTCCCATAGGTGGCTGATAGAGAGACTGAAAATCTGCACAAAGTCGACCCAACGCTGACACTCTTCCTAGAAACAACCATGGTGAAGTGATTGCTTCTCGATCACCATCAAGGTTGAGAACATCATGACCAGACTAATCCCAGAAGAGGAATTTTTCAGGGAGATTCTCTGAGTCCACTATGGTTCTGTCTAGCACTCAGCCCACTGTCCACCATGCTCAACAACGAGTGCAGATATACCCTTAAAGAAGGGAGGAAGAGCCTGTACACCCTCTCTCTCATCTGATGTACATGGATGACATCAAACTCTATGCCACAATTGAGAATCAACTCTAACAGTTACTCAGGATCACCAAAAGAGTTCAGCACTGACATCAGGGTGCAATTTGGCCTAGACAAATGCAAGACTTATGGATGATATCAAGGGAAACCAGCTGAAGACTGTTGAAGAGGTTGAAACCATGATAGATCAAGGCTGATTGGTGCAAACATGGTCACAGCCATAAACACCTATGCAGTTCCAGTACTGCTGAACTCCTTTGGAATCATAGATTGGACCAACACTGAGCTGGAGGAAATTATGAGATCAACCAGGATAATGATGACCAAGAGATGCCAATACCATCTGAAGCCAGGTATCGATAGACTGATAATAGCCCGGAAATGAAGATGGAGGCGTTTTGACGGACCTCATCGAAGAGAAGAAGCCAATTAAGACCCAGCAGGATTACTTCCAAGAAAACACAGCACCAATCTGCTCTGCCATAAGAAAGATAAACAAACTGCACATGCCACTCTACCTTAACAAGGAAACCCCACTTACAGAGATAGAAGAAACAAAGATAGAAATATAGGAGAAGAAGGCACTCCGCTGCAGACACCATGGTGTCTTCCATCACTACTACTACATAGATAAGATGACTTTTAACGGATGGTTCACGATGGAGAAGCTCTTCCCAGAGACCAAAGGATTCAGGCTCAACACCAGAAACTACAGGAAATACATCAGCAAGGAGCCTGGAATAACAAGTGACAAATGTTGACGATTCCACCTGGCCCAGAAACAATCCAGCACATCACTGCAGGATGCAAGGTGATCACCCAGACAGAGCACATTCATGGACATGGTCACCAGGACAATACATCAAAACTAGCACAAAAATACCACTTTATCAAAGAAGGATCTAAAGCTCACCATGCTCAACCGACTCAGTGCAATTGCAAAGAAATGCGAAAACTTGATGACCGACAAGCACTTCTGTAACTTAATGAGAATGACCAATGACAAGCAAAGATTCTACTCGTACACATAATTTGGAGTCTGTTATCTCCCAATAGCGAACCAATCAAATATTCTTGACTGGCCCAGCCGGTTACAGAAAAACGTTTATAATTCACTTCTTGATGGAAATATACAACCCCTTCAGTAATACAGATGGATACTGTTACACCTACATTACATTCGCTTCAACTGGTAAGACCGAAGTGCAATGATTTGATTTTGGATGTGCTCAGAGCTGGCAATGTAATGTAATGATTTTGGATGTGCTCAGAGCTGGCATAAACCAGCTCTGAGCACATCCAAAATGGCATTCTTTTTTCTAGATCAGACGACATACATGAGGGGGACATAAATTCAAATTGAGGAAGGATGGTTGCAGGATAGATGTGTGGTTGATTGCTGGAACAAAATTCTATTTGTTTTTGTGAAAGTGGGTAGTTTGAATAAATTCAAGAAAGAACTACACAATTTCTTGGAAAGGATGGATGGGCAACATGGTTAGTTAGTCTATTTATTTATTATTATTATTTTTTTTTGACGAAGCTTGCTTTCTTTCATCATTTGCCACTATTGATACTAATACTAAATATTTATTAAATAATGTAATGTATTGTAATAGTAAAATTTTTGCTTAAAATGAAAATTTCTGAAGCTAAAAGTAAATAAGGTGACATTGGATCTATCCAGTTAAAAGCAGAAAAATAGTTATGATGCAAACCTTTAGTCTTAATGAAGAGAGAGAGAGAGAGAGAACCCTTGGATTTAGAGGAGATGTGTGTAAATGTGCCTCCTGTTCACAAAGAGGTGCCTCCGTAGCCAGGTGGGCAGGAGCAGCAGTGCGTAGCACATGCTTCTTGATTAGACCGGGGTTCGAGCCCGTGAACACCAAATACGGAGGATGCGGAAAGGTCAGGGAATGACCCCCGCATATCCCCGGAGCAACATGGCCTTAGTTGCTAATGCTCCTAAAAACCAAATAACCAACAACCTGTTCACAAAGAGGATCAAAGAGCAGTGTGAGCAATTATAGACTTGTAAGCTTGACTTCTGTTCCAGGGAAAGTAATGTAATCAGTGGTTAGGGAAGTATTGTAGAATAATCTTAACAGGAATGAAATTATACAGAAATCACCACATGGGTTTTTTTTTTTTTGGCCGGGGGGAAGCTGACCAATTTGATTAATTACTTTGATGCAAACAGTAATTTTCACATATATATATTTCGGTAAAGCTTTTGAACTCTCCCACACAAAAGCCTGCGGTACAAATTGGAGTAATGCATCATTACTGGCAATGAGTTACTCCTGTGTATAAAGGGATGGTTAAGTGGCAGAAATGGGCACTGCTATTCTTGGACTAATGTCGGATTCCTCACATTTCAGTCTTGGCCTTTACTGTTTACAATGTTTATTTTTATTGATTTAGGCATAGCATGCTTATTGTCTGAGTTTACAGATGATACAAAGGTTCTCAGGGTTATTAATGACAGTAATTGTGGCATTCTACTGCAGCCAGGAAAATTAGGTAGATTAGCTGAGATATGGCAATTGAGATTTAACATTGGTAAATGCAAGGTATTGCATATGGGTGAGTAATCTTTGAATAACATACCAATTATGTGGTACTACATGGAAGGTGTTGGAGAATGAAAGAGATCTAGGTGTAATTATACAGTTTGATAAGAAATTCTCTGACCAGTGTGGGCACTCTGCTAGAACAGCTCGTGGTTCTGGCAGTGATATACAGGAACTTTACCAGTGGGGACAGAAGGGTATCCCATTATAAGGCAATAGTTATGCTGCATCTTAAGTACTCCATACAGGTCTGGAAACCTCATTTTGAGAAAGATGTGGATCTCTTTTGCAGAGAAGAGAAACCAGATTAGTTCCCTCTACACAAACATTTTTGGTTCTGCAAATTGCAGTGATTAGCAACTGTGTACTTTCGATGAGACCTGAATGAAGTGCTTAAAGGCTTTAAATGGATTGAGTAAACTTAATGATGGTATTTTTTCTTGGAGAACACACATATGGGGGAACAAATATAAATTAAAAATGGATAGCTGTAGGATTCATGTTGAAATTTGCTGTTCAGCCAGAGAGTAAATGATTGTTGGGCCAAATTAGCACCTATTGTTGTGGAAGTGGGTAGTTTCAATAAATTTGAGGGATAATTATACATATTGTTAGATGGAGAGATTAAGTGAATAGTTCCCCCAACGGCTGATGCTGTTTAAACTTGTTACTTGCATCATTTGCCACTACTAGAATTTGCATTTGCAAGTGTCATATTTTTGTCACTTAAAGCACCTTAGTGTTAAGGATATGTGGTCATACTGGTCAGTGCATACCCAACTATGATTAAATTAGGAGACAGTAGTATATTGAAAGTAAGGATTAGGTTTATGGTGAGGAATAGATTGAATTTTCATCCCTGTGAGTGCATATTTGTTTTCCGTTTGTCACTCCTTGCAATTTTAGCTAAGAACAGATTTTCCTCTTCGGAATCATCAGAAGGATCTCCCATTCAAGATCATGTTATGAGATAAGTGTCTTATGTAGTGTTACTGTGATTGATCCCCCCCACCCCCAATAGAGGTAGTTTGGAGGAGCTGTTGTGTTTTTCACAGTTTGTTTTGATTAGGACGTGAAAAGCATATACAGGCTATAAAGTTTGCAGACGATCAGGCCATACTAGCAGGTTGCCCTGCTACGCTGCAAAATATGATCAGAAGTCTAAATAAGAAAGTGCTGCAGTATGGAATGAAGATAAACGTGATAAAAAAAAGGCAGTGATGATTGGTAAAAGATCAATTTCCTTCCAAGTTGAGATCAGTGGATAAGAATAGAACAGGTAGATCACTTTAGGTATCTGGGGTAGTTATTTGTACAGGACATTTCATGGCAAAATAAACTTTCAAGAATAAATTATTGTTGATTATATAGAAGATGTTGTGACAGGAAATTAGGAAGAAGAAGATAATAATGACATATATCTGGTCATTGGCACTATATGCAGCAAAGACATGGATTCTTACAAAGAGAGACAAAAAGAGACTTGAGGCCTTCAATATATGGTGTGCCAGCACCATATCTTGAAACAAAGGAAAATTCTATGTAGAATAATATCAACTAGACTCAAATTTGTGGGCCACGTGACTTGAAAGTGGTTGGACTGTTTTGAAAGAGAGAGCAGGAATTATAGAAGCGAATTCAGAAGAACAGTGCCCATTGAAGTATCTGTAGAAAAGGCATGCAGCAGAAACAGTATGACGATGCGACAGAGAGTGGAGAAACTCTGTTAGAGATGAGTCATTAATTAACATAACTGCCCTCTTCCGAATGGAAACTAAAAACCTGAGAGAGGTTTTGGGGGCACCACCTCAGATGTGAGAACAATATCCATGGAAGGACGGATTTGCAATTTATACAGGAAAAGTAGCATGTGAAAGAGAAAACCAAGTGTTTCAGATGAAGAGGAAACAATATTTGTAATGTGCTTGTGCCAAGTGAGATTAGAAGTCAGGGTAATTCCCAAAAGAGAGATATCATCTTGCCTAGAAATCAGAGTGTCACCAAAGATAAGCATAGGAGCAGAAGAATCCTTTTTGTGAGATATAAGACAGAACTGAGTTTTAGAAGGATTGTAATCAACTAAGTTGTCTTTGCCCCACTGGAGGATTATCTGGAGATCGGCATTTAAGGAATTGGTAGCAGATTTTCGAGAAGTTGAAGCTGATTGAGCAGGACAAGGTTTCTCGAAATGGAAAGTGGAATGCAGTGTGCTATCATCGGCAAAACTATGGATAGGATTTCCAGTCAATGGAAGAAGGTCATTAATATACAAGAGAGGAAAAGAGTGGGGAAAGAACTGAACCTTGGGGGACATTATTGTGCCCACCAGCATTAGTGGAGAAGTTAGAAGACAGAAAGCCATCTACCATCACCCTCACTCAGTGAACGGTCAGAGAGAAAACTGGATAACCAGTTACCATACGACAAACATGATCAAAAGACTTTGAGATGTCAAAAGTAACTGCTTGTACGTCACTGAACTTTTTCATTGAATTTGTCCATAAATGGGTAACATAAGCCAGAATATCACCTGTGGATTGACACCAACAGAATCCATACTAGCGATCGTTGATCAAATGGAAGGTTTCTGGATAGTTTAAGAGTGGGTGGTTAATTTATTTCTCCATTACTTTAGAAAGAGTAGAAATAATTGCAATGGGACAAAAATTGGATGGGAGGGATTTGTCAACCTTTTTTTTGGAACTGGCTGGATATGAGCAAATTTCCAAGCAGCAGGAAAAATACCTTTGGAATAAGAAAGTGAAAAAATGTGGCAAAAAACAGGAGTAAGTTCAGGAGTGCAGGTTTCGAGAACTAGTGAAGAAATACCATCAGGACCTGGAGCTTTCTTAGCATCAAGATTCATCAAACTCCTTATGACGGAAGACCACAGGAGGCATTGATTGGAGCTTGCTGGGAATGGTGGGAAGTGTTTTACCAATATCACTAATACATGATTTGGAAGAAAAATGGGATGTTGGACTGGTTTTGACAGAGGTGGGAGCAAAGACGGGCGAAAGTTGTGACCAATAGCTTTGGCAAGAGACCAGAATGCTCAACTACCATTAGGGCAAGAAGCAAGTTTTCTACTCTTAGCCTGTTCGGAATCTAGTTTGGACTCATTAATAACTGCTTTACAATTGTTGTGAGCTCTGGTGTAAGCAGAAAATGAAACTGAAGAATCGGAAACAAGCCAATTACGATATGCAACATTCTTTTCTTGAACAGCCTTAGCATATTTATAGGAAAACCAAGGTTTGGATAAAGGACAAGATTTTAAGGTGGAGTATGGAATAAAGGATTCCATTCCTACAAGAATAATTTCACTGACACGATCTGAGCAAACATTGACATCAGGAGTTTTGAAACAGTAATCCAACCAAGGAAAAGAAGAAAAGAATTCTCCCAAGTCATCCCATTTTGCATTCTTGTAATGCCAAAGAACAAGAGGTTGGGAATAGCCATGAGATAAAGGTTCCATTGGAGAAGAGACAATCACCAAGTTGTGATCTGAGGTGGCTAAAGGACTACTCACTTCGACTGTGTACTTAGAAGGGTTGTTTCTGAGAAAAAGATCAAGCATGTTGGCTATATGGTTAGAATTGTCAGGTATTCTGGTACGTAAATGAACAATCTGTGCGAGGTCATTAGTAATTGCAAAAGCCTGAGCATCACAACCAGCTGGGTCGGTGTGACTAGAAAACGGAAGCCAGCTGGAGTTGTGAACATTAAAATCACCGAGGAAAATTACCTCACTGTTAGGAAAGTTGGACTGGAAATCAAGTTGCAAACAGAGGAAGTCAAAGAGCTCCAAGTGATTAGTGGAGTTAGGAGAATGGTAGAGACAACAGATGAATGAGGTAGAGAGATTTTAAGCCAGAGGAGATTATAAATTACCAAGTCTCTGATAGGGAATATCGGAACGGACATATGCACAAGTACCACCTTTGAAGTGAAAGGAATCATACAGCAAATAATTTTCGCAACTGAGATGAGCAGTAGTTGAATCAACCGATAACTGAGATTCAGAAACGGATAATTCAGAAAAAGTACATGGAGTGTGGCAGACTGTAAGTGGGAATGGGCATCATTGAGATTAGAACTGAGACCGCGTATATTTGTGAAATGAACAAGGAAGTGTTTGGGAGGTTTAGATCTTTTCGTAGATAAGTGTGCTCTATTAATTTGACAATTCATGGTGCATTAAATAGAAGAAAAAGTGGGGGGGACATGCTGTATGAAGTAGTGAAATGTTTGGATATGGCGTACAAATGGTAAGAATATACCCAGATCCTTGACATAACATGGCCTCGACAATGCCCCATCCCCGCATACATACTGCTCAGACTCCCTCCAGTCACTATCTGGCAGAGTAGAGGCACCAAGATTATACACTAGCTGATCCAGAAGCCTCCTAGAGAGTTAACGATAGGTAACTCTCTAGGAGGCTTCCAGGTCAACTATCTAGTGGCCGGCTTGTGAACACCATTTTTAAAGCTGTACCCTCGAAATATAAGGAAGTTTGGATCTCGCCAAGGTGTTCATCATAATCTTAAAGGGCATCAATCACACATGATGGAAGAGATGGGGGAAAAGTTGACTGGAACGTTGCTCTGGAGACTAAACATGGGTTCCACCACTTCAAGCCTCCAATAAGCAAAGTGGTGGTATTGCACCGGTTGAAGAGTCATCTACCACCTAGTACTGCCTGGTAACTTAGAGGGGCTGCATTCCTCTGTGTGGTGTGGGTGCCACACCTCGATCCCTGCTTATGTTGGTTCACACCTGGGTGGTCACCCATAGTGTGCTTGCGCATGGGGATTATACCCAGGATTACTAACATTCTTACCACTTCTGGTAGGACTGTTAGTAATTGTGGGTTTGCTTCTGGGAGCCATGGAGGGGAAATACCCTAGGGGAAGACCAAAAAATACCTTCATCAGGACATTGCTGGATAAAGCAGGACTTCAAATTTTAGAAACTAAAACAAATGGCATAGGAAGAGGAAGATGGAGACAGCTCATCAGCGCTACTGACCAGTCAGAAGACTGAATTGATGGTGATGAGGACATCCCTAGAATGCATCCTTTTCGAGAGATTTGAAGGCTCTGGCAACCCTTCTTGGATGAAGAATGACATTACCCAATGAGCATTTTCCTTCAGCATTTTCCGAAGGAAAATGCATCTCATCAGGAATCTAGGCGGTGGATCTGATGGAGGGATTGTCTTCTGTTCTGGAACTCTGGCTTGGAGCTAGTATGCTCATTTCTATCATTTTTTTCTTATAGGGACTGTTTTGGGGGGGGGGGGGAGGTTTCGCTTGCTTAACCTCCTTTGTGACTAGATTTCAGACTAGCTTATATGTACCGTATGGTTCTGTGTTGTCTGATAATTTATATACATTCCATGCATCTTTCTTTGCCACAAGTCTTCTTAGTTCATTTGACTTCCATTTAGGCCTAAACTTTGAACACTATTTCTTTAGTTGGTATGAAAGGCCTAGTAACTTTCAAGGTTAATTATTTAAATGCTTCCCATTTGGCGCCTCCGTAGCCAGGTGGGCAGGAGCAGCAGTACGTAGCACACACTTCTTGATTAGACCGGGGTTCAAGCCCGTGACCACCAAATACAGAGGATGTGGAAAGGTCAGGGAATGACCACCACATATCCCTGGAGCAATATGGCCTTAGTTGCTAATGCTCCTAAAAACCAAATAACAACAACAACATCAATTTTTACCCGCTCATCAAAATTTTGTGTAATCTTAAATGGATTACTGATATACTCTGTTGGCACTGCAGGGCTTTCCTCAATATTATCACAACACCTAGCTGAATAAACTGGCTTTATGAAAACAGTTTTTGATTTCTTGTTCTTCTAATCCCAAGCACTAACCATTATATGCATTACATCTAATAAGTTAATTCTTTTTGCTGTGTCCTGAGCTTGGGCATTGTCACTTTCTTCAATTTCTGCAGTATTTTTTTCTTGCATTGCACTTCCGTACAGTGTTTTGAAAACCTTTATGATTCCTTGATCCTAAGGTTGGACTATGGATGTTGTATCTGCTGAAAGAAATAAGAGGTTTGTGTCATCCAGCTACACATTGAGATGAGCTGTTCTCTAAGGTAAGCACAATTTTTTACTGACTTTCAATAATTCTCTGTCCTATTCCTTCAGAAAATCATTGAAAATTTGAAACATCCATGCATTTGTGTTGCTCTTATATTTAACTGTTAGGTTTTTCCATCCCCTCTGAAGACATGGATGCCTACTTTTCTCAATTACGAAAAGCCTTTTAAGTATGCCCTGGCATTGCTCTTCAATAAACACTAGCTTCATCAGTGTTGAAAATACAGTCAGGACTAAATTCTTCCAGTAAATTAATTAAGATATTTTCCACCCATTTTTGTGCTGAACCTGTATCCAAGTCTGATTTTTCTCCATGAAATAATTTATGCACATTGTTGTGTTTCCCATTCCACCTACTTAGCCACCTATCTGTAGACTTAAAATTGTAACAAATGGGTCAGGTGTACTGGGGTCCATGGTTGAAATAACATACACGTATAAGTTATAAATCCAGTTTAATGTAAAAATACAAATATATGCTAACAGGCAGTAGCTTTCGAGACTGGCGTGTCTCTTCATCAACTGAAATTCAAATACAAATACAACGGATAAGTGATGAGCTGAGTGAGGCACGTTAATCATGTGCCATTGTTGTTGCATGGACGTGTGCTGCTTTTACTCCACTGATCATCTAACATTAAAACGGTTGTCTCTAGGATGGGGTGTAGACGTATGCTTTTGTGGCGGTTTATTGCCTTTGGATTGTTTGATATGTTAAGTGACTCTAGCCATAGGCGGTGGCGAAAGTGTCGTGAGTGGTCTACTATTTCAAAGTCACGTTTGGGATCAAGATCGTGGTTGGTGGCCCAAAAATGTTCCGCGACTGCGACTGGTCAGTTTCGGCATGTTCCATAATGCGATCTTGGAGATGCCTTGACAGTTTCTCCTATGTAGAAACTGTCACAGTCTCTACAGGTGATGCGATATACTACATTTCTGCGTAAGACAGGTGTGACAGGGTTTTTCGCACTGGAGACAAGTGAATGTAGGTTCCTGCAGGGTAACTGCATGCATTTGATGTAATTTCTAAGAACCTTCGAGATCCGTCCTGACACGCCTGGATAATAGGGAATGTAGGCGGACGATATACCGTCTTGGTTCGGTGGTCTTGGGTGAGATGCGAGTTTTTGTGCCTGTAATAGGCACCTGCCTAGCACATGGGATGGGTAACCACATTTGGTTAGGTCCGCCTTAACACGGGAGATCTCGTTACGCCTAATTGCATCAGTGCTGGAATGGCTCCAAGCCCTGGAGAATAGGGTGCGGGCAGTGCTATTGAGATGATTTGGTGCGTGGCCGGATCTGTAGTTAGTGAATTGACTGCACCACACAGGTTTGCGGTATACTGAAGTCTCTAGATGTAGGCCTACACGATGCACTAGGACATCCAGGAACAAGAGCACATCGTTGACTTCTAACTCTATGGTGAACTTGATGAAATTAGATAGGGAGTTGAGGTATTCCAGTAGTGCTGTTTCAGAGCCACGTGGTATTATGGTAAAAATATCAACATATCTACACCATGTTGTAATAGGTATAGGTGGGTTCCGGTGAATCCGCTCCTCCAGATCTTCCATGGCGATGTTGGCTACTACGGAACTAACAGGGGCACCCATAGCAGTGCCATGTACCTGCTGATAGACTGAATCCTCAAAAGTGAAGATGCTGCTTGATAAGCATATATTGAGGGTGGTACAGATGTCATCAGTGGATAGTGATGTCCTGGATTGGAGGCTTAAGTCGTTCTCGAGAAGCCTTCTGGCGCAGTGCACGGCCTATTGGACGGGAATTGAAGTGAATAAAGAAATCACATCAAATGATGCCATGACGGTGTTTTCAGGGATTGACAGGTCCTTAATGAGGTGGATGAATTCACTGCTATTTTTAATGGTGTGTGGGGTATTTCCTACAAGAGGTGAGAGGAGGCGCGCGATATGCTTTGACAGTTCATACGTTGAGGCACTGCAGCACGACACTATTGGTCTGAGGGGAATACCTGGTTCATGGATCTTTGGTAATCCATAGAATTGCGGTAGTTGGCAGCCAGTAGCACATAGAAGACACTGAGTTGTAGTCGAGATCTTATCTTTAAACCATGTGTGGACGAGTTTATTGACATGTGTCTCTAGACGTTTTATAACTTATACGTGTATGTTATTTGAGGCTTAAAATTGTTTAAACCCAGTTAATTTGCATATTCCTTCCCTTCCCTAGGATATTACTACTGATAGGAGCATTTTTAAATTTTAAATGTGAACCATCTCAGAAACACTTCTTCCACAAGTTCATTCTTTTCCTTTTCAGGTTGTCATTCTCAGCCACTCCCAATTCATGTGATTTTCTAGTCTTTAAAAGTTTACACAAAGAGGCTGTGAAACACTGAGTTTTAATAAGTACTTTGAATTTTGTTCTTTTCATTCAAACTTAAATCTCTGTTTCTGTGACATTCTATTTTAAAAAAAAATAATAATAAATCATGGCTCAATTCTTGACAGACATCTTTTGCAAACTAAACTCAAGTCTATTCACAGAAAGCAGACAGTGGATACAGTACATACACACTGTGAGATCCCATGATCAATTGTGAGTAAACTACAAATGTTTGGGCAGTGTTAAAAGGTACTGCTTTCATGTGACAAGGGACGAGGTCATAAACATTATTTGGCATGGTGAGGGTTGTAAATAATCAACTTTGACTTAAAAAAGACACGATTTTAGGTATTCTGGAAGACATTTCTTCTAATTGAAACAAAAAAGGATAACATGAAATAGCATTACGATCATATAAAGTGACAGAATGTACATACACTGTAATATAAATGGTTTTGGATTTGCATTTTTGATTGTAATAAGTGGCTGATAACAATAACCAGCAATAACATTAACTGGCAGTCACTGTATTTTAATTCCTGGGCCATTTTGATAAAGGCACTTGAGATTTTTATGACAGGTGATCTTGGATTTAGTGAGACTTTCAGCAGAATTGTTTAGGAGTCCATGTTTGTGCGGTCTAGCATGGCCTTTAGTTCACCTAGGAGGAGGAGGGTTCAATCTCAGTAGAGTGATAAGCTAGATTATTATTACATACAGTAGACTCTCGATTTTTTGGGATAGATGGTAAAAAACAAATCCCGGTTAATTTCAAAATCCAAAAGTCCCTGACATGCATAAGAGATACCTTCCAGGACTTCTTACTTCATCGAGTTTTACATAACTCGGGAATGACTAGTAACATATTACTACTATATTACTGTTGACAAATCTGAATTCAGCACGATACTTGTTAATGTTGGACCATTTTCATACATCCTTATTATTTTAATTTTCTGATTCAACTTGATCACTTTCCTTTTCTTCATAGATTTCCTAGTACTGCTGTCACTTATTCTCTTAGTCTGTTAAAATGAAATTTTCTGTAAAAAACTTTACAGGGTTAAGGCGAAAACTCACTATTATCACCCCGCACGAACTCACATTTTACTAAAGCACATTTCTGGAGGTCAATAAAAAGCAATTTGCACTTTCCGTTTTATTGGGCTTTTCTGTTAGTGCATCTAATTATAAACGGGTAGTAAACTTGATCTTATTGCATTTGCGATAATACCGATAGCTGGAATTCTCTGGATTTTTACATTATTATGGTGAAATGTGTGTCCCCTTCACTGAAATCTTCAGTCGTAAATAATTATAAGAATCCTCTTTTTTTCCTATTTTTTCGCATGTTACTCTGATCTCACTTGTACAATTTGGTTGCTTATTATTATTATTTTTTTGTGTTTTAAATTTTAGAATCCTAAAAAAAATGAGTGAAAACAAATTTACGTAAATCCATAGTTACATAAGTCAGGGACTTACTGTATAGAAAAATGTTCAGCAACCTACGTAAAAAATATAGTGAGAGATAAAAACTTACCAGGTACTACTCGTGTGTCCAATACGATGCTTTCCTTTATTTTTTGCGATGTTGATTTTAAATCGAATAGCTTCCATTTATTTTTTACAATGTCAAAATGTCGCGTATGGTTTGGTCACCAACGTTATAATGGTTCATTAGAGATTTAATGGATGCACCATTTTCAAACTTTTGAATAATTTCAAATCTTTGTTTAACTGAAAGTTTTAACATCTTGGCTGGTGAAAGCTGAGGAGGGGGGACATCTGGGGCATGATTTCTGTTTAAATACAATTTAATCAATCACCAATGAAAATTAATAAAATTTATCAATCAATTGACAATACTACACTAAGATAATAGATTCCTAAATACAGTGATACATATTATGCTATCAAGTTTTACATTATATCTTGCGCTATCAAGTTCTAGATATGCATTGCACTATACTGATGTGATTGTAGTTTTATATTATCTATATCCATACTAAAAAGTAAAAATCTTTCTTAGCTAAAAACAAACAGAAAAAATATATATGGCTGAAAAGTAATAGGACCTTTGAGCTACTTATTTATCACAATTAGACTCTAATATAGCACTGAACCCCTAGTTATGTGTTACGATATTTGTGCCAAAACAGTGATACAACTGTGTTCCTGACTAATCTGGTTGCTTTTCTCTGCACCCTTTTCAAGATATTGACATCCTTCCTAAAATGAATTTACTCAAATATAGATTTACTCAAGATTTGGCCTAACCATTGCTTTCTATATTGGAATAAATCATTGTTCTAACCTTTGTTCATCTGTAAACATAGACATTAAGCCTGATATGCCTTCATCAATATCATTAATAAATACAGAAAACAACAATGGGCACAGCGTTGAATCGTGAGGAACTCAACGAATGAACTTTGGTCCATTATGAGTCCAAGATGAGGAGTGCCTATTTATAACCACCCTCTACCATTCAGCCATCCCTTTATCCATATCGGTAACTTGACAAATGCCAGACGGCTCTAATTTGTAAAGCAGTTTTTCAGTTGGAATGGGGTCAAAAACTTCTCTGACATCTAAGTATATATTATCAAAATTATTTTTTGCATAAGTTCCTTTGTTACTGCATCTTAGTAGCTAAAACAGATTGGTCATCTCCCTTAGCAAACCTATACTGCTGTGATTTTCTGTATAATTTCATTCCTCTCAAGATGATCCTGTAATATTTCTTCAACCAGTAACTCCCTTATTTTCTCTGAGCAAAGGTCAAGCTTACAGGTTTGTAATTGCTCATTTTACCCTTTGATCTCCCTTTGTGAATAGGAGAGGCATTTGCACAACTCAAATCTCTAAAACCCTCCCCTAAATTATTATTATTAATAAATATTGAAAAGAACAGTGGACCCAGCATTGAAAACTGAGTACTTGGTCTAATAACATGAGACCAGGAAGAGCAGATTAATTGATAATTGATAACCCTCTGTTTTCTGGCACTTAACCAACCATTTATCTATTGCAGTAACTTTCCTCAAATACAAAATTGCTGCATTTGTACAGCAGTCTTTCATGTGGAACAGCTTAAAATTTTTTACTGGAATCTAAGTATATGATGCCAAATTATTTTTTGCCTGCAATAATTCTTTAATCACAGATTCCATTATTTTCCCAAGAACAGAAGCCAAAAACTTATAGGTCTGTAGTATCACCTGTAAAGAGGAGAGACATTTCTGCATCTCCAGTCTATAGGAACTTAACTCCTATGAAACAAGGATCTTCTCCTAATTATGGCCATAGGTTTGCTTTACCTACTGGTGCCTTATTTACTTTTGTGTTTCAAACAATTTCTTTTTCACTTTCTTCCCAGTTATAACTTGATATACTTCTTGTATACTCATTCCTAAAACTTTTCCACATGTGAATGTATTTGTAAATGCAAAATATTTATTCAAATTTGTCAGCAACCACAACAGTATCATCAATAGTTATGCCGTTCATATTTAGTAGGCCAATGTTTTCATCCCTTTCCTTTTAGTATTAATGTAAGCAAAGTTTTTATCTTTTAAAGAACCTGATTGGTTACATTTTACTTAATTCTTACATTGATATGTATATACATATTTTCATTTTTAGGAAGTAGAGCCTATGTATAAAGAAAGTGATCATATTCATGTTATTGCCTTAACACTGGCCCTTGGTGTTGGAGTGAGAGTACAGTACATGGACCGTGGAATTGGTGGACAGGTCAATGCTCATGACTTTCCAGAAGATAAGGAACCACGAATTCATTTACTATACAGGCCAGGACATTATGATATTCTATACTGAAGGAATGCAGTTAGCTGTGTTAGGCATTCCATTGGATATAGTCGAGAGACATTTTTGCCAGTGTGATTTGAAGGGTTTACTTTCCGGGCTCCAAAATTTTCACTATTCAGTGTGAAAATATGACTTTTTTGGGCTAAGTGTGGTCAGTTTGTATTTAACAGAAATATAGACGATTTCAAGAAGGAAAAATTCTCTATTACTTTCCCACAAAAATACATCACTTTCATTCACTTCAAGGAAGATACTTGTGTTACTCATTGTTATGCAAAAAATTTGTTGTGGAGGTAATTGTCAAATATTGCTAGTAATTAATATATTTAACTTATTTCAGTTTATAATAATGTATTATTAATGCCAAAGCATAAAAATTATTTGATAATCAGAGCACTTTTCTAATGTTAAAGCACAGTTTGGTCAAACGTACGTAAGAAGCTTATATGAATATAATGATAGTTTTGGTTAATGTCTGTAATGAGCATTGGAAAGTATACCTTCACTGGTGAACAGTTTCCTGTGTAAATGCCTTTATAAATTAACTCTATTATTCTCATTTTTTTGAAAATTTCATATTAAAAAATAAACTTGTATAAATTTTTGCTTTATGTGCATTTCAGTTCATAATTTTATTTATTAAGTCATTATTACAAAAACTTCAGCTCAAATTATTTTGCAATTTTAGTATATAAACTTTATTCTTCTTGTGTGAATAAAATTTATGCACAAATGACAACATAAAATGAATCTTCTTTGGGATGATATGAAACTATCATAAAATATAATGTTAATGGTATAACTGAGAGGCATTTCAACACAGTTAAAAAAAAAGAAGCATTTCCACTGAACAACAATGTTTCTCCTCAAGCAAAATCATGTACAGTGCATGAATTGCTATAAATTTGCACTATTTTTTTTTCTTCTAAACTTCAGCTGCAATAGAAAAGGTAACATTTCTTAATTTTGAGGAAAGTCAATGGTGTTCTAGCGATGATTTATCAAATGTTATCCTGTACTGATAGGTCATAATCCCACTGTATAAGGCAATTGTAAGACCACATTTGGAATACTGTGTTCAGTATGAAGACCTCATCTGAAAAGAGACATTGAGCTTCTTAAAAGGGGTCCAAAGATGGGTAACTCGAATGGTGAGATCAGCAGGATGATGACCATATGAAGAAAGACTCCAATTATGTGTTACCGAGCTTGGCAACCAGGCACCTCAGAGGTGATCTGATTGGGGTTTATAAAGCTCTGACAGGGATTAGTAAAATGAATGAAGGTGGAATCTACTCTGTTTTTTTTTTTTTTTTTTTGGCCAGTGTAGCAAAGGCCTATGGCTTCCTTGCACTATTTGTCAAATACTGGTACTATATCTTTAAGTAAATTCCACATCAATATAGAGTGATCACCACCACCTAGTGGGGGTCTTTCATCTTCAGATTCATAGTGCAATAAGAAGCGCAAGTGATAATCAGACCAGTAATATTGTTTTCTGTCATTGCCTCTCTAATATACTAGTATAGGAAACAGTCATCCAATAAATCCACAACTTTCTTGCTATTATGTGAGTGATAACACAGCAAGTTCCTTTCAATATCTGAAAAGTTAAATCTCCCATTATAAAACTTTCCAATCTACTAGCCTGCACTCTGTATATCTGTACGGTTGTTCATTATGCTCATCACAATGCTTAGTCCTATAACACACTCCAACTCTCAATTTTGTTTTCCCAGTGCTTATGTCATACCAAACTTGCTCAGTATTGCAGTGGTCACCCATATCTGCTGAATTCACAGCCTTAGATTTTGTGCTTCTCAACTAAGAGCATACCCAATTCTAAACCACCCCATTCTGTTGGTCCTTTCTGTACATATTACTCACCATATTCAAATTTTGCATCCCTTAGTGACCATCTCTGATATCCAGCAGTGTCAGCATTTGATAATTTAACCAATAGTTGAGATTCATCATATTTATTTACTGTACTCCTAGCATTAATATACAGTCAAAGCTCTATATAACGAAGGGAATTCCTGGGAATGAGAAAACAGTCATTATATCAGAAGGGCATTATATCGATTGTTCATAAAATAGCATTAGGTTAATGAGAAATTGGCCAGGACCAACCACATTACTTAATTAGACGTTAATTAGAGGATCACTATAAAGAGCTTTGACCGTATATGCAAGTATCCATGCACCTGTCTTATTCTTAGTTACCTTGACATCTTGCTATCTAGGCTGCTGCATGTTCCAGTAGTAGTAGTAGTGCAAGAATCAATTACTTGTCTGCCTGTGGCTGTTGTTAATCTATTAGGCTGTGTATTACCCCCCCCAAGTTGGCAGTTTTCCGACCAACCTAACACTGTCTTGCTAGTATCAGCAAATATCCTTGCACCTCTTCTATTTAAGTGTATCCTATCCCTGTAAAAACAGTCTCTCCTGTTAACAGGCACAGACCACACCAAAGAATTCTACTCCACTTTACTGAGTCTTCAGGGCTGAATTAATTGATATGGCTCTCACTGTGTACTTCCTGTCATATCTGGGCAGAATTGAAGAAACTTTCAAATCTAATCCTATCTTGCAACTTTTCCTCGATGTTGCTCTGTAATGTAAGTCCTGAGATCTATTCTTAATATCATTACTGCCACCATGTACAATATCACTTTTGTGTCCTTAAAAGATAATAACTGCTCTACAATGTCATAAATTTTTGCTTATTTTCCAAATGACAGTCGAGCATTCTGGTCTATTGCTAAAGCTATTGGTCACAAATTCTGTCCATCAGTAATCTCTCTCTCTCCCCCTGTTATAACTTGATGGTTCTATTGCATTGCAGGTTAAAGACAAAGCCAACTTACTAGATCCTAGTTTTTTTTTTTTTTCCTAACTTTTGTAATGATGAACCACTCCTTGTCTTACCCAATACACTTGATTTAGGGTCTCCTGTGGTCTTCTGTACAATCTCAGTGCCTAGAAAGATTCAAGTCCTGAGCATGCACCTGTTTTGTGTCTCTCTTTTACATTTCAATTCCACTCTTCTTTTTTTTTTCCTGCTTGAAAATTTTCTCATATTTGGCCAGTTCGTAAAAAGAGTTGACAATTCTTTGCCTTCTATTTTTACCATGAACTTTTCTCTACTCTTTCCAAAGTTTTGGGGAAATGTATCAACTACCAACTCTTAAACACTCTTGAAACTTTCTATCTGATCATTGATCACTAATATGGATTCCATCCATGTCCATCCACTTGGTGATATCTTGTCTTATGTCACTCATCTTTGAACAGATTCAACGGGAATGTTTGATGAAACTTGAGCAGTTGCTCTTGGCATTTTAAGGCTTTTGATTGCGTTTGGCATAATTATCTTCTAAACATGCTCCCATCCTATGTATTGCTGACTGTTTTTTTCAAGTGGGTATCCAGTTTTCTTTTTGACTACTGATTCTAAGTTATGATAGTGGCTCTCTGTCTTCTAATATCTCCACTGGTATTCCCTAAGGATCAGTTATTTTTCCCACTCTTTTCCTCTTGTATATTAAGGATCTTCTGCTGATTGGAAATCCTATCCTTAGTTTTGCAGTGATTGCACCACATTTCACCCTCCAGAATGAGAAACCTTGCTCTGCACAAACAGTCAACTTCTCAAATATCAGTTCCTTAAAGTTGCTCTCTAGGTAATGCTCCAATAGGGTGAACAAAACTTAGTTTACTTCAATATTTTACTTCAATTACAGTGATGGCTGCTGTAGCTGAGTGGTCAGGCGTAAGGGTGCATGAGTACACATACCTTGAGTAACCTGGATTCAAGCCCGTGATTGCTAAATACAGTGTTGTTTCTTGTATTCTCTCTATCTTGTGAACTCTGTGTGGTCGTCCCTGAGTATGGCCACTCCCCGAATTACGTAAGGGTTGTGTTCTGCAGAACTTTACGTAAGTCAGAATTTCCCTAAATACTTATGCAGCACTCGCAGCTATGCACGCTGAATTCGATTGAAGCAAAAAAGAAATGTTCAACGAACATGTAAATTGAATTATTTATTCAATGTTTTTTTATCTCATGCACAGGAAAATTACAAAAGTGTACAAAATTAGAAAAATTTCAAAATTATAAAAAGAGAGAGGATACAGGCAGAATATCAGCAAGTTTTACATTTCCATTTCAAGCATCAATGCCAGAATCAATGTCTCCAGCTGATAAGCATGCCGCTGCAGAAGTTGAGGGCTGTTGAGATTTAGAAGGGGTTTTTTCTAACACATCACAAAATTTCTCTGCAGCTACAGAATCAGCACTGGCGACTTCACCGCATACTTTAATGTTTTGGAAACCAGAGTGATGCTTGAACCTGTTAAACCACCCATTGCTTGCCACAAACTTGGCTTGGGCTTTGCTGTACTTATCCTTAATATCTTCATAAATACTTCTTGCTTTTACTTGAATGGCCATTGGACTCAGGGGCACTCGCTTCTGAATCTGATTTTCCATCCATATTATTAATAGCTTTTCCATCTTCGATATAGCACCTGAACACTGTTTTGTTTGTGATCAGTGTTGATCTTAAATGCGTTAATCCTTTAACACATTCTTTTATATGGGCACTGTCCCTTAAAATAGTATTGACTGTTGAAGCAGCGAGATCTAATTCTGTGCAATAGATGACAAACTGTGTCCTGCTTCGTACTTCTTAATCATCTTTGTTTCTAAATCAATTTTGTTTCTTTTCCTAGCACTGTCACCACTTGCACTTTCCGTTGGTCGGTTTCCCTTCACCATTGTAATGAGTAAATAGGGATGAAGAGAAGATTCTGAAAATTTATGTTTTTTATATGATTGAAGATTTCAGTGAAGGGGAAACTCATTTCACCATAATACCGTAATTTTAAAACCCACAGAATTCCAGTTATCGGTATTATCGCAAATGCAGTAAGATCAAGTTTACTACCTGTTTATAATAGATTGCGATAACAGAAAAGCCCAATAAACTGGAAAGTGCAATTTGTTTTTATTGTTTTATGGTAGTGACCTCCAGAAATGTGTTATAGAAAAATATCACAAAGGCATTCAAAATTGATCCTTATAATGGAACATATGATAACAATGAAAGTGTAATGCAATTTCCATTATAAAAATGGCTTAGTTATATAGCAAAATTTCAACTTCCGAGGTCTTGGAACAAATTACCAAAAAAAAAAAAAGATGTGTTATTGGGCTCGCATTTTGATATTTTCACGATACCTCCATTTATTCCTATGGGATGCAAAATACGCTTCCACAATTTTTTTAAGTTTGCACCGGCTGGCAAAAACTTGCGTAAAGTCGGATTTCTGTAAGTGAAGTATTACCTAAGCCGGGGAGTGCCTGTATAAACAAAAAATTTTATTTATCCTCTGGCATTTACTTCCGTGAAGGTAATTATCCCTTACCAATATACCACTATATATCTATTTGGTATGACAAATAAAGGTTTATTATTTCTTAAAATTCAGTCCTGTCTTATTTCTTGCAAAAAAGATTCTACTGCTCCTATGCTCATCTTTGATGAAACTGAATTTCTCAACAAGGTCACACGTCTTTATTGAGGATTACCATCATTTCTAGTCTTTCTGGGCTTAATGACATCACAAATGTTGCTTCCTCTGCATCCAAAAAAAAAAAAAAAAGAAAAGAAACTGGTTATTATTTTCTGCTCTCAGGAAATGAAATCATTTAATTTTCCTCTAAACAATTGCTCAATCTGTTCAAATCTCAAATTTGCCCTACCATGGAATGTTGTTCTCACTTTAGGATGTCCTCTGAAATGTATCTTAACTTCTAGACTCCATTCAAAAGAGAGAAGCCTGGTTAAATAATCACCCATTTTTTATAAAAATCTTTCCCCTCTTTATCTCATAGATGTTCAGTTTCTTTTACTTATCTTTTCTGTAGACATTTCTATGGCCACTATTCTACCTAATTGACATCTGCAGTTCTCCCGTCTCCCTTCCAAATGTCCGAACACATGCCACAAGCAATCAGCATCCATTTACTGTTCAAACCGTTTTTCACAGATTAACATGTATTTCCCAAAAATTACAATCAACAGATATTCAAGTTCGTTGTCAAAAATGTCTTCTCAGTGTTCAATCCATGCAAATTAGTACTGGAGGTTCTTATACATTTTGTGTTTGGGATTTCATAATTTCTTTAAACATGTTTACATTGGCTGCTTTTATCCATAAACAGACTAAATGGAATAGTTGTCCATAAGCAGACAAAATGGAATGGTACAGTACAAATTGCCTTTATCTGTTTTTGACATTGAAACAAGACTAAAATTAGTTACATCAAGAAAAAAAACAACATTTAGGTGTATCATCAGTTTGATTGAACAGGTTGTTGTTATTGGATTTTAGGCACAACAGCAGGTTAGGCCATATAGTACCATATATATATAATGTCTGTAAAATGAATTTGTTCTGTGATCGAAATTGGTGTTTTCTGGATGAAAAACCCTAGCTTCTGAGAGGAAAAAACCATGTTACCCTCACCAGAGACCAACTAACTTAGCCACATTAAGAAACCCATAAAACTTCCTTGTGTCATTGACGGGATTCAAACTTTTGTCTTTTCCACCCAGTGTGGGGAATATGATGATTTCTACCAAGGCTGAATGAACAAGTGCCTTGATCCTGTGTAATATCCGTCGACATGTTTCTGTTTCCACGTATGCCAGCATGCTCAGAAGAAATTATAAAGCAAAATTGATATATTTATATTTATATGTTCAGTTCATGGTTTTCCACAGATAAGGTTATACGTTAAGATACAAATAATAGTAAAAAAAAAAATTAATCTTCAATTTTGATAAGATATGGAATTATGTTATGAAGAATGAGTTAAGCACACAAATAAGAATCCAGTGACTTTGGTAGAAAATCTTAAGTAGATAGAGAACATTGTAAATATTTTTATGTGTGAACTTAAACTTATCCGAGGTGGCATTACACCATGATTTAACGAACTGGTAAGGTTTGTAAGATGCATTATGATATTTGTATTGATTTATATATACCTTATGAGAAATCAGTACATCAAAATTAATAATATGTTTTCTTACATGCATACCTGCCAAATCTTAATACAGTGAAACTTCCCTTTAACAGACAGCCATGGGGAACGAAAATGTGTCCGTTAGAGAGAAGTGTCCGCTAACAAGAAGTCTGAGGGAGAAAAAAAAATAAAGAAAGAAAGAAAAATCGTTAAACGTTTAATGTAAAATTAAATTAAAATATATACAGATTTTGAACAATATTTTTGTAAATAATATACAATTACATACACAAGAGATAAAGAAAAATCGTTAAATGTTTAATGTAAAATTAAATTAAATTATATACAGATTTTGCACAATATTTTTGTAAATAATATACATACAATTGTGCTATGCATATTATGACTTTATCTTATAAAAAATACATGCAGTAATCACTTATTTTCTTCTGCACCTTCTTCCGGCTGATAATTTTGTTTTCAACATTTGTTTGGAGTGAAGAAACCATCGAAAGTCCTTCAGTATCTTCTTCAGCAGCGAAAAACAATTTTAAACGATTGATTTGTATGAGCGCTTCTATTTTCATCGGTGGTTCATCGTTAATATGTTCTTCGACAGAATGACCTCCTTCCATTTCTTCATCCTCATGAGGAACTTCTTAAAAATTATCGATGATAATGTTGTTGATATCTATAGCACCATCTTCTGTAGTGAGGTTTGAGTCTATATCTTTGTAGCCAGGGTCACTTGTAGCTGAAGTATCGTACATTATCAATAGATATTGAAGTTCTTGTTCTTCTTGGTGCTCCACATTGCTGTTCACAACTTCAATTTTTGCGTTTGAGAAGCCAGACTTTACAAAACAGTTCACGAAAGTTTGTTTTCTAATTGCGTTTACTGAAGAGGAAATCCATTGAATCGCATCTAGGATGCTGATTTTCTTTGCAAGGTCACTCGCACATGTTACATCGTTCATGTTTGCAATGAGATGTCTTAAAACACGTTTTCTGTAGTGAAGTTTAAAATTTTTTATTATCCCTTGATCCAAGGGCTGACACTCTGCAGATGTTTGGTGGCAGAAAAACGATTTGAATGTTGGACAATTCAATGTCCAGGTGAGATGCAGCATTATCCATGAAAAGAATAATTTTTCTGTTTTGACGAATCATGTTTTGGTTAAAGTGACTTATCCATTCGCTCATGATATCTCGTGTCATCCACGCTTTTTTATTAGACTTCCAATCAACATTCAAAAGATTCAACTTTATGCCCTTGAAACAACAAGGATTTTGTGGTTTTCCTATAACAAGAGGTTGTTCAAAGTCTCCTATCATATTTGTACACAATAGTACAGTCAAGCATTCCTTAGAAATTTTTCCGCCCTGGCACTTTTCATTTTTTAGACTCACTGTTTTTTCAGGAAGAGCTTTAAAAAACAACCCTGTTTCGTCACAGTTGTAAATATCCTTAGCTTCAAAATCACGGCATAAATCTTCCAATTTGATGGTCCACTCTGTTACAACCCCAGTATCAACAGATCCACCTTCACCACTTACGGTTTTCCAAGAAATTTTATGCCGAGTTTTGAACTTGTCCAGCCATCCCACAGAAGCTTTGAACTCATTTACTCCCATAGATTTCGCAACCTCCAAAGCCTTTTCCCTAATAATAGGCCCATTAATGGGAATTTTTTTAGTACATGCGCAACAAAACCACTCATACGTAACATTGTCAATTTGAAGTCCAACAGTTTTCGGGAATGATTTTTGAACCTGATCATTTCTGTGTTGCCAAAATTGTTTGAGCAGTTAATTTTTTTTCTTTAGGATGTCGCTTACCTGCGTCTTCCCGATTTTGAATTTTGCAGCGAGATTGCGAACACTATTTTTTTGCCGATCATACGCATTAATGAGTTCGACTTTATCTTTTAAAGTTAAATGTTTACGAGAAGACATTGTGCACTTCACACGACACTATACAAAACTGAAATTGAAAGGACGAAAGGCCGACCATATTCCCCCCCCTGCACACACCGAATTCATCAGAAGTTTTACACGTGCCTTAAAATTCTTGAAAAAGGGTTTAGAACCGCGACGTAAACCTTGATAATATTCAGAGAATCGGAAATAGAAAATAAACACATGATTGAGGCAATACGTGGAAGTAAAGTTCCTAGAAAAAGGGCCGTAAGCTCGCCCGCTGTCCGTTATGGGGAGATCAAATTAAGTGCTAATTTAAATGAAACAGTGCAGATTGCCTGTCCGCGTCAGTTACAGAGAATGGCCGCTAGATAGAAGCTGCAAACACGTTAAAACCAATAGAGATGAGTTGGGGAATTTGAAAATGTCCGTTGTAGAGAGATGTCCATTAACGAGAGGTGTCCGTTAGGAGAAGTTTCACTGTATTTAGTTAGAAGAGTTGACATTTACATATAGTTGGTCTAATAAAATTGAGCTTTGCTTGCAGTTTTCCAGTAAGTTTAGTTTTCTTCTGGTTTTAAGTGAAATGTGTGTTATTTTTAAAATATAAAGATATTATTTTTCTTCAATTATAGACCTACCGAATGTAATGATATGCTCTTAAAGTTGACGTTAAGTGATTCTGCCCATGTTTGTCTAAATTGTAGAGCAACTGCTCATCTTTTCAACCCGTATATGGTATTATATGGGTTGAAATTAGGTTGTAATTTCTTTCATGTTTGCAGTTTTCATAAAATAATAATAATAGTAAAAAAAAAAACAAAAAAAAACACTACAACACTGCTACACACACACACACACACTGGCTAGGAAGTGATTACAACATTAAGTGTGGGGGGGGGGAAGATATCTGGACTTTGCTTACTTTTAAAAATAATACTAATAACATATCTAATTATTTGAAAAATAACACAGACTTTATAGAAAAACCAGAAGTAAACTTTAAATTTGTTGGAAAACTGGAAGGCAAGCAATGAAATGATGAAAGAGTTTAGAAAGTGGACTAAAACAAACATTTTTTGAATTGCAAATAATGTTAATAAATTGGTAAAATAACATTTGAGTTCACTTGTGATGCTCATGCACTAGGGCTATATTTTATTGGCCATGTGCTGTGAGCATTGCTGGTGGCCTTAGTTTGGGCAAATAAAGAATTTTCAAAAATAGTGATTTTGAGTGAGAACTTGAATTCTTCAGATAGTTTACAAGAAAATCATATTACTTAAGATAATTTATATAATAATAATAACATTTTACCATCATTTTTGATGGGCCTATTATACTAGTAATGATTTTATTATAATATAATTATTTTTATAAGTATAGGTAAGTAATATGTAATGTGTAAATACTTAACATATTATTTTGTCATAAACAATGAAAACAAACAATAAACTACATGTAAAAGAAACAAAACACTGACATATTAACACGTCTAACAAGATTGCTGATGCAGTTTGACTTATCAGTGGAAGACATAACTGGGTCAAACATGTTTTAAATTTACCTCTGTTATTCACTGCAGACTACATGATGATTCAGATATAATACAGGAAATCCACATTAGCAGAATTTACATTAAATGTAACACATACCAAGCTATAGAATAGAATAGAATAGAATCTTTAATTGCAGCAATGATAGACATACAATTAGTCCCGTCACGGCATGGTGGTGCCAGGGGTTAACAAAACATTTGCTGCTTAGCTACACAAGCTAAGCAGCAAAGTGTTTTAAATACCATATTTTCTGGATCATAAAATGCACCCAGTGTTTAGAAGGCGAATTTAAATTATTTTATTGCATATATTATAAACACAAAATTCACGAGTGCTTACTAAACAAAATATCAGTGTAGAGCGAATTTACTACGTATACAAATTTTATAAGCCCAAAATTTGCTGCTATCATACTCTTCATTACTATGATTACACTTTACATTACTATGATCTGAACTTTTACCTTCTTCAGAGAGGGACTTCATCTTCATTATCATCAAGGGCATTGTTGATTCTGTATGTCTTGAAATGCTTTGGGTTTTTATAAGGTTATTGAGACTTGGGAGTAAAGGATGAGTTCTTGTGAGACATAAGTAAGTCCTCATTCATATATGCTAAGTATGAACAAAAAAGAAAAAAAATCTTGCTGCATGCATGTAGTGTACCTTCAGACCATAAGACAAGAATTTTAGGCAGCATCTTCCAGGAAGAAAAGTGTATATCTTATGGCCTGGAAAATGTAGAAGTAATTTATATTTACCAAATATATTCACCAGACATCACACATTACATTGATTAGCACACTGAACTGAGGGGGTCTCCGTAGCCAGGTGGGCAGGAGCAGCAGTGCGTAGCACGCGCTTCTTGATCAGACCAGGGTTCGCGCCCGTGACCACCAAATATGGAAGATGCGGAGAGGTCAGGGAATGACCACTACATATTCCCGGAGCAATATGGCCTTAGTTGCTAATGCTCTTAAAAAAACAACAACAAGCACTGAACTGTAAGATAGAACCACTAACTGATGGCTTCTATAAGCAAATTGGGATTTTTAAAGTTGAAAATTATTACATTCTATGGGGCCTACTTTTAGTAGTGGAGCTATTCTGTTGAATTTTGCATAATTTCATTACAACTGCTGAAGTGATGGCAATAAAAGTGTTACATGAAACCCCAGTAAGTCAGAATTGTTCTCAAATGTAATATCTTTAGGCAAATGTGAAAAAGTCTGCACAGAGTACCACAGTGCCACAGATTTTCCATCCCTGGTTTTGAGCAACATCATTACTGATTATCAGGTTTTGTTTTGTGTATTATAGTTGCTTTTGTTGTTAAAAGATTAGGTTATTTTAAGTGTTTAATTTTTTAAGTAATTCTAATAAACTCAACAAGGCGTAATAAGTTACAGATTGGTAATACACTATAAAGATAGCAGTGAAATATCACTATATATTTATCTGTAATGGAAGAAACTACAAAAGTAGTATAAATGGCATCGATTTAATTGTATCTGTATCATATTGTGACTACTCCTTCACAACGAGTTAACATGTATTGTACTACCTCGAATAAGGAACACTTTACCAATAGAAAGGACTATTGTTACTTATTCTTTATTGGTGAAGCGAGGTAGTGCAATGCATAGTAACTTGTTGTGAAGGAGTAGTCACAATATGAGATACAATTAAATCGATGCCATTTATACTATTTTCTAATTTCTTCCATTACAGATAAATACATGGTGATATTTCACTGCTATCTTTATAGTAATTTTTTCTAAGAGAATTTTGTGAAAAAAGATTGGACTGCTTTGAATTTGTTGGATGATATTACTGTGCTTGCTCCTGTGATCATGAAGCTGTGCACTACAGTCCATCCACAAAACTATTCTGATGTAATTTGCAACCTCGCTATTTCACTTCCACATTTCCTTCAGCTTTCACTTACATATGTTGCTCCTTATGGTGGTCCGTGAGATCTTTAGAGCTTTGAAATCGATCTAACACTAAGATCTATATTGTGGCACTTCTACTTATCCTTGTTTGAATTTGTTGAGCTCTGCTTCAATAATGCTTCACTTGAATTGTAATGCATTCTGCTGTTCTCTAATATAATATAGTATCCTCTACAACAGTAGCATAGGCAATATTTTACAAATTATGTCATTACTTTTATCGTGTAATTTTAATGTGATAAAAGTAATCACATATAATATAGCAGGCAAATTACTATTAGCTTTTTAAAAATCCTTCTGCATTGGAAATCTTGTCACAAGTGATGAAATTTATGAACAAGTTTATTAAAATTTTCGTAAAATAAAACAATTAATGATTTATAGAATAAAAGCAATAAGAATAAGCATGAAAATAATAAGAACACTTACATAAAGTAACATTCAGAGCAATGTGTTCCTTTATCAACTTTTGGAAAAATAGTTTGGTAATCATCATTATATGGCAGGAAATAATAATAATAAAAACCCATGTGGTAAAAAGCATACAGTAAACAAAAATTTGTGCAGATCTTAATATACAAAGGGGAGGGGGTTTTCCTATATTGAATTAGTCAATATAGGAAAACCTTGACAGCATCTTAACGTATTAAAGTACCACCCAAGTGGTACTACATTCAGGGTAGGGAAATTAAAAAGATTTGGTAGGAAATTGTTCAGTCAGATATGAAGTTCTCTGAGCAATTCAGACAGGTTGCACATGGGATTTTGTCAATGACATATAGGAATTTTGATAGCAGGGATAAAAGGCACTGGTTAGGCTGCATCGACTCATACATTTCTGGAGACCTCATTTTAGGAAGGATGTAGATCTGCTGGAATGGGTACAGTGGAGGGCAAAGAGATTGCTGAGGTGGACAAAGGGATGATCATACCAAAAAAGGATTCAGCTCTAAAAATTGCAGCGTCTGGAGACTAGGCACCTGCAAGGTGATCTGATTGAGGCATTTAAGGCTTTGAATTGATGTACAAGTTAGTGCAATTGTATCATAACCTGCAATATGAGAGATGCCTGATGGGATAGAGTAATTTAGATTACAATATAGTTTAGGGCTAAAGCCTCAGGTTGTGTAAAGAGTTAATTAACGTACAAGTTAGTGCAATTGCATCATTTCAGTACATAGCCAACTATTTAAGTAGTTATAAATTGGCATCATTAAGTATATCTCATATAGTGAATACCTTCACAACAAGTTGCCATGCTATTGCACTTGAATAAGTAACACTTCACCATAGGAGAAGACTGTTGTTACTTATTCTCGGCGGATACCATCACCTACAGAGTAGTAAGATACAGAATGGATGCTTGCTCAATTATTCCCAGTGCCATCATTGTATGAACATGGAACTAACGTAGCCATCAAAACCCAGAGAGTACTAATGCACATGCCCAATGCTAATAAAGCCGTTAATGTATTTATATTTGATTAGTGTTGATGGAGTGTAGCAAGTTCGATTTACATTGCTTTTATCGTTATTATAATTATTTGTGTAGTTGTCTACTGACATCGTTCACAGAAAGAAGTATTTCTTTTGTAACAAAGCTGGAGTGTGATTCCACTGATTTCTGAAAGAATGTTTAAAAAAAAGCCCTACTGTTAATAGCTAATTAATAACTAATTCATAACTTATTACATTAATTATTATGAATAATATATTGATATTAATTGAAGTAATGGTTTTCGAATAATTAAATAATTTAAATCTAGATATTTCTAGATGACAGCTCCTACTTGTTTAGTCTAGTGAACTGTCCACAAGAAAGTCATAAGCATGTTTCAGTATCTTTCTTAAAACTCCAATATCAAAATTATCTGAATCTTGATGCTAGAGTTGTAAGAAAGATACTGATATTTGTATTAGCAAAGGAAGCAAAACTTATCTCTCAGTAATAGCATGGAATATATGTCATAGTATCTTTACAGTTTATGAAATCAAGGATTCTATTAAAGACTGTGACACACGGCTTTATTATTAGTATTATTAATTTATTTAGTTTTGTTGCTTGTAAGTCTTTAGTCTTGCTTTTAATTGTATGACTTAAATCAACATGCCTTTATATATATATATGTGTCTGTATTAATATATTGAATAAAGTATGCATAAATGGATGTGAAAGTTACACAAAGTGCCAGTAACTAGAAGGGTGAGGAAAGTAGAAAAAGAAGTGTAGTAAATTTGTGAAAGGTAAAAGAATGTTAAAAAAATTTGTGAAAGGATGTTAGAAAGTTATGAATTAAGAAAATTATGGGCTGAATTATTACTAAGCCAATAGAAGGTGGGAGAACTGGAAAGTAAAATTAGTACAGCAAAATCCAATAAAACAAAAATAAAAATAAAAGTAGAAAGTGGCACAGCTGTCATCATGTATCAATATTTGTTTCAGCTGACTGACATCAGATCAAGCACATTCGTCTTACCTATATTCGACCATTATCTAAATATGTTCCCCTCATATCTGATGACAGCTGTACCACTTTCTACTTTTATTTTATTGGTATTTTGCTGTACTAATTTTACTTTACAGTTCTCCCACCTTCTATTGGCTTAGTAATTCAGCCCATAATTTTCTTAATTCATCATAACTTTTAGGATATTAACATTCTTTTACATATCTACTACAATTCTTTTTCAACTATACTCACCCTTCTAGTTATTGGCACTTTGTGTAACTTTTACATCCATTTATGCATACTTTAATCAATATATTAATACAACTTATATATGAAAGAATGTTAAATTACTTTTGTTAAAGATAATAACTAACTCAGTAATAAGGCAGTCAAAATTTAGTCACAGATAATTGTGTTTTAAATTTTCTACTGATTCCAGATTCTTTGTATTTTTGTGTAGTATACAAAAAAAAAAAAAAAATATTAGTCGCTGTGGTTAGCAGCCAAATGATGCAGGGTTCATTTCATATGATGCCAGGCCTAAAATAATAAATAAATAAAGGAAAAGAATTAAATAAAAATTAAAACCAAAGTCAAAAGGAGTTCAGTTCATTAAATCAAAACCCAAAATGAGCTGAGGTTAGTCAAAGTGACCAGATGTACATTTATGGAGTTAAGATCAAGTAAGTAAGTAATATTTTAAAATTTAATGGCCAGACATTGGCTAAAATGCAGCCTAGAAGGAGATTAAGATGACAGTCATGTGTGCCAGTTGCAATAAACATTAATAAATAAAGAATTTAGATATATACTACTGTACATAAAATTGTGGGTAATTATAGCAGGTTTCAGTACAGTGAGAAGTGTGCACCTGTCTCACTATACTGAAACCTTTTATTATTACATACCTGAACCCAGTAGTGTGTACATAAAATTCTGTATTTATTAATGTTTATTGCAACTGGCACACGTGACTGTCATCTTAATCTCCTTTTAGGCTACATTTTAGCCAATGTGTGGCCATGGTATTAAAAAATATTTCTAAAAAATTGCTTATTAAATTATTATATATGTATGAAAACATAAGTAAATTACCATATTACACTGAAAGAAATAAATATAAAGTATAAGAAGGAGAAAAGGGGGAAAGAAAAACCTAGGGGAAAAAATAAATAAATGGATTTGAACTAAGGAAGAAGAAAACCAGTGTTTGTACCGTTCCCACACGGCTGTCGTAACCGTTGTTTCCCTGATCTCGAAATATTTACTTATGTTTATATAGATAGCGTCTTTTTTTGTATAGAAATAATAATTAATTATGAATATCTCATACTAATAATCAGTGAATCGATATAGTATCCATCGCAACTACAAAACTGTAGAAAATTCTCCAGGAACTCTTTGCAATGATCCGGCCTGTTTCCATGTTCATACAGTGATGACTCCACTTTCTATGCCTTTTAACATTTAAAAGGAATTAACATTATCGCCAATGAGTGTCCACTCTGTATCTTACTACTCTGTGCCATCACCCATATGGCACTGTTTCGGAAAGTATTGGCTCCTCATCAGTGGGTGGGCAGGTACCCTGGTGTTGCAATGATGACAACCCAGTTGTGAAGTATAAATCTGCAGTATGAGAGCTATATGAATGTGAAAGCTGCTAATAATTTTTTAAATTGTACAGCATCACCTGAAAAAGTGAATCTGCTATACATTTAAAACTTTGAGACACTTGAAATCTGTTTCAAAGCTTACTGATTTCTTATTAGCTGGCACTACTCTCCATTAGCAAATGTATGCCAAACTGTGAATAATATATTATGTTTAATTGAAATATATCCATGCAGCCCTATAATATTGTAATGTATAGCCCAAATGCAGAGGGTTTAACATACATACATATAACAGGTGTTATTAAAAATTGAATTTTACTTCCTCACGCTACTTTGATGTTCACTTAGACATAATACATTATTAACAGTTTGGCACGTTTGCTAATAAAGACTACCTGCTAACTGATGAGAAGTTGGTAAGTTTGGAAACAGCTCACCTAGCATTTCTCAAATTTTTAAATGTATAGTGGATTTGCCTTTTTAGTAATGCTACATGATTTTAAAAAATATTAATAACTTAAAACCTTGGATAATATATTTGTCTCTAAATTGAACATAAGCTCAAGCAAAAAGATTCCCATGATCAAAATTAAATAAAAGTAAAGTATAAAGCATTTAGGCCGTAAGCCTCAAGCTATGGAAAAGTCTAGACTATGTATGAGTATAGTGCGAAAACATCAATAATTCATAGCCAAATCTGAATGAACAGAATATTAGCAAAGCAGCATCGTTTTAAGTTATATTTCATATTGTGAATACCTTCCCAACAAGTTGCCATGATATTGCACTACCTCGAATAAAACGATGCCGCTTTGCTAATATTCTGTTCATTCAGATTTGGCTATGTATTATTGATGCTTTCGCACTATGCTCATACATAGTCTAGACTTTTCCATAGCTTGAGGCTTACGCCCTAAATGCTTTATAGTCTAAATACATCATACACCATCAGGCAGCTCTCACATTGTGGAGTTATACTTCATAACTGTTTTGCCATCATTGCATCACTCGGGTACCCACTCACCCACCAAAGAAGGGCCAAATAGCCCCGAAACGGTGCCATCTGGGTGGTGGTATCCATCTGAGAATAAGTAAGTAACATTGGTCTTCTGCTCAGGTGAAGCGTTACTTATTCAAAGTACTGCAATATCATGACAACTCGTGAAGGTATTCACAATATGAGATATAACTTAAAGCGATGCCGCTTTGCTAATATTCTGTTCATTCAGATTTGGCTATGTATTATTGATGCTTTCACATTATACTCATACATAAAAGTAAAGTATATGAATTTTATATGATTTCAGCTATCACATTAAAATATACCCGTGTAATCCTACAGAAGATAAAAATTTAAGATAGGTTCTAATTCTCCAATGAGTAAAGATGAATATATAATTTCAAATCATGAAGGCAGTTTGCTCCTTTACAAAATAACTAGATATGTTATCTGTTCTTATGATTGGAAATGATAATTAAGTTGTAAATCTTTGTGAAAATACTAATATTACAGCAGTCAAATGCTATTTAAATTGCAGTTTTTTACATGTACATGGCCCATCTCTATTGTTCACATATCGTGACAAGCCAGACTTCCTAATATTTCCTAAGAAAGTGTCAACTACAGTTAACTAAAAACATGCATACACAGAAGAGTGCTGAATGCTGCAAGCTAAATGGAGCAACAGCTGTGAGTTTCAAGTTACTGTGTACAAATTAGATTATATGAAATTTTAGAACTTTAATACTTTTGTAATGAAATAGCCTAGGGCTATTTTAGTTGTAAGCCTGCACAAACAATTCTTTATAGTATTTGTTCATCGTATGAGAGTCAATAAGTAAGTTACAAAGTAAGGTGAAAAAGAAATAAGCAGACCACGTTAATGTAAGATTTATTTTTTGACATAATCACCAAGAAACATTTATACTCTTGTTCAGTTGCTTTATCCAATTTTGAAAACCCACTAGTTTTCATCCCTGACACCTTCAGAAGTGAAATTGTTGGTCTCATTCCCCATCAAAGAGGTTTAAGGCTGCAATAATCAGAGAAGGTCACTATTTTCTAGGAATGTCATGGTGTTCTTGTGCATTTCAAAAACCTGAAGATACCACAGAACCAAAATTTTGGAAGAATTTATTTCAGTTTGGGTAAAACTACCTGGGATTTGAGATGCAGAGTACTGCAGTAGATGACACTACATGGACATACAGTGCATGCAGCTGAAGAGACCATTAATGATTTGGGGGCAGGTGTGTATAAACAATAGTTTAGTGTAAATGTTTTTCTGGTGATGTGTATCACCAGTTAGGAACAGTGCAGTGGGTTTCCAAAATTTGATCAAGTGATGTGACAAGTGTCTTAAAAAAAAATTTTTTTTTTTTTTTTTTTTTTTGATTATGCTGAAATATAAATATATTCGATCAGTTTTCTGCTTGTAAAAGTATACTTTTTTTTTTTCCTCTCTCAAAAATTTCAAAGTCAAATACTATTTAAGTGATCTTGAAAAATAAACCCTCTTTTTTTTTCCCTTTTTGATTATATAATCACATGGACTTTATCAAGAGCTTCAATTTGACACAAATGACGAGTCTATTGTAATTTTTAGACTTCAATATACTAATTTGATTTTTAAACTGCAATATTATACTTAATAAAATTCCAAATTTTAAAATTGAAAAATTTTCAATTTTCCTGAAACTTGTTAGGATTGTGAATTTTACTGAACTGATATGGAATTAACTGAGTGGGTGGCTGTATATAGTTTACTTAAGCTACATAAAATTTATTACTGGTGTTGTTCTCACTGTTGTTTATATTTAGTTCTGCATTGAAAGAAAATTGTTTTTATGAAAAAAACATTCCATAAAGAAGTGCAAACTTGAAAGAAAATAAATAAATTTCTGAATAAGAAAGAGAAAAAAAATTTCTTGCTCTGAAAATAAAGAACAGCCAGATACAAGAAAAAAAATGACAGTATATCTCATCTTTATCAATTAATAGTAGTTGCAAAAGAAACTTAAATCTGTTTGTACAGTGAAAATTATTTTAAAATTGATTTTTACATGTTTTATTGTTGGTTTTATGGTCATGATCTTCTTAGGCTGTATTGTGCTGTTATGTCTGTACAAGTGCCGATATCCATGTTTTGCAGGCTGAAAACCCTGGAATAACTGGATGGGTTTTTTTTTACCTTACTCCTTCTGCCTGTGATTAGAGATCTTCCTCTCCCCATCCAGTGAAAAGATCTTCAAGAATTTCTCCAGTGTCTGGTGAGATTTCAGTCCTCCAAATGAGTGACACATGACTATACTATCACAGAGAATTGGATTTTGTATCATGTGGTGATGAACAGCCTTTTTCAGAAGTTGGGTTGTTGAGAATAATGAGTGCATACTTGCACTCATTATTCTCAACAATCTCAAATCAATTACAGCATCATTTTGTTATAAAAAAAATATAATTTTTCAGAAAAGTTTATAGTTATTTCAAGGAAATTTTAAAATCTAAAAAAATTCAACCCGAAACCTTTATTATAGGCACTCTTAGAGGCCTGTTATCTTGGATGTGCACTAATGAGGATTCTAATGTGTTCTGTTTAAAATTTGCTGACACCTATATTTGAGAGAATGTATTCTCCATGCTATATTTTCAGAATGTAAGGGAGCAACCCCTTTAACATCCATCTGGAATTCATTGCTAAAAGTGAATACTTACTTTTAGGCTGAGCTGTAAATCACAACAAACTTCAAAATTTTATTCCATGTACATTAAGTAACCTCAACACAAACAAAGAAAATTCACACAATTGATAATAAACAAAGACCAAGCATTGCTTCAAATAGTGCAGATTCATTGTGCTGATATCAAGCAGTTGTTAATATCATGCACCTGTACTTTTATGGAATTTGCTTATTGACCACTTAGGAATCAATCCATAGATGTGTCTCCTCACTTTGATGCTGTTTGACATGTATTTGCATCAGTAAATGAATAAAGATAATTAGTTCAACTCTGTGTAGACTCTGTTAGCACTATGAATCTTATTCATTGTGAAATAGTCTTCACTTTTGAAGACAGTCCAGACATCACTTTCAAATCCACCCTATTATATGAGAGTGAGTTTCATTTCCCATTCCTTGAAGTTCATTTAAGATCACTTTCAAAGAGGGATTTTGAATGAATGAAACTAGAATGTTATAATGTTTAAAAGTCATTGGATTTATTTAAACAGCAATATTTAAACAATTGCTCTTAATATGGCAAGTTCCAACATACATTTTAGTGATACAGTGGCATTAATCCACAGTTTTATTTGAGTTATTTTAATCAAATTAATTCAATTAAAACTGGATTTCATTGTGATTCTAAATGTAAGAATGAAAATACTTGAAAATGTGACTAGATTTTTTTGTATTCTTTGTATTTTTATTCTAATAAACATATTTACCAAAAATAATAGAAAATATATATTTTTTGCTATATGTTTAAAAAATAAATGAAGAAAAAGTTTGGTTTTTTAAGACACTTTTAAGAGCCTTATTAATCTCACATTTAATAGTGAGATTTGTTAAATATTAAAAAGGCAATTGCCATTATGAGACCTGAAATTTGTTTAAATATTAGAAAATAAATATATTTTGCATAAAATGTGTTTGTTTATTTTCTCTATAATTAGGGGTAAAATTTTTATACCAGTTAACTTCTGAACATCCAACAATTCTTAATTATAAGGAATTTGGTTGTCTATTCTGTGTTAGACTTTCTAATATACAATGATTGAATAAACTAAATGTTAATGGCATCCTTACTCAGCCCACACACATAAGAGACATAAATTTAAATTGAAAAAGGAGGGTTGCAGGATAGATGTGCAAAAGCTTGCTTTCAGCCAGAAAGTAATTGATTGTTGAATAAATTTCCATCTGGTGTTGGAAGTGGGTAGTTTGAAAAGATTTAAGGAACAATTAGACAAATTATTAAAGGGGGTGGTATGTTTTTTTTTTTTTTTTTTTTGGGCTTCCTTCCTTGCCACTACTAATACACTGGTTATAAATTTTATAGCGGATAACTTTTTAAAAGTTATGTGAATTCTTAAAAAGATTACTTATAAATTTTAAAAGATATCAGTAAGCAAAGGTTAGAATTTTTAAGTAGCAACAATTTATCTGTGATAATTATATCCATATTGTCATTTTCATTGTATGAAATATATTCAGTTACAGTTTGTGTAATATGCTTTGCAATTTTAGTATGTGAAAGATACACTTTGTCTCATTTCATATTGTGTTAAAATATCGGTATACACCCAGTTAATTTCAAAACAGAAAACTTTTAACCTGTCCACAAAAGTTATTCTCTGTAGAAAAACTAAAGTATTACTTGTAAAACTGAATTTTGCTTCTCTCTGAAGTAAAACTAAAGATAGAAAGGTCAAAGTGGTGGCTCCAATCAAAAATAAAAAATACTAAACTGGTAAATAAATATTAATACAGTATATATTAGAGAGGGAATATTCATTTGATTCCTATTGATCTAAGCTAAAGAGTTTTAAATATACATGAGGGGGCTGGCAAGTGTACTGCACCAGAAAGGAGCAGATAGGCCTAATGTATCTGCAGATAAATTTTCAGCAATTCCGGAAGTGTTTACCTGAAGTCCTACAAAATCTGTCTGCTGAGCAAGCCTGCAGCTGCAAATGCCGTGAGCAACATTGCACATGTTCACAAGAGATTGAAACTTTATGCTTGCAAAGTGCAAATCGTCCAGGAAATTAAGCCTCATGATTAAACCACAAGGAAAGGAAAGGAATTCGCTGTTCATATTCTCAACTTGTTGCTTCGTTGTTTTCAGTGATAAAGCAACATTCCATGGTCTGGTACAATTTTCACACTTGGTGGGGTCTGAAAATCTCCACTCAGTTTGTGACCATTAGCAAGATAGTTCCAAGGTAAATGTGTTGTGGCCACTATCCTTCAGCCAGGAGATTAATCCATTTTCCTTCCACAAAAATACTGTGAACTCCGCAAATGCTATATGTTCGAATTGTACACTGCACCTTAAGCTGGAAGATATGCAGCAAGATGGGGCACCATCACACTGGAGCTTCCATGTGTGACTTCACCAATAAAAATTTTTTCCTGATGGATTAACTGGAATGGTCCCATTCCTTGTCCTCCTCATTCACCGAATATTACACCTAAGAGTTTATTTCTACGGGATTATGTAAAAAGGTGTATGCAAAAAAAAGTTAACAATATTAGAGAGTTAAAAGACTGGATTGAACAGGCAGTGATTTTTTTCAGGAGATACTTCAAAACACTGGGAATAAATTGGATACCATCTTGATATTCTACACGTTACAAAGGTGCCCGTGTGAAGGTTTATTGGAGTGTGGTTGTGTGATAAAAAATTCTTTAAGTTGCTTTATTAAGGGCAACAAACTGTGTTTTACAATGCATATTACAATAAAATTTTAATCGAGCCTTATAATCATAATTTATACACCCTGTATATATATTTTTTAGTATTTCCCCTGTGTGGAACTAGAAAAATTCAAATTATTCACACTTACAGATTGAAACCAGTGAAATTTATTATACCCCACCCCTGCACCCCGTTATTCATATTACTCTTCATTAATATTTGATAAAAATTTTGTCCTCAGTCAGAACACTATCATTAGCATCATTTTGCCAGTATAAAGATATCTAATTACATGGGCTGATTAAAGCAGGTAAGAAAATGTAAAAGAGATTTGAAGAAATGGTATATTATTACTTTTGAAGTGTTAATATCTGTCAACGATGTAACAAAATCATTAAACTAAGGAACCAACAATCAGTTAATTAGAAAACAGGACTTGAAAATCAGCTGCATATAACTATAATTTATAGTAACGACTGACAGACTGGTTTAAGTTAAACTTTATTAAAATAAATAAAGAAAAACATAAAGAAAGCACTAAAATAGAACAGATATAAAATAAAAGTGTTAAAATATATACAAAGTAATAAAATAGAAGCTTTTGGCGGTGAGGTGTCCCTTCATCAGCTGGCTGGTGTACTGAATATATGTATACATTGGGTAAAATAAAATCACAACTGGAGTTGTGATTTTACGATCATGCCTAGTTGTCTTCTATTATTTTACCCATTGTATATATATGCACTCAGTACACCCTCCACCAAACAGCTGATGAAGGGGCATCTTGCCCCAAAAGCTTCTGTTTTATTGCCTTTTACTTATATATATTTTAAAGCTTTTATTTTATTTTATATCTGTTCTATTCTAGTGCTTTATTTAAGTATATATTTATCTATTTATTTTAATAAAGTGTAACTTAAACCACTCTGTAGGTCATTATTGGAAATTATAGGGAAGTCAGTTAATGCATGCACTAGTATAATTTAGCTACCATACATAGTGTGTATGTAACCTTTTGGGCACATCCAATTTTTTTTCTTAAATTATTATTATTATTATTATTTTTTTTATGTAATTAATAGAAATTAGCATTAGTAGAGGCATTTGATGCAAGAAAGCAAGCTTATGCAGCATCAGCCAAAAAAAAAAAAAAAACCCACTTCCACTTCACCCCTCTGTTCGTTCCAAATACCTGTCCAGCTGAGCCTTAAACTTATTTAGGCTATCAACCTCCACCACAAGGGATGGAAGTCTGTTCCACCAACCAACCACCCGCTGGCTAAAGGCAAATTTCCTCACGTCTATCCTACATCTGTCTTTCCTCAATTTGAATTTATGCCCTCTCAGGTGATTTTTCTGAGCTAGAGGAAGAATCCCATCAGCATTGAGCATGCTTAAACCATTCAAGGCTTTATACACCTCTATCAGATCACCTCGCTGGTGCCTAGTCTCCAGACACTGTAATTTGCAAAACTTAAGCCTTTCTTCGTAAGAGCACCCCTTTGTTCCATTCACTAATCTTGTTGCCCTTCTCTGTACTCGTTCCAGCAGCTCTACATCCTTCTTGAAATGAGGCCTCCAGACCTGTATACAGTACTTTAGGTGCGGCCTGACCATTGCCTTATACAGTGGAATAATCACCTCCTTATCCTTGCTGGAAAAATTCCTGTATATCATTGACAATACTCCATGAGCTACTCTTGCAGCCCGTCTGCACTGCTCAGAGAACTTCATATCTGCCTGCACAACCACCCCCAAGTCCCTTTCATTCTCTACCACTGTCAGTGTAGTACCACAGAGTTGATATGTTGCTCTGGGGTTGCTGTTTCCCATGTGTAGTACTTTACATTTGTCAATGTTAAACTTCATTTGCCACCTCTCAGCCCATCTGCTCAACCCTTCCAGATCCTGTTGCAGCAGCATAGTGTCAGTAGTGTCCTTGACAACCCTGCCAACCTTTGTATCATCTGCAAACTTGGACATTAAGCTTGATATACCATCATCAATATCATTTATAAATACAGAAAACAATAATGGACCCAACACTGAGCCCTGAGGGACTCCACTAATAACATTAGTCCATGATGAGCAGTGTCCATTGATTACCACTCTCTGTCTTCTCCCCCTCAACCACCCCTTTATCCATAGCAGCAATTTGCCTCCAATGTCACACTGCTCCAATTTGTGTAGCAGTCTTCCATGTGCAACAGTATCAAAAGCCTTTCTAAGATCCAAGTATATAATATCAAAGTTATTCCCTGCATCCAGGGATGCAGGGAATAACTTTGCATCATAAATGCATCATAATATCCAATCAAGTTGGTCAGGCAAGACTTCCCCTTAACAAAACCATGCTGTGTCTGAGCTATAACTGAAGTCTTGTCTAAATGATCCTGCAGTGCTTCTTTAATCAGTGCCTCCATTAATTTTCCAGGAACAGAAGTTAAACTCACAGGTCTATAATTACTTGTGTCAGCCTTTGATCCTCCTTTGTGAATTGGGGTCACATTTGCACATTTCCAGTCTATGGGTACCTCCCCTGAGTCCAAGGAAGCTCTCATAATTATGGCTAAGGGTTTGCTTACTTCCTTTGCTGCCTCCTTTAATATAACCGGATAGATCCCATCCACCCCGGGTGCCTTTCTTGTGTTTATCTTCAACAGTTTCTCCTCCACTTTACTCCCAGTTATTTCAAGATTCTGTAGCTTACTGCTAGAGTTGAATACACCTCTGGCATTCCCCTTGCTGAATAACTCCTCATGTGTGAATGTCGATGCAAAATATTCATTTAGTTTGTTAGCTACCTGAGCAGGATCATCAACAGTTGACCCATCAATATCAAGTGGACCAATCTGATTCATCCCCTTCCTTCTAGAGTTAACATAAGTAAAGAACTCTTTGCTGTTTTTCTTTGCATCCCTTGCCAAGGATTTCTCGTAATCTGCCTTTGTCTGCCTAACCTCCTTTGTAACTTGGTTGCATATCAACTTGTATCTATCATAGGCTTCTGTGTCATGTGTTAATTTGTAAGTATCCCATGCATTTTTCTTCTCTGCCGTATGCCTCATTAGTTCATCTGACATCCATTTTGGCCTAAACCTTGAACAATATTTCTTAGTTGGTATGTAAAGCCTAGTAGCTTCCAAGATAAGTTCTTTGAATGCTTCCCATTTTGAATTTGCTGTTCGTAACATCATCAGTTGGTCCCACTGTATAGAATTTAAATACTGTCTCAGTCCATCGTAGTCACCTTTACGGAAGCAATAACCCTTCCCTTTACCCCTAATGGTAGTTACCTCTTTGAGTAAATCCCACTTCAGCACACTGTGATCACTGCCACCTAGTGGTTCGTTTATCTGCAGATTCTTAATGCATGAAGAATCACTGCTGATAATCAAATCAAGAGTATTACTCCCTCTAGTTGCCTCCCGAACATGCTGATGTAGAAAACAATCATCCAATAAATCCACAAAAGCCCTGCTAGTGTGTGAGTAACCAGCCCCCAAATTCCAGTCAATATCTGGGAAATTAAAATCTCCCATTATAAGACTCTCTGATTTACTGGCCCACTCTATTTCCCTGTACAGTTCCTTATTATACTCATCAGAGTCATTAGGCCTATAGCACACTCCTACTCTCAATTTTGATCTCCCAATGCTTATGTCACACCAAACTGACTCAACACTGCACTGTCCAGCGATGTCGACTGGCTTCACTTCCTTGGTTTTTATGTGTTTCTTAACTAATAGCATAACCCCTCCCCTCTTCCTATCCTGTCTATCCTTTCTGTAGACGTTGTACTCCCCAAATTGCAGTTCTGCATCCCTTATATCTGTGTGACACCATGTCTCTGATATCCCAACAATATCTGCCTTTGATGTTTTGAGCAATACCTCAAATTCATCAAATTTATTTACTAAACTCCTAGCATTGGTGTACACGCAAGTATACCTGCACCTGTTTCTATTCTTAGCTACCCTAACACAACCCATGTGTTTACTTCTACCGCAATGGCTCCCAGCAGTCTCTGAAATACCATGCATCTTGTTTTCCAGGCTTCTGCTCATTCTAATAGAAGCAGTGCAAGAATCTCTTTCACCTCTGCCAGTGGCTACTGTCAATCTATTGGTCTTTGTCCCCTCCCCAAGCTAGCAGTTTTCCGACCTGAAAAGCAAATATAGTTATCTCCTTATAAGTTTATTACTAAGATTATAACTTTACAGATATATATCCTATAATGTTTAATAAAACACTATAGGTTTACATTCTCTAAACTTAGTTTAGAGAATCTAGCATTATCATTACTAGAAGCATACGATGCAAAAAAGCAAGCTTATGCAGCATCAGCCAAAAAAAAAAAAAAAAAACCCTCCCATTTCCTCCCAACTGTGTAGTACCACACAGATGGTACATTTCTCTTGGGTTATTGCTACCCATATGCAGTACTTTGCATTAGTCAATGTTAAACTTCAGCTGTCATCTCTCAGCCCATTTGCCAAACTTATCCAGATCCAGTTGGAGTAGCATACTGTCTTTACTGTTGTTAACAACCCTGCCAACCTTTGTATCATCTGCAAATTTGGACATTAATCCTGATATACCTTCATCAGTATCATTCGTTCCAAATGCCTGTCCAGCATTTGGAACGAATTGGTGGAAGTTTGTTGCATCAATCAATCAACCACCTGCTGGTTAAAGGCAAAATTCTGCACATCCATTCTACAACTGTCTTTCCACAATTTGAATCTATGCCCACCTCATGTTCTTAATCTGAGCAAGAGGAAGAATCCCATCAGCATTTAGCTTGCTCAACCCATTCAAGGCCTTATACACACCTCAATAAGATCACCTCGCGGGTCTCTCCAGGCACTGCAATTTGCAGAACTTAAGCCTTTCTTGGTAAGAGCACCTCTGTTCCCCTCACCAATCTTGTTGACCTCTGTACACGCTCAAGCAACTCTACATCTTAAAATGGGGCCCCCAGACTTGTACACAGTACTCTAGGTGTGGCCTGACCATTGCCTTGTACAATGGGATAATCACCTCCCTGTCCCTGCTAGCAAAATTCCTATACAGGGTGTCTCAAAAATATTGGTACAAATGTTTAGGGGAGGTAGGTAACACCTAAAGGAATGTGAATCGCATAGGAACCCATAACCGAAAATGTCACGGGAAAGTAGTAGCAGAGGAACAAGAAGCAGAAATGACACAAGACAGTATTAATTAGTGGCAAACATTTATTTGACATAATATTAACAATGGAGTACGAGATGGATGCATTTCATGATGTTACAACAGATGCTCAAAGGTTCCACCATGAGACGCGATTCATGCATGACACCGACGCAGCATGGATTGGCGGACACAGTCGAACACACCTGGAGTTTCTTTGACAGTAGCAGCAGAAGCGCAGATGAGTCTTGCCACGAGATCCATTTCCATCTCCACGGGCAATTCATACACGATAGATTTGAGGGCCCCTCCACAGAAAGAAATCAAGGCTCGATAAATCAGATGAGCGTGGGGGCCAGGCAATGGGTCCACCACGGCCAATCCATCGATGCCCAAAACGCCTGTTCAAATGGTCACGAACACACCTTCCATAATGGGCAGGCACCCCGTCATGTTGAAACCAAATGTTGCATCTCACATTTGCTGCAACATCGTCAAGTAACCCTGGTAGAACTTGTTTAAGAAAGATCCGATATTTAGCGGAGTTAATGCAGGATGGTAACAGGTATGGGCCGACTAAGCAGTCACTGACCATACCTGCCCACACATTTATTGCGAAGCGATGTTGTGCCACATGGGGGCACATACCGTGTGGGTTGTCGTGAGCCCACACATGAGCATTGTGCTGATTGAATAAGCCTTCCCGAGTGAAATAAGCCATATCCGTGAACAAAACATAGGCTGGAAAATTCAAGACTGCGCAAAAGCCACACGTGCAGGATGATCTTGGGGGAGCAGTAACTGAACCCTTTGGAAATGAAATGGGTGTAAAGAATCATGCCAGACATGCTGAACACTGCAAAGAGACACTCCTAAGGCAGAGGCAATGGCACGTGTGCTGGTAGTAGGATTATTCTGGACGGCATTCAACAGACTTTCTTCCATGGCGGGAGAGTGCAACGAACGTGTGCCTCTCACTATTCCTGTTACCTCTAAATGACCCATAATCCCACAAAATTTGATGCACACGCACAAACAAATGGTGGTACGGTACATGTCTGTCTGGGAAGCGTTCATAAATTCGTTGAGCGGCTCGTCCATTGCCCTTTGCTAATCCATACACTAGGTGCATGTCTGCCAGCTCACAGTTCGTATATCGATGCATGCTCTTCATGCGGCGATTACTGCTTGAATGAGTAAACCAGAAATTTTCCCTCTCGCAAACTGATGAACAGCAACGTCTACCGACTTACGGTGATGTTTCCGGTTATGAGACACCCATATTTTTGAGACACCCTGTATATCATTGACAAGACTCCATGACCTGTCCTTGGCAGCCCATCTGCACTGAGGTGCCTCTGTAGCCATGTGGGAAGGAGCAGCAGTGCGTAGCACACGCTTCTTGATTAGACCGGGGTTCGAGCCCGTCACCACCAAATACGGAGGATGCGGAAAAGTCAGGAATGACCACCGCATATTCATGGAGCAGTATGGCCTTAGTTGCTAATGCTCCTAAAAACCAAATAACAACAACCATCTGCACTGCTCAGCAAACTTCATATTTGACTGCACAATTACCCCCAAGTCTTTTTCACTTTCCACTTCCCTGAGTGTAATACCACACAGTTGGTACATTTCTCTTGGATTATTGCTACCCCTATGCAGTACTTTGCATTTGTCATTGTAAAACTTCAGCTGCCATCTCTCAGCCAATCTACCCAATTTATCCAGATCCAGTTGGAGTTGGAGTATACTGTCTTTACTGTTGTTAACAACCCTGCCAACCTTTGTATCATCTGCAAACTTGGACATTAATCCTGATATACCTTCACCAATATCTTTGAAGAATACACAAAACAACAACGGACCCTGCACCGAACCCTGGGGAACTCCACTAATAACAGTTGTCCACGTAGAGCAGTGTCCATTTATTACCACTCTCTGCCATCCCCACTCAACCATCCCTTTATCCATTGTAGCAACTTACCCTTAATGCCTCTCCAATTTGTACAGCAGTCTTCCATGTTTATAATTTGGTTTTTAGGATCATTAGCAACTAAAGGCCATATTGCTCCTTGGATATGTGGCGGTCATTCTCTGACCTTTCCGTATCTGGTGGTCAGGGGCTCGAACCCCGGTCTAATCAAGAAGCGTGTGTGCTATGCACTGCTGCTCCTGCCCACCTGGCTACGGAGGCATCCAGTCTTCCATGTGCAACATTATCAAAAGCTTTCCTGAAATCCAAGTATATAATATGAAAATTATTTTTGACCCCTATAGTGTTTTATTAAGTGTCCTATAGTAGCCTATAATATTTATTACTCTTTTTTTTTTTTTAAGTTTCTTTTCTTTCTATATGAACAGATCTCTTCACAAATCTTTCATAACAAAACTGCATTTAAACTACATTTAATCTGTTAATTTCTTTTTCCATGCAAATTGTATGAAAATAAAGAAATAGTAGCTGCTGGATTTATAAATATCTGATTTTAAAAATTTGATTTTTAATAAGTTCATATACAAAATTTCCTGAAAATCTGTCCACTGGGTATCACTCTGTTGCATGCAGACAGATGGACATGATGAAGACAAGGCACTTAGCATATATATGCAAATGCAGCTATAAAAAGTGACTTTTATGCACAAACTGAAAATATTTTATTTTTTTTGAATCTGCCATATTGCCCATTTTTCCAGCCGGCACATGGCAACAAACATAATATCCAGTGTTTTCACTACAATATATTGCATATGGATCGCTTTCGTGTGAAAAAAGAACTGCCAGATTTGTATAGGTCTCATTTTAATGAAAATTGGGCAAGTTTGAAAAATTGCGCTTTTGTTCTAGAACCAAATATAAAATTTTATGATTATCCATCCACTAGGGGTAGAGCTATAACATATCCACATATGGACAAAGAAATAATAATTGTATTTTTTCCATCAGTCTGATTTTAATGAATTTTGGGATGGCTCAATGAATTTTCCTAAAAGAATGAAATATAGAATTTTATGATAATCCATCCATTAGGAGTCGAGTTATTACATATACATTGATAGACATGGTGAAGATAATAGTTGCTTTACACATATAGACTATCACACCTAAAAATGAAATGGTATACAAATTATTAAAAGTATCGTTTCATTTAACTACCTATAAAAAAAAAGTAAAAAGAAATAAATAGTAATAACTGCTGTGTGCATTATCCTTCAGTCTTAAAAAAAAAAAAAAGTAATATGTGATACACTTTTTTTTTTTTTAAGATGCATCATGTGTCCCAGTTATAACAGTGTCACTTTTGGCTTCTGAACACTCACATGCCATTGTCTCATACTGCTTTTCTTGTACCACTTCACATTTATGCTAATTTTTTAGTTGATATGACTCTGTAAACTGCATGGTGATATATAAATCATAATTATATTAATTTATGAAAAAAAAATGTGAACAAAAAAGGGTGAGAACTCTTCCATGCCACCTATTTGAAACCTCCACGTTGATAGAATGGCCATTGAGAACTTTAAACTGTCTTAAAGAACACATGGACAAAGTAAATAAATTGTTTTCATATGTTCTGTCATAAATATAAACTGAAAAAGTAGTAATATATGATTAAAGGTTTTTTAAAGATTTTTACTGAAGTAACACGTACTATTTTTAAAATTTTCCTGGGTGAACATTAATATGAATACAACCATAATTTAAATATTTTTTATAAATTTTATCTGTTCTGAGTTTTTTTGCATTAGCATTTTTTAAAACACTTGTATAATTCTTCCTCTAAAATATAATCAAGGAAACATAAGAAAGGGAGGAGGTTTAATAAAACAGCCTAAGTATCTACTAGATAAGTGTACATAAATGCACAGTGGAATCATTTTCAAGTCCTCAGAATACCTACTTAAAATGTCTGTATAATACAGTGCGTAGTGAAAGTGTTTGCCCTCTCCTTTAACAAATAAACAGTATGTGAAATGACAGGCAGATCTGTAGGCCTGCCAAACCAAAAGGGCTGAGACAGAACTGGCTTTTCATGTCTCATGGTGGTTAACTTATGAAGAACCTAAAAAAGGGCTTTCATATTGAGGAAAGGCTTTGAACTTGTAGGTTGCTCAGCTCAAATACTAGACACTTTAGAGAAGATTTGAATGAGGTGTATAGGGGTCTGATAGGTGAAAGTAAAATGAATGAAGGTGGAATTTTCAGTGTTGCTAATGACTCCAGAACTAAGGGCCATAAATTCAAATTACAGGAGAATAGGTTTACGCTGGATTGCAGGAAATTTTCTTTCAGTCAGCAAATTGTTAATATCTATTATTATTTTTAATTTTAATTATTTTATTTATTTATTTTTGATCCTGTCTAGCAAAAGCTTAGGGTTTCCTTCAACCTGATGGGTAATGCTAATATTTTCAAAAATGCAATATTTAGGTTAGTAAGTGAAAAAAGATATTATATGAAATTGCTGGGGCACAACATCACAATTCTCTATGTTCAAAGGGTACTAGGAAAGTTTTGTAATATGATGCAACAATGAATCACAGGAAGCTGCTTGTTGCTGCATGTTGAGACATGTTCATACGTAGTAGCCCCCACGCCAAGTCGATGGGCTCAGTTATTCATTAGTAGTGAGAATGTAAAGTGCTTGCGATGGCATTGCGGTCACGAAATGAGATAAGGACAGTTTTGCGGTATAATTTCGTGCGTGGTTTAACCATAGACCAGTGCTTAGAAGAAATGACTCTTGCACTAGATGATGATTGTCCACATCGTACAACGATATTCAGGTGGTATAGAGAATTCCAAAGGGGAAATTTCACTCTGGAGGATTCTAAGAGGCCGGGAAGGCCACGAACGTCAGTTACGGAGGAAAACGTTACTGCTGTGAGGAAAATGCTTGACGAAAACAGGCGAGTGACCTACCAACAGATAGAGGATACTTTGGGCCTAAATGCACCAGCAATTCGTTCGATTCTGCAAGATCATTTGCACGTGAAGAAACTTTGTTCTCTCTGGGTGCCGCATCAACTGACTGAAGAGCAGATGACACGACGTGTGACTTGGTGCCGGGAGATGTTAAAAACGTTTGATAAGGGACAATCTCGGTATGTGAACAACATCGTGACAGGTGACGAGACTTGGCTGTACTATTACGATCTGCCAACCAAGGCTCAAAACAAAGTTTGGGTCTTTGATGATGACGACACACCCGTAATTGTCAGAAAATCCCGATCTGTAAAGAAGAAAATGATAGCTGTATTTTTCAAATCGAGTGGAATTGTGGAACGTGTCGTTTTGGACACGCAGAAGACAGTCACAGCTAAGTGGTATACTGAACAATGCCTGCCTAAAGTCATTGGATCTATGAAGAACCTGCGGCCAAAGTCAAGAATGGACACCTGGTACCTCCATCACGATAATGCTGCAGCTCACCGCGCCAAAGCCTGCACCGAATATTTGACCACGACAGGACTGAAACTTCTCGAGCACCCTCCCTACAGTCCAGACCTTGCTCCCTGCGACTTTGCACTGTTCCCGCATGTGAAAATGAAGCTAAAAGGGAAGCGGTTTTCCAGTGATGAGGACCTTCTACGGGCTTGGGACAACGAGTGTGCTTTACTCCCTAGTGAAACTTGGCAGAACTGGTTTAAAGATTGGTTTCGGAGGATGGAGAGGTGTATTGAATGTAGAGGAAATTACTTTGAAAAAATTAAATAAACAAAGCTGTATTGCAAAACTTTCCTAGTACCCTTTGTACTATATACTTATGTATTTCAAATATTTTAAAAACTTCATTTTTCACACAAAAGGAAAATAAAAACAAAAAAACATGAGAATGAAGAGACCTGTATCATTTGTTTTTCATTAATTTGCAGTTGTGTATATATCCACCAAAGGTGCTGCCGGGGAAAAAAAAAAAAAAAAACATAAATGGTGGAATTCAGCCACTCTAGCTCTATTTATGTTTTTACAAAAGGACTTTATCTCCTGTGCAGTCAACTTGAAGATGTCCATATAGTTTGCAGTGATTTCGCATGGTCATCTTACCTTCACTCAACACTTTGCTGGTACCAAGAAAAAGCCTTTGGCTTCTGCGTCACAAATACAACTTAAGAGTTGTCCTTGGCACCAAGTATTGGATCCTGGTGTCTCAACTCTTTGTGCCATATCTAGGTGCATTCTCCACATCTTCCTAGGAGAGACATCTTGGCAGTTTTATCTCGTCAGATCATTCTTTAGGCTACTGTTACATAGTGAAACCACGACAGGGATGCTGTCATACCCAGTGAGCCTTAGAGCACCCATAAGTGATAACTCACCTCCCCAGTCCCAAGACCATTCCAAGGAAATCTGCACACACCACTATAGATTTCTTCAACAAATGGCCATAAGCTGTAGGAAATGTGTGAAGATAAGGCCTACATAAACAGTTATTGAAGGATCTTTTGTGCCAAGCCTGTTTCAGGGTTATTCCTGTTTCCAACAGTTTTTGCTCCCACGTAGTTCTGCTGGTGATCAAAATCATAAAATTTTGGTCAAAAGCTAGCTTGATTTCTGTATACTCCTGCCTACCTTGCAGCAATCGCTGCTTCCTGCCTGGTATACAAATCTTTGCAACAATTCCAAGTGTGATCTGATCCCAGTGTTCACTAAGCTGAATCTTTGTTTCAAAGTTGATATTACTTATGGCAACTTATATAAAGAGAAGGACTTTTTCTTTCATTAGCATTAGTAGAGACATGATGCAAGAAAGCAAGCTTATATAGTATCTGCCAAAAAAAAAAAAAAAAAAAAAACCTTCCCATTTCACCCATCCATTCACTGAAAATGTCTAGTTCTGCGTTGAACTTAAGTTTTTGACCTCCACTATGACAGATGGAAGTTTGTTCCAAATATCAACCACCTGCTGGCTAAATGCAAATTTCTGCACATCTTTCTACAATTTTCTTTCCCTCAAGTGAGTAATCTGAGTAAGAGGAAGAATCCCATAAGCATTGAGCTTACTCAAACCATTCGATAAGGCCTACATAAACAGTTATTGAAGGATCTTTTGTGCCAAGCCTGTTTCAGGGTTATTCCTGTTTCCAACAGTTTTTGCTCCCACGTAGTTCTGCTGGTGATCAAAATCATAAAATTTTGGTCAAAAGCTAGCTTGATTTCTGTATACTCCTGCCTACCTTGCAGCAATCGCTGCTTCCTGCCTGGTATACAAATCTTTGCAACAATTCCAAGTGTGATCTGATCCCAGTGTTCACTAAGCTGAATCTTTGTTTCAAAGTTGATATTACTTATGGCAACTTATATAAAGAGAAGGACTTTTTCTTTCATTAGCATTAGTAGAGACATGATGCAAGAAAGCAAGCTTATATAGTATCTGCCAAAAAAAAAAAAAAAAAAAAAACCTTCCCATTTCACCCATCCATTCACTGAAAATGTCTAGTTCTGCGTTGAACTTAAGTTTTTGACCTCCACTATGACAGATGGAAGTTTGTTCCAAATATCAACCACCTGCTGGCTAAATGCAAATTTCTGCACATCTTTCTACAATTTTCTTTCCCTCAAGTGAGTAATCTGAGTAAGAGGAAGAATCCCATAAGCATTGAGCTTACTCAAACCATTCAAGGCCCTTTACACCTCAGTTATATCACCTCGCAGGTGTGGCAATTTGCACAACTTGGTCTTTCTTGGTAAGAGAAACCCTTTGTTCCACTCACCAATCTCATTGCCCTTCTCTGTACTCATCCCAGCAGCTGTACATCCTTCCTAAAATGAGAACTCCAGACCTATGCAGGTCTGGAGTTCTCATTTTAGGAAGGATGAAAAAAGATGAAAGCAAAAGTGTATAGTATTTTAAACTTTATTCAGTGAGCAAAAAGCAAATTCAGGAATCACTGAGTGAATAATCACAGAAGCTGCAGGAACTCCCCGACTTTGCATAAGTTTTGCCGGCCGGTTCAAACTGCTATATTAAAGCTATCTCTCTAAAAGGTCATATTTATAATGAAAATTTCACTGCCTTTTCATCGTTATCATATGTTCCTATTATAAGAATCAATTTTTGAACAATTTTGTGATATTTTTCTAAAGCACGTTTCTTGGAGGTCACGACCATAAAACAATTTACACTTTACGGTTTATTGGGCTTTTCTGTTAGTTCATCTAATTATAAACGGGTAGTAAACTCAATCTTATTGCATTTGCAATAATACCGATAACTGCAATTGTGTGGTTGTCAGGGTGAATGTGTTCCCCTTCAATGAAATCTTCAATCATATAAAAAACAAATTTTCAGAAACTTCTCTTCATTCCTATTTACATATTACAATGGTTAAAGGAAAGCGACCAATGAAAAGTGCAAGTGGTGGTAGTGCCAGGAAACGAAACAAAATTGATTTAGAAAAGAAGATGAAAATGATTAAGAAATACAAAGCAGGACAAAGTTTGTCATCTATTGCAAGGGAATTAGGTCTTGCTGCTTCAACGGTGAATACTGTTTTAAAGGACAGTGTGCATATAAAAGAACATGCCAAAGGATCAACACACTTAAGGTCAACAGTGATCACAAAACAGCATTCAGGTGCTATATCGAAGATGGAACAGCTGTTAATAATATATGGAAAATCAGATTCAGAAGCGAGTGGCCCTGAGTTTAATGACCGTTCAAGCAAAAGCAATGAGCATTTAAAAAGATATTAAGCATAAGTACAGCAAACCCAACCCACGTTTGTGGCAAGCAGTGGGTGATTTAATAGGTGAAGCATCACACTGATTTCCACGTTAAACTATGCGGTGATGTCGCCAGTGCCAATTCTGCAGCTGCAGAGAAATTTTGTCGTGTTGAAAAAATATATATCCACTACTCGACAAAAAAATTTTTTTATTCATACCATTGGAATGCAAGTTTGTTATTCTGAAAAAAAATTAGTGTCATGATTATGAAAATGTAAAAATTTTACTTCTGTTACGTCTACATCAAAAGATATATGCATTTTTTAAATTCGTTGCAGAGTCCTAGCATACATTGTTGTAATTATTACACACATATGTTACTTAGACATGTTTCCCACTCAGTGATTAACTTTTATACTTCAGATTGCTTTCCCATTTAAGGAACCAACAGTAATCTCCCATCATGGCAGAGTCCTAGCAAAAGTCCAAGCTTGATGTGTAAAGGGGGAAGAAAATCCTTTTGTGGATCAACCAATGGAACATACTTTACATTGCTTTTACCAGGAATATATTCATCTCTCTTGTCACAGTGTTGCACGACTATCCCACAAACACAAGAAACAGTATTTAGTGAAACCACCTTGCAACCCAACAAGCAGTCCGATCACTTTGAGATCACCACAAATATGCTAAACACTGTCATTGTAATGTATGGCAGCAAGAATCTGGGATACTATCGTAAGTTTCTTTCAGGCCAACAGCTTGAACAAGAGGAATTAATGGTAAAGTATTTCCATTATGAAGCAATACTGCTTTCAAACTTAGCTTTGATGCATCAATTAACAAATGCCATTCAGAGATATTGTGATCAATGTTCATTCATGCATAAGACAAATGACGTCTTTGCAGACACATGTTGTTTTACATTGCAAAATATCTTGAAAACTCTTCATTTCACTTATGGTATATTGTAATGTTTGTACCTTTGGCGAGTAAGTTCTCCTGTTCTAGTCTGGATTCGGGTAATTCAGCCTTCCCTTTGGGTAAGCCCAAGTCTCTGATCAAGTTGCTTAATTCTTCTTGTTCAATGTAGTGTGGAGCCTTTTCTTTTTCTGGCTCATAGTCCAAATCATGTGAAGTACGTGGTTCCGCGACATCTGGTAAAACGATTTCTTCTGTACCTTCATCACTACTTCCAATACCCTAAGGTTTTGGTGGCACAGATACTGGCAGTTCTTTACTGTGTGGCACTGGCCTAATTGCTGATGGGATATTTGATGCAGTGCTTGCTCTTTTTGGAAATACCTTTTATTTTTGTCATGCAAAAATTGCAGTCGTTGAAATGATTCTTGGGCTCGTGCCACAACATAGGGACAGCAAAAGGTAATGCTCTCAGCTTTCCATATAACCACAGCCTTAAGTTTGTTGTACAAGTAATACAATAGATATGTGGAACCCAATTTTTTTCTTGGTCACCAGTCTTACAGCCAAAGTACAATGAATATGCAACTTTTGTGACATTGTATATTTTCTTCCTCTGAGATTTTGGGTTAAGTGACCACAACATAGCAGAAGTTGTCTGGGTGATTGATGCAAGTTCTGTGCTTTGTCTTCTCGAATTTAACAATGCATTAACCTAAACGGTAAAAGCAATTGGTAAATTTGAACAGAAGGTGAATTCTTGTAATGTAGTTTATCATACACTATATATTGAACAGTTGACTAGTGTAATAAAATTAATAAAAATACTGACTTGTCTGGAAAAGTGCATCAAAATCAAAATATACTATATTGCAAGAACAGTAATGATGTACTTGCTTAACTTTTAGCCCAGTAAACAAAACCAACCAAAAGTTAATAAGTTTAAAAATTGTAATGATATCAAACAGTAATGATATCTTTATACAGAATCCACCTATTTATCTACATCTTAAAACAGATGTTCTAGGAAATTTTTATTGATTGATTTTAAATTCTATACATAAAACTTGGCCAGAAACAACCATTGATTTGCTGGAGGTAAAAATCTTGTTGGGTACTGTTATTGATGAAGGCGGCTATTCAATGCAGCAAATTTTTAATGTTGACAAAACTGCTCTGTATTGGAAAAAAATGCCAGATCAAACATACATTTCCAAAGAGGAAAATACAATGCCAGGTTTCAAGGTGTCAAAAGATAGGGCTACGCTCTTGCTTTGGGCTAACGCAGCGGGATACAGATTAAAACCACTGCTTGTGTACCATTCTGAAAATCCTCGTGCATTTAAGAGCATCAATAAAGCCACCCTATCCATGAATTTCCGATTGAACCAGAGAGCATGGATAACAATATCTCTCTTTGAGGATTGGTTTAAATGCTGCTTCATTCCCAAGGTTGAAAAATATTGTAAAGACAATGATGTTCCTTTCAAGATTTTGCTTCTATTAGATAATGCTCCTGGACATCCTACGCATCTAGATGATTTCAATTCGAATGTGAGAGTCATATATCTACTGCCAAACATGACTTCACTCATCCAACCTATGGATCAAGGTGTTATTTCGAATTTAAAAGCATACTATTTATACACAACATTTGCTCAGGCATTGTCTGCAGTAGACGATGAGAAAAATTTTATGTTAAGAGACTTTTGGAAATTTTACAATATTTACCACAGCATCTTAAACAATAAGGCCTGGGCTGAAATTATAAAAGTTGTTTAAATGGTGCATTGTTTGTGCATAAATATGCCCACAACACGTAGAAGGCTTTGAAAAAGACGAATCTTATGAAGAGGTTACAGATAAGATTGTAAAGGTTGCAGAGCTACTTCAGTTGGAGGTTAATGCCAAAGACATGGAGGAGTTAATAGAGGAAGAAGAGAGGGAATTATCTAACGAAGAACTTATTGACTTGCAGGCAGCAATAGTGAAAGAAGAAAATGCTGATGAAGCTTAAGATGAATGAAATGAGGAGCCGAGATGCTTCATCACCAGAGAGATGGCAATGGCATTCCGTGAAATTGCATTGGCAATGGCAAAGTTTGAGAAGGTGGATCCTGACAGCGAACGATTCTTAAAAGTTATGATGTATCCCTGTCCTCTCCTTTTTTGTAATTTTTCCTGCGCATGAGAAAAAAATTTAATAAATATAATAATTCTATTTACATGTTTGTCGAAGGTTTTTTTTTTAATTCTATCAATTCAGCGAGCACAGTTGCGAGTGTTGCACAAGCATGGGGGAAATTCCGACTTATGTAGCGTTCCACGGAACACAACCCTTACGTAAGTAGGGGAGTTCCTGTACTGGATTTTTAACCAACTAAGGGATGCTGTTTAAGGCTTAGACCTAAATCATAGAGGATTAGGTAAGCTAAGCAGATGATAAGACATCTCTGGCAAACAAACGTGTGCATAGGAACCATAAAGACAAAGTTGTTCTAGCTCAGCTCTGCATAAGATAAAATCATCTTACACTCTTTTCTGCTGAGGACTATGAGCCATGTGACACCGTTTTAACCATGAAACTTATGATTGTCAAATGTCTGGACTTTTTAAATTAATGTCATTTATATTTTAGTGCTTTTAACCATCTGGCTGAGATTTTATCTGAGAAAGACAATGTCCAAAATTCTCGAATTTCTAAAAAGTATGAGTGTATATATGTGCTTTCTGATCCCCATCGTATATACTTCCGTTTTTTGTTTACGTGTTTTTTTTTTTTTTTTTTAATCTTTATTTACTTGTTCTTTAACCTTTTGGACATTAAAAACAACAGTAATCTATTTTTAGATTACTGCTATTAAACTTGACACATCATGGCCTTAGTTGCTCCAGAAAAACAAAAATCATTCACTCATACACATATTATAGGGATATCAGAAACAAAGTTTCCACTTATAGTTGATCCAGAATTTTAATATGTCAAGTAAAACTTGTACATACAGGGCAGCAAGTAATTAAGAAACAGATTCTACAGCAGTCATCCAGTTGACATGAGTTTCCAGATTAATATTGAGTCATTTTGGTGTGACGTATAGGGCTGGGAGGCAGGCGCAGAGAGAGAGAGAGAGTAGCAGCAGTATACTATACTACATTATACAAACAGAGTAAGCCATTTAATTAGATTTATCAAGAAGGGAGATTTTAAATTTCCAGATATTGACTGGAACCTGCCCGATCTATATACATAGTACTTCCCAATTTTAAGTTCTGCATCCCTTATATCTCAGTGACTCCATGTCTCTGATATCCCCACAATTTCTGCATTTGATGAATTGACCAGCATGTCAAATTTATCAAATTTAGTTATGCTTCTAGCATTGGTGTACATGTAAATATACATGCACCTATTTTTGCTGTTAGTTACCCTAACATAGCCTGTGTATATCCGTGTTCCATGACAAACCCCAGTATCTTGCTTTCCAATTGAAGAAATGTGAGAATTACTTTCACTTCTGCTATTAGTCTATGTATCCCACAGTTTTCTAGCAGTTTTCTGACCCACCTAACACTGTCTCAATAGCATCAGCAAATATTCTTGCACCCTTTCTATTTAAGTATTTCCCATGCCTGTAGAAGCAGTCTCTCCTGTTAACAAGCACAGGCCAAGCTGGGAAAAATTCTACTCCATGAGCTGTGCACAATCCCTCCAGTGCCGAATTGATCAAGAAGGCTCTCATCACATACTCCTTCCCATTGTCTGGCAGAAATGCAGAGACTTTCAAATTTAACCCTAATGCACAACTTTTTCTCAGCATTGTCCTTTACTTGTTAAAGAAGTCCTCAGATCTCCTACTTTTAATGTAATTAGTTCCAACATATACAACATCACCTTTTATACCCTTAAAATAGGATGTCTGCTCTGTCATCAACTTTTCCCCCTTGGGAAATGCCCTAGTCCTATTCCAACTATTCTCTTTGCACAATATATTTACTGTTTCTCTGAGAACAGAGTTACTGACAAATAGCTACCTCCAGTGCAACCATCGCTTTCTGCCTTGGGGTTACTGCTCTCTTGCCTGATGTTCAAGTGCAAGATCTGGCATTGAGGTGAGCAGCTGAGAACTTGATTCTCCCCCCCACCCCAATTAATTCCTTTGATGGTATAACCATGTATGGCACAATCACTGTCATACACTGAGTGATAACTGAATTATGACTACTTGCCTCATATGTGCTGGGCCACTGTTCACACAGATAGCAACCGCTATTTGCCTAGGCACTGACTCCATGATGACGTGTAAAGACTCGTAGCCATGCACAGTGCAGCAGTGTTCGCACAGTGCAGGCCTGATGACATGGCACATCATTTTGAAAGATCCCATTTCCTTCTGGGAAAAAATTCAACATGTCAGTGCACACGGTCTCCTAAGAGCTGCTGGTAGACCTCACCAGTGAAAGCTGGTCCATACACACCAGGGGTCCTATTTCTTGCCAGCAGAACATGTCCCATATAATAGGCAGATGGCAGTGGTCCAATACCACTGCCATCTGCCTAGAGTGTATACACGATGGGTCCATGGACTTGTGTTGCATGCACCACACATGGTGTCCATCAATCAGTGTGTTGGACCAGGCATTTGGACTCTCATCTGACCAGCACACGTGTTTCCAGTCCTCTAGTGACCAACTAGTGTGTTAACACCACAGCATTTGCTGTCGATGACAATCAGCAGTGAGGAGAGCATCTCAGGTCATCTGCTGTGGAACTCCATACATCTGACTGTGCGGCCCACACTCAGATGTTTGCCAGGATCATTTGGGATATTGTATTCAACTGTCACAGCAGTCATCTGTTGTTGAGACCATACAATGCATTGCTTGTCACTCACCACGAACATCCACCTTGTGTAATCCTGTACAGTTCTGTTGGTGGGAGGTAGTTTGACCCGTTTGACACCATTCTTTGTTCACCATAACCACAGTGGGCCGTGAGCGAATGTGCTGTTTCCGGTATGGACGCACCCAATGAACATGCACAGTCATGCCCTTTTGAAAAGCCTTGATATTTTTACTACATCCCATAAATGCCACATCATCACTTTGATTTGCACAACCAGATGCAAATTAACACTGCTTCAGCATAGGTACCTGCCTGGCTTTTTATATTGCAGGCTATGTCACATAATCCATTACAGATGGGGGGCAATCTTAATTCAGTGAACATTTCATGTATATACAGATACAAAGAGAAATTGTTTATACGGGACAGCCTTTAACAGAGTGTTGCGATTTCCTTATAATTCCATATCTGTCCAGCATCCTTAACTAAGGACTTTGCACTCTTCCTTAGACCAGAAGTCTAACTGACAATTCTGTAGTTAATAACTGCACCCTTTGATTCACCTCTGTGAATATGAGAGACATTTTCACATCTCCAATCTATAAGGAACATCACCTGTATGATCTACTTTTAATGTCATTAGTTCCAACATATACAACATCACCTTTTATACCCTTAAAATAGGATGTCTGCTCTGTCATCAACTTTTCCCCCTTGGGAAATGCCCTAGTCCTATTAGCATCTTGTGCTGTTTTCTTTATGATTGGATACATTGTTAACTTTGTTCACTTTTAATTGTAATAAATATTCTCTTATGTGGATTAGATATGCACATTTTGATTATGAAATTTTATTGTGAACATATCACATAAATCTACAGGGTGTATCAAAAATATTGGTACAAACGTTTAGGGGAGGTAGGCAACATCTAAAGGAATGTGAATCGCATAGGAACCCATAACCGGAAATGTCACAGGAAAGTAGCAACGGAGGCACAAGAAGCAGAAATTACACAAGACAGTAATTAGTGGCAAACATTTATTTGAATAATATTAACAATGGATGCATTTCATGATGTTACAACAGATGCTCGAAGGTTCCACCATAAGACGCGATGCATGCGTGACACCGACGCAGCATGGATTGGCGGACATGGTTGAACACACCTGGAGTTTCCAGCAGCAGCGCAGACAAGTCTCACCACAAGATCCATTTCCGTCTGCACAGGCGATTCATACACGATAGATTTGAGGACCCCCACAGAAAGAAATCAAGGCTTGATAAATCAGGTGAGCTTGGGGGCCAGGCAACAGGTCCACCACAGCCAATCCATCGACGCCCAAAACACCTGTTCAAATGGTCACAAACACATCTTCCATAATGGGCAGGTGCCCCATCATGTTGAAACCAAATTTTGCATCTCACATTTGCTGGAACATCGTCAAGTAACCCTGGTAGAACTTGTTCAAGAAAGATCCGATATTTAGCGGAGTATGGGCCGACTAAGCAGTCACCAACCATACCTCCCCACACATTTATTGCGAAGCGATGTTGTGCCGCATGGTGGCGCACACCATGCGGGTTGTCGTGAAATTCAATCAGCAAAATGCCCGCACACCATGCGGGCATTTTGCTGATTGAATAAGGCCTTCCCGAGTAAAATAAGCCTCATCCGTGAATAAAACAGGCCGGAAAATTCCAATCTTGAACACTTTCTTGGAGAAACCACTGCACAAAAGCCACATGTGCAGGATGATCTTGGGGGAGCAGTAACTGAACCCTTTGGAGATGAAAGGGGTGTGAGGAATCGTCATGCCAGACACGCTGTACACTGCAACGAGACACTCCTGAGGCAATGGCACATGTGCTGGTAGTAGGATTATTCTGGACGGCATTCAATACTTTCTTCCATGGCGGGAGTTCGCGTCGAACATGATCTGCCTGCACTACTCCTGTAACCTCTAAATGACCCATAATCGCATAAATTTTGATGCACACGTGCAAACAAACGGTGGTCCGGTACATGTCTGTCTCGGAACCATTCTCCATAAATTCATTGAGCAGCTCGTCCATTGCCCTCTGCTAATCCATACACTAGGTGCATGTCTGCCAGCTCACAGTTCGTATATCGATGCATGCTCTTCGTGTGGCGACAACTGCTTGAATGAGTAAACCAGAAATTTTCCCTCTCTCGAACCGATGAACTGTGACGTTTCCGTTTAGGGGTTCCTATGCAATTCACATTCCTTTAGATGTTATCTTCCTCCCCTAAATGTTTGTACCAATATTTTTGAGACACCCTGTAGAACTGAAAGAAGCTTTCATTCTGAAATTGGTAAGTATTCTGCAAATGAGGTTTTCATAGCATAGCCCCACAGCTTTTCACCCAGGACCCCAGTGGAAGGGTTTATGAATTGCTGGCTTCTTTCTTTTTCACTGAGGCCTTGAAGTCCCAGTGGATGAATTCTTGCGTTATATTTTATTCCTTTTTTTTTAGAATAAATTTTATATTGCAAATTTAACATCTTCTGAAAGCTAGAATGCAGAGGAGGCAAAATTATTTAAGCATGCCCTGTTCCTTTTCATTAGTGCTTTCAAAATTTTTCTTCTAATACCAACAGTGTAATGCATGAGGTACATTCAAAAAGTTCCTGTAATTTTACTATAAAAGTTTATTGAGTGAACAACTGGGCTTACTAACCTAATCACCTTCAACGTACCTTCCTTCTCTCTCACCCACACACATGCGTGCGTGCACATTTTCTTTGATCACCCACTGTAGCAAAACAGTAACCCAGAAGCCCCATTTTCAGTTTAGGGAACAGTCAGTGGGCTTGGGGTGTAGGGAGGCTGCTGCATGAATGCGAGTTTTTCACAGCCAAGAACTGAACTACCATCACTGTGTGACTTGGCATATTGCTATGGTGCAGGATCCAGCCATCCTTCCACTTTTCAGGTTGTCTTCACCTGACATTCTCATGCAAACGTGGTTACGGTAAGAAACAGTAATGCTTCTCCTCCTAGTCACAAATTCATGGTGCACTCTGCCCTCACCATTGAAAAATACTATCAGCATGACTTTGATGTTAGATTTTGTTGTACAAGACTTCAAAGAGTTGTAATAATATAATCCTTTTGAGGAGGGTTGTAAGAACCTGTGAAGTTGTGGCAAGTCTCAAGGTTGAATAAATGTTGAAGCTGTATTATTTAAGATATTTTTACTTAATTTTTGTCTCTTGACAGTATTTTGTGTTTCCTCCCAAGCTTTTTACTGTTTTGTGAATATAATACCCCGTAAACTTGTAATATTCAGATGTGTTTGGGTGTCTATGATGAATGAATTTCAAGTTTTGACATTATAAAAATGTTGTGATGTGTAAGAAATTTAATTAAAATCTGACAAACACATCCTTTGGTTACAAGGGAAAAAGCGTTTTAATTTGAATAAGCCATTTATTTTCTCTTTTTCTGACAATTTTCTCTAATTATAAATGTTCCACTGTTTCAAGGGAAGCAATTTCAGATTTTTTTTTTTATGAGTAAACTCATTCGAATTTTATGTTTTGAATGAGCTCCTCATGTTCAAATGTATGTTATAGTATACGGAAAATGCTTAAAATTAAGAATTTTAAGTTCATTTTTTCATATCTGTTGTGATTACAAAATGTTGACAGCAAATGGAAAACTTATTAAAAATTTCAGATTTTTTACTGTTTTGTGAAAGTAATATCATGTAAACTCCGGAATTCTAAGATCTTGTATTCTAAGACGAATACAAGATCTCCTTAGAATTCGTCAAACATGTAAGTTGGAGATCACGAGAGTCACATGATCGATGATGTCATCACTTTTGGTGGGTATATATAGATAAGGTGTCAGTGGTTCAGTAGGTAATAAAATTCTGAGTGCGATGGGTAAAGTAAGGATTTATCGGACTTTGATAAAGGACAGATTGTGGGTGCTCGATGAGCTGGTGCCTCAATTTCCCAAATGGCTGAGCTGGTGGGATGTTCGAGAGCAGAAAATTTAACTATTTTGATAGGACTGGTGTCAAAATCGTCAAACAACGACCCGACGGCAAAACTGCAAAGGTCAGCGAAAGATTGAAGTTAGAGGTGAGCACCAGGTCCGGGTCAAAATCTGATGAACAGCAGTCAGCTGTGACAAGTGAAGTGGTCAAGCCAATTCTCACTTAGCATGCATGCACACAAAGGCCAATGTCAACACACGACAGAACTTTAAGGCAGTAGCACAAACCATTTAAATACCAGCGTGTAATTCTGGGTACTTTTTGAAAATACAGCTATAATTCCTGCATTTTTCACATATTTTTTTAATATTCTGTAGTCTTTGATTTGCAATATGTGCAGTCTTAAACTAGTTTGTGATAAGAATAGATATGAGTTACATATCTAACTGACCTTTTGCATAGTTGTGATTTGTCAATAAATAATATAGACTTCAAGGCAGGCCCTCACAAATCATGTATAAACAACAGAACCACTCCCAGATGCATCGATAGTAAGAAATATGCTTACAGAAGTTGTTTCGTAAGGAAGCCCGTTAACCACAGACGCACATTATAAACCTTTCAAACCCTTTATAACTTAAAAGATGCATTTTGTAATTTATCTAGTTCTGGAAACAGAATAAATGTAAAAATTCAGGATGACTTCGATGTCTCAGTCTCATGATGACAAATGTAAATTTGAAAGTTGAATGATACCCAGTAGACATGCTGAAAGCCATTTTGGATATGATGATACATACTTACACCAAAAACCAATAATTATCTATTCGGTTAAGTATCTTGAGTTAAGTATATAAGTATCTTGAGGTTGTCACAGACATTTTCTCAGATATACCAGACAAGCTGTACTTGCTACCTGGGAGTTTAAAACGCTGATGGAACTGATATTGGGTGACATTCAAGTCAAGTGAACCCAATTTCGGTGAAGTCCGGACAGTCTGTGACAGCCAAATTCTCTGCTTGCACCTTCACAATGGTGGGACAGTTAGTAATCCTGGGTATAACCTCCATGCACAAGCACACTGTGGGTGACCACCCAGGTGAACCAACGTAAGCAGGGGTCAAAGTGTGGCGGCCACACCACATGGAGGAAGGCCGCCCCTTTGTGTTACCAGAGGGGCGGCCTTCAGTCTCCAGAGCTAAATTCTGATCAGTCCTTCCCCATCTCTTCCATCATGCAGTATGACTGATGACTTTTGAAGTTATGATGAACATCATGGCGAAATCCAATTATCCTTACATTTCGAGGGTACAGCTCTAAAGTGGTGTTCGCAGGCCGCCCGCTAGTTAGTACACCAGACCGAACCTATTGGTAACTCCTTAGGAGGCTTCCGGATCATCTAGTGTATGATATTGCACCCTATACTCTACGAGATAATGACTGGAGGGAGTCCGAGTAGTGTGTATGTGGGGGGCATTATCAAGGCCATTGTCAAGGATCTGGGTATATTCTTATCATGTGTACACCATATCCAAAAATTTCATTACTTCATACAGCATGTTCCCCCCCCCACTTTTTTTTACTATTGAATACACCATGAATTGTCAAACTAATAGTGTAAGCTTATCTGTGAAAAGGTCTGAACCTACCAAACACTTACCAGTTCATTTCACAAATATACGTACTTGGTCTCAATTCTAATCTCAATGACGTCTATTTCTACTTCCAGTCTGCCAAAACCCCATGTACTTTTTCATACAGAATCTCAGTTATCAGTTGATTCAACCTCTGCTCATCTCAGTTGCCCAAATTATTCGCTGTACAATTCCTTTTGCTTCAAAGTTGGTACTTGTGCATATGTCCATTCCGATATTCCCTGTCAGAGACTTGGTAATTTGGAATCTCCTCTTTTTGATCTTCTCTGGCTTAAAATCTCTCTGCCTCATTGTGTCAAATTCATCTGTCTCTACCATTCTCCCAACTTCACTAATTATTTGGAGCTGTTTGACTTCCTCTCTTTGCAACTTGACTTCCTCCAGTCCAACTTTCCTAACAGTGAAGTAATTTTCTTGGTGATTTTAATGTTCACAACTCCAGCTGGCTTCCATTTTCTATACACATGGACCCAGCCGGTCGAGATGCTGAGGCTTTTGCATTTACTAATGACCTTGCACAGATTGTTCATTTACCTACAAGAATACCAGAGAGTCTTAACCATACAGCCAACACACTTGATCTTTTTCTCAAAAACAACCCTTCTAAGTTCACGGTCGAAGTGAGTGGTCTGTTAGGCACCTCAGATCACAACTTGCTTATTGTCTCTTCTCCAATGGAGCCTTTATCTCATGGCTGTTCCCAACCTCGTATTGTTTGGCATTACAAGAATGCAAAATGGGATGATCTGCGAGATTTCTTTTCTTCTTTTTCTTGGTCAGATTACTGTTTCAAAACGTCTGATGTCAATGTTTGCTCAGATCAGATTGTGTCAGTGAAATTATACTTGTAGGAATGGAATCCTTTATTCCACACTGCACTTTAAAATCTTGTCCTTTATTTAAACCTTGGTTTTCCAATAAATGTTATAAAGCTTTTCAAGAGAAGAACGTTGCATATCATAATTGGCTTGGTTCCAATTCTTCAGTTTCATTTTCTGCCTACACCAAAGCTCGCAACAATTGTAAAGCAGCTATTAATAAGTCCAAACTAGATTCTGAACAGGCTAAGAGTAGAAAACTTGCTTCTTGCCATAATGGTAACTGAGCATTCTGGTCTCTTACCAAAGCTATTGGCCACAACTTTTGCCCATCTCTGCTCCCACCTCTGTCAAAACCAGATGGTTTTGTTGTCACTTTGGCCAAGGATAAAGCTAAACTGCTAGCATCCCATTTTTCTTCCAACTCACGTATAATGATTTTGGTATAACACCTCCCACCATACTCGATTCAATGCCTTCTGTGGTCTTCCGTCAAAAGGATGTCAAGACTTTGACGAATCTTGAATCTAAGAAAGCTCCAAGTCCTGATGGTATTTTTCCACTTGTTCTCAAAACCTGTGCTCCTAAACTTAATCCTGTTCTTTGCTGTCTATTTTCACTTTCTTATTCCAATTGTGTTTTTCCTTCTGCTTGGAAATTTGCTCATATCCAGCCAGTTCCTAAAAAGGGTGACAAATTCCCCCCGCCCCATCCAATTATTGTCCCATCGCATTTACTTCTACTCTTTCAAACGTAATGGAGAAATCAATTAACCGCCCACTCTTAAACTACCTAGTAACCTTCCGTCTGATCAACAATCGCCAGTATGGATTCTGTCAGGGTTCATCCAATAGTGATATTCTGGGTTATTATTATTAGCCATATGGTGCAAGGAAGCTTGAGGCTTATGCTGCACCAGCCAAAAAAAAATTCCCAAGTTACCCTGAGAGAGAGAGAGAGAGAGAGAGAGAGAGAGAGAGAGAGAAGCAGAAAGGAATCACCAAGAAAGAGAAGAATGATGATATCCAGCTCAGGACCCTGGGTGTGCCAAGCCCATACTCACCAGATGTGAGCCCCTGGGGGTAAGTTACCCATTTATGGACTAATTCTATGGAAATGTTCGGTGAAACACAAGCAGTTGCGCTTGACATCTTAAAGGCTTTCGATTGTGTTTTGCATAAAGGTCTAAACAAACTTATATCTTATGATTTGCCAACTGTCTTTTGTAATTGGTTATCCAGCTTTCTCTCTGATCGCTCACTGAGGGTGATGGTAGATGGCTCTCTGTCTTCTAACTTCTCCACTAATGCTGGTGTCCCCCAAGGTTAAGTTCTTTCCCCCACTCTTTTTCTCTTGTATATTAATGACCTTCTTCCATTGACTGGAAATCCTATCCATAGTTTTGCCGATAGCACATTGCATTCCACTTTCCATTTTGAGAAACCTAGCCCTGCTCAATCAGCTTCAACTTCTCAAATATTTGCTACAATTCCTTAAATACCGATCTCTAGGTAATTCTCCAGTGGGGCAAAGACCACTTAGTTGATTTAAATCCTTCTAAAACTCAGTCTTCACTTAAATCTCGCAGAAAGGATTCTTCTGCTCCTATGCTTATATTTGGTGACACTCCAATTTCTAGGCAAAATGATACATCTCTTTTGAGGATTACCGTGACTGCTAATCTCTCTTGGCACGAGCACATTACAAATATTACTTCTTCTTCATCTAAAAAACTTGGTTTTATCTTTTGCTCTCGGTGTTACTTTCCTTCCAAACAGCTGTTCACTCTGTACAAATCCGCTCTACCATGGAATATTGTTTGCACATCTGGGGCGGTGCCCTCAGGCTTCTAGATTCCATTCAGAAGAGGACAGTTAGGTTAATTAATAACTCCTCTCTAACAGAGTCTCTCCATTCGCTGTCTCATAGACGTACTGTTTCTGCTGTATGCCTTTTCTACAGATACTTCCATGTGCACTGTTCTTCTGAATTTGCTTCTATAATTCCTGCTCTCTCTTTCAAAACAGTCCGAACACATGCCGCCACCAGCCAACATCCATTTACTGTCTATCTTCAAACTCACAGAACCAACGTTTCATCTTCCTCGTTTATTCATTGAACTGCTGTTTTCTGGAACAACCTTCCTTCATATATATTTCCTGAAAAGTACAGTCTACAGAAGTTCAAGTCTAATATCAACAAATATCTTCTTTTGTCTTCTCAAACCCAAGCACAGTACTAAGTACTATAGGCTCTAATACCTCTTGTGTCTGGAGTTTTCATAAAAAAAAAAATTAAAATTATCTATTGTGATATCGAGGCAGTGTTAGGTGGGTCGGAAAACTGCTAGCTTGGGGGGAGACAAAGACCAATAGATTGACAGTAGCCACTGGCAGAGGTGAAAGAGATTCTTGCACTGCTTCTATTAGAATTAGCAGAAGCCTGAAAAACAAGATGCCTGGTATTTCAGAGACTGCTGGGAGATATTGCGGTACAAGTGAACACATGGGTTGTGTTAGGGTAGCTAAGAATAGAAACAGGTGCAGGTATACTTGTGTGTACACCAATGCTAGGAGTTTAGTAAATAAATTTGATGAATTTGAGGTATTGCTCAAAACATCAAAGGCAGATATTGTTGGGATATCAGAGACGTGGTGTCACACAGATATAAGGGATGCAGAACTGCAATTTGGGGAGTACAACGTCTACAGAAAGGATAGACAGGATAGGAAGGGGGGAGGGGTTATGCTATTAGTTAAGAAACACATAAAAACCAAGGAAGTGAAGCCAGTCGACATCGCTGGACAGTGCAGTGTTGAGTCAGTTTGGTGTGACATAAGCATTGGGAGATCAAAATTAAGAGTAGGAGTGTGCTATAGGCCTAATGACTCTGATGAGTATAATAAGGAACTGTACAGGGAAATAGAGTGGACCAGTAAATCAGAGAGTCTTATAATGGGAGATTTTAATTTCCCAGATATTGACTGGAATTTGGGGGCTGGTTACTCACGCACTAGCAGGGCTTTTGTGGATTTATTGGATGATTGTTTTCTACATCAGCATGTTCGGAAGGCAACTAGAGGGAGTAATAATACTCTTGATTTGATTATCAGCAGTGATTCTTCCTGCATTAAGAATCTGCAGATAAATGAACCACTAGGTGGCAGTGATCACAGTGTGCTGAAGTGGGATTTACTCAAAGAGGTAACTACCATTAGGGGTAAAGGGAAGGGTTATTGCTTCCGTAAAGGCGATTACGATGGACTGAGACAGTATTTAAATTCTATACAGTGGGACCAACTGATGACGTTACCAACAGCAAATTCAAAATGGGAAGCATTCAAAGAACTTATCTTGGAAGCTACTAGGCTTTACATACTAACTAAGAAATATTGTTCGAGGTTTAGGCCAAAATGGATGTCAGATGAACTAATGAAGCATATGGCAGAGAAGAAAAATGCATGGGATACTTACAAATTAACACATGACACAGAAGCCTATGATAGATACAAGTTGATATGCAACCAAGTTACAAAGGAGGTTAGGCAGGCGAAGGCAGATTACGAGAAATCCTTGGCAAAGGATGCAAAGAAAAACAGCAAAGAGTTCTTTACTTATGTAAACTCTAGAAGGAAGGGGATGAATCAGATTGGTACACTTGATATTGATGGGTCAACTGTTGATGATCCTGCTCAGGTAGCTAACAAACTAAATGAATATTTTGCATCGACATTCACACATGAGGAGTTATTCAGCAAGGGGAATGCCAGAGGTGTATTCAACTCTAGCAGAAAGCTACAGAATCTTGAAATAACTGGGAGTAAAGTGGAGGAGAAACTGTTGAAGATAAACACAAGAAAGGCACCCGGGGTGGATGGGATCTATCCAGTTATATTAAAGGAGGCAGCAAAGGAAGTAAGCAAACCCTTAGCCATAATTATGAGAGCTTCCTTGGACTCAGGGGATGTACCCATAGACTGGAAATGTGCAAATGTGACCCCAATTCACAAAGGAGGATCAAAGGCTGACACAAGTAATTATAGACCTGTGAGCTTAACTTCTGTTCCAGGAAAATTAATGGAGGCACTGGTTCAAGAAGCACTGCAGGATCATTTAGACAAGACTTCAGTTATAGCTCAGACACAGCATGGTTTTGTTAAGGGGAAGTCTTGCCTGACCAACTTGATTGGATACTATGATGCAGTCACAAAAGAACTGGATGCAGGGAATAACTTTGATATTATATACTTGGATCTTAGAAAGGCTTTTGATACTGTTGCACATGGAAGACTGCTACACAAATTGGAGCAGTGTGACATTGGAGGCAAATTGCTGCTATGGATAAAGGGGTGGTTGAGGGGGAGAAGACAGAGAGTGGTAATCAATGGACACTGCTCATCGTGGACTAATGTTATTAGTGGAGTCCCTCAGGGCTCAGTGTTGGGTCCATTATTGTTTTCTGTATTTATAAATGATATTGATGATGGTATATCAAGCTTAATGTCCAAGTTTGCAGACGATACAAAGGTTGGCAGGGTTGTCAAGGACACTACTGACACTATGCTGCTGCAACAGGATCTGGAAAGGTTGAGCAGATGGGCTGAGAGGTGGCAAATGAAGTTTAACATTGACAAATGTAAAGTACTACACATGGGAAACAGCAACGTATCAACTCTGTGGTACTACACTGACAGTGGTAGAGAATGAAAGAGACTTGGGGGTGGTTGTGCAGGCAGATATGAAGTTCTCTGAGCAGTGCAGACGGGCTGCAAGAGTAGCTCATGGAGTATTGTCAATGATATACAGGAATTTTTCCAGCAGGGATAAGGAGGTGATTATTCCATTGTATAAGGCAATGGTCAGGCCACACCTAGAGTACTGTATACAGGTCTGGAGGCCTCATTTCAAGAAGGATGTAGAGCTGCTGGAATGAGTACAGAGAAGGGCAACAAGATTAGTGAATGGAACAAAGGGGTGCTCTTACGAAGAAAGGCTTAAGTTTTGCAAATTACAGTGTCTGGAGACTAGGCACCAGCGAGGTGATCTGATAGAGGTGTATAAAGCCTTGAATGGTTTAAGCATGCTCAATGCTGATGGGATTCTTCCTCTAGCTCAGAAAAATCACCTGAGAGGGCATAAATTCAAATTGAGGAAAGACAGATGTAGGATAGACGTGCGGAAATTTGCCTTTAGCCAACGGGTGGTTGGTTGGTGGAACAGACTTCCATCCCTTGTGGTGGAGGTTGATAGCCTAAATAAGTTTAAGGCTCAGCTGGACAGGTATTTTGAACGAACAGAGGGGTGAAGTGGAAGTGGGTTTTTTTTTTTTTTTTTTGGCTGATGCTGCATAAGCTTGCTTTCTTGCATCAAATGCCTCTAGTAATGCTAATGCTAATATTAATTTTACTATTTGCATATGGCTCATGTTTTTACAAGGTGCTATCAAAAGGTTGAATGACTGTCTAATGCAAAAAGTTAGCATTAGCATTAGTAGAGGCATATGATGCAAGAAAGCAAACTCATACATCAGCCAAAAAAAAAAAAAAATCCCATTTCAACCATCCATTCACCCTAAAAGTTCATCCAGTTCTTCCTTAAATTTATTTAAGCTATCAGCTTCCACAATGATAGATGAACATTTGTTCCAGCAAGCAACTGCCCCCCACCCGTGGCTAAATGCTAATTTACGAACATCTATTCTACAATTGTCTTTCATCAAACTGAATTTATGACCCCTCAGGTTCGTAATCTGAGCAAGAGGAAGAATCGCATCAGCACTGAGCCTGACGAAACCATTCAAGGGCCTTATACACCTCAATCAGATCACCTCGCATGTGTTTACTCTCCAGGCACTGTAATTTGCAGAACTTAAGTCTTTCTTGGTTCTCCATACCAATCTTATTACCTTTCTTTGTACTCATTCCAGCAGGTCCACATTCTTTATAAAATGATGCCTCGAGACTACTCTTTCTAAAGAAATGGAGATTACTTTAGAAAGCCCGATATACCTTCACCTGTATGCAGTACTGAAGGTGTGGCCTGACCATAGCCTTATACAAAGGAATAATCACTTCCTTTTCCATACAAACAAAATTCCTGTATATCATTGACAAGACCTCCATGACCTGCTCTGCCACCTGTCTGCTCTGCTCAGAAAACTTTATTTCTGATTTCACAATTAGACTCAGGTGTTTTTCATTCTCTACAACCGTAGTAACATAGACCTTGTACATTTCTTTGGAGTTACTGCTACCCATATGCAGTACTTTGCATTTGTCAATGTTAAACTTCACTTTTGCTACCTCTGCCCAGCTTTTCTAGATTCTGTTGCAGTGGGATACTGTTATTACTGTCAGTAACAACCCATGTATCATCTGCAAATTTAGACATTAAGCCTGATATACCTTCATCAATATCTTTGATATATATATTCAAAACAATAATGGGACAACACTAAACCCTGCGGGACTCCACTAATAACATTAATCAATGAAGAGTAGCGTCCATTGATTAGCACTCTCTCTTCTCCAACTCAACCATCCTTTTATTCATTGTTACAACTTGCCCTTAATGCCATACTGCTCCAGTTTGCACCGTAGTCTTCCATGTGCAATAGTATCAAAAGCTGTCCTGAAATCCAAAAAAATCTAAATAATTGTGAATTATTTTTTGAATCCAGTTCCTTTGTGAACATATCGTAGTATCCAGTCAAATAACACTTCCCCTTAACAAACGCATGCTATGTCTGAATTATTACTGCAGTCTTGTCTAGATGATCCTGCAATGCTACTGTAACCAGTGACTCCGTTATTTTCCCCAGAGCAGAAGTTAAACTAACAGGTCTATAATTACTCGATTGCACTTTGATTCCTCTTTCTGAATTGGGGATACATTTTCACAACTGCAATCTGTGGGGATCTCCCCCTAAGTCAAGGATGCTCTCATAATTATGACAAAGGGTTTGCTTACTTCCTTTGCTAATTGGATAGATTCCATCCACCCCAGGTGCTTTATTTTATTAGTATTAGCATTAGTTGAGGCATATGATGCAAGAAAGCAAGCGTATACAGCATCAGCCAAAAAAAAAAAAAAAAAACAAAACCTTTCCCATTTCACCCATCCAGTCACTCCAAATGTTTGTCTATTTCCGCCTTAAATTTATTTAAGCTATCAATTTCCACAACAACAGATGGAAATCTGTTCCAGCAATCAACTACCGGTTGGCTAAAGGCAAACTTCCGCACAGCTATTCCACAACTGGCTTTCCTTAATTTGAATCTTTTCCCCCTAAGGTTCTTAGTCTGAGCAAGCAGAAGTATCCTGTCAGCATTGAGTCTGCTCAAGACATTCAAGGCCTTATACACCTTAATCAGATCACCTCTCAGGTGCCTGGTCTCCAGATGCTGCAACTTGCAGAACTTGAGCCTTTCTTCATAAGTGTACCCCTTTCTTCCTCTCACCAATCTTGTTGCCATTCTCTGTACTCATTCTAGGAACTCTACATACATCCTTCCTAAAATTAGGCATCCAGACCTGTATACAGTACTCAATGTGTGGCCTGACCACTGCCTTATACAAAGGTATAATCACCTCCTTGTCTCTGCTAGCAAAGTTCCAATATATCATTGCCAAAACTCCATGACCTGCTCTGGGCAGTCAGTCTGCACTGCTCAAAGAACTTCATATCTGACTGCACAATTACCCCCCAGAGTTTTTCATTCTGCACCTCCCTGAATGTAGTACCACAGAGTTGGTATGTTTCTCTTGGGTTACTGCTACCCACATGCAGTACTTTCCATTTGTCAATGTTAAACTTCAGTTGCCACTTCTCAGACCATCTGCTTAACTTTTCTAAATCCTGTTGCAGTAGCATACTGTCTTTAGTGTCATTGACAACTGTGCCAACCTTTGACGTGGACATTAACCCTGATATACCTTCATCGATATCGTTGATAAATACACAAAACAAGAATGGGCCCAGCACCGAACCCTGGGGGACTCCACATAGAGCAGTGTCCATTTATTACCACTCTCTGCCATCTCCCACCCCACCATGCCATACTGCTCCAATTTGTACAGCAGTCTTCCGTGTGCAACAGTATCAAAAGCTTTCCTGGAATCCAAGTATATGATATCAAACTGGATGCACTTCCTTAGATTTTGTGTTTCTTAACTAACAGAATAACCCCCTCCTCCCTTATTTTTTTGCATCCAGTTCCTTTGTGACCACATCATAGTATCCAATCAAATTGGTCAGACAGAACTTCCCCTTAACAAACCTATGCTGTGTCTCAACTATTGCTGATGTCTTGTCTAGGTGATCTTGTATCACCCCTTTAACCAGTTCATTATTTTCCCCAGAACAGAAGTTAAACTAACAGGTCTATATTCTTCAAATAGGCCTCTGGGGTTGGGTATATTCATGCTATAATTTTAAGAGTTTTTAACCAACTGTATGTTGAAATACCAAAATAAAATGAAAGCCAAAATTTCTGATAACTTTATAATTAAGCTTACAATAAATTGCTATTTACAGTGGATATAAAACAAATAAAATATCATAAAATACAATAAAATATACAGGATTAAGAGCGATAAAATATCTGATAAAATACAATAAAATATACCGGATTAAAAGCGATAAAATAACTGAAGCTTTCGAAGGCTCTGCCTTCTTCCTCAAAGTATGGTTTTTTACTTTACAGTGCAACTTTAAATACCCACAGGTTCACGGCACATATCACGTGGTTTAATGGCACATGCAATGTTCTCATGCATGTTGGAACCGTAAGTGGCTAGGGAGCACGTCAGGTGGAATCGTTCATCCCCCTCTAAGGATCACTGCCTCAAAGAGGGGATGAATACGCATACCCCTGTCTCTATTAATGTTGTTCTCAATGGAACTAATCCACAAGCTCTCAAGCCACTTGCAGTCCCAAAACCTATGCACCTGATTAATGATAACTGCTTCGTCTGGGTAGATTTGATGCTGCTTCTCCCAAAAGTGTTCGACTACGGCTGATTTTCCGTAGTCCACATTCCTTATCGCCTTTGTGTGCTCCCCCAGACGATCCTTGAGATGCCGCTTTGTTTCCCGCCCACGTAGCATTGCCCACAATCTGGGCACTTAATGCTATAGACGACTTCGCTTGTATTTTCGTTTGGAATGGGGTCTTTCACCTGTGACACGACTGTGTGCAGCTTCTGACCTGAAAGCTGCACACAGCGTGTCTGGTAATTTCATAATACCCGAGCTATACGCTCGGTTAGACCCGGATAGTAGGGAATGTATGCGGTGGCTAACAGGTCTATAATTATTTGTGTCACCCTTTGAATCCCCTTTGTGAATTGGGGATACATTTGCACATCTCCAGTGGGGACCTTCCCTGACTCTAAGGATGCTCTTATAATTATGACTAAGGGTTTGTTACTTCCCTTGCTGCCTCCTTCATTATAACTGGATAGATTCCATCTGCCCAGGTGCCTTTTTTAAATTCAACAATTTCTCTGCCACTTTGCTCTCAGTTATCACAAAACCACTTAGCTCCCTGTTAGAGTTTGATAAAACATCTGGCATTCCCTTCCTTGAATAACTCCTCGTGTGTGAATGAGCAGGATCATCAATAGTTAAACCATCTATGTTAAATGGACCAACCAGATTCATCCCCTTTGTTCTAGAGTTTACATAAACAAAGAATTCTTTGCGTCCTTTGCCAAAGATTTCTCGGAATCTGCCTTCGCCTGCCTAACCTCCTTTGTGACTTGATTACAGACTAGCTTATATCTGTCACAGGCTTCTGTGTTGCATGATAATTTATAAGCATCCCATGCATTTTTCTTCTCTGCCGCGAGCATCATTAATTCATCCAACATCCATTTAGGCCTGAACCTTGAACAATATTTCTTAGTTGGTATGAAAAACCTAGTAGCCTCCAAGATTAAGTCCCCGAAGGCTTCCCATTTAGAATTCACCGTTGGTAATATCATCAGTCTTTAGAATTTAAAAACTGTCTGAAACCTCTGTAGTCACCTTTACAAAAACAAAAACCCTTCCCTTTACCCTTGATTGTAGTTACATCTTTAAGTAAATCCCACATCAGTAGACTGTGATCACTGTCACCTAGTGGTTCCTTTATATGCAAATTCCTAATGGCTGCATCATCACTGCTGATAATCAAATCAAGGGTATTACTCCCTCTGGTTGCCTCTTGAACATGTTGCTGTAGAAAACAATCCTCCAATAAATCCACATTAGTCTTGCTAGTGCGTGAGTGACCAACACAAGTTCCAGTCAATATATGGAAAGTTTAAATTCCCAATTACAAGATATTCTGATTTACTGGCCCATTCTATTTCTCTGCACAACTGCTCATTGTAGTCATCAGCATCATTAGGCCTATAACATACTCCTACACTCATTTTCCCTTTCCCAGTGTTTATGTCACACCAAACAGACTCAACATTGCAGTGTTCATCTGTATCAACTGGATGCACGTCCTTAGATTTTGTGTTTCTTAACTAACAGAATAACGCCTCTTCCCTTGTGTCCTTTCTGTACACATTGTACTCCCCAAATTCCAATTCTGCACTGCTTATATCTGTATGACAACATGCCTCTGATATCCCGATGATATCTGCCTTTCAAGTCTTGTTGAGCACTTCAAATTGATTAATTTTATTTACTATACATTTAGAATATTTGCTGATGCTACCTCGATAGCATCAGCAAATATTCTTGCACACTTTCAATTTAAGTGTATCCCATCCATGTAGAAGCAGTTGCTTCTGTTAGCAAGCACAGACCGTGCTGAAAAAAATTCTACCCGTGAGCCTTACACAATCTCTCCCAGGGCCGAATTAATTGAAAAGGCTCTCATCGTATACTCCCTGCTATCGTATCTGGGCAGAATTGCACACTTTCAAATTTAACGCTAACTCATGACTTTTTTTCAGCATTGACCTGTACTTGTTAAGTAAATCTGCAGATCTTTACTCTTAAGGTCATTAGTGCCAACGTGTACAACAGTATCCCTTTTCACCTTTTGTGCCCTTAAAAGATGATATCGGCTCTACGTCATCAACTTTTGCCCCTGGTCCACCTATCCTTTTTGTATGTTATATTCTCCTTCTTCCTGACAATAGAGTATGTTCTTATGTATAACTTCAACAATTTCTCCTCAAATTGCTCTCAATTATTACAAAATCATTTAGCTCCCTGTTAGAGTGCAATAAGCTTCTGTCCTCCACTTCCCTACAGTTTTCCTCATGTGAATGTAGATGCAAAATACTCATTCAGTTTGTCAGCTATCTGAGCAGGATCATCAACAGTCGAACCATCGAAATCAAGTGGACCAACCTGATTCTTCCCCTTCCTTCTAGAGTTTATATAAGTAAAGAAGTCCTTGCTGTTTTTCTTATCATTCTTTGCCAAAGATTTCTTGTAATCTGCTTTCGCTTGCTTAACCTCCTTTGTGACTTGATTTCAGACTAGCTTATATGTACCGTATGGTTCTGTTTTGTCTGATAATTTATATGCATCCTTTGCCACAAGTCTTCTTAGTTCATCTGACTTCCATTTAGGCCTAAACTTTGAACAGTATTTCTTTAGCTGGTATGAAAATCCTAGTAACTTTCAAGGTTAATTATTTAAATGCTTCCCATTTGGCACCTCCGTAGCCAGGTGGACAGGAGAAGCAGTATGCATCTTGATTAGACTGGGGTTCAAGCCCATGACCACCAAATACGGAGGATGTGGAAAGGTCAGGGAATGACCACCACATATCCCCGGAGCAATATGGCCTTAGTTGCTAATGCTCCTAAAAAAAAAAAAAATAATAACAATAGCTTCCCATTTAGAATTTAGAATTTGCAATTGATAAAATCTCAGTTAGTCCTGTATAGAATTTAAAAACTGTCTAAGACCACTGTAGTAACCTTCATGAAAGCAAAAAATTTTCCCTTTATCCTTGATGGTAGTGACATCTTTAAGTAAATCCCACATCAGTATAATGTGATCACTGTCACCTAGTGGTTCCTCTATCTGCAGATTCTTAATGCAAGAATAATCGCTGCTGATAATCAGATCAAGAGTATTACTCCCTCTGGTTGTCTCTTGAACATGCCGCTGTAGAAAATAATCATCCAATAAATCCATTAATGTCTTGCTAGCGTGCAAGTAATTAACCCACAAGTTCCAGTCAATATCTGGGAAGTTAAAATCCCCCGTTACAGGACATTCTGATTTACTGGCCCACTCTCTTTCTCTGTGCAACTGTTTGTTGTACTCACAAGAGTCACTAGGCCTATAACACAGTCTTACTCTCATTTTCGCTTTCCCGATGCTTATGTCACACCAGCTGACTCAATGATGCACTTCCTTAGATTTTTTGTATTTCTTCATAATGCTTCCTCCCTTCCCATAGTGTCTATATTTTCTGTACACAATGTACTCCCCAAATTCCAGTTCTTCACTGCCTATTATCTGTGTGACACCCTGCCTTTGATGTCTTGACCAGCACTTCAAATTTATCAAACTTATGTACTGTACTCCTGCATTGGTGTACATCAGTGGTCTCCAACCTTTTTCATACCGGGGCCGTATTCATAGTTAGATTTGTTTCGCAGGCCGCAGTGAATGATTTGAGAAAAAATTGTGTTTATATGTTTCCTATCTTGTTACATGTAAAAGGAAGTTTCTATTTTCAGGCTACGCATAAAAAATGCAAAATCCCAACACTTTTATATGCAACATATCTATGTCAGTGATTTATTTTTTTGATTTTATTAAAATTATAAAAATATGACTTATTTTGTTTTTTTTTTAAATACTTTACTTTTGCTTTTAGAAAGAAAATTTACAGCCTAAAAAGGATCACTGCTTTTCAATATTAATGCAAATAAATAAATATAATGACACCTAAAATTGAAAATGTTTGAAAATTTTATTAAGCACAATGCACAAAACTTAACATTTAATAAGATCACTGAGGCTGGATATTTTTAGATAATTGTTCAAAATTTGGTTTAAAATTTGTGATGCCAATCTCCAGTACAGAATGAAGATACTCATGTGTAATTCTGTTTCTTTTTGATTTTATGCCTGAAAAAAATTTACTTGCAAACATACATTGATCCGAACAAAGTGGCCATTTTCATGGAATTTTCTCTTATTAGCAGAAAATCTTCAGAAGGGAGTGCCTTGTAGAATTCAAATAGTTTATTTTCGCAGTCCATATACTTATTTTTGAGCCATGTTTTGGCTTGAAGATCAATAATTTCAAGTTGCAATCTGGGATTGTAGTTTCAGCCATAGAAGTAAATGGGTTCTCAAACAAGCTTATGTCTTTTTCATGGGATCTTGTATCAGCAAAATTGACTTTCAAACTCGTCTCATCAAAAAAGTAATTGTAATAACGAGAGGCAACGATTCTTTGGAAATGGTTCACCTTTAGTTCAGTACAACATTCAAAGTGAACTAAATTGTCTTCCTCAATTTGGGAGTTAAATAATAACTTATTCTAAAATGATTTGATCATTTTAGAATAAGTTATTATTTAACTTATTAACCAAACAAATCAGACCAATTTTCCTTTCCCTTGTAGTTTTAAATTAAGAGCATTTAAATGACTAGAAATGTCTGTATGAATTGTAAGATCAAACACCCACGCCATATTTGATAGTTGTTTTATATGGTTTCCCTTTTTCTGTGTTGAAACATTCTGTGATGTTTCAACAGCCACATTAAGGCCATGTGATCTTATAAAATTTACAGTTGAAATAACTGGATCTTCAACACATTCATAACGTGTTGGAGATCCAATACTTTCCCATAAAGAGCTGCTCGATGCACAATGCTGTGAATTCTAATTGGGGTTTCAGCTCTGATATCTATCATTTTCTTGGTTATACTATCCATAAGCCCAGTATTTTTACCAATCATATTTTTTGCACCACCAGTTGACTCCTACCAGGTTTTTAATGTTTAATCCTAACTTTTCAATAGATTGGCAAAAATTTTCAAAAAGATTTTCACCTGCAGTTACGCCCGTACTCTGTAGATCAGCTAAATCTTCAACTAGTAAAAAATTATCATTAATTCCAGGTATGAAGATAAGGAGTTGGGCAGTATCATTTACATCAGTACTGTCTTCCAGTGCCACACTAAAATATTTCATTTGTTTTAGGTTTAAAGTTGTTCGAACAAATTCTTTCCAATATCTTCTGCTCTTCGCATAATTATTCGTCGAGACAAACTAATGTCTTATATCATTGTTCATTTCTACAGACAAATTTCTTCCACAACTTTTAAAAAACAATGCTCAACAAATTCATAATCACTGAACAATTTACTTTCAAAAGTGATCAAATGTGCAACTTGATAACTGGCACTTACAGCATCTAAATTTCTTGACTGATACATTTTCATATTGTTTTCTTAATTTGTAACTTTGAACACTTATTTTCGCAACACTCCTTTATGTTGATCATAAGATTTATGCTTGGAATCATAGTGTCGTTTTAAATTATATTCTTTAAAAGCTCTCACAGTCTCCTTACACACCAAACACACTGCTTTTTCGTGGTAATCAATGGAGAAAGTGTTCAGTCCACCTTTGATCAAAAACACAACCCTCAAAATCTACTTTCCTCTTTTGGAACATTTTTAAGAATTTTTTTTTTTTCTTTTTAAATTCAACACAAATTAATAACAACTCAATACAATGGACTAGTTATATCAAAATAGCAGAATTTCACAATATGAAAAGATTAATACATACATAACTGTATTTAGTGTACATATGACTGCACCAAACTCATGTACACATTTGATACGTTTGAGCTGGACACTTGCATGCCTGTACTGTACACGCAGTGGCAATCGATGCTGTTTTAGTTCACTTTCCGCACAGGCCATAAGTTGGACACCATTGGTGTACATACAAGTATACATGCACCTGTTCTTTCTCTTAGTTACCCTAACTCAGCCCATGTATTTACTTGTTCCTTTAAGTCGGCCGGCAACTCCTTTAGGAGTTCAGTATCTTATAGCATTGCTTGAAGAATTAGAGATGTTTTATTAGACTTAATTGATTGTGGATATTGTATTAGATACTGAAGTGTGGTTAACTCTGGGTTAATTCTATACTTAAATTGTATATATTCCAGTCTTTTATCTTTTTCAATATCCATAAGTGCTGGATACATATATTTCTTATCATAATGTTTATGGATAGTCTACTAGTTATTCTTCCTTTTTCTGGGAGATGCCTTTCTCTTTCATCTCCCATCTTTTCTAATACTTTCCCATTCTCCCCTCCTTCTCCCACTATTATTCCATTTCTTTTCATAATTACCTTGGAGTTTCCAGGTAATTCCTGGAAGCCCCAGTACAAGACTTTTAGTTTTGGGGTCCCTGGTGTGCTTCCATGTGGCTTGGGATGGGAGTCAGGGGGCTGGGGACCAGGTGTCCTCTGTCCTCTGGCTGTGAAGACAGCAAATACTGGCATTCAACAGAACAACACACCCACATTGTCACACTTGCTGGCTTTGGTTCATGCCTTACATATGCAACTGCAGCATATAGGGGGAACCCTGGAGACCGCCAAAAAATACAAATTATACTTGAATACTTGAATTTACTTGTTCCATGATGACTCCCAGCAGTCCTTGAAATCCCCAGCACCTTGCTTTCCAGGCTGGCTGATGCTCATTCTAATAGAAGCAGTGCAAGAATCACTTTCACCTCTGCCTGCGGTTACTGTTCATCTTTTAGTCTTGTGTATCCCTTCAAGCTAGCAGTTTTCCTATTCACCTAATTGCCTTGATAGCATCAGCAAATATTCTTGCACCCTTTGCATTTAAGTGCATCCCATCCCTGTAGAAGCAGTCTCTCCTATTAACAAGCACATACCACACTGAAAAAAATTCTACCCTATGAGCCTTGCACGATCTCTCCACGGCCGAATTCACTGACAAGGCTCTCATCATATACCCCCCCTCCATATTGTATCTGTGCAGAATTGCAGACATTTTTAAGTTTACTACTAACTCACTACTTTTTTTCAACATTGACCTGTACTTGTTATATAAATCTGCAGATCTCCTAATGGTAATGTCATACAGTATCACCAGTAATGCCGATACAATATCACCTAATGGTAATGTCATACAGTAATGCCGATACAGTATCACCTTTTGTGCCCTTAAAAGATGTTTTCTGCTCTATAACATCAACTTTTGCCCCTGGTAGACATATGCTGGTTCTGTTCCACCTATCTTTTTTGCATAATATATTTCCCATTTCCTTGACAATTGAATCACCAACAATAACTAGCTCCTGTGAGACCTAGTAAATTCAAATAAATTCAAATTGAGGAAAGATAGTTGTAGAATAGATGTGCAGAAATTTGCCTTTGGCCAGCAGGTAGTTGATTGACAGAACAAACTTCCATCTGTTGTTGTGGAAGTTGATAGCTTAAATAAATTCAAGGAGGAACTGGGCAAACTTTTAGAGGGAATGGATATGTGAAAATTTTTTTTTTTTTTTGGCTGATGCTACATAAGCTTCCTTGCATCACATGCCTCTACTACAGGTTGACCATCACTAATCTGGCAGTGTTGGGACCTGTGGGGTGCCGGATCACCGGTGGTTATTTTAGCACATACAGTTTACCCAACAGCTAACCAACTCATCCTACCTTTAACACGTTGACTGCCAAGCTAGTTTAAGAAAAAAATTCCCCAGGGGTCAAAAATATTTAGCAAATAATTTTATCAGTAATTCAAAAATAAATATTGTAATGTCAGTGTTGTCGTTTTTTCGCTTAAAATATAAAAAAAAAGTATTTTTTTATGTCGCATATATGTGGCCCAGTAGGTTACTTTATTTCTTGAGAAGCCGTGTCAGCCACATACATGTGACGCTATTACAGCATACATATGAAGGTTGTTCGTGATTAGTTTATTGCACATGCGGCGAGCGCTGCAATAAAACTAATTGCGATAAAATAAAAATGTCGCAATAAGTTTGTCAGTAATGTTAGAGATTTTGTGAAAACAAGTTCGCTAGCACACTGTATTATCCATCATATTGTGTTGTGTTTTTCCGAAAGTGCGTTGTAAAAAAAAAAAAAAAAAAAACTAAAATGGAATGGCTAAAAGAAAATTACTAAAATAAGAGGAACTAAGAGAAATTGCTGGAATTTACAACTAAGCAGAGTTATAACTTCTCACATACACACCGCTGTTGAGTTTTTTCAGAAGTTCAACTTTATTTGTTATGCACAATGTACGGTGTTTGCACTTTACACCAAGAGAGTCACTTCCTTTATGCATTTGAACCATAGCTAGGGCTAAATGTGAGCAGGTTATAATAATAAATCCAGAAAAACAAGTGGGAATAGCTTGCCAGTGTTTACAAGTTCCCGCCAACAGCTGATGCAACCAATGCCACTAAAACAGTAACGGCAGGTTGGTGCGCCGACTGGAGAAATTTTAAATTACGTTTGTGGAAATTGTCTGAATTAGCGGTGGAACTGGATTACCGGTGGCCGGATTAGTGATGGTCGACCTGTACTACTACCACCAGTGTATTCTGCCTTGAAGATTGCCACTGCATTGCCTGATACACAAGAATGAGCTCTGATGTTGAGTTGGCAACTGAGAGCTTGATGGGAGCATTGTAATTTTATTTATAAATTAAATTAACTTCATTTATTAATAATATTCTTCAGTATAATCTCATTCTGCAACCAGTGCATGCCACTGAAGAAAACATTTTTTGAAGTTTTCTTTTGGGAATGCTTTTAGGCAGGTCAATCGTGTCCGATTGGATTTCTGAATTGCACTCAAATAATTTTTAAGTTATATAGTACTGAATCAGCCAAATAAGGTGGGGGGATATAATGGGAACGTTATTTTTTTCACACACTTCAAATTTCATCATTTGCAGTCCATATGAAAAAAGAAAAAGAAAAAAAAAAGTTGTGTTCTCACATAGCAGCTTCCCACTGGAAGGTCACATAACAACGTGCCTGTCTAGCAGGAAGTTGCTTTAAATGGCATAGTAATAGTATGTGTGCTGGCCAATTTACCAACTTCCGGTCAGCACACGCGGGGCCACCTCCTCTCCACTGCCCGAACCTTGCTAACTCGCGCCTGGACACACTCCAGCTCCGCAGATGAGAGATGCAAAGAGATCACCAGAATCAAAGTAGACCTTACGAAGTGTGGCTATCCCATCGACGTCCTTGACAGGTGTGATCTACAGGCACGCGACAACGTGACGACCAACAGCAACGAGTCATCCACGCTGGCCATGTCACCACCATATGTCACAGCCACAAACATCAACAAACAATTAACCACGCGCCTCACGCACCATCCTGGCAGTGCACATCTCTATTCCAACTGCCATTCATGTATTCAATCTGAAGAACGCTGCCTCCCAGCCGAAAGCTTATTAATTTGTAATTATGTTTAGTTTGCTCTGAGAAACAAAATAAATTTTCATAATTTAAATGGCATGTAACAACAAGTTAAAACTTGTTGCTACTGGTGTGTGTATATGCAAAATTTGTCACAATCTTTTTAGCTCTAATTCTAGAACACACTGCTGTGTGCTCAAGAATTGTAAGATCTTGTAACTTTCTGATCAAATCTTGTGCACATAAATGCATTAAAACATGTTAAAATCTGAGTCATAAAACTGGTTTGTTGATTGGGGTAACATTTGAATTATGAAGAGTAATTCAAATGCTACTCTCAGATAAGACAATTTTTCAGTTACTCAACATATCTAAAATCCTTTATCAGTGCATGCCAGATAACAGTCTTTACTGATTTTTTTAATGTAAATTTGGATATGTTATACTCTGTTCAATACTTGTTTTTTAGATGCTTTTCTAACTTGAACCTTGTGTGACAAGTATGCTGAGTCAGATAATCGGCAGGACTGAAAAATTATTTCAATTAAAATTTTCTCTCTCTCTCTCTTTTTTTTTTTTTTTACAAATTGCACAGAAGTAATGACCCTTGGGAACCCAAAAACTGAAAGATGTACTAGTTCTATTTTCCTTATAATTTTCAAATTGAAATATTATCCACTGAATTTATTGATTTTTGCTTTTAACTTTGGAATGCTGTTCCAAAATTAACCAAAAGAGTTAAAATTTTAGTTTATTTTACAAATTCAATATTTTATAAAAGTATATATGCATATATTAGTAGTGGTAAATGATAAAAGGATAATAAAAGATATACATCTTTTTTATATATGTATATATACACTGATGAGTCAAAACATTGACTACCTACCTAATATGATGTTGGTCCTTCACGTGCAGTCAAAATAGCTCGTACCTGGCAAGGCATGGGCGCTACAAGATTTCTAAATGTGTCTTTTGGTATCTGGTACCAACACGTAACCAGCAGATTCTTTAACTCCTGTAAGGTCTGTGGTTGAGACGCTGCAGATCGAAATTGCTGTTCCAACACAAACCACAGATGCTCAATGGGACTGATGTCTGGGGAATTTGGAGACCAAGGTAACACCTCAAAGTCTTCCACATGTTCCATGAACCAGTCTCGAACAATCCGGGTGGTGTGGCATGGCGCATTATCCTGCTGAAAGATGGCACCGTCAGATGGGAGGACCATTTGCCATGAAAGGGTGTACCTGGTCAGGAATGATGTTTAAGTAGGTGGTAGACATCAGAGTGCCCGGCACATGGATGACTGGACCCAGGGTATCCCAGCAGAACATCGCCCAAAGCATGACTCCACCACCACCGGCTTGTTTTCGTCCCCCAGTGCATCATCACGTCCCCAGGTAAACGACACACACATGCCCACATGGTGCAACAGGAAACATGATTCATCAGACCAGACGACCTTCTTCCAATCACCCAAGGTCCAGTTTCAATGCTTGCATGCCCATTATAGGCACTGTCACTGGTGAACCATGGTTAGCATGGGCACTCGGAGCAGCCAGCAGTTACGCAGCCCCATTTTCAGTAGGGTTCGATCTACTGTGTGTTGTGACACATTACTCCCGTCACCAACATTCCAATTACCGGCAAGTTGCGCCACAGTCGCCCTTCTGTTGCCACGTACCATCCGGGAGAGCCTTTGTTCACCTCGAGCATCGATGAGCTGTGGTCGTGCAACACCTCGCCGGCGGATCGTGGATTTCCCTTGGACCACTTTTGGTGGGTACTAACCACAGCTGAACATGAGCATCCCACTAGCCGTGCCATGCTGTTTCAGATATGCTCTGACCCAGTTGTCTGGCCATTACAATTTGGCCTTTGTCAAACTTGCTTAAGACCACTACCTTTCCCATCTGAAGAACAAGAGTAACACTAATTAACAGAGCTCCTTATCGGCTGTTTTTTATACCGTGTCCCAACCAGCACACTTGTCGTAGTTCACCTGCAGTTGCTTCGGTTTGTATAATGACTTGCCGGTCATAATGTTTTGGCTCATTGGTGTGTGTGTGTGTATATATATATATATATGTGAAAAGTTGATACATGAGATGTATAGTGCTTAGTACCGTGCATAAGTTGAAAGATGAAAGAAGATACTTAGTGATATTGGACTTGAATTTCTGTAGATTGTAATATTCAGAAGATACATACGAAGGAAAATTGTTGCAGAAAACAGAAGTTGAATGAATAAATGAGGAAGAAAAGTTGGTTCTGTGAGTTTGAAGTTGGACAGTAAAAGGATGTTGACTGATTGCAGCATGTGTTCGGACTGTTTTGGAAGACAGAGCAGGAATTATAGAAGCAAATTTGGAAAAACAGTGCCCCCTGGAAGTATCTATAGAAAAGGTGTGCAACAGAAACAGAACATCTATGAGCAGTGGCGGATCCAGAATAAAATGACAGGAGGGAGCACCATTTTGTGGCTTGTTTGTGCACAAAATAATGCACAGAACAAAATAAATATGACACTCAAACATAATGTGACTGGCGGACAGGCACACAGCTAAAGTCTGAATTACTTTGAAGTAAACATTACACACAACCAAACTGACGCCTCGAACTAAAATGGTGATCACATCGGTGTTGCCAACTGTAGTCAGTTGAAAATAGCTGAGCCACAATGCAAAAATAGATAAAAATAATCATATGTTAACAATGAAAAAAAAAAGTTTTTGTAGCTAAAGGGAATTTAAACGATTGGTATATATTCTCTGAAAACGACAGGGGGGGGGAACGTGCCCCTACACTGAATCCGCCACTTTCTATGAGACAGAGAGTGAAGAGACTCAGTTAGAGATGAGTCATTAATTAACCTAACTACCCTCTTTTGAATGAAATCTAGAACCCTGAGAGAGGTTTTTGGGGGGGCACCGCCCCAGATGTGGGAATAATATTCCATGGTAGGACTGATTTTTGATTTGTAATGTGAAAGAGAAAACCCAGTAATCTAGATGCAGAGGAAGCACTATTGTAATGTGCTTGTACCAAGAAAGATTAAAGTTGAATATCACCAGTGGATTGATACCAACGAAATCCATACTGGTGATCGCTGATCAGGTAGAAGGTTTCTGGATAGTTTTAAGAGTTGGCAGTTAATTGATTTCTCCATTATTTTAGAAAGAGTAGAAGTGCAATGGGATAATAATTGAATGGGAGGAATTTGTCACCCTTTTTTGAACTGGCTGGGTATGAACAAATTCCCAAGCAGAAGGGAAAATACCTTTGGAATAAGAAAGTGAAAAATGGTGATGCAGAACAGGAGTAAATTCAGTAGCCCAGGTTTTGAGAACAAATGGAGAAATACCATCAAGATCTGGAGATTGTTCAAAAATCCTTCTGATATTCTTTTGACGGACAACAGGAGGCATTAAATGGAGTGTACTGTGAATGGTAGGAGGTTGTTTACCAAGCTGATCAATACACCAGTTAGAAGAAAGTAGGATGGTAGCAGGTCAGGTTTATCTTTGGCTGAAGTGGCAATAGAACCATCTGATTTTGACAGAGGTTGGAATAGTCATAGGCAAAAGTTGCAGCAAATAACTTTGGCAAGGCCCCTCGATGTGGGCACCTGTACATGGTGAGGGGACCCCCCCCCCCAGTGATGCTGGTGGCCTTCCAGATTAGCATCACTGGGATCTAAAGCCTATACCTTGGTTCCAGGGTTACATCAGTAGAATCTGGCGTGTGCAGCTGTGTGCCGCGATCTGTGGAAACTCGGAAGGGGGGATCATGGTAGTTGAGGGGCCCAGCCTTAATACACCACTTCAGTCCCTACTTCGACAAGACGGGTGGTCCTGAATCGGCCCGACTGGGATCAATTGGCAGGTGGTTCTTACTGCTAGGGTCAACTGCATTCCAACAGGTCTTCCTCCCTTTGGTACTGGGATGGGAGTCCCCTCGTAGGGGTCCGTGGTGGGTGAGGTACTTAGGGCATCGAAAATTTTTATCTTACTCATATGAGTAATTTAAATTCTATTTCTTCTGGGGACCCCAAAAAGGCCTCTACCTAACTGATTGGAAGATACTGATAACTGTAGTTCAAAAAGATCCAGAACTGAGGAGAGACCACCATATGTGACACCGCTTTTCTTCATTCTCCATTCCACTGGAGAGCAGGCACTCGGGAAAATGTCATCCTTTTTCATCCAGAAAGGATTAGAAGGATTGACAGGAACTCCAAAAATTGTCAAAAGACTACGTTCTGGAGACATTTTAGTTGAGGCTGCAAGCCAAAAACATGCATAGCAACTTCTGAAAGCCAGCCACATCATTAGGGGGATTTCAGAAGTTGCTGTGCATGTTTTTAAGACCAAAGAAAGCTTCCCTAAAACCAAAGTTATACAACTTTGGTCTTAGGAAAGCTTTCTTTGACAGCCTTCACTCCTTGCTCTAAATTAAGAGACCAAGGAGTGATGGCTGTCAAAAGAATATCGATGTGGAAGGATGGGAATCTCATCCTAACGTTCAACACCCCATGGCCTCCAAGTTCCATAAAGGCAGGTTATTTAAACTTTCCAGTGAGGAATTATATTCTGAACCCACTGAGGTGTTTTTAATGCCAAAAGTATGGCCACTCTCAAACAACTTGTCGTGGCACCCCTGCCTGTGCTGGCGCCTCCGTAGCCAGGTGGGCAGGAGCAGCAGTGTATAGCACATGCTTCTTGATTAGACCGGGGTTCGAGCCCGCGACCACCAAATACGGAGGATGCGTAAAGGTCAGGGAATGACCACTGCATATCCCCAGAGCAATATGGCCTTAGTTGCTAATGCTCCTAAAAACCAAAAAACAACAACAGCTGCCTGTGCTTGCTGTGGTGCTAAAGACTACAAGAGCAAGGAATGTTTAGCTTCTAAGCCAAGTTGTACTAATTGCCAAGGAGAACACCCTGCATACTCTCGAGCATGCCAGAGGTGGAAGGATGAAAAAGAAATCCAAAAACTAAAAACAGCTGAACATCTCCTATCAGGAGGCCAGAAAATGTATCGAACCAATAAATAGCCCACAAAGCTTCTGGGAAAAGTACTATCGGTACCCAGACCGATATGACTATTCCACCAAGGGAGTCATTTACTCCCATTGCACACCATTTATTAAGTTCCTAAAAGCCTACCCAAAAATCAGTCAGCCACCACTCCTATATCCATACTTCCTAGTGCTCCACCACTTACAAAACATAGTGCTAAAGAAATTGGAGATCTTTGTCCTGGAACCTGGAACTCTTTGTAGAAGAAGAAGATATGGATACAGGCCAATGCCCAGTCTTTCCAATGAGAGATAAATCCAGGACTGAGAAAACAAAGCCATCAGCTTGTGCCAGATCCTGGAAAGAATGGTCAATGCTCACTTTTTGTGGTATTTAGAAACTAACAACCTCCTTTCCAGGATACAATGTGGCTTCTGAAGGAACAGGTCAACACTCAACCATTGATCCGCTTGGAAACATCTGTTTGTGATGCTTTCCTGAAACGCGAGTACCAGGTGTCGGTTTTCTTTGATATGGAAAAAGCATATGACACAGCTTGGAGATATGGAATTTTAAAATACATATACAACTTTGGTCTTAGGGGACACATTGCCCTCTTTATAAAAAAACTTCCTTGCTGACGGTCTTTCCAATTTCGTGTGGGATCCACCCTCTCCCGGCCATTTTGCCAAGAAGAGGGAGTTCCACAAGGATCAGTTCTAAGTGTTATGCTTTTTGCTATCAAAGTTAACTGTATTACTGAACAACTTCCTCCAACCGTAATGACTTTAGCATCTTTTTGCAGTCATGCAATATGAGGGTCATTGAAAGACAATTGCAGCATGGCATTGACCATATCAACTCTTGGTCAGTGGCTAATGGTTTTAGGTTCTCGCCACAGAAGACCATCTGTGTACACTTTTGTTGCAAACGCAGCCTTCAACCTGAACAGGAACTTAAACTTGGAGAAAACATCGTTCCAGTAGCACACGAGCCAAAATTTTTAGGGCTCATTTTCAATAAGAAGTTGACATTTTTACCATATATCTGTCAACTGCGGACAAAGTGCACGAGAGGGTTAAATCTCCTACATGCTATCTCCTACAATAAATGGGGAGTAGACCACTCCACTTTACTCCACCTTTATCGTGCGCTTGTCCAATTTAAATTAGACTATGGGTCCCAAGTGTATAATCCTCATCCATTCGTGACTTGGATTCAGCAGATTCTACATTCTTTGTCTGAGTTTTCATTTGACATTTGTTTCTGCTGGATTCCAAGCCACATTGGGATCAGAAGAAATGAACTGGCAAATGCTGCGGCCAGATCACCAGAACCCCACTCCACTTTACTCCGCCTTATCATGCACTTGTCTGATCTAAATTAGACTAGATCCCAAGTGTATGCATCGGCTAGAAACAGTGTCTTAGGTTGCTAGATCTGTATTGCTACTGGAGCATTTAGAACCCCTGTCCAGAGTTTATATGTAGAAGCAACTGAACCGCCACTGTCATTCTGATGAAAGCAATTGTCTTTAAAATATACCTTTAAATTAAAATCCCTACGTGGACATCCATTTTTGAGCCATGATGGGAAAAACTATACAACACTTGTTAGACTGCCAACCGTCCATTTGGTGGTATCCATGTCCAAGAGCTGCTCAGAGAGCTTGATGTCATGGAAGACAATGTTGACCAGTCACCAAGGCAACCACTTTCACCCTGACATGCTCGCTTACCATCATGCAACTTCTCCATTAAAAATTGGGGTAAATCCATCTTCTGTCTACCACCAACTCTATGCTGCCCGTTGAACTGCATATTCTGACTTCTTGCCTATCTTCGCTGATGGCTCGAAGTTGGAGTTGTGTGTCGGATCTGATGCTATCTTTCCAGGTCATTCTAGATCTGAGAAGATTCCCCAAGAATGCAGCATACATACAGCTGAGTTGTATGCTATAGAGTTAGCCTTGGACCATATTAAAACCCACAAGTATCAAAGGTGTATGGTGTACACTGACTCTCTAAGTACACTGCAGGCTTTATCAGGGATGAGGTATAATCCTCATCCATTCGTGATTCGGATTCAACAGATGCTACATTCTTTGTCTGAGTTTTCATTCAACATTTGTTTCTGCTGGATTCCAAGCCACCACATTGGGATCAGGGGAAATGAACTGGCAAATTCTGTGGCCAGATCACCAGAACCCCACAACACTTATTCCCCTGTTAGTCCCCTATACAGACTACAGGCAGCTAATACATGCTAAATTACTCTTTCCAATGGCAACAATCTTGGCATGAGCAAGTCACAAACAAGCTCATCAGACAAAGCCTGTAATCTGACACTGGCAGTCTAGTCTGCACAGGAACCGCAGACAGGAAGTTGTTCTGGTTCGCCTCCGCATAGGACACAGTCATCTTACACATGGATTTCTGCTGAGGGCTGATGACTCTCCTATGTGAGAACTGTGGCACCATTTTAACTATCTGTCACATTTTAACTGAGTGTTCACATTTTAGACAAGAAAGTGATTTATATTTTACCACTTTTAGTCATCTGGCTGAGCCTTATACACTCAGTCAGATTTTATCCGACAATAACCACGTGTCTGCTATTTTTGGCTATTTAAAATCAGTAAACCCTTATACACGAATTTAAAATTTATTGATATATCTTTTATACCTATGTCATTATATATCTTAACATGGTGATCTAATTTATTAAGTCACTTGAAAGCTTAATTTTTTTATATATGACCTGGTTTTGGTGCATTATAGCCATAGTTGCTAATGTGCCAATAAAATCCAAAACAAACAAATTTTGGCAAGAGACCAGAATGTTGGACTACCATTTGAACAAAAAGCAAGTTTTCTATCCTTAGTCTGTTTGAAATCTAGTTTGAACTGATTAATAACTGCTTTACAATTTTTGCAAGCTTTGGTGTAGGCATCAAATGAACTTGGAGATTTGGATACAAGCAAACTGTAATATGCAATGTTCCTACCTTGAACTGCCTTAGCACATTTATTGGAAAAACCAAAGTTTAGTAAAGGACAAGATTTTAAGGTTGAGTGTAGAATAAAGGAAATTCATCTCTACAAGAATAATTTCACTGACATAATCTGAGTTCACGTTGACATCAGAAGATTTAAAACAAGGATCTGGGGCCGAGGTTAGCCTGGGCAGACATTGCTCCTTAAAGCTCTTCAAACAGAGAAGTTTTTCCTGATTTATTTTCTGCTTTATTAGTTTAAATTGTCATATTAACTTATTTTCTAGAGTAGCTTTATATTCCTAGTTACAATACTTAGTTTAAAGTTTAACTTAGACAGAGATTTCGTAGATATTACTTAGTATCGGTAACGGTATCAAATCCACATGTCACAAATTGAACGAGAGGTCTTTTAACCAAATTTAGTCGATTTATTAACCAATTGTTATATCAAATTATCTTCTATAAGTAGATTATAGACCTAGTCAGGATCCTTAGTTTATTCTAAATTGAGATAGCGAGATTTCGAAGCTAATCAATACTTACGAGTCCGTAGAAATACCGTTCGTGAATTCCCGCCATTTTTACACGATAGCATAAGCTTAGTGTAGTATACTGCATAATATAATATTGTCAATTAATCAGTAAATCTATTAATCTGATAAACTTTATTGTCAATTAAATTGTATTTTTAACTCTATAAATATATATAACGACTTAATCGTAACAAATAATTAATACATAACTATAGTGGTACACGTGATACGGAAGTTGTATAAAGGGAACACTAGATACTGAAAAAAAAAAAAAAAAAAAAAAAATATATATATATATATATATAACATAACTGTTTTGGGATATAACTTAAGGATTTAATTTTTGTTTTAAATTTTATTGAATTAAATTGGAATCATGACTCTGACCAGAGCAGCAAAGCAAAAGGCTCAAGCTAATGGGAGTGCTGTGGTTCAGGGGAGAACTGAGGGGGGCAGTTGCCCTCTGAATCACAGTCTATTAAAATGCACTGTTTGCTTGATGTTTGCGGAGCAGTCGGGTACGGGACATGATACTGCCAAGGGGGATGTCTTTGTGTGTGCACGATGTAAGGAGTGCAAGGAAATCAGGCGACAACTCAGCGTTGTTATGGGCCTTTATGAGACCTTGAAGGACAGGGTGGATGCCCTCGAAGGAAATAAATTGAGGGGCCCATCAAGCTCTCAGCTGCCCACATCAACGCCAGAGCTTGCACTTGGTCATCAGGCAACACAGGGGCAGCCCCCTAGGCAGAATGCGCTGGTCCCACAGGAACTAGTAGTTGTTGGTGACTCTATTGTCAGGGAAACGGGGAACATGCTTTGTAAAAAGGATAGGTGGAATAGGACCAGGGTATGTCTGCCAGGGGCAAAGGTTGATGACGTTGTAGAGCGGATATCATCTTTTAAGGGCACAAAAGGTGATATAGTTGTACACGTTGGCACTAATGATATTAAGAGTAGGAGACCAGCGGAATTACTTAGCAAGTACAGGTCACTGTTGAAAAAAAGCCGTGAATTAGGGTTGAACTTGAAAGTGTCTGCAATTCTGCCCAGACACGATAGGAGGGAGTATATGATGAGAGCCTTGTCGATCAATTCGGCACTGGAGGGATTGTGCAAGGCTCAAGGGGTAGAATTTTTTTCAGCCTGGACTGTACTTGTTAACAGGAGAGATTGCTTCTACAGGGATGGGATACACTTAAATAGAAAGGGTGCAAGAATTTTTGCTGATGCTGTCGAGGCAGTGTTAGGTGGGTCGGAAAACTGCTAGTTGGGGGGGATACAATGACTAATAGATTAACAGTAGCCACTGGCAGAGGTGGAAGTGATTCTTGCACTGCTTCTATTCAAATGAGCAGAAGTCTGAAAAACAAGATGCAGGATATTTCAGAGACTGCTGGTAGTCATTGCATTACAAGTAAACACATGGGTTGTGTTAGGGTAGCTAAGAATAGAAACAGGTGCATGTATACCTGCGTGTACACCAATGCTAGGAGTTTGGTAAATAAATTTGATGAATTTGAGGTATTGCTCAAAACATCAAAGGCAGATATTGTTGGGATATCAGAGACGTGGTGTCACACAGATATAAGTAATGCGGAACTGGAATTTGGGGAATACAATGTATATAGAAAGGATAGACAGGACAGGAGGGGAGGAGGGGTTATGCTATTAATTAAGAAACACATAAAGTCAAAGGAAGTGAAGCCAGTTGACATCGATGGACAGTGCAATGTCGAGTCAGTTTGGTGTGACATAAGCATAGGGAAATCAAAATTGAGAGTAGGAGTGTGCTATAGGCCTAACGACTCTGATGAGTATAATAATATATTGTACAGGGAAATAGAGTGGGCCAGTAAATCAGAGAGTCTTATAATGGGGGATTTTAATTTCCCAGATATTGACTGGAATTTGTGGGTTGGTCACTCACACACTAGCAAGGCTTTTGTGGATTTATTGGATGATTGTTTTCTACATCAGCATGTTCGTGAGGCAACAAGAGGGAGCAATACTCTTGATCTGATTATCAGTAGTGATTCTTCATGCATTAAGAACCTGCAGATAAATGAACCACTAGGTGGCAGTGATCACAGTGTGTTGAAGTGGGATTTACTCAAGGAGGTAACTACCATCAGAGGTAAAGGGAAGGGTTTTTGTTTTCGTAAAGGCGACTATGATGGTCTGAGACAGTATTTAAATTCTATACAGTGGGACCAACTGATGATGTTACCAACAGCAAACTCAAAATGGGAAGCATTCAAGGAACTAATCTTGGTGGCTACCAGGCTTTACATACCAACTAAGAAATATTGTTCAAGGTTTAGGCCTAAATGGTTGTCAGAGGGACTAATGAGACATGTGGCAGAGAAGAAAAATGCATGGGATACATACAAATTAATGGGTGACATGGAAGCCTATGATAGATATAAGTTGGTCTGTAACCAAGTCACAAAGGAGATTAGGCAGGCAAAGGCAGACTACGAAAAATCCTTGGCAAAGGATGCAAAGAAAAACAGAAAGGAGTTCTTTACATACTTGAACTCGAGAAGGAAAGGGATGAATCAGATTGGTCCACTGGATATTGATGGTTCAACAGTTGAGGATCCTGCTCAGGTGGCTAACAATCTAAACGAGTATTTTGCATCTACATTCACGCATGAGGAGTTATTCAGGAAGGAGAATGATGTAGGTAAAGTAAACATTGGCAGTGAGCTGGATGATTTTGTAATAACTGAGAGGAAAGTGGAGGAGAGATTGTTGAGGATAAACATAAAAAAGGCACCTGGGGGAGGATGGGATCTATCCAGTTATATTAAAGGAGGCAGCAAAGGAAGTATGCAAACCCCTAGCCATAATTATGAGAGCTTCTTTGGACTCAGGGGAGGTACCCATAGACTGGAGATGTGCAAATGTAACCCCAATTCACAAAGGAGGATCAAAGGCTGACACAAGTAATTATAGACCTGTTAGTTTAACTTCTGTTCCAGGTAAATTAATGGAGGCACTGGTTAAAGAAGCACTGCAGGATCATCTAGACAAGAATTCAGTTATGGCTCAGACGCAGCATGGTTTTGTTAAGGGCAGGTCTTGTCTGACCAATTTGATTGGATACTATGATGTAGTCACAAAAGAACTGGATGCAGGGAATAACTTTGATATTATATATTTGGATCTTAGAAAGGCTTTTGATACTGTTGCACATGGAAGACTGCTGCACAAATTGGAGCAGTGTGGCATTGGAGGCAAATTGCTGCTATGGATAAGGGGATGGTTGAGTGGCAGAAGACAGAGAGTGGTAATCAATGGACACTGCTCAACGTGGACTAATGTTATTAGTGGAGTTCCTCAAGGTTCAGTGTTGGGTCCATTGTTGTTTTCGGTGTTTATGAATGATATTGATGATGGGATATCAAGTTTAATGTCTAAGTTTGCAGATGATACAAAGGTTGGCAGGGTCGTTAAGGACACTACTGACGCTATGCTGCTGCAACAGGATCTGGAAAGGTTGAACAGATGGGCTGAGAGGTGGCAAATGAAGTTTAACATTGACAAATGTAAAGTACTACATATGGGTAACAGTAACCCCAGAGCAATGTATCAACTCTGCGGTACTACACTGACAGTGGTGGAGAATGAAAAGGACCTGGGGGTAATTGTGCAGGCAGATATGAAGTTCTCTGAGCAGTGCAGACGAGCTGCAAGAGTAGCTCATGGTGTCTTGTCAATGATATACAGGAATTTTTCTAGCAGGGATAAGGAGGTGATTATTCCCTTGTATAAGGCAGTGGTTAGGCCACATCTTGAGTACTGTATACAGGTCTGGAGGCCTCATTTCAAGAAGGATGTAGAGCTGCTGGAACGGGTACAGAGAAGGGCAACAAGATTAGTAAATGGAACAAAGGGTTGCTCTTACAAAGAAAGGCTTAAGTTTTGCAAATTACAGAGTCTGGAGACTAGGCACCGGCGAGGTGATCTGATAGAGGTGTATAAGGCTTTGAATGGTTTGAGCATGCTCAATGCCAATGGGATTCTTCATCTTTCTCAGAATAATCACCTCAGAGGGCATAAATTCAAATTGAGGAAGGACGGATGTCGGATAGATGTGCGGAAATTTGCCTTTGGCCAGCGGGTGGTTGGTTGGTGGAACCGACTTCCATCACTTGTTGTTGAAGTTGATAGCCTAAACAAATTTAAAGCTCAACTGGACAGGTATTTCGAACGAACGGAGGGGTGAAATGGGAGAGGGTTTTTTTTTTTTTTTTTTGGCTGATGCTGAATAAGCTTGCTTTCTTGCATCATATGCCTTTACTAATGCTAATGCTAAGGAAACGAAGAAAAAAAAAATCTTGCAGATCAACCAATTTTTGCGTTCCTGTAATGCCAAACAACATGAGGTCTCAACCTCATGTTGTTTGGCATTACAGGAAAGAAACAACCTCACGAAAGAAAGGCTACACTGAAGAAGAGATGTCATCAAGTTGCGATCTGAGATGCCTAGAGGTCCACTCACCTCAACCGTGTACTTAGAAGGGTTGTTTGTGAGAAAAAAGATCAAGCTTGTGGGCGGCATGCATAGGATTGTCTAGTATTCTGGCGGGTAAATGAACAATCTGCGAGAGGTCATTAGTAATTGTAAAGTGGTCATTAGTAATTGTAATTGTAAAACATTAAAATCACCTCACCGTTAGGAAAGGTGGATTGAAGAAACTAAAGTTTCAAACAGTTCCAAATGATTAGTAGAGTTGTGAGAATAGAAGCAATAGAATGTGGTAGAGAGATTTTAAGCCAGAGATGATTGAAAAGAGGAGATTCTAAATTTACAAAGTCTCTCAGAGGGAATAACTGAGGAGACATATGCACAAGTACCACCTTTGAAGCAAAAGGAATTTGGAGAATTGAGAAGAACGCTGGTTGAATAAACTGATAACTGGGATTCTGTGAGAAAAAGCACACGGAGTTTGATAGACCATAAGTGGAAATTGACATCATTCAGATTAGAACTGAGACCATGTATATTTGTGAAATGAACGAGGAGTGTTTGGGAGGTTTTTTCTTTTCACAGATAAATATAAGTTGGTTCTATTATTTTGACAATTTGTAATGTTTTCAGTAGTAAGAAAAGGTGGGAGGAAATGCTGTATGAAGTAATGAAATTTATGGATAGGGCATACACATGGAGAGAATATACCCGGGTCCTTGACATAATGTGGCTTCAACAATGCCCCCCCCCCACATACACATACTCGGACTCCCTCAAGCACTATCTGGAGAGTAGAGCTGCGAGATTATACACTATATGATCTGGGAGCTCCTAGACAGTTACTAATAGGTTCAGTCCAGTGGACTGTCTAGCAGCTGGCATGCAAACACTGTTTTGGAGCTGTACCCTTGAAATGTAAAGAAGATTGGAACTCGCCATGATGTCCATCATAACCTCAAAGGACATCAATCATACTGCATGATGTAAGAGATGGGGGGGTTGCTGGACTTTTATCTGGAGACTAAAGATGAGTTTTACCACTTCAAGCCTCCAGTACACAAGTGATATTGCCTGGTAATACAGAGGCGCAGAATTTCTCTGTGTGTGTGTGTGTGGGCACCACACCTCAACTCTTGTTTACCTGGGTTCGAGCCCGTGACCACCAAATACGGAGAATGCGGAAAGGTCAGGGAATGACTACCGCATATCCCGGGGCAATATGGCCTTAGTTGCTAATGCTCCAAATAACAAACAAACAAACAAACAACTTGCTTACCTGGGTGATCACCTCTAGTGTACTAAGTGCCACATTTTAGGACTTGCACATGGGGGGGGGTTATACCCAGATTACTAACAGTCCCGCCATTGTGAAGGTTCAAGCAGAGGAATTGGCTGTCAGAGTGACCCGGACTTCACTGAAATTTGGTTAACTTGACTTGAACATTACCCACATATCAGTTCCATCAGTGTTTTAAAATCCCAGATGCAAGCCCAGTTTGGCATACCTGAGAGAATGTGACAGTCTCTAGAACTAAAGTATTCATGTACAGGGATCAGAATCTAGTCTCCACTAGAAACCTCATCTTTACTTTCAATTTTGTATCATCTCCAAATTCTATTACAACTGAATACTTGAGACAAGGGTCTCAATCTGAGAAGGGGAGGAGGGACACTACCCACCTCTCTGTCCATGCCATCTAATATTTTGTCCAATTCATCCTTAAATTCAAACTGTCTACAGTGCCAGATGAAAGTTTGTTCTAAAAATCATTTACTCTGAGGCTGATAGTAAATTTTTGCACATTATCCTATAACTATCCTTTTTTTCAATTTAAGTTTGTTTCCTTTGTGTGTTGGATAACACATATAAAGGAACAAAGAGTATGGTAGAGATTTATTGCATTCTCATCAGTCAGTTTGATATATACAGTACTTTGAATTGTAATTACATTGAAGATAATTAATACCCAAGAGTAGCACAGAAATTATAACAAATTATAGCTTCATCTTGAAGTAGTAAAAATATTGCATTTTCAAATGTGAATACATATCCTAAAAAATATTTTACGAAAAAGACAAATTGGAAATATACAAATAGATTTATATTTGTGAAGTGATTTAATTTTATAATCTTAACACCACTTTAGTATTAATTTCAAAACTAAAGTTTCCAAAATTCCAAACAAAATGATCACTTTCTAAAAAATTTATCTTCACTTTAGTGCTCATTGAATATTTACAGATTAGATAGGCAACTTGATAATAATAATAAATATTTATTATTATTAGTCATTTTTTATAAAAGTACAGTATTTTCAATATTATTACATAAATATGTTTTTGCAAAATGATGCTGCCTGCAACTGTTTCTTTTTTTGAATACCAATAGCTGGCTTATAACGATGGTTTTATTTCACTATCAGAACTCTAGAAAATAAAAAAACTAGACTCAAGTGTGGTATACCTTTTGCATTTTCAGGTGTATGTGATTTTATTGCTTGTTGACTATCATTAGAGAGAGAGTTCTGCTACATGCTTAAGAGAAGAAATTAATATGCTCTTATGTCTTCAGCATGCAGGACAATTTTTAAACCGTCAGTGGATTCCAAGGCAACAAAAAATAAAACTTAAAAATTGAAGTATCTATGTGAATTTCAATATTCATTCAGTAGTAAGGTCTCTTTTAATATGTATCACTGATTATGCCAGAAATGAAGTACTGGCATAAAATAATATCAGATTTCTTCGTAATGCAAGATGCCTGCCTATTGAAGTGATTTGAGCTGGAAACTCACAGATGGTGAGTTTCCAGCTCATAAATAATACTAAATATATTATTTGCTCTTTTATTAGTGCAATGTCAGAAATAAAGAATAAGATTACAAAGTACACCATTTAGACTATTTCTTGCCTTTATTCTAAACTTGTTTTTTTTTTTTTTTCAATTCAATAATAAAGCTGAATTTTCATTTTCAACATAAACATTTACAAATATAGAACAATGTCAAAAAACTGATGCTTTTTGACTATTTCTCAAAAGATAGTTGACTGTACAAGGGCAGAGGGAAAATAGGCTGGCCAGATTTAAAAATTAAAAAAAGCAACACAGAGGTACATTATGCTGCATTAATAATTTCCAAATACCCATTTTTTGTTTTATATCATTGTTACTATTTATTTTCAACATATAAAATCATTCATTTTGCAAGGCATTCAATATTAGTCCACAGTATACTACTTAATGGTACAATAGTATTTATTTATTTTTTAAGGTGATTCAATTGCTGAAATATCACATATTTACACCTTAAATTAAAAAAACATTGGACAATTGCAACACCAATACTGGAGGAAACATTCAAACCTGCAACCTTTATTTCCGTAAGCTCTCAACCAGCAATATGGGATAACATTTCAGCTTAATGCTGGTGACTATTGTTCTGTGGAATTATAGATATCAGAGCTATTGTATTTTTATCCAATAAAAATAACGATAATTAGGCTATATAATAAACTTTAAAAATCTGGAATATATTACATCCTTGAAGATGCTGGATTTAAGAGGGTTCTATTCTAACATCAAAGTTTCAATTAATCTTCAGTTTATTATTATTAACTTACAATTTTACATACAAATAAATCCAATTTTTGAAATGACTTCCTTGTCACTGCATGTGTACCATTTAATTTCTGATGCCAACAGAAGCTTTGTGGATTGTTATCAACCCCAGGGGCTCACACCTGGTGAGTATGGGCTTAGGACACCCAGGGTCCTGAGCTGGATATCATAATTCTTCTCTTTCTTGGTAATTCCCTTCTACTTTTGACACTCTCTCTCTCTTTTTCTTTTAGGGTAACTCAGGACTTTTTTTTTTTGGCTGATGCAGCATAAGCCTCAGGCTTCCTTGCACCATATAACTAATAATAATAATAATTAGATACTCTAGACTTCATGCAACCTTCAAAGAAAGAAATATAATGGAGTTTAAGTTGGATGATTGAGCTAGCCAAGCCACAGGTCCACCCATACATATCTACTTTCCTTAACTCTGTAACTGCTCTGCTGAAATGTGGAAGTGCTCCCTCACGCTGTCTCTACATTCATCCTCATATTGCAAGTGATAGTCCTCTATAGACAGCTGTAATTAGTTCATTTTGTAGAAAATTCCTCTAATATGCAACTATTGAATGCACCTTGATAAAATGTGTGGTCAAGTATGTAGTACACACATTTACTGAAAATCTTGGTTAAAAATTTCTTTTTGCTACCTTGTGTATGTATTTCCTTGTGCCAAGAGTGAGAATTCCTTGTTAATATCATATGTAAGCTTGGCCTTGTCTATGAACAGAACACATCAGGCAGAGCTTGCAGTCATTCACAACACTGTTGTGACATTGCTGGTATTCTGCTACCTAAAGCTTTACAAAGTTCCACATTTCGATTACAGGCCTATTATAAAAAAAATTCTCCATACACAGTGGTCACAAATGTGGCAAAATGAATCAAACAATAAACTGTTTCAAATAAAACATGAACTTCAGCCATGGAAATCGAGTCTTCGTAAAAATCGGCACGAAGAAGTCATTTTAACGAGACTGCGCATTGGACATACTCATCTCACGCACTTTCACTTACTCACCAAAGCAAACCCCCCAGAATGTTTTCACTGTTCTTGTCAACTCACTGTAAAACATTTCCTTATAGAATGTCCACAATACCACATGGCGCGACAGTCAGCCTTCCATCTCCCTATAAATTTCCAAGATTCTCTGACCTTATCACAAATCCTAGGCGATAACTCCAACATTGAAAATATATTCACTTATTTAAAATTAATAGGATATTTTGACCAGATATAAATCATATTTAAGAAATATAAACTTCCTTGTCACATAAACATTAATAGATAGGCGCAATATGGCCAAAGTTGCTCTTGCGCCAAAAAAACCCTTCAACAACCAACCTATTCTGCTACAGCAGTCCTGCCATTCCATTGCAGAAACTACACAAAATGCATGTCAGCACTTCCTTACCTTGTAAAACTGCACAGCACAGAAAAACTAAGGTAGCTAAATATACAAGAAGAGCAAGAATTGCATAGTTATAATACAGAAACTTGATACACTACATTAGTAGGAACAAATTTTTTCAAATTGTGTTCCAGAGATATCCAGGAAATCTGTAAATAATATCCAAAATTTCATATATATATACAGGTTTTTAAAATCAGAGAGAAGCAGGTGCTTTGTTGTACAGAATTCACTATTTATGCTTTTGAGATAAAACAGCAAAAAATAATTAAAAACGAGAAACTTTTAAAAAAATGTTCTTAATTCCAACACTATATTGAAGAATAATATCAAAAATTGTCTTCAGAAACAAGTTTGTCACCCAAAAATTAACTAAATAAAATATTTTACCTAACTGCATTAAAGCAATTTTCACTTGATTCCTTACTGACAGTTGAGAGAGTGGGATGCTCTATGCCATGAGCAGTGCAATAAGATGCCCGGACAGCTCATGGGGGTTTGTCAATGAAATACAGGAATTTTTCTAGCAGGGATAGGAGGTGATTATCCCATTGTCAGGCCATATCTTAAGTACTGCATACAGGTTTGGATGTCTCATTTTAGGAAGGCTGTAAAACTTGCTGGAACAAGTGCAGAGAAGGGCAAAGAGATTGGTGAAGGGAACAAATGGGTGCTCTTACCAAGAAAGGCATCAATTCTGCAAATTACAGCATCTGGAGACTAGACACCTGCAAGGTGATCTGATTGAGGTGTTTAAGGCTTTGAATGGATTGAGCAAGCTCAATGATGATGGGATTCTTCCTCTTGCTCAGACCGCACACACGAGGGGACACAAATTCAAATTTAGGATATGGAAGTTTGCCTTTAGCCAGTGAATGGTTGATTTCTGGAACAAACTTTCATCTGTTGGTAGCTTAAATAAATTTAAAGAAGAACTGGACAAATTATTGGAGCAAATGAATAGGTGAAATGGGAAGGGTTTTTTTTGCTGATGCTGTATAGGCTTGCTTTCTTGCATCATTTGCCACTACTAATGCAGGAACTACATAATTTGCAAAGTCATGCTTTATATATATTCTCAAAATCAGGTTAGGTTTGCCCCTTGTTTAGGCAATTAAAGCAGCATATAGTAAGTCAGTTCGATGTCCGTCTTGACCAATAAACAAAACACTTGGCAAATTAAATGACAAATTTTTTATAGGCAGAAACAACCAACCGAAAGTACAATTACAGTTTTTAAAAATTTTGTCATATATAATATCCATGATCTTCTTCTTCTGGTGTAGGGGCTTGTTCAGGTCTCTCTTCATCTTTGCAGGAGTCTGTCTTTCCTTCCCCAGGGTTTATAATTTAGAATGTCTTTTGAACAGCATCCCTCCTCCATTCTCTCTACATGCAGGATCCTTCTGTTTCTGTATGAGTCGATAAAATTCAATACTGAAGTTGTCTCCAATTCTGACAGGATGTCAATTTCTTTTCATGTCAAGTCTGCACATTTCTGCACTAGTCAACCTCCTCCTATCCTCTTTGCTCATTATCTATGCCTCAGAGCCATAGTTTAGGAGAGGTCTGGTGTGGATGGGTATGACTGAATAAATAAATATGGATGCCATTTATTATGATCACCTCGGGTCACGCTAAATTGATAACAATAACTGATGAAACCAGCTGTTCAGCATTGTTTAATGATGCAGGGTTGAAATGTATACATAAAAAGGTAAACGTGTACAGAAGGAAAACATTAAATTCGAGCAATACAAAATACTTTTAAGCTGACTGTCCACTATTCCTTCCAGAAAGTCATTAGTAATAAAAATTAAAACAAATAAAATATTAAAATCAAAAATTAGAAAAGGTTATGCTCTACTGTAAAATAGTCAGATTGGTAGGAGTATAGATACAGTATTTCCATTCACAGAATAATGATACTGACGATTGTACATATTAACAGCAGTAACTAAACATACGATGTGTTAGAGTTCAAGAACACATCGAGATGTTATATACATCACTTTCACTGCATATGCATAAACCAATTTTAAAGCAAAAGAAACACATAAAATCCAGGGAAGTACAACCACTCGACATGGCTGAACAGTACAGTGTCGAGTCAGTTTGGTGTGACATAGGCAATGGGAAAGAAGAATTGAGAGTAGGAATGTGTTATAGGCTTAATGGCTGTGATGAGTATAATAAACAACTGTAAAGAGAAATAGAGTAGGCCAGTAAATCAGAGTGTCTTATAACGGGGGATTTTAATTTCCCATATATTGACTGGAATCTATGGATTGGTCACTCAGAAACTAGCAAGACTTTTGTGGAATTATTGGATGATTGTTTTCTACAGCAGCATGTGAGAGAGGCAACCATAGGGAGTAATACTCTTGATCTGATTATCAGTAGTGATTCTTCATGCATTAAGAATCTGCAGATAAAGGAACCACTAGGTGGCAGTGATCAGTGTGCTGAAGTGGGATTTACTCAAAGAGGTAACTACCATCAGGGGTAAAGGGAAGGGTTTTTGCTTTCATAAAGGTGACTATGGTGCTCTGAGACAGTATTTAAATTCTATACAGTAAGACCAACTGATGATGTTACCAACAGCAAATTCAAAATGGGAAGCATTCAAAGAATTAATCTTGGAAGCTACTAGGCTTTTCATATCAACTAAATTCAACAATATTGTTTTAGGCCTAAATGGATGTCAGGCGAACTAATGAGACTCGTGGCAGAGAAGAAAAATGCATGGGATACATATAAATTAACAGGTGACATGGAAGCCTATGATAGATATAAGCTGGTCTATAACCAAGTCACAAAGGAGGTTAGGCACGCAAAGGCAGATTATGAGAAATATTTGGCAAAGGATGCAAAGACTTCTTTATTTATGTAAATTCTAGAAGAAGGGGGATTTAATCACATTGGTCCACTTGACATCGATAGTTCGACTGTTGATGATCCTGCTCAGTTAGCCTAACAAACTGAACATGTATTTTGCATCTACATTCACACATAAGGAGTTATTCAGGAAGGGGAATGCCATAAGTGAATTAAACTCTGTCAGTGAGCTAGATGATTTTGTAATAACTGAGAGCAAAGTGAAAGAGAAATTGTTGAAGATAAACATAACAAAGGCACCTGGGGTGGATGAGATCTATCTAGTTATATTAAAGGAGGCAGCAAACCCTTAGCCATAAAGATTTGCTTACTTAATGGAGGCACTAGTTAAAGAAGTAGTGCAGGATAATCTAGACAAGACTTCAGTTATAGCTCGGACACAGCATGGGGAAGTTTTGTCTATGATGTGGTCACAAGGGAACTGGAAGCAAAGAATAATTTTGATATCATATATTTGGATCTTAGACAGACTTTTGATAATGTTGCACATGGAAGACTGCTGCACAAATTGGAGCAGTGTGGCATTGGAGGCAAATTGCTGCTATGGATAAAGGGATGGTTGAGTGGGAAAAGACAGAGAGTGTTAATCAGTGGACACTGCTCTTAGTGGAGTCCCCCAGAGTTGAGTGTTCCGTCCATTGTTGTTTTCTGTTTTTATTAATGATATTGATGATGGTATATTGGGCTTAATCTCCAAGTCTGCAGATGATACGAAGGTCGGCAGGGTTGTTAATGACACTAATGACAGTATGTTGCTGCAACAGGATATAGAAAAGTTGAGCAGATGGGCTGAGAGGTGGCAACTGAAGTTTAACATTGACAAATGTAAAGTACTGCATATGGGAAGCAGTAACCCCAGAGTAACGTATCAACTGTGTGGTGACAGTGGTAGAGAATGAAAAGGAGCTTGAGGTAATTGTGCAGGCAGATATGAAGTTTTCTGAGCAGTTCAGACAGTCTGCAAGAGTAGCTCATGGTGTCTTGTCAATGATATACAGGAATGTTTCTAGCAGGGATAAGGAGGTGATTATCCCCTTGTATTAGGCAATGGTCAGGCCACACTGAATACAGGTCTGGAAGCCTCATTTTAAGAAGGATAGATATAGAGCTGATGGAACAAGTACAGAGAAGAACAACAAGATTAGTGAATGGAACAAAGGGTTGCTCTTATGAAGAAATGCTTAAGTTTTGCAAATTACAGTGTCTGGAAATTACAGTGTTTTGCAAATTACAGTGATCACCTGCAAAGGTGATCTGATTGAGGTCTATAAAGCCTTGAATGGTTTGAGCATGCTCAATGCTGATGGGATTCTTCCTCTTGCTCAGAATAATCATCTGAGAAGGCATAAATTCAAACTGAGGAAAGACAGTTGTAGGATAGATATACGGAAGTTTGCCCTTTAGCCAGCGGGTGGTTGATTGCTGGAACAAACTTCCATCTGTCATTTTAGTTGATAGCTTAAATAGATTCAAGGCAGAACTAAACAAACATTTGGAGCAAGTGGATGGGTGAAATGAGAAGAGTTTTTCTTGCATCATGTGCCTTTACCAATGCTAAAAAAGCAATAACAAACCGAAGCCCTGATTACAATATGCAGTGTTTTTTTTTTACTATGTATCAGTATACACCTGATCAGGACTTCATAAAAGTTATAACATTATACGAATGGTAACATTATTTGTGATCACAATAAGCAACATATAACGTACCTTGTGGAAAAGGTAAAAGTTATTAAATAATAAAATTTATTTAATAACTTTTTTGTATAATTAAGTTTGAACCTTTTTCTGTTTGTTAACTACATTATTTAATCTAAGATCTCTGAAGTCGATAAGATGGATAAAGTACTAATTTATGCAGCTGTATATAGCTGCTTATATTTTAGAATTACTCAAGTAAAACACATTTTTAATGTGTAATGTGTCGTATTCCATTTTCGTCATATCAAAATATGAACAGTTGTTAGCATTATAATCTCTCATATCACTGATAAGAACATTATAAAAAACATCTTTTTCTAATGCCTGGGTAGTTAACACTCCTAACAATATGTCTTGAATGGGTGTCAGTCTGGCTGTAGTTGGACTTTCATAATACAAGTTGGCACCATTTCAAAGCCAAAAGTGAATTTCCCCACCACCACTGCTACATTTTAAATTTTTACAGCACAACACTTGTGAATATTTTCTGTTGGATTGATTTCATTGGATAACACAACTCTAAAAACTGTGTAAATAAAATTCATACTGACAATAATAAAGTAAGAAATTATACAGAATGATTTTCAAGACCAAACATTTACATTTAGATATTTATAATGTGGTTAAATCAGGAGCATATTTGGGGGGGGGGAGCATATGCTCTCCAACCAAAAATTTGAAATTAAAGAAAACGATCGATGCGTTGTATTTCCAAATATCTGGAAATAATATATTATTGTCATTTTTTTTGATTAATATGTATTATTATTCACATGCTTTCCTAATATTCAAATAAAGATAATCAAACATTATTTATGTGCATATAAGTGTTCCTAGTCTATCTAAAAAAAAAAAAAATCAAAATAGTGTCCATGCCCCTCCCCCCTTAAAATGATACCTGGATACGATGCAGGGTTACATATAAATATTTCTCCTTTCGCATGTTTAATAATCATGCTCTCAGCTTTGATGTAGTTTGATCTTAAATTAAAATCTTCCAAAATGGGAATGAACATCTACATTAGCTTCTCTACAGTCCTTGTAATAGAAAATTTACTTGTTTTCATTAAAACCAACAGAAATTATTAGTTCTTGAGTTTTATTAAACTTGTAGTCTTTGTGTTCACAGAAAATGTAGTTTGATCTTAAATTAAAATCTTCCAAAATGGGAATGATCATCTACAGTCCTTGTAATAGAAAATTTACATGTTTTCAGTAAATCCAACAGAAATGATTTGTTATTGATTCTTATTAAACTTGTATTAACAGAAAACATTAATTAGCTTTTTTTTATTTTTATTATTTTTTATTTTTGTGCTGAGTAAGATGTTTTGACAGCCTCCTGGGACCTTATTTGGATTTGAAATTATGAGGGAGAGTCAGTAAGTCACAAAATAAGTTGGAAAAAAAAAAAAAAAAGTATGCAGAAACATGACCGGAACATAGCATTTATATATTTGTCCTACATTTATCAACTTCTGGAAACTGACTGTGCAATAAAGACATAGGGCTACTGTTATAACCAGTGACATATCATTTTCAACCTTTCCATCATCAGAAATGGAATCATGGCGCATTGCATTCAATCTGAATCAAAATGCACCTGAATGCAATGGTAGCATTGTGGTTTGCCAACAAAGGTTTTCAGGCTGTACCACTAGCAAGGAAGATAATGGTGACTACTATCAACATTTTTTTTGCTCATTTTAAAAAAAAAGTCTCAAAAGAATTGAGGGACTCAACTTGCAAAAAGTGTCCTGGGCTATTAAGATGTGGAGTAAGTACCATTGCATGACAATGAAAGATGACACATGGCATGTGTAATCCAGGAAACCATTAATGATTTCGGGTGGGAACTTCATCATTTACTACAGACCTGACCCCAGCTCCAATGATTTATATATATTTGTTTGATCCATTTCAAGAACACCTTGTTTACAAATATTTTTCCAATGATACCCTAATGATGTTTTTCATAAATGTTTTTGACGATTATATGAAAAGAAAAATGTTTTCAAGTCCTGTTCAAGTTTTTAGCTTACTTTGTAACTTACTTATTGATCCCCATCCCTTGTATAACTTCAATAAATTTCATCCCTTTTGATTGCAATTTTTCTTCAGAAAATTTTCTAAATGTACAACATACATAACATTGAAAATGTACAACACATGACATGTGGATTTAGTGACAACAAAATCTCATTTAAATATATCACACAGTCATACTGACTCTTAATTCCATTCATTAATACATAATTAGAATTTTTTTTTTATAAAAGCCATCTCTTTCAGCTAATGCTTTGGGATATGATAATTGAAAAGTTGGAAGATTAAAGTCATGTTCTATTAATAAACATTTATGTTTATTAATAGAACATTATTTATTAATAGGTTAATAATACTGTATTAATATTTATTCATAGTTCTATTAATAAACATAAATGTTTATTAATAGAACATAGTCACAAACATAAATGTATGGATCTGGCAATATTGAAGTGGGGTGAGGGTTGTGATGGAGAGTTTCATGACCGACATCAAGATTTCTACCATCTTGTTACCTCTCAAAATCAATTCTGAAGTCAAAGTGTGTTATGCAGATTTTGCATACACTAACCTGCTGACTTGCACTACTAATCATAGCAGTAGTGGTTAAAAAAATAAATAAAATAAAGAGAGATACATATATAATATAAATAGTCATCTTGCTATAGTGCTAAACTTTGCAGTATAATAATATGACCATTGTATGCATTATTGGGAAAAAAATAATTAATGTGAACATAATTTTTTTGTTTCCTAATTAACAATGTTAGTTCATTTAATGCAAATTGGATACTACTAAAATATTTTTACCCAAAAATAATGTTCACTAAGAATCACTCATTCTTTTCAGTCTAAACTTTCCATAAAAAAATAGATTTGACCTTTCATTTATCAACAACTTCATCATGCTAGCCACCTGCTTCAATCATCTGATGTCTGGATTCACGACAAAGAGTACAAAAAAATATATTTTTGACCTACTCATATCAAACAACTTTTAGACTTCTTAGCTGCAATTTCAATGAGCTTGTAACATTTTAAAAAAAATATATTTTTGACCTACTCATATCAAACAACTTTTACAGACTTCTTATCTGCAATTTCAATGAGCTTGTAACATTTTTATTTTATTATTCTTTTGTTAAAGCTACATTTACCTTTTGCATATGTTATTATTATCATTCTTGTATATAAATCCTCTCTAGCTTGGCTGTATTGAGATATTTCCCTTATTTTATTGAATGGCAATAAATGATTTATACATAATATAAATCAACACAAAATTATTCAGATAACATAGAATGGCAGCTCCTAGCTATCCTCTTCAACACTTACTTTATTTCCCACAAGCAAGTTCCTTTCTTGAAAGAGAAAGGATATTGCAAGATTAGTTCTCCCCTCTTCCCCATTATAGAGGCATGGTCTATTTTATATAGTGTCTACTAAAATTAAATTGGTAACAGAATTCTAGAAAATAACCATTTTCAATATAGAAAAATTCTCTTTAACATCTTGGCTGTTTTCACAAGTACATAAGTAGATCTATGTTTTCGATGTGTGGAGATCTATTTACTATAGTTACCTAAAACATGAGAAACAAAAAACATCACATAAATCTATGCTTTTTTTCCGAGGTCATTTCAATTACACTTAAAATAACATGTCCTTTTATATCTAATTGTCTTGGGGAAAAATGTAACAAAGAGTTTTTTTTTTTTTTTTTAAATTCTGGTTTGATTTTTGGCAATAATTTTACTCTAATGTAAAGTCAAAATAAATTTAGATCATGTAACACAATTTTGTAAAAAAAAAAAAAAAATAAAAAAAAATAACATCTATTCAAGAGAAGCCAATCTGAGCCAGAACAAAAGTGGCCACACAGCAAAATACAAAAATTCTGATGCCGCATTACCCGTCTGGTTTAAACAGGTAAGCGCTCCAATTTCTTGATTGTGATGGCAAAGGCAGATACAGAGTGTCATGGGGAGCAACACAGTGAAAATATATCATGAAACTTAATAGACCTTGACAACCAAGCTCAACTACAACCCTCTCCCTAAGTTAAGGAGGGGGTTGTAGTTGAGCAAATCTATCTGCCAATGGATAGACTTGCTCTAAAGGGTATACTGAGCGAATTCTAAGAATGATGACTATTTCATTAATGATAAAAATTCATTTTTTTTTAATAGTTTCTAATGTAGTGCCTAGATACCATTAAATATGACTGTCTCTTTACAAAATTAATTTGGTGCCTGAAGGCAATTGTCATCCTCATTCGTGTTTTGATGTTTGGTTTTCAATACTTACTCAGACTTTATAAGGCATTTACTGCTGCTGATCTATCCCTGAATGCCCCAGAAGGGGCATTCAGGGATAGATCAGCAGCAGTAAAAGTTACAGCAAAATCTGATTTTTTTTTTATTTCAGTAAAATATTTTTATAGTATGGTGATGGGGTTGAAAATCTACCTCTACATGCACTTGATGTCAAATTGAAATATTTGTTAAGTTACCATGATCCCTTTGCTGTTACTGGCCTGAAGCACGTACCCAGTTTCTTCTCTTCTTTTGTTCTGTATTGCAAAGATAAATTCAAAAAGACAGCTTTACAGAATTGCTGAATTTTATGCTGATTAAAATGAAAGCCCACAAAATATGTTTCGGAAATTGGGTAGGGATTAGGGCTAGTTTGGATAACTGACTTTTTTGGAAGCAAATTTGAAAACTAACCCCTCCACTTTTTTATGTCTGGAATAGTTAATTTTCTTATTCTATATTTAGTTTCTTAACTCCGCCATTAATATGTTTTTGAAACCCTGCTATTTAAGTTTAAATAGCAGAGTTATATTACAGTATAAGGAAGGCCTTGCTCGATCTCATCTGACTTGAAAAACATATCTTTTTAAAGAACTTAATGAGAATATACACTGACTCATTACAAAAAGCCAAGCTCCTTCATGGAAAAAATTTTTCACAGTCTTTCAGTTTCATAAGGAGAATTCTTAACATCAGCATTATATTAACAGTAACACTGCTATTACATTGGTCTTAAAAGATAACTAAAATGTTTAACATATGGAGTTTTTGACTTGACATTGCTAATTGTTAAATATTTTTATTTATTTGGATAATCCATATCCTATTTGTGCAATGATTTGATTTCCTGGTGTTTTCACATGCAGCCAAAATACAAAAGTGTAGTATTTATAGATAGTCTTCACTTAATATTATGAGTGCATTCCTGAGAGTTGCAACATTTAAGTGAATTAATTTCTACATTTGATTTTGAGAGAAACTGATTTTTTAAATAAGAATTAATGTAATGTAAAACCAGAATATACATTATGTTGAACAAACAGAATCAGAATTTTTCCCTCAATATCTTTTAACTTATAATACAATCAGAATAGACCAAAAATAAAAATATAATATTACTGTTTTTTTTTTTCTCAAATATGAAGATATTTTAGAGACATTCACCACCATCACTACAAGATTATTTTTGTCTCATGTTTATTAAATATAGAATAACTTATTCACTACACAGTATGTAATTACCAGGCTAGACAGTGAGACTAATGGATCGGTGCAAGTTCTTAATACTTCATGACTAATAGTGCTACCTGCCAACAGACAATGCTCACTATTTGAGTTGCAGCAACAAAAAATGAAATAATGAATACTGTGATATTAAGCAAATATGAATTTCCTAGTATGTTATAACGTTATAGCAAAAGTGTTGGGAGGACTAGTTATATTCAATTTTCTGCAGTGATTTCCAGCTGCAATATAATATTTAAAATAGTTTACATATTCTTTTAAGTAATAAATATAGCTTTATTTATGAACCCAAGCAGTCTTGGAAATTTTGGTGAAATTAACAAGGAATATTCAGTTTATATGCAATATTCTGTAGAAGAGTACTTCCTAATGAGATAACTAAAAATGTGCAGAGAACACATTGAATATCTGGTGAAAAGTTCTCTCTCTGATTATGTATTCAACTTGTTTAAGGAAAACAAGTGACTTATTATTCCAGCTTCTAGGTGTTTACTGGCATCATAAAACTTAGGAGTATCACTTGATTTCAGTTGGTTGAGAATCAAATTTACATCTTACAGTAATGAGAGAATAGCAAAATCAAGGGGTATTTTGTAGTCCTTAATCTCCTACCTGAGGAGAGCAGTGTGACAATATATTTACATAATATAAATTACTAAGTAGCAATATGAGGTAACCTGTGTAGTTGACCAGATAATGTGCATGAACGACAACAAAATTTTGCATAATGAGGATTGATGCAGTACTGGGCTTTCACTATAAGAGCACAATTAGCAAAGTATGGACTATCCATACAGTTGTCAGGAATGTAGACATCTGCAAAACACAAACAAAAATTAGAAATGACACACAATCCATGCAAATGATTGCTCAGAATTTTATGACACTTTTGCAGGTTTCAGTGAGAAATTTTATAATATATGAAGAGTTGTACACAATAAAAGATAACATTAGAATAGATATTTTCTTCATTCATTTTGAACTGGGCAATATTTCCCAAATTTTTTTTTTTTCTCTTACAATCCTCTTTGTCAATACCTTACGTATAAAAACCATTTCATATGATTTAATGAATATTCAAATCTCAAATACTGTTAATGGTTTGACAGCCTTTAATCATGATTTCATTTCTATCTTATATAGGTACTGGTATATACTCAAAACTTCCAGTAAATCTGTTTAGTATAAATCCACATACAAAGGCAAATAATACAAACATTTCTAAGAAATCTATTTAAATTCATAAATAACACAGTCACATCTGGTATTTGACTTTGGTTGTGAACAACACTGTGAAATGATCAAGAAACAATCGTTATTTAACAATATTTAATACTAATATTATAAAACTAGGAATTTGGCTAGTGATTTTGTAAGTTACAACTCGCTACTCGTACCGCTATCATATCGGAGTTTTTGGTGGGAATATTGTAGCATAACAAATAGTGCAGAATAGTAGGGTTTAAATTGTAACAAATAAGTATTTTGAAGGTTTTAATCACTTTTTTGGGCATATAGCTTTAGTATTTTTCCATATTTTAGTTGACATATTGATTTGTGTTTTACAAATAGATTAAATAGGCTTAGTAGGTTCGTTAATGTATTTTTAAATTTAGCTAATAGTGAATTTGTAAGTTGCTACTCGTACTGGTGTTTTGGCTGGAATATCATGGCATAACCAGCAGTGCAGACGAATAGTAGGATTTTAATTGTAATAAATAAGAATTTTGAAGATTATAATCACTTTTTGGGCATATATCTTTTGTATTTAGCTCAGGATATAGCTAATTTGATATTGTGATCACTACAGTATAGCTCAGCTTGATAGTATATATCTCAAACGTGATAGCTAAGGTATAAGGCAACACTATAGCGAATACGTATTATATAGTCGAGTGTAGTGTAGTAGATTAAATCAATTAAATTTAGTAATCTTATCAATTTTTATTGTTAATTAATTTCATGATATTTAAGTGGAAATCATGCCTCAGACTAGAGCAGAAAAGCGAGCTCACAAAGTAGCTGGAGTGCTATGGCTCGGGGGGAGAACCGATGGGGCCAATTCTCCTACACATCACAGCCTAAATCAATGTGCAATTTGTGAAGTGTTTGAAGATTATTTGGAACAGGACATGATCTAGCCGAGGAGGATGTCTTTGTGTGCTAGGTGCACAACAGTATCAAGAAATTAGGCGCCAACTCAGCGTTCTGATGGGTCTATGAGAGTTTCAAGAGTAGGGTAGATACCCTTGAAAGATCTGAAATGGGAGCCCCATCAAACTCTCAGCTGCCGAACTCAAAACCAGAGCTCACTCTTGTGCATCAGGCAACACAGCAGCAACCTTCAGGACAGAATGCACTGGTCTTACAGGAGCTAGGGAGACAGGGAATACACTGTGCAAAAAGGATGGGTGGAATAGGACCAAGGTATGTCTGACAGGAGCAAAATTTGATAATGTTGAGGAGCAGATATCATCTTTTAAGGGCACAAAAGGTGATATTGTTGTACACGATATTAAGAGTAGGAGATCTGCAGACTTACTTAACAAGTACAGGTCAATGTTGAAAAACAATCGCAGGTTAGGGTTAAATTTGAAAGTGTCTGCAATTCTGCCCAGACACAATAGGAGGGAGTATATGATGAGAGCCTTGTCAATCAATTCGGCCGTGGAGAGACTGTGTAAGGCTCGTGGGGTAGAATGTTTTTCAGCATGGTCTGTGCTTGTTAACAGGAGAGATTGTTTCTAATACAATTAAATAGAAAGGGGAAAGAATATTTGCTGATGCTATCAAGGCAGTGTTAGGTGGGTTGGAAAACTGCTAGCTTGGGGGGGGGGTTAACAGACTAATAGATTAACAGTAGCCACAGGCAGAGGTGAAAGTGATTCTTGCACTGCTTGAAAGTGAAGTCCTGGGGATTTCAAGGGCTGTTGGAAGTCATCATGGAGCAAGTAAACACATGGGTTGTGTTAGGATAACTGAGAGTAACAAGAGGTGCATTTACACCAATTCTAAGAGTATAGAAAATAAATTTGAGATGCTGGTCAAAACATCAGAAACAAGGCTTAACACAGATATAAGCAATGCAGAATTGGAATTCGGGAAGGACAAAGTGTACAGAAAGGATAGGAAGATAGGAGCAGATATGCTGTTAAGAAACACAAAATCTAAGGAAGTGCATCCAGTTGACATGGGTGGACAGTGCAATGTTGAGTCAGTTTGGTTTGGCACTGGGAAAACAAAAATGAGACTAGGAGTGTGTTATAGGTCTAATGACTCTGATGAGTACAATGAACAACTATACAGAGAAATAGAGAGGGCCAGTAAATCACATTTTCTTATAATGGGAGATTTTAACTTATCAGATATAGACTGCAACTTGTGGGTTGGTCACTCAAACACTAGCAAGACTTTTGTAGATTTATTGGATGATTGTTTTCTACAGCAACAAGTTCGAGAGGCAACCAGAGAAAGTAATACTCTTGATCTGATTATCAGCAGTGATTCTTCATGAATTAAGAGTCAACAGATAAAGGAACCACTAGATGGCAGTGATCACAATGTACTGTTGTGGGATTTACTTAGAGATGTTACTACCATCAGGAGTAAAGGGAAGGATTTTTGCTTTCATCAAGGTGACTACAGTGATCTAAGAGATTTTTTAAATTCTATACAGTGGGATCAACTGATGATGTTACCAACAGCAAATTCTAAATGGGAATTAACCTTTGAAGCTACTAGGCTTTTCATGCCAATTAAGAAATACTGTTCAAGGTTTAGGCCTACATAGATGTCAGATGACCTAGTGAGACTCATGGCAGAGAAGAAAAATGCAAAATGCATGGGATGCATATAACTTATCAGGAGAGACAGATGCCTAGGGTAGATATAAGATAGTCTGTAACCAAGTCACAAAGGAGATTAGGCAAGCAAAGGCAGATTATGAGAAATATTTGGCAAATGATGCAAAGAAAAACAGTAAAGACTTCTTTACTTATGTAAACTCTAGAAGGAAGGGGGATGAATCAGATTGGTCCACTTGAAAGCAATGGTTTGATTGTTGATGCACCTGCTGAGGTAGCTGACAAACTGAATGAGTATCTTGCATCTACATTCACACATGAGTTATTCAGGGAGGTGAATGTCAGAAGTTTATCAAACTCAGCCAGGGAGCTAAATGATTTTGTAATAATTGAGAGTAAATGGAGGAGAAATTGTTGAAATTGAATGTAAGAAAGGCTCCTGAGACAGATGAAATCTATCGTTATATTAAAGGAAGCAGGAAAGGAAGTTAGCAAACATTTAGCTATAATTATGAAAGCTTCCTTGAACTCAAGGGCCCCATGGACTGGATATGTGCAAATCTGTCGCCCTTTGATCCCCCAATTCACAAGGAGGGGATCAAAGGGTGACATGAGTAATTACAGACCTGTTAGTTTAACTTCTGTTCTAGGTAAATTAATGGAGGCACTGGTTAAGAAAGCAAAGCAGGATCATCTAGACAAGATTACAGTTATAGTTCAGACACAGCATGGGTTTGTTAAGGGGAAGTCTTGACTGACCAATTTGATTCGATACTATGATGTGGTTATAAAGGAACTGTATGCAAAAAATAATGTTGATATCATATACTTGGATTTTGGGAAAACTTTTGACAGTGTGGCACATGGAAGACTACTGTACAAATTAGAGCAGTATGTCATTAAGGGTAAGTTGCTACAATGGATAAAAGGATGGTTTGGTGGGAGAATGGTAATCAATGGACACTGGTCTTCGTGGACTAATATTATTATTGGAGTTCCCCAATAATTAGTATTAGTATTAGTATTAGTAACGGCCGTATGGTGCAAGAAAGCCTATGGCTTATGCTGCACCAGCCAAAAAAAAAAAAAAAAATCCGAACAAAACAATGATAAAAACAAAAATTAAATAAATAAATAAATAATAAAAATTAATAAATAAATAAAAATAATAAAATGAAATTAAAAATTAAATAAAAAGGAAATTAATCCTATCATCCTATGCGCTTCCCTTACCCGAAAGTACTATCCAGATGACCTTTGAATTTCCCCAAACTGTCGGCCTCTACCACCCATGAAGGCAACTTATTCCAGTAATTTATAACTCGCTGGCTAAAATAAAACTTCCTGCAGTCCAATCTAAACATTTCCCCGCGTAACTTGAATTTATGTCCCCTAGTTCTAGCATCATTTATAATCTTGAAAATTTTGTCCTCATTCATTTTACTGATGCCTCTCAGAGCCTTAAACACCTCAATCAAATCTCCCCTAAGGTGTCTAGTTTCCAAACTCTGCAACCCACATATTCGAAGTCTTTCTTCATACGGACGCCCTTTTGCCGATCTCACCAGGCGAGTTACCCTTCTTTGCACCCTTTCAAGAAGCTCGATGTCTTTCTTTAGGTGCGGTCTCCATACTTGAACACAGTATTCCAAGTGTGGTCTAACATAGGCCTTATATAATGGGATTATCACGTCCCTATCTCTACTTGCAAAAGTTCGATAGATCATCGATAGGACACCATGGGCCTTCCTTGCAACCTGTTTACAATGCTCAGAGAATTTCATGTCTGACCGTATCGTAACACCCAAGTCCCTTTCCTCCAGTACTGGGTTTAGTTGAACTCCACCAAGTGAATAGGTTATTTTGGGATTACTGTTTCCCAGGTGTAATACCTTACACTTTGTTGGATTAAAGCACAGCTGCCATTTTTCTGACCATTCTTGAAGTCTATCTAGGTCTCTCTGAAGAAGCTCAGCTTGACAGTGATCATTAACTACTCTACCAATTTTAACATCATCTGCAAATTTAGACATCACGCCCTCTATCCCTTCATCAATGTCGTTTATGAAAATTAAAAACAACAGTGGTCCTAATACTGATCCTTGGGGAACCCCACTTCTTACATCAACCCAATCTGAGGAATAGCCATTTATCACAACCCTCTGCCTCCTGCCCTGAAGCCATCCTTCTATCCATCTAAGGATTTTTCCAGTGATTCCAACCTGTTCCAGCTTATAAAGCAACCGCTCATGTGGGACTGAGTCAAAAGCTTTGCTGAAATCTAAATAAACAATGTCGAAATTATTCCCTAAATCCAGCTCGTGAGTGACCCTTTCGAAATAGCGAACCAGATTTGTTAAACATGATTTTCCCTTTACAAAACCATGCTGAGTATCCTTGAGAATTTCAATTCGATCCAAATGATCCTGAATTCCACCCTTGATCAATGCCTCCATGATTTTCCCTACTACTGAAGTCAGACTGACAGGTCGATAATTTCCCACTTCACTTTTAGAGCCACCCTTATGTATGGGAGATACATTTGCACTTTTTCAATCCAAGGGAATCTCCCCAGAGTCTAGTGATGCTCGCATAACCAGCCTCAGTGGTTCAATGCACTCGCTTGCCGCCTCTCTCAAGATTATAGGGTATATTCCATCAACTCCAGGAGCCTTACTAGTCTGTAGGCTTGAAAGTTTTTTCATTAAATAATCTTGCGAGATTTCAATATCATTAATTACATATTTTTTAACTTCGCTCCCACAATTTCCCATTGCCACAAAAGGCTTTTCATTTGTAAATATCGATGCAAAATAACTGTTGAGTTCATCTGCAACGGCAGCTGGTGTATTTATTACTATCCCCTTTCCCTTACGTAGAGGTCCGATCTGGTTTGTCCTGCTCTTCTTGGCATTTATATATGTGAAGAATTCTTTATCCCCCCTCTTTGCTCTGTTTGCTAGTGATTTCTCATAAACTGCCTTTGCCTGTCGAACCTTTTCTGTGGCTCTATTACACATCACCTTGTAGCTGTTATAGGCTTCAGTACTTTTTATTGCTCTGTAACGTTTCCATGCCACCTTTTTCTGCTCAAGTAATGTGGCAACTTCACTATTCATCCAACTTGGAACCCTTCTCGTGGAGTATTTTTTTAATGGTATATACGCATTCAAGGCATCGGTGATTAATGTTTTAAAAGCGTACCACAGTTCAAATGTATTCATTCTCTGCGCGATATCTACCCAGTTAATAGAGGCCATGTAGTACCTTAAGGCATCGTAATTTCCTTTTCTGAAATTAAAACCCATTCCTTTGCCTTTTACTTCTGCTACCTCTCTCGTCATCATCCACCGTAGAACTCCGTGATCACTTCCTGCTACTGGTTCCTCTACTGTCAGCCCTGTTATGTCATCTGATTCATGTGTGATGATGAGGTCTAGGATATTCTTTTCTCTAGTACTTTCCCTGACATGTTTATACAAATAACAGTCATCTAGTTGATTTAAAAATTTTGTTCCCCATGTCGAGTTTCCTTCCCATTTACTCCAATCAATTAGAGGCAAATTGAAATCACCCATAATAAGGCATTGACGCTTACTTGCCCATTCCATTTGCATGTATTATTATTGGAGTTCCCCAATAATAATATTAGTTGGTGTTCAGCCCATTGTTGTTTTCTTATTTATCAGTGATATTGATGATGGTATATCAGGGTTAATGTCTAAGTTTGCAGATGATACGAAGGTTGGCAGAGTTGTTAATGACAGTAATGATAGTAAGCTACTTCAACAGGATCTGGAAAAGTTGAGTAGATGGACTGAGAGGTGGCAACTGAAGTTTAACAGTGACAAATGTAAAGTACTGCATATGGGTAGCAGTAACTCCAGAGTAACGTATGAACTGGGTGGTACTACACTCAGGGTAGTGGAGTTTTATGAGAAGTGTAGACAGGCTGCAAGAGTAGCTCATGGTGTCTTGTCAATTATATACATGAATTTTGCTTGCGGGGATAAGGAGGTGATTGTCTCCTTCTATAAGGCAATGTACATTAGACAGAATAAGGCATTTATAAATGAAAATTATAAAATATAAGAGAATCTAAATATTAGATTCAAAAACACATAAGTATATGACCACAATGTATACCACGATGAATGTCTTAGCTTCTGACAATGTAAAGTCAAAAAACTTTAAGACGTTTAGCATTAGCAGAGGCATATGATGCAAGAAAACAAGCTTATACAGTATCATAAAAGAAAAAAAAAAAAAAAAACCTTCCCATTTCAACCATTCATTCCCTCCAAATGTTTGTCCAGTTCTGCCTTGAATTTATTTCAGCTGTCAGCTTCTACAATGACAGATGGATGTTTGTTGCAGTAATTCAATAAACCACATACTCGTTAAAGGCAGATTTTCAAACATCTGTTCTACATGTGGACGTGGACATGTGTTTGTGTAAAGGGCAGCTCCCAGAAAGTTGGTTCAACTCCTCCTCCTCCTTGTATCTCTGTGAAGAACAGTATCACTACAAATGGGCCAGTTATGCTTGTGTGATGTAGGTTTATGTGTATTAAGTGTATGTTCTGTTGTTGTGTCTGGCCACTTGGCTACCCAGAAACATCAATCACCTGGAGAGATGATTCTGAGTACTCGTCCACACCATGGGAAGGTGGGCCAGTCCCAGTTGTGCTAGTAGTGTCTCAATTCGAGACTCTGACCCACTGATGTTGCCAAAAGGTGGGCCAGATTCCTCTGGGGGCCCACTCCAGAGGAGAAAATAAAAAGTTACCATGGTGTGGTGTATTTATAATAAAAAAAGGTTCTTGCGGTGTATTAAAAAAAAAAACAGAAACATTTTTTTTTTTAAATTAAAAAGAAAAAAATAACAGAAAAAAAGGAAGCACACGAGGGAAAAATAAAAGATGGAAAAAGGGGGGGGGGGATTAATAAATAAAAAAGAGTCTAAGAGGGAAAAACATTCTTGTGGTGCATTTATATATATAAAAAAGAAAAAAACATTGATGGTTTGCAATCAGTGACTTCCACCGGGCAAAGGCAGTGAGGCTAGTTGAGGTGCTGATAAGTTGATGGATTTGGTCTGGAGAGAAATCAGGGATCTTCCTCTTGAGGCAGTCTCTGTATTCTTGATACTGGACACATTCAAATATTAAGTGGTGTCAATTTTCACTCTGTCCACAGAAGCATAAGCTAGTACAGTAGACTCTCGATTTTCCGGGATAGATGGTCAAAAAAACAAAGCCCGGATAATCGATTTCCCGGTTAATCCAAAAATACAAAAGTCCCCGACATACGTAAGAGATACGTTCCAGGATTTTTTATTTTGTCGAGTTTTACGTAACTCGGGAATGACTAATAACATATTGCTACTATATTATTATTGACAAATCTGAATTCCATGTGATTATTGACAAATCTGAATTCCATGTGATTTGAAATTATTCAAACTTTTGAATAATTTCAAGTTTTTGCTTAACCGAAAACACAACTCTTTTGCATTTGCCCATCATTTTCGCAATTTCTAAACAAAAAAAAAAATAAAAAATTTACTATTTAAAAAAATTCTGACATCTCTGATATAAATAACGAAACAAAATTTGTCCTTTTGTGCTGCAACAGAACACAACAATCGACGTGATGCACTAAAACAAACTAAACATTTGGCCTTTTTTTTCTTTTTTTCTTTTTTTTTCAGCAGCGGGGATTGCAAGATAATAGGTACACTAATCTCCCAATGACGACTTATAATGCTGCGTGTCGCTTATTTATGACTTGCAAAATATCTGTTTATACCTATTCTAGTTATTACTTGAATTTTATGATTTCTGGTTGATTTTTTTTTTTTTTAATTTGGAACTTGAAGTGTCCCGGTTAATCGAGAGTGTGCTGTATTTATAAACCTAAATTGATGAAGTTTTTCATTAAGTGATCCATGCCCAGTTATAAGGAACAAGGATTCAATACTGAAGAAAAACCAGACACTATTCTTTTTGGGCATCACAAAGGTCACATTTGGGAGAAAATTTCTGGTCACTGCCCCCATGGCCGAAGTGTCCCATCTGGTCTGCCACACATTAATAAGCTCATTTAAGCATCGAGCTTTCTCTCTTTTAATATCTGTATTTAAGGAGAGTTCTATGTTAAGGATAAAGGCAGAAATGCCTTTCCTGAATCGGTAGCAAAGACTTCTATAGATTATGTATAAGTCTAATGGAAGGGTGCCTGCCATTACTTGGATTGCAGCTGTGGAGACTATGGCAGACTCGATGGGTTGCCAAAATCATTCCTCTCTGAATAGAATTAAGTTTCTCTCTCATTTTGATGAAGGAACTCGATGAAACCAAGCCCCGTCTGCGAAGGAGAGAATTGGGAGAAAAACAGCTTTGTAGTAGAGCAGCAAGGTATGCCTTGATAGTCCCCACTCTTTCCTGGATATTCTTACAATGGAGACTATGAACTTCTTGTCCTTTGGAATGATAGCCAGTGAATTCCTTGGCTGGGAGGAATGATAGCTGGTGGTTGATTATCACTCCATGGACTTTGGTTTGGTCAACAAAAGGTATTTGGATTCTGTTGATTGTGACCTGAGGGGGGGGGGCTTCGCAGATCAAGCCTGGTTTTAAAAACCATCATTTTGGATTTGGTAGGATTTATCTGAAGTTTGTTAAGCACTGTCAGGAGGTGAGGTTATTGAGGACCCGCTGCGCTGTTGATTCAAGTGCTGCTCTGAAGTGTCCAGCGACGATAGTAAGATCATCAGCAAACGTGATGATTTCGGCTTTTTCAAAGGTATTGTTAAGCCAGCTTTGCAATACCATATTCCAAATCAAGGGCCCCAAAACTGAACCCTGGTGGATTGGTCTTTGGACTTGGAGGTGCTTTGATTTTACTAGTATAGAGCATTCAGAAAAATAACTCCTGAAGAGCCAGTAGAGGTTATGTGGACCTCTACTGGACCTGAATTCAGCTGCACGAAGGCATTCCAAGGCACTTTTCCACCAAACGTTGTCAAAAGCCCCCCCCTCAAAGTCGATGAAAAGGGCTAGTTCATACTTTGATTGTGATGTTTCAGAGAACATTACTTTTTATTTTTATCCAACAGCAAATGACAAGAGAAGAACGTAATACACACTTGAAAGGCATCATCTTTCTCAAATCCTCGAAAGATGCTTCAAGAAAGAGTCATAATTCAAAGGTTTACCTACTGTCTTCTAACTTACCTTCTTTCTCTATCTCAATTTCCAAAAAACTTATGACAAACCCATTGCTCAAATTGGTTTTGTCGTGTAATTCTGGAAAATGAAATATCATTCAAAACCTAAAGGTTATGAAAAGCAGATGCTCCAAGACACTGCCAAGTGTAAAACCAAATAACAAAATGAATATGCATATATCAGAAGAGGTGGGTGATAATGCTTGGAATGGGTTGCATCAGCTTTATTTGGGAATGGAATTCCTCTATTTGGAATGAGATGCTTTGAAAATGACTACCACAGCTCACCATCTTTGTCTTTTGGCTTGCCAATTCGTGCCTTTTCAACAATTCCAATGATCCAAACCTGATAACCTTCTTGCTTTTCAATGTCTTTACAGTATGCAGCAGCTTGCTCTTGAGGTAAACAAATCACCTGAGGTTTCAGTTGAATGTCCCTGAAATAGCTGGAACTTGGAACCATATGCTTTTGCCACAGCAGCCATTTTAGCTATGTAGGGAGATTGTGGATAACAAATGATATTTAATTTTTCTGTATCTTTGCAAGATTTTGGGCATGTCCCAGCAGTCCAAATCCAGTAATATCAGTTGCTCCATGGGCATTGTACTTGTTCATCAGCTGTCCTATTTAATCTTCCCATGCTATCCGTTGCTCTATGGTAGGCTTTACAGATATCCTCCTCTGTTACTACTAGTTTGATCCTATTCCACCTGGACTGGAAACATTTTCTTATGTTTCTAGGTGCAGGATCAGGTCGGCTCTCGCCGACCTGATCACATGACCTGACCTGGGTAAAGCCATATTGAGATGGAGAGATCAGACTATTAGAAAGAAATGGATTGATGATACGGAGCGCCATAAGTTGCTCCAAAGTTTTCTCCATATTTGGCAACAGGGCAACAGGCCTGTAAGATCTAGGATCAAATGTTGGTTTATTAGGTTTGGCAATGAGGTGTAGCAGCGCTACCTTCCAAAGTTGAGGGAACCTCGATTGGTGTAGGCATTTGTTGTATAGTAAGAGCAGATGTTCAGATTTTAGCTTGTGGCATCTAATTACAAAGGCATACTCAATCAGATCCAATCCAGGGCATTTTTTGACATTTACCCTTTTAAGGGCAGCACTCAGTTCTTGACTTGTAAATGGTTCTGCTCGTGCTGTGGTTGCATACGTGGCATTCTCTTTACGAATGGTTTTGTGAGCAGGCAGATCATCTAGGGGTTGTCATTGGGGAAAAACTTATTATTGCGTTTAATGATTCATTCCAGTTGGTGGTTTCAATCTGATCCATCTGTATAGTTCCAAAAACGTCTGATGTAAAGGTTTTATCCCGTGCAATTTTATAAAGTAGCCCCCATGGGTTTGAGTTACCCGTTTTAAGCACAAAACTGGACCAGGTTTCGCTTTTCCTGGTGGCAATTGCCTTAGTATATATATATATATATATATATTTTTTTTTTTTCTTACTTATACACTCTCTATGGAGCTGAGCTACATCTGGGGCAGGGCAGGGCAGGCCAGTCTCGGTGGTTCTGGTAGTTTTTACGTGCTTGGTGAACTTCCTTTCTGAGCTTTAAGAGATCAGCAGTCCACCATGCACAAGGTCTGTGGCAAAGAACTTTATTTCTTGCGAATCTATAAGAAGCTTTAATGATTGATCGTTGGATGATATTGCAATATTCTTCTAAGGTTGTGGCATCATATTGGGAGGGGTCCTGGGTAGGAAAGTCGTGTTTGATGGGCTCATCAAATATTTCCCAATCAACAATCCTCAGGGAAAACTAAACCAACTCTGGCACTCGGAAATCGGGCACTGCTAGAGGCCATTTGTGTGTAATTTGAAAGTGAATAACCCGATGGTTGCTGAGAATCCAGTCTGGTATTGTAGTCCAATTCAGAATGTTTTACCAGAGATCATTGGTGGTTATGGTAAGATCGATATTTAATTGTCTGATGGTGCTGCAGTAGTTACGAAGTTGATTGTTTGGTCACGTGACCAAAGAAGCAATGGCTACCACTATGTAATTGTAATTACTGTACAAAAGCACCAATCCATAAATAAACTAGCAAGAATATATAGGTGCGGCTGCAAGCGGTACTGTCTTTCCTTAATTTGAACTTGTCCCCTCAGGCGATTAGTCTGGGCAAGAGGAAGGATCCCATCAGCATTGAGCTTGCCCAAACCATTTAAGGCCTTATACACCTTAATAATATTGCCTCACAGATGCCTAGTCTCCAGGCAATGCAATTTCCAGAACTTAAGCCTTTGTTCCATTCATGAATATTGTTGCCCTTCTCTGTACTCGTTCCACCAGCTCTAAGTCCTTCCTAAAATGAGGCCTCCAGACCTCTATACAGTACTCAAGGTGTGGCCTGACCATTGGTTTATACAAGGGGATAATCACCTCCTCATCCCTGCTAGAAAAATTCCTGTATATCATTGACAAGACACCATGAGCTATTCTTATAGGCTGACTGCACTGCTCAAAAAACTTCATATATGACTGCACCATTACCCCCAGGTCTTTTTTTTTCATTCTGAACTATGCTGAGTGTAGTTCCACACAGTTGATATGTTACTCTCGGATTACTGCTACCCACATGCAGTATGATTTGTAAAATACTGCATGTGGCTTTTCTAGATCCTGTTGCAGTAGCGTACTGTCATTAACAACCCTGCCAACCTTCATACCATCTGCACTCTCTTGGGCATTAAGCCTGATACACATTCATCAATATCATTAATAAATACAGAAAACAACAATGGGCCCAACACTGAACCCTGGTGGATTCCAATAATAATAATAGTCCACGAAAACCAGTGCCCATTGATTACCACTCTGTCTTCCTTTTATCCATTGTAGCAATTTGCCCATCAAGCCACACTGCTTCAATTTGTACAGTAGTCTTCGATGTGCCACAGTATCAAAAGGTTTGCTAAAATCCAAGTATATGAAATCAAAATTATTTTTTGCATCCATTTCCTTTGTGACCACATCATAGTATCCAATCAAATTCTTCAAACAAGTCTTCCTCTTAACAAACCCATGTTGTGTCTGAACTATAACTACAGCCTTGTCTAGATGATCCTGAAGTGCTTCTTTAACAAGTGCCTCCATAAATTTTCACGGAATTTAATTTTGTGAAATTAAATTTGTTTAATTTCACAGAAGTTAAACTAACAGGTCGGTAATTACTCATGTCACCCTTTGTCCCCCTTTTGTGAATTGGGGATACATTTACACATCTCGATTCTGTAGATCCCTCCCCTGAGTTCAAGGAAACTCTCATAATTATGGCTAAGGATTTACTTACTTCCTTTGCTGTTTCGTTTAATATAGATTCCATCCACCCCACATGCTTTTATGATGTTTAACTTCAACAATTTCTCCTCCACTTTGGTCTCAGTTAATACAAAATCATTTAGGTCCCTACCAGAGTTAGATAAACGTGTGGCATTCCCCTCCCTGAATATATCCTCATGTGTATGAGGATATATTCAGGTAGATGCAAAATACTCATTCAGTCTGTCAGCTATCTCAGCAGGATCATCAACAGTGGAACCATCAATATCAAGTTGACCAACTTAATTCATCCTCTTCCTTCTAGAGTTTACATAAGTAAAGAATTCTTTGCTGTTTATCTTTTCATCTTTATCAAGGATTTCTCATAATCTGTATTTGCTTGTCTAACCGCCTTTGTGACTTGATTACAGACCAGCTTATATCCACCATAGACTTCTGTGTCACTTGTGCATCCCATGCATTTTTCTTCTCTACCATGAGTCTCATTAGTTCATCTGACATCAATTTAAGCCTAAACCTTGAACAATATTCCTTAGTAGGTATGAAAAGTCTAGTAGTTTCCAAGATTAATTCATTAAATGTTTCCCATTTAGAATTTGCTGTTGGTAACATCATCAATTGATCCAACTGTATAGAATTTAAAAACTGAGACCACTGTAGTCACTTTTATGAAAGCAAAACCCTTTATCCCTGATGCTAGTTACATCTTTGAGTAAATCCCACATCAGCACACTGTGATCACTGCCACATAGTGGCTCCTTTATCTGAAGATTCTTAATGCATAAATAATTAATGAGTGCTGATAATCAGATCAAGAGTATTACTCCCTCTGGTTGCCTCGTGAAGATGCTGCTGTAGAAAACAATCATCCAATAAATTCATAAAAGCCTTGTTAGTGTGCAAGTGACTAAACCGCAAGTTCCTCTCAATATCTGGAAAGTTTAAATTCCCCATTATAAGACATTCTGATTTTCTGGTCTGCTGCATTTCTCTGTAAAGTTGTTCATTGTTCTCATCAGAGTTATTAGACCTATAACACATTCCTCTTATTTTAACTTTCCCATTGCTTATGTCACACCAAACTGACTCAACATTGCACTGTCCACACGTGTCAACTGGATGCAGTTCCTTATATTTTATGTGTTTCTTAACTAACAGCATAACCCCTTCCTATCCTGTCTATCCTTTCTGTACACTATGTACTCCCCAAATTCCAGTTTTGCATTTCTTATATCTGTGTCACATCACGTCTCTGATATTTTGGCCAGCACCTCAAATTCATCAAATTTATTTACTAAACTCCGAGCATTGGTGTACATGCACCTGTTCTTATTAACGTAACACAGCCCATGTATTTACTTCTTCCACAATCAATCCCTGCAGTCCTTTAAATCCCCGACACCTCATTTTCCAGAATGTCTGCAAGGATCTGTTTTTGGGCCACTAATGTGGAAATTGGTATTAGAGGATTGGTTACGAAAGGAATATAGTCTTATTTGCATGATTGCATATGTGGATGACCTAGTAATATTAGTTGAAGGTTCTTCACAGCTCTAAATTGTATGATCTAATGAAATAATAAAAGATCTGAATGCTTGGTGTGACTTCCATACATTAAAAATATCCAGGTGAAAAACAAAAGTGTTGCTAAAGTGAAACCGATCCATTCATAGTGAACCTAATGTGTTGCCTGGTTGAGAAAGGTTAAAGTTTGTTAAGAATATTAAATATCTTGAAGTCTTCACTGACAGAGGTCTTAGATTTGACACCCATGTCAAATTTCTATCTGAAAAGGCTGCAAAATTTGTTATTATTATTACTATTATCATTAGCCATATGGTACAAGAAAGCCTGAGGCTTATGCTGCACCAGCCAAAAAAAAAAAAAAAAAATTCCCAAATTACCCCGAGAGAGAGGGAGAGAGATACAGGGAATCACCAAGAAAAAGAAGAATGATGATATCCAGCTCAGGGCCCTGGGTGTGCCAGGCCCATACTCTCCAGATACTAGGAAGCATTTGGGTATTCGATGTAGGGTACTATTTCTTCTTTATGACTGTGCTATTCCTTCCTATTGTTTCTTATCATATCTCAGCTTAGATAGACCGTGGGAGGGATTTGTTGGATTGGAGAAAATCAAGTTGCAAAGAGAGGAAGTCAAAGAGTTCCAAGAGATTAGAGTAGTTGAGAGAACAGTAGAGACAACAGATGAATTTGACAGAATGAGTAGAGACATTTTAAGCCAGAGAAGATCGAAAATAGGAGATTCCAAATTACCAAGTCTCTTACAGAGAATATTGGAATGGTCATATGCACAAATACCACCTTTGAGGTGAAAGGAATCATACAGCGAATAATTTGGGCAACTGAGATGAGCAGTGGTTGAATCAACCAATTACTGAAATTCTGTCAGAAAAATACATGGGGTTTGGCAGGCTGTAAGTGAGAATGGACATCATTGAGATTAGAACTGAGACCACTTATATTTGTGAAATGAACTAGGAAGTGTTTGGGAGGTTTAGATCTTTTCAGTGATAAGTTTGGTTTATTAGTTTGACAATTCATGGTGTATTCAATAGTAAGAAAAAGTAGGAGGGTGGACATGCTGTATGAAGTAATGAAATTTTTGGATATGGCGTACACATGGTAAGAATATACCCAGATCCTTGACATAATGTAGCCTCGAAAATGCTCGCCGCATACACACTTCTCGGACTCCCTTCAGTCACTATCTGACAGAGTAGAGGTAGCAAGATTATACACTAGCTGATCCGGAAGCCTCCTAAAGAGTTACCAATAGGTTTGGTCCGGTGTACTAACTAGAGGCCGGCCTTCAAACACCGTTTTAGAGTTGTACCCTTAAAATACAAGGAAGTTTGGTTCTCGTCATGCTGTTCATCCTAACCTCAAAAGACATCAATCATACTGCATGATAGAAAGATGGGGAAGGGTTGACTGGAACTTAGCTCTGGAGTCTAAATATGGGTTCCACTACTTCAAGCCTCCCATAAGCAAAGTAGTGGTATTGCACTGGTTGATGAGAGTCATCTACCACCTAGTATTGCCTGGTAACACAGAGGGGTGACATTTCTCCGTGTGGTGCCTACACCACATGGAGCAGTTTTAAATTAGTTATATCCTTACTAAAAAGTAAAATTTTTTAGCTAAAAAGAAAAAAAATGCATGCCTAACAAGTACTTAGAACCTTCAAGCTACTTTATATCACAACTGAATCCTACTATTCCACTGCACTACTAGTAATGTGTTATAATATTCACAATGAAACAGCGATACAAATAGTGGTATGAATAATAAGTCGTAATTTACAAAATCACTAGCTAAATTTATAAAATGAACTAACGAACATAAGTAAGACTATTGAACTATTTGTCAAACACAATTTAATATGTTAATTAATTAAAAATATGGTAAATATTTCCAATAAACTTATTCATTCCCACGAACTGAAAATTCTTCAATGTTCACATGTACTCTTGTACCAGACTGGAATAGGTAACCAGGTTAGTTAAACATGATCTTCCCTTAACAAAACCATTTGTGTGTTTTTCAGAATGACTTTTTTTTTATCAAAATTCACTGGACTGCACTCTTAATCATTGCCTCCAAGATTTTTGCAACCTCTGAATTCAGAGTGACCGGTCTGTAGTTATCCACTTCGCTCTTAGACCCACAATACACTGGCACTTCTCCAGTCCAAAGATCCCCTTATGATTAAACTTAATCATTCAATGCATTCTCTAACTGCTTCCTTCAAAATTACTGGATATATGCCAGGGATGGCCAACTTAATTTGTGATGCGATTTACTTTTTTTTTTTCAAAATGTGCCCCGATCTACCATCTCAAGAATTTCACTACACATGGTTAAAAAAGTTAATCAACACATATTGAAAAATGTTGTTTATAAATTTTAATATTAAATACAATTCAGAATTCTTATTTTAAATTAATACATATTTAAATTTTTAATTTATGTCATCTTCCAAGCTTTAAAAATCGGGGATATATTGTGATAAGGCCAACCATAGAGAATCTTCTCTATGCAAGTCCGTAAGTCTAGAGCGAGTCTTCGTCTTTGTTTGTTTCAAATACAAAAAGGCCAGTTCACGTAGATATGTCAAACCAAAACAGGAATTTAAAAGTTCACTGCATTGTTTTACATTTGGGTACTTTTCTCGGCAAACATATTTCCAAAAGTCTTTTTCTGATGATCTGGCTTTTAGGAAGATATCGTTTCACAATGCAATAATTTCATTTTCAAGTAATATTTTCTCCATATGAAAAATCTGAATGATTTTTTTCTGCATTTTGTTTCATATCTAAGTTGACATTAAATGGATAAGAAATATATTGAACATTGTCTTTAATTGTTTCAAAATCTTCCACAACTTTCTCAATTTCAGAAACATATTTCTCACTATTAAATTCAAATCAGAATATTTTTGCAAATGACCTTGCATATTTGCAAAATGATCAAATTTTTTTTTCTTTGAGATCCTTAGCCCTTGCCAAAAATTGATATTTATATGCAGAAATACTACTAATCATGTCACGCACATTTTTATTTGTAATTCCAAATTATTCAGATCACTAAATTTACTGGTAAAATCTGCCAAAAAAGCCAGATCACACAGCCACTCCGTATCTTGTAGCTGCTGATAATCATCTCCCCTTTGATTAGCATTAGTAGAGGCATTTGATGCAAGAAAGCAAGCTTATGCAGCATCAGCCAAAAAAAAAAAAAAAAAAAAAAAAACACTTCCACTTCACCCCTCTGTTCGTTCAAAATACCTGTCCAGCTGAGCTTTAAACTTATTTAGGCTATCAACTTCCACGACAAGGGATGGAAGTCTGTTCCACCAACCAACCACTCGCTGGCTAAAGGCAAATTTCCGCACGTCTATCCTACATCTGTCTTTCCTCAATTTGAATTTATGCCCTCTCAGGTGATTATTCTGAGCGAGAGGAAGAATCCCATCAGCATTGAGCATGCTCAAACCATTCAATGCTTTATACACCTCTATCAGATCACCTCGCTAGTGCCTAGTCTCCAGACACTGTAATTTGCAAAACTTAAGCCTTTCTTCATAAGAGCACCCCTTTGTTCTATTCACTAATCTTGTTGCCCTTCTATGTACTCATTCCAGCAGCTCTACATCCTTCTTGAAATGAGGCCTCCAGACCTGTATACAGTACTCTAGGTGTGGCCCGACCATTGCCTTATACAAGGGAATAATCACCTCCTTATCCCTGCTAGAAAAATTCCTATATATCATTGACAATACACCATGAGCTACTCTTGCAGCCCGTCTGCACTGCTCAGAGAACTTCATATCTGCCTGCACAACCACCCCCAGGTCCCTTTCATTCTCTACCACTGTCAGTGTAGTACCACAGAGTTGATACGTTGCTCTGGGGTTGCTGTTTCCCATGTGTACTACTTTACATTTGTCAATGTTAAACTTCATTTGCCACCTCTCAGCCCATCTGCTCAACCTTTCCAGATCCTGTTGCAGCAGCATAGTGTCAGTAGTGTCCTTGACAACCCTGCCTACCTTTGTATCATCTGCAAACTTCAACATTAAGCTTGATATACCATCATCAATATCATTTATAAATACAGAAAACAATAATGGATCTAACACTGAGCCCTGAGGGACTCCACTAATAACATTAGTCCACCATGAGCAGTGTCCACTGATTACCACTCTCTGTCTTCTCCCCCTCAACCACCCCTTTATCCACAGAAGAAATTTGCCTCCAATGTCACACTGCTCCAATTTGTGCAGCAGTCTTCCATGTGCAACAGTATCAAAAGCCTTTCTAAGATCCAAGTATATAATATCAAAGTTATTCCCTGCATCCAGTTCCTTTGTGACCGCATCATAGTATCCAATCCAATTGGTCAGGCAAGACTTCCCCTTAACAAAACCATGCTGTGTCCAAGCTATAACTGAAGTCTTGTCTAAATGATCCTGCAGTGCCTTTTTAACTAGTGCCTCCATTAATTTTCCTGGAACAGAAGTTAAACTCACAGGTCTATAATTGCTTGTGTCAGCCTTTGATCCTCCTTTGTGAATTGGGGTCACATTTGCACATCTCCAGTCTGCAGGTACCTCCCCTGAGTCCAAGGAAGCTCTCATAATTATGGCTAAGGGTTTACTTACTTCCTCTGCTGCCTCCATTAATATAACTGGATAGATCCCATCCACCCCAGGTGCCTTTCTAGTATTTATCTTCAACGGTTTCTCCTCCACTTTACTCTCAGTTATTACAAGATTCTCTAGCTTACTGCCAGAGTTGAATACACCCCTGGCTTTCTCCTCGCTAAATAACTCCTCATGTGTGAATGTCGATGCAAAATATTCATTTAGTTTGTTAGCTACCTGAGCAGGATCATCAACAGTTGACCCATCGATATCAAGTGGACCAATCTGATTCATCCCCTTCCTTCTAGAGTTTACATAAGTAAAGAACTCTTTGCTGTTTTTCTTTTCATCCCTTGCCAAAGATTTCTCGTACTCTGCCTTCGCCTGCCTAACCTCCTTTGTAACTTGGTTACAGATCAACTTGTATCTATCATACGCTTCTGTGTCATGTGTTAATTTGTATGTATCCCATGCATGTTTCTTCTCTGCCATATGTCTCATCAGTTCATCTGACATCCATTTAGGCCTAAACCTTGAACAATATTTCTTAGTTGGTATGTAAAGCCTAGTAGCTTCCAAGATAAGTTCTTTGAATGCTTCCCATTTTGCATTTGCTGTTGGTAACATCATCATCAGTTGGTCCCACTGTATAGAATTTAAATACTGTCTCAGTCCATCGTAGTCGCCTTTACGAAAGCAATAACCCTTCCCTTTACCCCTAATGGTAGTTACCTCTTTGAGTAAATCCCACATCAGCACACTGTGATCACTGCCACCTAGTGGTTCCTTTATCTGCAGATTCTTAATGCATGAAGAGTCACTGCTGATAATCAAATCAAGAATATTCCTCCCTCTAGTTGCCTTCCAAACATGCTGATGTAGAAAACAATCATCCAATAAATCCACAAAAGCCTTGCTAGTGTGTGAGTGACCAGCCCCCAAACTCCAGTCAATATCTGGGAAATTAAAATCTCCCATTATAAGACTCTCTGATTTACTGGTCCACTCTATTTCCCTGTACAGGTTCTTATTATACTCATCAGAGTCATTAGGCCTATAGCACACTCCTACTCTTAATTTTGATCTCCCAATGCTTATGTCACACCAAACTGACTCGACACTGCACTGTCCTGCGATGTTGACTGGCTTCACTTCCTTGGATTTTATGTATTTCTTAACTAATAGCATAACCCCTCCTCCCTTCTTATCCAGTCTATCCTTTCTGTAGACGTTGTACTCCCCGAATTCCAGTTCTGCATTCCTTATATCTGTGTGACACCAAGTCTCTGATATCCCAACAATATCTGCCTTTGATGTTTTGAGCAATACCTCAAATTCATCAAATTTATTTACTAAACTCCTAGCATTGGTGTACACGCAAGTATACATGCCCCTATTTCTAGTCTTAGCTACCCTAACACAACCCATGTGTTTACTTGTACCGCAATGACTCCCAGCACTCTCTGAAATATCCTGAATCTTGTTTTTCAGGCTTCTGCTCATTCCAATAGAAGCAGTGCAAGAATCTCTTTCACCTCTGCCAGTGGCTACTGTTAATCTATTCGTCTTTGTATCCCCCCCCCAAGCTAGCAGTTTTCCGACCCACCTAACACTGCCTCGATAGCATCAGCAAATATTCTTGCACCCTTTCTATTTAAGTGTATCACATCCCTGTAGAAGCAATCTCTCCTGTTAACAAGTATAGTCCAGGCTGAAAAAAATTCTGCCCCTTGAGCCTTGCACAATCTTTCCAGGGCCGAATTGATCGACAAGGCTCTCATCATATACTCCCTCCTATCGTGTCCGGGCAGAATTGCAGACACTTTCAAATTCAACCCTATTTCACGACTTTTTTTTTAACAGTGACCTGTACTTGTTAAGCAATTCTGCCGGTCTCCTACTCTTGATATCAGTTGTGCCAACATGTACAACTATATCACCTTTTGTGCCCTTAAAAGATGATATCTGCTCTACAACGTCATCAACCTTTGCCCCTGGCAGACATACCCTGGTCCTGTTCCACCTATCCTTTTTACAAAGCATGTTCCCTGTTTCCCTGTTGTTGTTTGTTTGTTATTTGGTTTTTAGGAGCATTAGCAACTAAGGCCACATTGCTCCGGGATATGCGGTGGTCATTCCCTGACTTTTTCCGCATCCTCCGTATTTGGTGGTGACGGGCTCGAACCCCGGTCTAATCAAGAAGCGTGTTCTTCGCACTGCTGCTCCTTCCCACCTGGCTACAGAGGCGCCTCCGTTTCCCTGACAATAGAGTCACCAACAACTACTAGTTCCTTTGGGACCAGCGCATTCTGCCTTGGGGGTTGCCGCTGTGTTTCATGATGACCAAGTGTAAGCTCTGGCATTGATGTGGGCAGCCGAGAGCTTGATGGGCCCCTCAATTTAGTTCCTTCGAGGGCATCCACCATGTCCTTCAAGCTCTCATATAGGCCCATGATCAACAAATTTTGAAATCTGTGTGTAATATCAGATCTGGTTCATTTTCATTGAGTTGCATTTTGAAAAGTCTCCTTTGAAGAGATTGTCCTCTGATGGAATTCACGATTTTGAAAGCTATGTCCATAACACTTTTAGCATTTAATCTTTTTCTGGCTAACACTTGTTGGTGAATGATACAATGGTAACTCAAAAAATCTGGAATTCATCATCCTTTAGGCACAATGCGATGAATCCCATTAAGATGCATTGTCATTGCGTTAGCTCCATCTGTTGTTATTGATACGAGCTTAAAGAGTGGTAATTTAATTTTTTCAATAAAATTTTTGAATGCGTTAAATATATCAACACATCTAGTTCTTTCTTTTAACAAAATGATACTCAGCAGTTCTTCTCTATTGGCAGAATCATCAAAAACCATTCAAATAAAAATGAGCAATTGAGCTGTATCACTGATGTCTGTAGATTCATCCAGTTGTAAAGAAAAGGACACACAATTTGCAATATGAGCATGCAATTGTTTGCTCACATTTTTACTCATTTTTTCGATGCGTTGCATCACAGTATTTCAAGATAACTGCAGATCTCATTTTTCATTTGATTTGCATTTTTTTGCAAGAAGATGATTCACTTTAAATGATGCTACAATTACTGCTTTAGGTTGTAAATTAGGTGTCATGATGAAATTTTGTTGTTCTAATAATCTGGATTTAAATTCTTTTAACTTACTTTTTCTAAGGTCACTATTTGGTGGAAAATCCAATTGTTATATAATATGAAGTGCCTTTCTAAATTTCCTTTTTTGGGTCTAGCCACGGAAGCATTGCAAATCAAACAACAACATTTTTCTTTTATCATTACAAAAAAGTATTGTAGTTCCCACTCTTGATGAAAATGATATGTTTTACCCTTTTTCGTAGTATTCATTTTTAAATCAAAGGGTATTAAATTAATATTAAGTAATCTAAATAAGAATTCGACACATACACTATTCTCTCCACAACATAACTGTGTGAATTTTCACTAGACAAGCCTAGCGGCTGTGCGGTAAGAAGGATAGTCATGGGTTCAACGGATTTGTAATAAGTGTACGTAATGGGGCACATAATAATAACATTTAGATTTTGACTAATCTATATTTTATATATATTTAAAATTCGTTGTGATCGACCGAAATTAAAGCCATGATCGACTGGTAGATCGCGATTGACTTGCTGGCCACCCCTGATATATGCCATCAACTTCAGGAGCCTTACATGCCTTTAGGAATGAAAGTTTTTCTAATTAACAGCCATGTGTAATTTCAAGATTGTTATATCTCATCCTCACTTGCACAGGCTTTACTCCCTTAAAAAAGAGTCTTTCATCGGTAAATATTGATGTGAAGTACCAATTCAATTCATCAGCAATAGCAGCTAGATTGTCCAAAACCTTCTTTCAGCCATTACATAAGGGTCTGATCTGATTCATTTTCTTCTTCTTCTTCTTATTCACGTACATAAAACACTCCTTGTCCTCATTCTTTACTCTCTTAGCCAATGCCTTCTTCAACTTGTAGCTGTTGTAGGCTTTGGTACTTTTCAGAGAACTCTGTAACTTTCCCCATGCAAGCATCCTCATGCAAAATTTCCTTGATGGTATATATGGATTCATGGCATCTGTGACTATTACTTTAAGTTTATTTCATAATTTTATTGTATTCACCTTCCGTCTGTACTGCCCAACTGAAAGATGCCATGTAGCATTTTAAACTGTCATAGTCTCCTTTCCTGAAATTAAAACCCATGCCTTTACCATCAACAACTGCAGCATCTTTCTTAATCTTCAAACTAATGACTGCATGATCACTTCCTACCAATGGTGTTTGTACTGTGAGCCCTATTATATCATCTTCTTTTTGAGTAATGATCATTATAGAATATTCTTATACCTAGTATTTTCTCTAACATACTAGTACAAGAGGTAATCATCTAGTTTATTTTTAAAATTTTGATCTCCATGTTGAGATTCCCTTCCATTTACTCCCATCTATTAGTGGAAATTTGAATTCGCCTATAATAAGACACTCTGAACACTTGCTCACCCATTCCATCTACATAGAGACTATCATCATACTCTTCACAATCTTTTGATCTGTAGATTACTCCCACTCTCATTATGCCTATGCTTCCATCTAACTCACATCAAGACCCAACATAGATTCTATATTGGCATGCATAACTTCTGAATCTGCAAAGTATTTTTGTGCGAGGCTTCTTTTGATAAGAAGCATGACCCACCCCCTTTATAATTTTTGGCAAGCCAATTAAAAAAGAAGAGCAATTTAATATTTATTAAAGTGAGTTATTAGTAAGTCAAATTAAAAGCATTTACATACCTTACTAAAACTTTTTTCAAAATTCCACAAAGAAACTCACTCCCACAAAGCCAGTCACTAAAGAAACCTCTCAACCCCAAGGCTCCATGTACATCCCTGAATTGGTTAACCTAGTTGTTTAAGGTTATTTTATAATGACATATATAGTCAATTATGCTTCTTTTTTTTTGTTTCACTCCTATATAAACTTGTGGTTATCTTTATGCTGAAAGGCTGTGCATATAATTAGAAGTGCATGGCTTGCACAAGATGGGAATGTTAAGAATCTCTAAATCTCTTGCATGATGTCAAACCTATGGTTTTCCACCACCTCTCTACATTAAGATTTACTGAACTTGCTTTCACAATCATTAGATTTTTGACAAAACACTGTGTATTTCACACAGTGTTTTGTCACAACCAGCATATGATATTTGTTACATACACTGTGGCCACTTTATTAGGTACCTACAATTTTCATGAAATGGAGTACCGCTTCAGTAACAGTATCACATGTTCATACTGTATGATATAAAGCAAGTGGCAGATATGCACGGATACTATATGTATGTAATTCAATGCAAAAATGGTAAAACAAAAGATTTAAGTGACTGAATATAGCACGATACTGTGAGGTTTTCACATATGACTGTGTTTCAGGTGTATCAAAATTGGACAAATAACCAAATGACAACGTCTAGCCAATGGCAATCCTGTGATCAAAACCAGCTGCTGATAAGCTTCACCGTTTAAAGATATTTCTTGATCATAGGCCAAAATGTTGGTATCAGCAAAAACAAATGGTGCTACACCTCTTGTAATGGCTTCTCGTAATGGCCACTTGGAAGTGGAAGAATATCTTTTGGAAAAGTGCAATGCTGATATTGAACAGGTAGATGTATCACAGATTCACTATGAAGTATAATTTTTTATTTCAAACTTAATTTTCATTTTCCATGTCTTTAAATGCAATTTTTCTGTTCATGTGGGTTCTTGATCTGGCAACAGAAAACCCATTGTTATTAATCCCATTATTGCCACCAGAGAGTAAAAAAAAAAAGAGTTTCTGACATATTTGTATCAAAGGCTTGTATCAAAAATAAAACAGCTATCAGTGTCAGTTATGTCTAAAAGCTTGTTAGTACATATAATTAAAATTCATTAGCAATTAGCTTAAATTATTTCTGTTTTGTAGTTCTTCCATATAAAGCAAAGTCTAAATCAATGCTAAAATTATTAAAATCCAGTACAGCACTAGTTTTGATCTAACAGTTTGAAATATGGTTTCTTGGAGGATCCCCTCTTCATAGTGGGGGAGAGAGGATTCTCCAAGGAACCATTTTTCGAATATGGAACTGTGATCAACTCCACACAAAAGATTAAAAAACTTTTTTTCAATGTCATGATTTTCCACCTATTGGCACAATTTCCATGTTCAAGTATAACTGGTGATGAGAAGTCATTAGAGGCAGGTGAAGCTTACAGTTTATCTACCAACGAAGGAAGTGCTCACCTGATAGTTCCGATTGAATGATATTCTTTGGAACAGTAGACCAGATAGTTGCAGCACAGACCCTTAAGCTTTGCTAATTCTTGCATTGTGATAGTTATGCATCTGTCTATAGTTCATTGACGTTGGACCAGTAGGAAGAGGAAAGCATGTTTGAAGACCAGGCACAGGACCTGCCAATAACACTAACAAAAGGCAAGATGGACTTATATAATGGGTGTCTTTGGTGAATAGTTAGACACTTCTGCCCAGATTAGGAATACTGTTATTCCCCTTTTGACTAAAGCACAGCTCATAGTCATTTGCTGGAAGTGGGGCTGTGATCTTGTTCCATTGAACCGTTTGCCTCTCACTCCTACTCATTCTGGTAAGTCTTCAGTTGTATCACAAGGACTGACTGGAAGCTGGAATGGCATTCAATGCTATTTAGTGAAGAGAGCCATTTCAACTTTGTTAGGGGATGAATGACTGAGGATCAGAAGATGCCAGGGGTAAGAGAAAGTAGACTGTATGGGGGGGGGGGAAGATCACTAACTCACAGAGTAGTGATTTTCAATAAAAAGTAGCTCTCATGTGAGGAAGGGAGTATAGCAACCCACTATTACATTGAAAATTTCATAAACTTAGTAGCCATCTTGTTTACAGTGCATATGGATAATACAAAGCTCTTCAAGACATGAATGGCTTCCCATGGCCTGTAAGGTCACCAAAGCTGTCCCCAATCAATCATGTCTGAGACATGGTTGGAAGGCACCTGATCGATACCTGTACACTTTTGAGAGATCAAAAGTGCAGGTATCAATATTCGATCATCTCTCGATTGAAGGCTCAAGTGGAACAGGCTTGGAATGACCTACCACAAGATGACACTCAACACCTCTAAAACTGAATGTGCACACGAGAGTCAGTGCTTGTATTCAAGTACAGCAGTAATTGCATTCAGTATTGATTTTTTTCAACAGTGTAAACATTTATCGCTATCTCAAATAAAATTGTTGCTAATCATTTATAAATCATCATCATCATGAACATGATCCAGCTTAGGTCTTTGAAGACCTGTTCTGTTGTAGCTCTTGGAGGTGGTTTTGATCTTGCCATAGTTTCCGATGGCTCACCTCTCTCTCTCTCTCTCTCTCTCTCTCTCTCTCTCTCTCTCTCTCTCTCTCGCCTTTTGGGTTGTAGTTAAATGCTAATTTTGGATCCAATTTGGGTTCATTCTTTCTATGTGATTGATCCATTTTTTTCTGATACTGCTTTATGTCATCTAAAATATTGTCTACTTTTAATTTATCATGAATATCTGGATTTCTTCAGTGGTCTAACCTTGTAAAGCCTAATAATGGTCTTAAAAATCCCATTAATGCTGCTTCTAGTTTTTCTCCATCTTTCTTATTTATTACCCAAGTCTCACAACTGTAAAAGAGGGCTGATTTTGAAGTAATATTATGTAGTTGTAATTTCGTTTGTTGTCCTTTGTTTTCCAAAGTGGCGTTTAATTATTATATTTTTGTAGTTTAGTGTGGTTGTCTTTCCCTTCTTTTGATATTAAATTTCCCAAATGGGTGAAATTGGATATTTGTTCTATTATTTTGTCATCAATAACAATTTTGACTCTCTGTATGTTTTTTCCACATAATCCCATTGATTTTTGTTTTTGAGGTGGTTTTCATCTCATACTTTTTGCCTATTTTTATTCACTTCATTAACTGCTATCTGTAGTTCATCTTCCAGTTTTGAAATTATGACTTGATCATCAGCATATAATTAGTTTTGATTTTATACCTGTTTTTAACTGTATTCTATTGTTGACAGTTTGCAGTGTCATCAATGATATTGATGAAGTTATATCAGGCTTAATGTCCAAGTTTGCAGATGATACAAAGGTTGGCAAGATTGTTAATAACAGCAATGACAGTATGCTGCTGCAACAAGATTTTGAAAAGTTGGGTAGATGTGCTGAGAAGTGGCAACTGAAATTTAACATTGAAAAATGCAAAGTACTGCATATGGGTACCCCAGAGAAATGTACCAACTGGGTGATGTTACACTCAGGGTAGTGGAGAATGAACGAGATCTGGAGGTAATTCAGTCAGATATGAAGTTTTCTGGGCAGTGCAGACAGGCTGCCAGAGTAGGTCATGGAGTCTTGTCAATTGATATACAGGAATTTTCCGATAAGGAGGTGATTATCCCCTTTTATAAGGCAATTGTCAGGTCACACCTTGAGTACTGCATACAGGCCTGGAAGCCTCATTTTAGGAAGGATGTAGAGTTGCTAGAATGAGTACAGAGAAGAGCAACAAGACTGGTGAAGGGAATGAAGGGGTTCTCTTATGAAGAATGGTTTAGTTTCTGCAAATTGCAGTGTCTGGAGACTGGTCACCTGCGAAGCGATCTGATTGACGTGTATAAGGCCTTGAATGGATTGTGCTGGCTGAGTGCTGATGGGATTCTTCCTCTTGCTCAGATTATAAACCTGAGGAAAGACAGTCGTAGAATATATGTGTGGAAGTTTGCCTTTAGCCAGTGAGTAGTTGGTTGCTGGAACAAACTTCCATCTGTTGTTGTGGAAGTCAATAGCTTAAATAAATTCAAAGCAGCACTAGAGGGAGTAATAATCTTGATTTGATTATCAGTAGTGATTCTTCATGCATTAAGAATCTGCAGGTAAATGAACCACTAGGTGGCAGTGATCACAGTGTGCTGAAGTGGGAGTTACTCAAAGAGGCAACTACCATTAGGGGTAAAGGGAAGGGTTATTGCTTTCGTAAAGGCGACTACGATGGACTGAGAGAGTATTTAAATTCTATACAGTGGGACCAACTGAGGATGTTACCAACAGCAAATTCAAAATGGGAAGCATTCAAAGAACTTATCTTGGAAGCTACTAGGCTGTACATACCAACTAAGAAATGTTGTTCAAGGTTTAGGCCTAAATGGATGTCAGATGAACTAATGAGACATATGGCAGAGAAGAAAAATGCATGGGATACATACAAATTAACCCGAGACACAGAAGCCTATGATAGATACAAGTTGATCTGTAACCAAGTTACAAAGGAGGTTAGGCAGTCGAAGGCAGATTACGAGAAATCTTTGGCAAGGGATGCAAACCCCGGGGGCTCACATCTGGTGAGTATGGGCGTGGCAAACCCAGGGTCCTGAGCTGGATATCATCATTCTTCTCTTTCATGGTGATGCTTTTCTACTTCTCTCTCTCTCTCTCTCTCTCTCTCTCTCACACACACACACACACACACGGGGAGTAACTCGGGAATTTTTTTTTTTTTTTTTTTTTGGCTGGTGCAGCATAAGCCTCAGGCTTCCTTGTACCATATGGCTAATAATAATAATAATAATAATAAGAAGAAGAAGAAGAAGAAGAAGAGTTCTTTACTTATGTAAACTCTAGAAGGAAAGGGATGAATCAGATTGGTCCACTTGATATCGATGGGTCAACTGTTGATGATCCAGCTCAGGTAACTAACAAACTAAATGAATATTTTGCATCGACATTCACACATGAGGAGTTATTCAGCGAGTGGAATGCCAGAGGTGTGTTCAACTCTGGCAGTAAGCTAGAGAATCTTGTAATAACTGAGATTAAAGTGGAGGAGAAATTGTTGAAGATAAATACAAGAAAGGCACCTGGAGTGGATGAGATCTATCCAGTTATATTAAAGGAGCCAGCAAAGGAAGTAAGCAAACCCTTAGCCATAATTATGAGAGCTTCCTTGAACTCAGGGGAAGTACCCATGGACTGGAGATGTGCAAATGTGACCCCAATTCACAAAGGAGAATCAAAGGGCGACAAGTAATTATAGACCTGTTAGTTTAACTTCTGTTCCCAGAAAATTAATGGAGGCACTGGTTAAAGAAACACTGCAGGATCATCTAGACAAGACTTCAGTTATAGCTCAGACACAGCATGGTTTTGTTAAGGGGGAGTCTTGCCTGACCAATCTGATTGGATACTATGATGCAGTCACAAAAGAACTGGATGCAGGGAATAACTTTGATATTATATACTTGGATCTTAGAAAGGTTCTTGATACTGTTACACATGGAAGACTGCTGCACAAATTGGAGCAGTGTGGCATTGGAGGCAAATTGCTGCTATGGATAAAGGGGTGGTTGAGGGGGAGAGGACAGAGAGTGGTAATCAATGGACACTGCTCATCGTGGACTAATGTTATTAGTGGAGTCCCTCAGGGCTCAGTGTTGGATCCATTATTGTTTTCTGTATTTATAAATGATATTGATGATGGTATATCAAGCTTAATGTCCAAGTTTGTAGACGATACGAAGGTTGGCAGGGTTGTCAAGGACACTACTGACACTATGCTACTGCAACAGGATCTGGAAAGGTTGAGCAGATGGGCTGAGAGGTGGCAAATGAAGTTTAACATTGACAAATGTAAAGTACTACATACAGGAAACAGCAACCCCAGAGCAACGTATCAACTCTGTGGTACTACACTGACAGTGGTAGAGAATGAAAGGGACCTGGGGGTGGTTGTGCAGGCAGATATGAAGTTCTCTGAGCAGTGCAGACGGGCTGCAAGAGTAGCTCATGGTGTATTGTCAATGATATATAGGAATTTTTCTAGCAGGGATAAGGAGGTGATTATTCCCTTGTATAAGGCAATGGTCAGGCCACACCTTGAATACTGTATACAGGTCTGGTGGCCTCATTTCAAGAAGGATGTAGAGATGCTGGAATGAGTACAGAGAAGGGCAACAAGATTAGTGAATGGAACAAAGGGGTGCTCTTACGAAGAAAGGCTTAAGTTTTGCAAATTACAGTGTCTGGGGACTAGGCACCAGCGAGGTGATCTGATAGAGGTGTATAAAGCTTTGAATGGTTTGAGCATGCTCAATGCTGATGGGATTTTTCCTCTTGCTCAGAATAATCACCTGAGAGGGCATAAATTCAAATTGAGGAAAGACAGATGTAGGATAGATGTGCGGAAATTTGCCTTTAGCCAACGGGTGGTTGGTTGGTGGAACAGACTTCCATCCCTTGTCGTGGAAGTTGATAGCCTAAATAAGTTTAAGGCTCAGCTGGACAGGTATTTCGAATGAACAGAGGGGTGAAGTGGAAGTGGTTATTTTTTATTTATTTATTTATATATTTATATATTTTTTTTTTTTTTGGCTGATGCTGCATAAGCTTGCTTTCTTGCATCAAATGCCTCTACTAATACTAATGCTAGACAAATATTTGGAATGAATTGATCAGTGAAATGGGAAGGGTTTTTTTTTTTTTTTTTTTTTTTGGCTGATGCTGTATAAGCTTGCTTTCTTGCATCATGTGCCTCTACTAATGCTAATGGTATGGTTGGCATCCAGGCCTAGCGTGCCATTTGGGTAGGGGCACTTTGCAGTCTTGTGGATCATTTAAAAGGGCACCAAATGCTTGATTTGCCTAGGGTGCAAAAATATCTCACGACGGCACTGACTGTTTCCATTCTTTAATAATTTTACTGATGTAAATGTTAATTAAATTTGGTGATAGTCTACATCCTTGTTTGACTTTTTTATTGGTGCTAATTGGGTCTTATAGTTGGCCATTAGAATATTTTATGCGAACCTTTGAGTTTTTATATCGGATTTGTATCACTTTCCAGAGTTGGTTTGGGATGTTTTCTTCATGTAAAATCTGCCAAAGTTTTTGCCAGTTTACGTTGTCAATGTGCTTTTTCATAATCAATAAATAGAAGAAACGTTGATAGGTTAAATTCTCTTCTTTTCTCCAAAATCATTTATAAATGAATAAGTTAATTCCATGTAAGGATTTTATTTCAGTTAAAAATTTAATTGTTTATTTGTGTAATCTTTCTTAACCCTGAGTCAGCTGCACAGGTGATCCTAAAGGGCTTGGAGTGGAAAATTTATGAATTTGAATGTTAGTCAGGATAGTACATGCTAAAGGCAGTTAATGTATATACATGACATCTATGTATGATAAACTGGAATGCCATTCTGATGTCCATTCCAGTCACTGAATTTTCTCCACAGTACACTGTTAAAAACAAAATGCCATGTGAGTTGATGAAGATCTTACATACATTTCTGTCAGTTATTCCTTTAAAAATGGAATAAAATAATTTTTTTTTTTTTTAAATCCTGCACTGCAAAAGTATTTTTTCTCTGAAGTACAATCATTGATATTCTCTGATATTAGATGCATACATGCAGTGCTGTAAATAAAAATTTACAGCATGTTACTTGCATATGGAAATGATGTATTTTGTGTTATTAGTTTACCACTACATATTTTTGTCTCTCAGAGCAAATTTAGTTGTGTAAATTCTGCATGACTCTGTCTCCATATATCACAAAATTCTTGAGGAAGGAAGTAAAAATGTAAAATTTAAAGGTAGTATATACTCTATAACAATACCATATACTGTGTACAGTAGCAAATTTTTGTTATAATCCTTTAATTTTCATTATAATAACGTTTGAATGTACAGTCAGTCCTCATATAGCACGATAGTTGTGTTCCTGGAAACCCTCGTGCAATATAAACAACAGGCCCTATGGGTAAAATAGGGTTAGGTGCCGACCACCCAAGATTGAACACACATTTGTAACCAAAACATTACCAAACAATAAATAATCGTAATAAAATAATTACCATACGTATTTTATTACGACTATTACGTAATAAAATATTGCTAATGCTTTTGCTTCTATCGTAAGAAAACTTGTTTTTTGTTTGATTTTCTATCCAAACAGATGACAGCCATTCCATCTCTTCCAATTCTTTGTGTCTTAATCTAATGGTTTTAAATTACACTTTGAGTTGTTCCTGCTATGAAAGTTGTTTTTATTTTCTCTGCATTCTTTGTAATTCTCGGCGTTGCCTCATTTAGGTCTGTAGCACGTGCAATATCACATGGTCTTTCATTTCGCTCAAAGCGTTTCACAATTTCATATTTTTTCTCTATCGACAGAAGCGGACTGGCTTTAAGCCTTACCATGGAAACCCCCAGTGGGCCGGAGGCCGGTGTGATTTTGGCCATAAACCATAGTATGAGGCCACTATAAATTTCCCCGGATAAGAATTTTTGACCCAGTCCGCCTCTGTTTATCGATATTGCTTTTGTTTTTCTCTGTTAATCTGCAGTGTCTTCACCAGGACGCTTCCTTTTCACACCTTTAAAAGTATTTTACTCATTTTTAGGGAATAAAGCACAATTACAAAACGAGGAGGTACGATTGATACACATAAACAAAGCTGGGCGTGTGTAGCAACTGAATAAACAACACCGTAAAGGTAGAGATACACTATTAACACCTCACATTTTACTAAAGCACATTTCTAGGGGTTACTACCATAAAACAATAAAAACAATTTCCAGTTGCATTTCTGCTAGTGGAATCTGTTATAAACTGGTAGTAAACTCGATCTAATTGCATTTCGATTATACCGATAGCTGGAATTGTGTTGGTTATTATGGGGAAATGTGTTTCCGCTTCACTGATATAAAAAACATAAATACATTTTCAGAATCTTCTCTTCATTCCTATCGTGTTGCGTTCGGTTGGGGTGATTCTGCATTCGACTGCCATTTCTTGTAAACACAAAGGCGAATCGTGCATAAGCGAATTCGGTTTGTGTTATACAAGATATCGTTCCCCTATTTATAAATCGTGTATGATCGAATTCGTGTAATGCAAACACGTGTTATACGAGAACTGACTGTAGTTGGTTTTGGCACCCTTTTCAAAGTAAGAAACTATTTGCGAGTCACTAGACCCAGTTCAGACTTAGAATTTCATTGTGTACATTTTCAAATTATCCGTATTGAAAGGATAAAGATAATATAATTACTAGGCATTCTTTTAAGATTGATATTTCTTTACATTGCATTCACTATAACTTTGTTGTTGTCATTTGTTTACATTTAATGGTTTGAACTGTTATTTACATTTGTAACCATTTACACTGACTTTTAGTCATCATTAAAAATGTTTACAGATGTAAACAAGTTCAACTATTAGTACTTTATATTCATTGAAATGTACTTCTCCAAAACTGGAGTGGCATACCATTAGGCATACCCAGGTCCTGGGCTTCTGATTGAAAAGAGTCCAGATAAGGTTTTGCCACCCTTCTCTCTCTCAGAAAGGAGGACTGGGTATCCCCGAACATTAATTCTTGTACCCAGGCTGCCCAAACGTTGCTGACCTTGAGTATAACTGTTGGTAAAATAATCTTACATCTACTGATCAACACATATACAAAATTTAAAAAATATATATTTAATAAACTATTAAAACCAGAATGGTAAAATACAATAAAAAAGATCAAAACCAGTATAATGGCTAAAAGCAATAAAATACACAAAATAAAGGAATAGCTTTGAGTTCAGGTAGGGTGCACCTTTCTCAATCACAATTTTTGTGGCTAGAAACAATGCATATTTTTACTTATAATCCCAATATTATCTGCAATGAAGGGATTTATATCCACTCCATAAAGGGTAATATAAGGGGAAGTGAAAGTTCCCTTCACTTTCTCTTTCTTTTCTGCCTTTATTGCATTTATTTATTTTTTTTTTGTCCATCCTTCATTGTGCAAGACCATGTCACAATGCTGTCATGAAATGATTTCTGTTATTCATCACATGACATGACATTGAGCTGTTTGAATCGTTAAAATGCCATACACTTCAGAATCAAGAAAGAATCATTTGCCTTGAAAGCTGCATCTCTGTATGGTTTATTTTATCACTTTTAGCTTGTTTCTACCTTTTTTATTGTATTTTCTGTTATAATATAGGTGTATGCTGTCTCTTATACTTTATAAATCTGCTCTTCTTGGACTAATGTTATTTCCCGAGGGTTTGGTGCTTGGCCCATTGTTGTTTTCTATATTTATTAATAATATTGATGAACATATAATAAACTTAATGGTTGTTTTCAGATGATGCAAAGGTTGGCAGGGTGGTAATCACAATAATCAGGGAATGCTCTACAAAAAGGTCTAGACAAATTAGGCAGATGGGTTCAGAAGTGCTAATGGTAATTGAAGTTAAATATTGACAAATGTATGGTAGCAGAAATCTCAGATTAATTAACCAAATGTGTGATAGAGTGGTGGAGAATGAAAAAGATCTAGGGCTAATTGTGTAGTCTGCTATGACAGCATATGGGGCTTTGTCAGTGATATACAGGAATTTTGACACAGCAGGGATAAGTAGGTGATTATCCTGTTGTATATGGCAATGGTTAAGCCATACTTTGAGTATTGCATACAGGTCTCGAAATCTCATTTCAGGAAGAACATGGATTCTATATTTATTAATGATACTGATGAAGGTATAATAAGCTTAATGGTTGTTTTCAGATGATGCAAAGGTTGGAAGGGTGGTAATCACAATAATCAGGGAATGCTACTACAAAAAAGGTCTAGACAAATTAGGCAGATGGGCTCAGAAGTGGAAATGGTAATTGAAGTTAAATATTGACAAATGCATGGCAGCAGAAATTCATGCATTAAGAAATTGCAGATAAAGGAACCACTAGGTGACAGTGACCACAGGGTACTGATGTGGAATTTACTTAAAGATGTAACCACCATCAAGGGTAAAGGGAAGGGTTTTTGTTTTCATAAAGATGATTACAGTGGTCTCAGACAGTTTTTAAATTCTATACAGTGGGTTCAATTGATGTTACCAACAATGAATTCTAAATGGGAAGCCTTCAGGGACTTAATCTTGGAGGCTACTAGGCTTTTCATCCAACTAAGAAATGCTGTTCAAGGTTTAGGCCTAAATGGATGTTGGATGAATTAATCATATACTTGGAAGACTGCTGTACAAATTGGAGCGGTATGGCATTAAGGGCAGGTTACTGCACTGGATAAAGGGATGGTTGAGTAGGAGACGGCAGAGAGTGATAATAAATGGACATTACTCGACGTGGACTAATGTTATTAGTGGAGTCCTCCAGGGTTCGGTGCTGGGCCCATTGTTGTTTTGTATTTATCAATGATATCGATGAAGGAATATCAGGCTTAATGTCCAAGTTTGCAGATGATACAAAGGTTGGCAGGATTGTTAATGACAGTAAAGGCAGTATGCTAGATCCTGCAGTAAAGGCAGTATGCTAGATCCTGCAGTAAAGGCAGAAAGCTAGATAAAGCAGTACTTTTCTAGATCCTGCAACAGGATCTAGAAAAGTTAGGCAGATGGGCTGAGAAGTGGTAACTGAAGTTTAACATTGACAAATGCAAAGTACTCCATATGGGTAGCAGTAACTCACAAGAAATGTACCAACTGTGTGGTACTATACTCAGGGAGGTGCAGAATGAAAAAGACTTGGGGGTAATTGTGCAGTCAGAGATGAAGTTCTCTGAGCAGTGCAGACGGGTTGACAGAGCAGGTCATGAAGTTTTGTCAATGACATAGGAACTTTACTAGCAAAGACAAGGAGGCGATTATCCCTTTGTATAGGGTAATGGTCAGGCCACACCTTGAGTACTGTATACAGGTCCGGAGGCCTCATTTTAGGAAGGATGTAGAGTTGCTAGAATGAGTACAGAGAAGGGCAACAAGGTTGGTGAGAGGAACAAAGGGGTGCACTTATGAAGAAAGGCTTAAGTTCTGCAAGTTGCAACATCTGGAGACTAGGCACCTGCGAGGTGTATAAGGCCTTGAATGGTTTGAGTAGGCTCAATGGTGACACAAGATACTTCTGCTTGCTCTGATTAAGAACCTGAGGGGCATAGATTCAAATTGAGTAAATGCAGTTGTAGAACAGATGTGCAGAAGTTTGCTTTAGCCAGCGGGTGGTTGATTGCTGGATCAGACTTCCATCTGTTGTTGTGGAAGTTGATAGCTTAAATAAATTTAAGGCTGAGCTAGACAAACATTTGGAGTGACCGGATGGGTGAAATGGGAAGGTTTTTTTTTTTTTTTTTTGGCTGATGCTGTATAAGCTTGCTTTCTTGCATCATATGCCTCAACTAATACTAATACTAATGAGAGGTCAATAGAGGACAAGACTGTACAGTTAGCCAGAAAGGCTACAGCAAGTCAAATAACAATGAAGTACAACAGTGGTAACCAAAGAGGCATTTCAGAATGTACAACTCAAAGATGCTCCTCCGTAGCCAGGTGGGAAGGAGCAGCAGTGCGTAGCACACGCTTCTTGATTAGACCGGGGTTCGAGCCCGTCACCACTAAATACGAAGGATGCGGAAAGGTCAGGGAATGACCACCGCATATCCCCGAGCAATATGGCCTTAGTTGCTAATGCTCTTAAAAATCAAATAACTAACTAACTAACAACTCAAAGATGGAGTATTGCAGTGAACGGCAAAACCAAGTACCGCTCCTCCTGTCAGAAAAAAAACAAGAAGGAACCAATAATTACAGTGGACTCAAGAACACCACACTGAACAGTGACAAATTTGAAAAACAGTCCCCGGTCTGATGAATCCTGGTTCATACTGTTTCATGCCAATGAGAGAAGCAGAATATGGCAAAACAGCAAGAGTCCATGTATCAACAATGCAAGTTAGTGTTGGTGCAATTTTTTGTGGTGTACACTGGGTCCCTTGATACTAGTGGAGCAATATTTGGATGACATAAGTTATCTGGAAATTGCTTCCAATCTGGTGCAATTCTTCGTGTAAGGCATACTCATCTGCAAATAGGGTCTTCCAACAGAATAAACTGCCATGTTACAAGGCCAGAATTTTACAGAACAAGTTTCAGGAACAATATGACAATGAATTCAACCTACTGTGATGGTTCCCTGTGCTCTGGGTAGGCCCTATCTCTCCCTAGAGATGAAATAGAATTAGCACTTCAAGGTACGGATCTGAAACCATCCAATTTGTAACACCTGTGAGAAGCAATTGAGTCAACATTGAACAGCATCCCTGTGGTGCACTTTTAACCACATGACCAATCCAATCTGATCTAAGGATTAAGTGGCACCTACTTTCTGTTAGAAATGCACCAAATAAAGTGGTAACTTAGTGTACATTGTCAATATGCATATCTCTTACATAGCTAAAAGGAAACTAAGACTCACCTTCTACATTTATTAGAGCAGTATCTGAAGCTTGGCTATATGCATTTTCAGCAATACACTTATAAAGACCACTATCAGTGTGAACAGCATTCTCAATTAAAATTGTATGATTCTGGAGAATTTTTCTGTGATTGTTGCTTTCCAGATAGGTTGTATCGTTATTAACTTGCCACTTCACAGAAGGAAAAGGAATTCCTTGTACATCACAGTCCAGCTGAAGTGGAAAACCTATCTGGTATTCTGGAGTCACAATGGCAATTTTTACAGATACAGCTTCTGTAATAACAACAAAAATAATTCTTTAATGGCATAATATTAATTAGTCTTAATGAAATAAGTAATTAATTAATTATACAAAGAGAGGACATGTCCCAATTACATATATATGAAAAATTTAAATATTCTGTTAAATGAAAGAGAATACATCTGTCTCCAAAATTGAAAATTAAATATATAACATTAAAGTGCATTCTTCAGCCAATAATTATGAATTATAAATCATATTTAATATGATTGGGCACTTCACAACATATGCTTAATTAAAATACTACAGATATTTTAATTGAAAATTTAGGTATTAAATAAATAAATAAATTTCCATTTATTCTCAATAGTCAGAAATGAAGTTCTCTGAGCAATGCACACATGCTGCCAGGACAGCTCATGGAGTTTTGTCTATGACATGCAGGAACTTTGCTAGCAGGGACAATGAAGTGATTAGCCTGTTGTATAAGGCACAGCTTAAGTACTGTAAACAGACCTGGAGTCCTCATTTTAGGAAGGACGTAGATCTATGGAACAGGTGCAGAGAAGAGGAAAAGATTGTGAAGGAAATGAAAGGATGGTCTTACCAAAACAGGCTTCAGTTCTGAAAATTGCAACATCTTGAGACTAAGCACCTACAAAGTGATCTGATTGGGATTTTTAAGGCTTTGAATGGATTGAGCAAGCTCAATGCTGATGCCAATCTTTCTTTTGCTCAGACTACATATATGAGGGAGGATGGTTACAGGATAGATGTGAGGAGGTCTGTCTTCAGCCAGCAGGATTTTGTCTGTTGGAAAAAACTTCCATCTGGTGTTGTAGAGGTGGACAGTGTGAAAAAATTCGAGGAAGAACTAGACAAATTATTGGAAGAGGTGGACAAGTGATGTGGGAGTTTTTTTTTTTTTGAGATGATACTTTATAAGCTTGCTTCCCTGCATCACATGTCACTAATAATAATAATAATAATAATAATAATGGACCTCATTAGATGAACGATGATGTTGAAATGAAAAAATACAGAGGGTGATCATTCAATTTGCAGACTGGTGCAAGATTTTATATTTACCACGTGAACTTTCCATAACTGCCCCTGGGGGTGCTCTTCCTGAGCGCTACTGAGCAGACTGTGTGTGCATACCAGTACTCATCGAGCTAGTGTTATGTGTCACCGACGATCGTTTTGAAGGAAATATCGGCAAAGGTAAAGAAAGCCAACAAAAGAATGTAGGATAACTTATGCGGAAAATTAGTTTCCCGATAAGGCACTCTAGTGCTGCTCGCTCGGTAAACAGATGATAGGTGTTATCAGTCTAGAGCAGAAGTCGAGAACAATATATTGATTGACAGGTAGGCGTGGCAAACGTGCTGATTGGTGCATGAACATAACACACACACACAATAACATTGGTTTAGTATCACTCAGAAGCACTAATGGTCACTTGTCTCAATGGTAACTTGCCCTAATTGCACATTCCCTAATGAACACTTTCTATAATGGTGAAAAAAGGTCAGGTTTCCTCTACTTGAATCCTATGGGAGCTTGAACCCCTCCCAAAGTGGAGAGGGTAACCTAACCTTTTTTCTTTAGAATCACAGTCATATTTAGATATACATTCATAAAAAAATAATTTTTTTTTTTTACTGTATTTTTATTTTCTTGTTCAATAATATGCCCTAGTGGTGAAAAAAGGTGAGGTTACTTCCACTTGAATCCCACGGGAGCTTGAACCCCTCCCGAAATGGAGGGGATAACCATGGGTGGTTAGAATCATTGGTGGACTAGCGCATAAATTGTTTCTTAACCAAATATTAATTTTTTATTACTTTACTTTTATTTTTAAAGACATTTGTGCAGGATAAACACATATCATAACGTCAATCAACACCTCAATAACTATTCACTATATATAAAGAATCTTTCTTTTCCTATTATTTCCTAACCTAACGTTTAAGGTCAAGTTACGAAATATAATGAAAAATAAAGAAAGAAACCTTTTCCTTTTTTTGTTATCAAACCTAAATCAAACAATACAGTAAAAACACTCATGAATTCCAAAAATCTGCTTTTAATAATGAGAAAAAAACATAAATGAAGAACATGAACAGAATGAAACTTTTAACAATTTAGTTTTCATCAAAAAATCAACCAATATTTTATTTTCCGTACGAATTTCTTCCATCTTTAAAAGATTCATCGCTACTATTACCTGTTTACTGTTCATCACAAAACTATTATGCACCGTTCTTTACTCATAAATACACATTATAATGCCAACCAATGACTACACAGTAGCTTGTCATCTATCGTGCCTACCACCAATCATTTCATCATTTGCCACGCCTACCTGTCAATCAATATATCCTTCTCAATTTTGGCTCCAGACCATAACAGCTACCGTCTATTTACTGAACGAGTAGCACTAGAGTCCAGTGTCGAGAAACTAATTTCTGCGTAAGTTATCCAATGTTTCCTGTCGGATTTTGTGTTGGCTTTCTTTACCTTACCCAAATATCATGTCAGACACAGATTGAACAGTGATATGTGATTTGTTATTGTGTCAGACAGGGCATAAATGCATCAAAAAACAGTTAAAGAGATGAATGAAGTATGTGGTAATGAGTGTCTTGGATGGACAGCCCTGTTCTGGTGTAACCAAACTTTCCAATGTGAAGTGGTTTCTCCAAGACAAAGTCAGACCCCACATGGCTAATATTGTGCTGGCAGTAATCACTGCCTGCACAATATTCATAGGTGTTGAGGTTCTGCCACATCCCCCTTATTCACTGAACTTAGCCCCATGTGATTTCTTCCTGTTTCCACATCTGAAGAAATGTCTGAAAGGCAAGTGTTTTGCGCCCCACAGAACCACAATGGAAGTACTTCACAGTCTTTCAAAAAATGGCTTGCAAGAAGCATTTAATGCATGGGTAAGACACTGGAGAAAGTGTGTAAAGTTCAAGGGAGAGTATTTCTAGAAGGAGAAATCCAGAGAAGATACAGATGATGACAATTAAGATAAGATTTTGCACCAGTCCACGAATTAAATGATCACCCCTCGTAATTCTAGGATTACTTCCAGAAGAACACAGCAGCACTTTACCAAGCCATAAGGAAGTTGGGCAAGTGACATACCTACTCAACCTAAGCAAGGAGTCCCCTTCTGTAGATGCACAAAGCTTGAAAGATGGACAAAGAAGCCACTACAAGGTAGACACTACAATGACCTCCGTCAAGACACATAGATAAAATGGCTTCCAAAGCATGGCTCATGAGCGTGATGCTCTTCCCCGAGACTGAAGGATTCATGCTTGCCATCCAAAACCAGGTAATCAACATCAGAAACTGATGATACATCAGAAAATACATCATAAAGGAGCCTGGAATGTTAGATTACATAATAATCAACAATACTACCTGGCCTCAGAAAAGATTCAACACATCCGCAGGATGCAAGGCAATCACTAAGATGGAGCACACTCAGTCACAACCAGGTAGCCAGAATAATACATCAGAAACAAGCAAGGAAATACCAGTTGATCAAAAAAGTGTTCAGTATTACAAGCACAAATTCCAGGCTGTACTAGAGACCCCAATGCACAAGCTGTACTGGGACTGCACCATAATAAGAAAATAAGACAATCCCACACAAAAGACCAGACATAACTGTTGTCAACAAGAAAGAAAAGGTTACCTATCTGACTCTTATAATGGTGCCCAACATTGGCGACCTCCAGAAAACAGAGCAAGTGATCAAGAAGTACACAGACCTAAGACAGGAGATCAAAGAGATGTGGCATATGCAACAAGACCTTCATAACAGCCTAGCAGCAATAGGTCTCCCAGAGAACACCTACAAGGAACTCCAGAAAGTCATAATCCTGAACACCAGTAGAATAGTCAGAGAGTTCCTCGATCAACAGAAACACCAGACACAACAACCACTGTGTGCACTTGTTAGCAGTACCCATCATGGGATGGAACTCTCCTTCAGGTAGAAAGACTATAACAACAATAATAATAATAGATGTCATTAGATGGATGATGATGTTGAAAAGAAATAATAATCATATTGCATCGAGTGTAGCACAGAATAAAGTCACTCGCATTCAGGCCTTAGGCAGAGGGGCAGTTTGAAAAGTCACAGACAGTCTCCCAAGAAAGACAGTGGAACAAGGTGGCGTTGTTCCCCATATGGCTACCACAAGGGAAGGGCAAGAACATCCAGCCAAACCAACTGGAATTGCTTCCTGCGCAACTGCGCTAGTGACCACCCAGGAAGGAAGAAAACACCTACGCATGAAGTGACACCGAAATCATTACATTCATCATGCAGCATACTACAAAATAACCAAGCAGCTGGAGACCAATATGACAATGTACAGGCCGAGACTGCATACCAAGTAGTTGGAATGATTCCCAGATATTCAGGTCACTGAACAATAAATAGTGCACCTGAGGAGGAGGAGGAGGACCATCTTTGCAAAAAAAAACTGATAGCTCCTGCAATCTTGGAAAAAATCAAGCAGGAAGTGAGTGATCAACTAAAAAGAACAAAGAATAAGAACAATGTGGAACCAGAGGAAGAAGAAGAGCAAGAAGAAATACAACCCAGAGCAGCTGAAGTGAAAAGAGACTAGGTCTTGATATCCAGAATAGAAGATGAGTGGAAGAAAGCCCAAACAGAATTCAAAGGAATAGACCCCACAAAGACACACATGATACCGAAGCAGGGACCTAATAGAATCCTGTGGAAAGTCACAGACCACCTCAATTGGCAAATAATACCACATTACCTCAACAACAACAACAATGGTGCAACACTGGAGGACTTCCCACACAGTTGTATGCTGTGTTGCCATAGCAGCCACTAGCAGCTATTAATGAGATAGCAGCTGAAGAACTGACAAAAACAAGGAACTGCTAGCTTGGGAAAGAAGACATCAGCAGAAGATAGAAGAACTATGAGTGAAGATAAGCCAATCGACCCAGTACCAGAGGATTAAAAGGAGTGAGAAATTTATTGTAAAAGTGAAGAGAATCTTTAAGAGAGACAATATCCATGGCAAACATGAGACCAAAAATCAGAGAATTGGAGAATACTTAGACACACTGAAGCAAAACCTCCTTACACTCAGCAAGAGACCACATCAATATCTTCCAGAGGAAAATAAACAATAAAATCTTTGCTGAAAACCAAAGAGCTTTCTGCAGGAGTACTGGACAAGGTGGGAATCATGGAAACAGATCACCTGCACAGAAGACAACCGAGGAGTTCTGGGGCAACATCTGAGACCCTGGAAAAAACTAGATCGGAAGAAAACCAAGGACATCCAAGAGATGAGAAAATGGAAGATTTGGGAGGAAGAAGTACAAGAAGTTCACTTGCACATACAAGTACCTAGCATAGCAATTCATCTAAATAATGTCACACAGAGACAATCGCAGAGTTTCTCACTCAAGGAATCACATATCTGAAGGCTAAAGACTGAGATACAAGAAACCCAGCAAAATACAAGCCAATAACCTGTTTCTGGTTATTGGCTTGTATTTTGCTGGGTTTCTGCAATGTAAGAGATTATGACCAGCTCCAAAACTAAGAAGATATCACACTAATTGGAGAACCACAACATCATGGCCCAACAGCAGAAAAGATGCAAGGAGCAATTAGCCATTGATGCCGCAGTTATAGAACAAACCTACAAGAAGTGCTGCAACCCGTATACAGCCTACATCAATTACCACAAGGCCTTCGACTCCATGCATCACAGCGGCTAATGGAGATGCTGAAGATTTACAAAGTCATTCTGACAGTGACAAATATCCTAGAAGCAACCATGACAAAATGGAGTACCACCATCAAGGTCAAGAGCATCACAATCAGACCGATCCCCATCAGGAGAATCTTTCAGGGAACAGCCCACTGTGGTTCTGTCTAGCACTGAAACCACTATCTACCAGGCTCAACAACAGCAAGTATGGACATAACCTCAAAGAAGGAAGGTAAAACCAATACAAATATACTCCCTCCAACCTGTTATGGATGACATCAAGCTCTACGTCGCAATTGAGAAGCAACTCCAGTAACTACTCCAGATCACTAAAGAATTCAGCAATGATATCTAGATCAAATTTGGTCTAGATAAATGCAAGACCTATGGATTGCATCAGGGGAAATTAGTCGACCGAAACTACCAGCTGCAGACTGGTAAAGAAATTGACGCCACGATATGGGTAGAGAACTACAAATATCTGGGGGAAACTGCATAAACATCTATGCAGTTGCAGTCTAACATACTCCTTTGGAATCATAAATTGGACTAACACCAAGCTGGAGGATATCATGAGAAGGACAAGGACAATGATGATTAGGAGCCACCAATACACCCCAATTTACCCTTGAAGAGATTGACAATAGCTTGGAAAGATAGAAGATGGGGCCTGACAGACCTTGATGAGTAACAGAAGCCAGAACCTGAAAGATTACTTCCAGAAAAACACAGCAGCACTCTATCAGGCCATAAGGATGTGTTGTTGTTGTTGTTATTTGGTTTTTAGGGGCATTAGCAACTAAGGCCATATTGCTCCGGAATATGCGGTGGTCATTCCCTGACCTTTCCGCATACTCCAGGCCATAAGGAAGATAGATAAGCAGCATATGCACACTTAACCTAAGGGAGGAGTCTCTTCCTGCCTAGACAGCACAAACAAAGCTAGTTGTTGGTGGTGTTGTTATTTGGTTTTTAGGAGCATTAACAACTAAGGCCATATTGCTCCGGGATATGCGGTGGTCATTCCCTGACCTTTCCGCATCCTCCGTATTTGGTGGTGACGGGCTCGAACCCCGGTCTAATCAAGAAGTGTGTGCTACGCAATGCTGCTTCTTCCCACCTGGCTACGTAGGCACCAAAACAAAGCTAGAAAGATGGGCAAAGAAGACACTCCATGGTAGACACTACAATGACCTCCATCAAGACCACATATATAAAATGGCTTCCAATGCATGGCTAACAAGTGGCATACCTCTCCAAGAGTGAAGGATTCATGCTTGCCATCCAAGATCAGGTAATCAACACCAGAAACTATAGAAAATACATTGCCAAGGAGCCCAGAGTGTCAGGTGACACATGGCTTCAGAAACAATCCAACACATCGCCGCAAGGTGCAAGGTGATAACCCAGATGGAGTACACTTGTAAACACGACCAGGTAGCCAGGATAATACATTAGAAGCTAGCCAGGAAATAGCAGTTGATCAAAGAAAGTATACCATATTACAAGTATGAGCCGCAGGCTTACCTCAACCCACAAGCCATACTGGAACTGCACCATAATAATGGACTAGGCAATCCTGCACAATTGACCAGATATAACCCTTGTTGACAAGAAAGAAAAGGCTACTTATCTGATTGACATAGTGGTGCCCAACACTGGTGACCCCCAGAAAGCAGAGGAAAAGATCAGGAAGTATATAGACCTAAGACAAGATAAGGCATATGCAATGTGACGACCATCCTGATCAACGTGTCAACCACAGGTACATAACATTACATAACAGTCTATCAGCAATAGGTCTCCCAGAGAACACTTACAAGGAACTCCAGAAAGTTGCAATCCTGAACACCAGCAGGATAGTTAGAGAGTTCCCCGACCAACAGTAATACCAGACATAACAGCTACCCTGTACATTTGGTAGCAGTACCTGTTCCACAGGATGGAGCACCCCTCAGGGAGAAATAATATAATAATAATAATACACCCAAAGCCGAGGAATTTGTATATTTGTTGTGACATGATACATGCTGAATTAATTATTGAGGGCAGTCATATTTTCAGCACCACACTTCACAATGGGCCATGCATATTTCATGGCAGCATGTGGGATTGAACTCACAACTTCCTTAATTGTCACCATGCATTCTAACCACTAGACCATGGTCAGCCCAGAATAATAGCAGAAATCAATCAAATAATAATAAACAGTAAAATGAAACATGGATAAATATTCAAACTTTTTGATGTAAAAGAAATGGACAAATCTAATATCAGTTCAAAGAATTTCAAAAAATAAATAAAAATAATTATTTGAAATTATATAAAGCAATAAAGGCACAAAGTTTCTTAAATGGATTGAGGTCAAGCTCATTAAAAGTTTAAATAATTTACATATATGCCCATATTCAATTTTAAATTTAAATATAAATAATTATTTTTTATTAGACAGAATGGAAAACATGAAATTGTATGATAAAAAAAGTTTGAGCAATCATTTTATTATGGAGAGACTTATGAAATCAGCAGAGATGCTCATGAAGTTGCTCACATATGAAGATGCTCAAAGATGCTCAGATATAAAGTTTTTTGAGCAGTGCAGATGGTCTGCAAGAGTAGCTCATAGCGCTTGTCAATGATATACAGGATGTTTTCTAGCAGGGATAAGGAGGTGATTATCCCCTTGTATAAGGCAATGGTCAGTCACACCTTGAGTACTGTATACAGGTCTGGAGGCCTCATTTTAAGAAGGATGTAGAGCTACTGGAACAAGTACTGAGAAGGGCAACAAGATTAGTGAATGGAACAAAGAGTTGCTCTTACGAAGAAAGGCTTACGTTTTGCAAATTACAGTTTCTGGAGACTAGGCACCTGTGAGGTGATCTGATTGAGGTGTATAAGACATTGAATGGTTTGAGCATGCTCAATGCTGAGAGGATATTTCCGCTTGCTCAGACTAGAGGGGGCATAGATTCAAATTGAGGAAAGACAGTTGTAGAATAGATGTACAGAAGTTTTCCTTTAGCCCGCAGGTAGTTGATTGCTGAAACAGACTTCCATATGTTGTTGTGCAAGTTGATAGCTTAAATAAATTTAAGGCTGAACTAGACAAACATTTAGAGTGACTGGCTGAGCGAAATGGGAAGGTTTTTTTTTTGGCAGATGCTATCTAAGCTTGCTTTTTCATCATAAGCCTCCTCAACTAATGCTAATGTTAATACTATCATGGAAAGAATTTTCTTGAAGGTAAGGGGATGATCCCCCTTCTCAGTTGGCTAGATGTGCAAATTTTCATGATTAAGGGAAAAACCCAATGGAATAGTAGTAGTAGTAGTAGTAGTGGCATGTGATGCAAGAAAGCATGTGTATGAGCTTATGCAGCATCAGCCAAAAAAAAAAAAAAAAAATCACACCATGTCCAGTTCCTCCTTAAATTTATTCAACCTATCAACTTCCACAATGACAGATGGAAGTTTGTTCCAGCAATTAACCACCCGCTGGCTAAAGGCAAATTTCCGCACATCTATTCTACATCTGTCTTTTCTTAATTTGAATTTATGCCCCCTTAGGTTCGTAACCTGAACAAGTGGAAGGATCCCATCAGAATTCAGCGTGCTCAACCCATTCAAGGCCTTATACACTTCAATCAGATCACCGCGCAGGTGCCTAGTCTCCAGCCACTGCAATTTGCAGAACTTAAGCCTCTCTTGATAAGAGGATCCCTTCATTCCCTTCACCAATCTTGTTGCCTTCTCTGTACACGCTCAAGTAAATCTACATCCTTCCTAAGATGAGGCCTCCAGACCTGTACACAGTACTCAAGGCGTGGCCTGACCATTTCCTGACAATGGTTACCTCCTTTTCCCTGCTAGCAAAATTCCAGACAGGCTGCCAGCCTGTCTGGAATTTGCCTGCACAATTACTCCCAAGTCTTTTTCATTTTCTACCACCTTAAGTGTAGTACCATACAGTTTCCCTGGGGTTACTTCTACCCATATGCAGTACTTTGCATTTGTCAAGGTTAAACTTCAGTTGCCACTTCTTAGCCCATCTGCCCAAATTATCTAGATCCTGTTGCAGTAGCACACTGCCATTATTGTCATCAACAAACCTGCCAACCTTTGTATCATCTGCAAACTTCGACATTAAGCCTGATATACCTTCATCAATATCGTTGATAAACATACAAAACAACAGTGGACCCAACACCGAACCCTGTGGGACTCCACTAATAACATTAGTCCACAAAGAGCAACGTCCACTGATTACCACCCTCTGTCTTCTCCCACTCAACCATCATTTTATCCATTGTTGCAACTTACCCTTAATACCATTCTGTTCCAATTTGTACAATAGTCTTTCATGCGCAACAGTGTCAAAAGCTTTCCTGAAATCCAAATATATGATATCAAAATTATTTTTTGCATCCAGTTCCTTTGTAACCACATCATAATATCCTATCAAATTTGTCAGACAAGGCTTTCCCTTAACAAACCCATGCTGTGTCTGAATTATTGCTGCAGTCTTGTCTAGATGATCCTGCAATGCATCTTTAACAGTGACTCCATTATTTTACTTGGAACAGAAGTTAAACTAACTGTTCTGTAATTACTCGTGTCACCCTTCAATCCCCCCTTTGTGTATTGGGGATACATTTGCACATCTCCAGTATGTGGGGACCTCCCCTGAGTCCAAGGATAGTTTGATAATTAATAGTAATTAATGAATAAGAGTGCAATGCTGAGCATAGATTTTTATAAGCAAGTGGAGAGTCCTTGACAGTATAGTAGTTTTGCAACTTATCACTCATCTGGGTTCAATTCAATTTCTGTAGTCTATGCATGACTACAGAAATTTTTAAAATTTTTACTTGAGGCTGTAGTTAGTTAATTTCATGCAGAGGAGTTATGGTTCAAACCTACTAAATTATTTTGGTTTTTTAGGCCTGTAAAACATGAAAATAAGACTGTTAAGACATATTTGTACAGACAAAATACACGAAGTACAATGACGTATATATCTGAAGCCCTCTTGGCATCATTATTGTTCAGGATCCTTCTAATCTCCATCTTATGGGAAAAGAGATAGGCACTGACTACTGACTATCATGTATTCAGTATGGTAAGTGAAGATTTACTGAAAACATCAATGCAAGGGTTGGAGAACAAATACAATACTAATAAATCAATTTTATATCTAGCTGAAATGCAACAGAACAATCAGAATATAAAATAGGTAGAAATATGGATGGGCTTAAGTTGTAACCAAATGACTTTAAAATGAGACCAACAAATTCACAAAAGACTGCACGCCCTATTCTTAGACTCTGTAAACACTGAGTTTGAATTTACTAATAACTTGCTTACAATCAGGGCTGTTTTTTTTTTTTTTTTTTAAATATAAACTTTCAGAACTTAGTGGAAGTCCTCTAGGAAAGAGGGAGGAGGATCTGGATATTTTCTCCTTTGAAATTTTTATAGAAATTCATGTTGCCAATTGCATGAAATTTTTGAATTTGGGGGATTTTTACAGTCTTAAATTAGTCAATGATTTTTTTTCTGAGATCTCAAGAAAAAATTATTTTATCGTTTCGGCTGCTTGTTACTTTTACCACTTTCCCTGCAATCTTACTTCTTTGTTGAAATGGATTTAATAAACTGCGGCTCTTCGTGGACTAAGGTTATTAGTGGTGTTCCCCCCCGGGTTCAGTGTTGGGCCCATTATTGTTTTGTATATTTATCAATGATATTGATGAAGGTATATTATCAAGCTTAATGTCAAAGTTTTCAGATGATACAAAGGTTGCCAGGGTTGTTAATAACAGTGATGACAGTATGCAGCTGCAACAGGATCTAGAAAAGTTGGGCAGATGGGCTGAGAAGTGACAAATAAAGTTTAACATTGACAAATGCAAAGTACTGCATATGGGTAGCAGTATCCAGAGAGAAATGTAGTCAGGCTACCAGAGTAGGTTGTGGGATTATTTTTAATGATATACAGGAATTTTGCTAGCACAGATAAGGAGGTGATTATCCCCTTGTGTAAGGCAATGGTTAGGCCACACCTTAAGTGTTGCATATAGGTCTGATAGCCTCATTTTAGGAAGGATGTAGAGTTGCTAGAATGAGTACAGATAAGGGCAACAAGACTGGTGAGGGGAACAAAGGGGTGCTCTTATGAAGAAAGTTCTGCAAATTGCAGCATCTGGAGACTAGGCACCTGCAAGGTGCCTAGTCTCCAGATGCTGCAATTTGCATAAGGCCCAGATGCTGCAATTTTATAAGGCCTTGAAGGGATTGAGCAGGCTCAATGCTGATGGGATTCTTCCTCTTGCTCAGATTACAAACCTGAGGGGGCATAAACTGAAATTGAGGAAAGACAGTTGTCGAATAGACATGCGGTAATTTTCCTTCAGCCAGCAGGTGGTTGTTTGCTGGAACAAACTTCCATCTGTCATTGTGGAAGTTGAAAGCTTAAATAAATTCAAGGAAGAAGTGGACAAACGTTTGAAGCAAATGAATGGGTGAAATGGGAAGGTGTTTTTTTTTTTTTTTGCCTGATGCTGTATAAGCTTGCTTTCTTGGATCATATGCCTCTACTAATGCTAATGCTACAGTTTCCCCGAAAGGTTTTTGACTAAAATCTGAAGTGCAGCATTGAATTTGTTTGAGGCTAATAATCAAGCTAATGTGAGAGGTGTACTTATGGTGAAAAATGAGGCAATGGTAGCCGTTCAATCTATGTTATGTGTGGGACTGTCAATAAATTTTTTCCCCATGTTTAACTATGAGCCACGTATTACAGGTTGGGCATTCTGGAGAATCAGTGGCTTTAACTAGATATAGATGAGTTAGGCTGGTGTGACTATCTGTGGTCTAGCAAGCACAGTTTCTTCTTGTCTATCATCTCGCACTTGGATGCTGGATTTTAATGCTTTCAAGTCTTTCTTTATACAGGATAACTTGTTGGTTTGGTTTTATCCAGATTTGCTGCCATTTGGTTTTTTTTTTTTTTTTTTTTTTTTTGCACATAACTGCTTAATAATAAACTTGTAATCAGAGCCTAGTGCACTGAAAGAATGATCAAAAGCACTTGCAGTTTTGGCAGCTAAATCTGCATTCTCATTTCTCAAGATACCACTGTGACCAGGAATCCAGCAGAAGGTGATGCTCTACCCATTTTCATTTAGTTTGGTTAAAATATACTAGGGCTGTCTGAGTAATGGATTGTCATTGTTTTTCTTCCATTGTATAGCTTGAATTATTAACCATGTGAAGATTAAACCTATGATATTTGTATAGAGTTCCACAGTAAAGATTCTACATTCAGCTGGAAGTTTCTTAGTTATGGTGATATTGAGAGAAACTGCAGCTACACCAACACGGTTGTCCAGTTTTGATCCATCTGTAAAACTGGAGTGAAATGTGATATTGACTGTCAATATCACATTAATTGTTTCAAAATCAAATTGATAATATTGATCACAAAATTGCTTGGCATCTGGGGCTTTCCAAGAATGTAAAATAATAGTTTTATTAAGTGTTCTATAAAGTTATAATATTAGTAATGAGATGAATAGGAGATAACTATACTTATATTTATCACAGAAAAATAAAAATAAAAATCATTTAATTTAAGAAAAAAATTGGATACACCTAAAATGTAATGCGCTGCATACATTAATTTGTTGAATTAGTGTGGCCAACCAGCAGCCAGACAAGAATCTAAAGGTTTCATTTAGAATATTTATCAGTTTTCAGTGTCCCATTTTAGTCCAAAATAAAAATAATGAACCCTGCAAATTGTCTATCTCCCCCACTTCCCCTTAACTTTGCTCAGTGTATGGGGAAAAAATTTATGAAATTTACAAATTAACAGAGAAGATAAATTATTAAATCATTTTCAGTGCAAATATCATGAAACAGAATGTATTTAAAAATGATAAAAGGATGAATCGGCACTTGAAAAAAATATCTGAACTCCAATTTTGCAAAGCAACAAATGATTCTATGTCAATTTTATTTTCATCCAAAATGGAAAGGTACTTGCCTCTGTGATAAAACTTATTATAATCCCTATCAACATATTGCATATACTCATTTGCAGTAGAGAGCTTTCAGTACTTATATTATTGCTTAGAACTGAGTTCATATACAATTTTATGTATCAAGATCCTCTCTTTACTAGAGGCTTTGAATGCTCTCAAAAACCAAACTGCAGTGGAATAAAGAATCACCACAAGGATCTCTCCTTCACAAAACATAAAATTAGTTTAAATAGCTGAATTTTTGATCTCATTGATAGATCTAAAAGGTTTATTTATTTATTTAAAATAAGGCCATGGATCAAGTTGTAGCGAGACTTAATTTCTCTTCCGAAACATCCATCTGTGGCTGAAATAATTATTGAATTACATCCTTCCAAAAAATTAAAAACATCTTAGAAGAGTCTATAAGTTTTCACTTTTAAACAACTTCCTAATGATAAGTATGAGTGTTGAAGAATTTTTAAAAACAAAGTTGGCTGCAGTTCTTTGATTTGGATGGTAATGTGATTCTTGGGGTAAATGAAGTAATGAATTACATTATAATAAAATTTCAACCAGTATTTTATGGTTTGGCCACAAAGACTCATAGACATGACAGAATATACAGCTTAAATATTCTTGAATATTTAAACTGTATATTCTATTATTTCCTAACAGAGCCATCACTGAAATAGCTGTGGACGAAGGTAAAGAAAGCCAACACGAGAACGACGAGAAACATCGGATAACTTAAGTGGAAAATTAGTTTCCTGATACAGCACTCTAGCGCTGCTTGCTCAGTAAACAGATGGTATGTGTTATCAGTCTGGAGCAAAGTCGAGAATGATATACTGATTGACAGGTAGTTTTGGCAAACTATGTGCTGATTGGTGCGTGAACACAACACACGATAACATCGATTTAGTATCACTCAGAAGCACTAATGGTAACTTGCCCTAATAAATGCTTTCCATAATGGTGAAAAAAGGTCAGGTTACCTCCACTTGAATCCCTCCCAAAGTAGAGGGGGTAACCTAACCTTTTTTCTTTAGAATCAGAGTCATATTTAGAAATACATTCATAAAAAAATAAATTTTTTTATGACTGTATTTTTATTCTCTTGTTCAATAATATGCCCTAATGGTGAAAAATTGTCAGGTTACCTCCACTTGAATCCCATGGGAGCTTGAACTCTTCCTGAAATGGAGGGGGCAACCTAACATTTTTTCTTTAGAATCATAGGTGGACTACCACATAAATTGTTTATTAACAAAATATTAATTTTGTATTACTCTACTTTTATTTTTAAAGACACTCGTGCAGATACACACATATCATAATAGCAATCAACACCTCAATAACTATTCACTATATATATATTGTGTTCTTATAGAAGTTTATGATATTAATATTTAGTCAGGTTTACGTTATTAAGAGTTTGTTTGTTGTACGACGTTAATGCTATTGTACATAGGCCAATTATACGTGCATGACATTATATTGGTCGATTACATTTATTAACATTTATTTATTAAATTTATTAAACATTTATTATATCCATAAAATTTATTTAAATAAAATCAACCAATATATACAGGGCATCTCAAAAATATAGGTACAAACGTTTAGGGGAGGTAGGTAACATCTAAAGGAATGTGAATCGCTTAGGAACCCATAACTAGAAACGTCACCATAAGTCGGTGGACGGAGCTGTTCATCAATTCGTGAGAGGGAAAATTTCAATGTTTTGTTCACGGATGAGGCTTATTTGACTCGGGAAGGCTTATTCAATGAGCACAATGCTCATGTCGAGCACCTCTGTAGCCAGGTGGGAAGGAGCAGCAGTGTGCAGCATACGCTTCTTGATTTAGACCGGGGTTCGAGCCCGTCACCACCAAATACGGAGGATGCGGAAAGGTCAGGGAATGACCACCGCATATTCCCAGAGCAATATGGCCTTAGTTGCTAATGCTCCTAAAAACCAAATAACAACAACAACAACATGTGTGGGTCCACGACAACCCACATGGTGTGCGCCCCCATGTGGCACAACACTGCTTCGCAATAAATGTGTGGGCAGGTGTGGTCGGTGACTGCTTAGTCGGCCCATACCTGTTACCATCCCGCATGAACTCCGCTAAATATCGGATCTTTCTTGAACAAGTTCTACCAGGGTTACTTGACGATGTTCCAGCAACATTTGGTTTCAACATGACGGGGCGCCTGCCCATTATGGAAGGTGTGTTCGTGACTATTTGAACAGGCGTTTTGGGCGTCGATGGATTGGCTGTGGTGAACCCGTTGCCTGGCCCCCACGCTCACCTGATTTATCGAGACTTGAATTCTTTCTGTGGGGGGGGGGGCTCAAATCTATCGTGTATGAATCGCCTGTGGAGACGGAAATGGATCTCGTGGTGGTGAGACTCTGCACTGCTGCTACTGTCAAAGAAACTCCAGGTGTGTTCGACTGTGTCCGCCAATCCATGCTGCGTCGGTGTCACGCATGCATCGCGTCTCATGGTGGAACCTTCAAGCATCTGTTGTAACATCATGAAATGCATCCATCTTGTACTCCATTGTTAATATTATGTCAAATAAATGTTTTCCACTAATTACTGTCTTGTGTCATTTCTGCTTCTTGTGCCTCTGCTACTACTTTCCCGTGACATTTCCGGTTATGGGTTCCTATGCGATTCACATTCCTTTAGATGTTACCTACCTCCCCTAAACATTTGTACCAATATTTTTGAGACACCCTGTATATATATATATATATATATATATATATATATATAAAGAATCTTTCTTTCTTTTCCTATTATTTCCTAACCTACCATTTAAGTTCAGGTTACGAAATGTAAAGAAACCTTTTCCTTTTTTCGTAACCAAACCTAAATCAAAAATATAATAAAAACACTCATGAACTCCAAAAATCTGCTTTTAATAATAAGAAAAAAAACATAATGAAGAAACATAAAAATGAACGGAACGAAACTTTTATTAATTTAGTTTTCATCAAAAAATCAACCAATGTTTTATTTTCCTTACAAATTTCTTCCATCTTTAAAAGATTCATCGCTGCTGTTACCTGTTTATCATTCATCACAAAACTGTTATGCACTGTTGGTTGGTTGTTAGATTTTATTGGCGCATTAGTAACTAAGGCTATAATGCGCCAAAACCATGTGATATATATAAAAAATTTAAATTTCACTGGCCTAATTACTTAGGTCACCACGTCACGATATAAAATAACAAATGTATAAAATGTAAAAAAGATAAATCAATAAAGAAATAACAATAACGTGTAAATTTTAAATACAAGTAAAAACCTTTATTGATTTAAAATAGCTAAAAACAGCTGACACATTGTCATTGTCGGATAAAATCTGACTGAGTGTATACGGCTCAATCAGATGATTAAAAGCAGAAAAACGGATATTGCTAAAATCTGGACAGTCTATTAAAATGTGTCTGATTGATAAAATTGTGCCACAGAATTCACACTTAGGAGGATCATCAGCCCTCAGCAAAAATGAATGAGTCAAATGACAATGTCCTATGCGGATCCGGGCAAGAACAACTTCCTCCTTACGATTCCTGCGCAGACTAGACTGCCACGGTTCAATTACAGGCTTTATACGATATAATTTATTCACAGTCTGTCTATTCCACGAATCCTGCCATTGGGAGTGTACCGTCTGGTGTATTAATTGCCTGTAGTCTGTATAGGGGACTGACAGGCGGTGATTATTATTGGGAATTGCAGATTTGGCTGCGGTGTCAGCCAAATCATTTCCCCTAATCCCAATGTGACTGGGAATCCAGCAGAAGTGGATCGCATATTCACGTTCATGGAGAAAGTGAATCTTCTGCTGAATGCAAGACAGAACCAGATGAGGATTATATCTCACAGATATTAAAGCCTGTAACACACTGAGAGAATCGGAATATAAAATGAACCACTGGTATTGGCATTTAGTAATGTGATCCAAGGCTAACTCTATAGCATGCAGCTCTGCAGTAAATATGCTGCATTCGGAGGGAATCTGTTTTCCGATGTAGTGGTGTCTGTAAAGACAGCAGCAGATCCCACAAATGATTCCAATTTCGAACCGTCTGTGTAAACTGGCACGAAGTCAGAATGTTTATCTCGGTGTGCTGAATAAAGCTGCAGGTAGACAGATGATGGAGTGTCCGACTTTCCCCAATTTCTAAGGGACAAGTTACATGCTGGAACATGAGCATGCCAGGGTGGAAGGGGTTACTTTGGTGTTTGGGCAACCTTGTCTACCTTGATATTAAGTTCTTTGAGTAGCTCTTGGAGACGATTACCAAAAGGACAATTGGCAGTCTTATGGGTGTTGTACAAATTTTCCCATCATGGCTCAAAAACAGATGGCCACGTAGGATGGTCTGGCAGGGATTTCAGTTTTAAAGCATACTTTAGAGACAACTGCTTACGTCGATGCGATAACGGTGGTTCGTTTGCTTCGACGTATAAGCTCTGGACAGGAGATGTTCGATATGCTCCAATAGCGATACGGAGAGCCTGATGATGGACAGGATCCAGCCAACGAAGTACTGGTATACAATTCGGCCACTGTCTCTAACCGAATTGTATACCAGGGACCCGTAATCTAGTCTGGATCACACAAGCGAATGGTAAATGCATAGTAGGGTGCATCGATCCACACCCCAAGATGTAGAGGAGAGAGAGCGCAGAATATTTAGACCTCTTGTGCACTTTGTGCGGAGTTGACGGATGTGATCCAAAAAGGTCAGCTTTTTATCAAATACGAGTCCCAAGAATTTTGTGTCCGCTGCTACTGGAATAGCATTTTGTCCGAGCCTTAATTCAGGTTCAGGATGAAGATTACGCATACGACAAAAGTGTACACAAACAGTCTTCTCCTGCGAGAATTTGAAGCCATTAGCAAGTGCCCAGAAATTAAGGCGATTAATGGCTTTTTGCAGTTGTCTTTCAATAACCCTCATGTTGCATGACTGACAAAATATGCTAAAGTCAAACATAAAGGGAACTGTTTACAGTTGGAGGAAGTTGTTCTGTGATGGAATTTACTTTGATGGCAAAAAGCGTGACACTTAAAACTGATCCCTGTGGTACTCCCTCCTCTTGGCTAAAGGAACGAGAGAGTGAGGATCGACACAAAGTGTTCGCGTTTTAGGAAAGCATCCCAAATGGATGTTTCCAATCTAATAAGATGGTCCAAAGCGGACCGGTTCCTTCGGAAGCCGCACTGGATGTTGGAGAGAAGGTCATTTGATTCTAAATACCATATTAAATGAAAATTAACCATTCTCTCCAGGATTTTGCACAGACAGCTAGTCAGAGCAATAGGACGATAATTAGTAGTGACTTTTGGATCCTTTCCTGGCTTAGCAAAGGCAAGAATGATTGCCCTGCGCCAGGAATCCAGAAACTGCCCTTCAGAAAAGATTCTATTATATAGAAGGAGCAGATAATCCATAGATTTTGGTGAAAGATGCTTAATCATTTCATAATGGATGCCATCTGGTCCAACAGCACTTGCTTTGGAAAGAGTGAGGGTTCTTTTCAGTTCCTGTATAGTGAATGCCCCGTTGTAGGGATAAAGGCTCTTAGACTTAAAATTAAGTGCCTGTTTTTCGATTTTATGTTTCAGGACCAGGAACTCTGGGGAATACGAAGATGTTGCAGAGATGTTAGAGAATGTTTTCCCAAGAGAAGGCTACTGCAGTTGGATCTGCAATAGTGCATCCATCATAATCTAGGACTGAAGAAGGGTGCGATGTATATTTTCCCTTCATTTTCCGGATTTTATCCCAGACCAACTTAGTACTAGTGGACTGAGTAATTGATGAAGTAAAACGGATCCACGATTCCTTTTGACTCTGACGGCAGATATAGCGTGCTTTGGCTCATGCGCGTTTAAAGGGTATAAGGTTGGTTGTGGTAGGATATCAGCGGAATATCCCCCATGCTTTGTTTTGAGCCTTTTTTGCTGTTGTGCATTGTGAATTCCACCAAGGTTTGGGAAATGGTGGAAACCGGGCAGATGTTTTTGGAACAGCATTCGCAGCTGCTTGGATGATAATTTCTGTGATGTACGTTATTGCATCATTGATAGGCTCCTGACCGATGTACAGAGGTCAAAATTTGCCTGATGTTGGAAGGCAGTCCAGTCAGCCTGATCAGTCTTCCACCATGGTAACCTGAAAGGAAGACACGGTCTCCCACTGTGTAACGAGGTTATCACAGGAAATCCATATGGAAGTGATCACTTCCGTATGGATTCTCCTCCACCTCCCAAGTGAGTGAAGGGGGCAGAGAAGGGGAGCAGATAGAGAGATCAATGGCAGAAAACGTATGGGTAAGCATGTGGAAGAAGGTATTTGTTCCAGTATTTAGAAGGGTAAGGTCATTGTCATTTAGCATACGCTCTATGACTCGTCCCCTTCCACTGATGTTAGCACTACCCCACAGGGTTTATGTCCATTCATATCCCTGAGAAGTAAGAAAGGGGGAGGCAACTGCGTTACAAGATCATCAAGGTCTTCCTGGGAGATGTCAGTCCCAGGTGGAAAATAAATAGAGCACACGGTTAATAAAAATCCCACTGTAAGGCAAATTGCAACAGCCTCTATGCTGCTTGTAATTAGCAAGGGCTGAACTGGGGTCTTGTTACTCACAAGGATAGCCACTCCTCCATGAGCAGGACCATCCGCAATTCTATCCTTACGAAAAATTGTGATGTTATGCATGGCGGGATCATCATTTGCCTTTAGATAAGTCTCCTGCAAGCAAAAGCAAACTAGCTCGTGCTTTTGCAGGAGGGCCTTGATGTCATCAGTATTTTGCTGGAATCCACGACAATACCATTGTAGGAATTTAGGCATTATTTTGGCTTGGTGGGTCCATCAGGCGGCTTCCGAGGTGCTGAGGGCTTACTTTTGTCAGTCTTGGATTTATCTTTTTTGAGGAAGAATGGATGCTGTCCCGTGTCCATTTCTTCCTCCGCAAAGAGTTCCAAGACTGATTTATCCGATACCTCTTTATTCTCTACATCCATTGTTTCTGGTGTCACGGGCGACTCTTCTGAACGTTTTGGCTTTTCTTTACCACTTGGTTTTGGTAGTGATGGAGCACTAGGTGGTATGGATATAGGAGTGGCAGCCGATTGTGTTTTTTTGGTGGGCTTTTGTGAACTCAATAAATAGCGTGCAATCGGAGTGAATGACTCTCTTGGTGGTATAGTCATCTCGGTTTGTGTTCCGATAGTGCACTTAGCAGAAACCTTCTGGGCATATGAAGGTTTCCCGCTATTTATTGGTTGGATACGTTTTCTGGCCTCTGGGTAGGAGATATTCAGCTCTGTTTTCAGTTTTTGGATTTCTTTTTCATCCTTCCACCGCTGGCATGCTCTAGAGTAGGCGGAGTGCTCTCCTAGGCAATTGACACAGATCAGTTTTGGAGCTGAACATTCCTTGCTCTCGTGGTCTTTAACACCACATCGAGCACAGGCAGGGTTACCACGACAAGATGTTTGTGAGTGGCCGTATTTTTGGCATCTGAAACACCGTAGTGGGTTTGGGATATAAATCCTCACTGGGCAGTTTAGATAGCCTGCTTTGATGGAACTTGGAGGCCGTGGGGTGTTAAACGTAAGGATAAGAACTCGGGTAGGGATGAGATTCCAATCCTTGCGTATCGATATTCTCTTAACAGCTGTCACTCCTTGGTCTTTTAATTCAGAGCAGATCTCTTCTTCAGAAACATGAAGAAGGTCCCACTCTGATATAACACCACGTGAAGAATTCAGAGTTTTGTGGGGGGGTTACGGTGATAGGTATTCCCCCCTATGGATGTAGACTTTATGATTTTTTCCGCTTGTTTTGTGGTAGAAGCTTCGACCAAAAGGTCGCCAGAATGCAGTCTTTTTACAGATTTGGGTGACCTGCCAACTCTTCTAATCCTTTCTGGATAAAGAAGGGTGACATCTTTCCAATTGACTGCTCTCCTGTGGAATGGAGAATGAGGAAAAGCGGTGTCACTGATGATGGTGGTGGTGGTGTATCCTCAGTCCTGGCTCTTTTTGCAGAGGTGTTTTCTGCATCATCATCTCGATTAGGTAGGGGCCTTGTTGGGGCCCCAGAAGAATTTGAATTTATAATACTCATAGGAGTAAAATAAAAATTTTCAATGCCCTAAGTACCTCACCCACCACGGAGCCCTACGAGGGGACGACCACTCGTGAACTAGCAGGTACTGCATACATGAATGGGACGCCAAGTTAGCTTAGAGGCACCATACCCACATTTCCAATAAGCCTTGATCCTGTCCCAGGACCAAAGGGAGGGAGACTTATTGGAATGCAGTTGACCCTAGCAGTAAGAACCACCCGCCAATTGATCCCAGTCGGGCCGGTCCGGGCCCCTGCTTCGACAAGACCACTGTCTTGTCGAAGCAGGGGCCAAAGTGGTGTATTAAGGCTGGGCCCCTCAACCACCAGGATCCCCCTTTCCGAATTCCATGGATCGCAGCGCACAGCTGCACATACCGGATTCCAAAGATGTAACCCTGGAACCAAGGTATGGGCATTAGATCCCAGTGATGTTAATCTGGAAGCCCAGCAGCATCACTGGGAGGTCCCCTCACCACGTTATGCACTGTTCTTTACTCATAAATACATTATAATATGCCAACCAATGACTACACAGTAGCTTGTCATCTGTCATACCTACCACCAATCATTTCACTGTTTGCCACGCCTACCTGTCAATCAATATATCCTTCTCAATTTTGGCTCCAAACCGATAACACCTACTGTCTGTTTACCAGCGAGCAGAACTAGAGTCTGTTGTCGGGAAACAAATTTTCCGCGTAAGTTATCCGATGTTTCTCATCATTCTCGTGTTGGCTTTCTTTACCTTAGACGAATTTTTTTGAGAAGCCATTTGTTATACAGTTTTATTTGCAGGTAGACCTTGCAGTTTGGCAGAAAGATACTTGCTCTGGGTTTAAACTGAGTATAATCACAAACAATATACTGCATACTGCATGTTGGCACTACTCCTGCAAGCCTCTCTCTCTCTCTCTCTCTCTCTCTCTCTCTCTCTCTCTCTCTCTCTCTCTCTCTCTCTCTCTCTCTCTCTCTCTCTCTCTGTGTGTGTGTGTGTGTGTGTGTGTGTGTGTGTGTGTGTGTGTGTGTGTGTGTGTGTGTGTGTGTGTATTGCCACCAACCGAGAGAGTTTCCATACCCATATTACCAATCATTCAGTTCTAGAGAACATAATAATGGCTGAAGTGTTGTCAGACACTGAAATTTTTAAAGATTCAGATTAGGAATTAAAATACCTAATAACTAATTTCATCATTTTATTCTGTATTTTAAATATTTTTCTATATTCATTTCTTTATAAGAAATGAATAGCATTATAATAGAAAAATTATGCAAGCAGACTTTGGAGGGAAAGGGGCACAGTTTTCTATTATCTATACCTTCTCTGTCTCCAAAAAAAGTGACTGTCCAAATCCATTTGTTTCATTTGGAACCCTTTTTTAAGGTGTGTATTTGTCAAGCTTTGCAGTTCACATCTTCAAAGCTATTCTTCATATGGACATCATTTAGCACATTTAGCACAATTTGGTTAGACTTTTTTTGAACTCTTTGTAGAGGTACTATGTCTTTCTTCAAGTGTGGCCTGCTAACCTGAACACGATATTCAAAATACAGTCTCACCATGTGCCTTCCCAGATGCCTGTGTACACTGCATGGAAAATTTCATGTATGACTGGATTGTAACCCCTAAGTCTTTTCAAGTAATTCCTGGATTTCTGTTCCCTTGTTGCTAAACGTTATAGTTAAAGAATTAAAATTCAGTTGCCATTTTTCAGATCACTTGTATTACCATATAAAAAGTCATTTTGAAGAAAAATGGCCTGTTTCTGGATGATAACCATCCTTCCTGCCTTTAAATTAACAGAAAATTATAACAACTTCCTCTTGCACTAGCTCATCAGTGTTGAGGAAGGTAAGAAGCAGAAGTGGCCCCAACACCTATCCCTGAAGGACTCCACTTGCTATAACGGTATACCCTGAGGTATGCCCATACATTTATAGCTGCTCTCTGTCTCTTATTTTTAGCTAGCCCTTGATTCAACTAAGGCTCTTGCAATTAATTCCAATTTGTTCCGGTTATATAATAACCTTTCATGGGTAACTGTATCAAAAACTTTACTGAAGTCAAGGTAAATCATGTCATGGCTGTTTCTTGAATCAATACTTCCCCTTCATGAACAATCATATACAGGCAGTTCTCGCTTTACGAGTTTTTTCCCCCCAAGTATCAAGTATCAACAATATTGAAAATATGAACATGAATTGCATAAATTAATGGTAAATATTCATAACTACCACATTCCAAACCACGTGCATAGTTATACAATACAGTGTACCCCGCTTTACGATATTAATCTGTTCCAGAGACACCATCGTATTGTTAAAATATCGTAATGTGAACCCAATAACAAATTCTTTTTTGGTAATTTGTTTCAAGATCTCAGAAGTTGAAACTTTTACTGTATAACTAAGCTATTTATCTCTCTAAAATGTCATTTTTAAGGTCACGACCATGACCTTAAGGCCATATAAAAAGTTGTGAGCGTGGTTTGTAAATTGTATTAGTTACCAATTCTTAAATAGAAAAGGTGCAAGAATATTTGCTGATGCTATCGAGGCAGTGTTAGGTGGGTTGGAAAACTGCTAGCTTGGGGGGGATACAAGGACTAATAGATTAACAGTAGCCACTGGCAGAGTTGAAAGTGATTCTTGCACTGCTTCTATTGGAATGAGCAGCAGCGTGGAAAACAAGATGCAGGATATTTCAGAGACTGTTGGGATTCATTGTGGTACAAGTAAACACATGGGTTGTGTTAGGGTAGCTAAGAATAGGAACAGGTGTATGTATACTTGCGTGTACACCAATGATAGGAGTTTGGTAAATAAATTTGATGAATTTGAGGTATTGCTCAAAACATCAAAGGCAGATATTGTTGGGATATAAGAGACGTGGTGTCACACAGATATAAGGAATGCAGAACTGGAATTTGGGGAGTACAATGTGTACAGACAGAATAGGAAGGGAGGAGGGGTTATGCTATTAGTTAAGAAACACATAAATAAAATCCAAGGAAGTGAAGCCAGTCGACATCGCTGGACAGTGCGGTGCCGAGTCAGTTTGGTGTGACATAAGCATTGGGAGATCAAAATTGAGAGTACGAGTGTGCTATAGGCATAATGACTCTGATGAGTATAATAAGAAACTGTACAGGATAATAGAGTGGGCCAGTAAATCAGAGAGTCTTATAATGGAGGATTTTAATTTCCCAGATATTGACTGGAATTTGTGGGTTGGTCGCTCACAACGCTAGCAAGGCTTTAGTGGATTTATTGGATGATTGTTTTCTTCATCAGCATGTTCAGGAGGCAACTCGAGGGAGTAATACTCTTGATCTGATTATCAGTAGTGATTCTTCATTCATTAAGAATCTGCAGATAAAGGAACCACTAGGTGGCAGTGATCACAGTGTGCTGAATTGGGACTTACTCAAAGAGGTAACTACCATCAGGGGTAAAGGGAATGGTTTTTGCTTTCATATAGGCGACTGCGATGGTCTGAGACAGTATTTAAATTCTATACAGTGGGACCAACTGATGATGTTACAAAGAGCAAATTCAAAATGTGAAGCATTCAAAGAACTTATCTTGGAAGTTACTAGGCGTTACATACCAACTAAGAAATATTTTTCAAGGTTTAGGCCTAAATGGATGTCAGATAAACTAATAAGACATATGGCAAAAAAGAAAAATGCATGGGATACATATAAATTAACATGTGACACAGAAGCCTATGATAGATACAAGTTGATCTGTAACCAAGTTACAAAGGAGGTTAGGCAGGCGAAGGCAGATTACGAGAAATCTTTGGCAAAGGATGCAAAGGAAAACAGAAAAAAGTTCATTACCTATGTAAACTCTAGAAGGAAAGGAAGAATCAGATTGGACCACTGGATATCGATGGTTCAACTGTTGATGATCCTGCTCAGGTAGCTAACAAACTAAATGAATATTTTGCATCAACATTCACACATAAGGAGTTATTCAGTGAGGGGAATGCCAGAGGTGTATTCAACTCTGGCAGTAAGCTAGATAATCTTGTAATAACTGAGAGTAAAGTGGAGGACAAATTGTTGAAGATAAACACAAGAAAGGCAACTGGGCTGGATGCGATCTATCCAGTTATATTAAAGGAGGCAGCAAAGAAAGTAAGCAAACCCTTAGCCATAATTATGAGAGCTTCTTTGGACTCAGGGGAGGTACCCATAGACTGGAGAAGTGCAAATGTGATGCCAATTCACAAAGGAGGATCAAAGGGCGACACAAGTAATTATAGACCCGTGAGTTTAACTTCTGTTCCAGGAAAATTAATGGAGTCACTGGTTAAAGAAGCACTGCAGGATCATCCAGACAAGACTTCAGTTACAGCTTGTACAAACACCATGGTTTTGTTAAGGGAAAGTCTTGCCTGACCAATTTGATTGGAAACTATGATGCAGTCACAAAAGAACTAGATGCAGGGAATAACTTTGATATTATATATTTGGATCTTAGAAGGGCTTTTGATACTGTTGCACATGGAAGACTGCTGCACAAATTGGAGAGTGTGGCATTGGAGGCAAATTGCTGCTGCGGATAAAGGGATGGTTGAGTGGGAGAAGACAGAGAGTGGTAATCAATGGACACTGCTCATCGTGGACTAATGTTATTAGTGGAGTCCCTCACGTTCAATGTTGGATCCATTATTGTTTTCTGTATTTATAAATGATATTAATGATGGTATATCAAGCTTAATGTCCAAGTTGCAGATGATACAAAGGTTGGCAGGGTTGTTAAGGACACTACTGGTGCTATGCTGCTGCAACAGGATCTGAAAAGGTTGAGCAGATGGGCTGAGAGGTGGCAAATGAAGTTTAACATTGACAAATGTAAAGTACTACATATGGGAAACAGCAACCCCAGAGCAACGTATCAACTCCGTAGTACTACACTGACAGTGGTAGAGAATGAAAAGGACCTGGGAGTAATTGTGCAGGCAGATATAAAGTTCTCTGAGCAGTGCAGACAGTCTGCAAGAGTAGCTCATGGTGTCTTGTCAATGATATACAGGAATTTTTCTAGCAGGGATAAGGAGGTGATTATTCCCTTGTATAAGGCAATGGTCAGGCCACACCTTGAGTACTATATACAGGTCTGGAGGCCTCATTTCAAGAAGGATGTAGAGCTGCTGGAACGAGTACAGAGAAGGGCAACAAGATTAGTGAATGAAACAAAGGGTTGCTCTTACGAAGAAAGGCTTAAGTTTTGCAAATTAGAGTGTCTGGAGACTAGGCACCGGAGAGGTGATCTGATAGAGGTGTATAAAGCTTTGAATGGTTTGAGCATGCTCAATGCCAATGAGATTCTTCCTCTTGGTCAGAATAATCACCTGAGAGGGCAAAAATTCAGATTGAGGAAAGACAGATGTAGGATAGATGTGCGGAAATGTGCCTTTAGCCAGCTGGTAGTTGGTTGGTGGAACAGACTTCCATCCCTTGTTGTGGAAGTTGATAGCCTAAATAAATTTAAGGCTCAGCTGGACAGGTATTTTGAACGAATAGAGGAGTGGTTTTTTTATTTTTTATTTATTTTTAATTTTTTTTGGCTGATGCTGCATAAGCTTGCTTTCTTGCATCATATGCCTCTACTAATACTAATGCTAAATCACTAAAATGCACTACACTTTCATCATTATCATGTGTTCTATTATAAGAACCAATTTTGAATGCCTTTGTGATATTTTTATAAAGCACATTTCTGGAGGTCATGACCATAAAACAATAAAAACTATTTGCGCTTTCTGGTTTATTGGGCTTTTCTGTTTCTATCGATCTTCTTGCATTTGCAATAGTACCGATAGCTGGAATTGTGTGGGTTTTTATGTTATTATGGCAAAATGTGTTTCCCCTTCACTGAAATTTTCAATCGTATAGAAAACATAAATAAATTTTCAGAATCTTCTCTTCATTCCTTTTTTTTTTTAAGCTTCATAAACTTGTTACTCCACACGAATCCTGTTAGTTGCAATTTGTGTGTGCCGTTAAAAAATGCTTATGCATGCAATCGTGAAATTTATAATTAAAAGAGATTAACTTGGAAACAAATGCCTCTTGAAACATTACTGAAGACGACGACTCCTTGTGCAATAAACCGAGTGCCGAGCCGATAATGAGTAATGAACAAGTGTGCATTTAGTTGATGATGATAAAGAATAAACATTCTTTAACATTTTTGTAAGTCATAAATAATTTCTGTATTATTAAAATTTGCTTGCTTTTACATGCTGCGTTTTCATTTCTTTGAATAAATCAATCATTGTTTAAACATAAACTAATTAGCTAACTAATTTCATTCATTGTTGAGAACGTAACCCCTATTTTTAACCTTATGTCTATGGGAAATAAATTCCTGCTTTACGGGCACGCACTAGGAACGAATTACCTCGTAAAGTTGAGAACAACCTGTAGTTAATTGTCTGATGGTACCAGGGGTTTCCCTCATCTCTGCAATTTGTTCCAATTATATAATAACCTTTCATGGGTAACTGTATCAAAAACTTTACTGAAGTCAAGGTAAATAATGTCATGGCTGTTTCTTGCATCCATACTTCCCCTTCATAAACAATCATATATCATTAAAACATATAGTTAATTGTCTGATGTGGGATAATCATACACTGAGGATAACATTCTTACCAAGGTGGCCCTATATTTTATCTTTAATCAGAGACTCCATGAACTTATCCACCACTGAAGTCAAAGTAATGGGTCTGTAGTTTCCTATCATGTGTTTGTCACCTCCTTTGTAGACTGGGGAGATGTTAGCACTTTTCCAGTGTGGGGGGGGGGGGTTAATATCCCATAATCTATCATTAATTGCCCCAAATGGAATGAACTAACATGCAGCCCATTTTAGCATAGTAGGGTATATACCATCCACTCCTGGAGCCTTACCTTTGCCCAGCAAGTTTTCCACAGATCTTTCTCCAGTTCAATAAGTAAGGAATCTATCTGATTCACTCTCTTCTTTTTTTTTTTATTCACATACGAAAAGAATTTCATCTCTATCTTTAGCTACATTGCTAATGAGTTCTTGTATTCAGCCTTCGCCCACCTTTTCCTGCCAAACTTTGGATGCAGTTCAGATCCTTTGTATGAACTTATTCAAGGATATTAGAGCCCCAGAATGCCTGTCTGGCATTCTGGAATAAATAGCAATCATTCAGATGGCTCAAAAATCTGTTTCCCTATGGCATACTGCCTGTCCATGATTTCCAATCTACGAGGCAGGTGGTTAAAGCTGTCCATAATGAGGCAATCACAGTTGGCTGCCCATTCAAGTTGAGAGATTTTTTGTTATACTTCACAGAACTGCTTGGTTTGTAATATACCCCGACTGTCACTTCCCTTTACTACACATTATCTTGCATCGCACAGCTTTATTGTCCATCTGAACTCAATCTGCTTCTGGGTACAGTCTTTACTTTCAGAGAGCTTTTGCTAAGAAGCATGACCCCCCCCCGACCCACCTTGTTCTTCCTGAACACAGTAACTTCCTACTCAAACTTTCCAGTAGGTTCAGAGCACCTTTAATTATGACTCAAAAAGTTGTATAAGAGTAAATCTTTAAGCATGGAATAAAGCAATCAAAGTAACCTCCATGAGTTATTCTGGAAATTATTAAAGAGTAAGGAATCCATGGAAGAATAGATGCTCATCTACAGCCTATTCTAATCCATATGTGAATTGGCTAGGAAGAAATTTCTTGAAAATTCTCAATGTTCAAAATATCCTTGAGAATATTCTTTAAAAATTATTCTGAAGAATTTTATATCACTAAATCTTATTCACTGAGCAATGCAATGAAATATTCTTTGTTAATAAGCTTTCAGGATTTGATTTTTATTTCCAACCTTTAAAAAAAAATAGCACATACTTCTTTTTGAGATGTACTGTTTATTTGTAAGTGGTTCACTACCCAGCCAACTCACTGAAGAAGTGTAGCACATTTCACTGTAAGCGAATTAATGCTTTAGAAAATACTTCTATCTTTTGAATTTTCTTCAATTGGTGAAGGCTAGAAAGTTACAAAGGAATGCTAATGTCTTAATTTTCATTAATATACTCGAGAAGGACATTATGTGGAGTACTACTAAGTAAGAGATTTAATAAAGACACTTTTCCACATGAAGTATTTTAATCAATTTATTGGTATGCAAAGAACAACTGGTACAATTTAGATCTCAAACAATCCCAATAACAATAAAAGAATTCTTCAGTGTAGTACAATTTGGGCTCTCCAGTGGTAGTTTGGACCTCCCATGGTAAGTTATAGAACTCCTCCCAAACTGAAAAATCCAAGCCCAAAGCTAGATTTCGATACTCAAATCGAAAATACAGTCAGTTTTATTTAGTTGTTGGGATTTTCTGGGGGTCTAACTGTACTTTGCATACCAATAAAAAACTCAACCAACCAACCGCATACCAATAAACTAATCAAAATAGTTCATTGCCTTTATGAAATCTCTTTGTTTTCACTAATGGCAGGTTTGCAAAGAAACATAAATAATTTCTGACCTTCCAGTAAAACTATATCTGACAAAAAAAAAAAAAAAAATTGATGAGATACTTTTTAAATAGAACAAATTAATATATAAAAGTTGCATATCTGATGGTATTATTAATATGGGAAAAAAGTTTCTACAAAGGTTTCGATGTACTATTACTTACGATACACCACTAAGGTGATAAAGTGAGAGGCAGTTTTTCCCATTCCGTTATCAGCAGTGCATTTATAATATCCAGCATTTTTGTGAGTAACATCAGATATGTATAAAGAACCATTTATCAACAAAACATTATTTTCCACTCCTGTCTTCAGAGAATGTCCATTCCTGGTCCATGTTACAATTGGTTGTGGGTTACCCCTTGCAATGCAATGAAGAGTAACGTTGGATTTAACTTGGGCTACTACTTCATTTTCTCCAGGAACAATATATGGAGGTAGTGTAACACCTGAAAATGATAATGAATCAGTTTGTAATCAAACTGATTTGTAAGAGATTAATTTAAAAATATAAAGGTTTAAATGCTATTACTTAAATTAACTATATACCATAATAATGATAATTCATAATAAAGATAATTCATAAAGATAATTCATAATCATTTATTCTTTCTTTCATGGTTGTCTTTTCATTAGGCAGTTTAGGCACTATGCCTAGGGCCTATGAAAAAACAGGGACCCAAAAAATATATAATTCAGATAGAATTCAATGATCTTATTAAAACAATAAAATTCTACAAACTAATTTTTAAATACAGATTTCTAAGATAAATTCTTCCTTCAACTTTTTCTGTTAGCAAAACCATTAACATCATCATCATCAGATTCATACTGCAAATAAGTTAGTGCTGGAATACGTTTTGTGGAAATAACTTCAAATCCAAATTTGTAGAAATGCTCTAAATTATGTTTTGAAGAATCTCCTTAAAATAAAAAAATCAGATTTAACAAAAGGACATTTTAATATGTTTGATTTAATGTAGAGAGGCCTCGGAATGAAAAGTACTTGCGGCCTACAAACACTAAATGAAGAGTACCTAGGGCTTATAGTCCTGCTTTCTTTAGTTTTTTGAAAAAAAGTAAATTAACTTTATGTAATAAACAGATCAGTAACACTCTGATACAACCAATGAACATCAAAGATGAGTAATGCCAAATTTCAGCTCAAATTGAATACATTTTCCACTGGTATCCAGCTAAAATAATGCAGAAATCTTAATATAAGAAACCTTTTCATTGTGACATATCTGCAGAATGGCATAGGAAATATACAATCAATAAATGTGACATATGATAACATCAATGCCACTATGCTTAATGCATTGTGCTATCACGATAAAAGATTAATATGTCCAGCACTGGAAGCATTAATATTAAATTATATAGTATAAAGTGGATCATAAGAACCATTATATAATGGACCTTCAAAGGGGGCATTTCTGTAGCTACAACTTTTTTTTCTCAATTTGAATTTTTGTCCCCTTAGGTTTGTAATCTGAGAAAGTGGAAGAACGGGCTGAAAAGGCCACTTTTCAGCCCATCTGCTTTTCAGCCCAAATTTTCTACATCCTGTTGCAATAGCACACTGCCATTACTGTCACTAACAACCCTGCCAACATCTGCAAACTTTGACACTAAGCATGATATACCTTCATCAATATCATTGATAAATATACAAAACAACAGTGGGCCAACACTGAATCCTGTGGAACTCCACTAATAACATTAGTTCACGAAGAGAAGCACCCATTGATTACCACCCTCTGTCTTCTCCCACTCAACCACCCTTTTATCCATTGTAGCAACTTAATCTTAATACCATTCTGCTCTAATTTGTACAGTAGTCTTCCATGTGCAACAGTGTCAAAAGCTTTCCTGAAATCCAAGTATATGATATCAAAATTATTTTTTGCCTCCAGTTCCTTTGTAACCACATTATAGTATCCAATCAAATTGGATACTTCAAAATGCTTTCCATTTTGAATACCGTGGGACCATCATCAGGTGGTCCCACGGTATAGAATTTAAATACTGTCTCAGACCACCATAGTCACCTTTAGCAACTAAGGCCATATTGCTCTGGGATATGCGGTGGTCATTCCTTGACCTTTCCGCATCCTCCGTATTTGGTGGTGACGGGATTGAACCCCGGTCTAATGAAGAAGCATGTACTACGCACTGCTGTTCCTTCCCACCTGGCTACGGAGGCGCCAAACAGACCTATAGCAGAGAAGAAAAATGCATGGGATACATACAAATTAATGGATGATATGGAGCCTATGATAGATATAAGTTATCATATTCTGTGATTTGGTCCGTAACCAAATCACAGAAGAGATTAGGCAGGCAAAGGCAGATTATGAGAAATCCTTGGCAAAGGATGCAAAAAAAACAGAAAAAAGTTCTTTACCTATGTAAACTCTAGAAGGAACAGAATGAATCAGATTGGTCCACTGGATATCGATGGTTCAACTGTTGATGATCCTGCTCAGGTAGCTAACAAACTAAATGAATATTTTGCATCAACATTCACACATAAGGAGTTATTCAGTGAGGGGAATGCCAGAGGTGTATTCAACTCTGGCAGTAAGCTAGATAATCTTGTAATAACTGAGAGTAAAGTGGAGGAGAAATTGTTGAAGATAAACACAAGAAAGGCACCTGGCACCTGGGGTGGATGGGATCTATCCAGTTATATTAAAGGAGGCAGCAAAGGAAGTAAGCAAACCCTTAGCCATAATTATGAGAGCTTCCTTGGACTCAGGGGAAGTACCCATGGACTTGAGATGTGCAAATGTGACCCCAATTCACAAAGGAGGATCAAAGGGCGACACAAGTAATTACAGACCTGTTAGTTTAACTTCTGTTCCCAGAAAATTAATGGAGGCACTGGTTAAAGAAGCACTGCAGGATCATCTAGACAAGACTTCAGTTATAGCTCAGACACAGCACGGTTTTGTTTAGGGGAAGTCTTGTCTGACCAATTTGATTGGATACTATGATGCAGTCACAAAAGAACTGGATGCAGGGAATAACTTTGATATTATATATTTGGATTTTAGAAAGGCTTTTGATACTGTTGCACATGGAAGACTGCAGCACAAATTGGAGCAGTGTAGCATTGGAGGCAAATTGCTGCTGTGGATAAAGGGATGGTTGAGTGGGAGGAGACAGAGAGTGGTAATCAATGGACACTACTCATCGTGGACTAATGTTATTAGTGGAGTCCCTCAGGGTTCAGTGTTGGGTCCATTATTGTTTTCTGTATTTATAAATGATATTGATGATGGTATATCAAGCTTAATGTCCAAGTTGCAGATGATACAAAGGTTGGAAGGGTTGTTAAGGACACTACTGGTGCTATGCTGCTGCAACAGGATCTGGAAAGGTTGAGCAGATGGGCTGAGAGGTGGCAAATGAAGTTTAACATTGACAAATGTAAAGTACTACATATGGGAAACAGCAACCCCAGAGCAACATATCAACTCCATGGTACTACACTGACAGTGGTAGAGAATGAAAAGGACCTGGGGGTAATTGTGCAGGCAGATATGAAGTTTTCTGAGCAGTACAGATAAGCTGCAAGGGTACCTCATGGTGTCTTGTCAATGATATACAGGAATTTTTCTAACAGGGATAAGGATGTGATTATTCCCTTGTATAACACAATGGTCAGGCCACACCTTGAGTACTGTCTACAGGTCTGTTGGCCTCATTTCAAGAAGGATGTATAGCTGCTGGAACGAGTACAGAGAAGGGCAACAAGATTAGTGAATGGAACAAAGGGTTGCTCTTACGAAGAAAGGGTTAAGTTTTGCAAATTACAGTGTTTGGAGACTAGACACTGGCAAGGTGATCTGATAGAGGTGTATAAAGCTTTGAATGGTTTGAGCATGCTCAATGCTGATGGGATTCTTCCTCTTGCTCAGAATAATCACCTGAGAGGACATAAATTCAAATTGAGGAAAGACAGATGTAGGATAGATGTGCAGAAATTTATCTTTGCCAGCTGGTAGTTGGTTGGTGGAACAGACTTCCATCCGTTGTTGTGGAAGTTGATAGCCTAAATAAATTTAAGGCTCGGCTGGACAGGTATTTCGAACAAAAGGAGGGATGAAATGGGAGTGGTTTTTTCTTTTTTTTTTTTTTGGCTGATGCTGCATAAGCTTGCTTTCTTGCATCATATGCCTCTTCTAATGCTAATGCTATTAGTCTGTGAGTCTCCCCAAGCTAGCAGTTTTCCAACCCACCTAACACTGCTTCGATAGCACCAGCAAATAATCTTGCACTGTTTCTATTTAAGTGTATCCCATCCTTGTAGAAGTAGTCTCTCCTGTTAGCAAGCACAGACTATGCTGAAAAACATGCTATCCTGTGAGCCTTGCACAATCTCTCCTGGGCCGAAGTGATTGACAAGGCTCTCATCATATACTCTCCCCTATCGTGTCTGAGCAGAATTGCAAACACTTTCAAATTTAATCCTAACTTGTGACTTTTTTTCAGCATTGACCTGTACTTATTAAATAAATCTGCAGATCTCTTACTCTTAAGGTCATTTGTGCCAGTGTGTACAACAATATCACCTTTTATCAAAGAAATTAATATGAGTGCCCATCAAGCTCTCAACTGCCCCTGGCAGACATACCCTGGTCCTGTTCCACCTATCCGTTTTGTATAATATATTCCCCTTCTCCCTGACAACAGAGTCACCAACAATAACTAGTTCTTGTGAGACCAGGGCATTCTGTCTTGGAAATTGCCACTGTGTTGCCTGATGCACAGGAGTGAGCTCTGGCATTGAGTTGGGCAGTTGAGAGCTTCATTGGCCCTCATATTAATTTCTTTGAGGGCATTTACCCTACACCTCAAACTCTCATCGACACCCATCAGAATGCTGAGTTGGCACCTAATTTCTTCAGTCTCTGCACCTAGCACACACAAAGACATCCTCCTTGGCTAGATCATATCCTGTTCTCTAGAAAGGTCTGCAAACCTTTCACATTTCACACATTTTTTAGACTGTGATGCATTGGAGAATCACCTTCGGTTCTTCCACGAGCCGCAGTACTACAGCTACTTTATTATGTTCGTTGCTTTGCTGTTCTCATCTGGATCATGATTCCATTTAAGTATAATTTAATTAAGAATGAAAATTTAATAAGATTAATAAATTTTACTGATTAACTGATAATACTATACTAATCAAACAGATTTCTGATCATGAAATGCATCCATTTCATACTCCATTGTTAATATTATGTCAAATAAATGTTTGCCACTAATTACTATCTTGTGTCATTTCTGGCTCTGCTACTACTTTCCCCGTGACGTTTCCGGTTATGGGTTCCTATGCGATTCACATTCCTTTAGATGTTACCTACCTCCCCTAAACATTTGTACCAATAGTTTTGAGACACCCTGTATATATAAAGAATCTTTTTTTTCTTTGGTTAATCTTTAGAACAAGGTGTGCACTCCAGTCTATTTGGTTAAACTGTAGTGCAGGTGAACCGTGTTTTTTTTTTAATAGACTAATATTCAGCTAGTTAAAAAAGGTTAGGTTAGTTTATGCCACTAATTCGAGACAGATTCAAGTGAAAAACGGTGTCCATAATCTTTAGTGTGTGGTATCGTATATGATCACAGTTTTTTTGCTTGAATCTGCCCCGAATTAGTGGCGTAAACTAATCTAACATTTTTTCACTAGCCAAATATTAGTCTATTAAAAAAAACCACAGTTCACCAGCACCCCAATTCACCATAGTTTAACTGATTAGACTAAAGTGCACATCCCGTTCTAAAATTAGCTCTTTCTTTTTCTATTGTTTTCTAACCTAACCATTAAGGTTATGTTAGGAAATAACAGGAAAAGAAAGAAAGAAAAATTCTTAATATATATATGTATCATAATGTCAATTGATCATTTTATGCTATGATGTTATCATCTGTTGTGTTTACGCATCAATGAGTACAACTGTCATGCTTACATGTCAATCAATATATTGTTCTCGACTTCTGCTCCAGACCGATAGCATGCATCGCCTGTTTACTGAACATGCAGCATGAAACTACAGTAGTGGTAAACCAGTTGTTCTGGTGAGTTTGCCATGGTTCTCGTGTTGGCGTTCTTTACCTTAGTCCATTTATTTATTTTCAAATAAAAGTTTCTTATTTTCATCTTATCTGTTGGTGCATCATGTTTATGAAGTTTTGACAATAACCTGGAAGGATATACTTCATATAGGAATTAAAGTTAACCAAGTAAAGAATTTGAAAAGCTGAATAAATGATGAGTGTATTGGTAGCCTGCTCTGTTAGTAGCACTGAGAATGCTTCATCAGCTGTGGTAACCAGTTGTTTCAGAAAGTACAGAGAACACAGTATGTTCTATAATCAGTGGGCATCATTTGCCTGTCTTCTTTTTTGCCAATTTCTCTATATAATTAACTTTTATTCCCTTATGTAAGGTATGTGCTTGGGACATCAGCCAAAAATTTTCATGCAGGATGTACACCACTACTTTCCACAGGTGTACAGAGAATACAGAACATATACAGATACATCCTATTGAAATCATTTCACATCCAAAAGACAGCCACATTTTCCAGTAGATGATATTACTAAGGTTTCACACAACGAAGTACAGTATGAGCCTCAAGTTAAAAAGAAAGCCTGTTTGCCTTCAAGATTGCTCACATTTCAGGTTTACAGATCATACAGGAATTTATTTCTATATACTATAGAAACTATATATTCCTATATGCTATATATTTTTCACTTACCAGTGAAAAACTTTTTTATTCCTTGACTTTATTTCATGATTTATAGTTACATGTTTGATTGACATGTAATTGTAAGTCATGAATATGAACAAATGATGAGAGACATCCGACTGATTCATTAACATGATTTTATTTATCGATAAATGAGTGCATAGCAGAGAAGTAACTTGACTGAGTTTTGGGTGCACAGTTTCCAAATAAAAACATAATGTTGTTTTTATAATTTATTTATTTCAAATATTTTATTATTTATTTCTTATTGTTTCACTCTAACCAGCTGCTAATTGCAACCAGTTAGAGTAAAACAATAAGAAACATTGGTTGAAAATATCCTTACCTCTGAAAGGTTCTGGAGTTGTGGAAACTTCTTTGTCTAGAATTAAAAAAAAGAAAAAGAAAAAAAAGAACATTTGTTAGAAACTAGTTTCAAATTATATCATAATAAATATCCCAAAGACACAAGTGCATAAAACACATCATATGATATTCAATACACTTATCTGATTATCAAGTTCACTACACTTATCTGTAGTTTCAATTCATATTTAGCTGCAAATGATATGTTGTACCTAATGTTCGTTCACAATAATGATAAAATGTTGTTGACTGAGCAGTGTACCAACAGCAAATTTTTGTGTAGTGTTAAAATATAGAGTTCACAAGTGAAATTATTATAGCAAACATATGTTGAGGATTCTTTCTTCTAGGATGGAAGACAAGAAAAGGCATTACTATATTTGAATTAGTCTGAATTAATACCAATAAAGTGTTTTTTTTTTTTTTTTTACTGCCGGAGAGTGTCCCCTGCAGGGTTTAGACCACTAATGTACCTAGTAATTTATACTCTATTCATATCTTCAGGAATTATTTTTCAGATCAAAGAGTGGCACTGACAGTGAAACATCTGTAGAAGGAAATAAAGATTTAAAGAGGCTGTTCCCAGCATTCAGTATTGGAACCTGCCACATGGAACATGATTCTGGACAAATTTTTAGATTATGGCATGGAAGAAGTCACATAATAGATATTCTAAAAATCCATGTCATCAACATTTTGTTGATGACATGGATTTTTTTTATTGTACAGAGCCATAATAGGATAAGTTGATGACATGGTTTTTTTATTGTGTGGAGAACAGTATTCAATTTTGAAGCAAACTGAATACTCTGCTCCTAATGCAATGAATGTTCTCAGAGAATGGTCTGAATCTCATAAAACTGAGCAAAACTGTGTCAATGTTATTAAAAGGTAATATCTCTCTTACTCAACCCCCAGTTGTTAGACTGGAGGTGTCTCTTCAAAATATGTCCACCAGGTTACCAGGTAAGATACCTGGGGTTGTGACATGAAGAGAATTTATATTTTACAGAGCACATTAAATACATGAAAAACAAAATTAACTCTAATGAGCTAAGCTTGGGAAGGTTATCAGAGTTGAATAGGGTATACAAGACTACAGTTTAAATTTACTCTAAAAATCTTTGTCCTGCCTTGACCCATTCCTCCAGAGCTAAGTATACTAGAGGTATAAATAAAGTGAACCCCTTTCTAAAGTGGACAACACCAGATCAGAAGAAAGTGTCCGCTGGACAGAAATGTCCACTTTGCAGAGGTCTGTGTAGCCAGTTTCAATAATTTCAAAAAACGAAATTTACTGTAGCTGTGCACTTTATTCAGAGTTTTTTTTTTTTTTTTTCATTATTATAATTGTATGCATATGTTTCAATTAATTAACTTTTAATAAATAACATGACTTTTAGTAAAAAAAAAATATAAATAGCTTTGTTTGGCATTATCCAAAATGAAAATGAAATTTTCATTTTGGATAATTACATCACTTGCTATTTTTAGTCCATATTCATTGTTTTTGCTCACACAGAATTCTTTTAATATAATAGAATAACCCCACCTTTAAAAGGTCAAAACCCTCCCCTTTTAAATTACTGCATATAGCTCTGCAACAACAGAAAGGAATTCCATTTCTTAAAAAAGTTAGCATGTAATCAATCAAATGCCCAGGAAAATTTAGACCAGTATACCAATGGGAAATGTGTATACATGAACAAACTTCATATGTAGCCTCTTAAACAACCACCATTTCTCACTGCCAAGTTAAAGCGGTACATAATGGCGCAGGAAAACTGTCATCATCTCTCGGTCAAAAATCTGGACTCTGCTGTCACTAAAGCAATTATGAAAGTAATGTGAAGCATCACATGGCATTTTTATTGAATGTACAGGAATAATTTACAGGTTATTTACAAAACTAAAACATTATTGTGTGAATGCCTAAAACATTATAGGGTACATTAATCAAATCTGAAACCCCTTCCAAGTGATAGAAGCTACTTTTAAGTTTTTATTTACCAGTTAATCTGCTGCAGATGGCAACATAATTGCAACACTCTAATCATAGAGAAATTTACCAACAAAATACTCTTGGTTTTGTCACTGATTAATGGCTTCTGTATGTCTTGTATGATTTCATGCTCAGAAGGTAATGTAATATATTAAACACTATTGACATTGATGTGTTAAGCTTATGAGTGGCATGTCATATGGATTTTCCTGGGCCTCATGTAAAACTTCTTTGAACCAGCTCCGCTGCTTTTGTTTGGCCAGGATGATGCACAAGGCTGCCTTTATGAATTTTCTGTACCACTGCAGAACTATAGGTCTACTTGATTTCTTCATAAACCATGTTCAAAACTTACAGATAACAGTAGAGGCATACTGCAGCTCATTGAATGAAAGTCCGCATTGTGCCTGCTTTCTCATGGTTGGTAAATTCCATGATTGCATTTTAGCAATATGTTGCCAGCTATTGTAGATTATGCTTTTCTGATCAGTGAGTAAAAAAAATCCTCATATCATCTGGAAATGATAGAGTTTCAGATCTGTCTCATGTACCTATTCACACAATAATATTTTCATTTTGTAAAGGAAGTTTATGGAAAATAAAATTCCTCATGAGCTGATTGATTGGTCTGTTTGTAAACTTTTTTTTTTTTTTTTTTTTAATTTTGGAAACAGCATTTCTAAGTGTGGCAATTTTATTGCCTTGCTAAGTGACATGCAACAGTGAAACTGCATTGACAGCCCAAATAAATTTGTAAACATTCCTTACCAGAAATGGTGAGTTTGGTATTAAGACGATGAGTAATTCATAGCCATCACAAGCCTTTAATTAGTATCACTGTAATGACCTTGACCTTCACTTGCCTTTATTACAAAAGCCAACAAAATGCAAATATGTGTTCAGTTACCTTTGAAAATATATGATACCAAAAAATAACACCTATTAAAGTGTCCATGTCTGTATTAGGGGGCGTAAATTTTGGAGAGGTTATCTAATGTGTAATTTCCAACACTTTTGGCTGGAACCCAAGCCTGAGTCTGTGTCTTTTTTAGAGAGGTTCCAATTAAGGGAGGTTTTTCACTATATTATTATTAAGAATTATTTGTCATAGTAAATTATTCTTAATCAGAGAAATTTGCCCTTCTGGGCATAGTCTGTGCCCATTGAACTGTTTCTACAAATGCAAATAACTATCAGGTTTTGTCTGAAAAATTGCACTACTTGACAAAATTTTTTTTTGTCATACCTCTATCAATGATATTGATGAAGGCATATCAGACTTAATGTCCAAGTTTTCAGAAATCTTTTTTTTTTGTGGATTTATTGAATAACTGTTTTCTACAGTAACATGTTAGAGAGATAACAAGAGAGAGTAATACTGGATCTGAATACACTACCCATCAAATTTTTTTTTTTTCGTCATACCTCTGGAACAAAATTTGGTTATTCTGAACAAAAGTAATGTTCTGATTATGAAAATATCAACTTTTACTTCTGTCATGTCTACATCCAAAGATATACACATTTTTTAAATTCCTTGTTTTTATACTTATTACACAGAATATATGTTACTTAGACATGTTTCCCACTCAATGATTTCCTTTTATACTCCAGATTGCTTTCCCGTTTAAGGAACCAACAGTAATCTCCCATCATGGAAGAGTCCCAGCGACCTTGATATCATTTTTCCATTGCAGATACATCTTGGTGGAAGCGCTCTCCTTGTTCATTACTGACATCTGCTAAGTTTTCAGGAAAGAAATCCAGATGGGAATGAAGGAAATGCATTTTCAATGACATTCAGTACCCCATGTTCTTGTAACATTTCAGCAAGTTTGTCACCAGTTGCTCATAGTTCTCTTCTTTTCTCTTTCTGAGAAATCTATTTTCCACAGCCTTGAAAAATCTCCACGCAGCCAGTTCAACATCATTCAGATTTCTTTGAAATTCTTCATCTTTTAGGAGCTTTCTAATTTGAGAACCTATGAAAATTCCTTCCTTCAGCTTTGCATGAGATAAATTTGGAAACATTTTCAGCAAATATGCAAATCCTCTGCTTTCTTTATCCAGTGCCTTAGTGAAATTCTTAATCAATCCAAGCTTCATGTGTAAAGGGAGAAAAAAAGCCTTTTGTGGATCAACCAATGGAACATACTTTACATTTTTTGCCATTCATCTCTCTTGTCCCAGTGTTGTATGACAGTGTTTCGCTGTTTCACAACTAATCCACAAACACAGGAAACAACAGTATTTAGTGAAACCACCTTGCAACCCAACCAGCAGTCCAATCACTTTGAGATCACCACAAATATTCCAACAATAGTCATTGTAATGTATAGCAGCAAGAATCTGGGACATACTATCATAAGTTTCTTTCAGGCCAACAGCATCAACAAGAGGAATTGATGGTAAAGTATTTCCATTATGAAGCAATACTGCTTTCAAACTTAGCTTTGAGGCATAAACGAACAAATGCCATTCAGAGATATTGTGATCAATGTTCAGTTCGTGCATAAGATCAGTGATGTCTTTGCAGACACACATGTTGTTTTCCATTGCAAAATATCTTGAAAACTCTTCATTTCGCTTACGTTATATTGTAATGTTTGTATCTTTGGTGAGTTCCACTGTTGTAGTCTGGATTCAAGTAATTCAGCCTTCTCTTTGGGTAAGCCCAAGTCTCTGATCAAGTCGCTTAATTCTTCTTGTTCAATGTAGTGTGGGGCCATTTCTTTTTCTAGCTCATAGTCCAAATCATGCAAAGTACATGGTTCCACAACATCTGGTAAAACGATTTCTTTTGTACCTTCATCATTGCTTCCAATACCTCAAGATTTTGGTGGCACAGGTACTGGCAGCTCTTTACCATGTGGCACTGGCCTAATTGCTGATGGGATATTTGATGCAGTGCTTGCTCTTTTTTCGAAATACCTTTTATTTTTGTCATGCAGAAATAGCAGTTGTCAAAATGATTCTTGGGTTTGTGGCACACCATAGGGAGGGCAAAAGATAATTCTCTCAGCTTGCCATATAACCACAGCCTTAAGTTTGTTGTATAAGTAATACAAGATATATGTGGAGCCCAAATTTTTTTTTTTGGTCACCGATCTTGCAGCCAAAGTACAATGAATATGCAACTTTTTTGGCATTGTATATTTTCTTCCTCTAAGTTTTTGGGGTTAAGTGTCCACAAACATAGCAGAAGTTGTCTGGGTGATTGATGCAAGTTCTGTGCTTTTTCTTCTTGAATTTAACAACGCATTAACCTAAAAACAGTAAAAGCAATTGGTAAATTTGAATAGAAGGTGAATTCTTGTTGCATTATTTATCATACACTATATATTGAACAGTTGAATGGTGTAATAAAATTAATAAAAATACTGACTTGTCTGGAAAAGTGCATCAAAATATACTATATTACAAGAACAGTATTGATGTACTTGCTTAATTTTAGCCCAATAAACAAAACCAATCAAAAGTTAATAAGTTTAAAAATTGTATTTCAAACAGTAATGATATCTTTGTACAGAATCCAATTATCTATCTATATCTTAAAACTGAGATGTGATAGGAAATTTTTATGATTGATTTTAAATTCTATACATAAAACTTGACCAGAAACAACCATTGATTTGCTGGAGGTAAAAATCATGTTGGGTAGTGTTATCAAACTGACCAGCTTATTAGAACAGGTCTGACAAGTCCCACTAAGTAAGGCACCTCATTAGAGATCTTGACGGTCAGGTTGTGGTAGTCAGCACAGTCAGCCATGAAAATCTCCATATCAGTCATGTCAAGAGGCATTTGAATGGTGAATTAATTAAAATATGGCAGAGTTACTGGAAAAAATCTGACAAAGAAAAAGAGACTTTTTTTTCCCTTCTTTTCTCTTGTCACTATAGTTAGTTATAGAAACAAGCCATGATTGCAGTTTGGGATATATGATTATTTTCTAATGACTGGGCATGGCCCAAAACTCAAGTTAAGTAGAGTGGGCACAGTAACTGATGATAGATACCCTTGCAGAGAACCAGAATCCGACTTCAATGTTATGCTCTACAGTGACAACTATGTAGATCTGCAAATTTAGCTTATGCTTTAAACAATTTGAAAATTTTATTCTCACACAGAACCTACTTTTAAGTATTTTAAGGTTCTTTAAGAAAGGTAATCTAAAGGAAAGCTCAATTAGTTAGATGGTTGAGCATCTGCCTCCATGATGGCAGGGAAGGTAACCTGATGCATTGGATAACAATATTCCCTGCCCAGGGGCTAAGAGGTACAAAGCTCTCCTAAGAATGACTTGACTCTTAATATTTCAAATTGTGTTAAATTGTACTGAATTGAGCTAGAATTTTATACTCACTTTATTAACAGTTTATTTTCATATTTTGTCTTATTTATTATACAAGATTTTTATACAAATAATAAATATAGATTATAAAATTTTAAGAGTTATGTGCATATGGACCTCTTGATCATGTGGCACATTCTATCAACACAAATGAAAGATAATTATGTAGGTCTGTGGGTTTTCTGCATAATTTAGTAAAAATGGCATCACTCTTCAGAGAGATGAGAATATCCAGAAAAGGGAAGAGAGTGGTTGGAATCCACATTAATATAATGGGGTTAATTTGTTAAGGTGGTGTTAAGCAATGTTAAGTGAATAGAGCTACTGATTCAGTTGGACACGAAGCTCTCCACCAGAAGTGGGGGAGGAGAGGAGGGGGGCATTGTCAGTGTGCGCTTTCCGTGCAAGAATTTTTTGTGAAGCACATCATTACCATAGTCCCTTCCACCAACTCACTGGATTTAGCTTGTGATCCCCCCCCCCCAAGCTAAAAAAGCCCTCTTGAAGGGAAACGTCATTGATACGTAATGACTGAAGAAATTATTCAGAATTTGACACAGGGATTATCAGAAATTCCAAAATAAGCCTCTCAGGAGTGTCCAGAAGTCACAGAAGCACTGGAATGTATATACAGTGTTAAGGAGACTAGTTTGAGAGAGATTCATCTGAAAAACAGAAAAGCTTCATCATTTCCAAAGTATTATTTCAGTCCCCAAACTTTTGATCATACACACATCTCTGAGAAGTGGAGCAATTATGGAATCCCTAAAATGTCACATTCAGGTAATTATTTGTACCTTTCAGTTCATTTGTCAGCATAGATATCCGTATATGAATATAGGATTTGCTGTATCAATATTAGTTTTCCACTGCTACAATAAATACTCCACATGTAATTGAGAGAACCTATTTTATTCATTAGTTCCAACCTCTACATGATGTTGCTTAGATCACATTTCAGATTTTCATTAGCCTGGCAGAGGGATTCAGATGGCTCTGGCATTTATATTAAATATAAATGTCAATACTATAAGCTTTTAATGTATATCAGCACCTGGCAGACCATGTAAACTCATGTTACTTATTTCTATGCAAGTTCTTACAGGTTAAACCTTTAAATGTTTATGTTACTTTTAATAATATTATAATGGGAGAGCATGCTTTAATTGGCCAGAAGTCCTAGTCGGGGAAACCAGTTATAAGTTATATATATTATTTCATATGGAAAAGCTCTTCCTTAGAACAGATTGAGTCAGAATTCTGCTTTGGAGCAATTAAGAGTGCTTACAAGGAACAATTGTATATTGTGTCTGGTGTATTATTTCATATATATGCACCTAAATGTATCTGCTTTATTCCTTCAAGAAATATTGGAGGGAGATTTCCAAATCTAGAATCTTTCTGATATTCATCAGCAGTCAGAGTGCTATGAGAATTCTTTCTCTTTACATTTTTGGAGCTATTGTGCAATTGCATGAGGTTCTCTTAATATTTTAAAAAAAGAAACACCAGTGTATTTTGGCTTTTCAAATAAAAAAAAAAAGTATTTAGTAAATATATATATATATACACACACACTGGTTTTCAAAGAAAGTGCCTCACCCCTTAAAATTGTAATTGTCATCTGAATAACATAAATATATAGCAATATTTCTTACAGATTACACAAGATAAGATTGACATGCATGGGTGATGACGTAATATTGCATCAACTGTTATTTTCAGCCATATAAGCACGCTCTGCAAGAGTTGCAGTCATTCCTTGCTTGTGTCAGGATGGTGAGTTACATGCAGTTGATGCCAGGATAAAAGAGTGCTACTGTTACTGTACATGAAGAAGGATGTTCTTCCCATCATATTGCTTATAGAGTGTATTGTAATCAGTCGATAGTGAGTAAATTTCTTGCCAAAATACTGGTTCTGCTGATAGGAAAAAAGGAACCGGATGTAAATGAGTCTCTATGTCAAAACAGGACTGCGTTTTGAAGTGCTTATGCGTTAAAAACCGTAAAGCTTCTTTGTCTGAGCTGAAAGGAGAATAGGAAGAACATACAGGAGTGGTAGCAAGTGCAATAACAGTCAGAAGATGCCTCTTCAGAAATGGATTTGTAGCCAGTTGTCCTAAGAAGAAGCCCCTCCTCACACAAAAAATGAAAAAGTCCTGATTAATTTGGTGTAAGGAGCATGTCAAATGGACCCCCAAGCAGTGGAAGTCAGTCATTATCTCGGATGAGAATAAATTCAACCTGCATGGCTCTAATAGGAGACAAACAATTCACTGTAGATGTGGTGAAGAATACCATCCAGACTGTATGGTGTCTAGGTTGAAATTCCCTACCAACCAAATGATATGGGGGTGCATTTCGTATCCCGGAGTAGGTCACCTGCAGTTTATAAAAGGTTCCGTAAATGCCAACGGATACCTGGCTATATTGGAAGGCAAATTGCTACCAACTTTTAGAGACCATTTCAACCTGCCAAGTAACTGCATCTTTCAGAATGACTCTGCTCCTTGTCATTGGGTGAAAAGTGCAAGTAGGCACTTCTGTAGTTACTTTAGCTTCATTTCTGCATTTGAGGTTTGACAGTAATGTGTTTACATTTGTTATAGGTAAAAAAATGGTTGGAAGAACGGTCCATTATCCATGAAGAAGGATGTTCCATTTAACTCTTAGCTGGCCAAGAAACAGCGCAGACCTGAATCCTATAGAGAACTGTTGGCATTGTGTGGAATCTGCAGTTGCCAGAAAGAAACAAAAGACCCTTTGTGAACTTCAGGAAGCCATAATTCATGTTTGGAACGACGAACTCTCAATTGATCTTCAGAAATTGATCTTGTCAATGCCTTGACTATTTAGTTGAACTGCCTCAAGATCAGAGGCGGTTCAACTAAATATTAGTTTGCACCTGGTGAACTTTTCATTTTGTTTTCCATTTAAAATGATGAACTGAAGCAAACTGAGGGCTTCTGATAACATTTCAGTCATAATTGTTGTGTTTACCAAAAAACTTGTATAAAGATTGCAAATGCTCATTTTGAAATATTTTGAGAGAACCTGTCAAATATTACTTAGCTTTACCTTAACTATTAATAAATATCTTTTGTTTATATTTGTGATGCTAGTCATTAATGTAACTTACCATTGCGAAAAAGGGTTGGAAATGTGAAATTCCTAGGTGATGCACTTTCTTTGATGCACCAGCATATATACCAAATATATAGTCTTCTAATATATTCCAAATTTCAGGAAGATTAAATATCTTCATAAATAAATAAATATAGTGGAACCTCAAACTTGCCCCATGCATATTTCCTTAAAATTACAAAATCCAGATATTTAAGTGCAATATTGCCAACTTTCTTTTGGTTATTGAACTCTAAACCCATTCACAGTACTTCAGTAATCTAGATTCTAAGAATTCCACATTTAGCATAAAAAAAAAAAAAAAAACAAGGGTCATGCAATAATATTTTATTTAGTTACATTTATTTTCAAATTTCGATGCAACTATTTGTAAAGGTTCAGATTCTAACGGTTTATGTCATGTTAGATTCTAACAGTATCCTCTGAATAATATATAATATGAGTCCACACAATAACCTAATACTGGAAACTGAAATAAAAATTTGGGTTCACCTTATGTTAAAAATAATAATAATAATAAAAAAACAACTGAATTTAGTTTTTTTTTTTTTTTTAACTGAAGCATATATAGCTTAAATAACCAAAATAGTTGATAATTAAATTTTTATTTTAATGCATAATTTTAATTTTTGAATTTAACATGAACAAATTATAAAATTGGGTGCACTTACAAAGATGACAAAGGGACTGATAGCGTAGTTCCCCATTTATATTATGATATGTTTGTACAACACACTGTGTATTATTAGGACAACTCAGACTCTGTTAGGAAATAAAAACACAAAATCTTTTTAATAATAGCAAAAAATAAAATATTCCTACTACAACAGATGCTCTAAGTTTCTATTGGGCATCACAATAAATAACTACATTCTATAATTTACAATACACAAAAATATCACCCATTCATTTTGTATATTTACAATATACAAAAAAAATCAGCCACATATAAAAAATCTGACAGTCAAGGAGGTTTGAAAATCAAAGACATAAAAATCAAAATTTATACTTGTTTTCAATTGTGAATGTTTAGGTTGTCTAAGTGGTAGAATTGATGAAATTTAAAATGGAAACATAATAAAATTACCTTATCATGTCATTGTGAGTAGGGTACGAATTCTTGTAATTCTATCCTACAAGAATTTTAAAAATTTTATACTGTCTTGGTTTCCCCTCCCCAAAATCAGTATTAGTATTAGAGTGACAGAATAGTGCAAGTAAGCAAAGCTAATGTAGCATCTGCAGTCAAAAAATAAAATAAAATAAATAAATAAAAATAAAAATTAATTCAAAACAATACACTGCAGTCTTTTTTTTTTTTTTTCTTTCAGTACTCATACAATAAATTAGAATTTATTTGTTAAGGAAATTCCAATTCCTCATCAAGTTCATTATTTACATTTTACATCATTGTTACTTCAGTTCTTCCTACCAAAAAAAGAAGGGGGAGTTCCCTATTTTTACAAAAAAAAAAAAAAAATAAATAAAATAATTACTATTATTTTACCTTAAACTCTGAGTTAGGAGCATGGTTCAATGAGAACCCGGACAATATTTCTGCAATTTGTGCTCTTCATCTATTCTCTACACAGCCAAAACTGCTGATAGTTGTTTTTGAAAATGTTTTCTTTGATTTTGACAGTGAAAATTCCACAAATCTTAATCATTGCATAATTAGGAAAAATTCACATATTAAGTAAAAACAAATTATATGAATGTGTTGACTGGCATTTTTCACTTACAGTTATTGATAGCAAGCTGGCTTTACTACTGCACACTTTCCTCTAATTGTTAATGCTCTCTGGCTTCATGACCTTGCGGTATCATCTGGAACCAAACTGTTGATGCATGTGCATCATGTTTCATGCAGTGGGCACTCCTGTTACTGACAGGCTAGTGTCCAACTGCAAGCATTTGCTAAAGGGAGTTTTCATTCAAAAATTAATTCAAAATATATATTATTAATATAAAAAATGGACTTTTTACAGTTTTGTTCAGAACAGATTGAAAATATGGTTGGCATCAAAAAAGGGAACAAATTGAATTATTTTTTGCTGATTTTTTCAAATGTAGCTATGTGAGAGTTGAAGTGATCCCACATGCTTGGAGGAAGAAAATTCTTCTTGTGCTTGCTGATGAATTAAATACAGAGAGCAAGAATCTTTATTTTATAATAATTAATTTATTGAAAAGTTATTAAGTTATTTCCTTATCAATGTTTTCATTTTGAATATTAGATAAATTTTTCTTGCTCTGAAATCAACTTTTGCTATAACCTAGATATATATATATATATATATACCTCAATATACATATACATATATATAACCTCATTGACAATGTTAAATATAACGTTCAAATTGAGAAAGGACAGTTGGAACAGATGTTCAGAAATTTGCCTTTAGCCAGCGGGTGGTTGATTGCTGGAACAAACTTTCATCTGTCTTTGTGGAAGTTGATAGTTTAAATAAATTCAAGGAAGAACTGGACAAACCTTTAGAGTGAATGGTTGTGTGAATGGAATTTTTTTTTTTTTTTTTTTCCTGGTTGATGCTGTATAAGCATGCTTTCCTGCATGCCTCTACTAATGCTAATATGTCTCTTTCCATTTTGTTTAGAATTCTAGGAAGTTCAAAAAGTAACTTTGATTCCTTAAGTTATAGGTTAAATCTACTGTATCACCTATCTATTCAAAATTCTTTTTAAATTTTTAAATAATTAAATTATAATTCATTTTTTGAATTGGCCACAATATTTTGTATTTAATTTAATTTGACTTAATTTGTATTTAATTCAATTTCACTTAATTTGTATTTAATTTAATTTATATTTAATTCTGAAGAAGACATCACCTGTCTTCTTCTCTCAATATCATTACAAATAATTTCATAATTAATTTAAGTAAACTATAATAAGATTGTTTATTATGCTAAACACTGTTAAGTGTGCTCTTGCCCAAACATTTAATATAATAAAAGATAAATACAAAATTATAATTTGCTATATAAGGAGTAGTCTATCTTATAAATAGCAATGCTTAGAAATAAACTCTATACTTTTACATCTGCATTCTCTAGAGTTTTTCAAGTGTAAACATCTTTATGGATTGCATTTAATTAAGGTCTAATATTCAAAGATGAATGTGGTACATTAATTATTATGTAACCATTTTAACATTATGAAGTCTTATTGTAAACCTGAAGCAAGTTTCCTTAAATCCAATTGTGTACAATATGATGTCATCAACATACATTTTAAGGAATACATTTTTCATAGTATGAAATCATTAAGAATGTGTTATATAAAATGGGACCTGCATGTATTTGCTGGGGAAATTCCCTCTTGTTATATTAAATAGTCTCCCTTTGATACATTTTGCCTCTTATATCCATATTTCAAGAGTCCATTTCAATAAAGTGATATCTATTACTTTGCTTCTATTATAAGCTTTAATAAGGCCCACACATAATATAACATTATTATTATATTGCTAACCTTCAGGATAGCAATCACTCTTTTCTGTTGCTCGATGAGGTCTATCAGGCCCCATCCTCCTCCTTTCCAAGCAATTGTCAATCTCTCCATGGCTGGCTGACTTTGGGTGGCGGCTCTTGGTCATCATTGTCCTTGTCTTTTTCATGATATCCTCCAGCTCGGTGTTAGTCCAATCTATGACCCCGAAGGAGTATGTTAGCACTGGGACTGAATAGGTGTTTATGGTGTTTATGGCTTTAACTGTGTTCCCTCCATTCAGCTTTGCTTTCAGCAGGTTTCTGAGTCTCTGATGGTGTTTTCCAGTCAGGAAGGCCTTAATTTCCTTGTGCTGTAACTACTGAGCCTGCATCATCCCAAAGTATTTGCAGGCCTCTCCTTCTGCCATGGCTTCAATCTCTTTACCAGTCTGCAGCTGGTAGTTTCGATTGACTAATTTTCCCTGGTGCAACCAAATTCCATCCTAATATCATTCCTGAATTCTTCGGTGATCTGGAGTAGTCGCTGGAGGTGCTTCTTGGTCCCCGCCTAGAGCTTAATGTCATCCATGTAAATCAGGTGGGTGAGGGTGTACAGGTTCTTCCTTCCTTCTTTGAGGTTATATCCATACTCGCTACTGTTCAGCATGATGGATAGCAGGTTAAGTGCTAGACAGAACTATAATGGGCTCAGGGCATCTCCCTGAAAGATTCCTCTCCTGATGGGGATTGGCCTGGTGTGATGTAGACCTTAATGGTGGTACTCCATTTCGCCATTGTTTCACCTAGGAAATTTGTCACTATTGGATTGACTTTGTAGATGTTCAGCGCCTCTGTTAGCCAGCTATGAGGCATAGAGTCGAAGGCCTTGTGGTAATCGATGTAGGCTGTGTACATGTTGTGGCGCTTCTTGTAGATTTGCTCCATAACTGCGGCATCTATGGTTAATTTCTCCTTGCATCCTTTGCTCAGCCGCTTGCATCCTTTCTGCTGTTCGGCCACTATGTTCTGGCTCTCCAGAACATAGTGGCCGAACTCTGATATCTTCCTGGTTATGCAGCTGCTCAGGATCTTGTACATTGTTGGGAGGTTGGCCTATATTTCATCAGGTTTCTTGTATCTTCATCTTTAGGCTTCAGATATGTGATTCCTTGAGTGAGAAACTTCAGGATTGTCTCTGAGTGCCTTATCATTTGGGTGAACTGCTTTGGCAGTTGCTTGTGTGTGCAAGTGAGCTTCTTGTACCAGTAGTTGTGGACGTTATCTATTCCTGGAGTTTGCCAGTTGTGAGAGTTCTTGATCATCTGTTTTTCTTCTTCACAAATCTCCCACCACAAATCTCAATCCTTGATTTCCTTGAGTTCTAGTTCTATCCAGGGGGGGATCGGCTGTTATGTCTTACTTCCCTGCTCCAAGATTGCAGGAGCTACTAGGTTCTTCGTGATGATGGTCCTTCTCTGGTCTGTTATTCGCTGTTTGGTGACCTGAATATCCAGGAATCGTTTCAACCACTTGGTATGTAGTCTCGCCCTGTAAGATGTCATATCGGTCTCCAGCTTCGTTATTTCATATTATGCTTGCATGATGTACATATTCATTTCGATGCTCCACTTCAAGCGTTGACATTTTTTCCCTTCCTGGGTGGTCACTAGCGCAGTTGTGCAGGAAGCACTTCCAGTTGGTGGGGCTGGATGGTCTTGCCCTTCTCTTGTGGTAGCCATATGGGGGACAGCTGCACTTGCTCCACTGTCTTCCTCATGAGACCGTCTGTGATTTTTCGAACCGATCCCTCTGCTTAAGGCCTGAACGCAACTGACTTTATCCTACGCCACACTCGATGCAGTATGATTAATATTTCTCTGCAACATCATCCATCTATGGAGGTGGTCCTTCTCTTATTATGATTATTATCATTATTGTTGCTCTTATATTATTTCTCCCTGATTGGGGGATTACACTCCATGACGGGTACTGCTACTAAGTACACAGGGTGGTTATAATGTCTGGTGTTACTGTTGGTGGAGGAAATTTCTGACTATTCTACAGGTGTTCAGGATTGCGACTTTCTGGAGTTCCTTGTAGGTGTTCTCAGGAATTATTTTAATTATTATCAGTTGTTCATTTTGTTTCTTAAATTCTTATAATTTTCATAACAAACCATGACTGGGCAATTTCTGAGCTGTTTACCCCTTGGTATTATGAGCTTTTTTTATATTAGTCATCCAAGCTTTATATGTCCTTGTTCTTCTATGTATTGTTTGTAAAGGATAAAGTAAAGTTAATTCATCATCATATTTTGAAATCCTCAAATTATTAATTGTTTTCAATGTTTTATTATAGAATTCATTTAAATATATAGGTTTATTTTTTGTTCATTTGTAAGTAAATTTTATTTTTGAATAAATCTGTTGACAGTAGAGCCCTTTTAAAAATCTGACCGATTTCTTGGATATTTTCAGGTTATCACTGTAATGATACTATGATCAGAAATGTTATCAGGTATTATATGGCTGGTATTTATTTGTCAACTAGGTGACAAGAATTTAGTATTTAATTCATAGTTATTACAAAAGAATCCAAGCAGATTACCTACACATTTTCCAATTCTGTTGACAGTAGAGCCCTTTTAAAAATCTGACCGATTTCTTTGATATTTTCAGGTTATCACTGTAATGATACTATGATCAGAAAAGTTATCAGGTATTATATGGCTGGTATTTATTTGTCAACTAGGTGACAAGAATTTAGTATTTAATTCATAGTTATTACAAAAGAATCCAAGCAGATTACCTACACATTTTCCAATTTCTGCTGCCTAGAAGTTCCATAAATTGTAGGCTTGAAACCGTAGGTATTCAACAACAAACAACAGTTAATACAGTAATATCTGTTGCATAATTCAATAAATTCCAATTGAAATTGCCTACTAAAAAAGTTTCAGAATTTGCCACATCTTCATCTTTCAAAAGTATATTTTCTAACTAAAACAAAAAAGGGGACGCCTAAAAAAAAGATAGAGGCACATACTACAGGTACATAATCAAACTCTTTTAATAATTCCACATGATAGATTTCATATAAACTAATGCTACGATCCACTTCTATTCATTAAACAAATACTTAAAATAAATAATAATAATTCTCCTCTCCCTCAACTGACTAAATTTATGCACCCATTTGAACTCTATTAAGTATTCAATATCATTATTCATTACACTAACTTCAGTCAGTACTATACATGAAATACAGTCTCTAAAAGAAGTTAAATAATGTATACAATTGTACCAATTTTTTTAAAGAATTAATATTTAGTATTACTATTTAATATCAGTAGTGTGGCAACTGACATAAGGAAGCAAGATTATAGGTGACATTGGCAAAAAACAAACAAACAAAAAAAAAAAAAAAACACTATTCATGTCATCTGTCTATCGCCTTTGATAATTTGTCTATTTCTTCCTGAATTTATTCCTACTACCTACTTCCCCCAACACCAAATGAAGTTTGTTCCGACAATCAATTAATCACTCTGGCTAAAAGCAAATTTTTGCCCATCTATTCTAAAACCATCCTTTTTCAATTTAAATTTATGCCACCTTTTATGTCATCTGAGCCATTATTAGCATGCCATACACATTCAATTCACGCAATCCACCTAATGCCTTCAAAGCACTTCAATCAGGTCTCTTCTCATGTCAAATTTCCAGATCAATTTGCAGAACTGCAGTCTTTCTCAGCAAGGTAGAACTGCAGTTTTTCTCAGTGTCCCTAAATAATCTTATTGCTTTTCTCTGTGCTTGTTCCAACAGATCCACATCCTTCCTAAAATTAGGTTTCCCAACCTGTATGCAGTACTTAAGATGCAGCCTAACCACTGCCTTATACAATGGGATAATCATCTCGTTGGTGATTATTCCATTGTATAAGGAAGTGGTTAGGCTGCATCTTGAGTACTGCATACTAGTATACCTTCTAGAACACCTCCTGTACATCACTGACAGGAACCCCATGATCTATCTCAGAAGTTTATATACATTGCTTAGAAAACCTCACATCACACTATACAATTATCTCCCACATATTTTTCCCTCCCACCAGCTTGACTCCAGAACCATCCAACTGGTATGTCACCCTATGACTACAGCTTCTCATATATAGCACCTTTCATTTATCAATACTGAACTTTAACTGCCACTTCTCAGCCTATCTGATTAATATTTCTAAGTCATGTTTAAGTAACACACTTTGAATCCTGTGATTAACCACACTGCCAACCTTCACATCATCTGCAAACTTTGACATTAAACTTGAAATCTCTTCACTAATATTGTTATATAAAAGGGCCCAGCACTGGACTCTGCGGAACTCCACTAATAACATTAGTCCAAGAAGCAGTGCCCATTAATAATCACTCGCTGCCTCATGCCACTCAAACATTCCTTTAACCAAAGCAGAAACTTAGCTCTAATGCTACACTACTCCAAATGAGTTTTTCATATGGAACAGTATCTAAAGCTTTGCTGAAATCTAAATCTTTTTTTTTTCCTTCAATTAGTTTATTACTAAGTTCGAGTAGCCAATTAGATTGGCAGATAAAATCTTTCCTTTTCTTTTTCTTTATGCATTCATGGTTTCAATGATTATTGCTCTAAGGCAGTGATTTTCAACAAGGGTGCCACGTAATTTGGGTTTAAGTTACTTAAACTTATTATTTTTTAAAAGTTATATGTTTATTTCATTATAAAATGGTGTACAGTATCTTTTTAATTTTGTGGTGATCTGTAATTGATGTTTACTTAGTACCTCTATATAAAGAATAAAATTATTATATACTGTACAGTCAGTCCTCGTATAGCACGATAGTTGTGTTCCTAGAAACCCTTGTGCAATATAAACAACAGGCCCTATGGGAAAAATAGGGTTAGATGCCGACCACCCAAGATTGAACACACATTTCTAACCAAAACATTACCAAACACAATAAATAATCGTAATAAAATACGTAAGTATTTTATTACAACTATTACATAATAAAATATTGCTAATTCTTTTGCTTCTATCTTAAGCAAACTTGTTTTTTGTTTGATTTTATATCCAAACAGATGATAGCCGTTCCATCTCTTCCAACTCTTTGGAAGAGATGGAACGGCTATTCCGTGTCTTCATGGAAATATGTCTTAATCTAATGGATTTTAATTACACTTTGAGTTGTTCCTGCTATAAAAGTTGTTTTATTTTCTCTGCATTCTTTGTAATTCTCGGCGTTGCCTCATTTAGGCCTGTAGCACGTGCAATATCACATGGTCTTTCATTTCGCTCAAAGCGTTTCACAATTTCATATTTTTTCTCTATCAACAGAGGTGGACTGGCCATAAGCCTTACCAGGGAAACCACGGTGGGTCGGAGGCTGGTGTGATTTTGGCCATAAACACTAGTATGAGTCCACTACAAATTTTCCCGGGTAAGAATTTTTGACCCAGTCCGCCTGTTTATCAATATTGCTTTTCTTTTTCTCTCTGAATCTGTAGTGTCTTCACCAGGATGCTTCCTTTTAACACCTTTTAAGTATATTACTCATTTTTAGGGAATAAAGCACAATTACAAAATGAGGAGGCATGCTTGATACGCATAAACAAAGCTGTGCGCATGTAGCAACTGAATAAACAACACCGTAAAGGCAAAGACAATTCTAGCTCACATTTTACTAAAGCACATTTCTGGGGGTTACTACCATAAAACAATAAAAACAATTTCCAGATGCGTTCCTGCTAGTGGAATCTGTTATAAACTGGTAGTAAACTCGATCTAATTGCATTTGGGATAATACCGATAGCTGGAATTTTACGTTATTATGGTGAAATGCGTTTCCTCTTCACTGATAAAAAAAAACATAAATACATTTTCAGAATCTTCTCTTCATTCCTATCGTGTTGCATTCAGTTGGGGTGATTTCGGTCCGACTGCCATTTCTTGTAAACACAAAGGCGAATCGTGCATAAGCGAATTCGGTTCGTGTTATAAATGATATCGTTCCCCTATTTATAAATCACTGATGAACAAAAGCCGAGAATTAGGGTTGAATTTGAAAGTGTCTGCAATTCTGCCCAGACACGATAGGAGGGAGTATATGATGAGAGCCTTGTCGATCAATTCGGCCCTGGAAAGATTGTGCAAGGCTCAAGGGATAGAATTTTTTTCAGCCTGGACTGTACTTGTTAACAGGAGAGATTGCTTCTACAGGGATGGGATACACTTAAATAGAAAGGGTGCAAGAATATTTGTTGATGGTATCGAGGCAGTGTTAGGTGGGTCGGAAAACTGCTAGCTTGGGGGGGAGACAAAGACCAATAGATTGACAGTAGCCACTGGCAGAGGTGAAAGAGATTCTTGCACTGCTTCTATTAGAATGAGCAGAAGCCTGAAAAACAAGATGCATGGTATTTCAGAGACTGCTGGGAGCCATTGCGGTACAAGTAAACACATGGGTTGTGTTAGGGTAGCTAAGAATAGAAACAGGTGCAGGTATACTTGCGTGTACACCTATGCTAGGAGTTTAGTAAATAAATTTGATGAATTTGAGGTATTGCTCAAAACATCGAAGGCAGATATTGTTGGGATATCAGAGACGTGGTGTCACACAGATATAAGGGATGCAGAACTGCAATTTGGGGAGTACAACGTCTACAGAAAGGATAGATAGGATAGGAAGGGAGGAGGGGTTATGTAGGAGTGTGCTATAGGCCTAATGACTCTGATGAGTATAATAAGGAACTGTACAGGGAAATAGAGTGGGCCAGTAAATCAGAGAGTCTTATAATGGGAGATTTTAATTTCCCAGATATTGACTGGAATTTGGGGGCTGGTTACTCACACACTAGCAGGGCTTTTGTGGATTTATTGGATGATTGTTTTCTACATCAGCATGTTCGGGAGGCAACTAGAGGGAGTAATACTCTTGACTTGATTATCAGCAGTGATTCTTCATGCATTAAGAATCTGCAGATAAATGAACCACTAGGTGGCAGTGATCACAGTGTGCTGAAGTGGGATTTACTCAAGGAGGTAACTACCATTAGGGGTAAAGGGAAGGGGTATTGCTTCCGTAAAGGCGACTACGATGGACTGAGACAGTATTTAAATTCTATACAGTGGGACCAACTGATGATGTTACCAACAGCAAATTCAAAATGGGTGGCATTCAAAGAACTTATCTTGGAAGCTACTAGGCTTTACATACCAACTAAGAAATATTGTTCAAGGTTTAGGCCAAAATGGATGTCAGATGAACTAATGAGGCATATGGCAGAGAAGAAAAATGCATGGGATACTTACAAATTAACACATGACACAGAAGCCTATGATAGATACAAGTTGATATGCAACCAAGTTACAAACAAGGTTAGGCAGGCGAAGGCAGATTACTAGAAATCCTTGGCAAGGGATGCAAAGAAAAACAACAAAGAGTTCTTTACTTATGTAAACTCTAGAAGGAAGGAGATGAATAAGATTGGTCTACTTGATATTGATGGGTCAACTGTTGATGATCCTGCTCAGGTAGCTAACAAACTAAATGAATATTTTGCATCGACATTCACACATGAGGAGTTATTCAGCAAGGGGAATGCCAGAGGTGTATTCAACCCTAGCAGTAAGCTACAGAATCTTGAAATAACTGGGAGTAAAGTGGAGGAGAAACTGTTGAAGATAAACACAAGAAAGGCACCCGGGGTGGATGGGATCTATCCAGTTATATTAAAGGAGGCAGCAAAGGAAGTAAGCAAACCCTTAGCCATAATTATGAGAGCTTCCTTGGACTCAGGGGAGGTACCCATAGACTGGAAATGTGCAAATGTGACCCCAATTCACAAAGGAGGATCAAAGGCTGACACAGGTAATTATAGACCTGTGAGCTTAACTTCTGTTCCAGGAAAATTAATGGAGGCACTGGTTAAAGAAGCACTGCAGGATCATTTAGACAAGACTTCAGTTATAGCTCAGACACAGCATGGTTTTGTTAAGGGGAAGTCTTGCCTGACCAACTTGATTGGATACTATGATGCAGTCACAAAAGAACTGGATGCAGGGAATAACTTTGATATTATATACTTGGATCTTAGAAAGGCTTTTGATACTGTTGCACATGGAAGACTGCTGCACAAATTGGAGCAGTGTGGCATTGGAGGCAAATTGTTGCTATGGATAAAGGGGTGGTTGAGGGGGAGAAGACAGAGGGTGGTAATCAATGGACACTGCTCATCGTGGACTAATGTTATTAGTGGAGTCCCTCAGGGCTCAGTGTTGGGTCCATTATTGTTTTCTGTATTTATAAATGATATTGATGATGGTATATCAAGCTTAATGACCAAGTTTGCAGACGATACAAAGGTTGGCAGGGTTGTCAAGGACACTACTGACACTATGCTGCTGCAACAGGATCTGGAAAGGTTGAGCAGATGGGCTGAGAGGTGGCAAATGAAGTTTAACATTGACAAATGTAAAGTACTACACATGGGAAACAGCAACCCCAGAGCAACGTATCAACTCTGTGGTACTACACTGACAGTGGTAGAGAATGAAAGGGACTTGAGGGTGGTTGTGCAGGCAGATATGAAGTTCTCTGAGCAGTGCAGACGGGCTGCAAGAGTAGCTCATGGAGTATTGTCAATGATATACAGGAATTTTTCCTGCAGGGATAAGGAGGTGATTATTCCATTGTATAAGTCAATGGTCAGGCCACACCTAGAGTACTGTATACAGGTCTGGAGGCCTCATTTCAAGAAGGATGTAGAGCTGCTGGAACGAGTACAGAGAAGGACAAGATTAGTGAATGGAACAAAGGGGTGCTCTTACGAAGAAAGGCTTAAGTTTTGCAAATTACAGTGTCTGGAGACTAGGCACCAGCGAGGTGATCTGATAGAGGTGTATAAAGCCTTGAATGGTTTAAGCATGCTCAATGCTGATGGGATTCTTCCTCTAGCTCAGAAAAATCACCTGAGAGGGCATAAATTCAAATTGAGGAAAGACAGATGTAGGATAGACGTGCGGAAATTTGCCTTTAGCCAGCGGGTGGTTGGTTGGTAGAACAGACTTCCATCCCTTGTGATGGAGGCTGATAGCCTAAATAAGTTTAAAGCTCAGCTGGACAGGTATTTTGAACGAACAGAGGGGTGAAGCGGAAGTGGTTTTTTTTTTTTTTTTGGCTGATGCTGCATAAGTTTGCTTTCTTGCATCAAATGCCTCTACTAATGCTAATATTGATGATGGTATATCAAGTTTAATGTCCAAGTTTGCAGACGATACAAAGGTAGGCAAGGTTGTCAATGACACTACTGACACTATGCTGCTGCAACAGGATCTGGAAAGGTTGAGCAGATGGGCTGAGAGGTGGCAAATGAAGTTTAACATTGACAAATGTAAAGTACTACACATGGGAAACAGCAACCCCAGAGCAACATATCAACTCTGTGGTACTACACTGACAGTGGTAGAGAATGAAAGGGACTTGGGGGTCGTTGTGCAGGCAGATATGAAGTTCTCTGAGCAGTGCAGACGGGCTGCAAGAGTAGCTCATGGAGTATTGTCAATGATATACAGGAGTTTTTCCAGTAGGGATAAGGAGTTGATTATTCCCTTGTATAAGGCAATGGTCAGGCCACACCTAGAGTACTGTATACAGGTCTGGAGGCCTCATTTCAAGAAGGATGTAGAGCTGCTGGAACGAGTACAGAGAAGGGCAACAAGATTAGTGAATGGAACAAAGGGGTGCTCTTACGAAGAAAGGCTTAAGTTTTGCAAATTGCAGTGTCTGGAGACTAGGCACCAGCGAGGTGATCTGATAGAGGTGTATAAAGCCTTGAATGGTTTGAGCATGCTCAATGCTGATGGGATTGTTCCTCTAGCTCAGAATAATCACCTGAGAGGGCATAAATTCAATTTGAGGAAAGACAGATGTAGGATAGACATGCGGAAATTTGCCTTTAGCCAGCGGGTGGTTGGTTGGTAGAACAGATTTCCATCCCTTGTCGTGGAGGTTGATAGCCTAAATAGGTTTAAGGCTCAGCTGGACAGGTATTTTGAACGAACAGAGGGATGAAGTGGAAGTGGGTTTTTTTTTTTTTTTTTTTTGGCTGATGCTGCATAAGCTTGCTTTCTTGCATCAAATGCCTCTACTAATACTAATGCTAATGCTAAATCGTGTATGAGATCGAATTCATGTAGTGTAAATACATGTTATAAGAGGACTGACTGTATATATATAATTCGTATTATGAAATGTAATTTTTATAATTATATTATTGTAATAACTGATATAACATGTATATTTTCTTATATTTTATATATATACAGAGAGAGAATCGAATCTAACAAGCAGATAATTGAGTAAGGGTGCCGTAAAATAAAATAAATTATTTAGGGGTGCCGTTATTAAAAAATGTTGAAAACCACTGCTCTAAGGTATTCCATAAATCTAATATGTAGTAGTATAAATCAAAAATCTAATATAAATCTAAGTGCAGTAGCACACGCTCATTGAGTGGACTGGAGTGAAAGCCCGTGACTGTTGAATATGATTAACATTAGTATTGATTGATTTATTATAAACTCCACTGACCTGGTGGTCATGCTGGAATATAAACAAGAACATATTTTTCCTCCCTCCATAATCCACCCAATTCATGAATGCCATATAATACCTTAAAATGTCATATTCCCCCTGTTTTTTTCAAATCAGCATTAGCATTAGCATTAATAAAGGCATATGATACAAGAAAGTAAGCTTCTATACTATCAGCCAAAAAAAAAAAAAAAAAAATTCCTATTTCACCCATCAATTCAATCCAAATGCTTGTCTAGTTCTGTCTTGAACCTATTTAGGTTTTCGAACTCCATTATGAAACATGGAAATTTGTTCCATCCAAAAACCACCCGTTGGCTAAAGGCAGATTTCTGCACATCTATTCTACAATTGTCTTTCCTCAATTTGAATTTATATCCCCTCAGGTGAGTAATCTGAGCAAGCAGAAGTATCCCATCAGCATTGAGCCTTCTCAAACCATTCAAGGCCTTATACACCTCAATCAGATCACCTCATAGGTGCCTAGTCTCCAGAGGCTGCAATTTGCAGAACTTAAGTCTTTCTTGGTAAGAGCAACCCTTCTTCCACTCACCAAAATGAGGCATCCAGAGTTGTATGCAGCACTCAAGAATAATCAAGGCCCAACTATTGCTGTATACAATGGGACAATCAACTCCTTAACCCTGCTAGCAAAATTTCTATATGTCATTGACATGGCACTATGAGCTACTCTTGCAGCCTGTCTGCACTACTAAAAAAACTTCATATCTGACTGCACAATTACCCACAGGTCCTTTTCATTCTCTACTAACCTTAGTGTAGTACCACACAGTTGGTACATTACTCTGCCGTTACTGTTACCCATATGCATTACTTTATATTTGTCAATGTTAAACTTCAGTTGCCAACTTTCAGCCCATCTGCTCGACTTTTCGAGATCCTGTTGCAGTAGTATACTATGATTATTGTCATTAACAACTGTGCCAACCTTCGTATCATCTGCAAACTTAGACATTAACCCCGATATACCTTCATCAATATCATTGATACACTGGGCCCAACACCGAACCCTGAGGGACTCCACTAATAACATTAGTTTACAAAGAGCAGTCTCCACTGATTACTACTCTGACTTCTCAAGCGTCCTTTTATCCATTGCAGCAGCCTGCTCTTAATGCCGTACTGCTCCAATTTGTACAGTAGTCTTCCATGTGCAACAGTATCAAAAGCTTTCCTGAAATCCAAATATATGATACCAAAATAATATTTTTGCATCCAACAAGACTTCCCCCTAACAAATCCATGCTGTGTCTGAACTATAACTGCAGTCTTGTCTAGATGATCCTGAAGTGCATCTTTAACCAGTGATTCTACTTTTTTCCCCTGGAACAGAAGTTAAACTAACAGGTCTGTAATGACTCGTGTTGCCCTTAGATCCCCCTTTTGTGAATTGTAGACACATTTGCACATTCCCAGTCCATGAGGATCCCCCCAAGTCCAAGGAAGCTTTCATAATTATGATTAAGGGTTTGCATACTTCCTTTACTGCCTCCTTTAATATAACTGAATAGATTGCATCCACTCCAGGGACCTTTTTTATGTTAAATTTAAACAATTTCTCCTACACTTGACTCTCAGTTATTACAAATCATTTAGCTCCCTACTAGCGTTTGATAAGCTTCTGGCCTCCACTTCCCTACAGACTTCCTCATATATGAATGTAGATGCAAAATACTCATCCAGTTTTTCAGCTTCCTCAGCAGGTTCATCAACAATCGAACCATTGATATCAAGTGGACCAATCTGATTCATCCCCTTTCTTCTAGAGTTTACATAAGTAAACAAATCTTTGCTGTTTTTCTTTGCATCCTTTGCCAAAGATTTCTCATAATCTGCTTTCAATTGCCTAACCACCTTTGTGATTTGATTACAGACTAGCTAATATCTACTATAGTCTTCTGTGTCACCTGATAATTTATATTTATCTCATGCATTTTTCTTTTCTGCCAAAAGTCTCACTGAGTTCATCTACCATCCATTTAGGCCTAAACCTAGACCTTTATGGTAGTTACATCTTTAAGTAAATTCCACATCAGAAAACAGTGGTCACTGCCACTTAGTGGTTCCTTTATCTGCAGATTTTTAATGCATGAAGAATCACTGCTGATAATCAGCTCAAGATTATTACCCCCTCTAGTTGCCTATTGAACATGCTGCGGTAGGAAACAATCATCCAATAAATCCATAAAAGCCTTGATAGTGTGCGAGTGACAAACCCACAGGTTCCAGTCACTATCTGGGAAGTTAAAATCCTCTATTATAAAGACAATCTAATTTACTGGCCCACTCCGTTTCTCTGTATAGTTGTTCAATGTACTCATCAGAGTCATTAGGCCTATAACACTCGCTTACTCTCATTTTTGCTTTCCCAGTGCTTATATCACACCAAACTGACTCAAGACTACACTGTCCACCCATGACAGATGGATGCACTTCTTTGGATTTTATGTGTTTATTAACTAACAATATGAGCCCTCCTCCATTTTTATCCTTTCTGTCACATTGCACTCCCCAATTCCAGTTCTGCATTCCTTATCTCTGTATGACACCACATCTCTGATATCCCAACAATATCCGCCTTTGATGTCTTCACCAGCATCTCAAATTCATCAAATTTATTTACTATGTACTCCAAGCATTGATCTACATGCAGCTATTCTTACTCTTAGTTATTCTAACACAACCCACGTATTTACTTGTACCATATGGCGACTCCGTAGCCAGGTGGGAAGGAGCAGCAGTGCATAGCACACGCTTCTTGATTAGACCGGGGTTCGAGCCCATCACCACCATATATGGAGGATGCGGAAAGGTCAGGGAATGACCACCGCATATCCCGGTGCAATATGGCCTTAGTTGCTAATGCTCCTAAAAACCAAACAACACTTGTACCATGATAACTCCCAACAATCCTGGAAATCCCCAGCACCTTGCTTTCCAGGCTGCTGCTCATTCCAATAAAAGCAGTGCAAAAATCACTTTCACCTCTGCCTGTGGCTGCTGTTAATCTATTAGTCAGTGAATCCCCCTACCCCTAAGCTCAATATACTTGCAGCCTTTCTATTTAACTGTATCCCATCACTGTAGAAACAGTCCCTTCTGTTAACAAGCACAGACCAATCTCAAAAATTTCTACCCCAGTAGCCTTGCTCAATCTCTCCATGGCTGATTTGATTGACAAAATTCTCAGTCTGGGCAGAATTGCAGGCACTTTCAAATTTAACCCTAACTCGTGACTTTTTTTCAACATTAACCTGTACCCAATAAGTAAGTCTGCAGATCTCCTACTCTTAATGTCATTAGTGCCAACGCATACAACAATATCACCCTTTGTTCCCAAAAACATGATATCTGCTCTACGTCATCTACTTTAGCCCTTGGTAGACATACTGTGATCCTGTTCCACCTATCCTTTTTGCACAATATATTTCCCATCTCCCTGAAAACATAGTCACCAACAATAACTAGCCCCTGTTGGACCAGCGTATTCTGTCCCGAAGATTCCTGCTGTGTTGTCTGATACACAAGAGTGAGCACTGACATTGATTTGGGCAGCTGAGAGCTTGATATGGCCCCCATTTTAATTCTTTCGAGGGCATCTAAAGTTTAGAGCTGAATGGATGTCAGATGAACTAATGAGACTCGTGGCCAAGAATAAAAATTCATGGGATGCATATAAATTATCAGGTGACACAGAAGCATGTGGCAATTATAAGCTAGTCTGTAATCAAGTTGCAAGGAAGGTTAGGCAAGCGAAAGCAGATTACGAGAAATCTTTGGCAGAGGATGCCAAGAAAAGCACCAAGGACTTCTTTACTTATATAAACTCTAGAAGGAAGGGGTTGAATCAGATTGGACCACTTGATATCGATGGTTCGACTGTTGATGATCCTGCTCATCAACAAATACTCATTAAGATTATAGCTTATAATCTGAATGAGTATTTTGCATTTACATTCACGAGGAGTTATTAAGGGAGGAAAATGCCAGAAGTTTATCAAACTGTAACTGGGTGCGAGAGAGAGAGAGAGAGAGAGAGAGAGAGAGAGAGAGAGACAGAGACAGAGAGAGAGAGAGAGAGAGAGAGAGGGGGAGAGAAAGAAAGAGAGAGAGAGAGTCAGAAGTAGAAGACAATCACCAAGAAAGAGAAGAATGATGATCCAGCTCAGGACCCTGGGTGTGCCAAGCTCACCAGAATTATTGAAGTTAAACATAAGAAAGCCACCTGGGGTGGATGGGATCTATCCAGTTATATTAAAGGAGGCAGCAAAGGAAGTAAGAAAACCCTTAGTCGTAATTATTATTATTATTATTAGCAGCCATATGATACAAGGAAGACTGAGGCTTATACTGCACCAGCCAAAAAAGAAAATTTCTGATTTACCCTGAGAGAGAGAGAGAGAGAGAGAGAGAGAGAGAGAGAGAGAGAGAGAGAGAGAGAGAGAGAGAGAGAAGTAGAAAGGAATCACCAAGAAAGAGAAGGATGATATGCAGCTCAGGACCCTGGGTCCTGAGCTGCCAATACTCACAAAATGTGAGCCCCTGGGGTTATGTGAGCATCCTTGGACTTAGGGGAAGTCCCGACAGACTGGAGATGTGCAAATGTATCCCCATTTCACAAAGGGGAACATGAGTAATTATAGACCAGATAGTTTAACTTCTGTTCTGGGGAAAATAATGAAGCCATTGGTTAAAGATGTATTGCGGGATCATCTAGACAAGACTGCAGTAAATATTCAGATAGAGCATGGGTTTGTTAAGGGAAAGTCTTGTCTAACAAATTTGATTCTATACTATGATGTAGTTACAAAGGAACTGGATGCAAAAAATAATTTTGATATCATAACTTGAATTTCGGGAAATGTTTGTTTGTTATTTGGTTTTTAGGAGCATTAGCAACTAAGGCCATATTGCTCCGGGATATGCGGTGGTCATTCCCTGACCTTTCCGCATCCTCCGTATTTGGTGGTGACGGGCTCGAACCCCGGTCTAATCAAGAAGCGTGTGCTACGAACTGCTGCTCCTTCCCACCTGGCTATGGAGGCACCCTTTCGGGAAATCTTTTGATACTATTGTGCATGGAAGACTACTGTACAAATTGGAGCAGTACGGTATTAAGGGTAAGTTCTACAATGGATAAAAGGATGATTGAGTGGGAGAAGATAGAGAGTGGTAATCAGTGGATGCTGCTCTTCATGGACTAATGTTATTAGTGGAGTCCCGCAGGGTTCTATGTTGGGCCCACTGTTGTTTTGTATATTTATCAATGATGTCGATGAAGATATATCAAGCTTAATATTGAACTTTGCAGATGATACCAAGGTTGGCAGGGTTGTTAATGACAGTAATGGCAGTGTGCTACTGCAATAGGAACTAGAAAATTTGGGCACATGGGCTGAGAAGTGACAACTGAAGTATAACATTGACAAATGCAAAGTATTGCATAATAGTTGAAGTAATCCCAGAGAAATGTACCAACTGTGTGGTACTACACTTAGAATGGTAGAAAATGAAAATAATCTGGGAATAATTGTGCAGTCAGATATGAAGTTTTCTGAGCAATGCAGGCAGGCTGCCAGAGCAGGTCATGGGGTATTGTAAATGATATACAGGAATTTTGGTAGTAAAGAAAAGGAGGTGATTATCCCTTTGTATAAGGCAATGGTTAGGCCACGCCTAGAGTACTGCATGCAGTCTGGAGGCCTCATTTTAGGATGGATTTCAGTTGCTTGAGTGTGTACAGAAAAGGGCAACAAGACTGGTGATGGGAACGAAGGGATCCTCTTACCAAAAAAAGGCTTAAATTCTGCAAATTGCAGTGGCTGGAGACTAGGCACCTGCAAAGTGACCTGATTGAGGTGTACAAGGCCTTGAATGGGTCGAGCATGCTGAATTCTGATGGGAGTCTTCCACTTGCTCAGATTACGAATGTGAGGGAGCATAAATTCAAATTGAGGAAAGATAGCTATAGAATAGATGTGTGGAAAAATTTCCTTTAACCAGTGGGTGGTTAATTGCTGGAACAAATTTCCATCTGTCAATGTGGAAGTTGACAGGTTAAATTAATTCAAAAAGGAACTGGACAAACTTTTAGAGGGAATGGATGTGTGAAATTGCTTCTTTTTTTTTTTTTATTTTGGCTGATGCTACAATAAGCTCATATGCTTGCTTTCTTGCATCACATGCCTCCATTACTACTACTACTACTGCTACTCTTCAAACTCTCATAGAAGCCCATCAGAATGCTGAGTTTGCACCTAATTTCTTGACATTCTCTGCACCTAAGCACACATAAAGACATAATTCTTGACTAGATCATGCCCTATTCCAGAAAGTTTAACAAACAATTCCCAAGTTGGACATTTTTTTAGGCTGTGATGAGGTGGAGAATTGCCCCTTCGGTTCTCCCCCCCAGCCACTGCACTCCCACTTCTTTGTGTACATTTCTTTGCTGCTGTAGTCTGGGGCATGATTTCCGTTTAAATACAATTTAATTAATTAACAATGAAAATTAATCAGTTTAATTGATTAACAGACTAAACTATACTATACTACATTTGACTGTACAATACTATACTAACGCAGTGATATGTATTATGCTGTCTAGCTTTATATTATACCTTACCCTCTCAAGTGTTAATTCACAGTGTTAAATTAGTTATATCCTTATCAAAATACAAATGCCCAAAAAGTGATTAAATCCTTCAATCTTCTTATTAATTACAATTAAAACCCTACCATTCTTCTGCGCTACTGGTTACATGCTACGATATTCACCGAAACTCCGATACAATAGCAGTATGAGTAGCAAGCTTTAACTTATAAAATCACTAGATAAATTTAAAAAATAAGTTAACAAATGCTACTAAGTCTATTTAATCTATTTGTAAAAAAAATGCAAATTAATATACTAATTAATCAAAAATAGGATAAAATGTGTAAGAAAAACTTATCATTTGCAGGAGCTCAAGATTATCAATGTGTGTCTTCACATTGATAATCTTGTTCCCAGACAAATTAAAATGTCTTTACCTTTATAACTATTACTACATCTTTCTTCATCTTCCAAGTAATGTGATCACCACTACCAATAGTTCCTGTACTGTAAGCCCTGTGATGTCATCTTATTTGCAAATAATGATGAGGGCTAAAATATTCTTACCTATAGTATTTTCTCTACATGCTGGTAAAAATAATAACCGTCTGGTTTATTTAAAATTTTTGTTCCCCACAGTACATTTCCCTCCCACTTATTCCAATCAATTAGAGGCAAACTGAAATCACCAATAATAGCATCTTACACTTGTACATACAAGCTTGCTTGCCTATACCAACTGCATATAGAGACTCTCATCATACCCATCACAATCTTCTGGTCTGTAAATTACTCCCACTTTCAACTAACTCACACCACACAGATCCTATGCTAGTAATCACAACTCCTAAATCAGTAAAAGCTCTTTTAACATTGAGGGACGCTTTTTATAAAAAGTATCACCCACTATCCCTTATATCATCTCTCTTCCTAAATACATTGTACATACCATAGTTAAATTCATCATCCCCAATTTCTGGGTGGCACCATGTTTCCATTAGCCCTATTATGTCAACATTATTTGTTCTAACCAGATGTTCAAATTTTCCCCCATTTTATTTACAACACTCCCAATATTACTGTAGACATGATCAACACTGTGTATTCTTTTATAGTTTGCCTTACCCCAGAGGTATGGGCTTAACATACCCAAGGTCCTGAGCTGGATATCATCATTCTTCTTTTTCTTGGAGATTCCCTACTATTTCTGACACACACACACACACACACACACACACACACACACACACACACACACACACACACACACACACACACACACACACACACACACACACACACACACTCTCTCTCTCTCTCTCTCTGTGCAGAATAAGCCTCAGAATGTTGGCTAATGGCTAATAATCCTGAAACATCCTTGGAAGTTAATTAGACTTGTTTTCTTATCTTTATCTTGCCACTCGCTTGAAATGCTGTCACTCCCTCAGAACATCTTGCCAGCATTATCTGTTGCAGCAATAAACAAGAATTCTTGATATATGTGCAATCATCAGATAAATGCATGTCTGTATTACCCTTCTCCCTGCTAACCACTAACTAGCAGTTTCCCTGAACTCTTAAGGTGTCCTCAATGATACTAGCAAAAACCCTTGCACTACCTTTTTTTTTTTTCAATGAATAATGACTCAACAAAACAGATATCTTCTACCTATAGCTTTTAAAATATAATCCTGTCTATCACGCCTGGGCAGATTTGCAGATGCATTCTAACCAAACTTGCAGCATATTTTTAACATGGACCTATATTTATCAGCAAATCATCACATTGCGTTCAATTAATGTTGTTAGTCCCGAAATGAATAATAATGCTCTCTTCCCCCATTAAAATCTTACAATCTGTTGGAACTTAAAATCTGATAATCTGTACAAGGATGTCATTGCTAGAATGAGTACAGAGAAGAGCAACAAGATTGGTGAGAGGAACAAAGGGGTTCTCTTACCAGGAGAGGCTTAAATTCTGTCAGTTGCAGCATCTGGAGACTAGGCACCTGCAAGGTGATCTGATTGAGGCTTACAAGGCCTTGAATGGTTTGAGCAGGCTCAATGATGATGGGATACTTCCACTTGCTGAGATTAAGAACCTGAGGGGGCGTAGATTCAAACTGAGGAAAGGCAGTTGTAGAATAGATGTGCAGAAGTGTCTTTAGCCAGCGGGTAGTTGATTGCTGGAACAGACTTCCATCTGTTTTTGTGGAAGTTGATAGCTTAAATAAATTTAAGGCTGAACTAGACAAACATTTTAAGTGACTGGATGGGTGAAATGAGAAGGGTTTTTTTTTTTTGGTTGATGCTATGAATATAAGCTTGCTTTCTTGCATCATATGATTCAACTAATGCTAATGCTAATAAGTGCGAGGATACAGAATTTTATGCTTGTGTAAACGGATGTTTTTTTGAAATTTTTACTGTCTTTTTGATCAATTAACATATTAAATTTTGTTTTACAAATAGTTTAGTCATATTTGTTAACTTAGTTTTAAATTTAGATAGTGATTTTGTAAGTTACGACTTACTACTCATACCACTATTGTATCAGTGTTTTGGCGCGAATATTGTAGCATGTAAGGAGTAGCACAGAGGGATAGTAGGATTTTAATTGTGATAAGTAGCTAGAATGTTCTAATCACCTTTTGGGCATATACCCTTTTTTGTTTTGCTAAAGAATTTTTACTTTTTTAGCAAGAATATAAGTAATTTAACATTGCGATTGTTATGGTATAGCGTAAAACTAGAGAGCGGAATACATTTAGAAATGTATCCTAAATTTCTAAATGCTTCCTTGCATTTAGAAATCTATTAGCTTAGTGTAGTATTGTTGATTAAACTGTATTTAAATGAAAAATGCCATGGAATGTTTGTAGAAATTTCTGGAACAGGTCATAATCTAGCCAAGTAGGATATCTTTGTGTGTGCTAAGTGCAAAGAGTGCGAAGAAATGAGGTGCCAACTAGGACTTGCAAACCAGTTTTATAAAACCGGTTAAATCCAGTTTTCATATTGAGTTGTTAAAACTGAAACCGAGCTTCTAAAACCAGATTCGAATATTTTTTTGTTACGCATATTTTCTTTTGTTTGTTCGTTTGTCTGGATCGTTCAACTGCTTTATGTTTTAAACATGTTTTTTATTTTGTTTTATTTTAATTTATGTTTAGGTTTGAATCTCATGGGCAAGTGGCCCAAATCTAGGAGGGGTACCTTTTATCTTCCACCTGTATCATAGCACGATGCAGGTGTACTCATTTACGACTGAGTGAGTAGGAGCGATAGCGTAAAAGAAAATGCTCAACATTTCTCCGTTCCATCTATCTTGTTCGCCAGGCAAGTTATGGAATGCGCCTTATTGATGGTTACCCACTAGAAACAGATTCGCTGAATATTGCATCAAATTACAATTGTAGAAAGTTTTTTGCTTCTTTATTCCTATTAAATTTGCAATCAAATGTTCTCCAAAAAGCAGCTTCACCAAATTTAGCTTTTATGTAATTTTGAAAATACAACAGATTTAGTTGGGGGAAAAAAATTGCAAGTAAATAAATATAAAATTTCTTTCGTGAAAATTTTGAAACTTGCCTCGTTTACACTCTTCATTCAGTGCTTGCGGGAGTGACGCATAGTATTGTGCCTTTGTTATCTTCAATATTTTTATTTAAAATTGTCGGTGATATAAATTCCTACTAATTAATATTTATTCCTTTTAATATGTCTAAGATGAAATCAAATGTATGGAATTATTTTGCTCAAAAAAGCAAAGATGAAGCACAATGTTCGAAATGTCAGAAGATAATGAAGTCGTCTGGAGGATCAACATCATCTTTGATGTTGCATTTAAAGAAAATGCATCAGATTGACATTAAACAAGATAAAGTGAACCTTCCGTAAAAATGGTTAAAAAATCTATGGAAGAAGAGATTTCAAAATTAGCTGCTTTAGATGGATTTTCTTTTAATTCAATTGCCAAGAGTGAGTTTATACAATCAAGCCTTCACCTTCAGAGAAATAAATACGATAAATTACCACCAGCCTCAGTGAATGGAATTAAATGTATGGTTCTGAATTATTATAAAACTAAGAAAGAAGAACTCATTCAGCATTTCAAAAATTCATTGGTTTTGGGTGCACGGTATGCATTGACTCTAGACGAATATATGTCTATACAAAATAAAAGTTATATGAATATCAATGTGCATTCAAAAGACAATCATTGGTCTTTAGGTCTTATTGAGATTAATGGTTCACTTGATAGCAGAAGAACTGAGCAAATTGTGAATGGACACTTAAAAGGAATTTGGTTTGAACTTGGATGAGGATATTGTTGCCTACACCACCGATGGAGCAGCAATGACGATTAAGTTTGGCAAGCAAATTACGCCTAATCATCAACAATGTATAGCCCATTGTATACATCTGTCAGTTATAGATGTACTTTATGAAAAAGCAATCAATTATGGTGTCACAGTCTCTGAGTCTCCCAAAGACAATGAAGAAAATGAAAATAATGAATAGTGATGATGAAGAAGTTGAAGAAAGACAGCAAGGCATGCCTTATCAAACTGACTTTACCGATGAGCTCATTTATTTCTTCAATCCAATGGCCAATATTGCGCAAACTATTAACAAAGTCAGAAAAATTTGCAAGCTTTTTCGAAAATCGCCTACCAAAAATGACATATTACAAAATTTTTTTAAAGCAAAATTTAATGGGAAAGAATATAAACTTATATTAGATTGCAAGACTAGATGGGATAGCACATTCTATATGATTGAGAGATTTTTGAAATTGAAAAACTGCATTCCAAATGCTCTATGTGCAGTTATTTGGTTGTTTCTTTTTTTTAGGAGCATTAGCAACTAAGGCCATATTGCTCCGGGATATGCGGTGGTCATTCCCTGACCTTTCCGCATCCTCCGTATTTGGTGGTGATGGGCTCGAACCCCGGTCTAATCAAGAAGCATGTGCTACGCACTGCTGCTCCTTCCCACCTGGCTATGGGGGCGCCCTATGTGCAGTACTCTCAACTGAAGCTGTGTCTGATGATGACTGGAAAACACTTGAATTGCTAGGTGAAACTTTGCGACGTTGAAATGATTCTGAAGGCTACAACTTCAGAAGACACAGACTTACTTAAAGCAGAGTCTTCAATAGAATTTCTGCTTGCTAAGCTTGATACAGCAGAAAACCCATTTGCTTTAAAGTTTCACCAAAGACTTTTGCAGCGTTACAATGCAAGACAAAATTGCCAAACTGTGGCTTTGCTGAGCTATCTACATAACCCCAAAATGTTTAGGAAAGAAGATTCAGGTTCAAGAACTTTTGATTTTCCAAGTAAGCAAGTTTTGAAAAAGCATGCTGAAGAGATTTATCAGAAATTATTTGCAAAACATTCCGAAGGAGTCTTAGCAGTGAATGAAGAAACTGAAAATAAACGAACTGTTCTTTTAGAAGAAAACAAAGACTCGTTTAGTTCTGATGTTGGAGATACACTCATGCGAGAGTATGATTGTGTAATAAAGAGATTAACTGAAGAGCCTTCAAAATATCCAAGTGAATTGGAAATCAGCAAAGAATTTAAAATTTTGGAGGCAACTAGCAGTAGAAGTGAAAAGCTGGAGAAAGTTTATAGAGCACTGTTGACTATTAAACCAACAAGTGTCCAATCTGAGAGAGAGTTTTCGATCACTGATCTCTTTAACACAAAAATAAGGTCAAGTCTATCAGGAAAAATGCTTAATATACTGTGTTTTTTAAAGGATCATTTTCAGAAAAAAGCTGAGCAATAAATAGTAAAGTAATTTCCCCAAGCTGTTTTTTTTCACATTATTTTTATTTATTTATTTATTATTATTATTATAGGGCTTATTATTTTTTTGTTTACTATACGAGAAGATAGTTTTTATTCAAAGGATTTGAATACAATTTGTAATTTTGTAAAATCTCAAGCTGGTTACTTTTTTGGAGCATTTTAATTTTTTTATTTTTTTTATTATAAGAGGTGATAGATTTTGTTTAAAAGATTTGATTACGATTTGTACAATCTACCCAAGATAAAATAAATACCTGTGTTATAAGCTTTTAATTATTTTCCCCAAGTCTGAGAAAATCGGTTTTAAAACCGGATTTAAGAGTAAACTTCGGTTAAACTCGGTTTTGAAATTTCTCGGTTTTATGCAAGCCCTAGTGCCAACTCATGTTCTGATGCGTTTATGAAAGTTTAAAGAGTAGAGTAGATGCCCTTGAAAGAATTAAAATAGAGGGCCATAATCAAGCTATCAGCTGCCCAACTCAATGCCAGAGCTCACTCTTGTGCATCAGACAACACAGCGGCAATCTTCAAGGCAGAATATGCTGGTCCCATAGGAGCTAGTTATTGTCGGTGACTCTACTCTGAGGGAAATAGGAAATATGTTGTGCAAAACTTGACTAAAACTACTTAATAGGTGGAATAGGATCCTGGCAGAGGTGAAAGTAGATGACGTAGTGCACATATCTTTTAAAGGCACAAAAGGTGATATTGTTGTACACGCTAGCACTAATGATATTAGGAGTAAGAGATCAGAGTTCTTACTTAACAAGTTAAGGGCAACATTGGCAAAAAGACACAAATTAGGATTGAATTTGAAAGTGTCTACAATTCTACCCACACACAATAAGAGGGAGTATATGTTGAGAGGCTTGTCAATCAATTTAGCCCTGGAGAGAATATACATGGCTCATGGGTTAGAATTTTTCTTCGAGTGGTCTGTGCTTCTTAATAGGAGGGACTGTTATTACAGGGATGGGATACACTTGAATAGATGGGGTGCAAGAATATTTGCTGATGCTATCAAGGCAGTGATAGGTGCGTTGGAAAACTGCTATCTTGGGGGGGGGGATACACAGACTAATAGTTTAATTAGAGCCATCTGCAGAGGTGAAAGTGATTCTTGCATTGCTACTATTGGTATATGCAGCATCCTGGAAAGGTGTCTGGAATTTCCGGCACTGCTGTAGGTCATCATGGAACAAATGAATACATGGGAGGTGTTAGGGTAACTAAGAGTAAGAACACGTGTATGTATACTAGCATGTACACTAAGGGTAGGAGCACTGTAAATAAATTTGATGAATTTGAAGTACTGATTAAGTAATCAAATGCAATCATTGTGGGGATTACGGAAACATGGTGTCACTCAGACATAAACTCCCCATATTCCAATGCTGAATTGGAATATGGGGAGTACAATGTATATAGGAAGGATAAACATGCCAGAAGAGGTATAGGGGGTTATGCAGTTAGTTAAGAAGAATATTAAATCTAAGGCAGTGCATCCAGTTGACTTGGGTGATGTTTCACATAAAACCATCTAACATGTGTGCTCGGCACATGAACCACATTTTTATTCTTTTTTTACAACTAGGGAAATATAATGGACATTTTTTTAAGATGAAATTTTAATACTGAAAATAAAAAATAACATGAAACATTTCCCATATCATATATAACATTAAAACTATTACAAAACATTCTACAATACAAAAACAAATATTACATAAAAAACAAACTATTCTAGAAAAGGTACACAAAAATCACATATTACATGAAAAAAATTATTACACAAATATTCAAGAAAAATTTATTCTAAAAATTGTCATATTGAATTTAATTCTTTATTAATATTTGTTGTTGATCTTCAGTTTTTCTCAATAGCTGAGCAATGATTATGGAGGTAAGATTTGACATAACGATCTGGATCAAATTGAAGCAATGGTTTTCCATTTAGATTGGTTATCATATCTGCAACGTGTTTAACTGTCAAAGGTGTTCTTTTTATTGTCACAATATTATTCATTATGCTAAAAACTTGCTCAGCTTCAGCACTGCTAATTGCAATTAGCACTGATAATTGCTTTTAAAATTTCAATGGTTTCAAGGATATTTCTGGCTTTTTTAATTGAAAAGGGGAATTTCACTTGATTTTAAAGATAAACTGTGTTCAACAAAATCTTTAAAATCATTAATTTTTTATATCATATTTTATTAGAAAACTTAAATTTCTTATTCGTGGCTCTCATGCCTTTTACCATGGAGATGAAAGTATTTCACTAATTCGGGTAGCATGTGTTTCAAATTTCTTTCTCCTAATCGACAATCACTATTTAATTTAAAATTACTCTATTGCATTAATAACCGATCCTTTAAGGATAAAACAGTGCAGTTTAATAACTTATCATGAAGTAATATTTTAAATATGTTCTTATTTTCGATTTTGATTCCTTCAAATTCTTTCAACTTCAACATGCTCTCAATTTTAGCTTCATAATTCCCTTCGGAATTTTTCAAATTAGCAATAGCATTGGTAGTTCGAATAATTAATTTATCTGCTTTTGCTACTGCATCATCCCTAGGTATTTGTAGGTCTCTCCTTCTGTCATAGCTTCGATCTCTTTACTATTTGTCTAGTGATGCTGTGACTTTGTCAAGCTTCTGAAAGGTATTTGTAGGTCTCTCCTTCTGTCATAGCTTCGATCTCTTTACTATTTGTCTAGTGATGCTGTGACCTTGTAAAGCTTCTGAAAGGTAAGAGAGCTCCTGCAGGATGTCGATCATTAGTGCTAAATCGTTAAGAAATTGCAAATTTAAAAGTTGGTTTAATAATCCTGAATATTTAGATTCATAATGTTTGCACAAAGCTGGATAATTCCTCCAAACTGCAATTGCCATCTGCAAGCAAAGCCTGCCCATCGTGGCCCAAACACATGATCGATCTTTATAATTTCCACATCAAGTTCTTTAGCAATCATCCTTAAATCATGCTGGAGATCGGTGATATATTGCATAGTTTTTTGTTTTTTTTTTAAATTATTGCCTGTATGCCATTATATTTTGGAACATTTTCTTCACAGTGAAGGCCTCGATGCAGCTTCTAAATCTGCCAACGTTTCACCTTCAGAAAGTCCCCCCCCCCCAATGTCACTACTTCTTTGAATACTGTGCAAAATGCCGGAATCACTTGGATATTGAGCTACTGCGACCATGTAAACATAGACAGAAAAAATGTACTGAAAGGCGTGGCTCACTCACTTCTCCGAAAAGCAAATGACTGCTTGCCAGAGTAAATAGGAACCTCAACACAGGATGACCAGAGGCCATTATCCATGTCAGGAATATGCCTTAATCTTCTGATTGGCTATGGAAAGCATATTGACTAATGCGACTTCTCTGTATGTGAAATAGGTGGGTATATAGGTTTTACAGGCACCACTAACATAGCGAAACGGTAATCCCTTTAAACCTTAATTTGCACTTTCTAATTGCCTAAAGGCCAGAGGTTGGAACAATGAGTTGTCTCTTGTAATCTGTTCATTAATAGAAATTTTGTTTGTTATACAGAAACTATTTTAAATGTAATTACCAAAAAGAATTTTAAAAAATTTGTTATAAAGAAGTTCATTAAACAGAAGGCCGACAGTAATTAAATCAAAAAATGAAGCAATTTTAAAGTACATAACTAGTCAATTGCCGCTTGCCCCACCGTAGTTCTGGCTCTGGATACTCAATAATCGAATTCAGTATTCATTTGTAAAATAAATGATCGTCTCAACAATGGGCTTGCAAATTTTCAAAAAAAAAAAAAAAAAAAAAAGGCTCCTGAGAGCCCACTACAGCTATAAAAGACTACTCATAAAAGAAATCCCATATGGTGGTATTATACAGGTATCTCCAACTAGAGTGGGAAGGTAGACTGAATTTTTGCAGCATAGAGAAAAAGTAGTGATTTCCTACAAAGTGTAATAGGGGGTTCATCAGCTTCAAAGTAAAGGTTTTTGTATAACTAGGAAAATTACTTTGTAGCTTTCCTAGCAGAGTCATACTGACAGCACTATATACTGAATGGTATTTAGTTACTACAAAGCAGTAATAAGGTGTGGTGGCATAGCCGAGTCGTCAGGAGCAGGTGTGCAGTAGACCGGGGTTCAAGCCCCTGACTGCTGAATACGGTTGATCTGCCAACCCGCACTGGACCAGCGTGGCAGATTATAGTCCATTTGTTAAGGAGGCTTCCATCCTGCAGTGGGTTGATAATGGCTGCACTTTACCTTTTTTTTTAAGATGTGGTGTTCATCACCCTACCACACGGACGATGCAGACTGCAATATATTTAATTTCTTCAGACAAATGGTTTGCAGATTAGTCACAAAGGCCTAACCTAATGTAACCTTAATTTCTTTCCCAGTATTAAGCCTAAAAACCAGAAAGTTTTAACAAGAGGAAATGGAATATTATTAATTTGATGTTCTGGATCAGTGAAAAGTCCACATCATTGTCAAAAATGGCCAGCAGTAGATTTCTGTGGAGTTGGGAAATGCCTGTTATTTAAAGTCCAGGATTCTATTTTAGATATTGTGAGTTAGAGCAGCCTTTCCATATTATTTATGCTCTGTGGCTGACAGGAAATGGCTAGATCATCTGTATACATATTGAATTCAACAGTTTTTTGGGATTAAGCAGGACTGCAAAAAGGGTTGTGCTCAGCATGGTACTCTGAATATGAGATGATACGAACTTCCTCCTGAATATGAGATGTTGGCATTCCAACAGTGGACCTGAAAAAATAAAGGTGTCAGAAGTATTGAATTATTGAGGGGGCTAGCCCCTCAGCTCCAGATGATGCATATCCACAAGATTTCCATGATGCCACACGGCATAAAACATTATTATTATTATTGTGGCATCATGGAAATATCGGTGGTTGACACGATGATTGGAATGGTTGTTACTTGTTGCATATGCCACATTTCTTTGATCTCCTGCCTTAGGTTTGTGTACTTCCTGATTTTTTCCTTATGGGTTTTCTGGACATTGCTAGTGTTGGGCATCGCTATGTCAATCAGGTAGGTAGCCTTTTTCATCTTGTCCACAAGGGTTATGTCCGGTCTGTTGTGCGGGATGGTCTTATCTGTTATTATGGCGAGGTCCTAGTACAGCTTGTGGGTTGGGGTCTCTAGTACTGCCTGGGATTTGCACTTGTAGAATGGTACACTTTCTTTGATCAACTGGTATTTCCTCGCTAGCTTCTGATGTATTATCCTGGCTATGTAGTCTTGTCTACGAGGTTCTCAGTCTGGATGATCACCTTGCATCCCCCTGCGATATGTTGGATCATTTCTGAGGCCAGGTGGCATCATCGACATGTGTCATCTGACATTTTGGGCTCCTTTTGTGATGTATTTTCTACAGTTTCTGGTGTTGATTACCTGGTCTTGGATGGCCAGCATGAATCCTTCAGTCTCGGGGAAGAACATCCCACTCGTGAGCCATGCATTGGAAGCAATGTTATCGATGTGATCTTGATGGAGGTCATTGTAGTGTCTGCCATGGAGTGTCTTCTTTGTCCATCTTTCTAGCTTTGTTTCTTATGCCGTCTGGGTGGGAGGGGGCTCCTCGCTTAGGTTGAGTGGGGTATACCCCTTATCTATCTTCCTTATGGCCTGGTGGAGTGGTGCTGTGTTGTTCTCAAAGTAATCCTTCAGGTTAACCATCACTGATTTCTGTTGCTCTATCAGGCCCCTTCCTCCCTCTTTCTAAGCTATTGTTAGTTTCTCCAATGCTAACTTTGGGCAGTGTTGGCAGCTCTTGGTCATGTTCATTACTTTATTTTTAAATTTAGCTAGAGATTTTCTAAGTTCTGACTTATTGTATGTAGAACGTTGTATCAATGATTTCGCGTGAATATCATATCTTGTAACTTATCGTGTAGTGCACAGTAGGGGGGGGGGGTGCCTCCGTAGCCAGATGGGCAGGAGCAGCAGTACGTAGCACACACTTCTTGATTAGACCAGGGTTCGAGCCTGGGACCACCAAATACGGAGGATACGAAAGGTCAGGGAATGACCACCGCGTATCCCCGGAACAATATGACCTTAGTTGCTAATGCTCCTAATGCTAATGCTCCTTAGTTGTTAAAAACCAAATAATATTAATATCACAGTAGGGGAAGTCTAGTGATTTAATTGTAGTAAATAAGAACTGTGAAAGTTCGAGTCAAGCAGGGGTTGGTGTTAGTTAGATAATTTTATTTTCTATTATAATTAACTTATAACTTTACAAACGTAAAAGTACAGCATAACAGCATAATACTTATAACATAAACTTCATAGCATATTACAAACAATGTGTGTGAGGTGCCTCCGTAGCCAGGTGGGAAGGAGCAGCAGTGTGTAGCACACGCTTCTCGATTAGACCGGGATTCGAGCCCATCACCACCAAATACGGAGGATGCAGAAAGGTCAAGGAATGTCCACCGCATATTCCCAGAGCAATACGGCCTTAGTTGCTAATGCTCCTAAAAACCAAAAACAACAACAAACAATGTAAACTTGATAGCAAAATATGTATAACTCAAACTTGACAGCATAGTACATACCATCGCAACATAACAGATGAATTAGACTAGTGTCATTATGGCATTTAAGTATATCAGTTTAGTGTAGTTCAATATTCTCAATTGTACTTAATTTAAATAGAAACCTGACCGGGCTAAAACAGGATAACAAAGGGCTCAAAGTAGTGAGGGAATGGAAGAGGGTGATTCTCCAAGGAATCATGGCCTAACAAAATATATTACTTGTGGAAGGTTTGCAGAACTTTCTGAAACAGGACATCACACAGGCTGGGGGGGATGTCATCCCCTAGGTTGTGTGTGTGTGTGTGTGTGTGTGTGTGTGTGGTATGGTTGTTTATTGGCGCATTAGCTGCTATGGCTATAGTGCGCCTATTCGTAGTTATATCAGAAAATAATAAAGAACGTAACAATTCAAATTCATTTCAGTTCTGAGAGCTATTCATAAAAGGTTATACACTCTAATTTGTTTCAGAAAGCAGAAAAGTTCCTTAATATTTGCCTCCTCTCCTATGATATGATGTAGTGTCAGCGGTTCTTGAAGATTAGCCAGATTTTGAAGTGTTGAAGTACGATGTGGTTGATAGTGTGGACAGTCAATCAAAATATGTTTGACTGTTAGATGTTCAGAGCAGTGTAAACACTGTGGAGGATCATTGCCGGTAAGTAAATGGAGGTGAGTCAGATGGGTATGCCCTATTCTTATCCGTGCGAGTACCACTTCTTCTCGCCGAACTGTCTGAGTGCATGAGTGCCATAATTTTGGGTCCTGTTTCCATTGAAAAAGTTTGTTATTTGTTTCTTTATGCCATAGCGCTGTCCACTGTGCATGGTATGCTGTTCGAATTATGATATTATAATCAGATGCTGGAATGAAGATAGAGGTTAAGTCTAAGGTTGATGGATTTTTAGCAGATATATCAGCTAGTTCATTTCCTTTTATGCCTGAATGTGCCGGAATCCAGCAAAACTTCACTAGTTGTTGACGGTTGTCAATTTGCAATAGCAAACTCCTGATTTTAATTAAAATATGGTGATTCTTTTGAGAGGGATTCTGCATTGCTCTAATTGAGCTGAGAGAGTCAGTGTAAACTATATATTTTGCAGATGGGTGTAGAGTCAAATTTTCTAGAGCTCATTGTATTGCATACAGTTCTGCTGAAAAGTTGGTATACTCAGGTGGAAGAGAAGCTGATATGATAGCAGAGGGAAACACTGCTGCTGCTCCAACAGTTGAAAGAGATTTGGAACCATCCGTATATACCGGCAAGAAGTCAGCACAGCTTTGAAGATGGCTAGCATGGAGTTGTTGCACATTCAGTATCGGTAAGCGATTCTTTCCCCATTGTAGAAAATAAGTATCACAAGTTAGTTGAGGAAACGGGGTCCACGGAGGATGAGAGTAATTCTCTATCTGTTGCCTATTGTGGAGAGGAACATTCCAGTTCTGTGATATTTCAAGAAGCTGTAGGCCAGCTGGTCGGATTTTACCTGGTTTATTTCTATAGAGATTAACTAGTGGTTGATTAAAAAGGTATGGCTGAATAGGATGCAAAGAGCAAGTCTGTATTTTGGCTGCATATTTAAGTAACAGCATTTTTCTGCGGAGATGCAGAGGGGACTCATGAGCTTCAATGTATAGACTATGAGTTGGAGATGTCCTATACGCGCCAATTGCAATCCGCAGTGCAGTATGTTGAATAGGATCCAGCCAGCGTAGTACACTCCTTCGGGCAGAATCATAAACTGGAGCACCATAATCTAAACGGGATCTGATCAATGCTCTATACAAATTTGTATAAGAGCAGCAAAGTTGTACGGTCTGCTCCCCAAGAATGGGCAGATAAAGCTCTTAGCATGTTGATCTTTTTGAGACAGGTAGTACGTAATAATTTAACATGCTCAAAGAAGTTCAGCTTACTGTCCAGGATTAGTCCCAAGAATCTGATATTGCTGGTAATCGGAATGGTGGTATTTGATATCCGAAGTTCAGGATCCGTATGCAGTTTGCGTTGATTACAAAAGTGGATCGCAACTGTTTTTTGTTGGGAAAGACGATATCCATTGCGCTCAGCCCACTTTTGTACTTTATTGAGAGACATCTGCAATTGCCTTTCAATAGATCTCATATTCTGTGAATGGCAAGAAAGAGAGAGATCGTCAGCGTAAAGGTACGCCTCTACAGTATTTGGAAGTTCTTTTGTGATGGAATGAATTCTGAGGGCAAACAGGGTTGCACTCAAAACTGATCCTTGTGGTACTCCTTCTTCTTGCAAGAATTTAGTAGAAAGGGAATTTTGATATCGCACCTAGAAAGATCTGCTCTTGAGGAAGTTCTTAATAAATATAGGCAGGTTGCCACGGAGACCATGATTATGGAGGTCACAGACAATTCCATAACGCCAGGTAGTATCGAATGCCTTCTCTATATCTATGGAGACCATAACTAGGTGTTCGTTTTTAACAAAGGCATTGCGAATTTCGGATTCAGCCTTGATCATCAGATCAAAGGAGGACCTGTTTTGGCGAAAGCCATGCTGATTATTACTTAGTAGATGTTCGCTTTCAATGATCCAAGTGAGTCGACTGTGGATCATTTTTTCAAGAATTTTACCGAGGCAACTGGACAGAGATTTTGGTCTGTAACTATTAGGATTGGAGGGGTCTTTTCCAGGTTTCAAAAAGGCCAGAACTGTAGCATGGTGCCAAGAAGTGGGATAAATATTTCCCAGGAAGATTCGGTTAAAAAAGGCTAGGCATTTGTAAGTTTTCCTCATCAAGGTGCTGTAACATAACGTAATATATCCCATCTGGCCCAGCGGCACTGTTGCGTGTTGTTCTGATGGCTTGCATAAGTTCACATTTTTGGAGTGGCTGGTTATATGGAAGTAGCAGTGAAGTTCGAAAGTTGATGTGTCTCTGTTCTGTTGTGCTCTTAGTTTTCTGAAATTCCGGAGAGTAGGTGGAAGCAGTTGAGACGTGAGCAAAAGTTTTTCCTAAGGCATTTGCTATATCAAGAGGAGCAGAGACGTCTAGACCATTGCAGGAGAGAATTGGGGAAGGAACAGTTGGAAACTTCCAGGAAAGCTGACTAATTTTCTTCCATATTAATCGTGGGTTCGTGTTTCTATTGACAGTCGATGCAAACCGAGTCCAAGAATCTTTCTTGGCTTGTCTTTGAATGAGACGAGCTTTTGCCTTTAGTTTATTGTATTTAATAAGATTAACTGTAGTTGGAGTTCGACGAAATAAATTCCATGCTTTATTTTGTTCTTTCTTTGCTTTTGTGCATTCCTCATTCCACCAACAGTTGAAATGGTGTTGAGTCTTGGAATTTGATATTGGAATTGAGCTTTTAGCTGCAAATAAGAGGCAGGAAGTGATATAGTCAGTAACTTCATCTATGGGATGTAGTTGTATAATTTTTTTGTCCAATGTGATTGCTGACTGAAATTTGTCCCAATTAGCTTTAGAGAATTTCCATTTCCTGCAGGGTTCGTCTAATGGTGGTTGTGTAGTCATCAGATTACAAACAATTGGAAAATGATCGCTGCCCATGGGATTATCCAGAGCGGACCATTGCATGACTGAAAACAGTATCGGGGAGCAAATCGATAGGTCAATGGCAGAAGTCTGTCCATTAGATAACTGTATATGGGTGTGTAAACCCCTGTTAAGAAGAGTGAGGTTTTGTTTTTCCAGTAAAGTTTCGATCAGTCGGCCGTGTCTGTCTAATTTAGTTGATCCCCATAAAGGGTGGTGGCCATTGAAATCCCCTAGCAGGCAGATAGGGGAGGGTAGCTGTAATAAAAGTTCCTTAAGATGATTATAAGAGTAAGTATGATTTGGTGGGAGATAAACTGAGACTAGAGTTAAAGCAGTTTGAGGAATCAGACGCACAGCGACAGCTTCGATTTGGGTTTGGAGAATAATTTGCCTAGCTGGAATCCTTGTGTTAATTAAAATAGCTACACCACCACGAGCAGAATTGGATGTATTCCGATCTAGTCGATAGACTGAGTTGTTTTTTATGGAAATGGAAATTTGTGGAGTTAAATAGGTTTCTTGCAGGCAGAAACCAACTGGAGAGTAGCGGTTAATTAAGTAATGAATGTCGTCAATGTTGCCACGAAAGTTTCTGCAATTCCATTGCAAGATGTTAGGCATTACTTGAATTTAGAAGAAGCTGTACCTGACGTGGCTATCTTATGGCGTTCTGGCTTTGGTTTGTCTCTTTTTGGAAATGTAGGGCGACCTGTGTCCATATCTTCTTCTTCTACAAATATTTCCAGAACCGGATCTTCCTGTTTGGATGAATACTCTGAATGCATCAATGTGTCCTGAATAATCTTTTTTGTAGATGAATTAGGATTATTTGAAGTAGTAGCAATCACTGGTGGAGGAGGAGATTTTGCTGGAATCTTAAGAGGCGTGTTACTGGCTTGGTCTGAGTGCTTCAGGGTATTGGACTCTTGCTGAGAGGGGACAGCTCGAGCCCAGTCGGAGATTGATATGTTATGTGGAATGGTAACATCAGTTTGCGTGGCTATTGTCTGATATTTTTTTGCGATACTGGCATAGGTACGGTTATGTATACTGGGTGCAACTAATTTTCTTGCTTCCTGATAACTAACTTTATTTTCAACTTTATATTGAACAATTTTTTTCTCTGTTTTCCATCTCTCACATGTCTTAGAGTAGGCCGGATGGTTGCCTTTGCAGTTGGGACAGATCATTTCTTTCACTGAACAATCACTTTGAATGTGATCAGAGGATCCACAGTTGGGACAAACTGGGTTGCTTCTGCATGTTGTTTGAGAGTGGCCATACTTTTGGCATTTATAACATCTCAACGGATTGGGTATGAAAGGACGAGTGCGGCAAAGAAGATATCCTGCCTTTACTGATGAGGGCAGATTTGGACTGTTAAAGGTGAGAATTATATTTCTGGTAGGTATCAGTATATTGTCTCTTTTGACCATAATTCTTTTTACAGCGATTACATTTTGTTCCTTAAGTTCTTCTTTAATTTCTTCCTCCGTGACATTCATCAGGTCCCAACTAGATATTACACCCTTTGATGTATTTAGGGTTGCATGTGGAGTTACGTTAACTGGAATACCAGCAAAATTTGTCATTTTTAGTAGTTTTTCAGAATGCCTGTGGTTTAGAGTTTCAACAAGTAAGTCCCCTGATTGCAGTCTCTTAACTGTCTTGGGAGACCCTACAATACTTTCCAGATGTTTTTGGATTAGAAAAGGGGATAGCTTACTGAGAAGCTGTTCTGACAGTGAGTGCATTATTAAAAATGCTGGTAAGTCTGCCACCGAGGGATTGATTTTCAACCTCTTTGCTTGTGATGAATCATGTTCATGTCCGGTATCTGGCCGACAGATTGTCGACTCTATGGATGGAAACATATTTTTTTCCATGTTGGCTCCTCTTAGCCCCTGGCAGATGGACTTTTCTGCCAAGGTTACCGGCCCCGCCACGGGGAGGCAGGAGCAGTGCCTGGTGTGACCAAGCGAAGTTAGTAGGAGTTAGTCTATTAAATATGAAAAAAAAAGAAAGGTTAATTTCCTTTCTTGCTCTCGATCAGTACTTTTGAAAAAAAAGAGCTGCTATTAAATAAAAGGATTTATTAAGGAGAAGAACGTAAAATAGAACTAGAATTCACCTTTTGAGAGTCGCAGTGAAAGCACAGAGAAATCGCTCAGTCACAATCGCTTGGCACCCGGGGCCCCCTAGGTTGTATTGTGTTCTGAAAGTGCAGAAAATGTGAAGAAATTAGGTGTCAACTCAGAGTTCTGAAGAGTGTTTAAGAGAGTATGAAAGGAAGGGTGAAATTAAAGGAACCAAAGGAACTGAAATGGGGGGGGGGACATCAAGCTCTCAGCTGCCGAACTCAACACCACAGCCCACACATGATCAACAGGCAACACAGAGGCAACCCACAGGACAGAATGCACTGATCCTGCAAGATTTAGTTATTGTTGGTAACTCTATTCTCAGGGAAATGGAAAATACACTGTACAAAAAAGGATAGGTGGAACAGTATCAAGGTATACCTGCCAGACAATGGACAATAAATTTTAAATATGGTTAATCTAGGAAATAACTAGGAAGAAATTCAAACTGAAAAGTTGAAATGTAAATTTACATGTTGGCTGAAGCCAATCGAGAGGCCAAACCCAAAATGCAATTGTGCCATGTACCTTAACTTTTTTTCTTAAGTGAATTTGTAAAGGTAAAAGTTGATGACATTTTACAGCAGATATCATCTTTTAATGGCACAAAAGGTGATTTTTTGGTTTTGGTTTTTATTGCAAGGTTGACTAACACAAAAGGTGATGTGGTATATTTTGGCACTAATGACATTAAGAGTAGGAGACCGGCGGAATTACTTAACAAGTAAAGGTCGCTGTTGAAAAAAAGCCGTGAAGTAGGGTTGAATTTGAAAGTGTCTGCAATTCTACCCAGACACGATAGGAGGGAGTATATGATGAGAGCCTTGTCGATCAATTCGGCCCTGGAAAGTTTGTGCAAGGCTCAAGGGATAGAATTTTTTTCAGCCTGGTCTTTACTTGTTAACAGGAGAGACTGCTTCTACAGGGATGGGATACACTTAAATATAAAGGGTGCAAGAATATTTGCTGATGCTGTCGAGGCAGTGTTAGGTGGGTCGGAAAACTGCTAGTTTGGGGGGAGACAAGGACTAATAGATTAACAGTAGCCACTGGCAGAGGTGAAAGTGATTCTTGCACTGCTTCTATTGAAATGAGCAGCAGCCTGAAAAACAAGATGCAGGATATTTCAGAGACTGCAGGGAGTCATCGTGGAACAAGTACACACATGGGTTGTATTAGGGCAGCTAAGAATAAGAACAGGTGCATGTATACTTGCATGTACACCAATGCTAGGAGTTTGGTAAATAAATTTGATGAATTTGAGGTATTGTTCAAAACATCAAAGGTAGATATTGTTGGGATATCAGAGACGTGGTGTCACACAGATATAAGGAATGCAGACCTGGAATTTGGGGAAGACAAATTGTATAGAAAGGATAGACAGGACAGGAGGGGAGGAGGGGTTATGCTATTAATTAAGAAACACATAAACTCCAAGGAAGTCAAGCCAGTCGACATCGATGGACAGGGCAGTGACCAGTCAGTTTGGTGTGACATAAGCATAGGGAAATCAAAATTGAGAGCAGGAGTGTGCTATAGGCCTAATGACTCTGATGAGTATAATAAGATACTGTACAGGGAAATAGAGTGGGCCAGTAAACCAGAGAGTTTTATAATGGGGGATTTTAATTTCCCAGATATTGACTGGAATTTGTGGGTTGGTCTCTCACACACTAGCAAGGCTTTTGTGGATTTATTGGATGATTGTTTTCTACATCAGCATATTCGGGAGGCAACTAGAGGGAGCAATACTCTTGATCTAATTATCAGTAGTGATTCTTCATGCATTAAAAATCTGCAGATAAAATCTGAGACAGTATTTAAATTCTATACAGTGGGACCAACTAATGATGTTACTAACAGCAAATTCAAAATGGGAAGCATTTAAAGAACTAATTTTGGAAGCTACCAGGCTTTACATACCAACTAAGAAATATTGTTCAGGTTCAGGCCTAAATGGATGTCAGATGAACTAATGAGACATATGGAAGCCTATGAGAGATATAAGTTGGTCTGTAACCAAGTCACAAAGGAGATTAGGGAGGCAAAGGCAGATTATGAGAAATCCTTGGCAAATAATGCAAAGAAAAACAGAAAAGAATTCTTTACCTATTTAAACTCAAGAAGGAAAGGGATGAATCAGATTGGTCCACCGGATATTGATGGTTCAACAGTTGAGGATCCTGCTCAGGTGGCTAACAATCTAAACAAGTATTTTGCATCTACATTCACACATTAGGAGTTATTCAGGAAGGGGAATGTCATAGGTGAAGTAAACATTGGCAGTGAGCTAGATTATTTTGTAATAACTGAGAGGAAAGTGGAGGAGAAATTCTCGAGGATAAAGATAAAAAAGGCACCCGGGGTGGATGGGATCTATCCAGTTATATTAAAGGAGGCAGCAAAGAAAGTAAGCAAACCCATAGCCATAATTATGAGAGCTTCTTTGGACTCAGGGGAGGTACCCATAGACTGGAGAAGTGTAAATGTAACCCCAATTCACAAAGGAGGATCAAAGGTTGACACAAGTAATTATAGACCTGTTAGTTTAACTTCTGTTCCAGGAAATTAATGGAGGCACTGGTTAAAGAAGCACTGCAGGATCATCTAGACAAGAATTCAGTTATAGCTCAGACACAGCATGGTTTTGTTAAGGGAAGGTCTTGCCTAACCAATTTGATTGGATACTATGATGTAGTCACAAAAGAACTGGATGCAGGGAATAACTTTGATATTATATATTTGGATCTTAGAAAGGCTTTTGATACTGTTGCACATGGAAGACTGCTGCACAAATTGGAGCAGTGTGGCATTATGGACCAACCATCCATTTATCCATAGCATTCTTGCTATGGATAAAGGGATGGTTAAGTGGCAGAAGACAGAGAGTGGTAATCAATGGACACTGCTCAACGTGGACTAATGTTATTAGTGGAGTTCCTCAGGGTTCAGTGTTAGGTCCATTGTTGTTTTCTGTATTTATAAATGATATTGATGATGAGGCTTAATGTCCAAGTTTGCAGATGATACGAAGGTCGGCAGGTTTGTTAAGGACACTAATGACAGTACTCTGCTGCAACATGATCTAGAAATGTTGAGCAGATGGGCTGAGAGGTGGCAAATGAAGTTTAACATTGACAAATGTAAAGTACTACATATGGGAAGCAGTAACCCCAGAGTAACATATCAACTCTTTTGTACTACACTGGCAGTGGTAGAGAACAAAAAGGACCTGGGGGTAATTGTGCAGGCAGATTTGAAGTTTTCTGTGTAGTCCACTTTTCAAATATCTACTACCATTTCCTTTAATACTAATCTTCAGTGGTTAAAAAATAATTTAGTTAATTTCAATCCTTCTAAATCTCAGTCCTGTTCCATATCTCACAAGAAGGATTCTTCTGCTTCTATGCTTATCTTCAATTACACTCTAATTTCTAGACAAGATCACATATCTCTATTAGGGATTACCCTCACTTCTAATCTCTCTTGGCATAAGCATATCACAAATATTGCTTCTGAAAAACTCTGTTTTCTCTTTCGTTATTGGTATTACTTTTCTTCTAAACAGCTACTCACTCTGTGTACAAATCTCAAATCTGCCCTACCATGGAATACTGTTCCAAAAATTGGCTATAATTCCCACAATCTATAATATTTCATCTCTCTCTCTCTCTCTCTCTCTCTCTCTCTCTCTCTCTCTCTCTCTTTTCCAAACTAGTTCAAACATGTTCTGCAACCAGTCAATTTCCTTTTACTGTCTGACTTCCTCACAGATCCAGGAACCTTTTCTTCTTCTTCCTCACTTATTCCTTCAACTTCCATTTTGTGGAACAATATCCCTTCATGTGTATTTCCCAAAAATTACAATCTACAGAAATTTAAGTCTAATGTCAATAAGTATCTTCTTTCATTTTCTCAACCTCCAACACATCCATGGTACTAAGTACTACAGGTTCTAATACCTTTTAAATTTGGGGTTTAAAAAAATAAAAAAAAAAGAATTAGATAGTAATCATTACTCCCTTATGCCTTTCTTTTAGTGTGCCATTTATATTAATCCCACTGCTTCTCTATAATGGGCCAATATGAATTATTCTTTCCTTTTAGTATTCACATATGCAAATATGTGAATACTGAAAGGAAACCTACCCTAGCTTGTATTATTATGTTATACATGCCACACTGAGCAAGAGCTCTTGATGGTCCATAGATTTTCAAAGCAGTTTTCTTTGTTGATACTAATTTCATCAATTCTTTGGTTATTCATTTCAGTTTCTGCAATCTATCATCTTAAATTTAAGATAACAGATTACAAAATCTATCATATATGGATTACAGATTTCATTTCATATGTAATCTAGGATGTAATTCTAGATTGTAATCTAGGATGTAATTCTAGATTGCATATAAGATTTATATGGAATCTCGAATTACATCCTAGATTGTATAAATAATATTCTGAACATTTATATTTATTCATTCTTTGGAGCTGTGATTTAATATTCTGAAACTTAATCATGATGTAAACATTTATATTCCATAAGACTTATTCCTATAGCAGCAAAACCTTAACTGCCACTGTGCATTGCCACTTAAATGTGGCAATGCACACTGCCACTTTAATGTGCTGTAATTTTTGAAATATTTTAAAAAATCAACGTCCCCAGCATTCTGAAAATTTGTACATAATGGTTGAAAATTAAAACTTTGGAATTCATTGCTAAAAGCAAACAATTACTTTTGTGCTGAGTTGTAAATCGAAACAAATCATGTTGTAAATCGAGAGTTGTAAATCGAAACAAATGATTATGCAAAAGCATCATTTTAACGTAGCAATCTACCAAAGTAGTTAAAATTTTATAAAAAGTTTATTCATGTACATAAACTAACATCAAAAAAAGCAAATAACAAATAAAACTGTGTGAAAAGTTAACATAAACAACATAAATAAAAAGTCAACCATTACTGTAAAGTATTCGATAAGTGTGCCAGTACTGAGTAATTGTTAATTTCATGTGCTTTTATGCTTATAGCACTCGTTTGTTGACTGCTCATATGTGTTATAGCAGAGCACTTGGTTATGCTTTGAATGCGGATGTTTTGCAGCACGCCACTCCTAGTGCCATTTTACGCATATTTGTGTAAAGGCTGTGAAAATGTTAAATGTATTGTTCAGAATTATCACGTAACTCAGATATTTTGCCTTCATCTACAGCAGGCCTGGGCAAACTATGGCCCGTAGGCTGCATATTTTTGTGCGGTCTGCGAGCTTTAATTGTATTTTCGAAAAAAGTTTACTTATTTTATGCCTTTTGCGACACCTTTTTGAAAAATAAATTTGTATATGTAATACATTATAGAATTTGTCAACTTGTAAATTGTTTTGTCATCTCTCTATTGTTCAAATTGAGATAGGATTTGAAATTGTGCATGAACCGGAGCAAGCCAACGGGCACTTTTATAACAGCATAATTTGCGATTATAAACTAACTGTGCGAAACTACGGTAAGAGACAACTGGTGATGACGACAACGGCTTTGCTGCGGTGGCGGAATAATAGGATAGGACTGCTGACCGGCCGCAGTTCCAATCTGTTTTCTCAGACGGTCATCCCGCAGTTAGTTTTTTTGCATTATCTTCGGTTATCATCTTGGTACCAGTAGCGATAAAAATAATATTTATGCCCTTTTAAAAATGAATAAAAACGAAAAATTCAACAAGAGCATCGTGTCTTCAATGAAGAGTGGAACACAAAATATTTTTTTGCTAACATAAATAACCAGATTATTTGCCTCATCTGCCGGGAGAGTGTCTCAGTGTTGAAAGAGTACAATATTAAAAGACATTTCACTACTAAACATTCTGAATATGGTGCCAATTTAACTCCGGAAGCAAGAAAGAAAACTGCTGATGGATTGATTCAAAATTTATCTATAGACAACAAAATGTGTTTATGCAGCTAACTAAGGAACAAGAAGCTACTGTAGAGGCAAGTTTTGTTATTTCTCATATAATTGCAAAAAGCAACAAGCCTTTTTCTGATGGAGACTATATTAAAGAATGTATGACTGAAGCTTGTGGAATTATATGTCCTGACATTAAACACAAATTTGAGAATATAAGTTTATCTCGGTGAACCGTAGTAAGAAGAATTGAATATATTGATACAAATTTGAATGAGTAATTATTATCAGTATTAGAATCCATAACATGGTATTTGATAGCTCTCGATGAAAGTAACAACCAAAAGAATACTGCACAGTTATTAATTTTCATATGTGGATGTACCTCTAATTTTGAAATTATTGAAGAGCTTCTTTCAATGGAATCTCTTAAAGACCAAACAATGGGCTGATATATTTTAGAAAGTTGAAAAATGCTTAACAAGATATAATTTACAATGGAACAAAATGGTAAGTGTTAACAACTGACAGGGCACCAAGTTTGACAGGTAAAGATGTTGGAGCGTTAAAGAAAATTCAGGATAAAATTTGTGAAAAATTATCCTGATTATAATTTAATTATAATTCATTGTATTATACATCAACAAGTATTATGTAAAAATGTGTTAAAAGTTGAACATGTCACATCTTGTATTATTAAACTAGTAAATTTAATTCGATCGAGGGGCCTGAAACACAGACAATTCGTTAATTTTCTTCAAGATATTGAATCCAAGTACACAGATATTCCTTATCATAGCCAAATTCGATGGCTTAGCTTAGGAAAAGTTCTTCGACGAGTATGGGATCTTAAAGATAACATCATTCTATTTTTAAAACTGAAAAATATTATAGACTTTCCCGAATTAACTGATAATAACTGGATTTGTGTTTACCCTGGACATCGTGACACACTTAAATACTTTTAACACCGTGTTACAAGGGAAAATTTATACACCCATGATATGGTAAAAAGTTTGAATGGATTTCAATTAAAACTCCAGTTGTTGTTGTTGTTGTTATTTGGTTTTTAGGAGCATTAGCAACTAAGGCCATATTGCTCTGGGGATATGCAGTGGTCATTTCCTGACCTTTCCGCATCCTCCGTATTTGGTGGTCACGGGCTCGAACCCCGGTCTAATCAAGAAGCATGTGCTACGCACTGCTGCTCCTGCCTACATGGCTACAGAGGTGCCTCACCAGTTGTTCCTTCGACATTTATTGATTAACAAGGTAGACCACTTTCCAACCATGAAGTTGCTGAAGATTCCAGAAAATAAATTTGAAAAATATTGTGAAATTATCAATGCTTTGAATGACGACTTTTCACAAAGATTTGGTGACTTCCGAAAAATTGAGACAATTTGGCAATAGTGCATGACACATTTTCAATAGAAATTGATAGTGCACCGAGTGAACTACAACTTCAGATTATAAATCTGCAGTGTGATACCGATTTAAAGGAATTGCACCATCGAGAGGAAATCTGTAAATTTTACAATACTCTTAATTCAAACAAATTCAATGACTTAAAGATTTTGCCCGAAAAATGTTGGTTATTTTTGGGTCAACCTACATATGTGAACAAACATTTTCTATCATGAATCTAAATAAAAATTCTTTACGATCAAGCATCACCGATGAACATTTACAAGCAGTTTTAAGAATCTCAACTACAAAATTAACACCCGAAATTAAAAAAAATGTTAAAAGATGTAAAACAGTTCCATTCATCTCATTAAATTCTTGGTTGTTAGAGAATAATTTTTTTTGTTATATTTCTTCATGATAACAAATAATATATATCTAAAAATAGTATTTTTCGTGTGGCCCACTTTCTTTTTGAATTCCTAATGTGGCCCTTCAGCCAAAAAGTTTGCCCAGGCCTGATCAACAGCAATCTTTGCGTGTTAATTACAAACTTTGAAAATTTACTGACCCATAAATGTATTTTCCCCAAAACATAAAATTGACATATAAAGGGTCTACACTCAAATCACTCTGTCAGATCTTAAAGAAATCCAGAACCACCTACAGTTATTGATTTACAAAATCATAATATATACTGGGACCTGCCAGCATTATGTTACAATCTTCCCTTAGGCATTAATATGATACTTACATGTGCACATTGCACATGTATCATAATTTAAAATTTATAGGAAATGCAGTGTATATTTCAAAAATGTAGAAAATATGCTAAATTTAATGCATGATTCTAATATACATGATGTGGCAATAAAATTCCTGTAATAAAAAGAGAATAGAGCAAAGGGGGTTCAAAAATGGTTTCATTTTTATTTAAAGCAATCACTGCCTGATTGAATGCACTTATTACACCATTTAAAAGTTTCTGAAAAGAGTCATAGAAGCATCCAAAGAGATGATGTTCAGTTCAGTAGTTACATTTTTCTTTATGTCCTCAACATCCTGAAATCTCTTTTCTTTCAGGGCAATTTGTACCTGGGAAAGAGGAAGAAGTTTGCTAGATCGGGAGAGGTGGAAGATTGATCTGCAAAACTGTACAATGCCATATTTCATCAGAAATGTCTTCAACAAGAGCAGAATGGGTGGGGAATTATCATGCAACGAGAAGCAGCTGCCTTTCTCAAAATTGCAGACTCACTTGGAACATGCTTTTCAAATAGTCTTTGAAGCACCTGTACACAGAACACAGCATTGACTCTCCCCTGCCTTGAGGTACAAGTTCCTTATGAATCACATTATTTGTGATTCATAAGGAACAAGAATTTCATTTAGAAAAGTCCAGGATCAAGACTATGCTGCTCATGAAAAACATGAGCAGTATAGTCTTGATCCTGGACATTTCTAAATGAAACTTTTTTAGGGTTTGGTGATGATTTTGAAGAACAGTGCATTTTCTGATGCTTTGTCTCTGGGTTGTACTGAAAAACCGAACACTCAACTCAATTCGGATTGTTGACAAGTCTGGATGAAATCTTCACATGATGACACTCTTCTTTGTTTCTGCTCATTCATGAGCTGTACAGCACAAATTTTGCATTAGACCTTCCTTTTCCCTCAATCTTCATGCCGAATTTGACAAATCATCTTCTTATTCATATAAAACTCATCAGCCATCATTCTGAGGGTCAAACAAAAATCTCTTGCCACAATTTCACTCCAGGGGCTCACATCTAGTGAGTATGGGCTTGGCACACCCAGGGTCCTTAGCTGGATATCATCATTCTTCTTTTTCTTGGTGACTCCCTTCAACTCTCTCTCTCTCTCTCTCTCTCAGGGTAACTTTGGAATTTTTTTTTTTTTTTTTTTTTTGGCTGGTGCAGCACAAGCCTCAGGCTTCCTTGCACCATGTAGCTATTAATAATAATAATTTCCTGAGCTTTTGCAACTCTGTTCTCATTTGAAGAGGTTGATGGATGCCGACCTCTTGGGTCATCGCAAACATCCTTATGTCCATCTTTGAAGAGGGTGCTGTGAACGTGGAGGTGAACGGATGCATCCGTTCACCCCGCTTGATGTAAACGGCGGATAGTGACCAATGGTGACAGGGAGGATTTCTTAGATTTTCCGGCTTCAAAAACCAAAGAACTTGGATTCTTCATGTTGTGTACAGATGAAAACAACTAGTATTATTCAGGCAAGCTTGTTAGTTATAGTTGTTCTTAGCTATTGTTGGTTTTTTGAACGCGTTTACATGCAGTACGATTGTTACAGGTTCAGCGGTAGCAATCCTACTATTGCCTATTTCGATAATGCAACGCCTCAAAATTCAAAAAATTGAGATAAATTTGTCGAACAAATTAGCTGGGGGGGGGGATGTGAATTTCACTTAGATTAAACATATTCTTGCGTATAAGAGTATCTTTCTTTGTGTGTGACTGTTTTCCCGCCAAAACTGGAAAACGTTGCATCTTGGGTTTTAATAGCCCACAACGATAAAATATACCTTAAATTACTCCCCTGGATATAAGGAACATTATAATAACAGCAAAATGACTGGCAAAGACCAAAACTCATGGAAAAAAATTTTAAAATCTAAAAATATCGATCGCGATCCTGACTTGAAGGACCTGCCTGATTGTGGGATAGAGGTACTAAACAATGAAGAAATTAACAAACGAAGACTTAGAATCTTGCCACTTTAGTGTAAAACGGGCTAGAAAAGGCAAAAACCAGGTAAAAAATACAGATCAAAAGTAGAATGATAATTTAGAGTCACAGGTAACAAAAACAGAGGAGAGGAAATTTCAGCTTATAAATCAAATAGAGGATCCCATAAGACAAATTAAAGAAATGAAACTGTTCCAAGAAGAGTTTCTTTATAAACAGACAAACAGGATTACATCTGCAACAAGATTGCAGATAGTGAACTGCTGGTCTGTTTTGGAACATACAATGGTTGAACTTAATACAGAAAACAAAGTATTGAAAGCAAAAGTAGAAACGGTTTGAAGAGAAGAATAATTATAAAAAAATAAATACTTTGACTTACGCCCAAGTAGCAAGGGCCACAAGCAGATTCATCACAAACTAAACAAACCAACAATAAGACTAAGGAAATACCAAAGTCAAAAGAAACAAACATAATCATTATAAAGGCTAAGCCTGACTCTACGTACAAATCCAGTGAGGCAGTCAGGGACACCGTCATGACAAAATTAAAACCTCATTTGAAAGAAATAAAAGTGAATAACATGAGAAAAATAAAAGATAATGGAGTTTTAATTGAAGCAACAAATAAAGAGGATGTTAAAAAGATTGAAACCAACCCAGAGGTAGTAAAACTGGGACTGCAAACAGAAAAGCCAAGGGACAGGAACCCCAACATTATTATATTTGACATCCCTGAGATAACTCTGGAAAGAGATCTTATTTGAATACGGCCTTAGTTGCTAATGCTCCTAAAAACCAAATAACGAACAATAACAAGATCTTATTTGAATTTCTATAACAAAAACTTTATCAATAAAACGGAACTGGACGAGTTTGCCAAGGAATTTCTTCTACCCCAGGGGCTCACATCTGGTGAGTATGGGTTTGGCACACCCAGGGTCCTGAGCTGGATATCATCATTCTTCTCTTTCTTGGTGATTTCCTTCTCTCTCTCTCTCTCTCTCTCTCTCTCTCTCTCTCTCTCTCTCGGGGTAACTCGGGAATTTTTTTTTTTGGCTGGTGCAGCATGAGCTTTAGGTTTCCTTGCACCATGTAGCTAATAATAATAATAATAATAATAATAATAATAAAAAGGGGGACAAAAAACAAAAGAAATGGGCAATTCAATGTCATTGTGGAAGTGTCACCCAGAATTTGGAAAAACTACAAGGACAGCAAAGAGTCTACGCTGGCTGGACCAACCATAAATTCAGGGAATTCTTTCCTGTACAGAAGTGCTTTAACTGTCATAAACATGGCCATACTGCCAGAGACTGCAGTCAGAATTCCCCTGTCTGTGGCCACTGTGCAGTCACTGGCCACAATTACAAGAACTACCAAAATAAAAATCAGCAGCCAAAATGTGCTACCAGTAAATTAGCACGGCTGACTGACTATGCACATGGTACCAGGGATGATAAATGCCCCTGTTATAAAAAAATGGTAAAACTTATTCAATCTAGGACCAACTATGGGCCAGATTGAAAATATAAATGTGAGGGGCTCTAAATCTTGTCCAATTGAATGCTCAAAGAGCAAGAGCTGTTGTAGATCAGATCAAACTCAAATTGGAAGAAAATAATATAGATATCTTGGTACTCCAAGAGCCCTACACACATATGGGTAAGGTTCAAGGATACCCAAAGGGCTATAAAATAATAAAATACACCTCAGGTGTCCCTTCTACAGCAATAGTAGTTAAAAATACTGAACTTACAGTCACAAAGGTGGATCACCTCTGCTCTCCAGTGGCAGTGCGTGCCCATAGATGACTTTCATCAACTGGTGAAATACCACCACTTTGCTTATTGGAGGCTTGAAGTGATGAAACCCATGTTTAGTCTCTAGAGCAAAGTTTCCAGCATCCCCCTCCCCCTCCCCCCATACTTCTCCTTCAACCCATGCACGGTACTAAGTACTATAGGTTTTGATACATTTCATGTTTGGGGTTTTCATAAAAAAAAAAAAATATATATATCACCAGTGCTGTAGGACAGTTTTACATTATTTCACTATATTCTAGACCAGATGAAGATATAAATCCAGCTATTGAATACCTAAAAGCAGTCATAGACTTGTTACCTACTGCAAATATCATAGTGTGTGCTGATGTTGTTGTTGTTGTTATTTGGTTTTTAGGAGCATTAGTAACTAAGGCCATATTGCTCCGGGAATATGCGGTGGTCATTCCCTGACCTTTCCGCATCCTCCATATTTGGTGGTGATGGGCCTGAACCCCGATCTAATCAAGAAGCGTGTGTTACGCACTGCTGCTCCTTCCCACCTGGCTACGGAGGCACCCATGTGTGTGCTGATGTCAACTGTCGATCAGCCTTATGGATAGCCGTAGGGAAGACAGAACAGGCACACACACACAATGGCCAGATACTTTCAGACTATATAGCCACCTCACCCTTTCAAGTGCTAAACCAACCAAATAACCTCCCAACTTTTAGCAGTACCATGGGGGAGAGTGACATTGATGTTACTCTTCCCATCAATTCAATAGCATATATATTTAATAACATACTATTTAATTTTTGCATAACATACAGCAGCTCAGCTGCAAAAACAGGAAAACGAGTGGTCTAGATAAAGCAACTGTAGCCCGGACAAGCAAGCACTGACTATGACAAACATTTTAACAAAAACAGCAGACTTGTCTATCCCACGGAAAAAACTGAGGAAGCAGGAAGTCCCCTGGAGGTGCCCTGAACTGACTATACTCAGGAGAAGGGTGCATCAGGCAAGGAGAAATTTTCAAAGGGCCAGAACATCTTGGCCACAAAATGAGGTGGACGCACTGAGAGATTCTTATAGAACTCTCAGGAATACAGCCCTCATAAGGGACAAGAAAAAGGAATGCTGGAGGCACTTGGTGGGAACCACTGGAAACAACCCTTGGGGAGTTGTCTACAGAATAGTGATCAACCAGCTGCCAAGAGGAGATGTCTTAGAAACTACTGTCAAACCAGATGGAACCCCAACCCTGTGTTGGGTAGACTCTGTAAATAACATCCTAGACAGTATTATTCAAACTGAAACTGGGGATCCTTCCCCCACCCAGCTGGACATTATAAAAGAAAACACTGAATATGACAATGCCAATATTGAACCTCTATTTACTATACAAGACTTAGAAATAGCACTACCTAAAACCAAAAAACAACAAATGCCCAGGTTTTGATCTCTTAGAGGTTGAGATTAACAAAAAATTAGCAGAAATAGCACCATACAAATTAATAGCACTATATAATAACTGTATGACAGAAAGTATATTCCCAAAAATATGGAAAAAAGCAATGTTAAGATTAATTCTCAAAAAACCTGAAAAACTCCCAAATCATACAGACCAATAGCCCTACTCCCTGTACTAGGGAAAATATACGAAAGACTAATATATAGCAGATTAGCCCAATATTACACAGAAGCAGGTTTACATTCCAACAATCAGTATGGTTTTAAGCAGGCCAACTCTACAGAGGATGCCATGCACCACCTACTGACAACAGTTAAAAACACAGAGGGAATATATGCTGGCAATCTCTATTGACTTTGCTGGGGCATTTGACTCACCCTGGTGGCCTAGTGTCCTTAGGAGACTCCGCCAGGCAAATGCCCACAAAACCTCTATAAAGTAATAAACAGCTACCTTACAGACAGAAGTGTCTCAGTATGCACAAGGTTCCAGAAATTGACATGCCCTGTGAATAACGGCTGCCCACAGGGTTCAATCCCTGGCTCTTTCTTCTGGAATATTGTTTTGCATGAATTTCTGGCCTTCGATCTGGGCCCCGTGGAAAGCCTGGCCTTTGCAGATGACATGATTTTCCTTGTAAAAGATAAAATGTGAGTGGTTGTAGAGCAAAGATCAAATGCTGCCCTCTTACAGCTGCAGGAGTGGGCACAAATGCACATGCTCAAAATATCGCCTGAAAAAACCAAACAAATACTTCTAAAAGGCAATTTGGACATAAGATGTCCACAAATCAAAATTAACACAACCACTATAAAAATGGTAACAGAATTAGAATATCTTGTAGTAGTCTTTGATTTAAAATTAACTTTTTACCCCCATTTGATCTACTTGCCGAAGAAAGTGAGAAATTATGCAAAAATGATTGCCAGGATCAGTCAAGCAGACTGGGGACTCAAAAGAAGGGCACTGGCAATCATACACTGTGTAATGTTCCTACCTGTTATCACATATGAGCCGGTGCGTGGTTCACCCGCTCAGCCATAGTAAGAAATAGGAATAAATTATAATCGATACAAAGGACAATACTACTCACTATTACCAGAACATGTCGCACAGTAAGCACACCTGTGCTACAGTTGCTGGCCAGAGCTCTCCCACTTTACCTGGAAGTAGCCAAAAAAGGCTTATATTATAGATTTAAAAAGGGCATACCCACAGAATTTCTGGGGATAGCCCTTGATACAACCAACACCTTCAATGATGAAAAAAAAAAAAAGGAATAGCCACAAAGCTCCATGAGCTATGGCAAACAAAGTGGGAGCAGAAAACCAGAGGTCTGGTTACCAAACGGTTTCTACCACGGGTGTCAATGGTTAGCCCAAAGCCACCTAAGTGGTATGCCCCTGGACTTTTTACAACATTTATATTGACAGGTCACAGCTCCCTAAAGGCAAAACTAACCTCCTTAGGGCTGACTGATGACCCAAACTGCACCTGTGGCAAGAGTGAAGACTGGACACACGCCCAGACTAATAGGACAGATTGGCCCCCTTCCCTTGGGAGAAGAACATCTGTTCATCATAGAAGAGGAAAATTATAAAGCTTTTACATCTTTCATACAGAAAGTATTCGCTGGGGCCCCACACCAAATAAGTAACTATGTAGGGGAGGGAGATGTATAGGCAGCCAGGGAAACAGATTAGCTTAAAAATATCAGTAAGCTGGTAGCAAGAGGATGCAATATAGAACGAAAGAAGAATGAATGAATGAGAATGAAAGACAGAATGAATAGTTTGGGCACTGAGGGAACTAGGAATTATGGTAAAGGGGAATAAATGGCAGTTTTGGTGAAAGAAAGAGTGATCTAGCATGAGGGAAAGAGAGAGTGAATGGGAATGAGTGGAAAAACAAATGTAATTGGCCGAAAGAATACAAAGTTAAAAATAACTTACACTACTTTATATATACTAACAAACATTTACTAACCACATAAACACTATCACTGCATTCTCTCCTGGCCTGCAAAAAAACTTGGGGCTAGGCCTGCACCAGAACTGAAGAATAACAGTAAGTTGAGGTGCCCAGAGAGTGCAGTGCAGAAAGCAAGAGTCAAATAAATGAAATGAGAGCTAGAAGAATGAATGAAAGTGTGTGTGAGAAAAAGAACACAAACCATAAATGCTACAGTTAAGTACACACTAACCCTAGTTTTAATTATTATTTAAATTTACATTACACATCATTGCATCCCCCCCCCCCTGGTGTGCGAGAAAAAGATGAATGAGTGTGAGTGCAAAAAAAAAAAAAAAAAAAAAAACAGATATATATATATATATAAAACTTGGGGAAAAAAATTATAAAATAAGAAAAAAAGTAATAAAAAAAAAGAATGCAAGTAGAGTGAGAATGCAGATTATGAATGAAGTAAATGTGTGTCTCTCCCACCCCTTCGCCAGGTGGGTTCCCGCTGCCAGCTAACATATCCCAACCCCAGAGCGGGATGGGCAGCTTGACCTTCTTACCGGATTCGACACTACATGGACATGACAACCATCACCGACAAAGACATACTGCGGCTTTGCCATCGCCAAGCCATTGCCGATCTGAACTGGGTACTCTTACCCGGTTCCCTTTAAAACCCCATCCCAAGGCAGGGGAGAGAACAGACAGGTCTCTGTCTCCTCTCCCCCCTACCTCCCCCATACTTCACCTGGTGGAGCTTGTCTCCACTGACCTCTTTGGGGATGCCTACTCTATCGTCCCTATTCTTCTATCTGTTTTCCCCATTCTTCAGTCTCCCCCCACTTCTCTCTCTCTCTCACTAAATCGACCGAGTACATCCCTTAACGATGCCGCCAAATTCTAATCAATGTCTAAATTCTACCAGTTTCGTGTAAATCTCTAAGACAACTAACACTATTATCTTTTATCTAGTGTATAGCCTCACATGTCTAAATTTAATAACGTCAAAATTTTGCCTGACTTAATAGGCCTTTTAACACATCTCTCTAGCATTCAACCCCAACCAGCGATTTCCTAACAGCAATCCCATTAAGCATTAATGTGAAATGCGTAAATTTTTTTTTTTTTTTAGGTCCTAGCCACTGAAATCCCAGGAAACTAGGTGGCAGGACCTGCCAGAGCAACTTGTTGTGATACTGGACACACCTGGCTAGCCTCCACGTGGCGAGGTATGGACAACGTCGGGCCCCACTAAGGGCCTGGTGGCCAATAAGCCGGACAAAAAAGGGCACAACATCACAATGCACAGACATGGCCCACACACTTTCAAGTCTCTGGCTTGACAGTGTACTGTCCTTGATACAGCGAACATACGCAGAGATGGGAGAAATCCCAGGTGCCATCTGACATGAACATACCTTATACCTTACCTTATGTCCATCTTTGAACTGCTTTGAACAAACACACACTGATACAACTTAATGTTTTCATCACCATAAACAGTTTTTAACATTTCATATATTTCTGTTTCAGACTTCTCCAGTTTAAAGCAAAATCTGATATAATTTCATTTCTCCATCGCAAAATCATGACATAGAACATTACTGCTACTAACAAAACTAATTGTCATTTCAATCTCTCAGCCTGCTGGACAATTTTTGTGCCACCATTTTTTGAAGGAACTTTGAACAACATAACACTTCTGTTTATTTTCGAGATCATCAAACATAATTGCAATGGCACCAGTCCAGGAACTTTATTGCCACCCCTCCTATATGAAATAGAAAAAATATAAGACAAGTACAGTATGGGACTATTTATCTGGCATGTTTAGGATCTACTAATTTCAGGATACACAATTTTTCTGGAATTTTGGGTGTCAGTCTAAATTATTCTAAAAAAACAAAAAATAAATAATAACATATTATTAATTCACCTGTCCTTTTCTCACTATTTTGCTACTACTAAATGAATCAATGATAAGTTAATATCTATTATTTTGGTATTAAATGACTGAGTGGTGATCAATTACATGATATCATCAGCAGAAAAATCATCAGGTCTATCTTGGGAAACTTGGACAACTAACTTGGGAACTAGGGTAGGTAGACAGGTTTCAGAAGCTGAAGGATGGGGCCCCAGTATAGATCATATAGAGATGTGCTAAGAGGCAATTTAATGAAACACACACACACACACACACACACACACACACACACACACACACACACACACACACACACACACACACACACACACACACACACACACACACACACACACACACACACACACACAATCTTGTAATCATTTGAAGTTAGAGAACTGTTTTGTCTTTTCATTGTATTTTTGCAACCAACAGGATTTAAACTGCTCATTAATGCAAAGGTCATTGTGTTTACTTTGAGCATTAAGAGTGCCATAGTATTGCACTCTTTAATGAGGTTAGCTTCACTAGGAAACTTGTTGTGAAGGCAAAATTAATTCTGCTGTGATCATTAAGATCAGGCACATAAGAAACTAGGTATCTGGGCAATTTAAATTCTAATGGTTTCAACAAAATACAGACATGCATGCACATAAGAAAGGACAGGATAATCCTCCTAACTCCATATAATTTCAAAAAATCCAAATACAATTACCTATAAGTTTGATGCACTAACATCTTGAAATTTAGATATTTTGGTCTTTCTTTTAGCAAATGTTCTTTAATTTTATAAACAGACATAATACAATACTATGAAATGAAATACACTGTTCTATCACACAAAAACAAAATTATTCTGTAATGCTTATCATCCTGTCAATATAAATTTTTTTTCTTTCCACATTGTCATTATCTTGATTAATATAAAAATGCATGTGTGTATACATAAAGACACTCTTATACCATGTGGATTGGAAAAAACAAAATGGCTCCTATCAATAGTTATATAATTTATGCATGATATTGACATTGTTATCTTGTGATGTTTCTGGATTCTTTCTAAATCCTATTATCAAACCTAAGTACAGAAATATTAAGTCTAGTTCTGCTAGACAGCATTTTCTTATGCTACAAATTGGCTCAAAGCTCAAAAAAATGCTACACACATTTTCTCTTATCCTAATAATGCAGTCAATTACTAAGAGATTTAAGGGATCCAAAAATATCAGATAAAAAAGGAAGAGAGTAATCGCTAAACACTAAGCAGAAAGTTATGGCTTCTTTCAGTGATCCAGCCTGCTAGTTTAGAAATTCAATCTACCGCCAAGAATTATTATTATAATAGGTGCAAGGAAGCCTGAGGCTTATGCTGCACTAGTCAAAAAAAAAATTCCCGAGTTACCCTGAGAGAGAGAGAGAGAGAGAGAGAGAGAGAGAGAGAGAGAGAGAGAGAGAGAGAGAGAGAGAGAGAGAGAGAGAGAGTAGAAAGGAATCACCAAGAAACTGAAGAATGATGATATCCAGCTCAGGACCCTGGGTGTGCCAAGCCCATACTCACCAGATGTGAGCCCCTGTATATTATTAGGATAAAAGACATGTAATCAGTGGTGAGCTATAGTTGGCTTGCGAGAGCCCATTGTTATTTTTTTTTGAAAATTTGCGAGCCCATTGTTGAGACGATCATTTATTTTACAAATGAAATTCTGAATGCAATTATTGAGTATCCAGAGCCGAAACTATGGTGGGGCGAACGGGGGCCCCATTCCCAGCATTTTAATGGAGCAATCGATCGGTTATGTATTTTAAAATTGCTTCATTTTTGATTTAATTACAGTTGGACCTCTGTTTAATGAACTTCTTTATAGCGAATTTTTTAAATTCCTCTTGGTTTTAAAACTATTTTAAATTACCTTTAAAATAGTTTCCATTGAACGAAGAAAATTTCCATGTAACAAACCAATTAGGAGAGAGAACTTTGTATGCATTTTTCTCACCTCTGGCCTTTAAGCAAGTTAGGTAATTAGAAAGTGCGAATTAAGGGTGAAGGGGATTACCGTTTCACAATGTTAGTGGTGTCCATAAAACCTATGCAGTCACATACCGAGAAGTCACACTCATCAATCTGCTTTCCATAGCCAGTCAGAGGATTAAGCAGATTCCCGACACAGATGATAGCCTCTGGTCAACCTGTGTTGTGGTTCCTCTTTACTCTGACAAACGGGCATATGTTTTTCGGAGAAGTAAGTGATCCGTGCCTTCCAGTAAATTTCTCCTGTCTATGTTTACTTGGTCACGGTAGCTGAATATTTCTGTGATTCCGACATTTTGCACACAATTCAAACAACTAGTGACAATAGCAACATAGAAGGGGGAGTTGAGGCAACTAAGGTATTATATAAACTTTACGAAGATGAAATATTGGCAGATTTTAAAACTTTGTCAAGCTTTTCACTGTGTAGAAAATATTCTAAAATATAATGGCATACAGGAAATAATTAAAAAATAAATAAATAAGCTGTTTTACATGGGCAGCTTGTAGCTTGCAGAAGGCAATTGCGGGTTGGAGGAATTATCCCACTTTGTGCAAACATTTTGAATCAGAAGTTAAATATTCAGGATTATTAAATCGACTTTTAAATTTGGAATTTCTTAAAAATTTAGCACTAATGATCGACATCCTGCAGGAGCTCTCTTACCATTCAGAAGCTTTACAGAATTGCAATGGTAAAAGCAGATAAATTAATTATTCGAACTATCAATGCTATTGCTGATTTGAAAAATTCTGAAGGAAATTATGAAGCTAAAATTAAGAGCATGTTGAAGTGGAAAGAATTTGAAGGAATCAAAATCGAAAGCAAAAACATTACCTCATGACAGGTTATTAAATACATTGTTTTATCCTTAAAGGATAAGTTATTAATGTAACAGAGTGATTTTAAATTAAATAAAGAAAATGATGATACCATTGAAAGAAATTTTAAACATATGCTACCTGAAATCGTGGAATGTGAAAGAACGTTCGTCTCAGGGGCAAGATGGTGAAAACCGAATAAGAAATTTGTTTTCTGATAAAAGATGAAATAAAAATTAATGATTTTAGAGATTTTGTCAGAGACAGTTTATCTTTAAAACTGAGTGAAATTCCTTTTCAATTAAGAAAGCCAGAAATATCTTTGAAAGCATTGTAATTAGTAGTGGAGCTGAGTGAGCTTTCAGCGTAATGAATAATATTGTGACAATTAAACATGTTGCAGATTATGATGACCATACATCTAAATGGAAAACCATTGCTTCAATTTGATCTGGATTGTTAGGTCAAATCATTCCTCTGTAATAATCGCTCAGCTATTGAGCAAAGCAGATCGACAACAAATATTAATAAAGAAGTAAATTGGCAATTTTTAGAATAAATTTTTCTTGAATATTTGGGAAATAATTTTTTTTCATGTAATCTGTTATTTTTTTGTGTACTTTTTCTAGAAAGTTTGTTTTTATATTGTGGAATGCTTTGTGCTAGTTTTTATGTTATTTGTTATATGGGAAATATTTCGTGTTATTTTTTATTCGCAATATTGAAATTTTATCATGAAAAAAATGTATCCATTATATTTCCCTAGTTGTTAAAAAAAATACGAATAAAAAAGATGCGCGTGCCAAGCATGCATGGAAGATGGTTTAAGCGAAACATCCTTTGCGTTTCTTTTAGGTATTTTGATTTGTATATATCGATTACGAAATAAAAGAGCTTTATTATTGTAAATATTTTATTGATCATTCACAGATTTTCATAATTTCTAGAAGACAAGATACAATGGATTTATGATTTAGATACGTTGCGAGAGCAACATATCTAAATATCTCTGTAAAATAGCACCGATTGATGTACCGATCTTGTAGTTGAAGTGACATACACAGCTGTTAGGGGAACCTAACAATGGAATGTAATGAAAATGGGAGAAGAAAAAAGAAATTGTTGACAAATATTTGTATTGTTGCAATCATACTTACTGGTGTAGTAACTACAAGAAGCATGATTGTGACGTCATACTATAAAAAAATTCTAAAAATTTAAAACTGCAGACACTGTCGTATCCAATTATCATCGTAAGGCGAGGCATGATGACCAGGTTTTTAATTTATTTTTTTTTTAGATAGACCTAGGAACATTTTACACATTCACTTATATGCATGGTTAAGAGGGGTAATAAACCACATCTGTCCACCCCCTAAATCCACCCCTGACTCAAGACATCATACCAGTCACAAAAAATGTGTCACACGCTCTAATCACAGTAGTGCGAGTGTGGGAAGCGCCTCTGGTGGAAACCGTGGATGGTGTCGCTTCCGTGACCGATCAAATTACTCCACCAATCAAAAAGTGAGCCCATTGTTAAAATATTTACAGCTCACCACTGCATGTAATATGCCAGAGCATCTTTTTGATGCTTTGAAAAGACAGGATAATCACATTGTATCATATCAGAATGCCAGTTAGAAATGAATTGCTAACACTGTCCTACTTAGTTCAGATGATAGGATTTGTAAAGAATCCTGAAACATCAAAAATAACAATTTAATGTTAATATTGTGCTTGTAAATGATATAACCATCAATAAAGAAACTTTTTTTTTTTTCAAACTACATCATGTAAGAGTGTCTTTATATACATATTCATATATTTTTTCACAATGGATATTAACTAAATATCCTCATTTCCTCACCATACTTCATTATCTTGATTTTCATTCATTACCATTTTACACTTTTTGTCACCTGGAGAGTAAACAGAGTATTGCTGCTAACATTAAAGCATTCTTCCACCTACATTTTAATCCAATGACTGGGCTTTTTAACAAGATGAACATTTATCTTAGTTCCTCAACTCAGTGAAAGTTTTCTTTTCCTCCTGAGACCTTAACACATGTAAGACAACTTAAATTTTTCTTCATTTTCATCTGAAAATAATGTACATGTAATTTGCAGATGGCCACAAGTTGTGCTATTTAAAGCATACTGATCAACTTTGTCTCAAGTCTTTGCAGCACTCCAGCATCTATCACATTCAAGTTACATTAAAATTCCTTTGTTACTAATACTAAACCTTTATTGAATTCTTTTGACACTTCCCTTTTTTTTTTTTACAAAAATTCACCCTTATTGATTTCATTTGCAGTAGAATTGCTCAATCAAGAGGCTGGATCAAGTCTATACAGTTAAATGGCAAATGCACAGCAAATACATTACACTTGAACATGATGTACAAGGTTATTACAAAGAAAATATGGGGTCAGTCATGTACACCATCCAGAAGAGAAGAAATTGCCAGTATTTGGAGCATTTAATAGACACAGGAATGCTGAATAAATGGTCCCATATTGTAAAAGCACTGTGATTGGCAAGGCTTTATTGTAATTAAAAAACAGGTACACCCAAAAATATTTGTATTAAATATATATTAAACTATACCTGACATGGATTGGAACACTGGCAGGTGGTACAACCCTTAACTAACTTGAATTCCATTCCATATGGACACTTAAGATCCTCACAGTTAGAAAGAGGGCAAGGCCTTGTTGGAATTACAATTTCTGTGTTTGTTTCTAAAGATGCTGCATCTCTTGGAACAGCTACAGAAAAAGGTGTTTTAATTTCACAGACATTTACATTTTATTTATTTATAGAAATAATTGCCAGGCTTTCAATTTCTCTACACACCTGAAAGACTACTATATCTTCTTGAGTCTTAGTCACAGCCAAAAAAAATGATTAAAATATAGCCGAAAAATTAGAAAAAAAAAATTCATTAAAAATATAAACAAGCTACATAAAAGATCCATTTCAATCTAAATCAAACCCATTACTTTCCAATAAAAGAATGTGTGGAGGGAAATAGGATAAAAACCAAATATTAACTGCTTGCATTTTACAAGCCTTGGTTGATCTAAAAAACATGTTACACATCAAATGAAAAAAAGGATGAGCTGGTTGAGAAGCAGAAGACATTCTTTTAAGAATTATTATTCAGAACTGACAATGAATAACATAAATCTGCTATTTTATTCTTAGTATCTGATCATGAATACTTTACTACTAACACTGCAAGCAATTTTAGGTGAATTTTTTCAATTTAGTCATGGCTCAAGGCCATTTCCCAACTAGTGAACAATCTTGAGCTAGCAGCAGCTGTTTCGGTGGGTACAGAAAGCAAAGTCACAGAGGAACATTCACTGCATCAAATTTTTTTCTAAATCCTTGGAAAACGATCACAAAATTTAACAACAAAGCAAAGCTTCCTCTGGCTGTTTATACTAAATTTGTCTCTTTCCTATATATAAAAATAATAATATGCACAAGTTTGATCAATGAAGGCCAATATGGATTTCATCAGTGTCGATCTGCTAGTGATCTACTGGCTTATGTTATCTATCTATGTACAAATTCAACTGATGGTAGACAACTGTCTTAACTTCTTCAATAATGCTTGTCTTCCCAAGGTTCAGTTCTTTTTCCCTCTCATCTCCTCTTGCATTTAATGACTTTCTTTCATTTACTGGAAATGCTATCCATAGGAAACCCTTGTAGACATAGCTTCAACTTCTTGAATATTCACTACCAATTCCTTAAATGCTGATCTCCAGATAATTTGCCAATGATGCAAGATAGTTCAGTTAATTTCATGCCGAACGGGCTAGCCAGGTGGGTAAAGTGCCTGCCTGGTAACCCAAAGGTCGCGGGTTCGAATTCAGCCTCAGGCTTGGATCAGAGTAAAATGCAAACACTTTGGGAGATGGATTATGGCCACAGAAGCCGATGCGCCAACAACTAACAAAAAAAAAAAAAAAAAAAAAAAGTTAATTTCATCCTTCTAAAACTCATTCCTGTTTTGTCTCACAAAAAGGATTCTTCTGCTCCTACGCTCCTATTCAATAACACAGATTTCTAGACAAAATCACGTATCTCTGCTAGGAATTCCCTGACTTCTAATCTCTTTGGCATAAGCACATTGCAAATATTGGTTCCTCTGCATCTAAAATGCTGGATTTTTTTCTTTTGTTCTCAAACTTTACTTTTCTTCTAAACAGCTACTCACTCTGTACAAATCCCAAATCTTCCCTACCATGGAATATTGTTCCCACATCTGGGGCAGTATACCCATAACTTTTCTCAGGCTTCAAGACTCTATTCAAAAGAGGGCAGTTGAGTAATGACCCATCTCAAAAGTCTCCCTACTCTCAGTCTCACGGATGTTCTGTTTCTGCTACATGCCTTTTTCTATAGATATTTCCATGGGCACTGCTGCTTTCTGAATTGGCTTCTAGAATTCCTCCAATGTCTTTCAAACTAGTCCAAACAGGTACTGCATCTAGTAAGCATCCTTTTACTGTCCAACCTGAAATCACAGAAAAACTTTTCTTCTTCCTCATATATAATTTCAACTTCCTTTTCTGGAACAGCTTCCTTTCACATGTATTTCTCTGAAAAGTACAATCTACAGAAATCCGAGTTTGATGTCAACATGTATCTTCTTTAATCTTCTCAACCTTCAACCCAGATGGTACTAAGCAAAAAAAAAAGTTGTAATCATGCACATTCTTTTTAAAAATATATTTATTTAATAAATACTATTTACTTCAAATGTTCCTCTCATTTGCAATTTTGTTCCATAATTTTTTTGGATACATCCTGGTTATGATAACTTTTCATTTCTTTCTTGGTATCACAAAAGTCTTCAATTGAAAACAATTAATTAAATAATTTTCTTTGTCCCTAATTTGCACAATAAGGAACAAACCAGTTTGAATGATTAGCAATATCAAGCAATCTGCTGAATAAATTTGTTTTCACTGCAACCAGCTACACATGAGAATAAAAGATATGATTGTTTGTGCTGTCTGTCTCAAGATGTCACACAATCAGAAATTTTCCTGAATCCAGAAATTTTTCATCACTTGAAGGGTGACTGCAGCCCAAACAGGCAAAAACTAAGAATATTTTGAAAAATATATAGAAATTTTCTTGAGAAATTTCTTCCACAATAAAGAGTGCCACTCAATATCGCTTCTATCAATAACAAATGTCATTAGCATTAGTAGAGGCATAAGATGCAAGAAAACAACCTTACATAGAATAAGCCAGAGGAAATAAAAAAAAAAAAAAAAAAAAACACTTCCCATTTCACCCAACCATTAGTTTGTCTAAAAGTTTAGCCTTGAACTTATTTATGCTGTCAACTTCCAAAACAACAGATGGAATTTGTTAAAGCAATCAACCACCCACAGGCAAATTTCCACACATCTATCCTACAACTGTCTTTCCAAAATTTGAATTTATGCCCTCTCAGATAATTATTCTGAGAAAGAGGAAGAATCCCATTAGCATTGAACATGCTCAAACCATTCAAGGCTTTATACACCTCAATCAGATCACGTTGCAGATGCCTAATCTCTAGACTCTGCAATTTGCAGAACTCAAGCCGTTCTTGATAGCAGCAACCCTTTGTTCAACTCACTAATTAGCATTTGCATTAGAAAAGACACATGATGCAAGAAAGCAAGCTTATATAGCATCAGCCAAAAAAAAAAAAAAGCACACCCTTCTCATTTCACCCGTACACTCGATCCAAATGTTTGTCTAGTTCTGCCTTGAATCTATTTAAGCTATCAACTTCTACAACAACAGATGGAAGTTTGTTCCAGAAATGAACTACGAGCTGGCTAAAGGCAAACTTCCACACATCTATCCTACAACTGTCGTTCCTCAATTTGAATTTATGCCCTCTCAGGAGATTATTCTAAGCAAGAGGAAAAATCTCATCAGCATTGAGCATGCTCAAACCATTCAAGGCTTTATACACCTCAATCAGATCACCTCGCAGGTGCCTAGTCTCCAGACACTGTAATTTGCAAAATTTAAGCCTTTCTTCATTAGGGCAACCCTTTTTCCATTCACTAATCTTGTTGCCCTTCTCTGTACTCGTTCCAACAGCTCTACATCTTTCTGAAAATGAGGCCTCCAGACCCGCATACAGTACTCAAGGTGTGACCTGACCATTGCCTTATGTTATTGACAAGACACTATGAGCTACTCTTGCAGATTGTCTGCACTGCTCAGAAAACTTCACATCTGCCTGCCCAATTACCCCCAATCCTTTTTCATTCTCTACCACTGTCAGTGTAGTACCACACAGTTGGAACATCACTCTGGGGTTATTGCTTCCCATATGCAATACTTTATTTTTGTCAATGTTAAATTTCAGTTGCCACCTCAACTTTTCTAGATCCTGTTGCAGCATCATACTGTCATTAGTGTCATTAATAACCCTGCCGACCTTCGTATCGTCTGCAAACTTGGACATTTGCCTGATATACCATCATCAATATCATTAATTAATACAGAAAACAACAATGGACCGAACATTGAACCCTGGGGTTCTCCACTAATAACATTAGTCCACGAAGAGCACGATCCATTGATTACCACTCTCCGTTTTCTCCCACTCAACCATCCCTTTATCAATAGCAGCAATTTGCCTCCAATGCCACACTGCTCCAATTTGTGCAGCAGTCTTCCATGTATAAAAAGATTTCCTGAAATCCAAGAATATAATATCAAAATTATTTTTTGCATCAGGTTCCTTTGTGACCAAATCATAGTATCCAATCAAACTGGTCAGACAAGACATCCCCTTAATAATCCCATGATGTGTCTGAGCTATAACTGAAGTCTTGTCTAGATGATCATGCAGTGCTTCTTTAACCAGTGCCACCATTAATTTCCCTGGAACAGAAATTAAACTAACAGGTCTGTAATTATGGCTAAGAGTTTGCTTATTTCCTTGGCTGCCTTCTTTAATATAACTGAATAGATTCCATCCACCCCAGGTGACTTTCTTATGTTTATCTTCAACAATTTCTCCTCCACTTTACTCTCAGTTATTACAAGATTATTACAAGGTTATTACAAGGGGAATGTATTAAACTCAGAGTTTAATACATTCCCCTCCCTGAATAACCCGCCATGTGTAAAAGTAGATGCAAAATATTCATTTAGTTTGTTAGCTACCTGAATATGCTACCTTGAGGTGGCAAATGAAGTTTAACATTGACAAATGTAAAGTACTACACATGGGAAACAGCAACCTCAGAGCAACGTATCAACTCTGTGGTATTACACTGACAGTGGTAGAGAATGAAAGGGACCTGGGGGTGGTTGTGCAGGCAAATATGAAGTTCTCTGAGCAGTGCAGATGGGCTGCAAGAGTAGCTCATGGTGTATTATCAATGATATATAGGAATTTTTCTAGCAGGGATAAGGAGGTGATTATTCCTTTGTATAAGGCAATGGTCAGGCCACACCTAGAGTACTGTATACAGGCCTGGAGGCCTCATTTCAAGAAGGATGTAGAGCTGCTGGAACGAGTACAGAGAAGGGCAACAAGATTAGTGAATGGAACAAAGGGGTGCTCTTACGAAGAAAGGCTTAAGATTTGCAAAATACAGTGTCTGGAGACTAGGCACCAGCGAGGTGATCTGATAGAGGTGTATAAAGCATTGAATGGTTTGAGCATGCTCAATGCTGATGGGATTCTTCCTCTCGCTCAAAATAATCACCTGAGAGGGCATAAATTCAAATTGAGGAAAGACAGATGTAGGTCAGACTTGCGGAAATGTGCCTTTAGCCAGCGAGTGGTTGGTTGGTGGAACAGACTTCCATCCCTTGTCGTGGAAGTTGATAGCCTAAATAAGTTTAAGGCTCAGCTGGACAGGTATTTTGAACGAACAGAGGGGTGAAGTGGGAGTGGGTTTTTTTTTTTTTTTTTGGCTGATGCTGCATAAGCTTGCTTTCTTGCATCAATTGCCTCTACTAATGCTAATGCTAATATGATTATCAACAGTTGAACCATCGATATCCAGTGGACCAATCTGATAACAAATCCATGCTGTCTGAACTATAACTGCAGTCTTGTCTAGATGTTCCTGCAGTGAGTCTTTAAACAGCGATTCTACTTTTTTCCCCTGGAACAGAAGTTAAACTAACAGATCTGTAATGACTCGTGTTGCCCTTAGATCCCCCTTTTGTGAATTGTAGACACATTTGGACATTTCCAGTCCAAATGTGTCTACATCAGCATGTTCCGGAGCAAACTAGAGGTCATAATACACTTGATCTGATTATCAGTAGTGATTCCTCATGCATTAAGAATCTACAGATAAAGGAACCACTAGGTGGCAGGGATCACAGTGTGCTGAAGTGGGATTTACTCAAAGAGGTATCTACCATCAGGGGTAAAAGGGAAGGGTTTTTGCTTTCATAAAGGCGACTACGATGGTCTGCAGTATTTAAATTCTATACAGTGGGACCAACTGATGATGTTACCAACAGCAAATTCAAAATGGGAAGCATTCAAAGGATTAATCTTGGAAGCTACCAGGCTTTACATACCAACTAAAGAATATTGTTCAGGTTTAAGGCCTAAATGAATGTCAGATGAATTAAAGAGACATGTGTCAGAGAAGAAAAATGCATGGGATACATACAAATTAATGGGTGACATGGAAGCCTATGATAGATATAAGCTGGTCTGTAACCAAGTCACAAAGGAGGTTAGGCAGGCAAAGGCAGATTATGAGAAATCTTTGGCAAGGGATGCAAAGAAAAACAGCAAAATGTTCTTTACGTATGTGAACTCTAGAAGGAAGGGGATGAATCAGACTGGTCCACTGGATATCGAAGGATCAACTTGATGATCCTGCTCAGGTGGCTAACAAACTAAATGAGTATTTTGCATCTACATTCACACATGAGGAGTTATTCAGGGAGGGTTATGCCAGAGGTGAACTAAACTCTTGCAGTAAGCTAGATGATTTTGTAATAACTGAGAGGAGAGTGGAGGAGAAATTGTTGAAGATAAACATAAGAAAGGCACCTGTGGTGGATGGGATCTATCCAGTTTTATTAAAGGAGGCAGCAAAAGAAGTAAGCATACCCTTAGCCATAATCATGAGAGCTTCCTTGGACTCAGGGGAGGTACCCATGGACTGGAGATGTGCAAATGTGACCCCAATTCACAAAGGAGGATCAAAGGGTGACACAAGTAATTGTAGACCTGTTAGTTTAACTTCTGTTCCAGGGAAATTAATGGAGGCACTGGTTAAAGAAACACTGCAGGATCATGTAGACAAGAATTCAGTTATAGTTCGGACGCAGCATGGGTTTGTTACGGGGAAGTGTTTTCTGACCAATTTTATTGGATACTATGATGTGTCACAAAGCAACTGGATATAGGGAATACCTTTGATATCATATAGTGTGGCATTGGTGGCAAATTACTGCTATGAATAAAGGGATGGTTGAGTGGGAGAAGACAGAGTGGTAATCAACGGGCATTGCTCTTCATGGACTAATGTTATTAGTGGAATCCCTCAGGGTTCAGTGTTGGGTCCATTGTTGTTTTCTGCATTTATAAATGATATTGATGATGGTATATCAGGCTTAATGTCCAAGTTTGCAGACGATACAAAGGTTGGTAGGGTTGTTAATGACACTAATGACAGTATGCTGCTCCACATGATCTAGAAAAGTTGAGCAGATGGGCTGAGAGGTGGCAAATGAAGTTTAACATTGACAAATGTAAAGTACTATATATGGAAAGTAGTAACCCCACAGTGACATATCAACTCTGTGGTACTACACTGACAGTGGTAGAGAATGAAAAGGACCTGGGGGTAATTGTGCAGGCGGATATGAAATTTTCTGAGCAGTGCTGACAGTCTGCAAGAGTAGCTCATAGTGTCTTGTCAATGATATACAGGAATGTTTCTAGCAGGGATAAAGAGGTGATTATCCCCTTGTATGCTCTTCTCTGTACTTGTTCCAACGCCTCTACATCTTTCTTAAAATGAGGCCTCCAGACCTGTATACAGTACTCAATGGTCAGGCCACACCTTGAGTACTGTATACAGGTCTGGAGGCCTCATTTTAAGAAGGATGTAGAAATGTTGGAACAAGTACAGAGAAGGGCAATAAGATTAGTGTATGGAACATAGGGTTGCTCTTATGAAGAAAGGCTTAAGTTGTGCAGATTGCAGTGCTTGGAGACTAAGCACCTTCGAGGTGATCTAATTTTGATGTATAAAACTTTGAATGGTTTGAGCATGCTCAATGCTGATAGGAATCTTCCTCTTGCTCAGAATAATCACCTGAGAGGGCATAAAATTCAAATTGAGGAAAGACAGTTGTAGGATAGATGTGCGGAAATTTGCCTTTAGCGGGTAGTTGATTGATGGAACAGACTTCCATCTTTTGTTGTGGAAGTTGAAAGACTAAATAAATTTAAGTCTCAGCTGGACAGGTATTTGGAACAAACGGAGGGGTGAAATGGGAGCTTTTTTTTTTTTTTTTTGGCTGATGCTGTATAAGCTTGCTTTCTTGCATCGTATACCTCTATTAATGCTAATGCTAAAATGCTAATTTAAGTGTATCCCTTCCCTGTAGAAGCAGTCTCTCCTGTTAACAATCACAGACCAGGCTGAGAAAAATTCTACCTGTTGAGGCTTGCACAATCTCTCCAGGGCCAAATTGATCAACAAGGCTCTCGTCATATACTCCCTCCTATCGTGTCTGGGCAGAATTGCAGACACTTTCAAATTCAACCCTAACTCACAGCTTTTTTTTTCAACATTGACCTGTACTTGTTAATTCCGCCGGTCTCCTGCTCTTAATATCATTAGTGCCAACATGTACAACAATATTGCCTTTCGTGCCCTTAAGAGATGATATCTGCTCATTGCCCTTCTCTGTATTCATTCCAGCAGCTCTACATCTTTCCTAAAATGTGTCCTCCAGACCTGTATGCAGTAATCAAGATGTGACCTGACCTTATACAAAGGGATAATCACCTACTTATCCTTGCTAGCAAAATTCCTATATATCATTGACAAGACCCCAAGAGGTACTCTTGCAGCCTTTTTGCACTACTTAAAAAACTTCATATCTGACTGCACAATTACCCCCCCCCCCCCAAGTCTTTTTCATTCTCCACTACCCTGAGTGTAGTACCGCACAGTTGGAATGTTACTCTGAGGTTACTGCTACCCACATGCAGCACTTTGCATTTGTGAATGTTAGACTTCAGTTGCCACCTCTCAGCCCATCTGCTTGACTTTTCCAGATCCTGTTGTAATAGTGTACCATCCTTACTGACATTAACAACCCTACCAACCTTCGTATATTCAGATTTTATTTAGATTGAAAGAGGAGAGCTATGATTATAAACTGTTTTACAATGGTAGAACATTGCATTTCACTTCTATTATTGGCTGTAGATGCATCTGTTCTTACAGATTACATACATCTTCCTTACAGATTACATACAAACAATGAAACTGAGGTAGTCTTTTAGCAGAAGTAAAAGTACTATGATGCTAGTTCCACCTCTGTGGTGAGGACTGAGGCCCAACAGCTAGTTTGGTATGGTTGTTAAAGATCATGTGGGAGTTGTACAACAATCTAGTGGAGGAGGGAGAATTTACACTTTTGCGTCTGTCTTCCAGTGAAAACTTTAAAAAGTTAAAAATAAGCACTTCTTCCTATATAAGATATAGTATCTATTTATTTCTAAAAGAAACACATATTCATGGTATGAGACATTTTGTGGAATAGTTCTCTAACCATTTAATCAGACTGATAAAAATCATCTCACTAATAAAAATTAATTTTAATCAAATGAAAGTTCATTAACTGAACATAAGACCACCAGTGGTCAGAAGCATTGAAATTAACTAAATTATCTTCACCCCATTGGAGAATTATCAGAGATGAGTATTTAAGGAATTGGTAGTGGATATTCAAAAAGTTGAAGCTGTTTGTACTGGGTGAGATTTCTCAAACTGGAGGTTGAAATGTACTATCATCAACAAAACTAGGGATAGGATTTTCAGTCAATTAGAGAAAGTTATTAATATATAAGAGGAAATGGGTAGGAGAAAGAACTAAACCTTGGGGGAGAAGTTAGAAGACAGAGCCATCTACCATCACTAGCAGTGAACAGTGAGACAGAAAACTGGACACCCAATTACAAAAAACAGTCGAATCCATAAGATGGAAGCTTATTTAGATCTTTATGCTAAATACAATCAAAAGACTTTGAAATGCCAAGAGCAACTGCTTGGGCTTCACCAAACTTTTCCATTGAATTTATCATAGATGTGGTAACATAAACGAGTATATGCAGGAAGTATAGGAAGTATGAACCATCTGAGAATAATCTGTAATTCTTTAAGAAATTAAAGGCAGATTACATGCCAAGCAGGTTTAAGGGCTCATTATTTCCCCAATTTGGATTACTTAAAACAACCCTGAAAAACATATTATGTACTCCACAGGGCCCAAAAAAAAAAATTATATGTACTCCAGAAGTGGTTAACTGTAACTGTTTGAAGACAGAGCTCAGTCAACACCTCAATTCCATTTCACATTCCCTCAAAGGTAAACCAAGTAAAAATTTTAACTAAGATAACTGCAGATACATGAGCTTTAGCAGTCTAATGAATCTAACAAAATTTTACTTTTAATATTCTTAACATTCACCCACCAGCTGAACTTTCACAAATGGGGAACTTAAGATATCAAGCTTTTCCACAATTCACAGATAAACTGAACAAACAGAAGCTTCATGGAAAATATATATTCCTGTCATAAGTTCACCATCATCCTCTTAGACCAGTTGGGGTGACTTTTGAATGGCAATGTTATGGCTGTTAATTTTAAGGTCCCTAAAAGATAATTCCAAATGGAATTATCTAAAATTATCTGATGTGAAAGGTATACACTTTTCTCAATTGGGATGTTAATATTTTTAACTTTGATATTGAATTATCACCCTTTTGACTTTAGCTTTACTACAAACTAAACAACGTGGATTGAGTGGTGAATCTCAATATGATTAAACTTTTGCTTTTTTTTTTTTTAAATTAATATTAGTCAAGTGCACAAGTTCGAAGCCAACAAGCTCCGAAATGATGCCTTTACACTACTCCGGTAGTTAAATTTATGGGTAAACTATGGTGTATTTACACTGATATTATATAATTATAATAATACATACCCTGAATTCCACCACAAAATCTCATGCAAAGATCATGTGTCTTGAAGCGATTTTTATTGCCTCCACATCCTCTGTAGACAAATGGAATGCAAGTCTGGCTTTTAAGGTCATAGAACCAGCGACTCTGTGATTCTTTACAAGGACCTGAGTCTGAGGGCTGGCGACATATATCTGAAAGAAATATGCAAAAATATATAGTGTGAAATATATCTTGTGTTTCAAAAAAAAAAAAAAAAAGGAGAGAGAGAAATATAATATTTATATATAAATTCTATCACATTTTGAAGTAACTGGAAAAATTACACAATTTCCAGGTACTATTTATGGAAATGCAATGCAAATACAGTCACTGAGATAACCAACCAACTAACCCAGTGTATTCAAAATAAGGAGAGGCTTTATATAAACATTATTTATAAAATTATCTATTATTATTATTCCATCTATTATCATCAGAGGACTTATATATTAGATGTTTTCACATTTTGAGCTAAGTAAAAAGTCTATTTTTACTTAATTTTAAGTAAGTTTTCTGTCTAAAAACTATCAGTTTTACAAACTCACGTACGTTCTTCAAGGAAGAAACATCTATGAAATGATAAATTAGCTTCAGAAATATGGTGCAAACTTATTTCCAACTGTGAAGTTTGCTATCTACCTGGAGCAAACATTACAACAGATGAGCAGCTATTTCCAACTGTTTCCAACAGTAGATGCTGGGCCACCCAGTATATGGCCAAAAGACCAGACAAATTTGGTATCCAATTTTGGTTGGCAGCTGACACAATTTCAAAGTATCTACTGGGCTTTCCTTATCTGGGGAAAGATTATGTGTGCCCAACGCTAGTCAACCACTTTCTGAATATGTCATTCTAAAACTAACGGGAACATTTTTGAATCAAGATAGAAATGTAACCACTGATAACTTCTTTACCAGTTTTGAATTGGCAAAGAAATTAATCCTAAAAATACAACTATAGTGGGAACTGTGAATCATGCTCCTAAAGAAGTTCCGATGTCCATAAAAAAAGCAGGCAGCAAAATTATATTCTACTTCAGTTTTCAAACTTGATGATTGCATCAGGGGGAATTATCAGAGGCCAAAGCAAATAAAAATGTCATAATCTTGAGTACACTTCATAGAAGTGTTGCAGTAAGTAATGGTAGAAAGAGAAACCAACACAGCATTACATTACAATGAAATAAAGTAAAGAGTTGATGTTTTAGACCAAATTGGCTAAAAAATATTCAACAAAAGCAGGTTCAAGTAGCTGGCCAGTTCACATCTTTTATAATATATTAGATCTTTCAGTAATCAACGCTTAGATTATTTATAAAGAAGTGACAGGGAAAGATACAAAGAGAAGACATTTTATATTGAACATAAATAAAGAAATCAGAACAGAAGATATAGATTCACAGAAAGCAGCAGCTTAAACCAGTAACAATAGTGGCCAGGTCAAACCTCTCAAAGGGCATCAATGGCAAATTAGTTGATGCAAGGCAAACAAAACTACAGGAACGTGCACTGTGTGTAAAAGTATGTATGTGGAAAGTGTTACTTCATATCAATGCTTATAATAAAATGCTGAAAACACAACTTAAAAGTCTATTTTATGCACAACATTCAAAATGACCAAAAACAGTTGTTTCATGTATTTTTGCTAGCTGGAAGTTCTAGTGTTAAGGGGGGAGTTGCACAACAGATAACTGTAGGATATTTTTGTTACAATGATTTTGCTTTATGCTGCTTCTTATTAATTTTGCATTTACATTCCCACATGAGGAATTTTGTAGGGAAGTGGAGGACAGAAGCATATTAAACTCAAACAGGGAGCTTAATGATTTTGTAATAACTGAGAGCAAAGTGGAGGAGAAATTGTTGAAGTTAAACATAAGAAAGGCACCTGGAGTGGATGGGATCTATCCAGTTATATTAAAGGAGGCAGCAAAGAACGTAAGCAAACCCTTAGCTATAATTTATGAGAGCATCTTTGGACTCAGTGGAGGTCCCCATGGACTGGAGATGTGTAAATGTATCGCCAATTCAAAAAGGGAGATCAAATGGTAACACAAGTAATTAGAGACCCATTAGTTTAACTTCTGTTCTGGGGAAACTATTGGAGTCACTGGCTAAAGAAGCATTGCAGGATCATCTAGACAAGACTGAAGTAATAATTCAGACACAGCATGGGTTTGTTAAGAAGAAATCTTGTCTGACCAATTTGATTGGATACTATGACGTAATTACAAAAGAACTGGATTCAAAATATCATTTTGATATCATATACTTGGATTTCAGGAAAGATTTTGGTACTGTTACTCATGGAAGAATACTGTACAAATTGGAGCAGTATGGCATTAAGAGGAAGATGCTACAATGGATAAAAGGGTGGTTGAGTGGATGAAGACAAGAGAGTGGTAATCAATGGACACTGCTCTTCATGGACTAATGTTATTAGTGGAGTCCTCCAGGGTTTGTTGTTGGGCCCATTGTTGTTTTGTATATTTATCAATGATATTGATGAAGATATATCAGGGTTAATGTCCAAGTTTGCAGGTGATACAACGGTTCACAGGGTTGTTAATGACAGTAATGATAGTATGTTACTGCAACAGGATCTAGAAAAGTTGGGCAGATGGGCTGAGAAGTGGCAACTGAAGTTTAACATTTAAAAATGCAAAGTACTGCATATGTGTAGAAGTAATCCCAGAGAAACATGCCAAATGTGTGGTAGAGAATGGAAAAGACCTGGGCATAATTCTGCACTCAGATATGAAGTTTTCTGAGCAGTGCAGACTGGCCACAAAAGTAGGTCATGGTGTCTTGTCAATGATATACAAGAATTTTGCTAGTAGGGAAAAGGGAAGCGATTATCCCTGTATACAAGGCAATGGTCAGGCCATGCTTTGAGTACTGCATATAAGTATGGAGGCCTCATTTTAGGAAGGATATAGAGTTGCTAGAACACATACAAAGAAAAGCAACAAGATTGGTTAGAGGAACAAAGGGGACCTCTTACCAAGAAAGGCGGAAGTTCTGCAAGCAGCATCTGGAGATTAGGCACCTGTAAAATGATCTGATTGAGGTGTATAAAGCCTTGAATGGGTTGAGCAGGCTTAATGCTGATGGGATTCTTCCTCTTGCTCAGATTACAAACCTGAAGAAGCATAAATTCAAATTGAGGAAAGACAATTGTAGAATAGATGTGTGGAAATTTGCCATAAGCCAGCAGGAAGTTGATTGTTGGAACAAACTTCCATCTGTCATTGTGGAAGTAGATAGCTTAAATAAATTCAAGGAAGAACTGGATAAACCTTTAGAGTGAATGGATGTTTTTTTTTTGCTGATGCTGTTTAAGCTTGCTTTCTTGCATTATATATCTCTACTAATGCTAACTTTAAATTGGTAAAATAAAATAAAACCTTCAGATCATTGATTAATCATGAATTAATTAATTTTTCAGGAAAAACAATGGAGGGTAAAAAATAAGTAATAAAAAGAATAAACTAGAAAACACTGGTACTAATTTTATTGTTCAGTTTAAAAACAATTATTTTTCAATTTCTTTTTATTAATTACAAACATTATCATCTTTTTATAAACTTCAGCACTATTTTTTATTGAGTAGAGAAAATAAATGATTAAACATACCAGTAAACTAATCTATATGTTTTTCTGATGAACCTATTTTCTTCAGAAGTTCTCCATTTTTAAGAAAATAATCATTAAATTCTTTGCAAGACAGCTCTTTCAAATTGTATTGGGTCCGAATTATATATCCTTCATTGATTTCACATTTGTTTTCTGTCTATTGTCTACTGAGCATTTATGAGTGAAAATAGCCTTTCCAAGTGTACATTGTGCCTTGGATGCTGAAGAAAAATTTTAAAATTTTTAGGAGTGTAGAAAAACAGTCTGTGTCCTTACAGCTCCTAAAGAAATAACATTACTGCATGTGCAAAGGCTCATCAAAAAAACTTTCTTCTTGCTTTTCAATGAACAAATTAAGATTACAGTAATGGTCTATTAACATATTATTATTAATAATTATATCCTTTACCTTGAGATATAACAGACAAGGTATTAATTCATCATTCTGATGTGTGCCCTTTTTTAAAAGCCATCCAATGAAATTCTTCAAATAGGTTTAACCACTTCTTCAAATAATTAACACATACTATATGCACTGACTCACTGTTCATCTGGAGAAGAATAAAAATGCTAAATTGAAAATTCTTTCAACCACCTTCTCCATACTCTCGTGGAATGGGAAAGATCTGTCTGAACCTAAAAAAATCGCCACAGCATTAGCAGACTCATCCTCTACAATATCTGCTTCCGTCTCCTTTCAACGTATCAAAGCAGATACAGAATGCCACAAAATTAACTTCTCCATACATCTTTTGCTTCCATACAATCAACTGTTTACTTTAACAGAACTCAAGGAATTTCCAAGGACTACAAACTGTCTAAGACAGTTGAACGTTCTTCATTCAGTCTCATCCACATCATGGGGAGCAGATTGGTACACCTTACTTCACCTTTACAAATCTCTAATCCGTTCATGCTTAGATTATGATTTCCTGGTATACAACTAGGAGAAGCACATCAAACCAGCTAAATGTCATCTAGCACAGTGCTCTGAGGACAGCCCTGGGAGCTTTCAGGACTTCTCCAGTCCAAATTATATTTGAAGTGCACAATCTTCCATTACACCTTCAAAGAAAAATATTGCTGTCTCACTATGCTGCTAAGATTCACATTCTCCCATCACATCCTAGTTTTAAGTACCTGTATAATACCCACTGAGATTCCTTTTATGATAGTAAGCCAAATGGCTAATGGGTAAGTGGAAAATGAAAAAGACCTTGGGGTAAATATCCAGTCAGATATGAAGTTCTCTGAGTAGTGCAGACAGGCTGCCAGCTCATGGAGTTTTGTAAAGGATATTACAAAAATATTTCTACCAGAGTTAAGGAGGTGATTATCCCATTGTACAAGGCAATGGTCAAGCCAAACCTTGAGTACTGCATACAGGTCTGGAGGCCTCATTTTAGGAAGGATGTAGAGCTGCTGGAATGAGTACAGAGAAGGGCAATGAGATTGGTGAGTGGAACAAAGGGGTGCTCTTACCAAGAAAGGCTTCAGTTCTGTAGATTGCAGTGTCTGGAGACTAGGTACCAGCAAGGTGACCTGATGGGTGTTTAAGGCTTTGATGGCTTCAGCAAGCTCATGCTGATGGGATTCTTCCTCTTGCTCAGACTACGCACATGTGGGGAGTGGCACAAATTCAAATTGAGGAAGGACAGTTGCACAATAGATGTACATAAGTTTGCCTCTAGCCAATGGTCAATTGCTAAAACAAACTTTCATCTGTTTTGTAAAGGATGTTGTTGTGGAAGTTGATAGCTTAATAAATTCAGGGAAGAACTAGACAAACTATTGGAAAAAATAGATATGTGAAATGGAATTTTTTTTTTTTTTGGCTGATGCTGAATAAGCTTGCTTTTTTGCATCATTTGCCACTATCAATGTTAAAGAAACCCAATCTATGGCACTCAAACTCAGAGAAATTCATCAAACTTGGAATGTTGATTTAAGTAACATTTCTCAGGGCACAACTGTACCGTATCACCCTGGTTTCATGCTCCTGCCTCTCATGATGAGTACTTCTGCCAATGGGAAAAGAATGTTCTCTTTTCTTCCAATATCAGGCAGTTGCACACAGCTTGCACTATTCTCAACTTCAATGTCTGTACAACATACACAGACAGATCAAAAACTGACAATGTGGTAGGTGCTGTGGCAGTCTTTCTTTCATTCACAGTAACAGCTTCATTACCAGCAGAATGTAGTATCTTCACTGCTGAACTGTACGCCTAAAGCTAGAACTTGACCAGATTGTTGAACTTTCCATTTCACATGCTTTAATCATACTGACTCTCATTCACATACTGACTCTCTCAGTGCAATCTCTGCCATAAAGGAAAATTTCTCTTCCTCTTATCTTACATTGAAAACAATTCACTACCAGTTACTCTCCTGAAGCAAGACCAATTAGTCAGTAATGGTTTGCTGGATCCTGGGACATTCCAGAATTTCCAATGAATGAGAGTGCATATCTTGCCACTAAACAACCTAATCCCACATCCTCAGAAAAACTTCAGGTTCCTTATACAGATTGCAAGCCTATAATTTGCAAGGCCTGTTATGACAATTGGTCACAGATCTAGAAAAATAATGTCAACAACAAACATTTTCAGATAAAATAACATCCAAACTTGTGGATCTCTGAATTCAGATGAAACAGTCAAGAAGAAGTTGAGATTGAGAATTGGGCTTACTTATTTAATGCATCTGTTTTAATTACTGGGAGAAGATCCACTGCAGTGCATATCCTGCCATACCTAACTTACGGTCCTTCAAGTTCTTGTAGACTGTTCCTTTACTTATCATTCATTCAAACACCCAATTATTCAGCAGATTGAACAAAGCTCTGATTTTATCCCATTTCCTTGAAAATCATGACCACTTAGAATGCTTGATATACTTGAAATGTGCTGGCTTATATGCATGTGTATATATATATCTTATATATACACATGCGTCATGTTTATTTCATATATATATATATAACCATACAAATAAATTAGAATGAGAGTTAAATTTTGGTTATATTTCAAGCATCATGTAGAGGAATAAGCTTTTTGCTGTCTCTAATGTTTGCTGTACCTTTTTATTTTATTTTTATCATGAAAGATTCAGTTTCCAACTATTTTAAACATTATTCAAATATATGTATAAGTGTATATATATATATATATATATATGAAATAAACTGTGAACAGACACAATTTGGAGTCAGTTGCCCTTGTGCCATTAAACTTCATACCAATAACAACATACACTAGTTGTGTCTCCTCCAGAAAACTCTGGCATTCTTTGTCCATACCAGTCACTTTTAATGATTTCAAAAGTTCCCTTACATCAAGCAGATTGATTTTTTCTTTTAGTTGTGACTTTAAAGACCTAAGCATAAACAGAAGGAAACTCAGAATTTCTAGTACAGAATTATGTTCTCTTTCCACTGTCTAAATTTTTTTCTGAACAGAGATAAAAGAGAAAGCAAAAACCACACATACATTTTTTTTATAATAGTTGGGGGTGGGGGGGAAGCTATTAACACTGAAAAAAATATTCTTTCAAAGAAGAAAAGAGATTCAAAACTCTTTGTACTGCTGGAAATAAACTAAGTCACCTATTTCTGGTTAAGAAAAACAACTTTTGACAATTGATAACTACAAATTGACAAATGTCTTTTAAAGCTTCAGTCCGAACAGCATACACAGAAAAATAATTGAATAACTTCAGAATAACAGATTCTATGTCAAATTTCAATACATCTGCCCCATGGTGAATGTGGTTATGTAAAATAAGCATGGGGCATCTGATATCCTATAATGTTCATTTTTAGTTTCTCTTTCAACAGTGAGAAAACACTGTTGAAAGAGAAACCCCATGTCTGCCCTGCTCCCAAAATTAACATTTGCATTGTCACCTATGAATGCAACACATTTAGATGAGAGATTATAGTGGGCCCAATAGATAATATAAAATAGTTTTTGCAGTTTCATTGAGAGTGGCTTCAAATTAAATCACTTTTGTTTTTAATTCCAACCATTTTCCAGTCAAAATACTGCACAAGAATTTGGGAAAGTTTCAGAGGACCATGGTTTCTGATATCTATTGAATACAAGATATCTCACTTGATGTTTCCACTAAAAATTCAATGGTGTGGGGGGGGGGCACAATCACTTTATTTTTAATGCTTCTGTTTTAGCTCTTGCATGTGCAATGATTGCAGCAATTTCAAAGTCCTTAAACAATCATATATTAAACCTGCAGTGCAGCCCAATGATCTGTAAGGTTGATGATGCTTAATTACATGAAATGCCAATGTTCCCTCAGCAGCAGGGCTGTGGAGCTGGAGTCAGAGCCAGTAAAAAAAAAAAAAAAAAAATGGCTCAGTGGCTCCAACTAAACTAACTTGGTCAGTCATAGTTATGAGGGTGGCAAATATGTCATATGCTTTGATGCTTCATAGTGCAGTTTTCATTTCTCTGTTCTTTTTGTTTAATATGTTTTTTTTTTTTTTTTTTTAATGTCTAACCAGTGAGTGGTTTTCAAATAATACACATTTTATTTTTTCAAAAATGACAAATATCTGGAAGCCCTCAACGACGAACAAAGGATCTAGAAAAAAGTCTAATGTATTTGAATACTTGACGGTCACTGAAGATGATAAATACTATATTTGCACATGCCAAGTAAATGACACTGATGGTAAGATTTTGACTTGTGGAGCAAAAATTAGTAAACCTTTGACCAATAAGACCAATGTTTCAACAAGAGCATTCAATTTGAAGCATTACGTGTCATAATCATCCTGAAGTGCTTAAAAGTAGAGAAGAGGAAGAGAGAAGCCTAATAAGGCAAGCATTTCTAGTTTTTCATCATCAAATAGTCAAGAAAATCAATCAAATATTTTAAAATATTTTGTTAGTCAAAAGTCACTGTGTCCATGACAGCAGATCAATTCAAGAATTACATTATTGGGTTAGTGGTGAAGAATTCTTTATCTCTCAGTCTTTTGTAAGCCAGACATGCTTGGTTTGATAGGAGAAATGGCCCAAAAATTCAAAATTAGTTTGGATAGAGGCAGTATTCGAAGTTTTATAATAGAGAAAGCAAAGGAAGAAAAGTTTGCCCTTATAAATGATCTAAAAGGACGTTTTGCATATCTGAAAATGGATGATTGCACACATTGTAGAGTAAACTAGTTTGCAATAAATGTTTGATTTGTTGATGCCAACAATAAAATCATTACATGTACATTAGCAGTAATGGATTCAAAAGCCCAACATAAAAGCAAGTACCTTCACAAACTAGTGAAAAACATTCTGCAAGAGTTTGAAATAGAAAAAGAGCATGTATTATGCATTGACTGATAATGCCTCCAACATGTCAAGCACCACTGAGAATTAAATAAGGACCAAGAGAAAGGTGATTCAATAACAGATGATGAAAGTGAAAGGGATGAATCAAGTGGTGAGACTCCAGAATTAGAACTTGATGATGATGCAGAAGCAGAACTGGATTTAAGAGAGTCCTCTTGAGAGTCCAGCACATGAGTTGTGGCAGTCATACTTTACAGCTGGCAAAGGAAATAAACATGCAACTGCTCTTGTAAGTGAGATGAGGCAGGTTGTACTAGTGCTAGACAATAACAGAAGCAATAATTAAACAGCATGCTGGAAAAGTAGTAATTTTGGATCAAGCTACTAGGTGGGGTAGCACATATATAATGATGGACCACTTACTGGAACTGAAATCTATCCTTATGGACAGGTAGCACAGTGGTATTGTCACTGTCCTCCCCACATCAGGTGGAAAAAGGCCTGAGTTCGAATCCCGTCAATGACACGAGGAACTTTAATGGGATTTTTTTCATTCCATGGCTGAGTTAGTTGGTTTCAGACATAGATAGCAAGGTTTTTTCCAGAGAAATTGGGGTTTTTCATCCAGAAAAACAGGCAAATCGAACAGAGAACACACGCAATTTACAGACATAATATATATATATATATACGTATATGTAAGAAATGTAAGGGTATATGTAAGAAATTACGGGTATCCCTAATATAATAACTTGAATTTTTTTATCCTCATTGACATGGCCAACCCTGAAGTAACACTAACAGAAGTACTGCGGGACCAGGTGCAGAAACTTAAAAACTTGCTTTACCAACCACATATCACTGCAAAGAAAATTCAAGGTGAAGACTTGATTCCCAGTCAGTTCCTAATGGAATGGAAGTCTCTGATCTGCTGCCTTTCCAAGATATATGGTCCCATAGATATATGGTGCAGAAACTTAAAAACTTGCTTTACCAACCACATATCACTGCAAAGAAAATTCAAGGTGAAGACTTGACTCCCAGTCAGTTCCTAAAGGAATGGAAGTCTCTGATCTGCCTTTCCAAGATATATGGTCCCATAGCTGAAGGTATCATGACTTCCATGGAAGTTAGGGAAAAAACTTTATTAGGAAATGATGTAATAGCTGGAGTTTATGTTGATCCCACATACAGATGTTGATTCACAGATGGACAACAAAGCAAAGCAAAGCAAAGGAAGCTTAATATGGTATGAAAGGCGTACCACATGTTACTCCTATTAGTATATTGACTGCATTCAAGTTAGGAGTATTAGCTTCCCTCACTGAAGCTGAAAAATTTGATCGTCAATCAGATGCCAGTAAAAGATGCAATATTAAAGTACCCTAAAATCATATGAGATGTTACACAACTGGTGGTTGCATTGCCCCCTACTCAAGCTAGTGTAGAGTGTTTATTTTCAGTTCTAAAAATCATTAAATCAGATTTGAGAGCATCAATGAAAGAGGACTTGCTTAAGGCAATCTTGTTCTTAAGAACAAACTGCTATACATAATTAAAAATTTTAAAATTCAGTTTTTTAAGGGAATTATAGTTAATTTGCATGTTTTAATATGGCAAATATAAGTCAATGTTTTTTTCTAGAATGCAATAAGTTGTTTTCAATTCATAATTCATTCATTTTTTCTCCTTTTGTTCTTTAAAGTAAAGGTCAAATTAACTGTGTATTTTTAGCCTATAATGTAAAGACCATTCCAACAGTGTTTTCATTTGTCAGTTGGGTATGTTTATTGATAATTTCAACAGTTCAAAATCCTAATTAAATTAGGATTTTGATAAATTAAAGGAGCCAGAGATTGAGCCGCAAAAGTTTCTTGCACAGCAGAATGTGATTTTGTATCTATAAATGATGGGTTGTCAAATTTTCGAATAAATTATCTCCCAGTGTAGTGAAGGCAGTGAATCTAGCTAAATTTAAAGAAGAATTGGATGATTACCTTGTGGGAATGGAAATAATATGAATATTCTTTTTTATTTAAAATTTTTATTATTCTTTTATTTATTTGTGATTGATGCAGAAGAAATTCACTTCCTTGCATCATTTGGCCTTACTATTACTAAGCCATCTGCTGCAACTATTTAGAGACAATTTATTCTACTTATTTAGCCAATGATTTACAATTCATTGACTAAACAGAAACTTTCTACAATCTAGCCTATAATTCATTCCTCTTATTTCGAATTAATGACATAATTCTGCCATTATGACATATTAATGACATATTTTTGAATTAATGGCATAATTCTAATGTAATACCAAGAATATTTTAACCTCATTCATTTTACTGTCCCCTCTCAGAGCCTTTATAACCTGTTGGCCACCTATATGCACTGCACAGAGAATGCTGTGTCTGTCTGTATCATAATCCTCAAATACTTTTCTTCCAGTGTTTTAATTCAACCCCACCACATAAATTACTGTGGAATGTTCATTTCTCAAGTTTGAAACAGTGCATTTTGAAATTATGATAATGGAATGGTCGGATAAATTGCCACTTATCTGACCATTCCAATGGCTTACCTCAGTGGTCCTGACACTGCTGCTTTGACAGTATCTTTAACCACTCATTCAGTCTTCACATCATCATCTGCAAATTTTGACATCATGCTCCATATCCAGCCATCAGTTTCATTTAAGAATTTCAAAGACAAAAGCAGTCTGAGCAATGATCATCACAAATAATCCTTCAATGATCCCTGAGGGTCCCCACTTCTAGCCCATTTTAAAGAGTAACTATTGATTACAACCCTTCCGTCATGCAGCCATCCTGTAATCCTTCTAAGGACTTACTTATGATCCCAATATATTCCAATGAATAGATGGAATATAATGCAATCACAATATATTCCATCTAGTCAATAAAATTACAATATTTGTTTGGTGTTACCCAGTGGTGAGCTGCGAATATTTTAACAATGGGCTCACTTTTTGATAGGTGGAGTAATTTGATTGGCCATGGAAGTGACATCATCCGCGGTTTCCACCAGAGGCACTTCCCATGCTCCCACTACTAGTAGTGTGATTAATGTGCACGATGCATTTTTCGTGACTGACCGATATGATATCTTGAGTCAGGAGCAGTTTGGGGGGGAAAACAGATGGGGCTTGATACTCCCCTTAACCATGCATATACAAGTGTAAAATGTAAAAACCTCATCATCATGCCTCCCCTTACAGTGATACCTCAATATGATAGTGTCTGGAGTTCTTTTTAGAATTTTTGAATAGTATGACGTGACGTCATACTTCCTGAAGTTACTACTGCAGTAAGTATAATTGCAACAATAAAAGTATTTGTCATATGACTGCGAGAATACAAGTGTTTGTCATATGACAGTAACAATACAAATATTTGTCAATCTTTTTTTCGTCTTGCATTTTCGTTATATTCCATTGTTAGGCGCCCCTAACAGCTGTGTATGTTGCTTCAACTACAAGATCTGTACTTCAATTGATGCTGTTTTCCACAGACATTCAGATACATTGCAATCGCAAATATACATCTCTTACTTTAGTTATCATAAATCCATTGTATCTTGTCTTCCAGAAATTATGAAAATTTGCAAATGTTCAATAAAATATTGGCGAAGGTAAAGAAAGCCTGCATGAGAAGCAATGCAAAAGTTCAATGAAATTTACTGGTAAAAGTACTTTGCCGTAACGGCATTTGTATAGTTGCTCGCTCGGTAAACAGACGGTTGGTGTTATCGGTCAGGACTAGAAATTGAATCCCATGGGAGATTGATTGAAACTCTTCCAAAGTGGAGGGGGTAACCTGACCTTATTTCTTTAGAATCACTGGTGGACTAGTGGATAAATTGTTTTTATTAAGAAAAAAAAAAAAGGAAAAGGAAGCCCTCACGAGAAGCACGGCAAACTTCGAAAATGTTTACCAGTGAAACTACGTTACGAACATTTTTTACGATGCCAGAACTTCCAATATGACTCTATTTGTGATTTAATTAGTTAATTCAATTAGTGATTCTAAAGAAAAAAGGTCAGGTTACCCCCTTCCACCCTGGGAGAGTTTCAATCTCCATTGGGATTCAACTTCTTCTCCAGATCGATAACACACCACCTGTTTACCAAGCGAGCAACAATACAAATGCCGTTACGGCAAATTACTTTTACCGGTAAATTTCATCAAACTTTTGCATGCTTCTCGCAGAGGCTTTCTTCACCTTCACCAAAATATTTACAATACAAAAGCTCTTTTATTTCGTAATCAATATACAAATCGAAATACCTAAAAGAAACGTTAAGGATGTTTCACATAAACCATCTACCACATGCGCTCGGAACACATGCAACTTTTTTATTCGTCTTTTTTTTTTAAAAACTCGGGGAAATATAATGGATACATTTTTAATGATAAAATTTTAATATTGCAAATAAAAAATAACATGAAATATTTCCCATATCACAAATAATATAAAATCTATTACAAAACATTTCACAATATAAAAACAAATATTACATAAAAAAAATTATTACACAAATATGCAATTTACTTCTTTATTAATATTTGTTGTTGATCTGCTTTGCTCAATAGCTGAGTGATGATTACAGTGATTTGATGTAACGATCTGGATCAAATTGAAGCAATAGTTTTCCACTTAGATTTCATAATCTGCAATGTGTTTAATTGTCAACATTATTCATTCATTCACTCAATATTATTCATTATGCTGAAAGCTTGCTCAGCTTCATCGCTGCTAATCGCAATGGTTTCAAAGATATTTCTGGCTTTCTAAATTGAAAAGGGAATTTCACTCGATATTAAAGATAAATTGTCTTTGACAAAATCTCTAAAATCGTTAATTTTTATTTCATATTTTATCAGAAAACTTAAATTTCTTATTGGGCTTTCACCATCTGCCCACAAATATGAAAGTTTTCTCATATTCCACGATTTATGGTAGCATGTGTTTCAAATTTCTTTCAATTCCTCGTCGTCAATGGAATCATTATTTAATTTAAAATTGCTCTGTTGCATTAATAACTTATCCTTTAAGGATAAAACATTGTATTTAATAACTTGTCATGAGGTAATTTTTTAAATGTGTTCTTACTTTCGAATTTGATTCCTTCAAATTCTTTCCACTTCAACATACTCTTAATTTTAATCTCAATCATAATTTCTTTTGGAATTTTTCGAATTAGCAATAGCATTTATAGTTCGAATAATTAATTTATCTGCTTTTACCATAGTGATTCTGTAAAGCTTCTGAAAGGTAAGACAGCTCCTGCAGGATGTTGATCGTTAGTGCTAAATCATTAAGAAATTCCACATTGAAAAGTCGATTTAATAATCCTGAAAATTTAACTTCTGATTCAAAATGTTTGCACAAAGTGGGTAATTCCTTCAACCCACAATTTCCATCCACAAGCTACAAGCTGCTCATTGTGGACCGAAAACACAACCGATTTTTATAGTTTCCACATCAAGTTCTTTAGCAATAATCCTTAATTTGCACTGGTTTTTTGGAGTTTGGTGATATGATGCTTGCAGTTTTTTTTTTTAATTATTGCCTGTATGCCATTATATTTTAGGACATTTTCTACACAGTGAAAGCCTCGACAAAGTTTCAAAATCTGCCAACATTTCATCTTCATAAAGTTCATATAATCTCTTAGTTACCTCAACCCCCCCTCCCTACGTTGCTACTTTCACTAGTTATTTTGCACAATATTCTTTGAATATTGTGCAAAATGTCAGAATCACTTGAATATTCAGCTACTGTGACAATGTAAATATAGACAGGAGAAATTTACTGGAAGGTGTAGATCACTCACTTCTCCGAAAAACATATGCCCATTTGTCAGAGTAAAGGGGAACCATAACACAGGTTGACCAGAGAATATTATCCGTGTTGGGAATCTTCTTAATCCTCTGACTGGCTATAGAAAGCAGATTGACGAGCGTGATTCTCTCGGTGACTGCAGGTTTTAGGGACATCACTAACATTATGATATGGTAATTCCTTTCACCCTTAATTCACACTTTCTAATTGCCTAAAGGACAGAGGTGAGAACAATGCATATAAAGTTGTGTCTTGTAATCTGTTCATTACATGGAAATTTTCTTCATTCAATGGAAACTATTTTAAATGTCATTACCAAGAGGAATTCAAAAAAATTTGCTATAAAGAAGTTAGTTAAACAGAGGTCCAACTGTAATAAAATCAAAATTGAAGCAGTTTTAAAATACATAACTGATCGAATGCTGGGGATGGTGTCCCGCTCACCCTACTTAGTTTCAGCTCTGGATACTCAATAATTGCATTCAGGATTTCATTTGTAAAATAAATGATTGTCTCAACAATGGGCTCACAAATTTTCAAATAAAATAACAATGGGCTCTTGCAAGCCCACTATAGCTCACCACTGGTGTTACCTCAATCTCTAGTGATATTCACAAATCTGTTTTTTCTATATATTTTTTTAAAAATGTATTCCTTAAAATTAATTAATTTAAAAACTATATTTTCGAAAGCATGGAAAACATCATAAATAATCCTTCTTCCTAATTATTCTTATTCTTTCGTCATGTATTTTGTATAACTAACAACATAAACAAGTCAGTTAATCGTTTCATCATGTATTGGGTAAACTGAGTTTCTAAAATGAAATTACAACACTCTTCACTAACCATTCTTTTTCTCCTTCATTCTGCTTATGCATAACCAGTAATTCTTTACTAACAGCATCTCTTTTTATAAATTATTTTGTTCCAAGGTCTCTCTAGTCGCATGCCCTTAATCATGTTATAACTGACTTTACAGCCATTTGATACTTATTTTAATAACTGAAATTCACTTTTCCTAAACCAAACAAGCAAGGGGAAAGAAGATGAAGAAAAGTATTCACTTTTAACAAAACTATCTAAATGGCCACCATAGCCAAGTTGTTATTGGATTTAATGACACAAGGGCTACTGAGGCCAAATTGTGTCTATTTGTAGTTTAATTGCATGAGTTGTTAAATTATATACTCTTGTATAGGCCAATACATTTTAAGTATATTAAAAGTTCTTCAATATTTGCATCGTTTCCGAGGATATGAGATAAATCATGTGATACCTGGATTAAGCCTGGAAACTGACTGAAAAGTGTTTGACCAGATGGTTAAATGTAAGGGACGGTCAAGCAGAAAATGGCAGACCATAAGCTGACTGTTAAGGATGAGCACTGGGGTGGGTTTTCTCCCAATAACAGGAAGAGATAGGTATGATGCATATGTCCAATTCTCAGCCAACACCACTTCCTCTCATCTGTTTTGTTAGAAGCCAGAGCTTTGGTTCTTGTTTTATCTGGTAAAGTTTATTGTTGGTGTTACTTTTCCAGATCTGTGACCAGTTGTTGTACCATGCTTTGCAAATAATAGGCTTACAAACAGTGTAAGGAACCTGAGGATGATGTTGTGAGAGAGTGGGTTGAGCATGTTTAGTGGCAAAGTCAGAACTTTCATTTGCCAGAATGGCTAGAGATATAGCAAAAGCTGATTGAACGATTGGACATGCAGCAGGAGGATAGCTGGGAATGAATGTGTTTCAATGTAGGATGTTGTTGTTATTTGGTTTTTAGGAGCATTAGCAACTAAGGCCATATTGCTCCGGGATATGCGGTGGTCATTCCCTGAATGACCTTTCCGCATCCTCCGTATTTGGTGGTGACAATGTAGGATGAGAAGAGGAGAAATTCTTCCTTATGGCATAGATAGAACCCAATTCTTCACTTTCCATTTTGTTTTGCCTGAGGGAATCAGTGTAAATTATTGCAGGTGAGATGGAAAGTTCAATAATCTTACTAAGTGCTAACTTGATGGCATAAAGTTCAGCAGTGAAGACTGCAAGCTAATGGTAGTGTGGCTGTAATATGAAGGAAAAATAGCTGCAGCATACTGTCAGTTTTCGATCCGTCGGTATAGATTTTACAGGCATGAGAGTTAAGAGTAGCATTAGCTGAATGCAACTGTTTGATGTTGTAGGGAGGTATGATATTCTTCTCCCACTGGAGAAAATGTGTATCATGGGAGGCAGAAATACATCCAAGGTGGAACAGGTGCAGTTGTGTTCTGAAAAATATCAGCTAAATCGATATTCCAACTCTTAATAAGACCTTTGATCCTGAGTGAGGCAGGTCGATTTTCATGTAGCTTATTCTCATAGAAAGAATCCCGAGTGTGATAAAGATACTCCTAACTGGGGTGTGATGGAAGACTCTTGATCTTAGAAGAATAGAAAAGCAATAATGTTTTCCTACAAAGATCTAATGGAGGATCATGGGCTTCAATATAAAGACTTTGCATTGGAGAAGGCCTGAATGCTCCCAGCGCAGTCCTCAGAGCACTGTGCTGGATGACATTTAACTGTTCTAATGTGCTGGTCTTAGATGAGTCATATAAGGGAGAACCATAATCTAAGCATGAATGGATCAGAGACTAGTAGAGGTTAAGTAAGGAGTACTGATCAGCTCCCCATGACATGAATGAGACTGATCAAAGTATGTTCAACTGTTTTAGACAAGTAGTTCATAGATATGTGATATGTGCTTGGAAATTAAGCTTATTATCTAATATCAGGCCCAGAAATCTGAAATTTACTACTGGTATCAGATTATTGTTTAGCTGTAGTTCAGGATGAGGGTGGAGATCACATTGCTTACAAAAGTGAATGGTGGTAGACTTCTGTTCAGCTAGTCGAAATCCGTTGCGGACATTGAGGATTCAATTCTGTTAATGGCAAGTTGGAGTTGACATTCAATGATGTTCCTGCTTTGCGAGTGGCAGCAGATGGTGATGTCATCAGTGTACATATAAGCCTCCACTGTTTTGGGGATGTCTGTGGTTATGCTGTTGACTCGAATTGCAAAAACACTGCGTGGAGTATAGAGCCCTGTGGTACTCCTTCCTGAATATGGGATGTAGACAGTACACTCTGATAGCAGACCTGAAAAGAGTGGTGGTGTAGGAAATTCTGAATTATCTGATGTCCTAGATGATAAAGGTCCATAATAATACCATGTCTCCAGGTAATATCAAATGCCTTTTTAATATCTAAATTGACCATGACTAGATGCTGCTTCATGACAAAAGCATTGTGAATATTCAATTAAGCTTTGATAAGGACATCAAGAGTGAATCTGTTCTTGCAAAAGCCACTCTGATGATCTGTTAAAAGATTCTCTGCTTCTAAGATCCAGATAAGCCTAATATGTATCATTCTTTCAAAAATTTTCCCATTGCAGCTTGTGAAAGATATTGGCCTATAATTTTTAACCAATGAAGGGTCATTGCCTGGTTTTGGTATGGCAAGTATGAAAGGATGACCCCAGAAAAGTGGATAAACATTTTCTGAGAAGATCTGGTTATAGAAGATCAGTAAGGTATGTAAGTCCTCTTCAAATAATTGTTTTAGCATGATATAATGTACATCATCTGTACATTATATCATTTCTTTAAGGATTCCTTAAGTTCTGTTAAATTAAATGGCTGATTTTACCATTTAGCACTTTTATTTTTCTCCAAATGTGTCATGGGTCAGTGTCGTTAGTGAAAGTTGAGGCAAATGAGATCTAGGAGTCACGTTTGGCTTTTCACCTAATCTGCCTTGCTTTGGCTTTAAATCTTTTGTATTCAATTAGATTACTGGAAAGTAATCTAATTGAATACAAAATTAGATTACTAGACTCGTAGGAAACTTACGGAATTTGTTCCAAGCATGGTTTTTCTCATGCTTGGCATCAGGGCAATCTGTATTCCACCAGTTGTTATGGTGGGAGCACTTGTGATGTCGTGACTTCAGAATTGAATTTTTTGCTGCAGTTAGTATCTGATTAGTAATGTAGGTAGTTACGTCTTCAGTTGGATGTTGCTGAACATAACTCATGTCTAACTGGACCTAGATGGAGTATTTCTCCCAGTTTGTCCCTTGAACTTCTAGGTGGATCAGTGCTCGAGAGTTCGAGTTACCCATGTTTGTAATGAGCAAAGGATTGGAAAGTGATCACTATTAAGAGGATTGTTTGTCACTGACCATGTCATGTATCATTTAATTAAGCTGATGGAAGAATTTATGGTGAGCAGATTGACAAGTCTACTGCAGAAGTAGATCCTGTAGGTAGGTGAATATAAGTGGGAGATCCAGAGTTTAGTATTGCTAGGTTGTTGTTATTATTCATGAATGTTTCGATTAATATGCCTCGTGTCAATTGCAGGCAACCCCCATAATGGATGGTGGCCACTGAAGTCACCAAAAAGGAAGATTGGAGATGGTAGTTGCATAACCAGATTATGCAACTACCATCAACTTCTGTATTTAAAAATGATTGAGAAAGGGAAATACAGGCAGTTCTCACTTTACAGGTTCCTGGGTTTACGAGTTTTTTTTCCCAACTATCAAGTATCAACAAAATCGAAAATATGAACATTAATTGCAAAAAATTAATGTTAAACATTCATAAATACCGCATTCCAAACCATGTGCTTAGCTATACAATACAGTGTACCCTGCTTTACAATATTAATCAGTTCCAGAGACACCATCATATCGTTAAAATATCGTAATGTGAACCCAATAACACATTGTTTTATTGGTAATTCATTTGAAGATCTCAGAAGTTGAAATTTTTGCTGTATAAATAAGCTAGTTATCTCTCTAAAATGTCATTTTTAAGGTCACAAGTGTGACCTTAAGGCCATATAAAAGGTCGTGAGCATGGTTTGTAAATTGTATTAGTTACCAATTCAAATCATTAAAAAATGCACTACACTTTCATCGTTATAATACGTTCCGTTATAAGAATCAATTTTAAACGCCTTTGTGATATTTTTCTAAAGCATATTTCTGGAGGTAACAACCATAAAACAATTTGCACTTTCCGGTTTATTGGCTTTGCTGTTACTGCAGGCAATTATAAACGGGTAGTAAACTCCATGTTATTGCATTTGTGAAAATACCGATAGCTGGAATTGTGTGGGTTTTTACGCTATTATGGTGAAATGTGTTCCCCTTCACTGAAATCTTCAATCATATAAAAAAAACATAAATAAATTTTCACAATCTTCATAAACTGTGTTTAAGCTTCATAAACTTGTTACTCCACACGAATCGTGTTAGTTGCAATTTGTGTGTGCCGTTAAAAAATGCTTATGCATGCAATTATGAAATTTATAATTAAAAGAGAAGATTATCTTGGAAACAAACACATCTTGAAACATTTCTGAAGAAGACAACTCCTTGTGCAACAAACCAACAAGTGCCGAGCCAATAATGAGTGATGAAAGAGTGTGCATTTAGTCAATGATGATGATGAAGAATAAACAATCTTTAACATTTGTAAATCATAAATAATATCTTTATTATTATATATGCTTGATTTTACAGGCTACGTTTTCATTTCTTTGGATAAATCAATCATTGTTTAAACATAAACTAATTAGCCAACTAATTTCATTGTTGAGAACGTAACCCCTATTTTTAACCTTATGTCTATGGGAAATAAATTCCCGCTTTACGAGCATGCTCTAGGAACAAATTAACTCGTAAATCGAGAACTACCTGTATATATAGAAGTTAGGGTTATTGATATACTGATTGAAATGCATACTGCCGCAGCTTCTAGACTACTCTGTAACTGAATTTTGTTTGGGCGGTATGTTTGATTTTACAAGCACAGCTTCCTCCTGGACAGGATCTCGAAGGAGACTTCAAGATCCTGTCTTTTCTATACATTGTATAGTTTGGTGAAGCTTGAGATAATAAGAAAGTTTCCTATAGACATACTCCTATCGAATTGTATTGAATTTGTAAATCTCTTAAGTCGTCAGAATTGCTTCTTAGTCCTGCAGTTCCACTGCATGATATTAGACATTATTTAATGTTTAGTAGTAGTGGTGAATTGGTCTGACTGTTTTTTAGAAGTGGAGCATTTCGGTCTGTCTTGCTTTATTTTATATTTTTTCAGGAAATAGTGGTGTACAGAATCCATGGTGTCATTTGCATGGAGTTCCAAAATGGGCTATTCATTAGCTAAATGCTCATCTACTTCCATACTGTTGGTGCGAGTTTCCATATGTTTTGAATCTGTATCAGATTTTAGTTTTTCTTTTTCAAATGGAACTGATGGAGTATTACTAGGGTTGCTGATTGGGGTATTTGTTGTTTCGGTAATTTTCCTTGGAGGATTATCTTTCTTAGTGATTATAAGTGTAGATTTCAACCAGTTTGCTAGAGAGATGTTAGGCGGAACTGAAACTTCTGTTTGTGCTGCAGTAGAAACAAAGTTCCGAGTTCGAGCTGCATAGGAACACCCACTAGGTAAACTCAACATAATTTGCCTACATGCCTCAGGAAACGTGACTTTATTAATTTATTATTTTGAATTTTTGAATTTTTTTTCCTATTATCCAAAGTTCAGAGATTTTGGAAAAGGCTGGGTGGCTTCCTTTGCAGTTCAGACAAACTGGGGTTGTGATTGTGCAATCTGCTTGAGAATGCTCTTTAGATCTGCAGGTGGGACATACGGCTTCACCTCTACATGCCTGCTGTGGAATTTGAAGCAGCAAATGGAATTCGGAATGTATGATCAAATCCAACAATTTAAATAGCCAGCTACTCCAAGAACTGGCTAAGCCAGTTCTTGGAGTAGTTCTTCTTCTTCGGAGACTGTAATTAGGTCCCACTCACTGATCACACCCTTTGATGAATTTAAGGTGCCGATATTACAGCCATCTGAGCAAATGTATCTTATTCTCATGAAAACAGTAATAAATCTTTCAAAAGCAAGTGGGATAACACTATAGACATTTGTTGAGTTAGTGGGAGAGTAAAAACTCTGAGCCCATAAAATGATGTGTTTAAGAACTGCTCAGCATGTTTTGAGGTGGCTGTTTCAATGAGCAGATCTCCAGATTATAGTCTTTTCACCATTTTTGGTGATCCGGCAATTGATTCCAAACATTTTTGAATCATGAATGGCAATAATTTGCCCACAAGTTGGGAGGATAGAGAATGAATCACCAAGAAATTTGGTAATTCACCATGACATTGTGCTTCCCTTCAAAGCCTTTTGGGTTGGTTGGTGTCATGATCGATGTCAAGAATTTCTGATTTTGAACTCGATGGCTCTAAAGATGGATACCCGCTTGTATCCATGATGGCTCCTTTTGGCCCTGAGGGTTTATTTTTACCACCCAGGTTACCGGCCCCACCACAGGGAGGCAGGAGCAGTGCCACTTGGTGGCCAAGCATAGAGATTAGTACAGTTATTTAGAGTATTGAATTAAAGAAAAAGGTACTTTCCTTCTTCTGGACTCTCTTCTTAGTGCTTTTAAGAAAACAGGGCTACTTAACAGAAAACTTTAAAAATACAAGAAAAAAGAAACAAGGAAAACTCTGTTGCTGGGAAAAAAAATGCTCTATAAACGCACAAGAATCGCTTAGCCATGGAAACACTTGGCATCCGGTGACCCATAGCCAAGTGGTCAAGTGTAAGGGTACATAAGTACATGTGCTTTGAGTGACCGGGGTTCAAGCCCGTGACTGATAAATAAAGTGCTGTTTCTTGTGAACTCTTCTGACCGTGTGGCCATTCCAGAGTATAAACAGAATTTTATTTATTTATTTTAATTCTGAGTTAAATGTATTTTTTATGTAACAAAGAATTTAACAATAGCAAAAGAACCGTTAAAAATTAGAATAGAAGATGACAGAAAAAGTAATGATGTTTAATTACTTTGTAGTACAAATAAATAGTTTAGGAATAACTCAAGAAGTAGAAGAATGGTAATTAAAAACAAGTAGAATATTGAGAAGGTTAAATAACATAATAATAAATAAATAAATTTTCTGTTTATGCTCCGGGGATGACCAAACGGTCAGAGGAGTTTACAAGATACACAGAATACAAGAAACAGCACCGTATTCAGCAGTCACGGGCTTGAACCCCAGTCGCTCAAGGCACGTGTACTTATGCACCTGCATGCCTGACTACTAGGCTATGGTGGCCTTAAGTTATAATCTGGAATAGCTTAAATATTAAGAATCTAAATTTGACCTGGTGGTGGTGGCAGCACTCAAAAAAAAGTAGCAAAAATGTGGCGGGGCACCAGAAAGGTGACCAATGTTCTTTTTAATATTTGGAAAACATTTTGTAGTTTTTTTTTTTTTTTTGCATTCTGTTTGGAAAATACCAATATCTCAACTTTTCTTAATTGACTGAAATACTTATTTTATGCAACTTTTTATTAAAAAATAAAATGAATTATTTAAAAATGCTGTATTTTTAACCTTTTATTTTTAAAAAATATTAATTAATTATAAGATTTAAAAAGACATTTTAGATATAAAAATATAAACATGGATCTATTAGTTTCCTCCATTTTCTGGTTTAAAAGAGCATTAAGTTCTCAAAATTATAAACATATGCATAAACATATATTTCTGCTTATTGTGTGAATAAATAAAAAATTTATATATATCAGATACTATTATTCACTTTATTTTCATATTTTAAATTTGGCATACTTCACAGTAAGTGAAATCTGATATTACAGCCATCTGGGCAGAAGTTTCTTATTCTCATGAAAACAGTAATAAATCTTTCAAAAGCAAGTGGGATAACACTGTAAACGTTTATTGAGTCAGTGGGAGAGTAAAAAACATGTAACCTAAAAGTATGAACAAATACATAATTAAAAACTTTGTGGACAGTAACCTGACAGCATCTCGCACTCAATAACTGCAAAAACTCAACACTGCAAAAGTTGTAAAAATCATTTCAGAGATGCAGCAAAAGTTTTTCTATATTTAGGAAGGTAGAATAATTTTCTGATTTTTTAGTTACTAAATAATGATTAACAGGATGATTATTTTCGAGGGTCACCTGTCAGGTGATCTGCCACTACTGCCATGTTAAAATATGTAAAACTATGACAAGACCTACGTGTGTGCAGCTTCTTAAAGACATAAACAGCAAAAATAAAACAAATACATGAAACTACAGAAATAAAAATTCTACGTTCTAAAGAAAATGAATAAAAAACAGTAAAAGATAAAATTAAAATAAAAAATAAATCATAAAACAATGTGGAATTCAACTTATTAATGAATACATAAAAGAATAAAAGAATGTTGCTGTTGTTGTTATTGGTTTAGGGATTTATTAGGTGAATCAGCATAGTGCACCAATTAAAAGAACGAAAAAACATACAGATAGGATGGAAAATCAGATGGTGGATAAGATTAAAAAAGAAACAGAAACCACTAAGCAAGAAAGTGGAGGAAGACCAAGCAGAAAATGGCAAAATGTTTTATCCCAAACCCAATAAAAAGGATGCTTAATTGGAAAAAGGAGAAGTCAATTCACATTTGACAAAAATTATCTAATTCTGAGTTAAATGAATTTTGTATACAAATTATCCTTCAACAGCTTATATTTTGGAATATATATATTTTTAACTACTGCATGTTTTTTTTATCTAACAAACCCCAGGGGCTCACACCTGGTGAGAATGGGCTTGGCACACCCAGGGTCCTGAGCTGGATATCATCATTCTTCTCTTTCTTGGTCATTCTCTTCTACTTTCTCTCTCTCTCTCTCAGGGTAACTCAAATTTTTTTTTGGACTGGTGTTGCATAAGCCTCACACTTCCTGGCACCATATGGCTAATAATAATAATAATAATTATTATTATTATTATTATTATTATTTTTTTTTTTTGGAAAACTTTTTTTTTTTTTTTTTTTTTTTGCATCAGGGGGTCATGAGGTAGAACCCCTAATCAGGGAGAAATAATATAAGAGTAATAATAATAATAACAGCAAAAGAACCATTAAAATTAGAATGGAAGATGACAGAAAAAGTAATGAAGTTTAATTACTTTGGAATACAAATAAATAGTTTAGAAATAACTCGAGAAGGAGCAAAAGAACAGAAATTCCTTTCCATACCATTTCCACCAAATACGGAGGATGTGGAAAGGTCAGGGAATGAACCACATATACCCGGAGCAATATGGCTTTAGTTGCTAATGCTCCTAAAAACCAAATAACAACAACAACAACCATACCATTTACCAATCTTAACACTAAAACAGCATGTGAATGATATAAAATTAAGTGTTCTAGATTCTTCTTTTCTCATAATATATTTTCAATTTATATCACTGTAAATATGTAGGATGAAGTTGCATAATACAAAATGATGAAAAGTCAAAGGAGTGGGCTGCTTGCAAGTTCTTATAATTAATAGTAGTGAATATGCACTGATCACTATACAAACATATCCAAATAATATGCATGATGAATTTTTTGGCTTTATCCTGAAATGAAAGAGTACACCTTTAATTTCAGAAAATAAGTAATAAGATTATCCACTTCAATCCCAAGGTAAGCTCTCATTAGATTTGAATTATTCAAGGGGTTATGACTGTTTAGTCCTTTAGCAGAGATAAATACATCATCATTCTGTAATTAAAAACCAAGACCCACACACATAAAATTCTTAATAACTGACAATGAATTTTAATAAAAGTTCAAAAACATACCTTCATTACTCAAGTGTGCATCAACTAAAGGAGAAATATTTCTTCCTGAAAAGCAAAAGAAATTTAAAAGATCAACATATATATAAAATTAGCAATAAAATTATTAGAACCATTAGAGAAATACACATTTCTCTAATGAATACACATAAAAAATTATATATATATTAAGACACTCTTACACCATGATGATTTGAAAAAATAAATTACATTTTATGATATTCATATCATTTACAAGGTGCAACGTCCAAAATAATTGTTTATATGGTGATATTTCAAGGTACTTTTCAAATTCCATTGTTAGAATTAAGTGGACCAAACTAACAAGGTTTAATTTACCAGACACTACTACTAAACTATAAAAAAAAGTAATTTTATAATTGAGCAGTGGGGTGTTCTAGGAATTGAGTCAAACACTTTCCTAAAATTAAAAAGAACAATGTCACAACTGTTTTCTGTGTTCAGCACATAAGTGGTAATATATTCACAGTCAAATTAGCATTAGCATTAGTATTGGTAGTGGCAAAAACTGAGGCAAGAAAGGAAAAGCTTATCAAGCTTCTTACATCACCTAGCTATTCCCTCCAATAATTTGTATAGTTCTTCCTAGAATTTATTCAACTACCCATCTCCACAATAACAGATGGAAATTTTTCCAATATTCAAATACCTGCTGGCTGAAGGCAAACTTCCACACATCTATCCTACAAACCATCCATTCTCAGTATGGATTTATGCCCCCTCATGTGCGTAGTCTCAGCAAGGTGGAAGAATACCATTAACATTCAGCTTACTCAATCCATTCAAGGCTTTAAACACCCTCAATTTGATCTCATTGCAGGTGCCAAGCCTTCAGATGCTGCAATTTGCAAAACTGAAGACTTTCTAGGTAATAGCACCCTTTTGTTCCCTTCACCAATCTAGCTGCCCTTATCTGCACCCATTCCAGCAGATCTACATCCTTCCTAAAGAGAGAGGCCTCCGGATCTGTAAATAGTACTCAAGATGCAACCTAACGATGGTGTTATACAAAACAAAGGGATAATCACCTCCTTATCCCTGATAGCAAAGTTTCTGAATATCATTTACAAATCCCATGAGCTGTGCTGGAAGCCTGTCTACACTGCACTGAACTTCTTATCTGACTGCACAATTACTCCTAGGTCTTTTTCATTTCCAACTAACCTGATAGTACCACATAATTGGTAAATTAATCTGGGATTACAGCTACCTATATGCAATACTTTGCATTTGTCAATGTTAAACTTCAACTACCATTACGAAGCTCATCTGCCTAATTTTCTAGATCTTGTTGCAGCAGAATACCTTCATTACTGCCATTAATCACACTGCCACCTTTGTATCATCCGCAAACTTAGACACTAAGCCTGATATAACTTCATCAGCATTATTAATAAATAAAAAAACAACAATGGGCCCAGCAATGAACACTTGGGGAACTCTACTAATAACATTGAAGAGCAGTCTCCATTAATAACCACACCCTGTCTTTTCCCACTCAACCATCCCACTCAACTTGCTCATAATTAAGGGGTACCTACAATTTTTAAAAATGGAGCAGTGTGGAATTAAGCAGTCTTTTATTGTGCAATATCAAAAGCTTTCCTGAATTCCAAGCATATGATATCAAAATTATTTTTTGCATCCAGTTCCTTTATTACTGAATCAAAATATCCAATCAGATTTTTCAGACAAGATAGCTCCTTAAAAAAACCATGCTGTGACTGGAATATAATTGTATTCCTATCTAGATGGTCCTGCATTACTTCTTTAATCAGTGTCTCCAATATTTTCCTGGAACAGAAGTTAAGCTAACAGATCTGTAATTACTCAAGTCACCCTTTGATCCCCCTTTGCAAATTGGGATACACTCCCACATATCCAGTCCATAGGGACCTTCCCTGAATCCAAGGATGCTCACATAATTATGGCTAAGGGTTTGCTTAGCTCCTGTGCTGTTTTTCTTAATATAACTGGATAGACCCATCCACCACAAGTGCCTTTTTTATGTTAAGCTTCAACAATTTCACAGGCGCCTCCATAGCCAGGAGCAGCAGTGCTTCTTGATTAGACCGGAGTTCGAGCTTGTGACCACCAAATACGGAGGATGCGGAAAGGTCAGGGAATGACCACCACATACTCCCAGAGCAATATGGCCTTAGTTGCTAATGCTCCTTAAAATAAAAAAACGATTTCACTTCCACTTATCACCATAGCATTTAGCTCCCTGTTAGATTTTGATGAACTTCTGGCATTCGCCTCCCTAAAGAATTCCTCATATGTGAATGTAGACATAAAATACCTATTCATTTTGTCAGCAATCTGAGCAGGATCACCAACAGTTAAACCACTGACATCAAGTGGACCAATGTGATTCAACCTCTTCCTACTACTGTTAATACTACACTGCTTGACAAAATTAACAGAACACATGGAAAAAGTGGTGTGACTCATGCAGCTTGATAAGAAGCTTGACAAAATTTTGTATGGTAGTATACCACAGGATAACAATGAAATGAGGGGACAGCAAGAAACTTCGGACAGGTATAAGGGACATTTACAGAGGTTGTATAAGAATTACCAAAAATGTCACATCACAGAAGTTGATAAAAGATGCTCAACAATATGATCACAACATAAGTAAGGTGTATGATCCCCTCCAACTAAACAGGCCTTACAGCAGTGAACTATGCTCGATATAAGGGTGTCTATAAGATTGTGTGGCAATCCCATTTTTCCACTTGTGGAGACCTTAGCTCACAAGTGTCTGAGGAGTTCGCTGTCAGCATACAATGTGACACTCAAGGGCATTCTCACATGTTCAATCAGATTAAATCTTCTGATTTTGTTGGCCATGGCAATCATTGGATATCTTCAGTTACAAGATATTCCTCCACCACTTGAGTTCTATTTGCAGTCGCGTTTTCGTGCATGTAAAGAAATTCTGTGCCAACCACACCCGTAAAAAGTCATATGTAGGGTTTGAGGATCTTTTCTCGATACCATTGCACAGTTACGGTATCCCTATCAAAACCATGAAGACGGAGCAGACATTGAATTTTTATTCTACACCACACAAGAACACAGTCTCCACTATAAGTGTCCCTTTCTTAGAGGTTGGAGGAATGGTACTGCATTCCTCATTGTCTCGATGAAATAACATCTAGAATCTGTTTGTAGGCTAAAACAGGACTCATCAGAGAACAGAACTGTACCCCATTTGCCAGAGCTACAAGTCACATGTTCATGGCACCAGTTTCAATGACTGTTTGGGTTTTATTGGAACATTAGCAACTAAGGCTATAATCCAAAACCAGGTCATAGAAAGGTAAAACTTTCAGTGACCTAATGGATTAGGTCACCAAGTCAAGATATATATAATAAAACAGGTATAAAATGTATAAGACATAGATTGATAAAGAAGTAACAATAAAAAGGTAAGTTTTTAAATGTGAGTAAAAAGGTTTACTGATTTTAAAAAAATAAAACCAGCAGACACATGGTCATTGTCAGACAATATCTGGCTGAGTGTATAAGGCACAGCCAGATGAATAAAAGCCGTAAAATATAAATCATGTTCATGTCTAAAACATGGACACTCAGTTAAAATATGATGAATAGTTAAAAAGGTGTCACAATTCTCACACATAGGAGAGTCATCTGCCCTCAACAGAAATGCATGCGTAAGATGACTGTGTCCTATGCGGAGGCAAGCTAAAACAACTTCCTCTCTGCAGTTCCAGCACAGACTAGACCGTCAGTGTTGGATTACAGGCTTTATCTGATACAGCTTGTTTGTGACCTGCTCATGCCAAGATTGTTGCCAGTGGGAGAATAATTTATCATGTATTAGCTACCTGCAGTCTGTATAGGGAACTAACAGGCAAAGAGTGTTGTGGGGTTCTGGTGATCTGGCTGCGGCATCTGCCAGTTCATTACCCCTGATCCCAATGTGGCTTAGGATCCAGCAGAAATGAAGGTCGAAAGAATGCTCAGAAAGAGAGTGTAACGTCTGCTGGATCCGGGTTAGGAATGGATGAGGGTTATAACTTGTCCCTGATAAAGCCTGAAGTATACTTAGAAAGTCAGTATACACCATAAACCTTTGGTACTTGTGAGTTTTAATGTGGTCCAAGGCTAATTGTATAGCATACAACTCAGCTGTATATATGCGTTCATGGGAAATCTTCCCAGATACAGCAGACTCTTGATTTACCAGGATCAGATTAACCGGGAAGCAGATTAACCAGGACAGTTCAAGACTCCAAATAAAAAATAAATAAATAAAAAAAATAAAAATAAAAAAAATCAACCAGAAATAAAATTCAAGTAATAACTAGAATAGGTATAAACAGATGTTTTGCAAGTCATAAATAAGCGACAAGAACCAGCGTTATAAGTCATCATTGGGAGATAATGTACCTATTATCTTGCAACCCCCGCTGTCTTCACACCCACTTGTCCCTGATAAAGCCTGCTACAAGAAAAAAAAGAGAGAGAGAGAGAGAGAGAGAGAGAGAAGAAGTGTTTAGTTTGTTTTAGTGCATCGCATCGATTGTTGTGTTCTGTTGCACCACAAAAAGACAAATTTTGTTTCGTTATTTATGTCAGGGATGTCGAAATTTTTTTTATAGTAAATATTTTTTTTTGTTTAGAAATCACAAAAATGATGGGTAAATGCAAAAGAGTTTTGCTTTCAGTTAAACAAAAACTTTAAATTATCCAAAAGTTTGAAAATGGTGCATCAGTTATCTTTAATGAACCATTATAATGTTGGTGACCAAACCATATGATCATTGCAAAAAATAAAGGGAAACTATTAGATTTAAAATGGACATTGTAAAAAATAAAGAGTAGCATCGTATTGGACACATGAATAGTGTGCGATAGGTTTTTTTGTTTTTTATCTATCGCCATATTTTTACATAGGTTGCTGAACATTTTTCAATACAGTAAAACCCCAACTTATGTAAATTTTTTTTCCCTCAATTTTTTTTTTTTTTTAGAATTGTAAAATTTAAAACAAACCAACAAAAAATAATAATAAGCAATCAATAACGACGATCATGGCATGCATAAATTTCACAAGTCAGATGTTATTTGGTTTTTTTAGGAGCATTAGCAACTAAGGCCATATTGCTCCGGGAATATGCGGTGGTCATTCCCTGACCTTTCCGCATCCTCCGTATTTGGTGGTGATGGGCTCAAACCCTGGTCTAATCAAGAAGCGTGTGAACACACACACACAAGTCAGATACAGAGTAACAAGGAAAAAAATAGGAAAGAAGAGAAGACTTAAAATTTATTTATGTATTTTTCATATGACTGAAGGTATTTTAGTGAAAGGGACACACATTTCACCATAATAACATAAAAACCCACAGAATTCCAGCTATTGGTATTATCAAAAATGCAATAAGATCGAGTTTACTACCCATTTATAATTAGATGAACTAACAGAAAAGCCCAATAACATGGAAAAGTGCATATTGATTTTATTGTTTTATGGTAGTGCCCTCCAGAAATGTGCTTTAGTAAAATGTGAGCTCGCATGGGGTGATAATAGCGAGTTTTCACCTTAACCCTGTGAAGTTCTTTACAGAAAATTTTATTTTGACCGTTATCATGGTACCGACTAAGAGAATAAGTGACAGCTCCTACAACAAAAGGAAAGTGATCAATTTGGATCAGAAAATTAAAATAATAAGGATGTATGAAAATGGTCAAACATTAACAAGTATCACGCTGAATTCAGATTTGTCGATAATAATATAGTAGCAATATGTTATTAGTCATTCCCAAGTTACGTAAAACTCGACCTATATAAGACATCCTGGAATGTACCTCTTACCATCTATCCCGGAAAATTGAGAGTCTACTATACAGTATGATCTAGGAAGATGGCAGCAGATCTGACAAATGACTCTAACTTCGAACCATCAGCAAAGACAGGCAAGAAGTCTGGGTACTGGGCACGGTGGGCAGCACTGAGTTGTCGGTAGAGAGATGGTGAGGTTGTGGCCTTACCCCAATTTTTGATGGAAAAGTCGTATGATGGTAGGCAAGCATGCAAAGGTGAAAGTAGTTGCCTTGGTAACATTGTCTACCGTAATGCTGAGCTCTCTGAGCAGCTGTTGGACACGGATGGCAAAGGGACAGTTGGTAGTCTGACGGGTGTTATAAAGAGTTTCCCATCATGGCTTGAAAACGGATGTCCGCGTAGGATTGTGGGGTGCCTCCATAGCCAGGTGGGCAGGAGCAGCAGTGCATAGCATACGCTTCTTGATTAGACCGGGGTTTGAGCCCATGACCACCAAATACGGAGGATGCAGAAAGGTCAGGGAATGACCACTGCATATCCCCGGAGCAATATGGCCTTAGTTGCTAATGCTCCTAAAAACCAAATAACAAATAAATGTAGGGTTGTCTCTGGCAGGGATTTCGATTTAAAAGTATATTTTAGTGACAATTGCTTTTGTCGCAGGGACAGTGGTGGTTCAACTGCTTCAATGTATAAACTCTGGGCAGGGGAAGTTCTAAATGCCCCAGTAGCAATATGGATGGCTTGGTGGTAAACTGGGTCTAGCCATCATAGTACACTGTTTCTAGCCGATGCATATACTTGGGACCACACAGTCTAATTTAGATCAGACAAGTGCAAGGTAAAGGTGGAGTAAAATGCAGCAGTCTGCACCCCAGTTATTGAAGAAGATAGTACGTAGGCGATTCAAACTGCTCATACACTTTGTCCGCAGTTGATGGATATGTGGTAAAAATGTCAACTTTCTATCGAATGTGAGTCCCAAGAATTTCACCTCAGTTGCTACTGGAATGATGTTTCGTCTGAGCTTGAGTTCTGGTTCAGGATGAAAGTTCCGTTTGTGACAAAAGTGTATGCAGACGGTCTTCAGAGGTGAGAACTTGAAACCGTTAGCCACCACCCAAGATTTGACATGATCAAGAGCATGCTGAAATGGTAAAGATGGTAAAGTTATCAACAAAGAGGCAATATTTACAGTTGGAGAAAATTGTTCAGTATTAGAATTAACTTTGATAGCAAAAAGCGTAACACTCAGGACTAACCCTTGGGGGATTCCCTCCTCTTGACAAAAAGATCGAGAGTGAACAGAACCTACATGAACTTGGAATGAATGGTTCATTAAAAATTTTTTAATAAAAAGGGGTAGATGTCCTCTAAGACCCAGATCGTGGATATCCTTTAAAATTCAAAATCTCCAAGCCATATCATACACTTTTTCCATATCAAAGAAAATTGACACCAGGTGCTCGTGTTTGTGGAAACCATTTCGGATTGATGTTTCCAGTCTAATAATATGGCCGAGTGTTGACCTATTCCTTCAGAAACCACATTGCACTTTGAAAAGGAGGCCATTTGCTTCTAAATACCACATAAGACGGGCATTCACTATCCTTTCCAGTATCTTGCGCATGCAGCTTGTCAGAGCAATAGGACGGTAATTATTCAGAAATTTTGGATCCTTTCCTGGCTTCGGAAAGACAAGCACAATTTCCTTCTGCGAGGAGTCTGGAAATTCATCTTGAAGATCTCACATCTGGTGAGTATGGGCTTGGCACACCCAGGGTCTTGAGCTGAATATCATCATTCTTCTCTTTCTTGGTGATTCTGTTCTACTTCTGACTCTCTCTCTCTCTCTCTCTCTCTCTCTCTCTCTCTCTCTCTCTCAGGGTAACTCAGATTTTTTTTTTTTTTTTGGCTGGTGCGGCATAAGCCTCGGGGTTCCTTGCACCATATGGCTAATAATAGTAATAGATAGACTCTGTTGATGTTGTTGTTTGGGTTTTTAGGAGCATTAGCAACTAAGGCCATATTTCTCAGGGGATATGCGGTGGTCATTCCCTGACTTTTCCGCATCCTCCATATTTGGTGGTCACGGGCTCGAACCCCAGTCTAATCAAGAAGTGTGTGCTATACACTGCTGCTCCTGCTCACCTGGCTATGGAGGCACCAGACTCTGTTGAATAAACAGAGCAGTTGATCCATGGATTCAGATGAAAGATGTTTAATCATCTCCTAATGGATGTCGCCTGGCCCGACGGCACTCGCCTGGGATAGTGTTAATGCCGCTTTCATTTACCATTCTGTGAAGGGTCGATTGTATTCTTCACAGTTATTTGCTGACAACTTCAAATGCTGCTTTTCAGCATTAGGGGACAGAAACTCAGGGCAGTAAGATGCTTGGGCAGGCACTTTAGCAAATATCTCCCCTAGAGTATTTGCAATTGCAGCTGGGTCTGCAACTGCACATCCATTATGCTCCAGGATCAATGAAGGGTGTGATGTGTATCTGCCCTGCATTTTCTGGACTTTAGATGAAAAACAACTTCTCATGAACAAGGATAACTATAGTCACTTTTGTGATCCAAACTACAGTGATCCAATGAAGTATCCACAGTGATACACTGATCCAAAAAAAGGAATAATACCCATAAGAATAATATCCATAGTAATCCAAAGATGGAATAATACCTATAGCAACCCAAAGAAGGAATAATACCCATAGACTGGTAACCAAAAATCAATCATTTCTGACAAATTAAGTTATAAAAAGGAACCAGTGAAAGGAAACAACAGCCTGGACAAGAAAAGAACGTCAAATGACAAAGGATTTTTTTTTCTCCAGGGATGGCCTAGCCAGAATTACTAATTCTGGATTCCCTGGCCCAGCTACCCATGCCATGGATAGAAACTCAGGGTCAGTGGTGCTCCACAGGCCCCTAGAGAAGAGTTTAGAAGACCAACAGAACAGGGGAAGCTTTTATCAGAACCCAACATTAACAACACATCACTTGCACTGTCTGGCTTTTATAGGTAACTGAATCTCAATACAAGAGAATTAATAGTGGAGTTGTGGACAACCATCAATGCCACTTGACCCTCAACTCTATGTCCACTACGTACTTTCTGTACACATATTCAAATTCCCCATATTTAAATTCCGCATCCCTTATGTCTGAATGACAACATGTCACCACATTTGATATCTTAGTCAGTACTTCATTTATCATGCAGATGCACCCTCCTGTACCATCTGTCTAGTTAGACAGATATACAAAATAATAAAAATATATACAAAATAGACAAAATATAAACAAAATATTAAGCAAAAATAAAATTTCAGAAATTCAAAAATTAGCATTAGCATTATTTGAGGCATATGATGCAAGAAAGCAAGCTTATACAGCATCAGCCAAAAAAAAAAAAAAAAAAAACCCATTGCCATTTCACCCATCCTGTCACTCCAAATGTTTGTCTAGTTCAGCCTTAAATTTATTTAAGCTATCAACTTCCACAACAACATATGGAAGGCTGTTCCAGCAATGAACTACACATTGGCTAAAGGCAAACTTCAGCATATCTATTCTACAACTGTCTTTCCTCAATTTGAATCTATGCTGCCTCAGGTTCTTAATCTGAGCTAGCAGAAGTATCCCATCAGCATTGAGCCTTCTCAAACCATTCAAGGCCTTATACACCTCAATAAGATCACCTCACAGGTGCCTAGTCTCCAGATGCCAACTTGCAGAACTTAAGCCTTTCTTCATAAGTGGACCCCTTTCTTCCTCTCACAAATCTTGTTGCCCTTCTCTGTACTCGTTCTAGCAACTCTCCATCCTTCCTAAAATGAGGTCTCCAGACCTGTATACAGTACTTAAGGGTGACCTGACCATTGCCTTATACCAAGGGTGACACAAACTTTATGTGAAGTTTGTGTCTTCGTGTCATCTGCCAAGTTTTCGAAATTGGGGATATACTGTGATAAGAATCTTCCGTATGCAAGACTGTAAGAGTTAGGGTGATTCTTCGTTTTTGTTTGTTTCAAATACGAAAAGCTGATTCATAGAGATGTGGAACAAAAAAAACAGAAATTTAAAAGTTCAATTCATTTTTTTACATTTGGGTACTTTTCTCGGCAAACATATTTCCAAAAGTCTTTTTCTGATGATTTGGCTTTTAAGAAGATATCGTTTAGCAATGTAAGAATTTCATTTTCAAGTAATATTTTCTGCATGTGAAAAATCTCAGAGATTTTTTCTGCAATTTGTTTCGTATCTAAGTCGACATTAAATGGATAAGAAATATATTGAACAATTTCTTCAATTGTTTTAAAATCATCAACAACTTTCTCAATTTCAGAAACATTTCTCACTATTAAATTCAAAAACAGGATATTTTTGCAAATGATGTTAATATTTGCAAAATGATCGAATTTTTTTTTCTTTGAGATCTTTAGCCATTGCGAAAATTGATATTTATATGCAGAAATACTACTAATCATGTCACCCCCCCCTCCCTCTACCATCTATCTAGTTGGATATAGGGGCCACATATCACCTTAAACATAGTCCCTTTTAAACAAAATATTTTAAGCAAAAATAAAATTTCAGAAATTCAAAAATTACCATAGTAAAGATTTATAATATATATCACATAATATTCTTCATAATATATATCACAAAAAAATTGTGATATATATTATGAAGGGTAAAAAAAACACTATTACTATGTGAATATATTTATAAATTTTACTAATACTGATGAGGTATAAATCTACCACCAAGAACTTTTAAAACTGAAATATACAATTTGGTCATTTCTGGATTTATAACTCAATCCACCCTTCAGACTAATATGCGGAAAAGGGGGGACTTGTGATGTTGCTTTTTTTTTTGCCCCAACATTCATTATAAATTTGTTCAGCATGGTGAGATGGAAAAACAGGCCTATTAAAATGTAATTCTGATGTGATTTAGGGAAAAAGTTAAAAAAAAAAAAAAAAAAACACTATCTTAGTGGAGAAATCCAGATGATTTCTCCACTAAGTCAATGCACCCTGCACACACTGCACTCTCCAATTCTTGAATGACCCCATTCAAGAATTTTTGAATAGAGAGTGAAGTGTATGCAGAGGGCCCAAAAACATTCCTATAGTAGTACTCTACCCTCCACATTAACTGACCCCCCTTCGTGTGATTTATTTTCTCTTCCCCATACTCAAAGTTAAGCTGAAACAACAAAGATGTAATGACATCCCATCCATCCATCCAACAAAATGCAACAGAGGAACAACACCATCTCACAGATGAAGACTTCCAGTAATGCTTCTAAAAGTGGCAAAAACATTGGAACTCTTTGATTTCATCAGGGGGAACTACTTTGAGGGGCACCACTTATACATACAGGGTGGACAAAATAATGTAAACAAGTGATATGAAAGTGGTAGTTTTTATGGCTGTATGGACATATTTATAAACATGTAGAGATGATTTTTTTGGTTTCATGCAGGGAGTACTATGGAGAAAAGATGATAAATGCTGATATTTATTTAGCAGTGATATAAAAATATACATGAAATTGACGGACCTGTCTGAATTCCACAGTGATCAAACTATTGATGCAAATGACTAAAACTACTGATTTTTTTAATGCATCCAGAGGAAGCATATCAAAACTGATGCCTGCATTCACCAAGTATGGAAAAACAAAATCTCAGAGGACAAATTGTAGAAGAAAATCAAAATTGTCTGAAAGAGCCCATTGGACACTGAAAAGGAAAACTAAATGCCTCAAAAATAACTGCAGAACTTAATGTGTAAACAATCCAGTTTCGTGCAAAACAGTTCAGAAAGAACATCATAAGGCTGTAATTTATCGTAGAGCCGCTATTGCCAACTCAGTTGATGTTAATGCAACAACTTTCTTGCATTAATATCAACTGATGTTAATGCAAGAAAGAGGATGCAATGGTGTAAGGAGTATTCAATGATTGGAAACATTTGGAAAAATGTACCCCTCATCTGAAAAAAAGACATTGTGCTTCTTAAAAGTTCCAAAGATGGGCAACTAGCATAGTGAGATTGGCAAAAGGATGACCTTACGAAGAAAGATTTTGATTATGTGGGCTACAGAGCTTGCTAACCAGGCACTTAGTGGGGGAGACCTGATTGAGGGTTATAGGGTTCTGAGAGGATTAAATAAAATGAATGAAGGTGGAACTTTCAATTTTAAAGAATTCCAGAACTAGGGTCCATAAATTCAAATTACAGGGGAAGAGGTTTATACTAGATTTGTAGTATGTGTTCATTTAACCAGCAAGTTGTTGATTATTATAACATGTTGCCTCCACAGGTAGATGAGGCTTACCTATGTGAGGAAGGAATTCCTCACATAGGTAAGGAAATAAACAGATAAGGAAATACAGGCGCTTCCGACTTACGCAATATTTGACTTCCATAAATTCGACTTTACGTAAGTTTTTGCCGGCCGGTGTAAACTTAAAAAAAATTGTGGAAACGCATTTGGCACCTCATAGGAATAAATGGAGGTATTGTGAAAACATAGCAATGTGAACCCAATAACACATTGGTTTTTTTGGTAATTCATTCTAAGACCTCGGAAGTTGAAATTTTCGCTATATAACTAAACTGCTTATTGCTCTAAAAGGTCATTTTTATAATGGGATGCTACACTTTCATCGTTATCATATGCTCCATTATAAGAATCAATTTTGAATGCCTTTGTGATATTTTTCTAAAGCATGTTTCTGGAGGTCATGACCAAAAAATAATAAAAACAATTTGCACTTTCCAGTTTATTGGGCTTTTCTGTTAGTGCAATCTATTATAAACAGGTAGTAAACTCGATCTTATTGCACTTGCGATAATCCCGATAACTGGAATTGTGTGGGTTTTTAGGTTATTATGGTGAAATATGTTCTCCTTCACTAAAATCTTCAATCATATAAGAAACATAAATAAATTTTCAGAATCTTCTCTTCATTCCTATTTACATATTACAATGATAAAGGGAAACCGACCAACGGAAAGTGCAAGTGGTGGCAGTGCCAGGAAAACAAACAAAATTGATTTAGAAATGAAGATGATTAAGAAGTACGAAGCAAGACAAAGTTTGTCATCTGTTGCATGGAATTAGGTCTCGCTGTTTCAGCAGTGAATACTATTTTAAGGGACAGTGCACATATAAAAGAACATGTTAAAGGAATAACGCATTTAAGATCAACAGTGATCACAAAACAGTGTTCAGGTGCTATATCAAGGATGGAAAAGCTATTAATAATAATATGGAGGCAAAATCAGATTCAGAAGCAAGTGCCCCTGAGTCCAATTGCCATGCAAGCAAAAGCAAGAAGTATTTATGAAGATATTAAGGATAAGTATGGCAAACCCCAAGCCAAGTTTGTGGCAAGCAACTGGTGGTTTAATAGGTTCAAGCATCACGCTGGTTTCCAAAACATTAAAGTAGGCGGTGAAGCTGCTAGTGCCGATTCTGCAGCTGCAGAGAAATTTTGTGATGTGTTGGAAAAAACCCCTTCTAAATGTCCAGCGCCCTAAACTTCTGCAGCGGCATTCTTATCAGCTCGAGAATTAATTCTGGCAATGATGCTCGAAAGGTCAAACTTGCTACCATTATGCCTGTCCCCTCCCTTTTTTTGTAATTTTATAATTTTGAAATTTTTGTAATTGCACATTTTTGTAATTTTTCCTACCATGGGATAAAAAAAGAATAAATAAATAATTCTATTTACATGTTCATCAAACATTGATTTTTTGCTTCAATCAAATTCAGCAAGCAAAGTTGCGAGTGCTGCATAAGCATTTAGGGAAATTCCGACTTACATAAAACTTGATTTACGCAGAGTTCTGCAGAACGCAACCCTTACCGTAAGTCAGGGAGTGCCTTTACATAATTTGTATTTTCTTATCTGCTTTTTTTTAGCTAATACAACAAAAGCCTGTGGCTTCCTTACATTATATCGCTAAGGCTAATTCATTATATTGATGTGAGAGTGTACAGGTAATGTACAACCTCACATCAATATAATGAAAACTTACAGCTGGAAATGAAGAAATTCTCACGAATTCAGATATTGAAGCTGAATTAAATAATGCATATGTAAATGTAGAGGATATTACTGCAATGTTTTCATTTTTGTGATCTTTTATATTTTTTACTTTTAGATTTTTGCAAAATTCTCTTTATTTTGTTTTTGAATTATCTTTTATTTTTTACAATAATCCTGCTTTAATAGCTGTAAACTAAAAACAGAGAAAAATAATATTTAAATATAATTTATGTACAGTGTGTAATTTTGCATTTTTATAAACAGAAATTCCTTGCATAATTTCACTCCAGATTGCATGTATATAGTCCAGAAATGCACTAATGAAAGGGTTAAGTTTCAACATATCTCATTAATATATTAGATAAATTAATAAATAATAAAAATTTAAATCAATTTTTTTTCCTGAAGAAAGAGGCAAAATTTTTTTAATAATCAAAACTAGGTAACTGAACAAAATGAAACAAACAAACAAAAAAAATGGCAGTTTTAGAATATGATAATCATCTGATAAAAAAATTCCAAGACTATTTTTCTTAAAAAAAAAGATAAGGGGTATAGATGTATAGATAAGGTATAGATAGTATAGATAAGGGGTGGACAAAATAATGTAAGCACCTGTGATAAGTTTTATAGGTATGGCATTGGGCCACCCTTTGCTTTTAAAACAGCTTGTATTCTATGTGCAAATAGATTCAAATAAATCTTGAACTGCCTTAAGACGGATTTTAGACCATTCTTCATGGTGGAAAGTTTCAAGCTCCTTAGGTGACGAAGGTGGAGGAATCTACTTCTCATTCTCTTCTCCAAATATAACCACAGTGTCTCAATATTGTTTAAATTGTTTTCAGCGGGCAGTTGGTTTGTGGAATAGACTTCCATCACTTGTTGTTGAAGTTGATAGCCTAAACAAATTTAAGGCTCAGCTGGACAGGTATTTCGAATGAATGGAGGGGTGAAATGGGAGTAGTGGTTGTGTGTGTGTGTTTTTTTTTTGGCTGATGCTGAATAAGCTTGCTTTCTTGCATCATATGCCTCTACTAATGCTAATGCTAATACTAATGCTAAAAATTTGGTGAGTGTACAGGCCACATGGGAGATGCTTAGGCTTAGTTTTTCATGCTCGTGAAACCAAGACTGACACATCTGGATTTGTCAGTCTTGGTTTCTCATTTTCATCTTAGAACATGGCATCATTTGTGGAAAACAATGTTTGAACCATAGGATGAACTTGGTCAGTCAGAATAGCAAAGTCATCAGTGGCAGTAATTTGCCTGTTCAAGGTGATGATAGTACCTAAAGAATACCAAGATATTGTTACCCCAACCTTTATTGACCCCACCCCTCTTCCTCTGTGTTTGACAGTTGGTATAAGACAGGATGATGTGCTTCATTTGGCATTTGCCAAATGTAAATTCTCCCTGATATTGGAAAAAATGCAAATGATGGCATTTTGTCTGAAAATATGATATGTTGTCTTATAATTGCCTTATACAGTGAGATTATGACCTCCCTATCTCTACAGAATGTTGTTCAATAAAACATCGATAGGGCACCATGATTTTCTTTACCACCTGTTTATATTACTCAGTTGAAAGATAGCACGACCCTGTAGAGTTAACTGAATCTCTACATATATTGGTAATACTGCATTGAATGAACTTTCAAACACAAGCATGTTAATAAACAATGCTTACTAATATGTTTATATCAATCACAACTTCAGCATTTTGTGGGTCTTTATTTGAAAAAAATAATAACAAAAAAATCCAATTTTAAAAGAATAAGTCTGTAAAATTAGAGTATGCCAGCTTTTAGTAAAATCGTAAGACTGACTTATCATAAACTTTATAGAATAACTTTAAAGATGGCAGGTCACATAACTGTATAATACATGCAATTTACCGGAAGGATTAAAATTAGCACAACATACAATACCTTTTCCTTTTTTCAAACACAAGCATGTCAATAAACAATGCATGCTGATATGTTTATATCAATCACATTTTTCAGCATTTAGTAGATTATTTGAAAAAAAAATAATAACATAAAACAAATCCAATTTTAAAAGCATAATTCTATAAAATGAGAGTATGCTAGTTTTTAGTAAAATGTTAAGACTGACTTTCCATAAATTGTATAGCATAAATGTAAAAGATGGCAGGTTAGACAACTGTATAATACTATTACATAATTTACCTGAAGAATTATAGTCATCACAGTATACAGTACCTTTTTCCTTTTTCGATTTTGATGAAAATTTATTTACACACATGATTTCACATTCTTGTTGGGTGTTAAATCGATTATAGTTTCCTTCACAACCCCCATATATAAAAGATTTACAAACATTTTCAACACTATCGTAATACCATCGAGGAAAGTATCCTAGGCATGGTCCAGGCTCTTGTGTTTGGGTACATACATCTGTGAAGATTTTGAAAAATTAAAATTAGATATTTAATAAATCTTATAAAAACAAAAGAAATTGCTATGATATGTAGATTATGATAGAGAGGGAAAAAATTCTGCATGTGATCCTTTCATGCTAAGTAACAAAATCTGATGATTTCTTTCTCCAGATGGGCTATAATTATGTGATTTTTTTTCAAAATGTATTTGATCAACACAAAAAGAAGAAAAAAAAAAAAAAAACCCTGTAGTTGGAGTCAGAAATCTGCAGCATAGTGCAGTACTTACAGGTAGCATTAGCATTAGCAGAGGAATATGTTGTATATAAAAGACTGCCTTACAAATAGGAGCACTGTGCCATCAAGAGAAAGTTGCTGCTATTGATAAAGGGATGATTGAGTATGAGAAGACAGAGAGTGGTAATGGACACTGCTCTTCATGGACTAATGTTATTAGTGGAGTCCCTGAGGGTTTGGTGTTGGGCCATTCGTTGTATGTATATTTATCAATGATACTGATGAAGGTATATCAGGCTTAATATCCAAGATGATACAAAGGCAGGTAGGGTTGTTAACGACAGTAATGACAGTATGCTACTGCAACAGGATATAGAAAAGTCGGACAGATGGGCTGAGAAGTGGCAACTGAAGTTTAACATTGACAAATGCAAAGTACTGCATATGGGTAGAAGTAACCCCAGTGAAAGATACCAACTATGGGATTGTTATTGTTATTATTTGGTTTTTAGGAGCATTAGCAACTAAGGCCATATTGCTCCGGTGCGGTGGTCATTCCCTGACCTTTCCACATGCTCCGTATTTGGTGGTGACGGGCTCGAACCCCGGTCTAATCAAGAAGCGTGTGCTACGCACTGCTGCTCCTTCCCACCTGGCTATGGAGGCGCCTCCAACTATGGGATACACTCATGATGGTGGAGAATGAAAAAGATCAGGGGATAATTGTGCAGTCAGATATGAAGTTTTCTGAGCAGTGCAGGCAGGCCGCAAGAGCAGGTCATGATGTCTTGTCAATGATATACAGGAATTTTGCTAGTTGGGATAAGGAGGTGATTATCCCTTTGTATAAGGCAATGGTCAGGCCATGCCTTGAGTACTGTGTACAGGTCTGGAGGCTTAATTTTAGGAAGGATGTAGAGTTGCTAGAACAAGTACAGACAAAGGGGGGTCCTCTTGCCAATAAAGACTTAAGTTCTGCAAATTGCAGCATCTGGAGACTAGTCACTTGCGAAGTGATCTGTTTGAGGTGTATAAGGCCTTGAATGGGTTGAGCAGGCTCAATGCTGATGAGATTCTTCCTCTCATATAAAACCCCTTTCATGGGGTTTTATATAAAAATTTTGAGGTCAAACAAGGTGTTGTGGTAATTTTATTTATTACGATTTTTGTATTTCTATACCTTGTGATCCCAAGCTAACAGTTTTTTTAGTCATTTAATGCTTTCTCAATAACAACAACAAAAATTATTGCAGATTAGCATTAGCATTTAGCATTAGTAGAGGCATATGATGCAAGAAAGCAAGCTTATTCAGCATCAGCCAAAAAAAAACAGACACAACCACTACTCCCATGTCACCCCACGGTCGTTCGAAATACCTGTCCAGCTGAGCCTTAAATTTGTTTAGGCTATCAACTTCAACAACAAGTGATGGAAGTCTATTCCACAAACCAACTGCCCGCTGGCTAAAGGCAAATTTCCGCACATCTATCCGACATCCATCCTTCCTCGATTTGAATTTATGCCCTCTCAGGTGATTATTCTGAGTAAGAGGAAGAATCCCATCGGCATTGAGCATGCTCAAGCCATTCAAAGCCTTATACACCTCTATCAGATCACCTCGCCGATGCATAAAGGTAAAAAGATAAAATGCAGCCATTATCAACCCACTGCAGGATGGAAGCCTCCTCAACAATTCATGCTAAGGGAAAGGACCATAATCTGCCACGCTGGTCCAGTGCGGGTTGGCAGAGCGACAGTATTCAGCAGTCAGGGGGTTGAACCACGGTCTACTCAAAGAGAATGTGCTACTACACTCCCACTCCTGACGGCTACGGAAGACAATGCAAAATTAAATTAAAATGAAAAATTAAAATAAAATATATTCTTCTGAATATTATTTACAAAGTATAATTCTGAAGGCAACAAATGCCAAATATACAAGCATTATAATTTCTGAAAAACACTAACTTTCTGAACATAATTTAAGAATATCAAACATTTCTGGACATAATTTAAGAATATGAAACATAATCTCTCTCTCTCTCTCTCTCTCTCTCTCACACACACCACACACGCATCCATACAGAGGGTTGAATTTGAAAGTGTCTGCAATTCTGCTTAGACACGATAGGAGGGAGTATATGATGAGCACATTGTCAATCAATTCAGCCCTGGAGAGATTGTGCAAGGCTCAAAGAGTAGAATTTTTTCAGCCTGGTCTGTGCTTGTTGACAGGAGAGACTGCTTCTACAGGGATGGGGTACACTTAAATAGAAAGGGTTGGTTGGTTGGTTATTTGGTTTTTATGAGCATTAGCAACTAAGGCCATATTGCTCCAGGAATATGCAGTAGTCATTCCCTGACCTTTCCGCATCCTCCGTATTTGGTGGTGATGGGCTCGAACCCAGTCTAATTAAGAAGTGTGCTATGCACTGCTGCTCCTTCCCACCTGGCTACGGAGGTGCCCCAAATAGAAAGGGTGCAAGAAATTTGCTGATGCTATGAAGGCAGTGTTAGGTGGGTCGGAAAACTGCTAGCTTCAGGGGATACACAAACTAAAAGGTTAACAGCGGCCGCAGGCAGAGGCAAAAGTGATTCTTGCACTGCTTCAATTAGAATGAGCAGCAGTCTGAAAAGCAAGGAAAAAAATCGAGATTTCCAGGACTGTTGGGAGTCATGGTGGAACAAGTAAATACATGAGCTGTGTTAGAGTAACCAAGAGTAGGAACAGGTGCATGTATACTTGCATGTACACCGATGCTAGGAGTATAGTTAATAAATTTGATGAGCTTGAAGTGCTAGTCAAGACATCAAAGGCAGATATTGTTGGGATATCAGAGACATGGTGTCACATGTCTCTGATATAAGTGGTGCAGAATTGGAATTTGGGGGAGTACAATGTGCCCAGGAAGAATAGACAGATCAGGAAGGGAGGAAGGGTTTGATGTTAGTTAAGAAACACAAAATCTAAGGAAGTGCATCCAGTTCATGCTGGTGGACAATGCAGTGTCGAGTCTGTTTGGTGTGAAATAAGCAATGGGAAAGGAAAAATGAGAGTACGTGTGTGCTATAGGCCTAATGAATCTGATGAGTATAATGAGAAATTCTGCAGAGAAATAGAGTGGGCCAGCAAATCAGAATGTCTTATAATGGGGGATATTAACTTCCCAAATATTGACTGGAACTTGTGGTTGGTCACTCGCACACTAACAAGACTTCTGTGGATTTATTGGATGACTGTTTTCTACAGCAACAGGTTCGAGTGGCAACCAGAGGGAGTAATCCTATTGATCTGATTTTCAGCAGTGATTATTCAAGCATTAAGAATTTGCAGTTAAAGGAACCATGGGTGACAGTGACCACAATGTACTGATGTGGGAATTACTTAAAGATATAACTACCATCAAGGTTAAAGGGAAGGGCTTTTGCTTTTGTAAAGGTGACTAGAGAGGTCTCAGACAGTTTTTAAATTCTGTACAGAGGGATCAACTGATGATGTTACAACATTGAATTCTAAATGGGAAGCCTTCAGGGACTTAATTTTGGAGGCTAATTGGCTTTTCATTCCAACTAAGAAATACTGTTCAAGGTTTAGGCCTAAATGGATGTCAGATGAATTAATGAGGCTCGTTGCAGAGAAGAAAAATTTATGGGATGCATATAAAGTATCAGGTGACACAGAAGCCTATGGCAGGTACAAACTAGTCTCTAATCAAGTCACAAAGGAGGTTAGGCAGGCAAAGGCAGATTACGAAAAATCTTTGGCAAAGGATGCAAAGCAAAACAGCAAAGACTCTTTACTTATGTAAACTCTAGAACGAAAGGGATGAATCAGATTGGACCACTTAACATAGATGGGTTGACTATTGATGATCATGCTCAGGTAGTTGATAAACTGAATGAGTATTTTGCATCTACATTCACACATGAGGAGTTATTCAATGAGGGAAGTGTCAAAAGTTTATCAAAACTGCTAACAGGGAGCTAAGTGATTTTTTAATAACTTAGAGCAAAGTGGAGGAGAAATTGTTGAAGTTAAACATAAGGAAGGTTCCTGGGGTGGACTGTATCTATCCATTTCTATTAAAGGAGGCAGCAAAGGATGTAAGCAAACCGTTAGCCATAATTATGAGAGCTTCCTTGGACTCAGGGGAGGTCCCCATGTGCAAATGTATCATCATGGAGGTGTGCAAATATATCATCAATTCACAAAGGAGATTCAAAAGGTGACACAAGTAACTACAGACCTGTTAGTTTAACTTGTGTTCCAGGGAAAATAATAGAATTGCTGGTTAAAAAAGCACTGCAGGATCATCTAGACAAAATGTAGTAATAGTTAAGACATAGCATGGTTTTGTTAAAGGGAGATCTTCTCTGACCAATTTGATTGGATACTATGATGTGGTCACAAAGGAACTGAATGCCAAAAATAATTTCATGAATTACATGAATTTGACTTGAATTTCATGAAAGGTTTTGATACTGTTGCACAGGGAAGACTGCTGAACAAATTGGAGGGGTAAGGCATTAAGGATAAGTTGCTAAAATTCATAAAGGGATGGTTGAATTGGAGAAGACAGAGAGTGGTAATCAATGGTCACTGCTCTTCATGGAGAAATGTTATTAGTGGAGGTCCCCAGGGTTCGGTGTTGAGCTCATTATTGTTTCAGTATTTATCAATTATATTGATGATGGTATTTCAGCAGTGTCACACTGGGTCTAAAAATATTGGCTGCCAGGAGACAAATGGGGCCCACCCACAACTATTATATTTTTAAGCTACTAAAAGGCTTAATATGATAGCATAGCTTAATTTATTATGCTACTCACATTTTTTTATAATCTGCAATTGATGTTTGAATAGGGTGGATGATAATTTTAATTTAAATTAGGAGTAAGTAAGTCTGGGTTTAAAAACAGAAGTTAAAATATGCGCAAGGAAGTAGAAGTGCATGTCTTCATCCTTGGTTGTCTATATTAAAGTTGAAAATAAATGGTTAATACTGGAGGCCAATAGCGATAACAAGTGGCTTTCGTTATCCACGTCTTCATTTGGCAATGATGAGTTGAGAGTAAACACATGTATTTAAGAAAGCTAAGTTCCCGTGATGCTCCTGGTTACATGTGGAAATCTCAGGTGCATGAGATTCCAAGCCAGTGCAATGTTGCAAGGTAGTTTGGTATTTTAATACTTGGAGATTGGAATGGCGGCAGAACCATTCTATGACTAGGGCTTCATATTGGAAGATTTTAAAACTGGATTTTAATTTGATAATGGGAATGGCTGAGTCTACTAAGGAGGTGTGATTGTGAGATTGAATATGGGAAAATATTGTAGTGATAGTACGCACGTGTGTTTGATGTTTTAATAGAACCATATTTTAAAGTTCTGCTACCAATGTAACATGCATTGCAGTTAGGTTGAACTTCAAAATATGGTTCTATTAAAACATCAAACACACGTGCGCACTATCACTACAATAGTTTTAAGACAGGCCAAACCAACACAGAACTAGCATCACATGTTCAATCTCACAATCACACCTCCTTAGTAGACTCAGCCATTCCCATTATCAAATTAAAATCCAGTTTTAAAATATTCCAATATGAAGCCCTAGTCATAGAATGGTTCTGCCGCCATTCCAATCTCCCAGTATTAAAATACCAAACTACCTTACAACATTGCACCGGCTTGGAATCTCATGCACCTGAGATTTCCACATGTAACCAGGAGCATCATGGGAACTTAGCTTTCTTAAATACATGCGTTCACTCTCAACCCATCATTGCCAACTGAAGACATGGATAACGAAAGCCACTTGTTATGGCTATTGGCCTCCAGTATTAACCATTTATTTTCAACTTTAATATAGACAACCAAGGATGAAGACGTGCACTTCTACTTCCTTGCGCATATTTTAACTTCTGTTTTTAAACTCCGACTTACTTACTCCTAATTTAAATTAAAATTATCATCCACCCTATTCAAACATCAATTGCAGATTATAAAAAAAAAAAAGGTGAGTACCATAATAAATTAAGCTATGCTATCATATTAAGTCAATTATAAATGGTATTTTAAGTAATCTACAATTATCAAATTGCTACTAAAAGGTCATTAACATTTTTAACATATTGTCTAATGTTATTGCAAGGGAGCCAAACTGCCATCGGGCAAGCTGACACCCAGACCAGTCTGCCACTGCATATCAGATGTAATGTCCAAGTTTGCAGATGATACAAAGGTTGGCAGGGTTGTTAACAACAGTAATGACAGTATGCTACTCCAACTGGATCTAGATAAGTTGGGAAAATGGGCTGAGAAGTGGCAACTGGAGTTTAACATTAACAAATGCAAAGTACTGCATATGGGTAGCAATAACCGAGGATAAACGTACCAACTGACTGTGTGGTACTACACTCATGGAAGTGGAAAGTGAAAATGACGTGGTGGTAATTGTGCAGTCAAATATGAAGTTTGCTGAACAGTGCAGATGGGCTGCCAGGGCAAGTCATTGAGTCTTGTCAATGATATATAGGAATTTTGTTAGCAGGGACAGGTAGGTGATTATCCCGTTATACACGGCAATGGTCAGGCCACACCTAGAGTACTGTGTACAGGTCTGGAGGCCTCATTTTAGGAAGGATGTCGAGTTGGTAGAACAAGTACAAAGAAGGGCAACAAGATTGGTGAGGGGAACAAAGGGGTGCTCTTACTAAGAAAGGCTTAAGTTCTGCAAATTGCAGAGCCTGGAGAGTAGGCACCTGCGAAGTGATCTGACTGAGGTGTATAAGGCCTTGGAATGGGTTGAGCAAGCTGAATGCTGATGGGATTCTTCGTCTTGCTCAGACTAAGAATCTGAGGGGGCACAGTTTCAAATTGAGGAAAGATAGTTGTAGAGTAGATGTGTGGAAATTTGCCTTTAGTCAGCAGGTAGTTGATTGGTGGAACAGGCTTCCATCTTTTGTTGTGGAAGCCTAAATAAATTTAAGGCTGAGCTGGACAGGCATTTGGAACGAATGGAGGGGTGAAATGGGAGGGGTTTTTTTTGGCTGATGCTACATAAGCTTGCTTTCTTGCATTAAATGCTTCTAGTAATGCTAATGCTCTCTCTCTCTCTCTCTCTCTCTCTCTCTCTCTCTCAGCACCTGTAGCAGTTGCATGCACATCATACAAATCACACATGCGAAACATCAAAGCAATAATTTGTGACAACATTGCTTAAACATAAATAAAAATATGAGAATGACAATGAACTGGATAAAATAAAATTGTAAGACGATAACAATACAATAATATACAGTGGATTCCGGTTATTTGGGCCACCGGTTAATCGGGGCAGCCGTTTATTTGGGGCAAATCTTAAAAAACAGAAACCAATCGAGAAAATAGCCAGGGTTTACTTCGCTTAATTGGGACAGCATGCCGTTTAATCGGGGCAGGAGACCGCAGCACTGGAGATTACTCTACGATTGTCTCTGACGGTACCACGTGGTTCGGTCGCAATTCTGGAGGTCACAACCATAAAACAATAAAAACAATTAGCAGTCAACTGTTTATTGGGCTTTTCTGTTAGTGAAATCTATCATAAAATGGCAGTAAACTCGATATTATTGAATTTGCGATAATACTGACAGCTGGAATTCTGTGGGTTATAATGGTGAAATGTGTTTACACTTCCATGAAATCTTCAAACATATAAAAAAAATTTTCAAATCTTCTCTTTATTCCTATTTTTAAAGCTTTGAACTCGTTACTCCGTTCTCACTTGCTCGTAACTTGTTACTTGCAATTTGTATGTGCTGTGTTCTTTTTATTGATTGCTTATCTTTTTACTGTTTTAAATTTTAACCCCCACCCACAAATGTCAGTGAACAGAAATGTCAACTAGTTAGTATGTACATATTATAGTATGTATTAATTATTCCGATTATCACGTATTTTTTAATTGGTAAGGTAATAAAGGGTAAATTTGCTTTTATAGCCTGTGGATAATATTCCCTCTATTTTGGCTAATTAGAATCGTTCTTTAATAGAATTAAAATTCAATTCACAAACGTTATCACAATGACCGGCGCTTACTGCACATCGTATAGTGAACGGTACTTTACTATGTTGAGTTTGTCGTAACGTGATTTGATTGTACTGTGAACCAATTGTAAAAAGAGGGGGAGGGTACATTGTATTTTTAACTATTTACGTGAAACTTCAGATAATTGGGGCAGCCGCTTAATCGGGCCAAAATGCACTAGTCCCGATGCGTCCCAAATAACTGGAATGGACTGTATTTGAAATAACGATATAGTTTTGAAAAGGTATATTTAAATATTACTCACATACATATTTATATAAAGGTGACAGCTCTTCCATAATAGTTTGCAGATATACAGGGTGTTTCAAAAGTGATAGTTAATAATTTAAAGGTGAACTGTACAGACTACAATATGCAAAAAAAGCCTAGTAAACATGGGTTCTTAAGTGAATCATTTTCGAGATATTGCACATTTCTAGTTGGGATCCATCACTGACAAGGTGAACTGTACAGAGTTGGGATCCACCACTGACTTGTTTGTTTAGGTTAGTTTATGTTCATTCTCTCCCTTTCCCCCTCTCTCAATGCTCTGAGATGTCGCAGGCATACTAGTACAGTAAACCTCCGCTATTCGCAGTATCTGTATTCGCGGTCGCTGATTTAATATAAAATGAAACCTAAAAAATGTGAATTTTAAAGCGCCATGAACATTTTCCACCATAAAAAAAACATGGGTGTGGCTAAAATTATCTTTCCCGGTCAAAACAGCGCTCAGTGGGTGGGGGGAGAGGGGTGACAAAATCGCGAGCGTGGATGTTTCTCGCTAATCCTTGTTCAGTATGTGTTATGCGCTTGTCATGGAAGGTTTCGTCATTTGCTTTTAATTTATATGCTTAAAAATTGAATAAATTTATAAATTGATATGCTTACAAAAGTGATAAATCTACCGTTTTTGCAGTATAAGTGACTTTATTGTGAACAAGTTCTTTCTAACCCGTACAAAAATATGGCTACGAATAACAAAAGAAATGTGAAAAGATCAAAGAATGTGACATTAGCGAATAAAATTGAGTTATTAGATAAAATTTATAATGGTGAAAGTGTCTCCTCAGTGGCAAAATATTATAAAATCAATGATCAATCAAGAAATCGGAAGAGAAAATCCGCCGTAGTGTCAGTGAAAACGCGCTAATTGCTTCAAAAATTTGCTCTGTAACTCGTGATGTTAAATTAGAAAAAATGGAAAAAGCTTTAAATCTGTGGATAGAAGACCGAACTCAAAATAAAATTCCATTAAGTTCACTTATCATTTGTGAAAAGGCAAAACTCCTTTATCAACACTTTAGCAAAACTGGTGATAGCACTGGCGGGATAAGTTTTTTAGCTAGCAAAGATGATTTTTTTTTTTTTTTTTTTTTTTTTTGATTTGGTAGTTGTTGGCGCATCGGCTTCTGTGGCCATATTGCACCTCCCAAGGTTTTTGCAGTACTTTGATCCAAGCCCGAGGCGGGAATCGAACCCGCGACCTTTGGGTTGCTGGGCAGGTATTTTACCCACTCGGCTAGCCCGGTCGGCCTAGCAAAGATGCTGGTTTGAAAGATTTGTTTGAAATTTCTAAAATATTACATTTAATATTAAATTGTTTCTTATTTTCATTTCAATACCTTATGCTTGCATTTCACTATGTACTGTCAGTGTACATAGTCATATTATGAAGGTACATATAATACATACATAGACAAAATTTTAGACTAGTTTTTCTTATATATTTCCTACTTTGGAACGGAACCCCTTTATTACTATGGGAGCCATAACTCAGTATTCGCGGCATTTCTCAGGAACATAACCCCTGTGAATAGTGGGGGTTTACTGTATTTGTCAAAGGATAGTCAAAATGGAAAGAGGTTACAGCAACGAAGAGTATGCAGACGTGCACTTCATATATGGTAAATCCAATAGCACTGCACTTGAGGCTGCACGTCTGTACCAAGAAGCATTTTCCTGCCAAAGGCAGCCCAACAGGTGCACATTCCTCAGCCTTAGAGAACATGGGCACTTCGCACATGGAGTACGAGCAGGTAGGCCCAGAAGCATAACACCTGATGTTGAGGAAAGGGTGTTAGAAAGAATAAAACAAAATCCAGGAATTTCGACAAGGAAGACTGCTCTGCAAGAGCATGTACCGAGTCATAGCAGTGTGTGGCGAATTTTATATTGGCAATTACTTACCCCTACCATATCCAGCATGTACAAGGTCTCAGCAATACAGACTACCCTCCCAGAGAACTGCCAGTGGATGCAACAACAGTGTGTCCTGAACCCCCAATTTTTAAACAACAATTTGTTCACTGATGAAACTGGGTTTACTCGTGATGGTATTTTTAATTTTCATAACTGACACGCTTGGTTCGACAAAAATCCAAATGCAATTCACGAGTCACAAAATGAGCAATGTTTCTCATTGAATGTCTGGGCAGGACTACTAGGAAACCATCTAATTGGATCACACTTTCTCCCAAACAGGCTAGCAGGAGAGCTGTACCTTCAGTTCCTGCAGAATGTTCTTCCAAACCTCCTTGATGATGATAATGTTCTACTTCAGCAACGCCAAAACATGTAGTTTATGCATGATGGTACACTGGCACATTTTGCTCTAGTTATAACTCGGTATCTAATTATAAGGTATGGTCAATGGTGAATAGGTAGCGGTGGGCCTGTAACATGGCCTCCCAGATCACCAGACTTAAATCCTACGGATTTTTGTGTCTGGGGTCATGTAAAAAGCTTGGTGTACACTTCTGACATTAACACAGTTGAGGAATTGCAGCGTCGGGTTGAAGGAGCCTTTCAGTAAATCAGAAATGACCCAGGAATGCCTGCGAGGATTTGCAACTTAATGCAGAGAAGACTACAAAGCTGTGTACAGATGAAAGGACAACATTTTGAACACCTTTTGTAACATCTGTAAAATCCTGTGGTGTTGAAACCAAAAATTAAAAATGTATTATCTTATGTTAAATAAAACCATCCTTAGCAAAGAATTCACAGCTTTTTGCTAAACTAGTGCTCCCATAGTCAGTGGCAGATCTTAACAGAAAATGTGCATTATCTCGAAAACGGTTCATTCGTGGCCCAATGTTCACTAGGACTTTTTTGCTTATTCTAGTTTGTGCTTTTCACCTTTAAATTACTGACCATCATTTTTGAAATACCCTGTATGTACATACATACATATATAAATAAAATATAGAAAAAACATGTAAAATAGGGAGAGAAAGAAAAGGGTGAGGAAAAATACAGAAAAAGTTCAAGGAGTAGAGCCACTGATAATCAGAAACACCCAACAACAATTAAAAGTAATGGAGAGAAAAGAAAAATAGAAGAGTGAATAAATAGAAAATGATACAAATACACTAGAAAATAATACATATTAACTAGACAAGAATATTATTGCATATCTTTCAACCTTGATGCGTTCTTCAAAGTTTCAACCATCAAGATTGTAGTAAAAGATGACAATATCATGCCTCTGTTTCAGACACAAAATACATGGCAAAAAAGTTAAGTCAAAAGAAAAGTAAATAAATAATGAAAATTAAGAGTAAGTTTTTATTAAATTTAAAGGAATGAGCAAATAAGGAAGTTAAAGCCAAAACAAATGTAAGAAAAGGGAAGAAATATTAAGTAGTAGGGATGTGGTTTAGAGTTGACATTACAGAAAATGCATATACAACTATAGAAAAGGCATATACAACAGATGAAGAAAGAACTCACTGCAAACATTGATCATACAGGTGTAAAAAAGAAAGCAAAATTGTAATGGTTTAATATACACAGCATGGCCTCTAGTAAAAAATGCCCTCATACTCTCATCTCTCATACTTTCAGAACTAAGTTCAATGTCCTTTCTGTAGGAACAGGATTTGTAACCCGGACTACCTGAACCGTCCTACTATTAGTATTATGCTACATTTCCTTTAATTTGTATTCTTCCTCTTATTTCTCGTGATCCATAGTTTTACGAACACATATTCAGAAACAATTTTCTTCCTATATTAACTTTTTTTTTAACTTCCTATATTGACTACCCGAGCCTTCCTACTATTATGCTACTTTTCCTTTAATTTTAACTTTTCTGTATTCTTCCTCTTATTTCTCGTGATCTATTAGTTTTACGAACACATATTGAGAAACTATTTTCTTCTTATATTAACTTTTTTTGCCTTCACAAAAATTTTTCAGAACTTTTCCTAGCTACTTTGTTCATTAATTGCTTCCTTTTCTATGCTGAGTAGTGTTTGTCACAAATATAATTTCTCTTTTTTTTTTTTCACTAGAGGTCACTAGTTGTGCACTGTATATATTAAGCCACTTAGGACTGTAGAGGTGGGAAGTCAAAAAATTTTTTTAAAACAGTTTGAATGCATTTGTAATAACTGTATACCATAATGACCCCATGTGTCAAAATTCACAGGCAGAAAATTAAATTAAATCATGAATATATATATGTGTTGAGAAATCAAAATTAAACATATGAAGTAGGACATCCATAGAAAGAAAAATAACAGGTTTACAAAGTAGCGATAACTAGCTGCTAAACTTTGCATAGGCGAGAAAAGTATGTTATAGCAGAAAAATAGCATCTCAACATTGCATTCTGTAATTAATGGCTCCAGAGAAATAAAAATAAAGAGTAGTAATTGAGTAAAAAGAATATGGTATAAGAGGGAAATAGGTGGGCTCAGGCAGTCTGGGTTGCATTTCCCATTCATATAGTAGGACCCTGAACACAGTTCTGGGAGTGTACTTCATATGTTTAAGTCAGTTATGTAGTAAATAAAGTTAAATCCAAAAAAAAAGCTAAATTAAAATAAAAAATAAAAATAAAATTCATATAAAGCCCCTTGGAAGCTAATCGGTTATGTACACAAGTTTTCTAGACTGTAAGACACTAAACAGGCTAGGAACATATTATGTACAATATGTACAACCCTGTAAGCAGTAGAATATCAGCATGCAATTAATTATGCATATCAACTAGGGAGTTAATCAGTTTTTTAGCATTAGCATTAGCATTAACATTAGTTAACATTAGTTAACATTAGACATACGATGCATGAAAGCAAGCTTATTCAGCATCAGCCAAAAAAAAAAAAAAAAACCCCCTCCCATTTCATCCCTCCATTCATTCCAAATGCCTGTCCAGCGCAGTCTTAAATTTATTTAGGCTATGAGCGTCCACAACAAAAGATGGAAGCCTGTTCCACCAATCAACTACCCACTGGCTAAAGCCAAATTTCTGCACATCTATTCTACAACCATCTTTCCTCAATTTGAAACTGTGCCCTCTCGGGTTCTTAGTCTGAGCAAGACGAAGAATCCCATCAGTATTCAGTTTGTTCAACCCATTCAAGGTCTTATACACCTCAATCAGATCACCTGGCAGGTGCCTACTCTCCAGTTTCTGCAATTTGCAGAACATAAGCCTTTCTTGGCTTAAATTCTCCTCAAAAATCTTGTTGCCCTTCTTTGTACTCGTTCTAGCAACTCTACATTAATCCTAAAATAAGGTCTCCAGACCTGTACACAGTACTCTAGGTGTGGCCTAACCACTGCCTTGTATAACTGGATTATCACCTCCCTGTCCCTGCTAGCAAAATTCCTATATATCATTGACAAGACTCCATGACCTGCTCTGGCAGCCTGTCTGCACGGCTCAGCGAAATACATATTTGGCTGCACAATTACACCCCAGGTCTTTTTTACTTTCCACTTGCCTGAGTATAGTACCACCAAGTTGGTGTGTTTCTCTTCAGTTATTGCTACCAATATGCAGTACTTTGAATTTGTCAATGTTAAACTCAGTTGCCACTTCTCAGCCCATTTTCCCATTCTAGCAACTCTGCATTCTTCCAAAAATGAGTCCTCCAGACTTGTACACAGTACTCTAGGTGTGGCCTGACCACTGCCTTGTATAACTGGATTATCACCTCCCTGTCCCTGCTAGCAAAATTCCTATATATCATTGACAAGACTCCATGACCTGCTCTGGCAGCCCATCTGCACTGCTCAGCGAACTTCATATTTGGCTGCACAATTACCCCAGATCTTTTTCACTTTTCACTTCCCTGAGTATAGTACCACCAAGTTGGTATGTTTCTCTTCAGATATTGCTACCCATATGCAGTACTTTGTATATGTCAATGTTAAACTCCAGTTGCCACTTCTCAGCCCATTTTCCCAACTTATCTAGATCTTGTTGGAGTAGCATACTGTCATTACTGTCGTTAACAACCCTGCCAACCTTTGTATCATCTGCAAATTTGGACATTAAACCTGATACACCTTCATCAATATCATTGATAAATATACAAAACAACAATGGGCCCAACACTGAACCCTGGGGAACTCCACTAATAACATTTGCCCACGAAAAGCAGTGTCTATTGATTGCCACTCTCTGTTGTCTCCCACACAACCATCCCTTTATCCATTGTAGCAACTTGATGCCATACCCCTCCAATTTGTACAGCAGTCTTCCATGTGCAACAGTATCAAAAGCTTTCCTGAAATCCAAGTATATGATATCAAAATTATTTTTGGCATTCAGTTCCTTTGTGACCACATCATAGTAAGCAATCAAATTGGTCAGACAAGACCTCCCTTTGAGAAACCCATGCTGTGTCTTAACTATTACTGCCGTCTTCTCTAGATGATCCTGCAATGCTTCTTTACCCAGTGATTCCATTATTTTCCCCGGAACACAAGTTAAATTAACAGGTCTGTAGTTACTTGTGTCACCTTTTGAACCCCCTTTGTTAATTGGTGATGAATTTGCACACCTCCAGTCCATGGGGACCTCCCCTGAGTGCAAGGAATTTCTCATAATTATGGCTAAGGTTTATTTACTTCCTTTACTGCCTCCTTTAATATAACTGGATAGATCCCATCCACCCCAGGTGCCTTCCTTATGTTTAACTTCAACAATTTCTCCTCCACTTTGCTCTCAGTTATTACAAAATCACTTAGCTCCCTGTTAGCGTTTGATAAACTTCTGGCACTCCCCTCATTGAATAACTTCTCATGTGTGAATGTAGATGCAAAATACTCATTCAGTTTATCAGCTACCTGAGCATGATCATCAATAGTCAACCCATCTATGTTAAGTGGTCCAATCTGATTCATCCCTTTCCATCTAGAGTTTACATAAATAAATTACTCCTTGCTGTTTTTCTTTGCATCCTTTGCCAAAGATTTCTCATAATCTGCCTTCATCTGCGTAACCTCCTTTGTGATTTGATTACAGACTAGTTTATACTTGCCATAGTCTTCTGTATCACCTGATACTTTATATGCATCCCATACATTCTTCTTCTCTGCCACTAGCCTCATTAATTCATCTGACATCCATTTAGGCCTAAACCTTGAACAGTATTTCTTAGTTGGAATGAAAAGCCTAGTAGCCTCCAAAATTAAGTCCCTGAAGGCTTCCCATTTAGAATTCAATGTTGTAACATCATCAGTTGATCCCACTGTACAGAATTTAAAATCTGTCTGAGACCTCTGTAGTCACCTTTACGAAAGCAAAAGACCTTCCCTTTAGCCTTGACGGTAGTTACATTCTTAAATAATTCCCACATCAGTACATTGTGATCACTGTCACCTAGTGGTTCCTTTATCTGTAGATTCTTAATGCATGAAGAATCACTACTTATAATCAGATCAAGAGTATTACTCCCTCTGGTTGCCTCTCAAACATGTTGCTGTGGAAAACAGTCATCCAATAAATCCACAAACGTCTTGATAGTGTGCGAGTGACCAACCACAAGTTCCAGTCAATATCTGGAAAGTTAAAATCTCCCATTATAAGACATTCTGATTTACTGGTCCACTCTGTTTCTCTGCACAATTGCCCATTATACTCATCAGTACATCATACACCTACTCTCATTTATCCTTTCCCTGTGCTTATTTCACACCAAACAGACTCAATCCTGCACTGTCCACCAAATAAAATGGTTGCTTGATGATAAGGAGTGCTTTTTTGAAATGGTAAAAGCAGGTGGAAACTGGTTGGCAAGAAGCTTGTAGTAGAGATTTCTGATGTTGTGAATTATAAAATTGTTGCTATTGCATATAATGGCTATCCTGATGCACTGTGACAGGATGATATTCACATGGCTTCTAAAAAACTTTTTGGCTTTCAATCTCTACAGTCCTGATAGTTTCCTTCCTCTGCATATCACCTCAGATTTAGTAAGTTACACTTGATTTTAACTTTCCCTTTTGATTTTAACTTTCCTCATTGTTTTCTGCCTCTGTCAGGTCAGCCATAAAATATATGTGCACTTTACCTGTGTTCCTTAGAATCAGCATTATTAGAAGCATATGACACAAGAAAGCAAGCTTATACAGCATCAGCTAAAAAAACTTCCCATTTCATCCACACATCACTCCAAAAGATTGTCTAGTTCTTCCTTGAATTTATTTAAGCTGTCAATTTCTATGACAGATAGAAATGGTGAGTATGGGCTTGGCACACCCAGGGTCCTGAGCTGGATATCATCATTCTTCTCTTTCTTGGTGATTCCCCTCTACTTTTGACTCTCTCTCTCTCTCTCTCTCTCTCTCTCTCTCTCTCAGGGTAACTCGGGAATTTTTTTTTTTTTTTTTTGGCTGAAGGAAGCCTGAAGCATAAGCTTCAGGCTTCCTTGCACCATATAGCTAATAATAATAATAATAATAATAATAATAATAATAAAGATGGAAGCTTGTTGCAGCAATCAACTACCCACTGGCTAAAGGCAAATTTCTGCACACCTATTCTACAACTCTCTTTTCTCAATTTGAATTTATGCTCCCTCAGGTTCATAATATGAGCAAGAGAAAGAATCCCATCGGCACTGAGCTTGCTCAAACCATTCAAGGCCTTATACACCTCAATCAGATCACCTCACAGGTGCCTAGTTTCCAGACACTGCAATTTTCAGAACTTAAGATTTTTTGCTAAGAAGAAACCCTTTGTACCACTCAGGAATCTTGCTGACCTCCTTTGTACTCGTTCCTGCAGCTCTACATCCTTCCTAAAATGAAGCCTGCAGTACTCAAGGTGTGTACACAATGAGATAATCACCTCCTTATCCCTGCTAGCAAAATTCCTGTATATCAATGACAAGACTCCATGAGCTGTTCTTGCAGCCTGTCTGCACTACTCAGAAAACTTTATATCTGACTGCACATTATATTTTCATTCTACACTTCCCTGAGTGTAGCACCGCACAGTTGGTACATTACTCTGAGGTTACTGCTACCTATATGCAGTACTTTGCATTTGTCAAAGTTAAAGTTCAGTTGCCTACTCTCAGCCCATTTGCTCAAAATTTCTACATCCTGTTGCAGTAGAGTACTGTCATTACTATCATTAACTGCCCTGCCAACCTTCGTATTATCTGCAAACTTGGACATTAAGCCTGATATACCTAAATGAATATCACTGGTAAATAAAGAAAGCAACAATGGGCCCAACACCAAACCTGGGAGATTTCTACTAATAATATTAGTCCATGAAGAGCAGTGTACATTGATTACCATTCTATGGCTTCTCCCACTCAACCATCCCTTTATCCATAGCAGAAACTTGCCCTTAATGCCATACTGCTCCAATTTGTAAAGTAGTCTTTGATGAGCAACAGTATCAAAAGCATTCCTAAAACCAAAGTACAGTAGATGCTCAATTTTCCCGGAGAGATGGTAAAAAAAAGTTCCCAGAGAATCGATTTCTCGGTTAATCCAAAAATACAGCAAGTCCCCGACATACGTGAGACATACATTCCAGGGCTTCTTACATAAGAAGCATTTTATGTAACTAACTCGGAAATGACTAATAAAATATTGCTAGTATATTGCTGATATGCCAAAATTATAAAAACCACATATTATCCTCAGAAGAATGAACAAAAACAGTTATATATTTTTAATTAGTTCAATTAAAAACTTTATCTGGGGACAGAGGTGAAGCAGCCAGAGTGACACATAAGAAAAGAAAGCATAAAAGGAAGAAAAAAACATGTTATTGTACAGTAAAAACTGATTTGTATTTCGTACCCTTGGTTATTATAGTTAACTTCATTAGTGCTGATTGCTACACCGCTTCTCATATTATCTTTCTACTTTATTATTGTGTTCACCACTGCCACCAACAAATCTGAATTCCGCGCGATACTTGTTAATATTTGTCCATTTTCATACATCCTTATTATTTTAATTTTCTAATCCAAATCGATCGCTTTCCTTTTCTTGGTAGATTTACTAGTAGAGCTGTCACTTATTCTCTTAGTCGGCACCATGATAACAGTTAAAATTAAATTTTCTGAAAAGAACTTAACAGGGTTAAGGTGAAAACTCAGTGTTACACCCCAAGTGAGCTCACATTTCTGGAGGTCACTGCCATAAAACAATAAAACAATTTGCAGTTGCCGGGTTACTGAGCTTTTCTGTTAGTGCAATTCATTATAAATGGGTAGTAAACTCGATCTTATTATGGTGAAATCTTCAGTCATATAAAAAAATATATAAATAACGTAACATAAGTCCAGAGCTATATAAGTCGGGGAATTAATGTATCGAAACATTTTCAGCAACCAACGTAAAAAATATGGCGATAGATAAAAAAACAAAAAAAAACTTACCACGCACTACTTGTGTGTCCAATACACAAGTAGTACGTATTGGACATGCATTTATTTTTTACAATGTCAATTTTAAGTCTAATAGTTTCCCTTTATTTTTTAAAAGGTTGTTTATGGTTTGGTCACCAACATTATAATGGTTCATTAAAGATTTAAAGGATGCACCATTTTCAAACTTTTGAATTATTTCAAGTTTTGTTTAATTGAAAGCACAACTCTTTCATTTGCCCATCCTTTTCGCGATTTCTAAACAAAAAAAAAAAAAAAAACAATAGTTACTATAAAAAAAAATTCCGACATCCCTGACATAAATAACGAAACAAAATTTGTCCTTTAGCAGTGCAATGGAACACAACAACCGATGCGATGCACTAAAACAAACTAAATATTTGGTCTCTATTTTTTATTTTATTTTGTTTTGAGCTGTGGGTGTGAAGATAGCAGTGGTTGCAAGATAATAGTCTCCCAATGATGACTTATAATGCTGCTTCTTGTTGGCTATTTACGACTTGCAAAACATCAGTTTATACTTATTCTAGTTATTACTTGAATTTTATGATTTCTGGTTGATTTTTTTTTAAAATTCGGAGTCGAAGTGTCTCGGTTAATGCAATCCCGGTAAATCGAGAGTCTGCTGTATATGAAATCAAAATTAGTTTTTGCATCCAGTTCCTTTGTGACTACATCATAGTATCCAATCATATTGGTCAGACAAGACTTATCTTTAAAAAACCCATGCTGTGTCTGAACTATAATTGCAGGCTTGTCTAGATGATACTGCATCACTTATTTAACCAATGACTCCATTATTTTTACCAGAACAGAAGTGACATTAACAGGTCCATAATTACTTGTGTAGGTAACAGGTCCATAATTACTTGGGGGCTTAGAGGGGAACAGGTATCCTGTGTGTTATCAGACACTCAGCCTAAAACACTGATGGATCCAATATCTCTCTATTACAGAAGATTTAGGAGAAGTCCGGTTGGCCTGCCTCCCTAAAATCCACTCACGCACACCTTCTCGATGGTAAGCCCTGTTATGTCACTTAGGTGGCAACGAACGTGTAGAGTGGTTCTCTTCAAGACGCCTGGTCAGCGTGAAGAGGAAAAGACCAAACCCTCCAGCATGAGAGCACAGCAATGGCCCTCAGTCCCCACCAGCTTTCACTCTCCCTCTTACGGCAGCGAGAGGATCAGAGTGGAAGCAGAGGGTGCTAAGAATCTCTGGGTACGACCAGGCTGCCATGCACAGAAACTGAACTTGGCCTGTTATAACATACGATCACTCATCGGTGAAGACAGGATATTAGAGCTGGAAAAGGAATTAGAAAATGTGAATTGGAATATCATCGGTTTGGCTGAAACAAGAAGAAGAAATGAATCACTTATAAGTTTATCAAGTGGAAATCTGCTGTACACTAATGGAAACAGTGAAAGGAGTGAAGGTGGAGTTGGGTTTCTGGTCCATAACGATTTTAAAAACAACATTTTGGAATTCAAAAGTACATCACCAAGGGTGTCAAGGCTAATACTCAAGATTTCTAAGAGGTACAAGCTAAAGATTATAATGATTTATGCACCAACATCAAGCCATGATAATGAAGAGGTTGAAGAAATGTACACTGAAATTGAGAGTCTTCTAGATGAGCAGAAAACCCACTACATTATTATGGGGGACTTCAATGCTAAGGTTGGAAAAAGGCAAAACAGCACAGAAAGAGGAACTATAGGAAACTTTGGAATTGGTGAAAGAAATAAAAGAGGTGAAAGACTTGTGGAATTTGCAGAATCTCAAGGACTGTCAGTAATGAACACTTTTTTCAAGAAAAGGGTGAACAGAAAGTGGACATGGAAGAGTCCAAATTGATTAACAACTAATGAAATCGACTTCATCCTCACTAACAGAAGATATATTGTGAATGATGTTACCGTCCTGAATAAGGAAAACGTTGGAAGTGATCACAGAATGGTAAGATGTACACTTGATATAGATGTAGGAAAGGAAAGGAAAAAACTGACTTGAGTAAATAATACAAAGGTCTTTGAGATAACAGAGGAGGAGAAAAAGCAGTATGTACTGGAACTTAAGAACAAGTTTGAGCTTCTGCAGACTGCTCAGGACCAAGATATCGACGATGAATATTACAACTTTCTGAAAGTGATAAAGCCCAAGAAACCTATAGGGAAAAAGAAATCCAAAGAAGAAAAAATAAGTCAACAGACACTTGTTATGATGAGTCGAAGGCGACAATTGAAGAGCAAGATAAACACTGACAGGGAGAAAATTGAGTATACTGAGATATGCAAAACCATTAGAAAGAGACTCAGAGAAGACATAAGAAGAGTTAACACAAGAAAAGTAGAACAAGCATTGAGGGGAAACAAAGGACTTAAATCAGCAGCCATGAGCAGTAATACAGAAAGACAAATGATACTGAAACTGAAGAATAGCGATGGTGTAGTTATAAACAGCAGAGGCATAATTCAAATAGCAGAAGACTACTAAAGAGAATTATACAAGGAGCGAGGGAATGATACCAGCAGTGGGGAAGATGGATTGCAAAGTAGCAACACATATGACATACCCGATATTCTTCCTGATGAGGTAGAACATGCATTGAAGAAAATGAAGAATCGGAAAGCCCCAGGAGAAGATGAAGTTACTGTAGAGTTGTTAAAATTGGGAGGAAGAGACATAACACAAAAACTGGCAAGGCTCTTCACAAAGTGCATTAGAAAAGGTGTGACGCCTAAGCAGTGGAATAATGCAATCATAGTTTTGCTGCATAAGAAAGGAGATAAATCAGAAATTGGAAATTATAGACCAATTAGCTTGTTATCCCACATCTACAAGTTGTTCACAAGGGTCATTACTAACAGATTAGAAAGAATACTTGATGAGAATCAACCGAAAGAGCAAGCTGGCTTTAGGACCGGATTCTCAACTATGGATCACCTTCACGTAATATCACAGCTAATGGAGAAAGCAAATGAATATAAAACACCATTATGCCTGGCATTTGTGGATTATGAAAAGGCATTTGACTCCATACAGCATAAGGCAATGTTTCGGACACTGGAAAGACAAGGCATAGATACCCCATATATTATGATTTTGAAGAAAATATATGAGAGTGCTACCTCCTTTATTAGACTAGACAAAGACAGTAGCACATTTAAAATCGAGAAAGGAGTTCGACAAGGAGACACAATATCTCCGAAGCTGTTTACTGCTGCCCTTGAGGAAACTTTAGAAAGCTTCCTCAAGGGCAGCAGTAAACAGAAAGGAGTCAATGTGAATGGAGAGTACCTAAACCATTTACGATTTGCAGATGACATTGTGGTTATAAGCCACAATCCCAAAGAATTAGAGGAAAATCTTAATCAGTTATGCACAGTTAGTAAGGATTTTGGACTAAAGATGAATATGGCTAAAACAAAAGTAATGATGAACAAGTATGCCACGGAAAGGGAAATAATGATTGAAGGAGCAGTAATTGAAAAGGTGGAGTCATATACTTATCTGGGACAAGTTATTAGCTGTAATAATGATAAATGGCTGGAAGTCAAGAGAAGAATAAATTTTGGATGGATAGCATTCTGGAAATATAGTCACATACTGAAGAGCAATATCCCAGTTTGTCTGAAATGTAAAATAATGAACCAATGTATACTCCCCACCATGACTTACGGAAGTGAAACTTGGGCACTCACCAAAAGAATGGAAGAGAAGCTGAGAACTACACAGCGAAGAATGGAACGAATTATATTGGGAATCAGACTGTTAGATAAGAAGAGAAACACATGGATTAGGCAGCAAACTCAAGTAAAGGACATTCTTATCAAAACTAAAGAACTAAAATGGTCTTGGGCAGGACACATAGCTCGAAGACATGATGACAGATGGACTAAGAAAATAACAGAATGGTACCCAAGAGGAGCTAGAAGAAAACCTGGAAAACAAAGGTGGAGATGGATAGATGAAATTCATGAGTTTTTGGGTAGTAAATGGATGACCAGTGCTCAAAACAGAAGGAACTGGAAAGTTGCTGGAGAGGCCTTCATCCTGCAGTGGATTGAAAATGGCTGATGATGATGACGATGAATTACTTGTGTCACCCTTTGATCCCCCTTTTTGAATTGGGGATATATTAGCACATCTCCAATCGGTGGTGATCAGCCCTGAATCCCAGGATGCTCTCATAATCGTGGCTAAGGGTTTTCTCACTTTCTTCGCTGCCTCCTTTAATATAACTGGATAGATACCATCCACCCCCAGATGACTTTCTTATGTTTAACTTCAACAATATCTTCTCCACTTTGCTTTTAGTTATTACAAAATCCTTTAGATCCCTGTTACAATTTGATAAACTTCGCCATTCTCCTTCCTAAATAACTCCTCATGTGTGAATGTAGATGCAAAATACTCATTCAGTTTGTCAGCTACCTGAGCCGGTTCATCAATAGTCGAACCAGTGACCAATCTGATTCATCCCCTTCCTTCTAGAGTTTACGTATGTAAATATTTATACAAAGAATTATTTATTTATATAAAGAAGTCTTTTCTGTTCCTCTTGGCATCCTTTGCCAAAAATTTCTCATAATCTGCCTTCGCTTACCTAACCTCCATTGTGATTTGATTACAGATTAGCTTATATCTACCATAAGTTTCTGTGTTGCCTGATAATTTAAATGGATCACACACATTTTTTTTCTCTGACACAAGTCTCATTAGTTCATCTGACATCCATTTAGACCTAAGCCTTGAACAGCATTTCTTCGTTGGTATGAAAAACCTAGTAGCTTCCAAGATTAGTTCCTCGAATGCTTTCCATTTAGAATTTGCTGTTTGTATCATCAGTGGGTCTCACTGTACAGAATTCAAAAACTGTACAAGACAACTGTAGTTACCTTTACGAAAGCAAAAACTCTTCCCTTTACTCCTGATGGTAGTTACATCTTTAAGTAAATCCCACATCAGTACACTGTGAACACTGCCACCTAGTGGTTCTTTTATCTGAAGATTCTTAATGCATGAATAATCACTGCTGAATCTTAATGCATGAATAATCTGATCAAGAGTATTACTCCATCTGGATGCCTCTCGAACATGCTGCTGTAGAAGAAAATCATCCAATAAATCCACAAAAGTCCTAATGTGTGAGGCAAGTGACCAACCCACACATTCCAGTCAACATCTGAGATGTTAATCCCCCATTACAAGACAGTCTGATTTACAGGCCCACTATTTATCTCTACCAGTATGCTTTTTTTTTTTTTTTTTTTTTAGGAGCATTAGCAACTGAGGCCATATTGCTCCGGGATATGCGGTGGTCATTCCCTGACCTTTCCGCATCTTCCGTTTTTGGTGGTGACAGGCTCGAACCCCGGTCTAATCAAGAAGCGTGTGCTACGCACTGCTGCTCCTTCCCACCTGGCTACGGAGGCGCCTTACCAGTATGCCTCACCTCCACCATCGCTATATTTCAAATTGCTTTGCTGCTAAATTAAAATTTAGCAGCAGCTACTACCACATGCTAATGTATATTTCATATCAGAAACCCTACCTGCTGTCTTTCCTTTGATTTCATTGGTCAACCCTTGAAAAAGACGTTGAAATCATAAATTTTTCAGCATTAAGTACTTCTTTTTATTTTTCACAGATATCTTCACATGTTTTCCATAGTTCTAATTCCCATTTGGTAGCTCATTTCCTATTCTTCTCTTCTCAATCAACTAAACTTATATATCCATTGTAGTTGTTGGATTCCTTCTGTCAAAATGTGCACTGTACGTAGTCCATAAACCATATTACTATATTTTAATATTCTTCTTCAACTTCTTATAATTACAATATATATTGGATTTATAAGAAGTTATTCTATTTATATATATAAGATGAAATTAGCATAAGAAATTTTAAAATTCTAGTAAATCAACTTTCTGTAACATTAAGAAAGCTGTGTTATGGAGTAAGGAATCATAGCACATAGTTTTCCAATATGATAGCCAAGTTTAGTCTCGTGAAGATGCCAGGAGAAAGTTAGGTCTAAATGGATGTCAGATAAACTAATGAGACTCGTGTCAGAGAAAAAAATGTGTGCGCTCCATTTACCAGAGTGTGTTGTCCTAACTGCAAAGTTCATCAGAGGTGCTGCCACCTTCTGGAATTGTTTCTTGTGATTTGCACTTGGACTATTGGTTGTCATTCCTAGAAGGGGCTGTCATTCCCAGGCAAAATCAAGAGTGATTTTGCCTGGGCATAATTCATTCATTGGCACACTCATTTTGTGGACAATTCCACTCTTCCTACCATGGTAGCAGTATAGGAATGGCTCATTTCTGTTTCAGCATAACAAAATACCATGTCATGCTGCACAGTCTATAATATGGTTTGAACACACGAGTGTACAAAAGCTTTGTGACATTCTCAGAGCCATAGCTTCTACCCCATTGAACACTTTTTTTTTTTTTAATGAACTAGAATGTCAGCTTCAAGTCAGGTCAGCATGTGATATTCAGTAGGCTGAATTGGCCAGTGTTGAGAAGGTGGAATGGATCAAAATACCACCCTCCTGCTTAAAAAATTATCTTTGGTGAGGACACGGTGTGTACCTAGGGCTAAAGATTATACATATCATTAAATATTGCATCAATAAAAGATTATTAGAAAATGCAGGAACTTCAAAACATGCACTAAAGTTCTCTTAAATTTTTGCAAAATGATATTAGCATAATATAAAAAAATAACATTACCATTTAAGTTTTCAACAAAAAGATTTCTATATTAATGGTTATTGGAAAATCTGAACCTTTTGGTTATTGTCCCATCATTATCAATACTCTTATTTTTGGCACTAATTATTTATCATCTTAAATTTTCTCAATACAAGACAATCATGACCTTCAATCTAAATTCCTCTATGTACCATCATATCTTCAGTTACTATGGTGGTCTCAGACAGTTTTTAAATTCTATACAGTGGGACCAAATGATGATGTTACTAACACCAAATTCTAAATGGGAAACATTCAAGGAAGTAATCTTGGAAGCTACTAGGATTTTCATACCGATTAAGAAATACTGTTCAAGGTTTAGGCCTAAATGGATGTCAAATGAACTAATGAGACTTGTGGCAGAGGAGAAAAATGCATGGGATGCATATAAAGCAGCAGGCGACATAACACAGACGCCTATGGCAGATATAAACTAGTCTGCAATCAAGTCACTAATCAAGTTATGCAGGTGAAGGCAGATTACGAAAAATATTTGGCAAAGGATGCAAATTAAAACAGCAAAGACTTCTTTACTTATGTAAACTCCTGAAGGAAGGGGCTGAATCAGATTGGTCCACTTGATATTGTTTGATGATCCTGCTCAGGTGGCTGACAAACTAAATGAGTATTTTGCATCTATATTCACACAAGGAATTCTGTAGAGAAATGAAGGACAGAAGTTTATCAAACGCTAATAAGGAGCTAAATGATTTTGTAATGACTAAGATGAAAGTGGAGGAGAAATTGTTGAAGTTAAACATAAGAAAGGCACCTGGGGTGGATGGGTTCTAGTCAGTTATATTAAGGGAGGCAGCAAGGAAGTAAGCAAACTCTTAGCCATAATTATGACAGCATCCTTGGAATCAGTGGAGGTCCCCATGGACTGGAGAAGTGCAAATGTATCCCCAATTCACAAAGGGGATCAAAGGGTGACATAAGTAATTATCGACCTGTTAGTTTAACTTCTGTTAAGGGGAAAGTAACGGACTCACTGGTTAAAGAATGAATGTGTGTTCATCTAGACAAGAGTGCAGTCATAATTCAGACAGAGCATGCATTTATTAAGGGGAAATCTTGCCTGACTAATATGGTTGGATACTACAGTGTGGTCACAAAGAAACTAGATGCAAAAAATAATTTTGATATCATATACTTTTATTTCAGTAAAGCTTTTGATACTGTTCCACATAAAAGGCTGCTGTACAAACTGGAGCAATATGGCATTAAGGGAAAGTTGCAGCTATGGATAAAAGCATGGTTGAGTTGGAGAAGACAGAGAGTGGTAATCAATGGACACTGCTCATCATGAACTAATGTTATTAGTGGAGTAACTCAGGGTTCGGTGTTGGGACCATTATTGTTTTCTATATTTATCCATGATATTGATGAAGGTATAACAGGCTTAATGTCCAAGTTTGCAAATGATACAAAGATTGACATGGCTGTTAATGACAATAACAATGGTATTCTGCTGCTGCAACAGGATCTGGAAAAGTTGGGCAGAGGGGTGGCAACTGAAGTTGAACATTGACAAATCCAAAGTACTGCATATGGGTAGCAATAACCCCCAGAGCAAGTGTGCAGTACTAGACTCAGGGTAGTGGAGAATGAAAACGACCTGGGGTAATTGTGTAGTCAGATATGAAGTTTTCAAAGCAGTGCAGACAGACTGCCAGAGCAGCTCATGGCACCATGTTAATGATAAGCAGGAACTTTGATAGCAGGGATAAGGAGGTGATTACCCTTTGTATAAGATGGTCAGGCCAAATCTTGAGACAGTGCGTAGCACATGCTTCTTGATTAGAACGGGGTTCGAGCCTGTCACCACCAAATACGGAGGATGTGGAAAGGTCAGGGAATGACCACCGCATATCCCGGAGCAATATGGCCTTAGTTGCTAATGCTCCTAAAAACCAAACAACAACAACCACATCTTGAGTACTGCATACAGGTCTGAAGGTCCCATTTTAGGAAGAATGTAGGGCTGCTGGAACAATTACATAGAAGGGCAACAAGATTGGTGAGGGGAACAAAAGGGTGCTCTTAACAAGAAAGGCTTAAGTTCTGTTAATTGCAGCATCTGGAGACCAGGAACCTGCTAGGTGATCTGATTGAGGTGTATAAGGCTTTCAATGGTTTGAGCAAGATGGGACAGTTGTAGGTGCACTGATGGGATTCTTCCTCTTGCTCAGATTATACACATGAGGGAGCATAAATTCAAATTGAGGAAAGACAGTTGCAGAATAGATGTGTGGAAATTTGCCTTTAGCCAGCAAGTGGTCATTGTGGAAAGGTCAGGGATAGTTTAAATAAATTCAAGGAAGAACTGGACAAACTTTTGGAGCAAATGGATAGGTGAATTGGAAGTGTTTTTTTTTTTTTTTTGGTTGATGCTATATAAAGCCTGCTTTCTTGCATCATATGCCACTACTACTAATGCTAATGAAAATTAGATGTTTATGATCCTTTTTTCTAATGTGTACTAGTTCTAAAAGCTATTGCTACACTTTATTTGTACTTACTTCCAGAATAAATTAATTTAGAATAAATTTTTAGTGGCAACCCACCTGCATTCATCCACTTGGTTTCTGTGATGTCTGCTATTCCAAAATCATATTGACCTAGCCCTGCTCATTCCACTTTTTTGCAATTTAAGCTTCTAAGGATGATAACATCTGTCTTCATGTTTCAATGCAATTGTAATATTTAGTGCATTTTATATATTCTTAAGCAAGAGTTTCATACTTTTTGGGAAATCATCCCAAATCTGAGATTAGTTTCAAAGAAGCAACAAAAAGAATCTCCCAAGGATCCCCAAATTTTATTGAAGAAAAAGGAAAAATGGTTTAAATTTGTTGTTCAATGTAATATATCATCTATCTTTCCTCTGTAATTAGACTGGTCACAGGCTAGTCAAAAACTAAATTTGTTTTGGTAACTAAGTCTTTCAAATTGAAATGTCAACTAACTGAAATCCTATAGTGAATTACTTAATTGTTACTAGCATTACTGTTATTACTGTTGGCTGATTACCAACATAACGAACAATGTTTTTGGATTTTAAGCATATCTCATCATTCAGGCTTAGCACAAACATTCTCTTGGGTATGACAAGCTAGAGCTTGCTATCTGGAAGTTTAAAACACTGATTGATCTGATATTCAGGTGCCATTTGAGTCAAGTGGACTAAATATCAGGAAGTCCAATCATCCTGTGACATCCAAATCCTCTGCTTGCACCTTCACAATGGTGGGACTGTTCATAACCCTCCAAGTGCTAGTATACTGGAGGTAACTCAGGTTTGAACCAACATAAGCAGTGTCAAGGTGTTGCATCCAAAGCACACAAAGGAATGCCACCCTCTCTGTGTTACCAGGCAATACTAGGTAGATGACTCCCACCAACCAGTGTAATACCACCATTTTGCTTATGGAGGCTTGAAGTGAGAAACCCATGTTCAGCCTCCAAAGAAAAGCTCTGGCAACTCTGGTTGCCCTTACGAAGAAAGGCTTCAGTTTTGCAAATTACAGTGTGTAGAGACTAGGCACCTGCAAGGTGATCTGATTGACATGTATAAAGCCTTGAATGGTTTGAGCATGCTGATGGGATTCTTCCTCTTGCTCAGAATAATCGCATAATCGTCTGAGAGGGCATAAATTCAAACTGAAGATGGGACAGTCATAGGTGCAGAAGTTTGCCTTTATCCAGTGGGTGGTTGATTTGATTGCTGGAACAAACTTCCATCTGTCATTATAGAAGTTAAATAGATTCAAGGCAGAACTAGACAAACATTTGGAATGAGTGGATGGGTGAAATGAGAAGGGTTTTTTTTTTTTTTTTTTGGCTGATACTATATAAGCTTGCTTTCTTGCATCATGTGCCTTTATTAATGCTAATGCTAACTCTCCATCTCTTCCATCATGTGCAGTTTGACTGATATCATTTTCAGTTCATGATGGGCGTTGTAGCAAGTCCAATCTTCCTGTAACGAAGATTGAACTCGTACCCTCCAATCTTCCGGTAAGCAAGATTGGAGGGCACAGGTCTAAAATGGTGTTCATACACCAGTCACTAGATGGAATCTTTTGGTAACTCTCTCTGGGAGGATCCAGATCAGCTAGTGTATAATGTCACTGCCTCTTCTTTGCCAGATAGTGACTGGAGGGAGTCTGAGTAGTGTGTGTGTGTTTGTGTGCATGGGAGCATTGTCAAGGAGCTGATTATATTCTCACTGTGTGTACACCATACCCAAAAATTTCATTACTTCATACATGTCCCTCCCCCCCACCTTTTCTTTACTACTGAATCATGAATAGTCAAACTAACAGAAAAAACTTATCTATGAAAAGATCCCAATTAATTCCTAATTCATTTTACAAACAGATACGGTCTCAGTTCCAATCTCAATGTTCATTTCAAAACTTACAGTCTACTAAGCTCCACTTAGTTTTTCTGACAGAATCCCAATTATCAATTGATTCAACCACTGCTTATCTCAGTTGTTCTACTTATTTCCTGTATGATTCCTTTCGCTTCATAGGTAGTACTTGTGTACATGTCAGCTCTGATATTATGTTAGAGATTTAGTAATTTGAAGTTGCCCCTTTTAGATTTTCTCTGGCTGAAAATCCCTCTATACCCCATTCCATCAAATTCATTTGTTATCTCTATCGATCTCCCAATTCTACTAATCATTTGAAACTTCGTTTCTTTGACACTTCATTTCTTTGAAACTCGACTTTCTCCAGTACAACTTTCCTAATGATGAGATAATTTTACTTGGCAATTTTAATGTTCACAACTCCAGATGTCTTCAGTTTTGTAGTCAACAGACCCCACTCGTCAAATGCTGAGGCTTTTACAATTACTAATGACCAAACAAAGAGACTGTTAATTTAACTACCAGAATATCAGATGATCCAAAACACAGCCAACCTTCTTGATCTTTTTCTCATGAACAGCAAGCCCTTCCAAGTATATCTTCTAGTGACCTCAGATAACAACTTAGCAATAGTCTCTTCTACAGTGAATCCTTTCTCTCATGACCATTCTCAACCTTGTGCTGTTTGGCATTACAAGAATGCTAAATATCTGCAAAATATCTATTCATCTTTTCTTTGGTTAGATATCCATTTTAAATATTCTGATGTGAACATTTGCTCAGATCATGTTAGTGAAATTATTCTTGTTGGGACAAAATCCTACATTTCACAGTCACTTGTCACCTTAAACACTTGTCCTTTATCTAAACCTTGGTTTTCCAATTAATGTTCTAAGACTGTTCAAGATAAAAATGATGCAACTGTCTTGCATCCAAATCTCAGGGTTCATTTTCTATCCTACGGCAAAGCTCATACCAATTGTGAAGTAGTCCAAATTAGATTCTGAACAGAATAAGGGTAAACACTTGCTTCTTGTCTAAATAGTAGTTGAACATTCTGGTCTCTTGCCAAAGCTGTTGCGTACACCTTTTTCACATCGCTACTCCACCACTGTTAAAACCTGATGCCACTTCAGCTAAAGATAAAACCAACTTACTAGCATCCTAATTTTCTTCTAATTCCTGTATTGACAATCTTGATAAACCATCTCCTGCCAATTCCAGTATACTCCACTTGATGCGTCCTGTGGACATCAAAAGGATATCAGAAGAATTTTGAGCAATCTCTATGCTAAGAAAGCTCCAAGCCCTGGTGGTATTTCTCCACTTGTTCTCAAATCCTGTTCTCCTGAGTTTACTCCTGTTCTGTGTTGCCTTTACAATTTATTATTCCACTGGACATACATTTATTTTTCTCTTCTGCCTTATAAATTGGTCATATCCAACCAGTTCCTAAAATGGGTGATAAATCTCCCATCCAATTATTGTCCCACTGCACTCACTTCTATTCTTTCTAAAGAAATGAAGAAATCTATTAATGGTCAACTCATAAAGTATCTAGAAATCTTCCATCTCTTTAATGATCACCATATGCAACACCAATCTGCAAGAGTAGCTCAGGGTGTCTTGTCAATGATATACAGGAATTTTTCTAGCAAGGATAAGGAGATGATTATCCCCTTGTAATGGTCAATCCCCTTGTAAAGGCAATGGTCAGGCCACACCTTGAGTACTGTATACAGGTCTGGAGGGCTCATTTTAAGAAGGATGTAGATCTATTGCAATGAGTACAGAGAAGGGCAACAAGATTAGTGAATGGAACAAAGGGTTGCTCTTACGAAGAAAGGCTTAAGTTTTGCAAATTACAGTGTCTGGAGACTAGGCACCTGCAAGGTGATCTGATTGAGGTGTATATAAAAGCCTTGAATAGTTTGAGCATGCTCAATGCTGATGGGATTTTTCCTTTTGCTCAGAATAATTGCCTGAGAGGGCATAAATTCAAATTGAGGAAAGACAGTTATAGGATAGATGTGCGGCAGAAGTTTGCCTTTAGCCAGCAGGTGGTTGATTGCTGGAACAAACTTCTATCTGTCGTTGTTGAAGTTGATAGCTTAAATACATTCAAGGTAGAACTAGACAAACATTTGGAGAGAGAGAGAGAGAGGATGGGTGAAATGAGAAGGGTGTGTGTGGTTTTTTTTTTTTTTTTTTGGCTGATGCTATATAAGCTTGCTTTCTTGCATATGTGCCTTTACTAATGCTAATATGAATTCTATCAGTGTCAATCCAGTGGAGATATACTGGCTTATGTTACCTATGGTCAAATTCGATGAAAAAATTTGGTAAAACTTAAGCAGTTGCTCATCATTTTAAAGGCTTTTGATCGTGTCTGGTAAAAAGGTCTTCTAAACAGGCTTCCATTTTATGGTTTGCCAATTGTTATTTGGGCTAAGGTAAAGAAAGCCAACATGAGAAGAACGAGAGATGTCGAATAACTTAAGCAGAAAATTAGTTTCCAGACACCAGACTCTAGCGCTGCTCGCTCGGTAAACAGATGGTAGGTGTTATCAGGCTGGAGCCGAAATCGAGAAGGATATATTGATTGACAGGTAGGCATGGCAAACAATGAAATGATTGGTGGTGGTGGGCGTGACAGACAATAAGGTACTGTGTAGTCATTGGTTGGCATTATAATGTATATTTATGAGTAAAGAATGGTGCACAGTAGTTTTGTGATGAAGGGGAAAACAGGTAATAGTAGCAATGAATCTTTTAAAGATGGAGGAAATTTGTAAGGAAAATAAAATGTTGGTTGATTTTTTGATGAAAACTAAATTAATAAAAGTTTTGTTCCGTTCATTGATAGCGTTTGTTAATAAACAATTTATGCGCTAGTCCACCAATGATTCTAAAGAAAAAAGGTTAGGTTAACCCCTCCATTTCAGAAGGGGTTCAAGCTCCCATGGGATTCAAGTGGAGATAACCTGACATTTTTTCACCATTAGGGCATATTATTGAACAAGAAAAATAAAATAAAAGAAAAATTCATAAAAAAAAAAAAAAAAAAAAAAAAATTTTTTTATGAATGTATTTCTAAATATGACTGTAATTCTAAAGAAAAAAGGTTATGTTACCCCCCTCCACTTTGGGAGGGGTTCAAGCTCCCATAGCATTCAAGCGAAGGTAACCTGACCTTTTTTCATCATTACAGAAAACATTCATTAGGGCATGTGCGATTAAGGTAAGTTACCATTAGTACTTCTGAGTGCTACTAAACCGATGTTATTGCGTGTTGTGTTGATGCATCAATCAGCACATCATTTGCCACACCTACCTGTCAATCAATATATCATTCTCGACTTCTGCTCCAGGCATACCAACTATTTACCAAGTGAGCAGTGTTGGAGTGCTGTATCAGGAAACTAATTTTCCACATAAGTTATCCGACATTTCTCATCGTTCTCGTGTTGGCTTTCTTTACCTTCGCCATTATTTGTAATTGGGTATCTAGTTTCTTTCTGACTGTTCTCTATGGGTGATGGTAGATGGTTCTTTGACTGTTCACTCCTGGTGATGGCACCTCCATAGCCAGGTGGGCAGGAGCAGCAGTGCATAGTACACGCTTCTTGATGTAGACCGGGGTTCAAGCCCGTGCCCACTAAATACGGAGGATGCGGTAAGGTCAGAGAATGACCACCGCATATCCCCGGAGAAATATGGCCTTAGTTGCTAATGCTCCTAAAAACCAAAAAAAAAAAAAAACTTCTGGTGATGGTAGATGGCTCCCTGTCTTCTGACTTCTCCACTGATGCTGGTGTTCCCCAAGGTTCAATTCTTTAACCCACTCTTTTCTTCTTGTATATTAATGACCTTCTTCCATTGACTGGAAATCCTATCCATAGTTTTCCTGATGACAGCACACTGAATTCCACCTTCCAGTTTCTGTTACATACCTTTTTGTTTATATTTTCATGGGCACTGTTCTTCTGAATTTGCTTCTATAATCCCCCCTCCTCCCAAACCAGTTAAGCACATGCCACAATAAGTCAACATCCATTTGCTGTCCAACTTTCCAACCTGACACTCAGACAACCAACTTTATTTCTTCTTCATTTATCCCTTCACCTTCCATTTTCTGGAACAACCTCCCATCACACATATTTCCAGAAAATCTACAGAAATTCAAGTCTAATTTCAACAAGTATCTTCTATCACCTATTCAACCTTCAACCCACACTTGATACTAACTACTATAGGTTCTAACACACACACACACACACACACACACACACACACACACACACACACACACACACACACACACACACACACACACACACACACACACACACACAGAAACTCAGACCATATTTGCACCATAGCATATTAAGGATATGCAAGACATAAATAAGTGTGATTGTGCATTGTTAAGAGAAAATATACTTGTGCAGTTAACCCTCTCTTATTCATATTCATAATAAAATAAAGTTTTTTGTTTTTTTTTTTAAATTAAGAAGTGGGAAAGAAAGAATACCCAAAATAAACCTTACCACTAGGTGATAAAGAAGAGTCTAGCTTTTCTTTTTTGCATCTGCTCTCACAAGCATCTTTAGTATTGAATCTATTAGCATTTCCTTGGCAACCACTGAAAAAAAATTCCACACACTGGTCACTGTTATGGTCATAGAACCACTGAGTGAAAGAACCACTGCAAGGCCCTCTTACTTTTGGCAACATACAAATATCTGGAAGATAAAATCAAAAAGGAGTAACTTTTTCTGTGCTAACAGGAAAAATTTATAGCATAAGTGTGTAACATATTATGGTGTGATGCAGTATGCACATGTATGCCTCTCAAAAACAGGAAACCAATGCAACTTTGTGTAAAAATACAAAGTAATCCTATTTGAGAATTTCAATTTATTATTCTGTGTACTAAAAATATAAAAAAAATAATAATCTAACGACTATGTTCAATACTTAATGCAGACAAATATCTCATTTCAGTCATTGAATTTCACAAAATACAATTTCACCGAGAGAGAGAGAGAGAGAGAGAGAGGAACTGAGAGGAAATTTTGGCAAGTTATTTCTTGTATCTTGTACTGTAAATAATTATAATCCTTCAACATTTTTTATATCAGTTCTGTAGGTATACAATTAATATTATAATTTATTTTATAAATTTTATGAATACATTAACCACCACTTTGCTTATTGGAGGCTTGAAGTGGTGAAACCCATGTTTAGTCTCTAGAGCAAAGTTTCCGGCATTCCCCTCCCCCCATACTTCTCCTTCAACCCATGCATGGTACTAAGTACTATAGGTTTTGATACCTTTCATAAAAAAATAAAAAATAAAAAAATATAATAATACTGAACATATTATTGTATTACTTCAAGAAAGTGTTATTAGGGTAATAATTTTCTACTGAAATTTGCTAGTGCTGCAGTTTAACTGAATTTTAGAGCCAAAATTTTGTGAAGGAACTACAGCAGAAACTGGATGGCTCAGAGCAGTGAGAATGCCTTGGCATGGATTTGGGGAAATTGCCAATGTGGTTATCCTATGAATCAAGGCCTTAATTATTGCTTGCACTGCTGTGGAATTTATGCAGAAAATTGATCAAATCCGTGATTTGAGGGATGAATGCTGAGCACTTGAAGAAAAAGTTATTACCTTCGAATGAATTAAATTGGGAGCCTCAGCAAGTACTCTGCTGCCCAACTCAGTAACAGTGCCTGCCCACATGGGTGTAGGAGGGATCATCAAGAGCAGAAGGGGCTGTCCTAACAGAAAGCAGTTATTCTTGATGACACTACTGAGAGGGAAATGGAAAATATATTATGCAATAATAATAGGTGAAATATGACCAGAGTATGTTGGACAGAGGGAAAAAGTGATACTGAAAAACAATTATCATCGGTTAAGGGCACAAAAGGGAATAAAAGCAGGATGTTGGAAATATAGCTGTCAAAAATCTTGACATTTTTAAGATTTGTGATCTCTCACCTCCTAGGGTAGTGTGAAAGAGAAAATTTGCTCAAAGTGTGAAACAGGAAATTTGCTCCCCTTCTTTTCATCAAAGAAGGAGATGAATCAGATTGGTCCACTTCATATCAATGGTTTGACTGTAGATGATCATTCTCAGATAGATGCCAAACTAAATGAGTATTTTGCATCTATATTCACACATGAGTTATTCAAGGAGAAGAGGACCAGATATTTTTCAAACTCTAACAGGGAGTTAAATGATTTTGTAATAACTAAGAGCAAAGTGGAGGATAAATTGTGGAAGTTAAACATAAGAAAAGCACCTGGGGTAGATGGGATCTATCCGGTTATATTAAAGAAGGAAGCAAAGGAAGTAAGAAACGCTTAGCCATAATTATGAGAGCATACTTGGACTTAGGGGAAGTCCCCACCAACTGGAGATGTGCAAATGTATCTCCAATTAACAAAGGGGGATCAAAGAGTGACATGAGTAATCACAGACCTGTTAGTCTGACTTCTGCTGCAGGGAAAATAATGGAGTCACTGGTTAAAGAAGCATTGCAGGATCATCTAGACAACATAGCAGTAATAATTCAGATACAGCAAGGGTTTGTCAAGGGGAAGTCTCGTCTGACCAATTTTATTGGATACTATGACGTGGTCACAAAGGAACTGGATGCACAAATAATTTTGATATCAAATACAGGATCTCCCCGACTTACGTAATACTCGACTTACGGAAATTCGACTTTACATAAGTTTTTGCTGGCCAATGCAAATTTAAAAAAATTTGTGGAAACATATTCTGCATCCTGTAGGAATAAATGGAGGTATCGTGAAAATATCGTAATTTTTTTTTGTAATTCATTCCAAGTCCTTGGAAGTTGAAAATTTCACTATATTACGAAGCTATTTATCTCTCTCTAAAAGATCATATTTATAATGGAAATTGCACTACCCTTCCATCGTTATCATATGTTCCCGTTATAAGAATCAATTTTGAATGCCTTTGTGATATTTTTCTAAAGCACGTTTCTGGAGGTCATGACCAAAAAACAATAAAAACAATTTGCCCTTTCTGATTTATTGGGCTTTTCTGTTAGTGCATCTAATTATAAATGGGTAGTAAACTCGATTTTATTGAATTTGCGATAATACCGATAACTGCAATTGTGTGGGTTTTGAGGCTATTATGGTGAAATGTGTTCCCCTTCACTGAAATCTTCAATCATAAAAAAAAACAAATTTTCAGAAACTTCTTTTCATTCCTATTTACATATTACAATGATGAAGGGAAAGCGACCAATGGAAAGTGCAAGTGGTGGTAGTGCCAGGAAATGAAACAAAATTCATTTAGAAATGAAGACGATTAATTAAGAAGTATGAAGCAGGACAAAGTTTGTCATCTATTGCAAGGGAATTGGGTCTCGCTGCTTCAAGAGTGAATACTATTTTAAAGGGGAGTGCACGTATAAAAGAACATGTCAAAGGATCAACGCACTTAAGATCAACAGCGATCACAAAACAGCGTTCAGGTGCTATATTGAAAATGGCACAGCTGTTAATAATATGGATGGAAAATCAGATTCAGAAGCGAGTGCCCCTGAGTCTAATGACCATTCAAGCAAAACCAATAAGTATTTATAAAGATATTAAGGATAAGTACAGTGAACCTCAATCCAAGTTCGTGGCAAGCAACAAGATAGGTTAAAGCATCACACTGGTTTCCATAACATTAAAGTATGCGATGAAGTCGCCAGTGCCGATTTTGCAGCTGCACAGAAATTTTGTGATGTGTTGGAAAAAATTATTGATGGCGGCTATTCAACACAGGAAATTTTTAACATTGATGAGACTGCTCTGTATTGTAAAAAAATGCCGGATCAAGCATACATTGCCAAAGAGGAAAATACAATGCCAAGTTTCAAGGCATCAAAAGATAGGGCCATGCTCCTGCTTGGGGCTAATTCAGCAGGAGATTACAGATTAAAATCACTGCTTATGTGTCATTCTGGAAATCCTCGTGCATTTAAGGGCATCAATAAAGCCACCCTACCCATGCATTTCTGATCGAATAAGAGAGCATGGGTAACAATAACTCTTTTTGAGGATTGGTTTAAATGTTACTTCATTCCCGAGGTTGAAAAATATTGTAAAGACAACAACGTTCCTTTCATGATTTTGTTTCTAATGTTCCTGGACATCCTACGCATCTAGATGATTTAAATTCAAACGTGAGAGTCATATTTCTACCACCAAACACGACTTCACTCACCCAACCTAAGGATCAGGGTGTTATTTCGAATTTAAAAGCATACTATTTACGCACAACATTTGCTCAGGCATTGTCTGCAATAGACGATGAGAAAAAAATTACGTTGAGAGACTTTTGGAAATCTTACAATATTTACCACTCCATTATTAATAAGGCCTAGGCAGAAATTACTAAAAGCTATTTAAATGGCGCATGGAAGAAAATATGCCCACGGCACATAAAAGGCTACAAAGGATTTGAAAAAGACAAATCATATGAAGAGGTTACAGATAAGATTGTAAAGGTTGCAGAGCTACTTCAGTTTGAAGTTGATGCCAAAGATGCGGAGGAGTTAATAGAGGAAGAAGAGAAGGAATTATCTAATGCATAACATATTGACTTGCAGGTAGCAATAGTGAAAGAAGAAAATGCCGATGAAGCTCAAGATGAACCAAATGAGCAGCCAAGACGCTTCATCGCCAGAGAGATGGCAATGGCATTTCATGAAATTGCATCGGCAATGGCGAGGTTTTAGAGGATAGATCCTAACGATTCTTAAAAGTTAACAGAGGGTTGAATGATATGCTTGCTTGCTAGAAATAAATCTATGATGAAAAGAAAAAAGCCACCGTGCAGTCATCCATTAATATGTTCTTTTGTAAAGTTGAGAGGCTGACCCCTTCTTAATCTATACAGCAGTGTACTTATCAGCTGAAAACATTGATTCTGGCAAAGATGCTCAAGAGGTAAAACTTACTGACATTATACCTGTCTCCTCTCTTTTTTGTAATTTTATAATTTTTTAATTTGCAGGCTTTTGTAATTTTTCCTTCACATGATATAAAAATTGAATAAATACAACAAATAATTCTATTTACATGTTCGTCGAACATTTCTTTTTTGATTCAATCAATTCAGCGAGCACAGTTGCGAGTGCTGCACAAGCATGGGGGAAATTCCCCGACTTTCGTAAAATCCGACTTATGTAGCGTTCCATGAAACGCAACCCTTACGTAAGTCAGAGATTTCCTGTACTTGGATTTCAGGAAAGCTTTTGATATTGTTGCACGTGGAAGACTACTGTACAAATTGGAGCAATATGGCATTAAAAGCAAGTTGCTACAATGGATAAAAGGATGGTTGAGTGGGAGAAGACAGAGTGGTAATCAATGGATACTGCTCTATGTGGACTAATGTTATTAGTGGTGTCCCACAGGGTTCGATGTTGGGCCCATTGTTGTTTTGTATATTTATCAGTGACATTGATGAAGGTATATCAATCTTAATGTCAAAGTTTGCAAATGATACAAAGGTTGGCAGGGTTGTTAATAATAGTAATGACAGTATCCTGCTGCAACAGGATCTGGAAAAGTTGGGCATATGGGCTGAAAAGTGGCAACCTAAGTTTAACATTGACAAATGCAAAGTACTGCATATGAGTAACCCTAGAGAAATGTACCAACTTCAGGGTAGTGGAGAATGAAAGAGACCTGGGGGTAATTGTGCAGTCAGATATGAAGTTTTCTGAGCAGTGCAGACAGGCTGCCAGAGTAGGTCATGGGGCCTTCTGAATGATATACGGGAATTTTGTGAGCAGGGATAGGGAGATGATCATCCCATTGTATAAGGCCACACCTTACGTACTGCATACAGGTCTGGAAACCTCATTTTAGGAAGGATGTACAGTTGCTAGAATGAGTACAGAGACGGGCAAAAAGACTGGTGAAGGGAACAAAGGGGTGCTCTTATGATGAAAGGCTTAAGTTCTACAAATTGAAACTTTTGGAGACTAGGCACTTGCAAGGCAATCTGATTGAGGTGTATAAGGCCTTGAATGGATGGAGCAAGCTCGATGATGAAATTCTTCCTCTTGTTATTTGTTATTTGTTTTTTTTTTTTAGAAGTATTAGCAAATAAGGCCATATTGCTCTGGGGATGTGCGGTGGTCATTCCCTGACCTTTCCGTATTTGGTAGTCACGGGCTCGAACCCCGGTCTAATCAAGAACCGTGTGCTATGCACTGTTGCTCCTGCCCACCTGGCTACGGAGGCGCCTTCTTCCTCTTGATCAGATTACAAACCTGAGGGAGCATAGATTCAAACTGAAGAAAGACAGTTGTAGAATAGATGTGCAGAAGTGTGCCTTTAGCCAGCAGGTAGTTGACTGCTGGAAAAAACTTCCATCTGTTGTTGTGGAAGTTGATAGCTTAAATAAATTCAAGGCAGAACTAGACAAACATTTGGAATGAACAGATCAGTGAAATGGGAAGGGGGTTTTTTTTTTTTTTTTAGCTGATGCTGTATAAGCTTGCTTTCCTGCATCATGTGTATCTCTACTAATACTAATGCTAAATGGAAAAGGAAAGGTTATTAGGGCGGGATCGTAGCTTTCAGAGTACAGAGTATTTTTGGGTCTAACAGCTTTTAGACCCAAAAAGCCATTAGATCGTTTCACACACTTTTAAACCTCTGGCCTTGACAGCGTATGTTCTTTGTATCGAGGACAGTATGCTGTCAAGGCCAGAGGTTTAAAAGTGTGTGGGTCATGTTGTGTAATATGTTGTGCCCCTTGTTCCTCTGGCTTGTTAGCCGCCAGGCCCCAGATGGGACCTGTCGTTTACGTACTCCGCCACGTGGGGGCCAGCCAGGTGTTCCCTTAAAGTTTGCTCTGGCAGGTCCTACCACCTATTTTCCTGAGATTTCAGTGGCTAGGACCTAAAAAAAAATAATAAATGAATAAATAAAATTTTAAAAAATTAAAATAAAGAATAAAAAAAAAAACAAAAAAATAAATAAAATAAAAGTTCTTCTTTTCTTTGGGGTTTGTTTGTTTGTTATTTGTTTTTTTAGGAGCATTAGCAACTAAAGCCATATTGCTCCAGGGATATGCGGTAGTCATTCCCTGACCTTTCCGCATCCTCCATATTTGGTGGTCACGGATCGAACCCCGGTCTAATCAAGAAGCGTTCTTTTGGGCAAAGATGATATATTATACGCTGCTTAGAGGGGCTATAAGGGATAAGCGCTGGAGGTGATAAGATTTCCTAATAGGTCAGGCATGAATTTTGGTGTTTTAAATTTGTATGTGTGGGGTAGGCGCTGTGTAAGGGGAAAGAGATGGGAGGGGAGGTGGAAGATTGGGGGGGTTGGAAATTGGAAGTAAGGGGTCGATAGGGAAGATGACCCCTGTTGAAATAGTGGGGCATACCCAAGCCCTACCAGAGGAGAAAGAGGGGTGGCAGGATGGGGGAGGCAGCAGGCCATTCCCTCCCCCTTCTAGGGAAAGAGGAGTAAAAAGCAGGCTAGACAGAGCCGGGGTGCCATATGGCTGTATGGCATCATAAGATGCAATCTTCACCTTTGCGTTCGAGTCCTTCGGAGGTCTGAGTCCAAGTTGCAATCTTCGTCTTTGCATTAGTCTGATGGAGGTCTATGTCCAGAAGTCAGGTCCAGTTCGTTACATTCATGTGTTGTATCTACTTCAGGTGGTCACTAGTTCAGAGTTTTGCAGTCATCTCAGGCTAGTTACTTCTGTGTTTTCATAGGTTAGTGATAATGTGGCAGGGATCTTTGTCTTTCAAAGAGTTCGCGGGCAAAGATGGTGAAAGCTCAGTAATTATCTTCTTCTTGCAATATTATTTCTTCTCGGTTTCTTAGCAAGGAGTTGATGCATGTATATAGCTGACATCTGAGGTCCTCATAGTTGTCACAGTCATGGATAAGATGTTTCCAGGTTTCCTCCTGACTGCAGTTACAGCTCGGGTTGTCGGAGATTCCCAGCTCATGGAGTTTCCCTCTGAAAGAGCCATGTCCCGTAAGAAGGAAGGTGGTGTGCAAGCCAGGGGAAAACCAGGACGGGGAGATAGGATATACCCTACTGACATTGGGTATAAATTTTTTGGTGACTTGCCCTTTTGTGGTAAGATTCTATCTATTTTGCCAAATAGATTGCAGATGTTCCGTTAACCTCTTATTTTCTGAGGATCTATTGTGTAGTCTAGATAAGTTGTGGTTCTTCCTTTCGAATGTTGATGTAGCAGCCCACAGCGCACAATCTCCAGGTCCAGGGGAAGGAAGCCCACTAGGACCTGGAGCGCATGGGTGTTCACTGTGCAGCAGGCTCTATTGTTGTCAATAGTATGGATCGATTCCAGCTTTTTCTTGTTGACTGTGGTGTTTGCTTTCTGATACCAGGCGCCTGCACCATAGGGAAGGATAGGGATGAAGAGAGCTTTGTATAGAAGGGAGAGGGCCCCTCTTCCTTAGTCCCCAGTCCTTCCTGGTGATTTTGGTTATCAGGGCCGAGAGCCTCCTTGTTTTCATTCTGAGATAACAGAAATGAGATGTGAAGTTCAAGTTTCGGTCTAGTATTATTCCTAAGTATTTTAGTTCCTGTTTGAGTTTGATGGTCGCTCCATTTATTTTGATTAATGGAGGTCTACCAGGGTCAAGAGCACCCCTGAGGAGTATTGAGTTTGTTTTTGCGGTTGAGATCGTTAGAAGATTCCTCTTGGCCCACTCCTGTAGCATGTGTGTGGCATGATTGCCCATGGCCTCGAGTTGAGCCCTGCTGTCTGCTTGAAGCATCATAATCAGATCATTAGTGTATGCCTGTGCATGACATTTGGAATATCCAGATTTAAAAACTCATCAAGCACCAGGTTCCATAGGAGCGGCCCCCAGGACGGATCCCTGGGGGCAGCCCCTGTAAACCAGTCTGAATACAGAGGTAAAGTGTGCTTCACTAAGGAGTGCTGACAGTGATTCTTCGGTTTTCCAGGTGAGATTTAATGCAGCGAAATAGATTTGATGGGATTTGAGCCCGTCGAAGCCTGGCCAGGCTCCAATGAAGTCAATTGAGATGAGGAGGAAATATTTCCTGTTACAGTTTCTGACTGCATCGATGATCCTCTAGAGGGCATCAGTGGTGGAGCATCTCCTCCTGAAACCAAATTGGTTTCTTGACATCAATTGAGCATTCTGGTAACAGTGTTCAATTCTGTGGTAGATGAGTCACTCAACGCGCTTACTCAGCATCGACAGCAGAGTGATAGGCCTGTGTGAGCCTGGAACGTCCTGGGGTTTAGTGGGGTTTTTCAGGATAAGTCTGACTCGGGCTATCTTCCACAAAGTTGGAAAGGAACCCTCCATGAGGCATTCATTTGCTAGGTTTAATATAGTATCCGGTATAATTTCCACTGCCTTTTTTTAGTATTTCCGGCTCTATTTGATCTTCGCCGGGAGTTTTCCTATTTTGCATTTTGGCTGCAGCTATGTTGAGTTCCGTTATCATGAAAGAGGGCTCCACTGTCTGGGTGGAGTATTTATCATTCCCCTCACAGAGAGTTCTCTGTTCCTGCGTGTGTGGAATTATTGAAAGTAGGAGTATATGGTCCAATATATTATTAATGGAAGAGTGCCAGGATCTGGTGTATGTCCCTTGAGGTGTTAAGGTGGCAGCAATGACCTCCCCTGGGGAATTTATTGGTGGTGACTTTATATACCACTCCCCAGGGGTCTGCATTTCCCACTGTGGATACAAGGTCTTCCCGGGAGAGTCTCTTTCTTGTTTTAATTTGAGCCGTATATTGGTTCCTGACCTCCCAGTATTGCTGGTCTGAGTATGTCAACCTCTGCTTGGGGCCAAGATCTAAGTGCCCTTTGGAACCTTTTTCAGGCATTATTCACTCACTGTCTTATTGCCTGGAGTTCCGGTGACCACCAGTGGACCGCTTTGGGAACGGACTTCTTCCCGATGGCCATGTTTGCTGCTTCAGTTATAAGCTGCATTACTTTTCGTTGGTGTTGGTTTGGATTGAGATATTTTGGGTTGAAATTCCTGGCTTTTTCCATCAATGTCTGTTGGAATAAGTTCCAGTCTGCTTTTTGGATGGTGTATCTTGACGAGAGGAATCAAGGTGGATACTGTGCTACGAGGGAGTGGTGTAGGTCAAAGGTTAAGACTCTGTGGTCTGACGTAGTCCAGTATTCTTGTACCAGGGGGAGAGATGCCCAACAATCGACCGAGTGGCGAGAGTTACATCTATATTTGCCTCCCATAGTGTTCTGGAGAAAGTTGATGGTTGATTAGGTCTGTTCAGAACTGCTAGATTACAGGCGCTGACCATTTCTTGCACCCCCCCCCCCATGATCTGGTCTTTCACTGTGCCAAGCAGGGGATCTGCAGTTGGCATCCATTCCTACTATGAGTTTGGCATTCCGCAATTTGTAGTTGGATATTTTGCATATATCTTGTCATGGTGGATATTTTGCATATATCTTGTCATGGTGTTGACAACTATATATGTTCACATATATAGAGGTGACATAAAATTCCCCTAACGGTGAGGCTATATGGGCACATATGGCCCAGTTTGTACACAGGTCTGAGATCTTGGTTACCGTGAGGTCAGGATTCCGGACAGCGATGGCAGCCCATGGGTTGTCTCCATCGACTTGTATGATCTTTTAATGTAGGGGGTAGCCTTTTACTTCTTTGTTGCAGGTGTAGGGCTCCTGTGGCATTAGTATCTCATAATTTTCTTCCATGGCTTTTTTTAGCCATTTGTGTGGCAACAGCCTTAGACCTCTGAGCATTGTGCTGTGCAAATTTAATCTTTGTTTGATTATAGTGATTCCTGTTATTCACCATAGTCGGTTCTGTTTTGTTGGGCACTCTTAGCCTTTATGTAGATTGGACACTTTATTATCCCGTAGTGAGTGACCAAATGGTAGTTGGCGCATTATGACCTGCATAGTCCATGCGCCATTAAACCTCAATACAAACCAAACCAAAACAAAATGATAGCTTCGTTTCTTTACAATTCACACAAATTGCAGGTTCTGCTTTCCTGGGGCAGAATGTGAATTCACGTCCGGTGTCTGCACAATGGCCACAGGTAGGCTGTGTTTGCTTACAGGTGTGGGTCGTGTGACCAAAGCGACAGCACCTGTAGCATTTGGGAACAGCCACATGCTCACGAAAATGGTGGCTGCCCCAGTTTATATAGATTCTTGATTGTTGGCTCAAAGATTTCCAGGCCGATGCTGAGAGCTCTATGATCCAATTTATGGCATTTCCATTTCTGGATTTAGTTAACAGATATATACTTGATAATTATATAAGCCTTATAAATCAACCAGTTTTTAGAGCAGGCCTGGGCAAACTATTCCCCATGGGCCGCATGCGGCCCGAGAGCTTTAATTGTATTTTCGAAAAAAGTTTACTTATTTTATGCCTTTTTCAACACCTTTTTGAAAAAATACATTATAGAATTTGTCGACTTGTAAATTGTTTTATCATCTCTCTATTGTTCAAATTGAGATAGAATTTGAAATTGTGCACGAACCAGAGCGGGCACTTTTATAACGGTATAATTTGCGATTATAAACTAACTGCGCGAAACTACGGTAACAGACAACCGGATGACGACAATTGCTTTGCTGCAGTGGCAGAGTAATAGGATAGGACTGCTGACCGGCTGCATTTCCAATCTGTTTTCTCTGATGGTCATCCTGCAGTTAGTTTTTTTGCGTTATCTTCGGTTATCATCTTGGTACCAGTAGCAATAAAAATAATATTTATGCCCTTTTTAAAAATGAATAAAAAACGAAAAATTCAACAAGAACATCGCGTCTTCAATGAAGAGTGGAACACAAAATATTTTTTTTCTAACATAAATAACCAGATTATTTGTCTCATCTGACGAGAGAGTGTCTCAGTGTTGAAAGAGTACAATATTAAAAGAGATTTCACTACTAAACATTCCGAATATGGTGCAAATTTAACTCCGGAAGCGAGAAAGAAAACTGCTGATGGATTGATACAAAATTTATCTATAGACAACAAAATGTGTTTACGCGACTAAGGAAAAAGACGCTACTATAGAGGCAGGTTTTGTTATTTCTCATATAATTACAAAAAGCAACAAGCCTTTTTCTGATGGAGACTATATTAAAGAATGTATGACTAAAGTTTGTGGAATTATATGTCCTAACATTAAACACAAATTTGAGAATATAAGTTTATCTCGGTGAACCGTAGTAAGAAGAATTGACTCTATTGATACAAATTTGAATGAACAATTATTATCAGTATTAGAATCCATAACATGGTACTCGATAGCTCTCGACGAGCTGATATATTTGAAAAAGTTGAAAAATGCTTAACAAAATATAATTTACAATGGAACAAAATGATAAGCATAACAACTGACGGAGCACCAAGTTTGACAGGTAAAAATGTTGGAGCGTTAAAGAAAATTCAGGATAAAATTTGTGAAAACTATCCTGATTATAATTTAATTACGATTCATTGTATTATACATCAACAAGTATTATGTAAAAATGTGTTAAAAGTTGAACATGTCACATCTTGTATTATTAAACTAGTAAATTTAATACGATCGAGGGGCCTGAAACATAGACAATTCGTTAATTTTCTTCAAGATATTGAATCCGAGTACACAGATATTCCTTATCATAGCCAAATTCGATGGCTTAGATTTGGAAAAGTTCTTTGGTGAGTATGGGATCTTAAAGATGACATCATTCTATTTTTAAAACTGAAAAATATTATGGACCTTCCCGAATTAACAGATAATAACTGGATTTGTGATTTTGCGTTTACCCTGGACATCGTGACACACTTTCAACACCGTGTTACAAGGGAAAAATTTATACGGTAAAATGGTAAAAGGTTTGAATGGATTTCAATTAAAACTCCAGTTATTTGTTTGTTATTTGGTTTTTAGGAGCATTAGCAACTAAGGCCATATTGCTCCGAGGATATGTGGTGGTCAATCCCTGACCTTTCCGCAACCTCCGTATTTGATGGTCACGGGCTCAAACCCCAGTCTAATCAAGAAGCATGTACTACGCACTGCTGCTCCTGCCCACCTGGCTACGGAGGCACGAAAACTCCAGCTGTTCCTTCGACATTTATTGATTAACAAGGTAGACCAGGAATCTTCAGCAACTTCCAACCAGCAACAGCTTTTAGGAATCTTCAGCAACTTCCAACCATGAAGTTGCTGGAGATTCCAGAAAATAAATTTGAAAAATATTGTGAAATTATCAACGCTTTGAATGATGACTTTTCACAAAGATTTGGCGACTTCCGAAAAATTGAGACAAGCTTGGCAATAGTGCGCGACCCATTTTCAATAGAAATTGATAGTGCACCGAGTGAACTACAGCTTCAGATTATAGATCTGCAGTGTGATACCGATTTAAGGGAATTGCACCATTGTGAGGAAATCTGCAAATTTTACAATACTCTTAATTCGGACAAATTCGACGAACTTAAAAAGATTTTGCCAGAAAAATGTTGGTTATTTTTGGATCAACCTACATATGTGAACAAACATTTTCCATCATGAATCTAAATAAAAATTCTTTACGATCAAACATCACCGATGAACATTTACAAGCAGTTTTAAGAATCTCAACTATAAAATTAACACCCGAAATTAAAAAAATGTTAAAAGATGAAAAACAGTTCCATTCATCTCATTAAATTCTTCGTTGTTAGAGAATAATTTTTTTTTTATGTTATATTTCTTCTTCATGATAACAAATAATATATATCTAAAAATAGTATTTTACGTGCGGCCTGCCTTCTTTTTGAATTCCTAATGTGGCCCTTCAGCCAAAAGTTTGCCCACACCTGTTTCAGAGAGTAGATTTAAAAGGTGAGTTCTTAGGACATTTTTCTGAAAAAAAAAAAAAAAAAAACAGTTTCCATTATTACTATTACTTGCCAAGGTTATTGATGTTACATATGATAACTGCCCAGACAGTAGTTAGAAATGGTCAGATCCACTGGTATAGCACTACCTCCAGTGGGTGTTGGATTTCACCCTTTATGGCAGACAATGATTTTAGTGCCTGAGGTCCACTACATGTTGCACTTAGTTGTGGCCTATCTCCTCATGGTGTAGAGGGGAATTGGGAGGCTTTCCCTGCAGAAAAGTGGCCAGAAACAACTAAACAACACACGTGCACAAACTTAATATCATACACTTTTTTTGGCCTTTTATGGAGTTCTGTATTCATCACAGTGTATCAAGGCAGAGTTAAACTGATGCTCAATGTGCTGCCCTAAATAAGATATAACACAAATATCTACCTGTCTATATACATTTCAGTTTGTTTCAAATAGAAAAAAAAATTCAGACAGATCTGCATCGTTACATATGATGCAGTCAAGTGACAAAGATTCTTGAAGATCTGAAAGTAAACTGAAAGAAGTGCATCATTTAACGAGTATATGCTTTACTGTGAATGGTTGCAAGCAGTGCGTACACTGAAGAGGATCATTTTCTGTAAGCAGAAAGAGATGGGTGAGATGAGTATGATCTATTCAGGTTTTCACTAGGATTACTTCTTTTCTATTTTTACAGAAGCTAGAAGTCCATAAGTGTGGTTCAGGTTTTAGTTGAAACAGCTTGTTATTTGTGTGAATTTTCCACAGAAGTGTCCATTGTTCCATACATATTTTCTGTATGTTGCATTTATAATTGGAATATGGGACTAGATTATTTATTGAGGCTTTGCTGGATGGATTCTTTGCAGCATCATCTGCACACATTTCCTGGAATACCACTGTATACTGAAATCCAAGCGAAGACAACAGTTTGCTGATGCTCACTAAGATGTATCAGCTCATGTCTTAGGAGTTTTAATAAAATACTAGAGTGAGGAATCATTTTTCAGAGCTAAAAGAGCACTCCTTGACTCAGTATATATTATGCTTATATTGACTGAGAAGAGTGAGATGTTTTTCAGGGCAAGCTTGATGGCAAGGAACTCAGCAGTATAACTGTTGCATTTGGCCAGAAGTGAAAAGAAACAGTTGTATTAGGATAGACAGCAGCTGCATCCACTTTATCATCAGACTTTGATCCATCAGTATTGATCTTAATAAAGTGGGAATACTTTTGTGTATGAGCAAAATGTAGTTGTTGGTTGTTAATATTTGCTATAGCACCTTTACCCCATTGCTCAGAGTAATCATCAAAAGAAAGTGTGAGAATCAAAAAATCCGGAGAGCCTCCATGCAGTCCACAGGGGATCTGAATCTTATAGATTCTCTGAGGATATTATCAAGCAGAATATCCCAGCATACGGTTAGATTCTGCAATCTGATACCAGGAGGCCGAACTGTTCTGGTTTTATTTGCATAGTGGGTTGCCCACTGCAAATCATGTAGTGGCCTATTAAGATGAGTGGGGAGGCTTTAATTTTAGATGAGTAGTTCATCACTAACATCTTTCTTCTAATGTTGAGTACAGGTTGTGAGCCTCAACATAAAGAGAAGAGTGTTGGATGGGCTCAAGACAGGCTAAGGTGCTCTCCCTAACAGAACCATAAACAGGTGCTCTGTAATCTAGCCAAGATCTAATTAGAGACCTATGTAAGTGAGGCAGGTTATGACAATCTGCACACCAGGATGTACTGGAGATGACCCAGAGTATATTCATTTTCTTTGTGCAAGTGATTTGTAGATATCTAATGTGCTCCTGGAAGTTCTTAATAAAAATTAGCTCTACGAGACAAATACTGTTCATAATTGGAAGAGGATGATTGGACAAGTGTAACTCAGGTTCAGGATGCATTTTGGTGCAGAAATATATGGCTGTAGCTTTGTGGCTTGAGAGTTTATATCCATTTTGTGCCATCCATAATTCAATATTATTTATGGATATTTGTAGATGCATCTCAATATAGTTTCATTTTCCAAGAATAGCAGGATATGGCAAGTTCATCCACATAGAGATACAAATCGACAATGTTTGGAAACTATTTGTGATATTGTTTATTCATATTGCAAACAGAGTTATGCTGAGAACAGAGCCTTGTGGGACTCCTTCTTCTTGTGTGCATGTTTAAGATAGAACCTGCTAGTACTGAACTTGGAAGGACCCATGTCGAAGAAAGCTTGAAAAAAATATGGTAACTGGCTTCTCATATGAACAGAATGGAAACTCTTAGGATGCTATAGCATCATGTGGTATTGAAAGCTTTCTCTATATCAAGGAATATCATGATGAGGTGTTGATTTCTGATGAAGGTATTCCTTATGTTTGATTCAACATTTGTCATGAGATCTAAGGAAGATCTATTCTTCCAAAAGCCAAACTGATTATGTTTCAGGATTCAAGTTACCAGGTGAGTGGATGGTGCACCACTTTTTCCTGTATCTTACACAAGCAGCTGATTAGAGAAATTGCTCTATAGATGTGAGAAACCGAATGATCTTTTCCACGTTTAGGTATGGCTATTACATAAGAATGTTGCCAGGAAATGGGAAATAAATGTTCAGAGAAGATAACTTTAAAATTTTAGCAATGACAGTAGTGATTTCTAATCAAGATATTGAAGCATTATACAATAAATTCTGTCAGGGCCAGGAGTACTGTTTCTTGAGATATATATAGATGCTTCTTTCAGTTCAGATATTATGAGTGGTTTTAGGGTAAAGGACAGGTAGCTTTGATGTTTAGTTTGCTTTTCTCAACTTCCGCTTTAAGTTTTTGAAAAGATGGTTGATATGTAGTGAGGCAGACAATTCATAGAACACAGTTCTCAAGGCATTTGCAATCTCCCCAGGAGAAGAGATCTTCCCATTCCAATTAATAATAGAAGAAGGTAACCTATGATATTTACCATTTGCTTCTTTATTTTTTCCCACATTATTTGGGTATCTGTATTTTTGTTGATTGAGGAAGGGAATTTTATCCACGAGTCTTCTTTGGTTTTCTTCAGATATAATAAGCTTTGATCCTCAGTCTCTTGACGTAAATAAGGTTGGCAGTGGTGGAGTGGTGCGATATTTGTAGAAGATGTTCCATGCTGCATTTTTTTCCCTTCCCTTCCCTTTGTTACAATCATTATTTTCCAGTGACTGGTATGACTATGGTTCTTATTTGAGATTGTGGGATGGCAACTGTTGCAGCTGTTAGTATCTGCATTGTGATATTATTGGTGATCGTGTCAACAGCAGAAGTCTCAATGATGTTATAGCATTAGCATTAGTAGAGGCATATGATGCGAGAAAGCAAGCTTATGCTGCATCAGCCAAAAAAAAAAAAAAAACCACCCTCCCATTTCACTCCTCCATTCGTTCAAAATGCCAGTCCACCTCAGCCTTATTAGGCTATTAGCTTCCACAACAAAAGATGGAAGCCTGTTCCACCAATCAACTACCTGCTGGCTAAAGGCAAATTTCAGAAATCTATTCTACAACTATCTTTCCACAATTTGAAACTGTGGTCCCTCAGGTTCTTAGTCTGAGTAAGAGGAAGAATCCCATCACCATTCAGCTTGCTCAATGCATTCAAGGCCTTATACACCTCAATCAGATCACCTAGCAAGTTCCTACTCTCCAGCCACTGCAATTTGCATAACTTAAGCCTTTCTTGGTAAGAGCAGCCCCTCACCAATCTCGTTGCCCTTCTTTGAACTCATTCTAGCAACTCTACATCCTTCCTAAAATGAGGCCTCCAGACCTGTATACAGTACTCTAGGTGTGGCCTGACCATTCCTTTGTATAACTAGATAATCATTTCCCTGTCCTTGCTAGCAAAATTCCTATATATCATTGACAAGACTCCATGACCTGCCCTGGCAGTCCATCTGCACTGCTCAGCAAACTTCATATTTGACTGCACAATTACCCCCAGGTAATTCCACTTCCCACTTCCCTGAGTGTAGTACCACACAGTTGGTACGTTTCTCTTCGGTTATTGCTATCCATGTGCAGCACTTTGCATTTGTCAATGTTAAATTAGCATTAGCATTAGTAGAGGCATTTGATGCAAGAAAGCAAGCTTATGCAGCATCAGCCAAAAAAAAAAAAAAAAAACCACACTTCCACTTCACCCCTCTGTTCGTTCAAAATATCTGTCCAGCTGAGCCTTAAACTTATTTAGGCTATCAACTTCCACGACAAGGGATGGAAGTCTGTTCCACCAACCAACCACCTGCTGGCTAAAGGCAAATTTCCGCACGTCTATCCTACATCTGTCTTTCCCCAATTTGAATTTATGCCCTCTCAGGTGATTATTCTGAGCGAGAGGAAGAATCCCATCAGCATTGAGCATGCTCAAACCATTCAAGGCTTTATACACCTCTATCAGATCACCTGGCTAGTGCCTAGTCTCCAGACACTGTAATTTGCAAAACTTAAGCCTTTCTTCATAAGAGCACCCCTTTGTTCCATTCACTAATCTTGTTGCCCTTCTCTGTACTCGTTCCAGCAGCTCTACATCTTTCATCTTGAAATAAGGCCTCCAGACCTGTATAGAGTACTCTAGGTGTGGCCTGACCATTGCCTTATACAAGGGAATAATCACCTCCTTATCCCTGCTAAAAAAATTCCTATATATCATTGACAATACACCATGAGCTACTCTTGCAGCCCATCTGCACTGCTCAGAGAACTTCATATTTGCCTGCACAACCACCCCCAGGTCCCTTTCATTCTCTACCACTGTCAGTGTAGTACCACAGAGTTGATACATTGCTCTGGGGTTGCTGTTTCCCATGTGTAGTACTTTACATTTGTCAATGTTAAACTTCATTTGCCACCTCTCAGCCCATCTGCTCAACCTTTTCAGATCCTGTTGCAGCAGCATAGTGTCAGTAGTGTCCTTGACAACCCTGCCTATCTTTGTATCGTCTGCAAACTTCAACATTAAGCTTGATATACCCTCATCAATATCATTTATGAATACAGAAAACAATAATGGACCCAACACTGAGCCCTCAGAGACTCCACTAATAACATTAGTCCACGACGAGCAGTGTCCATTGATTACCACTCTCTGTCTTCTCCCCCTCAGCCACCCCTTTATCCACAGCAGCAATTTGCCTCCAATGCCACACTGCTCCAATTTGCGCAGCAGTCTTCCATGTGCAACAGTATCAAAAGCCTTTCTAAGATCCAAGTATATAATATCAAAGTTATTCCCTACATCCAGTTCCTTTGTGACTGCATCATAGTATCCAATCAAATTGGTCAGGCAAGATTTCCCCTTAACAAAACCATGCTGTGTCCGAGCTATAACTGAAGTCTTGTCTAAATGATCCTGCCGTGCTTCTTTAACTAGTGCCTCCATTAATTTTCCTGGAACAGAAGTTAAACTCACAGGTCTATAATTACTTGTGTCAGCCTTTGATCCTCCTTTGTGAATTGGGGTGACATTTGCACATCTCCAGTCAATGGGTACCTCCCCTGAGTCCAAGGAAGCTCTCATAATTATGACTAAGGGTTTGCTTACTTCCTTTGCTACCTCCTTTAATATAACTGGATAGATCCCATCCACCCCAGATGCCTTTCTTGTGTTTATCTTCAACAATTTCTCCTCCACTTTACTCTCAGTTATTACAAGATTCTCTAGCTCACTGCTAGAGTTGAATACACCTCTGGCTTTCCCCTTGCTAAATAACTCCTCATGTGTGAATGTCGATGCAAAATATTCATTTAGTTTGTTAGCTACCTGAGCAGGATCATCAACAGTTGACCCATCGATATCAAGTGGACCAATCTGATTCATCCCCTCCCTTCTAGAGTTTACATAAGTAAAGAACTCTTTGCTGTTTTTCTTTGCATCCCTTGCCAAAGATTTCTCGTAATCTGCCTTCGCCTGCCTAACCTCCTTTGTAACTTGGTTACAGATCAACTTGTATCTATCATAGGCTTCTGTGTCATGTGTTAATTTGTATGTATCCCATGCATGTTTCTTCTCTGCCATATGCCTCATCAGTTCATCTGACATCCATTTAGGCCTAAACCTTGAACAATATTTCTTAGTTGGTATGTATAGCCTAGTAGCTTCCAAGATAAGTTCTTTGAATGCTTCCCATTTTGCATTTGCTGTTGGTAACATCATCAGTTGGTCCCACTGTATAGAATTTAAATACTGTCTCAGTCCATCGTAGTCGCCTTTACGAAAGCAATAACCTTTCCCTTTACCCCTAATGGTAGTTACCTCTTTGAGTAAATCCCACTTCAGCACACTGTGATCACTGCCACCTAGTAGTTCATTTATCTGCAGATTCTTAATGCATGAAGAATCACTGCTGATAATCAAATCAAGAGTATTCTTCCCTCTAGTTGCCTCCTGAACATGCTGATGTAGAAAACAATCATCCAATAAATCCACAAAAGCCTTGCTAGTGTGTGAGTGACCAGCCCCCAAATTCCAGTCAATATCTGGGAAATTAAAATCTCCCAATTTAAGACTCTCTGATTTACTGGCCCACTCTATTTCCCTGTACAGTATCTTATTATACTCATCAGAGTCATTAGGCCTATAGCACACTCCTACTCTCAATTTTGATCTCCCAATGCTTATGTCACACCAAACTGACTCGACACTGCACTGTCCAGCAATATCCACTGGCTTCACTTCCTTGGATTTTATGTATTTCTTAACTAATAGCATAACCCCTCCTCCCTTCCTATCCAGTTTATCCTTTCTGTAGACGTTGTACTCCCCAAATTCCAGTTCTGCATTCCTATATATCTGTGTGACACCACGTCTCTGATATCCCAACAATATCTGCCTTTGATGTTTTGAGCAATACCTCAAATTCGTCAAATTTATTTACTAAACCCCTAGCATAGGTGTACACGCAAGTATACATGCACCTATTTCTATTCTTAGCTACCCTAACACAACCCATGTGTTTTCTTGTACCGCAATGACTCCCGGCAGTCTCCGAAATATCCTGCATCTTGTTTTTCAGGCTTCTGCTCATTCCAATAGAAGCAGTGCAAGAATCTCTTTCACCTCTGCCAGTAGCTACTGTTAATCTATTCGTCTTTGTCTCCCCCCAACCTAGCACTTTTCCAACCCACCTAACACTGCCTCGATAGCATCAGCAAATATTCTTGCACCCTTTCTATTTAAGTGTATCCCATCCCTGTAGAAACAATCTCTCCTGTTAACAAGTACAGTCCAGGCTGAAAAAAATTCTACCCCTTGAGCCTTGCACAATCTTTCCAGGGCCGAATTGATCGACAAGGCGCTCATCATATACTCCCTCCTATCGTGTCTGGGCAGAATTGCAGACACTTTCAAATTCAATCCTATTTCACGGCTTTTTTTCAACAGTGACCTGTACTTGTTAAGCAATTCTGCCGGTTTCCTACTCATGAACTTCAGTTACCACTTCTCAGCCCACTTTCCCAACTTATCCAGATCCAGTTGGAGTAGCATACTGTCTTTACAGTCATTAACAACCCTGCCAACCTTTCTATCATCTACAAACTTGGACATTAAACCTGATATACTTTCATCAATATCATTGATAAATATACAAAAGAACAATGGGCCCAACATCGAACCCTGGGGAACTCCACTAATAACATTTGTCCACGAAGAGCAGTGTCCATTGATTACCACTCTCTGTCATTTCCCACTCAACCATCCCTTTATCCATTGTAGCAACTTACCATTAATGCCATACCTCTCCAATTTGTACAGCAGTCTTCCATTTACAACAGTATCAAAAGCTTTCCTGAAATCCAAATATATGATATCAAAATTATTTTTGGCATTCAGTTCCTTTGTGACCACATCATAGTATCCAATCAAATTGGTTATACAAGATCTCCCTTTAACAAGTGACAATGTGATCATCAAAAGAGACATGATTGTAAATTTTGTCCAGTCTGCTTTGGAAAATTTCCATTTCGTTTGTGTTTCTGTTTGTTTGAATTCTACATATCAGCGGATAATGATCATTGTTTAGAGGATCATCATGCACTGCATACACTCTATAGTTAGGAATAGAACTGGAGAGCAGATTGAGAGATCTATTGCAGAGGTTGACCGTAGTAGAAAAATAGACGTAAATGTGTTTGCCAGTATATAGTAAATACTGGCTCACCCATTTAATATATAAGCCAGTATATAAGTTCACCATGTCCGTTTCAGACCAAAGAACCCCATACTGGATGATGTTCATTAAAATCTTCTAATAGCCAGATAGGAGATAGTAATTAAAAAATAAGATTTGCCAGTTCCTGAATCATACATGGATGGCTAAGCAGAAGATATATTGAGAACAGTGTCAGAGTGATACCAATTACTGTACATGTGGCAACAGATTCCAATCAAGTTTGCAATGGAATGCATCTTCAGGGGACTCTTGAGTCTATGACTGCAGCTACCCCTCCATGGTGACTGTTAGTGTCAGATTGATCTTGTCAGAAGATAATCATTTTTGACTGAAACAGAGATTTCTGGTGTTAAATTTGTTTCTTGTGAGCACATGGCAGCAGAATTGTAATGGTGAATTTATCACAACCCTCTGCCTCCTGCTCTGAAGCCATCTCACTATTCATCTAAGGATTTTCCCTGTGATTCCAACCTGTTCCAGCTTATAAAGTAACTGCTCATGTGAGCTGAGTCAAATGCTTTGCTGAAATCCAAATAGACAATGTTGAAATTATTCTCTAAATCCAGCTCATGAGTGACCCTGTCAAAATAGCTAACCAGAGTAGTTAACATGATTTTCCCTTTACAAAACCATGCTGAGTATCCTTCAGAATTCCATTTCTATCTAAATGATCTGAATTTCACCCTTGATCATTGTCTCCATGATTTTCCCTACCACTGAAGTTAGACTGACCAGCTGGTAATTTCCCACTTCACTCTTAGAACCCCCCCCCCCTTATGTATTGGAGATACATTGGCACTTTTCCAATCCAATGGAATCACTCCCAAGTCCAGTGATGCTCTCATAATTAGTCTCAATGGTTCAATGCACTCGCTTGCCACCTCCCTTAAGATTATAGGGTATATGCCATCAACCTCAGGAGCCTTACTGGCCTGTAGGCTCAAAAGTTTTTTCATTAAATACTCGTGTGAAATTTCAATATCATTAATTACATATTTTTCAACTTCACTTCCATAATTTCTCTTTGACATAAATGGATTTTCTTCTGTAAATATTGATGCAAAGTGACTGTTGAGTTCATCTGCAATATCATCTGGGGTATCTAATACTATCTCACATCCATTACATAAGGGTATGCTCTGGGTTTGTCCTTCTCTTTGAGTTTGAGGGAACCCTCAGAGCCATATTAGAATTAACAATATACACTATACCCCAGAGGATGAAGTAGGTATTGTAGTCCATTCCAATAATGATGACAGCTGCTTGTGGACTACCCGTGGTCTGAATAATTCTATTAGTGATAAATCCTTATTCTACTGCCAAAACTATAAGGTTCTTGAAATCAGTATCTCATTTAAACCTTTCTCATCCATAGCCTCAGTGAGATGAAGAGTTATGTTCTTAGCCCACTGACTAACAACTTGGAGAACTTTATAACTGACACTGTTTCTACGCCCATCCCTAGTCAGTTCTCTTTTTATCTAACTCAACTCAGAGGTGAAACTATGAATTCTGGTACCTCCCACCACATTTCTAAATGGTCCCCATGTGATGTTTAAAAAACCATATGAAACTAGGTGTCAGGCACCTTGACTGCCTCACCCCTATGGTGGCAAACCTGGTGGTACAACAATTTTACCACCAAGTCAATAAAGGCCCAGTAAAGCTCTCTTCACATCAGTTCTTTTATATATTTTTGAATTTCCTTTGAAAAATACAGTTTTAATCTACCTTTGTTCCCATATCATCAATTCTCTTTCTTTTAATTCTGCTATCAGAATCTTGCTTTTGATATAATTCTCCGTTGTGGAGTTTTCAAGTTCATCCCATAAGTAAAGATCTTGCGACAAGAATGTTCAACTTTTTTTTTTTTTTTCCACAAATTTTTGAGCTGTGCTGTAACGTTTAAGTTTATCAAATCCAATCATTTGTGAAAATAAGCCTTGGAGTTCTCACTTTGTTCCTTCACTCTCTTGGTTTGAGTTGCTTAGAGACATTAACTTGTAACAGGTTAGACATAATTTCAGATACATCCATCCATCCTTTAACATTAACTTTTTTTTCCCTCCATTTAACATTAACTTTTTTCCCCTCCATTTAACATTAACTTTTTCTATTCCTCTTTTGTTTAATTTCAAACCTTTTCTTGTACTCTCATCTTTATTTTTTCCAGCACTAATTTTTCTTCTATGTGGCTTTGGTATCATTAACAGCCTTTGGAGTTTTTATAAGGACCGTCACCTCAGCAGCCTGTTGGATAATATCAATATTTGCATTATCTTCCTGTAACATATCACCAGTGTATTGCAACAGTTCTTGACTGCTCATCAGATCATTAGCAGTTCATCATCAGGACAGCAGCCAAGGAACCTATGAATTCTCGCCATTTTGGTTAGTTGTATAAATGAAACAGGACTTATACACAAACAAAAGATAAACTACAAGTATAGAATACCAAATATATGTAACATGTACAACAAAATTGGTCATGGTCTGAGGTAAATCCATTAAAAACACCAAGAAAGGAACCAACTCAAATGAAAGGCAACTGCAAAATGACTAATACACCAAAATGAATGAATTGAAAGCTCAACTTAGCCAACTGGGGTTGGGGGGGGGAGAGAGAGAGATGCCTTCAATTGTCCAGCTCTTAGCCCAAGGAAGTGTACCTGATACACAAGAGAAGAGCCCAAAAAATATATAATAAATAATAATATATTTAATATATGATAGTTTACATACCTTGTGAATTACCACATTTAGTTTCACAGTCCTGCCTAGTACGAAAACTATTACCATTATTCTGACAATCTCCATTATAGAATTCTTTACACACGCCATCATTTTTATCGTAAAACCATCTTATTTCTGTATTTTTGCATGGTCCTTTATTATGATTCAAGAAGCAAAATTCTAAAAAATATATATATTTTTAAATTCTTTTATATACAACTTTTCAAATTAAAAACTTATCAAATCATATTTTATCCTTTTAGTGAACATTAAATAGATAACTAAATAACAGATTTATTGTAAATGAACAAAACATCCAACCTTACATGCACAAGGCCAGAAGAACTCACATTAAAGAATTTCAACAATATCCTACTCTTCTACATAGCACAATAATACATTTATTTTTAAATATAAGGCAAACACATAATATTCTTTATTAATAAAACAAAACAATGCACAATAAAGAGAGAAAAAATAGCAATATATATAATCAAAGGTGCATCTCACAACATCTGGTCCAACTTTGCAATGGCTTTTATTGACCTCCTCAAGGTCAATAAAAGCATTGTAAACAGTATATATGCAACATTGTCCTACTGATACAAGTATGGCTGTTCTTCAAGATGCTGCCTTGATGTAGGTAATGCATTACTCTCTAAGGAAGTTATTTAGAGAGACAACAGCGTTCATGTTTCTATACAAAATAACCAATAATCTAAGGCCAAACCATGAAAAACAGTTAGCATTAGCATTAGTAGAGGCATTTGATGCAAGAAAGCAAGCTTATGCAGCATCAGCCAAAAAAAAAAAAAAAAAACCACACTTCCACTTCACCCCTCTGTTCGTTCAAAATATCTGTCCAGTTGAGCCTTAAACTTATTTAGGCTAACAACTTCCACGACAAGGGATGGAAGTCTGTTCCACCAACCAACCACCTGCTGGCTAAAGGCAAATTTCTGCACGTCTATCCTACATCTGTCTTTCCTCAATTTGAATTTATGCCCTCACAGGTGATTTTTCTGAGCTAGAGGAAGAATCCCATCAGCAATGAGCATGCTCAAACCATTCAAGGCTTTATACACCTCTATCAGATCACCTCGCTGGTGCCTAGTCTCCAGACACTAATTTGCAAAACTTAAGCCTTTCTTCGTAAGAGCACCCCTTTGTTCCATTCACTAATCTTGTTGCCCTTCTCTCTACTAGTTCCAGCAACTCCAGATCCTTCTTGAAATGAGGCCTCCAGACCTGTATACAGTACTCTAGGTGTGGCCTGACCATTGCCTTATACAATGGAATAATCACCTCCTTATCCCTGCTGGAAAAATTCCTGTATATCATTGACAATACTCTATGAGCTACTCTTGCAGCCCGTCTGCACTGTCAGAGAACTTCATATCTGCCTGCACAACCACCCCCAAGTCCCTTTCATTCTCTACCACTGTCAGTGTAGTACCACAGAGTTGATACGTTGCTCTGGGGTTGCTGTTTCCCATGTGTAGAACTTTACATTTGTCAATGTTAAACTTCATTTGCCACCTCTCAGCCCATCTGCTCAACCTTTCCAGATCCTGTTGCAGCAGCACAGTGTCCGCAGTGTCCTTGACAACCCTGCCAACCTTTGTATCATCTGCAAACTTGGACATTAAGCTTGATATACCATCATCAATATCATTTATAAATACAGAAAACAATAATGGACCCAACACTGAGCCCTAAGGGACTCCACTAATAACATTAGTCCACGACGAGCAGTGTCCATTGATTACCACTCTCTGTCTTCACCCCCTCAACCACCCCTTTATCCATAGCAGCAATTTGCCTCCAATGTCACACTGCTCCAATTTGTGTAGCAGTCTTCCATGTGCAACAGTATCAAAAGCCTTTCTAAGATCCAAGTATATAATATCAAAGTTATTCCCTGCATCCAGTTCTTTTGTGACTGCATCATAGTATCCAATCAAGTTGGTCAGACAAGACTTCCCCTTAACAAAACCATGCTGTGTCTGAGCTATAACTGAAGTCTTGTCTAAATGATCCTGCAGTGCTTCTTTAACCAGTGCCTCCATTAATTTTCCTGGAACAGAAGTTAAGCTCACAGGTCTATAATTACTTGTGTCAGCCTTTGATCCTCCTTTGTGAATTGGGGTCACATTTGCACATTTCCAGTCTATGGGTACCTCCCCTGAGTCCAAGGAAGCTCTCATAATTATGGCTAAGGGTTTGCTTACTTCCTTTGCTGCCTCCTTTAATATAACTGGATAGATCCCATCCACCCCGGGTGCCTTTCTTGTGTTTATCTTCAGCAGTTTCTCCTCCACTTTACTCCCAGTTATTTCAAGATTCTGTAGCTTACTGCTAGAGTTGAATACACCTCTGGCATTCCCCTTGCTGAATAACCCCTCATGTGTGAATGTCAATGCAAAATATTCATTTAGTTTGTTAGCTACCTGAGCAGGATCATCAACAGTTGACCCATCAATATCGAGTGGACCAATCTGATTCATCCCCTTCCTTCTAGAGTTTACATAAGTAAAGAACTCTTTGCTGTTTTTCTTTGCATCCCTTGCCAAGGATTTCTCGTAATCTGCCTTCGCCTGCCTAACCTCCTTTGTAACTTGGTTGCATATCAACTTGTATCTATCATAGGCTTCTGTGTCATGTGTTAATTTGTAAGTATCCCATGCATTTTTCTTCTCTGCCATATGCCTCATTAGTTCATCTGACATCCATTTTGGCCTAAACCTTGAACAATATTTCTTAGTTGGTATGTAAAGCCTAGTAGCTTCCAAGATAAGTTCTTTGAATGCTTCCCATTTTGAATTTGCTGTTGGTAACATCATCAGTTGGTTCCACTGTATAGAATTTAAATACTGTCTCAGTCCATCTTAGTCGCCTTTACGGAAGCAATAACCCTTCCCTTTACCCCTAATGGTAGTTATCTCTTTGAGTAAATCCCACTTCAGCACACTGTGATCACTGCCACCTAGTGGTTCATTTATCTGCAGATTCTTAATGCATGAAGAATCACTGCTGATAATCAAATCAAGAGTATTACTCCCTCTAGTTGGCTCCCGAACATGCTGATGTAGAAAACAATCATCCAATAAATCCACAAAAGCCCTGCTAGTGTGTGAGTAACCAGCCCTAAAATTCCAGTCAATATCTGGGAAATTAAAATCTCCCATTATAAGACTCTCTGATTTACTGGCCCACTCTATTTCCCTGTACAGTTCCTTATTATACTCATCAGAGTCATTAGGCCTATAGCACACTCCTACTCTCAATTTTGATCTCCCAATGCTTATGTCACACCAAACTGACTCAACACTGCACTGTCCAGCGATGTCGACTGGCTTCACTTCCTTGGTTTTTATGTGTTTCTTAACTAATAGCATAACCCCTCCCCCCTTCCTATTCTGTCTATCCTTTCTGTAGACGTTGTACTCCCCAAATTGCAGTTCTGCATCCCTTATATCTGTGTGACACCACGTCTCTGATATCCCAACAATATCTGCCTTTGATGTTTTGAGCAATGCCTCAAATTCATCAAATTTATTTACTAATCATAACATTTAATTCCACTGTTGGGATGATACAGTCTGACAGGTAGGTTATGCCTGAGTATCTGTCACACCCAGGAACAGCCAGTAGACTGGTAGACCATATACAATGACTCCTCACTCCAAAGAACAGCTTTCCATTGGTCTATGGTCAAGTCCATATATGGACGGCTGCACAACTATTGCATCCTAAATGCTGTACTGCTGAATTATCACAATCATCTCACCAAGCAAAAGAACCTGCAGTTTCTCATACATTTCCTTCATGTGAACTGCATGGGCTAATGGTATAGATGGATACTTATTTCCATTATGGAGTAAAACAGCTTTCCAACTGACCTTGGATGAATCAATGAAAAGCCTCCACTGCTCTGAGACACACTCCAGATGTAACTCTTTCATTAATTCCTGGACATTGTTACAATAAACAGAAGCACCATCCATGGAGTAATAGGTCATTATGTTAGATTGGCTCTTCCTATAAAAAGACACCTTAACACCCTTTTCAAGAAGATTCCACTGCTGAAGCTGTGATCCTAGTAATTGAGCCATGGTTTTGGAGAGGTCCAAATCTCGGATCTGTATCTTCTGGGTTCTGCATTTTCTGGAGACTCCTTTTCTAATCCTGAATCAGAGTCAAGTCCATAAGTTTTTGGTGGCTTTGGCACTGGCATTGTATTATCATGAGGAACCAGCCATAGAGTAGAAGGCATGTTGGGATACTCTCCTCTATGCTTGGATTTCCCCAGAAAAATCAGAAATATTGGTTATGCAAAAGTAATAATTGTTTATATCACTGGAACAGCAAAAGGCAACAATTTATGACTACCTCTGAGCCAGCCTCTTAATGACCTGAACATGAGCTACAGGAAATCTTTGGAGCTCATACTTTATCTTGATCTCTAACCTTACATCCAAAAAAAGACTTAATAGGCTTTTCTCACAAGTTGTGACAATGGCTTCCACTGTGATTTTAATACCACTTCTCGACAAATTTAGCCAAAGTTACCTGATAATTTATATGTATCCCATGCATTTTTCTTCTCTGCCACTAGTCTCATCTGACATCCATGTAGGCTTAAACCTTGAACAGTATTTCTTAGGTGGGCCAAAAAGCCTAATATCTTCCAAGTAACTAGTAACTTCCTTGAATGCTTCCTAATTAGAATTTGCTGTTGGTAACATCATCAGTTTTTCCCATTGCATAGAATTTAAATACTGTCTGAGACGATGTAGTCACTTTTACAAAGGCAAAAACCCTTCCCTTTATACCTGATAGTATAAATCCCACATCAATACACTGTGATCACTGCCATCTAGTGGTTCCTTTATCTGCATCACTACTGATAATCAGATCAAGGGTATTACTCCCTCTGGTTGCCTCTCGAACATGCTGCTGCAGTAAAACAATCATCCAATAAATCCACAAAAGCCTTGCTAGTGTGCAAATGACCAATAGATTCATCTGAAAAATTAAAATCCCCCTTTATAAGACATTCTGATTTACTGGCCCAAACTATTTCTTTTCACAACTGCTCATTGTACTCATCAGATTCATTAAGCTTATAACACACACCTACTCTCATTTTCCCTTTCTCAGTGCTTATGTCACTCCAAACTAACTCAACATTCCACTGTCCACCCATGTCAACTGGATGCACTTCCTTAGATTTTTATGTGTTTGTTAACTAACAGCATAACCCCTCCTCCCTTCCTGTCCTGTCTATTCTTTCTGTACACATTGTACTCCTCAAATTCCAATGCTGCATTCCTTGTATGTGTGTGATACCACGTCTCTGATATCCCAACAATATCTGCCTTTGATGTCTTTACTAGCAACTCAAACTGCGTTGCTGGTAAAAACAAGTCGTTGCTGGATAAAATGTGTTGTCTTTTTTTACTTTACTACTTTACTATTCTGTTTATTTACTTACGTGTGTTGTCTGAGGAAAAATAAGAACCTATATATCACTGACAGAATCTCATGAACTGTCCTAGCAGCTGTTGGCGCTGCTCAGAAAACTTAATGTCAGATTGTACAGATAGCCTGAGGTCTTTTTCTGTCTCAATTTGAGTGTTGTATCACCCAATTGGTATGTTATTACTGCTTCCCATCTGCAGTATCTTGCAAATTTCTGTTTAACTTCAATTTCTCAGCCTATCTGGCTAAGTTGTCTAGGTCTTGTTGCAGCATCATACCCTGATTTCTGTCATCACCCTGCCAAACTGAACCCAATCTTTGTACCATCTGTAGTCTTTAACATTAAACTCTATAGACATCAATATCATTTATTAATACTGAAAACAATAAAGAACCCAACTCTGAACCTTGAGGGCCTTCACTAATAACATCAGTCCAAGAGGAGCAGTGCCCATTAATAACTGCTCTGTCTTCTACCACTCAACCAACCCTTTATCCATAGCAGTAACTTGCCCCTAATATCACAACATTTCAATCTTTATAGTAATCTATCATAATTATGAAACAATAAGTAATACTGCAATATAAGCAATATTGCAGTGAAGGAAATTAGCAGTAGTGTTCTGAACTGATCACGATGCCACTTGATATAGTATGACGAATAATGGTAACCTTTCAATCACTTGTAATCACTGGTGAGCTATAGTGGGCTCACAAGAGCCCACTTTTATTTTTTTTTTTTGAAAATTTGCGAGCCCATTGTTGAGACAATCATTTATTTTACAAATGAAATCCTGAATGCAATTATTGAGTATCCAGAGCCGAAACTACAGTGGGGCAAGTGGGGCCTTATTCCCAGAATTTTAATGGTGCAATCGATTGGTTATGTATTTTAAAATTGCTTCATTTTTGATTTAATTACAGTTGTACCTCTGTTTAACGAACTTCTTTATAGCAAATTTTTTGATTCCCCTTGGTAATTAAATTTAAATAGTTTCTGTTGAATGAAGAAAATTTCCATGTAATGAATGGATTAGGAGAGACAACTGTGTATGCACGGTTCTCACCTCTGGCCTTTAGGCAATTTAGGTAATTAAAAAGTGCAAATTAAGTGTGAAAGAGATTACCATTTCACAATGTTAGTGGTGTCCATAAAACCTATGCAGTCATATACTGAGAAGTCGCATTGGTCAATATGCTTTCCATAGCCAGTCAGAGGATTAAGAAGATTCTCGACACGGATTATAGCCTCTGGTCAACGTGTGTTGTGGTTCCCCTTTACTGGTATTAGTATAAAATATCAGGGAAGAGAGCCTAAAAAACTTCAAGGGTTGTGTTAGGGTTGTTAAATATACAAGAACAGTAAATCTTAATTGTTTATACAGTAACGTTAGAAGTGTCGTCAATAAAATGAGCGAATTCGAACTGCTGGTTAAAACAAGTAACACGGACATAATAGGGCTTACAGAGACGTGGTGCCACCCGGAAATTGGGGATGATGAGTTTCAGTACGGCTTGTATAATGTATTTAGGAAGGATAGAGTGGATAGAAGGGGTGGTGGGGTAATGCTTCTTATCAGAAGCAGCCTGAGTGCGACGATAGCTTTCCCGGATTCAGACATTTCACATGCTAGTATAGAGTCTGTATGGTGTGAGATAGTTGGAAACAAAGGTACAATGCGAGTAGGAGTAATCTATAGACCAGGTGATTGTGAAGACTATGACAAAAGCCTCTACATGCAAATGGAATGGGCAAGTAAGCGTCAATGTCTTATTATGGGTGATTTCAATTTGCCTCTAATTGATTGGAGTAAATGGGAAGGAAACTCGACATGGGGAACAAAATTTTTAAATCAACTAGATGACTGTTATTTGTATCAACATGTCAGGGAAAGTACTAGAGAAAAGAATATCCTAGACCTCATCATCACACATGAATCAGATGACATAACAGGGCTGACAGTAGAGGAACCAGTAGCAGGAAGTGATCATGGAGTTCTACGGTGGATGATGACGAGAGAGGTAGCAGAAGTAAAAGGCAAAGGAATGGGTTTTAATTTCAGAAAAGGAAATTATGATGCCTTAAGGTACTACATGGCCTCTATTAACTGGGTAGATATCGCGCAGAGAATGAATACAATTGAACTGTGGTACGCTTTTAAAACATTAATCACAGATGCCTTGAATGCGTATATACCATTAAAAAAATACTCCACGAGAAGGGTTCCAAGTTGGATGAATAGTGAAGTTGCCACATTACTTGAGCAGAAAAAGGTGGCATGGAAAAGTTACAGAGCAATAAAAAGTACTGAAGCCTATAACAGCTACAAGGTGATGTGTAATAGAGCCACAGAAAAGGTTCGACAGGCAAAGGCAGTTTATGAGAAATCACTAGCAAACAGAGCAAAGAGGGGGGATAAAGAATTCTTCACATATATAAATGCCAAGAAGAGCAGGACAAACCAGATCGGACCTTTACGTAAGGGAAAGGGGACAGTAATAAATACACCAGCTGCCGTTGCAGATGAACTCAACAGTTATTTTGCATCGATATTTACAAATGAAAAGCCTTTTGTGGCAATGGGAAATTGTGGGAGCGAAGTTAAAAAATATGTAATTAATGATATTGAAATTTCGCAAGATTATTTAATGAAAAAACTTTCAAGCCTACAGACCAGTAAGGCTCCTGGAGTTGATGGAATATACCCTATAATCTTGAGAGAGGCGGCAAGCGAGTGCATTGAACCACTGAGGCTGGTTATGCGAGCATCACTAGACTCTGGGGAGATTCCCTTGGATTGGAAAAGTGCAAATGTATCACCCATACATAAGGGTGGCTCTAAAAGTGAAGTGGGAAATTATCGACCTGTCAGTCTGACTTCAGTAGTAGGGAAAATCATGGAGGCAATGATCAAGGGTGGAATTCAGGATCATTTGGATCGAATTGAAATTCTCAAGGATACTCAGCATGGTTTTGTAAAGGGAAAATCATGTTTAACAAATCTGGTTCACTATTTCGAAAGGGTCACTCACGAGCTGGATTTAGGGAATAATTTCGACATTGTTTATTTAGATTTCAGCAAAGCTTTTGACTCAGTCCCACATGAGCGGTTGCTTTATAAGCTAGAACAGGTTGGAATCACTGGGAAAATCCTTAGATGGATAGAAGGATGGCTTCAGGGTAGGAGGCAGAGGGTTGTGATAAATGGCTATTCCTCAGATTGGGTTGATGTAAGAAGTGGGGTTCCCCAAGGATCAGTATTAGGACCACTGTTGTTTTTAATTTTCATAAACGACATTGATGAAGGGATAGAGGGCGTGATGTCTAAATTTGCAGATGATGTTAAAATTGGTAGAGTAGTTAATGATCACTGTCAAGCTGAGCTTCTTCAGAGAGACCTAGATAGACTTCAAGAATGGTCAGAAAAATGGCAGCTGTGCTTTAATCCAACAAAGTGTAAGGTATTACACCTGGGAAACAGTAATCCCAAAATAACTTATTCACTTGGTGGAGTTCAACTAAACCCAGTACTGGAGGAAAGGGACTTGGGTGTTACGATACGGTCAGACATGAAATTCTCTGAGCATTGTAAACAGGTTGCAAGGAAGGCCCATGGTGTCCTATCGATGATCTATCGAACTTTTGCAAGTAGAGATAGGGACGTGATAATCCCATTATATAAGGCTTATGTTAGACCACGCTTGGAATACTGTGTTCAACTATGGAGACCGCACCTAAAGAAAGACATCGAGCTTCTTGAAAGGGTGCAAAGGCGGGTAACTCGCCTGGTGAGATCGGCAAAAGGGCGTCCTTATGAAGAAAGACTTCGAATATGTGGGTTGCAGAGTTTGGAAACTAGACACCTTAGAGGAGATTTGATTGAGGTGTTTAAGGCTCTGAGAGGCATCAGTAAAATGAATGAGGACAAAATTTTCAAGATTATAAATGATGCTAGAACTAGGGGACATAAATTCAAGTTACGGGGGGAAATGTTTAGATTGGACTGCAGGAAGTTTTATTTTAGCCAGCGAGTTATAAATTATTGGAATAAGTTGCCTTCATGGGTGGTAGAGGCCGACAGTTTGGGGAAATTCAAAGGTCATCTGGATAGTACTTTCGGGTAAGGGAAGCGCATAGGATGATAGGATTAATTTCCTTTTTATTTATTTTTTATTTCATTTTATTATTTTTATTTATTTGTTAATTATTATTATTTATTTATTTATTTAATTTTTGTTTATATCATTGTTTTGTTCGGATTTTTTTTTTTTTTTTTTTTTTTTTGGCTGGTGCAGCATAAGCCATAGGCTTTCTTGCACCATACGGCCGTTACTAATACTAATACTAATACTGCAATAAACAGGCATATATTTTTCGGAGAAGTGAGTGATACTTTCCTTCCAGTAAATTTCTCCTGTCTATGTTTACATAGTCACAATAGCTGAATATCCTTGTGATTCCGGCATTTTGCACTGTATTCAAAGAACTAGTGGGAGTAGCAACGTAGAGAGGGGAGGGGATTGAGGACTAAGATATTATATAAACTTTACGAAGGTGAAACGTTGGCAGATTTTGAAACTTTGTCGAGCCTTTCACTGTGTAGAAAATATTCCAAAATATAATGACATACAGGCAATGATTTAAAAAAAAAAAAAACTGTATCACCAATCTCCAAAAAACTAGTGCGAATTAAGAATGATTGCTAAAGAACTTGATATGGAAACTATAAAGATCGGGAAACGACGAGCTGCTTGTAGCTTGCGGACGATAATTGTGGGTTGGAGGAATTATCCCACTTTGTGCAAACATTTTGAATCAGAAGTTAAATATTCCGGATTATTAAATCGACTTTTAAATTTGAAATTTCTTACCCATTTAGCACTAATGATCGACATCCTGCAGGAGCTCTCTTACCTTTCAGAAGATTTACAGAATCACAACGAGAAAAGCATATAAATTAATTATTTGAACTATCTAATTTGAAAAATTAGATAGTTAATTTGAATAAGCTAATTTGAAAAATTCTGAGGAAATTATGAAGCTAAAATTGAGAGTATGTTGAAGTTGAAAGAATTTGAAGGAATCAAAGTAAAAAAATTACCAAGTGACAAGTTATTAAATGCATTGTTTTATCCTTAAAGGATAAGTTATTAATGCAATGGAGTGATTTTAAATTAAATAAAGAAAATAACGATACCATTGAAAGAAATTTTAAACATATACTACCCGAAATCATGGAATGTGAAACAACTTTCACCTCGGTTACAAGACGGTGAAAAGCGAATAAGAAATTTAAATTTTCTCATAAAATATGAAATAAAAATTAATGATTTTAGAGATTTTGTCGAAGTCAGTTTATCTTTAAAATTGAGTGAAATTCCCTTTTCAGTTAAGAATGCCAGAAATATCTTTGAGACCATTGCTATTAGGAGTGCTGAAGCTGAGTGAGCTTTCAGTGTAATGAATAATATTGTGACAATTAAACACATTGCAGATTATGATGACCACATCTAAATGGAAAACCATTGCTTCAATTTGATCTGAATCATTACGTCAATCATTCCTCCGTAATCATCGCTCAGCTATTGAGCAAAGCAGAAGATCGACAGCAAATATTAATAAAGAAGTAAATTCTATATGGCAATTTTTAGAATAAATTTTTCTTGAATATTTGTGAAGTAATTTTTTTCATGTAATCTGTGATTTTTTGTGTACTTTTTCTAGAAAGTTTGTTTTTTATGTAATATTTGTTTTTATATTGTGGAATGCTTTGTGATAGTTTTTATGTTATTTGTGATACAGGAAATATTTATGTTATTTTTTATTCGCAATATTAAAATTTTATCATGAAAAAAAGTATCCATTATATTTCCCTAGTTGTTAAAAAAAATTACAAATAAAAAAGTTGCGCATGTGCCGAGCAAGCACGGAAGATGGTATATGCAAAACGAAACATAAACATTTCACATAAATGTTTCTTTTAGGTATTTTGATTTGTATATATTGATTATGAAATAAATAAGCCTTTTTATTGTAAATATTTTATTGATCATTCACAGATTTTCATAATTTCTGGAATACAAGATACAATGGATTTATGATAACTAAAGTAAGAGATGTATACTTACGAGTGCAACATATCTAAATATCTCTGTAAAATAGCACCGACTGATGTACCATTCTTGTAGTTGAAGCTGTTAGGGGCATCTAATAATGGAATGCAACGAATATGTGAGACGAAAAAAATAAATTGGTGACAATTGTATTGCAATCATTCTTACTGTAGTAGTAACTTCAGGAAGCATGATTGTGACGTCATAACTGTTGTATCCAGTTATCATCGTAAGGCGAGGCATGACGACCAGGTTTTTTTTTTTTTTTTTTTAGATAAACCTAGGAACGTTTTACACATTCACATATATGCATGGTTAAGGGAGTAATAAGCCGCATCTGACCATCCTCTAAATCCGCTCCTGACTGGTGATATACCAGTCACGAAAAATGTGTCACGCGCTCTAATCACACTACTAGTAGTGCGAGCATGGGAAGCGCCTCTAGTGGAAGCCGCATATGACGTCACTTCCGTGACCGATCAAATTTACTCGGTAGAAAGTCAAAAAAACTGTGAGCCCATTGTTAAAATATTCACAGCTCACCACTGCTTGTAATGATCATATTCTCGTTGGCACTTTAGTCTTTCACTCATTCATCAAATTTAAAAAAATCTGTCCAGAAATAGTAATTTGAAAACAGACAGCTATACTTCTTTTATGCCATATTAGTTAGTCAGTTGAAGATATCAACAGAAACAGCTGTTCACAAGGAATTTTTCTCAATCACAATAGCATGAACTGATTCATTGTTGAATGTGTTAGGGGTATACATGCTGACTATTTTAGTCATGGTGCACCAAAATACTCAACTGAATGAGTATTTTGGATCTACATTCACACATGAAGAATTCTTTAGGGAAGTGGATGTCAGAAGTTTATCAAACTCTAACAGGGAGCTAAATGACTTTGTAATAAATGAGAGGAAAGTGAAAGAGAAACTGTTCAAGTTAAACATAAGAAAGGCACCTGGGGTTGATGGGATCTATCAAATATTAAAGGAGGCAGTGAAGGAAGTAAGCAAACCCTTAGCCATAATTATGAAAGCATCCTTGGATTCAAGGGAGGGGCTCCCCCTGTGGACTCGAGATGCACAAATGTATTCTCAATTCACAAAGAGATATTAAAGGGTGACACGAGTAATTACTGACTTGTTATTTTAACTTCTGTTTCAGGGAAAACAATGGAGTCACTGGGGACTTCAGACATTGCATGAGGTTGTTAAGAAGAAATCTTGTCTCACCAATTTTGATATCATATACTTGGATTTCAGGAAAGCTTTTGATACTGTGGTACATAAACGACTGCTGTATAACTTGGAGCAGTGTGGCATTAAAGGAAAGTTGCTGCTATGGATAAAGGGATGGTTGACTGAGAGAGGACAGAGAGTGGTAATCAATGGACACTGCTCTTTGAGGACTAATGTTATTAGTGCATCCCCCCCAGGGTTCGGTGTTGGGCCCCATTATTGTTTTCTATATTTATCAATAACCTTGATGAAGGCATAACAGCCTCAATGTTCAGTTTTCAAATGATACAAAGTTTGGCAGGGTTGTTATTGATAGTAATGTTGGTATGCTACTGCAATAGGTTCTAGTAAAGTTAGGCTGATGGGCTGAGAAATGGCAATTGAAGTTTAACATTGACAAATGCAAATTATTGCATATGGGTAAAGTAACCCCAGAGCACTCAGAGGTAAAGTACACTCAGGGTAGTGGAAAATGAAAAAGACCTGGCGATAACTGTGCAGTCAGATACAGTCATACCCCGATTACGACACTTTTCAATTTCCACCACACTGAGACTTGAGACACTTGCTTTGCAGTTCCGATACCTTAGTGACATGACATTACCACTTGCATCGGCCTTCCACCTGGCATCACTGTCACCAGTTTGTTTACAAACACGTTTTTCTTTGCATCTTGCTCTGTATTTAAGTGAATATTAAGCTGTTTATAATTTCCATTGTTTTGGTGTGATTAAATTATAAAATAACTTAATATACAGTACAGTATAATGGCGGATAAAAGTGGTAAGAAAAGTTGTAAGGCTATTCGTTTAGATACAAAGATCAAAATTATTAAATTAGTGATGAAGGTGTATCAAACACTGAGATAGGCTGAAGGCTAGACTTGACTCCCACTACAATTATCACTGTGCTTAAAAAAAAAAAACATTTTTGATGAAGTGAAAACACTACACCAGTGCATACTACTCTAATTCGGAAGAGAGATAGCCTAATTGCAGACATGGGGGAGACTTTTAATGCTATCGATTGATGATCAGACTAGTCCCCATGTGCCTTTAAGCCAGGGTATCATTCCAAATAAGGCCCAAAGCTTCTTTGATGAAATGAAGGCTAAGAAAGGTGAGGCAGCTAAGGATGCTGAACTTGGAGCAAGAAGAGGACAGTCTAACCTATATAATATCAAAGTGCAAGGTGAGGCAGCAGCTGCTGATACTGTTGCTGCAGAAAGCTTTCCACGTGATCCTGCCAAAATTAAGGACAATGGTGGCTACTCAAAGGATCAGATTTTTAATGTGGATGAGACTGGGCTGTTTTAGAAAAAGATGCCATCTAAAACGTTTATTGCAAAGGAGGAGAAAACCATGCCAGGCTTCAAGCCAGCAAAAGATGGGCTTACCCTTTTGTTATGTGCAAATGCATCAGGTAGCCTTAAACTAAACCCTATGCTTGTTTACCACTCAGCCAACCTAGAGCTTTGAAGAACTATGCTAAGACTAGCCTTCCAGTTCTTTGGAAGTCTAACTCAAAAGCATGGGTTACTGCATCCCTTTTTGAAGAATGGTTTTTCACTTACTTCATACCAACAGTTAAATGGTACCGTAAAGACAATAACATCCCATTTAAAATTATTCTCCTTCTAGATAATGCACCTGGACACCCTCGAATGTTAGATGATTTGAACCCTAACATTCGAGTGATATTCTTACCACCAAATACGACCTCACTTCTCCAGCCCATGGATCATGTGGGTCATTGCTGCTTTCAAACTTTATTATTTAAGAAGAACCTTCACGAAGTGCATTTCAGCAATTGACACAGAAAAAGAAAATGAGCAAGAAGTCAAGAAATTTTGAAAAGGTTTCAACATCTTGGATGGAATAAAGACTATACAAGATACTTGGAATTATGTGAAGATAACAACACTGCAAGGGGGGCCCCTGGAAAAGGTTATGCCCACAGTTGCTTGATGTCATCGAAGGATTTAAAAATCCTGTTCTGGATGTAACTAATAACATTGTACAGATGGCAAGGCAATTAGAACTGGAATTTGAGCCAGAAGATGTAGCTGAACTTCTGGAGTCACATTATGAGTCTCTAAACAATGAATATCTCACACTTCATGAGAATAGGTAAGATGAAGAGATGTCTGAAGACATATCAAGCTCTAAGTCTGAAGGGCTAACTCCAAAAATTCTATCAGAAACTATCCAGCATTTTAAAATTGGCATGGCTCTTTTAGAGAAGCATGATAGGGACTTTGAAAGAAGTTCAAAAGTCAATGCTAACCTTGTAAGAGATTATGCCTGTAGATAACAACACTTTTAACTGTTTCTTTTCCCTGTAGATTTCAATTACATTGAAATCTACAGGGAAAAGAAAGTCTAGCATGCAAACCTCTTTAGACAGGTACCTCAAAGAAATACTAGAATCCACTGAAAGTCCTACTAGACCATCAGCATCCACTAAAAGTGTAGTCAGACCATCAACTCAAAGCCCTACTTCTTCTAGGCCTATTACTGCTTCAAGAAGTCCATCCAAATCTCCTGCAAGAAAGCATGTAGCCCTTGATGACTCTACTTATGAAGATATACTCTCCCCTTCAGACTTCCTCCAATAAATTTTTGTTTCTCTATTTTACATCTGCCAGCCCTAGTAAGAAAAAGAAGACTACATTAAAGGTAAATCAAGTGTACTGTACTGTACATAATTTACATTACTGTACTACTGTATTTAATTGTCTCTTCTGAGTACTCTACCAGGCCTACTATCCATTGATTAGTATGTTTACCCTATTTCTCAAAATAAGCCTACAGTGTTCATTTTAGTTTTAAATGTGTTATTTACATAAGTTATGCCCGTATATCATGATTGCAGTGCAGTAGATGCAAGATAAGGGGGCAAAAAAGCATTGTTTGAGTTACAATGATTTTCGAGTTACGACAGTGGTCTGGAACCTAACATGTTGTAAGTGCGGAGTATGCCAGTATAAGGTTCTCTGAGTAGTGCGGACAGGCTGCCAGGATATCTCATGCCGTTTTGTCAATGATATATACCTCGCTCGCTCTCTCTCTCTCTCTCTCTCTCTCTCTCTCTCTCTCTCGGGGTAACTCAGAAATTTTTTTTTTTTTAGCTGGTGCAGCATAAGCCTCATATGGCTAGTAATAATAGTAATAATAATAATAATACGTCACTGAATACTGCATACAGGTCTGGAGGACTCATTTTAGGAAGGATAGAGAGTTGCTGAAAAAAGTACAGAGAAGGGCAATGAGATTGGTGCTCTTATGAAGAAAGACTTCACTTCTGAAAACTGCAGTGTCTGGAGACTAGTCAAGTGCAAAGTGATCTGATTGAGGTGTTTAAGGCTTTGAATTGATTGAGCAAGCTCAATGCTGATGGGAATCTTACTCTTGATTAGATTATGCACATGAAGGAACACAAATTCAAACTGGGGAAGGACAGTTTCAGAACAGATGTACAGAAGTTTGACTTTAGCTAGTAAGTGGTTGATTGTTGGAACAAACTTTCATCTGTACTTGTGGAAGTTATAGCTTAAATAAATTCACAGAAGAAGTTGTTGTTGTTTTAGTTTTTAGCAGCATTAGCAACTAAGGCCATGTCGGTCCGGGAATATGTGGTGGTCGTTCCCTGACCTTTCCGCATCCTCCGTATTTGGTGGTCACGGGCTCGAACCCCGGTCTAATCAAGAAGCGTGTACTACCTTTCCGCATCCTCCGTATTTGGTGGTCACGGGCTCGAACCCCGGTCTAATCAAGAAGCGTGTACTATGCACTGCTGTTTCTGCCCACCTGGCTATGGAGGCGCCTTCACAGAAGAACTAGAGAAACTATTGGAGGGAACAGATGGGTGAAATTGGATTTTGATTTTTTTTTTTTTTTTTTTTTGCTAATGCTGTATAAGCTTGCTTTCTTGCATCATTTTCCACTACTAATGCTAATGCTACAGCATGTTGTTTTCTTCTCCAGAGAATCCAGTAAAAATAAATAAATAAAATATAGACAAAATTTTAAAGTCAAAATATTAAGCTGAAGTGTTCATTGTGAAAGATGCCAACCTATATAAGAACAATAGAAAGAAAAGTAGAAGTATAAGGAAAGAAGGTATGAAAGCTGAAAGAATATGAAAAATGCAAATGATTTGAACATACAGAGTGTTGTGAACTATACTGATTACCACACTGATATACAAAGGGTACTAGGAAAGTTTTGCAATATGACGCAACAATGAATCACAGGAAGCTGCTTGTTGCTGCATGTTGAGACATGTTCATACGTGCATAGTAGCCGCCGCGCCAAGTCGATGGGCTCAGTTATTCATTAGTAGTGAGAGTGTAAAGTGCTTGCGATGGCATCATGGTCACGAAATGAGATAAGGACAGTTTTGCGGTATAATTTCGTGCGTGGTTTAACCATAGACCAGTGCTTAGAAGAAATGACTCTTGCACTAGATGATGATTGTCCACATCGTACAACGATATTCAGGTGGTATAGAGAATTCCAAAGGGGAAATTTCACTCTGGAGGATTCTGAGAGGCCGGGAAGGCCACGAACGTCAGTTACGGAGGAAAACGTTACTGCTGTGAGGAAAATGCTTGACGAAAACAGGCGAGTGACCTACCAACATATAGAGGATACTTTGGGCCTAAATGCACCAGCAATTCGTTCGATTCTGCAAGATCATTTGCACGTGAAGAAACTTTGTTCTCTCTGGGTGCCGCATCAACTGACTGAAGAGCAGATGACATGACGTGTGACTTGGTGCCGGGAGATGTTAAAAAAGTTTGATAAGGGACAATCTCGGTATGTGAACAACATCGTGACAGGTGACAAGACTTGGCTGTACTATTGCGATCTGCCGACTAAGGCTCAAAACAAAGTTTGGGTCTTTGATGATGACGACACACCCGTAATTGTCAGAAAATCCTGATCTGTAAAGAAGAAAATGATAGCTGTATTTTTCAAATCGAGTGGAATTGTGGAACGTGTCGTTTTGGACACCCAGAAGACAGTCACAGCTAAGTGGTATACTGAACAATGCCTGCCTAAAGTCATTGGATCTATGAAGAACCTGCGGCCAAAGTCAAGAATGGACACCTGGTACCTCCATCACGATAATGCTGCAGCTCACCGCGCCAAAGCCTGCACCGAATATTTGACCACGACAGGACTGAAACTTCTCGAGCACCCTCCCTACAGTCCAGACCTTGCTCCCTGCGACTTTGCACTGTTCCCGCATGTGAAAATGAAGCTAAAAGGGAGGCGGTTTTCCAGTGATGAGGACCTTCTACTGGCTTGAGACAACGAGTGTGCTTTACTCCATAGTGAAACTTGGCAGAACTGGTTTAAAGATTGGTTTCGGAGGATGGAGAGGTGTATTGAATGTAGAGGAAATTACTTTGAAAAAATTAAATAAACAAAGCTGTATTGCAAAACTTTCCTAGTACCCTTTGTATATATACACACAGCTAAATTGTAAATTTTATGTAAGTTTTGTGATTGCTTATTATGTGGCAAATAATAAGCAATCATTTTTATGCAAGGCCCATGATGAACAAAAACAAAGTAAATACCAATGCTAGGAACAAAGTGAGGTCAAAGAGAACATCACAGCAAACTTCATCAGGGAACCACAACTACTTGTTTGGTGGTTACTCTGATTCCCCCTAAATGACTGGTGGTCACTTTTTGTGTCTCCTACATTATACATCTTTCACACTACTGCCTTCTTTGGCTGGATTTACACCTTGTAACTTTTTTTCCTAAAAATTCCAAAAATCTTCCAAAATAACTTCATCTAATTTTAAAATTTCGCTATAATAATATTTTGGGCATACATTTAAATACATAAAATATACTTCATAATTATTAATTTAGTTTGCAAAATACGTTTTAATATTTTATCTATTAATATACAGTAAGTCCTCAACTTACACGATTAATTTGTTCCAGTGATTTCCGTTCAAGTTGAAAAACCATGAAAGTCGAATAGTGCTTAAATATAATCTATTTTTAATTATATATTTGTTTGAAAGGAAAATTCAAGCAAATCAACTTGTATTTATGAAAACTTTGTGGAAATAAAACTTTATTCAATATTCTATCAAGTACATACTCGTATAGCAACCTCAGCAGTATTTCCACCAAAAAGAATGGTTAATCTGTCCTTTCATACCTTAAATCCTGGCATAATTTTTTCTTCTTGTGATATGTAAGAACAATCTGTCATTTTTTTTTTTCCAATATAAATCAGTCTCATCTACACTGAAAACCTGTTGTGGTAGGTAATCCGCATTTTTGATGATTTCTGCCAAAGCACCAAAAGTGATTGCACTGCTCCAATCGCTTTTTCAAACAGTTCGGTGTCTGTATCCTGAGCTTTTAAGCCAGCTAGTCCTTTGTTGATAATTTTAAAGCATTTTGCCATTTCCTTGGTAGCAAATCGTTTTGATGGTTCAACTTCTTGTACATTCTCCAAAACCTCATCTTCATTTTTATGGTCATCAAGCTCCATTAAATCTTCATTGCTTAATTCCTTTCTATGACTTTGCAAAAATTCAATAAAGTCATAGAAAGGAATTCAATTCAATAATGAAGCACTGCAGGATCATTTAGACAAGACTTCAGTTATAGCTTGGACACAGCATGGTTTTGTTAAGGGGAAGTCTTGCCTGACCAATTTGATTGGATACTATGATGCAGTCACAAAAGAACTGGATGCAGGGAATAACTCTGATATTATATACTTGGATCTTAGAAAGGCTTTTGATACTGTTGCACATGGAAGACTGCTACACAAATTGGAGCAGTGTGACATTGGAGGGAAATTGCTGCTATGGATAAAGGGGTGGTTGAGGGGGAGAAGACAGAGAGTGGTAATCAATGGACACTGCTCATCGTGGACTATTGTTATTAGTGGAGTCCCTCAGGGCTCAGTGTTGGGTCCATTATTGTTTTCTGTATTTATAAATGATATTGATGATGGTATATCAAGCTTAATGTCCAAGTTTGCAGACGATACAAAGGATGGCAGGGTTGTCAAGGACACTACTGACACTATGCTACTGCAACAGGATCTGGAAAGGTTGAGCAGATGGGCTGAGAGGTGGCAAATGAAGTTTAACATTGACAAATGTAAAGTGCTACACATGGGAAACAGCAACCCCAGAGCAACTTATCAACTCTATGGTACTACACTGACAGTGGTAGAGAATGAAAGGGACTTGGGGGTGGTTGTGCAGGCAGATATGAAGTTCTCTGAGCAGTGCAGATGGGCTGCAAGAGTAGCTCATGGAGTATTGTCAATGATATACAGGAATTTTTCCAGCAGGGATAAGGAAGTGATTATTCCCTTGTATAAGGCAATGGTCAGGCCACACCTAGAGTACTGTATACAGGTCTGGAGGCCTCATTTCAAGAAGGATGTAGAGCTGCTGGAACGAGTACAGAGAAGGGCAACAAGATTAGTGAATGGAACAAAGGGGTGCTCTTACGAAGAAAGGCTTAAGTTTTGCAAATTACAGTGTCTGGAGACTAGGCACCAGCGAGGTGATCTGATAGAGGTGTATAAAGCCTGGAATGGTTTGAGCATGCTCAATGCTGATGGGATTCTTCCTTTAGCTCAGAAGAATCACCTGAGAGGGCATAAATTCAAATTGAGGAAAGACAGATGTAGGATAGACGTGCGGAAATTTGCCTTTAGCCAGCGGGTGGTTGGTTGGTGGAACAGACTTCCATCCCTTGTAGTGGAGGTTGATAGCCTAAATAAGTTTAAGGCTCAGCTGGACAGGTATTTTGAACAAACAGAGGGGTGAAGTGGAAGTGGGTTTTTTTTTTTTTTTTTTTTTGGCTGATGCTGCATAAGCTTGCTTTCTTGCATCAAATGCCTCTACTAATGCTAATGCTAAGTCATTTTCCTCTAAATTTAATTCTAATGTTGTGATCATTTCCACAAGCTCTCTAATTACATTTTCATTTTCTTCACTTCCCGAAGCATCTTGAACAAACTGGGGAGATGAGTTTCTTCCAGACAGCATTCATAGCTGATACTGTAATTTCACTCCAGGCAGCATCAATGTTTTTAATAGCTTTGTAAATGTCAAATTCTTTCCAGAACTGCTTCCATGGTCTGGTATTCTGCCCTTCAGTGGCCCTTATTGGCTGTCTAAATGTTGTTCCTAGATAATACTTTTTGAATGTCTGTATTAGACCCTGATCAAGGGGTTGAATGAGGGAAATTGTACAGTATTTGCAGGCAAAAGTATAACTTTTATGTTTTCGTGATATGAGCATAATATATATCTGGCATGAGCAAAAGACACACATAGTTGTTGGGTGCATTATCAACCAGCATTATCAACCAGCAGTAATATCTTAAATGGTAGGATGGTTTTCTTAGCAATATTTTTTAACTTCTTGCACAAAATGATGGAGAAACCAGTCCCGAATAATTTCTTGTCATCTATGCTTTTCGATGGGACTTCCACACAAGAGGTAGTGATGCATTGAAATATTTTTGAAGGCCCTTGGATTTTCACTATGGTAAACTAACAATCGTTTTATTCTGCAACTTTCAGCAGCATTTTCACCAAAAAGAAGGGTTAATCTGTCCTTTGATACCTTAAATCCTGGAATAGTTTTTTCTTCTTGCGATATGTAAGAATGATCTGACATTTTTTTTCCAATATAAACTAGTCTCATCTACATTGAAGACCTGTTGTGGTAGGTAATCCTCATTTTTGATGATTTCTGCCAAAGTCTTGGGGAAATCTGAGCTGCTACTATGTCTGCACTAGCAACCTCACCTGTAACTTTGATAACTTTGGTGTTGTGTAGTTTAGCATGGTCCTTAAATCTTTGAAACCATACATGGCTTGCAATGAATGTTTCACTAGCAACATAGGATAGGTGGAATAGGACCAGGGTATGTCTGCCAGGGGCAAAAGTTGATGACGTTGTAGAGCGGATATCATCTTTTAAGGGCACAAAAGGTGATATAGTTGTACACGTTGGCACTAATGACATTAAGAGTAGGAGACCGGCGGAATTACTTGACAAGTACAGGTCACTGATGAAAAAAAGCCGTGAATTAGGGTTGAAATTGAAAGTGTCTGCAATTCTGCCCAGACACGATAGGAGGGAGTATATGATGAGAGCCCTGTCAATCAATTCGGCCCTGGAAAGATTGTGCAGGGCTCAAGGGGTAGAATTTTTTTCAGCCTGGTCTGTACTTGTTAACAGGAGAGACTGCTTCTACAGGGATGGGATACACTTAAATAGAAAGGGTGCAAGAATGTTTGCTGATGCTATCGAGGCAATGTTAGGTGGGTCGGAAAACTGCTAGATTGGGGGGATACAAGGACTAATAGATTAACAGTAGCCACTGGCAGAGGTGAAAGTGATTCTTGCACTGCTTCTATTGGAATGAGCCGCAGCCTGGAAAATAAGATGCAGGATATTTCAGAGACTGCTGGGAATCATTGGGGTACAAGTAAACACATGGGTTGTGTTAGGGTAGCTAAGAAAAAGAACAGGTGCATGTATACTTGTGTGTACACCAATGCTAGGAGTTTAGTAAATAAATTTGATGAATTTGAGGTATTGCTCAAAACATCAAAGGCAGATATTGTGGGGATTTCAGAGACGTGGTGTCACACAGATATAAGAAATGCAGAACTGGAATTTGGGGAGTACAATGTCTACAGAAAGGATAGACAAGGAAGGAAGGGAGGAGGGGTTATGCTATTAGTTAAAAAACACATAAAATCCAAGGAAGTGAAGCCAGTCGACATCGCTGGACAGTGCAGTGTCGAGTCAGTTTGGTGTGACATAAGCATTGGGAGATCAAAATTGAGAGTAGGAGTGTGCTATAGGCCTAATGACTCTGATGAGTATAATAAGAAACTGTTCGGAGAAATAGAGTGGGCCAGTAAATCAGAGAGTCTTATAATGGGGGATTTTAATTTCCCAGATATTGACTGGAATTTGGGGGCTGGTCACTCACACAGTAGCAAGGCTTTTGTGGATTTATTGGATGATTGTTTTCTACATCAGCATGTTCGGGAGGCAACTAGAGGGAGTAATACTCTTGATTTGATTATCAGTAGTGATTCTTCATGCATTAAGAATCTGCAGATAAATGAACCACTTGGTGGCAGTGATCACAGTGTGCTGAAGTGGGAGTTACTCAAAGAGGTAACTACCATTAGGGGTAAAGGGAAGGGGTATTGCTTTCGTAAAGGCGACTACAATGGACTGAGACAGTATTTAAATTCTATACAGTGGGATCAACTGATGATATTGCCAACAGCAAATTCAAAATGGGAAGCATTCAAAGAACTTATCGTGGAAGCTACTAGGCTTTACATACCAACTAAGAAATACTGTTCAAGGTTTAGGCCTAAATGGTTGTCAGATGAACTAATGAGGCATATGGCAGAGAAGAAAAATGCATGGGATACATACAAATTAACACGTGACACGGACGCCTATGATAGATACAAGTTGATCTGTAACCAAGTTACAAAGGAGGTTAGGCAGGCGAAGGCAGATTACGAGAGATCCTTGGCAAGGGATGCGAAGAAAAACAGCAAAGAGTTCTTTACTTATGTAAACTCTAGAAGGAAGGGGATGAATCAGATTGGTCCACTTGAGATCGATGGGTCAACTGTTGATGACCCTGCTCGGGTAGCTAAGAAACTAAATGAATATTTTGCATCGACATTCACACATGAGGAGTTATTCAGCGAGGGGAATGCCAGAGGTGTATTCAACTCTAGCAGTAAGCTAGAGAATCTTGTAATAACTGAGAGCAAAGTGGAGGAGAAATTGTTGAAGATAAACACAAGAAAGGCATCTGGGGTGGATGGGATCTATCCAGTTATATTAAAGGAGGCAGCAAAGGAGGTAAGCAAACCCTTAGTCATAATTATGAGAGCTTCCTTGGACTCAGGGGAGGTACCCATTGACTGGAGATGTGCAAATGTGACCCCAATTCACAAAGGGGGATCAAAGGCTGACACAAGTAATTATAGACCTGTGAGTTTAACTTCTGTTCCCGGAAAATTAATGGAGGCACTGGTGAAAGAAGCACTGCAGGATCATCTAGACAAGACTTCAGTTATAGCTAGGACACAGCATGGTTTTGTTAAGCGGAAGTCTTGCCTGACCAATTTGATTGGATACTATGATGCAGTCACAAAAGAACTGGATGCAGGGAATAACTTTGATAGTATATACTTGGATCTTAGAAAGGCTTTTGATACTGTTGCACATGGAAGACTGCTGCACAAATTGGAGCAGTGTGGCATTGGAGGCAAGTTGCTGCTATGGATAAAGGGGTGGTTGAGGGGGAGAAGACAGAGAGTGGTAATCAATGGACACTGCTCATCGTGGACTAATGTTATTAGTGGAGTCCCTCAGGGTTCAGTATTGGGGCCTTTATTGTTTTCTGTATTTATAAATGATATTGATGATGGTATATCAGGCTTAATGTCCAAGTTTGCAGACGATACGAAGGTTGGCAGGGTTGTCAAGGACACTACTGACACTATGCTGCTGCAACAGGATTTGGAAAGGTTGAGCAGATGGGCTTCGAGGTGGCAAATGAAGTTTAACATTGACAAATGTAAAGTACTACATATGGGAAACAGCAACCCCAGAGCAACATATCAACTCTGTGGTACTACACTGACAGTGGTAGAGAATGAAAGGGACCTGGGGGTGGTGGTGCAGGCAGATATGAAGTTCTCTGAGCAGTGCAGACGAGCTGCAAGAGTAGCTCATGGTGTATTGTCAATGATATATAGGAATTTTTCTAGCAGGGATAAGGAGGTGATTATTCCCTTGTATAAGGCAATGGTCAGGCCACACCTAGAGTACTGTATACAGGCCTGGAGGCCTCATTTCAGGAAGGATGTAGAGCTGCTGGAACGAGTACAGAGAAGGGCAACTAGATTGGTGAATGGGACAAAGGGGTTCTCTTACGAAGAAAGGCTTAAGTTTTGCAAATTACAGTGTCTGGAAACTAGGCACCAGCGGGGTGATCTGATAGAGGTGTACAAAGCCTTGAATGGTTTGAGCATGCTCAATGCTGATGGGATTCTTCCTCTAGCTCAGAAAAATCACCTGAGAGGGCATAAATTCAAATTGAGGAAAGACAGATGTAGGATAGATGTGCGGAAATTTGCCTTTAGCCAGCGGGTGGTTGGTGGGTGGAACAGACTTCCATCCCTTGTCGTGGAAGTTGATAGCCTAAATAAGTTTAAGGCTCAGCTGGACAGGTATTTCGAACGAACAGAGGGGTGAAGTGGAAGTGGTTATTTTTATTTATTTATGTTACTTTTTTTTTTTTTTTTTTTTTTTGGCTGATGCTGCATAAGCTTGCTTTCTTGCATCAAATGCCTCTACTAATGCTAATGCTAATGCTAACATTCTCACCACATTTACAATTTAGTTCTTCAAAAAGACTTGAGGCTTTTTCTTGTATTGGCACAGAATTGCATTGGCACAGAACTTTTTACATGCTGTATAATCCAAACTTTATCTTTTATAATGGTTCTAAGAATCGATTCATTCATTTCGTAACACATGCAATGTCCACAAATTTCTTCCCGCTTTCATGTTGTTCAATAATTTCGACTTTAGTCTCCATAGTTATAATGTGATATCACTATGATTACTATTCTCACCATTTTTTCTTTTCACAAACATATTTAGGGTTTATATTTATTCTGTTTACAACAAGCATAAGCTCACAAGATACAACTTACACTTAAGTGGTTAAGGTGAAAACAAAGCACTGCTGCCGCTATCAATTCATATTAGCAGACACTAACGCAATCTATTATATTTAAAGTGATGCTTAATGGATATCTTGGCTAGTCATAAGTAGAAGTAGTGCAACCGCAGATCTACGAATCAGCATAAGTTTAGGACTTACTGTATTAACATATGGTCCATAGCATCAAGACCATCATTTTGGTAATGCATACTCCAAATTCTTAAGAGTTTTGTTATTCTACTTTTCTATTTTGATCTGCTTACACCTTTCTTCCTATTAATATATTCCTGTACCAATGCCAAGCTTTCCCATTGGAGAATAGGTTTTACAACTCTAGCATGTTCAAGTATTGCAACTTTTCAGCAGTGTACTGATATCTCTCATACTTAGCATTACTGCTTCTACCCCATTCTTTGCTTTCTTTACCAATGACTGATAATCATTCTCTTCTTCTCCATACATTATACATGTATACTGGTCCTTCAGACTAGTGTCTTCTTTGGCTGGCTGTACATACAGTTAGTTATTTAGGTCCTAGTTATTAAGAACTACAGTAAAATTCTAAACTACAATGATTAAAACAGAGATTTTTATTTAAGTGCAGAAGTGGAAATATTTGTTAATTAATGACATTCTGCATTATATTTCTGCCTTGCTATTGGAGGATGCTGAGTTCCCTCTGAAGACAGCAAAGGAGCTTGGGATTGAATTCAGTTTAAAAATGACTCACTTTTTTTTTTTTTTTTTTTTTTTTTTTTACTTTTATGTGTAAAAACATTCACAAGGCCAATCTAAAATTTAAATTTCTTTTTAATCAAATAACATAACTAATAAGAGGCAAATCCATTATTCATTAAAAACTGTAAGGCATCACTATGACAGTTTCAATTCCTACTAAAATCCAAGCCTGCTGATGTCTTAAAAGGAAAAAACTCATTGCCCGTCCTGTCAGATTTGTTGAAATTTATAGGTTTCACAATTTATCAGGTAATATAATGATATTATGTTTGCCAGTTCCGTTAAATACAAATGTAAACAATGAATAAAAACTGCTAAACTGGAATAACAATGCCAATTCACAGTCACAATGTAACCTTTCACTTGCATTACTGTAATGTATTCTTAGCACAAAATTTTATATAGTTATAAGATAGACAGGAACATAGATTATATTACTTTATTATTTGTAATATCAAGTTTATAAGCAGTTATATTTGGCATAAAGTCATACCTATTTGGAATTCATCATCAGGCATATCTGTTTGCAGTAATATTCCACAATGTTTTTCACATTCTATGTATGTTGCAAAGTTATTTTCATTTCCTCCACAACCACTGTAGTAAAATCTGTGACACTTTGCTTCCTTTGTGTCATAATACCATCGTTCTCGAAATTCAAAACAGTTTCCAATTTCTTGTGGCAGACTACACATGTCTTTCTCTATAAAAATATTTTTATTATTTACTGATTATCCATTCTTTCAGTGCATAAAATTTTAATAAATAAATTAGTAACTCAATAAATTAATAATATATATATATATATAATAAATTAATAAATAATATAAAATATATATATATATATAATAAATTAATAAATAATAATAAATAACAATAATAAATTAGTAACTCAATCATTATTCTAAAAGTAATGCTGGGGAAGAGAGGGGGTAAGGAAAGGAACTACTCTAAATTTACTAAAGATCATCATCTATGGAACCCTTCTTCAGACCAAATGTGGGTCAAAAATTAAAAAAATATATATACTTTAATATACACTAGAAAATACAATTTGTTATGCAGGCAAACAAATCATGACCAGCTGTATGTATGCATGTTCCTGAACAGCCAAGGAAGGGATGGAAAAACTCACAACACAAAATTATAACTTCAGTGAATGAAATTATACATCAAAATGATTGATTGAACAAATTTCTGATATCTGCTTAGACCTAACCTGTCATACATGCACAAAAATGACCTGTAAATACAAAACTACCTATTTCACCAATGCATTACTTGTAAGATGAGAATAAATTCAGCAAATTTCCTTACCCTATGCTAAAATTGGCAAAACAGATATCTGGACAGATTCATAAGAAAAAAATCAAATATCAAAAATCAAATATAACCTGTTTAACCAATGAATAAAATATATTCAAACACTGCTCTGGTTTTTTTTTATCTCAGATTTCAAAATTAAATGACTTCATAAAAACAAAGATACGTGCTATTTAATTAAGATATTGGAGAGAATGGCAATGGATCATAATCCTATTAGAGTAGCATTTTAGAGAGAGAGAATGTCTTTTTGTAATATAATTTACATTTGTTGCAATACTGCCAACCTGACCTAACCGAACTGCCTCTCAGGGCAGTTAGGTTATGAAACCATAGTTTTATATGTATTTGAATGAAACTAGAATTATTTGAGATGTATAAAGATATGCTGGTGTCTGTGTTAGCAGTCATCCATTTGTGCTATAATTTTTTTTTACTTTTATGTGTAAATATTTTAATGTAATTATAGCCCCACAGTGTTACACTAGTTTGGTATGTTAAACTTGGGTGCTGTGGTTAATCATAACACTAGCGACTAGTAAATTTTCAATTTCCACATGGCTTCCTTGATCTACACTTCTTTTGTAAGAAGGCTGAAACATACATAGGCTGAAAAACAAACTGATGGATCATGAAACTCTTCTTCTTTCCTGTGATTTACATATCTATTGCTCAAACCTGGTTTAGTGAGGATACTTTGTATATTATTTTTCCGAATAATGTAGGGAAATGTAAATTCTATGTGAATAACAGAGCAGGTAAGGAAGATGGACAGAGTTAAATTTTAATAATGAGATTTTAATAAAGGAATGGTTTTCCAAAATTTGTATCCTTATAATTCCCACTTTTTGAAGCACCTCTCATAGAATGCTACCTTGGGCTATTTGGCCCAAATGGTGTGTTTATTTACATCCTCCCACTCCCAGGGTTAGAAGAACATGTCCTTACAGATTTCATTTCCTGACTGATTCAACAGATCAATTTGAAATTCAGCATTATTTTCGGAAACCTTACTCTGCCTTTGCTTTCCTATTATGAGTAAAATTCATACTTGCTTCAATATTTTAGTGCTCTTAATTTATTCCAAGTTAATAACTTTCCTACCAAGACAGAGAAGACTCTTTTCATCTGTTATTCCTGAATATTACTAATTTCTTCTTCTGTAGCTGGGAATCCTCTTTTGTCTTTGATAACCTTCATACCTCCCCCCCCCACCTAAATCAACCCAGCAGTAGCATACTGTCCACTGACAGGGCAAGCAGAAAAATATTTAATCCTGGTAACTTGCCGGCTGCCAATTAATAGTTGATTCTTTTTGTACCTTCCTAATTAGTTGTCTGTAATCTTGAATGTCCTGCTTTTTTTCATCTCTTCATATTGTATTTCACTTTGTGAAAGCTGAGTGGCCCTGAGAGGGTAGGCAATATTATGTTACTCCATTCCGTCTGACCAAGTATAGTGAAACACTGCTTTTGATAACAGTGGCATGTTTTGCATTATTCAAAATCTTCTAAAAGTTCACCACTCACCTATGTTAGAATTATCATGGAAAATAAGAGAAATTCCAGTAGAGTTTGTAGCCATGAACAGTAAATCAGCTAGCCCCAGTATTTTTGCATTCCAGAATGCAAATTCCGGAATCACAAAAGAATGTGTTTTCTCCAAAAAATTCCTGAAATTATTTACAAATGTGAAATTGGGAAAAATGTTTTTGACAAAATATCCAAAAAAATCGGAAAATTAAAAAAAAAAAATTATTCATAAATCAGTTCCGTTTTTAAGACTAGGCTTCTGAGGTAATTGTATAGTAGCCATCTAGGTCTGAGGTACAATCTTCTGAGTGGATGGCATTAGTTTTCTCTGTTAAGATCGTCTGGATTTTAAAGGCTTCCAGGCAGTCTGTTCCTCTGAGTGAGTAGCAGGATTACAGCTACAAGAGTTGTAATCACGTGTAATATTCTATCTTCTGATTTGGATAGGAATAGTTTTCTGTGTTGGAAAAGAATCTGCTCTTTGAATGGATTAAAATATTCTTTAAAGAAAACCTTTGTTTCTCATTAATGGCTTATGATCTTATGATCTACATTTAATGTAGAAGGCTGAAGGAGCTCTAACAATAGGAAGATTCTATAGATAAGAAAGCAAATAAGCTGAAATCCCATACCAGCCCACAAAGCAAGCATGCCTGGGTCTAAGCCACCCATAGGGAATATCTTTGAAGTCCTCATTTGTCCTTTTCAGAACATCCTGTAAGACTCCCCTACACAAATGTTTTTGCATCCACATTTTAGACAGATTGCCTGCTGTCTAAAATTATTTCTCAGTTCTTTGGGAGGGGAAAACATCTGCTTGAGAAACTTTCATCCTACACAGAATGTGGATGTATTAAAATATCTGGATACCCTGGCAATTCCTCCACCAATTATAGGTACATGTGGGGTCGTGATGCTTTTGATAATGAATTTTTTTGGTTGGTTATTTGATGTCTTTTAGGCGTTTGTTTCAGTAAGAATTCAGAGTAATATTCTATCTTTTGATTTGGATAGGGATAGTTTTTCAGAGTAGGTTGCTCGTGTGGTTTCCACAAGTAAATTTCCTGACTGTAATCTTTTAACTATTTTGGGAGATCCCACAGCAGTTTCCAAAAACTTTAGGATGAGGAATGGTAAAAGCTTCCTTACAGGTTGATTTGTTAAAGAACGAATTATGAGAAAGGAAAGTCTGGTCTAGACGAGGAATAGTATCCCAGTCCATGTTTGTTCCTTTCAGTCCAAGGAGAGTGGATTTCTTTTCCCAGGTAACCACCATGAGGAGGCAAGAGCACTTGGTGGCTAAGTGGAAATTAAGATTAGTGAGATTCATAGCAAAACATAAAAAAAAAAAAAAAGGGATAAACAGAAAGGTGTCTTTCTTTTCTGGGCAACTCTTCTTACAGCTCATAAGATGAAAGTCTACTTTAGTGAGAACTTAAGAAAATGGATATAAAACTATATGTAATGATTTAAGTTTACATGTTGACTTTGCAATTGCTATCAATAGCAGAGAGACAATCACTTGGTCATGTGAATGCTTGGAAACCAGGAGCACACACTGCTATGACAACTGTTTCGAAAACTACTGACTCCTCCTCAGTAGGTGGATGTCTCTATTAGTATGCATATACCAAACTGTGAATATCATATTTCGTTTAAGTTAACAGCCAAGCAGTGAACAGAAGTAAAACTTTCATTTTAAAACATAGCAACTATTATGTTTACCTAAATCTTAGAATCAGGCCACATCTGCCTTATGCAATACAATACTATAGGGTTGCAGCAGTATTTCAACATGGTAATTTCAATCAAACCAAAATTCATACACTTCACCTGCATTCAATTTCAATCATGGAGAGATTTTTAGAACGAAAGAACAAGATATGGCACTAAACTTGGACTTATCTTAAACTTAGATCCTTAACATAAGCTTGGGCCTATGTTAAACTTAGAGAAATAAAATACCATTATCCACAGTTCTGCCTAAATTATATAGCATCACAAGAATAGGTAAATCTTACACATTTAAAGATATAAGACACTGGAAAGACGGCACTATTTTCAAGATTGCTGGCTTTGCATCAACACTAGAAACCTCTCCAACTCACTTTTTTATGTTATGGAAATTTGTATGAGCTTTAATTTGCCTGAACTACTCATTGCTGAACTACAACTTCCCTCTGTTCCCCTCCCCTTTGCCTTTGAGTTGTAAGGACTTTAGCCTTTTCCATGATTGTCATAAGGTGGATAGTATGTTAATTTTCTTTTCTCTCTCTCTCTCTCTCTCTCTCTCTCTCTCTCAGCTAAATGCATAAAAAATGTTATTTAGTAATGAAAGTCATCATTATTAAGGAAGTTCATTATCATACGTACAGAGCTTTTCACTTGTTCTTTAATTCAGTTGTAATCATTCAGCAATTATGCAAAAAAATCCAGAGCACTCAAACTCAAATACCTCTATCATATTATATTTCTCTTAAAAACTAATTTTACATTGTTTTTTGTAGCATTAGCTGTTAAAATTGCTGCAATATTTCTCAGCCATGATTTATAAAGGAAAAATCTGCAAGAATAGTGTATACAATGCCCACAACAAATGCTGTGCATGTGAACAAAAAAAGAAACACCCATTCTCATGATAAAAAGAGTGATCAGCACAACCTTTCTAGGTGCTTATAGGAAGGTTTCACTTATTTTTCAGCATGGATTTTTTTTTTTTTTTTTTTTTTTAATAAATTTTCATGTAAAGTTAGGGAGCATATAAAGTAGGTATACATAAGTCAGGGACTGTCTGTGTATAGACTTCAATTTACATTTAATTTTTAAAGAATATTTTTGTATACTCTTTTTTAGTAACAAAATATTCCATTCTATGATGAAGACAATATCCCTACCTTTATGGGCTGCTGAGCATGCTCTTTCACAATCATCCTGAGTTTCAAAGCGGTTAGCATTGCCCTCACATCCCCCATAATAAAACTGCTGACATTTTCCAGATTTGCTATTGTAATACCAATGCAATGTTGATGCCTGGCATGGTCCTTCTTCTTTAGGTAGAGAACAGATATCTGAGGAAACTACAAGTAAATTACAGTATATATCTGAGAACAATTTTTTTTATCACTTGCATTACAGTGTATATTCATACAGTTTGAATATATTTAAAGTATTCATATACTTTAAATATATTCATATAGTCTGTATGAATATATTTAAAGAATAATGTCAATGCCAATTCAATAATGCCAATAAATTTTAGTTTAGCTGAAAAAAATGATTAAAGTAAAAATAGAAATAAAGTAAAACAGAAATGTAGTTATAATACTTAATTCTACCCTTTTAAATAAACCCAAGTGAAATATGTTTAATTAGAACCATAATACAATACCTACAATGGAATGGGGGGGGATTCAAAAGCAAAACTCACAGATAATCAGCTAAATAAATCAATACTATTTAACCTTTAAAGTGGCAGCAATGTTAGTAATACCACACTTCTGATTATAATCATGAAACTAAACTAAATTTAAATCTGGAACAGGTCAGAAATGACAAATAAACAGAGATATGGAACAAATGATATCAAAAACTTCACCCCCTTATTCAAATACCATGGTCCAGTGAAAGTTCAAGAATCTGTTTTTATTATAACTAAAGGATAATTTCCTATAACTAAAGAGTATGCAAAACAAAAAAAGGAACAAAGAATTTTTTTCAAGAAAAGGAATGAACCACACTGGTCTTAAATTTTAGGACATTAAAGATAATGCGCTATAATTAAAGAGTAGTGTTCCAGAAAAACATTAGTATTGACAAATTATGTTTTTATTATAACTAAAGGATAATTCTCTATAATTAAAGAGTATGCCAAAAAAAACAAAGGAACAAAGAATTTTTTTTCAAGAAAAGAAATGAACCACACTGGTCTTAAATTTTAGGATATTAAAGATAATACCCTATAATTAAAGAGTAGTGTCCCAGAAAAACATTAGTATTGACAAATTATGAAAGGAAGCAAGCTTACAGAGCATCGGCCGGGGAAAAAAAAAATAATAATAAAATAAAAAAAACAAAAATAAATAAATAACATGACCCACATCAATCTAACCGTACTAATAATTTGTAAAATTCGTCCTAAAATTTATTCAAATTACCCACTTCAACAGAAGGAAGTTTGTTCTAACAATCACATACTCTCCAGAAAGCAAATTTCTACTCATCTATTGTGCAACCATACTTCCTCAATTTAAATTTATGCCCCCTTATGCATGCTGTCTCAACAAGGAAAAAAAATCAATCCATTCAAATCTTTAATTTAATCTCCTCACAGGTGGCCAGTCTCCAAACATGCAATTTTCAGAACTGCAGTCTTTCTTGGTAATAAGTGTATTCTTTTGTACCCCTCACTAATTTCATTGCTCTTCCCTGCACTTCCAAGAGAGCCATATCCTTCCTAAACATCAACGCCAGAGCTGGCACTTGGTCATCGCGCAACACAGCGGCAACCCCCAAGGCATAATTCGCTGGTCCCAAAGGAACTAGTAGTTGTTGGTGACTCTATTGTCAGGGAAACGGGGAACATGCTTTGTAAAAAGGATAGGTGGAACAGGATCAGGGTATGCTGCTAGGGGCAAAGGTTGATGACGTTGTAGAGCAGATATCATCTTTTAAGGGCACAAAAGGTGATATAGTTGTAAACGTTGGCACTAATGATATCAAGAGTAGGAGACCGGCAGAATTGCTTAACAAGTACAGGTCACTGTTGAAAAAAAGCCATGAAATAGGGTTGAATTTGAAAGTGTCCGAAATTCTGCCCAGACATGATAGGAGGGAGTATATGATGAGAGCCTTGTCGATCAATTCGGCCCTGGAAAGATTGTGCAAGGCTCAAGGGGTAGAATTTTTTTCAGCCTAGACTGTACTTGTTAACAGGAGAGATTGCTTCTACAGGGATGGGATACACTTAAATAGAAAGGGTGTAAGAATATTTGCTGATGCTATCGAGGCAGTGTTAGGTGGGTCGGAAAACTGCTAGCTTGGAGGGAGACAAAGACGAATAGATTAACAGTAGCCACTGGCAGAGGTGAAAGAGATTCTTGAACTGCTTCTATTGGAATGAGCAGAAGCCTGAAAAACAAGATGCAGGATATTTCAGAGACTGCTGGGAGTCATTGCGGTACAAGTAAACACATTGGTTGTGTTAGGGTAGCTAAGAATAGAAATAGGTGCATGTATACTTACGTGTACACCAATGCTAGGAGTTTAGTAAATAAATTTGATGAATTTGAGGTATTGCTCAAAACATCAAAGGCAGATATTGTTGGGATATCAGAGACGTGGTGTCACACAGATATAAGGAATGCAGAACTGGAATTTGGAGAGTACAACGAAACTACAGAAAGGATGGACTGGATAGGAAAGGAGTCTACAGAAAGGATAGACTGGATAGGAAAGGAGTCTACAGAAAGGATAGACTGGATAGGAAGGGAGGAGGGGTTATGCTATTAGTTAAGAAATACATAAAATCCAAGGAAGTGAAGCCAGTGGACATCGCTGGACAGTGCAGTGTCGAGTCAGTTTGGTGTGACATAAGCATTGGGAGATCAAAATTGAGAGTAGGAGTGTGCTATAGGCCTAATGACCCTGATGAGTATAATAAGAAACTGTACAGGGAAATAGAGTGGGCCAGTAAATCAGAGAGTCTTATAATGGGAGATTTTAATTTCCTAGATATTGACTGCAATTTGGGGGCTGGTCACTCACACACTAGCAAGGCTTTTGTGGATTTATTGGATGATTGTTTTCTACATCAGCATGTTCGGGAGGCAACTAGAGGGAGGAATACTCTTGATTTGATTATCAGCAGTGATTCTTCATGCATTAAGAATCTGCAGATAAATGAACCACTAGGTGGCAGTGATCACAGTGTACAGAAGTGGGATTTACTCAAAGAGGTAACTACCATTAGGGGTAAAGAGAAGGGTTATTGCTTTCGTAAAGGCGACTACAATGGACTGAGACAGTATTTAAATTCTATACAGTGGGACCAACTGATGATGTTACCAACAGCAAATTCAAAATGGGAAGCATTCAAAGAACTTATCTTGGAAGCTACTAGGCTTTACATACCAACTAAGAAATATTGTTCAAGGTTTAGGCCAAAATGGATGTCAGATGAACTAATGAGGCATATGGCAGAGAAGAAAAATGCATGGGATACATACAAATTAACACATGACACAGAAGCCTATGATAGATAAAAGTTGATCTGTAACCGAGTTACAAAGGAGGTTAGGCAGGCGAAGGCAGATTACGAGAAATCTTTGGCAAGGGATGCAAAGAAAAACAGCAAAGAGTTCTTTACTTATGTAAACTCTAGAAGGAAGGGGATGAATCAGATTGGTCCACTTGATATCGATGGGTCAACTGTTGATGATCCTGCTCAGGTAGCTAACAAACTAAATGAATATTTTGCATCGACATTCACACATGAGGAGTTATTTAGTGAGGGGAATGCCAGAGATGTATTCAACTCTAGCAGTAAGCTAGAGAATCTTGTAATAACTGAGAGTAAAGTGGAGGGGAAATTGTTGAAGATAAACACAAGAAAGGCATCTGGGGTGGATGGGATCTATCCAGTTATATTAAAGGAGACAGCAGAGGAAGTAAGCAAACCCTTAGCCATAATTATGAGAGCTTCCTTGAACTCAGGGGAGGTACCCATAGACTGGAAATGTGCAAATGTGACCCCAATTCACAAAGGAGGATCAAAGGCTGACACAAGTAATTATAGACGTGTGAGCTTAACTTCTGTTCCAGGAAAATTAATGGAGGCACTGGTTAAAGAAGCACTGCAGGATCATTTAGACAAGACTTCAGTTATAGCTCAGACACAGCATGGTTTTGTTAAGGGAAAGTCTTGTCTGACCAACTTGATTGGATACTATGATGCAGTCACAAAAGAACTGGATGCAGGGAATAACTTTGATATTATATACTTGGATCTTAGAAAGGCTTTTGATACTGTTGCACATGGAAGACTGCTACACAAATTGGAGCAGTGTGACATTGGAGGCAAATTGCTGCTATGGATAAAGGGGTGGTTGAGGGGGAGAAGACAGAGAGTGGTAATCAATGGGCACTGTTCGTCGTGGACTAATGTTATTAGTGGAGTCCCTCAGGGCTCAGTGTTGGGTCCATTATTGTTTTCTGTATTTATAAATGATATTGATGATGATATATCAAGCTTAATGTCCAGGTTTGCAGATGATACAAAGGTTGGCAGGGTTGTCAAGGACACTGCGGACACTCTGCTGCTGCAACAGGATCTGGAAAGGTTGAGCAGATTGGCTGAGAGGTGGCAAATGAAGTTTAACATTGACAAATGTAAAGTACTACACATGGGAAACAGCAACCCCAGAGCAACGTATCAACTCTGTGGTACTACACTGTGGTAGAGAATGAAAGGGACCTGGGGGTGGTTGGGCAGGCAGATATGAAGTTCTCTGAGCAGTGCAGATGGGCCGCAAGAGTAGCTCATGGTGTATTGTCAATGATATATAGGAATTTTTCTAGCAGGGATAAGGAGGTGATTATTCCCTTGTATAAGGCAATGGTCAGGCCATACCTAGAGTACTGTATACAGGTCTGGAGGCCTCATTTCAAGATGAAAGATGTAGAGCTGCTGGAACGAGTACAGAGAAGGGCAACAAGATTAGTGAATGGAACAAAGGGGTGCTCTTACGAAGAAAGGCTTAAGTTTTGCAAATTACAGTGTCTGGAGACTAGGCACCAGCGAGGTGATCTGATAGAGGTGTATAAAGCCTTGAATGGTTTGAGCATGCTCAATGCTGATGGGATTCTTCCTCTCGCTCAGAATAATCACCTGAGAGGGCATAAATTCAAATTGAGGAAAGACAAATGTAGGATAGACGTGCAGAAATTTGCCTTTAGCCAGCGGGTGGTTGGTTGGTTGAACAGACGTCCATCCCTTGTCATGGAAGTTGATAGCCTAAATAAGTTTAAGGCTCAGCTGGACAGGTATTTCAAACGAACAGAGGGGTGAAGTGGAAGTGGGTTTTTTTTTTTTTTTTGGCTGATGCTGCATAAGCTTGCTTTCTTGCGTCAAATGCCTCTACTAATGCTAAAATGAGGCTTTCAGACCTGATACAGTACTCAAGGTGGCCTTACGATTATCTTATACAGCAGAATAATTAGCAGAATAATACTTGGCCCTGCTCATAAAATTCATTAGAAAGGTATATATATATCAGAAAGATATATTGTACTTTCTTCTTTGTATTTTGCTTCCAGTAATAACTTGTTATACCCATTTCTAAAAACTTCTTTGCAGGTGAATGTAGAGGCAAAACATTTATTCAGCCTATCAGAAAACTGAACAGGATCAACAGGTATTATGTCATTAATATCTAGTGGACCATTGTGGTTCATTCCTTTTCTTGCAAAAAATTCTTTGCTACTTTTCTTTGACATCTTATCCAAAGACTACTAATAATTGGTCTTAGCTTTCTTAACTTCCTTAGAGACTTAATTACAGACTAGTTTACACATTGTAGGTTTCTGTGTCCCTGCTTTCATCTCTGCCACTAGTCTTATCAGTTAATGTGACGCCCATTTAGGTGTAAACCTTGAACAATATCTCTTAGTTGGTATAAATAACTTAGTAGCTTTTATGATTACTTCCATGAATACTTTCCAGTTAGAAATTGCAGGTTGACAACATATCAGAAAACACATCATAACATTTTGAAAAGGCAACTACAGTGATTGTATAAATCTAAAAATTGTCCACAAACACTGTAGTCACCATTACAAAAGCAAAATCCCATCCTTAGTTATTCCTTTAAGGAGATCCCATCAATATATTATTATCACTGCCACCAAGTGGTTCCTGTACCTGTATATTCTTAGCACACAAGGATTCACTGCTGATAATCAGATTAAGAGTATTACTTTCTCTCAGTGCTTCTCTAACCACCTGATAGATTAGGAAACAGTCACCCAATAAATCCAAACTTCTCACTACTGTGTGATTTCCAGTCAATAACTGGAAAGAAAAAATGAGGCATTCTGATTTACTAGTCCATTCTATTCATCTCCATAACTATTTATTATACTCATCAACAGGTATTCAATCCATTCACAGTTGTTTGGCCAACAAGACACTATTGTTTTCATTTTTATTTTCTCCAGTGCTTAGGTCACCCCAAACTGCCTCAATGATATTCTGGCTACACATATAAACTGAGGCACTAACTTAGATGCCAAGTACTTTTTAACTAAGAGTAACACCTCCCCATCCTATCCTTCTGTTGTTTCTGAAAATTTACCGTTCAAGATTTAGACCTAAATGGATGTCATATGAATGAATGAATGAGGCTCGTGGCAGAGAAGAAAAAATGCGTGTGATGCATATAAATTATCAGGTGACACAGAATCCTATGGCAGAGATCAGCTAGTGTGTAATCAAGTCACAAAGGAAAGGGAAAGCTGATTATGAGAAATCCTTGGCAAAGGATGCAAAGAAAAACAACAAAGACTTCTTTACTTATGTAAACTCTAGAAGGAAGGGGATGAATCAGATTGGTCCACTTGTTGTTGGTAGTTTGACTGTTGATGATCCTGCTCAGATAGCTGACAAACTAAATGAGTATTTTGCATCTACATTCACACATGAGGAATTCTGTAAGGAAGGGGAGGACAGAAGTTTACAAAACTTTGGGTAAGGTAAAGTGCAGCCATTATCAACCCACTGCAGGATGGAAGCCTCCTCAACAATTCATGCTGGGGGAAATGGATCATAATCTGCCAGGCTGGTCCAGTGCGGGTTGGCAGATCGACCGTATTCAGCAGTCAAGGGCTTGAACCCTGGTCTACTCAAAGAGCGTGTGCTACTGCACTCCCGCTCCTGACCAACCGGCTATGGAGGGAGCTAAATGATTTTGTAATAATGGAGAGCAGAGTGGAGGAGAAATTGTTGAAGTTAAACATAAAAAAGGCACCGGGGGGCAGATGGAATCTATACAGTTATATTGAAGGAGGCAAACGAGGGAAGTAAGCACATGCTTAGCCATAATTATGAAATTAGATTCAGGGGAGGTCCTCAAGGACTGGAGAGGAGCAAATGTATCCCCAATTCACAAAGGAGTTCAAAGGTTGACACAAATAATTATAGGCCTCTTAGTTTAACTTCTGTTCCATAGAAAATAATGGAGTCACTGGTTAAAGAAGTGATGCAGGATCACCTAAGACAAGACTGAAGTAATAGTTCAGACACAGCATGGGTTTATTAAGGGGAAGACTTGTCTAATCAATTTGGTCACAAAGAAACTGGATGCAAAAAATAATTTTGATATCATATACTTGGATTTCAGGAAAGCTTTTGATACTGTTGCAAGACTGTTGTTCAGATTGGAGCAGTATGGCATTAAGGGCAAGTTGCTGCAATGGATAAAGGGATGGTTGAGTGGGAGATGGCAGAGAGTGGTAATAAATGGACATGGCTCTACGCGGACTAAAGTTATTAGCGGAGTCTCCCAGGGTTCGGTGATGGGCCCATTGTTGTTTTTTGTATTTATAACTTTTCTATTTTCTATTTTCTATTTGTATTTATAACTTTTCTAGATCGATCTGTTGCAGAATGCTACTGCAACAGATCTAGAAAAGTTAGGCAGATCGGTTGAGAAGTGGCAACTGAAGTTTAACATTGACAAATTTAACATTGAGGGGAACAGGCATTCTGTGTATTATCAGACACTCAGTTTAAAACACTGATGGATCCAATATATTTCTATTTCAGTTGATTTAGGAGAAGTCTGGTTTGCCTGCCTCCCTAAAATCCACACATGCACACCTTCTTGATGGTAAGCCCTGTTACGTCACTCAGGTAGCAACGAATGTGTAGAGTGGTTCTCTTCAAGATCAGCGTGAAGAGGAAAAGACCAAACCCTCCAGCACATGATAGCAAGACAAAAAATGGCCCTCAGTCCCCAGTACTTCCCCTCTTATGGCAGCAAGAGGATCAGAGTGGAAGCAGAGGGTGCTAAGAATCTCTGGGTATGACCAGACTGCCATGCACGGAAACTGAACTTGGCCTGTTACAACGTAAGATCACTCATCGGTGAAGACAGGATATTAAAGAAGGAAAAGTAATTAGAAAATGTGAATTGGAATATCATTGGTTTGGCTGAAACAAGAAGATGAAATAAATCACTTATAAGTTTATCAAGTGGAAATCTGCTATACACCAATGGAAACAGTGAAAGGAGCGAAGGTGGAGTTGGCTTTCTGGTTCATAAAGATATAAAAAACAACATTTTGGAATTCAAAAGTATATCTCCAAGGGTGTCAAGACTACTACTCAGGATTTCTAACAGGTACAAGCTAAAGGTTATAATGATTTATGCACCAATGTCGAGCTATGATGATGAAGAGGTTGAAGAAATGTACACTGAATTTGAGTCTTTTAGATGAGCAGAAAACCCACTACACTATCATTATGGGAGACTTCAATGCTAAAGTTGGAAAGAGACAAAACAGCGCAGAAATGGGACCTATAGGAAATTTTGGAATTGATTAAAGAAATGAAAGACTTGTGGAATTTACAGAATCTCAAGGAATGTCTGTAATGAACACTTTTTTCAAGAAAAGGGTGAACAGAAAGTGGACATGGAAGAGCCCAAATGGATTAACAAATAATGAAATCAGCTTCATCCTCACTAACAGAAAATAGTGAATGATGTTACCATCCTGAACAAGGTAAACGTTGGAAGTTATCACAGAAGGTGAGATGCACACTTGATATAAATGTAAGAAAAGAAAGGAAAAAACTGACTCAAGTAAATAATACAAAGGTCTTTGAGATAACAGAAGGGAAGAAAAAAGCAGTATGTACTGGAACTTAAGAAAAAGTTTGAGCTTCTGAAGACCAAGATATCGACGAGGAATACTACAACATTCTGAAAGTAATAAAGCCTAAGAAACCTACAGGTAAAAAGAAATCCAAAGAAGAACAACTTAGTCAAGAAAAGCCTGTCATGATGAACCGAAGACGACAAATGAAGAGCAAGGTAAACACTGACAGGGACAAAATTGAGTATACTGAGTTATGCAAAGCCATTAGAAAGAGACTCAGAGAAGACACAAGAAGTTTTAACACAAGAAAAGTAGAACAAGCATTAAGGGAAAACAAATTACTTAAATCAGCAGCTTTGAGCAGTAATACAGAAAAACAAATGATACTGAAACTGAAAAATAGTTGGTGTACTTATAAATAGCAGAGAAGGCATAATTCAAATAGCAGAAGACTACTATAGAGAATTATACAAGGCACGAGGAAATGATGCTAGCAGTGGGGATGGATCACAAATTAGTAACACATACGACATACCCGATATCCTTCCTGATGAGGTAGAAAATGCATTGAAGAAAATGAAGAATCAGAAAGCCGCAGGGAAAGATGAAATTACTGTACAGTTGTTAAAATTGGAAGGAAAAGACATTATACAGAAACTTTTCTTCCTTTCTGGCAAGACTCTTCACAAAATGCATTAGAAAAGGTGTGATGCCTAAGGAGTGGAATAATGCAATTATAGTTTTGCTGTATAAGAAAGGAGATAAATCAGAAATTGGAAATCATAGACCAATTAGCTTGTTATCCCACATCTACAAGTTGTTCACAAGGGTCATTACTAACAGATTAGAGAGAATACTTGTTGAGAATCAACCGAAAGAGCAAGCTGGCTTTAGGACAGGATTCTCAACTTTGGACCACCTTCATGTAATATCACAGCTAACAGAGAAAGAAAATGAATGTAAAACACCATTATGCCTGGAATTTGTGGATTATGAAAAGGCATTTGTGACAAGGCATAGATACCCCATATATTATGATTTTGAAGAAAATATATGAGAACGCTACCTCCTTTATTAGACTAGACAAAGACAGTAGCAAATTTAAAATTGAGAAAGGAGTTCGACAAGGAGACACAATATCTCCGAAGCTGTTTACTGCTGCCCTTGAGGAAGCTTTCAGAAGATTAGACTAGTCGCAGAAAGGAGTCAATGTGAATGGAGAGTACCTAAACCATATACGATTTTCAGATGACATTGTGATCATAAGCCATGATCCCAAAGAATTAGAGGAAAATCTTACTCAGTTATGCAGAGTTACTAAGGATTTTTGACTAAAGATGAATATGGCTAAAACAAAAGTAATGATGAACAAGTATGCCACAGAAAGAGAAATAATCATTGAAGGAGCAGTGATTGAAAAGGTGAATTCATATACTTATCTGGGACAAGTCATTAGCTGTAATAATGATAAATGGCTGGAAATCAAGAGAAGAATAAATTTTGGATGAATAGCATTCAGGAAATATAGTCACATACTGAGGAGTAATATCCCAATTTGTCTGAAACATAAAATAATGAACCAATGTATACTCCGCACCATGACTTATGGAAGTGAAACTTGGGCACTCTCCAAAAGAATGGAAGAGAAGCTGAAAACTACACAGCAAAAATGGAATGAATTATATTAGGAATCAGACTGTTAGATAAGAATAGAAATACATGGATTAGGCAGCAAATTCAAGTAAAGGACATTCTTATCAAAACTAAAGAACTAAAATGGTCTTGGACAGGACACATAGCTCGAAGACATGATGACAGATGGACTAAGAAAATAACAGAATGGTACCCAAGAGGAGCTAGAAGAAAACTTGGAAGACAATGACAGAGATGGATGAGAAATTCATGAGTTCGTGGGTGGTAAAAGGATATCCATTACACAAAACAGAAGGAACTGGAAAGTTGCTGGAGAGGCCTTCATCCTGCAGTGGATTGAAAATAGCTGATGATGATGAAACCCAAGATACATATACCAACTGTGTGGTACATGTGTCTTTACACTCAGGGAGGTGAAGAATGAAAAAGATCTGGGGGTAACTGTGCAGTCAGATATGAAGTTCTCTGAGCAGTGCAGATGGGCTGCCAGAGCAGGTCATGGAGTTTTGTCAATGCTATATAGGAATTTTGATAGCAGAGACAAGGAGGTTATTATCCCTTTGTATAAGACAATGGTCAGGCCACACCTTGAGTACTGCGTACAGATTTGGAGGCGTCTGAGGAAAGATGTAAAGTTGCTAGAACGAGTACAGAGAAGAGCAACAAGATTGGCGTGAGGAACAAAGAGGTGCTCTTACCAATAGAGGCTGAAGTTCTGCAAGTTGCAGCATCTGGAGACTAGGCACCGGCGAGGTGATCTAATTGAGGTGAATAAAGCCTTGAATGCTTTGAGAAGGCTCAATGCTGATGGGATACTTCCACTTGCTCAGATTAAGAACCTGGGGGAACACAGATTCAAATTGAGGAAAGACAGTTGTAGAGTAGATGTGCATAAGTTTGCCTTTAGCCAGTGGGTAGTTGATTGCTGGATACACCTCCATCTGTTGTTGTGGAAGTTGATAGCTTAAATAAATTTAAAGCTGAACTAGACAAACATTTGGAGTGACTGGATGGGTGAAATGGGAAGAGTTTTTTTTTTTTTTTTTGGCTGATGCTGTATAAGCTTGCTTTCCTATCTCATATGCCTCAACTAATGCTAAGACTTTGCACAATGTTATGAGAACTGCTGGGTTCAAAGTCAATGGGGGGGAGAGGGGGGAGAGCTTGGATGTCTTATAACAACTCTAACAACCAAAGATAAAACTGCAAAGGAAAGAAACAATATCATCCTTATTTTTGGCATATTTGTATACAGTAGAAACTCAATTATCTGGATTAAACAGAGATATAAGATGTCTGGATAATGAAAAATCCACATAATCAAAGAAAATAAATTATATGTAATGTCTTACATATAATTTTAATACATACAACGTTTTATTAAAAAATATTCAAACTTACTTACTTACTTCATGGTGCTTGGGCAGCAAGTGTCCTTGACCACTGACAGCTAAATTGCATAACTCTCTATTATGTGCAAATTTTCTCTCCAAAAATTACACATCTCTTTCTTTATACCATCCTCCCATCTAGGAGTGGTCTGCCAGCTTTCCTTTTCGCAGCTGGAATTCCTGTGAGGATTTGATCTATATGTCTTCCATAATCACTACAGATAGAATGTCCAGCCCATCTCAATTTTATAACCTTTATGATTTGAATTCTACTTTCATTAATATATTTCTCCTTTAGTTCATTATTATGTAGCCTTCTCCATTCTCCAGTGATTTCACCCTGTTTTGGTCCAAAGATTGTTCTTAGAATTCTATTTTCAAATGATTGTAATCTGTTTGCTGATTGTTTAGGGAGTGGCTAGGTTTCACATCCATAGGGTACAGTAGGTAATATTATCATACTGTAAATTTTTATTTTCAGCTTCCTAGTTTTGAAGTTAGGATTTTTTAACCGCATAAAAGCATATATTTCCATTCTAAATCCCAGAATTAATTTCTTCCGTGATATTATTGCCATCTTTCAGAATGCTTCCCAAGTATTTGAAGCTTGACACTTTCTTGACTGTTTCATTTCCAATGTTGATGTTAGTGTCCTCATTATTCTAATTTCTAATAAGTTTAAGGTTTTTCTTTTTTTTTTTTTTTTGTTTATTTTTAGGCCTATGAGATTAGCTTCTTTTTCCAATGCTATTAAATTAGAGATGCAGCTCTGTATATATTAGTACTTGTCATCTGCATATGCAAAGGCCTGGTATAGTCCATTCAGATGTACTCCTTTCCCTTCTCTTCCACTTTTCTTATCATTTTGTATTTTAACTTTATTTATTGATTCTGTCATGCATGTTTTTGCTAGGGTGACTAGTTTCTTGGAGATTCCAAATTTTAACACTGTATTCCAGCTTTCATCTCTTTGAATACTATCATATGCCTTACTGAAGTTGATAAAGAGCATGTACATGTCCTGGTCATATTCATATATTTTCTCCATCTTACTGTAAAGATTTTGATCAGTTGTGGAGAAGTTTTTCTTAAAACCACATTGGTAGTCCCCTATTATTTCCTTTGTGTGGTAAGTTAGCCTCTGTAGTATGATATTTACCAGAATTTTGTATGAAGTGTTTAAAAGAGAAATCCCTCTACAGTTATCACAGTCTGCTCTAGATCCTTTCTTATGAATGGGACATATTATGTTTTCTTCCCATTGATCAGGTAATTGTTCTTTTTTTAAGATTTGTGTTGTTAGGTTGTGAATGGCTTTATGCAGGTTTTTACCTCCTATCTTGATGAGTACAGTAGGTATATTATCGCTTCCAGTTGCTTTGGAAATTTTCAGTTTGAGGATACTGGATTTTATGTATTCTAGTGTGGGTTCCTCTATTTCTGGCTCTGCAGTGTGGATTTCCTCAATTTGTCCGTCCTCTTCTTTCATTTTTACATTCAGAAGTTCACTGAAATATTCCTTCCATCTTTTAAGGATCTCATATTTGGATGTTATGAGGTTTTGGTTCTTGTCTTGGAGACAAGAGAGTATGTTGGGTGGTAATGTTCTTCCATTGGTTTATTCCCTTATACAACCGCCTTATATTTTTGTACACAGTTGGTATGTTCTCCAGAGGAATGTACCAACTGTGTGATACTATACTTAGGGTGGTAGAAAATGAAAAAGATCTGGGAGTAATTGTGCAGTCAGATATGAAGCTTTCTGAGCAATGCAGACAGGCTACAAAAGCAGGTCATGGTGTTTTGTCAATGATATAAAGAAATTTTGCTAGCAGGGAAAAGGAGGTGATTATCCCTTTGTATCAGGCAATGGTCAGGCCATGCCTTGAGTACTGTGTACATGTCTGGAGGCCTCATTTTAGGAAGGATGCAGAGTTGCTTGAGCGTTTACAGAGAAGGGCAACAAGATTATTGAGGGGAATGAAGGGATCCTCTTACCAAGAGAGGCTTAAGTTCTGTAAACTGCAGCGGTTGGAGACTAGGCATCTGCAAGGTGATCTTGTGGAGGTGTATAAGGCCTTGAATGGGTTCAGCATGCTGAATTCTGATGGGATTCTTCCACTTGCTCAGATTACGAAGAGGGCATAAATTCAAATTGAGAAAAGACAGTTGTAGAACAGATGTGTGGAAATTTGTCTTTAGCCAGCAGGTGGTTAATTGCTGGAACAAACTTCCATCTGTCGCGTTGTGGAAGTTGATAGCTTAAATAAATTCAAGGAGGAACTGGACAAACTTTTAGAGGGAATGGTTGTATGATTTTTTTTTTTTTTTTGTCCAATGCTACATAAGCTCATACGCTTGCTTTCTTGCATTGCATGCCTCTATTACTATTACTAATATTATCTTCCCAGAATTGTCTTTTCTTCTTTCTAAGGTTTGGTTCCTTTGCATAATTGTTTGCAATGTTCATACTCCTCATGGTTGGGATTCTTTTGCCATTCTAATCATTTGGATCTTCATTCCTCAACCTTTTCTGCACATTCCCCATCATACCATTCCTTACCCCTTTGCCTTAGGTTCTAATCCCAGAGTGTCGTTTGCCGATTCCAGGATAGCATCTTTTATGTATCTCCATGTGCTATGAACATTGTTAATATTCAAACTACATAATAAAATAAATAAATAATTATGTAATAGTAATACATACATATGCACATAAAGAAAATTATCATTTCTTGAAAAAGTCACTCATTGACATTTTTTTAAAGGTTCCTCTCTTTTTCAGAGAGAAACCATCATATACTACTGTCATCAGAACTTCTCAATGGCCTTTTGAAGATTTTCATGATTTTTTTCAATGTTTGACACATCTATCAAATTCCAACCTTCCACTAATATGTAGCAATGGTCTTTTAAGTTGATTATTTTTTAAAGAAATCCATACCAGATTCCTCATCATTATCATCAGCTAATAAGAGTCATCAAAGGAGTTATTTTCAATACAGACATTTTGGCATTTCCATTACACACTGATTCATCAGTTGTATTACAGATGTAACATTTGGTGGAAGCAATTTAACTGTAACTATTTTGTTAATCTGGTTTAAGCATTCTACTGACAGATGTGAAGGTGCATTATCAAGTAATAATAATATTTTTCCTTTTTCACCTATTGATTTTTGATATTCTTTTACTTCCATAATAAATGTGTTTTTATATCATTGTTTGAAAATTTCACCATTCATCTATACTTTTTTTGATAATCATATATTATCTGGGAGACCTTGCATTTTTAAAGCATCTAGGATTTTCAACTTCCTGATAAGAAACAACAGCAATTGGTGTCTCCCAGATGAAGTGGCACAAACCATTATGGTTAAACATCTTTTGCTTGTTTTGTACCCTGTTGCAGTATTCTCATAGCATGAGGCTAATGACCTGCTGGGAAGAGCTTTCCAGTTTAAATCAGTCACATGAATATTATAAATGAAGACTTCATCATATCCTTCTTCCTCTATAAACTTCAATGTTTTTATAAAAGCATTTGCTGAAGATATGTTGGCAGAAAGATTTTCTCCATGAGTTTGAAGTTCTCTAATACCATGTCATGCCTTAACTCTCTGAGCCAACTGGAACTTGCTTTGAAGTTCAGATCTCCATTTAATTGTATAATAAAAATATTGCTTTTTCACATAATAAAGTACCAGATATTGACTGTCCAGAAGCTCACTTTTGAATAAACTACACATAGACATCTTCATTTTGAGCTTTTCTCATAACTTTATGTAAAGTTGACATCTTCATTCATCAGATGAGTAGAGAATTTTATAATGCTTACACTATTTTTCTTTATGTCAAAGATTGTTGATGTGCCAACTCCATATTTCTAAACCAAAAACCATCCCGATTCACCCTTTTCAAGGTCTCAATTATTGCCGTTTTATCTTTTAACATTAGCACAACATATTTTCTTTTTATCATTATTAGCCATATGGTGCAAGAAACAAAAAAAAAAAAAAAAAAAAATCTGAATTATCCCGAGAGAGAGAGAGAGAGAGAGAGTCAGAAGTGGAAGAGAATCACCAAGAAGACCCTGGGTGTGCCAATTCCATATTCACCAGATGTGAGCCTTTTGGTGACACATCCATATTAAACAATTGTTTTTTCTATAAATCACAAGTGAAAAATTACCCACTCACGAAACTAATAAGTGCATTGGCTAGCTGCACTCAGGAGATGACTGTACTTCCAAATGCTGAATTGCTGCATCCCATGCTGGTGTGTGTGTGCTGGCATGTGTGCAAAAATATGTAGTGGGTATTGTGTGTGTGCAACATTGAGCAACACAATACCCACTACATATTTTTTTCTATAACATAATATATTATTATGTATTTTCCCTTGCAATCGAGATAACTGAAAATCCACTACGGATAATTGAGTTTCTACTGTACTGCTTTTTTATTGTTTTTTTTTTTTCTCTTTTTTAGTTATTGTAAATATTACTGATGAGGGTATCCTGAGAAACTGTCATTTGCTGATGATCTGATGTTGCAAAGGGTGGTTAATAATTGAAGCCAAGCCATGATGCTTCAAAAAGACCTGAGTCTGTTGCATACACAGTCCAAAAAATTGCAACTAAAGTTTAATGCATCTAAATGTAAAGTTAAGCAATTGGGGAAAAGTACTCCTGGAGTCACATATGAACTGAGGGAGAGGAGAAGTGATTCAAGACAAAATAATAATATCTTGAAGGATTATGTTTCAGACAACAGCATTATAGTGAGATCGAAATTCAAGCAAGTAATTTCAATCACCAGGGATCCATACCTGAATCCCTCAAGGATCACCTTGAGGACCAGGGATCTAGGTATGGATCCCTGGTCCTCAAGAATCCATACTTGGCCCATATATGTGGACAATGGTTCTGGAGAGTTTCTTGATGGTAACTTGGGGACTCTATGACAATTGCTTACATGGACGATTTGGTTTTGATTGTGTCAGGTGACTCTAGGAGAGAGATAGAAGGAAAAGGTAGTTTAGTTTTAGGCAAGTTATTAGAGTGGAATTCCCCTTCACAAATGCCGTTTCTAAAGAAAAAACAGTTACAATGTTATTGAGGGATAGGCTAAGTCATATATTTTTTTTTTATGAAAACCCCAAACAACAGAAGTATTAGAACCTATAGTACTTAGTACCATGCTTGAGTTGTAGGTTGAGAAGACGAAAAAAGATATTTGTTGACATTAGACTTGAACTTCTATAAACTGTAATTTTCAGAAAATACATATGAAGGAAGGTTGTTCCAGAAAACAGTAGTTGAATGAATGAACGAGGAAGATGAAAACTTGGTGTGAGTTTGAAGTTGGACAGTAAATGGATGCTGGCTGGTGGAGGCACGGGTTCAGACTGTTTTGAAGGAGAGAGAAGGAATTACAGAAGCCAATTCAGAAGAACAGTGCCCATGGAAGTATCTGTAGAAAAGGCAAGCAGCAGAAACAGTACGTCTATGAGACAGAGAGTGGAGAGACTCTGTTAGAGATGAGTCATTAATTAACCTAACTGCCGTCTTCTGAATGGCATCTAGAAGCCTGAGAGAGGTTTTAGGGGCACCGCCCCAGATGTGGCAACAATATTCCATGGAAGAGCAGATTTGTACAGAGTGAACAGCTGTTTGGAAGAAAAGTAACCGAAAGCGAAAGAGAAAACGAAGTTTTTTAGATGCAGAGGAAGCAATATTTGTTATGTGCTTGTGCGAAGAAAGATTAGAAGTCAGGGTAATCCCCAAAAGAGATATATCATTTTGCCTAGAAATGGAAGTTTCACCAAAGATAAGCATAGAAGAAGAAGAATCCTTTTTGCGAGATATGAGACAAGACTGAGTTTTAGAAGGATTGAAATCGGCTAAGTTCTCTTTGCCCCACTGGATAATTACCTGGAAATCAGCATTTAAGAATCGGTAGTGGATATTCAAGAAGTTGAAGCTGATTGAGAAGGGGGCAAGTTTTTTCAAAATTTAAAGTGGAATGCAACGTGTTATCATCAGTAAAACTATGGATAGGATTTCCAGTCAATGGAAGAAGGTCATTAATATACAAGAGGAAATGAGTGCTGAAAAGTACTGAACCTTGAGGAACACCAGCATTAGTGGAGAAGTTACAAGACAGAGAGTCAACTACTATCACCCTCAGTGAGCGATCAGAGAGAAAATTGGATAACAAATTACAAAAAACAGTTGGCAAACCATAGGATGGAAGCTTGTTTAGAAGACCTTTATGCCAAACATGATCTAAAGCCTTTGAGATGTCAAGAGCAATTGCTTGTGTTTCACCAAACTTTTCCATTGAATTTGTCCATAAATGGGTAACATAAGCAAGAATATCACCAGTGGATAGATACTGACGGAATCCATTCTGGCGATCATTGATCAGATGGAAGGTTTCTAGGTAGTTTAAGAGTTGGCGGTTAATTGATTTCTCCATTACTTTAGAAAGAGTAGAAGCAATTGCAATGGGATGATAATTGGATGGGAGGGACTTGCACCGTTTTTAGGAACTGGCTGGATATGAGCAAATTTCCAAGCAGAAGGAAAAAACCTTTGCAATAAGAAAGTGAAAAAAGGCAGCAAAGATCAGGAGTAAGTTCAGGAGCACAGGTTTTGAGAACAAGTGGAGAAATACCATCAGGACCTGGAGCTTTCTTACTATCGAGATTCATCAAAATCCTTCTGACATCCTTTTAACGGAAGACCACAGGAGGCATTGAATGGAGCGTGTTGGGAATGGTGGAGGGTGTTTTACCAAGATCATTAATACATGAGCTGGAAGAGAAATGGGATGCTAGCAGGTCAGCTTTATTCTTAGCTGAAGTGACAACAGAACCATCTGGTTTTGAGAGGTGGGAGCAGAAATGGGCAAAAGTTGCAGCCAATAGCTTTAGCAAGAGACCAGAATGCTTGGCTACCATTAGGCAAGAAGCAAGTTTTCTACTCTTAGCCTGTTTAAAATCTAGTTTGGACTGATTAATGACTGCTTTACAATTGTTGGTGTAGGCAGAAAATGAAACTGAAGAATTGGAAACAAGCCAATTACGATATGCAACATTCTTCTCTTGAATAATGAAAAGGAGGTGATTATCCCTCTGTATAAGGCAATGGTCAGGCCACGCCTTGAGTACTGCGTACAGGCCTGGAGGCCTCATTTTAGATAGGATGTAGATTTACTTGAGCGTGTACAGAGAAGGGCAACAAGATTGGTGAGAGGAATGAAGGGATCCTCTTACCAAGAGAGGCTTAAGTTCTGCAAATTGCAGTGGCTGGAAACTAGGCACCTGCGCGGTGATCTGATTGAAGTGTATAAGGCCTTGAATGGGTTGAGCATGCTGAATTCTAATGGGATCCTTCCACTTGTTCAGATTACAAACCTAAGGGGGCATAAATTCAAATTAAGAAAAGACAGATGTAGAATAGATGTACGGAAATTTGCCTTTAGCCAGCGGGTGGTTAATTGCTGGAACAAACTTCCATCTGTAGTTGTGGAAGTTGATAGGTTGAATAAATTTAAGGAGGAACTGGACAGGCATTTGGAGGGAATGGTGTGATTTTTTTTTTTTTTTTTTTTTGGCTGATGCTGCATAAGCTCATACACTTGCTTTCTTGCATCACATGCCACTACTACTACTACTACTACTATAGCCTTAGCACATTTATTTGAAAACCAAAGTTTACTTAAAGGACGAGATTTTAAAGTGGAGTGTGGAATAAAGGATTCCATTCCTACAAGAATAATTTCACTGACACGATCTGAGCAAATGTTGACATCAGAAGTTTTGAAACAGTAGTCCGACCAATGAAAAGAAGAAAAGAAATCTCGCAGGTTATCCCATTTTTCATTCTTGTAATGCCAAACAATACGAGGTTGGGAATAGCCATGAGATAAAGACTCCATTGGAGAAGAGACAATTGCCAAGTTGTGATCTGAGGTACCTAAAGGACCACTCATTTCGACCGTGTAGTTAAAAGGGTTGTTTGTTAGAAAAAGATCAAGCGTGTTGGCTGTATGGTTAGGACTGTCCGGTATTCTTGTAGGTAAATGAACAATCTGTGCAAGGTCATTTGAAATTGCAAAAGCCTCAGCATCTCGACCAGCTGGGTCGATGTGACTAGAAAACAGAAGCCAGCTGGAGTTCTGAACATTAAAATCACCAAGGAAAATTACCTCACTCTTAGGAAAGCTGAACTGGAGAAAGTTAAGTTGCAAAGAGAGAAAGTCAAAGAGCTCCAAGTAATTAGCGGAGTTGGGAGAACGGTAGAGAGAACAGATGAATTTGACACAGTCAGGTAGAGAGATTTTAAGCCAGAGAAGATCGAAAAGAGGAGATTCCAAATTATCAATTCTCTGACAGGAAATGCCGGAATGTACATATGCACACGTCCCACCTTTGAAGTGAAAGGAATCATACAGTGAATAATTTCTGCAACTGAGATGAGCAGTAGTTGAATTAACGTATAACTGAGATTCTGTCGGAAAAAGTACATGGGATCTGGCAGGCTGCATGTGGAAATGGACATCGTTGAGATTAGAATTGAGACCACGTATATTTGTGAAATGGAATAGGAAGTGTTTGAGAGGTTCAGATCTTTTCTCAGATAAGCTTATTCTATTAGTTTGACAATTTATGGTGTATTCAATAGTAAGAAAAATTGGGGGGATATGCTGTATGAAGTAATGAAAATTTTGGATATGGCGTACACATATTAAGAATATACCCAGATCCTTGACATAACGTAGCCTCAACGATGCCCCCTGCATACACACTACTTGGATTCCCTCCAATCATTATCTGGCAGAGGAGAGGTAGCAAGATTATACATAGCTGATCCGGAAGCCTCCTAAAGAGTTACCAATAGGTTCGGTCCAGTGTACTAACTAGTGGCCGGCCTGCGAATACCATTTTAGAGCTATACTCTCGAAATCTAAGGAAGATTTGATCTCGCCGTGATGTTCATCATAACCTCAAAAGTCATCAGTCATACTGCATGATGGAAGAGATGGGGAAAGGTTCACCAGAACTTAGCTCTGTAGACTAAACATGGGTTCCACCACTTCAAACCTCCAATAAGCAAAGTGGTGGAATTGCACCGGTTGATGACAGTTATATACCACCTAGTATTGCCTGGTAACACGGAGGGGTGGCATTTCTCCATGAGGTGTGGGTGCCACACCTTGACCTCTGCTTACGTTGGTTCATACCTGGATGGTCACCCACAGTGTGCTTGTGCATGAAGGTTATACCCAGGATTACTAACAGTCCCGCCATTGTGAAGATGCAAGCAGAGGATTTGGCTGTCACAGACTGTCTGGACTTCGCCGAAATTGGGTCTACTTGACTTGAATGTCACTCGAATATCAGTTCCAATAGCGTTTTAGACTCCCAGATAGCCAGTACAGCCAGTTATTAGTGCATATGGACTTTGGTCCTGAAGGCGCATTTTATCAATGTGTCTAACATGAACACAAGTACCACTAACTGATGCTGATATGCAGATTGTCCAGTACGCTACCAGGTCGAAAGTAACAACTGGTTTTGTTCGTAGTGTCAATGTTCCATGTGATGATCTTGTAATGGAGCACCAAAGAATATCAAATTTTGCTTTAAACTAGGAAAGCTTACGACAGAAATAAATGAAATATTGAAAACTGTTTATGGTGATGGTGATGTTAAGACATACAAGTGTGTTTGAAATGACATAAGCAGTTCAAAGACAGATGTGAGTATGTTTGAGTTGATCCACGATGTGGGCATCTGGTTAAACTCTTGAAATGATGACGGAGTTGCAAAAGTTAGGGAAATTGTGAAAAGAGATTGTCGTTTAAACCTCAGAATGATGGCTGATAAATTGGATATGAATAAGAAGTCAATTCATCAAATTTTGCATGAAGGTTTAGGGAAAAGGAATGCCTGTGTGAAACTTGTGCTGCACAGCCTCACAGATGAGCAGAAGCAATGAAGGGTAACATCATGTAAAGACTTCATCCAAACTCATCAAGACAATCCTAATTTCCTTAACTGTATTATCATTGGATATGAGTGCTGGGTGTTTCAGTACAACTCAGGTATGAAGCATAAGAGCATGCAGTGGACTTCAAAAACCATCATCAAGAGGTCTGTAAATGAAACCCAAAAAAAAGGTTTCATTTACAAACATTTAGAAGTCCAGGATCAAGACGATTCCGACCATGTTTTTTGACAAACAAGGTGTGATTCACAAGGAATTTATATCTGAAGGGGAGAAAGTCAATGCTGTGCTCTTCATGGGTGCTTCAAAGACTACTGAAAGGCATTTCCTGGGTGAAGCTGCAATTTCGAGAGAAAAGCAACTGTTTTTGTTGCATGATAATGCTTCACGCATTCTGCACTTGTTATGAAGACATTTCTGACAAAACACAGAACTGTACGAGGCGCCTCCATAGCCAGGTGGGAAGGAGCAGCAGTGCATAGCACATACTTCTTGATTAGACCGGGGTTCGAGTCCATCACCACCAAATACAGAGGATGCGGAAAGGTCAGGGAATGACCACCGCATATCCCGGACCAATATGGTCTTAGTTGCTAATGCTCCTAAAAACCAAATAACAAACAAACAAACAGAACTGTACAGATCAACCATCAACTTTACTATCCTAATCTACTACTAGCAGACATCTTCCTCTTTTCCAAGGTCAGAGCTGGCTTAAGGCAAGATTGAGCGGTTCCCCCAATAAGGTGCCAAAATTTAAGAGGTACAAAATTCCCTAAAAATCTCTGATTTGCTGTAAATTTCAAGTTGGAGAGGGCACACCAAAAAATCTCGCACAGAGCACTGATAGACCTGGGTCTGGTTCTGCCCAAGGTGCCATCAAAGGAAACAGCTTTCGGGAGGATGAGGACATAAAGAAAAACATAACTGCAGTATTAATATCATCTCTTTGGATGCCTTTGCTGACTCTTTTCAGAAACTTTTAAATGGTGTAATAAGTGCACTAAATCAGGTGGTGATTACTTCGAATAAAAATGGAATCATTTTTGAATTCCTTCACTTTGTGTTCTGTTTATTGCACCAGTCTAGGAACATTATTGTTACACCTTGTACATTTCTTAGATATGTGTTTCTAATCTGCTTCTTTTAAAATTAAGAAAAAATGAAGTTACAAAATGTTTGTTTATAATATGAAATATCTTCTGTTTACATATCTTATTTTTTACTAATAATGCCCTTACATTATTATAAAGAGAGAATAAGAACTTATTCTAACCTGCCACATGAGTTGCATTGCAAATCCTCTCACACTGCTCTGCAGTAACAAACCTGTTCCTGTTTCCTTGGCAACCACTGTAAATAAATTCTTTGCACTTTCCATCCATATAATCATAAAACCAGCGTGGAAAATTCCCCAGACATGGTCCTTCCACCTTAGGTAAAATGCAGATTTCTGATATATGAAAGAAATTAGAATATAATCAATACGTGATATATAAATTACACAAAAATATTGAAAAAACTATTACACTAAACTCCCATTATAATAATCCTAACTATAGTGCTCTCCAACTTTTAATGCTGTTTTCTTCTGGCCCTAATCAATCCTATGAGATGCCATGCATTTTTTATGTCTCCAACACAACCATTTAGAATGTTTTCCTGCTTATATATATTTAAAAAGTCACAAGAAAGAATAAACCTGGACCCCTTGAATTTTTGTTTTTCTGTTTCCTGTTTTTTTGAAAGTTTGTTTACTTGTGACTGACTCACTAATCAATATTGGTGCAAAAACAGCTAAAGTTATAGCGCACCACAAGAGAGTTAAAATTTCAAAAAAATAACAAGATTTTGCCTACATTTTAAATATGTTACCTCATCAAAAGCATGGGGTCTGTTACGGTGATAACAGAAATAATTAAAAGACAGTATAAGAGTAAAGATAAAAGCCTATTTTATATATGCATATGCAAATTAACAGAATGTAAAACCTTAAAACTGCTGACACATGGTGACTGTTGAATAAAATCTGTATGTGGCTCAGTCAGATAGTTAAAAGTGGTAAAGCATGAATTTCTAAAATTGGTACATTCCATTAAAACATGTTTAATGGATAAAAATGGTGCACAGAGCTTGCACACAGAAGGGTCATCAGCCCTCAGCAGAAAAGATTGTGTCTGGTGACCATGTCTTATGAGGAGCTAAGCTAGAAAAATGCCCTCTTTTTACAATCCCTGGAGAGAATAGAATGCCATGGCTAGATTTACTGGCTTAATCTGATATAGTTTGTTTGTTAACTGCCCACACCACAAATCTTGCCAGCACAAATATAACTTATTATGGATTATTTGCCTGTAGTTTATATAAGGTACTGACAGGCTAAGATTATTCATTGGGGCTACAGTATCAGCTAAATCATTTCTGTTAATCCCAATGTGACTGGGGATCCAGCAGAAGCAGATAATGAACTCACCTTCATCCTAGAGAGTGCATATTATCTGCAGAACCCAGGAGAGTGTTAGATGAGTAGAGTATCTCACTGATGATAAAGTGTGTAGTGCACCCAAAGAATCGGATTATATAAAAAACCACTGGCATTGGCAACTTCTTATGTGATCCAAGGCTAGCTCTACAGTGTATATGCTGCATTCAGGAGGAATCTACTCAGATATAGCATTAGCATTAGCAGATGCCAGATGCATACGATGTAAGAAAGCAAGCTTATGTAGCTTGCTTTCAGCAAAATAAAAAAAAAAAAAAAAAACCCTCTCATTTCACCCTTCCATTCGTTCCAAATGCCTATCCAGCTCAGCCTTAAATTTATTTAGGCTATCAACTTCCTCAACAAAAGATGGAAGTCTGTTCCAGCAATCAACTACCCGCTGGCTAAAGCCAAATTTCCGAACATCTATTCTACAACTGTCTTTCCTCAATTTGAATCTGTATCCCCCTCAGGTTCTTAATCTGAGCAAGAGGAAGAATCCCATCAGCATTCAGCTTGCTCATCCCATTCAAGACGTTATACACCTCAATCAGATCACCTCGCAGGTGACTACTCTCCAGGCATTGCAATTTGCACAACTTAAGCCTTGCTTGGTAAGAGCATCCGTTTGTTCCCCTCACCAATCTTGTTGCCCTTCTTTGTACTCATTCTAGCAACTCTACATCCTTCCTAAAATGAGGCCTCCCAACCTGTACACAGTACTCTAGGTGTGGCCTAACCATTGCCTTGTATAATGGAATAATCATCTGTGTGTCCCTACTAAATTCCTATATAACATTGACAAGACTCCGTGACCTGCACTGGCAGCCCATCTACACTGCACAGTGACCTTCATATTGTACTGCACAATTACCCCAGGTCTTTTTCACTTTCCACTTCTCTGCGTGTAGTACCACACAGTTGGTACATTTCTCTTCGTTTATTGCTACCAATATGCAGTACTTTCCATTTGTCAATGTTAAACTTCAGTTGTTGCCGCTTCTCAGCCCATTTGCCCAAATTATCTAGGTCCAGTTGGAGTAGCATACTGCCTTTAATGTCGTTAACAAACCTGCCAACCTTTGAATCATCTGCAAACTTGGACATAAAACCTGATATACCTTCATCATTATCATTGATAAATATACAAAACAACAATGGGCCCAAAACTGAACCCTGGGGAACTCCACTATAACATTTGTCCACGAAGAGCAGTGTCCATTGATTACCACTCTCTGTCTTCTCCCACTCAACCATCCCATTATCCACTGTAGCAACTTACCCTTAATGCCATATCTCTCCAATTTGTATAGCAGTCTTCCATGTGCAGCAGTAGTATCAAAAACTTTCCTGAAATCCAAGTATATGATGTCAAAATAATTTTTGGCATTCAGTTCCTTTGTAACCGCATCATAGTATCCAATCAAACTGATCAGACAAGACCTCCCTTTAACAAACCCATGCTGTGCCATAACTATTCCTGCAGTCTTGTCTAGATGATCCTGCAATGCTTCTTTAACCAGTGATTCCACTGTTTTCCCCAGAACACAAGTTAAATTAACAGGTCTGTAGTTACTTGTGTCACCTTTTGAACCCCCTTGTGAATTGGTAATACATTTGCACCCCTCCAGTCCATGGGGACCTCCCCTGAGTCCAAGGAAGCTCTCATAATTATGGCTAAGGGTTTGCTTACTTCCTTTAATATAATTGGATAGATCCCATCCACCCTAGGTGCCTTTTTTAAGTTTAACTTCAACAGCTCTCACTTATTACAAAATCACTTAGCACCCTGTTAGAGTTTGATAAACATCTGGCACTCCCTTCATAGAATAACTCCTCGTGTGTGAATGTAGATGCAAAATACTCATTCAGTTTATCAGCTACCTGAGCATGATAATCAATAGTCAACCCACCTATGTTAAGTGGTCCAATCTGATTCATCCCTTTCCTTCAAGAGTTTACATAAGTAAAGAACTCTTTGCTGTTTTTCTTTGCATCCTTTGCCAAGGATTTCTCATAATCTGCCTTCGCCTGCCTAACCTCCTTTGTGACTTGATTACAGACTAGTTTATATCTGCCTATTTATAGGCTTCTGTGTCTCCTGATACTTTATGTGCATCCCATACATTTTAGTTCTCTGCCATGAGCCTCATTAGTCCATCTGTCATCCATTTAGGCCTAAACCTGGAACAGTATTTCTTAGTGGGAATGAAAAGACTAGAACCCTCCAAAATTAAGTCCCTGGAGGCTTCCCATTTAGAATTCAACGTTAGTAACATCATCAGTGATCTCACTGTACAGAATTTAAAAACTGTCAGAGACCCCGGTAGTCACCTTTACGAAAGCAATAGCCCTTCACTTTAGCCTTGATGATAGTTACTTCTTTAAGTAATTCCCACATTAGTATGTTGTGATCACTGTCACCCAGTGGTTCCTTTATCTCCAAATTCTTAGTGCATGAATAATCACTGCCGACAATCAGATCAAGAGTATTACTCCCTCTGGTTGCCTCTCAAACATGTTGCTATTGAAATCAGTCATCCAATAAATCCACAAAAGTCTTGCTAGTGTGTGAGTGACCAACTCACAAGTTCCAGTCAATATCTGTAAAGTTAAAATACCCCATTATAAGACATTCTGATTTACTGGCCCCCTCTATTTCTCTGTACAATTGCCCATTATACTCATCAGATTCATTAGGCCTATAACACACGAGAGGAAGAATCCCATCGGCACTGAGAATGCTCAAGCCATTCAAAGCCTTATACACCTCTATCAGATCACCTCGCCGATGCCTAGTCTCCAGGCTCTGTAATTTGCAAAACTTAAGCCTTTCTTCTTAAGAGCAACCCTTTGTTCCATTCACTAATCTTGTTGCCCTCCTCTGTACTCGTTCCAGCAGCTCTACATCCTTCTTGAAATGAGGCCTCCAGACCTGTATACAGTACTCAAGGTGTGGCCTGACCAATGCCTTATACAAGGGAATAATCACATCCCTGTCCCTGCTAGAAAAATTCCTTTATATCATTGACAACACACCATGAGCTACTCTTGCAGATCGTCTGCACTGCTCAGAGAACTTCATATCTGCCTGCACAATTACCCCCAGGTCCTTTTCATTCTCTACCACTGTCAGCGTACTACCACAGAGTTGATACGTTGATCTGGGGTTACTGTTTCCCATATGTAGTACTTTACATTTGTCAATGTTAAACTTCATTTGCCACCTCTCAGCCCATCTGCTCAACCTTTCCAGATCCTGTTGCAGCAGCATAGTATCAGTAGTGTCCTTCACAACCCTGCCAACCTTTGTATCGTCTGCAAACTTGGACATTAAGCCTGATACACCATCATCAATATCATTTATAAATACAGAAAACAACAATGGACCCAACACTGAACCCTGAGGAACTCCACTAATAACATTAGTCCACGTTGAGCAGTGTCCATTGATTACCACTCTCTGTCTTCTGCCACTCAACCATCCCTTTATCCATAGCAGCAATTTGCCTCCAATGCCACACTTCTCCAATTTGTGCAGCAGTCTTCCATGCGCAACAGTATCAAAAGCCTTTCTAAGATCCAAATATATAATATCAAAGTTATTCCCTGCATCCAGTTCTTTTGTGACTACATCATAGTATCCAATCAAATTGGTCAGACAAGACCTGCCCTTAACAAAACCATGCTGTGTCTGAGCTATAACTGAATTCTTGTCCAGATGATCCTGCAGTGCTTCTTTAACCAGTGCCTCCATTAATTTTCCTGGAACCGAAGTTAAACTAACAGGTCTATAATTACTTGTGTCAGCCTTTGATCCTCCTTTGTGAATTGGGGTTACATTTGCACATCTCCAGTCTATGGGTACCTCCCCTGAGTTCAAAGAAGCTCTCATAATTATGGCTAGGGGTTAGCTTACTTCCTTTGCTGCCTCCTTTAATATAACTGGATAGATCCCATCCACCCCGGGTGCCTTTTTTATGTTTATCCTCAACAATTTCTCCTCCACTTTCCTCTCAGTTATTAGAAAATCATCTAGCTCACTGCCAATGTTTACTTCACCTACGACTTTCCCCTTCCTGAATAACTCCTCATGTGTGAATGTAGATGCAAAATACTCGTTTAGATTGTTAGCCATCTGAGCAGGATCCTCAACTGTTGAACCATCAACATCCAGTGGACCAATCTGATTCATCCCTTTCCTTCTTGAGTTTAAATAGGTAAAGAACTCTTTTCTGTTTTTCTTTGCATCCCTTGCCAAGGATTTCTCATAATCTGCCTTTGCCTGCCTAATCTCCTTTGTGACTTGGTTACAGACCAACTTATATCTATCATAGGCTTCCATGTCACCCATTAATTTGTATGTATCCCATGCATTTTTCTTCTCTGCCATATGTCTCATTAGTTCATCTGACAACCATTTAGGCCTGAACCTTGAACAATATTTCTTGGTTGGTATGTAAAGTCTGGTAGCTTCCAAGATTAGTTCCTTGAATGCTTCCCATTTTGAATTTGCTGTTGGTAACATCATCAGTTGGTCCCACTGTATAGAATTTAAATACTGTCTCAGACCATCATAGTTGCCTTTACGAAAGCAAAAACCCTTCCCTTTACCTCTGATGGTAGTTACCTCCTTGAGTAAATCCCACTTCAGCACACTGTGATCACTGCCACCTAGTGGTTCCTTTATCTGCAGATTCCTAATGCATGAAGAATCACTACTGATAATCAGATCAAGAGTATTACTCCCTCTAGTTGCCTCCCGAACATGCTGGTGTAGAAAACAATCATCCAATAAATCCATAAAAGCCTTGCTAGTGTGTGAGTGACCAACCCACAAATTCCAGTCAATATCTGGTAAATTAAAATCCCCCATTATAAGACTCTCTGATTTACTGGCCCATTCTATTTCCCTGTACAGTATCTTATTATACTCATCAGAGTCATTAGGCCTATAGCACACTCCTACTCTCAATTTTGATTTACCTATGCTTATTTCACACCAAACTGACTCGACACTGCCCTGTCCATCGATGTCGACTGGCTTCACTTCCTTGGATTTTATGTGTTTTTTAACTAATAGCATAACCCCTCCTCCTCTCCTGTCCTGTCTATCCTTTCTATACACATTGTACTCCCCGAATTCCAGTTCTGCATTCCTTATATCTGTGTGACACCACATCTCTGATATCCCAACAATATCTGCCTTTGATGTTTTGAGCAATACCTCAAGTTCATCAAATTTATTTACTAAACTCCTAGCATTGGTGTACACGCAAGTATACATGCACCTGTTTCTATTCTTAGCTACCCTAACACAACCCATGTGTTTACTTGTACCGCAATGACTTCCAGCAGTCTCTGAAATATCCTGCATCTTGTTTTTCAGGCTTCTGCTCATTCCAATAGAAGCAGTGCAAGGATCTCTTTCACCTCTGCCAGTGGCTACTGTTAATCCATTAGTCTTTGTCTCCCCCCCAAGCTAGCAGTTTTCCGACCCACCTATCACTGCCTCGATAGCATCAGCAAATATTCTTGCACCCTTTCTATTTAAGTGTATCCCATCCCTGTAGAAGCAATCTCTGCTGTTAACAAGTATATTCCAGGCTGAAAAAAATTCTACCCCTTGAGCCTTGCACTCCTATCGTGTCTGGGCAGTATTGCAGACACGACTGCAGTATTGCTGCAGTCTTGTCTAGATGAGCCTGCAATGCATCTTTAACCAGCGACTCCATTATTTTACCCGGAACAGAAGTTAAACTAACTGGTCTGTAATTACTCGTGTCACCCTTCGATCCCCCTTTGTGAATAGGGGTTACATTTGCACATCTCCAGTCCGTGGGAACCGTGAGTTCAAGGATGCTCTCATAATTATGGCTAAGGGTTTGCTTAATTGCTTTGCCACCTCCTTTAATATAACTGGATAGATCCCATCCACCCCAGTTTCTTTTCTTAGGTTTAACTTCAACAATTTCTCCTCCACTTTACTCTCAGTTATTACAAAATCATTAGGTATCCTGCTACAATTTGATAACCTTCTGCCATTTTCAAATCTGAATAATTCCTCATGGGTGAATGTAGATGCAATATAATCATTCAGTTTGTTTGCTATCTGAACAGGATCATCAACAGACGAACAATCGATGTCACGTGGACCAATCAGATTCATCCTATTCCTTTTAGACTTTATACAAGTAAAGAAATCCTTGCTGTTTTTCTTAGCATCTTTTGCCAAGGATTTCTCGTAATCTGCCTTCGCCTGCCTCACCTCCTTATCACTGCTGATATCCTTTGTGACCTGATTGCAGACTAGCTTATATCTGCCATAGACTTCTGATTCGCTTGATAATTTATATGCATCCCATGCATTTTTCTTCCCTGTTACGAGTCTCATTAGTTCATTAGATAACCATTTAGGCCTAAACCTTGAACAATATTTCTTAATAGGTATGAAACTTTTAGTAGCATCCACGATTAATTCCTTGAATGCTTCCCACTTAGAATTTACTGTTGGTAACATCGTCAGTTTATCCCACTGTACAGAATTTAAAAACTTTCTGAGGCCACTGTACTCACCCTTACAGAAGCAAAAACCCTTTCCTTTACCTCCGATGGTAATTATATCTTTAAGTAAATCCCACATCAGTACACTTTGATCACTGCCACCTAGTGGTTCCTTTATCTGCAAATTCTTAATACACGAATGATCACTGCTGATAACCAGATCAAGAGTATTACTCTCTCTGGTTGCCTCTCGAACATGCTGCTGCAGAAAACAATCATCCAATAAATCCCCAAAAGTCTAACTAGTGTGTGAGTGACCAACGCACACGTTCCAGTCAATATCTGGGAAGTTAAATCCCCCATTATAAGACATTCTGATTTACTGGCCCACTCTATTTCTCTGTATAATTGTTCATTCTACTCATTTGAGTCATTAGACCTGTAACACACTCCTACTCTTATTTTTGCTTTCGCAGTGCTTATGTCACACCAAACTGACTCAACAATGCACTGTTCATCTATATCAACTGGGTGCACTTCTTTAGATTTTATGTTTTTATTAATTAACAGCATACACCTCCTCCCTTTCTATCCTGTCTCTCCTTTCTGTACACATTGTACTCCCCAATTTCCAGTTCTGCATTCCTTATATCTGTGTGACACCATGTCTCTGCTATCCCAACAATATCCTCCTTTGATGTCTTGACCAACACTTCAAATTCATCAAATTTATTTACTATACTTCTAGCATTGGTATACATGCTCCTATTCCTAGTTACCCTAACACATCCCATATACCCACCTATTTCAGGATGACTGCCATCCATCCCTGAAACACCCAAAACCCCTTGCTCCAGGTCACTACTTATTCTAATAGAAGTTGTGCAAGAATCACCTTCACCTCTGCCTATGGCTACTGTTAAACTATTAGTCCTTGTATCCCCCCAAGCTATCAGTTTTTCGACCCACCTAACACTGCCTCGATAGCATCAGCAAATATTCTTGCACCCTTTCTATTTAAGTGTATCCCATCCCTGTAGAAGCAGTCTCTCCTGTTAAAAAGTACAGACCAGGCTGAAAAAAATTCTGTCCCTTGAGCCTTGCACAAGGTTCTCATCATATACTCCCTCCTATCGTGTCTGGGCAGAATTGCAGACACTTTCAAATTCAACCCTATTTCACGGCTTTTTTTCAACAGTGACCTGTACTTGTTAAGCAATTCTGCCGGTCTCCTACTCTTGATATCATTAGTGCCAACGCGTACAACAATATCACCTTTTGTGCCCTTAAAAGATGATATCCGCTCTACAACGTCATCAGCCTTTGCCCCTGGCAGACATACCCTGGTCCTTTGAGTGTTTATCACATTTCGTTTCAATGAGGATATCCCCAGAAGACAGCCATTTTACAGGTTTAGGGGAAACTTCCAAACAATTCTGAATAAAGAAGAGTGACATTTTCCTTAGAGGTTTCTCTCCGGTGGAATGGATTATCACATACCTAGGTGTTAGACCTAATACAGTTTCACTTCTGGGCCTCTTTGCTGAAGTGATGGTGGTGTTGTCTGTATCCAAGTCATTATTAGCATTAGTAGTGGCATAGAATGCAAGAAAACAAGCTTAGACAGCATCAGCCAAAAAGAAAAGGGGGGAAAAAACCCACTTCCAATTCACCTCTCCATCTGCTTCAAATGTTTGTCCAGTTCTTCCTTGAATTCATTTAAGCTATCAAATTTCACAATGATAGATGAAAGTTTATTCCAACAATCAACCTCTTGCTGGCTAAAGGCAAATTTTCGCACATCTATCCTACATCTGTCTTTCCTCAATTTGAATTTATGCCCTCTCAGGTGATTATTCTGAGCAAGAGGAAGAATTCCATCAGCATTGAGCATGCTCAAACCATTCAAGGCTTTATACAACTCAATCAGATCACATCGCAGATGCCTAGTCTCCAGATGCTGCAATTTGCAGAATTTAAGCCTTTCTTGATAAGAGTACCTCTTTGTTATCCTCAACAATCTCGTTGCCCTTCTTTATACCCATTCCAGCAGATCTACATTCTTCCTAAAATGAGGCCACGACCAAAAGTATTACTCCCTCTGGTTGCCTCTCAAACATGCAGCATTAGAAAACAATTACCCAATAAATCCACAAATGTCTTGCCAGTGTGTCAGTGACCAACCCACAAGTTCTAGTCTATATCTGGGAAGTTAAAAACCCCATTATAAGACAATCTGATGTACTGGCCCACTCTATTTCTCTGTACAGTTATTCGTTCTACTCATCAGAGTCATTAGGCCTATAAAAAAATTAGTTACAATACAAGCAGATATGAAGTTTTCTGAACAGTGTAAACAGGCAGCGAGGTATTTGATAAATCATCTTATCGATGATTTATCAAATGCTATCCTGTAGAGATAGGGAGGTCATAATCCCACTATATAAGGCAATTATAAGACCACATTTAGAATACTGTGTGCAAGTATGGATATCTCATCTGAAAAAAGACATTGAACTTCTTGAAAGGGTCCAGAGATAGGCAATTCAAATGGTGAGATCAGCACAATGATGACCATATGAGGAAGACTCTGATTATGTGAGCTACAGACAAGGTCAGCCAGGCATTAGCATTAGTAGAGGCATTTGATGCAAGAAAGCAAGCTTATGCAGCATCAGCCAAAAATAAAAAAAAAAAAATAAAAAAAATTTAAAAAAATAAAAAATAACCACTTCCACTTCACCCCTCTGTTCGTTCAAAATACCTGTCCAGCTGAGCCTTAAACTTATTTAGGCTATCAACTTCCATGACAAGGGATGAAAGTCTGTTCCACCAACCAACCATATGCTGGCTAAAGGCAAATTTCCGCACGTCTATCCTACATCTGTCTTTCCTCAATTTGAATTTATGCCCCCTCAGGTGATTATTCTGAGCAAGAGGTAGAATCCCATCGGCATTGAGCATGCTCAAACCATTCAAGACTTTATACACCTCTATCAGATCACTTCACTGGTGCCTGGTCTCCAGACACTGTAATTTGCAAAACTTAAGCCTTTCTTTGTAAGAGCACCCCTTTGTTCCATTCACTAATCTTGTTGCCCTTCTCTGTACTCGTTCCAGCAGCTCTACATCCTTCTTGAAATGATGCCTCCAGGCCTGTATACAGTACTCTAGGTGTGGCCTGACCATTGCCTTATACAAGGGAATAATCACCTCCTTATCCCTGCTAGAAAAGTTCATGTATATCATTGACAATACACCATGAGCTACTCTTGCAGCCCATCTGCACTGCTCAGAGAACTTCATATCTCCTTTCATAATTATCACCAGGTGCTTTTCATTCTCTACCACTGTCAGTGCAGTACCACAGAGTTGATACGTTGCTCTAGGGTTGCTGTTTCCCATATGTAGTACTTTACATTTGTCAATGTTAAACTTCATTTGCCACCTCTCAGCCCATCTGCTCAACCTTTCCAGATCCTGTTGCAGCAGCATAGTGTCCGTAGTGTACTTGACAACCCTGCCAACCTTTGTATCGTCTGCAAACTTGGACATTAAGCTTGATATACCATATCAATGTCATTTATAAATACAGAAAACAATAATGGACCCAATACTGAACCCTGAGAGACTCCACTAATAACATTAGTCCACGATGAGCAGTGTCCATTGATTACCACTCTCTGTCTTCTCCCCCTCAACCACCCCTTTATCCATAGCAGCAATTTGCCTCCAATGCCACACTGCTCCAAAGACGGCACCTCAGAGGTGACCGTATTGAGGTTTATAAGGCTCTGAGAGGGATTAGTACAATGAATGATGGTGGAATTCTCAGTTTTCTAAACAATTCCAGAACTAGGGGGTCATAACTTTAAATTACAGGGCATGAAGTTCGTATTATATTGTAGGAAGTTTTCTTTTAGCCAGTGAGTCATTAATAGTTGCAACAAGTTGCCCACGCCGGTAGTTCATGCTGACAGTTTGAATAAATTTAAAGGTCTACTGGATATTTAACTGTATGAGGAGGGAAGCATATAATTTTGTGTTTTCTTATCTACTCGGTCGGGTTTTTTTTTTTTTTTTTGCCAGTGCAGCAAAAGCCTGTGGCTTTCTTGCTCTATATAGCTAACACTTCTACCATTACTAATTACCGGTGAAACATCAGAAAACTGGAAACCTTTTGACCTGGAGACTGCCAGTTTTTTAACAATAAATCTAATGAAGCATGAAGTGTCAAAGTGAATGTCAAAATTCAAGCACAGGAATAATAATTCTAACTTATTATTTATTAACTATATTATTTTATTATTGATAATTCTTTAATCCCTTAGAGTCATTGGTTAAAATCTGAAAAGGAGAACTCTATAAAAATTAAGTTACTGAAGTAATTACTTGTAAAATCGCTCCGGTAATGTTCCATTAAAAAATAATAAATAATGAGGATAAAAATAATAAAAGAACTGTAAGTGTAAACACCACTTGAGTAATTTTAATCAATAATGCCAATATACAGCAAGAAAAGAAAAGACTTTTAGAATAAAAAAAATTCATGTAACTAATTACCTTCAACTACCTATTATTAATATTATTATTGCTCTCTTATTATTTTCTCTCTGATTGGGGGTTCCAACTCGTGACTGGTATTGCTACCAAGTCCACAGGTTGGTTGTTGTTATGCCTGGTGTTACTGTTGGTCAAAGAACTCTCTGACTATCCTACAGGTGTTCAGGATTGCGACTTTCTGGAGTTCCTTGTAGGTGTTTGCTGGGAGACCTATTGCTCCTAGGTTGTTATGTAGGGTCTTTGGCACCATATCTGTGGCTGACATCATGATAGGGATGGCCGTTACTTGTTGCATAAGCCAACATTTTTGATCTCCTGTCTTACGTTCGTGCACTTCCTGATTTTTTCCCCATGGGTTTTCTGCAGGTTGCCAGTGTTGGGTACTGCTATGTCAATCAGATAGGTAGCATTTTCCTTCTTGTCCACAAGGGTTATGTCCGGTCTGTTGTGCGGGATTGTCCTATCCGTTATTATCGCACAGTCCCAGTACAGCTTGTGGGTTGGGGTCTCTAGTACTGCCTGGGGTTTGTACTTGTAGTATGGTAGATTGTCATCGATCAACTGGTATTTCCTTGCTAGCTTCTGATGTATTATCCTGGCTACTTGGTCATGTCTATGAGTGTACTCAGCATGGGTGAACACCTTGCATTCCCCTGTGATGTGTTGGATCATTTCTGAGATGAGGTAGCATCATCGACATGTGTCATCAAACATTCCAGGCTCCTTGGCGATGTATTTTCTATAGTTCCTGGTGTTGATTACCTGGTCTTGGATGGCAAGCATGAATCCTTCAGTCTCTGGGAAGTATGACCTGCTCATGAGCCATGCATTGCAAGAAATTTTATCTATGTGATCTTGATGGAGATCATTGTAGTGTCTGCCGTGGAGTGTCTTCTCTGCCGATCTTTCTAGCTTCGTTTGTGCCTCCTGGTTGGGGGGGACTCCCAACCAGGAGGCGCTTAGGATGAGTGGCGTATACTGCTTTATCTTCCCTCGCTTAGGTTGAGTGGTGTATATTGCTTTATCTTCCTTTGCTTAGGTTGAGTGGGATATACTGCTTTATCTTCCTTATGGCCTGCTGGAGTGCTGCTGTGTGTTTCTGGAAGTAATCCTTCAGGTTAAGTATCGCTGTGTTCTCTTGCTCAATGAGGTCTATCAGGCCCCTTCCTCCTTCTTTCCGGACAATTGTCAGTCTCTCCATGGCAGATTTCGGGTGGCGTTGGCAGCTCTTGGTATTCATTGTCCTTGTCTTTCTCATAATATCCTCCAGCCCGGTGTTAGTCCAATCTATGATCCCGAAGAAGGATGTTAGCACTGGGACTGCATAGGTGTTTATGGCTTTAACTGTGTTCCCTCCATTCAGCTTTGCTTTCAGTGGGCTTCTGTGTCTCTGATGGTATTTTTCAGTCAGGCAGGCCTTAATTTCCTTGTACTGTAACTGCTGAGCCTGCATCATCCCCAAGTATTTGTAAGCCTCTCCATCTGCCATGGCTTCAATCTCTTTACCAGTCTGCAGCCGGTAGGGTAGTTTCAGTTGACTAATTTTCCCTGATGCAATCCGTGGGTTTTGCATTTATCTAGGCCAAATTCCATCCTAATATCATTGCTGAATTCTTTGGTGATCTGGAGTAGTTGCTGGAGGTGCTTCTAGGTTCCCGTTTAGAGCTTGATGTCATCCATGTAAATCAGGTTCTTTTTTCCTTCTTTGAGCTTATATCCGTACTTGTTACTGTTGAGCATGGTGGATAGCGGGTTAAGTGCTAGACAGAACCACAATGGGCTCAGGGCATCTCCCTGAAAGATTCCTCTCCTGATGGGGATTGGCTTGGTTGTGATGTTTTCAACCTTAATGGTGGTACTCTATTTTGCCATCGTTTCTCCTAGGATGTTTGTCACTATCATATTAAATTTGTAGATGTTCAGCACCTCTTTTAGCCAGCTATGAGGCCCATAGTCGAAGGCCTTGCAGTAGGCTGTGTACACGTTGTGATGCTTCATGTAGGCTTGCTCTATAACCATGGCATCTATGGTTAATTGCTCCTTGCATCCATTGCTCAGCCGCTTGCATCCTTTCTGCTGTTTGGCCATTATGTTCTGGCTCTCCAAGTGATCTGATATCTTCCTGGTTATGCAGCTGGTCAGGACCTTGTACATTGTTGGGAGGCAGGTGATGGCCTGTATTTCACTGTGTTTCTTGTATCTTCATCTTTAGGCTTCAGATATGTGACTCCTTTAGTGAGAAACTTTGGGATTGTCTCTGTGTGCCTTATCATTCGGGTGAACTGTTCTTCCAGGTGCTTGAGTGCAAGTGAGCTTCTTGAACCAGTAGTTGTGGACGTTATCTATTCCTGGAGTTCGCCAATTGTGAGAGTTCTTAATCTTCTGTTTTACTTCTTCTTCCCGAATCTCCTACTCTCATTTCTTGTATGTCCTTGGTTTTCTTGCATTCTAGTTCTATCCAGGGGGCTCAGCTGTTATGTCTTACTTCTCTGCTCCATATGTTTCCACAGAACTCCTCAATCGTTTTCTGCTCGGGTGGTCCATTCCCTTCTTTCCAGTCTTCTCCAAGACTCCTGTAGAAGCCTCTTTGGTCCTCATCAAATATTCAGTTGTTTATTTTCCTCTGGGAGCTCTCTTTGTATCGGCATAGTCTCTTGCTGAGTGCAAGGAAGTTCTGCCTCAGTGTGTCCAAGTACTCTCATATTCTCTGATTTTTTGTCTCATGTTTGCTGTGGATGCTGTCTTCCTTGAGGATGCTCTTCACTTTACCAATTAATTTCTTACTCCTATTGCCCCGTTGGTACTGGGTCAGTTGGCCTATCTTGACTCTTAATTCTTCTATCTTCTGCTGAAGTCTCCTTTCCCAAGCTGGCAGTTCCTTCTATTTTTGGTTCTTCTGCTGCTGGACTCTCATTTCTTTCATTAATCCTCATGGCTGTTACCGAAGTACCACAATACATGGCTGTGTGGATGGCCTCCAGTGTTGCACCATTGCTGTTGAGGTAATGGTATTATGTGTCGAATGAGGTGGTTTTTGACTCTCTACAAGTTACTATTCGACCTCTGCTTCGGTATCACGAGTCTTTATGGGATCTATTCCTTCAAATTCTGTTAGGGCCTTCTTCCACTCATTCTCTATTCTGGACATCATGACCGGGTATTTACGATAAGGTTAATTTAAGCAATATGTCTCAAAGGGAAGCAGCAGCAAAATTAGGAGTGCCTCAATCATCTTTATCAAACTTATTAAAATCATGTCACACATTAAACACTAAAGTGATTAGTGAAACCAGAAAAGGAAGTGTGAAGAGAAATGCCAAACAGTACTCTGTTTGTTTGGTTCAAACAGGCCAGCTCATTAAATGCACCAATCAGTCATAGCATTCTTCTTCAAAAAACTAATGATTTTGCTGAAAAACTACACGAAGAGTTTAAGGTATTGGAGGGAGGGCTGACAAGATGGAAGAAGAGGCATGATATTGTTTACAAAAAACTTCATGGAGAAAAAGAGGATTCCGATGGTTCTGCAGCTGACAACTGGTTGAAAACCTCTTGGCAAACTGTGTTAAGCACTTATAATCCTGGAGGCATTTTTAATACAGATGAAACAGCGTTGTAATATAGGACTACTCCAGACCATTGCATGATTTTTAAAAATTCCTCTGCACCTACAAAACAAATTGTAGTGGTTTTGAACAACTCCCAGCTCATCCAAAGTCGATGTTCAAAAACATTAAATTAGTTTTTCTACCTTCGAATAACATATCACTGATTCAGCCTCTAGGCCAGGGAATAATAAAAATCTTTAAGACCTTTTATAGATCAAATATGAGGCGAAGAATCATCCAGTCTATAGATAACAGTTTGGGAACATCATCCAATATCACAAAGCAGATAACTGTTCTAGATGCACTTCATATGACAATGAGTGCCTGGAATTACGTTTCAGCAACCTGCAGTAGCAACTGTTTAAGAAAATGTGGATTAATTACTCACGATGATCAACTAAGTCATGGGGAACGTGCTTTGTAAAAAGAATAGGTGGAACAGGACCAGGATATGTCTGGCAGGGGCAAAGGTTTATGACGTTGTAGAGCAGATATCATCTTTTAAGGGAACAAAAGGTGATATAGTTGTACATATATCACCTATAACACACTATACATGTTGTACATGTATAGTGTGTTATAGGCCTAATGACTTGAATGAGTACAATGAACAATTGTACAGAGAAATAGAGTGGGCCAGTAAATCAGAATGTCTTATAATGGGGGATTTTAACTTCCCAGATATTGACTGGAACTTATGGGTTGGTCACTCACACACACACTAGTCAGACTTTTGTGGATTTATTGGATGATTGTTTTCTGCAGCAGCATGTTTGAGAGGCAACCAGAGAAAGTAACACTCTTGATCTGGTTATCAGCAGTGAACATTCGTGTATTAAGAATTTGCAGATAAAGGAACCACTAGGTGGCAGTGATCACAGTGTGCTGAAGTGGGATTTACTCAAAGAGGGAACTACCGTCAGGGGTAAAGGAAAGGGTTTTTGCTTCCGTAAAGGGGAGTACAGTGGTCTCAGACAGTTTTTAAGTTCTGTACAGTGGGATCAACTGACGATGTTACAAACAGTAAATTCTAAGTGGGAAGCATTCAAAGAATTAATCGTGGAAGCTACTAGACTTTATATACCGATTAAGAAATATCGTTCAAGGTTTAGGCCTAAATGGTTATCAAATGAACTAATGAGACTCGTGACAGAGAAGAAAAATGCATGGGATGCATATAAATTATCAGGTGACGCAGAAGCCTGTGGCAGATATAAGCTAGTCTATAATCAGGTCACAAAGGAGGTTCGGCAGGCGAAGGCGGATTACGAGAAATCTTTGGCAAAAGATGCTAAGAAAAACAGCAAGGATTTCTTTACTTATATAAATTCTAAAAGGAAGGGGATGAATATGATTGGTCCACTTGACATCGATGGTTCGACTGTTGATGATCCTGCTCAGATAGCAAACAAACTGAATGAGTATTTTGCATCTACATTCACACGTGAGGAATTATTACAATTTGAAAATGGAAGAAGGTTATCAAATTGTAGCAGTGTGCTTAATGATTTTGTAATAACTGAGAGCAAAGTGGAGGAGAAATTGTTGAAGTTAAACACAAGAAAGGCACCTGGGGTGGATGAGATCTATCCAGTTATTTTAAAGGAGGCAGCAAAGCAACTAAGCAAACCCTTAGCCATAATTATGAGAGCATCCTTGGACTCAGGGGAGGTTCCCACGGACTAGAGATGTGCAAATGTGTCCCCAATTCACAAAGGTGGATCGAAGGGTGACACGAGTAATTACAGACCAGTTAGTTTAACTTCTGTTCCGGGTAAAATAATGGAGTCGCTGGTTAAAGATGCATTGCAGGATCATCTAGACAAGACTGCAGCAATAATTCAAACACAGCATGGGTTTGTTAAGGGAAAGTCTTGTCTGACAAATTTGATTGGTTATTATGATGTGGTCACAAAGGAACTGGATGCAAAAAATAATTTTGATATCATATACTTGGATTTCAGGAAAGCTTTTGACACTGTTGCGCATGGAAGACTACTGTACAAATTGGAGCAGAATGGTATTAAGGGTAAGTTGCTACAATGGATAAAAGGATGGTTAAGTGAGAGAAGACAGAGGGTGGTAATCAATGTGTGCTGCTCTTCGTGGACTAATGTTATTAGTGGAGTCCCACAGGGTTCGGTGTTGGGTCCACTGTTGTTTTGTGTATTTATCAATGATATTGATGAAGGTATATCAGGCTTAATGTCGAAGTTTGCAGATGACTCAAAGGTTGGCAGGGTTGTTAATGACAGTAATGGCAGTGTGCTACTGCAACAGGATCTAGAAAATTTGGGCAGATGGGCTAAGAAGTGGCAACTGAAGTTCAACCTTGACAAATGCAAAGTACTGCATATCGGTAGAAGTAACCCCAAAGAAACGTACCAACTGTGTGGTACTACACTTAAGGTGGTAGAAAATGAAAAAGACCTGGGAGTAATTGTGCAGTCAGATATGAAGTTTTCTGAGCAGTGCAGACAGGCTGCTAGGGCGGGTCATGGGGTTTTGTCAATGATATATAGGAATTTTGCTAGCAGGGAAAAGGAGGTGATTGTCCCTCTGTATAAGGCAATGGTCAGGCCACGCCTTGAGTACTGCGTACAGGTCTGGAGGCCTCATTTTAGGAAGGATGTAGATTTGCTTGAGCGTGTACAGAGAAGAGCAACACAATTGGTGAGGGGAATGAAGGGATTCTCTTACCAAGAGAGACTAAAGTTCTGCAAATTGCAGTGGCTGGAGACTATGCACCTGCGCGGTGATCTGATTGAGGTCTATAAGGCCTTGAATGGGTTGAGCACGCTGAATTCTAATGGGATCCTTCCACTTGTTCAGATTACCAACCTACGGGGACATAAGTTCAAATTAAGAAAGGACAGATGTAGAATAGATGTGCGGAAATTTGCCTTTAGCCAGCGGGTGGTTAATTGCTGGAACAAACTTCCATCTGTCGTTGTGGAAGTTGATAGGTTAAATAAATTTAAGGAGGAACTGGACAGGCATTTGGAGGGAATGGTGTGATTTTTTTTTTTTTTTTGGCTGATGCTGCATAAGCTCCTACACTTGCTTTCTTGCATCATGTGCCACTACTACTACTACTACTACTACATGTTGGCACTAATGATATTAAGAGTAGGAGACCGGCAAAATTACTTAACAAGTACAGGTCACTGTTGAAAAAAAAGTCGTGAAGTAGGGTTGAATTTGAAAGTGTCTGCTTCTGCCCAGACATGATAGGAGGGAGTATATGATGAGAGCCTTGTGATCAATTCGGCCCTGGAAAGTTTGTGTAAGGCTCAAGGGGTAAAATTTTTTCAGCCTTGTCTGTACTTGTTGTTATTTGTTGTTGTTATTTGGTTTTTAGGAGCATTAGCAACTAAGGCCATATTGCTCCGGGATATGCGGTGGTCATTCCCTGAATGACCTTTCCGCATCCTCCGTATTTGGTGGTGACGGGCTCGAACCCCGGTCTAATCAAGAAGCGTATGCTACGCACTGCTGCTCCTTCCCACCTGGCTACGGAGGCGCCCTGTACTTGTTAACAGGAGTATAAGGATGGGATACACTTAAATAGAAAGGGTGCTGTTGTTATTTGGTTTTTAGGAGCATTATCAACTAAGGCCATATTACTCCAGGATATGCGGTGGTCATTCCTTGACCTTTCTGTATCCTCCGTATTTGGTGGTGACGGGCTCGAACCCCGGTCTAATCACGAAGCGTGTGCTACGCACTGCTGCTCCTTCCAACCTGGCTACGGAGGCACCTTGCATTCGCAACAGTCCACAAAAGAAATGCGGTCTCACCGCAGAAAATCGTTTCCGACTGCGTCGCAGTCGAGGTTCACCAAGTCCGGCACACCACGGAAGAAAGGGTGCAAAAATATTTGTTCATGCTGTCGAGGCAGTGTTAGGTGGGTCTGAAAAATGCTAGTTTGAGGGGGGGGATACAAGGACTAATAGATTAACAGTAGCCACTGGCAGAGGTGAAAGTGATTCTTGCACTGCTTCTATTGAAATAAGCAGCAGTCTGAAAAACAAGATACAGGATATTTCAGAGACTGCTGGGAGTCATCGCGGAACAAGTAAATAAATGGGCTGGGTTAGGACAGCTAAGAATAAGAAGAGGTGCATGTATACTTGCATGTGCATCAATGCTAGGAGTTTGGTAAATAAATTTGATGAATTTGAGGTATTTTTCAAAACATCAAAGGCAGATATTGTTGGGATATCAGAGACGTGGTGTCACACAGAAATAAGGAATGCAGAACTAGAATTTGGGGAGTACAATGTGTACAGAAAGGATAGACAGGATAGGAAGGGAGGAGGGGTTATGCTATTAGTTAAGAAACACATAAAATCCAAGGAAGTGAAGCCATCAACATTGTTGGACAGTTTGGTTTGACATAACCAGTGGGAGATCAAAATTGAGAGTAGCAGTGTGCTATAGGCATAATGACTCTGATCAGTATAATAAGAAACTGTACAGGAAATTAGAGTTGGCCAGTAAATCAGAGAGTCTTATAATGGGGGATTTCAATTTCCCAGATATTGACTGGAATTTGTGAGTTGGCCACTCACACACTAGCAAAGCTTTTGTGCATTTATTGGATGATTGTTTTCTACATCAGCATGTTCGGGAGTCAGGTAGAGGGAGTAATACTCTTGATCTGATTATCAGTAGTGATTCTTCATGCATTAAGAATCTGCAGATAAAGGAACCACTAGGTGGCAGTGATCACAGTGTGCTGAAGTGAAATTTACTCAAGGGGGTAACTACCATCAGAGGTAAAGCGAAGGCTTTTTGCTTTCGTAAAGGCGACTATGATATTCTGAGACAGTATTTAAATTCTATACAGTGGGACCAACTGATGATGTTACAACAGCAAATTCAAAATGGGAAGCATTCAAAGAACTAATCTTGGAAGCTACCAGGCTTTAAATACCAACTAAGAAATATTGTTCAAGGTTCAGGCCTAAATAGATGTCAGATGAACTAATGAGACATATGGCAGAGAAGAAAATGCATGGGATACATACAAATTAATGGGTGACATGGAAGCCTATGATAGATATAAGTTGGTCTGTGACCAAGTCACAAAGGAGATTAGGCAGGCAAAGGCAGATTATAACAAATCCTTGGCAAAGATGCAAAGAAAAACAGAAAAGAGTTCTTTACCTATTTAAACTCAAGAAGGAAAGGAATAAATCAGATTGGTCCACTGGATATTGATGGTTCAACAGTTGAGGATCCTGCTCAGGTGGCTAACAAACTAAATGAGTATTTTGCATGTACATTCACACATGAGGAGTTATTCAGGAAGGGGAATGTCGTAGGTGAAGTAAACATTGGCAGTGAGCTAGATGATTTTTTAATAACTGAGAGGAAAGTGGAGGAGAAATTGTTGAGGATAAACATAAAAAAGGCACCTTGGGTGGATAGGATCTATCCAGTTATATTAAAGGAGGCAGCAAAGGAAGTAAGCAAACCCCTAGCCATAATTATGAGAGCTTCTTTGGACTCAGGGGAGGTACCCATAGACTGGAGATGTGCAAAGGTAACACCAATTCACAAAGGAGGATCAAAGGTATTACACAAGTAATTATAGACCTGTTATTTTAATTTCTGTTCCAGGAAAATTAATGGAGGCACTGGTTAAAGAAGCACTGCAGGATCATCTAGACAAGAATGCAGTTATATAGCTCAGACACAGCATGGTTTTGTTAAGGGAAGGTCTTGCCTGACCAATTTGATTGGATACTATGATGTAGTCACAAAAGCACTGGATGCAGGGAATAACTTTGATATTATATATTTGGATCTTAGAAAGGCTTTTGATACTGTTGCACATGGAAGACTGCTGCACAAATTGGAGCAGTGTGGCATTGAAGGCAAATTGCTGCTATTGATAATGGGATGGTTGAGTGGTAGAAGACAGAGAGTGGTAATCAATGGACACTGCTCAACATGGACTAATGTTATTAATGGAGTTCCTCAGGGTTCAGTGTTGGGTCCATTGTTATTTTCTGTATTAATAAATGATATTGATGATGGTATATCAAGCTTAATGTCCAAGTTTGCAGACGATACAAAGGTTGGCAGGGTTGTTAAGGACACTACTGATGATATGCTGCTGCAACAGGATCTGGAAAGGTTGAGCAAATGAGCTGAGAGGTGGCAAATGAAGTTTTACATTGACAAATGTAAAGTACTACATATGGGAAACAGTAACCCCAGATCAACGTATCAACTCTGTGGTAGTACGCTGACAGTGGTAGAGAATGAAAAGCACCTGGTGATAATTATGAAAGGAGATATGAAGTTCTCTGAGCAGTGGAGACAAGCTGCAAGAGTAGCTCATGGTGCCTTTTCAATGATATACATGAACTTTTCTACCAGGGATACGGAGGTGATTATTCCTCTGTATAAAGCAATGGTCAGGCCACACCTTGAGTACTGTATACAGGTCTGGAGGCCTCATTTCAAGAAGGATGTAGAGCTGCTAGAACGAGTACAGAGAAGGGCAACAAGATTAGTGAATGGAACAAAGGGTTGCTCTTACGAAGAAAGGGTTAAGTTTTGCAAATTACAGAGTCTGGAGACTAGGCACCGGTGAGGTGATCTGATAGAAATGTATAAGGCCTTGAATGGTTTCAGCATGCTCAATGCCGATGGGATTCTTCCTCTTGCTCAGAATAATAACCTGAGAGGGCATAAATTCAAATTGAGGAAAGACAGATGTAGGATAGATGTGCGGAAATTTGCATTTAGTAAGCAGGTAGTTGGCTGGTGGAACAGACTTCCATCACTTGTTGTTGAAGTTGATAGCCTAAACAAATTTAAGGCTGAGCTGGACAGGTATTTCGACTGAATGAAGGGCTGAAATGGGAGTGGTGTGCTTTTTTTTTTTTTTGGCTGATGCTGAATAAGCTTGCTTTCTTGCATCATATGCCTCTACTAATGCTAATGCTAATGATACTCAACAGGCTGAAAAGCCCGAAGACATAGGTGAACAGGAGTTTATTGATTGGGTGGACATAGATGGTGATCTACAAGTTACTACAGTTTTAACAGATGAAGAAATTGCCCTTCTGTTATTGATAATTTTGCCAAGGAGGAGGAATATGAGGATGAACCCGAACAAATTCCAGTTTGTTCGAGTTCATCCTCATATTCACGATGATCAACTAAAACAAAAAACAAGTTACAAAATGGGAAACTCGTAAAGCTATAGCCATCCTGAGAACAGCGTGGGAAGAAACTGGTGCAAATAATCATGAATATAGAATGTCATACAATATTGAAAAATCTATAAATAGACTTTGTTGTGATAACATTAGCATTTAGCACTAGCATTAGCAAAGGCACATGATGCAAGAAAGCAAACTTATATAGCATCCGCTAAAAAAAAAACCCTTTATTTCACCCATCCATTCGCTCCAAATGTTAGTCAAGTTCTGCCTTGAATCTATTTAAGCTATCAACTTCTACAATGACAGATTGAAGTTTGTTCCAGCAATCAGCCACCCGCTATCTAAAGGCAAACTTCCGCACATCTATCCTACAACCATCTTTCATTAATTTGAATTTATGCCCTCTCGGGCGATTATTCTGAGCAAGAGTAAGAGTCCCATCAGCATTGAGCATGCTCAAACCATTCAAGGCTTTATACACCTCAATCAGATCACCTCACAGGTGCCTAGTCTCAAGACACTGTAATTTGCAAAACTTAGGCCTTTCTCCGTAAGAGCAACCCTTTGTTCCATTCATTAATCTTGTTGCCCTTCTCTGTATATGTTCCAAGAGCTCTATATCCTTCTTAAAATGAGGCCTCAAGACCCGTATACAGTACTAAAGGTGTAGCCTGACCATTGCCATAAACCAGAGAATAATCACCTCTTTATCCCTGCTAAAAAAATATTCCTGTATATATCATTAACAACACACCATGAGCTACTCTTGCAGACCGTCTGCACTGCTCAGAAAACTTCACATCTGCCTGCACAATTACCCCAAGGTCCTTTTCATTCTCTACCACTGTGAGTGTAGTACCACAGAGTTGATACGTTACTCTGCGGTTACTGCTTCCCATATGTAGTACTTTACATTTGTCAATGTTAAACTTCATTTGCCACCTCTCAGCCTATCTATTCAACTTTTCTAGATCCTGTTGCAACAGTGTGCTGTCATTAGTATCCTTAACAACCCTACCAACCTTTGTATCGCCTGCAAACTTCGACATTAAGCCTGATATACCATCATCAATATCATTTATAAATACAGAAAACAACAATGGACCCAACACTGAACCCTGAGGGACTTCACTAATAACATTAGTCCATAAAGAGCAGTGTCCATTGATTACCACTCTCTGTCTTCTCCCACTCAATCATCCCTTTATCCATAGCAGAAATTTTCCTCCAATGCCACACTGCTCCAATTTGTTCAGCAGTCTTCCATGCGCAACAGTATCAAAAGCCTTTCTAAGATCCAAATATATGATATCAAAATTATCCTTTGCATCCAGTTCCTTTGAGACTACATAATAGTATCCAACCAAATTGGTAAGACAAGACTTTCCCTTAACAAACCCATGCTCTGTCCAAGCTATAACTTAAGTCTTGTCTAGATGATCCTGCAATGCTTCTTTAACCAGTGCCTCCGTTAATTTCCCTGTTACAGAAGTTAAACTAACAGGTCTGTAATTACCTGTCTCCCCCTTTGATCCTCCTTTGTGGATTGGGGTCACATATGCACATCTCCAGTCCATGGGTACCTCCCCTGAGTCCAGGGAAGCTCTCATAATTATGACTAAGAGTTTGCTTACTTCCTTTGCCGCCTCCTTTAATATAACTGGATAGATTCCATCCACACCAGGTGTCTTTCTTACGTTTCTCTTCGACAATTTCTCCTCCACTTTACTCTCAGTTATTACAAGATTATCTAGCTTATTGCCAGAGTTTAATACACCTCTCACATTCCCCTCCCTGAATAGCTCCTCATGTGTGAATGTAGATGCAAAATATTCATTTAGTTTGTTAACTATCTGATCATCAACAGTTGAACCATCAATATTCAGTGGTACAATCTGATTCATCCCCTTTCTTCTACAGTTTACATAAGTAAAGAAGTCTTTGCTATTTTTCTTTCCATCCTTTGCTAAAGATTTCACGTAATCTGCTTTTGCCTGCCTAACCACCTTTGATGAGAGTTTTGCCTGCCTGTGATCACTGCCACCTAGTGGTTCCTTTATTTGCAGATTCTTAATGCATGAAGAATCACTACTGATAATCAAATCAAGAATATTACTCCCTTCAGTTGCCTCCCAAACATGCTGATGTAGAAAACAATCATCCAATAAATCCATTCATCAATCATCCAATAATCATCCAATAAAAGCCTTGCTAGTGAGTGCCCAACCCAAAAATTCCAGTCAATCTGTGGGAAATTAAAATCCCCCATTACAAGACACTCTGATTTACTGGTCCACTCTATTTCTTTGCACAACTGCCCATTATAATCATCAGGCCTATAACACACACCTACTCTCATTTTTCCTTTCCCAGTGCTTATGTCACACCAAACAGACTCAACTTTGCAATGTCCACCAACATCAATTGGATGCACTTCCTTCGATTTTGTGTTCTTTGACTAACAGCATAACCCCTCCTCTCTTCCTGTTCTGTCTATCCTTTCTGTACATGCTGTACTCCCCAAATTCCAATTCTGCATTACTTATGTCTGTGTTACACCATGTCTCTGATATCCCAACAATATCTACCTTTGATGTCTTGACTAGCACTTCAAGCTCATCGAATTGATTAACTATACTCCTAGCATTTGTGTACATGCAAGTATACATGCACCTGTTCCTACTCTTAGTTACCCTAACACAGCCCATGTATTTACTTGTTCCACTTTGACTCCCAGCAGTCCTGGAAATCCCCATAGCCTTGCTTTCCAGGCTGTGGCTCAATTGCATTTCAATAGAAGCAATGCAAGAATCACTTTCACCTCTGCCACCAGCTACTGTTAATCTATTAGTCTGTGTACTCCCCCCCCCGCCACAAGCTAGCAGTTTTCCGACCTACCTAACTCTGCCTCGATAGCATCAGCAAATATTCTTGCACCCTTTCTATTTAAGTGTATCCCATCCCTGTAGAAGTAGTCTCTCCTGTTAACAAGCACAGACCAGGCTGAGAAAAATTCTTCCCCTTGAGCCTTGCACAATCTCTCCAGGGCCAAATTGATCGACAAGGCTCTCATCATATACTCACTTCTATCGTGTCTGGGCAGAATTACAGACACTTTCAAATTCAACCCTAACTCATGGCTTTTTTTTCAGCCATTGACTTGTACTTGTTAAGTAATTCTGCTGGTCTCCTACTTTTAATATCATTAGTGCCAACATGTACAACAATAGCACCCTTTGTGCCCTTAAAAGATGATATCTGCTCTACAATGTCATCAACCTTTGCTCCTGGTCCTGTTCCATCTATCCTTTTTGCACAATATGTTCCCGTTTCCCTGACAATAGATGCCTACAACAACTAGTTCCTTTGGGACCAGCACATTCTGCCTTGGGTTTTGCCGCTGTGTTGCATGATGTTCAATTGCAAGCTCTGGCATTGATGTGGGCAGCTGAGAGCTTGAGGGCACCTTAATTTAAAACCTTCGAGGGCATCCATCCTGTCCTTCAAGCTCTCATATAAGCCCCTAACAATACTGAGTTGGTGCCCGCTGTTGTTGCATGATGTTTAAGTGCAAGCTCTGGCATTGATGTGGGCAGCTGAGAGCTTTATGGTCACCTTAATTTAAAACCTTCGAGTGCATCCATCCTGTCCTTCAAGCTCTCATATTAGCCCATAACAATACTGAGTTGGTGCCTGATTTCCTCACACTCCTTACATCGTGCACACACACAAAGACATTCCCCTTGGCAATATCATGTCCCGTTCCTAATTGCTCCACAAACATCAAACAAGCAGTGCATTTCAACAGACTGTGATTTAGAGGACAACTGCCTCCCTCAGTTCTTTCCTGAGCCACAGCACTTCCATTAGTTTGAGCCTTTTGCTTTGCTGCTCTGGTCTGAGTCATGATTTCTATTCAAGTTGAATAAAATTCCAATACAAAATATAACCCTAAACTTATATCTGAATGCAGTTATAATACTATATATATATGTATTTTGGTATTGAATATTATCTCCGAGTTATGTTATATGACTTTCTTATCCCCTGTCAACTTATATGTATTAATTTATGATGTTACGTTTGTAAAAACTAGGTCGCTATATTTATTTAGTTAAAAAAGTACAATTCAATTGACAATGAAATTCAATAAGATTAATAAATTTTACTGATTAATTGATACTACTATATTTGCTATCTAGTTTTTCGTTAAACCTTACGCTATCTAGTTCAGTGCACATGTTCTACCATATAACAATGGCGGCAAGTTACGAACAGTTAATCTACGGACACAAGGTATTATTTACTTTCCAAATTGCGCTATCTAAATTCAAAATAAACCACAGAGCTTGACTAGGTCTATAAGCTACTAAGAGAAAATAATTTAATCTAACAATTAAGTCAATAAAGTGGCTAAATATAATTAAAAACTTTTCGTTCACAGTAGCTGCAAAACTTGTCCAACACGTGGATTTGCTACCCTTACCAATACTAAGTAATAACCTAAAAAATCTCCATCTAAATTCAAATTAAACTAAAGTATTGTTACTAGGAATATAAAGCAACTCTAAAAAATAAATTAATATGCCAATTAAAGTCAATAAAAAAGCAAAAACTTCCAAGTAGAGGGTCTGGACACCCTGTAAATGAAGGAATGCAGACAATTTTTTCAATGGGCCCTTGTATTTTTTGCAGCTGGTGGAGTCCTATAATTTAAAACAAGTGACTAATCTAAATTATAATCATATTTCAAAGTGTTATGTGACATGTAAATTAGTGAAAGTGCATCATTTCTACATGCAGCCAGCTACTAAGTAACTAGGAATTGGCATCATGACTAGTTACTTAGTATCTGGCTGCATGTAGAAATGATGCACTTGTACTACGTTACAAGTCAGTTAACTATTTTGCAACCTGATGCTTATAGCCCTAAAGTGCTCTATAACAAAATGTTATGTTTAATTAATATGTATATTAATTAAGCTATGTGAGTAAGTATAAATTTATTTTTATTTTGATAAGCTGAGGATAATATTCTTCTGATTTTCACGTATAATTTAACTGGATTAAATTTTGGTAATAACGTGTAAATTTGTGCTTTATATCTTTATTTTTATATCCTGTGGATAATATTCATCAATTTTTTTTATTATAATCGCCATTTATTAGAATCAAAATTCAATTTGCAAACATGATCACTATAACTGGTGCTTACTGTATATACTATTGTACTATTGAGTATGCACTGTGAACACACTGTAGGTGGCAGTGATCACAGTGTACTGACGTGGGATTTACTTAAAGATTTAATTACCATCAGGGGTAAAGGAAAGGGTTTTTGCTTCCGTAAAGGCGAGTACAGTGGTCTCCGACAGTTTTTAAATTCTGTACAGTGGGATCGACTGACGATGTTACCAACAGTAAATTCTAAGTGGGAAGCATTCAAGGAATTAATCATGGAAGCTACTAAAAGTTTCATACCTATTAAGAAATATTATTCAAAGTTTAGGTTGTCAAATGGTTGTCAAATGAACCTAAATGGTTGTCAAATGAACTAATGAGACTTGTAACAGAGAAGAAAAATGCATGGGATGCATATAAATTATCAAGCGACTCAGAAGCCTATGGATATAAGTTAATCTGTAATCAGGTCACAAAGGAAGTTCGGCGGGCGAAGGCAGATTACGAGAAATCCTTGGCAAAAGATGCTAAGAAAAACAGCAAGGATTTCTTTACTTATATAAACTCTAAAAGAAAGGGGATGAATCTGATTGGTCCACTTGACATCGATGGTTCGACTGTTGATGATCCTGCTCAGATAGCAAACAAACTGAATGAGTATTTTGCATCTACATTCACACGTGAGGAATTATTACAATTTGAAAATGGAAGAAGGTTATCAAATTGTAGCAGTGTGCTTAATGATTTTGTAATAACTGAGAGCAAAGTGGAGGAGAAATTGTTGAAGTTAAACACAAGAAAGGCACCTGGGGTGGATGGGATCTATCCAGTTATATTAAAGGAGGCGGCAAAGCAACTAAGCAAACCCTTAGCCATAATTATGAGAGCATCCTTGGACTCGGGGGAGGTTCCCACGGACTGGAGATGTGCAAATGTATCCCCAATTCACAAAGGGGGATCGAAGGGTGACACGAGTAATTACAGACCAGTTAGTTTAACTTCTGTTCCGGGTAAAATAATGAAGCCGCTGGTTAAAGATGCATTGCAGGATCATCTAGACAAGACTGCAGCAATAATTCAGACACAGCATGGGTTTGTTAAGGGAAAGTCTTGTCTGACAAATTTGATAGAATATTATGATGTGGTTACAAAGGAACTGGATGCAAAAAATAATTTTGATATCATATATTTGGATTTCAGGAAAGCTTTTGACACTGTTGCGCATGGAAGACTATTGTACAAATTGGAGCAGAATGGTATTAAGGGTAAGTTGCTACAATGGATAAAAGGATGGTTAAGTGCGAGAAGACAGAGGGTGGTAATCAATGGGTGCTGCTCTTCTTGGACTAATGTTATTAGTGGAGTCCCACAGGGTTCAGTGTTGGGTCCACTGTTGTTTTGTATATTTATCAATGATATTGATGAAGGTATATCAGGCTTAATGTCGAAGTATGCAGATGATACAAAGGTTGGCAGGGTTGTTAATGACAGTAATAGCAGTGTGCTACTGCAACAGGATCTAGATAATTTGGGCAGATGGGCTAAGAAGTGGCAACTGAAGTTCAACCTTGACAAATGCAAAGTACTGCATATGGGTAGAAGTAACCCAAGAGAAACGTACCAACTGTGTGGTACTACACTTAATGTGGTAAGAAAATGAAAAAGACCTGGGTGTAACTGTGCAGGCAGATATGAAGTTTTCTGAGCAATGCAGACAGACTGCCAGGGCAGGTCATGGGGTTTTGTCAATGATATATAGGAATTTTGCTAGCAGGGAAAAGGAGGTGATTATCCCTCTGTATAAGGCAATGGTCAGGCTACGCCTTGAGTACTGCGTACAGGTCTGGAGGCCTCATTTTAGGAAGGATGTAGATTTACTTGAGCGTGAACAGAGAAGGGCAACAAGATTGGTGAGGGGAATGAAGGGATCCTCTTATCAAGAGAGGCTTAAGTTCTGCAAATTGCAGTGGCTGGAGACTAGGCACCTGCGCGGTGATCTGATTGAGGTGTATAAGGTCTTGAATGGGTTCAGCATGCTGAATTCTGATGGGATCCTTCCACTTGTTCAGATTACGAACCTAAGGGGGCATAAATTCAAATTAAGAAAGGACAGATGTAGAATAGATGTGCGGAAATTTGCCTTTAGCCAGTGGGTGGTTAATTGCTGGAACAAACTTCCATCTGTCGTTGTGGAAGTTGATAGGTTGAATAAATTTAAGGAGGAACTGGACAGGCATTTGGAGGGAATGGTGTGATTTTTTTTTTTTTTTTTTTGGCTGATGCTGCATAAGCTCATACATTTGCTTTCTTGCATCACATGCCACTAGTACTACTACTACATGATCACTATAACCGGTGCTTACTGTATATACTATTGTACTATTGAGTATGCACTGTGAACTAGTACTGATTGTCTAAAAAATGAATGACTTTATACATTACAAATTCATTGCTGTTTGGAAATTATTAATGGAACATAATGCATACATCTGGCACATTTGGTGCTTTTTTTATTTTTTTAAAGTCCACCTAGCCTATTTTCCCTCTATCTTTGTGTGGACTACCCTCAAAAAATTTTCAAAACATACCAGAATTTTTAATGCCAGATTTCTGAGGTTCTACTGCTTTTACATTCCCAGACCTATGGAACTACACTGATATGAAGAGAGGATAAAGGAATTCTGCAAGTCAAAGGTCATTGGCCAAACAGAGGCAGAGGAAAGTTGCCCGTAACTTAAGATCACATGGTAGCTATTAGTTTAGGGATGAACTGTCAGGATATTGGGGGAGGTTTTTCAGCATGCAGAGCCTTTGCTTTTCACTATTCTTGCAGACTTGTGAACTCCAGGAGATTCCTACTGCTGCTGCTAGAACAGGAATATTGGGGGTGGGGAGAGAGAAGTGGAGAGAAGAGGTGAGCATCAGAGTATCTGGTGGGGAAAAGAGAGGAGGGAAAGGAATAGACAGAATAAAGAATATGAGGTTGAATGTGTATAATGGTGAAGGGGACAGCATTCTCATTTCTATCTATGTTAAAGGGATTAGAGAGAAATTTGAGGTTTTCCTCTAAAAGATGCACCTTAGAATGTGAACATTCTCTGCTAGCAGAGATTTTTATGGAAGATTTTGAATCTGCTGCAATATCTTCAGAGAAACATGCCTAAGCTCGGGTTTTGGTATATCGATGATATTTTCATCAAAATTTGGATAGTTTTTCATTCCTGTGTCAACTTACAAGAATCCAATGAAGCCTTTTTTCTGAAATTGGAGGAAGGTGAATCTATACCTTCCTGGATGTACTTTCCAGGAAGACCAGAAAATGCCCTATCCACCACCATATATTGCAAATCCACTCACAGAGGGATGGTCCTTAATTTCTTCTCCAACTATCCCATTTCTCTAAAAGGAGACATTATGATGGACATCATTTTATGGACCTTGAAAAACAAAAATCTGCAGCCCTCAATTACCAAGACCAAGAACTTTTACACATCACAGTTCTACTGCAAAACAACAACTGACACTCTCAGTTGATTAAAAGGAATATGGAGAAGACGGTCAATCAATTCAGGGCTCTCCCCACATCACAATGGCCCACTCAGACAGTCAACAAACATATATTCCTCTCCCCTATCGATAACCCAAGGCAGATTGAGAGACTCACTAGGCCAAGAAGCATAACACCTGATGTTGAGGAAAGGGTGTTAGAAAGAATAGAACAAAATTCAGGAATTTTAACAAGGAGGGTTGCTCTGCAAGAGCATGTCCTGAGTCATAGCAGTGTGTGGTGAATTTTACATCACCAATTACTGTACCCTTACAAGGTCTCAGCAATACAGACTACCCTCCCAGGGTGAACTTCTGCCAGTGGATGTAACAACTGTGTCCTGAATCCCAATTTTTAAACACCATTTTGTTCACTGACGAAGCTGGGTTTACTCGTGATGGTATTTTTAATTTTTGTAACTGTCATATTTAGTCTGATGAAAATCCTAATGCAATTCACAAGTCATGACACCAGCAATGTTTCTCTTTGAATGTCTGGGCAGGACTACTAGGAGACCGTCTAATCGGACCAAACTTTTTGCCAAACAGGCTAACAGGAGAGCTGTACCTCCAGTTCCTGCAAAATATTTTCGAGGCTTCCTTGATGATGATAATGTTCCCCTTCAGCAATGCCAGAACATGTGGTTTATGCATGATGGTGCACATTTTTGCTTGAATTGTAACTCGGTATTAACTAGAAGGTATGGTCAATGGTGGATAGGTAGCAGTGGGTCTTGCCTCCCAGATCACCAGACTTAAATCCTATGGATTTTTGTACCTGGGGTCATGCAAAAAGCTTGGTGTACATTTCTGACATTAACACAGTTGAGGAATTTCAGTGTCGGGTTGAAGGAGCCTTTCAGCAAATCAGAAACGACCCAGGAATGCCTGATATGATTTGCCATTCAATGCAGAGAAGACTACAAAGCTGTGTATGGATGCAAGGGCAGCATTTTGAACACCTTTTGTAAAATCTTGTGGTGTTGAAACCAAAAATTAAAAATGTATTATCTTATGTTTAATAAAACCACCCTTAGCAAAGGATTCACAGCTTTTTGCTAAACTAATGCTCCCATAGTTGGTGGCAGATCTTAACAAAAATGTGCATTATCTTGAAAATGGTTCATTTGTGGCCCAATGTTCACTGGGACTTTTTTGCTTATTTTAGTTTGTACTTTTCACCTTTAAATTATTGACCATCATTTTTGAAACACCCTATATATACAATAAAAAAATTATTAAAAAAAAAACAAAAAAACAAACCTCTCTCACTTAACGCTGCACAACGTTGAATGCATTCTTTTTCTGTTTCAAAGTTATTATTATTTCCTTTGCATCCGCTGTATATGAACTGTTTGCAGTGGCCACTATATTTATCATAGTGCCAACGTGGAAAAGAACCCTTACAAGGGCCGCTTACTACTGGCTGTTCACATTCACCTAAAACAAAAAATATACAATAAACTTATTTTAAATCTATTAAACAAATAACTCTAATATCAAAACAGACTAATGCTATTTTGTCCCTTCAAAATTGTGAAAAGTACAAGTACAGTGGAATACAAGGCCTTCCTTGTATTCCACTGAGAATTTCAGCAGCAGAATTTAAGCTGCCCTAGTAAATGCAATGATCTTACACCCAAAACAGAACAAACCTCTTGTTTTCACAAGTTACTTTAGTACTACATTACTTTTAAACAAATGAAAAATTAACCCCTTCAGTGATATCACTTGTTTGAAAGTTGAGACACTATGACAAGCTAACAAAGCATCAGCCAAACAATAAAAAAATACTCACTTCTTCTGTATATTCACTTCAGAAATTATCTAATCCTTTTTAAACTTATTCAAACTACCCACTTCCACAACACTAATTTGAAGTTTATACCAACAATTAATTATTCTAAAAAGAAAATTTTCACACTTCTGTCCCGAGACTATCCATTTTCAATTTAAGTTTATATCTCCTTATGGGTGTTGTCTGAGAAAGAATAAAGGTATCTTCAGCACTTAGTTTACTCAGTCTATTTAAAGCCTTAAAAACAAGCAGGTCTCTTTGCAGGCGTGTAGTTTTCAAGCATAAAATTTATAGAACTGAAGTCTTTCTTGAGAAGAGTACTCTTGTGTCCCTGACAAATCTTGTTACTATTCTTCTTCTCTTACCTCTCTGCATCCATTCTAACAGATACACATCTATCCTACAATAAGGCTTCTGAGCCTCTACATTACTCAAGATGTACCTAACCATTGCTTCATACAATAAGAAAATCATTTCCATCTCCCTGATGGCAAGATTACAGAATATCATTATATCATTAACCAAACCCCATTTGAGCTGTTATAGCAGAATGTCTGCACTGCTCCAAGAACTTCATACCAAACTTCACAATTATCACCTAGGTATTTTCATTTTTCTCCAACTTGAGAATGGTATCACCCAATTGGTATTGTATCCTGGTATTACCTATCCATATGCAGTACACTGCTGCTTTTAACAATATTAAACCTCAATTCATTGCCATTTCTCAGCCCCATGTGCCTAATATTTCAAGCTCTCATTGCAGTAGTATGCCTTGATTCCTACCATTAACCACATTGCCATCCTTTGCATCATCTTCAAACTTCGACATTATGCTTGATATGCTTTCATCAATATCATCAATGATTAGTGAAAACAGTAAGGAACCCAAAACTGAACCTTGATGGACACCACTAGTAACATTAATTCAAGGAGAGCAGTGCCCATTAATAATCACCTTTGTCTTCAGTTGGTATTCAATCATTCATTTATCCACACTGCAGTAACTTGTTCCTTATGATACATTGCTCCAATTTTTACAGATGTTTTTCATGTGGAACAGTGTCAAAAGCTTTACTGAAATCTAAATATATGATGTTAAAATTATCATTTGCAGCTAGTTCCTCTGTTACTGTACATAGTAACTAATCAGATTGGATATAAAAGATCTCCCCCAACAAATCCATATGCTGTGACTACTGTATAACTGAATTCCTGTTGAAATGATTATATACTTCTTCTTCTTTAGCCAATGACTCCATTATTTTCCATGGAACAGAAGTCAATTTTACACATTTACTCACTTTAATGTCCAAGGAACAGGCCAATAACAATAATTTTAAAATATTCTTTCAGAATATCTATTTGGATTTATCTAAATTTTATAATATCCACATTTAAAATATGCATATTTAAATAGTAGGAGGTTGGTGAACAGAAAAATCTGAAGAATAGAAAATTTCTGAAATCAGAAACAATATGATTCCCTCTGCATGAGTAAAACCTGTAAAAGTTGCTAACAAAAATCCAAATCCTGTAAATAAAGGCACTGATAGATAATGAATGAGCAAGTCTCTACACTACCACATTCACAATGTGATCTGTATTAGACAGGCCAGGTTGATACAACTGGAAAATTACAGCAAGGCATGTATGTTGTTCCAAATCAGAATGTAACCTTCCAAAAATGAAGACTGTAACACATATGCAATGATGTGTTATCTTCAAAATTAAAGACAATCAGCTGTTAAGGACAATGTTCCAAATAAAAGGACTCAGAAAGAACCCTGAAAACACCCTTTAAATATTTCTCTCAACAGATTGATACATAGAGATAACTTTTACTCCTAATTACTATATGTAATTAGCTTGTAATTAGAACCTTATCTTGGCTGATTTTGTACAAAAGACCCCAAGGATCAGAATACACTGATAAAGAGAGTGATTTTGTAAGTTACTATTTACTATACATATTGCTTTTGTATCAGTGTTTTGGCATTAATATTGTAGCACATAACAAGTAGTGCAGAGAAATACTAGGGTTTTAATTGTGCTAAATAAGTAGCTCGAAAGTTCTAATCACTTGTTGAGCATATATCATTTTTGTGTGTAGCTAAGGAATTTTTACTTTTAGCAAGGATATAACTAATTTAATACTGCAATCGCTATGGTATAGCATTATCATCATCATAGGCTGCCATCCCATCCGGGGTTGGTGATCAACATCGGTTGTAAACACCATGAAATAATTGTTCCACGGTTTTGCCTGTCCATTCCTTCAAATTATCCAGCCATTGTATATTCTTCTTCTTCTTCCTTGCTTCCTCTTACCATTAATTCTTCCAGTCAGGATGATTTGTGGCATTGCATATTCTTCTTGATGTCTCATAATGTGACCAAAAAAAGTTTTTTGTTTCTTGATTAGAGACAGCAATTTCCTTTCTCTGCTGACTGATCTCAACACTTCTACATTTGTAACTTTAGTTGTCCATGGAATACGCAATATTCTTCTATACATATACATCTTGAATGCCTCCAATTTCTTAATTGTTGCTTTCTTTAATGTCCAAGTCTCACAGCCATAGAGTAGTGTGGACCAAGCACTTCATTACTCATAGTCAAAGATTTAGATCCAATTGCATATTACATAAAACACCTTTCATTTTGCAAAAGGCCGATCTTGCTATCTCAACTCTTCTTTTAATTTCAGTTTGAATCATCCCCTTTCTCATTAATTTCTCTTCCTAAATAGACATAACTGTTAACTTTTTCAATCAGTCTTCCATTAACCATAACTGTGAGATTTGTATAATTCTTGGAGCCAACAACCATCCATTTAGTCTTACTGGGATTTATCCGAAGACCCATCTTATTACTTTCTGCATTAACTATTTCCACAAGTGTTTGAAGATCAGGATCACTTCTTGCAATGATAACTGTATCATTGGCATTGCAAATATTATTCATGACTATTCCATTTAAAACAGTTCCTTCTGCTCTATCTTCCAATGCCTCCTTCATAATTTTATCAGAATATAGATTGAACAGTAATGGAAATAGAATGCACCCATGTCAAACACCTCTCTTTATCTTAATTTCTTCTGTAAGCTCATCTTTCACTCTCACCATAGTACTCTGATTATAGTACAGAGTCTCAATTATTCAGAAGTCTTTGCTATCTAGGTTTATCTGGTGTAGGATAGCAAACAATTTTTTTCTAGGTTGAACTTGGTCAAATGCTTTTTCATACTCTATGAAACAAGAATGGACATCTTGTTGCATTTCCAGACACCTTTTTATTAATACCAAAAGATTGAACATAGCTTCTCTGGTACCTACACCCTTCCTAAATCCAAACTGAGTCTTCCCTGTTTCCTTTTCCACATTTACCCTGGATACAAAGATAAATTATTCTTAAGAATATCTTTAATGTATGATTAATGAGGCTGATCATTTGATATTCTGCACAATTTTTTTGCATTTGGCTTTTTTGGTAATGGTATGAAAGTTGACTTCAACCAATCCTGAGGAATCTTCCCTGAGTCATAAACTTTGTTGAGCAGACATGTCAAAGCCTCAATGCCATTTTCACCCAGCAGTTTTATATATTCTGTCACTATTCCATCCCTTCCAGGGGTGAGAACTTTGTAAATCAATTCAGCCCTGCAGAGAATGTGCTTGGCTCATGGGTAGAATTTTTCTCAGCGTAGTATGTGCTTGTTAACAGGAGAGCCTGGTTTTACAGGGGATGGGATACACTTGAATAGAAGGGATGCAGAAATATTTGCTGATGCTATGGAGGCAGTGATAGGTGGATCAAAAAAATGCTAACCTGGGGTGAATAAACAGAATAATAATTTAACTAGAGCTGCAGGCAGAGGTGAAAGTGATTCTTGCATTCCTACTATTGGTACATATAACACCCTAGAAAGCAAGGTGTCTGGGATTTCTGGCGCTGCTGTGGGTCATCATGGAACAAATGAACATGCGGGCTGTGCTACAGTAACTAAGAATAAGGATACATGCTTGTATACTTGCATGTACACTAATGCATAGTAAATAAATTTGATGAATTTGAAGTACTAATTTAGTTGTTTGATGCAGACATTGTAGACATAGTGGAGACATTGTGTCACTCAGACATAAGTGATGCTGAATTTGACTATGAGGAGTACATTGCATACAGAAAGGACAGCCAGGACAAGAGAGGTGGACGGGTTATGCAGACAGGCTGCCAGAGCAGGTCATGGGGTATTGTCAATGATATACAGAAAATTTGCTAGTAGGGAAAAGGAGGTGATTATCCCTTTGTAAAAGACAATGGTCAGACCACACCTTGAGTACTGCATACAGGTCTGGAGGCCTCATTTTAGGAAGGATGTAGATTTGCTGGAGCATGTACAGAGAAGGGCAACAAGATTGATGAGGAAAAACAAAGAGGTCATCTTACAAAGAAAGGCTTAAGTTCTAGAAATTGCAGCAGCTGGAGACTAGGCACCTGCAAGGTGATCTGATTGAGGTGTATAAGGCCTTGAGTGGGTTGAGGCACACTGAATTCTGATGGGATTCTTCTGCTTGCTCAGATTACAAACCAGAGGGGGCATAAATTCAAATTTCAGAAAGACAGTTGTAGAATAGAGGTGTGGAAATTTGCCTTTAGCCAGTGGTTAATTGCTGGAACAAACTTCCATCTGTGGTTGTGGAAGTTGATAGCTTAAATAAATTCAAGGAGGAACTCGACAAAAGTTTAGAATTTTTTTTTTTTTTGGTTGACAACTAAATGAGTTCATACACTTGCTTTCTTGCATCACATGCCTCTATTACTATTACTATTATGCTCTTAGTTAATAAGAATACTAAAATAATCACACATGAGGAATTCTGTAGAGAAGTGGAGGCCAGAAGATTAATCAAAATCTAACAGGGAGCTAAATGATTTTGTAATAAATGAGAGCAAAGTGGAGGAGAAATTGTTCAAGTTAAACATAAGAAGTTAAAGTTAAACATAGGTCGCATCCACCGGGGGGGGGGATCTATCCAGTTATATTAAACAAGGCAGCAAAGGAAGTAAACAAACCCTTAGCCATAATTATGAGAGCTAACTTTAACTCAGGGCAGGTCCCCACAGACTGGAGATGTACAAATATATCCCCAATTCACAAAGAGGATTCAAAGGGTAACACAAGTAATTACAGACCTATTACTTTAAATTCAGTTCCAAGAAGAATAATGAAGTCACTAATTAAAGAAGCATTGCAGGTTCATTTTGATAAGACTGCAGTTATAGTTTAGACACATCATGAATTTGTTAAGAGGAAGTCTTGTCTAACCAATTTGATTGGAAACTATGATGAGGTCAGAAAGCAAATTGATGCAAAAAATAATTTTGATATCATATGCTTGGCTTCCAGGAAAGCTTTTGATACTGTTGCTCATGGAAGAATACTGCAAAAATTGGAGCAGTATAGCATTAAGGGCCAGTTTCTGATATGAATAAAGGAATGGTTGTGTGGGAGAAGACAGAGAGCGGTAATCAAAGGAAATTGCTCTTCAGGGACTAATGTTATTAGTGGAGTTCCCCAGAGTTTGCTGTTGGGCCAATTGTTGTTTTCTATATTTATCTATTATATAGATGAAGGTATATCAGTCTGACATAGCAGAGTGGTCAGGAGTGCGAGTGCAGTAGTGCACGCTCTTCGAGTGGACCAGGGTTCATTAGCATTTTTAGCATTAGCATTAGTAGAGGCATTTGATGCAAGAAAGCAAGCTTATGCAGCATCAGCCAAAAAAAAAAAAAAAAAAAAAAAACCCACTTCCACTTCACCCCTCTGTTCGTTCAAAATACCTGTCCAGCTGAGCCTTAAACTTATTTAGGCTATCAACCTCCACCACAAGGGATGGAAGTCTGTTCCACCAACCAACCACCCGCTGGCTAAAGGCAAATTTCCGCACGTCTATCCTACATCTGTCTTTCCTCAATTTGAATTTATGCCCTCTCAGGTGATTTTTCTGAGCTAGAGGAAGAATCCCATCAGCATTGAGCATGCTTAAACCATTCAAGGCTTTATACACCTCTATCAGATCACCTCGCTGGTGCCTAGTCTCCAGACACTGTAATTTGCAAAACTTAAGCCTTTCTTCGTAAGAGCACCCCTTTGTTCCATTCACTAATCTTGTTGCCCTTCTCTGTACTCGTTCCAGCAGCTCTACATCCTTCTTGAAATGAGGCCTCCAGACCTGTATACAGTACTCTAGGTGTGGCCTGACCATTGCCTTGTACAATGGAATAATCACCTCCTTATCCCTGCTGGAAAAATTCCTGTATATCATTGACAATACTCCATGAGCTACTCTTGCAGCCCGTCTGCACTGCTCAGAGAACTTCATATCTGCCTGCACAACCACCCCCAAGATACGATTAACGTTTGTATTGATGATTTATTATAAATTATTCGTACTGGAGTATAAACAAGAACATTTTAATATCCAAGTTTGCATATGATATGAAATGAATATTGGCAGGGTTGTTAATGACAGTATCCCACTGCAACAGGATCTAGAAAAGTTGGGCAGATCAGCTAAGAGTTGGCAACTGAAGTTTAACATTTACAAATGCAAATTACTGCATATGGGTAGCAGTAATCCCAGAGTGACATTCTAAATCTGTGATACAACACTCAGGGTAGTGGCAAACGAAAAACACCTGGGGATAATTGTGCAGTCAGACATGAAGTTTTCTGAGCAGTGCAGACAACCTGCCAGAGCAGCTCATGGAGTCTTGTCAATGATATACAGGAATTTGGCTAGTAGGGATGAGGAGGTGATTATTCCATTTTATAAGGCAATGGTCAGGCCGCACCTTGGGTACTGCATACAGGTCTGGAGGCCTCATTTTAGGAAGGATGCAAAACTCCTGGACCGAGTACATACAAATACAATGATATTGGTTAGGGGAACAAAGGGTTGCTCTTACCAAGAAAGGTTTAAGTTCTGCAAATTGGAGCATTTCGAGACTAAGCACATCCGAAGTGATCTGATTGAGGTGTATATAAAACCTTGAATGGCTTGAGCAAGTTCAATGCTGATGGGATTCTTCCTCTTGCTCAGATTATGTAACTGAGGAGCCATAAATTCAAACTGAGGAAAGACAGTTGCAAAATAGATGTACGGAAATTTGCCTTTAGCCATCAGGTAGTTGATTGTTGGAACAAACTTTCAACAGTCGTTGTGGAAGCTAATATTATAAACAAATTCAAGAAAGGGCTGAACAAACTTTTGAAGAAAATAGATGCATGAAATGTGAACTTTTTTTTTTTTTATTTTCGCTAATGGTAGAAAAAAATATAAAAGATAAAAAAAACATAAAAGTGCATGGTAGTCCATGGTAGATATAAGCTAGTATGCAATCAATCAATCAAAAAGGAGGTTAGGCAAGCTAAGACAGTTTATGAGAAGTCTCTGGCAAAGAATGCAAAGAAGAACAGCAAAGCCATCTATGCTTATATTAACAATAGAAGGATGGGGTTGAATCACACTGGGCCACATGTGTATGAGTTAACTTTTGATGATTCTGCTCAGGTTGCAGACAAATTGAATAGGCATTTTGCATCTGAAGAATACATGAAGAATTCTTTAGGGAAGGGATTCCAGAAGTAGATTAAACTCTTAGTGAGGAAGTAAATGATTTTGTGATAACTGAAAGGGAAGTGGAGAAGAAATTGTTGAAGATTTAGATAAAAAAAGGCACCTGATATAGTTGGAATCTGTCCAATTATATTAAGGGAAGCAGCAAAGGAGGTGAGCAAACACTTAGCCATTATGAGCATTCTTTGATTTGGGGGGGGGGGGGGATCCCTATGAACTGAAGAAGGGTGATTATATCCCCAATTCATAAATGGTGATCAAAAGATGACATAAGTAATTACAGACATGTTACCTTAATGGCTTTTCCATGGAAAATAATGGAATCACTGGTTAAAGAAGTCATGCATGACCGCTTCGACAGACATGTAATTATACTGCAATCTGGCAAAGCATTTGTCAAAGGAAGGCACAGTCTTGTCTAACCAATCTGATAGGTTACTATGATGCAAAGAACTAGATGCAAAAATTAAATTTGGCAATATATACTTGGATTTCAGGAAGGCTTTTGATACTGTTGCACATAAAAGACTGCTGTACAAACAGTGCAATGTGGAATTAAGGACAAGTTACTGTTACAGATAAAGGGATGGTTAAATGGAAGAAGAAAAAGAGTGATTATCAATCGGTATTTCTTTTTGTGGATTAATGTTATTAGTGGAGTTCTCCAGGATTCAGTGCTGGGTCCATTGTTGTTTTCAGTATTTATCAATGACATTGACGAAATGAAATGACAATGATATGGCTTAATATTGAAGTTTGCAGATGATACAAAGGTTGGCATGGTGGTTAATGACAGCCATCAGGGTGAGCTAGGCAACAAGATCTAGGAAAATTGGGTTGATGGGCTGAGAAATGGCAGCTGAAGTTAAACATTGACAAATGCAATGTACTATATATGGGTAGTAGTAACGTGAGAGTAAGTTATCAACTGTGTGGTACTACACTTAGCACAGCAAAGATAGAAAAAGACCTGGTTGTAATTGTGCAGGCATAAGAGGGGTTTCCAAAAAGTAAGGTAACACATTTTTTTCTTAATAATGGTGAAAGGGAATGAGATGAAATGCGGTGGACAGATAGACCCACTAATAATGTTCAAAAAGACCACCAGTGCAGTGTTGCGGTACTGTCGCCTAACAGATTCCAGTTTCAAAATAGTGGCTACTGTGTGAGTGTGGTCCAAAACAGGTGTTCATGAAGTTATTTGCTTTTTTGCAAGCAAAAGGGTCTTCACCAAGTGACATTCACCGTGAACTGGTTGCTGTGTATGGCAAAAAGGTGATGACAAAGAAGCAGGTGTGTTTTTGATGCAATGAATTTAAAGCGGGCCATGTTGACATTGAAGATCGACATCGGGTGGGTGGGCCTTCGTCAAGCAAGACAGAAGACAACATTCTGCACATTAAGGACATTGTTCTTGAAAACAGGTGAATGAAACTGCATGAAATTGCACAAATAGTGACTGTGAGTAAGTTGACTGTTCATGAAATTATTCATGATGTCCTTGGCTTTTGAAAGGTGTGCTGCCACTGGGTGCCCCGACAATTGTTAGAGGAGGACAAAGCAAAACGCATTGGGATGTATCTGGAGAACCTGTTGCAATATAGTGACGAAGGAGAGGATTTTCTCACTCGCATAGTCACAGCAGACGAAATGTGGGTTCATCACTTTACTCCGGAGAGCAAACAAGACTCCATGACCTGGAAACATCCACAATCTCCTGTGTGCAAAAAATTAAAAACTGTTCCCAATGTCTGAAAAGTCATGGCGACAGTGTTCTGGGATCACCTTGGTGATCCCAGAACTGTTGTTGGATTTCTTTCCGAAGGGAGGAACAATCAATGCACAGCTTTACTGTGCACCATTGGAAAAACTGAAAGCCAACATTCAACGCAAACAACCAGGACTCCTGACTAGTGCCATGATTTTGTTGCATGGCAACACAACTCCACCACTTGTGAGTGGTTGCGCCATAATCATTGGGAAACTCTGTCACATTCCCCCTACAGCCCAGACTTATCGCCTTCAGACTTCCATTTGTTCGGCCCTCTGAAAAAACACCTTTCAGGAAAGCATTTCACCATGAATGAGGAAGTTCATCAGACAGTGCAAAGTCGGTTGCTGTGTGTAGGCACAGACTTCTTCAGTACTGGTATTGATAAACTGATCCATCGTTGGGACAAGTGTATCAATAAAACTGGAGACTGTGTGGAGAAATAGTGCATGTTCACTTATTTCTTGGTGTGTAATTTCAACTTCATATTATTAAACATCATTGAGAGAAAAAATGTGTTACCTTACTTTTCGGAAACCACTCGTACATGAAATTCTCTGAGCAGTGCAAACATGCTGCCAGGACAGCTCATGGTGTTTTGTCAATGAGTTGCAGAAACTTGGCTAGCAACAATAAGGAGCTGATTATCCCTTTGTATAAGGCCATGGTTACACTGCATCTTGAGAACTCTATACAGGTCTGAACTTAAAGGCTTCACTTTAGGAGGGATGTAGATCTGCCATAACTGGAACCACAAAGGGCAACCAATTGGTGAAAGTGAAAAATTACGCTTCTCCCCCTAGTTAGGTTGTTCTTGTTGTTATTTGGTTTTTTAGGAGCATTAGCAACTAAGGCCATATTGCTCCGGGAATATGCAGTGGTCATTCCCTGACCTTTCCGCATCATCCATATTTGGTGGGCACGGGCTCGAACCCCGGTCTAATCAAGAAGCGTGTGCTACGCACTGCTGCTCCTGCCCACCTGGCTACGGAGGCGCCGCCCCTAGTTAGGAGGGAGAAGGTTAATTTAGATCCACATTTATCTGATGATATGGGTCAAAGTAATGCTTGTACTTCACAAATCTTGTTTGTTGCCACTACGGCAGATGTTGATAGGATGTTCTGAGGGTAGCAATGTTTCAAATGAGAGGGAAGATATAGCTAGGAATACAAGCCTAAATAACTTCATAGGGTGTGTCAGGGTAGTAAACTATAGAAGATTTCTTAGTCTCAACTGTGTCTACAGTAATGTCAGGAGTCTCCTGGTTAGGACAACTAATCCTGATATAATAGGTCTAACAGAAATGTGGGGCTACCCGGAAATTGGTAATGACAAGTTCCACTCCGGCATGTATAAGGTATTTAGGAAATACAGAAGGGGTGGAGGGGGTCATGCTTCTTACCAAAAGTAGCTTGAGCATGAAAAGAGATCTTTCTGAGTCTAAAGTTCTGTTTGCCAGCATAGAATCTGTGTGGTGTGAGTTAGCCAGAAGCAAAGGAACAAGGAGAATGGGAGTAATCTACAGATCAGAAGATTGTAAAGAATATGATGAGAGATTTTACATGAAGACGGAATGGGCAAGCAAGCATGAATGTCTTATTATGGGTGACTTAATCTGCCCCAGATTGATTAGAATAAGTGGGAGAGAAACTTACCTCGCACTTATTCAGCATTTTTAAATAAACAGGGAACAGAATTTTTAAATAAACTAGATAATTATTATTTGTACCAACATGTTAGAGAAATTACTAGGGACGGGAATATCCTTAACCTCATCATTATTAAAGATTCAGATGACATCACAGGGCTTAAAGTATAGGAACCATTGTTTGTTTGTTTGTTATTTGGTTTTTAGGAGCATTAGCAACTAAGGCCATATTGCTCCGGGGAGTGGCCCTTCCCTGACCTTTCCACATCCTCTGTATTTGTTGGGCACGGGCCTGAACCCTGGTCTAATCAAAAAGCTCCTTGCTTCTTGTTTACGCACTGCTGCTCCTGCCTACTTGGCTATGGAGGTGCCAGAAACCATTGTAAGAAAGTGATCATGCAATCATCAGCTGGAAGATGAAGAAATATGTTGCAATAGTTAAAGGTAAAGGGTAAGCTATGGCATCAAGGGCTGCTACAATGGATAAAAGGATGGTTGAGTGGGAGACAACAGAGAGTGGTAATGAATGGACACTGCTTTTCGTGGACAAATGTTATTAGTGGAGTTCCCCAGGGTTCAGTGTTGGGCCCATTGTTGTTTTGCATATTTATCAATGATACTGATGAAAGTATATCAGGTTTAATGTCTAAGTTTGCAGATGATACAAAGGTTGGCAGGATTGTTAACAAAAGTAATGACAGTATGCTACTCCAACTGGATCTAGATAAGTTGGGAAAATGGGCTGAGAAGTGCCAACTGGAGTTTAACATTGACAAATGCAAAGTACTGCATATGGGTAAAAATAATCTAAGAGAAATGTACCGAATGGGTGGTATTACACTCAGGGAAGCGGAAAGTGAAAAAGACCTGGGGGTAATTGTGCAGGAAAATATGAAGTTCTCTGAGCAGTGCAGACGGGCTGCCAGGGCAGGTCTTGGAGTCTTGTCAATGATATATAGGAATCTTGCTAGCAGGGACATGGAGGTGATAATCCCGTTATACAAGGCAATGGTCAGGCCAAACCTAGAGTACTGTGTACAGGTCTGGAGGCCTCATTTTAGGAAGAACGTAGAGTTGCTAGAATGAGTAATAAATAAATAAATTTTCTGTTTATACTCCGGGAAGAACAAATGGTCAGAGGAGTTTGCATGATAGATTTAATACAAGAAACAGCACCATATTCAGTAGTCACAGGCTTGAACCCCGGTCACTCAAGGCACATGTACTTAGGCACCCGCGCGCTTGACCAATAGGCTACGGCAAGTGCTGCTCTTACCAAGAAAGGCTTAAGTTCTGCAAATTGCAGAACCTGGAGAGCAGGCACCTGCGAGGTGATCTGATTGAGGTGTATAAGGCAACAACAGGATCTGGAAAGGTTGAGCAGATGGGCTGAGAGGTGGCAAATGAAGTTTAACATTGACAAATGTAAAGTACTACATATGGGAAACAGTAACCCCAGAGCAACGTATCAACTCTGTGGTACTATGCTGACAGTGGTAGAGAATGAAAAGGACCTGGGGGTAATTGTGCAGGCAGATATGAAGTTCTCTGAGCAGTGCAGACGAGCTGCAAGAGTAGCTCATGGTGTCTTGTCAATGATATACAGGAATTTTTCTAGCAGGGACAGGGATGTGATTATTCCCTTGTATAAGGCATTGGTCAGGCCACACCTTGAGTACTGTATACAGGTCTGGAGGCCTCATTTCAAGAAGGATGTAGAGCTGCTGGAACGAGTACAGAGAAGGGCAACAAGATTAGTGAATGGAACAAAGGGTTGCTCTTACGAAGAAAGGCTTAAGTTTTGCAAATTACAGAGCCTGGAGACTAGGCATCGGCGAGGTGATCCGATAGAGGTGTATAAGGCTTTGTATGGCTTGAGTATGCTCAATGCCGATGGGATTCTTCCTCTTGCTCAGAATAATCACCTGAGAGGGCATAAATTCAAATTGAGGAAGGACGGATGTCGGATAGATGTGCGGAAATTTGCCTTTAGCCAGCGGGCAGTTGGTTTGTGGAATAGACTCCCATCGCTTGTTGTTGAAGTTGATAGCCTAAACAAAATTAAGGCTCAGCTGGACAGGTATTTCGAACGAACGGAGGGGTGAAATGGGAGTAGTGGTTGTTTTTTTTTTTTTTTTTTTTGGCTGATGCTGAATAAGCTTGCTTTCTTGCATCATATGCCTCTACTAATGCTAATGCTAAGGCCTTGAATGGGTTGAACAAACTGAATACTGATTGGATTCTTCGTCTTGCTCAGACTAAGAACCTGAGGGGGGCACAGTTTCAAATTGAGGAAAGATAGGTGTAGAATAGATGTGCGGAAATTTGCCTTTAGCCAGCGAGTAGTTGATTAGTGGAACAGGCTTCCATCTTTTGATGTGAAAGCTAATAGCCTAAATAAATTTAAGGCTGAGCTGGATAGGCATTTGGAACAAATGGGGGGATGAAATGGGAGGGGTTTTTTTTGGCTGATTTAAGCTTGCTTTCTTGCATCATATGCCTCTACTAATGCTAATGCTAAAGAATGAATTTTAACTTCAGAAGAGAAGGACTTTGACAGTTTAAGGTGCTATATGATGCTGTGAACTGGATGGATTACAGATGAATGGCACATACATTTGAATTATGGATTACGTTTATAGCAAAAATCACAGAAGATATGAACACATATACCTTTAAGAAAATATTACAGGAGAAAGATGCTGAGATGGATGTCTATGGAGATGGCTGGTCAAACAGAGCAGAAAAAGATAGCATGGGACAGTTACAGAGCAATGAAAAGTACTGAAATCAACAACTGGTAGAAAAGTACCAGTTGTTGATTTCAGGGAGTCAAGGAGGCCAAGGCTGCATATGAGAAAGGGGACAAGGAATTTTTCATGTATGTAAATACAAGGAAGAAAAAATTGAATCAGATTGGAATCTTGTGCACTGGGTGTGGCAAAGTCTTAGATAACCCAGCTGACGTGGATGAATTGAACAGGTACTTTGCATCTGTTTTTACTGAAGAAAGACCCTTTATGCTGAGAAGAGGTCATGCGAGTGAGTCTAAGCCATATGAAATTAGTCATAATTACAGATGGTTGTTTATTAGAAAAACGTTTGAGCATAAAAGCAGGGCTCCAGTTGATGGCATATGCCTGGTAGTTTTGAGGGAGAATGTGAAGGAGTGTATTGAACCATTGATATTTTATTAATTATCAGGGCATCTTTGGACTCAGGGGAGATTCCTTTGGAGTGGAGAATTGCCAATGTATAGCCAATACATAAAAGCAGTTCTAAAGGTGAAGTTGGTAACTAATGGATGGGTGACTTCAGCGGTAGGAAAAACCTTAGAGGCAGCAATTAGGAATCCACAGACATTTAGATAGATATGGCATTCTGAAGGACAAAAAGCATGGCTTTATTAAGGGTAAATCATACTTAATTAACTTAGTAGGCTATTTTTACACAGTTTCTCATGAGCTGGATTTAGGGAATAATTTCGACATAGTTTATTTGGATTTTAGCAAAGCAGTTGACTCAGTCCCACATGAGAGGTTGCTGTATAAGCTTGAACAGGTTGGGATTATTGGTAAGATTCTAAGATGGATTGCTGGGTAGTTGCAGGGCAGAGGGCTGTGTGTTTCTTTTTCATAAATGATATCAACAATAGGATAAAAGGTGTGATGTCAAAATTTTCAGGTGACATAGATTGGCAGAGTCATTAATGATCAGTGCAGAGCAGTGCTCCTTCAGGATGACTTGATCAGACTTCAAAGATGGGTCAGAGAAGCAGCAGCTATGTTTTAATGCTGCTAAATGCTCCATACTTGAACACAGTATTCCAAATGTGGTCTTATAATTGCCTTATACAGTGGGATTATGACCTCCCTATCTGTACGGGATAGCATTCGATAAATCATTGTTAGGACACCATGAACTTTCCTGGCTGCCTGTTTATACTGTACAGAAAACTTCATAACTGACTGTATTGTAACTCTCATATCCCTTTCCTCCTCCACTGTTTATAATTCAACCCCAACAAGCGTATAATTGATTTGTAGGTTGTGTTCCCTAAGTGTAAAGGTTTGGACCCTTTCAAGCTTCCTGAAAGGGTCCAAAGATGGGCAGCACAAATGGTGAGGTCGGCAGAAGGATGACCATATGAGGAAAGATTCCGATTATGTGGGCTACTGACCTTGGTAACCATGCACCTCAGAGGTGATCTGATTGAATTTTATAAGGCTCTGTGAGGGATTAGTAAAATGAATGAAGGTGGAATTTTCACTGTTCAAAAGAATCTGGAGTTCGCCAGTGCAAGCAACAGCGAGCAGATGTGAACGAATGTAGGTCCACTTGATTGGTTATGGCAGGGACCACTGGATTGCATTCATTGCAGTTTTGGATATTTTAGCATTTTTTAATATGGATTTCTGGATCATGAAGTATGAAGAAAAGTACTTTTATTCAAGTAAACTTATTAACAGTTTGTTTAACAGTTGTTATTTTATTAACAGCTTGTTTAACAGTTGTTATTTTATTAACAGCTTGTTTAACAGTTGTTATTTTATTAACAGCTTGTTTAACAGTTGTTATTTTATTAACAGTCGTTATTTCATTACAGCAGTAGTGATTGTAAGAAAATCATGTTTTTGAAACCACTCAGGAGTTCATTATCGCTTTTCCTTCCAAAATGGAAATCGTTACAAACTCAGATTTTAATGGGTCTAAACTAACAAAAAACATATCACTAGATTATCTATAACCACGATATCACCAAATATAATGACTGAAAAAATGTCTAAAAACGAAGACATGGAAGAACTCCCTGAGCTTGAAGCCAGAATACTCAGGGAGAGAACCCCCAATCAAGACAAAAATGAAGACCTAGACAATTGTCCTTAAGGCCCCTCAGTATAAAGAAGGGAGGAATCAAGGAGAGAACAAAGAAATTTTAGGAGGTGATCCTCAGAAACTTGACAAATTGACCACCATTACTGACCCTCTAAAACAGGCAAAAGAAGTCAAACTTTACTTAGAATTCATGCACAAGCAGACCAACAGAATAACTTCTGCAATAATACTACCAGATGTGAGTATGGCACACCCAGTTTCTGAGCTTGATGATATCATTCTTCTCTTTCTTGGTGATTCCTTTCTACTTCTGGCTTTTGTTGTCTCTCTCTCTCTCTTCCCTCACAGGGTAATTCACAAATTTTTTTTTTGGCTGGTGCAGCAAAAGCTCAGGCTTCTTCCTTGCACCATATGGCTAATAATAATAATAGTTAACTTTTGGTTTATACTTGAACCAAGGCTGATTGAAGGAAATATTGAGAATCAAGTAATCAAATCAAAATGTGAAGTAATTACGGAAAAGAAAAATAATTACAAGACCATGAACACACTGACTTATGCTCAAGCAGCAAAGGCCAGTGGCAAAAGTGAAACTACTCAAGCTAAAAAGTGACTACTAAATAAAATCAGGGAAATACCATCAAAGAAAGCAACATAATAATAATATTAAGAGCAAATACAGAATGTACATTAAAGAACATGGGCGCCAGCAGCATGGTGCAAGTGTACTACCTTTGGATTTCGAAGTAAGGCACAATTTTTAAAATTTCATTAATTTACTGAAACATTAAAACAATACAAATCCTTTCTTTTAAAATACAAGTACTTTCTCCCAACGATCACGAAATGTTGAATACAGGTAAATCAGACAAACTTGACTTAATTAAAATATTGCCCGTATTCCAAAATTTGGTGACCAAACAATTTATTCCCACATGCACCACCTTGAAAAATATTCTGCCAGGACTCATGGCAGTGAGGCTGTAAAAGATACAGTCATCACTAAGCTCAAGCTCCACCTGAAAGAAGTGAAAGTGAACACAATGAGGAAGAGAAGGAATAATGGGATATTGATTGAAGTTGCAAACAAAGAGGTCAATTCACAGAATAGAGATTAACCCTGAGGTCCAGAAACTAGGCCTGCAACCTGAAAACCTAAAGAGAGAAATCTCAATATACTTATTCTTGATGTAGTAGAGTCGACCCATGAAAATGAATTAATGACGGACATATACTACAAGAATTTGAAACACAATGACCATTGATGAATTTTTCAGAGCAATTTCAGTTAAAGAGAGGCACAAAGAGCTGAAAAAATGGGTAGCTCAATGTAATAGCAGAGATTTTGCCTAAACTATGGCAACAATTAAAAGGACAACAGAGAACCTATGCTGGCTGGACCAGCCATAGATTCAGAGAACACTTCCCTGTTAAAAAATGTTATAACTGTCACAAATATGGACATACTGCCATGAAATGCCAGAAAATTCCTGTCTGTGGCCACTGTGCAGTCACTGGCCATGACTTTAAAAACTGTAAAAACTGAAATCAGCAGCCAAAGTGTGCTACTTGTAAGTCAGCTTGGCTGTCTGACTTACAAGTAGCACACTTTGCAGCAGAAACAGTATGTCTTACAGGGATGTAAAATGCCCTTGTTACTAGAAAATGATCAAATTAATCCAATCTAGAACTAATAATGGATCAGAATGAGAACATGAATATGACTAGGGCCCTAAACTTCTTCCAAATGAATGCTCAGAGAGCACATACACTTGTTGATCAGATCAAACTCAAGTCAGAGGAAAATGAAATAGATATCTTGGTACTCCAAGAACCCCACACACAAATGGGCAGAGTTAAAGGATACTCAAAAGGTTATAAGATCATAGAATGTACCACAGGTGTACCTTCTACTGCAATAGTTGTAAAAAATACTGACCTTATTGTCACAAAGGTGGGTCACTTCTGCTCCCCAGTGGCAGGTGCACATATATCACCAGTGCTGTGGGACAGTTTTATATTATTTCAATGAATTCCAGACAAGGTGAAGATATAAATCACACTACCAAATGTCTACAGTAGTTACAGATTTGCTACCTAATGCTAACATTATTGTGTGTGTTGATGTCAACTGCCGGTCAAACTTATAGTATAGCTGTGCAGAAGACAGAGCAGGCACACACACAATGGCCAGAGACTTACTGAATACATAGTTAGTTCCATATTTCAAGTATTAAACCAGCCAAATAACTTGCAAACTTTTAGTAGCACCATGTGAGAGAGTGATATTGATGTCCCACTTGCTACAAATTCAATATCTTATAAAATTACAGACTGGTGTGTCCAGCCAGACTGGACCACAACAGATGATAGGGCAATTACTTTCAAACTAAATAAACAGTCACAAACAGCCCAACAATCCCTGTTGGATATCAAAAGATATAACATAAAGAAAGCAAATTGGAATAACTTCACAGAACTTACAACAGCTAAGCTGCAAAAGCAGGAAAATGAGTAGTCTAGATCAAACAACAATTATAGCCCAGATGACCACGAACTGATTATGACAAATGTTTTAATAAAGACATGAAACCTGTCTATCCAAAAGAAAAACCCAAGTAAGCAGGTAGTTCCCTGGTGGTGCCCTGAACTCACTATATACAGGAGAAGGGTGCACCAGGTGAGAAGACATTTTTAAAGAGCCAGAACATCTTGGCCACAAAATGAGGTTACACTGAGAGATTTTTATAGAACTATCAGGACCCAATATATTTCCCCCATTAGACAAAAGAAAAAAGAATCCTGGTGGCACTTAATAGTAATAGTAACAGAGGCATATGATACAAGAAAGCAAGAATGAGCTTATATAGCATCAGCCAAAAAAAGAAAAAACTATTTCATACAACCATTCCCTATAAAGGTTTTTTCCAGTTCTTCCTTGAATTTATTTAAGCTATCAACTTAAACAGTGAGAGATGGAAGTTTCTTCCAGGAATTAACCACCCACTGGCTAAAGGCAAATTTCCACATCTCTATTCTATAACTGTCTTTCCTCAATTTGAATTTATGCCCCCTCGCATTCATAATCTGAGCAAGCAGAAGAATCACATCAGAATTCAGTGTGAACAACCCATTCAAGGCCTTATACACCTCGCAGGTGCCTAGTCAGATCACCTCGCAGGTGCCTAATCTCCAGGCGCTGCAATTTGCATAACTTAAGCCCCTCTGCAATTTGCATAACTCCAAGGGGGGGGGGGGGGGGGGGAAGTGCACCCCATTATTCCTCTCACGAAATAGTTGCCCTTCTCTGTACTCGTTCTAGCAACTCTACATCCTTCCAAATATGATACCTCCAGACTTGTAGACGGTACGCAAGGCGTGGCCACTGCCTTATACAAAGGGATAATCACCTCCTTTCCCTGCTAGCAAAATTCCTGTATAGCATTGACAATACCCCATAACCTGCTCTGGAAGCCTGTCTGCACTGCTCAGAAAACTTCATATCTGACTGCACAATCACTCCCAGGTCTTTTTCATTTTCTACCACCCTAAGTGTAGTACCACACAATTGGTATGTTCCTCTGGGGTTACTTCTACCCAAATGCAGTACTCTGCATTTGTCTATGTCAAATTTTAGTTGCCACTTCTCAGTGCATCTACCCAAATTTCTAGATCCTGTTGCAGTAGCGCACTGTCATCAACAACCCTGCCAACTTTTGTATCATCTGAAAACTTCAACATTAAGCCTGATATATTTTCATCAATCATTGATAAATATACAAAACAACAGTGGGCCCAACACTGAACCCTGTGGGACTCCACTAATAACATTAGTCCATGAAGAGCAGCGTCCAATGATTACCACTGTCTGTCTTATCCCACTCAACCACCCTTTTATCCATTGTAGCATTTTGGTCCATTTTTTTTCCATTTTGGTCCTTGAGGATGTCACAGACATTCAAATCAATTAGACCCAATTTTGAAGTCCGGACGGTCTGTGACAGCCAAAGCCTCTGATTGCTACCTTCACAATTGTGGGACTGTTAGTAATCCTCGGTATAACCTCCATGCACAAGCACACTGTGGGTAACCATCCAGGTATGAACCAAAGTGAGCAGGGGTCGAAGTGTGCTGCCCACACCACATAGAGGAATGCCACACCTATGTATTACCAGGCAATACTAGGTGGTAGATGACTCTTATCAACTGGTGCAACACCACCACTTTGCTTATTGGAGGCTTGAAGTGGTGGAACCTATGTTTAATCTCCAGAGTTAAGTTCCAGTCAATCCTTCCCCCATCTCTTCCATCATGCAGTATCACTGATGACTTTTGAGGTTATGATGAACATCATGGTGAGATCCAATCTTCCTTACATTTTGAGGGTACAGCTCTAAAATGATGTTGGCAGGCCGGCCACTAGTTAATACACCGGACCAAACCTATTGGTAATCCTTTAGGAGGCTTCCAGATCAGCTAGTGTATAATCTTGCTATCTCTATTCTGCCAGATAGTGACTGAAGGGAGTCCGAGTAGAGTAGTGTATATGCGAGGGGCACTGTGGAAGCCATGTTATGTCAAGGATCTAGATATATTCTTACCATGTGTATGCCATATCTAAAATTTCCTTACTTCATACAGCATGTCCCCAATTTTTCTTACTATTGAATACACCATGAATTGTCAAAATAAGAGTAAGCTAATCTGGGAAAAGATCTAAACCTCCCAATCACTTCCTAGTTCATTTCACAAATATATGTGGTCTCAATTTCTAATCTCAATAATGACCATTTCCACTTGCAGTCTGCCAAACCTCATGTACTTTTTCTGAAAGAATCTCAGTTATCGGTTGATTCAATTACTGCTCATCTCAGTTGCAGAAATTATTCACTGTATGATTTCTTTCGCCTCAAAGGTAGTACCTTGTGCATATGTCAGTTCTGATATTCCCTGTCAGAGATTGGTAATTTGGAATCTCCTCTCTTCGATCTTCTCTGGCTTAAAATCTCTCTACCTCACTGGATTAAATTCATCTGTTGTCTCTACCGTTCTCCCAACTCCACTAATCACTTGGAGCTCTTCGACCTCTCTCTTTGCAACTCGACTTTTCCAGTCCAATTTTCCTAACAGTGAGGTAATTTTCCTTGGTGATTTTAATGTTCAGAACTCCAGCTGGCTTCTGTTTTCTAGTCACAGCGACCCAGCAGGTCGAAATACTGACGCTTTTGCAATTTCTAATGACCTTGCACAGATTGTTCATTTACCTACAACAATACCGGACGGTCCTAACCATATAGCCAACACGCTTGATCTTTTTCTCACAAACAACCCTTCTAAGTACACGGTTGAAGTGAATGGTCCTTTAGGTACCTCAGATCACAACATGGTGATTGTTTCTTCTCCAATGGAGTCTTTATCTCATGGCTATTCCCAACCTCGTATCGTTTGGCATTACAAGAATGCAAAATGGGATGACCTACGAGATTTCTTTTCTTTTTTTCCTTGGTCAGACTACTGTTTCAAAACTTCTGATGTCACTGTTTGCTCTGATTGTGTCAATGAAATTATTCTTGTAGGAATGAAATTCCTTATCCCACACTCCACTTTAAAATCTCGTCCTTTATCTAAACCTTGGTTTTCTAATAAATGTGCTAAGGCTGTTCAAGAGAAGAATGTTGCATATTGTAATTGGCTTGTTTCCAATTCTTTGGTTTCATTTTCTGCCTACTCCAAAAGCTTGCAACAATTGTAAATCAGTCATTAATCACTCCAAAATAGATTTTGAACAGGCTAAGAGTAGAAAACTTGCTTCTTGCCCTAATGGTAGCCGAGCATTCTGGTCTCTTGCCAAAGCTATTGGCTACAACTTTTGCCCATATCTGCTTCCTCCTCTGTCAAAACCAAATGGTTCTGTTGTCACTTCAGCCAAAGATAAAGCTGACCTGCTAGCATCCCATTTTTCTTCCAACTCCTGTATTAATGATCTTGGTAAAACACCTCCCACCATTCCCAACACGCTCCATTCAATGCCTAATGTGGTCTTCTGTCAAAAGAATGTCAGAAGGATTTTGACAAATCTTGATGCTAAGAAAGCTCCAAGTCCTGATAGTATTTCTCTACTTGTTCTCAAAACCTGTGCTCCTGAACTTTCTCCTGTTCTTTGCTGCATTTTTTCACTTTCTTATTCCAAAGGTGTTTTTCCTTCTGCTTGGAAATTTGCTCATATCCAGCCAGTTCCTAAAAAGGGTGACAATTCCCTCCCATCCTATTATCGACCCATTGCAATTACTTCTACTCTTTCTAAAGTAATGGAAAAATCAATTAACAGCCAACTCTTAAACTACCTAGAAACCTTCCGTCTGATTAACGATTGCCAGTATGGATTCCGTCAGTATTTATCCACCGGTGATATTCTTGCTTATGTTACCCATTTATGGACAAATTCAATGGAAAAGCTTGGTGAAACACAAGCAATTGCTCTTGACATCTCAAAGGCTTTAGATCATGTTTGGCATAAAGGTCTTCTAAACAAGCTTCCATCTTATGGTTTGCCAACTGTTTTTGTAATTGGTTATCCAGTTTTCTCTCTGATCGCTCACTGATTGTGATGGTAGATGGCTCTCTGTCTTCTAACTTCTCCACTAATATTGGTATCCTCCAAAGGTTCATTTCTTTCCCCAACTCTTTTCCTCTTGTATATTAATGACCTTCTTTCATTTACTGGAAATCCTATCCATAGTTTTGCCGATGATAGTACATTGCATTCACTTTCAATTTTGAGAAACCTTGCCCTGCTCAATCAGCTTCAACTTCTCGAATATCCACTACCAATTCCTTAAATGCCGATCTCCAAGTAATTCTCCAGTGGGCAAAGACAACTTAGTTAATTTCAATCCTTCTAAAACTCAGTCTTGTCTCATATCTCGCAAAAAGGATTCTTCTGCTCCTATGCTTAACTTTGGTGACACTCCGATTTCTAGGCAAAATGATATATCTCTTTTGGGGATTACGCTGACTTCTAATCTCTCTTGGCACAAGCACATTACAAATATTGCTTTCTCTGCATCTAATAAACTTGGTTTTCTCTTTCGTTCTCAGTGTTACTTTTCTTCCAAACAGCTGTTCACTCTGTACAAATCGCAAATCCGCCCTACCATGGAATATTGTTCCCACATCTGGGACGGTACCCCCAAAACCTCTCTCAGGCTGCTAGATTCCATTCAGAATAGGGCAGTTAGGTTAATTAATGACTCCTCTCTAACAGAGTCTCTCCACTCTCTGTCTCATATATGTACTGTTTCTGCTGCATGCCTTTTCTACAGATACTTCCATGGGCACTGTTCTTCTGAACCGGCATCTATAATTCCTTCAGAACAGTTCGTACACATGCTGCCACCAGCCAACATCCATTTAACGTCCAACTTTAAACTCACAGAACCAACTTTTCATCTTGCTCATTTATTCATTCAACTACCGTTTTCTGGAACAACCTTCCTTCATACGTATTTCCTGAAAATTACAGTCTACAAAAGTTCAAGTCTAATGTCAACAAATATCTTCTTTCATATTCTCAACCTTCAACCCAAGCATGGTACTAAGTACTATAGGTTCTAATACCTCTCGTGTTTGCGGTTTTCATAAAAAAAAAATTGTAGCAACTTACCCTTAATACCATACTGCTCCAATTTGTACAGTACTCTTCCATTTGCAACGGTATCGAAAGCTTTTCTGAAATCAAAGTATATAATATCAAAATTATTTTTTGCATCAAGTTCCTTTGTAACCACATCATAGTATCCAATCAAATTAGTCAGAAAGACTTTTCCTTAACAAACCCATGCTGTGTCTGAATTATTGCTGGAGTCTTATCTAGATGATCCTGCAATGCATATTTAACCAGTGACTCCATTATTTTACCCAGAATAGAAGTTAAACTTGTTATTTGGTTTTTAGGAGCATTAGCAACTAAGGCCATATTGCTCCGGAATATGCGGCGGTCATTCCCTGACCTTTCCGTATCCTCCGTATTTGGTGGTGACGGGCTCGAACCCGGGTCTAATCAAGAAGCGTGTGCTACGCACTGCTGCTCCTTCCCACCTGGCTACGGAGGCGCCAGAGAAGTTAAACTAACTGGTCTGTAATTATTCGTGTTGCCCTTAGATCCTCCCCTTTGTGAATTTGGGTTACATTTGCACTTCTCCAATCCGTGGGGACTTCCCGAGACCAAGGATGCACTCATAATTATGGCTAAGGGTTTGCTTAGTTCCTCTGCTGCCTCCTTTAATATAACTGGATAGATCCCATCCACCCCAGCTGCCTTTCTTATGTTTAACTTCAACAATTTCTCTTCCATTTTGCTCTCAGTTATTATAAAATCATTAAGCAACCTGTTACAGTTTGATAAAATTCTGGCATTTTCCTCCCTTAATAACTCCTAATGTGTGAATGTAGGTGCAAAATACTCATTCAGAATATTAGCTATCTGAGCAGGATCACCAACAATCGAACCATCGATATCAAGTGGACCAATCTGCTTCATCCCCTTCCTTTTAGAGTTTATAGAAGTAAAGAAGTCCTTGCTGTTTTTCTTAGCATCCTTTGCCAAAGATTTCTTGTAATCTGCCTCGCTTGCGTAATCTCCTTGTCACTTGATTAGAGACTAGCTTATATCTGCCATAGGCTTCTGTGTCGCCTGATAATTTATATGCATCCCATGCATTTTTTTTGTTCTTTTTTACCAAAAGAGGTAAAATTTCTCTGTCACAAGTCACATTAGTTCATCTGACATCCATTTAGGCCTAAACCTTGAAAATATTTCTTAATTTGTATGAAAAACCTTTGTCCGACTTTGTCCATCAGTTTGTCCGACTGTACAGAATTTAAAAACTGTCTGAGACCAATGTAGTCACCTTTACAGTAGCAAAACATTTCCCTTTACCCCTGATGGTAATTATATAGGTTTAAGTAAATCCCACATCAGTACACTGTAATCACTGTCACCTAGTGTGTCCTTTATCTGCAAATTCTTATTGCATTAATCATTACTGCTGATAATCAGATCAAGGGAATTACTCCCTCTGGCTGCATCTTGAACATGTTGCTGCCGAAACGATCCTCCAATAAATTTACGAAAGTCTTGCTAGAGTGTGTGTTAGCGACCAACCCACGAGTTCCAATCAATATCTGGGAAGTTAAAATCCCCCATTATAAGACATTCTGATTTATTGGCCCACTCTATTTCTCTGTACAAATCACTCATTACAGTCATTAGTCCTATAACACACTCTTACTCTTAATTTTGCTTTTCCAGTGCTTATATCACACCAAACTGACTCAACATTGCACAGTCCTTTTATGTAAACTGGATGCACTTCCTTAGATTTTATTTTTTTCTTAATTAACAGCATAATCCCACCTCCCTTCCTATCCTATCTATCCTTTCTGTACTTACACTCCCCAAATTTGAATTCTGCAGTCCTAACATCTGTGTGACACCAAAGATGTTAGGACTGCGGAATTCTCCTTTGTTAATTCTCACATCTCTGATGTCACTCAGTCCTAACATCACACAGATGTTAGGACTGCATGACACCACATCTCTGATATCCCAACAATATCCACCTTTGATGTCTTGACCAGCACTTCAAATTCATCAAATTTATTTACTATACTTCTAGCAATGGTGTACATGCACCTATTCTTATTCTTAGTTACCCTAACACAGCCTATGTATTTCTATGTTTCATGAAGACTGCCATTAGTCCTTGAAACCCCCAGTACCCCATCCACAAGGCCGCTGCTGTTCCCACTTGGTGGAAACTTGTGTAAAAAATGACCCTTCGGGAGTTGTCTAGGGAATAGTGACCAACAAGTTTCTAAGAGGAGATGAAACTACAGTTAAACCAGATGGAACCCTAACCCTGTGTTGGGTAGAGTCTGTGAACAAAATCTTTGATACTATTATCCAGACTGAGACTGGAGATTATTCCCTTACTCAGAATGACATTATAAAAGAAAATACTGAATATGAAAATGCCAACATAGCACCTCCTTCTACAACAGAAGAATTAGAAATAGCTCTAACCAAAACCAAAAACAACAAAAGCCCTGGTTTTGGTTAGAGCAATTTCTAATTCTTCTGTTGTAGAAGGAGGTAAAATAGGTAAAATTACTAAGTAAAATATATGAAAGACTAATTTACAATAGGATATCTGTGTATTATACAGCAGCAGGCTTTCACGCAAATAATCAGTATGGTTTTAAGCAGGGTAATTGTACAGAGGATGTGATGCACCAGCTACTGACAACAGTAAAAAATACAGAGGAAAATTACATGTTAGCAGTTTCTATAGACTTTGCTGTGGCATTTGATTCACTCTGGTGGCAGTGTGTCCTTAGGAGACAAGGCCAGACAAATGTCCCACAAAACCTTTATAAGATAATAAACAGCTACCTTAAAGACAGAAGTGTCTCAGTTCACACACGGTACCAGGAATTGACATGCCCTGTAAACAAAGGTTTACAGGCCATGTCATTGAAGGGCTCAATCCTTGGCCCTTTCTTCTGGACAATTGTTTGAGATGAATTTCTGGCTTTGTATCTGGACCAAGTGGAAAGCCTAGCCTTTGCAGACAATTTGATCCTCCTTGTAAAAGGAAACACAAGTGTGGTTGTAGAACAAAGATTAAATTCCGCCATTCATGCAATTTCAGGAGTGGGCACAAATGCACATGCTGAGGATATCACCCAAAACAACTAAATAAATATTTTTGAAAGGAAACCTAAGACTCCCTCAAATTAAAATTAATGGAAAAACCATAAAAATGGTATCAGAACAAAAATACCTAGGGGTTGTTTTTGACTCAAAATTAACTTTTTGGCACATTTGGCAAAAAAAAAAAAGTGAGAAAAATATGCAGGCATGATTGCCAGGATCAGTTGGGCTGACTGAGGGCTCAAAAGAAGGACCCTGGCAATCATATACCAAGTAGTGTTCTTGCCTGTCATCACCTATGGAGCAGGTGTGTAGTTTACCCACACAGCCATAGTCAGAAACAAGAACAAATTAGAGACAATTCAGAGAACAATACTTCTCACTATTACCAGAGCATGCTGTACTGTAAGCACGCCTGAACAGCAGGTGCTGGCTGGCGCTCTCCCAATTTACTTGGAAGTAGCCAAAAGAGGCTTATACTATACGCTCAAAAGGGCATCACCACAGAATTTCTGGGGATATCCCTTGACACAGCCAACAACCCCAAGGCTGAAAGGAAATGAATAGCCACAAAGCTCCATGAGCTATGGCAAATAAATTGGGAGCAGGAAACCAGAGGTCTGGTTACCAAAAGGTTTCTGCCTCAGGTGGCAATGGTTAGCCTAAAACCACCGAAGTGATACGCCACTGGACTCTTTATACTGGACTACCTTTACACTGACAGGTCACTGCTCCCTAAAAGCAAAATTAACCTCCTGACTGATGACCCAAACTGTACCTGTGGTGAGAGTGAAGACTGGGCACACATTCTTGTCCAATGGTCCCCTCTCCATTGGACAAGAACACTTGTTTATAATAGAAGAAAATTACAAAGCTTTCAAAAATTTCACAAAAAAAATATTTGAAATGCCAAGGAATATCCAAAGGGCAATTCAGCCCTCCCAGCAGCCAAACAATAACCAATAACCAAAAAATGCCAGTGTCTCTCAACATGCCCAGATGATGACATTTTAACCTGACAGAGCAGCTGTTTCCAGCTCCCTGACAGATATTTCCCTTGACAAAACCAGAGTTCCCCCCCCAGGAACACCCTGCCCTGTGTAGGGACCTGGAAGCTTATGCACCCACTATGTAATATTGTAGGGAAGGGAGAGATGTACAGGCAGCCAGGAAAGCAACATAGCTGAAAAATATTAGTAAGCTAGTATCAAAGGGATGCAATGTAGATGAATGAATTAAATAAGTGAAAGAGTATGAAACACAGAGTAAATGTGCTGGGCACTGAATGATTAAGTAATAAGTAATTAAGTAAGGAGTTGTGGTAAAAAGGAATGGATGTTAGTTTTTGTGAAAGAGAGTGACCCACTCTCTTTCAGTGGGTCACTCTCTTACTCACTTACTGAGCTCCCAGTAAGGGAGCAAGAGAAAATGAATAAGTGTTGTGGTAAAACAGAATGAGTAAAGGAATGAATGTAATTGGCTGCATGAATACACACTTAAAAAAAAAAAAAAAAAATATATATATATATATATATATAATTTATTTAGCTTAAGGTATTAACACAACCTGATCTATATACTAACAACACCAACACACTATATTCCTCCCTGACCTGCATGAAATGCAGCTGGGGCCGCATTGCAACTGAAAAATACTAGTAAGTTGGAGTAAAGACCAGTAAGAAAGAGTCAAACAAATGAGATGAATGCCAGAAGACTGCATGAGTATGGACACTAATGACAGTATGCTGCTGCAACAGGATCTAGAAAAGTTGAGCAGATGGGCTGAAAGGTGGCAAATGAAGTTTAACATTGACAAATGTAAAGTACTACATATGGGAAGCAGTAAACCCAGAGTAACGTATCAACTCTATGGTACTACACTGACAGTGGTAGAGACCGAAAAGGACCTGGGTGTAATAGGAAGAGAGGAGGGGTTATGCTATTAGTAAAGAAACACACAAAATCCAAGGAAGTGAAGCCAGTGACATCGCTGGACAGTGCAGTGTTGAGTCAGTTTGGTGTGACATAAGCAGGGGGAGATCAAAATTGAGAGTAGGAGTGTGCTATAGGCCTACTGACTCTGATGAGTATAATAAGAAACTGTACAGGAAATTAGAGTGGGCCAGTAAATCAGAGAGTCTTATAATGGGGGATTTCCATTTCCCAGATATTGACTGGAATTTGTGGGTTGGTCACTCACACACTAGCAAGGCTTTTGTGGATTCATTGGATGGTTGTTTTCTACATCAGCATGTTCAGAAGGCAACTAGAGGGAGTAATACTCTTGATCTGATTATCAGTAGTCATTGTTCATGCATTAAGAATCTGCAGATAAAGGAACCACTAAGTGGCAGTGATCACATTGTACTGAAGTGTGATTTACTCAAAGAGGTAATTACCATCAGGGGTAAAGGGAAGGGTTTTTCCTTTCATAGAGGCGACTACGACAGTCTGAGACAGTTTTTAAATTCTATATAGAGTGGGACCAACTGATGATGTTACCAACAGAAAATTCAAAATGGGAAGCATTCAAAGAACTTATCTTGGAAGCTACTAGGCTTTACATGCCAACTAAGAAATATTGTTCAAGGTTTAGGCCTAAACAGATGTCAGATGAACTAATGAGACATATGGCAGAGAAGAAAAATGCATGGGATACATATAAATTAATGGGTGACATGGAAGCCTATGATAGATATAAGCTGGTCTGTAATCAAGTCACAAAGGAGATTAGGCAGACAAAGGCAGATTATGAGAAATCCTTGGCAAAGGATGCAAAGCAAAACAGAAAAGAGTTCTTTATCTATTTAAACTCAAGAAGGAAAGGGATGAATCAGATTGGTCCACTGGATGTTGATGGTTCAACAGTTGAGGATCCTGCTCAGGTGGCTAACAAACTAAACAAGTATTTTCCATCTACATTCATACATGAGGAGTTATTCAGGAAGGGGAATGCCAGAGGTGAAGTAAACTCTTGCAGTGAGCTAGATGATTTTGTAATAACTAAGAGGAAAGTGGAGGAGAAATTGTTGAGGATAAACATAAAAAAGGAAACCGGGGTGGATGGGATCTATCCAGTTATAATAAAGGAGGCAGCAAAGGAAGTAAGCAAACCTTTAGCAAAGCATAATTATGAGAGCTTCCTTGGACTCAGGGGAGGTACCCATAGACTGGAGATGTGCAAATGTGACCCCAATTCACAAAGGAGGATCTGACACAATTAATTATAGACCTGTGAGTTTAACTTGTTCCAGAAAAATTAATGGATGTTGTTGTGGTTATTATTTGGTTTTTAGGAGCATTAGCAACTAAGGCCATATTGCTCCAGGGATATGCGGTGGTCATTCCCTGACCTTTCCGCATCCGCCGTATTTGGTGGTGACGGGCTCGAAACCCGGTCTAATCAAGAAGCATGTGCTACACACTGCTGCTCCTGCCCACCTGGCTACGGAGGTGCCGGAAAATTAATGGAGGCACTGGTTAAAGAAGCACTGCAGGATCATCTAGACAAGACTTCAGTTATAGCTCGGACACAGCATGGTTTTGTTAAGGGAAAGTCTTGCCTGACCAATTTGATTGGATACTATGATGCAGTCACAAAAGAACTGGATGCAGGAAATAACTTTGATATTATATATTTGGATCTTAGAAAGGCTTTTGACACCGTTGCACATGGAAGACTGCTGCACATATTGGAGCAGTGTGGCATTGGAGGCAAATTGCTGCTATGGATAAAGGGATGGTTGAGGGGGAGAAGACAGAGTGGTAATCAAAGGACACTGCTCATCGTGGACTAATGTTATTAGTGGAGTCCCTCAGGGTTCAGTATTGGGTCCATTGTTGTTTTCTGTATTTATAAATGATATTGATGATGGTATATCAAACTTAATGTCCAAGTTTGCGGATGATACAAAGGTTGGCAGGATTGTTAAGGACACTACTGACGCTATGCTGCTGCAACAGAATCTGGAAAGGTTAAGCAGATGGGCTGAGATGTGGCAAATGAAGTTTAACATTGACAAATGTAAAGTACTATGTATGGGAAACAGTAACCCCAGAGCAATACATCAACTCTATGATGCAGTCACAAAAGAACTGGATGCAGGCACTGTCTGTGGTACTACACTGACAGTGGTAGAGAATGAAAAGGACCTGGGGATAATTGGGCAGGCAGATATGAAGTTTTCTGAGCAGTGCAGACGGGCTGCAAGAGTAGCCAATGGTATCTTGTCAATGATATAAAGGAATTTTTCTAGCAGGGATAAGGAGGTGATTATTCCCTTGTATAAGGCAATGGTCAGGCCACACCTTGAGTACTGTATACAGGTCTGGAGGCCTCATTTCAAGAAGGATGTAGAGCTGCTGGAATGAGTACAGAGAAGGGCAACAAGGTTAATTACAGACAAGATTAATCGAGTAATTACAGACCAGTTAGTTTAACTTCTGTTCCGGGTAAAATAATGGAGTCACTGGTTAAAGATGCATTGCAGGATCATCTAGACAAGACTGCAGCAATAATTCAGACACAGCATGGGTTTGTTAAGGGAAAGTCTTGTCTGACAAATTTGATTGGTTATTATGATGTGGTCACAAAGGAACTGGATGCAAAAAATAATTTTGATATCATATACTTGGATTTCAGGAAAGCTTTTGACACTGTTGCGCATGGAAGACTACTGTACAAATTGGAGCAGAATGGTATTAAGGGTAAGTTGCTACAATGGATAAAAGGATGGTTAAGTGGGAGAAGACAGAGGGTGGTAATCAATGGGTGCTGCTCTTCGTGGACTAATGTTATTAGTGGAGTCCCACAGGGACTCCACTAATAACATTCGGTGTTGGGTCCACTGTTGTTTTGTATATTTATCAATGATATTGATGAAGGTATATCAGGCTTAATGTCGAAGTTTGCAGATGATACGAAGGTTGGCAGGGTTGTTAATGACAGTAATGGCAGTGTGCTACTGCAACAGGATCTAGATAATTTGGGCAGATGGGCTAAGAAGTGGCAACTGAAGTTTAACCTTGACAAATGCAAAGTACTGCATATGGGTAGAAGTAACCCCAGAGAAACGTACCAACTGTGTGGTACTACACTTAAGGTGGTAGAAAATGAAAAAGACCTGGGAGTAATTGTGCAGTCAGATATGAAGTTTTCTGAGCAATGTAGACAGGCTGCTAGGGCAGGTCATGGGGTTTTGTCAATGATATATAGGAATTTTGCTAGCAGGGAAAAGGAGGTGATTGTCCCTCTGTATAAGGCAATGGTCAGGCCACGCCTTGAGTACTGCGTACAGGTCTGGAGGCCTCATTTTAGGAAGGATGTAGATTTGCTTGAGCGTGTACAGAGAAGAGCAACACGATTGGTGAGGGGAATGAAGGGATCCTCTTACCAAGAGAGGCTTAAGTTCTGCAAATTGCAGTGGCTGGAGACTAGCCACCTGCGCGGTGATCTGATTGAGGTCTATAAGGCCTTGAATGGGTTGAGCACGCTGAATTCTGATGGGATCCTCCCACTTGTTCAGAATACGAACCTACGGGGACATAAGTTCAAATTAAGAAAGGATAGATGTAGAATAGATGTGCGGAAATTTGCCTTTAGCCAGCAGGTGGTTAATTGCTGGAACAAACTTCCATCTGTCGTTGTGGAAGTTGATAGGTTAAATAAATTTAAGGAGGAACTGGACAGGCATTTGGAGGGTATGGTGTGATTTTTTTTTTTTTTTTTTGGCTGATGCTGCATAAGCTCCTACACTTGCTTTCTTGCATCAAGTGCCACTACTACTACTACTACTACTACTACTACTATTAGTGAATGGAACAAAGGGTTTGTCTTACAAAGAAAGGCTTAGGTTTTGCAAATTACAGTGTCTGGAGACTAGGCACTGGCGAGGTGATCTGATAGAGGTGTATAAAGCCTTGAATGGTTTGGGTATGCTCAATGCCAATGGGATTCTTCCTCTTGCTCAGAATAATCACCTGAGAGAGCATAAATTCAAATTGAGGAAAGATAGATGTAGGATAGATGTGTGGAAATTTGCCTTTAGCCAGCGGGTAGTTGGTTGGTGGAACAGACTTCCATCCCTTGTTGGCCTAAATAAACTTAACGCTGGGCAGGACAGGTATTTCGAACGAAATACCTGTCCTTTTGTTTTTTTTTTTTGGCTCATGCTGCATAAGCTTTCTTTCTTGCATCATATATATATATATATATATATATATATTTTTTTTTTTTTTTATGGAAACCCCAAACACGAACTGTATCAAAACCTATAGTACTTAGTACCGTGCATGGGCAGAAAGAGAAGTATGGGGGGGGGATGCCAGAAACTTGATATCATATATTTGGATTTCAGGAAAGCTTTTGACACCGTTGCGCATGGAAGACTACTGTACAAATTGGAGCAGGATGGTATTAAGGGTAAGTTGCTACAATGGATAAAAGGATGGTTGTGCGAGAAGACAGAGGGTGGTAATCAATGGGTGCTGCTCTTCTTGGACTAATGTTATTAGTGGAGTCCCACAGGGTTCGGTGTTAGGTCCACTGTTGTTTTGTATATTTATCAATGATATTGATGAAGGTATATCAGGCTTAATGTCGAAGTTTGCAGATGATACAAAGGTTGGCAGGGTTGTTAATGACAGTAATGGCAGTGTGCTACTGCAACAGGATCTAGATAATTTGGGCAGATGGGCTAAGAAGTGGCAACTGAAGTTTAACCTTGACAAATGCAAAGTACTGCATATGGGTAGAAGTAACCCCAGAGAAACATACCAACTCTGTGGTACTACACCTAAGGTGGTAGAAAATGAAAAAGACTTGGGAGTAATTGTGCAGGCAGATATGAAGTTTTCTGAGCAATGCAGACAGGCTGCCAGGGCAGGTCATGGGGTTTTGTCAATGATATATAGGAATTTTGCTAGCAGGGAAAAGGAGGTGATTATTCCCTCTGTATAAGGCAATGGTCAGGCCACGCCTTGAGTACTGCGTACAGGTCTGGAGGAATCATTTTAAGAAGGATGTAGATTTACTTGAGTGTGAACAGAGAAGGGCAACAAGATTGGTGAGGGGATTGAAGATATCCTGTTACCAACAGAGGCTTAAGTTCTGCAAATTGCAGTGGCTGGAAACTAGGCACCTGTGCGGTGATCTGATTGAGGTGTATAACGCCTTGAATGGGTTCAGCACGCTGAATTCTGATGGGATCCTTCCACTTGTTCAGATTACGAACCTAAGGGGGCATAAATTCAAATTACGAAAGGACAGATGTAGAATAGATGTGCGGAAATTTGCCTTTAGCCAGCGGGTGGTTAATTGCTGGAACAAACTTTCATCTGTCGTTGTGGAAGTTGATAGGTTGAATAAATTTAAGGAGGAACTGGACAGGCATTTGTAGGGAATGGTGTGATTTTTTTTTTTTTTTTTTTGGCTGATGCTGCATAAGCTCATACATTTGCTTTCTTGCATCACATGCCACTACTACTACTACTACTTTGCTCTAGAGACTAAACATGTGTTTCACCACTTCAAGCCTCCAATAAGCAATGCTATAACCTTCAGAAAGCCTTTACAGAATTTTGTATTCATCACATTGCATGATGCAAAGTTGGGGGGACCCCCCCCCAGAACTGCATTACAAATACCACTATACACTATGTACTAAACAATCCAGAACTACAGGTCATAAATTCAAATTACAGGGCTTGAGGTTTTGATTAGATTGAAGGAGGTTTTCTTTTAGCCAGCAAGTCATTGATAGTTGGAACAAGTTTCCTGCACAGATAATTAGCATTAGTAGAGGCATTTGATGCAAAAAAGCAAGCATTTACAGCATCATATAAAAAAAAAAACACCTTCCCATTTCACCTATCCATTCACTCCAAATGTTTGTCTAGTTCTGCCTTGAATTTATTTTTATTTTTTTATTTCTTTACCCACTGCTAAAGACAATTTTATGCAAATCTATTCTACAACTACCTTTACTCAATTTAAATTTATGTCCCCTCAGGCAATAGGAAGAATCCCATCAGTATTGAGCTTGCTCAAACCATTCAAGGTGTATACCTTAATCTGATCACCTTGCAGGTGCATAGTCTCCAGACCCTGCAATTTGCAGAACTGAAGCCTTTTTGATAAGAGCAACCCTTTCCATTCACCAATCTCATTGCCCTTCTCTGTATTCATTCCAGGAGCTCTACATTCTTTCTAAATTCATGTAAATGAGATTTGTTTAAGATATTCAAAACATTAGTGGAAATAGTTTTCCAAAAGGTTTTCTCTGGAATGAACAGTACAGCAGTACCAAAGTTGAGATTTTGAATCAGAGCAAATTACAATTTTAGTAGAAGTCAAGGAATCAAAAACGTTTTACAAGATACATCAGAGATGCATTTAGTATTAGTATTTAGTATTAGTAATCCGCACGGTGCAAGAAAGCCTATGGCTTATGCTGCACCAGCCAAAAAAAAAATCCGAACAAAACAATGATAAAAACAAAAAAAAAATAAATAAATAACTAAATAATAATAATTAATACATAAAAAAATAAAATAAAAAATAAATAAAAAGGAAATTAAATCTATCATCCTATGCGCTTCCCTTACCCGAAAGTACTATCCAGATGACCTTTGAATTTCCCCAAACTGTTGGCCTCTACCACCCATGAAGGCAACTTATTACAGTAATTTATAACTCGCTGGCTAAAATAAAACTTCCTGCAGTCCAATCTAAACATTTCCCCCCCCCGTAACTTGAATTTATGTCCCCTAGTTCTAGCATCATTTATAATCTTGAAAATTTTGTCCTCATTCATTTTACTGATGCCTCTCAGAGCCTTAAACACCTCAATCAAATCTCCTCTAAGGTGTCTAAGTTTACAAACTCTGCAACCCACATATTCGAAGTCTTTCTTCATAAGGACGCCCTTTTGCCGATCTCACCAGGCGAGTTACCCTTCTTTGCACCCTTTCAAGAAGCTCGATGTCTTTCTTTAGGTGCGGTCTCCATACTTGAACACAGTATTCCAAGTGTGGTCTAACATAAGCCTTATATAATGGGATTATCACGTCCCTATCTCTACTTGCAAAAGTTCGATAGATCATCGATAGGACACCATGGGCCTTCCTTGTAACCTGTTTACAATGCTCAGAGAATTTCATGTCTGACCGTATCATAACACCCAAGTCCCTTTCCTCCAGTACTGGGTTTAGTTGAACTCCACCAAGTGAATAAGTTTTTTTGGGATTACTGTTTCCCAAGTGTAATACCTTACACTTTGTTGGATTAAAGCACAGCTGCCATTTTTCTGACCATTCCTGAAGTCTACCTAGGTCTCTCTGAAGAAGCTCAGCTTGACAGTGATCATTAACTACTATACCAATTTTAACATCATCTGCAAATTTAGATATCACGCCCTCTATCCCTTCATCAATGTCGTTTATGAAAATTAAAAACAACAGTGGTCCTAATACTGATCCTTGGGGAACCCCACTTCTTACATCAACCCAATCTGAGGAATAGCCATTTATCACAACCCTCTGCCTCCTGCCCTGAAGCCATCCTTCTATCCATCTAAGGATTTTCCCAGTGATTCCAACCTGTTCCAGCTTATAAAGCAACCGCTCATGTGGGACTGAGTCAAAAGCTTTGCTGAAATCTAAATAAATAATGTCGAAATTATTTCCTAAATCCAGCTCGTGAGTGACCCTTTCGAAATAGCGAACCAGATTTGTTAAACATGATTTTCCCTTTACAAAACCATGCTGAGTATCCTTGAGAATTTCAATTCAATCCAAATGATCCTGAATTCCACCCTTGATCATTGCCTCCATGATTTTCCCTACTGCTGAAGTCAGACTGACAGGTCGATAATTTCCAACTTCACTTTTAGAGCCACCCTTATGTATGGGAGATACATTTGCACTTTTCCAATCCAAGGGAATCTCCCCAGAGTCTAGTGATGCTCGCATAATTAGCCTCAATGGTTCAATTTATGTTAGAAGTATAGAAAAGCAAGATAAAAAGAAAATATATGTATAAGTGCTGTAATGCAGATGCATTATGATAATACTGCTTTTATTTTTTTTTTTTTTTATGAAAACCCCAAAGACAAGAGGTATTAGAACCTATAGTACTTAGTACCAGGCTTGGGTTGGAGGTTGAGAAGATGAAAGAATATATTTGTCGACATTAGACTTGAATTTCTGTAGACTGTAATTTTCAGGAAAGACATATGAAGGAAGGTTGTTCCAGAAAACGGCAGTTGAATGAATAAATATATCACATCTGTCACATAAATTATGTGATATAAAATCACATCTGTCATAGCACATCGAATCAGTCCACAACTCACTGAATAGCTGAAAAGGTATGTTAGAATAACAAGATTCTTGAACACAAATAATATCCACATTATTGTCTTCTGCAGCAAGTCTGATTTCATTGGTTTTGATCTGTAACCATAATTGGTTTAGAAACTGAAATATTGGTTGTTATTATTATTATTGTTGTTATTTGGTTTTTTTTTTTTTTTAGCAGCATTAGCAACTAAGGCCATATTGCTCCATGGATATGCAGTGGTCATTCCCTGACCTTTCCGCATCCTCCATATTTAGTGGTCACGGGCTTGAACCCCGGTCTAATCAGGAAGCGTATGCTACGCACTGCTGCTCCTGCCCACTTGGCTACAGAGGCGTCCTGAAATATTGGTTTTTACTAGAATATCATCATAATTAATTGTATTATTCATTATTTGTTCACTATGTGCAAATTCAAGCATCTTGAGTACTCTGGACAATGAACATTGCTAACAGAATAGCTATGATCCCTTTTTCTTATTTTGCAATTTATGCACTTTGCTGGTTCATCTTTATGTGGACAATCAGCAAATATATATGGCTTCCACTGGCACAATGTCCACAAGACATTGAATTATGAATACAATGTCGAGAACAGCCTGTATCGTAAACATTTAAAGATTTCATTACGACAGTGAATTTTCCAAATTTGTGAGCACTGCATTTCAAACAGATTCTATCATTCTGTGAATAGGTGTTTTATAATTCTAGGCAAAAAAAAAAAAAAGTCCATCACCCAATTTACAATACTTTTGAACAGAAGGGTATTAAAATGAAATACGGTCTCCTGAACAATCTCCCCATGAATAAATCTGTATTCCTGTAGATTGCTGTGAAACATTTTCTCTTTAGTCAATTTCTTAGATCAGTGGTCTCCAAACTTTTTGGTCATGCACCCTTATTTCACTTAAAAGGACTAGCACGCATCCCGGAATAAAAAATTAAATATATAAGTTTAATATACTGTATTTTTTTTTTAATTTATAAATCATTTACATAGAAGGCATTATATCTAAAATCACATTTATAAAATCACAAATAAAAAAATACAAAACAAAATTAAATTGAAGTTCAAGCACAAAATGATATGAAATCATTAATGTAACAATTGTAGTAAATGTAATGTAATACTATTTGTTTTATTTATAAAGAATTTACATGGTATTTTTTTTTTTTTTTAATAAAAACCCCAAACACAAGAGATATTAGAACCTATAGTACTTAGTACCATGCTTGGGTTGGAGGTTAAGAAGACGAACGAAGATATTTGTTGACATTAGACTTGAACTTCTGCAGACAATTTTCAGGAAATACATAAGGAGGAAGGTTGTTCCACAAAACAGCAGTTGAATGAATAAACAAGGAAGATGAAAAGTTGGTTCTGTGAGTTTGAGGTATACATTATATTTAGAATCACATATAATTTGAAAAGATCACAATCTAATTCAATGCAAAAATACAACACAAAACGAAATTTAAATTTAAGTACAAAGTGGTATAAATCAAATCAACAACATTTTTTAGTGGGAACAATGTGCTTGAATATTTTTCATCATTGCTGTGTATCTTGGTTTTTGTATTTTGGGACATAGCTACCCGAAGATCTGGTTCCAAGTTAAGTATATTTCTAAATGTGGTTTTAATAATAGTCATTGCAGAGAAAGTCACCTCACATAGGTGTGTTGATCGAAGCGGAAGGATTGCATCACACGCTCTGCTTACCAAATCACCCCGTGGATCATCCGCGCATCCCATGAATCATCTCGTACACCCCTAGGGGTGCACGCATCCCACTTTGGAGACCACTGCCTTAGATATATTATATATTAGAAGTGTTGTGTTATTTAAATCATGTTTATCAGATGCTATAACAGCTTTGCCAAGTGTTGTAAGATCAATTTGTGAAGCAGTCTCAATAATTACATCTTCATTTCTTGTTAAACTAAGAGTTTTAATTTTAACTTCTTTTAGTTCCTGTTTAAGAACCTTAGTTACCGAGTCTTTAATTTTCAGGTGTTTAAATTTGCCAGTGTTTAAATCACTTTTATCAGAGGTTTTACAGATTATTAAGTTCTGCTGACCTAATGGAGAGGATGTATTTCTAGATACTGTCACAGAAGGGAGAACATGACCTTTAGTACACTTTTCAACAGAAGTTACATGTGAAGTATTAGAAGTGGCAACAACCAAAAACAATGTTTGTGCATAGGTTAGCTGAACTTTGATTAATATTCAAGAATTGAAGAGGTACGCTTATGTTATAGCCTCTTCGGTATGCACTTCCATTTTTTCGTCAATTATTGGGAACTATAAGTTTCTAATGCAGTCCGCTTGGTTAATATATAGTTAATTGCTGTCCCTGTAACCTATTAAACTCATTTGTTAAAGAAATTATGGACTTCTTTCTTTCATTAACAATTTTTCTCTGACCTTATCTGATCATGTGCATTTACAGATAAAAAATGTCAGAGAAAAATTTGGTTCCTTAGAAGGAATTCCACTTACTTGACTATCATTTGACTATCATCTAGTCATTCAATCATCCAACTGCAGTCTGATCAATTTAATTCTTGTTGCTGTCACTTTCATTTTATTTTGTGTTACTAAATGGAGAAAATCCCCAATGTCGGGGAGGGGATCTACTGCTATCAATTTCAGCATCAATGGCTTTAAAACAACCTTTTAATATGAAAAGCTTATATTACAACCAAAATAAGATAGAAAAAACACATGCTTTCAGTGGGAACTGACCTGTGACCATTTCTTCCTTCACAAAGAGTTCCAGGATTGAGTCCTCATTTACTTTCTTAACTCTGACTTCCTTCAGTGCATTACTGATAGGTATATAGTGCATTCCTACCACTGAAGAAGTGGTAGGAATGCACTACAAAATGTCTGAATTCCATCTGTATATAATTCCTAATTAAATAAATAGATATTTGGTTTATATACAGGTAGAAGTGCTTTTGTCCTCCTTTTAATATCAGTACTTCCTTTTAACAACAGTACTGTAACATCATCACTTTATTGCTTAACATTTTATGTAACAAAATTATAAGCAAGACATGACATAACCATGGTGTAACTGTTTTCAAGCACATTAGCATGATATTAACAATACAGTACCTCCTATCCAGAATGGCAGTAAGCGATACCTCAATGAGTACTCAACATGTGCCTTGATGTGGTCACCACTACTGTTTAGCAGAACCTGCAACTGAGTAACAGCATATTCAACTGCAGACACGGCATATCAGAGGGTGAAGTTTATCACATGCCATGTGATCCTATCCATTGGAGCTGTTATGTTAGCAATTTTTTCATGCTAAACAATAACCTTCAGACAATCCAACAGCCAAAAGTCATAAGGAGTGAGGTCAAATGAATGAGACAGCCATGCTGTAGTCAATAAGTTTCTGCCATAGTAGGTCCTGTATAAATCTCCCAATATGGAGGGTCTTGCATAAAAACTTTGTTTCCAGGCATTATCATTGTTGCAATTGTTGAATGGCAACAATTATATTTGGAACCATTGGGCAGTAACTGAACACATTACAAGTCCAGTAGGACAGTTTTCTTCAAAAAAGAACAGGCTGATAATGAAAGTAGCCAATGAAACCAATTTTACTGTACTATATTACAGGGCCAACACTGTGCAGTTCTGAGTGTACACAGTCTCATTCAAGTGACAATTCAGCCTCATCTCTCCCAAAGGATATTCCATAGCCATTTGGAGCCTGCCTACCTACTTTCATGCCAAGAATTTGAGTGTGAATATTACTTGGGTTTCAGTTATTTTAGTACACCTGCTTTAGTCATCTTGCTGCTACACATGCAGCAAAGTGGCTGCACATGCAGCAGTAAGGTGACTAAAACGTTGAGTTGTAAATATAATTATACATACCACTTGCATTACATATGCAAGTGACATGCATTCATTAATGGCATGTATTTATGTCTTGTGCAATGGGAAAAATATTAGAAGTCTTTCTTTTCTCTCATGGTATTATGGAAATAGTAAGTCTAGAGTAATGACAAAAGTTTTCATTTTTTCCTATCAGGTGCACAATAAATATAAATAGCACAGCTGAACTATTCTATCTGAATGTATTAACATGAATTTGTAAACAGTAATAAGAAAGTGGAATGTGTTGTTGAAAAGGCAATGAATGTGATAAAAATATATATATATAGATGTTTAAAGCACAACTCAAAGATCCCACAAGATTAGCCACTGATCCTGAATTAAGGTCTGTTACATCAACAGAGTTCGTAAGAGATTGGTTGTTTTTGCAACTTAAAGGAAACAGTGATACATTTAAAGAGTATAGGTTACAAATTATGTTTTTCAAGAGAATCACTTATCAAGAGATTCCTGATGTTAGCAATTTGTTCACAAAGTTCCTTCCGAATAAATCTGTTATTATTTCCTACACAACTGCTATGAGCAAAAAAGGGAGCAAGTGGCATGTGCTACTTTAAGGAAAGAGTGATAAATTTAAAAAGTGATGAGTTACAAATTAAGATTTTAAGAGAATCACTTACCAAGAGATTCCTGATATATACAAGTTTGTTCACAAAGTTCTTTGCTAATAAATCTGTTATTATTTCCTAGGCAACCACTATAAGTAAAAGAAGAACAAGCAGCATGTGTAACATCATAATACCAAGAAGGATAAACTCCTTCACATGGACCAACCACTTTTGGCAAATGGCAAGCATCTGTTTAAAAATAAATAAATATAAATATATATATATATATATATATATATATATATACACACGCACACTAGAAACTGAAATATAAAACAGAAATAAAACGTTATTTAAATTTCTACAATAAAATCAATCTCAGATAATGAAAAACAAGAAGGCTACCAAATAAAAATTATCTCATAGAGTAGGATAAAAATGAATAACAATCATATTTTATTGTTTAAGCCTATTTACAGCTAAATTGTACTGCCTTTACAGGAAGGACATTTAAGGTCTTCACAGTAGTCTTTAATCCTCTGGTTATGAAGCTACTGCAATAAGTTTGCCCTCATGTTGCACTACAAAGTAATAGCAGTGCCCATATGAGTATATTGCAATTCCCGGTGATCCACTACTGAAATGGTAATAAACTTGAAATGGCCAAATGGATGGTGGCATCACATTAAAAATAAGAAGTATTCTGTTTTTGTTTTTATTTTACCTGGATGAATATACATTTACACTGAGAATTGCAATGAGGATTTATTACAATGCTAAGCATAATGGCATAATTTGTCATACTTCAAACTTCCTTGTGCACATCAGTTTCCAAGAAAACACCACTGCACATCAAGTCTTTCTTCTTTCACACATCTGATAAGTTTTTACAGTGAAACTGACACTACAAAACAGCTATTGCTTCATCATTTCTTTAATTTCAATTACTGGAAAGTACTGGAAACTTTTTTTTTTTGCACAACCAATTCATTTCAATTTGGTTCAAGAAACATGTTCTCCAAATAGCACTACTAGATGACAAGTTGGTTCTCCAAATATGATTATATTTAAGTTACAGTTATATAACAGTTAACATATCCAAAAACTCAGATCGCAACTTACTATCTCTGAATTCTATACAGGAGCACACTGCTTCCAATACAAAGGCATGCAATACATTTAACAAATTGGCTAGATTATGCCGACTTACACAGTTTAACAAATTTATTAATGAAGTCATACAGCTATGAGTGTATTAAATATATATATGAATATATGAAATTGTAACATTTCACTGGATCATATCAGCACACAAATCACCTTGACAGCACAATGTTGGTAAAACAGCACTTTTTTTACCATATGTATAAAATGTTTATGGTAAATTTTGCTGTTAATCTTGTGCCATACTGATCAGTTCTTCAACCCATTTTGACATTCATGATGTACTGTCTCTGTACCTGTCGCACATTGGCCTTTTATAATTGTGATTATATCGACAGGGGTGGGTAGTGTTTTGGTTCATATTTCTTCTTTCGGTTCATACAATTTATTTTTACACTCGATCTGCAGGAAATACCACCCTGTACATTTATTTGCTTTGTAATTGAGCCATTATTGATATTAGTTTTTAATAAACTTTACATTTCTTATTAATCTTCATTGCTTATTATTAAACTGAGGAAGGACATCATCCCTGGGCGGTGTCATATGCATTGTGTTAGAAATTAAAAATCTGGAGAATAAAGTTATTAATATTTTTATGGATAACCAAATAATAACAGCAAACAGTGCTTATGTGTTTTTTAAAAAGTATTCTGTTTTTGTTTTTATTTAACCTGGATGAATACACGCTCACACTCAGATGCAATGAGGAATTATTACAATGCTAAGCATGATGCCATAATTTATCATATTTCAAACTTCCTTGTACAATCATATTTGTTACTTTTACCTTTTTATTTATGTACTATATAACTTCTTCATATTTTGGAATGTCAAAGAGACAAACTGTTTCACCTACAGAAGAATACCTTTAATGTACTACTTTCTTCATTTGTAGTTACCACTTTCCACCAAAGCTTAGGAGAACAGTTTTCCAACAGTACACATAGGGTATAAGTACTATACACAAAACTAGCTTGTCACATATCACAAACTTTTTAGATAAATTGTTTGACATATTTTAATGCAAGAGATTATGACTAGATTTCATATTCTTGATAAAATGTGTCATCGTGTATTTTTTTCCCCCTGGGGTAACTCTTATTTTGCTTTGATTCTAGGGTATCTGTCCTTTCTTATTCAAATTCTACATCTGATATATCTGAGTGATACTAAGTCTCACTGATAGTATCTGCATTGATAACTTGACCAGCACTTTCAAATTCATCAAATTTATTTATCATGCTCCTGGCATTGCATGCTACATGACATTACATATGCATCTATTCTTGCTCTTAATTACCCTAACACAGCCCATGCATTTCCTTGTTCCATGATAACCTCCAACAGGTCTTGAAATCCATGATAAATTGCTTTATGGGCTGCTGCATGTTCCAATAGAAGCAGTGCAAGAATCATTTTCACTACTGCATACAGTTATTGTTAATCTATCAGTCTATGTATCCTCCCCCAAGCTAGCAGTTTTAAAAAGTACAGAGCATGTTGCAAAAAATTCTACCCCATGAGCCTTACACAGTCCCTCCAGGTCCGAACTGATTGACAATGCTCTCAGCATGTGCTCCCTCCTATTGTGTCAGAATTGCAGACACTTTCAAATTTAATACTAACTTGTGACTTTTTCTCAACATTGCTCTGTACTTGTTAAGTAAGTACTCAGATCTATTAATGTAACACCACTGTACATCAAGTCTTTCACACCACTCTTCATCAAGTGACATTGTGTATAACAGTATCACCTTTTGCACCCTTAAAAGATTATATCAGCTCTACAGCATCATCAACTTGTGCCCCTGTCAGACAAATCCTGGTCCTATTCCACCTATACTTTTCTACACAATATATTTCCCACTTCCATGACAATAGTAACCTCCTGTAGAACTTCCACATTCTGCTTGGAAGTTGCCAGATGTGCAGGTGCAAGCTCTGCCACTGAGGTGGGCAGCTAATAGCTTGATGAGCCCCAACTTAATTCCTTCAAGGGCAGCCACCCTGTTCTTCAAGCTCTCATAAATGCCCATCAGAATGCTGAGATGATGCCTAATATCCTCATACTTTTTATATCAAACACACACAAAGATCCTTGTGGGTATAAAACTTGGGGGTGCCTCCGTAGCCAGGTGGGCAGGAGCAGCAATGCGTAGCACACGCTTCTTTATTAAACCTGGGTTCGAGCCCGTGACCACCAAAATATGAATGATGCGGAAAGGTCAAGGAATGACCACTGCATATCCCCGGAGCAATATGGCCTTAGTTGCTAATGCTCCTAAAAACCAAATAATAACATAACATAGGACTTGGGAACAAAAATAACTCTGTGTGGACGAAGTTTTTATGGCTCCAGCTAATAGAGAAGTTTTCCCTTAATTTTTGACTTAACTGGCATATTAATTTATTTTCTAGAAGTAGCTTTATATTCCTAGTTACGATAGTTTATTTTGAATTTAGATAGAGATTTTGTTGGTTATTACTTAGTATGGGTAAAACTGCTGGAAGTCATGAAACAATGCTTAGTTACTGTCTTAGTCATGAAACTTAGTTACTCTAACGCAGCCCATGTATTTACTTGGGCTGCATTAGAGTAACTAAGAGTAAGAACAGGTGCATGACTTGCATGTACACTAAGACTAGGAGTATAGTAAATAAACTGGATCAATTTGAACTCCCGGTTCAGACATCCCAGGCAGATGTGGTGGCACGCAGATATAAGGAAAGTAGAATTGGAATTTAGGGAGTACAATGTGTACAGAAAGAATAGACAGGATAGGAAGGGAGGGGGCGTTATGCTGTTAGATAAGAAACACAAAATCTAAGGAAGTGCATCCAGTTGACAGGGGTGGGCAGTGCAATGGTGAGTCTGTTTGGTGTACCATAAGCACTGAGAAAGTAAAAATGATGGTAGGAGTTTGTTACAGGCCTAATGATTCTGATGAGTACAATGAACAATTACACAGAGAAATAAGAGTGGCCAATAAATCAGTGTCTTATAATGGGGGATTTTAACTTCCCAGATATAGACTGGAACTTGTGGGTTGGTCACTTGCACACCAGCAAGGCTTTTGTGGATTTATTAGATGATTATTTCCTACAGAAGCAGTATGTTAGAGAGGCAACAAGAGGCAGTAACACTCTTAATCTAATTATCAGCAGTGATTATTCATGCATTAAGAATTTACAGATAAAGGAACCACTAGGAGGTAGTAATCACAATGTACTGATTATGGCATTTGCTTAAAGATGTAACTACCATCAGGGGTAAAGGGAAGGTTTTTGCTTTCGTAAATGTAACTAGAGTGGTCTCAGAGATTTTTAAGGTTCTATACAGTGAGACCAACTGAAGACGCTACAACAGCAAATTCTAAATGGGAAGCATTCAAGGAAGTAATTTTGGAAGCTATTAGTCCAACTAAGAAATACTGCTAGGTTTAGGCTCAATGGAGGTCAGACGAACTAATGAGACTCTTGGCAGAGAAGAAAAATGCATGGGATGCACATAAATTGTCAGGCAACACAGAAGCCTAGGGTAGATACAAGCTAGTCTGTAATCAAGTCACAAAGAAGGTTAGGATGGCAAAGGCAGATTATAAAAAATCGTTCACAAAGGATGCAAAGGAAAACATCAAAGACTTCTTTACTTATATAAACTAAAGGAGGAAGGGGCTGAATCGGATTGGTCCACTTGATATCAATAGTTTGACTGTAGATGATCCTTCTCAGATAGCTACCGAACTAAATGAGTATTTTCCATCTACATTCACACATGAGGAGTTATTCAAGGAGGTGAATGCCAGAATTTTGTAAAACTCTGCCAGAGAGCTAAATGATTTTGTAATAACTGAGGGTAAAGTGAAGGAGAAATTGTTAAAACTGAACATAAGAAAGGCTCCTGGGGTGGATGGGATCTATACAGTTATATTAAAGGAAGCAGTAAAGGAAGTTAGCAAATACTTAGGCATAATTATGAAAGCTTCCTTCCACTCAGGGGAGTTCCTCATGGACTGAATATGTGCAAATGTGTCCCCAATTCACAAAGAGGGATCAAAGGGTAACATGAGTAATTAAGACCTGTAAGTTTAACTTCTTTTCAAGAGAGATTAATGGAAGCACTGGTTAAGGAAGTAATGCAGGATCATCTAGACAAGACTGCAGTAATAATTCAGACACAGCATGGGTTTCTTAAAGGGTAGTCTTGTCAAACCAACCTGATTGGATACTATGATGTCATCACAAAGGAGCTGGATGCAAAAAATAATTTTGATATCATATATTTGGATTTCAGGAAAGCTTTCGATACTGTTGCACGTGGAAAGACTACTGTACAAATAGGAGCATTATGGCATTAAGGACAAGTTGCTACAATGGATAAAAGAATGGTTGATTGGGAGAAGACAGAGAATAGTAATCAATGGACACAGCTCTTTGGACTAATGTTATCAGTGGTATCCCCCAGGGTTTCAATGTTGGGCCCAGTGTTGTTTTTGTATATTTATCAATGATATTGATGAAGGTATATCAAGCTTAATGTCAAAGTACGCAGATGATACAAAAGATACAAAATTTAGCAGGGTTGTTAATAACAGTAATTATAGTATGCTGCTGCAAAAGGATCTCGAAAAGTTGGGCAGATGGGCTGAGAAGTGGCAACTGAAGTTTACCATTGACAAATGCAAAATATTACATATGGTTAGCAGTAACCCCAGAGAACATACCAACTAAGTGGTGTTACACTTGGGGTAGTGGAGAATGAAAGAGACCTGGGGTTAATTGTGCAGTCAGATATGAAGTTTTCTGAGCAGTGCAGAAAGGCTGCCAGAGTAGGTAATGGGGTTCTATCGATGACATACAGCAATTTTGCAAGCAGGGATAAGGAGGCGATTATTCTCTTGTATAAGACAATGGTCAGGCCACACCTTGAGTACTGCGAAGAATGTAGAGTCGCTAGAACAAGTACAGAGAAGGGCAACAAGACTTGTGAGGGGAACGAAGGGGTGCTTTTATGAAGAAAGTCTTAAGTCTGCAAATTGCAGCATCTGGGGCTAGGAACCTAAGAGGCAATCTGATTGAGGTGTATATGGCCTTGAATTGATTGAGCAGGTGCAATACTGATAGGATTCTTCCTCTTACTCAGATTACAAACCTCAGGGGGCATAAACTGAAATTGAGGAAAGACAGTTGTCGAACAGATGATCAGAAATTTGCCTTTAGGCAGAAGTTAGTTGACTGCTGGAACAAATTTCCATCTGTCTTTGTGGAATTTGATAGCTTAAATAAATTCAAGGCAGAACTAGACAAATATTTGGAATGAATGGATGGAAAAGTTTTTTTTTTTTTTTTTTTGGCTGATGCTGTATAATCTTGCTTTCTTAATCTTGCTTGCATCGTATGCCTCTACTAATATATCATGTTCCATTCCAGTTAGATCCGCAAACATTGAACAAGTAGTACATTTTGTGAGGCCACGATTCAAAGGACTCAGCTCTCCCATGAGTCACAGTACTCCCGTTACTTTGCTTTCTGCTCTGGTCTGAGGAATGATTTCCATTCAAATTCGGTTTAATTGAGAAGTCGTATACTTAAATACAATAACAACACTATGTACCAGTTATGTATCAATAATACATATTATGCTATAGAGTTTACATTATTAAATATATATTATAATATTGAGTTTATTATATGTATTATGTTATCAAGTTTACAATGTATCATTGTGCTTATAAGTTATTTATAATAACCAATAAAATTATCTATTAATGCCAACTTACATGATATGGACTTTCAAGATAAATAATATGGTTAACAAAATTAAAAAAAAGAGTTAATTACATAGAATTGGGAAAAAACTGCAGAACCAGTTTTAGATTATTTATTATTTATTAGATTATTTTTAGATTATTTATCCATTTATCTGTGCTTGGGTTTTTGCATTTATTTTGACCATTCTTCCAAAGTCAGACTTTTTGCGAAATAACAGAAAAATCCAAAGATCAGCACACTCCAGGTCCCAAGGCTGACAATTCTTTGCTTTTCTACCTGTATCACATTCACTGTTAAATCCTATATCTACAAGGGGTGATCATTTAATTCACGGACTGGTGCAAGATTTTATGTTTACCGTGGGAACTTTCCATAACCGGCCACTAGAAGCACTCTCCCTGATCACATATGATGCAAGAAAGCAAGCTTATGCAGCATCAGACAAAAAAAATGATCCCATTTCACCCCTCCGTACGTTCCAAATACCTGTCCAGCTCAGCCTTAAATTCATTTAGGCTACCAACATCCACAACAAAGGATGGAAGTCTGTTCCACCAACCAACAACCCACTGGCTAAAGGCAAACTACCGCACATCTATCCTAGATCTGTCTTTCCTCAATTTGAATTGATGCCTTCTCAGGTGATTATTTTGAGCAAGAGGAAGAATCCCATCAGCATTATGCATGCTCAAACCATTCAAAGCTTTATACACCTCAATCAGATCACCACACAAGTGCTTAGTCTCCAGACTCTGTAATTTGCAAAATTTAAGCCTTTATTCGTAAGAGCAACCCTTTGTTCCATTCACTAATCTTGTTGCCTTTCTCTGTACTCATTCCAACAGCTCTACATACTTCTTAAAATGATTCCTCCAGACCTGTATACCGTACTCAAGGTGGGCCTGACCATTGACTTATACAAGTGGATAATCACCTCCTTATCCCTGCTAGAAAAATTCCTGTATATCATTGACAAGACACCATGAGCTACTCTTGCAGACAGTCTGCACTGCTCAGAAAACGTCATATCTTCCAGCACAATTACCCCCAGGTCCTTTTCATTCTCTACCACTGTCAGTGTAGTACCATACAGATGATACATTACTCTGTGGTTACTGCTTCCTATATGTAGTACTTTACATTTGTCAATGTTAAACTTCATTTGCCACCTCTCAGCCCATCTGCTCAACTTTTCTAGATCCTGTTGCAGCAGCGTACTGTCATTAGTGTCCTTAACAACCCTGCCAACCTTCGTATCGTCTGAAAATTTGACATTAAGCTTGATATATGATCATCAATATCATTTATAAATACAGAAAACAATAATGGACCCAACACTGAACCCTGAGAGACCCCACTAATAACATTAGCCCACAATAAGTAGTGTCCATTGATTACCACTCTCTGCCATCTCCCACTCAACCATCCCTTTATCCATAGCAGAAATTAGCATTAGAATTAGTAGAGGCATATGATGCAACAAAGCAAGCTTATGCAGCATCAGCCAAAAAAATTAAAAATAAAAAAACCACTCCTATTTCACCCCTCCGTTCATTCGAAATACCTGTCCAGCTGAGCCTTAAACTTATTTAGGCTATCAACTTCCACGACGAGTTTAAATAGGTAAAGAACTCTTTTCTGTTTTTCTTTGCATCCTTTGCCAAGGATTTCTCATAATCTGCCTTTGCCTGCCTAATCTCCTTTGTGACTTGGTTACAGATCAGCTTATATCTATCATAGGCTTCCATGTCACCCATTAATTTGTATGTATCCCATGCATTTTTCTTCTCTGCCATATGTCTCATTAGTTCATCTGACATCCATTTAATGCCTAGTAGCTTCCAAGATAAGTTCCATTTACTCCCTCATGTAATGCCTAGTAGCTTCCAAGATAAGTTCTTTGAATGCTTCCCATTGTGAATTTGCTGTTGGTAACATCATCAGTTGGTCCCACTGTATAGAATTTAAATACTGTCTCAGACCATCATAGTCGCCTTTATGAAAGCAAAAACCCTTCCCTTTACCCCTGATGGTAGTTACCTCCTTGAGTAAATCCCACTTCAGCACAGTGTGATCACTGCCACCTAGTGGTTCCTTTATCTGCAGATTCTTAATGCATGAAGAGTCACTACTGATAATCAGATCAAGAGTATTACTCCCTCTAGCTGACTCCCGAACATGCTGATGTAGAAAACAATCATCCAATAAATGCACAAAAGCTTTGCTAGTGTGTGAGTGACCAACCGACAAATTCCAGTCAATATCTGGGAAATTAATTCCCCCATTATAAGACTCTCTCTGATTTACTGGCCCACTCTATTTCCCTGTACAGTTTCTTATTATACTGATCAGAGTCATTATGCCTATAGCAGCACACTGCTACTCTCAATTTTGATCTCCCACTGCTTATGTCAAACCAAACTGTCCAGCAATGTTGACTGGCTTCACTTCCTTGGATTTTATGTGTTTCTTAACTAATAGCATAACCCCTCCTCCCTTCCTATCCTGTCTATCCTTTCTGTACACATTGTACTCCCCAAATTCCAGTTCTGCATTCCTTATATCTGTGTGACACCATGTCTCTGATATCCCAACAATATCTGCCTTTGATGTTTTGAGCAAATACCTCAAATTCATCAAATTTATTTATGAAACTCCTAGAATTGGTGTACACACAAGTATACACGCACCTGTTCCTATTCTTAGCTACCCTAACACAACCCATGTGTTTACTTGTACCGCAATGACTCCCAGCAGCTTTTGAAATATCCTGCATCTTGTTTTCCTGGCTGCTGCTCATTCCAATAGAAGCAGCGCAAGAATCACTTTCACCTCTGCCAGTGGCTACTGTTAATCTATTAGTCCCTGTATCCCCCCAATCTAGCAGTTTTCCGACCCACCTAACACTGCCTCGATAGCATCAGCAAATATTCTTGCACCTTTTCTATTTAAGTGTATCCCATCCCTGTAGAAGCAGTCTCTCCTGTTAACAAGTACAGACCAGGCTGAAAAAAATTCTACCCCTTGAGCCTTGCACAATCTTTCCAGGGCTGAATTGATCGACAAGGCTCTCATCATATACTCCCTCCTATCGTGCCTGGGCAGAATTGCAGACACTTTCAAATTCAACCCTAATTCATGGGTTTTTTTCCTCCAATTTGCCTCCAATGCCACACTGCTCCAATTTGTTCAGCAGTCTTCCATGTGCAACAGTATCAAAAGCCTTTCTAAGATCCAAATATATGATATCAAAGTTATTCATTGCATCCAGTTCTTTTTGTGACTACATCATAGTTTCCAATCAAATTGGTCAAGCAAGACTTTCCCTTAATAAAACCATGCTGTGTCCGAGCTATAACTGAAGTCTTGTCTAGATGATCCTGCAGTGCTTCTTTAACCAGTGCCTCCATTAAATTTCCTGGAACAGAAGTTAAACTAACAGGTCTATAATTACTTGTGTCGCCCTTTGATCCTCCTTTGTGAATTGGGGTCAAGTTTGCACATCTCCAGTCCATGAGTACCTCTCCCTGAGTCCAGGGAAGCTCTCATAATTATGGCTTTGGGTTTGCTTACTTCCATTGCTGCCTCCTTTAATATAACTGGATAGATCCCATCCACCTCGGGTGCCTTTTTTATGTTTATCTTCAACAATTTCTCCTCCACTTGTATCAAGACAACATAAACATTCCATTCAAGAATTTCTTGTGAAGGACTCCATCATAGTTGTATCCCATCTGCCATACTCCTCAGATTTAGCTTCCTGTGATCTTTCACAAACAAGCCTAAAGTCTCCTGGAATAGTCATAAATTTGCAACAATTAAGAAAATTATAGAGGAACTATTAGCAATTTTAAAACAGGAACTTTTAGCAATTCTAAAAGAATCCTATCAGAAATAATTTCAAAAGCTCAGAAGCAATAGAATTGGTTTCATCAAAAGGGGATTTATCCAAATATTCATTCAGCCCCTGAACTTTTTGATCTCATATGTAAATATAATTTGTTACTGTATGATTTACAGTTATAAAAAAGTAAAATTTATCATTATGTAAGTAAATATCTTAATATTATTTCATTATGTATTAATAATCTGCAAATAAAGGAACTACTAGGAGGCAGTAATTGCAGCATATTAATAATATGGGAGTTACTTAGAGATATAACTACTGTCAAAAAGCAAAGAAAAGGGCTTTTGCTTTTGTTAAGGTGACTACGATGTTCTCAAACAGCTTTTAAATTCTATTCAGTAATATCAACTGATGATGTTTCCAACAGCAAATTCCAAATGAGAAGCATTCAAGAAAGTAATCATAGAAGCAACTATGCATTTTATATCAGTTACTGCTTAAAGGCTTATACTTAATGAAAGTCAGATGAGCTGACAAGACTTGTGGCAGTGAAGAAAAATACATGAAATGCATATAAAGCATTAAATGACACAGCACAGATATAAAATGGTCTGTAACCATATCACAAAGGAGGTTAGGGAAGCTAACCTTTTTTTAATAGCAGGAAAAGGGATGTATCACATTGGTTTACTAGATATGAATGGTTTAACTGAAGATGATCCTTCTCCCATTGCTCACAAACTGATTAAATATTTTGAATTTAAATACACGCATGAGGAATTTTTTTAGGGATGGGGTGGCCAGAAGGTCAAACCCTAACAGAGAGCTAAATGGCTTTGTGAAAATTGCCAGAGAAGTGGAATAGAAATTATTGAAGGTAAACATAAAAAAGGCATCTTAGCAAACCACTGGTTATAATTAAGGGCATCCTTGGATTCAGAAGTGGTCCCTATGAACTGAAGATATGCAAATGTATTCCCAATTCACAAATGGCAGAATCAAGGGTTGACTTAAATAACACTAGCCAACAAAAAATATTTTTTTGTCATACCTCCACAATCAGAATATGTGATTCTGGAGGAAATAAATGAACTGATTCTGAAAATCACCATAAAAAAGTCTCTATCATGTCTACATCAAAAGATGTACCAATGTTAAATATTAAAATAAAGGGATATATATACATATAATTTGAGGGGCTGTTTATGTTTGGAGGATAGATTTGTAACCATGAAAAAATGTCATGATCATTTGAAGTAGCATGCTGTCTTTACTGTCATTAACAACCCTGCCAACCCTTGTATCATCTGCAAACTTGGAAAACCTTGGCACAGCCATAAAAAATCCTCACGATAAACACTAAGTATGCTCTCTTCAAATTGTAAATTGTTGCATCGGAATTTGAACCCAAGAACCATAGGTAGAAGTCTGATTATGTTTATCACAAGAAAACTGAGGCCAGAAACGATTGCTAAAATTAAGAGAATTATCTTTACTGTGAAAATAATCAGTATGCCTTACATTACTGCCTAGATTATGCAAAATTGGCATATTTTGGTAAAACATAACTCCCTCTATATGTATTTAATAACTGTGATGTGATGTGAAACTATCATGGTGATTTTGGAAATCTACGCATAAAAATTGGTTAAAAACAGCATTTCAGTTCTTAGGGGTAAAAATAGTGTTGGCCAGCATAATTATAGACTAGTTAGCTTGCCTTCTGTTCAGGGAAAATTATGCATTCACTGATTAAAGAAGTAATGCAGGTCCATCAAAAACAGGAATGCACTCAAACTACAGTCATAGCATCCATTCAGCAATCTCAGTGAATACTATGATGCAATAACAAAGGAAATGCATGCAAAAAAAGTAATTTTGACTTCCTATACTTAGATATCAGGATAGCTTTTGACAATGTTTCACAAACGACTGCTGCACAAATTAAGAGTGTGGATTAGGGGCAAGTTACTGCTATGTATAAATAAACAGTTGGGTGGGAAAAGAAATATGATGGTTATCAAAGGGCACTGCTCTTCTTGGACTACTGTTATTACTGGAGTTCCCCAGGATTCGGTGTTTGACCATTGTTGTTTTCTATATTTATTAGTGATATTGATGAAGGCATATCAGGCTTAATGTCTAAGTTTGCAGATGATACGAAGGTTGGCAGGGTTGTTAATTACATTAATCATTGTATGCTACTGCAGCAAGATCTAGAAAAATTGGACAGATGGGCTGAGAAATAGCAACTGAAATTTAACATTGACAAATATAAGGTACTGAATATGGATAGTAGCAGCAACCCCAGAAAACATAATAAATGTGTATATCACACTCAGGGTGGCAGAGAACAAAAAAGACTTTGGGGTGGAATGTGCAGCGAGGCTGCCAGCACAGCTCATAGAGTTTTATCAATGACATACAGGAATTTTGCCAGCAGGGATAAGGAGGTGATTATCCCATTATATAAGGCAATGGGATAATCACCATTGGGATAATGGTCAGGACACATGCAGTTTTCAAATGTACATTTGAGTATAGCATACAGGTCAGTGTATCTGTTGTATCACACAATAAAGTGTATCTGTTGGAATGATTGCAGAGAAGAGAAACACGTTAATGAGGGGAACAAAAGGACTGTAGCAAATTACAACATCTGGAGACTATATTATTATTATTATTATTAGCCATATGGTAAAAGGAAGCCTTAGGGTTATGCTGCACCAGCCAAAAAAATTTCTCAAGTTACCCTGAGAGAGAGAGAGAGAGAGAGAGAGAGAGAGAGAGGGGGGGGTGTAGAATGAATCACCAAGAAAGAGAAGAATAATGATGTCCAGATCAGGACCCTGGGTGTGCCAAGCCCATACTCACCAGATGTGAGCCCCCAGCAAGCAGATCTGATTGAGGTGTTTAAGTTTAAGACTTTTAATGGATTGAGTAAACTCAACGCTGATGGCATTCTTTCTCTTGCTCACACTAACATACATGAGGGAGCATAAAATCAAATTTATGAAGGATGGCTGCATGGCAGATGTGCAGAACTTTGCCTTCAGCCAGCAGGTGGTTTATTGTTGGAACAGGCTTCTATCTGGTGTTGCAGAAGTGGGTAGTTTAAGAAAATTCAAGGAAGAACTAGTCAGACTATTGGAGGGGATGGAGAAGTATTGTGGGAAGCTATTTTTCAGGTGATACAGTATAAGCTTTCTTTCTTGCATCATTTTCACTAGTAATATTAATATTAATTACTTCCTTCAAATTGCCTTATATCTAAAACTATTTTTTTTTTTTTTATTGTACTGATATATACATTGAAGTTTGACTTACCAGATCCCTCAGGTATAACACAAGCCATCTCACATTCTTCATGGGTTTCGAATTTGTTCTTATTGCCATGACAGCCACCATACCAAAACCGGCTGCATCCTCCATAGGTCATGTCAAAGAACCATTTTACGGTGTAATTGTGACAAGGTCCTCTTTCTTTGGGTAGACTGCATACTTCTGTTAAAAAACAAAAAAAAAAAAAAAAAAAAAAAATGTGTCAAGTATAAATTACGATGTGATATTAAAATATACAAAAACCCAAGAAAATATGGGGCATAAAATCTCATTTTTAATATGGCAATCAGCAAACTAGATTTACTACTTGGTGCATCAATCTCATATTGTGATGACTTTAAATAAGTCAAGACAAAAGTCTTGACTTATTTCGGTATCACAAGACTAAACAAATGCATTGCTTCACTGCAGAAGTATACTGCTATTTATTTAAACTGGAAACAGGAAATATATTGTGCAAAAAGGATAGGTGGAATAGGACCAGGGTATGTTTGCCACCATAGGCCTCCGTAGCCGAGTGGTCAGGAGCGGGAGTGCGGCGGCACATGCTCTTTGAGTAGACCGGGGTTCAAGCCCCTGACTGTTAAATACGGTCGATCTGCCAACCCGCACTGGACCAGCGTGGCAGATTATGATCCATTTCCCTCAGCATGAATTGTTGAGGAGGCTTCCATCCTGCAGTGGGTTGATAATGGCTGCAATTTACTTTTTTTTTTATGTTTGCCACAGACAAACGTTGATGACGTTGTAGAACCAATATCATCTTTTAAGGGCACAAAAAAGGTGATATTGTTGTACACGTTGGCGCTAATGACCTTAACAGTAAGAGATATGCAGATTTAATTAGCAAGTACAGGTCAATGTTGGAAAAAAGTTGCAAGCTAGGGTTGAATTTGAAAGTGGCTGCAATTCTGCCTAGATACGATAGGAGGGAGTATATGATGAGAGCCTTGTCAATCAATTTGGCACTGGAGAGATTGTACAAGACTCATGGAGTAGAATTTTTTTAGTGTGATCTGTGCTTGTTAATAGGACAGACTGCTTCTATTTAAATAGAAAGGGTGCAAGAATATTTGCTGATATTATCGAGGCAGTCATAGGAAGTCGAAAGAAAAACTAGGAGCCTGGTGAGGGGGGAATACACAGACTAAGAGATTAACAATGGCCACAGGCAGAGATAAAAGTGATTCTTGCACTGCTTCTACTGGAAAGAGCAGCAGCCTGCAAGGATTTCCAGAACTGCTGGGCGTCATCATGGAACAAGTAAATACATGGGCTGTGTTTGAGAAACTAGGAGTAAGAACAGGTGCATGTATACTAGCATGTACAAAATAATAGGAGTATATATATAAAGTCATTGAATTTGAAGTGCTGATAAAGACATCAAAGGCAGATATTGTTGGGACATCAGAGAAGTGGTGTCACATGGATATAAGGAATGCAAAATTTGAATTTGGGGAGTAAAATGTGTACAGAAAGAACAAATGTCAAATGCATTTAAGTGCATTGTGGCAGATGCAGAGTTCTCCCCATTAACTACTGCAGAGTCTATAAGGTTGGAGTAAGCCTACCCGGTCATGTGTATCCAGTACGGTAAGTGTCAGTTTGTTGAAGTGTTCGTGTTGGGGTGTTGTATGCCAAGTGTGGGTAGTTTAGCAGACAGGGACCATTCAACACCCAGAAGTATGCTCCTCCCTCCCGTTCTTTGTCACATGCAGCTATGCCAGGTTGTACTCTAGTTGGCCTCCTTCCGAAGCAGACACTACAGGAAGAGCCAGTTTAAAATAAAAAAAAACACAATACAGAAAAGACAGACAGGATAGGAAGGGAGTTATGCTGTTAGTTAGAAAACACATGAAATCTAAGTGAGTGCAATTAGTTGACATGGGTGACCAACCCTATGTTGAGTCATTTTGGAGCAACATAAGCACTGGGATTAATTTAAAAAGTTTTATGGCACATTAGCATCTAAGGTTATAAAGCGCTAAGCACTGGGAAAGCAAAAATGAAGGTAGGAATATGTTAAAGGTCTAATGACTCTGATGAGTACAATAAACAACTGTACAGAGAAATAGAGTGGACCAGTAAATCAGAATGTCTTAGAATGGGAGGATTTTAACTTTCCATATATTGACTGCAACTTGTGGATTGTTCACCTGCACACTATCAAGACTTTCATAGATTCATTGGATGACTGTTTTCTACACCAGCATGTTTGTGTGGGACTAATACTGTTAGCATTAGCATAAGCAGAGTCATACAATACAAGAAAGCAAGCTTATGCAGCATCAGCCAAAAAAAAAAATAAAAAAATAAAACCCTCCCATTTCACTCATCTATTCAATCAAAATGCTTATCCAACTCAGCCTTAAATTTATTTAAGCAATCAACTTCCACAAAAAGAGATGAAAGTCTTTTCGAGCACTCAATTACCTGCTGGCTAAAGGCAAATTTCTGCAGATCTAATCTACAACTGTCTCTCCTCAGTTTGAATCTATGCCCCCTCAGGTTCTTAACCTGAGCAAGAGGAAGAATCTCATCAGCATTATGCTTGCTCAACCCATTCAAGGCCTTATACACCTCAATCAGATCACTGTGCATGTGCCTAGTCTGCAGGTGCTGCAATTTTCAGAACTTAAGCCTATCTTGGTAAAAGTATACCCCTTTGTTCCCTTCACCAATCTTTTGCCCTTCTTTGTACTCATTTTAGCAACTCTACATCCTTCCTAAAATGAGGCCTTCAGACCTGTACACAGTATTCAAGGTGTAGCCTGACCATTGCTTTGTACAATGGGATAATCCCATTGTACAAAGCAATGCATCCCATTCAATTTTCTTCTCTGCCTTGTCCTTCTAGAAAAATTCCTATGTATCATTGACAAAACTCCATGACCAGCTCTGGCAGCCTGTCTGCACTGCTAAGAGAACTTCATATCTGACTGCACAATTAACCCCCAGGTCTTTTTCACTCTCCACTTCCCTGAGTACACTACACAGTTCATGCGTTTTTCTTGGGTTACTGCTGCCCACATGCAGTACTTTGCATTTGTCAGTTAAACTTCGGTTGCAACTTCTCAGCCCATTTGCCCAACTTATCTTAAGTTGGGCAAATGGACTGAGATCCATAATTATGGCTAGATCCATTTGCAGTAGTACACTGTGTTTACTGTCGTTAACAACCTTGCCAACCTTTGCATCATCTGCAAACTTGGACATTAAGCTTGATATACCTTCATCAATATCATTGTTGAATTCACAAAGCAACAATGAGCCCAGCACCAAACTCTGGGGAACACCACTAATAACATTAGTCAACCAAGAGCAGTGTCCATTGATTACCACTCTGTCATCTCTCACTCAACCATATCATTATCCATTGTAGCAACTTGCCCTTAATACCCTACCACAACAATTTGTATAGCAGTCTTCCATGTGCAACAGTATCCAAAGCTTTCCTGAAATCCAAGTATATGTTATCAAAACTATTTTTTGCATTCAGTTCTTTTGTGACGACATCATAGTATCTAATCAAATTGGACAGACAAGACCTCTCTTTAATAAACCTATATCTTAATGTCTACTTCAGTCTTGTCTAGATGATACTGCTATGCTTCTTTAACCAGTGACTCCATTATATTCCCCAGAACACAAGTTAAACTAACAGATCTATAGTTACTTGTGTCACCTTTTGAAACCCCCTTTGGGGATACATTTGCACACTTCCAGTCCATGGGGACATCCCCTGAATCTAAGGAAGCTGTCATAATTATGGCTAAGGGTTTGCTTACTACCTCTGCTGCCTCCTTTAATATAACTGGATAGATCCCATCCACCCCAGGTGCCTTTCTTGTGTTTAACTTCAACAATTTCTCCTCCCCTTTACTCTCAGTTATTACAAAATCATTTAGCTCCCTGTTAGTTCTGGCATTCCCCTCCTTGAATAACTTGGGTATGAATATAGATGCGAAATACTAATTCAGTTTATCAGCTACCTGAGCATGATCATCAATAGTTAAACCATCTATGTTAAGTGGATCAATCGGATTCATTCCTTTACTTCTAGAGTTTCCATAAGTAAAGAAACCTTTTCTGTTTTCCTTTACATCCTTTGCCAAAGATTTCTCGTAATCTTCCTTTGCCTGCCTATCCTCCTTTGTGACTTGATTACAGACCAGCTCATATCTGCCATAGGCTTCTGTGATACCTGATAATTTTTACGCATCCCATTCAATTTTCTTCTGTGCCACGAGCCACATTAGTTCATCTGACATCCATTCAGGACTAAACTTTGAACAGTATTTCTTAGTTATATAAAAAGCCTAGTAGCCTCCAAGAATAAGTCCATGAAGGATTCTCATTCAGAATTCACTGTTGGTAACATCATCAGGCAATCCCACTATATAGAATTTAAAAATTGTCTGAGACCATTGTAGTCACCTTTAAGAAAGCAAAAGCCCTTCTTTACCCGTGATGGTAGTTGCATCTTTAAGTGAGTCCTACCCGTGAGTCTAAAACGCTGATGGAACTGTTATTTGGATAACACTCAAGTCAAGTGGACCCAATTTCGGTGAAGTCCGGACGGTCTGTGACAGCCAAATCCTCTGCTTGCACCTTCACGATGGTGGGACTGTTAGTAATACTGGGTATAACCCTCATGCACAAGTACATGGTGGGTGACCATCCAAGTGTGAACCAACGTAAGCAGGAGTCGAGGTGTGGCGCCCACACCACATGGAGGAACGCCGCCCCTCTATGTTACCAGGCAGTACTAGGTGGTAGATGACTCTCATCAACCGGTGCAATACCACCACTTTGCTTATTGGAGGCCTGAAGTGGTGGAACCCATGTTTAGTCTACAGAGCTAAGTTCCAGTCAACCCTTCCCCATCTCTTCCATCATGCAGTATGATTGATGACTTTTGAGGTTATGATGAACATCGTGGTGAGATCCAATATTCCTTACATTTTGGGGGTACAGCTCTAAAACGGTGTTCGCAGGCCGGCCGCTAATTAGTACACCGGACCGAACCTATTGGTAACTCTCTAGGAGGCTTCCGGATCAGCTAGTGTATAATCTTGCTACCTCTACTCTGCCAGATAGTGACTGGAGGGAGTCCGAGTAGTGTGTATGCGGGGAGCATTGTCAAGGCCACATTATGTCAAGGATCTGGGTATATTCTTACCCTATGTACGCCATATCCAAAAATTTCATTACTTCATACAGCATGTCCCACCCACTTTTTCTTACTATTGAATATACCATGAATTGTCAAACTAATAGAGCAAGCTTATCTGCGAAAAGATCTAAACCTCCCAATTTTAATTTCAACGATGTCCATTTCCACTTGCAGTCTGCCAAACCCCATGTATTTTTTCTGACAGAATCTCAGATATCGGTTGATTCAACTACTGCTCATCTCAGATGCCCAAATTATTCGCTATATGATTCTTTTCACCTCAAAGGTGGTACTTGTGCATATGTCCGTTCTGATATTCCGTGTCAGAGACTTGTCAATTTGGAATCTCCTCTCTTTGATCTTCTCTGGCTTAAAATCTCTCTACCTCATTGTGTCAAATTCATCTGTTGTCTCTACCGTTCTCCCAACTCCACTAATCACTTGGAGCTCTTTGACTTCTTCTCTTTGCAACTTGACTTTCTCCAGTCCGACTTTCCTAACAGTGAGGTAATTTTCCTTGGTGATTTTAATGTTCACAACTCCAGCTGGCTTCCGTTTTCTAGTCAAACCGACCCAGCTGGTCGAGATGCTGAGGCTTTTGCAATTACTAATGACCTTGCATTCATTTACATACAAGAATACCGTCCAATCCTAATCATACAGCCAATACGCTTGATCTTTTTCTCACAAACAACCCTTCTAAGTACACGGTCGAAGTGAGAGGTCCTTTAGGCACTTCAGATCACAACTTGGTGATTGTCTCTTCTCCAATGGAACCTTTATCTCATGGCTATTCCCAAACTTGTGTCATTTGGCATTACAAGAATGCAAAATGGGATAACCTGCGAGGTTTTTTTTTTTTTTTTTTGGTTTTTTTTTTAGGTGCATTAGCAACTAAGGCCATATTGCTCCGGGATATGCGGTGGTCATTCTCTGACCTTTCCACATCCTCCGTATTTGGTGGTGACGGGCTCGAACCCCGGTCTAATCAAGAAGCATGTGCTATGCACTGCTGCTCCTTCCCACCTGGCTACGGAGGCGCCGATAACCTGCGAGACTTCTTTTCTTCTTTTCCTTGGTCGGATTACTGTTTCAAAACTTCTGATGTCAATGTTTGCTCAGATCGTGTCAATGAAATTATTCTTGTAGGAATGGAATCCTTTATCCCACACTCCAATTTAAAATCTCGTCCTTTATCTAAACCTTGGTTTTCCAATAAATGTGCTAAGACTGTTCAAGAGAAGAATGTTGCATATCATAATTGGCTTGTTTCTAATTCTTCAGTTTCATTTTCTGCCTACACACCAAAGCTTACAACAATTGTAAAGCAGTTATTAACCAACCCAAACTAGAGTTTGAACAGGCTAAGAGTAGAAAACTTGCTTCTTGCCCTAATGGTAGCCGAGCATTCTGGTCTCTTGCCAAAGCTGTTGGCAGCAACTTTTGCCCATCTCTGCTCCCACCTCTGTCCAAACCAGATGGTTCTGTTGTCACTTCAGCCAAAGATAAAACTGACCTGCTAGCATCCCATTTTTCTTTCAACTCATGCATTAACGATCTTGGTAAAACACCTCCCACTATTCCCAACATGCTCCATTCAATGCCTCCTGTGGTCTTCCGTCAAAAGGATGTCAGAAGGATTTTGACGAATCTTGATGCTAAGAAAGCTCCAGGTCCCAATGGTATTTCTCCACTTGTTTTCAAAACCTGTGCTCCTGAACTTACTCCTATTCTTTGCTGCCTTTTTTTTCACTTTCTTATTCCAAAGGTGTTTTTCCTTCCTTGGAAATTTTCTCATATCCAGCCAGTTCCCAAAAATGTGACAAATCCCTCCCATCCAATTATCGTCCCATTGCAATTACTTCTACTCTTTCTAAAGTAATGGAGAAATCAATTAACTGCCAAATTTTAAACTACCTAGAAACCTTCCATCTGATCAACGATCGCCAGTATAGATTCCATCAGTGTCGATCCACTGGTGATATTCTTGCTTATGTTACCCATTTCTGGACTAATTCAATGGAAAGGTTCGGGGAAACACAAGTAGTTGCTCTTGACATCTCAAAGGCTTTTGATTGTGTTTGGCATAAAGGTCTTCTAAACAAGCTTCCATCTTATCGTTTGCCAACTGTTTTTAGTAATTGGTTATCCAGTTTTCTCTCTGATCGCTCACTGAGGGTATTGGTAGATGGCTCTCTGTCTTCTAACTTCTCCACTAATGCCGGTGTCCCCCAAGGTTCAGTTCTTTCCCCCACTCTTTTCCTCTTGTATATTAATGACCTTCTTCCATTGACTGGAAATCCTATCCATAGTTTTGCCGATGATAGCACATTGCATTCCACTTTCCATTTTGAGAAACCTTGTCCTGCTCAATCAGCTTCAACTTCTCGAAAATCTGCTACCAATTCCTTAAATGCCAATCTTCAGGTAATTCTCCAGTGGGGCAAAGAAAACTTAGTTGATTTCAACCCTTCTAAAAATCAGTCTTGTCATGTCTCGCAAAAAGGATTCTTCTGCTCCTATGCTTATCTTTAGTGACACTCCGATTTCTAGGCAAAATGATATTATCTCTTTTGGGGATTACCCTGACTTCTAATCTCTCTTGGCACAAGCACATTACAAATATTGCTTTTTCTGCATCTAAAAAACTTGGTTTTCTCTTTTGCTCCCCGCGTTACTTTTCTTCCAAACAGCTGCTCACTCTGTATAAATCGCAAATCCGCCCTGCCATGGAATATTGTTCCCACATCTGGGGTGGTACCCCCAAAACCTCTCTCAATCTTCTTGATTCCATTCAGAAGAGGGCAGTTAGGTTAATTAATGACTCATCTCTAATAGAGTCTCTGCATTCGCTGTCTCACAGACGTACTGTTTCTGCTGCATGCCTCTTCTACAGATACTTCCATGGGCACTGTTTTTCTGAATTAGTTTCTATAATTCCTGCTCTCTCTTTCAAAACAGTCCGAACACGTGCCGCCACAAGCCAACATTCATTTACTGTCCAAATTCAAACTCACAGAACCAACTTTTCATCTTCCTCGTTTATTCATTCAACTGCCATTTTCTGGAACAACCTTCCTTCATACGTATTTCCTAAAAATTACAGTCTACAGAAGTTCAAGTCCAATGTCAACAAATATCTTCTTTCATCTTCTCAACCTCCAACCCAAGCACGGTACTAAGTACTATAGGTTCTAACACCTCTCGTGTTTGGGGTTTACATAAAAAAAAAAAAAAAAAAAGTAAATCCCACATCAGTACACTGATCAGTATTATCTAGTGGTTCCTTTATCTGCAAATTCTTAATGCATGAATAATCACTGCTGATAACCAGATTAAGAGTATTACTTTTCTCTGGCATCCTCTCGAATATGTTGCTCTGGAAAACAGTATTCCAATAAATCCACAAAAGTCTTGCTAGTGTGCGAGTGACTAATCCACAAGTACCAGTCGATATCCGGAAATTTAAAATCCCCCATTATAAGACATTGCTGGCTCACACTATTTCTCTGCACAATTGCTCATGGTTCATTATGGTTACACAATTGCTCATGGTTTATTCTCTGCACTCATCAGGTTCATTAGGCCTATAACACACACCTATTCTCTTTTTCGCTTTCTCAGTGCTTATGTACACCATACTGACTCAACATTGCATTGACCACCAATGTCAATTGGATGCACTTTCTCAGATTTTGTCTGTTTCTTAATTAACAGCATAACCCCTCCTCTCTTCCTGTCCTATCTATCTTTCTGTACACATTGTACTCCCCAAATTCCAATTCTGCAGTGCTTTTATTGTGTGGCACCACGTCTCTGATATTTCAACAATATCTGCCTTTCATGTCTTGATGACCACTTCAAAGTGATCAAATTTATTAACTATACTTCTAACTTTGGTGTACATGCAAATATATATGCACCTGCTCCTACTCTTAATTCCTTAACACAGCCCATGCATTTACTTGTTTCACTGACTCCCAGCAATCGTGGAAATTCCAAGCAACTTGCTTTCCTTGCAGGCTGGTGCTCATTCCAACAGAAGCAGTGCAAGAATCACTTTCACCTCTACCTGCGGCCAGTGTTAATATTTTAGTCTGTGTATCCCCCTCCCCTGAAGCTAGCAGTTTTCCCAACTACCTAACACTATCTCGACAGCATCAGCAAATATTCTTGCATCCTTTCTATTTAAGTGTACCACGTCCATGTAGAAGCAGTCTCTCCAGTTAACAAGCACAGACCGTGCTGGAAAAAATTCTACCCCATGAGTCTTGAACCTTGCACAATCTCTCCAGGTCCGAATTGATTGACAAGGTTCTCATCATATACTCCCTCCTATTGTGTCTGAGCAGAATTGCAGACACTTTCAAATTCAACCCTAGCTTGGGACTTTTTTTCAAAATTGACCTGTACTTGCTAATTAAATCTGTATATCTCTTACTCTTAAGATCATTAGTGCCAATGTGTATAACAATATCACCTTTTGAGCCCTTAAAAGATATCTGCTCTACAATGTCATCAACTTTTGCCTCTGGCAGACATACTCTGGTCCTATTCCACCTATCCTTTTTGCATAATATATTCCCCGTCTCCCTGACAATAGAGTCCCCAACAATAACTAATTCCTGTGGGACTAGCACATTCTACCTTTCAGATTGCCTCTGTGTTGCCTGCTGCACAGGAGTGAGCTCTGGTATTGAGTTGGACAGCTGTGAGCTTGATGGGCCCCTCACATTAATTCTTCGAAAGCATCTACCCTACACCTCAAACTTTCATAGACACCCTTCAGAATGCTCTTAATTTGGTTATTAGCAGAGATTACTCATGCATTAAGAATCTTCTTCTTCTTCAAAAGGAGTGTTTCCATTTATAATGGGTTTCCTCAACCTACAAGTTATTTTTTTTGGTAGGAAATTTTTCCCACAATGAAGTGCAATTCACGATGACTCGGTCAGTTAAACCTCGGGCTATCATGCACTCCCATACTCCATCCATCCATGTCCTCCTAGGTCTCTCTCTCTCTCTCTCTCTCTCTCTCTCTCTCTCCCAGGAGGTATCCATTCCAGCATTAAGAACCTGGAGATAAAAGATCCACTAGGTGGCAGTGATAACAATGTACTGATTTGGGATTTACTTAAAGATGTAACTACCATAAGGGATAAAGGGAAAGGTTTTTGCTTTTGTATAGGTGTCTGTGGTAGTTTTAGTAAGTTTTTAAATTCTATACAGTGGGACCAACTGATGATGTATAATTATATATACATCATCAGTATAACATCAGATTATATGTATAATGTATTTAGGAAGGACAGGGCAGATAGAAGGGGTGGAGGGTCATGCTTGTTATCAAAAATCAGCCTGAGCTTGACAAAAGCTTTCCCAGATTCAGACATTTCGCATGATAGTATACAATCTGTATGGTGTGAGATAGTTGGAAGCAAAGGTATAATGACAGTGGGAGTAATCTACAGACCAGGTAATTGTGAAAATTATGATGAGAGCCTCTACATGCAAATAGAATGGGCAAGTAAGCATGAATATCTTATTATGGATGAATTTAATTTGCCTCTAATTGATTGGAGCAAATGGGAAGGAAATTCCACATGGTGGACAAAATTTTTAAATCAACTAGATGATTTTTATTTGTACCAACATGTCAGGGAAAGTACTAGGGGAAAAGAATATTCTAGACCTCGTCATCACCCATGAACCAGATCACATAATAGGGCTGACAGTACAGGAACCGGTAGCAGGAAGTAATCACAGAGTCCTATGGTGGACAATGAAGAGAGAGAGAGAGAGAGAGAGAGAGAGAGAGAGAGAGCGCGAGAGCGAGAGCGAGATAGCAGTAGTTAAAGGCAAAGGAATGGGTTATAATTTCAGAAAAGGAATTACGATGCCGTAAGGTGCTACATGGCCTCTATTAACTGGGTAGTAGATATTCCACAGAGAGTGAATACAATTGAATTAGGGTATACATTTAAAACATTATCACAGAAGACTTCAATGTGTACATACCATTAAAAAAATACTCCACGAAGAGAATTCCAAGCAGAAAAAAGAAGGCAAGGAAAGGTTACAGAGCAATAAAAAGTACTGAAGCCTATAACAGCTACAAAGTGATTTGTAATAATGCCACAAAAAAGGTTAGGCTGGCAAAGAGAGAAAAGGGTGGGCGATAAGGAATTCTTCTATATATAAATGCAAAGAAGAGAAGTACAAACCAGATCAGACCCTTATGTATTGGACGTGGGATAGTATTAGATATCCCAGCTGATGTTGCAGGTGAACTCAGTCACTTTGAACCTATATTTACAGAAGAAAATCCCTTTATGTTAAAGTGAAATTATGAAAAATATGTAATCAATGATATTGAAATTTCACACGAGTATTTAATGAAAAAAACTTCAGGCCTATAAGCCAGTAAGGCTCCTGGGGTTTATGGCATACCCTACAATCTTAAGGGAGGCAGCAAGGGAGGGCATTGAACCATTGAGGCTAATTATGAGGTGGCGCCTCCGTAGCCAGGTGGGAAGGAGCAGCAGTGCATAGCACACGCTTCTTGATTAGACCGGGGTTCGAGCCCGTCGCCACCAAATACGGAGGATGTGGAAAGGTCAGGGAATGACCACCGCATATCCCGGAGCAATATGGCCGTAGTTGCTAATGCTCCTAAAAACCAAATAACAACAACAACAACAACAACAGCTAATTATGAGAGCATCACTGGACTCGGGAGTGATTCTATTGGATTGGAAAAGTGCCAATTTATCTCTAGTACATAAGGGCGGTTCTAAGAGTGAAGTGGGAAATTACCAACCGGTCAGACTAATTTCAGTAGTAGGGAAAAGCATGGAGGCAATCATCAAGGGTGAAATTCAGGATCATTTAGAAGAAATGGAATTCTGAAGGAATTTCAGCATGCTTTTGTAAAGGGAAAATCATGTTAACAAATCTGGTTAGCTATTTTGGCAGGATCACTCATGAACTGGATTTAGGGAATAATTTCGACATTGTTTATTTGGATTTCAGCAAAGCATTTGACTCAGTCCCATATGAGCAGTTACTGTATAAGCTGGAACAGGTTGGAATCACAGTGGGGAAATTCAAAGGTCACCTACGGGAGGAGGGAGACGCGTAGATTGTATATTTCCCTTTCTTTTATTAATTATTTACTTTTTTAAATTTTCTTCTTATTATTATTTTATTCTCCTTTCTTTTTTTTTTGCTGGTGCAGTATAAGCCATAGGCTTCTTTACACCATGTGGCATTTTGCTAATACTAATTCAGCATGCAAGATGAGAGAGCGGATTAAAAATCTCAAGTACAGTTAATGCATACAGCCTTACGCTATGAAAGCTATAAAATGATAAATGCCTCCTTGATATAAGGAAGAACTAGACAAATTTTTGGAGGGTACGGATTGGCGAAGTGTAGTGTTTTTTTTTTTTTTTTGTTGTTGTTGTTGTTTTGTGGGGATGCTACATCAGTTTGCTTTCATGCATTATTTGCCACTACTACTATAAGATCAATGTGTCTGCTCACCGCTAAGTACAAAATGAGGGTTAGGTCCTACTTGAACCATAATGCTTTATAGCACTCATAACATGAGACTTTAGGTCCTAAATTTACTCAAATTTTTTAACCTGCTATATCATCTCATATACTGTGGATGAGATGCTATGCCATCTGATCACTGGGACATCAGGTCTTCATGATGCCTACTTACCCAGCAATGAGATCCCAAAAAAAGAGTAAAACTGTGGGGGAGACTCACCAGCCACTGAGATTTGTGGGATTGAGAGTCTAGCCTTTTTCTCATCTAAACTCCCCCCCCCCACCTTTTTTACTCAACAAACTGTGTGCTTTCTTCTACTGTCTAACAGAAGCCTCATTTGATATCAAGTTTTTTTTCTTTATCCCAAAATTAAAGTCACAGTATATGTAATGCCATAAACTGGAGCAGTGCTTTTCACTTAGAATAGTGCACCCACCACTCGTGATGGAAGGCCTTTAGTATGAGACCGATGCAGTATTAAACTCACGTTACTCAATTGCTATGTATAAAATGAGGCTACACCTTATTTATACAATCATTAATAAATAAAATTAATTTTAGTTATTGGATTATCATAAATCAAAATTTTTCTATAAAAAATAATTCAAAAACAATAATAAATATTTGTCAATTTTAAGTATTTTTTCATGACTATGGATATCATCATGGAGAATGAAATATGCCACTTATTAATAGTATGAAAAAATAAAAAGATATTTGCTCTATATCTGAAAGGAACTGAATTATTTATATTAGAAAAAAAAAAAAAAAAAAAGCAACAACATGTTCAAGCATTTCAGATTCCATGCTGATCCCTCTTAAAAGCTCATGAACACATAATATTACAGTCAAATTGGTTGGATATGGCCAGTTATTTAATTTAATGGTGCATTGGAAGCTTAGGCCTCAATACACAAAGTCAAAATAGAAACATCAATAAATATTTTTGGTAACCTATAAACAAACCATGTCAAAAAAGTAAATATATATCAAAAAAAATATAAAAGGACCGATTCAAATACATGTGTATAAATTAAATATCTGTAAAAATTTTAAAATTACAGATATATTGTCTATGTCAGCCAAAATCTAGCTTAATGTAAACAGTTCAGATAGAATGAAACACTAAAGCAAAGATTGAAACGGCTTCAACTGCCACTAAAATTACAAATGTTGTGAAGCATGCAAAAACTGGCGCCTCCATAGCCAGGTGGGTAGGAGCAGCAGTGCATAGCACACGCCTCTTGATTAGACCGGGTTCGAGCCCGTGACCACCAAATACGGAGGATGCAGAAAGGTCGGGGAATGACTACCGCATATCCCCGGGGCAATATGGCCTTAGTTGCTAATGCTCCTAAAAACCAAAAAAACCAAATAACAACAACAACAACATGCAAAATCTCTTTTCAGTCAATTGTCTGGTTAAATTACTGCAACCAATGTTATGTTATGACACCAAACATTTCAAAATCAAAAACTTTACCAAAGTTATAATTTCACTAACTGTGCATTGTACAGAAACAACATAAAACACGATACAATACAGTGGCATAAAATGCTAATACTATGGCTCTCGGCCACACAAGTACCATCCAAAGACATGATATTATAGTATGTTCAACCTGAAATTATGAGAGCATCTTTGGACTTAAGGGAGATTCCTTTGGATTGGAGAAGTGTCAATATATTGCCATTACATAAAAGCTGTTTTAAGAGTGAAGTTCGTAACTACAGACCGGCAAGTCTGACTTCAGTGGTAGGAAAAACCTTCAAGGCAGTGATCAAGAGTGCAATCCAGTGACATTAACGTAGATATGGCATTCTGAAGGATACACATGGCTTTGTTAAGGTAAATAATGCTTATCTAACTTAGCAGACTCTTTTGACACAGTTACTCATGAACTGGATTTAGGGAATAATTTCAACACAGTTTTTTTTTTTGCATTTTAGCAAAGCATTTGATTCGGTCCCTCATGAGAGGTTACTATATAAGCTTGAACAGGTTGGGTTACTGGTAAGATTCTAAGATGGACTGCTGGGTGGCTGCAGGGCAGAAGGCAGTGGGGTTATGATTAATGGATATTCTTAAGATTCGTGTAACATCATAAGTGGAGTCCCTCAAGGATTGGTTCTCTGACCACTGTTGTTTCTCATTTTCATAAATGATATCAACAAAGGAATATAATAGAAGATGTGATGTCAAAATTTGCAGATGACATAAAGACTGACAGAGTCATTAATGATCAATGCCAAACAGTGCTCCTTCAGGATGACTTGAACAGACTTCAAAGATTGTCAGAGAAGTAGCAGCTATGTTTTAATGCTGCTAAATGCAAGGTCTTTTAATCTAGGGGAATGGCAATCCACAAATAAATTATTTGAAATTTGAAAAATTATACAATTGGTGGTTGAATTAAAAACAGTGGAAGAGGAAAGGGATCTGGGAGTTACAATATGAGCAGATATAAAGTTTACTGAACAGTGTAAACAGGCAGCCAGGAAAGCCCATAGTGTCCTATCAATGATTTATTGAATGTTATCCTGTAGGGATAGGGAGGTCATAATCCCACTATATAAGGCAATTGTAAAGCTGCATTTGGAATACTGTGTTCAAATATGGAGGCCTCATCTAAAAAAAGACATAGGGTCCAAAAACAGGCAACGTGAATGGTCAGATCAGCAGATGGATGATTGTATGAGGAAAGACTGATTATATGGGCTACAGAGCTTGGCAACCAGCCACCATAGAGGTGACCTGACTGAGGTTTATAAGGCTCTGAGAGGGATTAGAAAAATGAATGGTATAATTCTCACTGTTCTAAACAATTTCAGAACTATGGGTCATTAATTCAAATTACAGGGTTTGAAGTTTAGTTATATTGTAGGAAGTTTTATTTTAGCCACCAATGATACCTGGAACAAGTTGCCCTCTTAGGTAGGCTGACAGTTTGAATAATTTCAAAGTTCTACTGGATACTTATCTGTGGGAGTAGGGAAGCATATAATTTGTATTTTCTTATCAACTTGGTTTGTTTAATTTTTTTATTTTTTTCCAGTGCAGCAAAAGCTTGTGGCTTCCTTGCATTATATGGCAAATACTATTACTATTATCAAAGAAAAGAAATCAACATGTACCAACTACTGAAGAGATTACCCTGCATACTCTCAAGAATGCCAAAGACAAAAGGAAGAAAGAGCAAATACTTGTGGCAGAGCAGAGCCACCCACCCTTCATATGCTCAGTTTGAAGGAATATCAGTCTGATATGGAAAGACAGAATGGGAAATAAACCACCTGCTCACAGAATTGCCATTCTAGGGGATTGCCATCCACTAGAATGGCAATTACCTTTTCCAAGTAATCTGCTTACTGCTGCCTCAGTAGTGGCAATAGATTAAGAAAATCATTACAAAGAAACAAATGGGAACTCTTAAAAATCTGTTCTGAATATTTTTCACCTGGGATCAATTTCTCCTTGGCAAACCTTAATGATCTCATTAAGCAACTGCCTTCTCATGTTCATTTATTAGGGGGATCTCAATGGACAGATACTATTGCATAACAAGCAGATAGTATTATTGTTGCAATTAAGTATATTACTTTAGTATAGTATTCTGAATTAAATTGAATTTGAATGGAAATCATACCTCAAAACAAAGAATTGAATTTGAATGGAAATCATACCTCAAAACAAAGAATTGAATTTGAATGGAAATCATACCTCAAAGTAACAATGTTGCAGAAGTGAAGTGACTAGAGCAAGAACTAAGAGGGGCGGTTGTCTGAAGTCATTTCGTGAGGCTGTGATGCCTTATGAGATGTACTGATTATTTGATATTTGCAGATCTGTCTGGAATGGGACATGAGCTACATATGGAAGTTTACAGGAAGCCCACTGATACTGGAATCATATTAAACTACAAATCCTGCCATTCTTTCTCAACAAAAATTGACATTCTAAAGTCCTTCATCCTAAGAGGTTACAGAATTTGCAAAGAAGATAATCTACAACAGGAACTAAAAACAATAACCAGGCTGGCCATGAACAATGGATTTCCTCTACACATTATCAACAAAGCCATAAAAGACACTTCCAAAGCCATCATACAACCTCAACCCAGCAGGGACAGAAGAACCTCCAGATGTATACGATACATACCATCTGTCGGCACAAAAACAGCAAAAGAAGCAAGGAAATTTGGTATCTTCACCTTTTCAAAAAGTTCAGCCTCCATGAAACAGATCGTAAAACAACAGCCCAATAACCCTGACAGTCCTATCTATAAAATGGACATTACTTAAAATAAGATTTTTATTGTCTCATAAAAAATATGAGAATGAGTTTCTCTAATCCATAAATCATTATAACATATCTGATTGAGATGACTTGAGAGGAAATCTAGGTAGATCTGATCGAGGTGTTTAAAGCCTGGAATGAATTTAGTAAGTTCAATGTCGACAGCATTCTTTCTCTTGCTGAGGCTACACACTTGAGGGGACATAAATTCAAACTGAGGTTAAGGAAGGATGGTTGCAGGACAGATGTGCAGAAGTTTCCCTTTGGCCAACGGGTAACTGATTGTTGTAACAAACTTCCATCTCTGGAAGTTGTAACAAATTTCCATTGACTATTATGACAGGCACTAATGATCCCTGAGCTAGAGTTACATTATCTGAACAGCACCCATACAACATGCAAGAACAAACACAACCATTATAGTTATATCTACTAACAGGAATATATCTATCTTGGCGACATCCATATGGACAATGTTCACATGTGCATCCTTGATATCTACAGCACAATAAGAAAATTTAAAAAGAAAAAAAAAAAACAGCATTCATAAACAGGTGAAGTCTGATTAATAGCAAGTTTATATAGTCAGCAAGTTCATATGACATCATATAACATCATCATTAAAAAGAGTAAGATGTAATTCTTTTGTGGAAATCCTCCCTAAGGTGAAGAATGAATGTGTGGACTTTTTCTGAAAGGCTTCAGAATGACTGGTCCTTTGATCTCCAGAATGTCATCAGTCATTGGTCATTCTGATCTCCAGAATGTTATCAGAGATCAGTCATCAGAATGACTGATCTGCAAAAGATAAAAAAATAGCTACAGATGCCATTATGACTTTTAAACAAGATGTAGTTATTAGCACTGCACAAAATACATTTCTGGTGATGAAAACTTCATGATATCTCTGGAAGGCAAGCTGATCTCAAAAGGCTCAGACAAAGTGCTTTGCATGGGAGAGATTTAAAAAAACAAGCCACTAAGGAAGACTTAACTTTGTTTCAAAATAAGAAGTCAGATGGCAGAATTTGGATGTCAATTTTAAAATTGCAGATTTTTTGTTGTTGTTGTTTAATAAGTTATAATCAATAACAGCCAGTTTATTAAAATAATTTATATGACTTAAAAAAAAAAAAAATGTGTTTAGTCTTACCTCCAAGTGATTTACTTTTGTAATGAACAATTTCCTTACAACCTTCAAAATTAGGACCAGATGATGCAGTGAAGCCATCAGAACAGCAACCATATGGAAAGGCTGCACATGGACAACCTTTATAATGTGAGCCTTTAGCTGGAGTCTTACCATCAGGGCAACAACCATACGACAAGGTACTGCATGGGCATCCTTTATATTTAGGTCCTAATGATGTTGTTTTACCATCGGGACAGCAACCATTAGGCATGCTAATACATGGGCATCCATAATAATTGAGTCCTAAAGATTTGCTAATCCCATCTGGACAGCAGCCATATTGACTATTATGACAGGTACAACCCTCTCCTAATGATCCCTGAGCTGGAGTTACATTATCTGAACAGCACCCATACAACATGCGAGAACAAACACAACCAGTATAGTTATATCCACTAGCAGGAGTATATCCATCTTGGCAACATCCATATGGATAATGTTCACATGTACATCCTTGATATCTACAGAACAATAAGAAAATTTAAAAAAACAAAAAAAAACAGCATTCATAAACAGGTGAGGTCTGATTAATATATATCAAATACAGTAAAATTCAGATAAATACCTTAAAATTCAAATAAAACAATTTAATAACTTGCACCTCCGATCACCTATATCATATATTGGGGGGGGGGGGGTAGAGATTATGACAGCAGTTTAATGCATGTTCACCGATACATAATACAACAGTTTTAACACACAGGTGCACAAATTCAAAAATCATATAAAGCTATGAACAGCCAAAAGAAATTTAAAAAAACCAACTTTGCCACAAGATATGACCATTTGAAAATAAAATAAGTGCAAAGAAACAATATTTAGAATGAAAGTTCATCAATCATAGCATCACTTTTTCGATTTCTCTAGAACTAATTTGGCACGCCAGCCAGATTAGTGATAGCGTTGGGACCTGTGGGGGTGTCGGTCATATCTTGTGGAGCTTGTCAATTCCACAAGATATGACCATTCGAAAATAAAATAAGTGCGAAGAAACAATATTCAGAATGAAAGTTCATCAATCATAGCATCACTTTTTCAATTTCTCTAGAACACAATATCATACTATACTTTTTATTTTTACTGTGCACATGCTGCATGATATATATATACAGGTGACCATCACTAATCTGACAGCGTTGGGACCTGTGGGGTGCCGGATTAGTGAGTTTGCCGGATCACCGGTGGTTATTTTAGCACATACATTTTACCAACAGCTAACCACCACCTTCTACCTTTAACACATTGACTGCCAAGCTAGTTTAAGAAAAAAATTCCCCAGGGGCTAAAAATATTTAGGAAATAATTTGATTAGTAATTCTAAAATAATTATTGTAATGGCAGTGTTGTTGTTTTTTCGCTTAAAATATATAAAAAAAAAAGTATTTTTTTTTTATATCATATTTGTGGTTACATTATTTCAGAATGTAACCAACATAAAGTAACCAACATATGCCACATATGTTGGTTACTTTATTTCTTGAGAAGCCGTGTCGGCCACATACGTGTGATGCTATTACAGCATACATATGAAGGTCGTTTGTGATTAGTTTATTGCACGCGTGGTGAGTGCTGCAATAAAACTAATTACGATAAAATAAACTCTCAAATATCGCAATAAGTTTGTCAGTATTGTTAGACATTTTGTGAAAACAAATTCGTTAGCACGCTGTATTATCCATCATATTGTGTTGTGTTTTTCCACAAGTTTGTAAGTGTGTAGTAAAAAAAAAAAAAAAAAAAATCTAAAAAGGAATGAAAATTAATAAGAGAAGAGAAACTGAGAGAAATTGTTGGAATTTACAATTAAGCAGAGTTAAACTTCTCACAGACACACCGCTGTCGAGTTTTTTCAGAAGTTCAACTTTATCTGTTATGGACAATGTACGCTGTTTGCGCTTTACACCACGAGAGGCACTTCTCTTATGCATTGGAACCATGGCTAAATGTGAGCAGGTTATAATAATAAATTCACAAAAACAAGTGGGAATGGCTTGCCAGTGTTTATGAGTTCGTGCCAACAGCTGATGCTGCAACCAATGCCAACAAAACAGTAGCGGCAGGTTGGTGCACCGACCAGGGAAATTCATCAGGGAACTACTCCTGACCATCAGAGTAGTCCCCTGATGAATTTCCTAGCTATGTATCATATTTTCATCTATTATATTCAGATTTTGCATATTTGACATCTTCTGATTTGACTGCTTGCTAAAATTTCCCTCCCATATCTGAATATAGTGTTATTTATTTATTTACTTACTTATATACTCCTTTTTTTTTTCTTTTTTTTTTTTCTTAGTCCCAGTTTATTTCTGTACTAGGTTTTTCATATTCTTTCACCTTTTTAACCACTTCTTCACTTCCACTTTCTACTATCCCTTAAACTTCTCTTAGTTCAGGCACCATGTGTACTTTTCATTTCCATTTTCACAGAACACTTTATCTTCATGCATTAAGAATCTGCAGATAGAGAACCACTAGGTGGCAGTGATCACAGTGTACTGAAGTGGGATTTACTCAAAGAGGTAACTACCATCAGGGGTAAAGGGAAGGGTTATTGCTTTCGTAAAGGCGACTACGATGGTCTGAGACAGTATTTAAATTCTATACAGTGGGACCAAATGATGATGTTACCAACATCAAATTCAAAATGGGAAGCATTCAAAGAACTTATCTTGGAAGCTACTAGGCTTCACATACTAACTAAGAAATATTGTTCAAGGTTTAGGCCTAAATGGATGTCAGATGAACTAATGAGACATATGGGATACATATAAATTAATACGTGACACAGAAACCTATGATAGATATAAGTTGATCTGTAACCAAGTTAGCAAGTTAGGCAGGCGAAGGCAGATTACGAGAAATCTTTGGCAAGGGATGCAAAGAAAAACAGCAAAGAGTTCTTTACTTATGTAAACTCTAGAAGGAAGGGGATGAATCAGATTGGTCTACTTGATATTGATGGTTCAACTGTTGATGATTCTGCTCAGGTAGCTAACAAACTAAATGAATATTTTGCATCAACATTCACACATGAGGAGTTATTCAGCAAGGGGAATGCCAGAGGTGTATTCAACTCTAGCAGTAAGCTACAGAATCTTGTAATAACTGAGAGTAAAGTGGAGGACAAATTGTTGAAGATAAACACAAGAAAGGCACCTGGGGTGAATGGGATCTATCCAGTTATATTGAAGGTGGCAGCAAAGGAAGTAAGCAAACCCCTAGCCATAATTATAATAGCTTCCTTGGACTCAGGGGAGGAACCCATAGACTGGAGATGTGCAAATGTGACCCCAATTCACAAAGGAGGATCAAAGGCTGACACAAGTAATTATAGACCTGTGAGTTTAATTTCTGTTCCAGGAAAATTAATGGAGGCACTGGTTAAAGAAGCACAGCAGGATCATCTAGACAAGACTTCAGTTATAGCTCGGACACAGCATGGTTCTGTTAAGGGGAAGTCTTGCCTGACCAATTTGATTGGATACTATGATGCAGTCACAAAAGAACTGGATGCAGGGAATAACTTTGATATTATATACTTGGATCTTAGAAAGGCTTTTGATACTGTTGCACATGGAAGACTGCTGCACAAATTGGAGCAGTGTGGCATCGGAGAAAAATTGCTGCTATGGATAAAGGGGTGGTTGAGGGGGGAGAAGACAGAGAGTGGTAATCAATGGAAACTGCTCATCGTGGACTAATCTTATTAATGGAGCCCCTCAGGGTTCAGTGTTGGGTCCATTATTGTTTTCTATATTTATAAATAATATTGATGATGGTATATCAAGCTTAATGTCCAAGTTTTCAGAGGATACAAAGGTTGGCAGGGTTGTCAAGGACACTACTGATGCTATGCTGCTGCAACAGGATCTGGAAAGGTTGAGCAGATGGGATGAGCGGTAGCAAATGAAGTTTAACATTGACAAATGTAAAGTACTACATATGGGAAACAGCAACCCCAGAGCAACTTCGGCCCTGATCAATTCGGCCCTGGAAAGATTGTGCAAGGCTCAAGGGGTAGAATTTTTTTCAGCCTGGACTGTACTTTTTAACAGGAGAGATTGCTTCTACAGGGATGGGATACACTTAAATAGAAAGGGTGCAAGAATATTTGCTGATGCTATCGAGGCAGTGTTAGGTGGGTCGAAAAACTGCTAGCTTGGGGGGGAGACAAAGACCAATAGATTGACAGTAGCCACTGGCAGAGTTGAAAGAGATTCTTGCACTGCTTCTATTAGAATGAGCAGAAGCCTGAAAAACAAGATGCATGATATTTCAGAGACTGCTGGGAGCCATTGCGGTACAAGTAAACACATGGGTTGTGTTAGGGTAGCTAAGAATAGAAACAGGTGCAGGTATACTTGCGTGTACACCAATGCTAGGAGTTTAATAAATAAATTTGATGAATTTGAGGTATTGCTCAAAACATCAAAGGCAGATATTGTTGGGATATCAGAGAAGTGGTATCACACAGATATAAGGGAGGCAGAACTGGAATTTGGGGAGTACAACGTCTACAGAAAGGATAGACAGGATAGGAAGGGGGGGAGGGGTTATGCTATTAGTTAAGAAACACATAAAAACCAAGGAAGTGAAGCCAGTCGACATCGCTGGACAGTGCAGTGCTGAGTCAGTTTGGTGTGACATAAGCATTGGGAGATCAAAATTGAGAGTAGGAGTGTGCTATAGGCCTAATGACTCTGATGAGTATAATAAGAAACTGTACAGGGAAATAGAGTGGGCCAGTAAATCAGAGAGTCTTATAATGGGAGATTTTAATTTCCCAAATATTGACTGGAATTTGGGGGCTGGTCACTCACACATTAGCAGGGCTTTTGTGGATTTATTGGATGACTGTTTTCTACATCAGCATGTTCGGGAGGCAAATAGAGGGAGTAATACTCTTGATTTGATTATCAGCAGTGATTCTTCATGCATTAAGAATCTGCAGATAAATGAACCACTAGGTGGCAGTGATCACAGTGTGCTGAAGTGGGATTTACTCAAAGAGGTAACTACCATTAGGGGTAAAGGGAAGGGTTATTGCTTCCGTAAAGGCGACTACGATGGACTGAGACAGTATTTAAATTCTATACAGTGGGACCAACTGATGATGTTACCAACAGCAAATTCAAAATGGGAAGCATTCAAAGAACTTATCTTGGAAGCTACTAGGCTTTACATACCAACTAAGAAATATTGTCCAAGGTTTAGGCCAAAATGGATGTCAGATGAACTAATGAGGCATATGGCAGAGAAGAAAAATGCATGGGATACTTACCAATTAACACATGACACAGAGGCCTATGATAGATACAAGTTGATATGCAACCAAGTTACAAAGGAGGTTAGGCAGGCGAAGGCAGATTACGAGAAATCCTTGGCAAGGGATGCAAAGAAAAACAGCAAAGAGTTCTTTACTTATGTAAACTCTAGAAGGAAGGGGATGAATCAGATTGGTCCACTTGATATTGATGGGTCAACTGTTGATGATCCTGCTCAGGTAGCTAACAAACTAAATGAATATTTTGCATTGACATTCACACATGAGGAGTTATTCAGCGAGGGGAATGCCAGAGGTGTATTCAACTCTAGCAGTAAGCTACAGAATCTTGAAATAACTGAGAGTAAGGTGGAGGAGAGGTTGTTGAAGATAAACACAAGAAATTCACCCGGGGTGGATGGGATCTATCCACTTATATAAAAGGAGGCAGCAAAGGAAGTAAGCAAACCCTTAGCCATAATTATGAGAGCTTCCTTGGACTCAGGGGATGTACCCATAGACTGGAAATGTGCAAATGTGACCCCAATTCACAAAGGAGGGTCAAAGACTGACACAAGTAATTATAGACCTGTGAGCTTAACTTCTGTTCCAGGAAAATTAATGGAGGCACTGGTTAAAGAAGCACTGCAGGATCATTTAGACAAGACTTCAGTTATAGCTCGGACACAGCATGGTTTTGTTAAGGGGAAGTCTTGCTTGACCAATTTGATTGAATACTATGATGCAGTCACAAAAGAACTGGATGCAGGGAATAGCTTTGATATTATATACTTGGATCTTAGAAAGGCTTTTGATACTGTTGCACATGGAAGACTGCTACACAAATTGGAGCAGTGTGACATTGGAGGCAAATTGCTGCTATGGATAAAGGGGTGGTTGAGGGGGAGAAGACAGAGAGTGGTAATCAATGGACACTGCTCATCATGGACTAATGTTATTAGTGGAGTCCCTCAGGGCTCAGTGTTGGGTCCATTATTGTTTTTTGTATTTATAAATGATATTGATGATGGTATATCAAGCTTAATGTCCAAGTTTGCAGACGATACAAAGGTTGGCATGGTTGTCAAGGACACTACTGACACTATGCTGCTGCAACACGATCTGGAAAGGTTGAGCAGATGGGTTGAGAGGTGGCAAATGAAGTTTAACATTGACAAATGTAAAGTACTACACATGGGAAACAGCAACCCCAGAGCAACGTATCAACTCTGTGGTACTACACTGACAGAGGTAGAGAATGAAAGGGACTTGGGGGTGGTTGTGCAGGCAGATATGAAGTTCTCTGAGCAGTGCAGACGGGCTGCAAGAGTAGCTCATGGAGTATTGTCAATGATATACAGGAATTTTTCCAGCAGGGATAAGGAGGTGATTATTCCATTGTATAAGGCAATGGTCAGGCCACACCTAGAGTACTGTATACAGGTCTGGAGGCCTCATTTCAAGAAGGATGTAGAGCTGCTGGAACGAGTACAGAGAAGGGCAACAAGATTAGTGAATGGAACAAAGGGTTGTTCTTACGAAGAAAGGCTTAAGTTTTGCAAATTACAGTGTCTGGAGACTAGGCACCAGCGAGGTGATCTGATAGAGGTGTATAAAGCCTTGAATGGTTTAAGCATGCTCAATGCTGATGGGATTCTTCCTCTAGCTCAGAAAAATCACCTGAGAGGGCATAAATTCAAATTTAGGAAAGACAGATGTAGGTTAGACGTGCGGAAATTTGCCTTTAGCAAGCGGGTGGTTGGTTGGTTGGTGGAACAGACTTCCATCCCTTGTAGTGGAGGTTGATAGCCTAAATAAGTTTAAGGCTCAGCTGGACAGGTATTTTGAACGAACAGAGGGGTAAAGTGGAAGTGTGGTTTTTTTTTTTTTTTTTTTGGCTGATGCTGCATAAGCTTGCTTTCTTGCATCAAATACCTCTACTAATGCTAATGCTAATGCAACGTATCAACTCTGTGGTACTACAGTGACATTGGTAGAGAATGAAAAGGACTGGGAGGTAATTGTGCAGGCAGATATGAAGATCTCTGAACAGTGCAGGCGGGCTGCAAGAGTAGCTCATGGTGTCTTGTCAATGATATACAGGAATTTTTCTAGCAGGGATAAGGAGGTGATTATTCCCTTGTATAAAGCAATGGTCAGGTCACACTTTGAGTACTGTATACAGTTCTGGAGGCCTCATTTCAAGAAGGATGTAGAGCTGCTGGAATGAGTACAGAGAAGAGCAACAAGATTATTGAATGGAACAAAGGGTTGTTCTTACGAAGAAAGGCTTAAGTTTTGCAAATTACAGTGTCTGGAGACTAGGCACCGGCGAGGTGATCTGATAGAGGTGTATAAAGTATTGAATGGTTTGAGCATGCTCAATGCCGATGAGATTCCTCCTCTTGCTCAGAATAATCACCTGAGAAGGCATAAATTCAGATTGAGGAAAGACAGATGTAGGATAGATGTGCAGAAATTTGCCTTTAGCCAGCGGGTAGTTGGTTGGTGGAACAGACTTCCATCCCTTGTTGTGGAAGTTGATAGCCTAAATAAATTTAAGGCTCAGCTGGACAGGTATTTCGAACGAACAGGGCGGTGAAGTGGAACTTTTTTTTTCCCCCGGCTGTGCTGCATAAGCTTGCTTTCTTGCATCATATGCCTCTACTAATGCTAATGCTATTGTTCAAACTACACATTATTTATATCCTTTTGCTTCCTCTACTGCTGCACTGCACGTTTTAGAGTATTAGACATACTATAACTTTTGTTAGTTTCCTTTTTCTGCTTATTTTGCTTCCTACCTGTTATATATTACTATATATGTATGTATATAAGCCTCCAGTGTGTGTGTGTGTGTGTGTGTGTGTGTGTTTGTTCAATATGTGCTTGTATAATTACTTTATATTATCTTTTTCTGATTCTAAAATTTTTAACTACCTTTTATTGGTTTCGATTCAAATTACTTAATCTCTAAATTTACTATTATTTCATTTATTTCTATTATTTTTATTATTATGAAATAATAATAAATTATATGAAATAATTTATTATTATTTCATATAACTTAGCAGATATTGATCATTACAGAAACAGAGAACTCCTTGACGTTTTTTGCCTTCAGTCTGGGTGGTTGGACCCAGACGAAGTCACCTAGATTGTGGGTAAATAGCGATAAGTTTTGTGTATATATTTTAATTTATATTCTTTTTTTTTTTTTTTTTTTTTCACTAACCTTACTTATCCCTAGCATTTTCTATAAATCTATCTTGGTATTGTCGTCTTGAATTGAATTGTCTTTAATATTAGTTGCTATATACAACATATTTTATGCACATTATGATCATAATGCCATATTGCTGTTGCAAGTGCATTGGACCATAAGTATTAGTTACAGTTTGTTACAATTTATTAACTTTATTTCCATATTACTGATTATATAAAATATATGCATAAAGTGCAATATATACACATTAAATGAACAATACAAAATATATTGTAAAAAAGATGCATTTTTTTAACACATCTTCCTTATTATATTAACAACAGGAGACAACTGCTTATGATTTATAAATAACTTCTGGGGAATTAGTGGTGTTCCTAAATCAAGAAATTAGTACACAATAATTTATTCTATAATTTAAAAAAAATAAAACAGTGTATTATACTGCTTTACATTAAAATGATCATAATTTTTAATGAACAACCATATTGTTTGCTATTTCTGTCTGAGCAGCGGAATTTAAAACCAAATCACAATGCATGTAGCAACTGTGCAGTTGACTCATGCACATGGTATGATCATGGTGGTGAGTCAAGTTTTGCCTATGTAACAATGGACATGACACGCACACAAAGAACGGTATGCTGCTCTCAAATTTTGTTTCTATCACAAGAAAATATCAACTGAAGCATATGAAATGTTAAAAGAGGCTTATAGTGACTACACTTCCATATAGCACAGCTCGAAGGTGGTTTAAAATGTTTAAAAATGAACATGATTCAATTACAAAAATTGGTGGTCCTGGAGCTCCAACCACTGCTATCACTACAGAGACTATAAACACTGCTTCTGTAATTATGAGAGAAGGTCATCATATTACAGTAAGGCAATAGGCAGACATGTTGAGAATATCAGCAAGAAGCAAACATGGTATGACACACATTTGTTCATGCTGGGGTCCAAGACTACTCACACCTGAGCGACAGCAAGTTTGCATGGAGGTTTGTCTGGAGCTGCAACTGATGGTTACTGAAGATGGTGAGGTTCTGCCCAAGGTCTTATCTTATCAAAATAAAAGCTAAGGCAGATGCGAAAAAAAATATATAAAAAGCTATGGCAGATAAGAGATGAGACATTGCTTCATCATTTTGATCTAGAGAGTAAGCAAAGAAGGCTCTGTGCAGAAGTCTATCACTGTCAACACTGAATAAAGTAAAAGCTGTGGCTTCTGCAGGAAAGGTTATGGTCATTTCTTTTTTTGCCATTCAGGGAATAGTTTACAAGCATGTTGTGTCCCCAATCATACAACTGTTACAAGACCTTACTACAGAACTGCATTGCACACTTTGTGGGATCATATTCGTCGCAGAAGATTACAACTGCATGCAGGTGGGTGGATACAGAATCATGACAATACGAGACCTAATATTGCTCCTATTGTCATTGAGTACCTAGCCAGCATTCATGTCAAATGTGTTCCTCATCCACCCTGCAGCCCTGACTTAGCACCCTGCAATTTATTTATATATATATATTTTTTTTTTTATTTTTTTTAGAGAAAAAGTTAAAAGAAAAAGAAAAAGTTAAAGAAGGAGCTGCAAAGAAAATGTTTCCAGTTGTCAAAAGAAGTTGTAAAGACATCGGAAGCGATTCTCAAATGCATATCAAAAATGGCTTCCAACCATGTTTTTGAAAAATGGCAGAAACATTGAAGGAATGCATTTCATCAAATGGAGGCTATTTTGAAAAGGCCCATCAAAATATGGATGATTAATTTGTCATGAAAAAAAAAAAAACAGACCTCGTATATAATAGGTATAAAATCTATAGGCTATAGATTTTACAATAAAAGCTACAAAATTATTGATTATAATAATAGCTATAAAATATAATATATAACAATAGCTATAAAATATAATATATAACAATAGCTATAAAATATAATATATAATAATAGCTATAAAATCACTTTTCATTCTTGTTAAACTATTTAACCAAAAAAATAAAATGTATTAGATTTTTAATAATTTAATTACTCACCTTGATCCATTTGCAGGAGTGATTTCATCTGGACAGCAGCCATAAGGAAAAGTCTTACAATTACAGCCTTTATAATTTGGACCAAAAGCTTCTGTGATATTATCAGGGCAACAACCGAATACACTAGCATGGCAGCAACCTTCTTTATTGGGACCTAGAGCTGTAGTTATTCCATCAGAACAACAGCCATATGGTGACAGAAAACAGTTTTCCTTATCGTATAGTTCATTTCCTTCAAATATTTCTTCCTGTCCCTTTTGCTCTTTGTTCATTTCTTTATTTTCTTTCATAATATTTAAATTTTCATTATTCTCACAACCTTCAAAATTAGGACCAATGGCAACAGTTCTTCCATCCAGGCAACAACCATAGGTGGAAGATGAACAATGTAAAGTGGATGCTTTCTCATTATCATCTGTTATTTTTGTGACAGATAATTTATTATCTTTACATCCCAAATAATTCAGACCTTTTGCTGCTGATAATCCATCTCCACAACATCCAAATAAAGTATTTATACATGCAGGCTGATCATCACCACTTCCTTCTAAATTGTCACATCCTTTATTATTTTTTCCCTGTGCAGCAGTTATACCATCTGGACAGCATCCAAAGTGAGATTGGTGACAAGGAATAGGCCCTGGTAACGTACTGTGGATTTTTTCATCAATTTCTAAGCATCCTTCAAAGTGTAGACCTTTAGCTGGTGTTACTCCATCCTGACAGCATCCAAACTGACTTTCATTGCAAGATCTATGTAACAGAAGAGGAGGAGTTGAAATAGTAATAGAAGTATCAATGCATCCCAAATAATTCAGTCCTTCTGCACGTTTAATTCCATCTGGACAACAGCCATATAGAGAATTTTCACAATCATCTGTAGAGGAGACATCCAAGTCACATCCCATTTGAAGTGGTCCCTCTGCTGAAGTAGTACCATCAGGACAGCATCCAAATGTTGTATTATAACATGGATTTACTGGTAATAATTCGCAACCATCATAATCAGTTCCACTTGCCTTTGTAACCCCATCTGGACAGCAACCCCAAACTGAAGTATCACAGGTTTCTTCTGGACAACCCTCTTCAGCTAATCCTTTAGCCATAGTCATCCCATCTGCACAACATCCAAACTTAGTTTCATTACAGTTGATCATCAGCGGACAACCTTTTCTGAAATGTATCATGCATAAAATTTTAAATAATTAAAAACATTATTATACAAACACTTTGAGAAAAAAATTCAGTACATAATATTCTTGTTTTTGAAATATATATATCTTTAACTGAGCTAAACTGAGAGTTATTTTAAAAATAAAACCAATGCTCACATTTTATTGAGTTTGTCATAAAGACACATAGGGCATTAAACCTAGGGAGGGCAATCCTTGTTCCTCTAGAAACTGGATGATGATTTTGAAAAAAAAATTCATTGTTACAGGCCAAATTTTCATTATTAGAGGCCAGTTACACACATATATATATTCTTTACTACATTCTCATCATTATTATTATATTTAAATATTCTTTTCCCAAGGATCCTTAAACTAATGATAATCATTGAAACTGTTATTACAGAATTTTAAGAAAAGTAATTAACACAAATGGAATACAGCAAAGTATGAAAAATGATGATTATTACTATATTTAATACCACTCTTATATCATATGAAATTAATAACATAGTTTATTAAGCTATTCGCCTAAACTACTAAACTATTAAGGCAGCAGTTCCCAACTGGTGGTTCGCGAACGCCTCGGGGTTCACAAAAGTATTCCAGGGGGTTCGCACTAAAAATTCCGTAATAGCGTCTGCTTAGATTTACATAGGTATATTATTGTAAACTACAAAATATAACTAATAATAAACAATAAAGTAAACTAAAATTAAATAAAAAATAAAGAATTGCCAAAGAAATAAACCACATCTCCCACAATTCCTTATAATTACTTTATTATCTTAAGTATATCATGTTAAATAAATATCTAAAATTATTTCTTGACTAAATGTCTAAGAGTATGAAAAAGATTGCTTATGCATGGTAATGCAAGATATGTCTGTTTGTTATTTGGGTTTTAAGAGCATTAGCAACTAAAGCCATATTGCTCCGGGGATATGCGGTGGTCATTCTCTGACCTTTCCGCATCCTCCGTATTTGGTGGTCACGGGCTCGAACCCCAGTCTGATTAAGAAGCGTGTGCTACGCACTGCTGCTCCTGCCCACCTGGCTATGGAGGCGCCATGCAAGATATAACCAGATGCACACATACTACCTGGGTAGAAGAAATGATAGAAGTGCATTACCCATGCATAAACAACCTTTTTCATAATCTTGGATGTTTAGTCAAGAAATAGTTTAAGATTAAACCATGCATCCCATCAAGCATCTCTCATATTATGGAGTTATACTTCATAACCAGGTTGTCGCTATTGCAACAACAGGGTACTGCCCACCCAACAATGAGTAAGCCAACAAGTTTCGAAATGGTGCCATCTGGGTGGTAGTATCTGAAGAGAATAAGTAACACTAGTCTGGTGAAGTTACTTATTCAAAGCAGTGCAATACCTCGGCCACTCATTCTGAAGGTTCATTCACAATATGAGATATGAATAAACGATGCATTCATACTATCTGGATAGTAGAAATGATGGAAGGGCATTACCCATGCCTAACCAACCTTTTTTAAATTAATATGTTTTCCATACTATTTTTTTTTCATTCAAAAGGATCATTGTATGACCTTTGCCCCTGGCAGACAGACCAGGGTATGTCTGCCAGGGGCAAAGGTTGATGACGTTGTAGAGCGAATATCATCTTTTAGGGGCACAAAAGGTGATATAGTTGTACACGTTGGCATTAATGATATTAAGAGTAGGAGACCGGCAGAATTACTTAACAAGTACAGGTCACTGTTGAACAAAAGCCGAGAATTAGGGTTGAATTTGAAAGTGTCTGCAATTCTGCCCAGACACGACAGGAGGGAGTATATGATGAGAGCCTTGTCGATCAATTCGGCCCTGGAAAGATTGTGCAAGGCTCAAGGGGTAGAATTTTTTTCAGCCTGGACTGTACTTGTTAACAGGAGAGATTGCTTCTACAGGGATGGGATACACGTAAACAGAAAGGGTGCAAGAATATTTGCTGATGCTATCGAGGCAGTGTTAGGTGGGTCGGAAAACTGCTAGCTTGGGGGGAGACAAAGACCAATAGATTGACAGTAGCCACTGGCAGAGGTGAAAGAGATTCTTGCACTGCTTCTATTAGAATGAGCAGAAGCCTGAAAAACAAGATACATGATATTTCAGAGACTGCTGGGAGCCATTGCGGTACAAGTAAACACATGGGTTGTGTTAGGGTAGCTAAGAATAGAAACAGGTGCAGGTATACTTGCGTGTACACCAATGCTAGGAGTTTAGTATATAAATTTGATGAATTTGAGGTATTGCTCAAAACATCAAAGGCAGATATTGTTGGGATATCAGAGACGTGGTATCACACAGATATAAGGGAGGCAGAACTGGAATTTGGGGAGTACAACGTCTACAGAAAGGATAGACAGGATAGGAAGGGGGAGGGGTTATGCTATTAGTTAAGAAACACATAAAAACCAAGGAAGTGAAGCCAGTCGACATCGCTGGACAGTGCAGTGTTGAGTCAGTTTGGTGTGACATAAGCATTGGGAGATCAAAATTGAGAGTATGAGTGTGCTATAGGCCTAATGACTCTGATGAGTATAATAAGAAACTGTACAGGGAAATAGAGTGGGCCAGTAAATCAGAGAGTCTTATAATGGTAGATTTTAATTTCCCAGATATTGACTAGAATTTGGGGGCTGGTCACTCACACACTAGCAGGGCTTTTGTGGATTTATTGGATGACCGTTTTCTACATCAGCATGTTCGGGAGGCAACTAGAGGTCGTAATACTCTTGATTTGATTATCAGCAGTGATTCTTCATGCATTAAGAATCTGCAGATAAATGAACCACTAGGTGGCAGTGATCACAGTGTGCTGAAGTGGGATTTACTCAAAGAGGTAACTACCATTAGGGGTAAAGGGAAGGGTTATTGCTTCCGTAAAGGCAACTACGATGGACTGAGACAATATTTAAATTCTATACAGTGGAACCAACTGATGATATTACCAACAGCAAATTCAAAATGGGAAGCATTCAAAGAACTTATCTTGGAAGCTACTAGGCTTTACATACCAACTAAGAAATATTGTTCAAGGTTTAGGCCAAAATGGATGTCAGATGAACTAATGAGGCATATGGCGGAGAAGAAAAATGCATGGGATACTTACAAATTAACACATGACACAGAAGCCTATGATAGATACAAGTTGATATGCAACCAAGTTACAAAGGAGGTTAGGCAGGCGAAGGCAGATTACGAGAAATCCTTGGCAAAGGATGCAAAGAAAAACAGCAAAGAGTTCTTTACTTATGTAAACTCTAGAAGGAAGGGGATGAATCAGATTGGTACACTTGATATTGATGGGTCAACTGTTGATGATCCTGCTCAGGTAGCTAACAAACTAAATGAATATTTTGCATTGACATTCACACATGAGGAGTTATTCAGCGAGGGGAATGCCAGAGGTGTATTCAACTCTAGCAGTAAGCTACAGAATCTTGAAATAACTGAGAGTAAGGTGGAGGAGAGGTTGTTGAAGATAAACACAAGAAAGGCACCCGGGGTGGATGGGATCTATCCAGTTATATTAAAGGAGGCAGCAAAGGAAGTAAGCAAACCCTTAGCCATAATTATGAGAGCTTCCTTGGACTCAGGGGAGGTACCCATAGACTGGAAATGTGCAAATGTGACCCCAATTCATAAAGGAGGATCAAAGGCTGACACAAGTAATTATAGACCTGTGAGCTTAACTTCTGTTCCAGGAAAATTAATGGAGGCATTGGTTAAAGAAGCACTGCAGGATCATTTAGACAAGACTTCATTTATAGCTCGGACACAGCATGGTTTTGTTAAGGGGAAGTCTTGCTTGACCAATTTGATTGGATACTATGATGCAGTCACAAAAGAACTGGATGCAGGGAATAGCTTTGATATTATATACTTGGATCTTAGAAAGGCTTTTGATACTGTTGCACATGGAAGACTGCTACACAAATTGGAGCAGTGTGACATTGGAGGCAAATTGCTGCTATGGATAAGGGGGTGGTTGAAGGGGAGTAATCAATGGACACTGCTCATCGTGGACTAATGTTATTAGTGGACTCCCTCAGGGCTCAGTGTTGGGTCTATTATTGTTTTCTGTATTTATAAATGATATTGATGATGATATATCAAGCTTAATGTCCAAGTTTGCAGATGATACAAAGGTTGGCAGAGTTGTCAAGGACACTACTGACACTATGCTGCTGCAACAGGATCTGGAAAGGTTGAGCAGATGGGCTGAGAGGTGGCAAATGAAGTTTAACATTGACAAATGTAAAGTACTACACATGGGAAACAGCAACCCCAGAGCAATGTATCAACTCTGTGGTACTACACTGACAGTGGTAGAGAATGAAAGGGACTTGCGGGTAGTTGTGCAGGCAGATATGAAGTTCTCTGAGCAGTGCAGATGGGCTGCAAGAGTAGCTCATGGAGTATTGTCAATGATATACAGGAATTTTTCCAGCAGGGATAAGGAGGTGATTATTCCATTGTATAAGGCAATGGTCAGGCCACACCTAGAGTACTGTATACAGGTCTGGAGGCCTCATTTCAAGAAGGATGTAGAGCTGCTGGAACGAGTACAGAGAAGGGCAACAAGATTAGTGAATGGAACAAAGGGGTGCTCTTACGAAGAAAGGCTTAAGTTTTGCAAATTACAGTGTCTGGAGACTAGGCACCAGCGAGGTGATCTGATAGAGGTGTATAAAGCCTGGAATGGTTTGAGCATACTCAATGCTGATGGGATTCTTCCTCTAACTCAGAATAATCACCTGAGAGGGCATAAATTGAAATTGAGGAAAGACAGATGTAGGATAGACGTGCGGAAATTTGCCTTTAGCCAACGGGTGGTTGGTTGGTGGAACAGACTTCCATCCCTAGTAGTGGAGGTTGATAGCCTAAATAAGTTTAAGGCTCAGCTGGACAGGTATTTGGAACGAACAGAGGGGTGAAGTGGAAGTGGGTTTTTTTTTTTTTTTTTTTTTTTGGCTGATGCTGCATAAGCTTGCTTTCTTGCATCAAATGCCTCTACTAATGCTAATTGTTACGTATAGGTACTTTTTTTTTTTTATAACCTATAATACTGAGTACTCTGCATGGGTTGAAAATATGAAAGAAGATATTTGTTGACATTAGACTTCAACTTCTGTAGATTGTAATTTTCAGGAAATATGTATGAAGGAAGGTTGTTCCAGAAAACGGCAGTTAAATGAATAAATGAGGAAAAAGAAAAGTTGGTTCTGTGACTTTGAAGTGGACAGTAAAAGGATGTTCACTGGTTATATCACGTGTTCGGACTGCTTTAAAAGAGAGTGGGAATTACGGGAATTCTAGAAACCAACTCGGAAGAACAGTGCCCATGGAAGTATCCATCGATAGAAAAGACATGCAGCAAAACAGAACGTCTAAGAGACAGAGTGGAAAGACTCTGTTAGAGTTGAGTCATTAATTAACCTAACTGCCCTCTTCTGAATGGAATCTAGAAGTTTACGAGAGGTTTTGGGGACACCGCCCCAGATGTGGGAACAATATTCTATGGTAGGGCAGATTTGTGATTTGTACAGAGTGAACAGCTGTTGGGAAGAAACGAGCTTGGTTTTCTCTTTTCGCCCAGAGCGAAAGAATGTTTGTTTGTTATTTGGTTTTTAGGAGCATTAGCAACTAAGGCCATATTGCTCCGGGATATGCGGGGATCATTCCCTGACCTTTCCGCATCCTCCGTATTTGGTGGTGACGGGCTCGAACCCCGGTCTAATCAAGAAGTGTGTACTATGCACTGCTGCTCCTTCCCACCTGGCTACGGAGGCGCCTGAGAGCGAAAGAGAAAACCAAGTTTTTTAGATGCAGAGGAAGCAATATTTGTAATGTGCTTGTGCCAAGAGAGATTAGAATTAAGGGTAATCCCCAAGATCTTTCCTAGAAATCGGAGTGTCATCGAAGATAAGAATAGGAGCAGAAGAATCCTTTTTGCGAGATATAAGACAGGACTGAGTTTTAGAAGGATTGAAATTAAGTTTTCTTTGCCCCACTGGAGAATTCCTGGAGATCAGCATTTAAGGATTTGGCAGTGGATACTTGAGAAGTTGAAGCTGTTCAGCAGGACAGGGTTTCTCAAACTGGAAGGTGGAAAGTAATGTCTATTATCAGCAAAACTATGGATAGGATTTCTGGTCAATGGAAGAAGGCCATTAATATACAAGAGGAAAAGAGTGGGAGAAAGAACTGAACCTTGGGGGACACCAGTATTAGTGGAGAAGTAAGAAGACAGAGAGCTGTATACCATCACCCACAGTGAGCAGTCAGGGAGAAAACTGGATACCCAATTACAAATCTCGCATACCATAGGATGAAAGCTTATTTATGCCAAACACGATCAAAAGCCTTTGAAATGTCAAGAGCAATGGCTTGAGTTTCAACAAAAATCTTTCCAGAGATGGGATGCAGGCAGCTACCGTTAATCTTTTAATCTGTGAATCCCCCCAAACTAGCAGTTTTCCGACCCAACCTAACACTGCCTCGATAGCATCAGCAAATATTCTTGCACTTTTCTATTTAAGTGTATCCCATCCCTGTAGAAGCAGTCTCTCCTGTTAACAAGCATAGACCACACTGAAAAAAATTCTACCCCATGAGACTTGCACAATCTCTTCATGGCCAAATTGATTGACAAGGCTCTCATCATATACTCCCTCCTATCGTGTCTAGGTGCAATTACACTTTCAAATTTAATCCTAACTTGCGACTTTTTTTCAGCATTGACCTGTACTTGTTAAGTAAATCTGCAGATCTCTTACTGTTAAGATCATTAGTACCAGCGTGTCCAACAATATCACCTTTTATACCCTTAAAAGATGATATCTGCTCTACAACATCATCAACTTTTGCCCCTGGAAGGCATACCCTGGTCCTGTTCCATCTACCCTTTTTGCATACTATATTCCCCATCTCCATGACAACAGTCACCAACAATAACTACTTCCTCTGGGACCAGCCCATTCGGCATTGGGGATTGCCGCTGTGTTGCGTGATGTTCAAGTGCAAGCTCTGGCATTGATGTGGGCAGCTGAGAGCTTGATGGGCTCCTCATATTAATTTCTTCAAGAGCATTTACCCTACACCTGAAACTCTCATAGACGCCCATCAGAACACTCAGTTGGCACCTAATTTCTTCACAGTCCCTGCACCTAGCACACACAAAGACATCATCCTTGGCTAGGTCATGTCCTGTTCTAGACAGGTCTGCAAACATTTCACATTTAGCACATTGTTTTAGACTGTGATGCGTGGGAGAATCGCCCCCTTCGGTTCTCCTGTGAGCCACAGCACTCTGGCTATTCTGTGAATGCTGCTTTGCTGCTCTAGTCTGGTTAATGATTCTGTTTAAGTATAATTTAATTAACAATGAAATTTAATAAGATTAATAAATTTTATTGATAATGCTATACTAATCTATCAGATTTCTAATACACTGCTACGTATTTTGCTATCTAGTTTTATGTTAAACCTCACGGTATTCCATATCGTATAACAATGGCGACAACTTACGAATGTAAAATATACAGATACTAAGTATTAACTTTCAAAATCGTTGTTTAAATTCAAAATAAACCACGGAGCTTGGCTAGAACTATAAAAACTACTTATAGAAAATAATTTAGTATAACAATTCAATTAACAAAACAACGAAAACTTAGCATTTGCCAGAGCTGAAAAAATCTTGACCAATGTTATAGTAATCTCACACCCAATCTGAATATGAATGGCATAATATTGATGATTCTGTTCAGGCTGATGAATATTTTACATCTATATTCATGCACAAAGTTTTTCAGAATAAAAATCTTTTTCACGTATAAATGAAAGAAAAAAAAAAAAAAAAAAAAGGACTAGAAGTAATTTATATAACCTCCGTTATGTAACTTTACAGTTTTTATAACATAGCTTTATGCATACATAACAATCTAAAATAGAGTAGTTGTTTCTGCTATCAAATAAGTGGATAAATGTAAAATTATTATTTTCAACCTCTTAGTTTCAAGAGTTGTAAATATTAAATTTAGACCAAAATCATGTCTCAGACTAGAGTAGCAAAGTAAAGGGTAACTATCCAGCTGACTTTTGAATTCCCCCAAACTGTAAGCCTCTACCACCCATGTAGGTAACTTATTCCAGTAAGTTATAACTCACTGGCTAAAATAAAACTTCCTGTAGTCATGTCTAAACATCTCACCCTTCCCCCCTAACTTGAATTTATAGCCCCTAGTTCTAGAATCATTTATAACCATAAAAATTTTGTACTCATTCATTTTACTTATGCCTCTCAGAGCCTTAAACACCTCAATCAAGTCTCTTCTAAGGTGACTAGTTTTCAATGTCTGCAACCCACATATTTGAAGTCTTTCCTCATATGGACACCCTTTTGCCGATCTCAGAATGGGAGTTACCTGTTGTTGGACTCTTTCAAGAAGCTCAATGTCTTCCTTTAGGTGTGGCCTCCATACTTGAATACAGTATTTCAAGTGTGGGCTAACAATAGCCTTATATAATGGGATTATGACATCCTTATATCTACTAGCAAATGTTCGATAAATCATCGATAGGACACCATGGGCCTTCCTTACAACCTGTCTAGAATTTGTTTATTTGGTTTTTTTTAGGAGCATTAGCAACTAAGGCCATATTGCTCCGGGGATATGCAGTGGTCATTCCCTGACCTTTCTGCATCCTCCGTATTTGGTGGGCACGGGCTCGAACCCCGGTCTAATCAAGAAGTGTGTACTACGCACTGCTGCTCCTGCCCACCTGGCTACAGAGGCACCCTGTCTAGAATGCTCGGAAAACTTCATGTCTGACCGAATCATAACACCCAAGTCCATTTCCTCCAATACTGGCTTTGTTCAATTCCACCAAGTGCATAAGTTATTTTGGGGTTACTGTTCCTCAGGTGGTAATATCTTACACTTTGCTAGGTTAAACCATAGCTGACATTTTTCTGGCCATTACTGAAGTCTATGTAAGTCACTTTGAAGAAGCTCTGCTTGGTGGTGATCATTAACTACTCTACCAATCTTTACATTATCTGCAAATTTAGACATCATGCCATCTATCCCTTCATTGATGTCATTTATTAAAATTAAAAACAACAGTGATCCTAATACTGATCCTTGGGGCACCCCACTTCTTAGGTCAACCCAATCTGAGGAATAACTATTTATCACGACTTTCTGCCTCGTGCCCTGAAGCCATCCTGCTATCCATCTAAGGATTTTCCCTGTGATTCCAACCTGTTCCAGCTTATGAACTAACTGCTCATATGGAACTGGGTCAAATGCTTTGCTAAATCCAAATAAACAATGTCAAAATTATTCCCTATATCCAGCTCATGATTGACCCGGTCAAAATAGCTAACCAGATTTGTTAACATGATTTTCCCTTAACAAAAGCATGCTGAAATTCCTTCAGAATTCCATTTCTTCTAAATGATCCTGAATTCCACCCTTCCACCCTTGATGATTGCCTCCATGATTTTCCCTACTACTGAAATTAGTCTGATCGGTTGGTAATTTCCCACTTCACTCTTAGAACCACCCTTATGTATTGGAGATAAATTGGCACTTTTCAAATCCAAAGAATTGCTCCAAGTCTAGTGATGCTCTCATAATTAGCCTCAATGATTCAATTCACTCACTTGCTGCCTCCCTTAAGATTTATAGGGTACATGGCATCAATCCCAGCAACCTTACTTGCCTGTAGCCCAAATAGCATATTTGTTTGTATGACTTTTGGTGTGCCTCCAAGAAATTTAATGTATAGGAGTCAAGCACATCCAAAAAATCAGAAAAAAAAAAAATCTAAATGGATATCTGGTTCACAATTTAGGCAAAGGGAGGACAGTGGGTTTCCCACACTTAGACCTCCTTTAGGTAAAATCAGTCTTAGAATTATAAGTAGACCTGACTGTCCATCAGATCTATAAGATGATTGGTTACTTGGTCAGCTGACATTTGTTTAAAGATGCCTATGCCAAGAGGCAGTAGTGCATTATGTCTGTAGGAGGAAGATGATTAATGGTTACTCTTCAGACTGGGCTAAATTAAGAAGTGGGATTTCACAAGGATCAGCACTGGACTACTATTTGTTTTTGATTTTCTTAAATAATATTGATAAAGAGATACAATGCATAATATCAAAATTTGCATATGACATTAAGATTGGCAGTTATAATTAATGGGTTATATTCGCACATCACAAGTCTATAAGGACATCCCTTGACTCCATGCCACCCATTGGTACTGCACTAACTCCAGTGGGTGTGGGATATTGCCCTTTCCAAGACCAGTATGTTTACATACTGGTCTTGAAATAACATCTAGACAGACATTATTTAATTGTTACCATAAATTTATATGGTAACATGAGATCTGAAAGTGTTAATGACAGCTTGGTTATTGTTTATAATCCATGTAGATGAAAGATTATTGAAAATAGTATTAAGCAATTTAAAGAATTATTTACCTGCGAAGTAACAGCCACTGTTTTTAGCACTGGTAATGAATCTAAAGCCAACTGGCTTTAGATTTATGAAATTTAATTTATGAAATTTATGAAGTTTATGAAATTTGGCTATCATATACAGAAAGGGAAGAGTGGAATTATGTAATTTAGAATTTAGTTTTTTGTGCAAGGCTATAAGCTTGTTGATAGCGGAAATAGGATTGAGATTACAAGGTGTAAATGTGGAACTATCTTCTATTTCATTTTTAGGGTTGGTGTAGTAAAACTGTTTGCAAAAAATGGCAACGTTGTTGGAAGCTTTGTCCATTGTTTCACGTTGGCACTAATGATATTAAGAGTAGGAGACTGGCAGAATTACTTAACAAGTAAAAGACAATGCTGAAAAAAAGCCGTGAGTTAGAGTAGAATTTGAAAGTGTCTGCAATTCTGCCCCATCACAATAGGAGGGAGTATACAATGAGAGCCCTGTCGATCAATTCGACCCTGGAGAGACTGTGCAAGGCTCAAGGGGTACAAATTTTCTCAGCCTGGTCTGTGCTTGTTAACAAGAGAGACTGCTTCTACAGGGAGGGGATACACTCAAATAGAAAGGGTGCAAGAATATTTGCTGATTCTATCAAGGCAGAGTTAGGTGGGTCAGAAAACTGCTAGCTTGGGGGGGGGGGATACACGGACTAATAGATTAACAGTAGCCGCTGGCAGAGGCAAAAGTGATTCTTGCACTACTTCTATTGAAATGCAATTGAGCAGCAACCTGGAAAGCAAGGCAATGGGAATTTCCAAGACTGCTGGGAGTCGTAGTGGAACAAGTAAATACATGGGCTGTGTTAGGGTAATTAAGAGTAGAAACAGGTGCGTGTGTACTTGCATGTACACCAATGCTAGGAGTACAGTTAATAAATTCGATAAGCTTGAAGTGCTACTCAAGACATCAAAGGCAGATATTCTTGGGATATCAGAGACATGGTGTCACACATACATAAGTAGTACAGAACTGGAATTTGGGGAGTACAATGTGTACAGAAAGGACAGACAGGACAGGAAGAGAGGAGGGGTTATGCTGTTAGTTAAGAAATACACAAAATCTAAGGAAGTGCATTCAGTTGATGTCAGAGGACAATGCAATGTTGAGTCTGTTTGGTGTGACACAAGCACTGGGAAAGGAAAAATGAGAGTAGGTGTGTGTTATAGGCCAAATGAATCTGATGAGTATAATGAGCAATTGTGCAGAGAAATAGAGTGGGCCAGTAAACCAGAGTGTCTTATAATGGGGATTTTAATTTCCCAAAGATTGACTGGAATTTGTGGTTTGGTCACTCCCACACTAGCAAGGCTTTTGTGGATTTATTGGATGATTATTTTCTACAGCAGCATGTTTGGGAGGCAACTAGAGGGAGTAATACTCTTGATCTGATTATCAGTAGTGATTCTTCATGCATGAAGAATAAGTGGGATGGTAACTACCATCAAGGGTGACGGGAAGGGGTTTTGCTTTCGTAACGGTGACTACAGTGGTCTGAGACAGTATTTAAATTCTATACGGTGGAACCAACTGATAATCTTACAAATAGCAAATTCAAAATGGGAAGCATTAAAGAATTCATCTTGGAAGCTACTAGGCTTTTCATACCAACAAAAGAACATTGTACAAGATTAAGGCCTAAATGGATGTCAGATGTAATAATTAGACATAGTGACAGAGAAGAAAAATGCATGGAATACATATAAATTAACATGTGACACTGAAGCCTGTGATAGATATAAGCTGGTCTGTAACCAAGTTACAAAGGAGGTTAGCCAGGCGAAGGCAGATTACGAGAAATCTTTGGCAAAGGATGCAAAGAAAAACAGGAAAGAGTTCTTTACTTATGTAAACTCTAGAAGGAAGGGGATGAATCAGATTGGTCCACTTGATATCGATGGTTCAACTGTTGATGATCCAGCTAACAAACTAAATTAATATTTTGCATTGGCATTTACACATGAGGTGTTATTCAGGGAGGTGAATGCCAGAGGTGTATTCAACTCTGGCAGTAAGCTAGATAATCTTGAATAACTGAGAATAAAGTGGAGGAGAAATTGTTGAAGATAAACACAAGAAAGGCATCTGGGGTGGATGGAATCTATCCAGTTATATTAAAGGAGGCAGCAAAGGAAGTAAGCAAACCCTTAGCCATAATTATGAGAGCTTCTGTGGACTCAGGGGAGATACCCATGGACTGGAGATGTTCAAATGTGACCCCAATCCACAAAGGTGGATCAAAGAGAGAGACAGGTAATTACAGACCTGTTAGTTTAACTTCTGTTCCAGGGAAATTAATGGAGGCACTGGTTAAAGAAGCACTGTAGGATCATCTAGACAAGACTTCAGTTATAGCTCGGATACAGCATGGGTTTGTTAAGAGGAAGTCTTGTCTGACCAATTTTATTGGATTCCATGATGTGGTCACAAAGCAACTGGATGCAGGGAATAACTTTGATATCATATATTTTTTGGATCTTAGACAGGCTTTTGATACTGTTACACATGGAAGACTGGTGCAGAAATTGGAGCAGTGTGGCACTGGAGGCAAATTACTGCTATGGATAAAGGGATGGATTGTTAGTTTGTTTGTTATTTGGTTTTCAGGAGCATTAGCAACTAAGGCCATATTGTTCCAGGATATGCAGTGGTCATTCCCTGACCTTTCCGCATCCTCTGTATTTGGTGGTGACGGGCTCGAATCCCGGTCTAATCAAGAAGCGTGTGCTACACACTGCTGCTCCTTCCCACCTGGCTACGGAGGCGCCTACTGTTATAGATAAAGGGATGGTTGAGTGGGAGAAGACAGAGAGTGATAAACAATGAACACTGCTCTTCGTGGACTAATGTTATTAGTGGAGTTCCTCAGGGTTCAGTGTTGGGTCCATTGTTGTTTTCTCTATTTATAAATGATATTGATGATGGTATATCAGACTTAATGTTCAAGTTTGCAGACGATACAAAGGTTGGCAGGGTGTTAATGACACTAATGACAGTACACTGCTGCAACAGGATCTAGAAAATTTGAGCAGATGGGCTGAGAGGTGGCAAATGAAATTTAACATTGACAAATATAAAGTACTACATATGGGAAGCAGTAATCCCAGAGTAACGTATCAACTCTGTGGTACCACACTCACAGTGGTAGAGAATGAAAAGGACCAGGGGGTAATTGTGCAGGAAGATATGAAGTTTTCTGAGCAGTGCAGATGGTCTGCAAGATTAGCTCATGGTGTCTTGTCAATGATATACAGGAATGTTTCTAGCAGGGATAAGGAGGTGATTATTCCCTTGTATAAGGCAATGATCAGGCCACATTTTCCAGCATATTTTCTTTTTTCCAGTCTATTTTCCAGCTGTTTTTTCCTGCCTCCACTATTTACTATGCAGTACTTGAAAATTCCAGGTATCTATTTTATACTCTATATTAGCAACCATTTACGTTTTTGTAATTCTTTCGATTTTTATTTTTGGCTCTTATTTTTCGGCTTCTTACATCGCGAGCATCTGGTATAAGTCTCTTTCTTTCTTCTAACTCTCTCTTAGTCAGGGCCCTTACTAAAAAGATGGGCTTTACAATCCCAGCTAGCCCTAGTAATCTTTAATATCTTTTTCTCAGTTTTTTATCTTTATACTTTCTCATTTTTTCTAATTCGTAAAGCTATTAGTGTAATACAAGGGTGATATGAATGTTCCTACTGTTCTTAATCTTTCAATATCTTTGTCTTTTTTATCTACACATTCATTCCTTCCCTCTCCTCGAGTTACTCCCTTGCCTCATACCATTTGCTTGCACTAACTTCATATACATATTCTCCCTAAAATTATTCTAAATTACATCATTCGCTTGTAACTATTTTTGCATCTAGATTACCCTGTAAGCATGTATTTTAATTTTATTACCATTTTGCTTCTAAATTTACTTTAATTTATTTTGTTCTACAACATACATTGTGTTGGGACTACCTTATTCATATTTTTGTGAAAGTTCTACTGCTTTACCCCACCCCCATTTGATTTCACTTAGTTTTTCTTCCACAGATATGGACAAGTATAGAAATGCAGTGTCTTTGATACATGATCAGGTGTAGTCCCCTGATGAAATACCTGATTATGTATCAATATTTATTTATTTTTAGCTAATGTCAGATTTTAATTTTATAATTTCTCTACCCCTTTCTTGGATTTATAACCAAAATTGCCCACCTATATCTGATGCTTGGTATTATTCCAGATAATAATTTAATCATTTTTTGCTTTACATTTCCCTTCTCTCTAATTGGCTATCCAATTCAGCCTATAATTTTGCTTAATTCATTATATCATATAGAATATTCACATTCTTTCTCTCCTCATGCCTTCAACATCTCCAATTTCTGCTATTCTTCTATTAGTTTTGGCATTTTGTGTAACTTATGCATCCATCTTCATACCTTACATATATAAACTTTTGTAACCTTTGCTGCTGCTTTGCACAGTCAGGTGCAAATGTCATATTATTTTTATTTCTCTGCTACCCTATTTTTATACTTATTACATACATACATAAATATATACATACATACAAATATACATGTCCTTTCTGTACATACTGTACTTCTCATATTCAAATTCTGCATCACTTAGGTCTCAGTAGCACCATGTCTCAGATATCCCTACAATGTCCACATTTGATGACTTAACCAGTACTTCAAATTCATCAAATTTGTTTACTAAACTCCTAGCATTAGTGTACACACATGTATACATGCACTTGTTTTTATCCTTAGTAACTCTGAAGTAGCCAATGTATTTGCTTGTTCTGTGATGACCCCCCAAGAAGGCTCAGTAAATTCCCAACACTTGTTTTTTAGGCTACTCCACATCCCAATAGAAGCAGTGCAAGAATCAATTTTACGCCAACCGGGCTAGCCGGGTGGGTAAAGTGCCTGCCTGGCAGCCCAATGGTCGCAGGGTTCGAACCCTGCCTCGGGCTTGGATCAAAGTACTACAAAAAAACCTTGGGAGGTGCATTATGGCCACAGAAGCCGATGCGCCAACAACTACCAAAAAAAAAAAAAAAAAAAAAAAAAAATCAATTTTACCTCTGCTTTCAGGTGCCATAAACTATTCATCTGTGCCCCCCCCCAAAAGTAGCAGTTTTCCAACCCACTTGACACAGTCTTGATAGAATCAACAAATATTTTTGAACTCCTTCTATTTAAGTGTATCCCATACCTGTAAAACCAGTCTATTAACCTATTAAGAAGCACAGACCATACTGAGAAAAATTTTACCCTACGAGGGGGTATCAAAAAGTTCATACCCTGATAAACATCAGTAGGAATATGCCATTTTTAATATAAGTTGTCTACATATTCAAAAACTAACATGTGAAATTTCATTCCCATAGGTGGAGTATCAAGCGGTGATCAAGTTCCTGCATTTTCAAGGCAAGAAAGCTCAGGAAATTGACGAAGAAATGAAAGCCGTGTCTGGGCAGAATTGTCCATCTTATGACACTGTAAAAAAGTGGAAACGGGAATTTCAGTGCAGTTGAACAAGTGTTTTTGATGAGTCAAGAGAAGAAAGGCCATCAACATCCACCAACAGTGAGATGGTTGCAAAGGTTGAGCAGCTGGTGCCAAGTGACAAAAGTAACAATTCATTTCATCACAAATGCAGTGGGAATTAGTTATGGGTCTGCCCACAGCATTTTACATGACCATCTAAGGTCTCCCCACGATGGGTTCCAAGATTAATGACGCCTTTGCAGAAGCAATGTCAAATGCAATGTTCTTGCCAACTGTTGTATTTGTGCTACTGCAGCACCCACCCTATTCTCCTAATCTAGCACCATCAGACTTCTTGTTTCAAGAAATGAAGAAACCATTGCGTGAATGCCACTCTGTTTTGGCTCAGGAAGTCATCAATGAAGTGGAATCGTGGTTTCTATTATTTCTAGGTAAGGGTACAAACTTTTAGATTTACCCCCCCCCCAATATAAGCCTTACACAGTCTCTCTAGCCATGGTAGGGTCAGCAGGTACATTGTACACTCCTAATACTGAAATCGGGTATTGTGGTACATTTTTATAAAACACTCCAATATATATATTGTTCAACTTAAGTATTTATTCAATGTTTTTGAAAATATTAACTTTTATATCTATAATTCATCCATCATTTATGTATTATTTTTGCAGTTCATTTTGTTTCACATATTTATTTTTGACTACTTAGGGACTGCTTATATTTTATCATCATCATCATCAGCCATTTTCAATCCACTGCAAGATGAATGCCTCTCCAGCAACTTTCCAGTTCCTTCTCTTTTGTGCAATGGCCACCCATTTACTACCCACAAACTCATGAATTTCATCTATCCATCTCCGCCGTTGTCTTCCAGGTTTTCTTCTAGCTCCTCTTGGTGCCATTCTGTTATTTTCTTAGTCCATCTGTCATCATGCCTTCGAGCTATGTGTCCTGCCCAAGACCATTTTAGTTCTTTAGTTTTGATAAGAATTATATTTTATACAATGTATCATATATATATATATAACAAATAAAAAATAATAATAAAAAAAAACGTACTAAATACATTAATAAAATAATCATTTATAAAATAGTTTGTTGTTATTATTTACACATTTAATATAATGTTTTTGTAATACAGACATATTCAGATATTTAAACACCTCTTATTTAAAACCAGAAATAACAGGTAGATTAGCATTAAGCAATTAGCATGTTTTTTGTGAATGTCTGACAAAAAATCCAAAAAAATTTTATGAATGTTTATGCGAAGTTCCTTTGACATCAGTTTTCAAAGTTTATAATGCAGCTATCAATGAAAATATTTTCTGGAAATTTCATTAGAAGTAAAAATGGCGAAGGTAAAGAAAGCCTGCACGAGAACGATGAGAAACATCGGATAACTTACGCTGAGAATTAGTTTCCCGATACGCCACTCTAGCGCTGCTCACTCGGTAAACAGACAGTAGGTGTTATCAGTCTGGTGCAAAGTCGAGAACAATATACTGATTGACAGGTAGGTGTGGCAAACGTTGTGCTGATTGGTGCGTGAACACAACACACAATAACATCGGTTTAGTATCACTTTAGCAGTACTAATGGTAACTTGTCCTAATCGCACATGCCCTAACCTTTTTTCACCATTACAATATTTCGTAATGGTGAAAAAAGGTCAGGTTACCTCCACTTGAATCCCATGGGAGCTTGAAACCCTCCCGAAATGGAGGGGATAACCTAACCTTTTTTCTTTAGAATCATGGGTGGACTAGCACATAAATTGTTTATTAACAAAATATTAATTTTTTATTACTGTACTTTTATTTTTAAAGACACTCGTGCGGATACACAGTATCATAACGTCAATCAACACTTTAAAAGATTCATCGCTACTATTACCTGTGCACTGTTCATTACAAAATTATTATGCACCATTCTTTACTGGTAAATACACATCATAATGCCAACCAATGACTACACAGTAGCTTGTCATCTGTCGCGCCCACCACCAATCATTTCATTGTTTGCCACGCCTACCTGTCAATCAATATATCTTTCTCGATTTCTGCTCCAGGCCTATAACACCTACCATCTGTTTACCAAGCGAGCCGCGCTACAGTCTGGTGTCGGGAAACTAATTTTCCACATAAGTTATCCGACGTTTCTCACCATTCTTGTGCAGGCTTTCTTTACCTTAGCCGAAAAAATATACATCCAGAAAATGTGCTGTACCAATATTATTCCCTAAAAACAATTAATAAAGTAAACTTTTCTTTTATTAAATGCACATTGCAGTATTATCAGTTTTACACCAGTTTTTTTCATTTCCAGTGTGGCTTACGATAGCTGAATTTCCTTGATTTTGTGTTAGTACATGCAATACACATTGAAGAGAGGAAGTATGATCTTTTCGTTTTTCAAAACAATTCATTGCAATTCTTTCAATTATGTTTCTTATACCAAGAAACAGTTGTGTGCATTTTCACCCCCTGTATCATGCTCATGAGTGACAGGGCCTTCCGTATCACTCGCTGCTCCATGTAACTTAATTCACTTTAGCCAGCGGTGGGGCACACATGTGGAAAATTCAAACAAATTCAGTGCTGCATTTTATAATCAATGTCTGACTGTTTTTCTGGGAATAATTAGATAATGCATACTTGAATGTACATTTTTTGCTGTTTGCGCATTAATTAATAAATTTTTCTGAATTTTAAAGTTGGGACATCAAAGAAAACACTTCTGTTTATGTGTATTAAGAGTCTCAATTTTGTAGATAGAACAGAAATAATTAGTTAATTTCACTATGATAATTTTCACCCCAGTGGACTAACAATGCTTGAAAATTGGACAGGGTGTTTGTTGGAAATAATATTCCTGTAAAATTGCTTGCTGAGATAATCCCTATAAAGGCTGCCACATAGGAAAGGAGGTGGGGGAAAGGAAGCACAAAGGGTGCTGAAATAAGAGTGCCCCAGCTGGATTTTCCATGTGCCATCATATAGAAGCTTATCGCCCAAATGTCGCTAGCCATTGTGGATTGAAGTGCATGCCACTCTGCAGTTTATGGCCATTGTCAGTTTAACAACCGGTTCACAAAATTCTTGAAAATTGAACAACCGACTCCAGCACACCACTGACATAATGGCTCTACAACTAATTTTTCATTTGTAAAATGTACAATATAGTGGCCACAAATGTCATTTCGTTGACGAATATCCAAATGCAGTTTTCTCTAATATCTTGACAATTTCATGAATAATGTCATAAATAGCATTGAGGAAATTCTTTCTCAAGGTAGATTTGTCTGGAATATTTTGATTTATACAATATTTTTTAAAAAATTGCTTGAGGACTCGAATGTTTAACTTACTGAAAGGGATACTGCCGCTTACCAGGGCCTTCAAAAAATCGCTTTTCCCTTCTTTTGAAGTACATGGCGTGATTAAAAATTACTGCTCTGGAAATTTTTCCTTACATTTCCTTTGCTTGATCATAATATGTGATGCTGTTTTCACATTGGTCAATCCCCAGGGGCTCATATCTGGTGAGTATGGGCTTGGTACACCCAGGTCCTGACCTGGATATCATCATTCTTCTTTCTCTTTCTTGGTGATTCCCCTTCTACTCCTGACACCACCTGTATAGGATGTGGGAACAGCAAGTCCTAAAACACAGTGCCTTATATTTTAAATAAATGGCCAATTAACATTTTCAGATTCCATTTGTTTAAAAGGTAGTGAAAACAAAGATAAATTACAGTTAAGGAGTGTTGCAATTTTGTTTTTGCATGTCTGTGGCCAGGAACGTTAAAGCAGGGGGGGGGGAAGGAATTGAAGAGCCAACGAGTTCAGATACCTAGTTACAACATTATTTTGGTAGTGACGTGTAGTAAGTTCTGTAACAGATTTACAGGCTTTACAAGGCAAAGCTAGTAAAGTCAGGTGCAAATTCTTAGTGATAAGTGAATAAATAAATATTATGACTATATCTCAGCAGAAAAAAAGGTACCTGAAGTCTTAGATAATGTTGTATCAAGGAGAAAAAAAAAATTGAGAATCTCTGGTGGAAGTTTGAGTGGGAATTTTAAATGTGTGATTTGTGAAGGAGAAGGATACTTATGAAAAAAGTCAGCAAGAGATTAGATGCAAATGGAGAGAAGTTCTGATTTCTTTGTGTAGTTCTGCCAATTTTATGAGTAAAAGGCACACGGGGTCAGAAAGATAGTGCACTGATGCAATGATGGAAGAAATCTTGGTTACCACTAAAAGAACAACAACAATTTCTAGAGGCATATGCACAATAGAAGTCGATAAAAATGTCGGGACTGGCAGAAGTTTCAGCTGCTTTATCCAAGGAAAATTTTCAGACTATGGCTAGTGGAAACTTGCTGGTTAATGACGAAAACTTGAGCAACAAGTTGTCTGCATTCCATAGTTTACAATGGATTTGTCTCTGTTAGAATAACCTGTAAGATAAAATTTCTTACAGAATTTCAAAGAAACACCACCACAACTTCAAAGACATAGTGATGTATTAATAAATGCAAAAATTAACTTATCAGGCTGTATCTGATAAAAAAAAAAAAAGTTCTGAGAGAGTCTGCTTAGAGACTCTCTGGGAATAATAATTAAATGCATCACTGTGTGAATTTAAATAGACACAAACAGGTTAATATCAACTTAACCTTCTTAATTATATTCTCAAATTCTAAATTACATTGTCAAATTTATCTTATGATATAAAGTAATAAATCTGCTAGCGAAAATTATATTCCTGAAGCTTAAAGAGGTTTTTTTTTTTTTTTTTTAACCTAATTATTTACTCACTTGAAAGGACCAAGAGCAGGACTAATTCCATCAAGGCAACAACCAAATTCAGATGAAACACAACTTCTCCCATCTTCTTTTGTGTTCTGACATCTTTCAAAGTTTGGGCCTGCTGAAGTTACACCATCAGGACAACATCCATGTTTTGAGTTGTGACATCCACCAACCATCATTATTTCATCTGAGCGACAATGAGATAAAAACCATATTTCAAAATAATTCAAACATTCTTTTAGAAAAACAGACTAGTTAAATCTATAACTGCAAAATACAAGGGGTGCTTGTAAAGTTCTGGGACTGTTCATGTTTACTGGAATTGGAACTGTCTGGAGCATTGAGAAGAATTTCACTTTTGAAAGAGTGGCTTTCATGAGTAGCACACTCTTTTTACAGCATTATATCCCCTTCTCAAACACATGTAATAGGCAATTTTCTGATATGATCTTCAATGTAGTAACTGTAGATCTTGTCATCACCACATTGTTATCACATCTGTGTTCTCTTGGCTCATGCTTTATGACCAGAAATTTACAAAAATTGCATGACAAGATGCGAAGTATGGGGTAAATGCTCTAGGGATATACCTGTAAGGTAGTTCCTCTCGTGCCACATATAACATGCATCGGAAGCAGAAACCATGGCTTATCCAAACCTCTAGCTTTACTTTCCCAAATGCATCATGTAAGTGATACCAGAGCACCTTCAAATAATAATCACATGTGATAATTTCACACCCGGCTTTAGAACAATGCCTTTAGCAGAAAAAAAAAAGGGGAATCTTTGAGTTGGAAAATATGTTTGCTGTTTTTACAATAGATAATAAATATGTGTTTGCTGTTTTTACAATAGATAATAAATATGTGTTTGCTGTTTTGACAATAGATAATAATGTCTATTTCATGGTTCATCACATATGATGACATACATTAAGAAAATCTTCATCTCGTTCCACTTTTGCTATACACCGCTCACAAATCTCCACACACAATTTGTCTTTGCTCTTCACTGCAGCAATCACATGTTCATTTCAAGAAAAACAATCTAGTGAGCTCTTTCCAAAGATACATCAGATGCTCAGAGTTGAAGCAATGCACACCTTCTGTTTCCTTCAAAATTGTTCTGATCGTTCTACATTCAAATTCAAAATGGCTGTGATTGGTCCACCACTTCAAGGTGTTCAAGGTCCTCAACTGTCATCCAATGCCCTGCTTAATGCATCCAGTCCAAAAGCTAGCCACTTTTTCTTATTCTCAATCTTTCCTTTTTATGCTATTTTTGACACTCACAATTTCAAGATTTTCCAAGTTTAAAAATGCATGAAATATCGTTTGCATAACAGAAAGCAAAATGTACTTTACTTTTCTGTTACAGCAAATGCAAACAACTGTATTTAATGGTGACCTCTATGCTATTAGCTCAGGAACCACCCCCTACCAGTACCACATGACATTACTTCTGCCTCACTGCAGCCTCTTAATGCCACCTCCGTAGCCAGGTGGGAAGGAGCAGCAGTGCGTAGCACACGCTTCTTGATTAGACCGGGGTTCGAGCCCGTCACCACCAAATACAGAGGATGCGGAAAGTTCAGGAATGACTACCGCATATCCCGGAGCAATATGGCCTTAGTTGCTAATGCTCCTAAAAACCAAAAATAACAAATAACAGCCTCTTACAGCACCACAACATGGCTTGTCTCAGAACATTACAGCCACTCTCATATAAAACTACCAAAATAAATTTATGTAGTAAATATCAGAAACAAAACTGACTGTAGCAAGTATTGCAGAAAATATTTTTTTATTATTATTGAATGGTCACATTTCAAAAGAAAAATGAAAAAATCAGTTCATGAAAATTTTAACAGACCTTTTATTATTATTCTGAAGGATGGTTCTTCTCCAAATACAATTTTTAATTGAATAATATAAAAGCTATATAACATTAACTTCCTGTCACTCATACCATCATTTTTTCACAAGGACACTCATGTGGCATCTGTATGATTCCCTTTTTTGTTTTAATAATAAAACAAAAAAGCTTTTTAGCTTTTTTCTAAATTGAAAAGTGATCTGTTAATTATTATTTGCAAAACTCAATTAAAAAATATTGATAAAAAATAAATTAGAGAAATGAATAATAATAATAGTAGTAAAGAAAGTTTTTATTGTATTTTTTAGAATTTAAGGCCATTGATCCCACAACAAAACCCAGATACTCAAGTGATGGCCAATGGATGCAATGACAACATCTGTATTTTTGTAAACTGTCCACACTTAGCCACAAAATCAAAGCTCTATGGAATGATCAGACACCTGTCACTGGTGTCCACAGATGCCACATGGGAATGAGAGTTGCCCAGAAGAAAGGTAGATGCTTCTGCTCACCTGGTATCTGTTAAACACCGAACAAAAATTTAATGCATCATAATTTCAGACACCATGTTAGCAATGGAGGGTTAATAGATAATGATAACCACATAGCCTGGTTCCTATGCTGGAACCTTCCCCAGTGGTGACAATATATAAAAATTAGACCATAAATTACATAATATACAAAATTAAACTGCAAATTACATAGTAAAGCAAATAACAGAAAAACAAATAAAGAACAGCAAATAATCTTCACACTGGCATATGCTGAGAAAGTTATCAGCATAAATAAGAAGCAATCATGTAACCTGTATACTCTTTTATGTTACTGGCTGGCACTATTAGTGAGATGCTATCCACTGTAACTCTTACCACTGAGACTAATTTTCAAATAATCCCTAGTTCTTTGGTACTGGGGAGGAAAGTTTCAATTCAGGACTCAGACAGATGGTTAAAAGGAGTAAAACAAGGATTTTAAAATTGGTACATTCAGTTAAAACATGCTTAATAGATAAAATGATGTCACATTGCTTGCACACAGGAGGGTCAGCAGCTCTCAGCAGAAAGGAATGAAAGTGTTGACTGGATTTTATGCAAAGCTGAGCAAGAACAACTTCCTCTTTATGATTCCTGTGTAGACTCGACAGTGATGTTTCAATTGCAGGCTTAATCTAATATATCTTGTTTGTTACCTGCCCATGCCATGAATCTTGTTAAAGAATGTATCTTATTACAGATTATTTGCTTATATTCTGTATAGGGGACTGACAGGCCAAGATCATTTGAGCAGGCTGCTGATTTGCCTGCAGTATTGCCAAATCATTTCTACTAAGTGCAATGTGGCCTAAGATCCATCAGAAGCAGATATCAAATCCATTTTCACAGAGAGAAAGTATCAAAAAGGGGTGTTCTTACCAAGAAAGGCTTAAGTTCTGCAAATTGCAGCACCTGGAGAGTAGGCACCTGCGAGGTGATCTGATTGAGGTGTATGAGGCCTTGAATGGGTTGAGCAAGCTGAATGATGATGGGATTCTTCCTCTTGCACAGATTAAGAACCTGAAGGGGCACAGTTTCAAATTGAGGAAAGACAGTTGTAGAATAGATGTGCTGAAATTTGCCTTTAGCCAGCGGGTAGTTGATTGGTGGAACAGACTTCCATCTTTTGTTGTGGAAGTTGATAGCCTAAATAAATTTAAGGCTGAGCTGGACAGGCATTGGGAATGAATGGAGGGATGAAATGGGAGGGTTTTTTTTTTTTTTTTTTGGCTGATGCTGCATAAGCTTGCTTTCTTGCATCGTATGCCTCTACTAATGCTAATGCTAATCTGCTGAACCCAGGACACAGTTTGGATGAGTAGAGTATCTCATCTCTGATAAAGCCTGCAATACACATAAATATTCAGTATACATAATAAACCACTGGTATTGGAGATTGCTTATGAAATCCATGGCTGACTCTGTAATGTACAGCTCTGCAGTATATATATAATATACTACATTCAGGGGAATCTGCTCAGATCAAGTATTATCTGAAAGGTCAGCAGCAGCTCCCATACGTGATTCTGACTTTGAGCAATCCGTGAAACTGACAAGAAGTGGTGTGCTGAATAGAGTCGAAGGTAGATGGAAGGTGGAATATCAGATTTCATCCAGTTACTAAGGGAGCAGTCACATGTTGGTACTTGAGTATGTCAAGGTGGGAGGGCTGCATTGGTGATTTGGCAAACTTCTCTATTGTGATGTTAAGCTCTCTAAGTAGCTCTTGGACACAAATACCAAATGGATGGTTGGCAGTCTGACGAATGTTATAAAGATTTTTCCATCATAGCTCAAAATTGGATGTCCGCAGGCAAGGAATTCAGCTTAAAAGCATGTGGTAGAGACAATGATTTTTATCAAAGCAACAAGGATGGTTAATTTCCATCCAAATATAGACTTTAGACAGAACCTATTCTGAATGCACTAGTAATAATATGAATAGCATGATGGTGAATGGGGTCTAGTCACTAAAGGACATTATATCAGGAGGGTGCATATACCTGAGACCCATAAACCAATTTTAATCGCACAAATGTATGTTACAGAATGGAGCAGTGTGTACTGGTCTGTACCACAGGAAGTAGAAGAGGAGAGCACAGAGAAGGTTCAACTCTTTCATGCACTTTATGCATAGATATGACGAATATGTTGAAGATATGTCAACTCTTTGTCAAATATTATTATTATTATTATTATCTATATCCACCAGCTAAAAAAAAAATTCTCTAGTTACCCTGAAGAGAAAGAGAGAGAGACAAAAGTAGAAGGAAATCACAAAGAAAGAGAAGAATGATGATATCCAGCTCAGGACCCTGGGTGTGCCAAGCCCATACTCACCAGATATAAGTCAAAAGAATTTCATCTAGACAAAACTTCAGTTATAGCTCAGATACAGCATGGATATTATGATGTGGTCACAAAGGAACTGGGTGCAAAGAATAATTTTGATATCATATACTTGGATCTTAGGAAGGTTTTTGATTCTGTTGCACATGGAAGGCTGCTGCACAAATTGGAGAGATATGGCATTAAGGGTAAGTTGCTACAATGGATAAAGGGATGGTTGAGTGGGAGAAGACAGAGAGTGGTAATCAATGGACACTGCTCTTTGTGGGTTAATGTTATTAGTCATGTCCCCCAGGGGTCAGTGTTGGGTCCATTGTTGTTTTCTGTATTTATCAATAATACTGATGAAGGTATATCAGGCTTAATGTCCAAGTTTGCAGACGATATGAAGGTTCGCAGGGTTGTTAATGACACTAATGACAGTACGCTACTGCAACAGGATCTAGAAAAGTTGAGCAGATGGACTGAGAGGTGGCAACTGAAGTTTAACTTGACAAATGCATATGGGTAGCAGTAACCCCAGACTAACATATCAACTGTGTGGTACTACACTGAAGGTGGTAGAGAATGAAAAGGACCTGGGGGTAATTGTTTAAAATTGCTATGAAGTTTTCTGAGCAGTGCAGATGGTCTGCAAGAGTAGCTTATGGTGTCTTGTCAATGATATATACAGGAATTTTTCTAGCAGGGGAAAAGGATGTTATTATCCCCTTGTATAAGGCAATGGTCAGGCCACACTTTGAATACTGTATACAAGTCTGGAGGCCACATTTTAGGAAGGATGTAGAGTTGCTGGGATGAGTACAGAGAAGGGCAACAAGATTAGTGAATGGAACAACGGGTTGCTCTTATAAAGAAAGACTTAAGTTTTGCAAATTACAGTCTGGAGACTAGGCACCTGCGAGGTGAGCTTATTGAAGTGTATAAGGCTTTGAATGGTTTGAGCATGCTTGATGCTGATGGGAATCTTTCTCTTGCCCAGATTAATCGCCTGAGGAGTCATAAATTCAAATTGAGGAAAGACAGTTATAGAATAGATGTGCTGCCTTTAGCCAGCAGGTGGTTGATTGCTGGAACAAACTTCTATCTGTCGTTTTTGAAGTTGATAGCTTAAATAAATTCAATGCAGAACTAGACAAACTTTTGGAGCGAATGGGTGAAATGGAAGGGTTTTTTTTTGGTTGATACTGTATAAGCTTGCTTTCTTGCATCATATGACTCTACTACTAAAGCTAATGCTAAATCTCTGGTATTATTGGAATAGTGCTTTGTCTAAGTCTAAGTATCAGATGAGTGCTGAAAATTGTCTCCAATATTTTGCACTAACACTAGTCAGAGCAATAGGCCAGCTGTCTGTTGGAAATTTAGGATACCTTCCTGACAGCAAAAGTATGAACATTTGCTTTGTGCAGGTGTCTGGAAACTGATCTTCAAGGAAGATTCTGTTGTAAAGAGCAGGTCATTCATGAATTTTGGTGAAAGGTGTTTCATTTCATCTGATGCAATAGCACTTACCTTCATAAAGGTGAGAGCTCTCTTCAGCTTGTGAATAGTAAATGGCCCATTATATGGGTAAATACCCTATGATGTAAAATTAAGGGCTGTTTTTAACTTTGGGGGGGGGGGTGTGAGATGATGTTGCTGAGATATAAGAAAATGGTTCCCCAAGAGCATTTACTACTCAGTTGAGGTTGCACCTATGATATTCCAATAACAATATATGCAATATAACATCTATTATCTTCCAGGACCGATGAAGAGCGTGATATGTATTTTCCCTTCATTTTCTGGATTTTGCCCCAGACTGCCTTAAAGCTGGTTGCCTGGGTAACAGAAGAAGTAAAATGGATTCAAATTCCTTTTGGTTCTAATGTTGGATACAACGTGCTTTGGTGCATGCACATTTAAAGTCTATGAAATTACCTGTGGTGGGGTATCATCAGAACATCCTCCAAAGCCATGTTTTGTGCTTTTTTTTTTTTTTTTTTTGCTGCTGCATTCTGAATTACCCCATGGTTTAGGAAATGGTGAAAACCAAATAGGTATTTTTGGAACTGCAATTGCAGCTGTATGGACAATACCTTATGTGATGTATGTAACATGCATCATTGTTAGGCTCCTGACTGAGCACAGTAATGTAAAAATTTTCCAGATGTTGGAAGGCATTTCAGTCAGAATTCCCAAACAATCTTCCACTGGGAGAATCTAAAAGGAAGGCACTGTCTCCCATTATGTAAGCAGGTTACTAAGAGAAAGTGTTCACTTTCATATGTGTTCTCCTCCACCTTCCAAATAAGTGAAAAAAGGGAGCATATAGAAAGATCAATGGCAGAAAACATATAGGTCATTGTGCATTTCCCATATTTATTGTCAGTGAGCATATGCTCTATGACTCTCCCCACACTGATGTCAGCAATATCCCAGTGTGTTATATTCATTGAAATCCCCAAGAAAAATCCCTCATTACAAGATCATCATCATCTCTCTCTCTTTCTCTCTCTCTCTCAGAAATGTCACTTCAGTGACAATACTAACACTAAGTGGTAGATTACACTAGGTGCAATACCACCACTCCAGTTATTGGAGGCTTGAAGTGGTGAAACCCATGTTTAGTCTCCAGAGAAAAGTTTCTGTAACACCCCCCCACCCCATGCACGGTACTAAGTACTATGGGTTTTGATACCTTTTGTGTTGGAATTTTCTAAAAAAAAAAAAAAAAAAGAGCAGATTGTTAATACAAACCTCATTGCAAATTACTACTGCCGCTATGCTGGCTGTAAGTAGCAAAGGCTGAAATTGGGTTTGGTCGCCCGCAAGGATAGTGACTCTCCCCATGAGCAAAGCCATCCACAATTCTATCCTTACAAATGATATTAAAGTTATACATGGTGGAATCATCGTTTACCTTTAGATAAGTCTCCTGTAAGCTAAAAGCGGACTGGTTCGTGCTTTTCCAGGAGTACCTTGATGTCTTTACTATTTTACTGGAATCCGTGACAATTCCACTGTATGAATTTAGCCTTATTTGGGATTGGTAGATCCATTGGTCAGCTTCCGAAGTGCTGATGACTTATTTTCTCAGCCTTGGGTGTTTCTTTTTTAGGGAAGTAGACACACTGTCCTGTATTCATTTCTTCCTCTGCAAAGAGTTCTAAGACTGATTTGTCAGTACCACACTCACCATGGAGCCCTACAAAGGGATGCCCACTTGCTAACTAGGTTGCCAAGTTCACTTGGAATATCATACCCACATTTACAATGAGTCTTGACCCTATCCCAGGACCAAAGGAAAGGACTCTACTGGAATGCAATTGACCCTAACTGTAAGTACCACCTTTGTTTCAACATACATTTTTTTTCTTGTACTGCCATTATTGCTTGGGTTTTCTGTACTTTTACTTCACTTGATTTTGTAATGCTATAGCACTAGGACTGAGTTTTCTCACTGTAAGGTTTTTCAGAACTCAGTAAATAGTAGGTGATAAATGACTCTTATGGTGGTGCAGTCATGTCAATTTGAATCCCAATGAAATTTTTCTTGGCAACCTTTTAAACATACGTTGCCTGATTGCTATTTACCAGTTTAACTACTTTTCTGGACACCTGGTATGAAAGGTTTAGCTCTGCCTTAAGTCTTTGTATTTATTTTTCTTCCTTCCACTTGTGGTTTGTTGTTTGTTTGTTTGTTATTTGGTTTTTAGGAGCATTAGCAACTAAGGCCATATTGCTCCGGGATATGCGGTGATCATTCCCTGACCTTTCTGCATCTTCCGTATTTGGTGGTGACAGGTTCGAACCCCGGTCTAATCAAGAAGCATGTGCTATGCACTGCTGCTCCTTCCCACCTGGCTACGGAGACGCCTTTCCACTTGTGGCATGCTCAAGAGTATGCATGGTGCTCTCCTTGGCAGTTAATGCAGGTGGGTTTTGAAGCTGAATCTAATGTAATTTCAGTTCTTTGCACCACATCGAGCACATGCAAGGGCACTATGGCAGGCCATTTGTAAATGTTCATATCAGGCATCTTGGTCAAGAACTAAGGAGCTCCACAACCGAAACTCTATCAGGTGTTTGACCTGATAGAGTTTCGGTTCTGGACATCTTTGCTGAAATGGTGATGTAGGTATCAGTGTTATTATTTTCTGAAAGGGACCTTGTTGGGGGACCCAGAAGAAGAAGACAAGGGATTTAAATTACTCATAAGAGTAAAATAAAGTTTCTGATGTCCTAAATATCTCACTCGCCATGGAGCTCTAAAAGGGGCCCCCCACTCACAAACCAGCAGGTATTGCATATGTGAATGGGATGCTAAGTTCACTTATAGCACCATACCCATATTTCCAGTAATTCTTGACCCTGCACCAGGACCAAAGGGAAGGAAACTATTGGAATACAGTTGACCCTAGCAGTAAGAACCACCTGCCATTTGATCCCAATTGGACCAGTTCTGAACCTCCTGTCTTGTCAAAGGAGGTGCAAAAGTGGTGATTTAGGGCTAATCCCCTTTCCAAGTTTCCACAGGTTGCAGTGATAGCTGCACATGCTGGATTCTAATGATGTAACCATGGAACCAAGGTATGGGCATTAGATTCCTGTGATACTAATCAAGAAGCCCAGCAGCATCAGTGATAAGTCCTCTCACCATGTACAGGAACCCAATGCTCAAGTTCCTGTCTTTTGTAGAATCATCTGAACAGATGAATCTGCTAGAGATTAAAAAATCTAAGACAACACCAGGACTACTATTTCTAAGATGCTCACAACTCATCAGCTGGTATGTCATTTCTATTAGTGAACATATATACTGTGAATAATTATATAATATTGGTGTAAATACACCATAGTTTACAAATAAGTTTAACTAAATAAGTAGAGTTACGGCACAATCTGATTTTATCTCGTATTGTGGCTAACTTCACAACGAGATACCAGGTGATATACTGTGAATAATGTATTTTGCCTAAATGAACAGCTAAGGGTGTTTGAAAGTAAAACTTCCATTTAAAGACACTGTGTGTGCCTTAAACTGCTAAAATTCGACATCTGCCCAACATACTACAATGAGATCTACTCTAATAACTGCAGAGAGATACTTCAGTGCAGTAGTTGAAATCAAATAAAAGTTGTATAATTTGCTATGTTTGATTTTCAAACATGAGGATCATATTTGTCCCACTGAAGACTGAGGCTGAGTACTAAAGGCTAAGGTTTGAATTCATGTTCAATTTAGAGATGAACATTTATCCATAGTTATGCCTAAGTTGCTAATATTGAAATTATTCTTGGCAAAAAACCTATCCTTTCTCCCACTGACTCAACACAGTGCAGTGTTTTAGTGTGACATAAGCACTGAGATACAAAGAGATAGAGTGGGCCAGTAAATCAGATTGTCTTATAACGAGGGAATTTTAACTTCCCAGATATAGACTGGAACTTGTGGGTTGGTCACTCACACACACTAGCAAGACTTTTGCAGATTTATTGGATGATTATTTTCTACAGCAGCATGTTTGAGAGGCAACCAAATGGAATAATACTCTTGATCTGATTATCAGCAGTGATTCCTCGTGCAGTAAGAATCAGAAGATAAAGGAACCACTAGGTGGCAGTGATCACAATGTACTGATGTGGGATTTACTTAAAGATGTAATTATCCTCAGAGGTAAAGGGAAGGGTTTTTGCTTTCGTAAAAGTGACAACAGTGGTCTCAGAGATTTTTTAAATTCTACACAGGGGGACCATCCGATGATGTTACCAACAGCAAATTTTAAATGGGAATCATTCAAGGAATTAATCTTGGATGCTACTAAGCTTTTCATACCAATTTAAGAAATACTGTTCAAGGTTTAGGCCTAAATTGATGTCAGACAACCTAGTGAGACTCGTGGCAGGGAAGAAAAATGCATGGGATGCATAAGTTTTCGGGAGACACAGATGCCTATGGTAGATATAAGATAGTCTGTAATCAAGTCACAAAGGACATTAGGCAAGCAAAGGCAGATTACGAGCAATCTTTGGCTAAAGATGCAAAGAAAAACAGCAAAGACTTCTTTACTTATGAAAATTCTAGAAGGAAGGGGTTGAATCAGATTGGTCCACATGACATCGATCAACCGATTGTTGATGCAAATGCTGAGGTAGCTGACAAACTCAATAAGTATTTTGCATCTACATTCACACAAGAGGAGTTATTCAGGGAGGTGAATGCCAGAGGTTTGTCAAACTCTGCCAGGGAGATAAATGATTTTGAAATAACTGAGGGCAAAGTGGAGGAAAAATTATTAAACTGAACATAAGAAAGGCTCCTGAGGAGGATGGGATCTAAACAGTTGTATTAAAGGAAGAAGCAAAGGAAGTTAGCAAACCCTTTAGTTAGAAAATATTAGCATTACCATTAGTAAAGGTACATGATGGAAGAATGCAAGCTTATATAGCATCAGCCAAAAAAAAAAAAAAGGGAAAAAAAAAAATCTTCTAATTTCACCCATCCACTCGCTCCACATGTCTGTCTAGTTCTGCCTTGAATCTATTTAAGCTATCAACTTCTACAACAGATGGAAGTTTGTTACAGCAATCAACCACACGCTGACTAATGGCAAACTTCCACACATCTATCCTATAACTATCTTTCCTCAATTTGAATTTATACCCTCTCAGTGATTATTCTGAACAAGAATCACAATTCCATTGGGATTGAGCATGCTCAAGCCATTTAAGACTTTATCCACCTCAATCAGATCACCTCACAGGTGCCTGGTCTCCAGACACTGTAATTTCAAAAATTTAAGCCTTTCTTCGTAAGAGCAACCCTTGGTTCCATTCACTAATCTTGTTGCGTTTCTCTGCACTCGCTCCAGCAGCTCCACATTCTTCCAAAAATGAGGCCTCCAGAATTGTCTACAATATTCAACATGTGGCCTGACTACTGCTCTATACAAGGGGATAATCACCTCCTTATCCTTGCTAGAAAAATTCCTGTTATTACACCTCACTGACAAGACACCATGAGCTACTCTTGCAGACCATCTGCACTGCTCAGAAAACTTCATATCTGCCTGCACAATTACCCCCAGGTCCTTTTCATTGTCTACCACTGTTAGTGTAGTACCACACATTGATACGTTACTCTGGGGTTACTGCTTCCCATATGCAGTACTTTACATTTGTCAAGGTTAAACTTCAGTTGCCATCTCTCAGCCCATCTGCTCAGCTTTTCTAGATCCTGTTGCAGCAGCGTATTGTCACCAGTGTCATTAACAACCCTGCCCACATTCGTATTGTCTGCAAACTTGGACATTAAGCCTGATATACCATCATCAAAATCAGTAATAAATACAGAAAACAACAATGGACCTAACACTGAACCCTGAAGGACTCCACTAATGATATTAGTCCACGAAAAGCAGTGTCCATTGATTACCACTCTCTGTCTCCTCCCACTTAACCATCCCTTTATCCATACCAGCAATTTGCCTTCGATGCCACACTGCTCCAAATTGTGCAGCAGTCTTCCATGTGCAACAGTATCAAAAACTTTCCTGAAATCCAAGTATATGATATCAAAATTATTCCCTGCATCCAATTCCTTTGTGACCACATCATAGTATCCAATCAAATTGGTCAGACAAGACTTCCCCTTAACAAAACCATGGTGTGTCTGAGCTATAAAGTCTTGTCTAAATAATACTGCAGTGCTTATGTAACCAGCGCTTCCATTAATTTCCCTGGAACAGAAGTTAAACTAACAGGTCTGTAATTAACTGTGTCTCTCTTTGATCCTCCTTTGTGGATTAAGGTCAAATTTGCACTTCTCGAGTCCATGGGTGCCTCCCCTGAGTCCAAGGAAGCTCTAAGGGTTTGCTTACTTCCTTTGCTTCGTCCTTTAATATAACTGGATAGACTCCATCCAACCCAGGTGCCTTTCTTATGATTATCTTTAACAATTTCTCCTCCACTTTACTCTCACTTATTACAAAATCATCTAGCTCACTGCTAGGGTTTCATTCACCTCTAAAATTTCCCTCTCTGAATAACTCCTCATGTGTGAATGTCAATGCAAAATACTCATTTAGTTTGTTCGCTACCTGAGCAGCATCATCAACAGTATAACCATCGATATCCATTCGACCAATCTGATTCATCCCCTTCCTTCTAGAGTTTACATAAGTAAAGAACTCTTTGCTGTTTTTCTTTGCATCCTTTGCCAAAGATTTCTCGTCATCTGCCTTTGCCTGCCTAACCTCCTTTGTGACTTGGTTATAGACTAGCTTATATCTATCATGGGCTTCCATGTCACCCATTAATTTATATGTATCCCATGCATTTTTCTTTTCTGTCACGTCTCATTAGTTCATCTGACATCCATTTAGGCCTAAACCTTGAACAATATTTCTTAGTTGGTAGGAAAAGCCTAGTAGCTTCCAAGATTAATTCTTTGAACTCTTTCCATTTTGAATTTGCCGTTGGTAACATCATCAGTTGGTCCCACCGTATAGAATTTAAATACTGTCTCAGACACCTTTATGAAAGCAAAAACTCTTCCCTTTACCCCTGATGGTAGTTACCTCTTTGAATAAATTCCACATCGGCACGCTGTGATTACTGCCACCTAGTGGCTCGTTTATCTGCAGATTCTTAATGCATGAAGAATCACTACTGATAATCAGATCAAGAGTATTACTCCCTCTAGTTGCCTCCCGAACATGCTGATGTAGAAAACAATCATCCAATAAGTCCACAAAAGCCTTGCTAGTGTGTGAGTGACCAACCCACCAATTCCAGTCAATATTTGGGTAATTAAAATCCCCCATTATGAGACTCTGATTTACTGGCCAACTCTATTTCTCTGTACAGTTGTTTATTATACTCACAGAGTCATTAGGCCTGTAACACATTCCTACTCTCAAATTTGATTTCTCAGTGCTTATGTCACACCAAACTTACTCAACACTGCACTGTCCAGCCATATCGACTGGCTGCACTTCCTTGGATTTTATGTGTTTCTTAACTAATAGCATAACCCCCCTTCCCTTTCTATCCTGTCTATCCTTCCTGTATACATTGTACTCCCCAAATTCCAGTTCTGCATTCCTTATATCTGTGTGACAAAACATCTCTGATATCCCAACAATATTTGCCTTTGATGTTTTGACCAACACCTCAAATTCATTAATTTTATTTACCAAACTCCTAGCATTGGTTTACCCACAAGTATACATGCACCTGTTCCTATTCTTAGCTACCCTAACACAGCCCATGTGTTTCCTTGTACCGCAATGACTTCCCAGCAGTCTCTGAAATCCCCTGCATCTTTTCCAGGCTGCTGCTCATTCCAATAGAAGCAGTGCAAGAATCACTTTTACCTCTGCCAGCAGATACTGTTAATCTATTAGTCCGTATATCCCCCCAAGCTAGCAGTTTTCCGACCCAACTAACACTGCCTCGATAGCATCAGCAAATATTCTTGCCCCCTTTCTATTTAAGTGTATCTCATTCCTGTAGAGGCAGTCTCTCCTGTTAACAAGTACAGACCAGGCTGAGAAAAATTCTACCCCTTGAGCCTTGCACAATCTCTCCAGGCTAAATTGATCAACAAGGCTCTCATCATATACTCCCTCCTATCGTGTCTGGGCATAATTGCAGACATTTTCAAATTCAACCCTAATTCATGGCTTTTTTTCAACAGTGACCTGTACTTGTTACAACAATATCACCTTTTGTGCCCTTAAATGATGATATCTGCTCTACAAAATCATCAACCTTTGCCCCTGTTAGACATACCTGGTCCTGTTCCACCTATCCTTTTTACACAATATGTTCCCCATTTCCCTGACAATAGAGTCACCATAAACTACTAGTTCTTGTGGGACCAGCACATTCGGCATTGGGGATTGCCGCTGTGTTACGTGATGTTCAAGTGCAAGCTCTGGCATTGATGTGGGCAGCTGAGAGCTTGATGGGCCCCTCAATTCAGATCCTTCGTGGGCATTGACCCTGTCCTTCAAGCTCTGATATAGACTGATAACAATGCTGAGTTGTCGCCTGATTTCCTCACACTCCTTACATCGGGCACACAGAAAGACATTCCCCTTGGCAATATCATGTCCTGTACCTGATTGCTCCACAAACATCAAGCTGCTCTGGTCTGAGTCATGATTTCGATTCAATTTCAATAAAATTCAATTTCAGTACAAAATTAAAGCCATTAAATCTTTATCAAAGTTCCTGTTTTTTTAAAAAAACTTCATGAAGGAACTCACTCCACAACAGAGCACATCCCCTAGTGACTATAGAGAACCCACCCATTCCGGAAATTCACTTGTGAGTGAAAGAGTTAAATATTGTCTGTGATGTTTCCTAATGAAAATTAGTAATCTCTTAGTATTTTTAATGTAAAGTACAGCAGGCCCCCATGATAACACGGTTTGACTCTAACTCTGTCACAGAGCACTATAACGCTCTTTTACAGATTGCATTTTTGGCATATTTAAAGAAATCGTTTCATTTGATTTAGTCGATAGCTTGAAAATGAATAGCAAAACAGCATTAAAATGTTTCCCACACCGACTTGAGAAATTTTCCCACGCTCAGTGAAATTTTCTTGCACGCTAATTTAATTGCAGTACAGTCACTTGTTATGTAGTTCCGAGATCAACATTTTAAAAAATGATCAAGTATATTGCTTGAAATATTTGCGTTATATGCATTTATCCGAAGTCTCGTCATCACTCACAGTACAGTATTAGACATCGTGCGTAACGGACAGTTTACATGAACATTGTATCATAATTAATGCAACCAACGCAGTTACATTTTAGAAGAGTTAATAATGGCCGATAATAATGAAAAAGCAACTTCTGAGTGCAGTATGAAGACTATAAACATAAGAAAAAGACTGAATTTGAAAATTAAATTCATTTTGAAGCAAATCGATTCCCGTCAACGACAAGCAGATGTGTACCATAATTTAGGACTTGCAAGTTTAACTGTAAGAACAATTATAAAAAAATAAAGAATTAATTTTAGCAGCGGGAAAGATAGCGGTTCCACTTCAAGCAACTAGGGCTAGGCCGGCCATTAGGATCGAAATGGAAAAGACTAACTAATTTTATTGAAGGTAATGTCCAATGCCGAATTCAGTTAAGTTAAATATTATAAAAAAAAAAAAATTTTTTTTTTTTTTTTTTTTGGTAGTTGTTGGTGCATAGGCTTCTGTGGCCATAATGCACCTCCCAAGGTTTTTGCAGCACTTTGATCCAAGCCCGAGGCGGGAATCAAAACTGTGACCTTTGGGTTGCCAGGCAGGCACTTTACCCACCCAGCTAGCCCGGTCGGCTTGTTGGGTAGTAACGCTGTGGGGGATTTAAAATTAATACCCCTTTTAGTTTATTTAGAACAGGGCCAAAGATCAACCCAAAATCGACACATTTTTCATGATTAAATTCATCAATTAATTTAAATCAATTAAAATCAATTTAGATCAATTAAATTCATTATTTTAATTGAAATTTTAAGTTTAATTTTGATATGTAAATAGTTACCACATAATTATATATGTATGTAATGCAGAATATTTTATATGTACAAATATTTGAATAATAAATATTTTGACCGACATTTGTGCATCTTTTACCATTTATTATTGATTAGGAAATATCGTATGGCACCGACCGCAACTTACAAATACATATGTTACCTACTTATGGGAATGCGGAGCTCGCTTAGCATGGATTCACTTAGTGCTCTGTTTTTACAGAACGAATTATCAGCATTAAGCAGGGGTCACCTGTAATCTGATATAATAAGTATCTCTGCTAGCATTAGATCCCTTTATAACGCAAAATAATCAGTAAATTACGGTGTACTGCAAAATAATCAGAAACTGCGTACTGCAAAATAATAGAAAATTACTGTGTATTCATTTAGATAGAGAAAAGCTAAATTGTAAGCTACATTGTACTACTCCAGATGAATCCACCATTCCAGGAAAATAAGTCACACATGGAAATATTAGGTTACATGTTTGTCATGAGAGGAATGGGGGAACCCACTTATTTCAGCAGATACTCAGGTATGTATTATATTCTTCAAGGGGTTTGTTGTAATTCTGCATGCATATTATTTCCTTATTAAAACTTAACTTTTTTTAAAATTTTAAAATTTAGTGTTTGGGAGGCCTACTTACTCAAATGCTAAATAGTATTCTGATCCTTTTATTGGTAAATAAGAGATATTTGCATATTTTCTTCCATTTATATGTTGTTTTTTGTGAATTTTTTTTTAAAGTTGTAATATTATTTTGCTTAGCTAGAGTCACTTAGTTATTTCTACGCATCCTTGCACTTAGCTACTTGAAACTAACTTAAACAAATATTCTCCTAGGTTGTAAGTTGTAGACGATACGGGGTAACAATTATATGTGAGAATTACAAAACTTAAAAAAGTTTATTTTGTCCTCTATTTTCTTGCTTTTGTAAGTAAAAGCAGATGGCACAGCTTAACATTTAGTATATTTATTTTATCTAGTAAATTCATGTTGGTGATACCTTAAACATTACATCCTGTTTAATATTTCAGATAACTATGGTAGATGACAAATTGATGTGCAGCCAGTAAGATACTCAAATAACACTATACAACAAAAATAGTTTATATTTATTTAAGTGTTTCTTACATGAATTTTGTATGCTGAATTCAAAGGAATAATTGGCTTTCTCTAGTATCAATATTTTGACAGCAATTGAAGGTCTTATGCTTTTGCAACACTTATGTATTATATATGTGAATCAATAATGTAATATACAAAAAAGCTTGTAGAATTCATGTAAGGTTTTTTTGTTTTTTGTGCATGTTTGTACATATTATAATGTTTAAAGTGGGCGTAGCATAACACTCTTGGTGGCACCAAGTGCATTTGAAGCCTGTTCGAAATGCCTATGCGTGATCAAGGCAAGTGTTGTTGCACCTCATTTCTGTTGTGGTAATTGTAGGTCAATGTTAGAAGGATGGTTTTGTAGCCTAAGTGTTTACCTTTTGTTAAACATGGAATGTGGAGAGAAAGAGAGTCTACAAACATAATGACTGCTATTTTTGTATGGTAGATATCTCAAAATTTATAAACTCTGCACATCAAAAAGCTGCAGTGTAGTATAGTATAGAACACTATACCATTCTCTCTTCCTTTGGTGCCACACAATCAAAACCAGCAAATTCCTAAATCTGCCCTCCAGAAAAGCCTTAAAAATTGGATGGCAGCTTCTGATAAATCTGTTCTGGTGAACAGATTTATCAGAAGTAAAGCACCACAATTTCAAGTTCAGGTAAAGCACCACATTTCCCTAATCAACAATACCTGGATGGCTTAATGATGAACTTGTGTCAAATGAAATCCAATGCAGAGCTGTATTCTCCTGATATCTCATTTACAAGAGTGAAATTTATTGGATCCCAGCTACAAGACTTCCACATTCAGAAAAACACATACCACTTATGCACATTTCAGAATTTAGCAGAATTGCTGTTCTATTGTTTTGATTTTATTGGCCTTTATGAATATTGGTCTTATACTAGTTTTAGTATAAGTCAATCCAGAAGAGAGGTCTTTTCAAAGACAGTTCATGTAACAGTTTGAAATCATTACTGCTTCACAATAGGAATATATATACCCATTGATCCCTTTAATATGACCATCATATTGTGGTCATGTTTTTATTATTGTTGTTGCTCTTATATTATTTCTCCCTGATTGGGGGTTCCACTCCGTGACGGGTACTGCTACAAAGTACACAGGGTGGTTGTAATGTCTGGTGTTACTGTCGGTCGAGGAAATCTCTGACTATCCTACAGGTGTTCAGGATTGCGACTTTCTGAAGTTCCTTGTAGGTGTTCTCTGGGAGACCTATTGCTGCTAGGCTGCTATGTAGAGTCTTTGGTACCATATGGTGGTTGACAAGATGATTGGGATGGTTGATACTTCTTGCACATGCCACATCTTCTTGATCTCATATCTCAGGTTCGTGTACTTCCTAATTTTTTCCTCACGGGTTTTCTGAACATTGATAGTGTTTGGCACTGTTATGTCAATCAGGTAGGTAGCCTTTTCCATCTTGTCCACAAGGGTTATATCCAGTCTGTTTTGCGGGATGGTCTTATCCGTTATTAAGGCGCAATCCCAGTACAGCTTCTGGGTTTGGGTCTATAGTACTGCCTGGGGTTCATACTTGTAGTATAGTACACTTTCTTTGGTCAACAGGTATTTCCCCGCTAGCTTATGATGTATTATCCTGGCTACCTGGTCATGTCTATGAGTGTTCTCAGTCTGGGTGATCACCTTGCACCCAGCAGGGATGTGTTGGATTGTTTCTGAGGCCAGGTGGCATCGTCGACATGTGTCACCTGACATTCCAGGCTCCTTAGCGATGTATTTTTTATAGTTTCTGGTGTTGATTACCTGATCTTGGATGGCTAGCATGAAAACTTCAGTCTCATGGAAAAGCATCCCGCTTGTGAGCCATGCATTGGAAGCAATGGTGTCAATGTGATCTTGGTGGAGGTCATTGTAGTGTCTGCCATGGAGAGTCTTCTTTGCCCTTCTTTCTAACTTCATTTCTTGTACTGTCTGGGCGAGAGGGGTTTCCTCGCTTAGGTTGAGTGGGGTATACCACTTATTTATCTTCCTTATAGCCTGGTGGAGTGGTTCTGTGTTGTTCTCGAAGTAAATCTTCAGGTTAACTATTGCTGTTTCTGTTATTCTATCAGGTCCCTTCAACCCTCTTTCCGAGGTATTGTTATTCTCTCGACTGCTGACTTCGGTGGTATTGGCGACTCTTCGTCATCATTGTCCTTGTCTTTCACATGATATCTTCTAGCTTTGTGTTAGTCCAATCTATGACCCCGAATGTGTATGTTAGTTATACTGGAGCTGCATAGGTGTTTATGGCTTTAACTGGGTTCCCTCCATTCAATTTTGCTTTCAGCAGGCTTCTGAGTCTCTGATGATATTTTTCGGTCAGGCACTTCTTGATTTCCTTGTGCTCTAACTGCTGAGCCTGCATCATCCCTAGGTATTTGTAGGTCTCTCCTTCTGTCATAGCTTCAATCTCTTTACCAGTCTGCAGCTGGTAGTTTTGGCCAACTAATTTTCCCTGGTGCAGTGTGTGGGTCTTGCATTTTTCTAGACCAAATTCCATCCTGATGTCCTTGTTGAATTCTTCGATGATCCGGAGTAGTTGCTTCTTTGTTGCCGCGTAGAGCTTTATGTCATCCATGTACATCGAGTGAGGGTGTACAGGTTCTTTCTTCCTTCTTTGAGGTTATATCCATACTTGCTGCCGTTAAGCATGGTTGATAGCGGGTTGAGTGCTAGACAGAACCACAGTGGGCTCAGAGCATCTCCCTGAAAGATTTCTCTTCTAATGGGGATTGGCCTGGTTGTAATGTTCTCGACCTTAATGGTGGTACTCCATTTTGCTATTGTTGTTCTTAGGAAGTTTGTCACTATCGGATTCATCTTGTAGATCTTCAGGGTCTCTATTAGCCAGCTATGAGGTACAGAGTCGGAGGCCTTGCAGTAATCGATGTAGGCCATGTATAGGTTGCAGTGCTTCTTGAAGGCTTGCCCCATAACTGCGGCGTCTATGGATAATTGCTCCTTGCATCCTTTGCTCCTCCACTTGCATCCTTTCTGCTATTCGGCCATTATGTTCTGACTCTCTAAGTGCTTTGATATCTTCTTAGTTATGCAGCTGGTCAGAATCTTGTACATCATTGGGAGGCATGTGATTGGCCTGTATTTCGCCGGGTTTCTTGTATCTTCATCTTTAGGCTTCAGATATGTGGCTCCTTCAGCGAGAAACTTCGGGATTGTCTCCCGGTTGCTTATCATTCTAGTGAACTGCTCTGATAGGTGTTTGTGTGTGCAGATGAGCTTCTTGTACCAGCAGTTGTGGATGTTATCAATTCCCGTAGTTCGCCAGTTGTGGGTGTTCCTGATCGACTGTTTTACTTCTTCTTCTCAAATCTCCCACACTCCCATCTCTTGTATGTCCTTTGTTTTTTCCATTCTACTTCTATCCAGGGTGCGCTGCTGTTAAGTCTTACTTCACTGCTCCAGATATTTCCCCAGAACTCTTCGATTGTCTTCTTCCCGGATGGTCCGTTTCCTGATTTCTCATGTTCACCCACTTTCCTGTAGAAGGCTCTTTGTTCTTCATCGAAGATTCTGTTGTTTATTTTCCTCTGGGAGCTCTCTTTGTATCGATGTAGTCTCTTGCCGAGTGTGAGGAGGTTCTGCTTCAGTGTGTCCAAGTATTCTCCTATTCTCTGATTCCTGGTCTCATGTTTGCTGTGGACGCAGTCTCTCTTGAGCATGCTCTTCACCTTTCCAATCAATTTCTTACTCCTATTGCCCCCTTGGTACTGGGTCAATTGGCCTATCTTGACTCTTAATTCTTTTATCTTCTGCTGAAGTCTTCTTTCCCAAGCTGGCGGTTCCTTCTGTTTTTGGTTCTTCTGCTGCTGGGCTCTCATTTCTTTTCCATTAATCCTAGTGGCTGCTATGGCAGCACAGTATACGACTGTGTGGATAGCCTCCAGCGTTGCACCATTGTTGTCAAGGTAATGTGGCATTATTTGCCGATTGAGGTGGTCTGTTACTCTTCACAGAATTTTATTTGGCCTCTGCTTAGGTATCACATGGATTCTTGTGGGGTCCATTCCTTCGAATTCTGTTAAGGCCTTCTTCCACTCGTCTTCTATTCTGGATAGCATGACGTTGTCTTTTTCCACTTCAGCTACTCTGGGTTGTATTTCTTCTTGCTGTTCCTCCTCTGGTTCAATGGTATGCTGTTCCTCCTCTGATTCCATAATGACCATATTCTTTGTGCTTTGTAGCAGATCGCTAACATCCTGCTTGATTTTTTCCAAGATGGCAGGAGCTATTAGGTTCTTCGTGATGATGGTCCTTCTTTGGTCTGCTAATTGCTGTCCAGTGATCTGAATATCCGGGTATCATTCTAACCACTTGGTATGTAGTCGTGATCTGTACATTGTCATATCGGTCTCTAGCCTGGTTATTTCATAGTTTGCTCACATGATGTATGTATCCATTTCAATGCTCCACTTCATGCGTTGCCATTTTCTTCCTTCCTGGGTGGTCACTAGCGCAGTTGCACAAGAAATGCTTCCAGTTGGTGGGGCTGGATGGTCTTGCCCTCAATTATTTTTATTATTATTATTATATTATTTCTCCCTGATTTGGGATTCCACCTCGTGACGGGTATTGCTACTAAGTACACAGGGTGGTTGTTATTATGTCTGGTGTTACTGATGGTCTAGGAACTCTGACTATCCTACAGGTTTCAGGACTGCGACTTTCTGGAGTTCCTTGTAGGTGTTTGCTGGGAGACCTACTGCTGCTAGGCTGTTATGTAGGGTCTTTCACACCATACCTGTGGTTGACATGATGATCAGGATGGTCATTACTTGTTCCATATGCCACATCTCTTTGATCTTCTGTCTTAAGTTCGTGTACTTCCTGATTTTTTCCCCATGGGTTTTGTGCAGATTGCCAGTGTTGGGTACCACTATGTCAATCAGATAGGTAGTGTTTTCCTACTTGTCCACAATGGTTATGTCCGGTCTGTTGTGCTGGATTGTTCTATCCGTTATTATGGCGCGGTCCCAGTACAGCTTGTGGGTTGGGGGTCTTTAATACTGCCTGTGGTTTGTACTTGTAGTATGGTACACTTTCTTTGGTTAACTGGTATTTCCTCACTAGCTTCTGATGTATTATCCTTGCTACCTGGTCGTGTCTATGAGTGTACTCAGTCTCAGTGATCACCTTGCACCCCGCGTGATGTGTTGGATCGTTTCTGAGGCCAGCTGGCATCGCCGACATGTATCATCGGATACTCCGGGTTCCTTGCAATGTATTTTCTATAGTTTCTGGTGTTTATTACCTGGTCTTGGATGGCAAGCATGAATCCTTCGGTTTCTGGGAAGAGAGTTCCACTCATGAGCCATGTATTGGAAGCAATTTTATCTATGTGATCTTGATGGAGATGATTATAGTGTCTGCCACGGAGTGTCTTCTCTGTCCATATTTCTAGTTTCGTTTATGCCTCCTGGTTGGGAGGGGACTCCTCGCTTATGTTGAGTGGGGTATACCGCTTGTCTATCTTCCTTATGGCCCGGTGGAGTGCTGCTGTGTGTTTATGGAAGTAATCCTTCAGCTTAGCAATCCCTGTTTTCTGATGCTTGATGAGGTCTATAAGGCCCCTTCCTCCTTCTTTCCAAGCAATTGTCAGTCTCTCCACGGCTGACTGCGGTGGTGCTGGTGGCTGTTGGTCATCATTGTTCTTGTCTTTCTCATGATATTCTCATGCTTGGTATTAGTCCAATCTATGACCCCAAAGGAGTATGTTAGTACAGGTCGACCATCACTAATCTGGCAGCGTTGGGACTCGATTAGAGAGTTTGCGGGATCACCAGTGGTTATTTTAGCACATACATTTTACCCAACAGCTAACCACCTCCTTTTAACTTGACTGCCAAGCTAGTTTAAGAAAAAAATTCCCCAGGTGCCAAAAAATATTCAGGAAATAATTGGATTAATAATTCTAAAATAAATATTGTAATGTCAGTGTTGTCGTTTTTTCGCTTAAAATATTAAAAAAAAAAAGGCTTTTTTTTATGTCACATATATGTGGCCACATATGTTGGTTACTTTATTTCTTGAGAAGCCGTGTCGGCCACATATTACGTGTGACACTATTACGCCCACAGAGAAGTAAGATACTACTCTGTGATTACGGCATACAAATGAAGGTCGTTTGTGATTAGTTTATTTCACGCGTGGCAAGTGCTGCAATAAAACTAATTACGATAAAATAAATTCTCAAACATCGCAATAAGTTTGTCAGTATTGTTAGAGATTTTGTGAAACAAGTTCGTTAGCGTGCTGTATTATCCATCATATTGTGTTGTGTTTTTCCGCAAGTTTGTATAAGTGCGTTATAAAAAAAAAAAAAAATCTAAAAAGGAATGGCTAAAAGAAAATTACTAAGATAAGAGGAACTGAGAGAAATTGCTGGAATTTAAAATTAAGCAGAGTTTAACTTCTCACAGACACCCCACTGTCAAGTTTTTTTCAGAAGTTCAACTTTATCTGCTTGTTTGTTGTTGTTGTTTTGGTTTTTAGGAGCATTAGCAACTAAGGCCATATTGCTCCGGGATATGCAGTGGTCATTCCCTGACCTTTCCGCATCCTCCGTATTTGGTGGTGACGGGCTCGAACCCCGGTCTAATCAAGAAGCGTGTGATACGTACTGCTGCTCCTTCCCACCTGGCTACGGAGGCGCCACTTTATCTGCTATGGACAATGTACGGTGTATGCGCTTTACACCATGAGAGGCACTTCCTTTATGCATTGGAACCATGGCTCGGGCTAAATATGAGCAGGTTATAATAATAAATGCAGAAAAATGGGTAGGAATGGATTGCCAGTGTTTACGAGTTCGCCCCAACAGCTGATGCTGCCACCAAAACAGTAGCGGCAGGTCGGTGCGCCTATCTGGGAAATTTGAAATTATGTCCGAATTAGCGGTGGAACCGGATTACCAGTGGCCAGATTAGTGATGGTCGACCTGTACTGGGACTGCATAGGTACTTATGGCTTTAACTGTGTTCCCTCCATTCAGCTTTGCTTTCAGCAGGTTTCTCAGCCTCTGATGGTATTTTTCGGTCAGGCTTAATTTTCTTGTGCTGTAACTGCTGAGCCTGCATCATCCCCAAGTATTTGTAGGCCTGTCCCTCTGCCATGGCTTCGATCTCTTTACCAGTCTTCAGCTGTTAGTTTTGCTTGACTAATTTTCCCTGGTGCAATCTGTGGGTCTTGAATTTGTCTAGAACAAATTCCATCTTAATATCATTGCTGAATTCTTTGGTGACCTGGAGTAGTTGCTGGAGTTGCTTCTTGGTTCCAGCATAGAGCTTGATATCATCCATATACATCAGGTGGGTGAGGGTGTACAGGTTCTCCCTTCCTTCTTTGAAGTTATATCAGTACTTGCTACTGTTGAGCATGATAGATTGTGGGTTAAGTGCTATACAGAACTACATTGGGCTCAATGTGGTTCTGTTTACCACTTAACCCAATCTCCCTGAAAGATTCCTCTCCTGATGGGGATTGGCCTGGTTGTGATGGTTTTTGACCTTAATGGTGGTACTCCATTTTGCCAACGTTTCTCCCAGGATGTTTCTCACTATTGGATTGACTTTACAGATCTTCAGTGCCTCTATTAGCCAGTTATGATGTATGGAGTCGAAGGCCTTGCGGTATTCGATATAGGCTGTGTACATGTTGTGGTGCTACTTGTAGGTAGCCGCACTATAGCCCCAGCAGCTTATGTGCCATTAAACCTCCATAACACACACACACACACACACACACACACACACACACTACTTGTAGGCTTGTTCCATAACCGCAGCATCTATGGTTAATTGCTCCTTGCGTCCTTTGCTCAGCCACTTGCATCCTTTCTGCTGTTCGGCCATTATGTTCTGACTCTCCAAGTGGTCTAATATCTTCTTGGTTATGCAGTTACACTGTTAGGAGGAAGGTGATTGGCCTATATTTCATCAGGTTTCCTGTATCTTCATCTTTAGGCTTCAGATTTGTGATTCCTTGAGTGAGAAACTTTGGGATTGTCTCCGGGTGCCTTATCATTCGGGTGAACTGCTCTGCCAGGCACTTGAGTGTGCAAGTCAGCTTCTTGTACCAGTTGTTGTGGATGTTATCTTTTCCTGGAATTCACCAGTTGTGAGAGTTCTTGATCGTCTGTTTTACTTCTTCTTCCCGAATCTCCCACCCTCTCATTTCTTGTACATCCTTGATTTTCTTGTGTTCTAGTTCTATTCAGTGCACTCAGCTATTATGTCTTACTTCCTTGCTCCATATGTTTCCCCAGAACTCCTCAATCGTCTTCTTCTCGGGTGGTCCGTTCCCTTCTTCCCCGTCTTTTCCGAGATTCTTGTAGAAGCCTCTTCGATCATCATCGAAGATTCGGTTGTTTATTTTCCTCTGGGAGCTCTCTTGGTATCGGCGTAGTCTCTTGCTGAGTGCAAGAAGGTTCTACTTCAATGTGTCCAAGTACTCTCCTATTCTCTGATTTTTTGTCTCGTGTTTGCTGTGGACTCTGTCTCTCTTGAGGATGCTCTTCACTTTTATTAATTTCTTACTCCTATTGCCCCCTTGGTACTGGGTCAATTGGCCTATCTTGACTCTTGATTCTTCTACCTTCTGCTGAAGTCTTCTTTCACAAGCTAGTGGTTCCTTCTGTTTTCGGTTCTTCTGCTGCTTGTCTCTCGCTTCTCTCCTGTTACTCCTCGTGGCTGCTACCGCAGCACATACATGGCTGTGTGGATGGCCTCCAGTGTTGCACCATTGCTGTCGAGGTAATGCGGTATTATGTGCCGATATAGGTGGTCTGTGACTCTCCACAAAGTTCTAGACTATATGGCCTCTGCTTCGGTATCACATGAGTCTTTGTGGGGTCCATTCCTTCAAATTCTGTTAGGGCCTTCTTCCAGTCTTTCTCTATTCTGGGTATCATGCCCTCGTCTGTTTCCTCTTCAGCTGCTGTGGGTTGTATTTCTTCTTGCTCTTTCTCCTCTGGTTCAGCAGTGGTATTTTCTTCCTCTTCTGGTTCCATATTCTTTATCCTTTGTAGTTGATCACTCACGTTCTGCTTGATTTTTTCCAAGATTGCAGGAGCTATCAGGTTCTTTGTGATGATGGTCCTTCTCTGGTCTGCTATTCGCTGTTCAGTGACCTGAATATCTGGGAATCATCCCAGCCACTTGGTATGTAGTCTTGCCCTGTAAGTTGTCATATCAGTCTCCAGCTTTGTTATTTCATAGTATGCTTGCATGATGTACGTATTCATTTCAATGCTACACTTCATGCATTGGCATTTTCTTCCCTCCTGGGTGGTCACTAGGAAGAGTAAATGCAGGAAGCACTTCCAGTTGGTGTGGTTGGATGGCCTTACCCTTCTCTTGTGGTAGCCATACGGTGGACAGCGCCACTGACTCCACTGGCTCCACTGTCTTCCTTGGGAGACCGTCTCTGATTTTTCGAACCGAGCCCTCTGCCTAAGGCCTGAACGCAAGTGACTTTATCCTGCACCACACTCTATGCAGTATGATTAATATTTCTCTGTGACATCATTCATCTATGGAGGGGGACCTGTTTAGCTTCGGCTTATGTCCAGTGGTAGTTCTTGGGAGTGATGTCAGATGGCTCCACAATCTGCCTTAGCACCACTCCAACCTTGGGGTAGGTAGATCCCTTGGAGCAACTTTCACAATGTTTATTTATTTTATTAATTTTTATTACTATTAATTTATTTATTATTATTATTATTATTATTATTTATTTCTATTATTATTATTATTATTATTTATTTCTATTATTATTCTAATTTATTACTATTATTATACCGGTCACCCAGCGTGATGGAGCCGCGTTCGCTTCCGCCAAAGCGATACTCGAACCCGGGTCCATCAGGCTGGTAGTCCAGTCTCGTAACGACTGGGCCATCATGCCCCTTTTTTTATTATTATTATTATTATTAGCCATATAGTGCAAGGAAGCCTGAGGCATATGCTGCACCAGCTAAAAAAAAAAATTCTCAATTACCCTAAGAGAGAGAAGTAGAAGAGAATCACCAAGAAAGAGAAGAATGATGATATCCAGCTCAGGACCCTGGGTGCACCATGACCATACTCACCAGATGTGAGCCCCTGGGGTAAAACAAGATCACAAAAATGTGAAGCATCTCAAGATGCTGGGGTTCCTTCTAAGTTTTTGAGGGGTTGCATTTCACTAAGTTAAGTTCCCTTGCTTTCTCTACCTCTGGCACAATAGGCAAATAGATCATTAAAAGAGAAGAGAGTGGTAAGCCAGAATTTAGTTGAAGCCTGGAGTATAGAGTGTAGAAAATGATTCCTTGATTGTAAGAAACAAAGTCTTGCTTCCACCATCCCCACATCAACCTGCGACTGATGAAACAACATTTCTAATCACTGGGTCTATGTTTCCAAAATTATCTAACACAAAATCAAAAGATAGCATATTTATTGGGGATGTTGGCTTCACAAGAACTGGAAGACAAAATGACTGATAGTAAGCAAAATGCCAGACAGATGTTTCATCTTGTATTGCATAGATATTTTGTTAACATTAACAATGTAATTTGCAAAGAAGCAGCTGAAAAGTTCATTGAAAGTTATGAAAAAAAATAGGATGCAGGATGTCAATTAAGCACCATTACAGACCTGAGCAATGTTAGTGAATAGCATGGGAAGAGATTCTACCAGAACATACAATTAATGAAAATGGGATGAAGCTATGATGGGTGACTACATCTGGTTCTTGGTTTGGGATGATTACAATGACCACAAAAAACAGTCATTCAAACATACATTTTTAAGGATTTTATTATTATTATTATTATTATTATTATTAATCAAGGTGTGCAGCTGCTTTTACATCTGCCTTATTAAGTTATTTCCTAAAAAATATATAATTTTATAATGGCGTGCACAACAAATCACTTATAAATTGCTAAGCTAAAGGATGCTAATTAATGAATCTGTTGGGCTGACTATTGGATTTCCAGCTTAAAAAAGAAGCATCGCACCTGCATTCACAACAAACCGAACAACCAATCAATCAACCATGATTGATTTCATTCTGGGTAAAATTCTTAAGCGAAGTGATGATATGGCACCAGGTAATGAGATTCATCTATCACTCCATATCCTAAACAAGTATAACCGTTCTTGTGTGGTATGGATATTATGCCTCAACTCTACATTACATGGCTACCACCAGTCTACTAAGCATACCTAACATTTTACACTTGGAAAATAGAGGACAGATTCAATACACGTTTCACAAGTTGAACCTCAATATCAGTCAGCTCCATTAGGTTTTAGCCTCCCAAGTAGCAGCCTCAGCTATCATTACTCTAAGAATGTCCACAACAAACCTCAGAGACCAGTTATCTCAGTTAAGTAGTATCTTAGTGTGCTGTAAAACGACATCATATTAACTGTTTAAGTAATACTCAAATGGCAAATACGGTAGAACAATATCATGAAAATGATACTTGAAGCTCAAAAGTAGCTTCTATAGCACAAAAAAATGCATGAACTAAACTAAAAAACAAGTTTAAAAAACATGAAGCAAGATACAATAAACCCTTGAATTTGCCAACCACAATTTAACAAACACTGGATTTAAAGGGGTAAAAAGTAACTTGGCACTAGAGTGTATTCTAAAGTGATTAGGAAATACAGGAACTCATGAGTCATGATCAAGCATCCCAGTCTCTTTATGTATAAGATCAATATAATACTGTTAAGTCCTTGTGAACCATGCAGGTGCAACTCTGGCATACCAGGATTAAGAATTTTTCTCTAATGTATAAGTGTTGATGGAAGCATTTCAACAGCCAGCAAAAGAAAACATATGAAAATAGCAACCAGTATTAACCTCGAAGATGCAGTTTATAAGTGGTTTGAACAATAGCATCTAACTGGCATATTAATTGGCTTTCAAATTCCAGATTTTATTAGGAGCGTTTCTCCTACAGTACTCTCTTCTTGACTACTTCCCCTCTCCCCTTTTTCCCTTTGTATTGTTTTACTAGTTTAGTTTATCATTTTGTTCTACTGGCATACATTTTTTAGTTTATATATATATATATATATATATATATATATATATATAAGTACCATGTTTCTATATTTATATTTTTATTTTTAACTATATAGCCTAATATCAGTGTGCAACCATGGCCTAAAAAGGGAACCAAATATCCCCCATAACTAGCAAAGTCATACTTAATCTAAAATTAACATAATAACAAATCAAGAGTATCATGATGCCATTACTACATAAAGCTTACATTGAAAGGCACGTCAACTTGGGGCTAGGGCCTCTCAATATATGCTATCAGTAACAACATGAGCCATCTGTTTCTGCGACTTACATGCCAATCACACCTTATTAATATCTACCAAATATAGTATATAAAATAGCTGAAAAATCAATTTTGAATTATTTAAATTTAAAATTTTTTAAGCTAAGTTAAGATATGATTTAAGACAAGTTAAAGTTACAGAGAGCTTAATATGCTAAACTTGCCGAATATGACATACACAACAAAATTTTTTGTTGTGTATGTCATATTCGCCCCAATTTTTTTTTCTTTTCAGTAGTTTTTCCATATAATTCAGGTATTGCAATTTACTTCTACTCTATATACAGGGTGATTCACTACCAGTGCGACAAACATGCAGGAGATGTAGGGGGCACAAAGACGAATTGGAATCACATAGCATTGCAGGGTCTGGAATGCCTTCATCATGCGGTAGAGGACATTGAATGGGAGGTAGCGTGAACAGCGATCCCGCTGGAAGTCAGCATTTGCGAACAGTTTCTGTTGAAGAAACCAAGTAGCAAAAGTCCTCTGGAGTGGATAATCCGCAGGCTCCAATGATTGGACGCATTGCAGATGGTATGAACTCATTTGGTTTGTTGACAGTATCCTCCATACAGAGGATTAGGAAATACCCAATCGTTGGCCTATCGCTGGAGTACTCGTATTCGAATTGCCTTCTGCAAGACGTAGGACATTCTCCTCATTGTCTGGCATCCTCGATTCATGGTACCTCAGGCGCCTCCGTAGCCAGGTGGGAAGGAGCAGCAGTGCGTAGCACACGCTTCTTGATTAGACCGGGGTTCGAGCCCGTCACCACCAAATACGGAGGATGCGGAAAGGTCATTCAGGGAATGACCACCGCATATCCCGGAGCAATATGGCCTTAGTTGCTAATGCTCCTAAAAACCAAATAACAACAACAACAACATGGTACCTCTCGTGAAACAACCAGTCTCACGTAACCTTCTGTGCACACGTGCGAAAGTCGTATGATGAGGAGCACGCCTGTGCGGGAAATGTTCCTGGTACAAGCGCAGAGCGGTGTGCCCGTTACAGTCCACAGCTCCATGCGCGAGGTGCATGTCAGCCAGTTCAACGTTTGAATACTCGTCCATCCTACTGCCTCGGGAACTAGTTTGCAAATGATGACTTCCAGTGGGATCGCTGTTCACGCGACATCTTGTTCAACGTCCTCTACCGCATGATGAAGGCATTTCAGACCCTGCAATGCTATGTGATTCCGATTCGTCTTTGTGCCCCCTACACCTCCTTCAGTTTGTCGCACTGGTAGTGAATCACCCTGTATGTGTGTGTGTGTATATATATATATATATATATATATATATTGCTGAAGGAATATATATATATATAACAAGAGTTTATTGTAAGAAAAAAAATGCAGCCATCACAAACTAGTTATATCATGCATTCATTACAAGGTAGAGACATTTAACAGCTTAAAATAATACAATAGCTAGAATTTAAGACTTAAACCAAAATCAATGTCATAAAAATGAAAAAAAAAAAAAAACAACTGAAATATATTATTTCAATTATTTCATATACCTTCATCACAAGGATGGATACCACACGGTTCCTTGTCATAAGGTCGTGTATATGAATCACAGTAACTGTTGGGTACCATTCTGTTTTCATGAAAACAAAACACTGTTCTAGAACGATGGCCCCCTCCACAGGGAACAGTACACTAGAAGGAAAAAAAATATATAGACATATACACACATACATGCACACACAAACATAAATATAAAAAAATATATATATGCATACAGGTTGGATATTATTAAAGTAACTTTGGCTGTCTATAGATGACAAACTATGAATTGTCCAGAGTTTAAATTTATAACAGATGGCATCCAGCTAATGTTGAAATGAAAGGCAAAATAAAAGTTTCAAAACAAAACACTGTTTATGGTGCTGCAAACAGAGGATACAGCACACATGAAGCCAACATGAAGCTAATGTTGAAATGAAAGGCAAAATAAAAGTTTCAAAACAAAACACTGTTTATGGTGCTGGAAAGAGCAGATACAGCACAATTATTTGATCAAGTTAAAGTATAGTTATGAGAAAGCTACAGGTTGTGAAGCCAAAATTGCTCAATATAAATAGAAATGTTTTTTTTATTGAAAATGTGCTGGATGTGCAAGCTCAACTGTTGCCTAAAATATGTCATGAAGAGTATTAGCAATATGCCTTGTGACGTTCTGCTTCAGGTTTCAGGTCAGCCAGAGACTGAATATTGCTTTGATAAACTTTGTCCTTGAGAAATCCCCCAAAGCTAGAAGTCCTTGTTTATACTCTGACATGACCGACAGGTCAGCAGAGTTTACAATAAATCATCAATAGAAACGTTAATTGTATTTAGCAGTCACGGGCTTGAACTCTGATCCACTCAAAGAGCACATACTATGCACTCTCTCTCATGACCACTCAGCTACATCATGAGGCTGAATTAAGGTTTGAAGAATGAGAAAGTGAAGAGCTGGCAAAATGCCAGAAAATGAAGGGGTCACTGCTAAATGTGACTTAAGGCAGCTTTTTTTTTTCTTTTTTTTTTTTTTATCATATAGGCAATATGTCTGCATAAAAAAACAGCTGTGCCCACTCTCTCTCTCTCTCGCACACACAACCACCCACCATAGGGCAGGAATTAATAGTATCAAGATCACAGCAATGTTCATACTAATATAATGGTAAATGTTTTGGGGCCGCATCCTCAAACCTCCCTGAAAAAGAATGGTGTCCAGTTAAGGCAAGTATTGTGAATCCACACCAAATATTATTATTTGGGTACTGAAGAGAAATTCAGTTGATAAATGGAGATAAAGTTCATACCTGACAATTATGTATATTCGCAATGAATACACATAATTGTGAGGAATAGCAGAAATGACGCTTGTCCATGAGATGTTCCAAAGCCATGGGCCATGTCTCATCCACCTGGCCAGAAACCAGAGTGAAGTTCATGTGTCGTTAGGAGTCACATGGAGCTAATTAGTGCAGCACATAGAATATTGCTACACTACATTGGCAATAACAGTTGAGCATCCATTTTTTTTTTTTTTTTGACACCACTAAACTACAGCAACAGCAATTTCATTAACAACAATTGCTACAACTGGACAACATCCTCTGCCAGCAGCTATAGATAAGGTACCTGTTTCTGAAAATTTCTCATAATTTTACACTATCATATTTGAGGAATAGTCCTAATTTCTTTCTGTGCTACTTACAAAGCACAGCCAGGTTCTAATGTTGTTTGTATAAGGCAATGGTCAGACCACACCTTGAGTACTATGAACAGGTTTGAGGCCTCCAGACTTGAGTACAGGTCTGGAGGCCTCAAAGAATGTACAACTCGACATCCTTCCTCATTTTAGGAAGGACGTAGAGTTGTTAGAATGAATACAGAGAAGGGCAACAAAATTGGCGAGGGGAACAAAGGGTTACTTTTACCAAGAAAGCTTCAAGTTCTGCAAACTGCAGTATCTGGAGACTAGGCACCTGCGAGGTGATCTGATTGAGGAATATAAGGATTTGAATGGTTTTGAACTCAAACTGAGGAAAGGCAATTATAGAATAGATGTGCGGAAATTTGCCTTTAGCCAGCAGGTAGTTGATTGCTGGAAGAAACTTCCATCTTTTGTTGTTGTGGAAGCTGATAGCTTAAATAAATTCAAGTCAGAACTGGACAGACTTTTGGAGTGAATGGATTGGGTGAAATGGAAAGGTTTTTTTTTTTTTTTTTTTAGCTGAATCTGCATAAGCTTGTTTTCTTGCATCATATGCCTCTACTAATGCTAATGCTAAAAACTTTTGATTCCTAATGGAGCTGCTTTGCATTCAAAACTCAACAAAATAATCAGCACAAATATGATTAACTTGTGGGGGGAGGGATCTTTATTGCCACTTCCTGAGATCAACTGAATATAGCCCCAAATGAAAAGGAAAATTTTTAACAAAGGTCTAAGGGGATACCTAGCATATAACCCATCACCTGTTGCAAGAAGGACAGTTCTCCTCTATGCATATGGGTTTGAAGGGACCCCTACATAAGTGCATCTGAAAAATTAGCAAAAAATAATTCAAAATTGTTCATTTTTTTTTATGCCACCTTTATTTTCTTTCTTTTTTGGACACGATTGTGAAAAATCCATATTTTATATTAAGAACATATTTCTAATTAAATTTTCAAATTAAAACTCCCTTTAGACCTGTTGGCAAGCAAACTGCATATCAGAAAAACCAGCATGCTTCGACAAAATGCATGAATTTGGATGCTAGCCAGTCAATAACAGGAGTGCTTGCTGCATGAAACATATGCATCAACAGTTTGATTCCAGACAACACTTTAATGTCATAAAGCCAGAGAGTGTTAATGAGTAGAGGAAAGGGTGCATCAGTAAAGCTAGTTCACTACCAATAATTGCATGTAACAGATGCCAGTTAACATATGCATATAATTAGTTTAACCTAATTCCTGAAATTTTCCTTACTGTGTGATAATTAGCAGCGATTTCTAGAATTTTCAATGGATAAATCAAAGAAAACATTTTCAAAACCAGCTATTAGGTGTCTCAATTGTGTGAACAGAGAAGACAAAGAGCACAAATTGTTGAATATCTGGGTTCTCGTCAATTCCACACGATATGCTTGGGGTTAAGAAAAAAATTTTTATTTTCCTTAAATGATTAATTTTTATTCTTATATATGAGCTATTGGAAAATTTTCCGTTGGATCAGTAAGGAGACTCAAATTTCTTCTTGCTAATAAAGCTTCTTGCTAATAATAGACTTTTTTTTTTTTTAAATTTCATTAAAATATCATGAAAAATAAAACAAACTCTGATCAGTAAAATTACACACAGAATAATTTTTGACAGGTGAGGGAAACAACAAAATCACTGTGTCCAAATGAGTGCTAAATGAGAAAAAAAGTTGTCTATGTTGATTACGGAATCACATTTTTCAAATTTTCTCAATATTTTTGTAAAATAAAACAACCTTTAGTAAGACATTACAAGAATTATTAATGATTATAGTTATACTCAAGCTAAAAAATAAGCATGTGAATAGAAAATACAGTCACATTTACTGTAAATATAAATTACTTGTAAATTCCTTACCCTATTCCAAGGCCCTGTAAACCACATTCCTTTGCATGGGTCCTTAGTACAATTTGAAATGGATGACAATTTTGTTTCTAATTTACAATTTTCGTGAGGAAGTTGTATTATACTGCCTTCCTTATATATTCCACATATCACTACTCTTGTCTGTACACCTATTCCACATTTAGCTGAGCACTAGAAATAAACAACATAAGCTCAAAATATGCATTCAATAAGTCATATATAAATCTGAATTAAATATACAAAGTAGATACAGGGTCCTACAGATCAAAAACAATGTCCTTTTTTGTTCCTTTGGATGAAATATTAAAGTTCTTTTATAAGCAATATAGGAAAGACCAACCACAAGTAAATGATCATAGAGAAACAATGAAAGATACCACAAGTTAAACAAACATATAAAACAAATTTAAACAGAGATTCAATAAATTGATCCTTCATATGAAAAGTTACAAGTGAGAAGAAGACAGCATTCAGGAAATTAGCATTAGCAAAGGCACATGATGCAAGAAAGCAAGCTTATATAGCATCAGCCAAAAAAAAAAAAAAAAAAAACACTTCTCATTTCACTCATCCACTCGCTCCAAATGTTTGTCTAGTTCTGCCTTGAATCTATTTAAGCTATCAACTTCTACTATGACAGATGGAAGTCTGTTCCAGCAATCAACCACCCGCTGGCTAAAAGCAAACTTCTGCACATCTATCCTACAACTGTCTTTCCTCGATATATGAACTATGTGAATTATGTGAATTCACATAATATGCAAAACACGTATATATATATATATATATGTTTCACATATTATGTGCGATATTATATTATATTGCATATTGTATTGTAGTGTATATTATTATATTATATTATATTATATGTAATATTATATTGCATAGTGCATCTTATATTATAAAATGACAAATATGCAAAATATGTGAACATTTGAAATGGCAGGAAAAAACATATGGGAGGCTAAAATCTCATATATATATATATATATATATATATACTGTCATATAAATTAGAATAAGGTTTAAAATAAAATAATGCCAGCAGTACGGCAAGACAAGAGCAAAAAAACAAAATTAAACCTAGATTCAAATCTAACAGGGAGGGAAGAGAGAGGTAGCAAGAATAAAATATATTGCAACGGAAACTCTAAATTAATTTAGAAAATCTAATTATACGAATAATAATTCATTGAAATTTAAAGCCAATTAAATAGAAATTTAGCGGTGCCCCCTCTGATGGGCACAGGTCCAAATTTATGTGAAATATCACCAAACAGAGATTTAAACCATTCACAATAAAACAAAACAAAAATATAAAAAATAGACTGACCATTATGCCCCATCTCAACAGAGGACCACAAGGCCAATAATGGTCAGGGAATTGCTGCATTTCAAATGCTAAACAAATCGCTGCAAAGGCAAAACGATCGCAAGATCAGTCCGCCACACCGATCCCCAGATCGAGCCGCCAATGCAGGGAATTGAACAGCGGTGGTCCTGATGCAGCGAAAATCAAAAAATAGAACAGACAAAAGCACTCCAGTGCAAAGCCACACTACTGACACAAGTAAACTTAACCCGTTTATATAAACGAATAATCTCTGTTTGGTGATATTTCACATAAATTTGGACCTGTGCCCATCAGAGGGGGCACCGCTAAATTTCTATTTAATTGGCTTTAAATTTCAGTGAATTATTATTCGTATAATTAGATTTTCTAAATTAATTTAGAGTTTCCGTTGCAATATATTTTATTCTTGCTACCTCTCTCTTCCCTCCCTGTTAGATTTGAATCTAGGTTTAATTTTGTTTTTTCGCTCTTGTCTTGCCGTACTGCTGGCATTATTTTATTTTAAACCTTATTCTAATTTATAAGACTATATTTCAAGCATCATATAGAGGAATATGCTTTTTGTTGCCTCTGATGTGTGCTGTACCCTCCCTTTTTTATTTTTATTAAGTAATACTTCTTTTCCAACATTATTTAAATATAATTATATATATACTGTATATATAGATAAGTAGATTAGAGTATGAATGGAGAAATGCTGACCACATCAGATATAGTTACAATGGAAAAAATTAAATAGGCACCTATATTAATAAGTACCTGTAAATTAAATTTTTATTTAATTTCTTTTATTTAATTTTTATTTTATTTAATTTCTTTTATTTAATTTTACAGGTACCTATTTAATTTTTTTCCATTGTAACTACATCTGATGTGGTCAGCATTTCTCCATTCGTACTCTGATCTACTTATCTATATTCCATTATGGTTGTTGGGTATTTCTGCTATTACTAGCAGTGCCCCTTGTCCATAAACTATCCCAATTTTTTTAATCCATTCACTACAAACACTTGTTATTAATACATTATATATATATATATATACCTGAATGCAAGAATACCATATATACATGGGCCTACTCACATGTAAGACATATCAACTGAAGATTTATCCTGTTCCATTTCATGGTAATATCAAAAAATGTAATACTGTATTGTGCTTCAGCAATTTTGTTTCTACTACATGTTCACTGGAAAGAGACTTTCATGGGTGCCGGCAGGATATTTTTGAAAGGTGGTGCAAAAAAAAAATTGCTTGATGCATTCATTCCCGATTATTTATTTGAAGATATATGCAGTATAGCATAGAAATAGTCTTAATTTGTCATTACAGGAGTTAAAAATCAAATGTTGGCTTTTAACTACTGTGTGGACCCAGGATAGTCTCCCGTGACCTTGTTGCATCATTGTGAGCATGGGAGTATGTGGGGGGGGAAGATAGCTCTCACTCAGTCTGCTACAAGCCACTGCAGTGTGAAGTTATTTCAGGCGTTTTGTTTCTAATCACTCAATGTTAGAGTTTTTGTTCGTGGCTATTTCAAAGTGAAATACTGTGTCATTTTGTTTTTTAATTTTAATACTGATGCCCCTTTGGTTAATAAAGCCATCTACAGGCAAAAAAACCACAATGTGTTGTCAACAGAAGACAGCAAGATAACAATTATTAATAGACTGGAAAAGGGCAAAACCAGTGTATCTTTGGTTTAGATTTTTAACGTCGGCAAAGCAACCATATCTGACAAAGAGCAAAAAAATAAAAATGAAATTTTGAAGTTTATTTCAAAGTTAGACAATGAACATGGCTCTAAAAAAAGGAAAACTATGAAAAAAGCTAGTGATGAAAATTAGAAGACTGTTTATTTATGATTTCTACAAAAAGAAGTCAAGGTGAACCTATTTCTGGACCTGTTATGTGAAAAAAGCACTACAATTGAATCAAATGTTTAAAAGCCCATCTGAAATTAAAGCCAGTACAAGATGTCTGAAAAATTTCAAATCTTGCCGCCTTATAAGGGAGTTTGAAATTCAAGGAGAAGCTTTATCAGGTGATGTCCCAGATACAGAAGCTTTTAAAGAGCCTTCACTGAAAATGGCAGAGGAAGAAGGTTTTCCAAGGATGACGTTTACAATGCAGATGAAACTGATCTTAACTGGAAGTTACTCCCTCAAAAATCACTTGCATCACGACACAAAATGGCTGCTCCTCATTTCAAAGCTAACAAACAGCATGTTACAGTTATGGTGTGTGCAAATGCAAGTGGACAGCATGTTTACCATTATTGGTGATTGGAAAATCCAAGAATCCAAGATACTTTAAAGGTGTAAAGTGTTAACCAGTACAATACAAAAGACAGAAAAATGCTTGGATGAATTCCAAGTTTTTTGGATTGGTTTAGCCAGGATTTTATTCCAAGTGTGAAGAAGCATCAAGAAAATTAGGGTAAAGCTGGTAAAGTTTTGTTTATTATTGATAATGCACCATCCCCCCTGTTGAAAAAATGAATTCAATTGATGAGAACTTCATTGTCAGGTTTTTACTGCCAAATGTTACAGCCCTGGTGCAGCCAATGGATCAAGGTGTTATAGAAAAACTAAAAAGGATGTACAGAAAACAAGTGTTGCATCATTTGCCACTATCAAAGGGAGATGAAGAGAGCATGGTTGAGTTTTCAAAGAAGCTCAACATTAAGGATTGTTAGCATTAGCATGAGCGGCAAAGGTAAAGAAAGCTTGCATGAGAACGATGAGAAACATCGGATAACTTACACGGAAAATTAGGTTCCCACTTGGTAAACAGATGGTAGGTGTTATCGGTCTGGAGAAAAGTCGAGAACAATATATTGATTCACAGGTAGGCGAGGCAAACGGTGTGTCGATTGGTTGTTGCTATTTGGTTTTTAGGAGCATTAGCAACTAAGGCCATATTGCTCCGGGGATATGCAGTGGTCATTCCCTGACCTTTCCACATCCTCCATATTTGGTGGTCATGGGCTCGAACCCTGGTCTAATCAAGAAACGTGTGCTACGCACTGCCGCTCCTGCCCACCTGGCTACAGAGGCACCTGTGTGTTGATTGGTGCGCGAACACAACACATGATAACATCGGTTTAGTATCACTTTAGCAGCACTAATGGTAATTTGTCCTAATCGCACATGCCCTAACCTTTTTTCACCATTACAGTATTTCGTGATGATGAAAAAAGGTCAGGTTACCTTGACTTGAATCCCATGGGAGCTTGAACCCCTCCTGAAGTGGAGAGGATAACCTAATCTTTTTTCTTTAGAATCGTGGGTGGACTAGCACAAAAAATTGTTTATTAACAAAATATATTAATTTTTTATTACTGTACTTTTATTTTTAAAGACACTCGTGCGGTTACACACATATCATAACGTCAATCAGCACCTTAAAAGATTCATCGCTACTATTACCTGTTCACCATTCATTACAAAACTATTATGCACCGTTCTTTACTGGCAAATACACATCATAATGCCAACCAATGACTACACAGTAGCTTGTCGTCTGTAACACCCACCACCAATCATTTCATCATTTGCCAGGCCTACCTGTCAATCAATATATCCTTCTCCATTTCTGCTCCAGACCGATAACACCTACCATCTGTTTACCAAGCGAGCAGCGCTAGAGTCCGGTGTCAGGAAACTAATTTTCTGCGTAGTTATCCGACGTTTCTCGTCGTTCTCTTGCAGGCTTTCTTTACCTTAGCCGCATTAGCATTAGTAGAGGCATATGATGCAAGAAAGCAAGCTTATGCAGCATCAGCCAAAAAAAAAAAAAAAAAAAAAAAAACCGCTCCCATTTCATCCCTCCATTCATTCCAAATACCTGTCCAGCTCAGTCTTAAATTTATTTAGGCTATCAACTTCCACAACAAAGAATGGAAGTCTGTTCCACCAGCCAACTAATCGCTGGCTAAAGGCAAACTTCCGCACGTCTGTCCTACATCTGTCTTCCTCAATTTGAATTTATATCCTCTCAGGTGATTATTCTGAGCAAGAGGAAGAATCCTATCAGCATTGAGCATGCTCAAACCAATAAAGGCTTTATACACCTCAATCAGATCACCTTGCAGGTGCCTAGTCTCCAGACACTGTAATTTGCAAAACTTAAGCCTTTCTTTGTATGAGCAACCCTTTGTTCCATTCACTAATCTTGTTGCCCTACTACGTACTCATTCTAACAGCTCTACATCCTTCTTAAAATGAGGTCTCCAGACCAATATACAGTACTCAAGGAGTGGCCTGACCATTGCCTTATACAAGGGGATAATCACTTCCTTATCCCTGCTAGAAAAATTCCTGTATATCATTGACAAGACACTATGAGCTACTCTTGCAGACCATCTGTACTGCTCAGAAAACTTCATATCTGTCTGCACAATTATCCCCAGGTCCTTTTCGTTCTCTACCACTGTCAACGTAGTACCACAGAGTTCACATGTTACTCTGCGGTTACTGCTTCCCATATGTAGTATTTTACATTTGTCAATGTAAAAAACTTCATTTGCCTCCTCTCAGCCCATGTGCTCAACTTTTCTAGATCCTATTGCAGCAGCGTACTGTCATTAGTGTCCTTAACAACCCTGCCAACTTGGACATTAAGCCTGACATACCATCATCTATATCATTTATAAATACAAAAAAATAACAATGGATGCAACACTTAACCCTTAGGGACTCCACTAATAACATTAGTCCACGATGAGTAGTGTTTATTCATTATGACTCTGTCTTCTCCCACTCAACAATCCCTTTATCCATAGCAGCAATTTGTTCAGCAGTCTTCTGTATGCAACAGTATCAAAAGCCTTTCTAAGATCTAAATATATGATATCAAAGTTATTCCCTGCATCCAGTTCCTTTTTGACTTTATCTACAGTATCCAATCAAATTGGTCAAGCAAGACTTTCCCTTAACAAAACCATGCTGTGTCCAAGCTATAACTGAAGTCTTGTCTAGATGATCCTGCAGTGCTTCTTTAAACAGTGCCTCCATTAATTTTCCTGGAACAGAAGTTAAACTAACAGGTCTATAATTACTTGTGTTGCCCTTTGATCCTGCTTTGTGAATTGGGATCACATTTGCACATCTGCAGTCCATGGGTACCAACCCTGAGTCCAACGAAGCTCTCATAATTATGGCTAAGAGTTTGCTTACTTCCTTTGCTGCCTCCTTTAATATAACTGGATAGATCCCATCCACCCCCAGGTGCCTTTTTTATGTTTATCTTCAACAATTTCTCCTCCACTTTTCTCTCATTTATTACAAAATCATCTAGCTCACTGCGAGAGTTTAATTCTCCTCTGGCATTCCCCTACCTGAATACTCCTCATGTGTGAATGTAGAGGCAAAATACTCATTTAATTTGTTAGCCACCTGAGCAGGATCATCAACAGTTGAACCATCAGTATCCAGGGGACAATCTGATTCATCCCTTTCCTTCTAGAGTTTAAATAGATAAAGAACTCTTTGCTGTTTTCCTTTGCATCTTTTGTCAAAGATTTCTCATAATCTGCCTTTGCCTGCCTAATCTCCTTTGTGACTTGGTTACAGACCAGCTGTTGTTTGTTTGTTTGTTTTTTTTTAGGAGCATTAGCAACTAAGGCCATATTGCTCCAGGATATGTGGTGGTCATTCCCTGACCTTTCTGCATGCTCCGTATCTGGTGGTGAAGGGCTCGAACCCTGGTCTAATCAAGAAGCGTGTGCTATGCACTGCTGCTCCTTCCCACCTGGCTATGGAGGCGCCTGCAGACCAGCTTATATCCATTTATTATTATTATTATTATTAGCTATATTGTGCAAGGAAGCCTGAGGCTTATGCTGCACCAGCCAAAAAAAAAAAAAAAAAAAAATTCCCGAGTTATCCTGAGAGAGAGAGAGAGAGAGAAGTAGAAGGGAATCACCAAGAAAGAGAAGAATGATGATATCCAGCTCAGGACCCTGGGTGTGCCAAGCCCATACTCACCAGATGTGAGCCCCTGGGGTTGATATTGTAGGCTTCCGTGTCACCCATTAATTTATATGTATCTCTGGTCAGTTTGCCTGTTTTGCTGGACAAAAAAAACCTGTTTCTGGAAAAAACCTTACTATCTATGCCTGAGACCAATTAACTCAGCCACAGAGTAAAAAAAGCTCATAAAATAATCTGTGTTGTGTTGAACCTGTGCCTTTTCCACTCGGTGTGGGGAGGATGGTAATAATACCACTGTGCTACCCACACAGACTGAGGGTGGCACATATGGAAATAAAGGTTTGTTCAACAAATTTTTGAATACATGCGATATCTCAATTAAGACAAATTTGACTGATTTATGTGTACAGCCGAGCCAACATTTCATGATCAGTGGGAGAAAGTACTGTGCAGACTGTGAGCGCATTCGGGCAGAAAGAACAGAAAAAGGCACAAAATTTTGTCATTGGCAATGAAGATTTTATGAATGCAACTATATCAAACTATATTTGCAGAGAAGCTGATAAGATTTCAATTTTTATTTAAAGATAATGTACAAGTTAGTGCAATTGCATCATTTCTGTACATAGCCAACTTTTCTGTCCATCATTTCTGTCAATTTATCTTTTCTGTCCAACATAGCCATCATTTCTGTCAATTTATAACTACTTAAGTAGTTATAAATTGACATCATTAAGTATATCTCATATTGTGAATACTTTCACGAGTTGCCATGATATTGCACTACCTCGAATAAGTAACGCTTCACCATAGGAGAAGACTATTGTTACTTATTCTCAGCAGATACCATCACCCATACGGCACCGTTTCGGAGTTTATTGGCCCCTCATCAGTGGGTGGGCAGGTACCCTAGTGTTGCAACAATGACAACCCAGTTGCAAAGTATAAATCTACAATATGAGAGATGCCTGATGGTATGGAGTAATTTAGATTACAATAATGTTTAGGGCTAAACATTATTGTAATCTAAATTATGTAAAGAGTTTAACTAATGTACAAGTTAGTGTAATTACATAATATCTGTTTGTTTGTTTGTTTGTTTGTTATTTGGTTTTTAGGAGCATTAGCAAATAAGGCCATATTGCTCTGGGGATATGCGGTGATCATTCCCTGACCTTTCCGCATCCTCCGTATTTGGTGGTCACGGGCTCGAACCCCTGTCTAATCAAGAAGCATGTGCTACGCACTGCTGCTTCTGCCCACCTGGCTACAGAGGTACCATCATTTCTGTACATAGTCAACTACTTAAGTAGTTATAAATTGGCATCATTAAGATTTGCACTAACTTGTACATTAGTTAAACTCTTTACATAACCTGATGCTTTAGCCCCAAACTATATTATAATCTAAATTACTCCACACCATCGGACATCTCTCATATTGTGGATTTATACTTCGCAACTGGGTTGTCATCGTTGCAACACCAAGGTATCTGCCCACCCACTGATGAGGAGCCAATAAGCTCCAAAACGGTGCCGTATGGGTGATGGTATCCACTGAGAATAAGTAACAATAGTCTTCTCCTATGTTGAACCGTTACTTATTCGATGTAGTGCAATATCATGGCAACTCGTGAAAGTATTCACAATATGAGATATACTTAATGATGCCAATTTATAACTACTTAAGTGGTTAGCTATATACAGAAATGATGCAAAAAATTGCACTAACTTGTACATTAGTTAAACTCTTTACATAACCTGAGGCTTTAGCCCTAAACTATATCTTAATTTAAAGATGATGAAAATTAATGGGGTCTAATTCTGTTTTGCAAGAGTTATTTTAAATTTGTTCTTGTTTTAATAAATTATTTGAATTAATATTTTAGTTTTTTTTTGTAGAATTTGTACTGTTTGAATATTTCAATAAATTAATGAGAATATTAAAAATTATTTATTACTTCGACATCCAAAGGTGGTGCACTTGCACCACCTTGCACCATGCTGCCGGAGCCTATGGTCACTTTCATTGCAATGTACACCCATCCATCAAATCATAGACTGACAAATAACCAGTGTTTTTGCATAATTTTATTGGTTGGTATGCTTAATTAATAAATGACATTTCTTTTTATTTTCAGAAGTCCTCAATTATTCAATTAACATGTAAATTAAAGAAAGAAATTGAATCAGAACTTGTTCTCTTTTTGTATGTATTATGGAAGCGTTTTTCACAATGAGCTCTGGTGGTCCACTCACAGAAAAAATTATGCAGTCCACTGACACCTATTTTGTATGTCACCACATTTTATCAAAACAGAAAGTGGACAACTAAGTATTCTCGAACTTTTACTAATGGCATAAGAGAATACCTTCCTTGGCTGATGGTAAAAATTTCCAAACACATGCAGCTTTCTAATTTTCATTGGAGCAGTTTTGCATGCAAAAGTTAGTCATGCTTGCAAGTGGGTGGGAAATAAAGTTAATACCATGACAATTTATGCTTATCAACAGCATAAGACAACAGATAACTTTTATTTCTTTATGTGGAGTATCCCATTGAACAGTTATTAAAAAATTTCCATGAGAGTTATCGTATGCAAACATTGGTTGTGCTTGTTCAGGTGGTGAAGTGATCCAAGAGGATAACCAGAATTAAGAACAAAATTAAACCTTCTAAATTTTTTTTTACATTATTAACATGATTTACATAACCCTTCAGGAACAGGCAAAAATTTTCCATATAGTATTTAAGTTCTATTTCCCACTGAAGCTGTTTTACATCTGAATCTAGGCTACACTCTGATGGGAAATATAAAGGATCACATAAACTTACTGATTCAAATATCAGCAACAGCATTTGCCAACAGTCGGGGGGGGGGGGGGATATCACACATTTAGAAATAAAAGAAAGAATTTCAGCTCTTTTTGGAAGTTTTAAGAGTAGATGATAACACTGGTCTGCACTGATTTTGATGTTTCTAAAATTTATGGTATTTTTAGGTTACTTTTGGTACAAATTCTAAAATTCCAAACTGTTTTTACCTATCATGAACAGCTTTTTCACAAATATTAAGAAATATTTTCGGCTAAGTTAAAGAAAGTCTGCACGAGAAGCACGCAAAAGTTCGATGAAATTTACTGGTAAAAGTACTTTGCCGTAACGGCGTTTGCATTGTTGCTCTCTCTCTGTAAACAGACGGTGGGTGTTAACGGTCTGGAGTAGAAGTTGAATCCCAAGGGAGCTTGAAACCCTCCCGAAGTGGAGGGGGTAACCTGACCTTTTTTCTTTAGAATCACTAATTGAATTAACTAACTGAATCACGGACAGAGTCATATTGGAAGTTCTGGCATCATAAAAAAATGTTCGTAACGTAGTTTCACCAGTAAATTTTTTTGAAAATTGCCGTGCTTCTCATGTGGGCTTCCTTTGCCTTTTTTTTTTTCCTTAATAAACAATTTATCCACTAGTACACCAGTGATTCTAAAGAAAAAAGGTCAGGTTATCCCCTCCACTTTGGGAGGGTTTCAATCTCCCATGGGATTCAATTTCTACTCCTGACTGATAACACCCACCATCTGTTTACTGAGCGAGCAACAATACAAATGCCATTATGGCAAAGTACTTTTACCAGTAAATTTCATCGAACTTTTGCATGCTTCTCGTGAAGGCTTTCTTTACCTTCGCCATATTTTCTTATATACACATTCCACACATATGTAATATGCATCCAACTTCCTTTGTCACTGCAGGCATGAATGTGCCCAGATGTGTTTAGACTCGTCAAGGCCTGAGAATCAGGTAGCTATATGAATCTGTAAAGTGTTTCTTTCTCATTGTTTTCTCGTGCTAACTAGTATCTACTTTTAACATGATTTTCATAGTCTGTGTCCTTACAATGGTAACTCATGCTTGTGGGAACAATCCAAATATATTTTGTTACATTTTCAGTAACTGGGTTGTAAAACCAGGATATAACATCATTTGTGAAAAATGTATATGCTGCATATATTGGAATTAAATCAGATGACCAAGATAAAAGTTAGGACCTCCAACTTATATCTTTCTGGGGTGGGATCATTCCTATGGTGCTGAGAGAATCTTTGGATCATATTAACAAATGCCATTTTTGTCCCATAAATTAAGCAGATTATAATACAAAGAACAAGCAGAGCATCATGTACCCCAACAACATTACTTCAGCTCTAGGCTGGTACCCCGCAAACCAGAATTACTGGTGTACCACCTCCACCAATTGCTCTTGAACATATGCCATCAGATCCTAAATCTCACCTTTGTGATCTAATGGATTGTATAAACTAATGAGATGAAGAAATTCACAACTGTGAACCACAGCCATTTACCCAAAATGAACTCAATGATCGAGAGAGAGAGAGAGAGAGAGAGAGAGAGAGAGAGAGAGAGAGAGAGAGAGAGAGAGATTTAAATCTACCCAATGGATCTATTTCAGTCTTTTAGGGTCAAGACTGAAATCCCAAACTCTCTTAACCTGAGAAAGTCTTTTCACAGTACAGAATATCGCAAAAAAAAATAAATTCCCTATTTTTCCAAAGAAAGCTCAATGATATATTACAACAATACTCCTGCAGGCATGGAACTTGTTCTGGAATTTTCTACCAACCAATACAGTGGAGGCTATTTATTGATTCATTAACGCAAAGCCTCAAATGAGTTAAACTTCATAATGGAAACAAGTCCTGTAACCCATTCAGCATACTTAAAAGAAAATGGAAAATTTTAAGCTTCTTTTGGAAAAAATTCATTACAAAGATCATGTTTGGTTGGCTGGTGTGGGCATTTTAAAGTTACTGGTTATCTGTTTCTTGATGAATAACTTGGATATACAAAAATGCTTTGCTTTCTGTGCAATAGTCAAGCAAGAAGTGAACATTGGGAAAGGAAAGTGTGACCGCCAAGAGTCACTATTACCAGGTTCGATGAACATTAAAGACAATCCACTAGTAGATCAAAACAAAGTACTGTTAGATCCTCTACATATAAAGCTAGGTTTAATGAAACAGGTTGTCCAAGCCCTAATAAAGAAAGAAATAAAATAAAGAAGGAAATTTAAATTATTTCAAGTATGTTTGAACTAAATTCTCACTACTTACACATGAAAAATCAAAGCAGGAATTTTTGTTGGACCTCAAATCTGCAAACTGCTGGCAGACTGTATTTGAAGGCTCCATGAACCAAACTGAAATACAAATCTGTATTTGAAAACTCCATGGACCAAATCGAAATAGACACTCGAATTAAGGGAAAGTCTTGTCTACAAATTTGATTGGATAATATGATGTGGTTACAAAGGAACCAGATGCAAAAAAAAAAAAATGGCATATAAACAATTTTTTGAGAATATGATTATGAGACCACCAGGAGTCACATGCTAGAGAAGCTCAGAAAATTAGGCTGTAAAATACAAGTGTTACGAGGTACACTTCTTGCAAATCTCATCTCAACTATTTCCCAGAAAATTTAAGCAGTTTAAGTGAAGAGAAGGTGGAAAGATTCTATAAGAATATAAAAGAAATGGGAAGAAGGTACTGGGGGGGGAATGGAATGTCAATATGATAATTAACTACTGGTGGATGCTAAAAAGAGGAAACTTGACTGCCCAAGGAAGACAAGAAGGCTCAAGTTTAACCCAGTCTAGTATAGTATATAAGAAATCCAGTTTGCAGTTATCTATGGTTCAGAGGAAGATGTAGCCTTTGATACATATAGCCTATGTTTTTAAGGTATTTTTATATAAAAATAACCTATTTGTAAATTTGGAAAAATACAAAATAAAACTGAAGCACATCCACCAATTTCTTTTGTTAAACATTCTGATGTGATAAAGCAAATTTCAAGTAACTTTTAAAATTTCCATTCAGATTTCCTTATCAACAGTAAAACATCAGAGAAAATTTCTTGCAATGCAGATCAGTGTAATTTATGTTAGAATGAGAATTTATATAAATGTATTCACACATAATTGTTAAATTTCAAGAAAATATCATGGAAACTAAAAACAAAACTCTAAGTACAATTACTCATGATGTCATTTGATGGACAAGTTGATGCAGCAACAAAAGCAACTCAATCCTTTCCCTCTTGAATTTTTAAAAAAAAAAAAAGGCTAAAATGTTTTCAGTGGTGACAAACAATCAAAATAATGAAAAGATAAAAATAAATAAGAATAAGAACCCACATAAGTAAAAGATTAATAATTTTGTAGGTATACGTTTGATTATTCTTATATATTCATTTTATTATTTTTTTTTACAACTGAAAACTCTGTGCCCATTTTTTTTTAGATTAAACAGCTATAGCTGTTTACCTGTTCAGAATTAGACACACATTAATATACATTTTAAGAATAAACATTAATATATTTAAAAAATAAAATATAACTATAATTGTTAAAGTTAAACATAAGAAAGGCACCTGGGATGGATGAGATCTATCCAGTTATATTAAATGAGGTGGCAAAGGAAGTAAGCAAACCCTTAGCAATAATTGTGAGAGCATCTTTTGACTCAGGGAAAGTCCCCATGGACTGGAGATGTGCAAATGTATCGCCAGTTCACAAAGAGGGATCAAAGGATGACATGAGTAATTACAGACCAGTTAGTTTAACTTCTGTTCCGGGGAAAATAATGGAGTGACTGGTTAAAGATGCACTGCAGGATCATCTAGACAAGACTGCAGCAATAAATCACACAGCATGGGTTTGTTAAGGGAAAGTCTTGTCTACAAATTTGATTGGATAATATGATGTGGTTACAAAGGAACCAGATGCAAAAAATCATTTTGATATCATATACTTAGATTTAAGGAGAGCTTTTGACTGTTGCACATGGAAGACTACTGTACAATTGGATCAGTATGGTATTAAGGGTAAGTTGCCACAATGGATAAAAGGGTGTTTGAGTGGGAGAAGACAGAGAGTGGTAACCAATGGGCACTGCTCTTCATGGACTAATGTTATTAGTGGAGTCATCCAGGGTTCGGTGTTTGGGCCCACTGTCATTTTGTATATTTATCAATGATATTGATGAAGGTATATCAGATTAAATGTCAGAGTTTGCAGATGATACAAAGGCTAGCAGGGTTGTTAATGACAGTAATGACAGTGTGCGACTGCAACAGGATCTAGAAAATTTGGGCAGATGGGCTGAGAAGTGGCAACTGAAGTTTAACATTGACAAATGCAAAGTATGTACTGTATATGGGTAGAAGTAACCCCAGAGAAGCCTACCAACTGTGTGGTACTACACTTAGGGTGGTAGAAAATGAAAAAGACCTTGGAGTAATTGTGCAGTCAGATGTGAAGTTTCCTGAGCAATGCCGACAGGCTGCCAGAGCAGGTTATGAGGTATTGTAGTAGTAGTAGTAGTGGCATGTGATGCAAGAAAGCAAATGTATGAGCTTATGCAGCATCAGCCAAAAAAAAAAAAAAAAAAAAATCACACCATTCCCTCCAAATGCCTGTCCAGTTCCTCCTTAAATTTATTCAACCTATCAACTTCCACAACGACAGATGGAAGTTTGTTCCAGCAATTAACCACCCGCTGGCTAAAGGAAAATTTCCGCACATCTATTCTACATCTGTCCTTTCTTAATTTGAATTTATGCCCCCTTAGGTTCGTAATCTGAACAAGTGGAAGGATCCCATCAGAATTCAGCGTGCTCAACCCATTCAAGGCCTTATATACCTCAATCAGATCACCTCGCAGGTGCCTAGTCTCCAGCCACTGCAATTTGCAGAACTTAAGCCTCTCTTGGTAAGAGGATCCCTTCATTCCCCTCACCAATCTTGTTGCCCTTCTCTGTACACGCTCAAGTAAATCTACATCCTTCCTAAAATGAGGCCTCCAGACCTGTACGCAGTACTCAAGCCGTGGCCTGACCATTGCCTTATACAGAGGGATAATCACCTCCTTTTCCCTGCTAGCAAAATTCCTATATATCATTGACAAAACCCCATGACCTGCCCTGGCAGCCTGTCTGCATTGCTCAGAAAACTTCATATCTGCCTGCACAATTACTCCCAGGTCTTTTTCATTTTCTACCACCTTAAGTGTAGTACCACAGAGTTGGTATGTTTCTCTGGGGTTACTTCTACCCATATGTAGTACTTTGCATTTGTCAAGGTTAAACTTCAGTTGCCACTTCTTAGCCCATCTGCCCAAATTATCTACATCCTATTGCAGTAGCACGCTGCCATTACTGTCATTAACAACCCTGCCAACCTTTGTATCATCTGCAAACTTCGACATTTAGCCTGATATACCTTCATCAATATCATTGATAAATATACAAAACAACAGTGGACCTAACACCGAACCCTGTGGGACTCCACTAATAACATTAGTCCAAGAAGAGCAGCACCCATTGATTACCACCCTCTGTCTTCTAGCACTTAACCATCCTTTTATCCATTGTAGCAACTTACCCTTAATACCATTCTGCTCCAATTTGTACAATAGTCTTCCATGTGCAACAGTGTCAAAAGCTTTCCTGAAATCCAAATATATGATATCAAAATTATTTTTCGCATCCAGTTCCTTTGTAACCACATCATAATATCCTATCAAATTTGTCAGACAAGACTTTCCCTTAACAAACCCATGCTGTGTCTGAATTATTGCTGCAGTCTTGTCTAGATGATCCTGCAATGCATCTTTAACCAGTGACTCCATTATTTTACAGGAACAGAAGTTAAACTAACTGGTCTGTATTTACTCGTGTCACCCTTCGATCCCCCTTTGTGAATTGGGGATACATTTGCACATCTCCAGTCCGTGGGAACCTCCCCTGAGTCCAAGGATGCTCTCATAATTATGGCTAAGGGTTTGCTTAGTTGCTTTGCCACTTCCTTTAATATAACTGGATAGATCCCATCCACCCCAGGTGCTTTTCTTACGTTTAACTTCAACAATTTCTCTTCCACTTTGCTCTCAGTTATTACAAAATCATTAAGTATCTTGCTACAATTTGATAACCTTCTGCCATTTTCAAAGCTTAATAATTCCTCACGTGTGAATGTAGATGCAAAATACTCATTCAGTTTGTTTGTTATCTGAGCAGGATCATCAACAGTCGAACCATCGATGTCAATTGGACCAATCAGATTCATCCCCTTCCTTTTAGAGTTCATATGAGTAAAGAAATACTTGCTGTTTTTCTTAGCATCTTTTGCCAAGGATTTCTCGTAATCTGCCTTCGCCTGCCGAACCTCCTTTGTGTCCTGATTACAGATTAACTTATATCTGCCATAGGCTTCCAAGTCGCTTGATAATTTATATGCATCCCATGCATTTTTCTTCTCTGTTACGAGTCTCATTAGTTCATTTGACAACCATTTAGGCCTAAACCTTGAACAATATTTCTTAATAGGTATGAACCTTTTAGTAGCTTCCATGATTAATTCCTTGAATGCTTCCCACTTAGAATTTACTCTTGGTAACATCGTCAGTTGATCCCACTGTACAGAATAATATACATGAATATTGCTATGATATACATGAATTTTGCTAGTAGATAAAAGGAGGTGTTATCCCTTTGTATAAGGCAATGGTCAGGCCATGCCTTGAGTACTGTGTACATCCTTCCTAAAATGAGGTCTGGAGGCCTCATTTTAGGAAGGATGTAGAGTTGCTTGAGCATGTACAGAGAAGGACAGCAAGATTGGTGAGGGGAACAAAGAGGTCCTTTTACTAAGAAAGGCTTAAGTTTTGCATATTGCAACGGCTAGAAACTAGGCACCTGCGAGGTGATCTGATTGAGGTGTATAAAGCCTTCAAGGGATTGAGCACGGTGAATTCTGATGAGATTCTTCTGCTTTCTCAGATTATGAACCTGAGGGGGTATAAATTCATATTGAGGAAAGACAGTTGTAGAATAGATGTGCGGAAATTTGCCTTTAGCCAGCAGGCGGTTAATTGCTGGAAAAAACTTCCATTCATCGTCATTGTGGAAGTTGATAGCTTAAATAAATTTAAGGAGGAACTGGACAAACGTTTAGAGGGAATGGATGTGTGAAATTGTTTTTTTTTTTTTTTTTGGCTGATTCTACATAAGCTCATATGCTTGCTTTCTTGCCTCCATTACTACTGTATTACTACATACCACAGTAGTAAGATACATAGTGGACACTTGCTCAATTACTCCCAGCATCACGAGTATCAGACCCTTGAGCTAATGCAGTGATTAAAATCCACAGAGTACTGACGCACATACCCATTGCTAAAAAAAGCTGTTACTGTATTTGAAAAGATTAGTGTTCACTGAGCGCAGCAAGTTGATTTTTCATAGCGTTTTTGGTTACTATTATTATAATTATTTGTGCATAATTATTATTTGTGTTATTTTATTTTTATTGTGTAATTGTTTGTGACATCATGACCATGAAGAAGTGTTACTTATGTAAAAAATCTGGAATGCGACTGCAGTGTTTTCTGAAGGAACATTTAAGGTAATTTATCATAATTGATAGAACCAGAAAATAACCTGTTATATATATTGGAACCTGTGTGTGTGTATATATATATATATATATATATATATATATACATATATATATACATATATATATACATACAATTAAATCCAAAGGAATCAAATATTAGATAGCAAAAATAAGTGCAAAATTAAGTGAAAATAAAAAATAAAGATAGTAGAGCAGAGATAATAAAGATAGTACACCAGTAGTGTGGCAAGCCACACTACTGGCATACTATCTTTATTATTATTATTATTATTATTATTATTATTAGCCATATGGTGCACGGAAGCCTGAGGCTTTTGCTGCACCAGCCAAAAAAAAAATTTCTGAGTTAACCTGAGAGAGAGGGAGAGAGGGGGGGGGGAGAACAAAGGTTAGAAGGGAATCACCAAGAAAGAGAAGAATGATGATTTCCAGCTCAGGATTATGTGCCATGCCCATACTTGCCAGATGTGAGCCCCCGGGATGAAATATATATAATGTTATATATATATATATATATATATATATAAATAATGTTATATATATTACAGGACAGTTCATGTGATGATATTACTATTTCAAATTACAGAAAACTACATGTAATTCAGATATCTTTCATATGTAAATATGTAATGAGAAACTTCATAAATTAAAGGAATTTGAATCATAAAGTGTGTCGTCTTTTTTTGTGTAATGCCAATTGAAATAAACAGTTGAGATTAGTCAAAGTGACCAGATGTAGATTTATGGAGTTAAGGTCAAATAACTAATAATTTAAAATATAATGGCCAGACATTGGCTAAAATTCAGCCTATAAGGAGATTAATATGACAGTACTGTGCCAGTTACAATAAACATTAATAAATAAAGAATTTTATATAAACACTACTGGGTTCAGGTGGATGATAATAAAAGTTTCAGCACAGTGAGACAGGTGCACTGGTCTTACTGTAATGAAACCTGCTATTATTACTCACCTGTACCCAGTAGTGTGTATATAAAATTCTTGATTTATTAATGTTTATTGTAACTGGCACACATGAGTGTCATATTAATCTCCTTCTAGGCTTCATTTTAGTCAATGCCTGGCCATTATGTTATTAAAACCATTAAAAATATTTTAAAATAGTTATTGAATTATAATATATATTATAATTTAATGATAATTTACATATTTAAATATATATGTGAAAAAATAAATAAATAAACTAACATGTGTATACTTTAGAAATGAATTTAAAGTATAAGAAGGGATAAAAAAGAGGGGGAAAAGAAAAAGAGCAGAAGGAAAAAACAAAGTAGATTTGAACTTAGGATGGAGAAAACAGCTTCATTTAATGCTACCTCATGGTTATCATAACCATTAACTTATGTTTTCCATTATCTCTACTTATGTTAATATTTCCTTATTCTTCTGTCTTTTATAGCTTTTTTGTTTTGTATTGAACAATAATTAATTATGAATATGTTATACTAATAATCGGTGATTCAATATATTGTCCATTGCAATAACAAAACTGTAGAAAATTCTCCACGAACTCTTTGCAACATTCCAGCCTGTTTCTAGGGGTTCAATACAGACACCGCCACTTTCTATGCGTTTTAACATATAAAAAAATTAACATTATCGCCTATGAGAGTGTCCACTCTGTGCTACATACATAATATTTTGTCTTTTTCCCCCCAGACCTGGCTCAACCCCTGATAAGATGCCACTATTTGTATATACAGGGTGATCAAAATGTCTCCGAAATAGCTATAGGCAAACATTTTACATAATTTTTTTTTGCTGTTTTTAATTCAGTGATACTTTTGGTGATTGGGAGTCAAGAAAATGGAGGACAGTATTTCAACACTGATTAATTAAAATTTTTTTTTTACTACAGTACAATATGCAATGAATTTAAATTTGAAATATCAGAAATGCCACTAAGCTTTTTAAATGCAGTTTATATTTACAGCAAACAAATATGTGGTTAAACACTTTGAAAGCACAAATCCAAACTCAAATCAGAAAAACCAAGGTTATACATTAATATAATTTTTTCCAAGCTCACTGGAATACAGAGCAGAGGTTAAATAAATAAACAGTATGCTCATACATATAAGTAACTTGTAGAAGAAAATAATATATTTTTAAATTCACAAATTAATAAACATAAAAGTTCACCTCACTCCATTCTGAAGCATACCATACTGCATCACATGGAAATGTTTCTGGACATGGACGAGCTACCTCTGGTGCACGTGTAATATCACACATTTTATTGGAATAAATATCACCCTTTTCACTAGCACAGTATGACTGCCGGGATTCCATTTGAAGGCCACATGTTCCATCACACTTAGCAAGAAAGAAAGTGCACATAACTTTATCATGACATTCATGCTAGTTAAATTAATAAACAATTTTTTTTTTTCAGTACATTACCATATTTATTAAACAAAAATATACTCCTGAGATATCCTTTATTTCTTCAAAAAAATTCCAGAAAAAGAATTTCACAATTACACTACAGCTGATATAATTTACCATTTATTTATTTATATTTCAGAACAGTAAATATTCATTTCTTCTCTAGGCAAGCTAAGGCAAAGTAAGAGGAAATTTGTAGGGATGGGGATGCCAGGAGTGTATCAAATTCTAACAGGAAACTAGCAAACAATACAAAGAAAAGAAGCAAATATTTCTTTATGTAAACCAGAGAAAGAAGGGGATGTATCACTTTGTTCCATAATATATGACTCATTTAACTGTTGATTAGCATACTCAGGATAAAATATTTTGCATCTATATTCACATGAGAAATTTTTTAATACATTTATGGAATCGCCATAAATGTATTAAAATGAATGCTAAAATGACCTTGTGATAACAGAGAGGAAAGTGGAAGGGAAACCGTTGAAGCTAGACATAAATAAGACACCTACATTGAAGGGCTCTATCCAATTACATTAAAGCAAAGGAGGTAAGCAAACCTTTAGACATAATTATGAGAGCATCCTTGGATTCAGGGGAGAGGCCCTATGGAGTGCAGATATGCAAATTTATCATCAATTCACAAGGTAAGACCAAATAGTGAAATAAGTAATTACAGACCTGTAAGCCTGACTTCAACTGGGAAAATAATGGAGTCACTAGTTAAAGAAGCAATTCAGGACCACCTGGACAGTAATAGTGGAGTCACAGCATGCATGGATTTGTTAAGGAGTGATTCTTGTCTGAACATTCTAATTGGATACTATGACATAGTAACAAATGAAATGGATGAAAAAAAAAAAATTTTGCCATCATATACTTAGATTTCAGAAATGTTTTTGACACTGTTCAACATAAAAGACTGCTCTACAAATTGGACCAGTGAGGCATTAGGGAAAAGTTAATACTACAGATAAAGGGATGGTTGAATTTGTGATGACAAAGAATGGTTATCAATGGACACTGCTCTTCTTGACCTACTGTTATTAGTGAAATTCCCCAGAGTTCTGTGCTGGGATTGCTATTGTTTTCTATATTTATTAATGATACTGATGAAGGCATATTAGACTAATTTCTAATTAGTCTAATGAGAATAATGTCTAAGTTTGCTGTTTGTTTGCTTGTTTGTTTGTTATTTTGGTTTTTAGAAGCATTAGCAACGAAGGCCATATTGCTCCGGGGATATGTGGTGGTTATTCTCTGACCTTTCCGCATCCTCCGTATTTGGTGGGCATGGGCTCGAACTCCGGTCTACATGAAAAAGGACAACGAGATTAGTGAAGGAAATAAACAGGTGCTCTTCCCAAGGAAGACTTCAATTCTGCAAATTGCAGCATCTGGAGACAGCTGTGAGCAGTTTAAATAAATTCAAGGAAGAAACAGACAAATTATTAAGAGAGGGTAGACAGTTGATGTAGAAAGTATATTTTTTTTTATAAGCTTGTTTTCTTGTTTCATTTGCCATTATTACTAATACTAAATTACCAATAAACAAACCATCATTCTGAATAATAACATACAAAGGGTACTAGGAAAGTTTTGCAATACAGCTTTGTTTATTTAATTTTTTCAAAGTAATTTCCTCAGAAATGTTATTCTTTTTCAATACACCTCTCCATCCTCCGAAACCAATCTTTAAACCAGTTCTGCCAAGTTTCACTAGGGAGTAAAGCACATTCGTTGTCCCAAGCCCGTAGAAGGTCCTCATCACTGGAAAACCGCCTCCCTTTTAGCTTCATTTTCACATGCGGGAACAGTGCAAAGTCGCAGGGAGCAAGGTCTGGACTGTAGGGAGGGTGCTCGAGAAGTTTCAGTCCTGTCGTGGTCAAATATTCGGTGCAGGCTTTGGCGCGGTGAGCTGGAGCATTATCGGGATGGAGGTACCAGGTGTCCATTCTTGACTTTGGCCGCAGGTTCTTCATAGATCCAATGACTTTAGGCAGGCATTGTTCAGTATACCACTTAGCTGTGACTGTCTTCTGCGTGTCCAAAACGACACGTTCGACAATTCCACTCGATTTGAAAAATACAGCTATCATTTTCTTCTTTACAGATCGGGATTTTCTGACAATTACGGGTGTGTCGTCATCATCAAAGACCCAAACTTTGTTTTGAGCCTTGGTCGGCAGATCGTAATAGTACAGCCAAGTCTCGTCACCTGTCACGATGTTGTTCACATACAAGATTGTCCCTTATCAAACTTTTTTAACATCTCCCGGCACCAAGTCACACGTCGTGTCATCTGCTCTTCAGTCAGTTGATGCGGCACCCAGAGAGAACAAAGTTTCTTCACGTGCAAATGATCTTGCAGAATCGAACGAATTGCTGGTGCATTTAGGCCCAAAGTATCCTCTATCTGTTGGTAGGTCACTCGCCTGTTTTCGACAAGCATTTTCCTCACAGCAGTAACGTTTTCCTCCGTAACTGACGTTCGTGGCCTTTCCGGCCTCTCAGAATCCTCCAGAGTGAAATTTCCCCTTTGGAATTCTCTATACCACCTGAATATCGTTGTACGATGTGGACAATCATCATCTAGTGCAAGAGTCATTTCTTCTAAGCACTGGTCTATGGTTAAACCACGCACGAAATTATACCGCAAAACTGTCCTTATTTCATTTCGTGACCACGATGCCATCACAAGCACTTTACACTCTCACTACTAATGAATAACTGAGCCCATCGACTTGGCGCGGCGGCTACTATGCACGTGTGAACATGTCTCAACATGCAGCAACAAGCAGCTTCCTGTGATTCATTGTTGCGTCATATTGCAAAACTTTCCTAGTACCCTTTGTATAATATTATTTCAAAACTTTTGTGATTCTGCTCATGTAAATAAGAAGTCTGAGTCCTAAACTCAGACTTTACATGAGCAATGATTTCACCATTCTTCTCCCAGTTCTGCATATTAGCAATTGATAGAAAAATGTTAGGGTAGGGCATCATAAAAGGAGAATAGTGTTAGCATTTGAAAAACAGATAACAACATAGCTGTTCTATGGGAAAGAACAAGACAAATATTTTTTCATTTTTACAGAATTGCAATCTGGTTGCAATGGCAACTTCATTTATATGTAAAAACACTTTTTTATTCATTCTTATATTCTGGACATTATACAACAGAACTACACAAATCATCTAGCCTTTACTATAGTTTGAAAATTCTAAGTTTTTGAAACCTAATACCAAAGGGAGCTACTAGTAATAATGTTTTTGTTGTTATTTGGTTTTTAGGAGCATTAGCAACTAAGGCCATATTGCTCCGGGATATGCGGTGGTCATTCCTTGACCTTTCCGCATACTCCGTATTTTGTGGTGACGGGCTCGAACCCCGGTCTAATCAAGAAGCATGTGCTACGCACTGCTGCTCCTTCCCACCTGGCTACGGAGGCGCCCAGTAATAATGTGATCAAATCATTAGCTATTGTACAATGCTTTTTTTTTTTTTTTTTTATGAAAACCCCAAACACGAAAGGTATCAAAGCCTATAGTACTTAGTACCGTGCATGAGTTGAAAGAGAAGTATGGCAGGGGGGTGCTGGAAACTTTTCTCTAGAGACGAAACATGGGTTTCACCACTTCAAGCCTCCAATAAGCAAAGTGGTGGTATTGCACCGGTTGATGAGAGTCATCTACCACCTGTAATTACACAACATTCCAATGACTCATAAAGCAATGCTGTTAAGAAGGTGATTAAAGTATGCTGCTCAACATGGAAAAGTTTCCATTTTGAGCAGCAAACTGAACTACCTCGAGCTAGTAGTTCGCGCGGTGTCCAACAGATGTCGAGTATTGCTGTGTTTCCCTCGAATATTTAAAATATTCTGCGGCACACAGTTTGGGAACCACTGTTTTATGCAATAAAAATTTAATTCCATAATTATTTTCATTATCTTTTACATTGTATACAGTTAAAAAGTTATTTAAAAGGTATTTTTAAAATTCTTTATGGACATTCCAGAAGGTCAAGGACCAATTATAATTTTTCCTATTGATTATTATATTCGATTAACACGTTTCCGTTTTGCGCGATGCGCTCACGGGACGAATTAATCACGTTAATCGAGGCCAGCCTGTATATAACAACCACAATTTAAAACAAACCAAAAAAAAATCATTTTTTTTCCCAAAAAATAAAAAATAAAATTGGGATTTGACAGACCAAGCAGCAGCCTTTGTCACAATCCAGGGTTCTACCACTGACAGGTTAAGTAATTATAATGTAATGTAATACATGTAACCTTATATATAATTTAATCTTAAATATTGCTTCAAGTAATGTAGCAATATTTAGGAAATGATGAAGCTTATCAAGTATTTAGACAGATCTCTTTTGAAGAGTAGCCTCCTTCACACTGTATACACTGATTCCAATGCTTCTGCAAGAATTCATGCTTGGCTTATTTTGAAACTGCTAATAGTTCCTGTGTCATGATCTGAATAATTTTCTCAGCATTGCAAATCTGTGACCTTTCAAGGGGGGTTTTAAGCTTTTGGAAACAAAAAAAAAAAATTGCAGGGAGCAATACTAGATCGAGGTGTTTAACATTTAACACTTCAAAGGATTGAATACACTAACACTGGGGTAGTAACCACGTGACAAAGGTCACCAAAAATTTTCTGACAATAGATGTCAGAAAATTTTTCTTTAATCAGAGAATGACTGACTGTTGGAATAAACTGCAACCTACTCTTATAGAGGTTGGAAGTTTATCTAAATTTAAAGGATTGAACAAATATTTGGAAAATAAGTAAAGAAAGGTGGCTGATGTTATTGAGACTTGCTTCCTTCCATCATTTTGCCAAAACTATAACTCATAATTCCCTCACAGTATACAGTAGAAGCCCTGTTAACCAACCTCTATTTAACCAACACTCCCCCACCCCTTTCCTCTTTAAAAAAAACTCTTATGACCACAGCACACTGCAGGTTTGACTTGTATGCTTCACAAGGTCAGTTGTGTATTTGTTCTAAACCACATCTGCACAAATTAAATGTAAATTAATGAAATATGGGCAAGAAAAGAAATATGGTGATTGTTTCTATGAAAACTAAGTTGGGATGTTCCAGAAAGACTCAATAAAAGTAAGTCGCTAAAAAAAAATACTGTCGAATTAGGTTCAGAATATCAAAATCATAAAAATAAGCTAGAAGGATTTTGCACTCAGTTTATGTGTTTCATGTTAAATTATTGTTTCACATTAAAGAAACCAAAATTAGAGATAGTAGACCATGTTATGCCTGTGATTTATGCAAGAAATACAACACAGAACGCCAATCAGCAGAACCATAAAAGCAGTAATAAATAAAAGATCATGGCCTTATATCTACAAATTAATGGTGCAGAAAGTTTTACAGCAAGTGATAGATGGCTTGGAAATTAGAAAAAAAATGAAATAATATGCATGTATTGAATATTAGTGAGGAGAGATTATCCACACTCAAAAAATTTACAGAGCATTTAAGGTTATTTATCAACAGAAAATGAATGGAAAATATCTGTTTGTTTGTTATTGTTATTTGGATTTTAGGAGCATTAGCAACTAAGGCCATATTGCTCCGGGATGTGTGGTGGTCATTCCCTGACCTTTCCGCATCCTCCGTATTTGGTGGTGATGGGCTCGAACCCCGGTCTAATCAAGAAGCGTGTGCTACGCACCGCTGCTCCTTCCCACCTGGCTACGGAGGCGCCGGAAAATATCTCTACAATATGGATGAGGCAGTTACAAAACAATGGCAAAAAAATCCAAATTTTTCAGTTGATAAATCAAACTAATCCTAGAACTTTTAAAAAAATAAAACTTGTTCATCTTTACCAGCTAACTACCACTTACAGAAATCAGCATGGAACCCTCTGCATTATTGAAAGTTGTTTTTATTTCCCCCATGGATTTTTAATGTATGTTAAGAAACACTCAAAGAGAATAAATTTACCTGAAAAGGCTATTATCTTTCTGAATAACATTACTCACATCCCAGTTATGAAGAACTTAAAGAAGAAGAAATAAAGCTGTCATATTTTTGCCACAAAATATAAGACCCTTGATGTAACATATGGATCAAGGGGTTCAAGATTGTCTAAAGAGATGACATAAGTGAAAGTTTTTAAGAGTTCAATTTTGGAAAAATACATGGACACAAATATAGGTCTTACAGAACTGTTAAAGCCATCAACATCAAAAATGTGTTTACAATATAGCACTAATATGGAATGAAATTCCAAGTTCAACATTTACTAAATCTTGGAGAAATCTCTGGCTCAAGGTTTACAATGCTAATGTAAGTCCTGAACTACAAGCAGATAATGAAGAATGTAGTTTAACTGATTTCAGGCAAATTGAAGGTTGCCAAAGATTATCAGCAAGAAGACAAAGGATTCAACAATCTTTATCCAATAAATCAGTGGCTAATTCTTGGAAAATGTAATTATGAGAGCAGATACAGTAGAAACAAATGGATTTAAACATGAAGAAGAAGAAAAGATGTTATCGAATTGGGGCCAGAAATTTTGGATAAAGCTGTCCTGAATGCCCTAGATACAGATTTAGGAACAATGGTCTGATTTAACAGTCAATAATGTGATGTTTATCAAAAAAAAAAAAAAAAAAAAAAAAAAAGGTGGAGGGACTATACTGCAAAACATCACATATCATCATCATCTAAACAAATGAAAATCAATGAATTTATGTAAATGAATGTATGTATATATGTTTTAAGTGAAAATAAAATTCTTAGCTTATTTACCCTGCTGTCATTTTTGATTAACCAACCAACTACTGGTCCCATTAGATAACAGAACCTTCAGTGTAATGGCTTTGCTATTCATCATTCATTTGGAAAATATCATGGGTTTATTTCATGTGCAGAGTACAGGAAGTCTCTGTAAAGGCTTTTCTCAGTCGAGCTACAGTTACTTGATTTCAGGCAAAAGTTTAGTATTTCTGACTTCTTTAATTCTGATTTCCTTCCACATATATGCCAAGCAATCTAGAACAGCAGTTCTCAAACAAAAACCTTCCACAGGCCATGTAATTTTCCTTTAATCAAAGAGTGATGATGACTGCTGACTGTTCAAATAAATTAATACTCTTGTGGAGGTTGGAAGTTTATCTAAATTTAGAGAGTTGAACAAATACTTTGAGAGGGGAAAAAGACATATTAAGCAAAGGAATAACACACTGGTTGCACTCAGTTTTCTCATCCACCCCCCCCCCCTTTGGTTAATGCTATAAAAGTGTCATTTTGCCAATATTATAACTGCATCACAGTATACTGGCTTTGCCATTCATCAATCATATGGGGAAAAAGCTGAGATTCAATGTGTGCAGATTAAAGAAATTCTCTGTATTTTTTCAATCAAACTATAGTTATTTGATCTCAGGCTGAAGTGTAGGGATTTCTGATTCTGAAAACTCAAGGTTTTCATCCCACATATATGCTAAGTGATCTAGAATAGTGGTTCTTAACCAAAAACCTACCACAAGGTTCAATAATTTTTTTTCAAACACATTTTAAGTTGTTTTACATTGTTCTGTTTGTAATCCAACATGACCAAAAGTCAGAGGAGTTTACAATTAATACAATCAGATAATAATTAACCATATTTAGCAGTCATGTAGGATCAAACCAGTCAACTAATTTATTATTATTGTTATTATTACCCTTTTTAATGACCAACCTTGAAATAACAACAAAAAACTGTAATTTTAGGTTTCATAAGAAATTTTATTTATTATTATTTTTTTTTTTTAATTTTTAATTTTTATCCCCTGCTGATCAGTGAAATTTTGTTGTTTCTTTTCACAAATTTTTCAATCTCCAATTCAGAAAATTAAATTTAATTTTAATACATATTGAAAATATCGCAGACTGATAAATAAAGTTACAGGGACTGATCCATAGATCAGCAATTAAGAAATGCTGGTCTAGAGTACACACAATTTACAGACAAGATATGCTGATGCCTAATGGAAGATTGCCTTGGTACTTACTTTAACCTGGCAGAGGTAGTACCCCACTTGTAACCCAAACAGTGGCATGGGGCCTGACAGGCCCATCCATTTCTCTTTTATTTCTGAAAAAAGTTTTTGGTTTTTTTTTTTTTAATTCTGCTTCAGTATACTAATACTTGACCTTTTCCTAATGAATTGAAATACTTATTAAATGAAATTACGTTTTTAATGAACAATTCAAATTTAAAAATGTTGTGAATTTTACACTTGTTATTTTTCAAAAAATCCAAAATTTCTAATTTTGTTGGACAAAATAAAAACATGAAACTATCAAATACTGCATTTTCATGTTCATAAATGCTTTAAAAGCAAGAAAAATTCAAATCAGCACACAAACATATTACTGTACTATGTTTTGCCAATTTCACTTAAGTACTCCATGTAAACACATATAATTTCCAAAACTACTCAATTAAAATATGTAGTCTGGGTTTCAATGAAAATCCAAGGAGCTCACATCTAGTGAATATGGACTTGGTACACCCAGTGTCATGAGCTGGATATTATCTTCTCTTCCTTGGTGATTCCTTTCTACTTCTGACTCTCTCTCTCTCTCTCTCTCTCTCTCTGGGTAACTCAGAATTTTTTTTTTTTTTTCTGGCTGGTGCAGCAAAAGCTTCAGGTCCATATGGCTAATAATAATAATAATAATAATAAGTGAAGCATTGAAATGAATACTTACATCATGCGAGCATACTATGAAATAACCAGGCTAGAGACTGATATGACAATGTACAGGTCGCGACTACATACCAAGTGATACCTGGATATTCAGGTATCACTTGGTATGTAGTGATACCAGGAACGATACCTGGATATTCAGGTCACTGAACAGTGATTAGCAGACCAAAGAGGGACCATCATCATGAAGAACCTAATAGCTCCTGCCATCTTGGAAAAAATCAAGCAGAATGTCAGCGATGAACGACAAAGCACAAAGAATATGGTCAATACGGAACCAGAGGAGGAACAGAAAGAAGAAATGCAACCCAGAGTAGCTGAAGTGGACAGAGACAAAGTCATAATATCCAGAATAGAAGACGAGTGGAAGAAGACCCTAACAGAATTCAAAGGAATGGACCCCACAAGAACCCACATGATACCTAAGCAGAGGCCAAATAAAATCCTGTGGAGAGTAACAGACCACCTCAAACGGCAAATAATGCCACATTACCTTGACAACAATGGTGCAACGCTGGAGGCTATCCACACAGCCATATACTGTGCTGCCATAGCAGCTACTAGGATTAATGGAAAAGAAACAAGAGGCCACCAGCAGAAGAACCGAAAACAAAAGGAACCGCCAGCTTGGGAAAGAAGACTTCAGCAGAAGATAGAAGAATTAAGAGAAAAGATAGATCAGTTGACCCAGTACCAACAGGGTAATAGAAGTAAGAAATTGATTGGAAAGGCGAAGAGCATCCTCAAGAGAGACAGCATCCACAGCAAACATGAGACCAGAAATCAGAGAATAGGAGAATACTTGGACACACTGAAGCAGAACCTCCTCATACTCAGCAAGAGACTATGCAGATACAAAGAGAGCTCCCAGAGGAAAATAAACAACCGAATCTTCAATGAGGACCAAAGAGCCTTCTACAGGAAACTGGGTGAAGATGAGAAAGCAGGATGTTTGTTTGTTATTTGATTTTTAGGAGCATTAGCAACTAAGGCCATATTGCTCCGGGATATGCGGTGGTCATTCCCTGACCTTTCCACATCCTCTGTATTTGGTGGTGACGGGCTTGAACCCCGGTCTAATCAAGAAGCGTGTGCTATGCACTGCTGCTCCTTCCCACCTGGCTACGGAGTCGCTCGAGAGAAAGCAGGAAACGGACCACACGAGAAGAAGACGACCGAGGACATCTGGGGAAATATCTGGAGCAGTGAAGTAAGACATAACAGCAGAGCACCCTGGATAGAAGTAGAATGGAAGAAAACCAAGGATATACAAGAGAAGAGAGAGTGGGAGATTTGAGAAGAAGTAAAACAGTCGATCAGGAACACCCACAACTGGTGAACTCCAGGAATTGATAACATCCACAACTACTGGTACAAGAAGCTCACCTGCACACACACACACACACACACACACACACACACACACACACACACACACACACACACACACACACACACACACACACACACACACACACACACACACACACACACACACCTAGCAGAGCAGTTCACTCGAATGATAAGGTACCCAGAAACAATCCCGAAGTTTCTCACCGAAGGAGTCAATATCTGAAGCCTAAAGATGAAGATACAAAAAACCCAGTGAAATACAGGCCAATCACTTGCCTCCAAACTATGAACAAGATCTTGATCAGCTGCATAACCAAGAAGATATCAGACCACTTAGAGAGTCAGAACATAATGGCCGAAGAGCAGAAAGAATGCAAGCGGAGGAGCAAAGGATGCAAGGAGCAATTAACCATAGATGACGCAGTTATGGAGCAAGCCTACAAGAAGCACAGCAACTTATACACAGTCTATCGATTACCGAAAGGCCTTCGACTCTGTACCTCATAGTTGGCTAATAGAGATCCTGAAGATCTACAAGGTCAATCCGATAGTGACAAACTTTCTAGGAGCAACAATGGCGAAATGGAGTACCACCATTAAGGTTGAGAACATCATAACCAGGCCCCCCCATTAGAAGAGGAATCTTTCAGGGAGATGCTCTGAGCCCACTGTGGTTCTGTCTAGCACTCAACCTGCTATCCACCATACTTAATGGCAGCAAGTATGGATATAATCTCAAAGAAGGAAGAAAAAACCTATACACCCTCACCCAACTGATGTACATGGATGACATCAAGCTCTAAGCGGCAACCAAGAAGCAACTCCAGCAACTACTCCGGATCACCGAAGAATTCAACAAGGACATCAGGATGGAATTTGGTCTAGACAAATGCAAGACCCACACACTGCACCAGGAAAAATTAGTTAGCCAAACCTACCAGCTGTTGACTGGTAAAGAGATCGAAGCTATGACAGAAGGAGAGACCTACAAATACCTAGGGATGATGCAGACTCAGCAGTTAGAGCACAAGGAAATCAAGAAGTGCCTGACCGAAAAATATCATCAGAGACTCAGAAGCCTGCTGAAAGCAAAATTGAATTGGAGAGAACACAGTTAAAGCCATAAACACCTATGCAGCTCTAGTACTAACATACGCCTTCGGGTCATAGATTGGACTAACACCGAGCTAGAAGATAGCATGTGAAAGATAAGGACAATGATGACCAAGAGCTGCCAACACCACCCGAAATCAGCTTTGGAGAGACTAACAATAGCTCGGAAAGAGGGAGGAAGGGGCCTGATAGAGCAACAGGAAACAGCGATAGTTAACCTGAAGGATTACTTCAAGAACAACACAGCATCACTCCACCAGGCCATAAGGAAGATAGATAAGTGGTATACCCCCACTCAACCTAAGCGAGGAACCTCCACCTGCCCAGACGGCACAAGAAACGAAGTTAGAAAGATGGGCAAAGAAGACACTCCATGGCAGACACTACAATGACCTCCATCAAGATCATATCGATAACGCTGCTTCCAATGCATGGGGCGCCTCCGTAGCCAGGTGGGAAGGAGCAGCAGTGCTTAGCACACGCTTCTTGATTAGACCGGGGTTCGAGCCCGTCACCACCAAATACGGAGGATGCGGAAAGGTCGGGAATGACCACCGCATATTCCCGGAGCAATATGGCCTTAGTTGCTAATGCTCCTAAAAAACCAAATAACAACAACAACAACAACCAATGCATGGCTTACAAGCAGGACGCTGTTACCCAAGACTGAAGGATTTGTTTTGGCCATCCAAGACCAGGTAATCAACACGAGAAACTATACAAAATACATCGCAAAGGAGCCTGGAATGTCAGATGACACATGTCGGCGATGCCACCTGGCCTCAGAAACGATCCAACACATCCACCGGGGGTTGCAAGGTGATCACTCAGACTGAATACACTCATACATCCTGGTCAGGATGTATTACCCTGACCAGGTAGTCAGGATAATACATCATAAGCTAGTGAGGAAATACTAGTTGACCAAAGAAAGTGTACCATACTATAAGTACGAACCACAGGCAGTACTAGAGACCCGAACCCACAAGCTGTACTGGGACCATGCCATAATAAAGGATAAGACCATCCCGCACAACAGACCAGACATAACCCTTGTGGATAAGATGGAAAAGGCTACCAACCTGATTGACATAACACTAGCAATGTCCAGAAAACCCATGAGGAAAAAATTAGGAACTACACGAACCTGAGACATGAAGTCAAAGATGTGGCATATGCAAGAAGTATCAACCATCCCGATCATCGTGTCAACCACCAGTATGGTGCCAAAGACTCTACATAGCAGCCTAGCAGCAATAGGTCTCCCAGAGAACACCTACAAGGGACTCCAGAAAGTCACAATCCTGAACACCTGTAGGACAGTCAGAGATTTCCTCAACCAACAGTAACACCAGACATTACAACCACCCTGTGTACTTGGTAGCAGTACCCATCACGGAGTGAAATCCCCCAATCAGGGAGAATATAAGAGCAACAACAACAATAATAATAATAATAATAATAAAAGGCACTAGGGTCTATCTCACTTATTTTGGAGGTTTAGGCTAATTGTTATCTGGATCTTTTTTGTCATATTTGCACTGCTAAAATTTTTGAATTTGATGTTAAAATTGGATTAAGTATTACCCTTTATTTTATGATTAAATTTAATCATGTTATTATATTACTTTATTAAATTTAAATTTTGCCTAATCAACTGCTTTTTTCTCAATGCAAATTTTTTTCCCCATTCTTAGTTCACTCTTAAAAAATCACTGGTGTACTGGTGTACTAATGAAGATGAATTAATTTTGTTTGAAATAAAAAAAAATCAAAATGGTTTTATGTAATATTTGAGACAAAAAATAACTTTCCTCATACAGCTAGCTACTCCACACAATTAAATAACTGAGGATCAAACATGACATAGAGAGAGAGAGTGTTTAAATAAAATAGGTTTACATTCATTTTGGAAGTACATTGATGATGAGTTTATACTAGAAATCAAGGATAGGAAAAAACATCTCACTAAGAAAAAGCAGCTGATTAGGCAAATTTTAAATTTATAAATTGTAAAATCTAAATGGTAACACTTAGTCCTTTAACAGCATATTCACAAATTTCATAAAAAAAAAAGGTCCCAAAAACAAACAGCCTAAACTTAAAAATAGAAACATTCTGTATATATTTAGAAAGTAAGGCAGAGGAGGAAGAGCCACTAACCTTAGACTGGCAATGAATACACAACATATCTCTTAAGATATGCTTAAGGTGGGCCTTTACATAGAGCCTTGTGCCACTACCACCAAGTTAAACAATGCTCGTTATAAGCTGAGCAATATAACACTGCATGCAGACAAAAAACAAAATTACTATAATTTTATGTCCTAAAATGCTTTCAGGCTGGTTTTGTGCAACTCAAACTGTATTTACTGATTCAAAAACTTCAATTTTTTTTATTCATCAGTGTCCAAATCTTTTATGCCTATAGGTTACAAATCATTATTATGCTTCAAATCAGCCTGTATTATTCAGCTTTTTATTCATTATTTTACTCCCATCCTATTTCCCATTAGATCTTTGGCCCTAGCCAGAGTGAAGTCTGTTTGGTCTGCCCTCTCAGCCTATTACACCATTCATTTTTAATATCTGTTTAAATATTCTCCATTGTCTCACCCTTTATACAACAAACACCATCTCAAGTTCACTTCAAATATGTTTAATTCAATATTTGTTACTTCAAGGTTTTTCCTTATTTCCTCATTTGTAATTTCTGAAGCTGGAACTTCTGAAAATAGAACTAGCCATTTCCATTGGCTAATTCCATTTATTTTTATTAAACTTTAATTTCTGAAGAGTCTAAATTTTGTTTGATTCCTTGATTTCTTATTCCAAGCTCTCAGTTCAAGAGTTAAAATAGATTTAGAAAACAATGTTATAAACAGCAAATATTGTCTTTTAACTAATTTCTCTTTTGTTCCAAATGAGTTTGTTGAACTTGTTTCTCTACACCTCCTCATCACTTATTTTAATGCAAACTTCTGTGTCAAATTTTCCATCTTCATTGAAGTCTAGTCCTACATATACAAAAATTATCAACTTGTCCCATTTTTTGTTATTTAGTCTATGCTCCAAGTTTTCCTTGTCTCTCCTAATTTTCATAACTTTGTTTTTGTATAACTAACTTTTATGCCAAATTCTGTACAACCTTTACCTGATTCATTCAGAGATTCTTGAGGATCCTGAATTCAGAGATTCATGAGGATTCAGAGATTCTTGAGGACTCTTTTAACAGCACAGTATCATCTACACATAATAAAGATACAATTTTACATCTCCCACACTTACTTTGAACTTTGTCAGGAAATTATATTCCTTTATCAAATGGCTCATGAAAATTATAAAAGGGAGCTTAATCAGTTTGTTCTAGCATAAAAGTTGAAAACCAATATGCACAGAAAACTCTTTTAACACATTAAGATTATTGTACAAATTTGGTTAATCACACTTTTACCAGCAAACCTAATACAAGTATGTACTAAATTTTTAAACTGGTGATGTTTCAAGATATTTATTGAATGCTATCTTCACACCAGAGAAGTATAATGATACAATGATTATTGTTATGGGGAGTTGCAATCTGAGTAATCTAATTAATTACTTTTATATAGTCAGAACGGAATTAGATGCAAAAATAACTTTGACATCATATACTTAAATTTCAGTAAACCATTTGATACTGCACCACATAAATGACTACTGTATAAATGGAAGAAGTTGGCATTGGGGCAAGTTACTGATTTGAATAAAGGGTTGGTTTGAGGGGCAGAAGGCAGGAAGTGGTTATAAATGGCCACTGTTCTTCATGAACTAATGTAAGTGAAATTACTCAGGTTTTGGTGTTGCTCCTTGCTGTTTTTTAATATTTATGAATGATATTCGTAAGCATATCAAGCTTAATGTCTAAGTTTACTGATCATTGATCATAAGAAATTAGGTAATGTTACTTTAACAAACCCTAATTGTTGTTACTGTTTGTTTTGGGAGAGTGAATAAATTTAAAGAAGAACTGGACAAGTTATAAGAAGAGATAAGCAAATGGGAAGTTCGAGGATTTAATCTTGGAAGTAGCTAGACTTTTATTATTATTATTATTATTATTAGCCATATGATGCAAGGAAGCCTGAAGCTTTTGCTGCACCAGCCAAAAAAAAAAAAAAAAAAAAATTTCTAAGTTACCCTGAGGGAGAGAGAGAGAGAGAGAGAGAGAGAGAGAGCAAGCAAGAGTAAGAAGCAGAAGGGAATCACCAGGGAAAGAGAAGAATGATGATATCCAGCTAAGGACCCTGGGTGTGCCAAGCCCATTCTCACCAGATGTGAGCCATACCAACTAAGAAATACACTTCAAAGTTTAGGCCTAAATGGATGTCAGATGAACTAAGGAGACTCGTGGCAGAGAAGAAAAATGCATGGGATGCATATAAATTATCAAGCGATACAGAAGCCTATGATAGATATAAGTAATCAAGTCACAAAGGAGATTGGGCAAGCAAAGGCAGATTACGATAAATCTTTGGCAAAGAATGCAAAGAATTCTTTACTTATATAAACTCTAGAAGCAAGGGGATGAATCAGGTTGGTCCACTTGATATCAATGGTTTGACTATCGATGATCCTACTCAGATAGCTAACAAACTGAACAAGTATTTTGAATCTACATTCACACATGAGGAATTCTGTAGGGAAGTGGAGAACAGAAACTTATTAAACTCTAACAGGGAGCTTAATGATTTTGTAATAACTGAGAGAAAAGTGGAAGAGAAATTTTTGAAGTTAAATGTAAGAAATGCACCTGGGGTGGATTAGATTTATCCAGTTATATTAAAGGAGGCAGCAAAGGAAGTAAGCAAACCCTTAGCTATAATTATGAGGGTGTCCTTCTCAGGGGAGATAACCACAGACTGGAGATGTGCAAATGTGTCCCCAATTCACAAAGGGGATCAAAGGATGACACCAGTAATTACAGACCTATCAGTTTAACTTCTGTTCCAGGGAAAATAATGGAATCACTTGTTAAAGAACCATTGCAGGATCATCTAGACAAGATAGCAGTAATAATTGGGACACAGCATGGGTTTTTTAAGGGGAAGTCTTGTCTGATCAATTTGACTGAATACTATGATGTGGTTACAAGGAAACTGGATGCAAAAAAATAATTTTGATATCATATACTTGGATTTCAGGAAAGCTTTTGATACTGTTGCACATGGAAGACTACTGTACAAGTTGGAATAATATGGCATTAAGGGCAAGTTTGTACAACAGATAAACGGATGGTTGAGTGGGAGAAAACAGAGTGGTAATTAATAGACACTGCTCTTCGTGGACTAATGTTATTAGTGGAGCTCCCCAGGGTTCGGAGTTGGGCCCATTACTGTTTTGTATATTTATCAATTATTATTATTATTATTATTATTAGCCATATGGTGCAAGGAAGCCTGAGGCTTATGCTGCACCAGCCAAAAAAAATTTGAGTACCCTGAGAGAGAGAAGTAGGAGGGAATCACCAAAAAAGAAAAGAATGGTGATATCCAGCTCAGGACCATGGATGTGCCACGCCCATACTCTCCAGATGTGAGCCCCTAGGGTTAATGATATTGATGAAGGTATATCAGACTTAATGTCCAAGGTTGCAGATGATACAAAGGCTGGCAGGGTTGTTAATGACAGCATGCTACTGCAACAGGATCTAGATAAGTTGGGCAGATGGGCTGAGAAGTGGCAACTGAAGTTTAACAATGACAAATGCAAAGTACTGCATATGGGTAAAAGTAACCCCACAGAGAAATGTACCAACTGTGCGGTACTACACTCAGGGTGGTTTAGAATGAAAAAGACCAGGGGGTAATTGTGCACTCAGATATTAAGTTTTCTGAGCAGGGCAGATAGGCTGCAAGGGCAGGTAATGGTGTCTTGTCAATGATATACAGGAATTTTGCTAGTAGGGAGAAGGAGGTGATTATTCCTTTGTATAAGTCAATGGTCAGGCTATGTCTTGAGTACTACATACAGGTCTGGAGGCCTCATTTTTGGAAGGATCGAGGGTTGCTAGAATGAGTACAGAGAAGGGCAACAAGATTATTGATGGGAACGAAGGTGTGTTCTTACCAAAAAGGCTTAAATTCTGCAAATTGCAGCATCAGGAGAATAGACACCTGTGAGGTGATCTGATTGAGGTGTATAAGCCCTTGAATGGGTTGAGCAGGCTCAATGCTGATGAGATTCTTCCTCTCTCAGATTACAAACTTGAGGGGGCATAAATTCAAATTGAGGAAGGACAGTTGTAGAATAGATGTTTGGAAATTTGCCTTCAGCCAGCGGGTGGTTGATTGCTGGAACAAACTTCTAAACTTCTATGATAGCTAAAATAACTTGAAGTAAGAACCAGCCGGACAAACTTTTAGAGCGAACTGTTGTGTGAAATGGAATTATTTTTTATTTTGATTTTTTTGGCTGATGCTGTATATGCTTGCTTTCTTGCATCATATGCCTCTACTAATGATAATGAAGTAAGTTTATTTTTTTTTGTTGTTTTCTTTTTTTTGACTGATACTGTACAAGCTTGTTTTCCTCCATCATTTTGCCACTGCTAATACCAATCAATGAAAAAAAATTAAATTACATTATACCAAAATTATGTAAGATAAATTTACAACATTTCTCTGATACAAAATAAACTGGTTCTAGATTAAAAATACAATTCAAGTAAAAAAATAAAAGGAGAAATTTGAATACCTAACAAATGCCAATCATTACTATACCATTTTATTTACTATATCCAAAAAATATATATATATATAAAGATAACATTAACTCAGAATGTACTGGGTATTCTCAGAACATATTGCCTCCCTCAGTGTATTCCGTTTTTTGTTTGGTTAAGCTAGAACTAAATATGATTTTGATTCATGTAGCACATCGCTCTGGCTTAATCTCACTCACACACTGAGCTTATCATTTTGGAAGTCTACAGCAGATTGTAAGGATGAGGAGTTACCCTTTCCTGCTATCAGATATGGATATATTTTGTCATTTATGTAATTGTTTGTAATCAAATCATGTAACCAATTAAGTATTTATATTCAATATGATTTAAACTTATTCTCTGATTATTGTAGGCTCTTTGTAATTACTTTTAAATATTTTCACATGAAAATTTATATTCTTTCTATTGGTTGATTAATCTTATACCAATAATGGGTTTGATGCCATTTAGCCCAAAGTTCTGCATAATCTCAACTTCGAGTCTATCAGTCAATCACTAAGAATCAAGAGCCGTCCTTCCTCCCCCTCTCTCACGAGCAAGTTTCACAAAAAACCTTTTGTAAGTAAGTGTCATAAAAATTATTATTATTATTTTATTAATAGCAGTAGTAGTAGTAGTACTGGCAAGTGATGCAAGAAAACAAGCTCACATAGCATAAGCCAAATAAAAATTATGACCCCCTCATCTGTCCATCTCTTCTAATAATGTCTAATTCTTTTTTAAAATTTATTGAAGTGCCCACTTCCATAACATCAGGTAGCAGTTTGTTCCAACAATCAACAACTCTCTGGCTGAAAGCAAATTTTTGCACATCCTTTTTTCAAGAGGCAGATTAACATTAACATTACTCAATACATTGTTTGCTTAACCAATTCAATCAGGTCTCCTCACAAATTCTCAGTTCCAAGAAAGCATTTGCAGAATCAAAGTTTTTTGTACTAAGAGTATACCTTTGTGTCTTGGCTAATCTGGTGTTTCTTCTCTACACCCATTCCAAGAGATCAACATCTTTCTTAAAATGAAGCTTCCAAACATGCACAGTACACAATATGTAGCCTAATCATTGCCTTATACAACAGGGTAATCACCTCCTTGTACCTACTTGAAAAGTTCTTGCACTGACCAAACCCTATGAACTGTTCTAGAAAACTGTCTGCACTGCTCAAAGAACTTCATAGTGGACTGTACAATTACCCCAGTCTCATCCGTCCTCTACCACACTGAGTGCAGTACCACCTAATTGGTATGTTATTCTAGAATTACTGCTTCCAATATGTATCTTGCATTTATCAATTTTAAACTTCTATTATCACTTCTCAGACCATCTGACTAATTTATCTAGATTGTGTTGCAGTGGTATGCCTTAATTCCTCTCCTTAACCATTCTGCCAACTTTTGTATCGTCCACCAAATTAGACATTAAACCTGATATGCCTTCATCAATTAAGCTATTAGATTAATGTGTGAAGCAACCTCAAAAAGCAACATAGACCACAGAGCACATACTCAAGTACCTGTTCAATTCATTAGTAATACAACCAGGTTACCAACTTTTCCACATCCATTTCATAATTGTCCAAACTGATTCAATATTTTTAGGTGCATTATCATATAAGGATAAAGGGCCTACTGTCTTTGCAGTGTCTGTCTCTGTGTGTCTGATTCATGAGAGGTGATCAGGTCTAGATATTTTTTTCTCCCTGTATTAGTCTATCTGTCTGCATATAACTCTCAATAGATGTATTAGGAGTTCAGTTATAACTCCTAATCAATCTTGTTTTTAGCTTAATGTTTCTCATAATCAACCTAACTCTTTCTACAGTACTTTTACAGATCAACTTACAGATACTGGACAACCAAATCATTTAACTTTTTCAGTGCATTAGAAAATTAGTAATTTTCTAGATGCATTAGTAAAGAGTAATAATTTATGATTTATAATAAAAAAAGAGCAAAAAATAACTTGAACTGAGAACATTTCATTCCAGTGCATCCACCATATTACCCTCCAATCAGTGCAACAAATGTGATATCCGGTGCTTCAGCTATAATATATAACATATGGAAAGGGATACATATGAAAAGGAATAATAATTGCTGGATTTCTATTGGTGAAATTTTAATGAAATTTGGAAGGCTCAACAAATCTTTCTAAAACAACCAGATCAAGAATTTAATGAAAAAAATGCATCCAGAAATCCAGATAAAGAAATAATAACTGCCAGATGGTCTTAGTGAATAAAATTAGGGAGGGCTTGACATCTTAAAATAGCTAAATATAAAATTTTATGAACAGCTATCAACTAAGAGTCAAGTTATAACATGTGGACAGATATAGGTTGAAGACAATAGGTGCATTATGAATATATGCTAACATACTCTAAAAATTATATGCCTTAAATACCACAAGGCATATAATTTTGTGGTCATTAAGGCATACAACGGACCGACACATGTATCTTCTATACGTATTTACTTACAATAATGATATTAGAGTACAAGAAGAACACCCAAAATATCACTGTCCAAAACCAAAACTGTCTGAAATCAGCATAATTTTAAGATTTGTTTTATTTTTATATATTTTACTATTTTTGCTTTTACTTTTTTTTAAAAATATTTTCTTGAATCTGTGCTTTTTCAATTTAATGCAAAACTTGATTCTCTGAATTCAATTATATTAAACAAAAGTAAAGATAAACAATATTTAACTTCATGCTTTCAAAAATCCTATTTGTGCTTTGTATCCTTGCACTTATTTATTAAAACTAGCACTTTTAACTAGCCTTACACCACAATAGGAAGTCTGCTGGCTTCAAAAGACTACAATTTATTTATTTATTTAATTATTTTATTATTTTTTTTCAATTGCACATAAACATGGCAGTACCTTCACTGTACAAAACAAAATATTAAAAGTAAAATGCTGTGCAAAATGCTGCAAAATGCTGTGCTATGATTTATTTTATTTATTTATTATTATATATTTTTTTTTTCACATCACACTAAATTGCATTGTTGTTTCAGTTCATCATCTATCAACTTATGTAACATAAGTTGGACTTAAACTGCCTAGTTGATTCATTGGTTTTATACTCACAGTGGCCAGATCCCAAATTGAAATGAGGCAGCCAACTGATACTGTTCGATATGTCCTAAGTGCCAGTACACAGTAGAGGCTTCACCATTTGTCACTCATTTCAAGAGATTTGGTTCGAACTGCAACACAGACTGGAATAATTTCTAAAGTCACTCAAGGATATGGTTAGATGACTGCTGGAGAGGATAGGGTTCCCCCCCAGTCACTGATTTTGGCTTTCTTGGCCAATGCAACATATAGACAGGATTAACATGCTGGTACAGACATAATACATAATGGTGCAGTATGGTACTACAATAAGTTGCCGAGGTGTGTAAAAACAAAAACAACTGCTTCTCAACAAGTTCCCTGATATTGCATTATTTTCAAACAAATGACTAATCTAACATTTATTTAAAAGATGGAACATTGCCATGACAGCCACTTTCAAGATTTTCTGATTCCTCATAGGCAGACTCTTTGAAATGAATGATTAAAAAAACAGAGGAAATACAATTTTGGTGATGCAATTTGTTTGAAAGTAGTGTAAAACGGTGAAACTCATTGCAAAGGCAAAGTTTCTACTACTGTCAGTAATGTATTAACTAGGGAATTTAAATCCTGTTAGCACAACCAAAATGAATTATGCTTAAGGAGACAGTAAACAAAATAACGCCTTCTCTATTATTGCAATTTTCTTAGTCAGAAATGCCAAGAGCTCATAAAGCTATATATGTCAATGATAACTTCAACAAAAAGAATTTTTCAGTATGCTTTTTGCTGAGTGAAATTTGTAGAGAGGGAAAAAAAATATATACTTAGAATGCTCTTAAGCATTGGATGGACCTACCAATAATGATTTCTGTTTTGTGATTCTATTTTTAAATTGAAATAGAGTGCCAACACACAACCAATCTAAATGAAATCCATTTTGTGAAAAAAAAAAAAAAAAAAAAACACCCACGTAATTTACCAAGTTGTGTTACACACCGAATTTCTGAAATGCCCATCTAGCTTAACACAACATAACATCTTTATACAGAAGACATGTGATACACACAGCATTTTAAACACTCATGTAGCATCACCCTTAGAGTTAACATTCTATTGTATTTATTTATTTGCCTTGAAAGCTAATATTTATTGATATCAATTTTTATTATTCTTCATATTAATTAAATATAAACACATGGAGGAACTGCCCCTCTATGTTACCAGCAATACTAAATGGTAGATAACTCTCGTCAAACTGTGCAATACCAGAACTTTGCTTTGGGAAGCTTGAAGTGGTGGAATCCATGTTTAGACTCCAAAGAAAATCTCCAGAAACCCCCATCACTCCCATCATGGAGTATGATTGATGGTTTTTGAGGTTATAATAGACGTCATGGTGATAACCAATCTTCCTTTACATTTCAAGGGTACAGCTCAAGAAAGGTATTTGCAGGCCGACCACTAGATATTCTACCACACCAAACAATTGGTGACTCTCTAGGAGGCTTCCGGATCAGCTAGTGCATAATTTCACTGCTTCTACTCTGCCAGATAGTGACTAAAGGGAGATCGGGTACTGTGTATGCAGGGGACATTTTCGAGGCAACTTTATGTCACGGAGTTCAGTATATTCTTGCTGCGCATACCCTCCATAGCCAGGTGGGAAGGAGCAGCAGTGCGTAACACACACTTCTTGATTAGACCGGGGTTCGAGCCCGTCACCACCAAATACGGAGGATGCGGAAAGGTCAGGGAATGACCACCACATATTCCCGGAGCAATATGGCCTTAGTTGCTGATGCTCCTAAAAACCAAATAACAAACAAACAAACAGCTGCGCATACAGCATATCCCAAAAATTTCATTACTTCATACAGTATGTCCTCCCCACCTTTTCTTACTACTGAATACATCATGAATTATCAAACTAATATAACAAACATTTTTTGCTTGTTTGTTTAGGGATTTATTAGGTGCATCGGCAACTATGGCCATAGTGTGCCAAACATTTTTTTGCAAAAAGATCTATACCTCCCAAACACTTCCTCATTAATTTCTCAACCACTGTTCATTTCAGTTGCCTGAATTATTCACTGTATGATTTCTTTTGCTTCAAAAGTGGTACTTGTACATATATCCACTCTGATATTCCCTGTCAGAGATTTACCTACCAGAATACCAGACAATCATAACCACATATCCAACACACTTTCTCACAAACAACCCTTCCAAGCACATGGTTGAGGTGAGTGGTCCTCTAGGCACCTTGGATCGAAACTTGGTGATGGCCTCTTCTCCAATGGAGCCTTTCTCTCATGGCCATTCTTGACCTTGTATTGTTTGGCATTACAAGAATGTAAAATCAGTGAGATCTCCATTTTTCATTGTCCTTTATTTCACACTCCACCTTAAAATCTCATCCTTTATCTAAACCTTGGCTTCCCAATAATTGTGCTAAGGTTGTTCTAGATAAGAATACTGCATATCGCAATTGGCTCGTATCCAAATCTCCAGGTACAATTTCTGCATATGCCAAAGCTCACAACAATTGTAAAGCAGTTATAAATTTATCTAAACTAGATTTCAAACAGACTAAGAGTAGAAAACTTGCTTCTTGTTCAAGTGGTAGTCGAGCATTCTGGTCCCTGGCCAAATCTATTGGCTGCAACTTATGCCCATCTCTTTTCCCACCTCTGTCAAAACCAGATGGTTCTATTTCCACTTCAGCCAAACATAAAGCTGACCTGCTAGCATCCTATTTTTTTTCTAACTGGTGTATCGATGATCTTGGTAAACCACCTTCTACCATTCCCAGTACACTCCATTCAATGCCTCTTGTGGTCTTCCATCAAAAGGATGTCAGAACAATTTTGAACAATCTTGACTCTAAGAAAACACCATCAGGACTTGGCTCCAAGTCCTGATGGTGTTTTCCATTTGTTCTCAAAACTGTGGTCATGAGCTTACTCCTCTTCTGTGTTGCCCTTTTTTACTTTCCTATTCCAAAGGTGTTTTCCCCTTCTGCTTAGAAATTTGCTCATATCCAGCCACTTCCTTAAAAGGGTGACAAATCGCTCCCATCAAATTATTGTCCCATTGCATTTACTTCTACTTTTTCTAAAGTAATGGAGAAATCAATTAACTGATCAATGACTGCCAAGATGGATTCCATCAGTGTTGTTAATCCACTGGTGATATGCTGGCTTATGTTACCCATCTATGGAAAAAATAAATGGAAAAGTTTGGTGAAACTCAAGCAGTTGCTCTTGACATTGTTTGGCATAAAGGTCTTCTAAATAAGCTTCCATCTTATGGTTTGCCATTTTTTTTTTTTTTATTGGCTATCCAGCTCTCTCTCACCACTCAATGCAGATGATGATAGATGGCTCTGTTTTCTAATATCTCCATTAATGAAGGTGTTAGCATTAGTAGAAACACATGATACAAGAAAGCAAGCTTACACAGCATCAGCCAAAAAAAAAAAAAAAAAACCCTTCCCATTTCACTGATCCATTCATTCCAAATGTTTGTCTAGTTCTGCCTTGAATTTATTTAAGCTATCGACTTCCATAACAACAGATGGAAGTTTGTTCCAGCAATCAACTACTCGCTGGCTAAAGGCAAACTTCCGCACATCAATTCTACAACTATCTTTCTTCAGTTTGAATCTATGCCCCCTCAGGTTTGTAATCTGAGCAAGAGGAAGAATCCCATTAGCAATAAGCCTGCTCAATCCATTCAAGGCCTTATACACCTCAATCAGATCGCCTCACAGGTGCCTAGTCTCGCAGGTACCTAGTCTCCTTCTTTCATCTCAACTTTCAATCCATGCACGGTATGGTGTTCCGCAAGGTTCAGTTCTTTCTCCCACTCTTTTTCTCTTGTATATTAATGACCTTCTTCCATTGACCAGAAATTCTATTCATAGTTTTGCTGATGATAGCACATTGCATTCCACCTTCCAGTTTGAGAAACTTGCTCTGCACAAACATCTTCAACTTCTTCAATATTCACTACAAATTCCTTAAATGCTGATCTCCAGGTAATTCTCCAGTGGGGTAAAGATAACTTAGTTGATTTCAATCTATCTAAAACTTGGTCCTGTCTGATATCTGGCAAAAAGGATTCTTCTGTTCCCATGTTTATCTTTGATGACACTGTGATTTCTAGACAACTTCACATATCTCTATTGGGGGATTACCATAACTTCTAATCTCCCTTGGCATAAGCACATCACAAATATTGCTTCCTCTGCATCTAAAAAACTGGGTTTTCTCTTTTGCTTTTCTTTCACACCACAAATCCACTCTACCATGGAATACTGTTTCCACATCTGAGGTGGTGTCCCCAAAACCTCTCTCAGGCTTCTAAATTCCATTCAAAAGACAGCAGTTAAGTCATGCCTCATCTCTGACATAGTCTCTCCACTCTCTGTCTCATAGAAGTTCTGTTTCTTGTGCATACCTTTTCTATAGATACTTCCATGGGAACTGTTCTTCTGAATTGGTTTTTACAATTCCCACAATCTCTTCCAAAGCAGTCCGAACACATCCCACAACCAGTCAACATCCTTTTACTGTCCAACTTCAAACTCACAGAACCAACTTTTCTTCTTCCTTATTTATCCTTTCAACTTCTGTTTTCTGGAAAAACATCTCTACCTTCGTATTTCCAGAAAATTACAATCTACAGAAATTCAACTCTAATATCAAAGTATCTTCTTTCATCTTCTCAACTTTCAACCCATGCACAGTAGTAAGCACTACAGGTTTTAATATCTCTCGTGCTTAGGGTTGTCATAAAAAAAAAAAAAAAAAAAATTCTTTCCTGCTTTCTAAAGTGAAGCAGCATATTAGAACCATATTGTTATGTTGCCCTATCAAAAAAAAAAAAAAAAAAAACATAAAACAAAATTTGTATAATGGTTCATGACAAGCTCTTCCCAGGTGTTTATTATGGCCATATTTATTACTCACTCTTCTAGTTATAGAAAGTATATATATATATATATATATACTGTATATATATATATATATTTTTTTTTCCCCCATAATTTTTGATTTATTTATTTTTTCTGTTAATAATTAATTCCTCCAGAAAGGAATTTATGCACCTTGCTTTCCCAGCGTACAGTGCCATTAGAATGATAATGTTGCCTGACAAGAAGTACATGTCTGCATAATCCAGCTTCTCACATCATTATGGGAAGGCTGGATTATGGGAAGACATGTCACCATTCTCTGTTTACCAGAACAATGTAAAGAAACAGGTTTTGTTTTTGATTTGGATTGCTGCATCCATGCCAGTCCTTGCTAGTTCATGTTTTTATTCCATACCATCTTTGTAGGCCTTCATTGATTCTGCATTCATGTTATAATATCATAAAATTTATTAAGGATAATAACAATGTCATTTAATATAAATTAATGAAACCATCCACAACTTTACTCAAAAAGCAACTATAAATGTACACTTAATGTAAGATATATTTATCTGAGCTGCGGTGTACAATAGGAGCTCGTAGATCCGACAGGCCTTGTAGGATGCTTTAGAACTCCAGATTTTTGAAACTTAATACCATACAGCTGGGTAAAGAGCCAGCTTTTAAATACTCTAGAAAGATGACACAATATTCTGAAAAAGCAACATTGCTAGTACTGTGATTATTGTATACCACTCACTTGGGAAACTTTCCCAAACGTCTAATCTTAAGTTTAAAAAACACAAAAAATATAATTCGAAATAAAAATAACTGCCATAGTTGCACTTGTAAAATAATTATGACTACATTCCTGACTTTGTCATAGTTCCCTAAGTTCACTAACAGCAATTAAACTCGCACATGATACGATTGGATGCTTTGTTGGTAATAAATGAATGTCAAATTAAATTGAAACTGTGGTGCATCTCATTAATTGCTTGTAATCATGCTACTTTTAAATGGGAAACTATCTCATACCTGCAGTAAATTTCAGCAGATACAAGAAAGTTTCTCAAGATTAGCAAATGCTATTATTACCAAATCCACAATCACAAAGGCATATACAATGAAGTCGATGGAGCAATTTCCAGCATCACATTGCAAGCTTTTGAGGTTAACAACTGAATAAATAAAAGCTGCTCACTTAAACTTTATATGACATAGTTTGAAATAACAATAGCTGTACGCACGTTATAAAGTTTAATTCACACTGGAAAACAAGCTGCTTTGGACAGCTACAGCAAAAGTTTCTGATTGTATAGAATTTGCAAAATAATTTTAGATTACTGAGAGTTTTATTTTTTATTTATTTATTTTTGTAAGCACAAAATTTTCAAAAACTGGATTTTTGAATGCCTGATGATATATTTAGATTTATGATTATATATATTGATACATTTCAATTAAGTGATTTCCTCCAGATTAAATATTCTCCATATACTAGAGCACATGTAATTTTTTTCATCCTTTCTATTTGATTATATCTAAGAAGCACTGCATTACAAACAATTTGATAAATTATTATGGGAGAATTTAGAAGAAAATGATACATATAAATTGTGTGTATATAATAAAGTTTATATTATGTTGAGAGAGAGAGAGAGAGAGAGAGAGAGAGAGAGAGAGAGAGAGAGAGAGAGATTATTGGTTCCTCCCATGATGATCCTTATTGCAGCTGCCATGCTATCCTCCAGCCAAAAACAACTGCTATAAAACTATAAACATTCCACTTTTGTCATACTACTGCTGAAATTCCCAAGGTAAGGATTTTTATTACATAGGGGTATTTCCCTCTATATAGTGAAGTATTCTTTCTAGCTAAGCAGGCTGCATATTGGAACTAGGAATTACCACATAAAGAAAGAAAAAAAAATTGTTTAATCCTTTGTCAGTTATGTTGAAATCTGACAGATAGCAACACACACACACTCTTCTCTCTCTCTCTCTCTCTCTCTCTCTCTCTCTCTCTCTCTCTCTCTCTCTCTCTCCTAATTTTTTTAAATTTGGGAATGGAATCATGTCTTCGACATGATGTTTAAGCAGTCTGTTTGCCAGCTAATGGATACCCCATTAACAGTCGAGTTCATCTCTTTTGAAATTACATGAAGTACATCCATCCAAAAATCATAATTCAATCCCTCTCCCAAGTGCCCTTCAAGGTGGGTGAATGGATAAAGGCAATATCTCTGCACAGTAATATTGCCTTTATCCATTGCCTTTAAATATTTTTGTTTTTGTCATGTGTATTCTTCAGGTGAAAAACTGGATAATTGCAGGACATGAGCTATAATGAGAATAACTTTAAAAAAGCACACAACACAAGAAATTTCAAGCAATGAAAAATGGAATAAATTATGTTTTTTTGGTTGGTTGGCTGATTAATAAAATAATTAATAAATGATCAATTCAACAAAAAACCCAAAAATTAAATTAAACGCTAAAAGTATCTGGAAGTATGCAAGCTCCCATCTGATGGACTGAATACCAATTTCTGTAACTGAGTAACTAATTTCCTCTCTGACTGTGTCAGTGCTTGTTGTCATAGATAGCACTTTGTCTTGAGCTTCTCAAGTGATATTGGTAATATCCAAAAATGAATGAGTGGTAACTCATTTATCTCTGGATTGGTGGTAGGGAAAGAAACCTTAACACATTGTCTATTTAACTTTCTAACTAAAAAATCAATATATCAATAATCAAAATCAATATATTTTTCTTAAATATTAATTAAGAAAAAAAATTATTAAAAGAACTTTTCTGACAATTATTTCCTTGTGTAGATTTCTAATTTCCTGGTTCCTGGGCAATGCGATGCTCTCACCCCTCTCGCTAGTGGATGAACGCACCGCCTGACAGGTATATAGGTAGGTATCCCATAAGTTAGGTATCCCTTACTGATGTCATAGTTGACAAGGGTAAGCAAATAGTCAGTTGTGGCACACAGAATTAAAAGCATAATTTTTTAAAGAAAACCAATGCTAAAAATCTGATTAATTATTTACCTATTAAATTTACTACAAATTATGATGTACCTACTCACTTAATTTGTTTTTTTAATAACAAAACATTATAATAATTCTACAATTAGCATACTTTATTTGAAATAGAGATACATTTGTAAAAAAAAATTGATTGGCCTGTCTTGTTATCTTGTTCATTTTTAAAGCGTTTCATGCAGTGGGAAAAGCCTACTGCACTTCATTTAAAACATCATGTTACATGATAAATACAGTGGATTCCGGTTATTTGGGCCACCGGTTAATCAGGGCAGCCGTTTATTTGGGGCAAATCTTAAAAAACAAAAACCAATCGAGAAAATAGCCAGAGTTTACTTTGCTTAATTGGGACAAAATGCCGTTTAATCAGGACAGGAGACCTAAGCACTGGAGATTACCCTACGATTGTCTCCAACCGTACCACGTAGTTCGGTCGGATTTCTGGAGGTCACAACCATAAAACAATAAAATCAATTAACAGTCACCTGTTTATTGGGCTTTTCTGTTAGTGAAATCTATCATAAATGTACAGTAAACTCGATCTTACTGAATTTGCGATAATACCGACAGCTGGAATTCTGTGGGTTATTATGGTGAAATGTGTTTACACTTCCATGAAATCTTTAATCATATAAAAAAAAATAATTTTCAGAATCTTCTCTTCATTCCTATTTTTAAAGCTTCGTAATTTGTTACTCGGTTCTTACTTGAGGGTGTTGTGCTACTTGTAATTTGTGTGTGCCGTGTTCTTTGTTATTGATTGCTTATCTTTTTACTGTTTAAAATTTTAACCCCCACCCAAAAATGTCAGTGAACAGAAATGTCAACTAGTTAGTATGTACATATTGCAGTACGTATTAATTATTCCGATTATCACGTATATTCTTCCGATTTTCACGTATCATTTAATTTTTTAATTGGTAAGGTAATCAAGAGTAAATTTGTGCTTAATATATCTTTACTAATTAGAATCGCTGTTTAATAGAATTAAAATTCAATTCACAAACGTGATCACAATGACTGGCGCTTACTACACATCGTATAGTGAACGGTATTTTACTGTGGTGAGTTCGTCGTAACGTGATTTGATTGTACAGTGAACTAATTGTAAAGGGGGGGGGGGGTAAATTGTATTTTTAACTATTTATGTGAAACTTCGGATAATTGGGGCAGCCGCTTAATCGCGCCAAAATGCACTAGTCCCGATGTGGTCCAAATAACCGGAATCGACTGTATTAAGTTTCACAGGTTACATACATTCCAAAAATCATATGGAATTTTTTTACTAAATGCCTTTGACTTTAATAATATACACTGAGTGGACAGAAATCATGGGATACCTACATATCTAGTAATGGGTAGACCCAAATTTCACCCGGATAAGGGCAGTCACACGGTGAGGCATTGAGTCCACTAGTTCATGAAAAACTCACTGATGAAAAAAAGCCGTGAATTAGGGTTGAATTTGAAAGTATCTGCAATTCTGCCAACACACGATAGGAGGGAGTATATGATGACAGCCCTGTCAATCAATTTGGCCCTAGAAAGATTGTACAGGGCTCAAGGGGTAGAATTTTTTTCAGCCTGGTCTGTACTTGTTAACAGGAGAGACTGCTTCTACAGGGATGGAATACACTTAAATAGAAAGGGTGCAAGAATGTCTGCTGATGCTATCGAGGCAGTTTTAGGAGGGTCGGAAAACTGCTAGATTGGGGGGATACAAGGACTAATAGATTAACAGTAGCCACTGGCAGAGGAGAAAGTGATTCTTGCACTGCTTCTATTGGAATGAGCAGCAGCCTGGAAAATAAGATGCAGTATATTTCAGAGACTGCTGGGAATCATTGCAGTACAAGTAAACACATGGGTTGTGTTAGGGTGGCTAAGAGGAAGAGCAGGTGCATGAATACTTGCATGTACACCAATGCTAGGAGTCTAGTAAATAAATTTGATGAATTTGAGGTATTGCTCAAAACATCAAAGGCAGATATTGTTGGGATTTCAGAGACGTGGTGTCACACAGATATAAGGAATGCAGAACTGGAATTTGGAGAGTACAATATCTACAGAAAGGATAGACAGGATAGGAAGGGAGGAGGGGTTATGCTATTAGTTAAGAAACACATAAAATCCAAGGAAGTGAAGCCAGTCGACATCGCTGGACAGTGCAGTGTCGAGTCAGTTTGGTGTGACATAAGCATTGGGAGATCAAAATTGAGTAGGAGTGTGCTATAGGCCTAATGACTTTGATGAGCATAATAAGAAACTGTACAGAGAAATAGAGTGGGCCAGTAAATCAGAGAGTCTTATTATGGGGGATTTTAATTTCCCAGATATTGACTGGAATTTGGGGGCTGGTCACTCACACACTAGCAAGGCTTTTGTGGATTTATTGGATGATTGTTTTCTACATCAGCATGTTCGGGAGGCAACTAGAGGGAGTAATACTCTTGATTTGATTATCAGTAGTGATTCTTCATGCATTAAGAATCTGCAGATAAATGAACCACTAGGTGGCAGTGATCACAGTGTTCTGAAGTGGGATTTACTCAAAGAGGTAACTACCATTAGGAGTAAAGGGAAGGGGTATTGCTTTCGTAAAGGCAACTACGGTGGACTGAGACAGTATTTAAATTCTATACAGTGGGATCAACTGATGATGTTACAAACAGCAAATTCAAAATGGGAAGCATTCAAAGAACTTATCTTGGAAGCTACTAGGCTTTAAATACCAACTAAGAAATACTGTTCAAGGTTTAGACCTAAATGGATGTCAGATGAACTAAGGAGGCATATGACAGAGAAGAAAAATTCATGGGATACATACAAATTAACACGTGACACAAAAGCCTATGATAGATACAAGATGATCTGTAACCAAGTTACAAAGGAGGTTAGGCAGGCTAAGGCAGATTACGAGAAATCTTTGGCAAGGGATGCGAAGAAAAACAGCAAAGAGTTCTTTACTTATGTAAACTCTAGAAGGAAGGGGATGAATCAGATTGGTCCACTTGATATCGATGGGTCAACTGTTGATGATCCTGCTCAGGTAGTTAACAAACTAAATGAATATTTTGCATCGACATTCACACATGAGGAGTTATTCAGCGAGGAGAATGCCAGAGGTGTATTCAACTCTGGCAGTAAGCTAGAGAATCTTGTAATAACTGAGAGTAAAGTGGAGGAGAAATTGTTGAAGGTAAAAACAAGAAAGGCACCTGGGGTGGATGGAATCTATCCAGTTATATTAAAGGAGACAGCAATGGAAGTAAGCAAACCCTTAGCCATAATTATGAGAGCTTCCTTGGACTCAGGGAAGGTACCCATGGACTGGAGATGTGCAAATGTGACCCCAATTCACAAAGGAGGATCAAAGGCTGACACAAGTAATTATAGACCTGTGAGTTTAACTTTTGTTCCCGGAAAATTAATGGAGGCACTGGTTAAAGAAGCACTGCAGGATCATCTAGACAAGAATTCAGTTATAGCTCAGAACAGCATGGTTTTGTTAAGGGGAAGTCTTGCCTGATCAATTTGATTGGATACTATGATGCAGTCACAAAAGAACTGGATGCAGGGAATAACTTTGATATTATATACTTGGATCTTAGAAAGGCTTTTGATACTGTTGCACATGGAAGACTGCTGCACAAATTGGAGCAGTGTGGCATTGAAGGCAAATTGCTGCTATGGATAAAGGGGTGGTTGAGGGGGAGAAGACAGAGAGTGGTAATCAATGGACACTGCTCATCGTGGACTAATGTTATTAGTGGAGTCCCTCAGGGTTCAGTATTGGGTCCATTATTGTTTTCTGTATTTATAAATGATATTGATGATGGTATATTAAGCTTAATGTCCAAGTTTGCAGACGATATGAAGGTTGGCAGGGTTGTCAAGGACACTACTGACACTATGCTGCTGCAACAGGATCTGGAAAGGTTGAGCAGATGGGCTGAGAGGTGGCAAATGAAGTTTAACATTGACAAATTTAAAGTGCTACATATGGGAAACAGCAACCCCAGAGCAACGTATCAACTCTGTGGTACTACACTGACAGTGGTAGAGAATGAAAGGGACCTGGGAGTGGTTGTGCAGGCAGATATGAAGTTCTCTGAACAGTGCAGACGGGCTGCAAGAGTAGCTCATGGTGTATTGTCAATGATATATAGGAATTTTTCTAGCAGGGATAAGGAGCTGATTATTTCCTTGTATAAGGCAATGGTCAGGCCACACCTAGAGTACTGTATACAGGCCTGGAGACCTCATTTCAAGAAGGATGTAGAGCTGCTGGAACGAGTACAGAGAAGGGCAACAAGATTAGTGAATGGAACAAAGGGGTGCTCTTACGAAGAAAGGCTTAAGTTTTGCGAATTACAGTGTCTGGAGACTAGGCAGCAGCGAGGTGATCTGATAGAGGTGTACAAAGCCTTGAATGGTTTGAGCATGCTCAATGCTGATGGAATACTTCCTCTTGCTCAGAATAATCACCTGAGAGGGCATAAATGCAAATTGAGGAAAGACAGATGTAGGATAGATGTGCAGAAATTTGCCTTTAGCCAGCGGGTGGTTGGTAGGTGGAACAGACTTCCATCCCTTGTCGTGGAAGTTGATAGCCTAAATAAGTTTAAAGCTCGGCTGGACAGGTATTTTGAACGAACAGAGGGGTGAAGTGGAAGTGGTTATTTTTTATTTATTTATTTTACTTTAATTTTTTTGGCTGATGCTGCATAAGCTTGCTTTCTTGCATCATATGCCTCTACTAATGCTAATGCTAATGAAAGCGTTCCACAAGTATTTCCATCCATGCTTCCTGCACCGCTGTCCATAATTCTGTTGCATTCCTAGATGAAGGATCCAAAGCTCAAACGGACCATTCTACAGCATTCCAAAGATGCTCCACAGGGTTCGTATCCAGTGAATAGGGAGCCATTCCATGGTGGTAAAATCTGCTGAATTCTCTTCGAACCATGTTCTTGTCACCGTGGCTTTGTGGGGGAGGGGCATTTTTCTGCTGGAAGAGTCCACTGTCCTGTGTGATGCACAGTGACCATGAAGGAATGCATATGGTCTGCAAGGATGAACACATAACCTGGACTATTAATCTTGCATGTCTGGACTGCATCTAGAGGTACCAGAGGTCCCAACGTGTGCCAGTTGAACATGCCTCTGGCCATTACTGACCATCCACCTGCCTTAACAGTTCCTTGTTGATGTGACAGGTGGTGCATAGCTACGTGCAGTTTTGGCAAGATACACACTCTCCCATCCACCTTTAAATAACTGGAAACAGGACTCATCGGAGCAGGAGACCTGTCTCCAATCATCCAACATCCAATGCCAACGTTCTTTTGCCCAGTTGAGGCATAGAGTCCTGTGTTGTGGTGTTAGCAATGGGACTCTAGTGGGTCGGCGGCTCCCATAACCTATTGAACACCTGATGGTCTTGGTTCAAATGTTTGTGGCACTTCCCTCATTGAAGTCGGCAGTGATTTGTGCCACTGATGCTCTCCGATTGGCTGAAACAATGCGAGACAGATGTCGATGGCCACATTCATCCACCACCTTTCTCCACCAACAGTGCTGTCCATGATGAGATGTTATTCTGGAAATGGCATATTCCCGATACACTCTTGATACTGTCAAACAGGAATAGTACAATTTCTGTACCACCTCCTCAGTGACCCATGTGTCGGGCACCCACTATCATCCCTCTTTCCAAGTCGGTTAACTTGTGACATTTATCCATACTAACATCAAATTATGGGATACCTACCTATATACCTGCCAAGCGGTGGGTTCATCCACTAGCAAGAGGGGTGAGAGCGTCACATTGCCCAGGAACCCCCATGAATTCTGTCCTTTCAATGTAACTCAAATAGCCAAAGCTTCTAATATTTACACAAAATACACCTCCAATCCTGCTTGTAACAAGTAATAAGACATGAAAGAAGGAAACCAATATATGCTAACATTAAAAACCAATCCCCCAACCCATCATAAAGGTGCAACTTTACATGAGGAATTGTCATTTCTCTATAACCATTTCAATCATTAATACAAAGTCAGGAGCCATACTGAGAAGGATTTTAGTCTACATCTTCTGCTGACTGTGAACAATATCTTAGTAGAGAGTAATTTAACTGATGAAAGAGGTGCTGAGAATAACCTTGAATGGATGTCATTATGCAATACTATGGTTGATCTTTGAAAATTCTGTCAGTAATCTGATATTTAGTTATTCATTTTGGGGTGTTCTTACTAAACCAAACGATAACTAATATTTCAAAGCATCTTAACTGTAGGTCAGACCACATAATCACTATAATTTTGGCTTTATTAATTTGTGGGTTGCATTTCGTATGGCATGTGCTGACAGCTCATTTGTGAAGCTAATTTTATAACTCTAAAATGCCTGAAGCTGTTTCATTTCTAAATCTGGACGAAGTGCTTCCAACATAAATGGTGCTGCAATTTCCTTGACACGATACTTTATAGACAATCTTATTTATATCTTTTATTTCTCAAGCCCGAGAAGTTTTATAATTATTAAATATATCCTGCATTATATTATCAAATAAAAAAAAATTACATGGATTTCGGCACCTCAGAACACATGTTTAATCACTATGAATTGCCTATGATATGGGAGTGAAATCATGTTTTGAAAAAGAGGTGAAGGAACTGTTCTGGGATTCTGTAAATTTTCAGTTCTTCAGTTATCTGTTTTATTATTCATATTGGATACAATAAAGATAATGAAACAAGTAGTAAACAATTATGGTTTGTAAAACAATTTTTACTCAGAACTATATTTAACTGTGTTACACAGAGTGATTCACATTAGATATTGCATAACTTCAGGGGCTGATTTCTGAGGAAATTGAGTTAAAAAGTCACATAACATGGATCTGATTCCAAATGATTAGAGAGCTGTGGTGCTGTTTGAATCTTACAAAAAATAAAGCAATTATGAGTGATATAAAATAAAAATAACATTAGACACATAAACATAACAGAAAAAGTGTTGATTTATTTATTTATTTTTATTTAGGAAAGCTACAGTCTAGGTTTACAGCCTTTTAAAATGCACTACTTATTTGCTGTTTGTGGAGCAATCCGGTACAGGACATGGTATTGCTAAGGGGAATGTCTTTGTGTGTGCACGATGTAAGGAGTGTGAGGAAATCAGGCTAAAACTCAGTGTTGTTATGGGCCTATATGAGAGCTTCAAGGACAGGGTGGATGCCCTCGAAGGATCTAAATTGAGGGCCCATCAAGCTCTCAGCTGCCCACATCAATGCTGGAGCTTGTACTTGATCATCACGGAACACAGCGGCAACCCCCAAGGCAGAATGCACTGGTTCCACAGGAACTAGTAGTTATCGGTGATTCTAATGTCAGGGAAACGGGGAACATGGTGTGTTAAAAGGATAGGTGGAACAGGATCAGGGTATGTCTGACAGGGGCAAAGATTAATGACGTTGTAGAGCAGATCTTTTAAGGGCACAAAAGGTGATATTGTTGTACACATTGGCACTAATGATATTAAGAGTAGGAGACCAGTGGAATTACTTAACAAGTAATTCCACTTGTTAAATGGAATTACTTGTTCTGCTCACTGTTGAAAAAAAGCCATGAATTAGGGTTGAATTTGAAAGTGTCAGCAATTCTGCCCAGACACGATAGGAGGGAGCATATGATGAGAACTTTGTCGATTAATTCGACCCTGGAAAGATTGTGCAAGGCTCCAGGGGTAGAGTTTTTTTCAACCTGGTCCATACTTGTTAACAGAGAGACTGCTTCTATAGGGATGGGATACACTTAAATAGAAAGGGTGCAAGAATATTTGCTGATGCTATCGAGGCAGTGTTAGGTGGGTTGGAAAACTGCTAGCTTGGGGGGGGGGATACAAGGACTAATAAATTAACAGCAGCTGCTGGCAGAGGTGAAAGTGATTCTAGCACTGCCTTCTATTGGAATGAGCAGCAGATTGGAAAACAAGATGCAGGGTATTTCAGAGACTGCTGGGAGTCATTGCAGTACAAGTAAACACATGGGTTGTATTAGGATAGCTAAGAATAGGAACAGGTGCATGATTACTTGCGTATACACCAATGCTAGGAGTTTGGTTTGTTGTTTGTTTGTTATTTGGTTTTTAGGAGCATTAGCAACTAAGGCCATATTGCTCCAGAGATATGCAGTGGTCATTCCCTGACCTTTCTGCATCCTCCGGATGCAGAAAGTTCAGGACTCGAACCCCAATCTAATCAAGAAGCGGTGCTGCTCCTACCCACCTGGCTACAGAGATGCCTAGGAGTTTCATAAATAAATTTGACGAATTTGAAGTGTTGTTCAAAACATCAAAGGCAGTTATTTTTTATTATTATTATTATTATTATTATTATTAGCCATATGGTGCAAGTAAGCCTGAGGCTTATACTGCACCAGCAAAAAAAAAATTCTAAATTACTTCGAGAGAGAGAGAGAGAGAGAGAGAGAGAGAGAGAGAGAGAGAGAGAGAGAGATGTAGGAGGGAATCACCAAGAAAGAGAAGAATGATGATATCCAGCTGAGGATCTTGGGTGTGCCAAGCCCATACTCACCAGATGTGAGCCTTTTGTTGGGATATCAGAGACTTGGTGTCACACAGATATAAGGAATGCAGAACTGGAATTTGGGGAGTACAATGTGTACAGGAAAGATAGACAGGATAGGAAGGGAGGAGGGGTTATGCTAATAGTAAAGAAACACAAAATCCAAGGAAGTGCAGCCAGTCGACATCGCTGGACAGTGCAGTGTCGAGTCAGTTTGGTATGATATAAGCACTGGGAGATCAAAATTGAGAGTAGAAGTGTGTTATAGGCCTAATGACTCTGATAAGTAAAATAAAAAACTATACAGAGAAATAGAGTGGGCCAGTAAATCAGAGAGTTTTATAATGGGGGATTTTAATTTCCCAGATATTGACTGGAATTTGGGTTGGTCACTGACACTAGCAAGGCTTTTGTGGATTTATTGGATGATTGTTTTCTACATCAGCATGTTCAGGAGGCAACTAGAGGGAGTAATACTCTTGATCTGATTATCAGTAGTGATTCTTCATGCATTAAGAAACTGCAGATAAAGGAACCATTAGGTGACAGTGATCACAGTGTGCTGAAGTGGGATTTACTCAAAGAGGTAACTACCATCAAGGGTAAAGGGAAGGGTTTTTCTTTCCTAAAGGCGACTATGGTGGTCTGAGACCATATTTAAATTCAATATGGTGGGACCAACTGATGATGTTACCAAAAGCAAATTCAAAATGGGAAGCATTCAAAGAATTTATCTTGAAGGCTACTAGGCTTTACATACCAACTAAGAAATATTGTTCAAGGTTTAGGCCTAAATGGATGTCAGATGAACTAATTACACATTTGGCAGAGAATAAAAATGTATGGGCTACATATAAATTAATGGGTGACATAGTAGCCTAAGATAGATATAAGCTGGTGTGTGACCAAGTCACAAAGGAGATTAGGCAGGCAAAGGCAGATTATGAGAAATCTTTGGCAAAGGATGCAAAGCAAAACAGAAAAGAGTTTTTGACCTATGTAAACTCTAGAAGGAAAGGGATGAATCAGATTGGTCCACTGGATATTGATGGTTCAACTGTTGATGAACCTGCTCAGGTGGCTAACAAACTAAATGAGTATTTTGCATCTACATTCACACATGAGGAGTTCAGGGAAGGGAATGCCAGAGGTGAATTAAACTCTGGCAGTAAGCTAGATGATTTTGTAATAATAATAACTGAGAAGAAAGTGGAGGGGAAATTGTTGAAGATAAACATAAGAAAAGCACCGGGGTGGAGGAGAAATTGTTGATGATAAACATAAAAAAGGCACCCAGGGTGGATGGGATCTATCCAGTTATATTAAAGGAGGCAGCAAAGGAAGTAAGAAAACCCTAAGCCCTAATTATGAGAACTTCCTTGGAGTCAGGAGAGGTTCCCATGGACTGGAGGTGTGCAAGTGTGACCCCAATTCACAAAGGAGGATCAAAGGTCGACATAAGTAATTATAGACCTATTAGTTTAACTTCTGTCCAGGGAAATTAATGGAGGCACTGGTTAAAGTAGAATTACACGATAGAATTACAAGACTTCAGCTATCGCTCTAACACAGAATGGGTTTGTTAAGGGGAAGTCTTGTCTGACCAATTTGATTGGATACTATGGGGTAGTCACAAAGGAACTGGATGCAAAGAATAATTTTGATATCATATATATGGATCTCAGAAAGGCTTTTGATACTGTTGCACATGGAAGACTGCTGCACAAATTGGAGCAGTGTGGCATTGGAGGCAAATTGCTGCTATGGATAAAGGGATGGTTGAGTGGGAAGAGACAGATTGTTGTTGTTGTTATTTTAGTTTTTAGGAGCATTAGCAACTAAGGCCATATTGCTCCCATCCCTAAAACTCTGAATGAATTCTATACAGCAAGGCACCTTCTGACATTGTTTTGTTTGTTTATTTGGTTTTTAGGAGCATTAGCAACTAAGGCCATATCGCTCCGGGATATGTGGTGGTCATTCCCTGACCTTTCCGCATCCTCCGTATTTGGTGGTGACGGGCTCGAACCCCGGTCTAATCAAGAAGCGTGTGCTACGCACTGCTGCTCCTTCCCACCTGGCTACGGAGGCGCCAGAAGAGACAGAGAGTGGTAATCAATGGACACTGCTCTTCGTGGACTAATGGTATTAGTGGAGTCCATCAGGATTCAGTGTTGGGTCCACTGTTGTTTTCTGTATTTATAAATGATATGATGATGGTATATCAGGCTTAATGTTCAAGTTTGTAGATGATACAAAGGTTGGCAAGGTTGTTAAGGACACTAATGACAGTACGCTGCTGCAACAGGATCTAGAAAAGTTGAGCAGATTATCTGAGAGGTGGCAAATGAAGTTTAACATTGACAAATGTAAAGTACTATATATATGGGAAGCAGTAACCCCAGAGTAACATATCAACTGTTTGGTACTACACCCGACATCTAACCCGAGGCTGTCCCCAGGGCTCCATCCTGGGGCCAGCTGTCTGGAATATGATACTCGACGACTGGCTCCTGAGGGACTACCCACACACTACTCAGCTTTCTTACGACTACGACATGGTTATCATCATCGAGGGCCCACCCGCGCCACCATAGAAACCCAGGCTATGGTTGTTCTCTCTGCTCTGTCCGTATGGGCCACGGAAAATAAACTCTCAGTCTCCACTGAGAAAAGCAAAACCCTCCTATTAAAAGGCAAACTAGACTTCTCAAGACCTCCTACCATACGTTTTAATAGCCGCCCACTGAAAAACTACCGATCGGTGAAGTACCTAGGAGTAATTTTGGACAGGAGAACTTTCATCCCCCATATCCAAGCTATCAAAGAAAAGATAAAAAATTACATCACTATGTTAGCATGCTTTATCCGCAAGGACTGGGGTCTTAAAGGACCAACTCAACGCCTTTTATACTCAGCAGTATTTATACCAATTGTCACATATGGAGCTGAGTATGGTACCACCGAATGACTTTAGTGCATGCTCAACGTAAAATTCAATGACTTATGCTACTACAAAAGATCCGCGCATGTAGAATGACATCAACTGCCACCCTACAGCTACTAACAGGCTGCCTCCCCTTGGACCTCCACGTCGCTTTTATCGGACTCTCTCATGCCATTAAGAAGAATAAGGAAGCTGAATTCCTCACAATCAAACCCGTACCGATACCGACATCAAACAGGAACATAAACGTGTGTGGCTAGAATTGATAAACCTATGGCAAACCCGCTGGAATAATTCCACAACTGGTGCAACTACTAAACTTTTCCTTCCTGAGGTAACCTACATCAACAAACAACGTTCCACTTGGTTCTTCCCTAACGTCTATGCTTCCTTCCTATTAACCGGCCACGGGTCCTTCAAGAGATGCCTTCTAGAGTTCGGCCTAGTTGAGGATGCCCTCTGTACCTGCGGAGAACCTGAAGACTGGGATCACGTGATGGACTCATGCAACGTATACTTAGATCTAAGTATCCAACTGCTCCTAGACCTCCACACTACATCACTTCGGCCAGAAACCAAGTTATTGGAATCTAATGATGCCTTCCGTGCACTGACCAGTTATGCCAATGAGGTTTTTCGTCGTCGCTGGCATCACCTGCAACTCCCGAACACCACTCCTGGATAACCTCCTCTAGACAGCAACTGATACCCAGCACCAGAAACTTCCAGACATGAAACTGCAAATTGCAGCCAGCCCTGTCGATGCTACTCTATGATTCTCCATTGTGACGATCCTGGACTCTTTAATTTGAACTTTACCTATTCTCTTCTTCCTACTCACAGTCCTTTTCCAGGACTTCCACAACTGCACCTAGCACTATTCCTGCTCCTTTTCGCCTGGGAAGATACCTATGCTCTGTCATCCTCGCTATCTTGCCTGTCTTCCACTTTCCTGTCTCTTCTCTGCTCTTTCCTTGGCCCTCCCCACTCTCGCTCTTGCAGGAGAGTGTACGACCTCCCAAATGTCTTTCACTCCCTGGTCCGGCTCCTCATGCCAGTGGACGGATGCTGGGAGGCTCCTTCCTGGTGATCGCGCCTCCCAGGAACGAAGAGGCCAGTCAAACAACACACTACTCACACATAACCCACACTGACTGGCTTTGCTATGTTAACAGAGTATTTAACGTGGATTTGTGGAAAACCACGGGAACCGCATAACAATAACACTATGTCCACTATGTTTGGTACTACACTGACAGTGGTAGAGAGTGAAAAGGACCTGGGGTAATTGTGCAGACAGATATGAAGTTTTCTGAGCAGTGCAGACGGTCTGCAAGAGTAGCTCATGGTGTCTTGTCAATGATATACAGAAATTTTTCTAGCAGGGATAAGGAAGTGATTATCCCCTTGTATAAGGCAATGGTCAGGCCACTAGTTGAGTACTGTATACAGGTCTGGAGGCCTCATTTTAAGGATGTAGAGCTGTTGGAATGAGTACAGAGAAGGGCAACAAGATTAGCAAAGGGAACAAGTGGTTGCTCTTACAAAGAAAGGCTTAAGTTTTGCAAATTACAGTGTCTGAAAACTAGGCACCTGTCGGGTGATCTGATTGAGGTGTAGAAAGCCTCGAATGGTTTGTGCATGGTCAACGCTGATGGGATTCTTCCTCTTGCTCAGAATAATCACCTGAGAGGGCACAAATTCAAATTGAAGAAAGACAGTTGTAGGATAGATGTATGGAAGTTTGCCTTTAGAAAGCTTAGAAAGCGGGTGGTTGATTGCTGGAACAAACTTCCATCTGTTGTTTTAGAATTTGATAGCTTAAACAGATTCAAGGCAGAACTGGACAAACATTTGGAGCGAGTGAATCGGTGAAATGAGAAGGGGGGTGTGTGTTTTTTTTTTTTTTTGGCTGATACTATATATGCTTGCTTTCTTGCATCATGTGCCCTTACTAATGCTAATACTAATAGATAAGAGATACATTTCTCCATATTACCGTAACGCAATAACCCACAGAATTCCAATTATTAGGATTATCGTAAATGCAATAAAATCGAGTTTACTACCCATTTATAACAGATTGCTCTAACAGAAAATCCCAGTAAACCAAAAAGTGCAAATTGTCTTTATTGTTTTTTGGTGTGACCTCCAGAAATGTACTTTAGAAAAATATCACAAAGGCATTCAAAACTGATTCTTATAATGGGAACAAACACGAGAGGTATTAGAACCTATAGTACTTCGCACCATGCTTGGGTTGGGGGTTGAGAACACGAGAGAAGATATTTGTTGACATTAGACTTGAACTTCTGTAGACTGTAATTTTCAGGAAATACATATGAAGGAAGTATGTTCCAGAATATAGGAAGATGAAAAGTTGGTTCTATGAGTTTGAAGTTGAGATGAAAGAGAGAGCAGGGAAGGCAATTCAGAAGAACAGTGCCCATGGAAGTATATGTAGAAAAGGCATGCAGCAGAAACAGTACATCTGTAAGAGAGAGAGAGAGAGAGAGAGAGAGAGTGGAGAGACTCTCTTAGAGATGAGCCATTAATTAACTGCCCTCTTCTTAATGGAAGCTAGAAGCCTGAGAGAGGTTTTGGGGGCTCTGCCCCAGATGTGAGAACAAAATTCCACGGTAGGGCAGATTTTTGATTTGTACAAAGTGAACAGCTGTTCACTTGCCTAGAAATCGGAGTGTCACCAAAGATAAGCATAAGAGTAGAAGAATCCTTTTTGTGAGATATAAGACAGAACTGAGTTTTAGAAGGGTTGAAATCAACTAAGTTGTCTTTGCCCCACTGGAGAATTACCTGAAGATTGGCATTTAAGGAATTGGTAGTGAATATTCGAGAAGCTGAAACTGATTGAGCAGAGTGAGGTTTCTCAAAATGGAAAGTGGAATGCAATGCACTGTCATCAGCAAAACTATGGATAGGATTTCCAGTGAATGGAAGAAGGTCATTAATATACAAGATGAAAAGAGTGGGGGAAAGAACTGAACCTTGGGAGACGCCAGCATTAGTGGGGAAGTTAGAAGACAGAGAGCCATCTACCATCACCCTCGTGAGCGGTCAGAGAGAAAACTGGATAACTGATTACAAAAAACAATTAGCAAACCATAAGATGGAAGCTTGTTTAGAAGACCTTTAAGCTAAACCTGATCGAAAGCCTTTGAGATGTCAGGAGCAACTGCTTGTGTTTCACTGAACACAAGCAGTTGCATTGAATTTGTCCATAAATGGGTAACATAAGCCAGAATATCACCAGTGGATTGACACTGACAGAATCCATAATGATGATCGTTGATCAGAGGGAAGGTTTCTAGGTAGTTTAAGAGTTGGAGGTTAATTGATTTCCCCATCACTTTAGAAAGAGTATAAGTAATTGCAATGGGATGATAATTGGATGGGAGGGATTTGTCATCCTTTTTAGGAACTGGCTGGATATGAGCAAATTTCCAAGCAGAAGGAAAAACACCTTTGGAATAAGAAAGTGAAAATAGTTGGCAAAGAACAGGAGTAAGTTCAGGAGCATAGGTTCTGACAACAAGTGGAGAAATAACATCAGGGCCTGGAGCTTTCTTAGCATCAAAATTCATTAAAATCCTTCTCATATCCTTTTGACGGAAGACCACAGGATTAAATGGAGTGTGTTGTGAATGGCGGGAGGTGTTTTACCAAGATCATTAACACATGAGTTGGAAGAAAAATGGGATGCTACCAGGTCAGCTTAATCTTGGCTGAAGTGACAATAGAACCATCTGGTTTTGACAGAGGTGGGAGCAGAGATGGGCAAAAGTTGCGGCCAATAGCTTTGGCAAGACACCAGAATGCTCGGCTACCATTAGGGCATGAAGCAAGTTTTCTACTCTTAGCCTGTTCAAAATCTATATTGGACTGATTAATGACTGCTTTACAATTGTTGTGAGCTTTGGTTTTGGCAGAAAATGAACCTGAAGAATTGGAAACATTCCAATTACAATATGCAACATTCTTCTCTTGAACAGCCTTAGCACATTTATTGGAACACCAGAGTTTAGATAAAGGATGAGATTTTAAAGTGGAGTGTGGAATAAAGGATTCCATTCCTAAAAGAATAATTTCACTTACACGATCTGAGCAAACGTTGACATCAGAAGTTTTGAAACAGTAATTAGACCAAAGAAAAGAAGAAAAGAAATCTCACAGGTCATCCCATTTTGCATTCTTGTAATGCCAAACAACACAAGGTTGAGAATAGCCATGAAATAAAGGCTCCGTTAGAGAAGAAACAATCACCAAGTTGTGATTTGAGATGCCTAAAGGACCACTCACTTTGAAGGGTTGTTTGTGAGGAATAGATCAAGTGTTGGCTGTATTGTTAGGATTGTCCAGTATTTTGGTAGGTAAATGAACAATCTGTGCGAGGTCCTTAGTAATTACAAAAGCCTCAGCATCTCGAGCAGCTGGGTCGGTGTGGCTAGAAAACAGAAGCCAGTTGGAGTTGTGAACATTAAAATATTAAGGAAAAATACCTCGCTGTTAGGAAAGTTGGACTGGAAAAAGTCAAGTTGCAAAGAGAGAAAGTCAAAGAGTTCCAAGTGATTAGTGGAGTTGGGAGAACGGTAGCGACAACAGGTGGATTTGACAGAATGAGGTAGAGAGATTTTAAGCCAGAGAAGATCGCAAAGAGGAAAGTCCAAATTTCCAAGTCTCTGACAGGGAATATAGGAATGGACATATGCACAAGTACCACCATTCAGGCGAAAGGAATCATACAGCAAACAATTTGTGCAACTGAGATGAGCAGAGGCTGAATCCACTGATAACTGAGATTCTGTCAGAAGAAATACATAGGGTTTGGCAGACTGTAAGTGGAAATGGACATCACTGAGATTAGAACTGAGACCACATATATTTGTGAAATGAACTAGGAGTGCTTGGGAGGTTTAGATCTTTTCGCAGATAAGCTTGTTCTATATGATAACGATGAAAGGGTAGTGCAATTTCCATTATAAATATGACCTTTTAGAGAAATAAATAGCTTACTAATCTAGTGAAATTTTCAACTTCCAAGGATTTGGAACGAATTACAAAAAAAAAAACAATATGTTATTGGGTTCACATTATAATTTTTTTCTGATACCTCCATTTATCCCTACAGATGCAAAATACGTTTCCATATTTTTTTCAGTTTGGATCAGTCAGCAAAAACTTACGTAAAGTCAAGTATTATGTACGTCGGGGAGTTCCTATAATACACTTTTTCTCTATGGCAGGTTATCTCACTTTCTGCAGCCTTGATATATGACATAGAGTAAAAAAATATGTGGAGGACCTAAAGTCTCGAAACTTTATTAAACAGTTGGACAGACAACTTGAGTAGTCGAGACCTGCTAATTTTCGGAAAATCAGACAAATGCTAATAATTTATTGTAATTTTTCCTTGTAGAGGATCTGCCATCTCATTGTGGATTTAAAATAAACTTTGTGGATTTTTTTTGAAAAGGGTAGTATAGGCTATTTTTGGAAATTTTAAAGGAATATTAAATTTTAGGGATATTATATATTTTATGTTAAGGCAAATTTAAGGGAATTTAAGGGAATTTGGAATACTCTTACCTGAGATTTTCTTCAGGAACAGCTGCATTGGCGTGAGATATTCAGAGGGTGTTGAAATTGCAATTATATGGAAGGAGGACAAAGGAAAAAATCCAGTTTTTGTCCTAAATCCTTGCATGGGGAGTAATTTTAGGTATAAAGGGAGATGATGTCCTGAAGCCTGATGGGGGCTTTTTGTTAATACCATCTTCAAAGGAGGGTGAATACGTGTCGAGGCTGTCTTTTATAGCCTGGGCACGTTCCATTGCCATATTTCAAAAGCGTGGGGGGGGGGGGGTTCGAGTAGTCGAAAAAGGGTGAAGTAGGGTGGAGGGGAAAAATTTCCCGCCTCACCACGTTATACTTATAGTTTGCGAATTTGGAAATTATAGATTTCTTTTCAGGAGGGAAAAAAAAAAAAAAAGGTAGGAAAGGGAAAGAAAGGGGTTTCACTCGGAAATCCGGGTGCGTGACTACCCATCCCCATTAGTAGAGGTCCTAGATTAAAACAGAACATAATTCTCCCCCCCCCCCCTCCCCCAATCTAGGACCTCTACTAACGAGGATGGGTAGTCACGCATCCGGATTTCCGAGTGAAACCCCTTCTTTCCCTTTCCTACCTTTTTTTTTTTTTCTCTACAAAAAAAAACATCAAAGAATGTTCCCAAGGAACTTGGGGACATTCCTTAGATGTTTTTCTTTCCATAACTTTTCAGAATGCCATAACTTTTCAGAAAATCAAACTATGGGAAGCTTGTTGACCAACAAGCTCCAAGGAACTAGGCTGTAACATAAGTTTTAAAATTTCATTTTCTATATTCCCACCTTAATTTCACCTCCTCTCCCCACCACAAAACTTGAGTAATATCAGTGATGAATATGGGGAAAGATTTCAGAGCAAATTTCTTCCAGAGAAAAATGGAATGAAGACAAGCAGAGTCCAAACAAACAGATTACAGATTACAGGTGAGGAAGGATGAGAGGGATACACAAGCAGAAATCAGGACTCAACAATTTTAAGCCATCAAAATTTGTTAAAGCTCACTAAATGATTGGTTAACAATAAACTAGTAAAAAAAAAAAAAACTTTAGTTTTCTTAAAAACCAAATGAGATAGCAAAATTAAGGTCATATTCTTGTTTAGCACTATAAAATGTATTATTTTATGAGAAAACAGTAAAGTGCTAATTGAAAATTCTAAACTGTTTAGATATTAAAGTAATATTATTAACTCACCCCACTCCAGTCAGAGACTATCCACTCCACTCCTTGACAAGGCATTAATATGCAAGGCTGTAAATCTAATGGACGAGTGGCTGCTTCACAAAATGAGTCATCAAGGATTTCTACATCTTTTCCACCAGTATTTCTGTGGCATTCAACTTTTCTAGTCTGATAACCATCTCCACACATCTTATCACACTAGTAACAGAGGGGAAGGAAGTTAAAATTGTAATTTAAAAATAAAAATAATGTTATTATCAGTCTGATGTAATTTCTGAATGCTATATTTATATCTAACAGTAAAATTCATGAAATCTGGCATGGATATATTTTGCCTTGGGTTTCTCTACATTGCATGAGTCAAGAGAGTTCAGAGGCGGGTTTAATGGCGGGCGCAACGGGTGTGCGCCCTGGGCCCCGACTTCTGAAGGGCCCCCGCAAAATCCCAACTTTACACTTTTTTCTAATGACACCAAGTTTGGTTTCATATGTGCAATTTTAATTAGTGCAAGTTTACAATCGGCAGCAAAACCTGATAGTATGTTTATATTTGCTTATTTTCATTATTTCATTACTATGCTGCATACTATACACATACTACGCTGCACAGGTCCCACGCAGCTGCGCTACTGCTCATCGGAGCAATAGAATCATATTTGCTACTTTGTACTTACAAAGGTTCTCCTGCAGTGCAGACTTACAATATATGCAAATAAGCGTATATCGTATATTGTTTAAATTATATTAAGATAAAATTAATTCCTGTTGTTACATCAGCGCCTGGATTTTCATAGTTTATGAATAATTTTTGAATTTTAATTAATCATTAATTTATTGCACTATAACGAAAAATCTCTTCTCTAGTATTCTAATCATTCAGACTATTAAATTCTATATTTTTCATTTCATTGGTAGGCTACCAATGGTAGCTAGAAAAATGAAACAACATCTATCAGGGGCTGAGACAAATTAAAAAAAGATGCAAGCAAGTTGCCAACCAACAGAAAGGAGCATTGGACAAATTTATAACTGGCCCTGGCCATTCAGGCCATCATAATTCGAGCAACAATGAAGATGAAGAACAGGGAGCTTCCATCAGTCAACAAAAAGAGTTAGTTGAAGTTGAAAACCAAGGTATAGAGGAAGCAACAATGATGAAGAAGATGAAGAACCAGTCAACAGTCAACCAGGTGAAAAACCAGTAGAAAAAAATATAGAAGAAAGTCGTTTAGAAAATATTGAAACACAAACAGAAAATATTCCATTCGAAGTTACACTAAAAGATATTGTTCTCTGGCCTAACATTTTATCTAATGAAATGGTTGAATTTCTAATTTCAAATTAAACCAAAAAATATAGGTGACATAACTAACTTAAATCGGTCTATAAACACGGTGATCGCATTTACTACAGAGGCTTGTGTAAAGACCATTTTTACAGAAAAATTTCGAATGGTGAAAAAGAACAAAGGATGTGGCTAATTTTTTCCGAAGCATCCAAATCAATTTATTGTTACCCATGCAAAATGTTTTCGGGCTCAAAGTCTAAGTTGACTACAGGGTTCCAAAATTTGAAAAATATTGGAATAACTTTGTCCAAGCATGAAATGTCAAAAAAGCACATTGCTTCAATGTGTACGTTATACAAGCTCTCCTCTAGGTTAAATTGCATTGATATTCAAAATCTGCAAATTACATTGCAAAAAGGAAAATTATTGGAGAGAGATTCTGCGAAGAATTGTATCCACAATAAAATTCCTCGCAAGTATGGGCATTGCTTTTAGAGGCCATAATGAGAGTGCAACATCTTCGAGAAAAGGCAATTATTTGACTAGTTTAGAGTATCTGAGCAAATATGATGATTTTTTAAAGTTGCACTTACAAAAGTATGGAAATCAAGGTAGCGGACATGTAAATTTCTTATCGCATCAGACGTGTGATGAACTTTTGCAAATAATTGCCGATTATCTTATGGCACACATTGTGGAGGAAATAAAATGCGCAAAATATTATAGTATTATTTTAGATTCTACACCCGATGTTGTGCATGTGGATCAACTTACTTTTGTAGTGTGCTATTTATCAGCAAATGGGGATGTCAAAGAAAGATTTTTAAAGTTCTTCCCTATAGAAAGACATGATGCAGAGTATCTAGAAGAGACAGTTTTATCTACCTTGCAAAATTTGCCAATAGATATAAAATATTGCCGTGGACAATCGTACGACAATGCAGCAAATATGTCGGGCAAGTACAATGGTCTGCAAACAAGAATAAGACAACATGCTCCATCAGCAACATTTGTTCCGTGCTCCAGTCATTCACTTAATTTAGTTGGTTATGCTGCTGCAGAGAGTTGTAGTAATGCTTCCAGATATTTTTTATTCATGCAAAATTTGTTTGTTTTTTTTCTCTGCATCAATGTTTCGATGGAACATGTTATGCAATAAATTGGATAAAGGTTCTTATACATTAAAGAAATTGTCAGATACAAGGTGGTCTGCCAGGGCTGATGCAGTTTTAGCATTAAAATGTGGCTACAAAAATATAAAAGAGGCATTAGATGAGATATGCAATTCCATAAAAGAAAAATAAAATTGTTGTTATTGAAGCAAAATCATTACTTAAAGAAATGAATGATTATGAAACTGCTGTAATGATAGTCCTATGGAATAAAATTTTGCTAACAATAAATGTAACAAGTAAATCTTTACAATCTATTGACTGCACAATTGTTAAAGGTGCGTCATTATTAAAAAGTTTAGAAATTTTCAAAATTCAAAATTTTGAAAATTTTGTTAACCATGCCAATTTCAAATGCATCGGGGGAACACTGATTTTCTTGTCTAAAAAGAGTAAAAAATTATCTAAGAAATTCAATTTCAGAGGAAAGACTAAATAATATGGCTATTTTATATATAGAGAGCGATTTACTTAAAATTATTGATTGTGATGAGATAGTTAATAAGTTTGCAAAATGAAAAGCAAGAAAAAAATTTATTTAAATATTTTCACATTTGTAATTTTAATTTCAAGTAAAATTCTATGATTTTTTTGTTCAAATTTCTGATTGTTACTCCTATTATACGTATACTATCATTAATTATAATTATACTTCTACATATGTTCAACTATTAGTTCAACACTTTGTGATTATTATTATGCTATTATTAATGTTTGTTTGTTTGGTTTTTAGAAGCATTAGCAACTAAGGCCATATTGCTCCGGGAAATGCGGTGGTCATTCCATGACCTTTCCGCATCTTCCGTATTTGGTGGTGACGGGCTCGAACCCCGGTCAAATCAAGAAGCTTGTGCTACGCACTGCTGCTCCTTCCCACCTGGCTACGGAGGCGCCTACTATTATTAATTATATTATACATATATTATATTCAAATTTTATTGGAAATAAAACATTAATAGTACATAATATTTTTTATTTATTTAAAAAAATGGTTAACACGTATTTTTATTTTCCCTGTCTCTCTCCTGTTTTTTTTAAGGGGCCCAATATTTTCTTCTGTGTCCGGGGCCTCAACCGACCTTAATCTGCCTCTATGGGCATACGTAATAAGAATAACAAAGACAAGTAAACCTAACCTTGCATACTGCTGGGGGTAGATTTAAATTATTGCCTTGCACATGGATTTTTATTACCAAATTAAAGATATGAGTATCATAAAGGACAAAAATAAGGTCCACTTTAACATTCAGTAGTTCCCTTCCCACCAGCATGCTTTTTTATTTATATCAATTTTTCAGTAAAAAGAATCTATGAATAGTTAGGGGGGAAAATGCTTATATTAGCTTAATCACAATATACCCAAAGTAATAAAAACAAACTCTGTAAATTTAACAATGGCTGTTACAATGTCAACACTGATGTGATGAGTACCTCGCCAGAGGCTCATGACCTGGAGAAAAATGGCCATAGGCAATTTGTGTGCATGTCACAACTTCTTCATTACTTTCATTGCTTGTGGCATATATTCAAGGGTCGATCTAGTTGCTGAAAGCTCACGACTCCTTTTCTTCATTGCTGACGTAAGGAATGTGCCAATCTCAAATTAAAACTTGGTGCACTGCTAAAAGAATTTCAGTCACTGAAGAAACAGGTGCTTGCACTAGACAAAAGGGCAATTGGAAGCTCATCATAGCTCATGACTCCTTTTCTTCATTCCTGACGTAAGGAATGTGCCAATCTCAAATTAAAACTTGGTGCATTGCTAAAAGAATTTCAGTCACTGGAGAAACAGTTGCTTGCACTAGACAAAAAAAGGCAATTGGAAGCTCATCAAGGACTCAATATTCTAGTAATCTGCCAAGCAATGCACCACTGTTTTGCACCCCCAGAAAAGAATAATAAAAAGGAAACTCCTCTGTTCAATTTAATTCTAATGGAAGTTCCATTAGAACTAAAATGTCAAGAAAATGGATAACCTTTTTTTGTAATAAGAATAGGCAGACTATAACCAGGGTGTGTGTGTCTCCCAGGAGTAACAACTAACGATGTTACTAACAGATTTTAAAGTGGTTAAAGAAATCACATTATTCATGTGGGGCCTAATGTAAGCACACATGATATCATTAAGGAACGGTTCAGGGAAACTGCTAGTTGGGGGAGGAGTTGATAAGGGTAATAAGGTTGGAAAAATATAAAACCATGCTGAAAACAAGCAAATTAATTCAGAATGTGTATGTGATAGGAGGGACTATATGATAGGAGGCACTATATGCTGAAAGCCTTGTGGGTTAAATCAAGACATGAGGGACTCTGCAAAGCTTATTTTGTGTGGGTGGAGAATATTTATCAGTATGGTTTGCATTTGTAGGTAGGAGGAATTTATTTTGTAGAGATGGGACGGGATACATTTCAAAAAAGGTGGTGCAAGGGCTTTTTGCATTATCATTAAGGAATGGTTCAGGGAAACTGCTAGTTGAGGGAGAAGTTGATAAGGGTAATAAGGAGATGCTTTTATTTGATGATATGGATCAAAATAACACTCACACCCATCTGAAGAATTTTTCTTTCTTGTCACAACAGCCAATATTGGCAAGATGTTTGGAGGATAGTGATGTTTCAAAGTAAGAAGCTCATGATAGTAGTAGTAGTACTAGTGGCATGTGATGCAGGAAAGCAAGTGTATGAGCTTATGCAGCATCAGCCAAAAAAAAAAAAATCACACCATTCCCTCCAAATGCCTGTCCAGTTCCTCCTTAAATTTATTTAACCTATCAACTTCCACGACAGATGGAAGTTTGTTCCAGCAAATAACCACCTGCTGGCTAAAGGCAAATTTCCGCACATCTATTCTACATCTGTCTTTTCTTAATTTGAATTTATGCCCCCTTAGGTTCGTAATCTGAACAAGTCGAAGGATCCCATCAAATTCAGCTGGCTCAACCCATTCAAGGCCTCATACACCTCAATCAGATCAGCGCGCAGGTGCCTAGTCTCCAGCCACTGCAATTTGCAGAATTTAAGCCTCTCTTGGTAAGAGGATCCCTTCATTCCCCTCACCAATCTTGTTGCCCTTCTCTGTACATGCTCAAGTAAATCTACATCCTTCCTAAAATGAGGCCTCCAGACTCAAGGTATGCAGTACTCAAGGTGTGGCCTGACCATTGCCTTATACAGAGGGACAATCACCTCCTTTTCCCTGCCAGCAAAATTCCTATATATCATTGACAAAATCCCATGACCTGCACTGGCAGCCTGTCTGCACTGCTCAGAAAAATTCATATCTGACTGCACAATTACTCCCAGGTCTTTTTCATTTTCTACCACCTTAAGTGTAGGACCACACAGTTGGTACGTTTCTCTGGGGTTACTTCTACCCATATGCAGTACTTTGCATTTGTCAAGGTTAAACTTCAGCTGCCACTTCTTAACTCAACTGCCCAAATTATCTAGATCCTGTTGCAGTAGCATACTGCCATTACTGTCATTAACAACCCTGCCAACCTTTGTATCATCTGCAAACTTTGACATTAAGCCTGATATATACCTTCATCAATATCATTGATAAATATACAAAACAACAGTGGACCCAACACCGAACCCTGTGGGACTCCACTAATAACATTAGTCCATGAAGAGAAGCACTCATTGATTACCACCCTCTGTCTTCTCCCACTTAACCATCCTTTTATCCATTGTAACAACTTACCCTTAATGCCATTCTGCTCCAATTTGTACAATAGTCTTCCATGTGCAGTGTCAAAAGCTTTCCTGAAATTAGCATTAGCATTAGCATTAGTAGAGGCATTTGATGCAAGAAAGCAAGCTTATGCAGCATCAGCCAAAAAAAAAAAAAAACCACTTCCACTTCACCCCTCTGTTCATTCAAAATACCTGTCCAGCTGAGCCTTAAACTTATTTAGGCTATCAACCCCCACCACAAGGGATGGAAGTCTGTTCCACCAACCAACCACCCGCTGGCTAAATCCAAATATATGATATCAAAATTATTTTTTGCATCCAGTTCCTTTGTAACCACATCATAATATCCTATCAAATTTGTCAAACAAGACTTTCCCTTAACAAACCCATGCTGTGTCTGAATTATTGCTGCAGTCTTGTCTAAATGATCCTGCAATGCATCTTTAACCAGTGACTCCATTATTTTACCCGGAACAGAAGTTAAACTAACTGGTCTGTAATTACTCGTGTCACCCTTCGATCCCCTTTGTGAATTGGGGATACATTTACACATCTCCAGTCCGTGGGAACCTCCCCTGAGTCCAAGGATGCTCTCATAATTATGGCTAAAGGTTTGCTTAGTTGCTTTGCCGCCTCCTTTAATATAACTGGATAGATCCCATCCACCCCATGTGATTTTCTTATGTTTAACTTCAACAATTTCTCCTCCACTTTGCTCTCAGTTATTACAAAATCATTAAGTATCCTGCTACAATTTGATAACCCTCTGCCATTTTCAAACCTTAATAATTCCTCATGTGTGAATGTAGATGCAAAATACTCATTCAGTTTGTTTGCTATCTGAGCAGGATCATCAACAATCAAACCATCAATGTCAAGTGGACCAATCAGATTCATCCCCTTCCTTTTAGAGTTTATATAAGTAAAGAAATCCTTGCTGTTTTTCTTAGCATCTTTTGCCAAGGATTTCTCGTAATCTGCCTTCGCCTGCCTAACCTCCTTTGCTTAAATAACTTCAAAGATTTAAACAACAGAAGAACATTAAGTCTAAACTGCATATAAAGTAATGTCAGTAGAATGGATAGAACAAGTGAATTCAAACTGGTGGTTTCAACAACTAATTATGACATAATAGGGTAACAGACAGGTAGTGCCACCCAGAAATATAGCTATGATAATGAGTTTTACTATTGTATGGTATGTATTTAGGAAATATAGGGAAGATAGGAGTACTTTTTATCTAAAGCAGCCTGAGTGCAACAAAAGCTGTCTGACACTCAGAAGTCAGGCACGCTAGTACAAAATCTGTGTGGTGTGAACTGGAAGCAAAGGCATATTAGAGTAGGAGTAACCTGCAGATCAGAAGATTGTGAAGATTACGGAGAGCCTTTACATGCAAATGGAATGGGCAAGCAATGTTTTATTATGGGTGATTTCAATTTTCCCTTAGTTGATTGGAGCAAGAGGGAAGGGAACTCACCATGGACAGCAAAATTTTTAAATCAACAAGATGTTTATTATTTGTATCAGCAAGTTAAGGAAAGTCTTAGGGAAAAAATATTCTAGATCTGATCATCTCCCATGAACCAAGCAACATTATAGGTCTGACAGTAAGGCACCATTACCAAGGAGTCATCAGGGAGAACAGACTTCCATCTGTTGTTGTTGTGGAAGTTGATAGCCTAAATAAATTTAAGGCTGAACTAGACAAACATTTGGAGTGACCGAATGGATGAAATGGGAAGAGGGAAGGGTTTGTTTTTTTTTTTTTTTGACTGATCCTGTATAAGCTTGCTTTCTTGCATCATATGCCTCAACTAATGCTAATACTAATGAGTTCTAAATTGAATGATGAGGAGAGAGGTAGCAGTTGTTAAAGGCAAAGGAATGGGTTTCAATTTCAGGAAAGGAGATTATGACAACTTCAGGTGATATATGGACTTTATCAACTCGAAAGGCTACTTACAGAACGTAAATACATCAGAATTATATATGAATACATTAAAATAGTATAACATGAAAGCTACAGTCACAGAAATCTTGCAAGGGTATAATACCATTGAGAAAATACAGCACACGGTAGATTCCAAGGTGGATAAATAATGATCTTGCCAGTTTAATAGATTAGAAAAGATGGGATAGAAAAGTTACAGAGTGATAAAAAAGTACTAAAGCCTATAACAGTTACAAATTTATCTGTAATAGTAGCACAGAAAGGGTTAGGTTAGCAAGGCAAATTGTGAGAAATCACTGGCTAAGAGAGCAAAGAATGGGGAAATAGTTTTTCTCATATGTGAATACTAAGAAGAAAAGAGTAAATCAAATCCTTATATGATGGAAGTGGGAAAGTTATAGATAACTCTGCTGATGTTGCAGATCAATTGAACCAAGTACTTTGCATCAATATTTACAGAAGAAAGATGACCCTTCGTGGTGAGGAGGAGAAACTGTGTACAAGTGTATCTGGAAAGCATGATATTAGCAATACAGAAATTTCAGACTATTTATTAGAAAAACTTTCAAGCCTAAAACTGAGTAAGTCTCCTGGAGTTGATGGTATATACCCAGTAATTCTGAGGGAGCTGGCAAGAGAGTGCACCAAACCATTGAGGTTTTGGTAGTAGTAAAAGTAGAGGCACATGATGCAAGAAAGCAAGCTTATTTGGCATCCACCAAAAAAAAACCCAATTCCACACATCAATTCAAAAATTTGTCCAGTTCCTCTTTGAATTTTGAAGTTTGTTCCAGCAATCAACTACCCGCTGGCTAGAGGCAAATTTCCGCACATCTATTCTACAACTGTCTTTCCTCAATTTGAATTTATGCCTCCTCCTCAGGTTCGTAATCTGAGCAAGAGGAAGAATCCCATCAGAATTGAGCCTGCTCAACCCATTCATCGAAGCCTTATAAACCTCAATCAGATCACTCGCAGGTGCCTAGTCTACAGATACTGAAATGTGCAAAACTTAAGCCTTTCTTGGTAAGTGGATCCCTTTGTTCCCCTCAAAAACTTTTCTGAAATCCAAGTACAGTCAATTCTGATTTAACTTGCATTTTCGCTACACAAATTTGCTCCAATGCGACTGATATATTAGGGAACAATGCGAGTATAACACGATTTTCAGGTTGGCTGATGTCCGATTTTGCCTGCGAGTACACCGGGTGAATGCAAAACCTGGCACCAAACTGAAAGTAGCGACCTGTGCAGCAATACATACAATGTTACGAAGCTTAAATAATGTCAAACATCAAACTTGTGAGAGCTATATTTCCCATTTACTACAGTTGTATTGGTCGGAGACACACTATGGTCATTCACTGTATTCATTGTAGTGTTCCTACAATATCACAGTGTCATTCACTGTGATATTGTAGGCCGACTCATGTTTTGAGGAGCTCACATTTTTCTGTTTGAACAGAAATATTGTGAGGCGTGATAGCACGAGCAGAAGACCACATTTCTGGAGTTGACTACTGTAAAACAATAAAAACAATCTGCAGTTCTTGGTTTACTGGGCGTTTCAGTTAGTGCAATCTAATTATAAAAGGGTAGTAAACTCAATCTTACTGCATTTGTGAGAATACCAATAGCTGGAATTCTGTGGGTTTTTACGTTATTACGGTGAAATGTGTTTCCCCTTCCATGATATCTTCAATCATATAAAAAAACATAAATAAATTTTCAGAATCTTCTCTTCATTCCTCTTTTTTAAGCTTTGTAAACTTGTCTCACTTGTGCAATTTGTGCATCCCGTGTTTGTCGTTATTGATTGCTTATCTTTTTACTGTTTTAAATTTTACAATACAAAAAAAAAAAGAAAATGTCAGCGAACAGAAATATCAATCAAGCAAACTTCATATCTTATCAAGTTAAATGCTAAATTTACTGTAATATTTATTTATTTATTTATTAGAAATTTAAGATGTTTAAACCTGTGTTAGTAATTTTATTGGGTTTCTAACTTGTATATTGTTTTACTTAACAGAGTGAACACTTTTTTTTGGGTGCTCTGCCCTATCCCTATTTTTCCCATAATCCCTGTTGTTTTTAATACCATAACAGAGATTTTTAGGAACACATAGCAGAACTGACTGTATATGATATCAAAATTATTTTTTGCATCCAGTTCCTTTGTGAGCACATCATACTATCCAATCAAACTGGTCAGGCAAGACTTCCTTTCTTAAGGGCACAAAAGGTGATATAGTTGTACACGTTGGCACTAATGATATTAAGAGTAGTAGACCAGCGGAATTGCTTAACAAGTACAGGTCACTGTTGAAAAAAAAGCCGTGAAGTAGGGTTGAATTTGAAAGTGTCTGCAATTCTGCCCAGACACGATAGGAGGGAGTATATGATGAGAGCCTTGTCGATCAATTCGGCCCTGGAAAGATTGTGCAAGGCTCAAGGGGTAGAATTTTTTTCAGCCTGGAATGTACTTGTTAACAGGAGAGATTGCTTCTACAGGGATGGGATACACTTAAATAGAAAGAGTGCAAGAATATTTGCTGATGCTATCGAGGCAGTGTTAGGTGGGTCGGAAAACTACTAGCTTGGGGGGAGACAAAGACTAATGGATTAACAGTAGCCACTGGCAGAGGTGAAAGAGATTCTTGCACTGCTTCTATTGGAATGAGCAGAAGCCTGAAAAACAAGATGCAGGATATCTCAGAGACTGCTGGAAGTCATTGCGGTACAAGTAAACACATGGGTTGTGTTAGGGTAGCTAAGAATAGAAACAGGTGCATGTATACTTGCGTGTACACCAATGCTAGGAGTTCAGTAAATAAATTTGATGAATTTGAGGTATTGCTCAAAACATCAAAGGCAGATATTGTTGGGATATCAGAGACGTAGTGTCACACAGATATAAGGAATGCAGAACTGGAATTTGGGGAGTACAATGTGTATAGAAAGGATAGACAGGACAGGAGGGGAGGAGGGGTTATGCTATTAGTTAAAAAACACATAAAATCCAAGGAAGTGAAGCCAGTCGACATTGATGGACAGGGCAGTGTCGAGTCAGTTTGGTGTGACATAAGCATAGGTAAATCAAAATCGAGAGTAGGAGTGTGCTATAGGCCTAATGACTCTGATGAGTATAATAAGATACTGTACAGGGAAATAGAATGGGCCAGTAAATCAGAGAGTCTTATAATGGGAGATTTTAATTTCCCAGATATTGACTGGAATTTGTGGGTTGGTCACTCACACACTAGCAAGGCTTTTGTGGATTTATTGGATGATTGTTTTCTACACCAGCATGTTCGGGAGGCAACTAGAGGGAGTAATACTCTTGATCTGATTATCAGTAGTGATTCTTCATGCATTAGGAATCTGCAGATAAAGGAACCACTGGGTGGCAGTGATCACAGTGTGCTGAAGTGGGATTTACTCAAGGAGGTAACTACCATCAGAGGTAAAGGGAAGGGTTTTTGCTTTCGTAAAGGCGACTATGATGGTCTGAGACAGTATTTAAATTCTATACAGTGGGACCAACTGATGATGTTACCAACAGCAAATTCAAAATGGGAAGCATTCAAGGAACTAATCTTGGAAGCTACCAGGTTTTACATACCAACCAAGAAATATTGTTCAAGGTTCAGGCCTAAATGGTTGTCAGATGAACTAATGAGACATATGGCAGAGAAGAAAAATGCATGGGATACATACAAATTAATGGGTGACATGGAAGCCTATGATAGATATAAGTTGGTCTGTAACCAAGTCACAAAGGAGATTAGGCAGACAAAGGCAGATTATGAGAAATCCTTGGCAAAGGATGCAAAGAAAAACAGAAAAGAGTTCTTTACCTATTTAAACTCAAGAAGGAAAGGGAAGAATCAGATTGGTCCACTGGATGTTGATGGTTCAACAGTTGAGGATCCAGCTCAGGTGGCTAACAATCTAAACGAGTATTTTGCATCTACATTCACACATGAGGAGTTATTCAGGAAGGGGAATGTCGTAGGTTAAGTAAACATTGCCAGTGAGCTAGATGATTTTCTAATAAATGAGAGGAAAGTGGAGGAGAAATTGTTGAGGATAAACATAAAAAAGACACCCGGGGTGGATGGGATCTATCCAGTTATATTAATGGAGGCAGCAAAGGAAGTAAGCAAACCAATAGCCATAATTATGAGAGCTTCTTTGGACTCAGGGGATATTCGCACATCTCCATGGACTGGAGATGTGCGAATGTAACCCCAATTCACAAAGGAGGATCAAAGGCTGACACAAGTAATTATAGACCTGTTAGTTTAACTTCGGTTCCAGGAAAATTAATGGAGGCACTGGTTAAAGAAGCACTGCAGAATCATCTGGACAAGAATTCAGTTATAGCTCAGACACAGCATGGTTTTGTTAAGGGCAGGTCTTGTCTGACCAGTTTGATTGGATACTATGATGTAGTCACAAAAGAACTGGATGCAGGGAATAACTTTGATATTATATATTTGGATCATAGAAAGGCTTTTGATACTGTTGCGCATGGAAGACTGCTGCACAAATTGGAGCAGTGTGTGTCATTGGAGGCAAATTGCTGCTATGGATAAAGGGACGGTTGAGTGGCAGAAGACAGAGAGTGGTAATCAATGGACACTGCTCAACGTGGACTAATGTTATTAGTGGAGTTCCTCAGGGTTCAGTGTTGGGTCCATTGTTGTTTTCTGTATTTATAAATGATATTGATGATGGTGTATCAGGCTTAATGTCCAAGTTTGCAGACGATACCAAGGTTGGCAGGGTTGTTAAGGACACTACTGATACTATGCTGCTGCAACAGGATCTGGAAAGGTTGAGCAGATGGGCTGAGAGGTGGCAAATGAAGTTTAACATTGACAAATGTAAAGTACTACATATGGGAAACAGTAACCCCAGATCAACGTATCAACTCTGTGGTACTACGCTGACAGTGGTAGAGAATGAAAAGGACCTGGGGGTAATTGTGCAGGCAGATATGAAGTTCTCTGAGCAGTGCAGACGAGCTGCAAGAGTAGCTCATGGTGTCTTGTCAATGATATACAGGAATTTTTCTAGCAGGGACAGGGATGTGATTATTCCCTTATATAAGGCATTGGTCAGGCCACACCTTGAGTACTGTATACAGGTCTGGAGGCCTCATTTCAAGAAGGATGTAGAGCTGCTGGAACGAGTACAGAGAAGGGCAACAAGATTAGTGAATGGAACAAAGGGTTGCTCTTACGAAGAAAGGCTTAAGTTTTGCAAATTACAGAGCCTGGAGACTAGGCATCAGCGAGGTGATCTGATAGAGGTGTATAAGGCTTTGAATGGCTTGAGCATGCTCAATGCCGATGGGATTCTTCCTCTTGCTCAGAATAATCACCTGAGAGGGCATAAATTCCAATTGAGGAAGGACGGATGTCGGATAGACGTGCGGAAATTTGCCTTTAGCCAGCGGGCAGTTGGTTTGTGGAATAGACTCCCATTGCTTGTTGTTGAAGTTGATAGCCTAAACAAATTTAAGGCTCAGCTGGACAGGTATTTCGAACGAACGGAGGGGTGAAATGGGAGTAGTGGTTGTTTTTTTTTTTTTTTTTTTTTTTTGGCTGATGCTGAATAAGCTTGCTTTCTTGCATCATATGCCTCTACTAATGCTAATGTTTAACTTCAACAATTTCTCATCCACTTTGCTCCCAGTTATTACAAAGTGATTAAGCTCCATGTTAGAGTTTAATAAGTTTCTGTCCTCCACTTCCCTAGAGAATTCCTCATATGTGAATGTAAATGCAAAATACTCATTCAGTTTGTCAGCTATCTGAGCAGGATTATCAACAGTCAAAGCATCGATATCAAGTGAACCAATCTGATTCATCCCCTTCCTTCTAGAGTTTATATAAGTAAAGAAGTCCTTGATGTTTTCTTAGCATCCTTTGCCAAAGATTTCTCGTAATCTGCCTTTGCTTGCCTAACCTCTTTTGTGACTTGATTACAGACTAGCTTATATCGACCATAGGCTTCTGTGTCACCTGATAATTTATATGCATTCCATGCAAGTCATCCTATACTCAGAAGTTATTCCCTTGGGCATTAAAATTGCCAATGTATCATCAATATATAAAGATAGTTCTAAGAGTAAAGTGGTTAACTACCAACCAGTCAGTCTGACTTCAGTGGTAGGGAAAAATCATGCAGGCAATGCTAAAGATTACAGGATCATTTATAGACACAATTGGAATTCTGAAGGAAATACAGCATGATTTTGTGAAGAGAACATCACGTTTAACCAATACAGTTGGCTACTTTGATTGAGTCACTCATGAGCTGGATACAGGAAATAATTTCAACATTGTTTACCTAGATTTCAGCAAAGCAACTGATTCAGTTTCACGTGAGAGATTACTGTATAATTTGGAACATGAGGGAATTACAAGGAAAATGCTTACATGGTCTGCAGGGGAGGAAGCAGAGGGTTGGAATTAACAGTTATTCTTCAGACTGTACTAACATAAAGTGTGCTTCTTCAAGGATCAGTACTGAAACCACTCATTTCTGATTTTCTTAAATGACATCAATGAAGGGATAGAGGGCATTATGACAAAATTTACACATGATATAGAGATCAGCCAAGTAGTTAATGATCAGCACCCAGCACAGCTTCTTTGGGGCAACTCTGATACACTTCAGAGATAATCAGAAAAAGTAGCAGCTATCTTTTAAGGCAGCAAAATGAAATGTTCTATTATACTTGAAGAATAGTAACCCCCAATATAACTTACACACTTAGTAAGATTGAACCCTTGCCTCCTGTACACAGGCAGCAAGGAAGTCCCAATCAATGATTGATCGAACATTTACTTGTAGAGATAGGGGGCCACAATACCACTGTATAAGTGTGTGAGACCATACTTGGAATACAGTATCCAGGCCGACCAGGCTAGCCGAGTGGGTAAAGTACCTGCCCGGCAACCCAAAAGGTCGCGGGTTCGATTCCCGCCTCGGGCTTGGATCAAAGTACTGCAAAAACCTTGGGAGGTGCAATATGGCCACAGAAGCCGATGCGCCAACAACTACCAAATCAAACAAAAAACAAACAGTATCCAGATGCAGAGACAGCACCTAAAAAAGACATCAAAACCTCTTGAAAGGGTCCAAAAGACGGGCAACGTGCCTGGTGAGCTTGGTAAAATGGTGTCCATATGATGATGGATGCTCTTTTGCTAATCTTGACTTTGAATATGTGGGCTGCAAAGCATGGAAACTAGATATATTAAAAGAGATTTGACTGAGCTGTATACAGCTCTGAGAGGTGAAAGTAAAGTGAACCAGGGTAAAATTTTCACTGTTATAAATGATTTCAGAAGAAGGTACCATAAATTCAAATTACAGGGGAGGTTTAGACTTTTCTTTTAGCCAATGAATTATTAATGAATGGATGGATTCAACTACTGATTCTTCTGTTGTCAATGTGCTCATAATATCTTGATTTACAAAATCAATTAATCATTTATGAAAATGCATAAATACTTAATGTTATATCTGAAAATTAACTCATTAAACTCTGTTAATAACATAAACTTCATTCCTGGTTGAGAGTTTTGAAATGATATTTAATTTATCTTTATAAATGCAGAACTCAAGATCAATATCATGAACAAACAAAAATTCAAGAACAATTTTGATATTATATAATAGATCATAATTATAAAAACAGCACGACCCATAAATACAGAATATTTGCTGATGCTATCGAGGCAGTGTCAGGTGGGTCAGAAAACTGCTAGCTTGGGGAGGGGGATACACAGTAACTAAAAGGTTAACAGTGGCCGCAAGCAGAGGCAAAAGTGACTTTTGCACTGCTTCTATTAGAATGAGCAGCAGTCTGGAAAGCAAGGCAATGGAATACCATATCCAGATACCGTATCCTACTGGGAGTAATAGCGGAACAAGTAAATACATGGGCTGTGTTAGGGTAACTAAGAGTAGAAACAGGTGCATGTATAATTGCATGTACACAAATGCTAGTTGTATAGTTAATAAATTTGATGAGCTTGAACTACTAGCCAAGACATCAAAGGCAGATATTGTTGGGATATTAGTGATGTGATGTCACACAGACATAAGCAGTGCAGAATTGGAATTTTAGGAGTACAATGTGTACAGAAAGGATAGACAGAACAGGAAGGGAGGAGGGATTATGCTGTTAGTTAAGAAACACATAAAATCTAAGGAAATGCATCCAATTGATGTTGGTGGACAATGCAATGTTGAGTCTGTTTGGTGTGACATAAGCACTGGGAAAGGAAAAATGAGAGTAGGTATGTTTTATAGGCCTAATGAATCTGATGTGTATAATGAGCAATTGTGCAGAGAAATAGAGTGGGCCAGTTATTCAGAATGTCTTGTAATGGGGGATTTTAACTTTCCAGATATTGACTGGAACTTGTGGTTTGGTCACTCACACACTAGCAAGACTTTTGTGGATTTATTGGATGACTGTTTTCTACAGCAACATGTTTGAGAGGCAACCAGAAGGAGTAATACTCTTGATCTGATTATCAGCAGTGATTCTTCATTCATTAAGAATTTGCAGATAAAGGAACCACTGGGTGACAGTGATCACAATGTGCTGATGTGGGAATTACTTAAAGATGTAACTACCATCAAGGCTAAAGGGAAGGGCTTTTGCTTTCGTAAACGTGACTATTGGGGTCTCAGACAGTTTTTAAATTCTGTACAGTGGGATCAACTGATGATGTTACCATTGTTGAATTCTAAACGAGAAGCCTACAGGGATTTAATTTTGGAGGCTACTAAGGAATACTGTCCAAGGTTTATGCTTAAATGGATGTCAGATGAACTAATGAGGCTTGTGGCAGAGAAGAAAAATGTATGGGATGCATATAAAGTATCAGGTGACACAGAAGCCTATGGAAGATATAAACTAGTCTGTAATCAAGTCACAAAGAAGGCTAGGCAGGCGAAGGCTTCATGCTTCTGTAAGGAACTTTGCAGAAGCAAGAACATTGCCGTCTTTCTCATAATTTCGGTGGATGATCTCTGATGAAGACACTGAAATTGTGAAAAACACTGCAATGTAGTCTTATTCTGCCAACTATTTGTTGCTTTTTCATATCTTATTTTTGCCAACTATTTGTCTATATATATATATATATATATATAGACTAATTCTTCCTTAAATTTATTCAAACTACCCACTCTCATAATACCACTTGGCAGTCTATTCCAACAATCAATTACTCCCTGGCTCTGAAAGTATATTATTTTCATGCATCTATTGCCATTCTTTGTCAATTTAAGTTTATGTCCCAATGTGTGCATTGTCTGGTAAAGAGTTAGAAAACACCATCAACAATAAGTTTTCTCGGTCCTTTTAAAGTCTTAAACACTTCTATCTGGTTTCCTCGCGAGTGCCTAGTTTTGAAGTGGTGCAATTTTCAGAACCAAAGTCTTTTATGGTAAAAGTACCCCTTTGTTTTCTTGACTAATCCAGTTGCTCTTCTCTGCACCCATTCTAAGAGACCTTCTTAAAATGAGGGTTCCAAACCTGTATGCATTACTCAAGATGTCACGAGACTATTGCATTATACAATGGTATAATCAGTTCCTTGTCCCTGCTGGCTGTATATTATTGGAAAATTGCACAGTTCCTGTATATTATTGGAAAAAACCCAAAAGCTGTCTGTGCAACCTGTCTGCACTGCTCAGACAGCTTCATGGCTGATTCAGGTAATTCTGAAATCTGTTGCCATATACCTTGCACGTGTCAACATTTAACCTCAAATGTCACTTCTCAGCCTATATGCCTAATTTATCTGGGACTTAGTACAGTAGTATTCCTTGATATCCTTGTCATTAATTACCCTCCCCAACCTTTCTTATCATCTGTAAACTTAGATAAACTCAATACGCCTTCATCAATATCATTAATACTATAAACAATGGGGGGCACTGAACCCTGACAGACTCCACTAATAACATTAGTCCAAGGAGAGGCAATGTCCATTTATAATCACCAGCTGTCGTCTGCTACTCAACCATCCCTTTATCCAGAGCAGTAATGCTGGCATTAGAGACAAGTGCCACATTGCTCCACTTTGTACAGTAGTCTTTCATGTGGAATAGCATCAAAAGCCTTACTGAAATCTAAACATATGATGCCAAAATTATTGTTTGTATCCAGTTCCTTTGTTACTGTGTCACAGTAGTTACACAGATTGGTCAGACAGAATCTCCCTTAACAAATCCATACTGTGATTTTCATATAAAATGATCCTGCAGTACTTCTTTAACCACTGACACCATTATTTTGCCTGGAAAAAATGTGAGGCTTACAGATCTATAACTGCTGACATCATCCTTTGATCCCATTTTTCTATGTAATACAGTAAAATTGCATTATATTGAGCTTATCAGGGTTCCATGAATTATTTCACAATATAGAAATTTAATTGTAATTGAATATCACTGAAAACTTTTTTGTCTCACTTTAATTAAAACAAGACTTATAAAGTACTATAATAATAGAATTCAGCCAGAATCTAATGCTTTTGTTATAATGAAATTTTCATTCACACAGCCTTCATTGTAAAGGGATTTTACTCCTTTCTCTAGTGAAAATGATACACCCCGTAAAAAATGCAATGCAAAAAGAGAATCAGCACAAAAACAAATTACAGAAGAACAATAAAGTGGTGTCTGTGGTGGGAATGAGGACCATATATAATATGTGCCTATTTCAAATTTTTGACTGAAGTGCTACTTTGGCTTATTCTTTTGTTGACAGTGCCATAGTTTTCACTACACACTGACTAACATAAATATGTTCATGTATGTAAAATAACAACATTAACTATGTGATATCACAGAAGAAGGCTAGTGTTTAGGAATTTTTTTTTTCACCCCAAGAGCTCATCACATCTGGTGAGTATGGGCTTGGCACACTAAGACAACTTAGTTGATTTCAACCCTTCTAAAACTCTGTCTTGTCTTATACAAAGGATTCTTCTGCTCCTATGCTTATCTTTAGTGACATTCCGATTTCTAGGCAAAATAATATATCATCATTCTTCTCTTTCTTGGTGATTCCCCTTCTACTTCCGACTCTCTCTCTCAGGGTAATTCAGAAATTTTTTTTTGGCTGATGCAGCATAAGCCTCAGGCTTCCTAGCACCATATGGTTAATAATAATAATAATAATAATAATCTGCAAGAAAGATCAGTTGTTGCCAAAAAAAAGTAGAAGTTAAATTACTCATAAAAGGCTAAAAGAATTTCCTTAATGCAACTTCAGCACATTGATCAAAATTTAAAAAACTGATTATTTTTTAATTTCAATAAAATGAACCATGAGACATTGTATCAAAACTAGGGGGAAAAAAATTACAGTTGTCCAGTTGCCAGCAAACCAGAAGGGGCAAGAAATATTGCTGTTGCAGGAACGAACATACTGTGGTTTTGGATCTCTTTGATCTTCCAAACACTTTGAATCAGGAACTAACACCATTCCTCCATTGGTTACCACTTGTTGACAATACACATGTCGATACTGTATTCCTCCTTCACAAGGACGAGAACAGTTATCCCAGTCACCTACCTGCCACCTACATAATTAAAATTATTCAAAAAAGGAAAAATTTAAAACAATTTCATATACTCTTAATGCAATATAAAAAGTTATTAATAAAAAAATAATTTTATATGTAATTGTAGCTCAATTATTTATGTAAGTTGAAACAGATTTTCTTTTTTCTTTAACAGATTTTGAAAGTTGAAACAGATTTTCTTCTCAAATTATAATTGAATACTATATTGATTTTACTTATAGTATTGATGTTATGAGAGACCCACTGGCAAGATGGTAATCGAGCAGGGGTGCAAATGAAGTATGGTAGAGTAAACTTCATGCTTCTGGAACCATTCCCAAATGATTCATATGACATGCACTGTCATATGACTTGGTTAATTGCTTTAAGTAAATCTGGATAAATTTGGAATGGATAAACTGGGAGCATGAAAGGATGCACTTAGTCAGCAACAACATTCAAATAAGCTGTCACATTCAAACTTTGATTCACTAGTATCAACACAGGATCTAGCATGTGCCATGAAAACATTCCCCACACCATCATCCTTCTACCACCACACTGAAATGTCAACACCTGATAAATGAGTCCACTGATTCATGCTGCTGCTGTCGCAATGGCCTTAAGTACGGAACAACTGAATTTGGCATTCATCAGAGCAGCCAAACTTTTTCCACTCCTCAATGATCCAGTGTTCCTGTGCTCACTGTACCCATAGCTGCTTGTTTTTAGCTGATGATGATGAAATGTGGTGAGGGCACCAGCTGCTATATCCAATCAAAAACATGGTCCAAAAACTTGCCATTACTGAGCTAAAATCTTAGTGGCTCCTGTTAGAGCAGGACCTTCTCTGGTCTATTGAAAACCCCCATCCATCCATGGAAGGCCTTATACTGGGATATGCCTACCGAAGAATCATGTTGGCTCCATTGCTGGAGTGGGAATTTTGCTAACCCCATCTGCAGTAGGATGTTCTTCTTCTGACTCATTAGAATTACTGATCCCCTTGAAGGGTGGGAGTTTTCAAACCCAGTTCTGGGTAGGAGGTTCTCTCTCTCTCTCCCTGATGATTATCATCAGAATTGCTGATGTCTCCCCTTGTGGAATTGGATTTGGACTTCACTGTCCATCTGCACTTTTCACTTTTTGTACTCGTCTATCTTCTAAATTTCCTTGGAGTACCTTCTGCTTTTACTCCAACTATTCTATTCTACCACCTAACCACACCTAAGCCCAATTCTTCACCCACAATCCTTCCCCCTCACTTTTCTCACTTTTGGGCACTACTGTAACTAGTTACAACAGTGCCCAAAAACAATAACAAAAACAATGCTGTAACTAGTTACAACAGGGGTCTAGTAGAGAACTGTACAGAACCTGGCATGCCTCCAAGCAGCTAAGGATGGGAGTCAGAGGGCTACTACCCAAGTTCTCATGGCCTCCTGGCTGTGAAATATCAGAAGCGGCCAACAACAGAACAACACAACCATACATCACATTGACAAAAACCTACACTTCACCCTCATGGCTGGCATTGGCTTTATGCCACATACAGAAGCTGCATCGGCAAATGGGCCCCTCCCCCTGAGGACCACAAACAAGAATACACGATACATTTAACATTTTTCTTTCTATATATATTTTGTACTCCCCATATTCAAATTCTGCATCCCTTATATGAGTGACACCACGTCTCCGGTATCCCCACAATGTCTGCAATCAATGACTTGACCAGCACTTCAAATTTATTTAGTATGCTCCTAGAATTAGTGTACACTGAGTGGACAGAAATCATGGAATACCTGCCTAGTAACGGGTAGACCCACCTTTCACCCAGATAAGGGCAGTCACGCGGCGAGGCATCGATTCCACTAGTTCACGAAAGCATTCCACAGGTATTTCCATCCATGCTTGCTGCACCACTGTCCATAATTCCGTCACATTCCTGGGTGGAGGATCCAAAGCTTGAACAGACCTTTCCAAAGCATCCCAAAGATGCTCCACAGGGTTTGTGTCCAGCAAATGGGGGAGGCCATTCCATTTTGGTAAAACCTGCGGAATGCTCTTCGAACCACGTTCTAATCACTACAGCTCTTTGGGGAGGCACATTGTCCTGCTGGAAGAGTCCATTGTCTTGTGGGTGCCCAATGACCATAAAGGGATGTAGATGGTCTGCAAGGATGGACACAATCTGGACCATTCAGAGATGCATCTAGACATACCAGAGATCCCAACATGTGCCAGGTGAACATGCAGATCGATCATATTTAGCAGTCAGGGGCTTGAACCCCAGTTTATCCAAAGAGCATGTGCTACTGCACTCCTGCTCCTGATCACTCGACTACAGAGGCCCACTGAACATGCTGAAGACCATTGCCAACTGTCCACCTGCCTGAACAGTTCCTTGTTGACATGTTGTTGGGTGCATAGCTTCGTGCAGTTTCCGCCAGATACGCACTGTCCCATCCACTCAAAATAACTGGAAATGGGACTCATCAGACCAGGAGACCCATCTTCAATCATCCAAGATCCAGTGCAGATGTTCTTTCGCCCAGTTGAGGCGTAGAATCCTGTGTCATGGTGTTAGCAATGGGACTCTGGTGAGTTGGTGGCTTCCATAACCTATTCTGGCTAACGATCGCCTGATGGTCTTGGTGGAGATGTTTCTGGCACCTCCCTCATTGAAGTTGGTGGTGATTTGTGCCACTGTCACTCTCTGGTTGGCTGAAACACTGTGAGACAGACTTTGATGGCCACATTCTTCCACCACTTTTCTCCATCCGCAGTGCTGTCCACGATGAGATGTTATTCCAGAAATGGTGTATTCCTGATACACTCTTGATACTGTCGAATGGGGATAGTGCAATTTCTGTACCACCTCCACGATAGAGTGACCCATGCATCGGACACCCACTATCATCCCTCTTTCAAAGTCTGTTAACTTATGATGTTTATCTATACTGACATTGAATTACCATCTATGTGAATGCAGTGTACCTATATACCTGCCAAGCGATGGGTTCATCGACTAGTGAGAGAGGTGACAGCATCGCGTTGCCCAGGAACCAGGTATCCCATGAATTCTGTCCTTTCAGTTTATACGCAAGTATTCATGCATCTGTTCTTACTCTTATTACCCTAACACAGCCCACGTATTTGCTTGTTCCATGATGACCCACAGCATGCCTTGAAATCACTGGTACCATACTTTCCAGATTGCTGCACGTTCAAATAAAATCATTGCAAAAATCACTTTCACCTCTTTCACAGTCCCCTTTACAAGTTTTCGCTTTATGGGTTCCCGGGTTTACGAGTTTTTTTTTCGAGTATCAAGTATCAACAAAATCAAAAATATGAATATTAATTGCAATACATAAATGCTAAACATTCATAAATATGGCATTTCAAACCATGCACATAGCTATACAATACAGTACTACTATGCGTGCATTTGTTCAGGCAAATGAGAGCGTGTCATTGACTGACATAACATAAAACTACCATGCTGACATTACAAAGAGTGGTTGTGTCACTCTTCATTTTCACTGGCTTATTTAAATTTTATCCAGCTTATTAAGGAGGATATTTTTGAAGGGTGTTTAGAATAAACTCTTCCTCAGTTTATTGATAATTTTGAAGGATTTCAGGAACCAACAGGGATTGTGCAAAATGAAACAGAAGCAATCAGTAATATTGCTAACCAACTGCAGCTTAAGATTTCTACAACTGACATCACTGGTATGCTTCAAGCACACAATGGAGGGTTCACAAATGAAAACCTCCTTGAAATGGTAAAATGTGAAGAAGCTGAGGAAGAAGAAGAAGAAGATTTAACAGTAGAAACTCCTGTTCATTCCTTCACTCTCAAGGGGCTTGACAAAGCTTTTCAACACATAGAAAAAGCAATTGAGATTTTTGAGTCACAGGATTCAAATTTTGAGCACAGTTACAGATTTAAAAAATGCTTATGCATGTTATCGTGAAATTTGTGTGTCTTGGAAACAAACCACTCTTGAAGCATTTCTGAAGAAGACATCTTGTGCTACCAACGACAAGTTCCAAACCATCAATGTCTGATGAACCATCAACAAGTGTGCATTCAGTCAATGATGAAGAATAAACATTCTTTAACATTTGTATGACATAAATAATTTCTTTATTATTATAATTTTCTTGATTTTAAAGGCTATATTTTCATTTCTTTGAATAAATAAATCATTCTTTATGCATAAACTATTGTTTTGTTGACTTTTATTTAACATTACTATGATCAAATTTCGTTGTTGTGAATGAAATCCCTATTTTGAACGTGGGAAATAAAGTCCCACAGTCCCACTTTACAAGTTTGCTTTATGAGCGTGCACTAAGAACGAATTAACTCGTAAAGTCGGAAACTACCTGTATTAGTCGGGTTCGAGAGTAGCCTGTGCGGCCGCAGCTATTTTGCAGCTCCTGGAGAAGAGAAATTTTTTCTGATTTATTTTCTGTTTTATTAGCTTAAATTGGCATATTTACTTATTTTCTAGAGTAGTTTTATATTCATAGTTACGATACTTAGTTTAAAGTTTAACTTGATAGAAATTTTGTGGGTATTACTTAGTATCAGTAACGGTATCAAATCCACGTGTTACAAATTGCAGCTCCGTTGAACGAGAGGTTTTTTAACTGTATTTAGCCAATTTATTAACCAATTGTTATATCAAATTATTATCTATAAGTAGCTATAGACCTAGTCAGGATCCTTAGTTTATTCTAAATTGAGACAGCGAGATTTGGAAGTTAATCAATACTTAAGAGTCCGTAGAAGTACCGTTCGTAATTACCGCCATTGTAACACGATACAGCATATCCGGAATTCGATAGCATTAGCTTTGTATAGTATAGTGCATAATATAATATTGTCAATTAATCAGTAAATCTATTAATCTTGTTAAACTTCATTGTCAATTAAATTGTACTTTTAACTATATATATATAATGACTTAGAGTAAATGTAACAAATAATTAATACATAACTTGATAAGGAAGTTATATAAAGGGAACTCATAGATAACACTCGAAACTGAAAAATAAATATAGCGTTATAACTGTGTTAGGATACAAGTTTAAGGCTTTAATTTTGTTCTGAAATTGTAATTTTATTGACATTAAATCGAAATCATGACTCAAACCAGAGCAGCAAAGCAAAAGGCTCAAGCTAATGGGAGTGCTGTGGCTCAGGGGAGAACTGAGGGGGGCAGTTGCCCTCTGAATCACAGCCTTTTAAGATGCACTGTTTGCTTGATGTTTGCGGAGCAATCGGGTACGTTACATGATACTGCCATGGGGGATGTCTTTGTGTGTGCACGATGCAAGGAGTTCAAGGAAATTAGGCGACAACTCAGAGTTGTTATGGGCCTATATGAGACCTTGAAGGACAGGGTGGATGCCCTCGAAGGAAATAAATTGGGGGGCCCATCAAGCGCTCAGCTGCCCACATCAACGCCAGAGCTTGCACTTGGTCATCTTGCAACACAGAGGCAGCCCCCAAGGCAGAAAGCGCTGGTCCCACAGGAACTAGTAGTTGTTGGTGACTCTATTGTCAGGGAAACGGGGAACATGCTTTGTAAAAAGGATATGTGGAACAGGACCAGGGTATGTCTGCCAGGGGCAAAGGTTGATGACGTTGTAGAGCAGATATCATCTTTTAAGGGCACAAAAGGTGATATAGTTGTACACGTTGGCACTAATGATATTAAGAGTAGGAGACCAGCGGAATTACTTAACAAGTACAGGTCACTGTTGAAAAAAAAGCCGTGAAGTAGGGTTGAATTTGAAAGTGTCTGCAATTCTGCCCAGACATGATAGGAGGGAGTATATGATGAGAGCCTTGTCGATCAATTCGGCCCTGGAAAGATTGTGCAAGGCTCAAGGGGTAGAATTTTTTTCAGCCTGGACTGTACTTGTTAACAGGAGAGATTGCTTCTACAGGGATGGGATACACTTAAATAGAAAGGGTGCAAGAATATTTGCTGATACTATCGAGGCAGTGTTAGGTGGGTCAGAAAACTGCTAGCTTGGGAGGAGACAAAGACAAATAGATTAACAGTAGCCACTGGCAGAGGTGAAAGAGATTCTTGCACTGCTTCTATTGGAATGAGCAGAAGCCTGAAAAACAATATGCAGGATATTTCAGAGACTGCTGGAAGTCATTGCGGTACAAGTAAACACATTGGTTGTGTTAGGGTAGCTAAGAATAGAAACAGGTGCATGTATACTTGTGTGTACACCAATGCTAGGAGTTTAGTAAATAAATTTGATGAATTTGAGGTTTTGCTCAAAACATCAAAGGCAGATATAGTTGGGATATCAGAGACATGGTGTCACACAGATAAGGAATGCAGAACTGGAATTTGGGGAGTACAACGTCTACAGAAAGGATAGACAGGATAGGAAGGGAGGAGGGGTTATGCTATTAGTTAAAAAACACATAAAACCAAGGAAGTGAAGCCAGTCGACATCGATGGACAGGGCAGTGTCGAGTCAGTTTGGTGTGACATAAGCATGGGTAAATCAAAATTGAGAGTAGGAGTGTGCTATAGGCCTAATGACTCTGATGAGTATAATAAGATAATGCACAGGGAAATAGAATGAGCCAGTAAATCAGAGTCTTATAATGGGGGATTTTAATTTCCCAGATATTGACTGGAATTTGTGGGTTGGTCACTCACACACTAGCAAGGCTTTTGTGGATTTATTGGATGATTGTTTTCTACACCAGCATGTTCGGGAGGAAACTAGAGGGAGTAATACCCTTGATCTGATTATCAGTAGTGATTCTTCATGCATTAAGAATCTGCAGATAAAGGAACCACTAGGTGGCAGTGATCACAGTGTGCTGAAGTGGGATTTACTCAACGAGGTAACTACCATCAAGGGGAAAGGGAAGGGTTTTTGCTTTCGTAAAGACGACTATGATGGGCTCAGACAGTATTTAAATTCTATACAGTGGGACCAACTGATGATGTTACCAACAGCAAATTCAAAATGGGAAGCATTCAAGGAACTAATCTTGGAAGCTACCAGGCTTTACATACCAACCAAGAAATATTGTTCAAGGTTCAGGCCTAAATGGTTGTCAGATGAACTAATGAGACATATGGCAGAGAAGAAAAATGCATGGGATACATACAAATTAATGGGTGACATGGAAGCCTATGATAGATATAAGTTGGTCTGTAACCAAGTCACAAAGGAGATTAGGCAGGCAAAGGCAGATTATAAGAAATCCTTGGCAAAGGATGCAAAGAAAAACAGAAAAGAGTTCTTTACCTATTTAAACTCAAGAAGGAAAGGGATGAATCAGATTGGTCCACTGGATATTGATGGTTCAACAGTTGAGGATCCTGCTCAGGTGGCTAACAATCTAAACGAGTATTTTGCATCTACATTCACGCATGAGGAGTTATTCAGGAAGGAGAATGATGTAGGTAAAGTAAACATTTGCAGTGAGCTGGATGATTTTGTAATAACTGAGAGGAAAGTGGAGGAGAGATTGTTGAGGATAAACATAAAAAAGGCACCTGGGGTGGATGGGATCTATCCAGTTATATTAAAGGAGGCAGCAAGGGAAGTAAGGAAACCCCTGGCCATAATTATGAGAGCTTCTTTGGACTCAGGGGAGGTACCCATAGACTGGAGATGTGCAAATGTAACCCCAATTCACAAAGGAGGATCAAAGGCTGACACAAGTAATTATAGACCTGTTAGTTTAACTTCGGTTCCAGGAAAATTAATGGAGGCACTGGTTAAAGAAGCACTGCAGGATCATCTGGACAAGAATTCAGTTATAGCTCAGACACAGCATAGTTTTGTTAAGGGCAGGTCTTGTCTGACCAATTTGATTGGATACTATGATGTGGTCACAAAAGAACTGGATGCAGGGAATAACTTTGATATTATATATTTGATCTTAGAAAGGCTTTTAATACTGTTGCACATACAAGACTGCTGCACAAATTGGAGCAGTGTGGCATTGGAGGCAAATTGCTGCTACGGATAAAGGGATGGTTGAGTGGCAGAAGACAGAGAGTGGTAATTAATGGACACTGCTCAACGTGGACTAATGTTATTAGTGGAGTTCCTCAGGGTTCAGTGTTGGGTCCATTGTTGTTTTCTGTATTTATAAATGATATAGATGATGGTATATCAAGCTTAATGTCCAAGTTTGCAGACGATACAAAGGTTGGCAGGGTTGTTAAGGACACTACTGATGCTATGCTGCTGCAACAGGATCTGGAAAGGTTAAGCAGATGGGCTGAGAGGTGGCAAATGAAGTTTAACATTGACAAATGTAAAGTACTACATATGGGAAACAGTAACCCCAGATCAACGTATCAACTCTGTGGTACTACGCGTAGAGAATGAAAAGGACCTGGGGGTAATTGTGCAGGCAGATATGAAGTTCTCTGAGCAGTGCAGGCGAGCTGCAAGAGTAGCTCATGGTGTCTTGTCAATGATATACAGGAATTTTTCTAGCAGGGATAGGGTGTGATTATTCCCTTGTATAAGGCATTGGTCAGGCCACACCTTGAGTACTGTATACAGGTCTGGAGGCCTCATTTCAAGAAGGATGTAGAGCTGCTGGAACGGGTACAGAGAAGGGCAACAAGATTAGTGAATGGAACAAAGGGTTGCTCTTACGAAGAAAGGCTTAAGTTTTGCAAATTACAGAGTCTGGAGACTAGGCATCGGCGAGGTGATCTGATAGAGGTGTATAAGGCTTTGAATGGCTTGAGCATGCTAAATGCCGATGGGATTCTTCCTCTTGCTCAGAATAATCACCTGAGAGGGCATAAATTCAAATTGAGGAAGGACGGATGTCGGATAGATGTGCGGAAATTTGCCTTTAGCCAGCGGGCAGTTGGTTTGTGGAATAGACTTCCATCACTTGTTGTTGAAGTTGATAGCCTAAACAAATTTAAGGCTCAGCTGGACAGGTATTTCGAACGAACGGAGGGGTGAAATCGGAGTAGTGGTTGTGCTTTTTTTTTTTCTTTTTTTTTTGGCTGATGCTGAATAAACTTGCTTTCTTGCATCATATGCCTCTACTAATGCTAATGCTAATGCTAGTCTGTAATCAACTTATATTATTGGCTTTTATCAACATAAATTTTAGTATATGCAATGTTTAGCTTGTGATGGCCAAGATTGGATATTTCTGCATTCCTTGCTGTAGAAATATTGCAAACTACTTTGGTCATAGTATGCCAGCTCATATAGTATGCCAATTCATATGGTGATTGCAAAGGAGAAAAAGAAAAAATACTGAATGTCATGTATACCCAATGTCATAAGCAAAACTGGGAAAATTTCTCAGTTACTCAAGAACACTGTTCATTAATATAAAGTCAAAAGGTTATTAATAGAGACTTACTAAATATATACATATATCAAAAAATAATATAGTAAATGATAGCAAAATAAAGTAATATAGTATATGATAGTAAACAATCATATATCAAAAAATATATAGTTCTACAATTATTTACTATTAGAAATGTAAAACTATCCTGTGCAAGAAGAATTTACAACACTTTAATTACTCTAGTTATGATTCTCACCTAGCAGGACAAGGTTGGATATTACAACTGCGATTATTAGATGGCTTCATATTGGCATCACAGAGGTATTCTGCAACTACCTCAAAGTTACTTGTACGAGCACAATTTACAGGCCTTACTTGATTACCTACAGAAAACAAGCAAGCAAAAGATATAAAGCATTTTTTTTAATTAATGAAGGGCATGAATATTATTAAAGGATAATAAATGCATAAAAGCTTAAATTAAATTAATTAGGTTAGAAGTCATTCCTAAATATAAGTGCAGAAGGCCGGTAGTAGTGGTGGCCTGACATGCAGAAATCATACCCAAGAATAAAATGTATATCAACAAATAAGTATGATTTCTGAAGCTTAAAATTTTCAAAGTTTAAAAAAAAAAAAAAAAAACCAGACTGTTTTCTATTTTCGGAAAGAAGAGGGTTTATTCAAGTTTTAAATAAACTTGATGTTTGGAGGTATACAGTGTGAGAAAAAATGTACAAAAATATCGTAAATTTTACAAATAGACACACTCGCTCATATGTTCCCCCAAAATCAATTTTTTTTTCTGACCCCCTCAGCCCAAGGGAATAAAAAAGATGTAAAACAATCACAGTAATTGATTTGTTTTTAAAAACTGACCAAACAGTGTTCATGTCCAAAGTTCAGTTCAGGATCAAACTTTCCTAACTGCCATTTTACAAACGACAAGACACTTTGTCTATTCGTTACACAGTCTAAAACGAAACCATCAGCAATGAAAATTTATCTGTTAAAAATTAGAATTTTTCATAGTTTCCAGAACAATAGTTGCAGCATGATTCGTGATAGTAGTATTTCCAAATTTTAACAAGAATCAGTTCCAAAGTAACATCTCCGAGAACTAGTTCCGGGAATATACAAGTGATGTATGGGTTTAAAAAGCCATATTTCTCTATTTGTGTGTGGAGTTATATGTATATGTGATTACTATCTGTTTCTCGGTAGACTGCAAAGATGTGTGAATAGTTAAAATATACCCTCGTGTTTGTTTCCGATATAAATGAGCGTGTTTTTCAGGTGAAAATCAGATTTTACTCAGCTTTGTGTTTTTTCATAGAGCAAAAATATCAATTTATTAAGATAATAAAATGAAAAAGCATTAGTTTATTCAACTAATATTAGGAAAAAATGTGCTTTTTGTATAGCCTACCTTTTTGGATATATCAGTAATCGTATTCATATGTCTGGAAAATAAAAACTTGATCATGTTCACCCCTCACAAAGGGCTGATTCCTCTGGGTGAGTCGGTAAAACTTCAAGAGCTACATTAGGGAACTGCCGAAAGGAAATTAGTCAGCTGAGAGATTGACGTGTACAGGCGTGTTTTCGCTAGTGATATTCAAGTGAACAAGGGGAATTAAAAGAAACTGCATTCTGGCTGCTGGTTGAAGCTATATGTGTTGTGCTTTCATCCAGCTAAGTGCAAAATGTGTTTTCTTATTTGCTTAACAATGTGTAACCTTGTGATAGATTTGACATGGAGATGAATATATTTCCAGTGAATAATACAAAAATATTGAAATGCATGTGAATTATCGTTTTGTGTGTTTGTGCTTTGCGAGGCAACTGCACAATTCTGCTTCCACAGTGGAGCAGTTCTTGTGAGTTTTTGATTCAGTTTGACACCGCAATTCCAAAACAAAAGCTTTAGTGACTATTCCCTTATTAAGTTGTTAAATAGTTTTTGGCTTTTGTAAATGTTATCAGTGCCTATGTTTACTAAGAGTAAGCTTAAGTAGATTTCGAATTCAATCTTAAACTTTTAACTTTAGAAATTTTTACCATTAAATCGATCCGGAGATTGCTAAAACACACAGACCACACAGACACATGCACTCATTCATTGCAGATACAGTGGAATCATACATGAAAATGTTTTCAATCACACACACACACACACACACACACACACACACACACACACACACACACACACACACACACACACACACACATACACACACACACTAAATTTAAAGTTTTTAACCCTGCAGAAACTGGCAGTGTCAGTTTTACACACCATATAAGATCGACAAACATGTTAGTCATACCACTATCAACAGAGAAATACTAAGTTTAAGGTTTTTCATCCCACTTACAAACATTGCGTCTGCTTCATGGTGCCCTTTATTAAGCTTGTAAATAGTTTGTGTGTTTTTGTTAACTTTGCTTTTTGAAAATTCTATAAGCACCTGTGGTTAATAAGCCTAAGTACTAGAGAGTGAAAAATTAACTGTTGACAATAAAAACGATCATCTTAATGCTTTCAGAATGTTTAAGAGGGCTTTAAGAAAATGCATTTGATAACATGTGTGTTTTGGTTTGTTTTTGGAAATCTAAGTAGAGACAAAACCCACACTTGATAATGCTAAAATATACAGTTTTATTCTCAAGGTAACATCAAAAATAACCTAAAATGCCAACTTAAACGTTGGTAATTTTCACTTAAACTCATTTAAACAAGCATACTTGATGTCGCTTAATATACACTTTTATTGTTGTTGTGACAGCTAAAACATAAAACATTAAAGCTGACAATTTTCTCATTAACATCTTGTGCTAACAACTAAAACGGCAAAATTACAATCTTAAGGAAAAACTAACTACAGTCACTGAGAAATAGTTTTGCAAAAATGAACACAAACAAATGTCAGAACCACTAGGGCTCCAAAAGAAAGGATTTTGTACATGTTATCTACCAACATTTTTTAAATTGTTTGGATTAAGTTTCAAAGAAGGAGAATTCCTCCCTCATTGTAATTTTTATTTTCACCCAATAAAAATTATTCTTTTGCAAATATTATCTGTGTCTGTGTGATTCTTTAGCATTAAAGAGAAAAACAACCTTTTTAAGAGTTTAATTTAAAAATCTTACCTTGGAATAGATTTCACACATCAAGAATATACAGAGATTTAAAAAAAAATTACAATCATTGCAGATAAACTAGACTAGGTTTAATTTTTCAGCTTTTCAAGAACAGGTAATAACCTTTTAACAGCATAAAACTGAAAAGACTTCAAGCACACACACACAGGTTTAATTTTTCAGCTTTTCAAGAACAGGTGGACAAGCAAAACTTTAAGAATACAGAGAATTTTATTTTCAGGTCTCAGAAACAGATGGAAATAGAAAGGAATTTTAATCTTTCAGGAAAAAAAAAAAAGAAAAGAAAAGAAAGGTTTTTCATCCTGTACACAAACAAGATGCCACGTCTTGGGTGTGGCGGGTGGGCAGGTGTGGCAGCCCTCCCTACAGCATACACACTCCAAAATAAACTTCCCAGAAGATGACCCTCCCCACAACATAACTACCCCCAAAATAGACCTTCCCAATTAAGACTTACAATACATTGTCACATAATTAAGGCTAAAATTATTCATAAAAATTCACCATGATGTCACAACTGATATATTCAAAGACTACATCTAACCCGAAGCTAGCGGGGAATACGCACTGTCGCGAGGAAACATCTCAGCTCGCCACACGTAATGATTGCAGATCACGCCCCCAACCCGAAAGGCAAAAATAAATTCTGAAATTATCACTAACGCCATCTATCAAGAGAAAAACAAAGACCAGAAACATATAAACCGATTTTTTTCCACCCCCATGTGTACCTCTCACCCCTTTCGCAAAGGATTCTGGGGCATTCATATACTCTCCTGATACTTACTCAATCTTACTTCTCATTCAATGGCACTTCCCTACAAACATATATCTAGGTTCAGCAAAGGGGAAACTCCTTATCTGCCCATCCCCATCTTCTGTCAATCTTTGTTGGCAACCAAGAATCTTCCTTCTTAGACCAATAAACAAAGAAGATTGTCCAAGCCAAGGTTCAGATATTCGGACAACATCCTATCAGTATGTAACCGTGACACATACAGCCTTGTAGAATTTTTTTCCAACTTAAAAAGTTACCAAGAAATGATTCCCTCCAAGTTAGAAACAGAAGAGAACCAATACCGCTGGCAGAGGTGAAAGTGATTCTTGCAATGCTTTTATTGGAATCATCAGCAGCCTGAAAAAGAAGATGCAGGGGATTTCAGAAACTGCTGGGAGTCATTGCGGTACAAGTAAACACCTGGAGAGATTGTGCAATATTTTTTTTTTTTTAAATGAAAACCCCAAACACGAAGGTATCAAAACCTATAGTACTTAGTACCGGGCATGGGTTGAAGGAAAAGAATGGGGGGGGGGATCCCGGAAACTTTGCTCTAGAGACTAAACATGGGTTTCACCACTTCAAGCCTCCAATAAGCAAAGTGGTGGTATTTCACCGGTTGATGAAAGTCATCTACCACCATAAAATATTCCTTGATATCATTCTAGCCAAGTTCTATAAACTGGAAACCAAGGTCTACATAAGATGCTTAATTTTAAATCATCCCACTCGATTGATTCCAAGGTTGGAGTTAAAGTTCTACTTCCAGAGATCTCTACAGAGCTTTGTGAGAATACCTGCAACAATTAAACAAATATCCTCAGAGTGTTAAAGAAAAAGCCATAACCAGTAACACATCTGCATTCCACATTATTAAAACTTATACTTATGTATGTCTGCCAGGGGCAGAGGTTGATGATGTTGTAGAGCAGATACCATCTTTTGGGGGTACAAAAGGTGATGTTGTTGTACATATTGGCACTAATGATATTAAGATTAGGGGACACGCAGAATTACTTAACAAGTACAGGTCACTGTTGAAAAAAAGCCGTGAATTAGGGTTGAATTTTAAAGTGTCTGCAATTCTGCCAAGACACGATAGGAGGGAGAATATGATAAGAGCTTTGTCAATCAATTTGGCCATGGAGAGATTGTGCAAGGCTCAAGTGGAAGAATTTTTCTCAACCTGATCTGTGCTTGTTAACAGGAGAGACTGCTTCTACAGGGATGGGATACACTTAAATAGAAAGGGTGTAAGAATATTTGCTGATGGTATCGAGGCAGTGTTAGATGCATCGGAAAACTTCTAGCTTGAGGGGTTACAGGGACTAATAGATTAACAGTAGCCACTGGCAGAGGTGAAAGTGATTCTTGCACTTCTTCAATTGGAATGAGCAGCAGCTTGGAAAATAAGATGCAGGGGATTTCAGAGACTGCTGGGAGTCATTGCGGTACAAGTAAACACATGGGTTGTGTTAGGGTAGCTAAGAATCAGAACAGGTGCATGTATACTTGTGTGTACACAAATGCTAGGAGTTTAGTAAATAAATTTGATGAATTTGATGTGTTGGTCAAAACATCAAAGGCAGATATTGTTGGGATTTCAGAGACGTGGTGTCACACAGATATAAGGAATGCAGAACTGGAATTTGGAGAGTACAATATGTACATGAAGGATAGACAGGATAGGAAGGGAGCAGGCGTTATGCTATTAGTTAAGAAACACAAAATCCAAGAAAGTGCAGCCAGTTGACATCGCTACACGGTGCAGTGTCGAGTCGGTTTGGTGTGATATAAGCACTGTGAAATCAAAATTGAGAGTAGGAGTATGTTATAGGCCTAATGACTCTGATGAGTATAATAAGATATTGTGCAGGGAAATAGAATGGGACAGTAAATCAGAGAGTCATAATGGGAGATTTTAATTTCCCAGATATTGACTGTAATTTATGGGTTGGTCACTCACACACTAGCAAGGCTTTTGTGGATTCATTGGATGATTGTTTTCTATATCAACATGTTCGGGAGGCAACTAGAGGGAGTAATACTCTTCATCTGATTATCAGTAGTGATTCCTCAGGCATTAAGAATCTGCAGATAAAGGAACCACTAGGTGACAGTGATCACAGTGTGCTGAAGTGGGATTTACTCAAAGAGGTAACTACCATCAAGGGTAAAGGGAAGGGTTTTTGCTTTCATAAAGGCGACTAGAGAAGTCTGAGACAGTATTTAAATTCATTATGGTGAGACCAACTGATGATGTTACCAACAGCAAATTCAAAATGGGAAGCATTCAAAGAATTAATCTTGGAAGCTACTAGGCTTTGCATACCAACTAAGAAATATTGTTCAAGGTTTAGGCGTAAATGGATGTCAGATGAACTAATGACACATTTGGCAGAGAAGAAAAATGCAAGGGATACATATAAATTAATGAGTGACATGGACTAGGGAGGTCTGAGACAGTATTTAAAATCTATATGGTGGGACCAACTGATGATGTTACCAACAGCAAATTCAAAATGGGAAGCATTCAAAGAACTTATCTTGGAAGCTACTAGGCTTTACATACCAAATAAGAAATATTGTTCAAGGTTTAGTCCTAAATGGATGTCAGATGAACTAATGAGACATGTGGCAGAGAACAAAAATGCATGGGATACATATAAATTAGTGGGTGACATGGAAGCCTATGATAGATATAATCTGGTCTGTAACCAAGTCACAAAGGTGATGAGGCAGGCAAAGGCAGATTATGAGAAATCTTTGGCAAAGGATGCAAAGAAAAACAGCAAACAGTTCTTTACGTATGTATGGGGCTCACATCTGGTGAGTATAGGCTTGGCACACCCAGGGTTCTGAGCTGGATATCATCATTCTTCTCTTTCTTGGTGATTCCATTCTACTTTTGACTTGCTCTCACTCTCTCTCCCTCTTTCTTACGTAACTCGGGAATTTTTTTTTGGCTGGCGCCGCATAAGCCTCAGGCTTCCTTGCACCATATGGCTAATAATAATAATAATAATAATAATAAGTATGTAAACTCTAGAAGGAAGGGGATGAATAAGATTGGTCCACTGGATAGCGATGGTTGAACTGTCGATGATCGTGCTCAGCAGGCTAACAAACTAAATGAGTATTTTGCTTCTAAATTCACACATGAGGAGTATTCAGGGAGGGGGAATGCAAGAGGTGAACTAAACTCTGGCATTGAGTTTACAAAATCATCTAGGCAAAGCTAGATGATTTTGTAATAACTGAGAGGAAAGTGGAAGAGAAACTATTGAAGATAAACATAAGAAAGTCACCCGTGGTGGACGGGATCTATCCAGTTATATTAAAGGAGGCAGCAAAGGAAGTAAGCAAACCATTAGCCATAATCATGAGAGCTTCCTTGGACTCAGGGGAGGTAACCATGGACTCGAGATGTGCAAATGTGACCCCAATTCACAAACGAGAATCAAAGGGCGACACAAGTAATTATAGACCTGTTAGTTTAACTTCTGTTACAGGGAAATTAATGGAGGCACTGGTTAAAGAAGCACTGCAGGATCAACTAGACAAGACTTCAGTTATAGCTCGGACACAGCATGGGTTTGTTAAGGGGAAGTTTGTCTGACCAGTTTGATTGTACACTATGATGTGGTCACAAAGCAACTGGATGCAGGGAATAACTTTGATAACATATATTTCGATCTTAGAAAGGCTTTTGATACTGTTGCACATGGAAGGCTGCTGCACAAATTGGAGCAGTGTGGCATTGGAGGCAAATTACTGCTATGGATAAAGTGGTGGTTGAGTGGGAGAAGGCAGAGAGTGGTAAACAATGGACACTGCTCTTCGTGAACAAATGTTATTAGTGGAGTCCCTTAGTGTTCAGTGTTGGGTCCATTGTTGTTTTCTGTATTTATAAATGATACTGATGATGGTATTTCAGGCTTAATGTCCAAGTTTGCAGATGATAAGAAGGTTTACAGGGTTGTTAATGACACTAATGACACTGCACTGCTGCAACAGGATCTAGAAAAGTTGAGCAGATGGATTGAGAGGTGGCAAGTGAAGTTTAACATTGACAAATGTAAAGTACTACATATGGGAAACAGTAACCCCAGAGTAATGTATCAACTCTGTGGTACTACACTGACAGTGGTAGAGAATGAAAAGGACCTGAGGGAAATTGTGCAGGCAGATATGGAATTTTCTGAGCAGTGCAGACGGTGTGCAAGCGTAGCTCATAATGTCTTGTTAATGATATACAGGAATTTTTCTAGCAGGGATAAGGAAGTGATTGTCCCCTTTTATAAGGCAATGGTCAAGCCACACCTTGAGTACTGTATACAGGTCTGGAGGCCTCATTTTAGGACGGATGTAGAGCTGTTGGAAGAGTACAGAAAAGGGCAACAAGATTAGTGAATTGAACAAAGTGTTGCTCTTACGAAGAAAGGCTTAAGTTTTGCAGATTACAGTGTTTGGAGATTAGGCACCTGCAAGGAGATTTCATTGAGGTGTATAAAGCCTTGAATGGTTCGAGCATGCTCAATGCTGATGGGACACTTCCTCTTGCTCAGAATAATCACCTGAGAGGCAATAAATTCAAATTGAGGAAAGACAGTAGTAGGATAGATATACGGATGTTTGCCTTTCGCCAGCGGGTAGTTGGTTGGTGGAACAGACTTTCATCTTTTGTTGTGGAAGTTGATAGCCTAAATAAATTTAAGGCTGAGCTGGACAGGTGTTTGGAACGAATGGAGGGGTGAAATCGGAGTGATTTTTTTTTTTTTTTCTTGGCTGATGCTGCATAAGCTTTCTTTCTTGCATCGTATGCCTCTACTAATGCTAAATCCCATCCTCGTTAGCATTAGTAGAGGCATACAATGCAAGAAACAAGCTTATACAGCATCAGCAAAAGAAAAAAAGCAACCCTACCCATTTCACCCATCTATTCATTCCAAATGTTTGTCTAGTTCCAACTTGAATTTATATAAGCTATCAACTGCCACAATGACAGATAGAAGTTGGCTCCAAAATTCAACTACCTGCTGGCTAAAGGAAAAATTCTGCACATTTATTCAACAATTGTCTCTCTTCAATTTAAGTTCATACCCCCTCAGGTTTGAAATCTGAGCAAGATGAAGAATCCCAACAGTACTGAGCCTGCTTGATCCATTCAAGGCTTTATGCACCTTAATCAGATTGTCTCACAGGTGCCTTAGTCTCCAGACGTTGCAATTTGCATTACTTACCAAACCTTTCTTCGTAAGAGCAGCCCCCTTTGTTCCCCACACCATTGTTGCTGTTCTCTGTACTTGTTCTATCAAGTCTACATCCTTTCTAAAATGAGGCTTCCATATCTGCATGCAGTATTCAATGTGTGGCCTCACCATTGCCTTATACATGGGGATAATCATCTCCTTATCCCTGCTTCAAAAAATTCCTATATATCATTGACAAGACCCCATGACTTACTCTGGCAGCCTATCTGCACTGTTCAGAAAACTTCATATCTGACAGCACTATTACCCCCAGGTCTCTTTCATTTTCCACTACCCTGAGTGTAACCCTGCCCAGTTGATACATTTCTCTGGGGTTACTGCTACCCATATGCAGTTCTTTTCATTTTTCAATGTTATACTTCAGTTGCCACTTCTCAGCCCATCTGCCTAACTTTTCCAGATCCTGTTGCAGCAGCATACTGTTATTACTGTTATTAACAACCCTCCCAACCTTTGTATCAGCTGCAAACTTTGACATTAAGCTTGATATACCTTCATCAATATCATTGAGAAATATGCAAAACAACAATGAGCCCAACGCCGAACCCTGGGGGACACCACTAATAACATTGGTCCATGAAGAGCAGTATCCATTGATTACCACTCTCTGTCTTCTCACACTGAACCATCGTTTTATCCATTGTAGCAACTTGCCCTTAATGCCATACTGCTCCAATTTGTATATTGGTCTTCTATGTGCAACAGCAACAAAACCTTTCCTGAAATCCATGTATATAATATCAAAATTATTTTTTGCATCCAGTTCCTTTGTGACTACATCATAGTATCCAATCAAATTGTTCAGACAAGACTTCCCCTTAACAAACCCATGCTGTGTCTGAATTATTAGTTGTCTTGTCTAGATGATTCTGCAATGCTTCTTTAACCAGTGACTCCATTATTTTCTCTGTAACAGAAGTCAAACTAACAGGTCTGTAATTACTTGTGTCACCCTTTGATCCCCCTTTCTGAATTGGAGATACATTTGCACATCTGCAGGCCATGGTCACACTCCCTAAGTCCAAGTATGCTCTAATAATTATTGCTAAGGGTTTGCTTACTTCCTTTGTGACCTCCTTTAATATAACTGGATTGATTCCATCTACCCCAGGTTGCCTTTCTTATGTTTAACTTCAACAATTTCTTTTCCACTTTGCTCTCAGTTATTACAAAATCATATAACTCCTAGTTAGAGTTTGATAAACATCTGGCCCCTTGCTCCTTGATTAACTCCTCATGTGTGAATGTAGATGCAAAACACTCATTTAGTTTGGCAGCTATCCGGGAATGATCATCTACAGTCAAACCATTGATATTAATTGGACCAATCTGATTCATCCCCTTCCTTTTAGAGTTTATACAGGGTGTCTCAAAAATATTGGTACAAACGTTTAGGGGAGGTAAGTAACATCTAAAGGAATGTGATTCGCATAGGAACCCATAACTGCAAACATCACCTTAAGTCGGTAGACGGCACTGTTCATCAGTTCACAAGAGGGAAAATTTCTGGTTTACTCATTCAAGCAGTAGTCGCCGCACGAAGAGCATGCATCGATATACGAACTGTGAGTTGGCAGACATGCACCTAGTGTATGGATTAGCAGAGAGCAATGGACGTGCCGCTCAACGAATTTATGGAGAACGCTTCCCAGACAGACACGTACCGGACCACCATTTGTTTGTATGTGTGCATCAAAATTTATGCGATTATGGGTCATTTAGAGGTAACAGGAGTAGTGCGGGGAGACCACGTGCAACGAGAACTCCCGCCATGGAAGAAAGTGTGTTGAATGTCGTCCAGAATAATTCTACAACCAGCACACGTGCCGTTGCCTCTGCCATAGGAGTGTTTTGTTGCAGTGTACAGCATGTCTGGCATGATGATTCCTTACACACCCCTTTCATCTCCAAAGGGTTCAGTTACTGCTCCCCCAAGATCATCCCGCACGTGTGGCTTTTGCGCAGTGGTTTCTCCAAGAAAGTGTTCAAGACTTGAATTTTCCAGCCTAGGTTTTGTTCACGGATGAGGCTTATTCAATCAGCACAATGCTCAGGTGTGGGCTCTGAACATCGCTTCGCAATAAACGTGTGGGCAGGTATGGTCGGTGACTGCTTAGTCGGCCCATACCTTTTTTTTTTTTTTTATGTGAACCCCAAACACGAGAGGTATTAGAACCTATAGTACTTAGTACCGTGCTTAGGTTGGAGGTTGAGAAGATGAAAGAAGATATTTGTTGACATTGGACTTGAACTTCTGTAGATTGTAATTTTCAGGAAATACGTATGAAGGAAGGTTGTTCCAGAAAACGGCAGTTGAATTAATATATGAGGAAGATGAAAAGTTGGTTCTGCGGGTTTGAAGTTGGACATTAAATGGATGTTGGCTGGTGGCGGCACTTGTTCATATTGTTTTGAAAGAGAGAGCGGGAATTATAGAAGCCAATTCAGAAGAACAGTGCCCATGGAAGTATCTGTAAAAGAGGCATGCAGCAGAAACAGTGCGTCTATGAGAAAGCGAGTGGAGAGACTCTGTTAGAGATGAATCATTAAGTAACCTAACTGCCCTCTTCTGAATGGAATCAAGAAGCCTGAGAGAGGTTTTGGGGGTACCACCCCAGTTGTGGGAACAATATTCCATGGCAGGGGGGATTTGCGATTTATACAGAGTGAGCAGCTGTTTGGAAGAAAAGTAACGTAGAAAGCGAAAGAGAAAACCAATTTTTTTAGATGCAGAGGAAGCAATATTTGTAATGTGCTTGTGCCAAGAGAGATTAGAAGTAAGGGTAATCCCCAAAAGTGATATATCAATTCCTAGAAACCGGAGTGTCACTAAACATAAGCATAGGAGCAGAAGAATCCTTTTTGCCAGATATAAGACAAGACTGAGTTTTAGAAGGGTTGAAATCAACTAAGTTGTCTTTGCCCCACTGGAGAATTACCTGAAGATCGGCATTTAAGGAATTGGTAGCAGATTTTCGAGAAGTTGTAGCTGATTGAGCAGGACAAGATTTCTCAAAATGGAAAGTTGAATGCAATGTGCTATCATCGGCAAAACAATGGATGGGATTTCCAGTCAATGGAAGAACGTCATTGGTATACAAGAGGAAAAGAGTGGGGAAATAACTGAACCTTGGGGGACACCGGCATTAGTGGAGAAGTTAGAAGACAGAGAGCCATTTACCATCACCCTCAGTGAGCGATCAGAGAGAAAACTGGATAACCAATTACTAAAAACAGTTGGCAAACCATAAGATGGAAGCTTGTTTAGAAGACCTTTATGCCAAACACGATCAAAAGCCTTTGAGATATCAAGAGCAACTACTTGTGTTTCACCGAACCTTTCCATTGAATTAGTCCATAAATGGGTAACATAAGCCAGAATATCACCAGAGGATCGATACTGACGGAATCCATACTGGCGATCGTTGATCAGACGGAAGGTTTCTAGGTAGTTTAAGAGTTGGCGGTTAATTGATTTCTCCATTAATTTTGAAAGAGTAGAAGTAATTGCAATGGGACGATAATTGGATGGGAAGGATTTGTCACACTTTTTAGGAACAAGTGGAGAAATACCATCAGGTCCTGGAGCTTTCTTAGCATCAAGATTCATCAAAATCCTTCTGACATCCTTTTGACGGAAGACCAAAGGAGGCATTGAATGGAGCGTGTTGGGAATGGTGGGATGTGTTTTACCAAGATCATTAATACATGAGCTGGAAGAAAAATGGGATGCTAGCAGGTCAGCTTTATCCTTGGCTGAAGTGACAACAGAACCATCTGGTTTGGACAGAGGTGGGAGCAGAGATGGGCAAAAGTTGCGGCCAATAGCTTTGGCAAGAGACCAGAATGCTCGGCTACCATTAGGGCAAGAAGCAAGTTTTCTACTCTTAGCCTGTTCAAACTCTAGTTTGGACTGATTAATAACTGCTTTACAATTGTTGCGAGCTTTGGTGTAGGCAGAAAATTAAACTGAAGAATTAGAAACAAGCCAATTACGATATGCAACATTCTTCTCTTGGACAGCCTTAGCACATTTATTGGAAAACCAAGGTTTAGATAAAGGACAAGATTTTAAAATGGAGTGTGGGATAAAGGATTCCATTCCTGCAAGAATAATTTCACTGACACAATCTGAGCAAATGTTGACATCAGAAGTTTTGAAACAGTAATCCGACCAAGGAAAAGAAGAAAAGAAGTCTCGCAGGTCATCCCATTTTGCATTCTTGTAATGCCAAACAACACGAGGTTGGGAATAGCCATCAGATAAAGGTTCCATTGGAGAAGGGACAATTACCAAGTTGTGATCTGAAGTGCCTCTCACTTCAACCATGTACTTAGAAGGGTTGTTTGTGAGAAAAAGATCAAGCATATTGGCTGTATGATTAGAATTGTCCGGTATTCTTGTAGGTAAATGAACAATCAGTGCTAGGTCATTAGTAATTGCAAAAGCCTCAGCATCTCAATCTGCTGGGTCGGTGTGACTAGAAAACGGAAGCCAGCTGGAGTTATGAATATTAAAATCGCCAAGGAAAATTACCTCACTGTTAGGAAAGTTGTACTGGAGAAAGTCAAGTTGCAAAGAGAGAAAGTCAAGTTGCAAAGAGAGGAAGTCAAAGAGCTCCAAGTGATTAGTGGAATTGGGAGAACGGTAGAGACAACAGATGAATTCAACACAATGAGGTAGAGAGATTTTAAGCCAGAGAAGATCAAAGAGAGGAGATTCCAAATTGCCAAGTCTCTGACAGGGAATATCAGAATGGACATATGCACAAGTACCACCTTTGAGGCGAAAGGAATCATACAGCGAATAATTTGGGCATCTGAGATGAGCAATAGTTGAATCTACCGATAACTGAGATTCTGTTAGAAAACGTACATGGGGTTTGGCAGACTGTAAGTGGAAATGGACATCGTTGAGATTAGAATTGAGACCACGTATATTTGTGAAATGAATTAGGAAGTCCTTGGGAGGTTTAGATCTTTTCGCAGATAAGCTTGCTCTATTAGTTTGATAATTCATGGTGTATTCAATAGTAAGAAATAGTGAGTGGGACATGCTGTATGAAGTAATGAAATTTTTGGATATGGTGTACATGTGGCAAGAATATACCCAGATCCTTGACATAACGTGGCCTCGACAATGCTCCCCGCATACACACTACTCGGACTCCCTCCAGTCACTATCTGGCAGAGTAGAGGTAGGAAGATTATACACTAGCTCATCCGGAAGCCTCCTAGAGAGTTACCAATAGGTTCGGTCCGGTGTACTAACTAGCGGCCGTCCTGCGAACACCATTTTTGAGCTGTACCCTTGAAATGTAAGGAATATTGGATCTCGCCACAACATTCATCATAACCTCAAAAGTCATCAATTATACTGCATGATGGAAGAGATAGGGAAGGGTTGACCGGAACTTAGCTCTAGAGACTAAACATGGATTCCACCACTTCAAGCCTCCAATAAGCAGAGTGGTGGTATTTCACCAGTTGATGAGAGTCATCTACCACCTAGTACTGCCTGGTAACATAGAGGGGCGGCGTTCCTCCTTGTGGTGTGGGCGCCACACCTCGATCCCTGCTTACGTTGGTTCACACCTGGGTGGTCACCCACCATGTACTTGTGCATGGAGGTTATACCCAGGATTACTAACAGTCCCACCATCATGAAGGTGCAAGCAGAGGATTTGGCTGTCACAGACCGTCCGGACTTCGCCGAAATTGGGTCCACTTACTTGAGTGTCACCCGAATATCAGTTCCATCAGCGTTTTAGACTCCCAGGTAGCAAGTACAGCTTGTCTGGCATATCTGAGAGAATGTCTGTGACAACCTCAAGGACCAATACCTGTTACCATCCCGCATGAACTCCGCTAAATATTGGATCTTTCTTGAACAAGTTCTACCAGGGTTACTTGACGATGTTCCAGCAAATGTGGTTTAAACATGACGGGGTGCCTTCCCATTATGGAAGGTGTGTTCGTGACAATTTGAACAGGCGTTTTGGGCCTCGATGGATTGGCTGTGGTTGACCCTTTGCCTGGCCCCCACGCTCACCTGATTTATCGAGCCTTGATTTCTTTCTGTGGGGCCCTCAAATCTATCGTGTATGAATCGCCTGTGGAGATAGAAAGGATCTCGTGGCGAGACTCGTCTGCACTGCTGCTACTGACAAAGAAACTCAAGGTGTGTTCGACCGTGTCCGCCAATCCATGCTGCGTCGGTGTCACAAATCTTATGGTGGCACCTTCGAGCATCTGTTGTAACATCATGAAATGCATCCATCTCATTCTCCATTGTTAATATTATGTCAAATAAATGTTTGCCACTAATTACTGTCTTGTGTCATTTCTGCTTCTTGTGCCTCTGCTACTACTTTCCCGTGATGTTTCGGGTTATGGGTTCCTATGCTATTCGCATTCCTTTAGATGTTACCTACCTTCACTAAACGTTTGTATCAATATTTTTGAGACACCCTGTATAAGTAAAGAAGTCTTTGCTGTTTTTCTTCATCCATTGCCAAAGATTTCTCATAATCTGCCTTCGCTTGCCTAACCTCCTTTGTGACTTGATTACAGACTAGCTTATATATACCATAGGCTTCTGTGTTGCCTGATAATTTATATGCATCCCATGGATTTTTATTCTCTGGTTATCAGTCATACAATCTCAAACTCATCATGCCACACATTCAGGTTGCATCACCATTACAGCCAAAGCTGCCAAGTCTCACACAATATATAGACATTTTACTATGGGTCAGCATCACTGAACAACATCTAGCAAAAAGAAACCAACCTCCATACAATCTGAGAGGCCCTGTTCATTACCTGCAGTGTTCATGTAACTCTTCCTACATAGGTGAGTCCTACAGGATATTACAGAAAACAATAAAAGAACATATAAAATTCACCAAATACAGCAGAACTGATAAACCAGAAATGGCAGCCCATACCCCTGTACACAGAAGCATATAGAAATACCACAATTCATTAGTTCTATCTTCTGAGAAATCTTACCCCAGAAGAAAATTTGAAGAAGCTTGTTTATCCATTGTTTTAGGGCATCAGCCATCATCATAAAGCGTGGAGCCCATTTCAATCAATCATACTTTAATACAGTTGGAAATCATGGCAGCAACTAAGAAAAGACTACAGCTACAGAACATATCTTCATTTACTTCTTAATGTTTAAACCTCCCTATCTTGGTTAGTTTCTCTCCTATTCCTTAATCCAAGTGAAATATTATTCCCTTATTGGTCCACTCTACCACTAGTCTTATCATTCAGTCACTCCTTTATCAGGTCTATTCTAACCTTAACTTTTTATTTCCTTAGTTTCTGAAAGAATCTTGCAGTTTCATTCACAAAATCAAGTCATTCAGTTAGATTCTGTTTCTTGGTTTTGTGATTTCCTACAACCTCTATACTTATATCTAATACCCACTACCCCTATGGGCATATCCTACAAACAATAAACTGGGTACCAGAACTCTTGACTTAAGCACTTAATCTTGTTCTCAACGACAAAAGTCTTTGGGAACAAGATTAATTTGAGACTCAACAAGATCATGAACAGGATACTGTGTAACTTCCTAGCTCCCTATTTACACTGCATGCAAAATTTTGTGTCAGGCCGAATTGTCAAACTTTTTTCATCTTAAATAAATTATGAAATACTTTTAACTCCTCTGCCCCTAGCTTTCATATGACTCCACGATTTCTATGTCTCTGAAGCGTACAATGAGAGGCATTTAAGTTTAGTTGTTATTTTTCAGATCACATATTCAACTCATCCGAGTCTTTTTGAAACACCATGGCCTAGCTTGAATTGTTAGCCAGCCTTTCCACCTTCAATCACCAGCAAATTATGATATGTTCCCCCTTGGATAGCCTCATCAATATCATTTTATGAAAATTAAAATAGGAGGAGCCCTAACAATGAGCACCACATTATACACTCTGTATATGACAAACAGAAATCCCAGTTTGCTTTAATTTATATAGCAGCCTTCCATGAAGAACAGCATCAAAAACTTTACTAAAGTCTAGGTATATAATATCAAAACTGTTGCCTGCATCCAACTGTTTAATGATTAGTCAGGCATGATCGCCCCTTAACAAACCATTCTGGGATCCCTTCCATCAAGATGGTCCCAAATCACATCCTTAACCACAGACTTAGCACCAGCTTTGTATATTGAGGGAGATATGAGTACTTATTTCCAAGGGAATCTTCCCGGAGTCCAATAATTCTCTCGTTAACATTCCCAATGGTTTGGTACACTTAATGTCTTTTTATGTATAACTGAATATATACCATCCTCTCCTGGAGCTTTGCTTGCTCTCCTTTAACCTCAATAGCTTTTCTAACAAACACTTCTCTGAGATTATTATATCACTTATTTTACAGCAGTCTGACTCCTTCACATTCCAAGGGACACTCTTTCACAAGGGATCCAAGTCAATATTTCAAATGTAAATATCACTAAGACATATCTGACTCATCAGCCATTTCTGCTGAGCAGTACTCCTTGTTTCCCATTCTTACTACACTTTGCTAGTACTTTCTCATGATCATCTTTTGTCCATCTTATTCCATCAGTGGATTTGTAATGCCCATACAACTTGAAATCATGCACGTGTCTGTAATTGTCCCATGCTTGTTCCTATTGTTCAATTAAACTTCACTAGTCATCCATTTGATATTTTACATCTATGGAATTTGATCGCTGGTATGAATACATTCATTGTTTTGAAGATAAATCCCTTGAATAGTTCCCATAACATATTTTTATCTGATATCATACAGTAGTCTCTCTCAAGCCCAAAAAATATCTCATTTCATTACAGTCTCCTCTTGAAATTGAAGCCCTTTCCTTTACCTGGTTATGCTGGGATAAGCAAAAATCATCTATTCAAAAAAAAAAAAAAAAAAAAACCTGTTACCATATAGGGTATTTCTGTCATATTCCAGCAACTTCCACCTACCTATAAAAAGTAGGCTGAAGTTGCCCATAATGAGACAATCATACTTACTAGCCCATTCAGTCTCCTTAAAAATTTTTTTATCATACTCATCAGAGTCATTTGGCCCATAACACACCTCAACTATGATCATCTATTTCTTTTACCACAAGTCATTCCACAAGGAATTTCACTGATTCAACATTCCCATTATCATGATCTGACTTGGGGAAATATACTTGCCAATTTCAAGGAGTTTGTGATGAGAAGCATCACAAAATAAGTGACTAATTAAGTGATGGAGAAAAACTTTCTTGGGGAAAAACTTTCTCAAGAACAGAAAAACAGATAATTAAGCAAATTTTAAAGTTATAAATCCCAAAATCATAAAGTCAAATTGTATAAAATGCATGTCTCCAAAAATCAAAAGTGAATTAACAGCTGATATATTTGCTTACAGATAAGCAAATATATCAGCCAGCTTCAAAATTTCCAGGACAAAAGGCATAGCTTAACAGCTACAGTGCTAAGATGCTATTAGGCATAGTTGGCTTAAAAAAAACCAAAATCATTCAGCAGGCACTTTTTTACCAGTGTTCATATAGTTGTCCAGGGCATTTCTGGAAGGAAATTCAGCAGGCACTTTTTTACCAGTGTTCATACAGTTGTCCAGGGCATTTCTGGAAGGAAATTCAGCAGGCCCTTTTTTACCAGTGTTCATACAGTTGTCCAGGGCATTTCTGGAAGGACGCCATTATGCACGACTTCCTGAAACACAATCTTCCAAGCTTTTCTTCATCTGTGTAAACAAGCAAAAATCAAATGGTGCATAATGAGAAGAGTACGGTGGGTAGGAAAGCATCACAATATTGTGCTTAATAAGCTGCTATTGCATAATCAAACAGAAAGGAGAATTATGCAGAAGTACCTGTTCATGGGAAGATATTTTCCTTCATTAAAATTGCCTCCCAAAAATAGGCAAGCACCTCCTTGTAATTTGTTGAATTCTATATCTTCAGGAATAAACTTGCAATGCCTAATGCTCTGCCAGTCAAAAAAAGGAGAACATCAAATATCACTTTCCTCATTTTGAGTGATTCTACAAAAACTTCTTTATTTTCAGCAACAATGGTAAATTCCACATGGAGGATTATTATTTATATTGGGGATCATAGATGAAACAGCAGATTTTGACTTGTGGTAATCTTTTGGAGAAAATCCTTGATCATTATTGCACTGATAAGCTTACAACCAATCCTACTGCATTAACCCCACTGTTACTGCATCAGCAATCTTAGTACGATGTCCTAACAGATGAATGTCAATGGCATTCTTCCACTTGCTGAGTTTGTTTACTTAGGAGTTTTATGGCACATCAGCAGCATTGGCTATAATGCACCAAGTCAATTACTTGCTGAAACTATGCCCATAAGGAGCATAAATTCAAATTGAGGAAGACGTGTGGAAGTTTGCCTTCAATCAGCGGGCAGTTGATTGTTGGAACAGGCTTCCTTCTGTTGTTGTGGAAATGAATGGGTTGAATAAATTCAAGGAAGAAGTAGACAAATTCTTGGAGGGTATGGATGGGTGAACTGCATTTTTTTTTTTTTTTTTTTTTGCTGATGCTATATAAGGTTGCTTTCTTGCATCATTTGCCATTACTACTACTAGATATGATGCATCTTCAGATCCCTTAATGAGGAGAGTATGGCAACTATCAAGTAAAATTTTTACTTTCTTTTTTGAAACTTTTGCAGTGTATGATAACAATCAGAATGAAAAACCTCCTGCACCTGTTCTGCACTGTCCTAATTCTGTGATGCATGCCAGCATTATGCAGGTTATCTTCCAACTTACAACAATCCATGAATCTGTGGTGTTACTCAAACAGTCTGTGGTGATACTCAAACATCTCTGGACCAAGGCATCATTTGTTTGCCATGCACCATCTGAAGCATCTGCAATGATTCTGATCATTGATTTCACCAATCTCAGTCAAAATTTTGTGTTTGACAATTTCTTTCACTTTGAAACCTTCAATGCACTGCACTTTCCTTTGGAGTCTATCACGCTCACTAGTCAAACGACAAATAAACAATTCTGTTTCCTGCCATGTGTAGGAAACATGCATGTCTTACCAGAAATGGGGAGGTTACAGCATATCTGGTACAATATCATTGTATTTCTTAATAGTCCTCTACATAACTTCTTCAGATGCCAATCATTACATCACAAGAGTGCATGTAAGAGTGCAAGAGTTTCCTTCCCCTTTGCACCCAACAGGTATAAGCAATATGTAAAACACATTTGCAAAGCACCAGTCTTCAAAGCTCTGGTGGTGGAATTCCACACTACTTTTTCAGCTCATCATTATTTTCTGTTATGTTCAGGATAAAACACAAGCTGAGTTACCTATAATTCCACAGGAGGAACTCTGGACACTCTGAATAAGGATACTTTAATTATGATAACCTTGCATATACATATGGAATTAAATGCTGTTTCTGAGAGAGTCATTAGATTTTTTCAAAAAATGTACTAAAAGAATAACACTGAATATGTAAAGAAATAAGATCAAATATAGAATGATATCAAACTTTTTTATCCATTAATGAGCACCAGGTCTTATTTTTCTACCAGAATACACCAAATGCCATTCTGGAAATTCCATCCCTTTCTTGTAAAAATAAAAATTTAATCATTTAAAATAAGAAATGATACAAAAGAAATATAGTAAAAATATGCTTTTAATGTGGAAATGTTTATAAAATTTATGTCTGTTATTTTTGTTATTACTGTAAGAGAATAAATAATTAAGTTTCTATAAAATTTATCCAATTCACAATAATATCTATATTTTGTAACATGAAAACAGTCTTAAATTTGCATACTTGCTAATATTATTAAAAAAATTCCCTATGGAGGCCTAGAAAGTGGAGGTATTCTATACTACCAATCTCCACAGCATTTGCATTTTAAATTTTTTTTTTTTTTAATAAAAAATAAGAGATCCTGATGAGCACTAATTCCCCCGACCTCATTCACAACAAGGGTGTCTGAATCAGTAGTGTGGTCTCTAATCATGATTATTCCAGGAAAATTTTTAGTTATAGCAAGAAACTGACTCACCATATTTTATTTAATAACTATCAATATCAGGACATTAGGAAAAATATAAGATGTAAAAAATTATATTTAGTAATCTACAAAAAATGTTAGATGACAGGTTTGTTTCTACCTGACAAGCATGCAGCAAGGTACCCAGAAGTGTATACAATAAATATATGTAAAATAAAATACAAATTTTACCTAAACTGAAAAAGTATAATTAATTCCAATAAACCATTAAAGTATCATTTAAAAACTTTGTAATTGCACTTACCTCCACCACATGTGTGTGAACATTCCCCATAATTGCCAAATATCCATGAATAGGTATCAGGTTGAGCATTACTAACTCCATTAGGGATAGAATATTCATAGGTGATGCCTTGATTTTTCTCTTGGTATAATAACTATAGAATGTAGTCTTATTAATTAAGTTTCCGCAATAAGTTTAAATATTAATTAGTTCAATGAACTCTTAATATTTCAAAATATCCTTCAAGAAATTACATACAAACATTCTAATATCAGTGCATTAAAAAGAGAATAATCTTTTTAATTTGTTTCAATGAATTATCATTAATGATAATGCTGTTAAATGAATGTTAATGATAACAGTAATGTTAATATTTATTGCTAAATGCTAGTTGTAATCTCCTCTGACCTATGTGGTTGTGCCAGAGTATAAACAGAACACCACAGAACCTTTTTCCCAACTATGTGAGGTTAACTAATCAAGTTCACTCCCTTCCTCTATGCTAAGAGCTCTTTTCTCTGTCTCCCATATATCTTTTTTCACAACCTCTTGTCAAGTTCTCCTCAGCTGCACACTTCTCCACTGTTCTACCTACACAGCTATTCTTTTTACTCCATTTTCTGTTATTGCTATGAGCCTTATTTTTTTAATTAAAAACTTAATGTCAAACATATACCTCTCCCACAAGACAAGAAGACTAAAAGCAATCTGACTGCTTATATAAGTTCTGCAATTATTATCAGAACATAACAAGCTCATGGACAGCTACAGTATGGTTTCTGAGACAGAATCAGAATTGACAACCAGGCCCTGGAAATTATTTACTGCCAGAATTCCCTCAAACATTTTTATACATGCAGCCCCCCCCCCCACACACACACACATTATCTTTACCAAGTCCAACCTCATGTAAAGAAGACAGATTTCCATGAGATTTCATATTTAGGCCTTTTAAAAATATTTATCAAGCCATTCCAAATTTCATTAAAATTGTAAAAATAAAAATCAGTAAGCAAAAATCAAATAAAATTTTCAATGAAATTGTAAAAATAAGAAAATAGCAATTATTATTTCTTTTTCCCATACAAACTGTATGAAAACAAATAATTCATAAATTAAATGTAGTCATAGCGCAGTATTATTAGCATTAGACCATCCATGCATCATCATATAAGACTCATGAACATGGTGTCACTTGTTAAGATATATATATATATATATATATACACAGTAGAATCAGGATAAGAAGTTTTCCAAGGGACTGGAGGTTTACGAGGGAAACTGACCTAAGGTAATGAAATATTAACTACATAAATAAAAGTGAAAAGATACACATACATAAGTTAAAGGTGATTTTAAGTACTATTTCAGAATAAATAAATATTTTACTCCGACTATGGGAAACATTTTTAAACTGAGGATTTCTAATTGCTTAACATTCTGTTCATTAAACTCACTATCAAGTTGAAAGAATGAACTCCAAAGGAGTTCATCCTTAGAACTATAAACCTTCAAATTAGAAAAATATAATTAGTATAATCAGTACAATTAATAATAATTACACTCATATAATCAGTATAATATAATATAATCAGTATACAGGTGACCCTCGTATAAAACGGTTATTAGGTTCCTGTAAAATGTTGTTGTGTTGTGTGAAACCATGTTATATGCGACTAAGAAAAAGTACAAGAAGTGGGGTTACATTCCAAAAGCTAACAAAAATACACTATTTCATTAACAAAATTTTAAAAAACTAACAAAAATACAACATTCTAGATTTCGTGTATGTTCTGTTCTCTTTAAAAAATCAGTAATCTGGGTTTGTTTGTTTTTGCTTGATAAATCTTTGTGAATTTCATCGTATAGAACTAAGCATTTTTGAAGCTCCCTTTTGAACTTTGGGCTCCTTTCATTCAAAAATCTGCATTCAAAAAATAAGATTCTAATTGCTCAGCTAATTTTATGCCTTCCTCTATGCTTTTTAATTTTTAAACTTCCAAATTTTAGTGTAAAATTTGGAAGTTTAGAATTTTCATCTGCGATATCATCATCTGAATTGATTTGATTTTACCTTCGACGGAATTTGCACCAAATCCGCTACGCTGGCTTCTTTTTCTACCAGTAATCCTTGAATGTCTTCAGTAATCATATCTTTTTTATTTTTTTTAGAAGCATCGGCGACTAAGGCCATGTTACTAAGGCCCTGGGGCTTACATCTGGTGAGTATGGGCTTGGCACACCCAGGTTCCTGAGCTGGATATCATCATTCTTCTCTTTCTTTGTAATTCTCTCTCTCTCTCTCTCTCTCTCTCTCTCTCTCTCTCTCTCTCTCTCTCTCTCTCTCTTAGGGTAACTCGGGAATTTTTTTTTTGTTGGCTGGTGCAGCATAAGCAGGCGCCTCCGTAGCCAGGTGGGAAGGAGCAGCAGTGCATAGTACATGCTTCTTGATTAGACCGGGGTTCGAGCCCGTCACTACCAAATACGAAGCATGCGGAAAGGTCAGAGAATGACCACCGCACCGGAGCAATATGGCCTTAGTTGCTAATGCTCCTAAAAATCAAAAACAACAACAACAGCATAAGCCTCAGGCTTCCTTGCACCATATAGCTAATAATAATTATAATAATAATAAATTGGGTGTGTCCTGAGGTCCATTTTCTGTTTTTCTGGATGAAAAATCCAAGTTTCCGGGAGGAAAAAAACCATGCTGCCTGAGTCTGACTAACAGACTCACGTCTCTTGAGTATGGGCTTGGCACACAAAGGGTCCTCAGCTGAATATCATCATCCTTCTCTTTCTTGGTGATTCCTTTCTACTTCTGACACTCTCTCTCTCTCTCTCTCTCTCTCTCTCTCTCTCTCTCTCTCTCTCTCTCTCAGGGTAACTTGGGTTTTGGCTGGTGCAGCATAAGCTTCAGGCTTCCTTGCACCATATGGCTAATCATAATAATAATAATCATAATAAAAACTGAGCCACTTTGTGAAAAAGACCCATAAAAATTCCTCCCTTCATCAACGGAATTCAAACTCGGATATTTTCCAGCCGGTGTGGGGAGGAGGGTGATTCTATCAACTGTGCTACCCACAAGGGCTTTAGTAGTCATTTCATCAAAACCTTTCCCTCCTACTGATGTAGCAAGTTCTACTTTTGCACTGATTCCATTTTCTTCCCATTCGATCACATTTCCTGAATAAACTGACTCTGGCCATATATTTTTCCACACGCATTTAATGTTGACGGTTTTACTTCTTTCAGTGATAAGGTTATGATTCTGATACAGTCGACAACTGAGAAATGTTTCCATGCCTCCATTACTTCGATACATTCAGAATCATTTTTTTCCAAAATCCATTGTAACGATTTTCTGATGGAATGAATTTAACATTAACATTAGTAGAGGCATATGATGCAAGAAAGCAAGCTTATGCAGCATCAGCCAAAAAAAAAAAACACACACACCACTCCCATTTCACCCCTCCGTTCGCTCGAAATACCTGTCCAGTTGAGCCTTAAATTTGTTTAGGCTATCAACTTCAACAACAAGTGATGGAAGTCGGTTCCACCAACCAACCACCCGCTGGCCAAAGGCAAATTTTCGCACATCTATCCGACATCCGTCCTTCCTCAATTTGAATTTATGCCCTCTGAGCTGATTATTCTGAGCAAGATGAAGAGTCCCATTGGCATTGAGCATGCTCAAACAATTCAAAGCCTTATACACCTCTATCAGATCACCTCGCCGGTGCCTAGTCTCCAGACTCTGTAATTTGCAAAACTTAAGCCTTTCTTCATAAGAGCAACCCTTTGTTCCATTCACTAATCTTGTTGCCCTTCTCTGTACCTGTTCCAGCAATTCTACATCCTTCTTGAAATGAGGCCTCCAGACCTGTATAGAGTACTCAAGATGTGGCCTAACCATTGCCTTATACAAGGGAATAATCACCTCCTTATCCCTGCTAGAAAAATTACTGTATATCATTGACAAGACACCATGAGCTACTCTTGCAGCTCGTCTGCACTGCTCAGACAATTTCATATCTGCCTGCACAATTACCTCCAGGTCCTTTTCATTCTCCACCACTGTCAGTGTAGTACCGCACAGTTGATACGTTGCTCTATTGTTACTGTTTCCCATATGTAGTACTTTACATTTGTCAATGTTAAACTTCATTTGCCACCTCTCAGCCCAGATGTTCAACCTTTCCAGATCTTGTTGCAGCAGCATAGCGTCAGTGGTGTCCTTAACAACCCTGCCAACCTTTGTATCATCTGCAAACTTGGACATTAAACTTTATATCCCATCATCAATATCATTCATAAACACCGAAAACAACAACAGACCCAACACTGAACCTTGAGGAACTCCACTAATAACATTAGTCCACGTTGAGCAGTGTCGATTGATTACCACTCTCTGTCTTCTACCACTCAACCATCCCCTTATCCATAGCAGCAATTTGCCTCCAATGCCACACCGCTCCAATTTGTGCAGCAGTCTTCCATGCGCAACAGTATCAAAAGCCTTTCTAAGATCCAAATATATAATATCAAAGTTATTCCCTGCATCCAGTTCTTTTGTGACTACATCATAGTATCCAATCAAATTGGTCAGGCAAGACATGCCCTTAACAAAACCATGCTGCGTCTGAGCTATAACTGAATTCTTGTCTAGATGATCCTGCAGTGCTTCTTTAACCAGTGCCTCCATTAATTTACCTGGAACAGAAGTTAAACTAACAGGTCTATAATTACTTGCGTCAGCCTTTGATCCTCCTTTGTGAATTGGGGTTACATTTGCACATCTCCAGTCTATGGGTACCTCCCCTGAGTCCAAAGAAGCTCTCATAATTATGGCTAGGAGTTTGCTTACTTCCTTTCCTGCCTCCTTTAATATAACTGGATAGATCCCATCCACCCCAGGTGCCTTTTTTGTGTTTATCCTCAACAATCTCTCCTCCACTTTCCTCTCAGTTATTACAAAATCATCCAGCTCACTGCAAATGTTTACTTTACCTACATCATTCTCCTTCCTGAATAATTCCTAATGCGTGAATGTAGATGCAAAATACTCGTTTAGATTGTTAGCCACCTGAGCTGGATCCTCAACTGTTGAACCATCAATATCCAGTGGACCAATCTGATTCATCCCTTTCCTTCTTGAGTTTAAATAGATAAAGAACTCTTTTCTGTTTTTCTTTGCATCCTTTGCCAAGGATTTTTCGTAGTCTGTCTTTGCCTGCCTAATCTCCTTTGTGACTTGGTTACAGACCAACTTATATCTATCATAGGCTTCCATGTCACCCATTAATTTGTATGTATCCCATGCATTTTTCTTCTCTGCCACATGTCTCATTAGTTCATCTGACAACCATTTAGGCCTAAACCTTGAACAATATTTCTTAGTTGGTATGTAAAGCCTGGTAGCCTCCAAGATTAGTTCCTTGAATGCTTCCCATTTTGAGTTTGCTGTTGGTAACATCATCAGTTGGTCCCACTGTATAGAATTTAAATACTGTCTCAGACCATCATAGTCGCCTTTACGAAAACAAAAACCCTTCCCTTTACCTCTGATGGTAGTTACCTCCTTGAGTAAATCCCACTTCAACACACTGTGATCACTGCCACCTAGTGGTTCATTTTTCTGCAGATAATCAGATCAAGAGTATTGCTCCCTCTTGTTGCCTCACGAACATGCTGATGTAGAAAACAATCATCCAATAAATCCACAAAATCCTTGCTAGTGTGCGAGTGACCAACCCACAAATTCCAGTCAATATCTGGGAAATTAAAATCCCCCATTATAAGACTCTCTGATTTACTGGCCCACTCTATTTCCCTGTACAATATCTTATTATACTCATCAGAGTCATTAGGACTATAGCACACTCCTACTCTCAATTTTGATTTCCCTATGCTTATGTCACACCAAACTGACTCGACACTGCCCTGTCCATCGATGTCGACTGGCTTCACTTCCTTGGACTTTATGTGTTTCTTAATCTATAGCATAACCCCTCCTCCCCTCCTGTCCTGTCTATCCTTTCTATACACATTGTATTCCCCAAATTCCAGTTCCGCATCCCTTATATCTGTGTGACACCACGTCTCTGATATCCCAACAATATCTGCCTTTGATGTTTTGAGAAATACCTCAAATTCATCAAATTTATTTACCAAACTCCTAGCATTGGTGTACACGCAGGTATACATGCACCTGTTTCTATTCTTGGCTACCCTAACACAACCCATGTGTTTACTAGTACCGCAATGACTCCCAGCAGTCTCTGAAATATCCTGCATCTTGTTTTTCAGGCTTCTGCTCATTTCAATAGAAGCAGTGCAAGAATCACTTCCACCTTTGCCAGTGGTTATAATGCCTTGATCTAATGGCTGATGAAACAAGTTGTATTAACCAACTGTGGTGGTAGGAACATAACTTCAATGTTTGGATGAGTTAAATCTTTTGGATGGCCTGGTCCTTTGGAACCAATAGTAATAAAACTTTGAAATCTAGATTTTTCCACAAGTTTAATAGCACAGAACGTAACATGAGGACTGCCCAACAAAATAAAATACAAGGATTTCTCAATAATTTTAGTTTTGACTAGTGGAGATTCAAAAAGTGGAAATGTTAAAAAATTACATCCAACATGATAGCAGGGTTTTCCCCGAACAAAAGCTCAAAAATACCCTGTTATGCGAGTTTACAGAAATTCTGTAACCATGTTAGAGCAAAACCGTGATATATAAGTACCGTGTTGTGCGAGGATTGCCACAATTTATCAATCGTGTTAGAGAAAAACCGTGTTGTAGAAGTACCGTGTTATACAGGGGTTGCCTGTAATTAATAATTAATATTTGTAGCATTAAAATAAAACTGCCAAGGAGGGAAGAATAATTAGGGCAAATATGGTAAATAGACATAAATGCAGTTATTCTTTAAAGAATTAACAAAAATATTAATGGTAATCTAGAAATAAATAAAGTATTATAAATTCAACTTTTAACTTACCTTAAAAGGTCATAATTACAATAAGGCACACTCATGCAGGGCCGTACAAAAGTACTTGGGGCCCAGATGCAAAAGGGGTTAAGGGGGTCTCGTTTATTTATGTTGAGACTTTGGTGGCTCCCTCAATTGTGGCCCTTAGATCAGGGGCCCCTGATGCAGCACATCCAATGCATACCCCATTTTCACAGCCCTGAGACACAGCAACAATTCACTAAGTAATTCAGAACTGTTCACAACCGGAGAACTTAACGGCAAATGCATTCCATGGTCGACGATATCCAATTATGGATATCAATGAAAACAACTGCGATGTGTCGCTTCCATTATATCAAAATGTTTATACTAAAATGGCTTTAAGGCTGAAAGCCTCAGACTATGAAAAATTCACTAATCAAACAAGTTAGTGCATAACATCATTTTAGTTCGTAGTAAATCACCGAAGTAGGTGAAATGGCATTGTTTCTGTAACATCTCATATTGTGAATGCCATCATAACAAGTTGCCTTGATATTGCACTACCTTGAATAAGCAACGCTTCGCCAGTGAAGAAGACTGTTACTTATTTTAAGCAGATACCACCACCCTTGAGTGGTGGTGGTATCCTTCACAACGAGTTGCCCTGATATCGCACTGCCGCGAATAAGCAGTGGTCCGCCAGTGGAGAAGACTAATGTTACTTATTCTTGGCAGATACCACCATCCAGGATTCGGGTGGTGGTGGTGGTATTCACCGAGAATAAGTAACATCTCGGTATTTGCCAAGAATAAGTAACGTTAGTCTTCTCCACTGGCAAAGTGTTGCTTATTCAAGGTATTGCAATATCAAGGCAACTCGTTGTGAAGGCATTCCATTCACAATATGAGATGTAAAGCATTAAAAACAATGCCATTTCACCTACTTCGGTGATTTACTAAGAACAAAAATGATGCTATGCACTAACTTGTTCCATTACCAAAATAATTTTTTTAATATAAAAATTAAAAAATTCTATATTTAAAAAACATATTAAGTGTGAAAACATCATTATAATAATATGCTGTGTATTCTTTATCACATACTTCTTATGCGGGAAAGCTTTCTACCCGGGAAACTTCTTATGTGGGAAAATAACACATTACAATATATAGAGTTGATAATGGGAATTAAGAAGCCAAACTTAGTACAGGAGAAAACCTCTTATGTGGGAATTTCTTATCCGGTTCTACTGTATATAGAGAAAGAGAGAGAAAAGAAACTTAAAAGTATACTGGAGAAGAGAAAAAAAATAAGGAGATAACTATATTTACTTCTCACTTCTATTAATCAGAAAAAGAACAAAAATTTAATTAATTTAAGAAAAAAACAAACATGCCTGAACTGCAACTCACTGCATACATTAACGAATTTGTTCAAACTAGTTACTGTATGCATTAACACTCTTTCACACTTTGCGTCATTTCAGGTTTTGGTTGTCTACTAGTACGTGCTGCAAATTTTAATGCAGTATATATTTTGTTTGTAATAAAAAAATTATATACAATTAATATATACAAATATTCTTGTTACCATCTTTATTGTAAACAATTAATGCAAGAAAAGCGATAGCATTTCAAAAAATGGAAAGCATTTCAAAAAATGGAAACTTGAAATAAAATGGAAGTTTAAAGTTTTAGTGAAAATGGTTTCCAACATGGATTCAGACAATAGTGAAATTATAGTAGTCTTATAATACCGTGACAAACTGACTAAAAAAAAAATTGAATGGCAAATGCCTAAAAAACGGTACTCACCTTGTATAAATCTGCAATAAATTTATTGGTAAATGGTGGCTGAATTTAGTTTGGAAGAAGCATTAAAAAGAACTAAGGCAGAGAATGGGGTAAAAATATTTTTAAACAAATTTTAAAATGAGCGCAAGGAAGTAGAAGTGCAGATCTCCAATCCTTGGTTGTCATAAAAAGGTTGAAGGACGGGAATGAAAGAATGAAATAAAAGAGAAGACCAGTGGTGCCAATAGTCGTTGCGAGAGACTTTCGTTAAATGAACCGTCATCAGTTGGCAAATGGAAGAGAAGTGAGCGCGTGTTGTATTTAAAGTTGGTCTATACTCTCGTGATGCTCTTTTTGACACGTGGGAACTTTAGCTGCGAGAGGTTCCAAGCCGGTGAGGGGTTGAAGGGAAGTTTTGCGTTAATAATATTGGGATCGGAATGGTGTCGGTACCATTCGATGGTGAGGGCTTCATATTGAAGAATTCTGTAGCTCGATCTAAGTTTAATAATAGTGATGGCAGAGTCAATAAGGGGGGTGTGGTTGTGGTTTTGAGCATGGATTGTTAACTCAGTGCAGGATTCAGACAATAAAAGAAGCTGCATATTTAAATGAAAACATAATATTATGATATGATAGGTAGTTACAGATTTATTTTAAAAGAGTGAAAAAAAAAAAGCAAGCAAACTAGGCAACCAATCTTACACCCATTCTTTAAAAAAACTGGCCAATATAACAGTTTCTTCCCACCTCCTTCTAAATGAAAAATTATTCATCAGAAACAAAAAAAACAATACTGCTTATGCATGTTTTATTTCAAAAAAATTTTATTTAATAATCTTTGAATTTTAAAGTGTTATTCAACAGTTACAGTGTAACATGAATTAACAATAATAAGTTTGAAAAGGAGTAAAGCACTGAAATTTATCGGTATAGTGAAACCTATCTCTGACTGCTATATGAAAATATGCAAGTTACAGCATGCATTTCTACCACATGATGTTATTTCAAAATCATATGTCACAAATTAGTTTAGTAGTCATAAGTGATGCAAAGATGCAATCTTATACAGAATTCAACAAAAAGAGAAAAGTACTTCTAATATAGTTGGAGAATGACATTACATAATGATTTCCCATGGAATCTAGATTTCTATAATGACCACTCTTAAACCATGCAAATATTAAGATAGTTTATTTAGCTATTAACTAAATCACTATATATTACAGTAATGTTTCAGGAACCTTGCCAGAACACATCCCTAGACCATACACAGGTTGTGTTTTTAAGGACAGAAAGAAAAAGAATAAACTAAATTACTGTTATGTTAAAATTAATATTACATACACAAAACTTCAATTGGATAATTACTATATACAATTTATGCATAGTACATTACAGTATACTAGAGGTTTTCAACTGAGGTGCCACTTAATTTGAGTTTAAGTTACTTAAACTTATTTTTTTAAAGGTATATATTTATTTCATTATAAAAAGGTACATCCTTATTATTGTGTTTCATAAACCACAATGACATATGTCAACTGATCATTCTATTTATTAGTGCTCCAAAACAAAAAAAAAAATACAAAAACCACACATTGTAAAAGATAACAGTTTCATTACATACAATATTTAATTTTGTATGTAATGAAAGTGTTATACAAAGATTGCACACAGTCGTGTCAAAGGTTAACCTTAACGTAATATTGAATATTACGTTACAGTTAACCTTTTATGCTCCCTATTCCATTTCAATTATTTGAAATTAAACTTAATCAGAATTTCTTACCTGTTGCCAGCCTCCTGCTTCCCAAATATCTCAATTTGAATTGACTGCACATTCTGGCAAGAGGTGCTGTCAACAATTAATTTACACATGAGGTTTTCAGAATCAGAATGTCTCCATCTGGTGAGTATGGGCTTAGCACACCCAGGGTCCTGAGCTGGATATCATCATTCTTCTCGTTCTTGGTGATTCCCTTCTACTTTTGACACACGCACGCACACACACAATAATAATAATAATAATGGAGATTTTAATTTTCCCAATGTTGACTGGAATTTGTAGATTGGTCACTCACACACTAGCAATACTTTTGTGGATTTCTTAGATATGACTGTTTTTTTATAGCAGCAGTTAGAGAGGCAACAAGAGGAAGCAATACCCTTGATCTGGTTATCTGCAGTGATTCTTCATGCATTAAGAATCTGTATGTAAAAGACCCACCGGGTGGTGGAGATAACAGTGTACTAATGTGGAATTTAATTAAAGACAACTACTGTCAAGGGTAAGGGGAAAGGCTTTTGCTTTCATAAGGGTTGCTACAGAGGTCTCAGACAATTTTTAAATACTGTGCAGTGAGACCAACTGTTGATGTTACCAACAGCAAGTTCTAAATGTAAATTATTCAAGGAAGTAATCAAAGAAGCTACTAGGTTCTTCATACCAACAAAGAAATACTGTTCAAGGCTTAGACCTATATGGATATCAGATCTAAGACATGTGGCAGAGAAGACAAGTGGAATGATAATTTATAATCACAGGATGCATATAAATTATCACATGATACTGAAACTTATGGAAGATATAAATTAGTCTGTAATAAAGTCACAAAAGAGGTTAGGCAAGCAAAAGCAGATTATGAGAGACTTCTCATAATATAAATTATGAGAAAGCATAATAAAAAGCAGATTATGAGAGACTTCTCATAATCTGCTTTTGCTTGCCTAACCTCTTTTGTGACTTTATTACAGACTAATTTATATCTTCCATAAGTTTCAGTATCATGTGATAATTTATATGCATCCTGTGATTATAAGAATGATTATAAGATGAAAAAGAATACAATGAAAAACAGCAAAGACATCTATGCTTATATTAACAGTAGAAGGAAGGGGATGAATCACACTGGGCCACTTGATGTCAATGGGTATAACTCTGCTCAGGCTACTGATAATTTGCATAGGTATTTTGCATGTACATTTACACATGAGGAATTCTTCAGGGAAGTGATGCCAGAAGTTTATCAAACTGTAATGGGGAGCTAAATGATATTGTAAACTGAAAGGAAAGTGGAGGAGAAATTTTTGAAGATAAAAAGGCACCTGGGATAGATGGAATCTATCCAATTATATTAAGGGAGGCTGCAAAAGAGGTAAGCAAATCCTTAGCCATAATTATAAGACCATTTCCCAACCTTACCATAGCCAAGAAACTCCCTATTGAATGCAGCAGCAGCCATATTGCAGAACTCTGTGCTATCTTCATAGTGTTAAATTTCACCTTATCAACAAATATATTGAACAGTGTTATCTATACAGACTCCATTAGTGCTAACCAAGCTATACAGCAGAATAAAAATCATGATAACCCCTTACTCACACAGATTTCAAATACCATGACTAAGCTAAATAGGAAGAAACAACGTCATCCTTTGTTGGATTCCTGGTCATGGTGGAATTTCTGGAAATGAACGTGCTGATCTAGCTGCAAAAACTGCTACAGATCCTATAGATCAACCATTTAGTATACTAATCACAGACTACAAGTCAATTATAGAGAAGCGGTGTCTTGAAAAATGGCAACACATCTGTCAAAGTCATGTTGGGAACAAACTACTCCGTATAAAGAAACATCTCCAAACTTGGAAATCCAGTATACATGAAAACATGCACAAAGAAATCATATTAGCCCGAATACGAATAGGCCATACACATCTAACACATCTTTATCTTCTTGCAGGCACTGATCCACCACTGTGTACAAACTGCAACACTCAGCTCACTGTCCAACATGTACTCATTGATTGCCCCAAATATAATAGTGACCAATAAGCTATGTTTACCTCTTTTTCCAGGTCGAACATTCCTTTCAGTATTGCTGACTTCCTGGCAGATACCCCACACATGGCCAAATTTTTTTCATTCCTTAAATAGATACAACAGTACAATATGGTGTGAACTTGAACAACATTTATATACATAAACTGTGTATTTAACCTCACCAAAGTTAAGGCATTATGGCCTTGCTGCCCTTGCCTAGCCCATAAACAAACAAACATTACTTTCGTACCGGTTCTCATACTTCACTTCTACAAATGGGAATAGTACATAATTTCAATTGTTCCCCCCACCATGTACCTCCATGGATGAGCACTTACATTTTGTACATTATATTTTAATATTTTTTTAGGATGGAATCAAGAAACAAAATCACTCATCAATCTATTAAATTGATTGCTCAATTAGTTTATTATTATTTTTCATACAAAACAGGAAACATACCAATATTTTGTATTTTATTATTCATTCATTGTAATTAATGCATGGAGAAATAAAAAAAAAAAAACATTGTAGTAAGATTGTAGATTCATTTACATAGATATAAAAATACAATGTAGATATGTAAAATATGCATTGTACACAGAAACATTGAAAAGTGCTACAAAAATTAAAAAGAAAATTTAAACCTTTTTATATTATAATTAAAACCAAGTGACGCATACATAAAACTTCTTGAAGAAACCGACCAATTCAAAGAAAAATTAATCAAAAAATAAAAGATTACAAAATATTTACAGTTAATCTGATTAAAATTAAATAGAATTAATTATATAAAAGCAATTAAAACACACTGGTTAAAGGTCTGCTGCTGGTTGGAATCTGCATATACATTAGCATTAGTAGAAGCATATGATGCAAGAGAGCAAGCTTATGCAGTATCAGCCAAAAAAAAAAAAAAAAAAAAAACCCTTCCCATTTCACCGATTCAATTCACTCCAAGACTTCACAAAAATAAATGGAAGTTTGTTCCAGCAATCAACTACTCATGAGCTAAAGGCAAATTTCCACACATATATTCTACAACTTCCTTTCCACAATTTCCATTTATGCTCAATGCTGATGGGATTCTTCCTCTCGCTCAGAATAATCACCTGAGAGGGCATAAATTCAAATTGAGGAAAGACAGATGTAGGATAGACGTGCGGAAATTTGCCTTTAGCCAGCGGGTGGTTGGTTAGTGGAACAGACTTCCATCCCTTGTCGTGGAAGTTGATAGCCTAAATAAGTTTAAGGCTCAGCTGGACAGATATTTTTGAACGAACAGAGGGGTGAAGTGGAAGTGGTTTTTTTTTTTTTTTTGGCTGATGCTGCATAAGCTTGCTTTCTTGCATCAAATGCCTCTACTAATGCTAATGCTATGTCCCCTCAAGTTTGTAATCAGAGCAAGAGGAAGAATCCCATCAGCACAGAGCTTACTCAATCCATTCAAAGCATTAAACACCCCAATCAGATCACATCGCAGATCCCTAGTCTGCAGATGATATAAATTTCAGAATGGAAGGCTTTCTTAGTAAGAGCACCCCTTTGTTCCTCTCAGTGATATTGTTGCCCTTCTCTGTACTCATTCTAGAAGCTCCACATACCTCTGCAAATAAAGCCTCCAGACCTGCCTGCAGTACTCAAACTGTATCCTGACAATTGCCTTATACAATGCGATAATCACCTCCTTATCCCTTCTAGCAAAATTCCTGTATACCATTTAGCATTAGCATTAGTTGAGGAATATAAGATGCAAGAAAGCAAGCTTATATAGCATCAGCCAAAAAAATCTGCCCATTTTGCACATTCAGTCACTCCAAATGTTTTCCTAATTCAGACTTTAAAAAATTTATTTAAGCTATCAACTTCCAAAACAACAGATGGAAGTCTGTTCCAGCAATCAACTAACTGCTGGCTAAAGGCAAACTTCCACACATCTATTCTACAACTGTCTTTCTTCAATTTGAGTCTATGCCCCCTCAGGTTCTTTGAGCAAGTGGAAGTATCCCTTCAGCATTGAGCCTGCTCAGATCACCTCGCAGGTGCCTAATCTCCAAATGCTACAACTTGCAGAACTTAAGCCTTTCTTCCTCTCACCAATCTTGTTGCCCTTCTCTGTACTTGTTCTAGCACTCTACATCTTTCCTAAAATGAGGCCTCCAGACCTGTATGCAGTACTCAAGGTGTGGCCTTTGCATTGCCTAATACAAAGGGATAATCATCTCCTTGTCTCTGCTAGTAAAATTCCTATATATCATTGACAAAACTCCATGACCTGCTCTGGCTGCTCATCTGCACTGCTCAGAGAAATTTTTTATATCTGACTGCACAATTACCGCCAATTCTTTTTCATTCTCCACCTTCCTGAGTGTAGTACCACACAGTTGGTATGTTTTCTTGATTTACTGCTACCCAAATGCAATACTTAGCATTTGTCAATGTTAAACTTCAGTTGCCACTTCTCAGCAAATCTGCCTCACTTTTCTACATCCTATTGCAGTAGCTTACTGTCTTTACTGTCATGAACAACCCTGCCAACTTTTGTACCTTATGCAAACTCTGACATTAAGACTGATATGTCTTCATCGATACCATTGATAAATATACAAAACAAAAATGGGCACAGCACTGAACCCTGGGGGACTCCACTAATAACATTAGTCCATGTAGAGCAGTGTCCATTTATTACCACTCTCTGCAGTCTCCCACTTAACCATCCCTTTATCCATTGCAGCAACTTGCCCTTAATGCCATACCGCTGCAATCTGTACAACAGTCCTCCATGCTGAACAGATTGCAGCGGTATGGCATCAGTATTTTGATACTGATGATACTGGATTTCAGGAAAGCTTTTGATACTGTTGCTTTCATATTTGAAAGCAACAGTATCAAAAGCTTTCCCGAAATCAAGTATATATCAAAATTATTTTTTCATCCAGTTCCTTTGTGACTACATCATAATATCCATTCAAATTGGTCAGACAAGACTTCCCCTTAACAAACCCATGCTGTGTCAGAACTATACTCTACTGTAGTCTTGTCTACGTGATCCTGTATCACCACTTTAACCAGTGATTCCATTATTTTCCCCGAAATAGAAGTTAAACTAACAGGTCTAAATTATTTGTGTCACCCTTTGAACCCCCTTTGTGAATTGTGGATACATTTGTACATCTCCAGTCCACGAGGACCTCCCCTGAGTTTAAGGATGTTCTCATAATTATGGCTAAGGGTTTGCTAGCTTCCCTTGTGGCGCCTCCGTAGCCAGGTGGGAAGGAGCAGCAGTGCATAGCACACGCTTCTTGATTAGACCGGGGTTCGAGCCCGTGACCACCAAATACGGAGAATGCGGAAAGGTCAGGGAATGACCACCGCATATCCCGGAGCAATATGGCCTTAGTTGCTAATGCTCCTAAAAACCAAATAACAAACAAACAAGCTTCCCTTGCTGCCTCCTGCAACACAGCTGGATAGATTCCAATCCAACCCAGGTACCTTTTTTATGTTTAAATTCAACAATTTATCCTCCACTTTGCTCTCAGTTATTATTTTTTTTTGATTTGGTAGTTGTTGGCGCATCGGCTTCTGTGGCCATATTGCACCTCCCAAGGTTTTTGCAGTACTTTGATCCAAGCCCGAGGCGGGAATCGAACCCGCGACCTTTGGGTTGCCGGGCAGGTACTTTACCCACTCGGCTAGCCCGGTCGGCCCTCTCAGTTATTACAAAATCACTTAGCTCCCTGTAAGAGTTTGATAAACTTCTGGCTTCCCTCCTTGAATAACTCCTTATGTGAATGTAGATGTAAAATACTCATTCAGTTTATCATCTACTTGAGCAGAATCATCAATATTTGAACCACTTATGTTAAGTGGACCAATCTAATTCATCCCCTTCCTTCTAGAATTTACATAAATAAAGAACTCTGCTCTTTTTCTTTGCATCCTTTGCCAAAGAGTTCTTCAGTTATGCAGGCAAAGGCAGATTATGCCTTTGCCTGCCCAACCTCCTTTGTGATTTCAATACAGACTAGCTTATATTTGCTGTAGGCTTCTGTGTCACCTGATAATTTATATGCATCCCATGCATTTTTCTTCTCTGCCATGAGCCTCATTAATTCATCTGACATCCATTTAGGCCTGAACCTTGAACAGTATTTTTTAGCTGGCATGAAAAGCCTTGTAGCCTCCAAGACTAAGTCCCTGAAGGCTTCCCAATTAAAATTCACTGTTGGTAACATCATCAGTTGATCCCACTTATAGAATTTAAAAATTGTCTGAGACCACTGTAGTCACCATTACGAAAGCAAAAACCCTTCCATTTACCCTTGATGGTAGTTACATTTTTAAGTAAATCCCACATCATTTAGTACACTGTGATCACTGACACCTAGTGGTTCCTTTATCTGCAAATTCTTAATGCATGAATAATCACTGCTGATAATCAGATCAAGAGTATTACTCCCTCTGTTTGTCCCTCGAACATGTTGCTGTATAAAACAATCCTCCAATAAATCCACAAAAGTCTTGCTAGCATGTCAGTGACCAACCCACAAGTTCCAGTCAATATCTGGAAAGTTAAAATCCCCCGTTACAAGACATTCTGATTTACAGGCCCACTCTATTTCTCTCAAAGCTGTTCATTGTACTCATCAGAGTTATTAAGCCTATAACACACTCCTAATCCCATTTTCCCTTTCCGAATGTTTATGTCACATCAAACAGACTCAACATTGCACTGTCCACACATGTCGACTGGATGCACTTCCTTAGATTTTATGTGTTTCTTAACTAACAACATAACCCCTCTTCCCTTATACTCTGTCTATCCTTTCTGGACACGTTGTACTCCCCAAATGGCGCCTCCGTAGCCAGGTTGGCAGGAGCAGAAGTGCGTAGCATATGGCCTTAGTTGCTAATGCTCCTAAAAACCAAATAACAAAACAAAACATAATAACCAACTCCCCAAATTCAGATTCTGCACTGCTTATATCTGTGTGACACCATGTCCCCGATATCCCAAAAATATCTGCCTTTGATGCCTTGAACAGTACTTCAAAATTATTTACTATACTTTTATCATCAGTGTACATGCAAGTATGCATGCACCTGTTCTTACTCTTAGTTACCCTAACACAGCTCATACATTTATTTGTTCCATGCCAACATGTACAACAGTATCACCTTTTGTGCCCTTAAAAGATGATATCTGCCCTACAACGTCATCAACTTTTGCCCCAGGCAGACATACCATGGTCCTGTTCCACCTATCCTTTTTGCATAATATATTCCCCATCTCCCTGACAATAGTCACCAACAATAACTACTTCCTGTGGAACCAGCGCATTTCTGCCTTAGAGATTGCCGCTGTGTTGCCTGATGCACAGGAGTAAACTAGGACATTGAGTTTGGCAGCTGAGAGCTTGATGAGCCCCTCATATTCATTTCTTCGAGGGCATATACCCTACACCTGAAGCTCTCGTAGATGCACATCAGAATGCTGAGTTGGTGCCTAATTTCTTCACAGTCTCTGCACCTAGCACACACAAAGACATCCTCCTTGGCTAGATCATGTCCTGTTCTAGACAGGTCTGCAAACATTTCACATTTTGCACATTGTTTTAGACTGTGATGCATTGTAGAATTGCCCCCTTCAGTTCTCCTGCGAACCACAGTACATTAGCATAGGCATTTGATGCAAGAAAGCAAGCTTATGCAGCATCAGCCAAAAAAAAAAAAAAAAAAAAACCCACTTCACCCCTCTGTTCGTTCAAAATACCTGTTCATGTTCTGCTGAAGAGGCTACTAGGAGACGGTTGTGTTCAAAGCCGTTAAGTGGATTTTTCTTATTTATTGATTTGAAATTATTGTTTTTCTAAAACTTTTGATTTAAATTTGGAGGTATAACATTATTTTGTGATTTTCTGACTAATTTGGTGTATTTATTCTTTACTCGGCCTTGTAATTGCAAAGTACTACCATTACTTTGTGCTCGCTGTTTCATTTGGGTCATGATTCCATTTAAGTATAATTTAATTAACAATGAAATTTAATAAGATTAATAAATTTTACTGATTAATTGATAATACTATACTAATCTAACAGATTTCTAATATGGTGCAACGTATTTCGCTATTTAGTTTTATGTTAAATCTTAGGCTATGAAGTTCAGGATTTACGTTATGCTATTCCCTACCATATAACAATGGCAGCAAGTTACGAGCCGTTAGATCTACGGACACTAAGTATTAACTTTCTAAATCGCTATCTAAATTCAAATAAACCAAGGAGCTTGACTAGGACTATAAAGCTACTTAAAGAAAATAATTTAGTATAACAATTAAGTCAAAAAAATAATTAAATATATATAAAAACTTAGCATTCACTGCAGATGCAAAAATCTTGGCCAACACAGTAATAACCTTCTAACCAGAGAGTCAACAAACCCTATTATATTTAGAAATCCTATGAGCTGCCTCGGAAGCCTGTCTGCATTGCTCAGGGAATTTCATATCTCACTGCAAAATTACCCTCAGGTTTTTTTCATTTTCCCACTATCCTGAGTGTAGTACCACACAGTTGGTACATTACTCCTGGGGTTACTGCTACCCATATGCAATACTTTGCAATTATCAATGTTAAACTTCTATTGCCATTTCTCAGCCCATCTGCCTAATTTTTCTAGATCCTGTTGCAGTAGCATACTGTTATTATTATCGTTAACAATCCTGCCAACTTTTGTATCATCTGCAAACTTGGACATTTAACCTGATATAACTTCATCAATATTAGCATTAGCATTAATAGTGACATACAATGCAAGAAAGCAAGCTAATGCAGCATCAGCCAAAAAAAAAAATAATAATAATAATAATAATAATAATAAAAACCCTCCCATTTCACCCCTCCATTCATTCCAAATGCCTGTCCAGCTCAGCCTTAAATTTATTTAGGCTATCAACTTCCACAACAAAAGATGGAGGTCTAATCCACCCATCAACTACTTGCTAGCTAAAGGCAAATTTCCACACAACAGTGAGCAGATCAAGGGAATACCCCTTGATCTGCTCACTGTTGACCAGCGTGACTTCTCCGTACGTGGGCCAGGTGGTCAGATAACTTTTACAAGATACCCCTAAGTTGCAGAATGGTAATCCCTTTAGCTTGCTTAATTGTTGCTTGGCAGTAGCACTAATATTCACTAATATTAATAAAGTTGCCTGAAGGCCAGAAGTGCGTACCCAGTTAAGTCTCTCTTAAGCCGTTCGTTATATGAAAATTTTCTTCCCTCAGTGGAAACTATTTTAAATGTAATTTCCAAGGGGAATTTTAAAAAAAAATTGCTTTATAAAAGGAGTTCGTTAAACAGAAGTCTGACTGAGTAATTTAGAATTCTAAAAATGGTTATAAAGTTTTATATAGAAAATATCTTAACAACAGACAGTGAAAAATGCAAATATAGTTAAATAACTGAGCTTATTTGAAAAGTAGGTAAACGTGAGAAAATATTTATGGAATATTAGCATTAGAATTAGCATTAGTAGAGGCATTTGATGCAAGAAAGCAATCTTATGCAGCATCAACCAAAAAAAAAAAAAAAATAAATCAATAAATAAATAAAAAATAACACTTCCACTTCACCCCTCTGTTCGTTCGAAATACCTGTCCAGCTGAGCCTTAAACTTGTTTAGGCTATCAACTTCCACGACAAGGGATGGAAGTCTGTTCCACCAACCAACCACCCGCTGGTTAAAGGCAAATTTCCTCACGTCTATCCTACATCCGTCTTTCCTCAATTTGAATTTATGCCCTCTCAGGTGATTATTAGGGCACTGAGCAAGAGGAAGAATCCCATCAGCATTGAGCATGCTCAAACCATTCAAGGCTTTATACACCTCTATCAGATCACCTTGCTGGTGCCTAGTCTCCAGACACTGTAATTTGCAAAACTTAAGCCTTTCTTCGTAAGAGCACCCCTTTGTTCCATTCACTAATCTTGTTGCCCTTCTCTGTACTCGTTCCAGCATCTCTACATCCTTCTTGAAATGAGGCCTCCAGACCTGTATACAGTACTCTAGGTAGGGCCTGACCATTGCCTTATACAAGGGAATAATCACCTCCTTATCCCTGTAGAAAAATTCCTATATATCATCGACAATACACCATGAGCTACTCTTGCAGCCCGTCTGCACTGCTCAGAAAACTTCATATCTGCCTGCACAACTACCCCCAGGTCCCTTTCATTCTCTACCACTGTCAGTGTAGTACCACAGAGTTGATACGTTGTTCTGGGGTTGCTGTTTCCCATATGTAGTACTTTATATTTGTCAATTTTAAACTTCATTTGCCACCTCTGAGCCCATCTGCTCAACCTTTCCAGATCCTGTTGCAGTAGCATAGTGTCAGTAGTGTCCTTGACAACCCTGCCAACCTTCGTATCGTCTGCAAACTTGGACATTAAGCTTGATATACCATCATCAATATCATTTATAAATACAGAAAACAATAATGGACCCAATACTGAACCCTGAGGGACTCCACTAATAACATTAGTCCATGATGAGCAGTGTCCATTGATTACCACTCTCTGTCTTCTCCCCCTCAACCACCCCTTTATCCATAGCAGCAATTTGCCTCCAATGCCACACTGCTCCAATTTGTGCAGCAGTCTTCCATGAGCAACAGTATCAAAAGCCCTTCTAAGATCCAAGTATTTAATATCAAAGTTATGCCCTGCATCCAGTTCTTTTGTGACTGCATCATTGTATCCAATCAAATTGGTCAGGCAAGACTTCCCCTTAAAAAAACCATGCTGTGTCCGAGCTATAACTGAAGTCTTGTCTAGATGATCCTGCAGTGCTTCTTTAACCAGTGCCTCCATTAATTTACCGGGAACAGAAGTTAAACTAACGGGTCTATAATTACTTGTGTCGCCCTTTGATCCTCCTTTGTGAATTGGGGTCACATTTGCACATCTCCAGTCCATGGGTACTTCCCCTGAGTCCAAGGAAGCTCTCATAATTATGGCTGAGGGTTTGCTTACTTCCTTTGCTGCCTCCTTTAATATAACTGGATAGATCCCATCCACCCCAGGTGCCTTTCTTGTATTTATCTTCAACAATTTCTCCTCTGCTTTACTCTCAGTTATTACAAGATTCTCTAGCTTACTGCCAGAGTTGAATACACCTCTGGCATTCCCCTCACTGAATAACTCCTCATGCGTGAATGTCGATGCAAAATATTCATTTAGTTTGTTAGCTACCTGAGCAGGATTATCAACAGCTGACCCATCGATATCAAGTGAACCAATCTGATTCATCCCCTTCCTTCTAGAGTTTACATAAGTAAAGAACTCTTTGCTGTTTTTCTTTGCATCCCTTGCCAAAGATTTCTCGTAATCTGCCTTCGCCTGCCTAACCTCCTTTGTAACTTGGTTACAGATCAACTTGTATCTATCATAGGCTTCTGTGTCACGTGTTAATTTGTATGTATCCCATGCATTTTTCTTCTCTGCCATATGTCTCATTAGTTCGTCTGACATCCACTTAGGCCTAAACCTTGAACAATATTTCTTAGTTGGTATGTAAAGCCTAGTAGCTTCCAAGATAAGTTCTTTGAATGCTTCCCATTTTGAATTTGCTGTTGGTAACATCAGCAGTTGGTCCCACTGTATAGAATTTAAATACTGTCTCAGTCCATCGTAGTCGCCTTTACGAAAGCAATAACCCTTCCCTTTACCCCTAATGGTAGTTACCTCTTTGAGTAAATCCCACTTCAGCACACTGTGATCACTGCCACCTAGTGGTTCATTTACCTGCAGATTCTTAATGCATGAAGAATCACTACTGATAATCAAATCAAGAGTATTACTCCCTCTAGTTGCCTCCCGAACATGCTGATGTAGAAAACAATCATCGAATAAATCCACAAAAGCCTTGCTAGTGTGTGAGTGACCAGCCCCCAAATTCCAGTCAATATCTGGGAAATTAAAATCCCCCATTATAAGACTCTCTGATTTTCTGGCCCACTCAATTTCCCTGTACAGTTTCTTATTATACTCATCAAAGTCATTAGGCCTATAGCACACTCCTACTCTCAATTTTGATCTCCCAATGCTTATGTCACACCGAGCTGACTCGACACTGCACTGTCCAGCAATGTCGACTGGCTTCACTTCCTTGGATTTTATGTATTTCTTAACTAATAGCATAACCCCTCCTCCCTTTCTATCCTGTCTATCCTTTCTGTAGACATTGTACTCCCCAAATTCCAGTTCTGCATTCCTTATATCTGTGTGACACCATGTCTCTGAAATCCCCACAATATCTGCCTTTGATGTTTTGAGTAATACCTCAAATTCATCAAATTTATTTACTAAACTCCTAGTTGGTGTACACGCAAGTATACATGCACCTGTTCTTTTTCTTAGCTACCCTAACATAACCCATGTGTTTACTTGTACCCCAATGATTTCCAGCAGTCTCTGAAATATCCTGCATCTCATTTTCCAGGCTGCGGCTCATTCCAATAGAAGCAGTGCAAGAATCACTTTCACCTCTGCCAGTGGCTAATGTTAATCTATTAGTCCTTGTATCCCCCAATCTAGAAGTTTTCCGACCCACCTAACACTGCCTCGATAGCATCAGCAAACATTCTTGCACCCTTTCTATTTAAATGTATCCCATCCCTGTATAAGCAGTCTCTCCTGTTAACCAGTACAGACCAGGCTGAAAAAAATTCTACCCCTTGAGCCTTGCACAATCTTTCCAGGGCTGAATTGATCGACAGGGTTCTCATCATATACTCCCTCCTATCGTGTCTGGGCAGAATTGCAGACACTTTCAAATTCAACCCTAATTCACAGCTTTTTTTCAACAGTGACCTGTACTTGTTAAGTAATTCCGCCGGTCTCCTACTCTTAATATCATTAGTGCCAACATGTACAACTATATCACCTTTATTGTCCTTAAAAGATGATATCCTCTCTACAACGTCATCAACCTTTGACCCTGGCAGACATACCCTGGTCCTGTTCCAACTATCTATTTATTATATTCCACCTATCATTTATAATATTTATATAATATTATAAATTTCGAAGTGTACAGTATCCAAATGTCACAGATCACTGTTAATAAAGGTGTTGGTATGCCATACCATTTGTACCATCCCAAAAAAAAAGCACGTTGTTGTGCTGGACGAAGTAGTAAAAGTCATCAACTTCATCAAATCATGGCCCCCTTAATTTGCAGCTTTTTTCCGTTTTGCGTCAGGAAATGGGATCTAAACACACCACACTTCTGCCACATACAGAAGTGTGGTGGTTATCACATGGTAAAATGTTAACACACCTTTTTGAACTTAAGGAGGAGGTACAGACGTTTTTACCAGTTGGGGGTCATGAGTATGCAGAATTATTTGCAGATGATGAATGGGTGACCAAGTTGGCATATCCTTCCGATATTTTCGTTCACTTGAATGAGCTGAACCGAAAAATACGAGGCAAGAACGAAAATCTTTTTACGAGTATGGATGAGATTCAAGGCTTACAGAATAAGCTGAATTTGTGGATACAATGTATTTCAAATGGGCCATTTGAGATGTTCCCAACTGTATGGTGCTTGCTGCTGGTAATAAAGTGGTGTGGACTTCATTAAAGAACATTTAGATAACTTCAAGCAGAAGTTCAAGGATTATTTTGAAGAGAGCATTGAAGATTTTTTGGGCGCCTCCGTAGCCAGGTGGGCAGGAGCAACAGTGTATAGCACACGCTTCTTGATTAGACTGGGGTTCGAGCCCGTGCCCACCAAATACGAAGGATGTGGAAAGGTCAGGGAATGACCACCACATATCCCCGGAGCAATATGGCCTTAGTTGCTAATGCTCCTAAAAACCAAATAACAAACCAAACAAGATTTTGACTGGGTTCATGATCCATTTGTTGCGGATGCAAAATCTCTTCCGATGAAGGTACAAGATTAACTAACAGATCTAAAATGGACAGAACATTGCAATTAAAACATCGTGAAGTGCAGTTTGACATATTTTGGTTGTCAATAAGGAAAGAATACCTGGCTAGCTCCAAGAAGGTAATTAATATGCTATTACCATTTTCAACTACATGTTTGTGTGAACTGGACTTTTCAACCTTGAATGAAATTAAAACTTCAAAGAGGGAGAGACTCAGACCCATTGATGAAGAAATGAGGCATGCATTGTCAACGATCCTGCCACACATCAGCCATCTGTTTTCAGCAAAGCAGGCACAAGTATCACATTGAAGGTACGTGTAGTTATTTGGGTTAATACTAATAGAATATATATATATATATTTTTTTTTGGCTTTGCTTTGCTTTAGGGTTCATGTTCAGGTACATAAAATATGTAATATACGGATGAGCCAATTTCGGTTGGAACAATAATAATTGATTCTATTATGACTTTTAGCATATTTATATTAGCATTGCCGTAAACTATGCTTTTTGGGGATTAATTTTGAAGTGCCATATTGTGTCATGGATAATTGTGCCGCAGATTTCCCCAGGGGCTCACATCTGGTATGGGCTTCGCACACCCAGGGTCCTGAACTGGATATCGTCATTCTTCTCTTTTTCAGATTTTTTTTTTTTTTTTTTTTGGGTGGTGCAGCATAAGCCACAGTCTTCCTTGCACCATATGGCTAATAATAATAATAATAATGGATTGCGCCAGGGAAAATTAGTCAACCGAAACTACCAGCTGCAGAGTGGTAAAGAGATTGAAGCCATGGCAGAGGGAGAGGCCTACAAATACTGGATGATGCAGACTCAGCGGTTACAGCACAAGGAAATTAAGGACTGCCTGACGAAAAATACCATCAGAGACTCAGAAGCCTGCTGAAAGCAAAGCTGAATGGATGGAACACAATTAAAGCCACAAACACCTATGCAGTCCCAGTACTAACATACTCCTTTGAGGTCATAAATTGGACTAACACCGATCTGGAGGATATCACGCAAAGACAAGAACAATGATGACCAAAAGCTGCCAACACCACCCGAAATCTGCCATGGAGAGACACAATTGCCCAGGAAGAAGGCGGAAGGGGCCTGATAGACCTGATAGAGCAACAGAAAACAGTGATAGTTAACCTGAAGAATTACTTCGAGAACAACACAGCACCAGGCCATAAGGAAGATAAATAAGTGGTATACCCCACTCAACCTAAGCGAGGAGTCCCCCTCTCACCCAGACGGCACAAGAAACAAAGCTGGAAAGATGGGCAAAGAAGACACTTCGTGTCAGACACTACAGTGACCACCATCAAGGTCACATTGATAACATTGCTTCCAATGCATGGCTCACAAGTGGGACGCTCTTCCCCGAGACTGAAGGATTCATGTTGGCCATCCAAGACCAGGTAATCAACAGCAGAAACTATAGGAAATACATCACAAAGGAGCCCAGAATGTCAGATGACACATGTCGACAATGCCACCTGGCCTCAGAAATGATCCAACACATCATAGGAGGTTGCAAGGTGATCACCCAGACTACAGAACCAGGTAGCCAGGATAATACAACACAAGCTAGCAAGGAAATACCAGTTGACCAAAGAAAGTGAACCATACTATAAGTATGAACCCCAGGCAGTATTAGAGACCCCCAACCCACAGATGGACTGGGACCATGCATAATAACGGATAAGACCATCCCACACAACAGACCGGATATAACCCTTGTGGACAAGAAGGAAAAGGCTACCTATCTTGACGTTGTAGAGCGGATATCATCTTTTAAGGGCACAAAAGGTGACATAGTTGTACACGTTGGCACTAATGATATTAAGAGTAGGAGACCGGCGGAATTACTTAGCAAGTACAGGTCACTGTTGAAAAAAAGCCGTGAATTAGGGTTGAACTTGAAAGTGTCTGCAATTCTGCCCAGGCACGATAGGAGGGAGTATATGATGAGAGCCTTGTCGATCAATTCGGCCCTGGAGGGATTGTGCAAGGCTCAAGGGGTAGAATTTTTTTCAGCCTGGACTGTACTTGTTAACAGGAGAGATTGCTTCTACAGGGATGGGATACACTTAAATAGAAAGGGTGCAAGAATTTTTGCTGATGCTGTCGAGGCAGTGTTAGGTGGGTCGGAAAACTGCTAGTTGGGGGGGGATACAAGGACTAATAGATTAACAGTAGCCACTGGCAGAGGTGGAAGTGATTCTTGCACTGCTTCTATTCAAATGAGCAGAAGTCTGAAAAACAAGATGCAGGATATTTCAGAGACTGCTGGTAGTCATTGCGTTACAAGTAAACACATGGGTTGTGTTAGGGTAGCTAAGAATAGAAACAGGTGCATGTATACCTGCGTGTACACCAATGCTAGGAGTTTGGTAAATAAATTTGATGAATTTGAGGTATTGCTCAAAACATCAAAGGCAGATATTGTTGGGATATCAGAGACGTGGTGTCACACAGATATAAGTAATGCGGAACTGGAATTTGGGGAATACAATGTATATAGAAAGGATAGACAGGACAGGAGGGGAGAAGGGGTTATGCTATTAATTAAGAAACACATAAAGTCAAAGGAAGTGAAGCCAGTTGACATCGATGGACAGGGCAGTGTCGAGTCAGTTTGGTGTGACATAAGCATAGGGAAATCAAAATTGAGAGTAGGAGTGTGCTATAGGCCTAATGACTCTGATGAGTATAATAATATATTGTACAGGGAAATAGAGTGGGCCAGTAAATCAGAGAGTCTTATAATGGGGGATTTTAATTTCCCAGATATTGACTGGAATTTGTGGGTTGGTCACTCGCACACTAGCAAGGCTTTTGTGGATTTATTGGATGATTGTTTTCTACATCAGCATGTTCGTGAGGCAACAAGAGGGAGCAATACTCTTGATCTGATTATCAGCAGTGATTCTTCATGCATTAAGAACCTGCAGATAAATGAACCACTAGGTGGCAGTGATCACAGTGTGTTGAAGTGGGATTTACTCAAGGAGGTAACTGATAGAGCTGTAAAGAGGTAAAGGGAAGGGTAAAGGGAAGGGTTTTTGTTTTCGTAAAGGCGACTATGATGGTCTGAGACAGTATTTAAATTCTATACAGTGGGACCAACTGATGATGTTACCAACAGCAAACTCAAAATGGGAAGCATTCAAGGAACTAATCTTGGTGGCTACCAGGCTTTACATACCAACTAAGAAATATTGTTCAAGGTTTAGGCCTAAATGGTTGTCAGATGGACTAATGAGACATGTGGCAGAGAAGAAAAATGCATGGGATACATACAAATTAATGGGTGACATGGAAGCCTATGATAGATATAAGTTGGTCTGTAACCAAGTCACAAAGGAGATTAGGCAGGCAAAGGCAGACTACGAAAAATCCTTGGCAAAGGATGCAAAGAAAAACAGAAAGGAGTTCTTTACATACTTGAACTCGAGAAGGAAAGGGATGAATCAGATTGGTCCACTGGATATTGATGGTTCAACAGTTGAGGATCCTGCTCAGGTGGCTAACAATCTAAACGAGTATTTTGCATCTACATTCACGCATGAGGAGTTATTCAGGAAGGAGAATGATGTAGGTAAAGTAAACATTGGCAGTGAGCTGGATGATTTTGTAATAACTGAGAGGAAAGTGGAGGAGAGATTGTTGAGGATAAACATAAAAAAGGCACCTGGGGTGGATGGGATCTATCCAGTTATATTAAAGGAGGTAGCAAAGGAAGTATGCAAACCCCTAGCCATAATTATGAGAGCTTCTTTGGACTCAGGGGAGGTACCCATAGACTGGAGATGTGCAAATGTAACCCCAATTCACAAAGGAGGATCAAAGGCTGACACAAGTAATTATAGACCTGTTAGTTTAACTTCTGTTCCAGGTAAATTAATGGAGGCACTGGTTAAAGAAGCACTGCAGGATCATCTAGACAAGAATTCAGTTATAGCTCAGACGCAGCACGGTTTTGTTAAGGGCAGGTCTTGCCTGACCAATTTGATTGGATACTATGATGTAGTCACAAAAGAACTGGATGCAGGGAATAACTTTGATATTATATATTTGGATCTTAGAAAGGCTTTTGATACTGTTGCACATGGAAGACTGCTGCACAAATTGGAGCAGTGTGGCATTGGAGGCAAATTGCTGCTATGGATAAGGGGATGGTTGAGTGGCAGAAGACAGAGAGTGGTAATCAATGGACACTGCTCAACGTGGACTAATGTTATTAGTGGAGTTCCTCAAGGTTCAGTGTTGGGTCCATTGTTGTTTTCGGTGTTTATGAATGATATTGATGATGGGATATCAAGTTTAATGTCTAAGTTTGCAGATGATACAAAGGTTGGCAGGGTCGTTAAGGACACTACTGACGCTATGCTGCTGCAACAGGATCTGGAAAGGTTGAACAGATGGGCTGAGAGGTGGCAAATGAAGTTTAACATTGACAAATGTAAAGTACTACATATGGGTAACAGTAACCCCAGAGCAATGTATCAACTCTGCGGTACTACACTGACAGTGGTGGAGAATGAAAAGGACCTGGGGGTAATTGTGCAGGCAGATATGAAGTTCTCTGAGCAGTGCAGACGAGCTGCAAGAGTAGCTCATGGTGTCTTGTCAATGATATACAGGAATTTTTCTAGCAGGGATAAGGAGGTGATTATTCCCTTGTATAAGGCAATGGTTAGGCCACATCTTGAGTACTGTATACAGGTCTGGAGGCCTCATTTCAAGAAGGATGTAGAGCTGCTGGAACGGGTACAGAGAAGGGCAACAAGATTAGTAAATGGAACAAAGGGTTGCTCTTACGAAGAAAGGCTTAAGTTTTGCAAATTACAGAGTCTGGAGACTAGGCACCGGCGAGGTGATCTGATAGAGGTGTATAAGGCTTTGAATGGTTTGAGCATGCTCAATGCCAATGGGATTCTTCATCTTTCTCAGAATAATCACCTCAGAGGGCATAAATTCAAATTGAGGAAGGACGGATGTCGGATAGATGTGCGGAAATTTGCCTTTGGCCAGCGGGTGGTTGGTTGGTGACACCGACTTCCATCACTTGTTGTTGAAGTTGATAGCCTAAACAAATTTAAAGCTCAACTGGACAGGTATTTCGAACGAACGGAGGGGTGAAATGGGAGAGGTTTTTTTTTTTTTTTTTTTTGGCTGATGCTGAATAAGCTTGCTTTCTTGCATCATATGCCTCTACTAATGCTAATGCTAATGCTATCTGATTGACATAGCAGTACCCAACACTGGCAACCAGCAGAAAACCTATGGAGAAAAAATCAGGAAGTACACAAACCTAAGACAGGAGATCAAAGAGATGTGGTATATGCAACAAGTAACAACCATCCCGATCATCGTGTCAACCACCAGTATAGTGTCAAAGACCCAACATAACAGCCTAGCAGCAATAAGTCTCCCAGTGAACACCTACAAGGAACTCCAGAAAGTTGCAATCCTGAACACCTGTAGGATAGTCAGAGAGTTCCTTGACCAACAGTAACACCAGACATAACAACAACCACCCTGTGTACTTGGTGGAACCCCCAATCAGGGAGAAATAATATAATAATAATAACTTAAGGTGTGCCATGTAGAGAAAAAGATTGCAAAACACTGGTTTAGATTATATTCTAACTAAAAAATTAATTTGTTAAATGTTATTTATTAGGGAAAAAAATTACTAAAAGGTCATATTTGATAACTATTTAATTGTACAGATTTTTAATTTCCAGTCTATAACCTATTAATGCCATAATTTAAAATAGGGACCAGAAAATGGGTTTGATTATATATGGAGAAAACCAATGCCAGAACATCTGGAGAATCTGGAAAACAACAATGCCAGAACATCTGGAGAATCTGGAGAAACTAATGCCAGAAATTCTAATTTTTAAAAAAATCATATACTAATGAGCTTCGCCCCCTGCTTGCTGCGCTTGCTTCCGCTGTTAAAATAAAATAAAATACTTACAGAAGCTTTTGACACTGTGTATGTCTCTTCCTCAGCTATGAATACATAAATATGTTACATATGGAAATCAAGAAATGACACTGAGTGGCCATGCTAGATAAACAAAGCATGTGCATGAGGTTTATGACCACATAACTGAAGCAGAAGCTTGTTTTACCACAGTAAAACAAGCTTCTGTTACATATTTTAGTATTTTTTTAAGTATTACCACATAACCTGCATCTCGCTTCTCCCATTGGTTGAATAAATATCACTAGGAGGAAAATTATTTTAATGTATAGAAAGTTGATACTTCAGAAAGGTATTATAGGTTGTCACAGACATTCTCTCAGATATGCCAGACAAGCTGTACTTGCTACCTGGGAGTCTAAAACGCTGATGGAACTGATATTCGGGTAAAACTCAAGTCAAGTCGACCCAATTTTGGCGAAGTCCGGATGGTCTGTGACAGCCAAATCCTCTGCTTGCACCTTCACGATGGTGGGACTGTTAGTGATCCTGGGTATAACCTCCATGCACAAGTACATGGTGGGTGACCACCCATGTGTGAACCAACATAAGCAGGGGTCGAGGTGTGGTGCCCACACCACATGGATGAACGCCGCCCCCTATGTTACCAGGCAGTACTAGGTGGTAGATGACTCTTATCAACTGGTGAAATACCACCACTTTGCTTATTAGAGGCTTGAAGTGGAGGAACCCATGTTTAGTCTCTAGAGCTAGGTTCCGGTCAACCTTTCCCTATCTCTTCCATCATGCAGTATGATTGATGACTTTTGAAGTTATGATTAACGTCGTAGTGAGATCCAATATTCCTTACATTTCGAGGGTACAGCTCTAAAATGTTGTTCGCAGGCCGGCCGCTAGTTAGTACACAGGACTAAACCTATTGGTAACTCACTAGGAGGCTTCCAGATCAGCTATAATCTTGCTACCTCTATTCTGCCAGATAGTGAATGGAGGGAGTCCGAGTAGTGTGTATGCGGGGAGCATTGTTGAGGCCACGTTATGTCAAGGATCTGGGTATATTCTTACCACGTGTACGCCATATCCAAAAATTTCATTACTTCATACAGTATGTCCCACCCACTTTTTCTTACTATTGAATACACCATGAATTGTCAAACTAACACAGCAAGCTTATCTGCAAAAAGATCTAAGCCTCCCAAGAACTTCCTAATTCATTTCACAAATATATACGTGGTCTCAATTCTAATCTCAATGATGTCCATTTCCACTTGCAGTCTGCCAAACCCCATGTACTTTTTCTGACAGAATCTCAGTTATCAGTTGATTCAACTACTGCTCATCTCGATGCCCAAATTATTCGCTGTATAATTCCTTTCACCTCAAAGGTGGTACTTGTGCATATGTCTGTTCTGATATTCCCTGTCAGAGACTTGGCAATTTGGAATCTCCTCTCTTTGATCTTCTCTGGCTTAAAATCTCTCTACCTCATTGTGTAAAATTCATCTGTTGTCTCTACCACTCTCCTAACTCCACTAATCACTTGGAGCTCTTTGACTTCCTCTCTTTGCAACTTGACTTTCTCCAGTCCAACTTTCCTAACAGTGAGGTAATTTTCCTTGGTGATTTTAATGTTCATAACTCCAGCTGGCTTCCGTTTTCTAGTCACACCGACCCAGCAGATTGAGATGCTGAGGCTTTTGCAATTACTAATGACCTAGCACAGATTGTTCATTTACCTACAAGAATACCGGACAATTCTAATCATACAGCCAATATGCTTGATCTTTTTTCACAAACAACCCTTCTAAGTACATGGTCGAAGTGAGAGGTCCTTTAGGCACTTCAGATCACAACTTGGTAATTGTCTCTTCTCCAATGGAACCTTTATCTGATGGCTATTCCCAACCTCGTGTTGTTTGGCATTACAAGAATGCAAAATGGGATGACCTGTGAGACTTCTTTTCTTCTTTTCCTTGGTCAGATTACTGTTTCAAAACTTCTGATGTCAACATTTGCTCAGATCGTGTCAGTTAAATTATTCTTGCAGGAATGGTATCCTTTATCCCACACTCCACTTTAAAATCTCGTCCTTTATCTAAACCTTGGTTTTCTAATAAATGTGCTAAGGCTGTCCAAGAGAAGAATGTTGCATATCATAATTGGCTTGTTTCTAATTCTTCAGTTTCATTTTCTGCCTACACCAAAGCTCGCAACAATTGTAAAGCAGTTATTAATCAGTCCAAACTAGAGTTTGAACAGGCTAAGAGTAGAAAACTTGCTTCTTGCCCTAATGGTAGCCGAGCATTCTGGTCTCTTGCCAAAGCTATTGGCCGCAACTTTTTGCCCATCTCTGGTCCCACCTCTGTCCAAACCAGATGGTTCTGTTGTCACTTCAGCTAAGGATAAAGCTGACCTGCTAGCATCCCATTTTTCTTCCAGCTCATGTATTAATGATCATGGTAAAACACCTCCCACCATTCCCAACACGCTGCATTCAATGCCTCCTGTGGTCTTCCGTCAAAAGGATGTCAGAAGGATTTTGATGAATCTTGATGCTTAGAAAGCTCCAGGTCCTGATGGTATTTCTCCACTTGTTCTCAAAACCTGTGCTCCTGAACTTACTCCTATTCTTTGCCACCTTTTTTTAATTTCTTATTCCAAAGGTGTTTTTCCTTCTGCTTGGAAATTTGCTCATATCCAGCCAGTTCCTAAAAAGGGTGACAAATCCCTCCCATTCAATTATCGTCCCATTGCAATTACTTCTACTCTCTCTAAAATAATGGAGAAATCAATTAACTGCAAACTCTTAAAACCTAGAAACCTTCCGTCTGATCAATGATCGCCAGTATGGATTCCGTCAGTGTCAATCCACTGGTGATATTCTGGCTTATGTTACCCATTTATGTACTAATTCAATGGAAAGGTTCGGTGAAACACAAGTAGTTGCTCTTGACATCTCAAAGGCTTTAGATCGTGTTTGGCATAAAGGTCTTCTAAACAAGCTTCCATCTTATGGTTTGCTAACTGTTTTTAGTAATTGGTTATCCAGTTTTCTCTCTGATCGCTCACTGAGGGTGATGGTAGATGGCTCTCTGTATTCTAACTTCTCAACTAATGCCGGTGTGCCCCAAGGTTCAGTTCTTTCCCCCACTTTTTTCCTCTTGTATATTAATGACTTTCTTCCATTGACTGGAAATCCTATCCATAGTTTTGCCGATAATAGCACATTGCATTCCACTTTCCATTTCGAGAAACCTTGTCCTGCTCAATCAGCTACAACTTCTCGAAAATCTGCTACCAATTCCTTAAATGCCGATCTTCAGGTAATTCATAGTGGGGCAAAGACAACAGTTGATTTCAACCCTTGTGAAACTCAGTCTTGTCTTATATCTCTCAAAAAGGATTCTTCTGCTCCTATGCTTATCTTTAGTGACACTCCGATTTCTAGGCAAAATGATATATCTCTTTTGGGGATTACCCTGACTTTTAATCTCTCTTGGCACAAGCACATTATAAATATTGCTTCCTCTGCATCTAAAAAACTTGGTTTTCTCTTTCACTCTCTGCGTTACTTTTTTTCCAAACAGCTGCTCACTCTGTATAAATCACAAATCCGCCCTGCCATGGAATATTGTTCCCACATCTGGGGTGGGGCCCCCAAAACCTCTCTCAGGCTTCTTGATTCCATTCAGAAGAGGGCATTTAGGTTAATTAATGATTCATCTCTAATAGAGTGTCTCCACTCGCTTTCTCATAGATGTACTGCTTCTGCTGCATGCCTCTTCTACAGATACATCCATGGGCACTGTGCTTCTGAATTGGCTTCTATACTTCCCACTCTGTCTTTCAAAACGGTCCGAACACGTGCCACCACCAGCCAACATCCATTTACTGTCCAACTTCAACCCCACAGAACCAACTTTTCATCTTCCTCATTTATTCATTCAACTGCCATTTTCTGGAACAACCTTCCTTCATACGTATTTCCTGAAAATTACAATCTACAGAAGTTCAAGTCCAATGTCAACAAATATCTTCTTTCGTCTTCTCAACCTCCAACCCAAGCACGGTACTAAGTACTATAGGTTCTAATACCTCTCGTGCTTGGGGTTCACATAAAAAAAATAAATATATATGATTGACCCCTGGTTTAATATATTATAGTCATAATATTAGTATTAAATAGTTTTTAAGTTATATACATTCTGAAAAACATGATATAACATACAATAATATCACATTTGCTCACAATATAAAAGAAATTTTATTTTTTATTTATCATTCTACTCCTGGAAAAATTACAATGTAACCTAAACATGGCCTGCTTAAACCTGAGCAGTGGCAACTCCTTAGGGGGCTCTACATTCTCTGCCTGAGATTGGCTAAGAGACCTTTAAGAACTACTTCAGTCTTTAATTCAAACCCAGTAACAAGTTTCAAAACCACCATACTTTCCTGGTGAGCCTATTTTATTACATTCAATGTACCAGTATGGCAATTAATAATGGGCCATGCAATTTTTGAGGGAACATAACATGGCAACAATGCAATTTTTAGCAACAATGGTCACTTATTTTTTTATGATTAATATCTTTTACTGAATGTATTATGATTCATAATACATTCAGTAACTGCTATCACCAATGGAATGGAGACTGGGGATATTGCATGTACACAGACTGTGGCAGTGTAGATGCCATATCCAGTGCAGACCAACCTCTTACTGCAATGTGCCAAATATGTTCATCAATCCCAGGGGCTCACATCTGGTGAGTATGGACTTGGCACATCCAGGGTCCTGAGCTGGATATCATCATTCTTCTCTTTTTTGGTGACTCTCTCTCTCTCTCTCTCTCTCTCTCTCTCTCTCTCTCTCTGTGTGTGTGTGTGTGTGTGTGTGTGTGTGTGTGTGTGTGTGTGTGTGTGTGTGTGTGTGTGTGTGTGTGTGTGTGTGTGTGTGTGTGTGTGGTGCAGCATAAACCTGAGGCTTCTACCTTGAACCATATGGCTAATAACAATAATGTGCCACCTGGAGACAGATCCAGATGCCACACACAAATAAAACTTGGAAGAATTTAAAATTTAAAAAAAAGTCGCAAGTACATTTTTTCCGTTTTTATATAAAAAAAAAAAGTTAAAGGACCATGTACAAAAACTTTAAGGTTAGTCCACCCCTGGTGTCAACTAATATTTTTTATAACTGCATAAAGGAATTTTATATTAAATGCTTTAAATAATGAAAAAAAAAGGAAAAAAATGAATTTTATGTTTAAAAATAAGTTTAATATAAGTTAATGATCAAATGTTCATCCTAACAAAGTTGATATAATGTGAAGCTCACTAATACTCCCTTCCTATCTGCACTAAACTAATGCTAACAAGTATTTTGTATGAACTGCAGGTTCCTATCACATTGAAGCCTGGGTAACAATTTCTGACAATGAAAGCAGAATTTCATTTTTGATTTTTAAAATGAATTGTATAATTTTTTGCATTATTGTTCACACGAAAGGCAGGCCACTGACAAGAGCTGTGCATACCACAATTGGCACAAGTGACCTCTGGTTTAGAATGTCAATGACACTGTATATGTAACTGATAAAACTAACTCCACATTTTTTTATACATTGACTTTGATGAACTATAAGATAAGGCTAAAGACCTATTTTCATTATGCCCTTCATTTGAACTTAAATTTATTTTAAATGTAGTACATTCTACTGAACAATCAAATCACATACAAATAGTAACAATACCTTGCCCTTGACTCACATTGCAAGTCACAAACAGAATAACACATGTAGCTACTAAAAGCACTGGAGGAAAAGAAAGGAATGGAAGAAAAACATTAAAAAAAATACAAGAAACATTTGTATCGTTATTAAAAAACTAAAATTGATCGTGAATGCTATTTTGAAACTCTGATTATTCAGTTGAGTAAGCTGAAAGTTAAGTATAAAAATTCATATTACAAGTTAAATCTCATAAGAGAATATTCAAAGTTTTGCCCAGAAAAAAAAATTTATGAAGTGTAACTAATCATTTAAATGTTTAATAAATATGAATTTCATCATTATAAACATGCTAACAAATATCTACTCAGGAAAATAAGATTCTTTTAAATCGAGAAAAGAATTCGGGATTGGTGTTGAAAACCATATATAACGGTGACAAAGTCAAGGTAAGAACAATTACATTTTTCTAGTATATCGTTGAACTGGTAGTTTAGTACACTGAGTGGACAGAAATCATGGAATACCTACCTAGTAATGGGTAGGCCCATCTTTCACCCAGATAAGGGCAGTCACATGGCAAGGCATTGAGTCCACTAGTTCATGAAAGCATTCCACAGGTATTTCCATCCATGCTTGCTGCACCACTGTCCATAATTCCATCACATTTCTAGATGAAGGATCCAAAGCTCGAACGGACCTTTCCACAGCATCCCAAAGATGCTCCATGGGGTTCATATCCAGTGAACGGGGAGCCATTACATGGTGGTAAAATCTGCTGAATTCTCTCTGAACCATGTTCTTGTCACCACAGCTTTGTGGTGACAAGAACATGGTTCTGCTGTAAGAGTCCACTGCCCTGTGGGTGCATGATGACCATTGAAGATGGTCTACAAGGATGGACATGTAACCTGGACCATTCAGAGATGCGTCTAGATGTACCAGAGGACCTAAACGTCTGCCAGTTGAACACACCCCAGACCATTACCAAACATCCACCTGCCTGAACAGTTCCTTGTTGACATGACAGGTGCATAGCTTCGTATGCACCAAATACGCACCTCCCATCCACTTGAAATAACTCAAAATGGGACTCAGTGGACAGGAGACCCATCTCCAATCATCCAAGATCCAGTGCCAATGTTCTTTCATCCAACTGTGGCATAGAGTCCTGTGTCGCGGTGTTAGTAATGGGACTTTGGTGGGTTACCAGCTCCCATAACCTATTGTGGCTAATGATTGCCTTGGTGAAGACATTTCTGGCACCTCCCTTATTGAAGTTGTTTGTGCCACTGTCACTCTCCAGTTGGCTAGGAACACTTACACAGCCCAAATCAGAAGCTGTAAACAGCAATCTTGGGAGTACCTGGTCTCCACTATGGGAAAGAAGAACCCCTGGGGAATCGTCTACAAACTGACCATGAACAAACTCCCCCGAGGGGAAGTTATTGCCGCCACCATATTGACCCAAGAAGGCATGTCCACAACCTGGGAGCAGACCATTTCCAATATCCTGGACACAGTCTTCTACCCAGCTATACAACCAGAGACAACAGAGCAGATCCAACTCTGCTTAGAAAATGAAAGCTATCAAACAGCAATGACAAAACCTCACTTCACCGTGGAGGAGGTCAACAGTGCTGCCACACTCATTAGGGGAAATAAATGCCCTGGACCGGACCTTCAAAAGGTCCGGTCCCGAAATAATCAAAAAGACAGTAGAGTGTGCCCCGAACCTGTTGCTCAACCTCTTCAACCTCTATCCTTTCAGTGTAAATAGATGATCTAATACTAGACTACAAGAATAGTGATCTAGCAAATAGGAATCTCTTGTACCAGTAGGAATCTTTTAAAAACAACATTAATTTTCCACATGAAAATTGATGTTGTTTTCATTGAAATTTATGCAGAGAATTGTAAAGTAGTATTTATAATTTCAAACAAATTTAAGTTGTTGGCAATCATTATTTATTTCTTAAAAGCTGTGAAATTTAGATGTCACTTGCTAAGTACGTCTTTTGATCATCATAACTTTTAACTATTGTAACTTGTGTTTTGATCATCATAACTATTCCAGGAAAATATATCTGCATTTTATTTTTCCAAAAAAGGAATATTTTTTCTTTACCGAAAAATGCATTAGTAAATATGAAAAAAAGGGATAACCAAGCCTCAACCTGTGTCTAGAAAAGAAAAACTCATATGTTTTAATATTATTTTACATGTGGGATCTTTACTAGACAGATTTTGAAGACAGAAATTCCTCACAGGAGGTTTTTTGGTTTGTATTTTTAATTAAGACCATATCACAAGAATCTTACTAATGAAAGAAAAAGAAATTAGCTAAAGCTACAGTGGTGGTTTTATTTTTTATTATTTTACTGTATACATATATTCAGAGCTAAATGTGTAATGCATTTTAATAACAACACTCAAAAATCATAAACTTACAACAATGAAAACTGGTTCTATTGTGGGTCCTAGAGCTCTAATAGTTTCTGGAGCTAGAAAACCATGAGGCTTCCTTTCATAGCTGAACACTGTACCAGCAAATTTCAGATCACTAGGAAATTCAATTCTCCAGTTACCATTTAGATAAAAGTGACCAGTAAGATTTCTTATGGCTACATAAAGGAAAATATATTCAAATTATCATCTTATAATCCTTATAACTGAGTATTCCAATTATGCTGGTCTATAAGTTATGCTTATTTATAAAAAATAGTGGCATCTATTTTAAATTGTTTTCAGTTATACTTAAGATTCATATAACACTACACACTTCTTATAAAGTTCCACAATAAAAGAATAGTCACAACAATGTTGGACAAATTAATAGAAAATCACCAATACAATTTCAACCTGTCTTTTGCATATTTGGCTCAAAAAAATATTTAAAATTTTTTTTACAAAAAAGCTGTGAGCACTACGAAATTCTTATTCTTGGGGTGATACTGATAGAATAAAATATTGTTATTGGCAAGGGGGAAAAAATCGGGCATATATTACTAATAAACAAAATAATAGGAACTGTTGCTATTAACTGTTTATTATTATTATTATTATAATTAGCCATATGGTGCAAGGAAGCCTGAGGCTTTTGCTGCACCGGGCAAAAAAAAAAATTCTGAGTTACCCTGAAAGAGAGAGAAAACAAGAGTCAGAAGTAGAAGGGAATCACAAAGAAAGAGAAGAACAGTATTAAGCCCTTAGGCCACCTGTAAGGGAAGGGTGGGGACAGTTATTGGGTATTAGTCACGTTCCACAATTTAATCCTCTATACACATGTAATCTAAACCAAATTGTATACACCAGAAAGCAGTGTGTTCTAAGCCATTCTGCTTATAAGAGCAGTCCTATAATTAGCTCTTAAACAATAGATGGGGGTAAAAAAATTTGTATTACTCCTAAAGAAGGCCTAACTAAAATTACGACCAGGAATATGGAAAAACAAAAATAGAATTCACAAAATTTGGTGAACAGGTGAACCCCTATTTATGTCAGGGTTACGTTCAACCTCCTCGGGGTCATTAGCTAAAGCAGCATTTTTTTTTTTTTTTTTTTTTGTTAGTTGTTGGCACATCAGCTTCTGTGGCCATATTGCACCTCCCAAGGTTTTTTCATTTTCTACTCTGATCCAAGCCCGAGGTGGGATTCGAACCTGCGACCTTTGGGTTGCCCACCCGGCTAGCCCGGTCAGCCCTAAAGTGGCGTAAATCAAGGAAGAATTATAATGTATTTAAATGAGATAGGTTCCTTTACTACGAAAATTGAACCATAAGAGTCAATATAAGTGCTTTTTATATTAAATATTTGTGGTTATTTTATAATTATAAGATATAAATAATATTTACAGATAAAATATAAGAATAAAATAAAAATTTAACTTAGTTCCCATAGAGCCATCTTTGGTGTAGTAACGCCACTGTCTCCCCCCCCCACGATTGATGTTCTTTGACAGTGTGTAATGGGGCAGCATTAATGGGAGGGCCTGATGGAGGGTCAACCGGTTCTGCAGGTTCTTTGGCCTCAGAAAAGAACTGAAGCAATGACATCTATTAAGTCTTTCTCTTTTCTAACATATTGTAGTGGGGCTTCAATATGTTAGTAACAGCTCTTTGGATGGAAGAGCTGCATTCCCAGTCTGACTCATTATTACATAAAGTTTCACAGCCTGTTTGTATTTGTGCCAAAACTGATTGAAGTGTCTTTGTGGTAAGGATCCTAATTGGCACAATCTCCTGCTCTTCCTTTTCAGAATCCTGTTAAGCCAATTGTGCAGCCAGCTCCTCTAAGTCCTCCTTTGAAAGAGGCTCACCATGGCTTTGCAGCAACTCACTGACATCATCAATGTCAACCTTGTCAAGGCCAACATCCTCAGCCATCCAAGTCACATCTTCAGCCACTGCTGAAACTGGCTTAAACTCAAGAAAGTAAGACACTGCATCAGACCACAATTTCCTCCAAACGGCATTCATGCACGATTGTGACACTTCTTTCCAGGCTACAACAATGTTACGTATGACTTTAAAATGTTGTAGGACCTCTAATAGTCCCTCACAGTCACTGAGTCAGATGCCTGAACTGCTTCGGCAATCCCTTTGAAGGTCATACATAAATAGTAAGCCTTGAATGTCGAATTAATTCCCTGATCCATTGGCTGCAACAATTGGGTGGAAAATAAACGACCTTCGCATTCAGAACGTTATTAGGGATATTTTCAAGGTTGGCTGGATGTCCTGGAGCATTTTCAAGGACTAAAACAATGTTTTTTGGGCAAGTTGTTTGCTGCATATAATTGGACCACCTCTGAACAAAAGTATAAAGTGTACCATTCACTAAAAAGGGTTTGAATCACCCATGCCTTCTTATTAGAGCGCCAGAAAACAGGAAACCTTCATAACACATGGATTATCTGAATGATACACCAACATCGGCTTTAACTTAAAAGTGCCTGATGCATTACCATCCACAAATAATATAAGCAGATCTTTTCCAGCCTTATAACCAGGGGCAGACCTCTCTTCACAAACTATGTATATCTTACCAGGTATCTTCTTCTTCTTCTTCTTCCAGTACAGCCCCATTTCTTCAACATTAAAGACCAAGCTCTGGAGTGTAGCAGCCTTCATCCATTAACTTTTGGAATATGGGAGAATATTCCTCAGCACCTGCAGTGTTAGTGCTAGCCGCCTCACCAGTAATTTTTACATAGTGAATTCTGGTCCAGTTTTTGAACTGGGAAACCAGCCCCTGCTAGCCGAAAATGATTCAGTCCCTCCCAATTCCTCATTAATTTCATTGAACAAGCTTCTAGCCTTGTCCATAACCACTGCCTATGTTACAGGAATGTGATTTTGGTTCATATTGTCTATCCACAGCACTAATAACATCTCCATCTTCTCCATTGTTCCACTCCTTGAATAAGTTACATAGTTATTTCTTGCTTACACCAACCAAGTGAAAAGAACTTTTTTGCTATGCGAGAGACAGTAGATGCAGTAACACATAAAATGGAAACTGACACAAGGCACAGATATTCAAGAGATAACATATTATATTTAGCGCAAATAAAGAACATAACATAGAAGTTTTCGGCTACTGTATGTAGCCTTTGTCAACTAACTGAGCACTGGAAAGCAGTGGTTTTTATGTGAGCTGACCTTCAAGTACATAAGTATGCGAGGTCACAGAGGAGGGAAGTGTGTTTTATGGGTATGTACAAAGGGTGACAAGGGAGAAAAAGAGAGAGGGGAGAGGGAGAAGAAGGAAGGAAGAAGGTTCGGGTAGGTGACTGCCGCCATAGGCAGCTCCCGAGCTTGCTGACCATCTTTGAGCCTCTCGTAGTCCGTGAGCGTGGAAGCCACCAACAACAGCAGTCACCTACCTCAATCATCTCCTTTCCTTCTTTAAAACTGTAAAACAGGTTGAAACAAAGGCGCCCTGTTAATTTGTCTGGAATTGTATATAAGTGAGCAAGATTACATTATTAAAGGAAATGCAATTAGGAAAAAGTAAAATAAGAAAATAAGTTTTCTTAATTTTTATTTTAGATCAAAATTCAGAAAAATAAATAAATAATAAATTATGAATAAATTATGTCCAGTAACTATTACAATCAAAGATATGAACTTACATTTTTTGTGCATGATTAACTTATATAATTCACACTTTATTTTACAAAAATTAAAAAAAAAAACATTAAATGACAAGGGTGGCACAAATACCTTCAATAGATAAACAATTTTTTTATGGCAACCCATGATAAAAGATAATGCTTCCCAACTACCTGCTACAAATATTTAGAACTCTGTCTCACAAAAAGCAAATAGTAAAATTTCAAAAAAGAAAATAAATTTTTCTGTGCAAAAACCTGTATGCAAAAGTAGTTAGTTAGAATTTCAATTACACTAAATATTAAGCCCAACAATCTCTCTCTCATTAGAAAAAATAAAAGGTGTCTCAGTTAATCTGTTTAGTATTAGTAAAAGGCCAAAAGATGTAAGGAAGCTAGACTTCTGTTGCATTGACAAAAAAAAAAAAAAAAAAAAGTATTTACAATATCCCTCTTACCCTAATTCTTCTCCCTGCTATATTGTACCAATCTAACTGTCCCTTAAACTTAGCAGAGTTGGGGGAGAACCCATAGCACCACTTGACTTGTAACACTATGTTCCTTAAACTTTACCACACTGTCAACCTCAACCACCCAGAAATGCAATTTATTCCAGAGGTTAACAGCATGCTAACCAAACAAATGTAAACTTCCTGAGGTCCAGTCTATTAGTTTTTCTGAACAGTATTTATGACACCTGGTTTTTGTGTCCCATATTGACTGAAAATTCCACTGCCATTCAGTTTTCTCTGCTCCCCCACCTTCAATCAGATCCCCATCCTTCCGAATGCCTTATTTACATGTTCTGCAACCCATACCTTTTTGATCTCTCCTTATATGGATTCTTTTTTACTAGATGAATTACCCATCCATTTTTGGACCCTTTCAAAAAGTCTCAATGTCTTTTCTTGAACGTAGCCTTCAAATCTGAATACCTCATTCCAAATATGATCTCATCATTGGCTTGTATACCAGAACAATATGCCTTCTCCCTAAAACAAAAGTATGGTAAATCACTGATAAAATACTGTGCACCTTCCTAGTTGCCTGTTTACATTGCATGGTAATCTTCACATTGCATGGTAATCTTCACATCCCATTTTAGAACACAACCGAGTTTCTTTTTTTGTTTACACCTATCAAGCTCTTCCCCACCTACAGTTTCTAGAGATATTATTTCCCACATGTAGAGCCTATAAATGGCAGCATTAAAACATAACTGCCATTTTTCTGACCATCCATAAAATCATCCTACAGAAGCACAGCCTGACTTACATTATTAACCACCCAACTATACCAACTGAAAATTTCAATATCGTAGCCTTTATTCCCTCACTTAAAACAATAAATCAAAAATAAGAGTGAATTTATCATCAATGCTTTCCTAAAGTACAAGTATATGTGTCAGAACTGTTTCTTTCATCCAAATGGCACTAACACATCGAGCGTATGATCATACCATAATAATTTATCAAGTTGGTCAAACAAGATCATCACTTTACACAGCCATGTTGCAATCCATTTAGGATATTAAAGATGATCTTGTAATTAAAATGAAGAAAAGTTAAGGTAATCCTTTATTATGCAAGATTAACTTAACCAGCCACTGGGCACAAGAAACTTGAAAAAAAAATTTTTTTAAACGGTCCACATCAATTTTAGAATTCCTTCATTATCATTTTAACTTGTAATCCACATCATAATCTCTGTTAAAATTCTAGAAGTATGGCTGGAAAAAATTTCTTATTTCTCATTGCATTTGTATGCAGTACCACAACATGCCTGTTCATGTACCTTTTTTAACATAACTGACTTTATTAAATAATTTTTTTTAAATAATTTAATTTAAAAAATACATAAATTTCTTGTAATTGTATCCCTTATGCAGTTAAAATAGAATATATCATCAAAAAACAATAATTAAAATAATAAATGAATAAATTCTCATTCATACTCCAGACTGCCTAGGTCAGAAAAGTTCACAACTTCACTATGACAGCACAAAAGCTAATAATGGGTCATCTGCTTTTTGTGGTAGCATATGGGTTCGATCTTGCAAGTAGACAACAGCATCCACGTTACCCAAAGAATAAAGAACAAACAATTTCCTTTATTTAAAATGCTTTATTCTTTTTTTCCCCAAAAATATATATTAAATAATCTAACCACAATATACAGTGTACATTATTTAATTAAATTATTTCCAGCATTTCCCATCCCTAAAACTCTGAATGAATTCTATACAGCAAGGCACCTTCTGACATTGTTTTGTTTGTTTATTTGGTTTTTAGGAGCATTAGCAACTAAGGCCATATCGCTCCGGGATATGTGGTGGTCATTCCCTGACATTTCTGCATCCTCCGTATTTGGTGGTGACGGGCTCGAACCCCGGTATAATCAAGAAGCATGTGCTATGCACTGCTGCTCCTTCCCACTTGGCTATGGAGGCACCACCTTCTGACATAACTTCTTTTCGTCACCAGTTGATTGTTAAAGAAAATAATGACAGAAACAGAATAGCACATGCACATACATACACACACATGGAGTATTTCATGATGTTGTAGACAATAAACTCATAGTGCAGTTAAACCATATATTTAATTCAAAGGGGTGCAGTGTGCAATGATTCCAAATGCACCTATGTTAGTTTAGTAACTTAATGTTAAAAAACGTTGCGCAGGATCGATCCTGTAATAATAAAAAAGAATTATTACACCATTATTCATGCAATATCTCATTATATAAGGATAATCAGTTTTTCCTCCAAAAACCATTTTACTTTCAAGTAGCCCTTTGCATATATTAAGATATACACTAAACTGTGGTCATAATACTCCTGCTCATACTTTCAACACTTCTACTTTTAACACTTTTTTCCTAACCCCCATGGTCATTCTTATCCTTTAACAATGAGCAGGTATTACTAGACACATCAAGCAACACATGTAGCTTTACCACAGGACACCCTGCAACACCTTATGGCGTTCAAGATTTGTATGGGCCATATTATGGACAAAAGGTGGTCCCAAGAAGTATTAGGTAGATGTTGCTAATGCAAAACCAACTCAATGTATTTTTTTTTTTTTTTTTAAGATATCAAGAAGAAATAAATAAACCCAAACTTAACCCTCTTTAAACTTGATTGAAATTCCAGGAAATGTTTATGTTAGCGTTAGCATTAGCATTAGCAGAGGCATATGATGCAAGAAAGCAAGCTTATTCAGCATCAGCCAGAAAAAAAAAAAAAAAAAACACACACCACTCCCATTTCATCCCTCCGTTCGCTCGAAATACCTGTCCAGTTGAGTATTAAATTTGTTTAGGCTATCAACTTCAACAACAAGTGATGGAAGTCGGTTCCACCAACCAACCGCCCGCTGGCCAAAGGCAAATTTCCGCACATCTATCCGACATCCGTCCTTCCTCAATTTGAATTTATGCCCTCTGAGCTGATTATTCTGAGCAAGATGAAGAATCCCATTGGCATTGAGCATGCTCAAACAATTCAAAGCCTTATACACCTCTATCAGATCACCTCGCCGGTGCGTCTAGTCTCCAGACTCTGTAATTTGCAAAACTTAAGCCTTTCTTCGTAAGAGCAACCCTTTGTTCCATTCACTAATCTTGTTGCCCTTCTCTGTACCCGTTCCAGTAGCTCTACATCCTTCTTGAAATGAGGCCTCCAGACCTGTATACAGTACTCAAGATGTGGCCTAACCATTGCCTTATACAAGGGAATAATCACCTCCTTATCCCTGCTAGAAAAATTCCTGTATATCATTGACAAGACACCATGAGCTACTCTTGCAGCTCGTCTGCACTGCTCAGAGAACTTCATATCTGCCTGCACAATTACCCCCAGGTCCTTTTCATTCTCCACCACTGTCAGTGTAGTACCGCAGAGTTGATACGTTGCTCTGGGGTTACTGTTTCCCATATGTAGTACTTTACATTTGTCAATGTTAAACTTCATTTGCCACCTCTCAGCCCATCTGTTCAACCTTTCCAGATCCTGTTTCAGCAGCATAGTGTCAGTGGTGTCCTTAACAACCCTGCCAACCTTTGTATCATCTGCAAACTTGGACATTAAACTTGATATCCCATCATCAATATCATTCATAAACACCGAAAACAACAACGGACCCAACACTGAACCCTGAGGAACTCCACTAATAACATTAGTCCACGTTGAGCAGTGTCCACTGATTATCACTCTCTGTCTTCTGCCACTCAACCATCCCCTTATCCATAGCAGCAATTTGCCTCCAATGCCACACTGCTCCAATTTGTGCAGCAGTCTTCCATGTGCAACAGTATCAAAAGCCTTTCTAAGATCCAAATATATAATATCAAAGTTATTCCCTGCGTCCAGTTCTTTTGTGACTACATCATAGTATCCAATCAAATTGGTCAGGCAAGACCTGCCCTTAACAAAACCATGCTGCGTCTGAGCTATAACTGAATTCTTGTCTAGATGATCCTGCAGTGCTTCTTTAACCAGTGCCTCCATTAATTTACCTGGAACAGAAGTTAAACTAACAGGTCTATAATTACTTGTGTCAGCCTTTGATCCTCCTTTGTGAATTGGGGTTACGTTTGCACATCTCCAGTCTATGGGTACCTCCCCTGAGTCCAAAGAAGCTCTCATAATTATGGCTAGGGGTTTCCTTACTTCCCTTGCTGCCTCCTTTAATATAACTGGATAGATCCCATCCACCCCAGGTGCCTTTTTTTATGTTTATCCTCAACAATCTCTCCTCCACTTTCCTCTCAGTTATTACAAAATCATCCAGCTCACTGCCAATGTTTACTTTACCTACATCATTCTCCTTCCTGAATAACTCCTCATGCATGAATGTAGATGCAAAATACTCGTTTAGATTGTTAGCCACCTGAGCAGGATCCTCAACTGTTGAACCATCAATATCCAGTGGACCAATCTGATTCATCCCTTTCCTTCTTGAGTTTAAATAGGTAAAGAACTCTTTTCTGTTTTTCTTTGCATCCTTTGCCAAGGATTTTTCGTAGTCTGCCTTTGCCTGCCTAATCTCCTTTGTGACTTGGTTACAGACCAACTCATATCTATCATAGGCTTCCATGTCACCCATTAATTTGTATGTATCCCATGCATTTTTCTTCTCTGCCACATGTCTCATTAGTTCATCTGACAACCATTTAGGCCTAAACCTTGAACAATATTTCTTAGTTGGTATGTAAAGCCTGGTAGCCTCCAAGATTAGTTCCTTGAATGCTTCCCATTTTGAGTTTGCTGTTGGTAACATCATCAGTTGGTCCCACTGTATAGAATTTAAATACTGTCTCAGACCATCATAGTCACCTTTACGAAAACAAAAACCCTTCCCTTTACCTCTGATGGTAGTTACCTCCTTGAGGTAACTACCATCAGAGGTAAAGGGAAGGGTTAGATACTTCTATACTGTATAGAAAGATACTTCTTTCTATACAGTATAGAAAGAAGTATCCTTTCTATACTGTATAGAAAGGATACTTCTATACTGTATAGAAAGGATAGACAGGACAGGAGGGGAGGAGGGGTTATGCTATTAGTTAAGAAACACATAAAGTCCAAGGAAGTGAAGCCAGTCGACATCGATGGACAGGGCAGTGTCGAGTCAGTTTGGTGTGACATAAGCATAGGGAAATCAAAATTGAGAGTAGGAGTGTGTTATAGGCCTAATGACTCTGATGAGTATAATAAGATATTGTACAGGGAAATAGAGTGGGCCAGTAAATCCGAGTCTTATAATGGGGGATTTTAATTTCCCAGATATTGACCGGAATTTGTGGGTTGGTCACTCGCACACTAGCAAGGCTTTTGTGGATTTATTGGATGATTGTTTTCTACATCAGCATGTTCATGAGGCAACAAGAGGGAGCAATACTCTTGATCTGATTATCAGTAGTGATTCTTCATGCATTAAGAATCTGCAGATAAATGAACCACTAGGTGGCAGTGATCGCAGTGTGTTGATCACTGCCACCTGTTTGTTATTGTTATTTGGTTTTTAGGAGCATTAGCAACTAAGGCCATATTGCTCCGGGATATGCGGTGGTCATTCCACTGCTGCTCCTTCCCACCTGGCTACGGAGGCGCCAGGAAATGTTTATGATGCAGTTTGCTAATGTCATAGAATTTGTTTCCTTCAATTAACTGGAAACTTGGTAGGTAGTAATTCCATCCTTTAGAACTGAGTGTCTAGCCATTTACTATTGCCTTCAAACACTATCCTCAGATATTTCAGAATACATTGTTCATTCACTTTCCTTATTGGTACAATAATTAGGTGGGTGTGTGTGTGTGTGCTACATTCAACATGCCTCCAATAAAAAAACATTTGTAAGTTACTCTGAGTGGCAGAAAGAATACTAATTAATTTCATGAATGACAGCATTATTATTATTATGCAAATAGCACATTTATCATGTTTATAACAAAAAATATGTTTAATTTAATTTAAAGTCACTTAAAATTTTCATTCTTCTTAATAACTTTAAAACAGGTGAATGTGTTAAAAAAAACAAACTAAAAAAAACTAAAAATCAATGTTATCTACCAAAATACTAATGAAATATGAAAACAGCTGCAAAAAACTTTAAAAAGGCTGAAATTGTTAAAAAAAGCAAGCTAAAAAAATTAAAAATCAATGTTGGGTTTGTGTTTTCAGCATCATTTAGGGCTAGTCCCTTAGAAACAGCTATAGCAAGGGTTTACTGTATATGTGCATATTTTTCCCAGTTAATGTAGATTAATTTTTTATATGAAACAAGTACATACTGTTATGACCATCCTATCTCCTCCTTTTCAAGGTATTTAATATTTTGTAATCATAAAAGGTTGATTTTTTTTCCAATTTCATGGCAAGACAATGATAGTTTCAAACACAGAAAGGTAGGAAAGTGATGCATCCTGAAATCACAGAGCGATTTTAATATGGTGCACTTGACTAATTGGCGCCTCCATAGCCAGGTGGGCAGGAGCAGCAGTGCATAGCACATGCTTCTTGATTAGACCAGGGTTCGAGCCCGTGACCACCAAATATTAAGGATGCAGAAAGGTCAAGGAATGACCACCGCATATCCCCGGAGCAATATGGCCTTAGTTGCTAATGCTCCTAAAAAACAAATAACAACAACAACTTGACTAATTCATCTGTCTGGAATTTATATCCTCCTATATCCTTTTTAATTGGTCCAAATAAGTGAAAATCACTGGGAACCAAGGCTATGCTATGAGGATGACGCATAATATAATGCAACCAACGAATAAATCTGATATAATAGGCCGCCTGCTTTGGATGACTTGCTTTGGCAGTTTCTCCTGCCTTTCTCCAATAAATTTTCTATCGTATATCACAGTACAATAGGTTACTATAATACTCAATATTAATTGTTGGATCTTATAGCAGAAAATGACATGGATTACTCCTGCATTCCAAGAGACAATGGATAGCTGATGTCTATTGCTTGAATTTTTTTTGGCAACCAGAAGGCAGTAATATCACTCCAAATTGAATATTAACATTTTTTGGTATTTAATGTACACTTTTGCAAACAAAAAATGGTCATGAATTATTGTTTCCACCCTTACAAATTGATGCATAATTTTAATGCAAGGAAGAGAAATTGCTGAAATGTAACATAAAAAAAGGCACCTGGATGAGATCTATCCAGTTATATTAAGGGAGGCAGCAAAGGAGGTAAGCAAACACTTAGCCATAATTATGAAAATATCTTTGGATTTGGGGAAGTACTGTATGGACTGGAGATGCGGATAATCACAAAGGGAGGGGAATCAGAAGGTGAGATTAATTACAGGACCGTTAGCATAAATGGAGTTTCTGGCTCCTCTCCCTTTGTGACTTATGCACATCTCCAGTCCATACAGCTCTCCCCCAAATCCAAAGATATTTTCATAATTATGGCTAAGTGTTTGCTTACCTCCTTTGCTGCCTCCCTTAATATAACTGGATAGATCTCATCCAGGTGCCTTTTTTTATGTTATAGGAATGCAAATATAATGCACTCATAATATAAATTTGTAAAAGGCAATCTTGTCTAACCAATCTGATTGAATACTGTGATGCAGTAACAAAGAAACTGGATGTAAAAAAAAAAATTATATCATATACTTGGATTTAAGGAAAACTTATATTGTTGCACAAAAAAGACTGCTGTACAAATTGGAGCATTAAAAGAAAGTTACTGCTCTGGACAAAGGGATGATTGAGTGGGAGAAGACAGAGAGTTGTTACCAATGGACTAATATTATCAGTGGAGTCCCCCAGCATTTGGTGCTGGGTCCATTTTTGTTTTCTGTATTTATTAATGAAGGTTATCAGGCTTCATATCTAAGTTGCAGATGATATAAAGGTTGGCAGGGTGGTTAATGACAGTAATGATGGTATGCTTCTGCAACAAGGTCTAGAAAAATTTGGCAGTCAGGATAAGAAATGGCAACTGAAGTTTAACATTGACAAATGCAATGGGTAGCAGTAACCCCAGATTAATGTATAAACTGTGTGATACTAATACTCAGGGTATTGGAAAATGAAAAGACTTGGAGGTAATTGTGCAGTAAGAGAGACAAAGTTCTCTGAGCAATATAAACAAGCTGCCAGGGCAGCTCATGGGGTTTTGTCAATGATATACAGCAGCGGTTCCTAACCAGTGGTTCATGAACCCCTGGGTTTTGCAAAAGTGTTCCAGGGGGTTTGCACTAAAAATCCTGTAATGGCAACTGCTTAGATTTACATAGGTAAATTATTATAAACTACAAAATATAACTAATAATAAACAATAAAATTAAAATTAAATTAAATAAAACATAAAGAATTGGCAAAGAAAGAAACCACGTCTCCCACAATTCCTTATAATTCTTTACTATCTTACAGTATATCATGTTGAATAAATAGTTTTCCATACTATTTTTTTTTTTTTTTTCATTCTCAAGGATCATTGTTATGTATAGGTACTTTATTTTTTTTTTAGAACCTATAGTACTTAGTAATGTGCATGGTTTGAAGGTTGAAAAGATAAAGGAAGATACTTGTTGACATTAGGCTTGAACTTCTGTAGATTGTAATTTTCAGTAAATACATATGAAGGAAGGTTCTGGTCCGAGTACACAGGAGAATAGAATACGTGGTGATGAAACACGTGATTTAGACCGCGAACCTGCTGGTACTTAGGATGCACCGCAGTACAAGGAGACTACCACTGAAGCAGGAGCCTTCGAAAGCTACAGTCAGTTTTATCGCTCTTAACCCGTATTTTAATGTATTTTATTTGATGTGTATATATACATTTTTTTAAATATTTTTATATTTTTAGTTGTAAAGTTATTTTAATTGTAAATATATAATAGTAAATATATAGTTTTTAAAATTTCAGTTTCTGTGTCTTATTTTAACAGTGGTTAGTGAGAAACATTTAAAAATCACAATATGAATTTACCCAACCCCAGAGGCCTGTTTGAGGAATGAAGGAAGGTTGTTCCAGAAAACAGAAGTTGAATGAATAAATGAAGATGAAAAGTTGATTCTATGAGTTTTAACTTGGACAGTAAAAGGATGTTGATTGGTTGTGGCACATGTTCGGACTGCTTTGAAAGAGAGAGTGGGAATTATAGAAGCCAATTCAGAAGAACAGTGCCCATGCAAGTATCTATAGAAAAGGCATGCAACAGAAACAAAGTCTATGAGACAGAGAGTGGAGAGACTCTGTTAGAGATGAGACATTAATTTGAATGGAATCTAGAAGCCTGAGAAAGGTTTTAGGGGGGGCACCCCAGATGTGGGAACAATATTCCATGGTAAGCCGGATTTGCAATTTCTACAGAGTCAACAACTTTTTGGAAGAAAAGTAACACCAAGAGCAAAAGAAAAAACCCAGTTTTTTTTTGATGCAGAGGAAACAGTATTTGTAATGTGCTTTATGCCAATAGCGATTAGAAGTCAGGGTAATCCCCAAGATCTTGCATAGAAATCTTCATTGAGCAGAAGAATCCTTTTTGCAGAAGAATCCTTTTTGCGAGATATAGGACAGGACTGAGTTTCAGAAGGATTGAAATTAAGTTGTCTTTGCCCCACTGGAGATCAGCATTTAAGGATTTGGCAGTGGATAGTTGAGAAGTTGAAGTTGTTTGAGCAAGGCAAGGTTTCTCAAACTGGAAGTTGGGATGCAATGTGCTATTGTCAAAAAAACTATGGATAGGATTTTCAGTCAATGGAAGAAGGTCATTAATATATAATAGGAAAAGAGTCAAACTAACCTGGTAGAATACCAGTATTACTGGAAAAGTTAGAAGACAAAAAGTTGTCTACCATCACCCTCAGTGAGTGGTCAGAGAGAAAACTGGATACTCAATTACAAAGAACAGCTGGCAAACCATAAGATGGAAGCTTGTTTAGGAGACCTTTATGCTAAACACGATCAAAAGCCATTGAAATGTCAAGAGCAATGGCTAGAGTTTCACCAAACGTTTCCACTGAATTTGTCCATAGATGGGTAACAGAAGCCAGAATATCACCAGTGGATCGACACTGATGGAATTCATACTAGCGATCATTGATCAGATGAAGATTTCCAGATAGTTTAAGAGTTGGCAGTTAATTGATTTCTCCATTACTTTGGAAAGAGTAGAAGAAATCGCAATGGGATGATAATCGGATGGAAAGGATTTGTCATCCCTTTTTAGGAACTGGCTGAATATGAGTAAATTTCCAAGCAAAAGGAAAAACACCTTTGGAATAAGAAAGTGAAACAAGACGACACAAAGCAGGAGTAAGTTCAGGGACACAGGTTTTGAGAACAAGTGGAGAAATGCCATCAGGACCCAGAGCTTTCTTAGCATCAGATTCATCAAAATCCTTCTGACATCCTTTTCATGAAAGGTCACAGGAGACATTGAATGGAGTGTACTGGGAATGGTTTGAGGTGATTTATCAAGATCATCAATACACGAGTTGAAAGAAAAACAGGATGCTGGCAGGTCAGCTTGATCTTTGGCTGATATGGCAACAGAACCATCTGGTTTTGACAGAGGTGGGAACAGAGATGGGCAAAAATTGGGGCCAATAGCTTTGACAAGAGAACAGAATGATCGGCTATGATTTGAACAAGAAGCAAGTTTTTTTACTCTTAGCCTGTTAGAAATCTGGTTTGGACTGATTAATAAAGCTTTACAAAGTATAAATAATACTTAATAATAATTTTTATTATTAAGCAATGTCGCTTATAAAAAAATGGTACTGGAAATATTTCATAATAAAATTCAGAAATATTATACGATTTCAGAGAATATAGGCTTAGTGGTTCGCATTAAAAATATTATGTTGAAAGGGGTTTGTGATAAAAAATATTACGCTGAAAGGGGTTCGTGAGTCAAAAAAAGGTTGGGAACCGCTGATATATAGGAACTTTGTAAGGAGATGATTATCTCATAGTACAAGGCAATGGTCAGGCTGCATCTTGAGTACTGCATACAGGTTTGGAGGCCTCATTTCAAGAAGGATGCAGAGCTGCTGGAAGGGGGTTCAGAGAAGAGCAATGAGATGGTGAAGGGAACAAAAGGGTGGTTTTACTAAGAAAGGCTTCAGTTCTACAAATTGCAGTAACTGAAACACTAAGCACCTGCAATGTGACCCGATTCAGGTGTTTAAGGTTCCCAAATGTATTCAGCAAGCCCAATGATTCTATTCTTCCTTTTGTTCAGCCTAAACACATAAGGGGACATTAATTCAAGTGAGGAAGGATGGTTGCAGAACAGATATGCAGAGGAATGTCTTTGGCAAGCAGGTCGTCAATTGCTGGAACAAACTTCCCTTTGTTGTTGTGGAAGTGAGCAGTTTGAATAAATTCAAGGAAGAACTAGACAAATTATTGGACAAATTATTGTTTTTTTTTTGGCTGAAGAGTTCTTGCTTTCTTGCATCATATACTACTACTAATAATAAGAACATTATCATTATGATTAATTAATATTATTAATATTATTAATCTGAACACAATTTTATCAAAAATGTGTTCACAAATGATATCTAAAAGTGCAAAAATTTTTTGCCTCTGAGTCCAAACCAAAATTTCAAACATTATAGTGATCTCTAATTTCATAAAATCTTCAAATAGGCAAACACATAAAAAAAATCATGTTTCTATATACAACACAAGATGCTTTACAGTAATAAGCACTTTTCCCCAGGTATGAAGCATCTACAATATAAGAAGGCAAGCCTACTTTTGGGAAAACATTGAAAAAGGGATCAGTTAGCATCATACTCTCTCTCTCTCTCTCTCTCTCTCCCCCCCCCCTAGGATTTGACTCTAAATGTCATATCCCAATAGGAGCAAATGAAAATGAATAAATGACTTTATCCTATACACTTGCTTAAATTGCCGTTTGTCACAAACTTGATTTTATTTGAAAATTTTACTCACTCTGCATTAAACCTTCTATCCTGGACACATTCTGGTCCCTTCAATGATATATCATATTCAACCTTCATGGCTTGGGCTTCTGCTCACATTACAGACAACACTGTTACCCACAAGTTGACCTAAATTGTCAATATATCACCATCAACAAAAGAGATGCATCATCTGCTATTTATTTAATATTCAAAGAATCATCATGATAGGTGTTTCAGTGTACAGCTAAGTAGTAAATGTTGCATGAATATATTTTGGTGCAGACATTGAAATAATAAGAAAATTGAAGGCAGTAATGCATTCAAATTCTGTCTTAAAGATATTCTAGTCCATCCAGTGAAAAAAACCAACTTTAGATTCAAGGTATAGATTTATGTTTGCCTGCCTGGATATCATATGTCAAATATTCACTTGTCAGTATTAGTACATGTGTTACAAATAAACAACAAAAATATTTATATATATGAGTACTTATATTTTCATTATTTAAAACAATAAACAGTTACCAATATAATTATTTGTTGGATGCCTCTCCATAATTTTGATATTTGTGGCACCAGCAGGAATCAGTAAAATGTCATTATATCCTATAAGAAATTAAAAAAAAAATAAATACAAAAAAATTAATTTATGTTGTAGTACAAGATTAACATAGAATTTTTAAATATACACTTTAATTCTCTAGAACTCAGAACTTTTTTAAGTCATAATCTTAAAAAAATAATAATAATAAAAAAAAGAATAAGAGAGGACTTTTTTCATCACTTGGACTCTCTTTCTAAGTGATTATTAAATATTCTGATCTCTTGTTAATGAATGCAAACTTTGCCATTCTACCATTAATACTTATAATTGTAGCGATATACTTACCATATTTGTTAACCTTAAATGAGCAAAATGCTTGTATTAATCATTTAAATAGCATTTCTCTCTTGTCTCCAACATGCATTGCTAATACCCAATTAACAATGCATGTTGGATAATTGGTGAATTCAAGCATAAGTGACTTTATAGTGTTCATTCACTACTATACTATTTGAGCACAGATAAAAAAAATAATAAAAAAAAAAGTCAAAGGAATATTATGGAGTTTTAAAATGGATACAAAGTGAAGTGAATTAACTTTAGTTAAAACAGGTGAATTTTAATAATAAAGTGTGTCATTACTAAGCTGTTTTATTGAGTGATAAATATGAAGAGGAAATTTTTATTATTTTTAATATGCCCAGAGGAATACTTCTTGACTTTCTCTGAGAAGATGTGAGAAAAATTCTGATAAATTTGCTTAAAGGAATGTAAATAAGTACATTAATCAATCTGCAATAAACTTATTATACTTTAGTTTACTGCTTAACATCAAATAGCACTTTTTTTTGTTTTTATAAACATACACACACACAAATTCTGTGTAGGTGAATAGAGCATCTGTTAAAGACAGAAGCAGATGACCACTCCAGCTAATTTGGAAGGTGATTCTATTCAAAATTAATAACATTCTAAATAGGGAAACTTTCCCACTTTTATCAAACCTATGTATCTGAGAAGTAGCAAAGAATTTTTTTTTATTTTGAAAGAATGTGGAATGTAAGTGCTAAGCATGCAATTTCTATTGATTTAAAAGAACTCTTAGAACTCTTAACAAACGTCCTTTTAACAGTGGTCACAACATAAAATTAAAAAAAGGAAGCTAAAGCAATTAATGCTACAAAGAAGACTTAATAATATAGATAGGTTTTGTGAAAATGACTATATCTTTGAATCTGATAGCTTATCAAATTTACTGATGCAACTTGTTGAAGTTCAGAATATTCAATTCAAAGTACAATTTAGCTTTAATAATAAGTTATGACCATCTTAGTTAAAGGAATTTGGAAATTAAATTTGCATGTTGTATAGTGATGCTCTTACTGTATTAATTAAGAGAGAAATTACATTTGTTTTGTGATGAATTTTGTAATGTGTATTTTGAATCTGCCTAATCATTCTGTGATAAATGCTTTGTATTTTAATCTCATAATTTACTTGCCTATCCAGTCAACAACAGCAACAAAAAAAAAGGTTTCTAGGCTTTTTTCCCTAGTGCGTTGCAAATGGAAATCCCAGATTTCCATTTGCAACGCACTAGGGAAGTTCAGATTTCAGTTAAAAGGAATTTTTATTCAGAAATACCCTCTGCTAAATACTTCAAATTGGAGGATGATGCTGTTAAGAACCTTTGAATTTAAGATTTTTCTTCGTGTTCTTTCAAACTGTACCTTAGTGAACATCCTTTACCTATATTTCATGGTTTGACATTATTGCCTCATACTGAAATTTATCTTACAATGTTTAAAAGTTAGCACGTACTAGATACATTCTTATTTCATTTTCACTCAACTGCTGATCTCAGAAATAGGATTTCTATCTTCCTTCCCATTTTGCCTTTCAATTTTAAGCTCTTTCCAAGATTTTTGAAAATCTGCAACTCTGATACTGTGGAAAGTGTCTTTATCTCACTACAGATAGTGTATTATATAAGCAAAGAGCATGCAAAGAGCTACCTCTACAATATTTTTTTTTGAAAGAATGTGTAACCTACATATTCCTTTCCTTATTCTTCTTTAAAATAACAGGTTTGACCTTGCATTCCATATTCTTTTGAAATGCACTTTTTCCTTCCCTACCAAAGTGATCTACAGACTTCATAAAAGAGTGGGAAAGTTTACCTATTTAGAACTTTATTAATTATGAATACAATTACTTTCCAAACCAGCTATGGTAGACATCTACTTCCCTCTTTAGCAGATGTTCTATTCATATACCATATAATCTGTATGTGTGTGTGTGTGTTCACACACATACACACAAACTGCAAAACATTATGACCACCTACCTAATAGCCTGTTGGACCAACTTTTGCCATGACAACCATTTGCACCTAGCATGCATGGACTCAATGAGACCACAGAAGGTGTCCTCAAGTATCCTGGAACAGCTGAACAAATGGACATTTCATGGTTTGGCAATGGAGTGAGAAACCGGCTTGAAATGACAAATGCTGTGTTCCACTGCATCATACAAATGTTTGATTGGATTGATGTTGGGGGAATTTGGCAGCCAGGGTAACACACGAAAGGCTTCGACTTTCATGTGCTATCCATCAGCATGACAAAGCTGGATCCTTGTTTCTTCAGACCACGAGATTCTTTCCAGTCATCCAATGTCCAATAACGGTGCTCCAGTACCCACTGCAGGTGGAGGTGTCAATGATGGTCAGTCAACATGGTCACATGAAATGTGCCACTTACTCTGGAGGCCTGAAAATGACTCTTTTCAACAGCAGCTTGTTAGAGAAGCAACAAGAAGAAGAAATACCCTTGATCTGGTTATCAGCAGTGATTGTTCATGCATTAAGAATCTGCTGGTAAAACACCCAATGGGTGGCAGCGACCGCAGTGTATACCAATGTGGAATTTAATTAAAGATATAACTACTGTCAAGGGTAAAGGGAAAGCTTTTGCTTTCATAAGGGTGGCTACAGTAATATCAGACAGTTTGTAAATTCTATGCTGTGGAACCAACTGATGAGTTTACCGACAGCAAATTCTAAATGGGAAGCAGTGAGGGGACGTAATCATAAAAGCAACTAGGATTTTCATATTCACTAAGAAATACTATTCAAGGCTCAAACCTAAATGGATGTCAGATAGACTACTGAGATACTTGGCAGAGAAGAAAGGTGCATGGGATGCATATAATTATCAGGTGATACAGAGCCTATGGTATATATAAATTAGTGTGTAATCAAGTCACAAAGGGCATTAGGCAAGCTAAGGCAGATTACTTAGACGTCTCTGGGGAAAAATGCAAAGAAAAGCAGCAAAGACCTCTAAGCATATAATAACAGTAGAAAGGGTTGAATCACATTGGCCACTTCATGTCAATGGGTTAACTATTGACCCTGCTCAGGCTGCTGACAATTTGCATAGGTATTTTGCATCTACATTCACACGAGGAATTCATTAGGAGAGGGGGTGCCAGAAATTTATCAAACTAATGGGTAGCCGGGGGCAGCTTGTCCACAGGCACTGCGGCATTGCACCCCCCCCTTAGTTATTTAAATCTAGATATACAGTGAATGGGGTTATATGAAATTTTGTGCAACGCAATGAATATTTTTATTATTAACAGGACCTGCATATAGTATGATTACTATTTCCAGTAATCATTTCAATAATAAACGAATAAAAACACAAAATCGTTTCCAACTTTGAAGTTTAATTAACCGTAGGCCTCACTGTGTGCCAGGCAGTGACAGATTTTGCATTCCAGTGAATATCTGGTAGTTGGTTACCACTGGCAACCAGCATTTGGCAATTTGCCAATATACATTTTTTATAGGTGAAACGAATCAAAGTCACTGTAAAGTGCACAGTATAGATTTCATTGTTGATAATTATGGGGGGTGTAGCCACAACGTCAGTGTCTTTTTGTTATTTGCCTGAATTCCCATTAAGTAACTAAATAATATCAGTGTTAAGTCAATACTCAACATTCAACAGTGTAATTATGTGATTACAGCTTAATTACAAATTGAATTTGACCTTGGTAAGTTGAAGTTATATTATAAGGTGACGTGTAAGTAAAACATTATTTCTATGATACACGATTTTGTGAAATTTGATTCGATCATGGCCTCCATGCTTCCCCATGAAGAAAATCACATGACAGTGAATAAACTTCAGCAACTTAGTTTTTCACAATTATCTCTCCAAGAAAAAAATGCTATTAAAAAAGAACGCCACCCCACACCAAAGATTCAAATTTCTCAGTGAGGAATAAGTAATAATAAGGATATATTTGCAGTTTTAAAACTGAATGGTACCAAAGGAAAAGTTGGTTTTGTGCTTGTGAAGTTAAAAATGCATTGTTTCATTTTCCATGTTTACTGTTCGGAGGTGACTTAACATGAACAAAAAGTGGCTTTACAAACATAAAGAGAATGAAAGAAAAAAACTAAAACATAAGAGTTCGAATAAACATATTGATAATTTGATTTCACTATTGCTTTTAGGAAGCATAAATATTAAAGAACAGCTTAGTGAGGCCTACAGACTTTCGATCTGCAAACATAACAGAAAAGTTACCAAGAATTGTGAGGTATTATCTAAAATAATTGCCTGCATTAAATTTTCTGGACAGTTTGAAATTCTTTTACGTGGACATGACAAAAAATACGATTCTAAAAATCCAGGAGTATCCAGAGGATTAATAAATTTTGCCTGTACATTAGATTCCAATTTAAAGAACCATTTAGAAAGTCATTGAGCATTTAAAGGAATTTCAAAAACTATTCAGAATGATATTCTTGACTGTTTGCTGCAAATATGCTGGGATGAAATAAAAAGAGAAATTAAAGAAGGTTCATTCATAGTTGTCAGGGCTGATGATACAACAGATGTTTCAGAACATATACAAATGGTAACTGTTCTGAGATATGAACTGAATGGAGACATTTTTGAGTGTTTTTAGGGTTTTTCATTCCAGAAAACCAAACAGCAGACGGAATATCGAAGTGCATTCTAGATCAATTAGACATAATCCTCAAAGGAAATACTCAAAAACTGGTTGCTCAGACAATTTATAGTGCAAGTGTGATGAAAGGCAAGAAAGGGGAGTTCAGGCTAAAATAAAAGAAGTGTACAAAAATGCACATTTTATTCACTGCTATGCACACCAACTGAATCTGATGATGAGAAATGCAGCAAGTAGTACCCGAGATTCAAGAATATTCTTTTCGAACTTCATGTTGATACCAAAATTTTTCTCGAGATCACCACAACGTCTCTCTCTGTTCTCAGAAAGCATATGGATAGCCGTGTTGCCCGACCTTCCCCTACAAGATGGAACTTCAATATATGCACCGTGAACAGCTTTTATGAAAATTTTGAATCCTTAAAAAAGTGCATGGAGGAACTACAAGCGACAGCAAATGCAGATAAGATGATTTCAGAAGCAATTGGAATTTTGCACATCTTGAGTAATGAAAAATTTGAGTTCTGGTTAGAACTTTTCCATCAGATAATGCCTCACGTGGAAGTCATTTATAATCAAGTGCAATCTCGAGAAATTGAGGCAGTTAAAATAAATGAATATATAGGAAACTTTAAGAATGCCATTCTAAAAATCAGGAATTAAATGTACTGTGAAAATCCTTCAAAAACACTCATGACTGAAGCAAAGGAAGTATGCGACTATATAAGTGTTGACGTATGTAAGAGATATTCTTTTACAAAGCAATTAATTGCTGCTAAATTGTTTAACAAGGAGAACTTTGTTATTTTTCTTACAAAAATGCCCAGGGAAGAGGTACGGGAGACTACTGAGGCATATCCCATGATTGAAAGAGAAAAACTTCTTACGGAATTACAAGTTTTCTATAGCAGACATGATCTACACAATTACTGCAAATTAACTGACTTCCTGAAATTTATCTCAGAAAATAATCTAGCTGAAGTTCTTGGTGAACTTACAAAACTCATAAAAGTTCTTTTGGCCATTCCGATGACTACTTCAGAGCCCGATCGCTGCCATTCAACATTAAAGGATTTTGTTTTTCTTCAAGAATGGATTTTGTTTTTAAATAAAAGTTCAAGTCTGTTAATGGTAAATGTCTAGTTAGTGTTCTGTAGTATTTTTAACTTGCTTATTATTATTACTATGTATGTCTACATGTCTTATAACCAAGGCAATTTAATGTAACTTTAAGACGCAGCACCCCCAAACATCAGAGTCATCAGCCGCCACTGTGAGGAGCTAAATGACTTTGTGATACCTGAAAGGAAAGTAGAAGAGAAATTGTTGAAGCCGAACATAAAAAAGAGGTGACTGGGGATGAATAGAATCTACCCAATAATATTAAGGGAGGTAGCAAAGGAAGTAAGCAAACCCTTAGCCATATTTATGAGAGCATCCTTGGATTTCAGTCCTTATGGACTGAAAATGTGTGAATGTATTCCCAATTCATAAAGAGGGATCAAAAGGTGACATGAATAATAACAGACCTGTTAGCTTAATGTCTTCTCCAGGGAAAATAATGGAGTCACTGGTTAAAGAAGTAATGCAGGACCACCTGGACAGGACTGCAATTATAACACACAAACAGCATGGATTTGTTAAGGGGCAGTGTCGTCTAACCAATCTAATTGGTTACTATGATGCAGTGACCAAAGAATTCAATTGAAAAAAATAATTTTGCCATCGTATACTTGGATTTCAAAAGGGCTTTTGACACTGAGAGAGAGAGAGAGAGAGAGAGAGAGAAATTACCAAGAAAGATGATATCCAGCTCAGGACCCTGGATGTGCCAAGCCCATATTCAACAGATGTGAACACCTGGGGTTGCAAATAAAAGACTGCTGTACAAACAGGAGTAATGGGCACTAAGAACAAGTTACTGCTATGGATAAAAGGATGTCTAAGTGGAAGAAGACAGAGGTTGGTTATCATTGGGCACTGCTCTTTTTGGTCTAATGTTATTAGTGGAGTCCCCAGGTTTCATTGCTGGGTTCAATGTTGTTTTCAATATTTATTAATGTATTTGCTGGGTTCAATGTTGTTTTCAATATTTATTAATGATACTGATGAAGGTATATCAGGCTTAATGTCTTGCAGATGACAGGCAGGATGGTTAATAACAGTAATGATGGTATGCTACTGCATCAAGATCTAGAAAAATTAGAAGAGTGGGCTAAGAATGGAAGCTGAAGTTTAACATTGACAAATGCAAGGTATTGCATATTGGTAGCATTAATTCCAGAGTAACTTATGAACTGTATGGTACTACACTCAAGGTAGTGAAAAATGAAAAAGACCTGAGGTAACTGTGCATTCAAATATGAAATTCTCTAATCAGATATGCTGCCAGGACAGCTCACAGGGTTTTGTCAATGATATATACTAGGAGTTTAGTATGCTAGGAGTTTAGTAAATAAATTTGATGAATTTGAGGTATTGCTCAAAACATCGAAGGCAGATATTGTTGGGATATCAGAGACGTGGTGTCACACAGATATAAGGGATGCAGAACTGCAATTTGGGGAGTACAACGTCTACAGAAAGGATAGACAGGATAGGAAGGGAGGAGGGGTTATGTTATTAGATAAGAAACACATAAAAACCAAGGAAGTGAAGCCAGTCGACATCACTGGACAGTGCAGTGTGCAGTCAGTTTGGTGTGACATAAACATTGGGAGATCAAAATTGAGAGTAGGAGTGTGCTATAGGCCTAATGACTCTGATGAGTATAATAAGGAACTGTACAGGGAAATAGAGTGGGCCAGTAAATCAGAGTGTCTTATAATGGGAGATTTTAATTTCCCAGATATTGACTGGAATTTGGGGGCTGGTTACTCACACACTAGCAGGACTTTTGTGGATTTATTGGATGATTGTTTTCTACATCAGCATGTTCGGGAGGCAACTAGAGGGAGTAATACTCTTGATTTGATTATCAGCAGTGATTCTTCATGCATTAAGAATCTGCAGATAAATGAACCACTAGGTGGCAGTGATCACAGTGTGCTGAAGTGGGATTTACTCAAAGAGGTAACTACCATTAGGGGTAAAGGGAAGGGTTATTGCTTCCGTAAAGGCGACTACAATGGACTGAGACAGTATTTAAATTCTATACAGTGGGACCAACTGATGATGTTACCAACAGCAAATTCAAAATGGGAAGCATTCAAAGAACTTATCTTGGAAGCTACTAGGCTTTACATACCAACTAAGAAATATTGTTCAAGGTTTAGGCCAAAATGGATGTCAGATGAACTAATGAGGCATATGGCAGAGAAGAAAAATGCATGGGATACTTACAAATTAAGTTGATTTGCAACCAAGTTACAAAGGAGGTTAGGCAGGCGAAGGCAGATTACGAGAAATCCTTGGCAAGGGATGCAAAGAAAAACAGCAAAGAGTTCTTTACTTATGTAAACTCTAGAAGGAAGGGGATGAATCAGATTGGTCCACTTGATATTGATGGGTCAAGTGTTGATGATCCTGCTCAGGTAGCTAACAAACTAAATGAATATTTTGCATCGACATTCACACATGAGGAGTTATTCAGCGAGGGGAATGCCAGAGGTGTATTCAACTCTAGCAGTAAGCTACAGAATCTTGAAATAACTGGGAGTAAAGTGGAGGAGAAACTGTTGAAGATAAACACAAGAAAGGCACCCGGGGTGGATGGGATCTATCCAGTTATATTAAAGGAGGCAGCAAAGGAAGTAAGCAAACCCTTAGCCATAATTATGAGAGCTTCCTTGGACTCAGGGGAGGTACCCATAGACTGGAAATGTGCAAATGTGACCCCAATTCACAAAGGAGGATCAAAGGTTGACACAAGTAATTATAGACCTGTGAGCTTAACTTCTGTTCCAGGAAAATTAATGGAGGCACTGGTTAAAGAAGCACTGCAGGATCATTTAGACAAGACTTCAGTTATAGCTCAGACACAGCATGGTTTTGTTAAGGGGAAGTCTTGCCTGACCAACTTGATTGGATACTATGATGCAGTCACAAAAGAACTGGATGCAGGGAATAACTTTGATATTATATACTTGGATCTTAGAAAGGCTTTTGATACTGTTGCACATGGAAGACTGCTACACAAATTGGAGCAGTGTGACATTGGAGGCAAATTGCTGCTATGGATAAAGGGGTGGTTGAGGGGGAGAAGACAGAGAGTGGTAATCAATGGACACTGCTCATCGTGGACTGATGTTATTAGTGGAGTCCCTCAGGGCTCAGTGTTGGGTCCATTATTGTTTTCTGTATTTATAAATGATATTGATGATGGTATATCGGGCTTAATGTCCAAGTTTGCAGATGATACAAAGGTTGGCAGGGTTGTCAAGGACACTACTGACACTATGCTGCTGCAACAGGATCTGGAAAGGTTGAGCAGATGGGCTGAGAGGTGGCAAATGAAGTTTAACATTGATAAATGTAAAGTACTACAAATGGGAAACAGCAACCCCAGAGCAACGTATCAACTCTGTGGTACTACACTGACAGTGGTAGAGAATGAAAGGGACTTGGGGGTGGTTGTGCAGGCAGATATGAAGTTCTCTGAGCAGTGCAGACGGGCTGCAAGAGTAGCTCATGGAGTATTGTCAATGATATACAGGAATTTTTCCAGCAGGGATAAGGAGGTGATTATTCCATTGTATAAGGCGATGGTCAGGCCACACCTAGAGTACTGTATACAGGTCTGGAGACCTCATTTCAAGAAGGATGTAGAGCTGCTGGAACGAGTACAGAGAAGGGCAACAAGATTAGTGAATGGAACAAAGGGGTGCTCTTACGAAGAAAGGCTTAAGTTTTGCAAATTACAGTGTCTGGAGACTAGGCACCTGAGAGGGCATAAATTCAAATTGAGCAAAGACAGATGTAGGATAGACGTGCGGAAATTTGCCTTTAGCCAGCGGGTGGTTGGTTGGTGGAACAGACTTCCATCCCTTGTGGTGGAGGTTGATAGCCTAAATAAGTTTAAGGCTCAGCTGGACAGGTATTTTGAACGAACAGAGGGGTGAAGTGGAAGTGGGTTTTTTTTTTTTTTTTTTGGCTGATGCTGCATAAGCTTGCTTTCTTGCATCAAATGCCTCTACTAATGCTAATGCTAATGCTAATACAGAAACTTTGCTAGCAGGGATAAGGTGGTGATTATCCCTTTGTACAAGGCAATGGTTAGGCTGCATCTTGAGTACTGTATAAAGGTCTGGGGAGACCTCACTTTAGGAAGGATGTAGATCTGCTGGAACAGGTGCAGAGATGGGCAACTAGATCATTGAAGGGAACAGAAAGGTACCCTTACCTCAAAAGGCTTCAGTCCTGCAAATTGCGGCATCTGGAGACTAGGCACCTACTGAGAGATCTGATTAAAGTGTTTAAGGACTTTAATGGATTGAGTAAGCTAAATATTAATAGCATTCTCCCACTTGCTGAGACTACACACAAGAGGAGGCATAAATTAAAGTTAAGGAAGGATAATTACAGTATAGATGTGCTTAAGGTGGTTGATTGTTTGAGCAGGCTTCCATCTGTTGTTGTGGAAATGGATGGTTTGAATAAATTCAAGGAAGAACTAGTTGGAGGGTATGGATGGGTGAGGTGTGTGTGTGTGTGTGTGTGTGTGTGTGTGTGTGTGTGTGTGTGTGTGTGTGTGTGTGTGTGTGTGTGTGTGTGTGTGTGAGTTTTTTTTTTTTTTTTTTTTTTGCTGATGCTATATAAGCTTGCTGTCTTGCATCCTTTTCCACTACTACTAATAGTACTTGATGGTAGGTTGGCAAAAACATCTACCTTCCTTCTAGACAACTCCCATTCCCAAGTGATGTCTGAGTGATATTACTGACAGTTTATAACTCTGCCATAGAGGAACTTTGATTTCATTGACTAAATATGAATAGCTAAAAAAAAAAATAAAAATAAAATAAAAATACAAATGTGTCTACCAGACTCCATGCAAGTGTCCGGATTTAAATCTGGAAATCAGTGACCTTGAAATTCTAAAAAATATGATTAACCCTTTCTTTCTTATTAATATTACTGGTTTCTTGTTGTTGCTGGCAGTGTGTTGGAAGAATATTCCCCCTTCCTCTTTGCAGGAGGGAGAAAAACATCAATAAATGTTATCAGAAAATGTGAGTTTCACATAAATAAATGTTTTAACTAAACTCACCCACTTGTAAATTATCTAAGTCAAAAAGTCCCTCTACTGTTTTACAGCTGCTACCATCACCTCCACATTCTCGACATTTGTCTTCTTTTACCTCAGAGCCTAGCATCATATCACACCCAACTGCCTAGACAAAAATAATATTTACTTTCCAGAAAAGTATCCTTCAATGAATCTAATTTACCATTTCTACAAGTTTAATTTTAATAACCAAACAATTAAATACAGGGTGGACCATAAATCATGTCACAATTTCAAAATAAAGACTCTTAACTGGAATTTAAATCACCATAGATATCCGGTAATTTCCAATTTTCATTCTAAAAGAAAAAAATTTGAGCTTTATTTCAAACCTTCTCAAAATTGTATGCATGTCTGTGTTCAATTTCTGTCTTCGAAACAATTTGGTTCATCCAGTGACAGAGCCCATGCCTTGATGATCAAGTTTTGGCCATCAAGGTATGGGTTTACATTCATAAATATGACACCATTATCTAGCATTCAAGCATTCAAGCTTCTGATATAATTTTCTAAAACTCAGAGTACCAGCATTACAGCTGTTTCAGTACTGGTCGCTTGTCAGACACCAAGCTATGAATAATGTATCAAATCTAAGTGAGCATCCAAGTAGTGCATTGAAGCACCACTTTGCTTCCAATTAAACACATAAAAAAGATTATGTATGCCTTTAAGCAAAGATTATGTATGCCTTTAAGTACATTTACCTTACACAGCAAGGTAGTAAAGGCTGAATGTAGGCATGGGGGCAGCCTCCGAGAGAGACACACATCATAAAGTTTTATTCCCTTCAAGTAGCTAAGGCACAGTTCCAGCAGTATTTTGTTTTTAACTTAAGGCTTAGAATGTGACCTTGGGAAACTTATCTATAGCTGCTGAAAGCAACCATGAGAAAGCTTCTCAAGGTGAGTGAAATGCTAGACTGTAAAGATCACAATTAAGAAATAAATGCACAGCAAGATTAACAAAATCATTTTCAAATGCAATAAAAAATAAAATAAATATATAAATTATTTCTTTTACAAGTCTATATGATGTACAGTTTTAATAACAGTAGCTCTCAGTTAATCAGGAGTGATTGTATCATAATGTCTCATTAACTTCAGGAAGCTAAGGAACAGTTCCTATCTGTATACAGTTTTTAATAAATACCAAAGTAATAGTGTTTGTGAAGTGCATGAATCTGGAGTGATGATTTTTTTTTTCTTTTTTCTTTTATCTTAGGAAAACTTTTAAAAAGTACCACATTTTTTGAGAATTTCATATCCTTGAATAATGGATTCATGAAGCTTAATTGTACTACAATACTTGCACTGAAAATGACCTTACAAAATTTACTACTTTGCTCTGTAGGGTAAACACTACCCAGTATTATAGGTAATTTTATAAATTATAATATTTAATTATATGAAGCTTTATTATACGTTTAATTGGGGATTTTTCTCTAGTTCACTGCTCAATTAGACTATATGCATTATTCACAAGCTTGCAAACATTCACTAACAGAGGTTACCCATTATCTGATCTGATGAATGACCAGCAAGCCTCAAAACAGTTGTCATGACTATGCTCTCAGTTTTAGAGAAAGAGCTGATTCACTTTTTTTGATGCTATCTGTAAAATCATTTAGCAATGTAGGTTATATCATTGTATCGATAGATTGTATCAGTGTAGGTTGGCAATAATAATTGTATCATCCCAAGTCCTGATGCTGAGAATCAACCTCGGTCACTGGAGAAACATAAGTATCACCAAGATGGAAACTGAACACAAGATTGTAGAATTTACAAATTATTTCAATAACTCACTGAAATATAGCAAAAAACCTTTACTACATTTTCACAAACAATTCCATTACAATCATTCAGTGAATTCAGAAGAGGACTGCACAATGGAACTGCATTCAGCTGTTGGACCAAGTCTCCAGTGAGACACCAAAATCAACTGCAATTGCATTCAGATATAAGGGATGCAAAATTTGAATAATGGGAGAGTACATATATATATATACAGAAAGGAAAGACAGAATAGGAGGGGTGGGGAGTATGCTCTTAGTTAAGAAGCACATAGAATCCAAGACAATGAATTCAGTTGATATGAGTAGCAGAGCAATGTTGAGTCAGAGTGGTAGGACATAAGCACTGGGAAAGAAAATTGAGAATGGATGACAGCGATGAAAACAATGAACAACTACACAGAGAAACAGTGAGCTAGTAAATCAGAATGTCTTATAATGGGGGATTTTAACTTTCCAGATATTGACTGAAACTTGCTATATTTCAGTGAGTTATTCGCACACTAGGAAGACTTTAGTTGATTTATTGGATGACTGTTTTCTAGAGCAGCATTTTAGAGAGACAACAAGAGAGAAAGAGAGAAAGAGGGGGGGGGAGACTCGTTCTGATTTTCAGTAGTGACTCTTCATGAATTAAGAATCTGCGGATAAAAGAACCACTTGGTGGCAGTGATTACAGTGTCTTGATCTGGGATTTACTAAAGATGTAACTACCATTAAGGGTAAAGGGAAGGGTTTTTACTTTTGTAAAGGAGCCTATAGTGGTATCAAACAGCTTTAAAATTCTATACAGGAAACCAACTAATAATTTTTACTTTTGTAAAGGAGCTTATAGTGGTATCAAACAGCTTTAAAATTCTATACAGGAAACCAACTAATAATTTTACCAAAAACAAATTCAAAATGGGAATTACTCAGGGAAATAATCACCTTAAGACATGGGTTTTAATTTCAGAAATGCAGACTATGACAATTCATAGATGCTATATGGCATCTATGAATTGGCTGAATTGCAAAGGGAGAGCAAATATATTAGAATTATGGAATACCTTTAGAGCAATAATCACAAAAGCCATGTTTTGTGCCTTTAAAAGATATCTGCTCTACAACGTCATCAACCTTTGCCCCCAGCAAACAAACCCTGGTCCTGTTCCGCCTATCCTTTTTACATACCATGTTTCCTGTTTCCCTGGCAATAGAGTCACCAACAACTAATAGTTCTTGTGGGACCAGCACATTCTGCCTTGGGGGTTGCCGCTGTGTTGCGTGATGATCAAGTGCCAGCTCTGGCGTTGATGTGGGCAGCTCAGAGCCTGATGGGCCCTCAATTTAGATCCTTCACGGGCATCCACCCTGTCCTTCAAGCTCTCATATAGGCCCATAACAGTGTTGAGTTGTCGCTTGATTTATTGACACTCCTTACACACAAAGACATTCCCCTTGGCAATATCATGTCCCATACCTGATTGCTCCACAAACATCAAACAAGCAGTGCATTTTAAAAGGCTGTGATTCAGAGGGAAACTGCCCCCCCCCCCCACAGTTCTCCCCTGAGCCACAGCACTTCCATTAGCTTGAGCCTTTTGCTTTGCTGCTCTTGTCTTAGTCATGATTTCGATTCAATTTCAATAAAATTTCAATTTGAGTACAAAATTATAACCCTAAACTTATATCCCAATGCAGTTATAACACTATATATATATATATATATATATATATAATTTTTTTTTTTTTTTTTTCAGTATTGAGTATTATCTCCGAGTTTCGTTATATAACTTCCGTATCATGTTATGTATTAATTAATAATGTTATGTTTGTAAAATTCAAGTCTTTATATGTATTTAGTTTTAAAAAGTACAATTTAATTGACAATGAAGTTTCACAAGAGTAATAAATTTTACTGATTAATTGATAATACTATATACACTATATACTTTATATCCCATACTTGATGCTAACGCTATCTAGTACGGGATATAAAGTTGTATTGTATAACAATTGCGGCAAGTACGAACGGTAAATCTACGGACACTAAGTATTAATTAACTTCCAAAATCTCGCTATCTAAATTCAGAATAAACCAAGAATTTTGACTGGGTCTATAAGCTACTTATAGAAAATAATTTAATATAACAATTAAATAAATAAATTAATTTATTAATAAATTAATTTAATTATTAATGAATTAATTAATTAATTATTAATTGATTTATTTATTAATGAAATAATTAATTATTGATTAATTTATTTATTTATTAATGAAATAATTAATTATTAATAAATTAATATATAAATTAATTAAGTCAATAAAGCAGCTAAATATAGCTAAAAACTTTTAGCTGGAGCTGCAAAACTTGTAAAACACATGGATTGGATACCCTTACCGATACTAAATAATAACCTACAAAATCTTTATCGAAGTTAAAAATTAAACTATGTATCATAACTAGGAACATAAAGCTACTCTAGAAAATAAATTAATATGCCAATTTAAGTTAATAAAACAGGAAAAATTTAAAAAACTTCTCTATTAGTCGGAGCCATAAAAACTTCACCTGAACATGGCTACTCTCGTTCCCAAAATGGCATTCTCTCAGATATGATAGACAAGCTGTGCTTGCTTCCTGGGAGTCTAAAATGCTGATGGAACTGACCTTCCTCACAAGGAAGATCCTCCACAACGTATTAATTGTAAGAGAAGAAACAGAGATTGTAATCACTCCGTAAGGGACATTAAGTGTCCTGAGTACATGAGAGCAGTGGAATTAGCAAACATGCGCATCAATCATGGATAATAACTCCTCTGATTTTACCTCTGGAGCTTTGCAAGGACATAGAGATTTAAAAATTTTGCAAATAAATGGTCAGCGCTGTCGGGCAGTTGCTGATGAAATAAGGGTGATTGCCTTGGAGCATTGTATAGATATTGTTTGTATACAGGAGCCATTTTATTCCTCACAAGTGGGAGGGGCAGCTCATAAGATTATGGGTTTTCCTTCTTCTACTAGAATAGTAGCAGCTGTGGATGTTCCTCCAAAATCCGCTATTGTAATTTTTAATCAAGACCTTGTTGTAACGTCAATCACGGGTTTGTGCTCGGCGTGTATGACAAGCATTATTGTGTCTTCACAAGTTTATTCTTTCTGCCTAGTGTCACTGTATTGTCCTCCATCGGAAAATATTCAGATAGCGCTTCATAATTTGGAAAATATTTGTTTAAGATATGCATTCCATAATCTCATTGTGACTGCTGATTTTAATGCAAAATCACATTTTTGGCACAGTGGATATACTGATGTGAGAGGGAACCAATTTGAAGACCTCTTATTATCTCATAATCTTGTTGTTCAAAACCTTCCAAATAAGCCGTTCACCTTTTCAACTGTAAATGGAGAGTCTAATATTGACGTAACTGTGACATCTCTTCGTATGTGCGATTCTATTTTGAATTGGGAAGTCAATTCTGGTTTAGTAAATAGTGATCACCGTGCAATTTCATTTGATCTCTGTTTCGAAGTAAGGGAAAAGAGCTTCGCTACGAGTGATCTGTCTAGATTTTCTATGGACCGTGTTAACTGGAACAATTTTAAAAATTATTTGACTACAGTTTTCGATAGTGATAATTGTGCGATACCTGGAGAGAGTTTAAATGGTATGACAGCTTATGAATATGTAAACTATGTACAGTATCATATTTTCCAGGCTTGTGTGCACTCTACGAGGAGAAAAAGGACTAAAAAGTTGTCTGTGCTGTGGTGGACTCCTGCTTTGTCTTCTCTGAGGTCTCAGGTATGCCAGGCTAGGAAAGTATACCAAAGAAATAGACATCTCTCTAGTGTTGATGTGGAATCATTTAAAAATGCCTATAAAGAGAGAAGAAAGGCCTTTCATAAGGCTATTGCTGAGAGCAAGAGAACTTGTTGGCAAAATTTGGTTAATGAAGTTGGTAACAGAGATCCCTGGGGTCTCGTGTATAAAATCTCTCGTAATAAGTTGCTTTGTGGAGAAATATACAACACTGTATTGAACAATACTGATGAGACATTGGATTGGTTTTCTACTGTGGAAACGATTGTTAGAAGACTATTTCCTCAGGATCTTCCTCAAGATGATTCACCTGAACAAACGGAGATACGCCGGATGAACTCTGAGTTTACAGGAGCAGGTGACGCTGAAGCTGAACTCTTCAGTTTGGTGGAGTTGGGTGCAGCAGTAGCTAAATTGAACGTTAAGAAATGTCCAGGTTTGGACTTAATTGAAAATCAAGTAATCATTAAGTTTTATGCTTACTTTCCTCAAATTATGTTAAATTTGTTTAATAAATGTTTCACTGAAGGTACTTTTCCAAGACCGTGGAAGATGGCACTGCTAAAGATATTGCATAAGCCTGGTAAGCCCAGGACTGATCCGAGAGCATACAGACCAATTTCTCTCTTGGCGAACATGGGTAAGGTTTATGAAAGGTTACTTGCTCCCAGAATTTCTGCGATGTTAGAGGATAAGCATCTGTGTTCTGCTGATCAGCATGGATTTAAGAAGGGGCACTCTACAGAGGACGCCATAACATCTCTTTTAAAGTACATTAAGGATTCTTCTGAGAAATATGTTCTTATGGTCTTTATAGACTTCGAAGTAGCATTTGATTCGGTATGGTGGGAAAGTGCCCTTCGATCTCTAGTGCTTGCAGAGTGTAATAGTTACATATTTAACACTATAAGGTCATACTTTCAGGACAGATTTATTACTGTGCGTGCACGTCATCTGTCATATAGTGCCAGTGTCTCGAGAGGCTGTCCTCAAGGTTCGGTTTTGGGACCTCTCTTTTGGAATGCAGTTTTAGATCAGTGGCTTGTTAAGGAGAGTACAGAGTTTGCTAAGATAGCTTATGCTGATGACCTTGTGATTGGAGTTTCTGGGCGCCCCAGACTTATATTGGAAAGAAAAATACAGTCAGTTTTAGATGATTTAATGGAGTGGGCCAATTTGAACAAATTGAAGATCTCTGCAAGTAAGACCTGTTTTATGGTTTTTAAGAAACAATTTGATTACGGCAGGCCTCCAAGAGTTCTTTTAGGTGGTGTTCAAATTCCTTATGTTGCTAAAACTAAGTATTTGGGATTAATCATAGATGACAAACTTTCCTTTTTCCCACATGTTTCACACCTAAATGTAAAAGTAAGACACTTTACAGGCTCCATTGCTAGGATTTCTCGTAAGGAGTGGGGATTGAATAAGAGAGTGTTGTCATTGTATTATAAGACTATTTTTCTCCAGATAGTGGCATATGCGGCTGTTGTTTGGTTTTCTGTGGTAACTAAAACTAGGATTCGATCGAAACTTTTATCGCTTCAGCGCTCTATGTTATTAACTTTATTGAAAGTACCTAGAACAGCGTCTACAAATGCCCTACAGGTAATTGCTGGTACCATGCCATTGGATTTATTTATTGTCTACAGAGGGTTTTTGTACAAATTGAAAAAGGGTACATCAGTAACGTTTTTGGATATTACAATTGATTTGGAGAATAATATTAAAGAAGAAAAACAACGAATATGGAACAAATTAATGGATTTATGGCAGACCAGATGGGAAAGTGGTGATGTTGGAGCTGTGACGAGGAAATATATTCCCCAGGTGAACTATGCATTGGCAAAAACCGTGGCATCTTGGTTTACGCCTTCTATGTACACTTCTTATTTGTTAACAGGACACGGCTCACTTAGGGCCAAATTATATGAGAGAGGGTTGGAGACAGATCCTTTCTGTACATGTGGCGAGCAGGAGACTTGGATGCATGTAATTTTTTTATGTCGGGAGTATAAAGACCAAAGGCGGATTTTGATGGCGCATATTCCTGACTTATCATTGATACAGTGCATTTGCTTATTGCAAATCGTGACTGTTTTAATTTATTTCAGGAGTTTTCAGCTGCTGTTTTTGCAAGAAGAACGGTTCTCAGAGCCTTTCTTCAGAGGCAAACCTAGTGTCTTAATTGTCTTCATGGAGTTTCACTATTGGTTTCTGCATCTGGCTGGCGGCTGGGGTGCTGGACCTGATTCATGGTGTTGGGTCTGGTGCTCTGGTTGGTTGTCTTTTGTGCTGCAATCATGAATACTCCATTCTGGATTCTGCCGTGCTGGATCAGATTCATTGCGTCGGGTCTGGTGGTCTAAAGCGTCTATTGTCCATGGCGTACAGTTGGAGATTGCTGGATAGTACCGTTATTGGTTTTGGAGGTTCCAGTGCATGTGAAACAGCAGCTGAGGAAATATTCAATTGAACTGTGATTTTTGAAGTTTATAGTTGTGCCATCCAGACTATTGAATATTATTGTTGTTTTATTATATATATATATATTTTTTTATTATTATAATTTTTTTTCCCTGCTGGCTCCCTGGTATGGCCAACCCGGGGCGCGGGATTGCTGGCACTCACTGGTATTGCACTACCTCCAGTGGGTGCGGGATTTCAAGTGCGAATAGCGCTACAGTAAAATCAGACTCAAGTAATTTAACATACTTTTTAAGGACTGCTTTGTAAAGACTATATATTCCCAAGTTCTCAAGGTAGATTTGGGCTTATGCCTGGGAGCTACCCTGAATAAGAACACACTTGCACACACACATGAGAGTTTAATGTTTGTCAGAGCTTATAATTATATGTAAATATATCTTGTATATAAATCATGTATATACTTTTATGTACATAATGTTGAGACTATATTGTGTGTAATTAATAAATGAATGAAAAAAAAAATGAATGACTTTCAGGTGACACTTGAGTCAAGTGGACCCAATTTCTGTGAAGTATGGACAGTCAGTAACAACCAAATCCTCTGCTTGCACCTTCACGATGGCAGGACTGTTGGTAAGCCTGGGTATTATCCCCATGCGCAAGCATTGTGAAATACCACCACTTAGCATAATGGAGGTGAAATTGTGCAATACCACCACTTTGCTTATTAGAGGAGACTTATTGAAGTGGTGGAACCCATGTTTAATCTCCAGAGCTAGGTTCCAGTCAACCCCTCCCCATCTCTCCCATCATGCAGTATGATTGATGTCTTTTGAGGTTATGATGAACACCATGGCAAGATCCAAACCCTTAAATTTCAAGTGTACAGCTCTAAAACAGTGTTCGCAGGCTGGCCGCTAGTTAGTACACCAAACCGAACCTATTGGTAATTCTCAAGGAGGCTTCCGGATCAGCTACTGTATAATTTTGCGACTGCTACTCTACCAGATAGTGACTGGAGGGAGTCCAAGTAGTGTGTATGCGGGAGGCATTGTTGAGGCCATGTTATGTCAAGGATCTGGGTATATTCTTATCATGTGTAAACCATATCCAAAAATTTCATTACTTCATACAGCATGCCTCCCCCCACACTTTTTCTTGCTATTGAAGACACCACAAGTTGTCAAACTAATTGAGCAAACTTATCTGCAAAATGATCTAAACCACCCAAACACTTCCAAGTCCATTTCACAAATATATGTGGTCATAGTTCTAATCTCAATGATATTCATTTCCACTTACAATCTGCCAAACCCCATGTACTTTTTCTGACAGAATCTCAGTTATCAGTTGAGTCAACCACTGCTCATCTCAGTTGCCCAAATTATTCGTTGTATGATTTCTTTGCCTAAAAGGTAGTACTTGTGCATATATCTATTCAGATATTCCCTGTCAGAGTTGGTAATTTGGAATTTCCTCTTTTCGATCTTCTCTGTCTTAAAATCTCTCTACCTCATTCTGTCAAATTCATCTGTTGTCTCTACTGTTCTCCCAACTCCACTAATCACTTGGAACTCTTTGACTTTCTCTTTTTGCAACCTGACTTTTTCCAGTTCAACTTTCCTAACAGCGAGGTAATTTTCCTTGGTGATTTTAATGTTCACAACTCCAGCTGGCTTCCTTTTTAAAATAAATTAATATACCAATTTAAGTTAATAAAACAGAAAAAATTTAAAAAACTTCTTTATTAGCTGGAGCCATAAAAACTTCACCTGAACATGGCTACTCTCAGATATGCCAGCCAAGCTGTGTTTGCTTCCTGACCATCCTGACCAGCTGGGTCTGTCCACACAGACCCAGCTGGTCAGGATGCTGAGGCTTTTGCAATTGCTATTGACCTCGCAGAGATTGTTCGTTTACCCACCAGAATACAGGTCAATCCTAACCATACAGCGCAACATGCTTGATCTTTTTCACACAAACAACCCTTCTAAGTACATGGTCGAAGTGTGTGGCCGTGTAGGCACCTCATATCACAACTTGGTGATTGTCTCTTCTCCAATGGAGCTTTTATCTCATAGCTATTCCCAACCTCATGTCGTTTGGCATTACAAGAATGCAAAATGGAATGACCTGCGAGATTTCTTTTCTTCTTTTCCTTGATCGGATTACTGTCTCAAAACTTCTGATGTCAATGTTTTCTCAGATCGTGTCAGTTAAATTATTCTTGTAGGAATGGAATCCTTTATTCCACACGCCACTTGTCCCTTATCTAAACCTTGGTTTAGATAAAGGATGAGTGGAGTGTGGAATAAAGGATATAAAGTGGAGTGTGGAATAAATCTTGTCCTTTATCTAAACCTTGGTTTTCCAATAAATATGCTAAGGGTGTTCAAGAGAAGAATGTTGCATATCGTAATTGGCTTATTCCCAATTCTTCAGTTTCATTTTCTGACTACCAAAGCTCGCAACAATTGCAAAGCAGTTCTTAATCAATCCAAACTAGATTTTGAATAGGCTAAGATAGAAAACTTGCTTCTTGCCCTAATGGTAGCCGAGTATTCTGGTCACTTGACAAATGGGCCACAACTTTTGCCCATCTCTACTCCGACCTCTCTCAAAACCTGATGGTTCTATTGTCACTTAAGCCAAGGATAAATCTGAACTGCTAGCATCCCATTTTTCTTCAAACTCATGCATTAGTGATCTTGGTAAAACACCTCCCACAATTCCAACATGCTACATTCAATGCCACCTGTGGTTTTTCATCAAAAGGATGTCAGAAAGATTTTGACGAATCTTGATGCTAAGAAAGCTCCAGGTCCTGATGGTATTTCTCCACTTGTTCTCAGAACCTGTGCTCCTGAATTTACTCCTGTTCTTTGCCAACTTTTTTCACTTTCTTATTCCAAAGGTGTTTTTCCTTCTGCTTTGAAATTTGCTCATATCCAGCCAGTTCCTAAAATGGGTGACAAATCCCTCCCATCCAATTATCGTCCCATTGCAATTATTAATCTTTCTAAAGTAATGAAGAAATCAATTAATGGCAACTCAAACTATCTAGAAACCTTCCATCTGATGAATGAATGTCAGTATGCATTCCGTCAGTATCGATCCACTGGTGATATTCTGGCTTATGTTGCCCATTTATGGAGAAATTAAATGTAAAAGTTCGGTGAGGCACAAGCAATTACTCTTGACATCTCAAAGGCTTTTGATCATATTTGGCATAAAGGTCTTCTAAACAAGCTTCCATCTTATGGTTTTAAAACTGTTTTTTGTAATTGGTTATCCAGTTTTCTCTCTGATCGCTCATTGAGGGTGATGGTAGATGACTCTCTCTTCTAACTTCTCCACTAATGCTGGTATCCCCCAAGGTTCAGTGCTTTCCCCCACTCTCTTCCTTTTGTATATTAATAACCTTTTTTCCATTGACTGGAAATCTTATCCATAGTTTTGCTGATGACAGCACATTGCATTCCACTTCCCAGTTTGAGAAACCTCGCCCTGCTCAATCAGCTTTAACTTTTCAAATATCCACTACCAATTCCTTAAATGCAGACCTCCAGGTAATTCTCCAATGGGACAAATACAACTTAGTTGATTTCAATCCTTCTAAAACTCAGTCCTGTCTCATAGCTCGCAAAAAAGGATTCTTCTGCTCACATGCTTATCTTTGGTGACACTCTGATTTCTAGGCAAGATGATATATCTCTTTTGGGGATTACCCTGACCTAATCTCTCTTGGCACAAACACATTACAAATAATGCTTCCTCTGCATCTAAAAAACTTGGTTTTCTCTTTCACTCTCAGTGTTACTTTCCTTTCAACCAGCTGTTCACTCTGTAAAAATCACAAATCCACCCTACCATGGAATATTGTTCCCACATCTGGGGCTGTGCCCCCAAAACCTCTCTCTCAGGCTTCTAGATTCCATTCAGAAGAGGGCAGTTAGGTTAATTAATGACTCATCTCTAACAGTCTCTCCACTCTCTGTCTCATAGGCATACTGTTTCTGCTGCATGTCTTTTCTACAGATACTTCTATGGGTACTGTTCTTCTGAATTGGCTTCTGTAATTCCCGCTCTCTCTTTCAAAACAATCTGAACACGTGCCGCCACCAGCCAACATCCATTTACTGTCCAACTTCAAACCCACAGAACCAACTTTTCACCTTCCTCATTTATTCATTCAACTGCCGTTTTCTGGAACAACCTTCCTTCATACGTATTTCCTGAAAATTACAGTCTACAGAAGTTCAAGCCTAATGTCAACAAATATCTTCTTTCATGTTCTCAACCTCCAATCCGTGCACAGAACTAAGTACTATAGGTTCTAATATATCTCGTGTTTGGGGTTTTCATAAAAAAAAAAAAAAAAAGTTCCCTTCATTGTTCAAGACTGTTTTGTGACTGTTCGTGTTCGGTACATAAAAATCCCCCATAATATCTTTATGATTACTGGGGGTTTGTGAAAATTTCTTATATGCTCACTTGACCTATTTAATTTAATATCTTTCACTGTTCAAATTGCTTGCTGTGTCTTTCAATCTGTTCCTTCAAATCTACATTCAACCTAATATCCTTGCATTCATTATTCAAGCACCAGTTAATAAGAAAATGCTGGCAAGCTGAATAAGAACTATCTTTTTCTATTACATCAGCAGATATTACTTCTGAAGGTAACACAGAAGTTAATATAACAAGATCTTGTAATTTTATTACTGTTAGGAGATCATATACAAAATAAAATTTTGTCAATTTACACAATAAAATTTTTAAAAAATTACTAATACAGTAAAACCCTGATTTAAAAAACTATATAGGGTAACTTTTGGTAATTTTATATATTTCTTTCAAGTTCCTGTGAAACTTAAGAGAAATACACACAGTTGCCAAAGTTGTTTAAATGTTATGAAAAAGTGCTGTACTAGGAAAAAAAAAAAAAACATTAAACATTGTAATACTGGAGCAAAATTTCTTAAAATTCAGAGCCTAAAGTGCATGCAATCTCTCTCTCTCTCTCTCTCTCTCTCTCTCTCTCAAGCAAGGGTTTGCTGTACCTTTTTCAAAGTTCTAAAAAAAAAAAAAATTTTTTTTTAATTAAAAATAACTTGATAATTTCATATTTATTTAATTTAAATTATACACACCATACAAACTCCATCAACACAAACATCCAATGATCCATCATAACATGGAGTACCATCAATTACTTTCTTATTATGTCGATAATAGAACCTTTCACCTTTTGGCATACAATTAAGTTCACATGGATTGTGGCCTGAAAACAAAAAATACCACATTCAAAATTATTAAACTTAAAATGCAAAAATGAGCATGAAAATTAAAAAGTAACAAATGATTATTTTTTTTCTGAACCAAGAAGAATCCATAATCAAGTAAAGTGACAGAAGGAGATACTTCTTATTTATCTTAGTACTTATTTCCTAGTATCCATTAGGTACTATTTACTTGATGCTTATTTCCTAAAATCCATTGAAATCAGTTTAAGTTAATCCAGTTCAACTTAAACTACTTACTCCTGAAAACATTCTACTCAATCAAGGTAAGTACAAGACTCGATACTAGATCAAAAAGACAGGCAACATCACTTTAGCCACTAACTTACAATGTAAGCTATATGCTTAATCCCCATGAAATATGAGCATCCATCCTAATAATGTACATTACTTTCCCAAACACAGATAACAGCTTGTACATACCACAAGGAAGTAAGAAAACCCTTAGCCACAATTATGAGAGCATCCTTGGCTCAGGGGAGGTCCCCATGGACTGGAGATGTACAAATGTAACCCCAATTCACAAAGGGAGATCAAAGGGTGACACGAGTATTTGTTAGTTTAACTTTAGTTCTGAAGAAAATAATGGAGTCACTGGTTATGAAAACACTGCAGGATCATCTAGACAAAGACTGCAGATATAGTTCAGAGACAGCATGGGTTTGTTAAGGGTAAGTCTTGTCTGGAAACTTTGATTGGATACTACGGTCTGGTCACAAAGGAACTGGATGCAAAAAATAACTTTGATATCATATACTTGGATTTCATATACTTGGATATCATATACTTGGATTTCAGGAAAGCTTTTGATACTGTTGCACATGGAAGACTAATGTACAAATTGGAGCAGTATGGCATTAAGGGCAAGTCGCTACAATGGGTAAAAGGATAGTTGAGTGGGAGAAGACAGAGAGTGGTAATCAATGGGCACTGCTCTTCTTGGACTAATTTTATTAGAGGACTCCCCCAGGGTTCAGTGTTAGGTCTATTTTTGTTTTCTGTATTTATTAATGATATTGATGATGGTATATCAGACTTAATATCCAAGTTTGCAGATGATACAAAGGTCAGCAAGGTTGTTAATGACACTAATGACAGTACGCTGCTGCAACAGGATCTAGAAAAGTTGAGCAGATGGGCTGAGAGGTGACAACTGAAGTTCAACATTGACAAATGTAAAGTACTGCATATGGAAAGCAGTAACCCCAGAGTAACGTATCAACTGTATGGTACTACACTGATATGAAGTTTTCTGAGCAGTGCAGACAGTCTGCAAGTGTAGCTCATGGTGTCTTGTCAATGATATACAGAAATTAAATTTTGCTAGTAGGTGATTATCCCTTTGCATAAGGCAATGGTCAGGCCACACTTTGAGTACACTGTGTAGAGGTCTGGAGGCCTCATTTTAGGAAGAATGTTGAGTAGCTAGAATGAGTACAGAGAAGGGCAACAAGACTGGTGAGGGGAATCAAAAGGCCATCTTACCAAGAAAGGCTTAAGTTCTGCAAATTGCAAAGTCTGGAGACTAGGCACCTGTGCAGTGATCTGATTGAGGTGTAAAAGGCCTTAAATGGTTTGAGCAGGCTCAATGTTGATGCAATTCTTCCTCATTCTCAGATTACAAACCTGAGGTAGGTAGGTATAAATTCAAATTAAGAAAAGAAGTGGTAGAATAGATGTGCAGAAATTTGCTTTAGCCAGCGGGTAGTTGATTGCTGGAATAAACTTCCATCTGTTGTCATGGATGTTGATGGCCTAACTGGGTAAATGTTTGGAGTGAATGAATGGGTGAAATGGGAATTTTTTTTTTGGCTGATGCTGTATAAGCTGGCTTTCTTGCATCATATGCCTCTACTAATGCTAATGTTAATGATACAGGGATCACAAGAGGACAATGCATATCTGGAGATATGGCCTGCAATGCTTCATTACTAAAACTGCAACACAGTACTCAGTGAAGAGTACTGCCATACATATCATATGGCATATTCAACTTTGCACAAGTTGCTCAATACAGTTGAGATCTCATCAGTAGTTGGAGGGTCAAGGAAAGAGAAATAAATCTTCTGAATGTGCTGAAAACCATATCTACACATGTAGTCTGGCAGAATGGGTGCATTTTCTTGTTGAAAGATACCCTCTACTGAGGAATAATGGGAACACTAACAGGTGGACATTATCTGGAACAATTTTCAGAGCTCTAGCATTGTTGCATTTGTAGCAGTGAACTTAAACACTCAAACTTATCAATCAGTTTGGCTCTGGAGAGACTGGGCAAGGCTCATGGGGTAGAATTTTAGCATTAGTAGAGGCACACAATGCAAGAAAGCAAGCTTATATAGCATCAGCCTATTTTGCACAGTGTATTCTGTGCCTGTTAACAGGAGAAACTGTTTTTACAGGGATAAGACATACTTAAATAGAAGGGGTGCAAGGATATTTGCGGATGCTACAGAAGTAGTATGAGGTGGGTTAGAAAGCTACTAGCTTGGGGGAATACACAGACTAATAGTTTAACTAGAGCTGCAGGCAGAGGTGAAAGCGATTCTCACACTTCTTTTGGAACATGCTGCAGTCTGGAAAGCAAAGCCTCAGGGATTTAAAGCCCTGCTTTTGCTTATCATGGAACAAGTAAATACATGGGCTGTGTTAGGGTAACTAAGAGAAAGGTTCATGTATACTTCATGTACACTAATGCTAGGAGCACAGTAATTAAATTTCATGAAGTTGAAGTACTATTTGAGTCACCATATGCAGACATTGTAGGAATTTTGGTGACATGAGAGGTGACACTCAGACAAAAGGGAAACAGAATTTAAATATGTGGAGTGCAACATGTAAAGAAAGTTCGGACATCATGATGGGGGGGGGGGGGTATGCTCTTAGTTGAGAAGCATATTAAATCTTATGCACTGCATCCAGTCAACTTGGACAACATTGAGTCAGTTTAGTGTGACATAAGCACTGGGAAAATGAAAATGAGAGTAGGAGTCTCTTATAGGCCTAATGGCCATGATGAGTATAATAAACAACCATAAAAAGAAATAGAGTGGGCCAGTAAATCAGAATGTCTTATAACAGATTTTGACTTTCCAGATATTGACTGAACCTGTGTGTTAGCCATTCACACACCAGCAAGACTTTTGTGGATTTATTGGTTGATTGTTTCCTACAGCAGCAGCATATTAGAGAGGCAACAAGAGGAAGTACTCTTAATTCAATTATCAGCAGCAATTCCCATGCATTAAGAATCTTTATGGAAGAGATGTGAGAAGTTCATCAAACTCTAAAAGGCAGTTAAATGATTTTGAGATAACCGAGAGGAAAGTGGAAGAGAAATTTCTAAACTAAACATAAAAAAGAAGCCTGGGGTGTAGGACCTATCTAATTATATTAAGGGAGGCGGCAAAGGAGGTAAGCCATAATTATGAGAGCAGGTTTTAAGCAACTGGAAATGTGTGAATGTATCCCCAATTCAAAAAAGTATATCAAACTGTCAGCTTAACTTCTGTTCCAGGGGAAATAATGGTGGAGTCACTGGTTAGAAGTAATGCAGGACCATCTAGACAGGAATGCAATTATACTGCAGTCACAGCATGGATTTGTTAAGGGGTGATCTTTTTTGACTAATCTGTTTGATTACTATGACACAGTAACAACGGAATTGTATGCAAAAATAATTTCAGGAAGGATTTTAATAGTAATAGTATTCGCCATATAGTGCAAGGAAGCCATAGAATTTAGCTGTAGTGGCAAAAAAAAAAAAAAACTAATCAGATAACAAAATACAAATTATACTAGCTGTACCCATTGCAAAAATTTTGCAACTGGTAGCAGAGTTTTTCTCTAGCTGTCCTAAAGAAATGTCCGTGTTTTGTCATGAGCAGGTAAGCCATTACGCAATGAATGCACACCTAAGAATCTTCAATCTGAGATCACTTTCAGCCCAATCAGTTAGGCCTATCGTCCACAATGGCTGTATCAAGAAAACGGCTTCCATATTAATATATAGATAATTGTCTGTTTTTCATATCTGGCCTTTACACAGTCTGAAAAACACCACAATGACATAAACGCGGAGCTGGAGAAGATGCCCAGTGCTGGTAAACCCTGAGAGTCTTTACACTTTTGTCCATTTTCTATCTTCTCCCCCCCTTGCACGGTACCTCCCAACAACAGCCTAATTTTTGATTATTAAAAAAGGGGGGGAGTGTGAACACAACCCCTACTAACAAAAATTACACGCTCCATCTATCCCAGTTTGGAAAAGTGGCAGAAGTCAGCTAACCCATAGTGCAATGGGAAAGCCTCTCCCTAGAGGAGCCGCCCTACTGATCATGGCCTCCTCAGCACCAGCTAAATGCTACTCACTCGCCCTAATGAGCACGACTATCACTGCTATGTAGCTAATGAAATGATGTCTGCATATAATATAGGGCATTTCTTTTTTTTTTTTCTTTCTATTCACCACTAATGCAATGTTTTTAATATTTAAATTATATTTGCAATCCAATCTTTAAGAGAGAATGATTAATTATTGCAAAATTATCATATTTTTTGGAGAGTTTCTGGCTCATTCCATAAAATAAAACTATTCAGAATTTTTATTTTTTCTGCACACCTAGGAAGAAATATCTTCAACTTGAGACCACTTTCAGCCTGATTGGTTAGGCCTATCATTCACAATGGGCAACCTCAAGAAAACAGGTTCCATATTAATATATAGATGCTTTCCTCCTCATATAGGTAACTATCCAGCGGACCTCTGAATTTCAAACTGTCAGCTTTGAACTACCTGTGAGAGCAGCTTGTTTCAGCAATCAATGACTCACTGGCTAAAAGAAAACTTTTTACAATCTAATCTAAATCTCAACCCCTGTAATTTGAATTTATCTCCTAGTTCTGGAATTCTTTATAACAGTGAAAATTCCACCTAAATTCATTTTACTAACCCCTTTCAGGACCTTATAAACTTTAATCAGGTCACCTCTGAGGTGATAGGTTGCCAAGCTCTGTAGCCCACATAACTGGAGCCTTTCCTCATACGGGCATCCTTCTGTCGATATCACCATTCGAATTGCCTGTCTTTGGACCCTTTCAAGAAGCTCAATTTCTTTTTCAGACGAGGTCTCTATACTTGAACACGGTATTCCAAATGCGGTCTTACAATTCCTTTATACAGTGGAATTATGACCTCCTTATCTCTACAAGATAATATTCGATAAATCACCGATAGGACACAATGAGCTTTCCAGGCTGCCTGTCTACACTGTTCAGAAAACTTCACATCTGCTTGTATTTTAACTCCCAGAGCCGTTTCTTCCTCTGCTATTTTTAATTCAACCACACCAAGTGTATAATTTATTTTGGGGTTAAAATACCAAGCATTCTGCTGTATTAAAACACTGCTGCCAATTCTCTGACCATCTTTGAAGTCTGTTCAAGTCATCCTCCTCAAAGAGCACTGCTTGGCACTGATCATTAACAACTCTGCCAATCTTTACATTGTCTGCAAAATTTGACATCACACCTTTTATCCTTTTGTTGATGTCATTTATGAAAATCAGATACAATAGTGGTCCAAGTACCAATCTTTGGGGAACCCCACTCCTGACATTACACCAATCTAAAGAGTATCTATTACAGGTCTAGGTCCAGAATCTTGGAATCTTTCCAACTAGCCAAGTCCAGCTTATAGAGTAACCTCTCGTGAGGAACCGAGTCAAATGCCTTGCTAAAATCCAAATAAAATGTCCTTATGCAAATAAACTGTTAAGATAACAAGACTAATATTATTATTGATAAGGAATCATATCCAAATAGACTGTCAAAAAATATGCTGTTGTATAAAAGACTGCCATACAAACTGGGGCAATGTGCCATTAAGAGCAAGTTATTGTTATGGATAGAGTGATGGTTGAGCTGGAAAACATGAGTGTAGTTATTAATGGTACAATGCTCTTCATGGATTAATATTGTGAGTGACATCCCCGGTGTACTGAGCTAGGACCATTGTAGTTTTCTATATTTGTTAATGATACTGATGAGGCTTAATGTCTAAGTTTGCAGATGATACGATGGTGGTTAATAACAGTAAGCAAGTTAAGTTACTGTAACAATATCTAAAAAAATTAAGAATTGCACTGAGAAATGGCAATTGAAGTTCAACAGTGACAAATGCAAGGTAGTGCATATTGCTAGCAGTAATTCCAGATTAACGTACCAACTATGTGATGGTACACTCAGGTTAGTAGAAAACGAAAAAGATCTGGGCTAATTCTGCAGTCTGATATGTTTGTTTGTTTGTTATTTGGTTTTTAGGAGCATTAGCAACTAAGGCCATATTGCTCCGGGATATGCGGTGGTCATTCCCTGACCTTTCAGCATCCTCCGTATTTGGTGGTGACGGGCTCGAACCCCGGTCTAATCAAGAAGCGTGTGCTACGCACTGCTGCTCCTTCCCACCTGGTTACGGAGGCGCCTAAGCAGCAGTCTGATATGAAATTCTCCGAGCAGTGCAGTAGGCTGATGGGAGACTCCTGGACATTTGTCAGTAATATACAGAAACTTTGCTAGCAGGGATAAGGAGGTGATTATCTCATTGTAGGAAACAATGATTAGGCTTCATCTTTAGTGCTACACACGCATGTCTGATGGTCTCGTTTTGGGAAGGATATAGATCTGCTGGAATAGGAGCAGAAAAGGGCAGTGAGGTTGGTAAAGGGAACAAAAGGGTCATCTTATCAAGAAAAGCTTCAGTTCTGCAAATTGCAGCATCTGGAAACTAGACCCCTTCAAGGTGATCTAACTGAGGTTTTAAGGTTTTGAATGGAATGAGCGAACTCAATGATGATGGCATTCTCCCTCTTCCTACATGCAAGATTTGGCTTCAAACTACTCACTTTCATGACTTGTTGTGCATGTGGGAACATGAATTCAAGTAAGAACTAGGCAAATTATTCAAAGGGATAGACCAGTGTGATGTGGGAAATTTTTTTTTTTTTTTTTTTGGCCAATGCTTTATAAGCTTGCTTTTTGCACTTGCACTACTAATCTTCACAACAGCTCTTCAAAGCCAAAAAAAAAAAAAAAAAAAAAAGTTAATCAGCTTTCAAATAAAAACTTGATATTGCTATTCACCATTGTATAAAGCATTTTCTCATGCTTTCACATGCTTTACACGATAGCAAATCTGCAATAAAGCCAAAGTAGGCAATGTTCTACAGGTAGCAGTGTTTCATAGTAACACTTATAATGATACTATGACAGAATGGAACAAAAAAATTTTCTGATAAACTACGGGTACTCCCCATCTTACGGGAATTCAACTTTACATAAGTTTTTGCTAGCTGATGCAAACTTAAAAAAATCGTAGAAACGTAATTTGCATCCTATAGGAATAAATGGAGTTATCGTGAAAATATCGTAATGTGAACCCAATAACACATTGGTTTTTTTTGGTAATTTGTTCCAAGACCTCGAAAGTTGAAATTTTTGCAATAAAAAAAAAGCTATTTATCTCTCTAAAAGGTCATTTTTATAATGGAAATTGCACTACACTTTCATCGTTATTATACGTTCAGTTATAAGAATCAATTTTAAGCATGCTCAATGCTGATGGGATTCTTCCTCTAGCTCAGAAAAATCACCTGAGAGGGCATAAATTCAAATTGAGGAAAGACAGATGTAGGATGGACGTGCGGAAATTTGCCTTTAGCCAGCGGGTGGTTGGTTGGTGGAACAGACTTCCATCCCTTGTGGTGGAGGTTGATAGCCTAAATAAGTTTAAGGCTCAGCTGGACAGGTATTTTGAACGAACAGAGGGGTGAAGTGGAAGTGAGTTTTTTTTTTTTTTTTTTTTGGCTGATGCTGCATAAGCTTGCTTTCTTGCATCAAATGCCTTTACTAATGCTAATGCCAATGCTAATTTTGTGATATTTTTCTAAAACACATTTCTGGAGGTCGCTACCATAAAACAATAAAAATAATTTGCATTTTCCAGTTTATTGAGCTTTTCTCTTAAGTTAATTGAGCTTTTCTCTTCAATAAGATCGAGTTTACTACAAATGGGTAATAAACTCGATCTTATTGCATTTGCAATAATACCAATAACTGGAATTCTGTGGGTTTTCACATTACGGTATTATGGTGAAATGAGTTCCCTTCACTGAAATCTCCAATCATATAAAAAACATAAATAAACTTTCAGAATCTTCTCTTCATTCCTATTTACTTAATACAATGGTGAGGGGAAAGGGACCAACGGAAAGTGCAAGTGCCTGCAGTGCTAGAAAACAAAACAAAATTGATTTAGAAATTATTATTATTGTTATTATTAGCCATAAAGTGCAAGGAAGCCTGAGGCTTATGCTGCACCAGCCAAAAAAAAAAAAAAAATCCCGTGTTACCCTGAGAGAGAGAGAGAGAGAGAGTCAGAAGTAGAAGGGAATCACCAAGAAAGCAAGAAAGAAAAATGATGATATCCAGCTCAGGACCCTGAGTTTGCCAAGCCCATACTCACCAGATGTGAGCCCCTGGGGTATGAAGATGATTAATTAAGAAGTACGAAGCAGGACAAAGTTTGTCATCTATTGCACAGAATTAGGTCTCGCTGCTTCACAGTGGGAGCTTAGAGTGGAACAGGCATTCTGTGTGTTATCAGATACTCAGTCTAAAACACTGATGGATCCAATATCTTTGTATTTCAGATGATTTAGGAGAAGTTCAGTTGGCCTGCCTCCCTAAAATCCACTTATGCACACCTTCTCGATGGAAAGCCCTGTCAATGAACGTGTAGAGTGGTTCTCTTCAAGACACCTAGTCAGCATGAAGAAGAAAAGACCAAACCCTCCAGCACATGACAGCACAACAAAACAAATGGCCCTCAGTCCCCAGTGGCTTTCACTCCCCCTCTTATGGCAGTGAGAGGATCAGAGTGGAAGCAGAGGGTGCTAAGAATCTGTGTGGATCCACCTTTTTTTGATAAATATGTGAGCAAAGCTGTTCTACGATCAGTTGAATTCTCATGTTGTTTAATTAAAATGGCGTTTCAACAATCCTTAAAGCCATCATTGGCTAAAGCACAACTTGAATTTGAAAAAAGCTTGCATACAAAACGCAGACACATCCAGTTGATGGAAAATATACTAGCTACTCTTGACTGTACTTTTCACCATTAATTTTTGTGGAGCGAAAGAGTCCTTGAGAGCAATACCTTACTTGATTTTTAAATATCTGTTTTTGATTTTTCCAATGAATCCTTCCAGCGTTGACAGTTGACAGGTCCTTTTTGAACCCAAAATGAGATATCATTCTTAGTTAAAGTACTCCATTGCATTTTGTGTAGATGTTTTATTGATTCTTTTCTGTATCATAGTCTGAAATATCAGGATCACATGTAGTTTCCTTAAAAATATCTATAGGAATAGTTTCTGTTTTATAGTCTGCAATATCAGGATTAAATGTAATTGCACGAGATCCAACTATCTGTAGAAATAGCTGGTACTGATACGTCACGTCACTCCTCAATAGATGAAATTTTGTTTATTTGTGTTACTTTAAAATAAGTGTCAACTTTGGATAAACTAGATAAATGAGCCTGTAATAACTTCTTTTTTTTTCTCTCTTTTGATACCCGCTTGCAAAATTTCTCTTCATTTTTAATCCGAAGCAAAATTTATTTCATATAAGTAAAAAAATGTAAAAATGAAAATTTTAGTAAATAATAATTATTCACTATTACTTTTATTACAGTATTGCAAATGACATTATGCAAGTTAATTATTTATTTAGATTATTAAATTGAATATTTTATTATTGCCAACAGATTATTTTTATCTGTAAATTTTGTTATATAAAATGTTTCTAACTCACCACACAATTTAAATAAAGATAATTATTTCATTAAATAATATTGTTGTAATAATATGTATATTATTGTTAAACAAGATCACACATATATAGGTAACATAAAATACTGAAAGAAATTGTCTGACAAAAGATTAGCTACCTGGTTTTGCCCCACTTTGCCCCATAAGTAAGTAAACAATCTGTGATTTGACACTTACCATTGTCACATTCATAATTTATTGATTCTGATTCCAAAAATAGGCACGCATTTTAAAAACAACCAAAAGTATATTAGATAAATTGTTTTTTATGACAAGTAAAAGCGGAAAAGCAAAAAGTCTAAAATAAAAACAATACTTTTCATTTTTTGTATACTGATGTGGAGGCTCCTTATAATGTGAGGCCATAAGTTATGCATAAATCCAGCCCTCAGCATGATTCATAAAAAATAAACTTAATAGGCTAGTATGTATTATTACTCCATAGCTGATGAATTACAAGAGTATTATTAGCATTAGCAAGAAAGCAAGCTTATATAGAATCAGCAAAAAAAAAAAAAAAAAAAACCTCCCCATTTCACCCATCAACAATTGTTTGTCTAGTTCTGCCTTGAACGAACTTATGTTGTTGACCTACTACAACAGATGGAAGATTGTTCCAACTAACAACTACAAACTGGCTAAAGATGAATTTCTGCAAGACGAAAAATCCCACTAGCATTGAGCTTGCTCAAGCCATTCAAGGCCTTATACACTTCAATAAAATTGCCTCACAGGTGCCAAGTCTCTAGAAGCTGCAATTTGCAGAACTTAAGCCTTTCTTGTTAACACCAACAATTTGTTCCCCCTCACCAGTCTCATTGCCCTTATCTGTACTAATTTCAGCAGCTCTACATCTTTCCTAAAATGAGGCCTCCAGACCTGTATACAGCACTCAAGGTGTGGCTTAACCATTGCCTTACAAGGGGACAATCACCCCCTTCTCCCTGCTAGCAAAATTGCTGTATAGTATTGACAAGACATCATAAGCTACTCTTCCAGCCTGCTGCACTGCTCAGAAAACTTCATATCTCACTCCACAATTACCCCCCCCCACCAAGTCTTTTTCATTCTCCACTACCTTGAGTGTAGTACTATGCAGTACATACTCTGGGGTTACAGCTACCCATATGCAGTACTTTACATTTGTCAATGTTAAAATTCAGTTGCCACCTCTCAGCCCATCTGCCCAACTTTTCCAGCTCCTGTTGCAGTAGCGTACTATCATTGCTATCATTAACAACCCTGCCAATCTTCATATCGTCTGCAACCTCAGACATTAACCCTGATATACCTTCATCAATATCATTTATAAAAATTGAAAACAACAATGGGCCCAACACCGAACTCTGGAGGACTCCACTAATAACATTAGTCCATGATGAGCAGTGTCCATTGATAACCACTCTGTCTTCTCCCACTCAACCATCCTTTTATCCATTGTAGCAACTTGCCCTTAATGCCATACTGCTCCAATTTGTACAGTAGTCTTCCATGTGCCACAGCAACAAAAGCTTTCCTAAAATCCAAATATATGAGATCAAAATTATTTTCTGCATCCAGTCCTTTGTGACCACATCATAGTATCCAATCAAATTTGTCAGAAAAGACTTCCCTTTAACAAACCCATGCTGTGTCTGAACTATAACTGCATTCTTGTCCAGATGATCCTACATCACTTCTTCAACCAGTGACTGCATTATTTTCCCTGGAACAGAAGTTAAACTAGTTCTGTAATTACTCGTGTCACCCTTTGATCCCCCTTTGTGAACTGAGAACAAATTTGCACATCTCCAGTCCATGGGGACCTCCCCCGAGCCCAATGAAGCTTTCATAATTATGGCTAAGGGTTTGCTTACTTCCTTTGCTGCTCCCTTTAATATAACTGGATAGGTCCCATCCGGGGCTTAGAGGAGAACAGGTATCCTGTGTGTTATCAGACACTCAGCCTAAAACACTGATGGATCCAATATCTCTCTATTACAGAAGATTTAGGAGAAGTCCGGTTGGCCTGCCTCCCTAAAATCCACTCATGCACACCTTCTCGATGGTAAGCCCTGTTACGTCACTTAGGTGGCAACGAACGTGTAGAGTGGTTCTCTTCAAGACGCCTGGTCAGCGTGAAGAGGAAAAGACCAAACCCTCCAGCAATGAGAGCACAACAATACAAATGGCCCTCAGTCCCCAGCAGCTTTCACTCTCCCTCTTACAGCAGCGAGAGGATCAGAGTGGAAGCAGAGGGTGCTAAGAATCTCTGGGTACGACCAGGCTGCCATGCACAGAAATTGAACTTGGCCTGTTATAACGTACGATCACTCATCGGTGAAGACAGGATATTAGAGCTGGAAAAGGAATTAGAAAATGTGAATTGGAATATCATCGGTTTGGCTGAAACAAGAAGAAGAAATGAATCACTTATAAGTTTATCAAGTGGAAATCTGCCAATGGAAACAGTGAAAGGAGTGAAGGTGGAGTTGGGTTTCTGGTCCATAAAGATTTTAAAAACAACATTTTGGAATTCAAAAGTACATCACCAAGGGTGTCAAGACTAATACTCAAGATTTCTAAGAGGTACAAGCTAAAGATTATAATGATTTATGCACCAACATCGAGCCATGATGATGAAGAGGTTGAAGAAATGTACACTGAAATTGAGAGAATTCTAGATGAGCAGAAAACCCGCTACACTATTATTATGGGGGACTTCAATGCTAAGGTTGGAAAAAGGCAAAACAGCGCAGAAAGAGGAACTATAGGAAATTTTGGAATTGGTGAAAGAAATAAAAGAGGTGAAAGACTTGTGGAATTTGCAGAATATCAAGGAATGTCAGTAATGAATACTTTTTTCAAGAAAAGGGTGAACAGAAAGTGGACATGGAAGAGTCCAAATGGATTAACAACTAATGAAATCGACTTCAACCTCACTAACAGAAGATATATTGTGAATGATGTTACCGTCCTGAATAAGGTAAATGTTGGAAGTGATCACAGAATGGTAAGATGTACACTTGATATAGATGTAGGAAAGGAAAGGAAAAAACTGACTCGAGTAAATAATACAAAGGTCTTTGAGATAACAGAGGAGGAGAAAAAGCAGTATGTACTGGAACTTAAAAACAAGTTTGAGCTTCTGCAGACTGCTCAGGACCAAGATATCGACGAGAAATATTACAACTTTCTGAAAGTGATAAAGCCCAAGAAACCTATAGGGAAACAGAAATCCAAAGAAGAAAAAATTAGTCAAGAAACACTTGTCATGATGAACCGAAGACAACAAATGAAGAGCGGGAAAAACACTGACAGGGAGAAAATTGAGTATACTGAGTTATGCAAAGCCATTAGAAAGAGACTCAGAGAGGACATAAGAAGATTTAACACAAGAAAAGTAGAACAAGCATTAAGGGAAAACAAAGGATTTAAATCAGCAGCCATGAGCAGTAATACAGAAAGACAAATGATACTGAAACTGAAGAATAGCGATGGTGTACTTATAAACAGCAGAAAAGGCATAATTCAAATAGCAGAAGACTACTATAGAGAATTATACAAGGAGCGAGGGAATGATACCAGCAGTGGGGAAGATGGATTGCAAAGTAGCAACACATACGACATACCCAATATTCTTCCTGATGAGGTAGAACATGCATTGAAGAAAATGAAGAATCGGAAAGCCCTGGGGGAAGATGAAGTTACTGTAGAGTTGTTAAAATTGGGAGGAAGAAACATAACACAAAAACTGGCAAGGCTCTTCACAAAGTGCATTAGAAAATGTGTGACGCCTAAGCAGTGGAATAATGCAATCATAGTTTTGCTGCATAAGAAAGGAGATAAATCAGAAATTGGAAATTATAGACCAATTAGCTTGTTATCCAACATCTACAAGTTGTTCACAAGGGTCATTACTAACAGATTAGAAAGAATACTTGATGAGAATCAACCGAAAGAGCAAGCTGGCTTTAGGACAGGATTCTCAACTATGGATCACCTTCACGTAATATCACAGCTAATGGAGAAAGCAAATGAATATAAAACACCATTATGCCTGGCATTTGTGGATTATGAAAAGGCATTTGACTCCATACAGCATAAGGCAATGTTTCGGGCACTGGAAAGACAAGGCATAGATACCCCATATATATGATTTTGAAGAAAATATATGAGAGTGCTACCTCCTTTATTAGACTAGACAAAGACAGTAGCAAATTTAAAATCGAGAAAGGAGTTCGACAAGGAGACACAATATCTCCGAAGCTGTTTACTGCTGCCCTTGAGGAAGCTTTCAGAAAATTAGACTGGTGGCAGAAAGGAGTCAATGTGAACGGAGAGTACCTAAACCATTTACGATTTGCAGATGACATTGTGATTATAAGCCACGTTCCCAAAGAATTAGAGGAAAATCTTAATCAGTTATGCACAGTTAGTAAGGACTTTGGACTAAAGATGAATATGGCTAAAACAAAAGTAATGATGAACAAGTATGCCACGGAAAGGGAAATAATGATTGAAGGAGCAGTAATTGAAAAGGTGGAGTCATATACTTATCTGGGACAAGTTATTAGCTGTAATAATGATAAATGGCTGGAAGTCAAGAGAAGAATAAATTTTGGATGGATAGCATTCAGGAAATATAGTCACATACTGAAGAGCAATATCCCAGTTTGTCTGGAACGTAAAATAATGAACCAATGTATACTCCCCACCATGACTTATGGAAGTGAAACTTGGGCACTTACCAAAAGAATGGAAGAGAAGCTGAGAACTACACAGCGAAGAATGGAACGAATTATATTGGGAATCAGACTGTTAGATAAGAAGAGAAACAAATGGATTAGGCAGCAAACTCAAGTAAAGGACATTCTTATCAAAACTAAAGAACTAAAATGGTCTTGGGCAGGACACATAGCTCGAAGACATGATGACAGATGGACTAAGAAAATAACAGAATGGTACCCAAGAGGAGCTAGAAGAAAACCTGGAAGACAAAGGCGGAGATGGATAGATGAAATTCATGAGTTTTTGGGTAGTAAATGGATGGCCAGTGCTCAAAACAGAAGGAACTGGAAAGTTGCTGGAGAGGCCTTCATCCTGCAGTGGATTGAAAATGGCTGACGATGATGATGATGAGGTCCCATCCACACCAGTTGACTTTCTTATGTTCAATTTAAACAGTTTCTCCTCCACTTTATTCTCAGTTATTACAAAATCATTTAGCTTCCTGCCAGAGTTTGATAAGCTTCTGGCCTCCACTTCCCTACAGACATGCTCATGTGTGAATGTAGATGCAAAACACTCATTCAGTTTGTCAGCTACCTCAGCAGGTTCATCAACAATCGAGCGGTCGATGTCAAGTGGACCAATCTGATGCATTCCCTTTCTTCTAGAGTTTACATAAGTAAAGAAGTCTTTACTGTTTTTCTTTGCATTGTATGCCAAAGATTTCTTGTAACCTACCGTTCCATGCCTAACATTCTTGATGACTTGATTACAAATTATCTTATATCTACCATAGATATCTGTATCCCCTGATAATTTATATGAAATCCCATGCATTTTTCTTCTCTGCCACGAGTCTCATTAGGTCATCAGACATCCATTCAGGCCTAAACCTTGAATAGTTTCTTAGTTGGTATGAAAAGACCAGCAGCTTCCAAGATTGCTTCCCATTTAGAATTTGCTGTTGGCAACACCATCAGTTGGTCCCACTGTATAAAATTTAAAAATCTCTGAGACCATAGTAGTCACCTTTATGAAAGCAAAAACCCTTCCCTTTACCCCCGATGGTAGTTACATTTTTGAGTAAATCCTGCCTCAGTACACTATGATCACTGCCACATAGTGGTTCATTTATCTGCAGATTCTTAATGCATGAAGAATCGCTGCAGATAATCAGATCAAGAGTATTACTCCCTATGGTTGCCTCTTGAACATGCTGCTGTAGAAAACAATCATCCAATAAATGCACAAAAGTCTTGCCAGTGTGTGAGCAACCAACCCACAAGTTCTAGCCTATATCTGGGATATTAAAATCCCTCATCATTAGACAATCTGATTTATGGCCCACTCTATTTATCTGCCAAATTGCTCATTGTACTCGTCACATTCATTAGGCCTATAACACACTCCTACTCTCATTTTCCCTTTCCCAGTGCTTATGTCACACGACAGAACATTGCATTATCCACCAATGTCAACTGGATGCACTTCCTTAGATTTTAAGTGTTTCTTAACTAACAGCATCACCCCTCCTCCCCTTCTATCCTGTCTATCCTATCTGTACACATTGTACTCCCCACCTTCGAATTCTGTATCTCTGTGTGACACCAAGTCTGATATCCCAACAATCTCAGCCTTTGATGTCTTCACCAGCACCTCAAATTCATCAAATTTATTTACTATACTCCTAGCAAAAACCGTTTACACGCACCTATTCTTACTCTTAGTTACCCTAATACAGCCCATGTATTTACTTGTTTCACTATGACTCCCAGCAGCCCTTGAAATCCCCAGTACCTCACTTTCCAGGCTGCTGCTCATTCCAATAGAAGCAGTGCAAGAATCACTTTCACTGATGCCTGCAGCTACTGTTAATCTATTAGTCTGTGAAGGCCCCCAAGCTAGCAGTTTTCCAACCCACCTAACACTGCCTCGATAGCATCAGCAAATATTCTTGCACCCTTTCTATTTAAGTGTATCCCATCCCTGTAGAAACAATCTCTCCTGTTAACAAGAATAGACCACGCTGAGAAAAAAGTCTATCCCATGAGCCTTGCATAATCTCTCAAGGGCCGAATTGATTGACACTCTCTAAGCATATACTCCTTCCTATTGTGTCTGGGCAGAATTGTAGACACTTTCAAATTTAACCCTAATTTGCAACTTTTTTTTTTTTTTCAACATTAACTTGTACGTTTTAAGTAAATCCACAGCTCTCCTACTCTAAACGTCATTAGTGCTAACATGTACAACAATATCACCCTTTTTCCCCTTAAAGCTCTACATTATCAACTTTTGCCCCTGGCAGACATACCCTGGTCCTATTCCACCTATCCTTTTTGCACAATATATATCCCGTCTCCCTGACAATAGAGTTACCAAAATTAACAAGCTCCTGTGGGAGCAAGGCATTCTGCCCTGAAGGTTGCCAATGCCTGATGATCAAGTGCAAGCTCTGGCATTGATGTGGGCAGCTGAGAGCTTGATGGGTCCCCCAATTTAAATCCTTCGAGGGCATCATCCCTGTTCTTCAGGCTCTCATAAAGGCCCATAACAATGCTAAGTTGGTGCCTATCTTCTTTACACTGCTTACATCAAGCAAACACAAAGATATATCCCTTGGAAATATCATGTCCCATTCCAGAAGTCTGCAAAAATTTCACAAGGTTCAATTTTTTTTGGCTGTGATGTGTTGGATAATAAAGTTAATAAATTTAATTGATTAATTTACTATCCGAAGCTTGACTATACTATACTAAGCTAATGCAGTAATACATATTCCACTATATTATTTTATGTTATACCTTAGCTATCAAGTTCGAGATATACATTATCAAGGTACGCTATACCATAACGATCACAATGTTAAATTAGTTCTATCCTTAGCTAAATACAAAATTTATATGCCCAAAAAGTGATTAAAACCTTCAAAATACTTATTTATTACAGTTAAAACCATACTATTCTTCTGCACTACTGGTTACGCTATGATATTCCAGCCAAAACACCGATACGATAGCATTACAAGTAGCGAGCTGTAACTTACAAAGTTCATTAGCTAAATTTAAAAAATATGCTAACGAATACTACTAAGCCTATTCAATCTATTTGTAAAACACAAATTAATATGGTAACTAATCAAAAATACAATAAAATACAAAAGATATATGCCAAAAAGATGGTTAAAACCTTCAAAATACTTATTTATTACAATTTAAACCCTACTATTCTTCTGAGCTATTCGTTATACTACAACATTCCGGCCAAAACATGAGCACGATAGCAGTACAAGTAGCGAGTTGTAACTTACGAAATCACTAGCTAAATTTTAAAAAATAAGCTAACGAACACTACTAAGCCTATTTAATCCATTTGTAAAACACAAATTAATATGTTAATTAATCAAAAATACGATAAAATTTCAGCAGCCACAGGGCTACATTTTCACCAAGCGACACCTGACGGCCAATTCCCCTTTTTGCACAATATGTTTCCCATCTCCCTTCCAACAGAGTCACTAACAATAAGTAGCTCCTATGGGACCAGCCCATAGAAGCTAGTTATTGTTGCATTTCAGTATATTAACTTATGTGGTATTCATAATTATACTGAATTTAAATAGAAATAATGCCCCAGACTAGAGCTGCAAAACAACAGGCTCAAAGCAACAGGAGTAATGTGGCTCGAGTGGGAACTGAAGGGGGTAATTCTCCTATAAAGTACAGCCTGAAGAAATGTATTGTGTGTGTGTGCAATGTTTGCGGACTTTCTGGAACAGGACATGATATAGCCAAGGGGAACTATAGATAAAGGGATGGTTGAGTGGAAGAAGACAGTTGTTAATAATGGACACTACTCATCATGGAATAATGTTATCAGTGGAGTCCCCCTGGATTCTGTTCTGTGCCCATTGTTGTTTTCTTTATTTGTTAATGATATTGATGAATGTATAGTAGGCTTAATGTCTAAGTTTGCAAATGATATGAAGGTTGGCAGGGTGGAAAATGACAGTAATGACAGTGTGCTACTGCAAGAGGAACTATAAAAATTGGGCAGTTGGGCTGAGAAATGGCAATTAAGGTTTAAAATTGACAAAGCAAAGTCCTGCATATGGGTAGCAGTAATCCCAGAGTAATGAACTGTGTGGTACTGCACTCAGGGTAGCGAAAAATAAAAAAGATCTGGACGTAATTGTGCAGTCAGATAAAAAGTTCTCTGAATAGTGCAGACAGGGTACAAGAACAGCACATGGGGTTTTGTCTATGATATACAAAAATTTTGCTAGCAGGAATAAGGAGGTGATTATTCCATTGTATAAGGCAATGGTCGGGGCACATACAGGTCTCCTGGAATGAGTAAAGAGAAGAGCAATGAGATTGGTGAGGGAAAACAAAGGGATGCTCTTATAAAAAAGGGCCTCAATTCTGCAAATTGCAGCATCTGGAGACTAGGCACTTGTGAGGTGATCTGACTGAGGTGTTTAAGGCTTTGAATGGATCAAGCAAGCTCAATACTGATGGGATTCTTTCTCTTGGATGCAAAACACACTGTAGAAGCAATATATAATTTTTTTTTTTTTTCCAAAAGCATACTGTTGTAGGGGGAACACACGTTTCTTTGCACAAATGAAACACACACAAACGAAAGTTATCGCAAAGATTTCAATTTGACAATAGTTTTCAGAAGTTTTTAACACAATTTCCAAGAGATTTTTTTTTCTTCAAATTTCATTAAAAACTAAAATTCACTTCCAGCAAAGGTGCTGTAGTAATATTGCTTGCAAAAACAATTCTACATGAGTAATGCAAACTTCGTTTTTTATCCAGTGCACAACGTGGTGTTTTATATTTGACACCAGTTTTTCCCAATTTATAATGCAGCTGCCAACAGTTGAATTTCTTTGAAATTTTATTAGTTGATGCAAAATATACTGAAGAAGAAAAATATAATTTTTTTTTCAGAAAATAATTTGTTGTGAAGAGCACACACTGTTTTCTTTTTAAAGTACAAAGAAACTTTTGGTACAGAAGCATTTCCTATTTTATTTTTCTGTTTGCAAAATAAATAAAAATTTCTAGAATTTTCAATAGAGAAATCAAAGAAAATGCTTCTTAGAAAGATAATGAAAGCTTCAGCTGTGTAGACAGAGTAAACGAAGAGGACAAAATTACTAAAATAAACTATGATTACAAGCCCACATCTGCACACGGCTCAAGATTAAACCAGAGTTGACAACTGCACATTCACCTGCAATGTGAAAAGAATAACAGAGTGAATAATGACAAATATGATGTGTAGTGGTTGAGTTAATCAATAACTGAGTTTCTGTCAGAAAAAGGAAGTGGAGCTTGGCAGATTGTAGGTGTAAATAAAAAATCAAGATTGTAAATCAGACTGCATAAATTAGTGAAATGAATTAAGAAGTTTTTAGGCAGTCTAAATGTTTTCACAAATAAGTTTGTTCTATTAGTTTAACTATTCGTGATGCACTGAGGTACATAGGTAGAATAAGAGTTGGGGGAGGGCATGGATTTATGATATTTTTAGATATGGTATTATCTATACAATGCAAACAAGCTATAGGCATTTTCTGCACTGGCTAAAAAAAATAAATAACTAAATTAACTAAATAAAAATTAATAATAACAAAAAAATTATGATAAATTAATAATAAAAATAAAAAAATAAAAAGAAAATGAACAACCTACATGTTTCCCCTCCTCACATTGGTAACTATCTTGCTCATCTTGAATTTCTCCAAGCTGTCTGCCACAACTACCCATGGAGGTAACCTTTTCAGTAATTAACAACTTACTGGCTAGATGATAGATTGCTCCAGGGATATGCGGTGGTCATTCCCTGACCTTTATGCAAGAACACCAAATATGGAGGTCACGGGCTCGAACCTCGGTCTAATCAAGAAGCGTGTGCTATGCACTGCTGCTCCTGCCCAACTGGCTACAGAGGCGCCTGGCTAAAAGTAAACTTTCTACAATCCAGTCTAAATCTCTTTCCCTATAATTTGAATTTATGGCTTCCAGTTCTGGAACCATTTATAGCAGTGAAAATTTTCCATTCCTTAATTTTACTATCCCTCTAAGAGCCTCACAGACCTCAACGAGGACCCCCTCTAAGTTGTCTGATTGGCAATCAGTTCTGGTGTACGTACATCAAGAATATATTCAGGCTCTTGACAAAATGTAGCTTCATAGTAACCCCTTAACCACCCAGAGCATATACACTATCCAAATTCCTATAAGTCACATCTAGCCAAGTAAATATAGCAAGATGATCTAGCTCAACATTTCCTGAACTTTATATAGCTGACAGCTGGGAAATGGCTTTTTTCAATATCTTTTTTTTGAAGCCCAGAAATATGAGGACCAGTAAGAAAGCAATGCCTCCTAATTTTTTGATTTCAAATGTGGCGGCATAGATCATTTCGTGTGTCACTGAGTGGTAACTATAGGTCTCTAGTTTCACCATACTGGGTGGTGCTGTGATTTGTCTCGTGAGTGCAACACACAGATAGTTCAAAATGGTGGATGTTACAGATATATATATCAAACAAAGAGTGGTGATTGAATTTCTTATTAAGGAAGAAGTAACACCTATCGAAATCCATATGCATCTCAAAAACGTTTATGGTAACAATACCGTAAATGCAAGTACAGTTAAATGTTGGGTAAGACACTTTAAAGTTGGGGAAAGTGACATTATTGACAAGCTCCATAGCGGCCAGCCAGTAACATCAATGGCAACAGACAACAAGAGCCAGATCAATGTGCTGATGAAAAAGGACCGCTGCATCACAATGCGCGAATTGTGTGATGCAGTAGGTATAGAGAAACCTGCTCTGATAACCATCATCAAGGAACTAGGCTACAACAAGGTTTGCACCTGGTGGGTCCCCAAAATGCTGACATGTGAGCACAAAGAAAGCCGGAAAGTCATCTGTATAGAACTTCTCCAGTACTACGAGAGTGGAGAGGTTTTTCTTTCACGCATAGTCACAGGTGATGAAACCTGGGTCCACCATTATGACCCTGAAATGAAGAGACAGTTGATAGAGTGGCACCATCAAAATTCACCATGCAAGCTTATGCAGCATCAGTCAAAAAAAAAAAAAAAAACCAAAAAACTTCCACTTCACCCCTCCGTTCGTTCGAAATACCTGTCCAGCTGAGCCTTAAGTTTATTTAGGCTATCAACTTCCACAACAAGGGATGGAAGTCTGTTCCACCAACCAAATACCCACTGGCTAAACACAAATTTCCGCACATCTATCCTACATCTGTCTTTCCTCAATTTGAATTTATGCCCTCTCAGGTGATTATTCTGAGCAAGAGGCAGAATCCCATCAGCATTGAGCATGCTCAAACTATTCAAGGCTTTATACACCTCTATCAGATCACCTCGCCGGTGCCTAGTCTCCAGACACTGTAATTTGCAAAACTTAAGCCTTTCTTCGTAAGAGCAACCCTTTGTTCCATTCACTAATCTTGTTGCCCTTCTCTGTACTCTTTCCAGCAGCTCTACATCCTTCTTGAAATGAGGCCTCCAGACCTGTATACAGTACTCAAGGTGTGGCCTGACCATTGCCTTATTATATTATACAAGGGAATAATCACCTCCTTATCCCTACTAGAAAAATTCCTGTATATCATTGATAAGACACCTTGAGCTACTCTTGCATCCCGTCTGCACTGCTCAGAGAACTTCATATCTGACGGTAGGTGTTATCGATCTGGAGCCAAAATTGAGAAGAATTGATTGACAGGTGGGCATGGCAATATTGATTGACGGGTAGGCGTGGCAAACGATGAAATGATTGGTGGTGGTGGGCGCGACAGATGACAAGCTACTGTGTAGTCAATGGTTGGCATTAGAATGTGTATTTAAGAGTAAAGAACGGTGCATAATAGTTTTGTGATGAATGATAAACAGATAATAGCAGTCACGAATCTTTTAAAGATGGAAGAAATTTGTAAGGAAAATAAAACGGTTCTTTTTTGGATGAAAACTAAATAAAAGTTTTGTCCTGTTCATTTTTATGTTTTTCATTATATTTTTTTCTCATTATTAAAAGCAGAGATTTGGAGTTCATGAGTGTTTTTACTATACTGTTGATTTAGATTTGGTTACAAAAAATGAAAAAGATTTTTTTATATTTTTCGTTATATTTCGTAACCTGACCTTTTTTCACCATTAGGGCATATTATTGAACAAGAAAATAAAAATAGTTATAAAAAAATTTATTTTTTTATTAATGTATTTTCTAAATATGACTGTGATTCTAAAGAAAGAAGGTTAGGTTACCCCCTCCACTTTGGGAGGGGTTCAAGCTCCCATGGGATTCAAGTGGATGTAACCTGACCTTTTTTCACCATTATGGAAAGCATTCATTAAGGTATATGCGATTAGGGCAAGTTACCGTTAATGTTTCTGAGTACTACTAAACCGATGTTATCGTGTGTTGTGTTCATGCACCAATCAGCACATCATTTGCCACACTTACCTGTCAATCAATATATTGTTCTCGACTTTGCTCCAGACCGATAACACCTACCATCTGTTTACCGAGCGAGCAATGCTAGAGTGCCGTATCAGGAAACTAATTTTCCACGTAAGTTATCCGACTTTTCTCGTTGTTCTCGTGTTGGCTTTCTTTACCTTCGCCAAAGTCCACTTTCAAATGAGGTGGACACAGAATTATGTATGCAAGAATGACTAATACAATATAAAATATATTGCACTGTTGCAATAATATAATTTACAATTTTAATTGGCGAAGGTAAAGAAAGCCAACACGAGAACCACGAGAAAAGTTGGATAACTTACGCGGAAAATTAGTTTCCCGATATGGCACTCTAGCACTGCTCGCTCGGTAAACAGACGATAGTGTTATCAGTCTGGAGCAAAGCCGAGAATGATATATTGATTGACAGGTAGGTGTGGCAAGACCGGGCTAGCCGAGTGGGTAAAGTACCTGTCCGGCAACCCAAAGGTCGCGGGTTCGATTCCCGCCTCGGGCTTGGATCAAAGTACTGCAAAAACCTTGGGAGGTGCAATATGGCCACAGAAGCCGATGCGCCAACAACTATCAAATCAAAAAAAAAAAAAAAAAAGGTGTGGCAAACGATGTGCTGATTGGTGCGTGAACACAACACACAATAACATCAGTTTAGTGGTACTCAGAAGCACTAACAGTAACTTGCCCTAATCGCATATGCCATAATGAACGCTTTCCATAATGGTGAAAAAGGGTCAGGTTACCTCCACTTGAATCCCATGGGAGCTTGAACTCCTCCCAAAGTGGAGGGGATAACCTAACCTTCTTTCTTTAGAATCACTGTCATATTTAGAAATACATTCATAAAAAAATAAATTTTTTTATGACTGTATTTTTATTTTCTTGTTCAATAATATGCCCTGATGGTGAAAAAAGGTCGGGTTATGAAATATAACGAAAAAAAAAAGAAACCTTTTCTTTTTTTCATAACCAAATCTAAATCAACAATATAGTAAAAACACTCATGAACTCCAAAAATCTGCTTTTAATAATGAGAAAAAAACAATGAAGAACATAAAAATGAACAGAACAAAAGTTTTATTTAGTTTTCATCAAAAAATGAACCAACATTTTATTTTCCTTACAAATTTCTTCCATCTTCAAAAGATTTATCGCTGCTATTACCTGTTTATCGTTCATCACAAAACTATTATGCACCGTTCTTTACTCATAAATACACATTATAATGCCAAACAATGACTACACAGTAGCTTGTTGTCTGTCGTGCCCACCACCAATCATTTCATTGTTCCACGCCTACCTGCCAATCAATCCTTCTCAATTTCGGCTCCAGACCGATAACACCTACCGTCTGTTTACCGAGCGAGCAGTGCTAGACTCCGGTGTCGGGAAACTCATTTTCCACGTACGTTATCCGACATTTCTCATCATTCTCATGTTGGCCTTCTTTACCTTAGCCTTTTAATTAATTAATAACTGAACATTAAAAGAAACCCAAATATTCTGGAATATGTAGTTCTTTTAACTGTGGAAACTGGAACAGATATATAATTATGAAATTACATCTTAAGATGTCTAGAGTCTGAAATAAACATTATATACAGTCATCTCTTCATTGATACAATGTCAAAATTAACTCTCTCTCTTTCTCACACACGCACGCATGCACACACACACACACGCACACACACATAGGCTCGATCCGTTGGATTATCTAGCAGCTGGTCTCTGAAAACAGTTTTAAAGCTGTACACTCAAAACATAAAGAATATTCAGTCTCACCATGATGCCTAACAAAAGACATGAATAATACTGCATGACAGAAGAGAAGAAAAGTAGAGACCAAACATGATTTTCACCACTTCAAGGCTAAAATGAGCAAGGAGTTTAAAGTCCTCTCTCTTCTTGGCTTCACGTTAATGTACCATAATAGAGGGTGGCTGTAAGTAATATTTATTCCAGACTGTAGGCATCCTAAGATAACTGTAATTTCATAATTGTATATGTATTACAATCCCCACAGATGAAGGAACCAGTCTTCTGAAACATTTGGGTTACTTGTAATGTTCACTAATTAATCAGTTAAATTTTTAAATTATGTTATTGCAACAAGTGCAATGTATATTTTATTGAAATAGTGCAGTGTATATTTTAATCAGAAAAATCCATTTCCTTGCATCATTTTGCCATTCTAACACTAACATAAATGAAAACTATCAGTGTGGAAAAGTAGAAAAGGAGAAAAACATAAAAAAAAGTTTCCTTCCTTGCATTGTTTGGTCTTACTATTATTAATGCAAAATCTTCACATTCCACAACCTAGCTAAAGTTGACTTACACTATGTCAATTTATGCAAATTAATTACCAAACTGCTCAATAAATTCATGAAAACATCTTCTTTCACAAACAGATTATTTTTAAACAAATTAAACACTTACATTATTTAAACTAACCTAACTTTCTTTTAATAAAAAAGCACAACTCAGTCAAACTACCCAAAAACCAATAAGTATGATACACTGCTGAATTCCACCTGAGCCATTAACGCTAACTACAGAAAAAAAAAAAGAAGAAAAAAAAGAAAAAAAAAAACAAGCATTGAAATGAAGATACTAAAAGTTTTCATTTTTATCTTTATTACAAAAATTTAAAAAAATATGTAAACATATCTGACAAAACATATGATGTACAAAGTCCAGATATATTTTTTCCCTTATTGTAGTAAACACATTTATACTGGAACATGGATGCTACACTTAGACTAAACACGAGGAGAGTGACCTAACCATCCATCAGCTTTTAAACATATATCTTTAAATTCTTATATGCATATTTTTCAAATAGGAAACTTATAGCATATATGAAAAATAACACAAACTTGAATAACAACCAGAAGAAAAAACTCTACTTACTGGAAATCCAAAAAACACACCCAATTATTGGGAAACTTCCAACTAAATTGGAAGATAATGCAAATAACAACAAAATTTTATAACTCAAATTTTCTCGTACTTACAGGATGTGAAACCAGATATACCAAAAGTTGATAATCACTAGCATAGCAAGTTTCTTATCAGTTACTTGTCTTCAATAGACATCATTAGAAGATTATGAAAATTAAAAAGTTTACCTTTAGTATATGGTACCCAGTTATAAAACTTGCCACCAAATGGTACTACATTAAATTTAGCGCACTGTTCTTCTCTAAAGCCTTTTGATTCATCTGGGCAATCCTGGGGAAAGAAAAGTCATTTTATTAAAACATGAAATTTAACTTCTAATTATTAAAAAATGCCAACTCATAAAGCAGATCTAATGAAAAGTCATAAGCGGTCAACAGTTGGTATCACAGTTTTTAAAGCACATTCACAAATCTTGCTCATGGTGCACAAAACAAATAGGGATCACAGCAAATAATACAACTGATGCTTGTATAAATATGAGGTGCATTCAAAAAGCCCCCAGAATTTTTCTATAAAAGTTTATTGAGTGAACAGTCAGGCTTACTAACCTAATCACCTTTAAAGTGCCCTTCCTTCTACACACAAAAACTTGCTCAATTGGTCTTCTTAAGTTTTGAAACATTCTTTAAAATTGTGGTTTTTTTTTAGCACAGGTAGGGCTGCATTGGCATTTTCTTTGAATGTGTGAAAAAATGATCCAGAAGTCCCATTTTCAGTTTAGGAAACAGCCAGCAGAGAAGGGGCTCACATCTGGTGAGTATGGGCTTGGCACACCCAGGGTCCTGAGCTGGATATCATCATTCCTCTCTTTCTTGGTGATTCCCTTCTCTCTCTCTCTCTCTCTCTCTCTCTCTCTCTCTCTCTCTTAGGGTAACTCAGAAATTTTTTTTAGCTGGTGCAGCATAAGCCTCAGGCTTCTTTGCACTATATGGCTAGTAATAATAATAATAATATAAAATGCAAGGTTGGGGGAGTAGAGAGGCTGCTGTATGACTGCGATTTTTTTTCATAACCATGAACTGCTTTACTACCATTGTCATGTGACTGGGTGCACTGTCATGGTGCAGGAACCAGCTATCCTTCCATTTTTGAGGTCATCTTTGCCTCACATTCTAACGCTAACAGGTCAAAACCTCAAAGCAGTTAGCAGCAGTACTGCATATCTGCGTAGTTGCAAATTTTTAGTACACTATGCCCTCATCATTGAAAAATAATAATCAGTACGACTTTGACATTGGATTTTGTTGCACAAGACTTCTGGGCTGTGGGAACATTTTAATGTGCCATTCAGCTGATTCCACCTTGGTCTCCAGGTCATAGGTGAACACCACAACTTTCATCTCCAGTGACCACCCTTCTTAGGAAGTGCAGATCCTGCAGAGATTTTTCGAACAAATCACCTGCAATGGCTTTCCTGCAATCCATTTGATTGTCCAACAGCAAACAAACTTTGCACACATGCAATACATCCATAAATCTTGTGTAAGGATTGTTGTGTACTAAGCATACAAATAATCAAAGTTCATGAGCAATCTCAACAACAGTCATTCACTTATCATTTTGCACAAGTTCCTTCACTTTCGTGACATTTTCATTATTTCATGATGTCAAAAGGTGTCCACTGTGAGGTTCATCTTCCAGTATTTACTGTCCATTTTTAAATCGACTCATACACTGCTGTTTTTTTCGAACCATCATCTCCATAAACTTTCTATAATGCTTTGAGCATCTCAGTAGCACTTTTGCCAAGTTTAAAGAAGATGTGCAGAAATTTTTCTTTAGAGAGCAGGTGGTTGATTGCTGGAACTAACTTCCATCTCTAGTTGTAGAAGTTGACAGCTTAAATAAATTCAAGGCAGAACTAGACAAACGTTGAGTGAATGGATGGGTGAAATGGCAAGAGTTTTTTTTTTTTTTTTTGGCTGATGCTGTATAAGCTTGCTTTCTTGCATCATATGCCTCTAATAATGCTAATGCTAATGTCAGCCCACAAATTGGCAGACCTGAGTTGGAGTCCAGCCCCAGCAGGACGCTGGATTGCAAATGTTGCTTCATCCTCCCCAAGGGTGAGAACAACCTACCTTCCCAAGGGCAAAGTGATAGCTGAGAATGGAAGTGATGCCATCTGGTGCCACTCCTAATAACTAAGAGTGGCACCTGATCAATGATATACAGAAATTTGCTAGCAGAGATGAAGAGGTGATTCCCCCTTGTATAAGGCAATGGTCAGACCACACCTTGAGTAATTAGCATTAGCATTAGCAGAGGCATTTGATGCAAGAAAGCAAGCGTATGCAGCACCAGCCAAAAAAAAAAAATAAAGTAAAATAAATAAATAAAAAATAACCACTTCCACTTCACCCATCTGCTCGTTCGAAATACCTGTCCAGCTGAGCCTTAAACTTATTTAGGCTATCAACTTCCACGACAAGAGATGGAAGTCTGTTCCACCTACCAACCACCCGCTGGCTAAAGGCAAATTTCCGCACATCTATCCTACATCTGTCTTTCCTCAATTTGAATTTATGCCCTCTCGGGTGATTATTCTGAGCAAGAGGAAGAATCCCATCAGCATTGAGCATGCTCAAACCATTCAAGGCTTTGTACACCTCTATCAGATCACCTCGCTGGTGCCTAGTCTCCAGACACTGTAATTCGCAAAACTTAAGCCTTTCTTCGTAAGAGCACCCCTTTGTTCCATTCACTAGTCTTGTTGCCCTTCTCTGTACTCGTTCCAGCAGCTCTACATCCATCTTGAAATGAGGCCTCCAGACGAGTACTCTAGGTGTGGCCTGACCATTGCCTTATACAAGGGAATAATCACCTCCTCATCCCTGCTAGAAAAATTCCTATATATCATTGACAATACACCATGAGCTACTCTTGCAGCCCGTCTGCACTGCTCAGAGAACGTCATATCTGCCTGCACAACCACCCACAGGTCCCTTTCATTCTCTACCACTGTCAGTGTAGTACCACAGAGTTGATACGTTGCTCTGGGGTTGCTGTTTCCCATATGTAGTACTTTACATTTGTCAATGTTAAACTTCATTTGCCACCTCTCAGCCCATCTGCTCAACCTTTCCAGATCCTGCTGCAGCAGCATAGTGTCAGTAGTGTCCTTGACAACCCTGCCAACCTTCGTATCGTCTGCAAACTTGGACATTAAGCTTGATATACCATCATCAATATCATTTATAAATACAGAAAACAATAAAGGACCCAATACTGAACCCTGAGGGACTCCACTAATAACATTAGTCCACGATGAGCAGTGTCCATTAATTACCACTCTCTGTCTTCTGCCACTCAACGATCCCTTTATCCGTAGCAGCAATTTGCCTCCAATGCCACACTGCTCCAATTTGTGCAGCAGTCTTCTATGTGCAACAGTATCAAAAGCCTTTCTAAGATCAAAGTATATAATATCAAAGTTATTCCCTGCATCCAGTTCTTTTGTGACTGCATCATAGTATCCAATCAAATTGGTCAGGCAAGACTTCCCCTTAACAAAACCATGCTGTGTCCGAGCTATAACTGAAGTCTTGTCTAGATGATCCTGCAGTGCTTCTTTAACCAGTGCCTCCATTAATTTTCCAGGAACAGAAGTTAAACTCACAGGTCTATAATTACTTGTGTCAGCCTTTGATCCTCCCTTGTGAATTGGGGTCACATTTGCACATCTCCAGTCCATGGGTACCTCCCCTGAGTCCAAGGAAGCTCTCATAATTATGGCTAAGGGTTTGCTTACTTCCTTTGCTGCCTCCTTTAATATTACTGGATAGATCCCATCCACCCAAGGTGCCTTTCTTGTGTTTATCTTCAACAATTTCTCCTCCACTTTACTTTCGTTTATTACAAGATTCTCTTGCTTACTGCTAGAGTTGAATACACCTCTGGCATTCCCCTCGCTGAATAACTCCTCCTGTGTGAATGTCGATGCAAAATATTCATTTAGTTTGTTAGCTACCTGAGCAGGGTCATCAACAGTTGACCCATCGATATCAAGTAGACCAATCTGATTCATCCCCTTCCTTCTAAAATTTACATAAGTAAAGAACACTTTGCTGTTTTTCTTCGCATCCCTTGCCAAGGATCTCTCGTAATCTGCCTTCGCCTGCCTAACCTCCTTTGTAACTTGGTTACAGATCAACTTGTATCTATCATAGGCTTCTGTGTCACGTGTTAATTCGTATGTATCCCATGCATTTTTCTTCTCTGCCATATGCCTCATTAGTTCATCTGACATCCATTTAGGCCTAAACCTTGAACAATATTTCTTAGTTGGTATGTAAAGCCTAGTAGCTTCCAAGATAAGTTCTTTGAATGCTTCCCATTTTGAATTTGCTGTTGGTAACATCATCAGTTGATCCCACTGTATAGAATTTAAATACTGTCTCAGTCTATCGTAGTCGTCTTTACGAAAGCAATACCCCTTCCCTTTACCCCTAATGGTAGTTACCTCTTTGAGTAAATCCCACTTCAGAACACTGTGATCACTGCCACCTAGTGGTTCATTTATCTGCAGATTCTTAATGCATGAAGAATCACTACTGATAATCAAATCAAGAGTATTACTCCCTCTAGTTGCCTCCCGAACATGCTGATGTAGAAAACAATCATCCAATAAATCCACAAAAGCCTTGCTAGTGTGTGAGTGACCAGCCCCCAAATTCCAGTCAATATCTGGGAAATTAAAATCCCCCATTATAAGACTCTCTGATTTACTGGCCCACTCTATTTCTCCGAACAGTTTCTTATTATACTCATCAGAGTCATTAGGCCTATAGCACACTCCTACTCTCAATTTTGATCTCCCAATGCTTATGTCACACCAAACTGACTCGACACTGCACTGTCCAGCGATGTCAACTGGCTTCACTTCCTTGGATTTTATGTGTTTTTTAACTAATAGCATAACCCCTCCTCCCTTCCTATCCTGTCTATCCTTTCTGTAGACATTGTACTCCCCAAATTCCAGTTCTGCATTCCTTATATCTGTGTGACACCACGTCTCTGAAATCCCAACAATATCTGGCTTTGATGTTTTGAGCAATACCTCAAATTCATCAAATTTATTTACTAAACTCCTAGCATTGGTGTACATGCAAGTATACATGCACCTGCTCTTCCTCTTAGCCACCCTAACACAACCCATGTGTTCACTTGTACCCCCATGATTCCCAGCAGTCTCTGAAATATCCTACATCTTATTTTCCAGGCTGCTGCTCATTCCAATAGAAGGAGTGCAAGAATCACTTTCTCCTCTGCCAGTGGCTACTGTTAATCTATTAGTCCTTGTATCCCCCCAATCTAGCAGTTTTCCGACCCACCTAACACTGCCTCGATAGCATCAGCAAACATTCTTGCACCCTTTCTATTTAAGTGTATCCCATCCCTGTAGAAGCAATCTCTCCTGTTAACAAGTACAGACCAGGCTGAAAAAAATTCTAACCCTTGAGCCCTGCACAATCTTTCCAGGGCCGAATTGATCGACAGGGCTCTCATAATATACTCCCTCCTATTGTGTCTAATGAGTACAGGTCTGGAGGAGCCATTTTAGGAAGGATGTAGAGTTGCTAGAACGAGTACAGAGAAGGGCAACAAGATTAGTGAGGGGGAATGAAGGGGTCCTCTTACCAAGAAAGGCTTAAATTCTGCAAATTGCAGTGACTGGAGATTAAGCACATGGGAGGTGATCTGAGTGAGGTGTATAAGGCCTTCAATGGTTTGAGAGGTTCGATGCTGATGGGATTCTTCCTCTTGCTCAGATCACAAACCTGAGGAAGAAACCACAAATTTAAACATATACACCAACCATTTATAACTGATTTAATAATAAAATAAAATAAAATAAAATGATACAAAAAACTGTAAAATAATATTTGCAAAAAATATATGATTATTTACAAAAAACTAATTTACAACAAAAATAAAATAAAATAAAATAAGTAAATAAGTTAAAATGCATTAAAATTAAATTTAAAATCGATAAAAACACTATTAAAGCTTTCGGAGGTGTCTACCTCCTTCCTCAGCAATAATGAATATTTAAGCGACACATCCTAAGTACCAGGTTCACGGCACACGTGGATGACCAGGCGCATACTCGGTATCCCTTTCACTTGTACCAGAACCGGAAGTGGTCTGGGGACGTGGAAAATTAAAACGTTTATCTCTGGCAAAAACCACCGCCTCAAAAAGGGGGTGAAGCCTAACTCCCCTGTCTCTGTTCATGCTATTGTTGCCAGAGGATCCAATCCACAGACTTTCCAGCCACTTGTGGTCCCAGAATCTATGGGCCCGGTCAAGGATGACAGCGTTGTCAGGGGAGATCTGGTGTTGTTTTTCCCAATAGTGCTCGGCAATGGCGGATTTATTGAGCTCTGCAGTCCGTATCGCTCTTGAATGTTCCCCCAGACGGTCCTTGAGACGCCATCCTGTCTCCCCCACGTAACATTTCCCACTGGAGTTTTGGGTGTGCCTACCATTGCAGGGATCATAATCTTATTCCCCATGGATTTAGGATCAAGGCACCATTCAAAGATGCCCGTTTGTCCAGGATTATCACGTGGTACCAAAAGAAGGTTTTGAATACATGGATCCAGAAACTTCATGATGACTTGATACATAGTAGGAGATTGATTAATGTAGCATTAGGTGATATTAGTAGTAGATTGTCCCCTCTACACCTGATGAGTGTGAAGAGGTTAGTTTTGGAGAGGACAAATAGGATTGCCTATTCATATAAACATATTAGAAAGTTCAACACGTTATTAGAGGAGCAGTCCACTGTATTTAGGGGTAGTAACCATGCTAACTTTATTCAGAACTTAAGTGGCAAGCCTTTAACCCAAGAACAAGAGAGATTATTGGCTCTTGGACCTAAGTTTGCATTGCTGACCCCCAAACCTCCAATTACCAAAACATCTATGGGCATTGAGAGGGCAATTAGCAAATTATCTGAACACATTGCCAATCAAATTCGTGTTAAAGCTGTTGCCATTCTGGGCAAGGCAAAAACGGTTGCTCCAAATCTTACCCCGAAACAGAAGAAAGCACTAGAAGAACTTAAACGAGACGAAGATATTATAATCCTACCAGCAGACAAAGGCAGATCAACGGTGGTATTAAGCAAGGAAGATTACCACAAGAAAGTGTTAGACTTATTAGGTGATAGTGGTACTTATAAGATTATCCATAGAAACCCCTTGGCTAGCTTAGAACAGCGTGTAAATAAGATGCTACTTTCCTGGCTAAAATTGGAAAAGATTCCAAAGGACAAGTATTGGTCCATGCATGCAACAGGGTGTCAGCTGCCCAGATTTTATGGGTTACCTAAGACGCACAAGGAGAATGTTCCATTACGGCCCATAGTTTCCTTCATATGCTCTATGTATGCTCTATCTAAATATCTGGCGCAGCTGATTTCTCCGGTTGTGGGTCGGTCCGTCTTGGTTATTGGAGATAGTGTGGAATTTGTGAACTTTGTAAGGAGTCAAGATATTGGAGAGGACGAGATGATAATGTCATTAGATGTCATATCATTATTCACATGTATCCCCATAGCACATGGGGTAGAATGTGTGAAGTTGGCTTTACAGAAGGATAATACCTTAAGTGCTAGATACCACCTAAACATAGAAGATATATGTTGTGCTGTTCAATTATGTCTTTCCAGTACAACCTTGGCTTTCCAAGGAGTGATGTATAAAAAGGTTCACGGCACAGCCATGGGTTCTCCAATCAGCGCCATTGTTGCAAATCTGGCTAGGGAGGAACTAGAGAATAGGGTTTTTGCGAGATTGGAGTTCCCTATGCGTAAGTGGAAACGATATGTTGATGACACGTTTACTATTGTAAAGAAGGGGAGAGAGGAAGATGTGGTCTCATTTCTCAATGGTTTTTCCCCATTTATAAAATTCACCTCAGAGGTAGAAATAGATGGTACCCTCCCATTTCTGGACATTATGGTATATAGGGAAGGCCCCAGACTTAGAACTAAGGTTTATAGGAAACCAATGTGTAGGGGCCAGTACACACATTATAGGACGGCACAGACTGCCCAACATAAATATAGTGTGGCCAGAGCACTTTTGGGTAGGGTGAGGACACATTGCAGAACCTCTGAGGAGGGGGAGAAGGAAATTAGGCAAATAATGACGGATCTTATGAGGTGTAGTTACCCCCAGAGGGTCATTGATAAATACAATAGAGAGGAAGAGCCCAATCAGGTAGTTCCGCCTGTACCACTTACCACAGTGTATGTTCCCTACAATCCGGGCCTGTCGGATCGCATTGCGAGGATGCTTCGCGACTTTCAGACACGCTGTGTGCAGCTCCCGGGCTGGAGGTTGCACACAATAGTGTCACAGGTCAAAGACCCCATTACTAGGGATTCTAGTAGTGGGGTCGTATATGAGATCACATGCCCAGATTGTGGGGAATGTTATGTGGGGGAGACAGGACGGAGTCTCAAGGACCGTCTGGGGGAACATTCAAGAGCGATACGGACCGCAGAGCTCAATAAATCCGCCATTGCCGAGCACTATTGGGAAAAACAACACCAGACCTCCCCCAACAACGCTGTCATCCTTGACTGGGCGCATAGATTCTGGGACCACAAGTGGCTGGAAAGTCTGTGGATTGGATCCTCTGGCAACAATAGCATGAACAGAGACAGGGGAGTTAGGCTTCACCCCCTTTTTGAGGCGGTGGTTTTTGCCAGAGATAAACGTTTTAGTTTTCCACGTCCCCAGACCACTTCCGGTTCTGGTACAAGTGAAAGGGATACCGAGTATGCGCCTGGTCATCCACGTGTGCCGTGAACCTGGTACTTAAGGATGTGTCGCTTAAATATTCATTATTGCTGAGGAAGGAGGTAGACACATCCGAAAGCTTTAATAGTGTTTTTATCTATTTTAAATTTATATTTTAATGCATTTTAACTTATTTACTTATTTTATTTTATTTTATTTTTGTTGTAAATTAGTTTTTTGTAAATAATCATATATTTTTTGCAAATATTATTTTACAGTTTTTTGTATCATTTTATTTTATTTTATTTTATTATTAAATCAGTTATAAATGGTTGGTGTATATGTTTAAATTTGTGGTATGAATAATCCCAACCTTAGAGACCTTATTGCAGACCGAGGAAGAAATAAATTGAAATTGAGGAAAGAATTTGTAGAATAAATGTGTGGAAATTTGCCTTTAGCCAGCAGGTAGTTGATTGCTGGAACAAATTTCCAGCTGTTGTTGTTGTGGAAGTTGATAGCTTAAATAAATTCAAGGAAGAACTGGACAAACTTTTGGAGCAAATGGATGGGTGATATGGGAAGTTCTTTTGTTTTGTTTCTTTTTGTCTGTATAAGTTTGCTTTCTTGCATCATATGCCTCTGCTAATGCTAATACTAACATGCAAATTGACTAGATACAATACCATAATATGGCCCAATGCACTGCCAAACCAACAATTATAATTCATAATTTTGCAATGTGGGGTATGCTAGAATGAACATAATTGTTTCTAGAACCTCATTCGTTATAGCATCTATCCACTATAGCATACATTGTAGTATATGTATTTAGGGGAAATCCATTCCAGGCCCACAGTCTAGAGCAAAGTTACCATCCAATGCAACAATTTCAACAGGAAAAATATAAAACTTTTTTTTTTTTTTTTTTATGAAACCCCCAAACACGAGAGGTATTAGAACCTATAGTACTTAGTACTGTGCTTGGGCTGGAGGTTGAGAAGATGAGAGAAGATATTTGTTGACATAAGACTTGAACTTCTGTAGACTAATTTTCAGGAAATACATATGAAGGAAGGTTGTTCAAGAAAACAGCAGTTGAATGAATAAACAATGTGAGTTTGAAGTTGGACAGTAAATGGATGTTGGCTGGTGGCAGCACATGTTCGGACTGTTTTGAAAGAGAGAACGAGAATTATAGAAGCCAATTCAGAAGAACAGTGCCCATGGAAGTATTTGTAGAAAAGGCATGCAGCAGAAATAGTACATCTACGAGACAGTGAGTAGAGAGACTCCGTTAGAGATGAGTCATTAATTAACCTAACTGCCCTCTTCTGAATGGAATCTAGAAGCCTGAGAGAGGTTTTGGGGGCCCCACCCCAGATGTGGGAACAATATTCCATGGCAGGGCGGATTTGTGATTTATACAGAGTGAGCAGCTGTTTGGAAGAAAATTAATGCCGAGAGCGAAAGAGAAAACCAAGTTTTTTAGATGCAGAGGAAGCAATATTTATAATGTGCTTGTGCCAAGAGAGATTAGAAGTCAGGGTATTCCCCAAAAGAGATAGATCAACTTGCCTTGAAATCAGAGTGTCACCAAGCATAGGAGCAGAAGAATCCTTTTTGCGAGATATAAGACAAGACTGAATTTTAGAAGGATTGAAATCAACAAAGTTGTTTTTGCCCCACTGGAGAATTACATGGAGATCGGAATTTAAGGAATTGGTAGCAGATATTCTAGAAGATGAAGCTGATTTAATGTGCTATCATCGGCAAAACTATGCATAGTATTTCCAGTCAATGGAAGAAGATCATTAATATAGAAGAGGAAAAGAGTGGGGAAAAGAACTGAACCTTGGGGGTCACCAGCATTAGTGTAGAAGTTAGAAGAGAGAGAGCCATCTACCATCACCCTCAATGAGCAGTCAGAGAGAACACTGGATAACCAATTACAAAAATCAGTTGGCAAACCATAAGATGGAAGCTTGTTTAGAAGATCATTAGGCCAAACACAATGGAAAGTCTTTGGTATGTCAAGAACAACTGCTTGTGTGTCCACAAACTTTTCCATTGAACTTGTTCATAAATGGGTAACATAAGCCAGAATATCATCAGTGGATCGACACTGTTTTTTTTTTTTTTTTTTTTTTAGCAGCATTAGCAACTAAGGCCATATTGCTCCAGGGATATGCGGTGGTTATTCCTGACCTTTCCGCAACCTCTAGACCTCCGTACTTGCGCTCGAATCCCGGTTTAATCAAGAAGCGTGTGCTACACACTGCTGCTCCTTCCCACCTGGCTACGGAGGCGCCGATCGACACTGACAGAATCCATACTCGTGATTGTTGATCAGACGGAAGGTTTCTAGGTAGTTTAACATTTGGCGGTTAATTGATTTCTCCATTACTTTAGAAAGAGTAGAAGTAATTGCAATGGGACAATAATTGGATGGGAGGGATTTGTCACTCTTTTCAGGAACTGGCTAGATATGAGCAAATTTCCAAGCAGAAGGAAAAACACCTTTGGAATAAGAAAGTGAAAAAAGGTGGTAAAGAACAGGAGTAAGTTCAGGAGCACAGGTTTTGAGATCACAGGAAGCTGTTGTTGTTGTTGTTTTTTGGAGCATTAGCAACTAAGGCCATATTGCTCCGGGATATGCGGTGGTCATTCCCCGACCTTTCCACATCATCCGTATTTGGTGGTGACGGGCTCGAACCCCGGTCTAATCAAGAAGCGTGTGCTACGCACTGCTGCTCCTTCCCACCTGGCTACGGAGGAGCCTCACACAGGAAGCATTGAATGGAGCGTGTTGGGAATGGTGGGAGGTGTTTTACCAAGATCATTAATACGAGTTGGAAGAAAAATGGGATGCTAGTAGGTCGGCTTTATCCTTGGCTGAAGTGACAACAGAACCATCTGGTTTTGACAGAGGAATGAGCAGAGATGGGTAAAAGTTATGGCCAATAGCTTTGGCAAGAGACCAGAATGCTCGTCTACCATTAGGGCAAGAAGCAAGTTTTCTAATCTCAGCCTGTTCGAAATCTAGTTTGGACTGATTAATAACTGCTTTACAATTGTTGTGAGCTTTGGTGTAGGCAGAAAATGAAACTGAAGAACTGGAAACAAGCCAATTACGATATGCAACATTCTTCTCTTGAACAGCCATAGCACATTTATTGGAAAACCAAGGTTTAGATAAAGGATGAGATTTTAAAGTGGAGTTTGGGATAAAGGATTCCATTCCTAAAAGAAAAATTTCACTGACACAATCTGAGCAAACATTGACATCAGAAGTTTTGAAACAGTAATCCGACCGAGGAAAAGAAGAAAAGAAATCTCACAGGTTATCCCATTTTGTATTCTTGTAATGCTAAACAACACAAGGTTGAGAATAGCCATGAGATAAAGGCTCCATTGGAGAAGAGACAATCACCAAGTTGTGATCTGAGGTGCCTAAAGGACCACTCACTTTGACCATGTACTTAGAAGGGCTGTTCGTGAGAAAAAGATCAAGCGTGTTGGCTGTATGGTTAGGATTGTCTGGTATTTTTGTAGGTAAATTAACAATCTCAGCAAGGTCATTAGTAATTGCAAAAGCCTCAGCAGTCTTGATCAGCTGGGTTGATGTGACTAGAAAACAGAAGCCAGCTGGAGTCGTGAACATTAAAATCACCAAGGAAAATTACCTCACTGTTAGGAAAGTTGGACTGGAGAAAGTCAAGTTCCAAAGAGAGGAAGTCAAAGAGCTCCAAGTGATTAGTGGAGTTGGGAGAACAGTAGAGGCAACAGATGAATTTGACAGAATGAGGTAGAGAGATTTTAATCCAGAGAAGAGGCGATTCCAAATTGCCAAGTCTCTGACAGGGAATATCGGAACGGACAAGCCACCTTTGAGGTGAAAGGAATCATACAGCTAATAATTTGGGCAACTGAGATGAGCAGTATTTAAATCAACCGACAACTGAGATTCTGTCAGAAAAAGTACATGGGGTTTGGCAAACTGCAAGTGGAAATGGACATCGTTGAGATTAGAACTGAGACCACCTATATTTGTGAAATGAACTAGGAAGTGTTTGGGAGATTTAGATCTTTTCGCAGATAAGCAGATAAGCTTACTCTATTAGTTTGACAATTCATGGTGTATTCAATATTAAGAAAAAGTGGGGGGGACATGCTGTATGAAGTAATGAAATTTTTTGGATATGGCAAAACATGGTAAGAATATACCCAGATCCTTGACATAACGTGGCCTCGACAATGCTCCCCTGTATACACACTAATAGCACTTCCTCCAGCCACTCTCTGGCAGAAATTAGGTAGCAAGATTATACACTAGCTGATCTGGAAGCCTCCTAAAGCATTACCAACTGGTTCAGTCCGGTGTAGTAACTAGCGGCCGGACTGCAAACACCGTTTTAGGGCCATACCTTTGAAATGTAAGGAAGATTGGATCTCACCATGATGTCGATCATAACCTCTAAAGTCATCAGTCATACTGCATGATTGAAGAGATGAGGAAGGGTTAACCGAAACGTAGCTCTTGAGACTAAACATGGGTTCCACCACTTCAAGCATCCAATAAGCAAAGTAGTGGTATTGCACCGGTTGATGAGGGTCATCTACCATCTAGTATTGCCTGGTAACACAGAGGGGCAGCATTCCTTCATGTGGTGTTGGCACCACACCTCGACCCCTGCTTATGTTGGTTCACACCTGGGTAGTCACCCACAGTGTGCCTGTGCATAGGGGTTATACCTAGGATTACTAAGTCCCACCATCGTGAAGATGCAAGATGAAAAATATAAGTGTAAAATAAAACTAATTTATTTAACTTTTATACACTGTACATAAAATTTGAAAAGCATAAACAATGTTTCCTTAGTGAAAAATATGAACAAACTTTCCCTAATAAAAGCATAAACAATCTAACACACATGAAAAGGATATACAATCTTTCCCTAGTGAAAACTATAATCAAACTTTCCATAATAAAAGCATAAAAAATCTTTTGCACATGAAAAGCATAAACAGTATACCACCAGTGAAAATATAAACAAATTTTCCCTAATAAAAATCATAAAAAATCACATAGAGGTCGAAGGAGAGTAGTCATCGTTCCTACTCATTTTGGGTGACTGTCCTGTGGGAAGTTCATTAGTTGGAGGGCGTTTGCCCACCTTTTTGAAGAATGAATCCAGGGTTGACTGCTTTACCTGGATTTTGGGACCCTCGAAAAGTGGGCCATCAAGGTATCATTAAAATGATTATGGCCCATTTCCACAACAGCAGCAGCAGCAATACCTGGTTGATAATCTTTTATAAGTTTGGACAGTTTATTCCAGCAAGAGAACACCTCTTTAAGGTCGTCAGATGGAATGCTGTGACTTTTTTCCTTGTCCTCATCCTTCTCGTCCCCAAAAGCTTTCTTCTTCTTCAGTGCCTGTGCCTCTTCATTGTGAAACTCTGCTAGCTCCTCAAATGACAGCTCCTTCATGTGGTCCTCCATCAATTCCTCCATGTCCTCCTCATTGATCTCCAAGCCCATGGAATATCCCAGACACACAATTTTCTGCACAACAGGCTCTTTCTCCAACAGTTGAAAGCCTTCGAAGTCCCTTGGAGCCACAACGTCAGGCCACAATGGCCTCCAAGCCAAATACAAGCACCTAACAGAAACCTCCTTCGAAGCAACCACAATTAGGAAAACAGCATCCGCTATATTGAAGTGACCTTTCCAAAAGTCCTTCAGAGTCACATCACTGGAAGAAGTGGCCTGAATAGTGCCTTAATGTAGAGTTTTTTAAAATTTGTGATCACATGCTGGTCCATAGGTGTCGTATTAGGTGGCAAGAAGTGAACCTTGATAAAACTGAATCATCTGGTAATTCTTCCATCAAATTAGGAGGGTGGGCTGGAGCATTGTCCATGACCAAAAGAACCTTCAATGGAAGATCCTTCTCCTTAAGGTAGTCACGGACAGTGGGCCAAACACCTCAGTCACCCAGTCAGAGAAAAGACTCCTGGTCACCCAAGCCTTGTGGTTGGAATGCCACAAAACTCCAAGGCGGTTTTCCTGAAGTTTTTAAAAGCTCTGGGGTTCTCCGAATGGTACACGAGCAGTGGTTCGACCTTGCAGTCACCTGAAGCATTGGCACAAAAGAGCAATGTAAGCAGGTCTTTCATTGGCTTATGGCCAGGCAAGGTGGTCACCTCCTTCGTGATATATGTTCTGTGTAGCATTCTTTTCCAGAAAAGGCCAGTTTCGTCGCAGTTAAACACCTGCTGTGAAAGAAAGCCTCCATCTTCAATTATTTTCTTAAATTTCTGATGATGTTGCTCAGCAGCATCCCTATCTGCATTTGGCAGCCTCACTATGCCTCACAACACTGTGTAATCCAGTCCTTTTCCTAAATCCAGTAAACTAGCCCTTGGTGTCAAAAAACTCCTTCACAGAACCAGTACTTGTACTAGGAGCCTTAGCACCAAGTTCCTCAAACAATTGTTTGGCCTTTTCACAAATAATCGCCTCACTCACACTATCATCTGCCATTTGTTTTTCATTAATCCACACTAATAGAAGAGTTTCCATATTTTCCGTGATATTACAACATAAACTGCTTAACTAGAGATTGCCTTTGCGACCTGTGCACTTTTTATTTCTTCCTTGTTTTTTTAAAATTGTACTCATTGTTGATTTAGCCATACCATATTCAGCACTTAGATTTCCTACACTTTTTCCACTTTCTCACTTGGAAATTATTTCTTTCTTAATGTCTAAGTTAATTAGCTTTCTCACTCTATTTTGCCAGCTCATGGCTAAAATTATATAGCAGAATAATTTTAAAAAATATTTTCACTGCTAAAGGGCAAATAAGCAGATAACTGAACTAAACTAATAACTGAACCTTACAAACGATAACAAAGATGATAACTGACACTCTAATCAAAGCAGGAAGGCCCCGACATGTCATGCACACGCAATGCTACGTCGGCCGATAGTAGTGCTCCACATTAGTTGTAGCATCTGTGTTCGTTGTAGTATCTTGATTTTATTGATAAAACTGTTCATTGTTGCATTCGTTCATTGTAGCAAACTTGACTGTAATATTAAGTTTAAGCTAAACACCTGACTGTGACTAAATACAGTTAATGATTGTCAAAATAACTAATCTTCTTAAAATAACAAACCCCTTTGAATCTTGGGTCATGCGAGAGTAAAAACAAGATTTTTTTTTTAACTAATTTTTGTGCACTTTGAAAAATTAAAAGGTATGCAATGGGCTTTCATTTACCAATATACAAAAACTGCCACTTTCATACTGAGAGGAGTTACACATATTAACAACAGTAACAATCCTTGTAATCCTGCATTTAAATTACCAAGACATGTTAGTATTAGTAGTGGCAAATGATGCAAGAAAGCAAGCTTAAACAGCATCAGCCAAAAAAATAAAAATAAAATAAAAAACCTTCCCATTTCACCTATCTATTCCCTCCAATAGTTTGCCCTGGTTCTTCTTTGAATTTAACAGCAGATGGAAATTTGTTCCAACAATTCACCAAAATTCAGGCTAACTCCTTTCTGCAATAATCCTTTCTCAATTTGAATTTATGCCCCCCTCGTGTAAATAGTCTGAGCAAGAGGAAGAATCTCATCAGCATTCAGCCTGCTCAATCCATTCAAAGCCTTAAACACCAACATCAGATCACCTCACAGGTGCTAGTCTCCAGATGCTGAAATTTGCAGAACAAAAACTTGTTTGGTAAGAGCACCCCTTTGTTCCTCTCACCAATCTCATTGCCCTTCTCTGTACCTGTTCTACATCTCTACATCCTTCCTAAAATGAGGCCTCCATATCTGTATGCAGTACTCAAAATGTGGCCTACCCATTGCCTTATAAAATGGGATAATCACCTCCTTATCCCTGCTAGCAAAATTCCCATATATCATTGACAAAACTGTAAGAACTGTCCTGGCAGCCAGATGCTACACTGCTCTATATCTGACTGCACAATTACTCCCAACACTTTTTAATTTTCCACTACCCTGAGTGTAGCACCACATAGTCAATATTTTACTCTAGGGGTTACTGCTACCCATATGCAGTAATTTGCATTTGTCAGGGTTAAACTTCAGTTGCCAATTCTCAGCCCATCTGCCTAATTTTTCTAGATCCTGTTTCACTACCATATTATCATTAATTTGCAAACCTACCAACCTTTATATCATCTGCAAACTTGGACATTAAACCTGATATGCCTTCATCAATATCATTAATAAATAAAGAAAACAACAATGGGCCCAAAACCGAACTTTGGAGAACTCCAATAATAACATCAGTCCACAAAGAGCAGTGTCTCCTGATTACCACTCTGTCTTCTTCCATTCAACCATCCTTTTATTTATAGCAATAACTTATTCTTAATGCTTCACTGATGCAATTTGTACACCAGTCTTTTATTTGCAACAGTATCAAAACCTTTCCTGAAATTCAACTATATAATATAAAAATTATTTTTTGCATCCACTTTCTTTGTTACTGCATTGTAGTTTAGAATAAAATTTGTCAGACAAGATTGCCCCCTGACAAACCCATGCTGTGACTGAAGTATAATTTCACTCCTGTCTAGAAGGTCCTGCACTACTTCTTTAACCAGAGACTCCATTATTTTTCCTGGAACAGAAGTTAAGCTAACAGGTTTTAATTACTCATATCATCCTCTGGGAATTAGGGATATGTTCACACATATCTAGTCTGCATAGACTTCCCCCAAATCCAAAAATGCTCTCAAAATTATGGCTAAGGATTTGCTTATCTCCTTTGCTGCCCCCCTCAATATAACTGGATAGATCCCAACCACCCCAGGTGCCTTTCTTATGTTTAACTTCAACAATTTATCTTCTGCTTTCCTCTCAGTTATTAAAAAATCATTTAGCTATCTATTAGAATTTGGTAAATTTCTGGTATCCACTTCCTAAAGAATTCCTCATGTGTGAATATAGATGCAAAATTATAATTCAGTTTGTCAGCAACCTGAGCAGAATCATCAACAGTCGAACCATTGATATCAAATGCGCTAATGTGATACATCCAGAGGTGGACTGGGTCAAAAATTCTTACTGGAGAAAACTTGTAGCAGCCACATACTAATGTTTAATGGCGATATTGTTTATGGCCAAAATCACATCCGGCCTCTGGTCCACCGGGTTTTCCTGGTAAGTCTTATGGTCAGTCCACCTCTGGATACATCCCCTTCCTTCTAGTCTTTATATAACTAAAGAAGTCTTTGCTGTTTTTCTTTGTATTCTTTGCCAAAGATTTCTCACAATCTGCCTTCACTTGGCTAACCTTCTTTATGACTTGATTGCAGACTAGTTTATATCTGCTATAGGCTTCCGTATCACATGATAATTTATATGCACCCTATGCATTTTTCTTCTCTGCCAGATGTCTGGTTAGTTCATCTGATTTTCCCTGGTCCTATTCCACCTATCCTTTTTGAACAATATATTTTCTGTTTCCCTGACAACAGAGTCACAGACAATTACAGACTTCAATTGTATTATCAATAGTCTTCTCAAATTTATAAACACTTACCTGTATATTACACGTAAAGTAGCGTTTAGAAGATCCAAGGCAAGAATGATAACCATCAGGTCTACACAAAATAAAAAAAATATATTACACTTAGAAAGCACTTATTCTCTAAAAAAAAGTGTTTTAGTATTTAAAATAAGAAAAAGTCCCTAATCCTAAACCAAAAAATAAGCACGAGAGATATTTGAGTTTTAATTAAAACACCTCTCTCTCTCTCTCTCTCTCTCTCTCTCTCTCTCTGTGTGTGTGTGTGTGTGTGTCTGTGTGCATCCATAGTTCAAACAAAATATATTATTTTGTCTATAGTCCAAAAATAATCACTTCACTCTGAGGTTATTACATGTATTGAATTTCTCATACAGGTATTATATGTATTGAATTTCCCACATCCACCTACTTGTGCTTATTTTCTTGTGAGTTCTACGTTTATTTAACATTATGGCTTCTTTCCTTTCATGGTGTTGTTTTGATGGCATAATTGATGAAATCATGCAAATGACTGGTTTATTTGGATGGTTTAGGAAATACCATTTGTCAGTCATGATAACTCATCAGCAACTGAAAAGTATGTGATTCACTGTTGATATTTTTCATCTTTCATTCTTTAATTTTTATTCTCAAATTCTCTTCTTTATTACATATGTCATATTTCACAATTTAGACCTCAGCTCACTCAGATGCCTCTAATCACAACATCTCTGTAACTCGCAAAATTTGTATTTTAATTTTTAGCCACAAAAGGCTACATTATTTTTCTTCTGCGTTATTAATTTACATTATCAGCATTGCCATTAGTAATATGATGCAAGAAAGCAACCGTATATAGCATCAGCCAAAAAAAAAACCTTCCCATTTCACCCATCAACCTTCCCATTTCACCCATCCATTCACTTCCAATATTTGCCTAGTTCGGCCTTGAACTTATTTAAGTATTCAACCACCACTACAACAGATGGAAGTTTTTGTTGGTTGGTTTTTTTTTTTTTTTTTTTTAGGAGCATTAGCAACTAAGGCCATATTGCTCCGGGGATATGCGGTGGTCATCCCTGACCTTTCCGCATCCTCCGTATTTGGTGGTGACGGGTTCGAACCTCAGTCTAATCAAGAAGCGTGTGCTACGCACTGCTGCTCCTTCCCACCTGGCTCCGGAGGCGCTGGAAGTTTTTGTTCCAACTATCAATCACCCACTGGCTAAAGGCAAATTTCCGCACATCTATTCTACAATTGTCTCCCCTCAATTTTAATTTATGTCCCTTCAGGTGAGGAACCTGAGCAAGAGGAAGAATCCCATCAGCATTGAGCTTATACATACCATTCAAGGCTTTATACATCTCAATTAGCTCACCTTGCAGGTGCCTAGTCTCCAGATGCTGCAATTTGCAGAACTAAAGTCTTTCTTGGTAGGAGCAACCCTTTGTTCCACTCGCAAATCTTGTTTCCCTTCTCTGTCTCGTTCAAGCAGCTCTACAGCCTTCCTAAAATTAGGCCTACAGACCAGTATGCAGTACTCAAGGTGTGGCCTGACCATTGCCTTATACAAGGAGACAATCACCTCCTTATCCCTGCTATAAAAATTCCTGTATATCATTGACAAGACATCACAAGCTACTCTTGCAGCCTGTCTGCACTGCTCAAAAAAACTTCATATCTGACTGCACAATTAGCTACTGGTCCTTTTCATTCTCTACCATCCTGAGTGCAGTACCACACAATTGATACATTACTCTGGGATTACTGCTACCCATATGCAGTACTTCACATTTGTCAATGTTAATTTTCAGATGCCACCTCTCAGCCCATCTGCTCAACTTTTCTAGATCCCGTTGCAATAGTATACTATCATTACTGTAATTAACTACCTGACCAACATTCGTATCACCTGCAAACTTAGACATTAACCCTGATATACTTTCATCAATGATATTGATGAAGGTATAACCCTGATATACCTTTATCAATATCATTGATAAATACAGAAAACAACACTGGGCCCAACACCGAACCCTGGGGGGGGGACTCCACTAATAACATTAGTCCACAAAGAGTAGTGTCCATCGATTACCACTCTCTGTCTTCTCCCACTCAACCATCCTTTTATCCATGGCAGCAACTTGCCCTTAATGCCATACTGCTGCAATTTGTAGAGTAGTCTTCCATGTGCAATCGTATCAAAAGTTTTCCTAAAATACAAGTACAGGCACTTTCCAGCTTACGTAATAGTCAACTTATGGAAATTCGACTTTACGTAAGTTTTTGCCAGCCAGTGCAAACTTAAAAAAAATCATGGAAATGAAATTTGCATCCCGTAGGAATAAATGGAGGTATTGTGAAAATATTGTAATGTGAACCCAATAACACATTGTTTTTTTTTTTTGGTAATTCATTCCGAGACCTTGAAAGTTGAAATTTTTGCTATACAATATAACTAAACTATTTATTACTCTAAAAGGTCATTTTTATAATGGAAAATGCACTACACTTTCATAGTTATCATATGTCCCATTATAAGAATCAATTTTGAATGCCTTTGTGATATTTTTCTAAAACACATTACTGGAGGTCACAACCATAAAACAATAAAACAATTTGCACTTTCCAGTTTATTGGGCTTTCTCTTAGTGCAATCTATTATAAACAGGTAGTAAACGTGATCTTATTGCATTTGCGATAATACTGATAACTGGAATTCTGTGGGATTTTACGTTATGGTATTAGGGTGAAATGCGTTCCTTTCACTGAAATCTTCAATCATATAAAAAACATAAATAAATTTTCAGAATCGTTCGTATTTACTTATTACAATGGTGAAGGGAAAGGGACCAATGAAAAGTGCAAATGCTGGCAGTGCCAGGAAATAAAGATGATTAATTAAGAAGTACGAAGCAGGACAAAGTTTGTCATCTATTGCACAGAATTAGGTCTCGCTGTTTCAACAGTGAATACTATTTTAAGGGACAGTGCACGTATAAAAGAATATATTAAAGGATCAAAGCATTTAAGATCAACAGTGATCACAAAAAAGCATTCAGGTGCTATATCGAAGATGAAACAGCTATTAATAATATGGATGGAAAATCAGATTCAGAAGCTTGTGCCCCTAAGTCCAATGGCCATTCAAGCAAAAGCAAGAAGTATTTATGAAGATATTAAGGATAAGTACAGCGAACCCCAAGTCAAGTTCATGGCAAGCAATGGGTAGTTTTAATAGGTTCAAGATTATTGTGGATTATTGTGTGACACAGGGCAAAATGGATGACAGAGTAAATAATGACAAGTTTAATACTAATTGTAAAACACACATATATTAAATATTAAATACATACAAAAGATTTTGGTTATTAAGGTAACCTTCATCAGTCAAACTGACAGTTAAGAGTGGAACATGAGTACGTGTACTGCCAGTCATGTATACGAAACTGCGTGATGCAATGGTTAATTGTTTGATGTTGAAAAGCCTGCAGTTGTAACGTATGTGAATGTTGCCAAAGTTTGTCCTTCATAAAAATGGTTGCTCAATAATAGGGTGGACCTGACATCCACTGCTTCTGTTGACTAAGGTGGTAGAGCATGTGATGTTCAGCAATTCCAACCAGGCGTGTCGCCAGTAGTGGCGGGACCTATCTACAATCACGACATTGCGATGCGGGTCAATGTCGTGGTGGGTTGATCAGAAGTGTTCGGCAATGGGCGAGTGTTCTATGTCCGCTAAGCGGATGGCTCTTTCGTGCTCCGAAAGACATTTGTCAAGCCGTCTCCCAGTTTCCTCGATGTAGCAGCTAGTGCAGTCACGGCAAAAGATGTGGTAGACTAGGCCACTTTGTAGTAAGGTGGGAACTGGTGTTTTGACTCTAGAGATTAGGGATCACAACTTTCTGCCTACGAGCTGAATGTACTTTATCCCATCATGTATAAGGATAAAGGCACTCACAGCTGAGTCATTACCTTGGATGTTCCTGTCGGTTGCTACATGGTTATGTGTCTGTAGGTCACACCTGTCAAGGGTACTGGTGGGATAGCCACACCTCGCAAGATCCGCCTTGACCTTAGCAATCTCGGTGTGCCTCTCATCTACAGAACTAGAGTGGGTCGAAGCACGGGCTAACAAGGTCTGTGCAGTGCCAAGAAGATGGCTGCGCGTGTGTGCTGACCAAAGTTGGTAAATTGGCCAGCACACATTGGTTTATGGTAGACAGTTGTCTTCAAGCGCGTGCCCTTGCATTGGACAAGGGTGTCTAAGTATGGTAGGGCATTGTCCGACTCTAGTTTAATAGTGAATTTTATGAAAGGCAACAGAGAATTTAGGTGGTCTAAGAGTCGGTCGCCCGAATCTCTGGAGATAACCACACAAACACATCATCCACGTAGCAACACCAAAAGGTAATGGGATCCAGTACATTCGTAAATGCACGACCCTCTAATTCTGCCATCATGATATTTGCCGTGACTGAACTAACTGAGGAACCCATGACTGTGCCATACACCTGTTAGTAAATTGAGTAGCCAAACATAATTGTGCCACCTGATAAGCACAGCCTGAGGGCGGTAGAGATATCGTCTTGTGTCAGTTCGGTCCTGCTGCCAAGGGTCTAGTCGTTATCCAAGAGTTCCTTTGCACATGTCATGGCAAGTTCCACTGGGATTGGGGTGAAAAGCGACATTACATCAAATGATGCCATGATTTGATCTTCTGAGATGGATAGGGTTCGGATCCAGTCTATAAACTCACTACTGTTAGAGACAGTGTTGATGGTCTTGCCTACTAGTGGAGAAAGGAGCCCCCGAGACAAACTTTGCCAACTCATAACTTGGTGAGCCACGACAGGAGGCAATGGGTCTTAACGGTATACCTTCTTTGGGAACTTTCAATAGTCCGTAGAATTGTGGAATCTGGCAGCCGGAAGCGATTATATGTGGATTCTGTTATTTTCTTCTGTTTAAACCAACTGTTGACGAGGATGTTTACACTCGACTCCCATCATTCCAAGGCTTTGATGGGAGGAACGGTTAAGGGTTGATAAACAGAAGTGTCCTGCAGGAGCAACAGGGTTTTAGTCTTGTAATCTGTGCGATTCAATATCACTGTTCAACGTCCTTATCCGCCAGCAGGATGACAATGGATGAGTCTTGTTTCAATGCTTTAAGGGCAGAGGTTTTTTTTCCGGCTGAGACTGGAAGAAGCAGGGCGAGCTGCTAGTGTGCGAGTGACCAACCCACAAGTTCCAGTCAATATCTGGGAAGTTAAAATCCCTCATTATAAGACAATTGTATTTACTGGCCCTCCCTATTTCCCTTTATAGTTGTTCATTATACTCAGAGTCATTAGGCCTATAACACTCCTACTCTCAATTTTGCTTTCCTTACGTCACACCAAACTAACCCAACATTGCACTGTACAATCATGTCAGCTGGATGCACTTCCTTAGATTTTGCATTTCTTAACTAACAGCATTACCCCTCCTCCCTTTCTATTCTGTCTATCCTTTTTGTACACATTTTACTCCCCAAATTCCAATTCTGCATTCCTTATCTCTGTGAGACAGCACGTCTCTGATATCCCAATAATATCTGCCTTCGATGTCTTCACCAGCACCTCAAATTCATCAAATTTATTTACTAAACTCCTAACATTGGTGTACATGCAAGTATACATGCCCCTATTCTTACTCTTAGTTATCCTAACACAGCCCATGTATTTACTCGTTCCATGATAACTCCCATTCCTGGATATCCTCAGCACCTTGCTTTCCAGGCTGCTGCTCATTCCAATAGAAGCAGTGCAAGAATAACTTTTACTGATGACTGTGGCTACTGTTAATCTACTGTTAAGCTACTGTGAATACCCTGAAGCTAGCAGTTTTCCGGCCCACTTAACACTGCCTCGGTAGCATCAGCAAATATTCTTGCACCCTTTATATTTAAGTGTATCCCATCCCTATATAAACAATCTCTCCTGTTAACAAGCACAGTCCAGGTGGAGAAAAATTTTCCCCATGAGCCTTGCACAATCTCTCCAGGACTCTCATCTTATACTCCCTCCTATCGTGTCCAGGCAGAATTGCAGACACTTTCAAATTTAACCGTAACTCGCAACTTTTTTTCAACATTGACCAGTATTTGCTAAGTAAGTCTGCAGATCTCCTACTCGTAATGTCATTGGTCCCAACGTATACAACAGTATCGCCCTTTGCTTAAACGGGCTAGCCGAGTGGGTAAAGTACCTGCCCGGCAACCCAAAGGTCGCGGGTTCGATTCCCGCCTCGGGCTTGGATCAAAGTACTGCAAAAACCTTGGGAGGTGCAATATGGCCACAGAAGCCGATGCGCCAACAACTACCAAATCAATCAATCAAATCTACCCTTTGCTTAAAAGATGTTATCTGCTCTATTATTTTGCCATTTCTGTTTGTACTGCTTGGAATTCTAATGAATGGGATTCCCATCACATAGTTCAATGTATCCACTGAACATGTAATATTTCACATAATTTACAGCATTTCACTATTTTATGTTAAGTCAAAAAAAAGTTTCTTCAGTAAATTAGTCTTGGTTTTGGCCTATTTTTCTTTAGATTCTTAATATTATTTATATTACCGTCACTACACTTCCACCCCCTACTATGTACTTTTATAGTTTTTTTTTTTTCCTTTGTTACTTCTATTATTTTTCAAGATACAACCTTCAACCCTGATATATATAATGGTGAATGCTCAAGAAAAAATTAGATAGACGAGTTCATTAATATCATATAAAGAGTAGTAGAAATTAATGACATAGAAAGAATAGTATTAGCTGGATATTTAAACAGCGGGATAGGAAATGAGAATTACACCAACAGAGATAATTACACAGTACTTCAGCATAAAAAGCCATCAGTTCATGTAGGGGGGGGGGAGATAGAGAGAGAGAGAGAGAGAGAGAGAGAGAGAGATAATAATAATAATAAATAAAAACAGCTACGACATCTCAGATTAAATTTGAGACTGACATAACACATGTTTAGGGATTCATTCTGGCAAAGTGATGCAAAGAAGTAAAGTTTATACATCACTAGACAAAAAAAAATTTACCCACTTCCTTTGCCATTTCATTTTTTATGTTTTTAACTAATTCAGGTGTTATATTAACTATATAAATGTTATGGATTCATAGTGCTTAGTTCAAGTGCTATTAGTACACTGTTTTTTGAGAGCATGATTGTATGTATTATGTGAATATTAATTGTTTCTATAATTATGTGTGCATGGCAATTTTGCTTGATTGGGTTCTCTGTCACATCTGGCAATGCAGATGCAATGCATAGCTGTACTCTGTGTTTCTGCATCTTAGTGTATGTATGAGTAATGAGTGAAAATGTGCATGGCAGTTTGTGCTTGCTAATTTTTTTTTATTTATTGATTTATTTTATTTATTTTTATTTTTTATTATTATTTATTTTTTTTTAATTATTTTTTTTATTTTTATTTATTTTTTTTATGTTTTGTTTATTTATTTTTTTTATTTTTATTTATTTATTTTTTTATAAATGTTTTATTTTATTTTCTTCTGCTTCATTTTTATTTATTATTTTTTTTTATAAATGTTTTATTTTATTTTCTTCTGCTTCATTTTTATTTATTATTTTTTTTTATAAATGTTTTATTTTATTTTCTTCTGCTTCATTTTTATTTTTTTTATTGTTATTTTTTTTTTTTATAAATGTTTTATTTTATTTTCTTCTGCTTCATTTTTATTAATTTCAGTTCCATATCCAGCACACCAGAGGGGGGCTTAGAGGGGAACAGGTATCCTGTGTGTTATCAGACACTCAGCCTAAAACACTGATGGATCCAATATCTCTCTATTACAGAAGATTTAGGAGAAGTCCGGTTGGCCTGCCTCCCTAAAATCCACTCATGCACACCTTCTCGATGGTAAGCCCTGTTACATCACTTAGGTGGCAACGAACGTGTAGAGTGGTTCTCTTCAAGACGCCTGGTCAGCGTGAAGAGGAAAAGACCAAACCCTCCAGCAATGAGAGCACAACAATACAAATGGCCCTCAGTCCCCAGCAGCTTTCACTCTCCCTCTTACGGCAGCGAGAGGATCAGAGTGGAAGCAGAGGGTGCTAAGAATCTCTGGGTACGACCAGGCTGCCATGCACGGAAATTGAACTTGGCCTGTTATAACGTACGATCACTCATCGGTGAAGACAGGATATTAGAGCTGGAAAAGGAATTAGAAAATGTGAATTGGAATATCATCGGTTTGGCTGAAACAAGAAGAAGAAATGAGTCACTTATAAGTCTATCAAGTGGAAATCTGCTGTACACCAATGGAAACAGTGAAAGGAGTGAAGGTGGAGTTGGGTTTCTGGTCCATAAAGATTTAAAAAACAACATTTTGGAATTCAAAAGTACATCACCAAGGGTGTCAAGACTAATACTCAAGATTTCTAAGAGGTACAAGCTAAAGATTATAATGATTTATGCACCAACATCGAGCCATGATGATGAAGAGGTTGAAGAAATGTACACTGAAATTGAGAGTCTTCTAGATGAGCAGAAAACCCACTACACTATTATTATGGGGGACTTCAATGCTAAGGTTGGAAAAGGGCAAAACAGCGCAGAAAGAGGAACTATAGGAAATTTTGGAATTGGTGAAAGAAATAAAAGAGGAGAAAGACTTGTGGAATTTGCAGAATCTCAAGGAATGTCAGTAATGAACACTTTTTTCAAGAAAAGGGTGAACAGAAAGTGGACGTGGAAGAGTCCAAATAGATTAACAACTAATGAAATCGACTTCATCCTCACTAACAGAAGATATATTGTGAATGATGTTACCGTCCTGAATAAGGTAAATGTTGGAAGTGATCACAGAATGGTAAGATGTACACTTGATATAGATGTAGGAAAGGAAAGGAAAAAACTGACTCGAGTAAATAATACAAAGGTCTTTGAAATAACAGAGGAGGAGAAAAAGCAGTATGTACTGGAACTTAAGAACAAGTTTGAGCTTCTGCAGACTGCTCAGGACCAAGATATCGACGAGGAATATTACAACTTTCTGAAAGTGATAAAGCCCAAGAAACCTATAGGGAAACAGAAATCCAAAGAAGAAAAAATTAGTCAAGAAACACTTGTCATGATGAACCAAAGACGACAAATGAAGAGCAAGAAAAACACTGACAGGGAGAAAATTGAGTATACTGAGTTATGCAAAGCCATTAGAAAGACACTCAGAGAGGACATAAGAAGATTTAACACAAGAAAAGTAGAACAAGCATTAAGGGAAAACAAAGGATTTAAATCAGCAGCCATGAGCAGTAATACAGAAAGACAAATGATACTGAAACTGAAGAATAGCGATGGTGTACTTATAAACAGCAGAGAAGGCATAATTCAAATAGCAGAAGACTACTATAGAGAATTATACAAGGAGCGAGGGAATGATACCAGCAGTGGGGAACATGGATTGCAAAGTAGCAACACATACGACATACCCGATATTCTTCCTGATGAGGTAGAACATGCATTGAAGAAAATGAAGAATCGGAAAGCCCCGGGGGAAGATGAAGTTACTGTAGAGTTGTTAAAATTGGGAGGAAGAGACATAACACAAAAACTGGCAAGGCTCTTCACAAAGTGCATTAGAAAAGGTGTGATGCCTAAGCAGTGGAATAATGCAGTCATAGTTTTGCTGCATAAGAAAGGAGATAAATCAGAAATTGGAAATTATAGACCAATTAGCTTGTTATCCCATATCTACAAGTTGTTCACAAGGGTCATTACTAACAGATTAGAAAGAATACTTGATGAGAATCAACCGAAAGAGCAAGCTGGCTTTAGGACAGGATTCTCAACTATGGATCACCTTCACGTAATATCACAGCTAATGGAGAAAGCAAATGAATATAAAACACCATTATGCCTGGCATTTGTGGATTATGAAAAGGCATTTGACTCCATACAGCATAAGGCAATGTTTCGGGCACTGGAAAGACAAGGCATAGATACTCCATATATTATGATTTTGAAGAAAATATATGAGAGTGCTACATCCTTTATTAGACTAGACAAAGACAGTAGCAAATTTAAAATCGAGAAAGGAGTTCGACAAGGAGACACAATATCTCCGAAGCTGTTTACTGCTGCCCTTGAGGAAGCTTTCAGAAGAATAGACTGGTCGCAGAAAGGAGTCAATGTGAACAGAGAGTACCTAAACCATTTACGATTTGCAGATGACATTGTGGTCATAAGCCACGATCCCAAAGAATTAGAGGAAAATCTTAATCAGTTATGCACAGTTAGTAAGGATTTTGGACTAAAGATGAATATGGATAAAACAAAAGTAATGATGAACAAGTATGCCACGGAAAGGGAAATAATGATTGAAGGAGCAGTAATTGAAAAGGTGGAGTCATATACTTATCTGGGACAAGTTATTAGCTGTAATAATGATAAATGGCTGGAAGTCAAGAGAAGAATAAATTTTGGATGGATAGCATTCAGGAAATATAGCCACATACTGAAGAGCAATATCCCAGTTTGTCTGAAACGTAAAATAATGAATCAATGTATACTCCCCACCATGACTTATGGAAGTGAAACTTGGGCACTCACCAAAAGAATGGAAGAGAAGCTAAGAACTACACAGCGAAGAATGGAACAAATTATATTGGGAATCAGACTGTTAGATAAGAAGAGAAACACATGGATTAGGCAGCAAACTCAAGTAAAGGACATTCTTATCAAAACTAAAGAACTAAAATGGTCTTGGGCAGGACACATAGCTCGAAGACATGATGACAGATGGACTAAGAAAATAACAGAATGGTACCCAAGAGGGGCTAGAAGAAAACCTGGAAGACAAAGGCAGAGATGGATAGATGAAATTCATGAGTTTTTGAGTAGTAAATGGATGGCCAGTGCTCAAAACAGAAGGAACTGGAAAGTTGCTGGAGAGGCCTTCATCCTGCAGTGGATTGAAAATGGCTGATGATGATGATGATGATGATGATGATCCAGCACCATGGGTGATCGTTTTTTTTTTTTTTTTTCCTTCCTCTGGAATGGGCCCCCCAGAGGATCCTGGCCTACTTTCTGACAACATCAGATGGGTTAGAGTCTCTCTTGAAACAGTACGTGCTTTACATGGACTGGCCCACCTTCCCACAGTGTGGACGAGTACCCAGAATCATCTGTCCAGGCGACTGATGCTTCTGGGTAGCCAAGCGGCCAGAACAGAACAACAGAACACACGCATAATACACAAAAACCGACGTCACACACACATATCTGGCCCATCTGTTCTTCACAGAGATACGAAGCGGAGTTGAGCAAACATTCTAGGAGCCACCCTTTACATATACACACATGTCCACAAGTGCTTGCTAATAGCTCTTTGTCACGTCTACTTTGATGGATGTGATGGAGATCTCCAGTCTGTCCTTTTAGATCTTGGTGTATGTATGAGTAGTGAGTGAAAAATGTGTATGGCAGTGAGTACTTGCTGGCAACTTTCAACATGTCTACATTGTTGCACTTGATTGATATGAATTTCCCAAAATATATTCTCTTCCCCCTAATGCATAGAAACAAATCTATGTTTTAATTAAAAGTAAATATCATGGATTAAATGTAAAAATTAATCATGTAAACAAAGTAATATCTGTGATAGTCTATGTACGCATGAGTGATTGATTGTCTATCTGTAATTATATGTGTGTAAGAAAGTATAGATACAGAAGACTGAGTGTTTTTTTTTTTGCTGTGTTTGTGATTGTGCATACGTGAGTTAAGTCACTAAGTAATTATAGATATTATTATTATTATCTCATGTGTATCTCTATTCACGCGCTGGGTAAGTAATGTATGCTCAACCTGCAAAAAGAAAGCATAAGTGTAGTCCTATTCAGGATACTGTAGTGAGTGGGATAAGTGAGTGAAAAGGATTGCTGAATGTCAATGTCCTATATATATGTAGACTGTTTTACCCTGAATATGTATATAAAAAAAATAAAAATAAAAAATAACAATAATAAAATAAAAAAAATAAAAAATACTAAAATAAAAGTGAAAAAAAATAATAAAAAATGATAAAATAAATTTTAAAATATATATATAATAATAATAAAGTTGTACCTGCAGGCTGAGTTATATATATATACAGCTGGACTTCTCTCTTTAACGAACTTCCCTATAGTGAATTTTTTTGACCATTGGTCATTACACTGAAAATAGTTTCTATATAATGAAAAAAATTTCTATATAACGAACTGATTTCGAGACACATGGGTATACATTGTTCGCACCTCTGGCCTTTAGGCAATAGAGCTGATGCTGTAGAAAGCATGAATTAAGAGCTAAAAGGATTAAGAATTAATTCCTCTAGATTTTAACAGCTAAAACATTCCACAATTTAGTGGTGCACATAAAACCTATAAAACCACTGCGTCATTTGTACCAAGAAGTCACACTGGTCAATTGCTATCTATGTGTCCACAGCCATTGATAAAGATTAAGGAATATTCCAGACACAGCCATTGGCTCTGGTCAACCTGTTTTCTACTGTAAATACACTATTAGAGAATTAGAAGACAGTGATTTCCCTTTACCCCAGAAATTCATCTGTTGTTTGGCAGAAATGAGTAATCCACACTTTCACTAAATTTCACCTGTCTCTGTTTTTACATGGAAGGTATAAATGGTCTCTAAATCAGTTTTAATTTAGCTGCTGTGTGAGTAACCTTACAACGTCTAAGAGGAAATCCTGGCATGTAGTGGAAAAAGGGAAAGTGTTAATAGTATAGATCGGGGAATTAAAAAAGAAAGAAAGAAAGAAATCGCTTTAAAATTTGGTATCACTGCCAGTACTGTGTCAACCATTCTGAACAACCATGTTCGATTCTCAAACTGTTTGAGGAAACGGAACCCAGTCAGAAGGCGTGCGAAATTATGCCTGCATGAAGATGAAGTTGATTTTAAGTGGGTGAAGTTGATTCAATACCAAAACATGCCAATATCAGGGCCATTAATAAAAGAAAAGGCTAGGGAGTAAACATCTTTTCTGGGGCATAAAACATTCCAAGTCAGTTCTAGTTGGCTGGACAAATTTTAAAAGCACCATGGGTTACTCAAAAAAGTTATTTCTAGTGAAAGTGAAGCTGTAATCGAAGAAGAAGACTGTGCCCATTGGAAAGAAACAGTTTTGAAAAAAATGATAGAGGGCTACAGCCCAAAGACATATTCAACATCGATGAAACAGGTCTATTTTTTAAAATGTTTGCCAAACAAGACACTGACTTTTAAAGGTGATAAATGTTTAGGTGATAAAAATAGCAAGGAGAGAATTATAGTCTTGGTTTGTGCAAATATGGCTAATAGTGAAAAATTAAAGCTTTTGGTAATAGGCAAAAGTAAACAACCTCAATATTTCAAAGGAGTAAAGTCATTAAGAGTTGGACTACAACTACAACAAAAAATCTTGGATGACAAGTGAAATTAACAATGGATGTTAAATTTTGATAGAAAGATGACAAATGAAAACAGAAAATCGTGTTGATTGTCGACAACTGCCCCACCAACCTTCACTCAGTAATTTCGAAACTTACCAATAGAAACTAACCATAGATTCTGTTATAGATTTTCAGATGTGCATATCAGAGTTGCAGAAAGTGTGGAGTCAAGATGTGGTGGAAACAACGATTAAGAATTGTTTCACAAAAGCAGGTTTTGCTAAAATGCCAATTAACAGCATGAGAGGGATGAACTACTACAGGACATTGGGCAATCTTGGGAAGAACTCCAAGCTAGAGGTTTCATCAGTGGATGAATTGTTCTTGACAAATTTTTAAGAGTTGATAATGATGTAATAGTAACTGAATATCTGAGTGACTCCAACATTTTGGAGAGTATTCAAAGAACTAGTGACAATATCAACAATGAGTTGGATGAAAATGAGGGCAACAAGGGCAATATTAAACCTTTGCTATTAAATATTGCTGAAGCCAATATTAAACCTTTGCTACTAAATATTGCTGAAGCCAATATTTAACCTTCAAATGCTGTCAACATTTCACGTTGGCAGCATTTGAAACTTTGCGGTGAGGCCTTCAGTGTGAAGAAAATGTGTCAGAAAATATATTTTAGTGTTTAAACAAATTTATGAATGACGTACAGTAAAATCTAGTGTACAACAAAAAATAACCAAATATTTTACGAAATAATTCTTAAAAGTGTATTAATATATTGTGCGCATCATGTAATATTCATTTCTTAATATGTATGTATTAATAAATTATTTTAAAATGTAGAAAATTTATTCATTTCTGATTTATTTTCCAGCTTTTACTGTATTTCTGAATGTTGAATTACAGTATATTTTTAATTGTTGAAAAGGTCATATTTCATTATAATGAAATTTCTGTTTCACAAATTTTTTTAAGCGAACGATAATTTTTTGTTATATAGAGGTTCAACTGTATATATACGAGGGGGTATCAAAAAGTTCGTAACCCTACCTAGAAATAATAGCACTAGAAAGGTAAAACTACATGAACTTTAATGTTTTTCTATGTACTCTCCATGTATAGTGAAACGTTTCTCCCATCTATGGGTCAGTTGTTTAATGCCTTGATCACAGAAGTCTGCACATTTTGCCTGAAACCATGATTCCACTTCATTGATGACTTCCTGAGACAAATCAAAGTGGCGTCCACGCAATGATTTCTTCGTTTCTTGAAACAAGAAGGTCTGTGATGGTGCTAGATCAGGAAAAAAAAAAGTTCAACATTCGCATTGCACAAATCCAATAGTTGGCGAGAACATTGAATTCGACATTGCTTCTGCAAAGGCCTCAGCAATCTTGGAACTCATCGTGCGGTGACCTTAGACATGTGCAGATGGTCAGGTAAAATGTTGTGGGCAGACCCATAACTTATTCCCACTGCATTTGCAATGAAATGAATTGTCACACGTGTGTCACTCAGCACCAGCTGCTCAACCTTTGCAACCATCTCACTGTCTGTGGATGTTGATGACCTTCCTTCTCTTGGCTAGTGAAAGACACTTGTACGACAGCACTGGAACTCCCGTTTCCACTTTTTTAGTGTTATAGGATGGACAATTTTGTCCAGACACAGCTTTTGTTTCTTTGTCAATTTCCTAAAGCTTTCTTGCCATGCAAATGCAGGAACTTGATCACTGTTCGATACTCCACTTTTTCAAGTATAGCAACTGTCCTCATGTTCCAGGCTCCACCTCTGGTATACGATCATCTACGGGAATGAAATTTCGCATGTTAGTTATTGAATATGTAGACAACTTATATTAAAAACAACATCTTCCTAATGATGTTTTATCTAGGTCAGGGTGTGAACATTTTGATACCCGTGTGTGTGTGTGTGTGTGTGTGTCAGGTCACCAGTGTAAACTATGCAGTGACTGAGTGAATGTTTGTGAATAGTACAAAAAATAAAAAATAATAATAATAATAAATAAAAATTGTGTACTAGGTATATAACGTATCCTGCCACTAGCATATTTAACGTGTTTTACATTTAAGAGTCATCGGCAGGCGTTAAAAATGTTTTAATTTACAGATATTAATAAAATTCTTGTATAATAATATAACCATGCTTTTATTTTATTAATAATAATTACATATCGATTACTGAGAGTATTGGTCTGTGACGGCTAAAGCAGGATATATAATTTTCACAGTGAACAGATTTTAGTTCACAACTAAATACACCATCTATAGTTGTTCCATTACGTATAGTATTTATCGAAAGATCTGATGACATGTCCAAGTTGAAGAATGTTTTCATAAATGTGCAGAACTCTTCCAGCCTCAGAGTTTAATTGTAAAGAAAAAAATTACATTCAATCTGAAAACACCAAGTGACTTGAAACCAGATGCATTTTCGAATTAATGCATTTCCCAGTTTCCGAAAGTTTTTTGTATCTTAAAACCTTAATATTTCTGTTTCTAAATTCCTTAGCTTTCCAACAATATGCTATACATCCACATTATCTCATTTATTAAGTGAGAAAATTTCCTTGATCACATGTTCATATTTTCCACTATTCTGGAAAAACTACCACAATTTTCAGAGGTTTGAAAGTTTTTTCCTCTAGTATAGAGCTAAGATGAAGCACCATGCAAAATTTCATTAAATTTGGTCCAGTAGAAGATAAATTATTGTTGCCATCACACAAGTATGAGTGCAACAATACAAGTTACAATATAGCCAGGCCTCACATAACGCGAGTTCGATTAACGCATTTTTCAGTTACTGCTATTTGAAAAAATTATACCACTTTTCACTTTACACGATGTAAATTTCCAGTTAACACAATCTTTTTTTTATTGAGCAGTGGTCAGACGGCCACCACTGCTAATAAAGTCAATGCAGACTTGCATTTAAAAATTCAAATTTTTAAATGAGCCTGATGAAAATGTTACTGCGAAGGAGATAACGGTAAAAGAACTAGATTAAATCTTTGGTATCGCAGAGAACCTCAAACAAAAGATTTGAGGTTCTCTGCGATATTTATTTTGCCAGGGCCCAGAGAAGATTATTGCCGGCTATCGGAAATTGATTGATGAAAATAGAAAGTCAACACTGTTCAAATATTTCCACAACAGTCATTTCTTCATTGTGTATTTTATGTCAGAGGTTCCCAAACTTTCTCGGTTCACGGCGCCCTTAGCGTCTCAGTAATTTTTTCACGGCACATCCAGACCAAAAGGAATACCTAACAGTTCCGTTTAGTAGTTAGGTCCAAACAACTTAATAAGAAATGTTGAAACTGTAAACTACCTCGAGCTAGTAGTTCGCGCGGTGTCCAACAGATGTTGAGTATCGCTGTGTTTCCCTCGAAAATTTTAAATATTCTGGAGCCCACAGTTTGGGAACTGCTGTTTTATGCAATAAACATTTAATTCCATAATTATTTTCATTATCTTTTATATTGTGTGCAGTTAAAGAGTTATCTAAAAGGTATTTTTAAATTTCTTTATGGACATTCCAGAAGGTCAAGGACCAATTATAATTTTTTCTATTGATTATTATATTCGATTAACACATTTCCATTTTGCACGATGCGCTTGCAGAACAAATTAATCGCGTTAATTGAGGCCAGCCTGTAATTCGCTTCTGGCGGAAGCTGAAGATGACGTCCCTTCCGTAACCCTTTTTGCATGACAGTTTTTCATTACAAATTTTTTGGAATAACGCCAGTAAAAAGTTTTTAATGTCAATAAAAAAAATTAAATAAATGTCACTGACAAATGCTGTTTAGGTGTCCCTTGCATCCTGTCTGGCTGAATGATGATGAATGCAAGATGACAAATGTGTGTGAGAGAGTTGTCCCATGTCCTACTATTCAGTCTGCCCCTAAATAAGTTTTAAAAAAAAGTATGTGCTTGTGTATATGTATGTGTGACAGGTGTATAGATGGGCCATATATGTGGAGTGTATTTGTGTTCTGACAGGCCCCCAAATTAAGCTGCAGTGGGGACAAGGGACAATCTCCTAGGAGCCCCTGCCACACTTATGCCATATCTCTCCCCTTGGGCAAAACTTTTGACACGAGTTCCAGCTGGTGTAGGACCTTATACAGAGAGTCGCTCTGTACCCACAGTGTGATCTCCCCCCATAGGACACCCTGGCTCTATGACTGTCTCCAACCAGTCCCCCATCCATTCCCCACCCAAATGGTTCACCTGGTAGGTTACCACCACAAAACTTAAAACTTTTACCGTTCTTGACAGTCCTCCCCCCACTGTGTGAAGGATGGGCTCCTTCCACAGGGGTGCCCCTCCAATAGGAAGACTGTCCACTTGGACAGTCTTCAAGTGGACAGTCTTCCTATCCTCCACCTTCCTTGTCTTCATTTGTTCCCTCCTACCTTCACTCTCCCCTACTCTCTTTTGACCATCCAGAGTTTCCTTTTTTTGTCCTGGGGTCCTTCCTGGAAAGCTCAGGGGCAGACCAGGATTCACACCTACCAGAGGCTATATCTATCTCCTACTATACACAGCTATCTCCTCAAGGCAAAGGACAGGTAATGTGGGGTCCACCATGGCTAAATGTCAGAGGTGCAACAGACCAACAGAATCAAACATTACAATACACAAACCAACACAAAAACTTACACTACCTCTGGCATTTACAGAATTTGTACTACACAGTTTTAGGGGAGATCCCCCCCCCCAGTGCTGCCTGACAATAAACACTATGTCCACAATACCATATGGATTACTCTCTGGATGAATGCAAATTTCTGTACACCTACAACCAACCATCTTTCTTCAATTTAAATTTATGCCTTTTGTGCACTCGCATGCGTGTGTGTCATCTTTAAAGCCTTATACACTTCAATTATGTCTCCATGCAAATCCAAGTCATATGCAACCACAGTAAAAAGAACAGTTGGAACATTAATTAACTCTTTAAAGTTAACTCTTTAAAGACTATTTCGCCTAATTAATTATTACAATATCATAGAGAAAACGGCCAAAATTACTTCAACATAAAAAGTAGGAAAAATTGCAACACAGTAGAATCTCAATTATCCAGGGTTGGATTAAATAGTTTACAGATTAACCATGGTTTCTATGACCCACAAAAATCCATCAGGTAACAAAAAGAAATATATGAAATCTGTTACAAGTGATGTTGTTTCTTTATATTCTAGTTACATTTCGGAAATCCTTCAGTTTTACTATGTAAGGTTAATTTTAACATTCTTCTCCAAGCTTTTTAAATATGAGTCTATGCATCTATCATATTAAAATAGAGAAGGATATTCTTTTTATTAAAAAAATATATAAAATATAACTCTAACTCATCAAAAGTGCCAACTTTAATGCTGTTGTTCAAGGTATTATGGGTGCAATGGCAACTAAAGGCAATAATATACCAAAGAACTTTAATGAGTTTCTACTCAGCCACAGGGATCAACAAGTGTATATCAATTCTTGCCGATCAGATGATGCTTGGAAACTTTACCATTTTCTCTTTTTAAAACATTATTTAATAATTAAACAAATTTCAAAGTATAGCAACTTAAATTTAACTTTTTGCTGATGTAATGACCTCATGAAAAGACTGAACTGCTATTTAGCCAGTGTCTCATCCTTTAAAAGGGCAGGTTTTATGGAGTTATATCCTCTCCTCTCGTGTTTTTGCAACCAGCAGGATTTAAACTACTATGGTTTTAATGCTAATAGAAAAACAAGCTTTGCTTTCACAAATGAGTTACCCTCTTTTTGTGCTACTTTCAAACAAATAGCATCATGATAAAGTTATCCTGCCCTTTTAAAGAATGAGACACTGGCTAAATAGCAGTTCAGTCTTTTCATGAGGTCATTACATCAGAAAAAAGTTAAATTTAAGTTGCTATACTTTGAAACAAATGTGCTTGAAAATAGCATGATACTAGGGCAACTCATTGTGAAGAAAAAGTTGGTTCTTCTTGTTAAGACAACTGCATTAACTAAACAGTTAATGGAATACTGGCCACAAAACATTAGTAAAAAAAAAAAAGAGAGAATCCTAAACCCATACAATTACATGGTCAAACAGAAGTAGCTATTTTAATTTATAATTATTAAATTATTATCCAAAATCTGTAGTTTTTATGCAAAAGCCAAACTTTTAGGATAATAATTTAATCTACAGACATGGCCGATATGAAAAATTAACATAGCTTAATGCAAGTTTAAGATAGTTTAATATATCTCTCCACGAATTTGGTATAACTGGAGAGATATAACTTGCTTCATGATCAGTCTCAGCCCAATCTCAGATACACCACAGCTGAAGACAAAAGAATATACAGAGAATCTGAGATTTGAAGAGACTGTCATCTCATACTAAGTAAATTAAAAGTAATAACGAGTGCCAAAAATAAAATGAGAAAACAAATGCAAAACAAACAATAATCAAAAAGTACTTGGATTTGCCAACATATTATACAACCCATTGTTTTGTCCAAAAATTAAATGGGTATCATGATACTAACTTGAATTATAAAAGAATGGAATAACATGACTTTAAATGAAGTCATAAAAAAAAATTTATGAGAACTTTAGTGAAAAGTGCAAATGTGGTAACGTGGCCTTTAAAAGATGAAGCAATTGGTAAACAGCAGATTTAACAAATGCTTGGCAATTGATAAAATCTGTCATTGATGGCAGATTTATCAATGTCATCACATTGGCAAAGGGTTAAATTTAAATTGCTCTACTTTGAAACAAATGTGTTTGAAAGTAGTGCAATACCAAGGCAGCTTGTTATGAAGGCAAAGTTTGTTCTGCCGCATACAGTAAAATCTCGTTAATATAAAATCACTTCATACAAAGCACTCATTTATATGAAGCACATATCATTCTCGTATGAAAAGATAGGCTTTTCTATTAAATATATTTGTTTATTGCAAAATTTGGTTAATATGTATTACAGTTCGTTTTCATCCTGTGACAAATAAGTATCTTGGCACAGTTGTCTGATTATTGCCTCTAAACACTCAGTTCCTGCTTCCTGAAGCACTGACTTGTTAGAATTTACTTTTGTGTAAACAAAACCAGTTTAAGGTAGCTACAATATAAGTGCAATCTGAAAACATCATTGTGAAGGATGAGCTGTTAAATTAACAAAAGAATAAAAACAGCTTTTCTAAGTTAGCATTAGTAAAGGCACATGATGCAAGAAAGCAAACATAATTAGCATCAGCCAAAAAAAAAAAAAAAAAACCTTCTAATTTCACTCATCCACTCGGTCCAAATGTTTGTCTAGTTCTGCCTTGATTCTATTTTAGGCTATCAACTTCTACAACACAGATGGAAGTTTGATCCAGCAAACTAAAGGCAAATGCTGGCTAAAGGCAAACTTCCGTACGTCTATTCTACAACTGTCTTTCCTCAATTTGAATTTATGCCCTCTCAGGTGATTATTATGAGCAAAAGAAAGAATCCCATCAGCATTGAGCATGCTCAAACCATTCAAGACTTTATACACCTCAATCAGATCACCTTGCAGGTGCCTAGTCTCCAGACACTGTAATTTACAAAACGTAAACTTTTCTTCGTAAGACCAACCGTTTGTTCCAATCACTAATCTTGTTGCATTTCTCTGCACTCGATTCCAGCAGCTCTACGTCCTTCTTAAAATGAGGCCTCCAGACCTGTATACAGTACTCAAGGTGTCCACAATACCATACGGATTACTCTCTGGATGAATGCAAATTTCTGTACACCTACAACCAACCATCCTTCTTCAATTTAAATATATGCCTCTTGGGCACTAGTATGCAGGTGCATTAAATTATCCCCTTATACAAGGGGATAATCACCTCCTTATCCCTGCTAGAAAAATTCCTATATATCGTTGACAAGACACCATGAGCTACTCGTGCACACTGTCTGCACTGCTCAGAAAACTTCATATCTGCCTGCACAATTACCCCCAGGTCCCTTTCATTCCCTACCACTGTCAGTGTAGTACCACAGAGTTGATACGTTACTCTGGGATTACTGCTTCCCATATGCAGTAATTTACATTTGTCAATGTTTAACTTCAGTTGCCACCTCTCAGCACATCTGCTCAACTTTTCTAGACCCTGTTGCAGCACTGTACTGTCATTAGTGTCATTAACAACCCTGCCAATATTCGTATTGTCTGCAAACTTGGACATTAAGCCTGATATACCAACATCAATATCATTAATAAATATAGAAAACAACAATGGACCCAACACTGAACCCTGGGGGACTCCACTAATAACATTAGTCCATGAAGAGCAGTGTCCATTGATTACCACTCTCTGTCTTCTCCCACTCAACCATCCTCTTATCCATAGCAGCAATTTGCCTCCAATGCCACACTGCTCCAATTTGTGCAGCAGTCTGCCATGTGCAACAGTATCAAAAGCCTTTCTGAGATCCAAATATATGATAACAAAATTATTGCCTGCATCCAGTTCCTTTGTAACAATATCACAATCCAATCAAATTGGCAAGATAAGACTTCCCCTTAACAAAACCATGTGTGCGAGCTATAACTGAAGTCTTGTCTAAATGATCCTGCAGTGCTTCTTTAACCAGTGCCTCCAGTAATTTCCCTGGAACAGAAATTAAACTGACAGGTCTGTAATTACTTGTGTCGCCCTTTGATCCTCCTTTGTGAATTGGGGTCACATTTTCACATCTCCAGTCCATGGGTACCTTCCCTGAGTAAAAGAAATCTCTCAAAATTATGGCTAAGGGCTTGCTTACTGCCTTTGCTGCCTCCTTTAATATAACTGGATAGATCCCATCCACCCCAGATGCTTTTCTTATGATTATCTTCAACAATTTCTCCTCCACTTTGCTCTCAGTTATTACAAAATCATCTAGCTCACTGACAGAGTTTAATTCACCTCTTGCATTCCCCCTCCCTGAATAACTCCTCGTGTGAATGGAGATGCAAAATACTCATTTAGTTTGTTAGCTACCTGAGCAGGATCATCTCAACAATTGAATCATCGATATCCAGTGGACCAATCTGATTCATCCCCTTCCTTTTAGAGTTTACATAAGTAAAGAACTCTTTGCTGTTTTTCTTTGCATCCTTTGCCAAAGATTTCTCATAATCTGTGTTTGCCTGCCTAACCTCCTTTGTGACTTGATTAGAGACCAGCTAATATCTATCATAGGCTTCCATATCATCCATTAATTTATATGTATCCCATGCAGTTGTTTACATACACTCCCTTGCTCTCCACAGGATTAAGGTCAGTTGCATTTGTTACACCAGTTTAAAGAGTCTTCTGCTACAGTACAGTATAATCTACTTTTTTGTGATTTTGATCTGAGCTGATGTCTTTTTCAGAACTCGTGTCATTAAATTAATTTGAAGTTTGTTTATATTAAATCTCATCTAGCAGCGTTATGGTGGCAAAACGTAAACGGATGGAATTAAGCTTGGAAATTAAACTGAAAATTTTACAAGTGGCTAATAGGATGGAATGCAACGAAACAAAACAAAGCAGTACAATATCTCTTTATCTACTTTATCTACAATACCGAAAAAAACTTAGAAGTGAGTGACACTGGAGCAGCGATAAAAAACAGGAAAACACAAGGAGATTGAAACAAAACTTTGATACCAACGAATGGGTGCATCTAATTTGCCAATATCATGTCCGATTTTGCAAAAAGAGAAAATTATCCAGCTCAGCAACATGAAATTAGCAACTTCAAATGGCTAATAGGATGGAATGCAACGAAATGGCTGGCTCCAAAAATTTAAAGACAGGAACAACTTGGTTTCACAAAATGTTTGCAGTGAGTCTGGATTAGTCAGCAAATAAAAGGTTAGAGGCTGGTTGTGTTCTGTATGGTCCATTCTTGAAAAATATGAAGCAAAGGATATTTTTAATTTTAACAAGACAAGTTTATTTTATCATGTGCTGTCAAAAGAAACTTTTGCTGTTTGAGGAGAGTCTTTTCATGGTGGAAAATTAAGTAAACAAAGACTCACTGTTCTGTTCTGCTGGCACTATCAGATGGCACTACAAAGCTACACCCACTTGCAATTGGTAGGTTTCTAAGCCAAGATAGTTTAAAGAAATTAACCAACTTCCCTGTGATTATATGAGGCCAACAGAAGTGCTTGGCTTAGGGTCAAAATTTTTGTATAGGTTATCAAAAGTGAACAGAAGAATGGCTTCAGAAAAAAGGAACATTTTAATGATTCTAGATCATTGTACAACACATTCTGCCGAGACACTTAAGTTGGCGAATACATGGCTGTTGTTTTTACGTCCCAATACAACCAGTTTTATGCAGCCACTGGATTGAGGCATTATTTATAACCTCAAGAGAGCATATAGAGCCTGCCTGATAAGGTACTTGATCTGCAACATAGGAGGGAACAATTTTCAGCAAAATTAGAATGTCTTGGGTATTATCTGTAATCTTGTTACTGCTTCGGACAGTACTACAAGTGTAATAATCAACTGCTTCAGAAAGAGTGTCTTTGGAGAGAATATCATCAAAAAACATGGCCCAGCAGACGAATGTGATAGCAATATTGAGAAATGAGAGAATTTAAAGGAGAATATGGATTTTGTTGGCTAATTTGAACAGTTTGTGAAGATGGATGATGAAGTTGCTACCACAGCAACACCAACACCAGAAGGGCTGCTGAGCACCAAGAAAAATGATGATGTTCTTGTTACCAGTGACAGCAAAAGTGAAGAAGCACACACACTGCCATCTAAAAATAATGCCCAAAATGGCCTTCAGTAACGCTGATAAAGAAAAACTACTGCATTTGATAATGTCTGTGCTGTGGTTAAAAATGCATATAGGATAAAAACTGTGCAAACAACACTGGATTCATTATTTAAATTAGATTAATTTATTAAAAAGTTAATGGTTTGTATGTCTCCTTTTATATTAAGATTTTAATTCTTTTTACTGTGATACTAAAATATTGTATACAGTATATAAAAATATATAGTGTACAATATTTTCATTTCCATTAATTGATTTTCTCTTAGTTTATCTTGCAAATAAAATAAAATCTTTAAAAAATGTATTATTCTTATTACCGTATTGTTAGACAAGGCTTGTTTTCGTTATTTTTTATTTTTATTGTTTAATTTAAATTAATTTATTTTGATATTATTATTATTGTTGCTCTTATATTATTTCTCCCTGATTGGAGGATTCCACTCCATGACGGGTACTGCTACCAAGTACACAGGGTGGTTGTAATGTCTGGTGTTACAGTTGGTCAAGGAACTCTCTGACTATCCTACAGGTGTTCAAGATTGCGACTTTCTGTAGTTCCTTGTAGGTATTCTCTGGGAGACCTATTGCTGCTAGGCTGCTATCTAGGGGCTTTGGCACCATACCGGTGGTTGACACGATGATCGGAACTTGTTACTTCTTGCATATCCAACATCTCCTTGACCTCATGTCTTAGGTTCGTGTACTTCCTAATTTTTTGCTCATGGGTTTTCTGGACATTGCTAGTGTTTGGCACCACTATGTCAATCAGGTAGGTAGCCTTTTCCATCTTGTCCACAAGGGTTATGTCCAGTCTGTTGTGCGGGATGGTCTTATCCATTATTATGGCACGGTCCCAGTACAGCTTGTGGGTTGGGGTCTCTAGTACTGCCTGAGGTTCGTACTTGTAGTATGGTTCACTTTCTTTGGTCAACTGGTATTTCCTCGGTAGCTTCTTATTTATTATCCTGGCTACCTGGTCGTGTCTATGAGTGTACTCAGTCTCGGTGATCACCTTGCATCCCCCTGTGACGTGTTGGATCATTTCTGAGGTCAGGTGACATGTGTCATCTGACATTCTGGGCTCCTTTGCAATGTATTTCCTATAGTTTCTGGTGTTGATTACCTGGTCTTGGATGGCCAGCATGAATTCTTCAGTCTCAGGGAAGAGCATCCCACTTGTGAGCCATGCATTGGAAGCAATGTTATTGATGTGACCTTGATGGAGGTCACTGTAGTGTCTGCCACAGAGTGTCTTCTTTGCCCATCTTTCTAGCTTTGTTTCTTGTGCCATCTGGGCGGGAGGGTCTCCTCGCTTAGGCTGAGTGGGGTATACCACTTATTTATCTTCGTTATGGTCTGGTGGAGTGGTGCTTTGTTGTTCTCGAAGTAATTCTTCAGGTTAACTATCACTGTTTTCTGTTGCTCTATTAGGTCTATCAGTCGCCTTCCTCCCTCTTTCTGAGCTATTGTTAGTCTCTCCAAAGCTGACTTCGGGTGGTGCTGGTGGCTCTTAGTCATCATTGTCCTTGTCTTTTGCATGATATCCTCTAGCTCTGTGTTAGTCCAATCTATGACCCCAAAGGAGTATGTTAGTACTGGAGTTGCATGGGTGTTTATGGCTTTAACTGTGTTCTCTCCACTCAATTTTGCTTTCAGCAGGCTTCTGAGTCTCTGATGATATTTTTTGGTCAGTCACTTCTTGATTTCCTTGTGCTCTAACTGCTCAGCCTGCATCATCCCTAGGTATTTATTCGATCTCTTTACCAGTCAGCAGCTGGTAGTTTTGGCCGACTAATTTTCCCTGGTGCAGTGAGTGGGTCTTGCATTTGTCTAGACCAAATTCCATCCTGATGTCCTTGCTGAATTCTTCGGTGATCCAGAGGGATTGCTGGTGTTGCTTCTCGGTTGCCGCGTAGAGCTTGATGTCATCCATGTACATCAGATGTGTGAGGGTGTACAGGTATGATATCAAGCTCTATGTGGCAACCGAGATGCAACTCCAGCAATTACTCCGGGTCACCGAAGAATTCAGCAAGAACATCAGGATGGAATTTGGTCTAGACAAATGCAAGACCCACTCACTGCACCAGGGAAAATTAGTCAGCCAAACTTACCAGCTGCTGACTGGTAAAGAGATTGAAGCTATGACAGAAAGAGAGACCTACAAATACATAGGGATGATGCAGACTCAGCAGTTAGAGCACAAGAAAATCAAGAAGTGATGATGTCCTTGCTGAATTCTTTTTTCCTTCTTTGAGGTTATATCCATATTTTCTGCCATTAAGCATGGCGGATAGCAGGTTGAGTGCTAGACAGAACCATAGTGGGCTCAGAGCATCTCCCTGAAAGATTCCTCTTCTGATGAGGGATTGGTCTGGTTGTTATTATTATTATTATTATTATTATTATTATTATTAGATATATAGTACCTACCAAAAAAATAGGTCCCTTGAACTTTGTATTAGCAAGATTCGACTATATCTGAATTCACAGACTTTACAGGCCTTCTCTATGATAATCTTTGTAGGTTATCACAGATAGGGTCTGTAAAGATTGGAAATTCAGAATGGTATGGTGGATCTAAGCAGAAGAGATGGCAGAATTAATACTGACAATATGATGCAAGAAATAAAGGCATATATAGCACCAGCTGTGGAATAAAAAAAAAAGTGGGAGGGGTTCATTTGCCCACTGCTTTCAATAATTTGACCAAACTTTCCTTGAATTTATTCAAACTACCCACCTCCGCAACACCAAGCAGAAGTTTATTCCAACAACTAAATACTCTTTGACTAAATGAAAATTTCTGTACATATATTCTGCAATCATCATTTACCAATTTAAATTTACATCCTCTTGTGTACTTCATCCAAGAGACAGAATATCATCAACATTCAGTTTACTTAACACTTATAAACCCTTATATACACTTCAATTGGGTCGCCTTACAGATTCCTAGTTTCTAGAAACTGCAATTTACAGAACCCCAGTCTTGCTTGATAAGAATATCCTTTTGTGTCCCAAACTCACCTTGTTGCTCATCTCTGTATCTTTTCTAACAGATCTCTGTCCTTCCTAAATTCTTAAAATGAGGTTTCGAAACCTATATTCAGTATTCCCAATGTGACCTAACCATTTCCCTATACAACAGGATAATCACCTGTCTGTCCCTGCTGGAAAAGTTTCTGTATATTATTGACAGAACCCCATGAACTATTCTAGCAGAAAGAGAAGTTCACATCAGACTGTACAATTACCCCTTGATATTTTTTCAAACATCACTACTTTGAGTTTGTTACTACCCAAATGGAATATTATTCTAGTATTACTGCTATCCAAATGTGGTGCCATGCGGTGCCATGAAGGTTAACGTAAAACTAGATAGTGAAAAACAAAGCACTGTATTAGAAATCTGTTGGATTACTAAAGTATTATCAATTAATCAGTAAAATTTATTAATCTTATTAAAGTTCATTGTTAATTAAATTATACTTAATGGAATCATGACCCAGACTAGAGCAGCAAAGCAGCGTTCACAGAATATCCAGAGTGCTGTGGCTCACGGGAGAACTGAAGCGGACGAGTCTCCAACACATCACAGTCTAAAACAATGCTCAAAATGTGAAACGTTTGCAGACCTGTCTAGAAGAGGACGTGATCTAGCCAATTACTTGCACCTTCACGATGGTGTGACTGTTAGTAACCCTGGGTATAACCTCCATGCACATGAACACTGTGGGTGACCATCCAGGTGTGAACAAACATTAGCAGGGGTCGAAGGGGTGGCACCCATGCCACATGGAGGAATGCCACCTCTCTGTGTTACCAGGCAATACTAGGTCATAGATGACTCTCATCAACCAGTGATATACCATAACTTTGCTTATTGGAGGCTTGAAGTGGTGGAACCCATGTTTAGTTTCCAGAGCTAAGTTCCAGTCAACCCTTCCCCACCTCTTCCATCATGCAATATGACTGATGACTTTTGAGGTTATGATGAACATCATGGTGAGATCCAATTTTCCTTATATTTCAAGGTTACAACTCTAAAATGGTATTCGCAGGCTGGCCGCTAGTTAGTACACTGGACCGAACCTATTGGTAACTCTTAAGGAGGCTTCTGGATCAGCTAGAGTATAATCTTGCTACCTTTCCTCTGCCAGATAGTGACTGGAGGGAGTCCGAGTAGTGTGTATGCGGAGAGCATTGTGGAGGCCACGTTATGTCAAGGATCTGGGTATATTCTTACCACGTGTATGCCATATCCAAAAATTTCATTACTTCATACAGCATGTCCCCCCACTTTTCCTTACTATTGAATACACCCTGAATTATCAAACTAATAGAGTAAGCTTATCTGCGAAAAGATTTAAACTTCCCAAACCCTTCCTAGTTCATTTCACAAATATACGTGGTCTCAGTTCTAATCTCAACGATGTCCATTTCCACTTGAAGTCTGCCAAACCCCACGTACTTTTTCTGACAGAATCTCAATTATTGGTTGATTCAACCACTGTTCATCTCAGTTGCCCAAATTATTCGCTGTATGATTCCTTTTGCCTCAAATATGATACTTGTGCATATGTCTGTTCCGATATTCCCTGTCTTTCAAAACAGTCCGAACACATACCGCCACCAGCCAAGATCCATTTATTGTCCAACATCAAACTCCCAGAACCACCAACTTTTCATCTTCCCCGTTTATTCAATTAACTGCCATTTTCCCGAACAACCTTCCTTCGTACGTATTTCCTGAAAATTACAGTCTACAGAAGTTCAAGTCTAATGTCAACAAATATCTTCTTTCATCTTCTCAACCTCCAACCCAAGCACAGTACAGTCAGTCCTCGTATAGCACGATAGTTGTGTTCCTAGAAACTCTCGTGCAATGCAAAATCGTGCAATATGAACAACAGGCCCTATGGGAAAAATAGGGTAGATTGAACACACATTTGTAACCAAAACATTACCAAACACAATAAATAATCGTAATAAAATACTTACGTATTTTATTACGATTATTTATTAAAGTAAGTATTTTATTACGATTAAAATACGTAAGTATTTTATTACGACTATTACATAATAAAATATTGCTAATGCTTTTGCTTCTATCGTCAGCAAACTTGTTTTTTGTTTGATTTTCTATCCAAACAGATGACAGCCGTTCCATCTCTTCCAATTCTTTGTGTCTTAATCTAATGGATTTTAATTACACTTTGAGTTGTTCCTGCTATCAAAGTTGTTTTTATTTTCTCTGCATTCTTTGTAATTGTTGGCGTTGCCTCATTTAGGTCTGTAGCACGTGCAATATCACATGGTCTTTCATTTCGCTCAAAGCGCTTCACAATTTCATATTTTTTCTCTATCGACAGAAGCGGACTAGCCATAAGCCTTACCGGGGAAATCCCGGAGGCCGGTGTGATTTTGGCCATAAACGCTAGTATGAGGCCACTATAAATTTTTCCGGGTAAGAATTTTTGACCCAGTCCGCCTCTGTTTATCAATATTGCTTTTCTTTTTCTCTCTGAATCTGCAGTGTCTTCACCAGGATGCTTCCTTTTCACACCTTTTAAGTATTTTACTCATTTTTTGGGAATAAAGCAAAATTACAAAACGAGGAGGCACACTTGATACACATAAACAAAGCTGTGTGCGTGTAGCAACTGAATAAACAACACTGTAAAGGCAGAGATAGAGGCGCCTCCGTAGCCAGGTGGGAAGGAGCAGCAGTGCATAGCACACGCTTCTTGATTAGACCGGGGTTCGAGCCCGTCGCCACCAAATATGAAGGATGCGGAAAGGTCAGGGAATGAGCACCGCATATCCCGGAGCAATATGGCCTTAGTTGCTAATGCTCCTAAAAACCAAACAACAAACAAACAAGCAGAGATAGACTATTAACAATTCATATTTTACTAAAGCACATTTCTAGGGGTTACTACCATAAAACAATAAAAACAATTTCCAGTTGTGTTTCTGCTAGTGGAATCTGTTATAAACTGGTAGTAAACTCTATCTAATTGCATTTGCGATAATACCAATAGCTGGAATTGTGTGGGTTTTTACGTTATTATGGTGAAATGTGTTTCCCCTTCACTGATATAAGAAACATGAATACATTTTCAGAATCTTCTCTTCATTCCTATCGTGTTGCGTTCGACTGCCATTTCTTGTAAACACAAAGGCGAATCGTGCATAAGCGAATTCGGTTTGTGTTATATAAGATATCGTTCTCCTATTTATAAATAGTGCGATCGAATTCTTGTAATGTAAACACGTGTTATGCGAGGACTGACTGTACTAAGTACTAATACCTCTCATGTTTCGGATTTTCATAAAAAAAAAAAAAAAAAGGAGGATGTCTTTGTGTGTACTAGGTACAGACTGTGAAGAAATTAGGTGCCAACACAGCATTCTGATGACTGTCTATGAGAAATCGAGGTGTAGGGTAAATGCCTTTGAAGAAATTAATATGAGGGGCCCCATCTAGCTCTCAGCTGCTCAACTCAATGCCATAGCTCACTTCTGTGCATCAGCCAATACAGAGACAATCTCCAAGGCAGAATGTGCTGGTCCCACAGGAACTAGTTATTGTCGGTAACTCTATTGTCAGGGAGATGGGGAATATATTACACAAAAAGGATAGGTGGAACAGGACCAGGTATGTCTGCTAGAGGCAAAATTTGATGACATTGTTGGGCAGTATCATCTTTTAAGGGCACAAAAGATGATATTGTAGTACATGTTAGCACTAATGACCTTATGAGTAAGAGATCTGCAGACTTACTTAACAAGTACAGGGCAATACTGGAAAAATTTTGCGATTTAGAGTTAAATTTGAAAGTGCTGGCAATTCTGCCCAGACACGATAGGAGGGAGTATATGATAAGAGCTGAGTCAATCAATTCGGCTCTGGAGAGATTATGCAAGGCTCAAGGGGTAGAATTTTTTTCAGCATGGTCTGTGATTGCTAACAGGAGAGACTGCTTCTACAGGGAGGGGATACACTTAAATAAAAAGGGTGCAAGAATATCTGCTGATGCTATTGAGGCAGTGTTAGGTGGGTCGGAAAACTGTTAGATTGGGAGATACACAGAGATTAACTGAAGCCGCAGGCAGAGGTGAAAGTGATATTTGCACTGCTTCTATTGTAATGAGCAGCAACCTAGAGAGCAAGTTGCTGGGGACTTCAAGAGCTGCTAGGAGTCATCATGGAACAAGTAAAAACCTGAGCTGTGTTAGGGTAACTAAGAATAAGCACAAGTGCATGTATACTTGCATGTAGACTAATGATAGAAGTATAGTAAATTAAATTGATGAATTTGAAGTGCTAATCAAGATATCAAAGCAGATATTGTACGGATATCAGAGACATGGTGTCACACAGATATAAGCAGTCCAGAATTAGAATTTGAGGGGTACAATGTGCAGAAAAAGGACAGACACGGTAGGAAGAGGGGAGGGGTTATGCTGTTAATTAAGAAACACATAAAATCTAAGGAAGTGCATCCAGCTGACATGGGTGGACAGTGCAATGGTGAGGTTGTTAGGTGTGACATAAACACTGGGAAAGGGAAAATGAAAGTAGGAATATGTTATAGGCCTAATGACTCTGATGAGTGCAATGAACAGTTGTGCAGAGAAATAGAATGGGACTGTAAATCAGAATGTCTTCTAATGGGGTATTTTAATTTTCCACATATTGACTGGAAATTATGGATTGGTCATTCACACACTAGCAAGACTTTTGTGAATTTACTTGTTTTCTACTGCAACATGATCGAGATGCAACCAGAGGGAGTAATACCATTGATCTAATTATCAGCAGTGATTATTCATACATTAAGAATTTGCAGATAAAGGACACACTAGGTGCCAGTGATCACAATGTACTGTTGTGGGATTTACTTAGAGATGTAACTACCATCAAGGGTAAAGGGAAGAGATTTTGTTTTTGTAAAAGTGACTACATTGGTCTCAGACAGTTTTTAAATTCTATACAGTAACATCAACTGATGATGTTATCAATGGTGAATTCTAAATGGGAAGCCTTCAGGGACTTAATCTTGGAGGCTACTAGGCTTTTCATACCAACTAAGAAATAGTGTTCAAAGTTCAGGCCTAAATGGATGTCGGATGAATTAATGAGGCTCATGGCAGAAAAGAAAATTGCATGGGATGCATATAAATTATCAGGTGACACAAAAGCCTACGGCGGTTATAAGCTAGTCTGTAGTCGAGTCACAAAGGAGGTTAGGCAGGCGAAGGCAGATTATCAAAAATCTTTGGCAAAGGACGCAAAGAGTTCTTTACTTATGTAAATTCCAGAAGGAAGGGGATGAATCAGATTGCTCCACTTAACATAGATGATTTGACTATTGATGATCCTGCTCATGTAGCTGATAAACTGGATGAGTATTGTCCAGTTCCTCCTTAAATTTATTTAACCTATCAACTTCTACAACGATAGAAGGAAGTTTGTTCCAGCAATTAACCACCCGCTGGCTAAAGGCAAATTTCTGCACATCTATTCTACAGCTGTCTTTCCTCAATTTGAATTTATGCCCCCTTAGGTTCATAATCTGAACAAGTGGAAGAATCCCATCAGAATTCAGCGTGCTCAACCCATTCAAGGCGGTATACAACTCAATCAGATCACCTCACAAGAGCCTAGTCTCCAGCCGCTGCAATTTGCAGAACTTAAGCCTCACTTGATAAGAGGATCCCCTCATTCCCCTGACCAATCTTGTTGCCTTCTCTGTACATGCTCAAGCAAATATACGTCCTTCCTAAAATGCGGCCTCCAGGCCTGTACGTAGTACTCAAGGTGTGGCCTGACCATTACCTTATACAGAGGTACAATCACCTCCTTTTCCCTGCTAGCAAAGTTCCTGTATATCATTGACAAAACCCCATGACCTGCCCTGGCAGCCTGTCTGCATTGCTCAGAAAACTTCATATCTGACTGCAAAATTACACCTAGATCTTTTTCATTTTCTACCACCCTAAGTGTAGTACCACACACTTTGTACATTCCTCTGGGGTTACTTCTACCCATTTGCAGTACTTTGCATTTGTCAAGGTTAAACTTCAGTTGCCACTTTTCAGTCCATCTTCCCAAATTTTCTAGATCCTGTTGCAGTAGCACACTGCCATTACTGTCAATAACAACGCTGCCAAGCTTTGTATCATCTGCAAACTTCGTCACTAAGCCTGATATACCTTCATCAATATCATTGATAAATATACAAAACAACAGTGGACCCAACACCGAACCCTGTGGACTCCACTAATAACTTTAGTGCATGAAGAGCAGCGCCCATTGATTACCACCCTCTGTCTTCTCCCACTCAACCATCCTTTTATCCATTGTAGAAACTTATCCTTAATACAATTCTGCTCCAATTTGTATACTAGACTTCCATGCACAACAGTGTCAAAACCTTTTTTTAAATCCAAGTGTATGATATCAAAATTATTTTTTGCATCCAGTTCCTTTGCAATCACATCATAATATCCAATCATATTTGTCACACAAAACTTTCTCTTAACAAACCCATGCTGTGTCTGATTCACTGCTGCAGTGTTGTCTAGATGATCCTGCAATGCATCTTTCTTTAACCAGTAACTCCGTTATTTTACCCAGAACAGAAGTTAAATGGTCTGTAATTACTCGTGTCACCCTTTGATCCCCTTTGTGAATTGAGGATACATTTGCACATCTTCAGTCCATAGGGACATTCCCTGAGTCAAAGAATGCTCTCATAATTATGGCAAAGGGTTTGCTTACTTTCTTTACTACCTCCTTTAATATAACTGGATAGAACTTTAATATAACTGTTTAACTTCAACAATTTCTCCTCCACTTTGCTCTCAGTTATTATAAAATCATTAAGCACCCTGCAACAATTTCTTTACACTCTGGCATTTTCAATCCTTAATAACTCCTCATGTGTGAATGTAGATGCAAAATACTCATTCAGTTTGTTTGCTATCTGAGCAGGATCATCAACAGTTGAAACAACAATATTAAATGGACCAATCTGATTCATCCAATTCCTTTTAGAGTTTACATAAGTAAAGAAATCCTTGCTGTTTTTTGTAGCATCCTTTGTAAAATATTTCTCGTAATCTGCCTTCACCTGCCCTGGCCTCCTTTGTGACTTGATTACAGACTTGCTCATATCTTCAATAGGCTTCTGTGTCACCTGATAATTTATATTCATCCCATGCATTTTTCTTCTTTGCCATGAGTCTCATTAGTTCATTTGACAACCATTTAGACCTAAACCTTGAACAATATTTGAAATGTTTAGTAGCATCCAGGGTTAATTCCTTGAAATCTTCCCACACAGAATTTGCTGTTGGTAACATCATCAGTTGATCCCACTGTACAGAATTTAAAAACTGTCTGAGACAACTGTAGTCACCTTTATGGAAGCAAAAACCCTTTCCTTTACCCCGCTGGTTCTTATATCTTTAAGTAAATCCCACATCAGTACACTGTGATCACTGCCACCTAGTGGTTCCTTTATCTGCAAATTCTTAATACATGAATGATCACTGCTGATAACCAGATCAAGAGTATTACCCTCTCTGGTTGCTTCTCAAACATGCTTCTGCAGAAAACAATAATCCAATAAATCCGCAATATTCTTGCTAGTGTGCAAGTGACCAACCCACAAGTTCCAGTCAATATCTGGGAAGTTAAAATCCTCTATTATAAGACATTCTGATTTACTAGCTCACTCTATTTCTCTGTAAACACATTTAGAGGGAATGGTTGCATGAATTTTTTTTTTTTTTTTTTTTTGGCTGATGCTACATAAGCTCATACGCTTGTTTTCTTGCATCACATGCCACAATTACTATTACTATTTTGCATCTACATTCACACATGAGGAGTTATTCAAGGAGGGGAGGCCAGACGTTTATCTAACTCCAACAGGGAGATAAGTGATTTTGTAATAACTGAGAGCAAAGTGCAGGAGAAATTGTTGAAGTTAAAAGTTTAAAATCACCTGGGGTAGATGGAATCTATCCAGTTGTAATGAAGAACGCAGCAAGGGAAGTAAGCAAACCCTTATCCATAATTATAAGAGCATCCTTAGAGTCAGGGGAAGCCCCCATGGACTAAAGATGTGCAAATTTATCCCCAATTCACAATGGGGTTTCAAATTGGTGATACAAATAATTATAGACCTGTTAGTTTAACTTCTGTTCCGGGGAAAATAATGGAGTCACTGTTTAGCATTAGCATTGGTAGAGGTATATGATGCAAGAAAGCAAGCTTATGCAGCATCAGCCAAAAAAAAAAACAAAAAAACAAAAACAATCCTTCCACTTCACCCCTCCGTTCGTTTCAAATACCTGTCCAGCTGAGCCTTAAATTTATTTCGGCTATCAACTTCCACATCAGGGGATGGAAGTCTGTTCCACCAACCAACTACCCGCTGGCTAAAGGCAAATTTCCACACATCTATCTTACATCTGTCTTTCCTCAATTTGAATTTATGCCCTCTCAGGTGATTATTCTGAGCAAGAGGCAGTATCCCATCAGTATTGAGCATGCTCAAACCATTCAAGGCTTTGTACACCTCTATCAGATCACCTCGCCAATGCCTAGTCTCCAGACACTGTAATTTGCAAAACTTAAGCCTTTCTTCGTAAGAGCAACCCTTCGTTCCGTTCACTAACCTTGTTGCCCTTCTCTGTACTCGTTCCAGCAGCTCAACATCCTTGAAATGAGGCCTCTAGACCTGTATACAGTACTCAAGGTACAGCCTGACCATTGCCTTATACAAGGGAATAATCACCTCCCTATCCCTGCTAGAAAAATTGCTGTATATCATTGATAAGACACCATGAGCTACTCTTGCAGCCTGTCTGCACTGCTCAGAGAACTTCATATCTGCCTGCACACAATTATCCCCAGGTCCTTTTCATTCTCTACCACTCTCAGTGTAGTACCACAGAGTTGATACATTGCTCTGGGGTTGCTGTTTCCCATATGTAGTACTTTACATTTGTCAATGTTAAATTTCATTTGCCACCTCTCAGCCCATCTGCTCAACCTTTCCAGATCCTGTTGCAGCAGCATAGCATCAGTAGCATCCTTAACAACCCTGCCAACCTTTGTATCGTCTGCAAACTTGGACATTAAGCTTGATATACCATCATCAGTATTATTTATAAATACAGAAAACAATAATGGACCCAGCACTGTACCCTGAGGAACTCCACTAATAACATTAGTCCACGATGAGCAGTGTCCATTAATTACCACTCTCTATGTCTTCTGCCACTCAACCATCCCTTTATCCATAGCAACAATTTGCCACCAATGCCACACTGCTCCAATTTGTGCAGCAGTCTTCCATGTGCAACAGTATCAAAAGCCTTTCTAAGATCCAAGTATATAATATCAAATTTGTTCCCTGCATCCAATTCTTTTGTGACTACATCATAGTATCCAATCAAATTGGTCAGGCAAGACCTTCCCTTAACAAAACCATGCTGTGTCTGAGCTATAACTGAATTCTTATCAAAATGATCCTGCAGTGCTTCTTTAACCAGTGTTTCCATTAATTTTCCTGGAACAGAAGTTAAACTCCAGGTCTATAATTACTTGTGTCAGCCTTTGATCCTCCTTTGTGAATTGGGGTTACATTTGCACATCCCCAGTCTGTGGGTACCTTCCCTGAGTCCAAGGAAGCTCTCATAATTATGGCTAACAGATTGCTTATTTCCTTTGCTGCCTCCTTTAATATAACTGGATAGATCCCATCCACCCCAGGTGCCTTTCTTGTATTTACCTTCAACAATTTATCCTCCAATTTACTCTCAATTATTACAGATCATCTAGCTCACTGCCAGTGTTTACTTCATCTATGGCATTCCCCTTCCTGAATAACTCCTCATGTGTGAATGTAGATGCAAAATACTGATTTAGTTTGTTAGCTACCTGAGTAGGATCATGAACAGTTGAATCATCGATATCAAGTGGACCAATCTGATTCATCCCCTTCCTTCTAGAGTTTACATAAGTAAAGAACTCCTTGCTGTTTTTCTTTGCATCCCTTGCCAAAGATTTCTCGTAATCTGCCTTCGCCTGCCTAACCTCCTTTGTAACTTAGTTACTGATCAACTTATATCTATCATAGGCTTCTGTGTCACATGTTAATTTATATGTATCCCATGCATTTTTCTTCTCTGCCATATGTCTCATTAGTTCATCTGGCATCCATTTAGGCCTGAACCTTGAATAATATTTCTTAGTTGGTATGTAAAGCCTAGTAGCTTCCAAGATAAGTTCTTTGAATGCTTCCCATTTTGAGTTTGCTGTTGGTAACATAATCAGTTGCTCCCACTGTACAGAATTTAAATACTGTTTCAGACCATCGTAGTCGCCTTTACGAAAGCAATAACCCTTCCCTTTACCCCTGATGGTAGTTACCTCCTTCAGTAAATCCCACTTCAGCACACTGTGGATCACTGCCACCTAGTGGATCCTGTATCTGCAGATTCTTAATGCATGAAGAATCATTACTGATAATCAAATCAAGGGTATTGCTCCCTCTAGTTGCCTCCCAAACATGCTGATTTAGAAAACAATCATCCAATAAATCCACAAAAGCCTTGCTAGTGTGTGAGCGACCAACCCACAAATTCCAGTCAATATCTGGGAAATTAAAATCCCCCATTATGAGACTCTCTGATTTACTGGCCCACTCTATTTCCCTGTACAGTTTCTTATTGTACTCATCAGAGTCATTAGGCCTATAGCACACTCCTACTCTCAATTTTGATCTCCCAATGCTTATGTCACACCAAACTGACTCGACACTGCACTGTCCAGCGATGTCGACTGGCTTCACTTCATTGGATTTTATGTGTTTCTTAACTAATAACATAACCCCTCCTCCCTTCCTATAGACGTTGTACTCCCCAAATTCCAGTTCTGCATTACTTATATCTGTGTGACACCACGTCTCTGATATCCCAACAATATCTGCCTTTGATGCTTTGAGCAATACCTCAAATTCATCAAATTTATTTACCAAACGTCTAGCAATGGTGTACACGCAAGTATACATGCATTTGTTCTTTTTCTTAGCTACCCTAACACAACCCATGTGCTTACGTTTGCCTCAATAACCCCCAGCAGTCTCTGAAATATCCTGCATCTTATTTTCCAAGCTGCTGCTCATTCCAATAGAAGAAGTGCAAGAATCACTTTCACCTCTGCCAGTGGCTACTATTAATCTATTAGTCCTCGTGTACCCCCAATCTTGCAGTTTTCCGACCCACCTAACACTGCCTCGATAGCATCAGCAAACATTCTTGCACCGTTTCTATTTAAGTGTATCCCATCCCTGTAGAAGCAGTCTCTCCTGTTAACAAGTACAGACCAGGCAGAAAACAATTCTACCCCTTGAGCCTTGCACAATCTCTCCAGGGCCGAATTGATCGACAGGGCTCTCATCATATACTCCCTCCTATCGTGTCTGGGCAGAATTGCAGACACCGTCAAATTCAACCCTAATTCACAGCTTTTTTTCAACAGTGACCTGCACTTTTTAAGTAATTCCGCCTGTCTCCTATTCTTAATATCATTAGTGCCAACGTGTACAACTATATCACCTTTTGTGCCCTTAAAAGATGATATCTGCTCTATGATAGTCTTGTCTGACCAATCAAAATTGGATGCAAAAAAAATTTTGATATCATATACTTGGATTTCAGGAAAGCTTTTGATACTGTTTCACATGGAAAATTGCTGTACAAATTGGAGTGGTATGGCATTAAGTGCAAGTTACTGAAATGGATAAAGGTATGGTTGAGTGGAAGACGGCAGAGAGTGGTAATAAATGGACATTGCTCTACATGGACTAATATTATTAGTAGAGTCCCCCAGAGTTCAGTGCTGGGCTCATTGTTGTTTTGTGTATTTATCAATGATATCGATTAAGGTATATATCAGGCTTAATGTCCAAGTTTGGATGATACAAAGGTTGGTAGGGTTGTTAATGACAGTAAAGACAGTATGCTACTGCAACAGGATCTAGAAAAGTTAGGCAGGTGGGCTGAGAAGTGGCAACTGAAGTTTAATATTGACAAATGCAAAGTACTCCATATGGGTAGCAGTCACCCAACAGAAATGTACCAACTGTGCGGTACTACACTCAGTGAGGTGGAGAATGAAAAAGACCTGGGGGTAATTGTGCAATCAGATATGAAGTTCTCCGAGCAATGCAGACGGGCTGCCAGAGCAGGTCACGGAGTTTTGTCAATAATATATAGGAATTTTGCTAGCAGGGATAAGGAGGTGATTATCCCATGTTATACGGCAATGGTCAGGCCACACCTTGAGTACTGCATACAGGTCTGGAGGCCTCATTTTAGGAATGATGTAGAGTTGCTAGAATGAGTATAGGGACGGGCAACAAGATTGGTGAGAGGACCACTTATGAAGAAAGGCTTAAGTTCTGCAAGTTGCAGCATCTGGAGACTAGTTACCTGCAAGGTAATCTGATTGAGGTATATAAGGACTTGAATGGGTTGAGCAGGCTCAATGCTGACAGGATACGTCCACTTGCTCAGAACCTGAGGGGACTAAGAACCTGAGGAGCCATAGATTCAAATTGAGGAAAGACAGTTGTAGAATCAATGTGCGGTAGTTTGCCTTCAGCCAGCAGGTAGTTGATTGCTGGATCACACCTCTGTCTGTTGTTGTGGAAGTTGATAGTGTAAATAAATTATTTAAGGCTGAACTAGACAAACATTTGGTGTGACAGATGGGTGAAATGAGAAGAGTTTTTTTTTTTTTTTGGCTAATGCCGTATAAGCTTGCTTTTCTTGGATCATATGCCTCAAGTAATGCCAATTCTAATGCTAATGATATTTGAACTTAAGTTACCCATCTATGGACTAATTCAATGGAAAAGTTAGGTGAAATTCAAGCAGTTGCTCTTGACATTTCAAAGGCTTCTGATCATGATTGGCATAAAGGTCTTCTAAATAAGCTTCCATCTTATGGTTTTACAACCATGTTTTTTTAACTGGGTATCCAGTTTTCTCTCTGACACTCACTGCGAGTGATGGTAAATGGTTCTCTATCTTCTAAGTTTTCCATAAATGCAGGTGTTCCTCAAGGTTAAGTTATTTTGCACACTCTTTTCCTGTTGCATGTTAATAACCTTCTACCTTTGACCGAAAATCCTATCCACAGTTTTGCTGATGATAGCATGTTGCATTCCACCTTCCAGTTTGAGAAACCTTACCCTGCACAAACAGCTTCAACTTCTCAAAAATCCACTACCAATTCCTTAAATGCTGATCTCCAGGTAATTCTTCAAAGGGGATAGACAACTTTGTTGATTTGAACCCTTCTAAAACTCAGTTCTTTCTTATTCTGCTCACTATGCTTATCTTCGATGACACTCTGAATTCAAGCCAAGATCATATATCTCTATTGGGGATTACTCTGACTTTTAATCTCTCTTGGCATAAGCACATCACAAATATTGCTTCCTCTGAATCTAAAAAACTGGGTTTTCACTTTCACTAAGAGGCGTTACTTTTCTTCCAAACAGCTGTTCACTCTGTCAAATCCCAAATCCACCCTGCCAAGGAATACTGTTTCCACATGATGGTGCCCATAATAACTGTCAGGCTTCTAGATTCCATGCAAAGAAGGGCAGTTAGGTTAATTAATGATCCATCTCAAACAGTCTCTCTACACTTTGTCTTATACAGTAGTACAGAATTAGAAAATTAGAATTAGTATAAAGTGTAGAGAATTAGAAAATTAGAACCTAAATAATATAGAGGTTCTAATACCTCTTGTGGTTGGATTTAACAAAAAAAAAAAAAAAAAACCTCTGGAACAAGATTAGATTACATGCTGGGTTTCACAGACACCAATGAGTATGGAGTTAAGTACAAGGAACATAGATGCTATTGGTCACCTAGCATCAATTAAATGCCAAACATTAAAAAATTTATTATTCATAATTCAGAGTATATTGAAACAAAAACAGAAAATAATGTATAACCATTTAGAAAATATTGGTGCAGAAAAGTATACAGGGAGATCTGATTTTATTTCCAAATTTAAAAAAAAAAAATAACAGAAAAATATAAAAGTAGCATCTGTTAAAAGTAGCACATGTTAGTAGCAGAGCATTACAGTAGCAAAAATGTACAAAATAATAGGAACACAAATGGGACCAAAAGAAAATATCAAAAATAGAAGGAAAATGTAAATACCAATAATGTAAATAAGGAGTTTTAGTGTATATTATTCAAATCTGATTAATGTGCATAAAATGTTGGGTATCATAAGTATAAAAAGTTGGGTAAAGAAGCTAATTCCCTATAATATCACAGGCGCCTCTGTAGCCAGTTGGGCAGGAGCAGCAGTGCATAGCATATGCTTCTTGATTAGACCGGGGTTCGAGCCCGTGACCACCAAATACAGAGGATGCGGAAAGGTCAGGAAATGACCACCGCATATCCCGGAGCAATATGGCCTTAGTTGCTAATGCTCCTAAAAACCAAATAACAACAACAACAACAACAACAACAGCGGAAAAGTCAGGGAATGACCACCGCATATCCCCGGAGCAATATGGCCTTAGTTGCTAATGCTCCTGAAAACCAAATAACATAACATAACTATAATATCACAGTTTCCACAAGAAGACTGGTTGCAAATTAAGTCATTTTGGCTTGCAGCAATTTCTTTGGAGCATAACTGTCTTCACTCTGAGGACTAACTACATTGTTAAACATACATTTTATTAATGATATTGATGATGGTACATCAGGCTTAATGTCCAAGTTTGAAGATGATACGAAGGTCGGCAGGGTCGTTAATGACACTAATGACAGTACACTGCTGCAACAGGATTTAGAAAAGTTGAGTAGGTGGGCTGAGAGGTGGCAACTGAAGATTAACATTGACAAATGTAAAGTACTGCATATGGGAAGCAGCAACCCCAGAGTAATGTATCAACCGTGTGGTACTACACTGACAGTGGTAGAAAGTGAAAAGGACCTGGGGGTAATTGTGCAGACAGATATGAAGTGTTCTGAGCAGTGCAAACGGTATGCAAGAGTAGCTCATGGTGTCTTGTCAATGATATACAGGAATTTTTCTAGCAGGGATAAGGAGGTGATTATCCCCTTGTATAAGGCAATGGTCAGGCCACACCTTGAGTACTGTATACAGGTCTGGAGGCCTCATTTTAATAAGGATGTAGAGCTGTTGGAACGAGTACAGAAAAGGGCAACAAGATTAGTGAATGGAACAAAGGGTTGCTCTTAGGAAGACAGGCTTAAGTTTTTCAAATTACAGTGTCTAGAGACCCTGCAAGCTGATCTGATTGAGGTGTATAAAGCCTTGAATGGTTTGAGCATGCTCAATGCTGATGGGATTTTTCCTCTTGCTCAGAATAATCGCCTGAGAGGGCACAAATTCAAATTGAAGAAAGACAGTTGTAGGACAGATTGTGTGGAAGTTTGCCTTTAGCCAGCGGGTGGTTTATCGTGGGAACAAACTTCCATCTGTCATAGAAGTTGATAGCTTAAATAGATTCAAGACAGAACTAGACAAACATTTGGAGCGAGTGGGTGGGTGAAATGAAAAGGGTGTGTGTGTGTGTGTGTTTTTTTTTGGCTGATGCTGTATAAGTTTGCTTTCTTACATCATGTGCCTTTACTAATGCTAATGCTAATACACTGGGGAAGAATAATCTCCTTTTAGGCCAAGCATGACTAAAACATGGAAGCCAGATTCAAATATTTACGCTAAGATAAATTATATAAAATCACAGGAATATCGCGGTTAGCTCAATTTGGGTGTGTTTGGTGCTGGGCCCATTGTTGTTTTCTGTATTTATTAATGATATTGATGAAGTATATCAGGCTTAAAATCTAAGTCTGCAGGCGATACAAAGGTTGGCAGTGTAGTTAATGATAGCATGAAAGTATGCTGCTGCAACAAGATCCAGAAAAATTAGGCAGATGGGCTGAGAAATGGAAATTGAAGTTTAACATTGACAAATGCAAGGATGCATATGAGTAGCAGTAATCCCAGAGTAACATACCAACCTGTGGCACTAGACTCAGGGTAGTGGAAAATGAAAAGGACCTGGGAGGCAATTGCACAGTCAGATATGAAATTCTCTGAGCAGTGCAGACAGGCTGCCAAGCTAGCTCGTGGGGTTTTGTCAATTATATACAGGAATTTTGTTAGCAGGGATAAGGAGGTGATTATTCCATTGTACAAGGCATATGGAGTTAAGAACAAGATCTTCCATACTGCATACATGTCTGGAGCAATGTTGAATCCAGAGTGTTTGCAACGGGGAGAGAATGTAAACTTCAGGGTACATGTAGTACATGCGTATATTTTTTATTATTGTTTAATATTTACAGCATATGTAACAAACAAATCGTTATATTTATGAATGTTATAAATAAGAGAATATGAGAAATCAAAATAGGAAACAAAAGGAAATATTTATTATTTAACATTAAATACTAACAGTATTTTATCACAAAAACCACATTACTGACAAAAATCACAGTTTAATAATATGAAAATCACAGATTAAAATATGCAAAAAAATCATATAAATTATAATCAAACATGCAAATATTATAATCTTCTTATTCTTCTTTGCTTTATATTTGCATATATATATATATATATATATATATTAATATATTAATATAATATATGCATATATATGAATTTTTCCAATAACTCATTCGGGCCTTCTAAGCTTATCTTCATGCAATCTTGTAATATTATAGTACAGATACATATATAATAAAATGATTATAAAATGTATTGTTTATACATTTTATAATCATTTTATAGGCTGCAACCAAACCAGCTTTTTTGCTGTTTCGGTATACAAAGAAAGAATTAGCCACAAGTAGACTCTTGCTGTGAAAAAAACAAATAAAGGGAAATAAAGCAAACTACTGACGATTGAAATAGTGGCTGCAGTAGACTCCTCTCTCTCTCTCTCTCTCTCTCTCTCTCTCTCTCTCTCTGCCTAAACATCATTTAGCCCTTCCTCTGAGAGCTGTGGGACATTCTCCACTTACAATATTCTGAGAAACCAATGCGGAACATCACTGAGGAACCAATTCAGGCAAACCTATTCACGTCCAGCAATCCAGTCGTTGTCTAGTTTACGATATACAAACAGAGAACTAGTCGCAAGTAGACCATTTGTGTGAAACGCTATCAAGAGATGGTTTGTGTGAAAATAAAGGAAACCTGAAAACCATAAAACGAAAATGCCGACACTTGAAACAGTGGCTTTTAGTTACAATTTGTGCAGGTAGAAATATTGCCCATTTACTCATTTTGAAATTTTCATGTCTGAATTTTTGTGATTTATTTTCGGTGTGTACCACCTACCGAGTCCCACACTTAGTTGATGTAAATTTTTATGCTGTGTTTATTTGACACAAATTTATTGAATTCATGTTTTCTAATTACAACATTGTGTAAACTGATAATATGGCCCCTAAAGAGCACAGTAAGAAGAAAATTTCAATTAAAATTAAACAAAAAAATGTGGCAAAAATTTCAATGTTGAATCCAGAACGAATATTAAAATAAAAATTACTTTGAACGAATATTAAAATAAAAATTACTATTTTCTGTCTGCTGGGGGAGAAAATGTGGCAAAAATTTCAATGTTGAATCCAGAACGAATATTAAAATAAAAATTACTTTGAAGGAATATTAAAATAAAAATTACTATTTTATGTCTGCTGGGGGGGGGAACCTCATTTTAGGAAGGCTGTAGAGATGCTGGAACAGGTACAGAGAAGTGCAATGAGACTAAAGAGGGGGAACAAAGGCTTACCAAGAGCGGTTTCAGTTCTGAAAATTGCAGCATCTGGCAACTAGGCACGTGCAAGGTGATCCGAGTGAAGTGTTTAAGGCTTGGAATAGCTTCAGCAAATACTGATGGGATCCTTCCTCTTAATCAGACTACGCACATGAGGGAACATAAATTCAAAATGAGGAAGGATGATGAGTCCTCAGTCTTCTGAGGACTGATCACTAAGTACTGATTCTGACAGCAGAGATTCCCTCCATGCTTGAAACTGAATACAGTAATGCATATCAATTTTGAGTATAAAAATAAAAATAGTGAAATTTCTCACTGATGATGTATAAAATACACCAAATGTAAACTGGGTTATTAAATATTAATTTTTTTAAAAATTGTGCTGGATTTTTAACAATTCTGGATTGTAAAGCAGTAGATTTTACAGAATTTATTATAAAACATATTACAGGTATTATTCTAAGAATGTGGTTACATTCGTATGACATGTGTGAGAAAGGAGTTAGAGCAAATGTTGAGAGCTGCTAAGCAAACATTTGTATTTCCTAAAAATTATTGGATTTTTTACCAATTTGTTTAAAATTAGTAGTTCAGTTATTATTTGTGTTTTTCTGATAAGTGCAACTGTTTCTTAGTTGGCCTTCACATTGCTTAAAAAATAAGACAAGTGGAGAGAATTCTGCCACCAATGTTCCTTGTATTAATACAAGAATGATATAAATGCTATTTAGTATACTTCTATATAATTACATAGGCAAAATAACTAATATAATAAGTATTTTTATTTTCTATAAACTATAAATTTATAACAATACAAGTGTCATTTTATAACTTAACTGTAATATAACTTAAAGCATACATATGGCTATAGCATAGACGGGGAATAGCACAGCATTATTGTTTTAATTAAATTCAGACTAAAATCACTCCTCGAATTACAGCAGCAAAGCAAAAAGCTCAAAGTAGCAGGAATGCTTTGGCTCAGGAGAACTACCAATGGCAGTTCTTATAAATCTGGGATTAATATTGTGCTGCTCATCGCTAGTTTGCTAATAGAGGGACACAATATAGCTGGCCAAAGGGGCTGTGTTTGTGTGCAAAATGTGTGAGGAAATTAAGTGTAAATTGAGTCTTTTTATGATCCTAAATGAGAGACTGAAGAAGAACATGGTTGACGTCCTCAAAGGAATTAAAACAAGCGATCCATCAAGCACCCAGCTGGCCAACTCAAAGCTAGAGCCTATACTTCTGCACTAGATAACATCCTCAACGGCAGAGTGCTGGTCCCACAGGAAACAGATATTGTCAGTGCCCTCTGTCAGCAAATGTACTATGTAAAAAGGATAGGTGAAACAGGGCAAAGGTATATCTGCCAGGGGCGAAATTTAATGCTGTTATAGAGCAACTGCCATCTTTTAAGGGCACGCAAAGTGGTTTGTTATATATGATGGTACTAATAATATTAAGAATAGGATATCAAAGAATTTACTTAACAGGTATAAAGCAACATTGACTGAAAGTTTAAAAGTGACTGAATTGAATGACAAGGCTCTCATTAATAATCTTGATGAGAGCCTTGTCAATCAATTCAGTACTGGAGAGACTGTCAAGGCTCATGCAATAGAATTTTTTCCAGCATTGTCTGTGTTACTGCCATCTGTGTTACATTATTAGCAGTAGTGACTTTTTACAAGGATGGCAGTACCACAGAGTTAGTATGATAATCTGGGACTACTGCTACCTATATTTGTCAATGTTGAACATCAAATGACATTTCTCAGCCCATCAGCCTAAGTTTTCTAGATCTTATTGCAGTAGTCTAAGTTGATTATTGTTATTAACCACCCTGACAACCTTTGTAACATCACTGAAAACTTAGACATTAAGCCTGATACATCAAAATCAATATGATTAATAAATATTGAAAATAACAATTGTCCCAGCACTGAAACCTAGGGGACTAGACTCATAACATTATTCCATGAAAAGCAGTGCCCACTGATAACTACTCTTCTCCCACTCAACTATCCCTTTATCCCTAGCGGTAACTTGCCTTTTTAATGCCACATTGCTTGTTGTACAGCAGTCTTTTATGTGCAACGGTATAAAAGCCTTCCTGAAATCCAAGCCTATGATATCAAAATTATTTTTTGCATCCAATTCTTTGGTTACTGCATCATAGTAACCAATCAGAACAGTAAGACAGGAACAACCCTTAAAAAATCCATGCAGTATAATTGCATTCCTGTCTAGATGATCCTGCATTACTTCTTTAAACAGTAACTCCATTATTTTACCTGGAACAGATGTTAAATTAAGAGGTCTGTAATTACGCATTTCACCCTTTGCACCCCATTTGTGAATTGGGGATACATTCCTACATCTGCAGTCCATAGAGACCTTCCTTAAACCAAGGATGCTCTCATAATTATGGCTAAGGGTTTGCTTACCTCCTTTGCTGCCTCTCTTAATATAATTGGACAGATCACATCCGCCCTCGGCACATTTTTTGTTTAGCTCAACAATTTCTCTTTGTTTCCTTTCAAATATGACATAATCATTCAGCTCACCATTACAGTTTGATAAACTTCTAGCATCCCCTCCCCTAATGATGTTCTCATGTATGAATGTAGATGCAAAATACCTATTCAGTTTTGTCAGCAACAAGAGCAGGGCCATCAAAAGTTAAACCATTGACATCAAGTAGCCCAATGTGTTCAATCCCTTCCTTCTACTATAAATATAATGAAAGAAGTCTTTGCTTCCGTTCTTTGCATTCTTTGCGAAAGATTTCTCATGATCTGCCTTCACTTGCCTAACCTCCTTTGTGACTTGATTACAGACTAGTTTACATCTAACATAGACATCTGCATCACCTGATAATTTATATGCATCCCATGTATTTTTCTTGTGGCAGAGAAGAAAAATACATGCATCCCATGTATTTTTCTTCTCTGCCACAAGTCTGATCAGTTCATCTGACAACCATTTAGGTCTAAGCTTTAAACAGTATTTCTTAGTTAGTATGAAAAGCTTAGTAGCTTCTCTGATTAGTTCCCTGAATGCTTCCATTTAGAATTTGGTAACATCATCATTTGGTTCCACTACACAGAATTTAAAAAACTGTCTGATACAAAAACAAAAGCCTTTCCTTATACCTTTGATAGTAGTTATGTCTTTAATTAAATTCCACACTAGTACATTGTCATCGCTGCCGCCTGAAAATTCTTCATGCATATGGAATCATTGCTGATAACCAGCTCAAGAGTAGTGCTTCCTCTCTTTGCCTCTCTAACATGCTGCTGTAGAAAACAGTCATCCAAGAAATCTACAAAAGTCTTGCTAGTGTGTGAGTGACCAATCCACAAATTCCAGTCAACATCTGGAAAGTTAAAATCCCCATTATGAGACATTCTGATTTATTGGCCCACTATTTCTCTGTACACGTTCATTAGGCCTATTACACACTCCTACTCTCAATTTTGTTTTCCCAGTGCTATATCACATAAAACTGACTCAACATTGCACTGGTCACACATGTCAATTGGATGCACAATCAAATGGTGTTCCTACTGGCAACTAATGAATGTCCATCATTTTGTGACACTCAGATTAATGCTTAATTTTATATAGATAGATTTATGTTTAGCAAAATACATCAACCTCACACTGTGAAGATCGTTACAAGTTCAGTTCACCAATATAAATAAATTATTCTTCTTCTAAAGGGGAAGCATACTGCTATTTATTTGTACTATGTGCCTTCACCCAGATACCCATTTCAAGGACTGCTGCCCATTCTTCAGTGGGTAGTCAAGGAGTTATCAATACAGACTTGACAATCAGCAATGAAGCTTCTTTCCTTCTTTTTTTCTTAATTTATAGTATGAACTCCTTTTTCGCAGCAGTCTTTTATTTCTCATATTATTATGTTATCCCAATATTGCTGGGTGTTTAGTATTCCACTGAAAAAGAATCAATAACCATCTGGGAAAATGGTTGTTGATTCTTTCTTGTATTGGTATTTGTAGTGCATAAAATGCACTACAAATACCAATACACTTCACCTCTCTGGGAAAAAGTGCCGTGCCATTTATTCATAGCATAAAACATAGCAGAGGAATCCAACGTGATTTGCTTCATATAAGATCAATGCATTTTGTGGCAAACTTAATTTTCTTCATGGTAATTAACGATGATGCATTTGCACTAATTAAACAACCATGTTTTATAAATCCTATTACCTGTAACATTTTAGCTCTTAGTTTTTTTTTTTTTTTTTGAATGAATAACAAAGTGAGAATTAGTGTATAGGAATTAGAGAAATGTTTCATAAAATTTCAATTCCTAATTTATTTCCATCAGACAAAGAGTTAAAACATTTCTGCTGAGAAAGCTGTTTATTACTCCTCTTACAACCATTACAGATGGAAGTAACTCTTTTATTATTAGTGAATGAATACAAATTAAAAACTAACTAATAAACTATAAAATTTAAAGAAAAGTGTTTAATACCTTGCATCTTCACAAGTACGCATTTGAAACGATATCCCACCTCCACAGGAGCGGGAACATGGACTACTGTCACTCCAAGAATTCCAGGGCCCGCCCTCATCAAACTCTGAATGAAGTCCCAGAGTAATATTCCTTGATAAGAAGTATTTATAATTTTTCCTGTGATGTTCATGCCTCAAATGCTAAAAATAAAAAATTCCAAATGGTGAATTGTTATAATGGTAAAAAGATCAGCTGAAAAGAGAGTGTGGGAAATGGTCAGTATCCATTAACGTTATCCATAGCAGAAACTTGGCCTTAATGCCACACTATCCAATTTGTACAGCAGTCTTTTATGTACAACAGTATCAAAAGCTTTCCTAAAATCCAAGTATAAGATATCAAAATTATTTTTTGTATCCAGTTCCTTTGTTACTGCATCATAGCATTAGCAAAGGCACATGATGCAAGAAAGCAAGTTTATATAGCATCAGCCAAAAAAAAAAAAAAAACACCCTTATTTCACCCATCCACTCGCTCCAAATGTTTGCCAAGTTCTACCTTGAGTCTATTTAAGCTATCAACTTCTACAACGACAGATGGAAGTTTGTTCCACCAATCAACCACCTGCTGGCTAAAGGCAAAAAGGCAAACTTCCGCACATCTATCCTACAACTGCCTTTCCTCAATTTGAATTTATGCCCTCTCAGGTGATTATTCTGAGCAAAAGGAAGAATCCCATCAGCATTGAGATGCTCAAACCAGTCAAGGCTGCTTTATACACCTTAATCAGATCACCTCGCAGATGCCTATATATATATATATATATATATATATATATATATATATATATATATAAATCACCTCACAGGTGCCTATATACACACACATGTAAGAATCGAGGCTTCATACACCTCAATCAGATCACCTCGCAGGTGCCTATATATATATATATATATATATATTTGTGTGTGTGTGTGTGTGTGTGTGTGTGTGTGTGTGTGTGTGTGTGTGTGTGTGTGTGTGTGTGTGTGTGTGTGTGTGTGTGTGTGTGTGTGTGTGTATGTGGGGCATTCGATAAATTATCTACCTAAGGTACTTCCCATAGTTACATTTCAATGTTTCATGATTTATCATGTTTCTATATATCTGCATCCCCTTCCTTAAAGAATTCCTCATATGTGAATATAGTTGCAAAATATTTATTTAGTTTGTTATTTGAATCAGGCCTGCTCCAACTTTATACCTCAGTTTATTAACCAAAATTTGTTATAATTAATCTAAATAATTATATAATTGATTATAAAAGTCCAATCATATTGAATCATGTGTAGTGGATGATCTTCAAAGCCTTTAAACATACATATATATATATATATACACATATATCTGATAATTAAAATAAATATGATATTTAAAATAAAAACATCAGCCAGTAGTACGGCAATAATGCAGAGCGAAACGAAACGCAAAATAATATAAAATAAACAAACAGGGAAGGGAAAGTAGAGATAATAGGACAAAAAGGTAGTCGATAATCCCCTGTATAATTTAGTCAATTAAGTCATTAAACCCAATTAATAAAAAAGATTACTTTTGCCTAACTTTTACCTCACATAATATAAATTAGTGGTAGTAGTGGGTTGATATGCTAAATAAGCAGCGCCTGTGCCGCCATTTATTCTTTTCCTTTCTATTATATAAGCTGGTTAAGCTTGCATTATGTCAGTGGTGTGGCTCTGATCAAGAGTGCTGTCTGTTCTATAGATTATTTTTCGCTGCATAAGGACCACCGCCATGCAAATCCTCTGCATTGGTTGATCTATCGGAGAACGGAGGGGTGGTTTGGTTCTTCGATATTTCTGCCTTTGCGATGATTTGTATGACGATTGAAATGCAGCGATTCCATGACCATTATTGGCCTCGTGGTCCTCTGTCGATATGGGGCATGATGGTCAGTCTATCATTTTGATCTATTATTTTGATATTTTAGTTTTTTGGTAGTTTCTTTAACCCTTTTTTGGTGATATTTCACGTCTTTTGGAACTGGTACCTTCGAGGGGGGTACCGCTAAATTATTTATAATTGGCATTATTTTAAATTTACATCTTTTTTATTAATTGGGTTTAATGACTTAATTGACTAAATTATACAGGGGATTATCGACTACCTTTTTGTCCTATTATCTCTACTTTCCCTTCCCTGTTTGTTTATTTTATATTATTTTGCGTTTCGTTTCGCTCTGCATTATTGCCGTACTACTGGCTGATGTTTTTATTTTAAATATCATATTTATTTTAATTATCAGATATAATTAGGCATCATGTGGAGGATATGCATTTGCTGCCTCTAATGATAGCTACATAGCCATATTTATTTATTTTTATTTTTATTACTTTTGCCTAACTTTTACCTCACATAATATATATATATATATACATACATACACACACACATGCACACGAGGGGCGTTCGATAAATTATCTACCTAAGATACTTCCCATAGTTACATTTCAATGTTTCATGTTTCTACATATCTCAACTTCAATCATACTAATTTTTATCCCACAATGTTTTTTGGTTTTGCTGCTGTAACAGAAAGAAGGAAGACACCTGTATATCAAATTATGAATTTGCTGAAATTGGAGCATCATTCAGTCATCAAGTTTCTTACCAAAGAAGGAAATGGAACAGAGGCCATTCATGAAAAGATGGTGGTTGCGTATGGCAACAATGCACCTTCAGAGTACTGGGTGAAATTCTGGTCAAAACAATTCAAGTAGGGTTGAAAGTCCATCGAAAATGATCCACATCCAGAAAGGCATGTGACAGCAATCACTCAGAAATATGCCAAGGTGTGGAAACCCCTGTGCTAAATGATAGACGTTTAAAGGTATCCCAAATCTCTAAGGAATGTGACATATCTGAGGGAACAATCATAACCATCCTCCATGAACATTTGGGGATGACTAAGGTCAGTGCAAGGTGGGTCCCCAGATTTCTGACCTCTGTGCAGAAGCAATTCAGGGTATGGCATTGTGAGTAGAATTTAGAGCTTTATGGAAGGGATCCTGCAACTTTCATCTCCACAATTGTTATGGGCAATGAAACATGGGTTCATCACTGGGATCCTGAAACCAAACAAAAATCAATGCAATGTAAGCACAAGGGTTCTCCCTCACCCAAAAAATTTTAGACAACCTTCAGCTGGAAAGATTAAGGCCAACATTTTTTTTTTTTTTTTTTGGGATGCTGAGAAAATTTTGTACATTCACTACTTGGAACACAAGCAGACAGTCACTGGGAGTCATATGCATCCCTACTGTATACAACCTAAGAGACAACCTACTGTACAACATAAAGGAAAAACAGCATGGAAAACTGTCCAGAGGTGTGCTGATTTTTCATGACAATGCACTAGTGCATAGGTCACATGCTGTTGCTGCTGCTTTGAGAGACTGTGACCTTACAGAACTTGCCCTCTACCTCAGAGTTTGGATCTGGCCCCTAGTGACTATTTCCTGATTTGACACCTCAATAAAACTTACGTGGAAATCACTTACATGGACATCAGTTCGTGATAATGAACTGAAGTTTGCTGTTCTGCATTCTTTGATGGACAGGACAAAGAATTTTATTTGTCTAGTATTTCCTCATTGCCAACAAAATGGAATTGAAGTTCAGGGGAATTACATTGAAAAATATAAACAGATTTTGCCTCTATCTCACCTCTTCATAGGTAGGTAGGTAGCTAATTTATAGAACACCCCCTCGTATAATATGATCTTGAAAGCTTTAAGCATATATATCAGATGATTTTGAAAGAAATTTAAAATTATACATTGGGGAAAAAAAAAAAAAGGAAAAAAGAAATATTTTGATCAATTTATTTTTCAATAACAGCATCACTGATAAAATCACCTTTGCCATTGGTTCATATTAAAATTTCGCACCTACACAGACAATACAGATAATGTTGACATTCCCTTCTCTTTCCTATCGTTTTGAGTCAAACGCTGATCGTTTCAGAAATTTTAATGAGTACACAATAAAAAATTAAACAATTTAAGATAAATACTTTAACTAACCTGTACTGCAAAGTTTAAATACTTCAACTAACTACAAAGCTCATTAACACTGGAAGTCATTGTAGAATAAGTAAATACATGGGCTGTGTTAGGGTAGCTAAAAATAGGAACAGGTGCATGTATACTTGCGTGTACCCCAATGCTAGGAGTTTAGTAAAAAAATTTTATGAATTTGAGGTGTTGGTCAAAACATCAAAGGCAGACATTGTTGGTATATCACAGACGTGGTGTCACACAGATATAAGGAATGCAGAATTGGAATTTGGGGAGTACAATGTGTACAGGAAGGATAGGAAGGGAGAAGGGATTATGCTATTGGTTAAGAAACACATAAAAGCAACGGAAGTACAGCAGTTAACATAGCTGGACAGTGCAATGTCCAGTCACTTTGGTATGTCATAAGCACTGGGAAAGCAAAATTGAGGGTAGGAGTGTGTTATAAGCCTAATGACTCTGATGAGTATAATAAACAACTGCAAAGAGAGATAGAGTGGGCCAGTAAATCAGTGTCTTATAATGGGGGATTTTAATTTTCCAGATATTGACTGGAATTTATGGGTTGGTCACATACACACTAGCAAGGCTTTTGTGGATTTATTGGATGATTGCTTTCTACAGCAGCATGTTTGGGAGGCAACCAGACGGAGTAATACTTCTGATCTGATTATCAGTAGTGATTCTTCATGCATTAAGAATCTGCAGATAAAGGAACAACTAGGTGGTAGTGACAACAGTGTGCTGAAGTGGGACTTACCTAAAGAGTTCATTACCATCAGAGATAAAGGAAAAGGTTTTTGCTTTCATAAAGGTGACTACGGCAGTCTGAGACAGTATTAAATTCTATATGCTGGGACCAAATGATGATGTTACCAGTGGTGGATTCAGGGTAGGGGCACTAAGGCATGTGCCTCCACTGTAATTTTTTGGAAAATATGCACCAATTGTTTAAACTTCCTTTTGTTACAAAAAAAAAAAAATTCTTTTTCATTGTGTCATAAGCACTGGGAAAGCAAACATAGGATTTGTTAACATAGGATTTTATCTATTTTTGCATTGTGGCTCAGCAATTTCCACTGACTACAGTTGGCAACACTGATGCCAATGTAATAGCCATTCTAGTGCACGAAATGGTGCGCCTGCTGTCATTTTTTTCTGGATGTTACCCACAGCAAATTCAAAATGGGAAGCATTCAAATAAATCTCGGACGGTACTAGGCTTTTCATACCAACTAAGAAATATTGTTCAAGGTTTAGGCCTAAATAGATGTCAGATAAACTAACGAGATATGTGGCAGAGAAGAAATATGCATGGGATACATATAAATTAACAGGTGACATGGAAGCCTATGATAGATATAAGCTGGTCTGTAACCAAGTCACAAAGGAGGTTAGGCAGGCAAATTTCTCAGATTACGAGAAATCTTTGGCAAAGGATGCAAAGAAAAACAGCAAAGAGTTCTTTACTTATGTAAACTCTAGAAGGAAGGGATGAATCTGGCAACCTGCAGAAAACACTGCAGAAAACCCATGGGGAAAAAATCAGGAAGTACACGAACCTAAGATAGGAGATCAAAGAGATGTGGCATATGCCTAAAGGCACTTCAAAAAGCGCAATCCTGAACAAAGTCACAATTTTGAACACCTGTAGGATAGTCAGAGAGTTCCTCGACTGAAAGTAATACCAGACATAACAACTACCACGCTGTAGTAGCAATACCTGTCACAAGGTGGAACCCCAAAAAAATAATAATGCATAGTAATTCGTTGTGAAGGACGAGCACACTATGAGATGCAGATGAAATTATGCCTTTCACACTACGATTGTAGTTTTTCTTTAAAGAGTTGTCTATGGTGTATCTACACCGATATTATATAGGTATAGTAACGTATTTATGTATTCATAGGTGAGGAAGAGACACACAGAATCTGAAGCTTCTGTAAGTATTTTATTTTATTTTATCAAAAGAAGCGAGCACAGCGAGTAGTGAGCAAAGCCCACTAGTATAATATTATTTAAATTTCTTTCATTACTTAGGTTTTTATAGGTTTTTAATTTATTTAAAGCTTTTTTATTAATTTTAATTAAAAATACAGCATGTACTTTTCTTTTATTATTCAATATAATCCAAATTAGCTCTGGCCATCTTCTCCTCGCATTATTAACTGCAATATGCAAGCAGATGAGCAAATGTTTTGCATTATGTTATATCATGTCCTTTTTAGTGGAGTTTGCTATTTACGATCGTAAATATCATTCATCAAACTGAAGAGCAGCCATAAAAACAACAAGAATTTTGACATGTATTTTGAACTTTAGAAGAGGGTTTGCTTGAAATAAATTCATACTAACCTTCGAGTACGACTTACGAATACAGCAAATTATAACTGTGAATTCATTTTGATATTCTTTTTATAGGACCTTGACTCACAGAATGCAAAGTGCCTGATTGTGGTTGCTCATGTATTCATAATTAAACTCCTGTGTTTTTTTATATATTTTTTTGAAAAAGAGAGAGTTTTAGTCAAATATGCCGCATGTTAAATTTGTATAACATTCGATATTCATAATTTATTAAATGAAGAGTATCAAAACTATGTTTTTTAATTAAATTATTCAGTTGCATACTGCAGTTAAATTACAACATAATACAGACATTAGCAAGTACAGCATTTTTAGGTGTGTTAGCATGCACATCTATTGTCTTCACTAGCTGTGAATTACAAGCTCCAAAAAAAGCATAAGTGTTTTGCTATTTTATTTACTTGTCATATTATATTGTACTTTATAAGTAGTTTTATAGTTTTAGTTACATTCGTTAATATTATTTTTAATTTAGATAGAGTTTTTACAGGTTACTACATAATATACGTAAAACCATTCCTTCGTTTGAATCTTGCAGTCATTGTTTTTGTATAGAGTGAGGGTAACAGAAAAAAATATCTCCCAAAAAAATGTCGCATTTTCATATTATTATAAATACTTATAATAATATTAATATATTTAAGTAATGGCTGAACTCCAGATTAGGGTAACCCATCCAACATGGCGAGGAAAGAAGTGATTGACAGGTGAAGGCACCTCCCACTCAGTGCTGTGATTGTATGGTCGAGTTCTGTGATTGAGTAATTATGAGGCGTTTTCTTTCTGAGGTGTTCAGCTTAGGTAGGGTTTTTATCCCTCCCATCCGGCTATTTTTGAATCAGAAAATGAGTTTGCGATCCAAAAACAGCGGCAAGTTGGGGAAAAAACACCCTAGGCATATCAACCTAGGAAGACAGAGAGCAGGAGGAGAGAGTGGGTGGAGTCACAACTTGTCAATCACTGCCTACCCTAATCTGGAGTTTTACCTTAAATAATTATAATAATAATACTTAAATAACTCGAGTATTACAATAATAATAAGAAGAAAATGGGATATTTTTTTTCGGGATTCACAGTGAATGGTAGGGAATTAATTTTTAAATGTGTTAAATAGGTAGCTATAAGGTAAAACTAGATAGCATAATACATATCACTGCATTTAGGAATCTATTAGATAATGTAGTATTGATAATTAGTTAATTAAATTTATAAATCTTATTAATTTTCATTGCTAATTTCAATATCATGCCCCCAGACTAGAGCAGCAAAGCAACGGGCACAAAGTGGCAGAAGTGCTGTGACTCGGGGAAGAACGGAGGGGGTGGCAATTCTTCAATGCATCACAGCCTAAACAAATGTGCAATATGTGAAATGTTTGCGGAACTCACTGAAACAGGACATGATCTAGCCAAGGAGGATGTCTTTGTGTTTGCACCTAATTTCTTGACACTCTGTGCTAGGTGCACAGTGTCAAGAAATTAGGTGCCAACTCAGTGTTCTCATGGACGCTTATGAGAGTTTGAAGAGTCAGGTAGATGCTCTTAAAGGTATTAAAATGAGGGACCCATTGAGCTCACAGCTGCCCAACTCAACGCCAGAGCTCACTCTTGTGCATAGCAAAACAGCGAAAATCTCCAAGGCAGAAAGTGCTGGTCCCACAGGAGGTAGTTATTGTCAGGGAGAAAGGTAATATATTGTGTAAAAAGGAAAGGTGGAACAGTACCAGGGTATGTCTACCAGGGGCAAAAGTTGATGATGTTGTAGAACAGATATCATCTTTTAAGGGCACAAAGGGTGATATTTTTGTATACTTTGGGACTAATTACAGTAAGAGTAGGAGATCTGCAGATTTACTTAACAAGTATAGCTCAATGCTGAAAAAAAGTTGTCAGTTAGGGTTAAATTTGAAAGTATCTGCAATTTTGCTCAGACACGATAGGATGGAGTATATGATGAGAGCCTTATCAATCAATTCAGCCCTGGAGACACTGTGCAAGGCTCATAGGGTAAAATTTTTTTCAGCATGGTCTGTGCTTGTTAACAGGAAAGACTACTTCTACAGGGATGGGATACACTTAAATAGAAAGGGTGTAAGAATATTTGCAGATGCTTTCAAGCCAGCGTTAGGCGAGTCGGAACACTGCTAGCTTGGGGGGGGGGGGGATTCACAGACTAAAAGGTTAAAAGTAGCCACAGGCAGAGGGGAAAGTGATTCTTGCTCTGCTTCTGTTACAATGAGCAGCTGCCTGGAGGGCAAGGTGCAGGGGGTTTGAGGGACTGGTGGGAGCCATCATAAAACAAATAAATACATGGGTTGTACAGACACGATAGGATGGAGTATATGATGAGAGCCTTATAAATCGATTCGGCCCTGTAGGGATTGCACAAGGCCCATAGGGTAGAATTTTTTTCAGCATGGTCTGTGCTTGTTAACAGGAGAGACTGCTTCTAGAGGGATGGGATACACTTAAATTGAAAGGGTGCAAGAATATTTGCTGATGCTTTCGAGCCAGCGTTAGATGAGTTGGAACACTGCTAGCTTGAGGGGGGGGATTCACAGACTAAAAGGTTAAAAGTAGCCACAGGCAGAGGTGAAAGTGATTCTTGCTCTGCTTCTATTACAATGAGCAGCTGCCTGGAGGGCAGGGTGCTGGGAGTTTGAGGGACTGGTGGAAGCCACCATAAAACAAATAAATACATGGGCTGTGTTAAGGTAACTAAGAAAACGAATAGGTGTATGTACACCAATGCTAAAAGTGTAGAAAATAAATCTGATGAATTTGAAGTGCTGGTCAAGACATCAAAGGCAGATATTGTAGGGATATCAGAGTCATGGTGTCACAGATATTAGGAATGCACAACTGGAATTTGGGGAGTACACATTGTACTCCCCAAAAAGGATAGACAGGATAAGAAGGGAGGAGTGGTTATGCTGTTAATTAAGAAAAGCTTAAAATCTAAGGAAATGCATCTAGTTGACATAGATGTATAGTGCAATGTTGAGTCAGTTTGATGTGACATAAGCACTGGGAAAGCAAAATGAGAGTAGGAGTGTGTTATAAGTCTAATGACTCTAATGACTACAACGAACAATTGTACAGAGAAAAAGAATGGGCCAGTAAATCAGATTGTGTTATAAAGGGGGATTTTAACTTCCCAGATATTGACTGGAACTTATGGGTTGATCACTCGCACACTAGCAAGGCTTTTGTGGATTTATTGGATGATTGTTTTATGCATCAGCAAGTTCGAGAGACAACTAGAGAGTATAATACCCTTGATCTGGTTATCAGCAGTGATTATTCGTGCATTAAGAATTTGGAGATAAAGGAACCACTGGGTGGCAGTGATCACAGTGTACTGATGTGGGATTTACTTAAAGATATAATTACTATCAGGGGTAAGGGAAGGGTTTTTGCTTCCATAAAGGTGACTACAGTGGGAACTACTAGGGTTTTCATACCAATTAAGAAATATTGTTTAAAATTTATGCCTAAATGGATGTCAGCTGAACTAATGAGACTCCTGGCAGAGAAGAAAAATGCATGGGATGCATATAAATTATCAGGCGACACAGAAGCCTATGGCAGATATAAGCTAGTCTGTGATCAAGTCAGAAAGATAAGGCAAGTGAAGGCAGATTACGAGAAATATTTGGCAAAGGATGCTAAGAAAAACAGCAAGGACTTCTTTACTTATGTAAACTCTAGAAGGAAGGGGATGAATCAGATTGATCCACTTGATATCGATGGTTCAATGTTGATGATCCTGCTCAGATAGCTGATAATCTGAATAAGTATTTTGCATCTACGTTCACACGAGGAGTTATTAAAGAAGGAAAATGCCGTAAGTTTATCAAACTGTAACAGGGTGCTTAATGATTTTGTAATAACTGAGAGAAAAGCGGAGGAGAAATTATTAAAGTTAAACATAAGAAAGGCACCTGGGCGTGGGTGGGATCTATCCAGTTACAGTATATTAAAGGACGCGGCAAAGGAAGTAAGCAAACCCTTAGCCATAATTATGAGAGAATCCTTGGACTCAGCGGAGGTCCCCACGGACTGGAGATGTATAAATGTATCCCCAATTCACAAAGGGAATCTAAGAGTGACACGAGTAATTACGGCCAGGTAGTTTTACTTCCGTTCTAGGGAAAATAATGAAATCACTGGTTAAAGGAGAATTGCATGATTATCTAGACAAGGCTGCAGTGATTCAGACACAGCAATGGTTTGTTAAGGGAAAGTCTTGTCTGACAAATTTGATTGGTTACTAGGTTACTAGGATCACATCCATGGTTACTAGGATGTGATTACAAAGTAACTGGATGCAAAAAATCATATTAATCCAATTAATACATTATACAAGAATAAATTTATGACACAATATTATGATTTAAAATTATTAATATATACAGGTTTCTTAAATATACTCCTGTATTTAATTTCCATATTCTATTCACTGCCAAAAGGAAGAGCAAAGCGAGGTCGATACACATCAACCCACCACAAACTTAACCACCCAGCAATAACTCACAGAAAATGGAAGACAACTGTCAAATTTATGAAAATATTTTAGACTAAACTGCTTAATAAGGGAAAAAGTTATTTCAGGATGGTCCATGCTCACAAGTAGTAAAGTGACACTTAACAATCTCCACTCTCTTTTATACTAATAATAAGATTCAATTTAGTGTAGCGCGACGAGATTATTTTTATTAACCAATGTAAATAATGTTAGTTACACCTGCGTGTAAAGGTACACGAGTCCAAAATCATGTATGGTCTATGTACATTAATACCATTAGGGTTTAACTTCATTTTAAGTGTTTCGGCTATTAGGAGTTTTATACAGGAATTTTATATTAGGAATTTTATGTATTCACTTGAAATGAAGTTAAACTCTAATGCTATAAATGTACGTAGACCATACACAATTTCAGACTCGTGGACCTTTACACGCATGTGTAAATAACATTATTTACATTTGTTAATAAAAATAATCTCATCACAGTACACTAAATTGAATCTTATTATTAGTATAAAAGAGAGTGGAGATTGTTAAGTGTCACTTTACTTCTTGTGAGCACAGACCATCCCGAAATACCTTTGTCCCTTATTAAGAAGTTTAGTCTAAAATATTTTAGTAAATTTGACAATTTCCTGTCCATTATTGCTGGATGGTTTTAGTTTGTGGTGGGTTGATGTACATTGACTTCGCTTTGCTGTTCCTTTTGGCAGTGAGTAGATTATGGAAATTGAATACAGGATTATTTTTAAGAAACCTGTATATATTAACAATTTTAAATCATAATATCGTGTCATAAATTTAGTCTTATATAATTTATTAATTGGATTAATATGATGTGAGTGTCAGGCCAAAGAACTTCCTACAAAAAGGAATGAGTTAAATCTCTTATATTTTTCAGGTAAGACTACTGTACAAATTGGAGCAGTGTGGTATTAAAGGTAAGTTGCTACAATAGATAAAGGGTGGTTGAGTGGGAGAAGACAGAGAGTGGTAATCAATGGATGCTGCTCTTCATGGACTAATGTTATTAGTGGAGTCCTCCAGGGTTCAGTGTTGGGCCTACTGTTGTTTTGTATATTTATCAATGATATTGATGAAGGAATATCAGGCTTAATGTCGAAGTTTGCAGATAATACAAAGGTTGGCAGGATTGTTAATGATAGTAATGGCAGTGTGCTACTGAATTTTAAAATTGATAAATCTGACTTCTACACATATGCAAAGTACTGCATATGGGTAGAAGTAACCCCAGAGAAACATACCATGTGGTACTACACTTAGAGTAGTAGAAAATGAAAAAGGCCTGTGAGTAATTGTGTTCAGATATGAAGTTTTCTGAGCAATGCAGACAGGCTGCCTGAGCAGTTCATGGGTTATTGTCAATGATATGCAAGAATTTTGTTAGTAAGGAAAAGGAGGTGATTATCCGTTTGTATAAGGCAATGGTCAAGCCATGCTTTGAGTACTGCATACAGGTTTGAAGGCCTCATTTTTGGAAGGATGTAGAGTTGCTTGAGCGTGTACAGAGAAGGGGAACAAGATTGGTGAGGGGAATGAAGGAAAAGGAAAATGAAAGAGCAATCAGAATAGTCTTCACCAGGCAAATTGCGATGAGATGCCTTGAATCCACGATATAGGTATAAATGGTAGTTTAGCTACCACTCGTCCATCAAAAATTGAATTAAACATGAAGGTGTCCTGTTACCAAGAAAGGCTTAAGCTCTGCAAATTGCAGCATCTGGAGACTAGGCACCTGCCAGGTGATCTGATTGAGATGTATAAGGCCTTGAATGGATTGAGCACGCTGAATTCTGATGAGATTCTTTTGCTTGCTCAGATTACGAACCTAAAGGGGCATAAATTCAAATTGAAGAAAGACTGTTCTAAGAATAGATGTGCGGAAATTTGCCTTTAGCCAGCGGGTGGCTAATTGCTGGAACAAACTTTCATCCGTCGTCGTTGTGGAAGTTGATAAAATCAAGGAGGAACTGGGCAAACCTTTAGAGGGAATGGATTTGTGAAATTGTTTTTTTTTGGCTGATGCCACATAAGCTCATATGCTTGCTCTCTTGCATCACATGCCTCCATTACTATTACTGTATTCCGTCCGGCCATTTGCCGTTATCTGTATGTCCATTTGCAGTCCATCTATCTACTGTCCTTCCACATGTAACAACTCTATTCCCAGTGGACAGATTTTTGAGATTTTTTTTTCTTTTTACATACAATTTGTAAAAAAGAAATTCATAAATTAAATGTAGTTTTAATGCAGTATTGGTAGATTTAGACAGTTTGTGCACGCTTCGTGGTATTGTTATGTTGTGAATTTGGTGTCGCTTGTGAAGAGGTGCAAATACGATTAACATTTGTATTGATTAATTTATTGTAAACTCCACTTATCTGGTGGTCCTGCCAGATTATAAGCAAGAACATATATAGAGAGAAAAGAGAATATAAAAAAATGCGTATACAGGGGCAAGTGACACTTATAATACAGGTGTAAGTTAATTAAACTGAACGATTAATTTAGAGATCTAAAACTATAGAGTTTTCTAAGTGTTCTTTAAAGTTTATAATAACTATATTTAGAAGTGCAAAGTAAATATTAACTATATTTACGTTGCACTCCTATTAATCACAGAAAAAGAAAAAAATTAATATAAGAAAATAATTGAACAGTCCTGATATGTAACTCACTGCGTACATTAACTAACTTTTTATTTTTCTGTTTACATAATGTAGTATTAACATTAGGATGTCTAAAAATGATGCGAAGAAGCGGACTTTTCTGCAATTGCCGAAAAAATAATAAATAAAATAAAATAAAATCTAATCAGTCATACTTTAACAACAGCCAAAAAGTGACTATCTGATTTGCCATTGAAGTTTACCATGCTCTCTGCCTCGGCTCCTTTTTGCAAGTAATTTATTCCAACGGTCTATTACAGGCTAGCCAAAAATAAACACCATGAGATCCCGCCTTCTGTTACTAAGATTTTATATTTGTGCTTCATGGTTCTTTTCTCTCCTAAAGTGAAAATATACCTTCCTCGTTCATTTCACTGATTCCCTTCAGGGCCTTACATACCTCATTCAAATCCCGCCTAAGATGTACAGTTGTCACGCTTTGCAGTCGGTAGTTTCTAAGCCGGTCTTTATATGGAAATGGACCGCCGTCCCTCACCAATTTGATTATCAGTCTTTGAACTCACTTTCTCTCTCTCTCTCTCTCTCTCTCTCTCTCTCTCTCTCTCTCTCTCTCTCTCTCTCTTATAGAGAAAAGAGCAGAGGGGAAGAGATTGTGAGCACTCTGTACGGGATGAGTATTGATCTATCTATCCTCCAGCAATCAGAATTGAGGTATCAATCGAGTACTTGGAAAAAGTCATGGAGTTTATATCTCGAAGTAATGTAGTTTTTACAATTGACACTTGGAAAAAAAACACCTTCCCGTTTCACCCATTCACTCCAACAGTTTGTCTAATTCAGCCTTGAATTTATTTAAGCTGCCAACTTCCACAACGACAGATGAAAGTTTGTTCCAGCAGTCAACCACCCACTAGCTAAAGGCAAATTCTGCACATCTATTCTACAACTGTGTTAACTTAATTTGAATTTATGCCCCCTCAGTTTCGTAATCTGAGCAAGCGGAAGAATCCCATCAGCATTGAGCTTGCTCAAACCATTCAAGGCCTTATACACCTCAATGATATCACCTCGCAGGTGACTAGTCTCCAGACATTGCAATTTTCAGAACTTAAGCCTTTCTTAGTATCAGCAACGCTTTGTTCCACTCACTAATCTTGTTGTAATTCTCTGTACTCATTTCAGCAGCTCTAAACTTTCCTAAAATGAGGCCTACTGACCTATATGCAATGCTCAAGGTGTGGCCTGACCACTGCCTTATACAAGGGGATGATTACCTCCTTATCCCTGCTAGCAAAATTCCTATATATATATATCATTGACAAGATCCCATGAGCTACACTTGCAGCCCATCTAGACTGCTCAGAAAACTTCATATCTGACTGCACAATCATCCCCAGGTCTTTTTCATTCTCCACTACCCTGAATGTAGTACCGCACAGTTGGTATGTTACTCTGGGGTTACTGCAACCCAGTGCCATAGTCGTAAAATTAGCAGAAGGTATACCCTATGAATGTTACGACTAGCAGAGAGTATACTGTGCATATCAGGTTTATTAATCGAATTCCAGAGGGTATACGTGGTACACCCTTGTGTACATACACACACACACGGCATATTTACTTACTTATATATACGGCATATACACTGAGTGATCACTGAATTATGACTACCCTTATGAAAATTTAATGCGACCCGTTGATCACAAGAGGTAAGAGAGTGCGCAGTTAGTCGACCAGAGCAGCATAGATAAGGTCTCAGTGGTTCAGTAGATAGTAAAATTCTGAGCATGATGGGTAAAAGCAAGGATTTATCAGACTTTGATTTTTAAGGCCAGATTGTGGGAACTCAACAAGCTGGTGCTTCAATTTCCCAAATGACTGAACTGGTGGGGTGTTTGAAAGCCGCCATTGTTAAAGTGTACCAGGATTGGCATCAAAATGGTCAAACAACGACCTGACAGGAAAACTGCAAACGTCAGCGAAAGGTTGATGTTAGAGGCGAGAGCCGGGTCCAACGACTCGCAGAGGCGAACAGGCGCAGCGCTGCTGAAGAGTTGACTACCCAATACAACATGGGCAAACCCGGAACAATATCTGGCATGACCATGCATCACACACTTGCACGTATGGGCTATACCAGCAGACAACCCCTATGGCATCCTCTCCTAACCAAGGTTCATCAGCGTAAAAGACTCGCCTGGAGCAAAGATCATGCAAGTTGGATGTTAGAAGACTGTAAGAAGGCATGCTGGTCGGATGAGTTGTGAATTTGCTCCACACCGTGGATTGTCAGGTACGGATTTGGCATCAACAACATGAGGCTCTTTATCCATCATTCATGGTATCAAAAGTGCAGGCTGGTGGAGGCGGTTGTATGGTGTGGGGCTGGAACTTGTACCCCTGGTGCATGTGGAACAATGTATCACTGGTCTCCACTATTGTCAACTGCTTGCTGACTATGTACACCACGCTATGTTACACTTTTTCCTGAATGGCAATGGTGTCTTCCAAGATGACTCGGGCACATCAAGTGCCCGAGCCATCGGGCACTTGATGTGCAGAAATGGTTTGAGGAACAGAGTTCTGACTTCTAGCATATCGATTGGCCTCCAAACTTTCCCTGATATCAATCCCATAGAGCACTTGTGGGACACTATAGATAGGCATATCAGGCATCTGGATATAACCTCCATACCTGCATTTCTAGCGGCATTACACACAGCTTGGTTGGCCATACCTCCCGAACGCATCCAACATTAGCATTAGAATTAGTAGAGGCATATGATGCAAGAAAGCAAGCTTATACAGAATCAGCTGAAAAAAAAAAAAAAAAAAAAAAAACCACTCCCATTTCACCCCTCTATTCGTTCGAAATACCTGTCCAGCTGAGCCTTAAATTTATTTAGGCTATCGACTTCCACAACAAGGGATGGAAGTCTCTTCCAACAACCAACTACCCGCTGGCTAAAGGCAAATTTCCGCACATCTTTTCTACCTGTCTTTCCTCAATTTGAATTTATGCCCTCTCAGGTGATTATTCTGAGCACCTAAACTTTCCTAAAATGAGGAAGAATTCCTCAATGCTGAAGAATCCCATCAGCATTGGGGAATGCTGATGGGATTCTTCAAACCATTCAAGGCTTTATACACCTCTATCAGATCACCTCGCAGGTACCTAGTGTCCAGCCGCTGCAATTTGCAGAACTTAAGTCTCTCTTGGTAAGAGGATCCCTTCATTCCCCTGACCTATTTTGTTACCCTTCTCTGTACACACTCAAGCAAATATACATCCTTCCTAAAATGAGGCCTCCAGACCTGTACAACAGTACTCAAGGCGTGGCCTGACCATTGCCTTATACAGAGGGACAGTCACCTCCTTTTCCCTGCTAGCAAAATTCCTATTATCATTGACAAAACCCCATGACCTGCTCTGGCAGCCTCTCTGCATTGCTCAGAAAACTTCATATCTAACTGCACAAGTACAACTAGATCTTTTTCATTTTCTACCACTCTATGTGTAGTACCACACAGTTGGTACGTTCCTCTGGGGTTACTTCTGTCCATATGCAGTACTTTGCATTTGTCAATGTTAAACTTCAGTTGCCACTTCTCAGCACATCTTACCAAATTGTCTAGATTCTGATGCAGCAGCATAGCATCAGTAGTGTCCTTAACACCCCTGCCAACCTTTATATCGTCTGCACACTTGGGCATTAAGCTTGATATACCATCATCAATATCATTTATAAATACAGAAAACAACAATAGACCCAACACTGAACCCTGAGAGACACCACTAACAACATTAGTCCACGATGAACAGTGTCCATTGATTACCACTCTGTCTTCTCTCCCTCAGCCACCCCTTTATCCATAGCAGCATTTTTGCCTCCAATGCCACACAGCTCCAATTTGTGCGGCAGTCTTACATGTGCAACAGTATCAAAAGCTTTCTTAGATACAAATATATAATATCAAAGTTATTCCCTGCATCCAGTTCTTTTGTGACTTCATCATAGTATCCAGTCAAATTGGTCAGGTAAGTCTTTCCTTTAACAAAACCATGCTGTGTCCGACTATAACTCAAGTCTTATCTAGATGATCCTGCAGTGCTTCTTTAACCAGTGCCTCCATTAATTTTCCTGGAACAGAAGTTAAACTCCAGGTCTATAATTACTTGTGTCAGCCTTTGATCCTCCTTTGTGAATTGGGGTCACATTTGCACATCTCCAGTCTATGGGTACCTCCCCTGAGTCCAAAGAAGCTCTCATAATTATGGCTAAGGGTTTGTTTACTACCTTTGCTGCCTGCTTTAATATAACTGGATAGATCCCATCCACCCCGGATGCCTTTTTTATGTTTATCTTCAACAATTTCTTCCCCACATTGCTTTCAGTTATTACAAAACCATCTAGCTCACTGCCAGAGTTTACCTCTGGCATTCCCCTTCCCGAATAACTCCTCATGTGTGAATGTAGATGCAAAATACTCGGTTAGCCACCTGAGCAGGATCCTCAACTGTTGAACCATCAATATCCAGTGTACCAATCTGATTCTTCCCTTTCCTTCTAGAGTTTACATAGGTAAAGAACTCTTTTCTGTTTTCCTTTGCCAAGGATTTCTCATAATCTGCCTTTGCCTGCCTAATCTCGTTTGTGACTTGGTTACAGACCAGCTTATATCTATCATAGGCTTCCATGTCACCCATTAATTTACATGTATCCCATGCATTTTTCTTCTCTGCCATATGTCTCATTAGTTCATCTGACATCCATTTAGGCCTAAAAATTGAACAATATTTCTTAGTTGGTATGTAAAGCCTAGTGGCTTCCAAGATAATTTCTTTGAATGCTTCCCATTTTGAATTTGCTGTTGGTAACATCATCAATTGGTCCCACTGTATAGAATCTAAATACTGTCTCAGACCATCATAGTCGCATTTACGAAAGCAAAAACCCTTCCCTTTACCCCTGATGGTAGTTACCTCTTCGAGTAAATTCCACTTCAACACACTGTGATCACTGCCACCTAGTGGTTTCTTTATCTGCAGATTCTTAATGCGTGAAGAATCACTACTGATAATCAGATCACGAATATTACTCCCTCTAGTTGCCATCCGAACATGCTGATGTAGAAAAGAGTCATCCAATAAATCCACAAAACCCTTGCTAGTGTGTGAGTGACCAACCCACAGATTCCAGTCAATATCTGAGAAATTAAAATCCGCCATTATAAGACTCTCTGATTTACTGGCCCACTCTATTTCCCTGTGCAGTTTCTTATTATACTCATCAGAGTCATTAGACCTATAGCACACTCCTACTCTCAATTTTGATCTCCCAATGCTTATGTCACACTAAACTGACTCGACACTGCACTTTCCAGCGATGTCGACTGGCTTCACTTCCTTGGATTTTATGTGTTTCTTAACTAATAGCATAATCCATCCTCCCTTCCTATTCTGTCTATCCTTTCTGTATACATTTTACTCCCCAAATTCCAGTTCTGCATTCCTTATATCTGTGTGACACCACGTCTCTGATATCCCAACAACATCTGCCTTTGATGTTTTGAGCAATACCTCAAATTCATCAAATTTATTTACCAAACTCCTAGCATTGGTGTACATGCAAGTATACATGACCTATTCTTAGTTACCCTAACACATTCCTATTCTTAGCTACCCTAACACAACCCATGTGTTTACTTGTACCGCAATGACTCCCAGCAGTGAAATACCCTGCATCTTGTTTTCCAGGCTGCTGCTCATTCCAATAGAAGCAGTGCAAGAATCACTTTCACCTCTGCCAGTGGCTACTGTTAATCTATTAGTCCTTGTATCCCCCCCAAGCTAACAGTTTTCCGCATCAGCAAATATTCCTGCACCCTTTTTATTTAAGTGTATCCCATCCCTGTAGAAGCAGTCTCTCCTGTTAACAAGTACAGACCAGGCTGAAAAAAATTCTACCCCTTGAGCCTTGCACAATCTTTCCAGGGCCGAATTGATCGACAAGGCTCTCATTATATACACCCTCCTATCGTGTCTGGGCAGAATTGCAGACACTTTTAAACTCAACCCTAATTCACGGCTTTTTTTCAGCAGTGACCTGTACTTGTTAAGTAATTCCGCCAGTCTCCTACTCTTGATATCATTAGTGCCAACGTGTACAACTTATAATTCACGTCATAATTCAGTGATCACTCAGTGTATATTAAAAATAATAAAACTATAAGTATTTCCTAAGAATCAAATTCTAAAAAATTTATTTTTTAATTTTTCAGTAAATATTTTTAAATAATATTTGTTTTTTCAAGTCTTTCAAAAACCAGATCACCTATAAAAATCTAGTGGTTATACAGCATATCCCCTCCACTACAGCCCTGCTGCTACCCATATACAGTAGTTTGCTTTTGTCAATGTTAAACTTCAGTTGACACCTCTTCGCCCATCTGCTTAACTTTTCTAGATCCTGTTGCAGTAGTGTACTATACTTGCTATCATTATCAACCCTACCAACCTTCGTATCGTCTGCAAACTTGGATGCCTTCCACCTTGAAATTGTAGTTAGTAGTGTTCTTGTGGTCCTTGCCCTCTTAAGGACCCGCTCATTGGCGACCCAATCTGTCCATGGAATTTTGAGCATTCTTCTGAGCTTCCACGTTTTGAAGACTTCCAGTTTCCTGATTTTCGCTTGACCCAGGTCTTGTATCCGTACAGGAGGGTGTTCCATGTGTAGCATTTGGCCATTCAATATCTTTTCTGAAAATCCAATTTAGTGTCGCAGAGGAAGTTCTTAAGATTCTTAAATACCTGTTTGGCCATACCAATTCTGCTTCTAATTTCTGTGTCTTGGTCATTATTATTTGTGAATATCTTTCCTAGATATTTAAACTATTCACTTGTTCGATGGGGGAGCTGCTGCAGCATATTTTGATTCTAGGCAAGGTGTTTTTGCTTATGCCCATAGTTTTGGTCTTTTTGGCATGTTAAGCTTATTTGTTCGCTGGCTGTTACAATTTTGTTGAGGAGTATTTGTAACTTTTTCTCTGATGTTGCAATGAGGGCAACATCAGAGATTATCGCAGGCTACTGATAACTAAACCATTAAGTGTAATTCCTTCTTTGTGCTCTTGTATTATATCTATAATGGTTTCGGCAAAAAGACTGTACAGCATAGGACACAACACACAGCCTTGCCTCACTCCTTTCTGGATTTGTACCCAGTCTGGGTTTTCTTCCTCTACAGTGATTGCCGCTTCTTGCTCAAGATATAGTAGCCGTGGTATCCTTATTTCCCTGGGATCAATGTTCAATTTGTTCAAGAGCTGGAATAGGATATCATGTCTCAAGCAGTCGAATGCTTTGTTAAAGTCATTGAAATAGATGAATAGGTTCTGCTGGTGTCCAATTTCTTTTTCTGACAGTATATTCAGGGTAAAAGTTGCTTCTCTTGTAGCACCCTCCTTTTTAAAATCCATCTGGTCTTTTCCAATTTGCTCTTGTATCTTGCCTTCAATTCTTCGTAGAATCATCTTCAAGAGAACTTTCATGGTATGGCTTACGAAGCTTATTGTGTCGTGGTCTGTACATTTTGCTGCTCCTGTCTTTTTTGGTATGAGACTAAAGATGGATCTGAGAAAGTCAAGCGAAAGGATTCATCCATTGAGGATATCATTGAAAATATTGAGAAGCTGATATTTTCCTCTTGTTCTGAGGTACTTGAGCATTTCGGCTTGCTGCAGTTCTTCCATCGGAAAGTCTTGATGTTCACTATCGGTTTGGGTGTTGTTGTTTCTTAGTTCTCTGTTCTCATCGCAGTTAGCGAAGATGGGGGGAAACCCACAGTGCCATCGACAACTAACACACTTTACACTACATAGTTCCCTCAAATATTCTTGCCATCTGTCCTTTAGTGTCCACTATTTCCCTGTTGTTTTTATCGAGAATGTGACCTCTTGCGTGGTTTTTCCTGATGTTGCATAGTTCCTTCACTTCTTTGTGGATGAAATGTTCCTTATTTATGCTTATTTTGCAGATATTCAATTCTTTTGCATCTCTTCTCCATTCTTATTTCCGTTCTAATCAAACTTGTCATCTTGTCATCCACTGCTGTTTGGCTTTCCTTTGGGCCCATCCAAAAGTTGCATTTGCAGCATCTGTCATTATCTTCTGGAACTGGGTCCACTCCAATTCTGGGTCTCTATATAGCAGAACAAAATTACTATTCTCAATTCGCTCTTCCGTTACACTTGTGAAATTTCTCCCAATATGCAGGCTGGCTAAGTTTTTCTTTGTCTCAGCCTTTCTTCAGTCCTTTACTCTTGATGTCTTTAATTTTATAACCAGCTCCCCTATTAGTTGCAGTGGTCTGAACCGATATCAGCTTCAGGATACACTTTGAAGCTTTTGATGATGTTTTAGAATCTTTGATTGGTAATGATGTAGAATCTTGGAGTGGTAATGAATTAGAATCTTTGATTGGTAATGATGTATAATAATTTTGTTCATTCTGTGTTTAAAATGAGGAAGCACTTGCTGGATAGTAGAACCTGCCTCCCAGTGGCAGGGATGGAAATCTGATCCATTTGGATAGGTGGGAGGCTATGATGTGCCTCCAATATCGTATCCATTAGAATCAGGGCTAAGAGGTAAATTGCACTCCTTGTGTTTAAGTTGAGTTAAGTTGTTTTAATTTTATTGAATTGTTTTATTGCAACTTAAGAAAAATACCGCCGAGACCAAACTACGTATAAGCTTTGGCTTGAGTAGTGGTTCAGTTGGCATCTTAAATGGGGGTTAATGATGTATAATAATTTTGTTCATTCTGTGTTTAAAATGAGGAAGCCCTTGCTGGATAGTAGAACCTGCCTCCCAGTGGCAGGGATGGAAATCTGATCCGTTGATCAGATTTCCATCCCTTTGAAATCAGATAGTTGATCTGATTTCAATTAATCTTTGATTGGGCATCATTGGAGCTTTCCATGTGTATAGTCTTCGTGCTGATAGATGAACCAGAGTTCGTAATGACCATTTCATTCTCTTGGCAAAAGTCAACCAGTGCATCTCCCAGTTCATTTCTTGTTCCCAATCCAAAAAGGCCAATCATGTTGCCAATTCTGCCTGCTCCAACTTTGGCATTGAAATCTCCCATAATTACATTGATTCCTTTTCTTTTGGCCCAGTTTAGGATGTATTTGAGGTCTTCTAGAAAAAATCTTGGTATTCTTCATCAGTGTATGATGTTGTTGGTCCACAGACCTATATGATGTTGAGTGGTATTGGAAGAGTATTAAATTGAGCTAAAACAATCCTGTCTGAAAAAGACCACTATCCATTTAGGAATTTGATCTTTTCATTCTCGATAAGAATTCCCACTCCTGTGATGTTCATTTCTGCCAGAGTATGAGTTTGTATCCTCTCACTGTACTTGTTTTGCCTTGTCTTGGCCACTGCACTTCCCCTAGGCCCAGAATATCGCCATTCGTGTTGTCAAGTTCTTTTGCGACATTTTCTAATTTCCCTGCTTGATACAGACCTTTGACATTCCACATCACAATTTTAAGTGGCTTATCTGTTTTTGAATTTAGTTTTATAAGAATCTGGCTTATCATTTGAGGAAATAAACTGGATGATTCTTTGAGTCCTCTGGCCATTTAAGGGCAGCCTGAGACAGAGGGCCATTTTTGTTGTTTGGCTAGTCATGTTGTATTCTTGGGAAAGTTATTGTGGTAGCTTTCCCCTTGCTTTCCACATCGCAGCTGTACCCTCAGGACTGGAAACCTAAGTCTTCAGGTTTCCAGTCCTGATTCTAGTTTCTGTAATCATCTCACGATGGTAAGAGTAAGTGCTGCTGCCCACCACAAATCTCTCTCTAAAGGAGCCAAACATAAAATTTCATATAAATCTATCCTCTGGGAATTATTACACACAGAAGGGCCGGACAAAGAAATGACTGCCGAAATTTTATTGGTCTGATTTTAATGAAGTGTGAGATGAGTCTAAAAATCTTTCTAAACCAAATATAAAATTTTATGAAAATCCATCAACTAGGAGTCGAGTTATAACATGAGAAAGAACGGACATGAAAGAAGAAACAGGTGCTTTACAAATATTGCTAATGTGCATAAAAATAATAATAAATAAACAGAAATAGTTAAAATACAAGACATCAAGAAAAGTATTTTAAATGAGAAAATAATGCAATATAACAACTAAAATACATAAAAAATAACAACTAAAATACATAAAAAATAAGAATGCTTACATTGGCTTTTGAAGATGGTATTACACAAAATATGATTGTCAAAAAGATCCATCTGGAAAACAAAATCGACAGAACTCAGTATATATATATATATATTTTTTTTTTATTATTATTTTTTTTTTTTTGGATATATATATATATATATATATATATATAGCGAAACATGCATGTAGTTAAGAGAGAAATAATATTTTTTAATTAGAGAGAAAATCTTTATTGCAACTAAATGAATACAATGTACATACACCGATGAGCCAAAACATTATGACAAGCAAGTCGTTATGCAAATCGAAGCAACTGCAGGTGAACTATGGTGCGTCCGCGGGTTGGGACACAGTATAAAAAACGCCTGATACTGAGCTCTGTTAATCAGTGTTACTCTTGCTCTTCAGATGGGAAAGGCAGTGGACCTAAGCGAGTTTGACAATGGCCAAACTCTGACCCAATCGTCTGTAATGGACAGACGATTGGGTCAGAGCATATCCGAAACGGCACAGATGGTGGGATACTCACAGTCAGCCGTGATTAGTACCTACTGAAAGTGGTCCAAGGAGGGGGAACCCGCGAACTGCCGGCGAGGTGTTGGACGACCACGGCTCGGCAATGCTCGAGGTGAGCAAATGCTCTCCCAGATGATATGTGGCAACAGAAGGGCAACTGTGACGCAACTCGCCAGTAATTGGAATGCTGGTGACAGGAGTAATGTGTCACAACACGCACACACACACACAGTACATCGAACCCTGCCAAAAATGGGGCTACGTAGCCACAGGCCACTCCGAGTGGCCATGCTAACCACGGTTCACCGGCAACAGTGCCTACAATGGGCATGCGAGCATAGAAACTGGACCTTGAGTGATTGGAAGAAGGTCATCTGGTCTGATGAATCACGTTTCCTGTTACACCATGTGAACAGCTGGGTACTTGTGCATCATTTATCTGGGGAAGCCATAGAGACATTGATCGTTGCCTCCCACAGCTGTTGCAGAATGTCGGTAGGTTGTTGATGAGGGTTAGAACTGCGAATGGGGCATTTGCCAGGAACTCCTCCAACCTCTGGCCATTCCGGGTTTCCTGATTGTCAGCCTGCCACAGTGCCTGGATGCACTGTGGGATGAAAACAAGCGGTGGCAGCAGTGTCATGCTTTGGGCGATGTTCTGCTGGGATACCCCCTGGGTCTAGTCATCCACGTGCCAGGCTGTTTGTTTGTTATTTGGTTTTTTTTAGGAGCATTAGCAACTAAGGCCATATTGCTCTGGAGATATGCAGTGGTCATTCCCTGACCTTTCCGCATCCTCCATATTTGGTGGTCACGGGCTCGAACACCGGTCTAATCAAGAAGCATGTGCTACGCACTGCTGCTCCTGCCCACCTGGCTACGGAGGCACCCATATGCAGGGCACTCTGACATCTACCACCTACCTAAACATCATCAGAAGTAGCATGTGCATGTAGTGTGTGGACAAGTGATTTGTATGCTCTTCAAGTTTTTAAAAATCTATATAGTTTCTTCTTGCTTATTAAATCTAAATTCATACTAATAGATGCCTTATCAGATGTTCTTCTCGTCCTTCAACTTACATTATGCAGATTGTCACCAGGTAATCTTTATTTGAAAATTTTCCTATGTGATATGTATGTGCATTAAGATTTTCTGTTGGCTGCTGAGTGACACGGTCAAAGTTCTTAGCTATAAAGGCTGTTAGTCAGTGGCTGGGAAACACAAGGTCAAACACTACTATTTTTGCGGGCGTTAAGGTGTCATCCTAGCACCCTGTTAATAGCCTTACCTGGGGGTTGTGGTGACCTTCAGTTTGGAAGGCGATTAACTGAACACCACAGTTTATTTTGTCAATCGCAGTGGCCTTCTTTGCTATGCTTTTCTCGGGAACAGTTTCCTTCACTCTAGCAGTGACTAACATTTATTAATTTGATTGCTTGAACTGTTTTATGTAGTGAATTGATTGTACTTATTTAAGATTAGTTTTGGCCCTGAACATTAAGTAGTTACCTTCATATGACATCATTTTGACAGCAATTCCCCCAAAGCATATCCTGCATCTGGCTATCTGAAATTCTTTGATAATCCGACTTCTGTGCAAAATGCCTTTAGAAACTGAAAACAACAGTCACGACTTGAGCACTGCCACTCAGCAAGCTATCTCCAACCTTCTCTGCACAGACCAACACGATAAGCTGGAGGATGCGAAAACAGTCCCCACGATTAAGCAGAAAAACGTGGTGGCCTTATATTGCCGCCAAGGAGAGGCTATCACATTCACGGTTCAGTACCTCCACTCTGTTCTGGACGCTCTTCCACATGCCAAAATAATCATTGGAGTGGACGTTAACTGGAGGTCACCCAGTGTGGCATAGCCACACAGCTGACAATCAGGAAACCCGGAATGGCCAGAGGTTGGAGGAGTTCCTGGCAAATGCCCCATTCGCAGTTCTAAACCTCATCAACAACCTACCGACATTCTGCAACAGCTGTGGGAGGCAACGATCAATGTCTCTATGGCCACCAGAAACAGAGCAAATAAAATAATTAGATGGAGGGTCCAGCATGCTTGTACCACCTCCGATCATCGAGCCCTGACATTCCAGCTTACCCGCTCACTCAACAGAGCACCAACACCTAGACAAATGCTGCACAGATACTCTATCAAGAAAACTAACTGGGAACTCCTTTGAACCACCCCGACTGCTGCAGTGCAGGAGCACCAAGAGGAACTTCAAACCACTGAGGACCCCAACCAGCTCCAAATGAAGACAACTGCACTGATCATGCAAGCCAGCAATCTTGTCATACCTAGGTGGAATCCAACCCCAAGAGCCATGCGCTGGGGGAATCCGAACCTACAACGGCTGAGAAAAGAAACCCAAATGCGACACAAAGCCTTTCAGAGGGCCAGAAGAAGAACCTGCCCAGCTATGGTGGTCGAACCCTCCGCCAGCAATATAGGGAAGCCAGGAATGCATATACAGTGCAAATCCGTAAAAGTAAACAGACACTTGGGAACAAATGGTCTCGACAATGGGCAACAACTATCTCTGTGGGTCGTGTACAAAATCGCCACTAACAAACTCCCCAGGGGCACAGTCAATATGGCAACAAGGCTACCAAATGGAGATCTAACAACAACCTGGGGGCACTCAGCAGTCAACATCCTACAGTCTTCAAGTCGGAAGCGGAACCAACAACCAGTGAGCAACTGCTTATATGCCAAGAAAATTAGGACTAACCAACTCAGACAACTGAACCAACCTTCAGCAGGGAGGAACTCATCAATGCTGCAGAACACATCAAAGGGAATAAATGCCTAGGACCAGACCTACTTGAACTCAAAATAGTGAAAAAGACAATGGATATTGCTCCCAATCTGCTCGTCAACTTTAACATTAGCATTATCATTAGTAGAGGCATATGATGCAAGAAAGCAAGCCTATGCAGCATCAGCCAAAAAAAAACCATTTCCATTTCACCTCTCCATTCGTTCCAAATACCTGTCTAGCTCAGCCTTAAATTTATTTAGGCTATCTGAGCAAGCTCTTACGCTTGCTTTTTTGCATCACATGCCTCTACTACTACTACTATTATTACTACTTATTTTCTTTTTTCCCAAACAATTCTGGTCACAACGCTGTCCATCTCGTCTTCTGCTTTCACGTAAATGAGACCTGCTTATAGCTGTGTTTTTCACAAAACACTTTGCCATGTTTTCTGATTTTTTTTTTCTCTTTTTTTTTTTTTTGTTGCTGCAATTATCACTATACCAACTGCTCTTCGTGATACATGACACATATAATTTATTTATTGTTAATTCCTCAAACATCATAAATAATTTTAAAAACTGTGCAATTTTCTTCAGACTGGCTGTTTCTGAGTATGTTTCTGTGTCTTAAGTCTGTTAATTACATGTGTTCTAGGGTCAATCTGTTCTGCTTTGCTAGACGAAAACCCCAGTTTCTGGGGAGGTCAAACTTTTCTATCTACACCTGTGACCCCTCTAACTCAGCCACAGAGTGAAAAAAGCCCATTAAAGTTCCTCACGTCTGAATGAGTATTTTGAATGTTTCCTGTGTTCTTGTTCCGGAGACGCCTTTTTCTTTTTTTTCCTTCTTCTTTTTTTTTTTTTTTTTTTTGCATTATTATTATTATTATTATTATTATCTGTTTATTTATCCACGAAATGCGAACTACCCCGGGACAGCTATGTGCCAGGAGGGTGTTATTTATAAACTTAGGTGCGAAGTACTACACATATAACAGGTTACATGCACACTTGAGGCCTTTGTAGCCAAGTGATCGAAAAAACTATTATTATTTTTAGGCCACCCGAATAACTAAATTCATCTTCTGTGGTGTGTGTCTTAAGTCTGTTAATTACATGTGTTCTAGGGTCAATCTGTCTGCTTTGCTAGACGAAAACCCCAGTTTCTGGGGAGGTCAACTTTTCTATCTACACCTGTGACCCTCTACCTCAGCCACGGAGTGAAAAAAGCCCATTAAAGTTCCTCACGTCATCGACGGAATTCGAACTTGGGCCTTTTCCTTCTGGTGTGGGGAGGATGGTGACCTTACCACTGTGCTGCACGCGCAGACTAGCCAAGTGGTCAGAGGCACGAGTGCAATAGTTGTTGTTCTTGTTGTGATGGGGGTTTAATGGCGCACGAGCTGCTGGGGCTATAGTGCGCCTATTCGTAGGAAAATAATAAAAATCAAATTTCAGATAGAATCAATTTATGGTTTAATAGAGTGATGTTTTAAAATTTATGATACAATCCAATTTTTTTCAAAAAAGAGAAGAATTCATTGATGTTTGCATCGTCACCTATAATATTTTTTAATGTCTTCGGTTCCGGAAGATTTTTTAGGGAAAGGAGGATGGATATTCTGTCCTGATCATAGTGAGGGCAGTCAATGAGAATGTGTTTGACTGATAAGTGCGAGGAACAGTGTGGACAATGAGGAGGATCCTCTCCTGTAAGTAGGTGAATCAGATATGTATGTCCTATCCGTGCTCGTGCAAGCACTACTTCTTCTCTTCGTACTGTTTTGGTGCTAGAACGCCAAAACTGTGGATCCTGTTTCAACTGATAAAGTTTATTATTGCTCTGGGTGTGCCATAACTCTTTCCACATCACAAGACATGTTGTTTGTCTGATATGTTTATAGTCATAGATTGGAATAGGAGCAAGGGTTAAATCATAAGTTGATGGATTTTTGGCAGTTTTGTCAGCGAGTTCATTCCCTTTTATCCCCGAATGGGCTGGGATCCAGCAAAAGGTCACTGATTGATGACGTTCCTCAATTTTTAATAATAGGCTTCTGATTTGGTTTAATATAGGATGAACCTTATAAGAAAAGTTTTGTATTGCTGTAATTGAGCTTAGAGAGTCAGTGTATACAATATATTTTAGAGATGGGTAGAGATTCAGGTTTTCTAAAGCTAACTTTATTGCATGAAGTTCTGCAGAGAAGCTGCTATACTCAGGTGGAAGGGAAGCAGAAATGATTGTAGAGGGAAATACTGCTGCTGCTCCAACAGCTGAGTGTGATGATTTGGAGCCATCAGTATATATTGGCAATAAACTAGCATATTTCTGAATATGGCTTGCATGGAGTTGTTTCACGTTGAGTGACGGTAGAAGATTCTTTCCCCATTTTTTAAGATAAGTATCACAAGTTAATTGTGGAGGAGGTGTCCAAGGTGGGTGAAAGGATTTCACAACATCTAGCCTGTTGACATTAGGAATATTCCAACTCTGTGTTATTTCAATTAGGCGTAAGCCTGCCGGTCTTATTTTACTGGGTTTATTTCTATAAAGGTTTTGCAGTGGTGGATTAAAGAGATACGGCCCAATAGGATGCTGACAGCAGTTTTGTATTCGGGCTGCATACTTACGAAGTAGTGTTTTCCTGCGGAGACAAAGAGGGGGCTCATGTGCTTCAATATATAAACTTTGGGTAGGGGATGTCCTGAATGCGCCAAGGGCAATGCGCAGTGCACTACGCTGTATAGAGTCCAACCAGCGTAGTGTACTCTTTCGGGCAGAATCGTAGATTGGAGCACCATAATCCAAACGGGATCTGATCAATGCTATATATAGCAGAAGCAAAGATGTACGGTCTGCTCCCCATTGCAGATAAAGCTCTCAGTATGTTCAGTTTTTTAAGGCAGGAAGTACGTAGCGAGTGCAATAGTACATGCTGTGCAATTAGACCAGGGTTCAAGCTCCTGACTGCTAATTATCGTTGATCTGCTAACCCCAATGGACCAGCGTAGCAGATTATGATCCATTTTCCTCAACATGACTTCTGGAGGAGTCCTCCATCCTACAGTGGATTGACAATGGCTACAGATTTATTTATTTTATACATGCGAGCTTGACCCGAGAAATTTACACAGAAGTTCAATTTTACACAAAAGGATGAAATTATATACATACTCTGAAGTTATACAGATTATATGCAGAAAAGCATCGGATATATTCCAATTATATTAGATATGTGATTCATTAATTTCAGCTTGACTTAAATAATCAAGCTAATATCCATGCTCCAAGCATAATTCATTACTTATTTTCTTTTCCTAATCCCTTCTGATCATAAAGCTGTCCATGATGAGATCGTCTACCGGGGCCATACTACTCCAGTTTCAGTTGAAATGTAGATAAAACTTATGATTCGCTGGATATTATTCAGTGAAAGTGTGTGTTTACGGATATTTGCAGAATACGCTTGTTGGTGTACCCGATTTACATGCTAAAAAACGCAGAAAATAACTCACAAATGGGGGTGGAGAAGCGTTTGAGCTCGACTAACTATGTCCCGATTGAAAAGTCCTAAAAATTCCTTCAGTCTCCTACTGGATTCGAACAGAAACCTATTCAAAGTAGAAACGTGGCGAAATCATTATACTGTAAGAGTATACTCTTACAAATATGATGAAAATATTATTTATTTGAAATAAATTTACGAAGGGGAGAAAAATTGGAAATTATTAAGGTTTGAATATGGTAAATATTAAGGTTTGAATATTAAGTTTGAATATCATAAATATTTAGGTTTGAATATTAAGTTTGAATATCATAAATATTTAGGTTTGAATATTAAGTTTGAATATCGTAAATATTAAGGTTTGAATATGGTAAATATTAAGGTTTTAAAACACTGGATTTAGAAATAGGGAGGTTTTAAAGGTGTGAATTAAATAGCAGTTAAATGGAGACAAAAATATCAAGTAATACAAAAAAAAAAGGATGAACTGAGGGTAAACAAAAACAGTGGCCCATAATAGGGAAAGAAGGAGTGGTTATTTGCAAAAGAGCGAGAAAAGGTCGTAAACAGCGGACCCAGTTCTGAAGCGCCTTTGATGTAAGCCGCACCTGGACATACATTGGGACAGTCCGGCGTTTGCATTGAAAAAGACTGCGCCATTGTCGATTTTAGGTAAGTTGGCAACATTTAGCAAGGAAGGTGTAAACACAAAAATAGCTACTTTTTGAGGCGCTTCGCATAGTTGTAATGCTGAAGTGAGAAATACACAGAGAAATAAGAAAATTACAACAGAGGAGTTTGTTGTGTTCACAAGGGAGAAGGTTGTAGTAAGTTTTTTTAGCAAAATAGGAAAGAGAGAAAAACTAAGCATAGCATTTGGATTGGTTGAAATCCTGTGGGAGGCGTTCAAAACTTCTGAGGAAAAAGGGTTCGGAAGGAGGTTCAAAAAGTTTTTGAGTGTATCGTGGGTTCGAGTTAGAGTTACAGCTGTTTTAGAGTTTGAGTTCGGAGTTCGCAAATCGTGAAAGAGAGATGAAAAAAAAAAAAGTACTGAGGCGAAGAGGAGGTGAGGACAGGGAGAATTTTTTAGAATTAAGAGTTTTAGAGTTCGAGTGAGATCGGAAACAGAGAGAGAGAGAGATGTCAGAGATCTGAGATGAAGAAGAAAAAGAGAAACAAAAAAGGGAAAAAAAAGGTGTTTTTTTTAAGGGTGGGGGGAGTGCGGACAAGTGAGGAACATGTGTTCTAAAGTTAAAATAACAGTACAATTGGCTAGTCGTCGGGTGGTCGGTGTGTCTAGCAACATAATCACGCTGTATTTCTAAAGAAATTTCATGTAGGCATCTACAAGTGTCTAGATGCGATCAGTCGACAATGAGCTAGGTACGCAAGTGTGTGTGGAAAGAGAGAGTCCAGTCTCAGTTGATCAGCGTGTCTAGCATGGAATCACATGCTGTATTTCTGAAACAGCATGTGATTAATTGTGTAGGAATCTACACAATTAATCACATGCTGGAGGAATCTACAGTATGTGATTAATATTGCCTTGCTCCCCGTTTTGGGCAAGGCATTAGACAAAGTCATTGCTTCCAGGCTCTTAACTGTGTACAACTCCAGGGGATTATCATCGTCTGCACAATTTAGCTTTTTCCGAGGAAAAGGTACTTAAGATTCCATTGCCTCCTTACTGGCTCTCCAAAGAGAATATACATTAAAATACCTTATTGTCCTCTTTGTGGACTTCAAAGAGGCTTTTGATATCATTTGGTGGCAAAGTGCGCTGGCGAGGTTCCAGGAGGCTGAAGTATCTTTACCTCTGTTTAACCTGTTGAAAAGTTATTTTTCTCAACAATCTCTGGTTGTTAAAGGTGGAACGCTTCAAGTTGCCAGGAATGTTACTAGAGGCTGTTGACAGGGTCCATCTTGGGGCCCTTGTGTTGGAACTTAGTGTTCGATTCAAGGCTGTCTAAAAGGTTTGATGCTACTTGCATGATAGCATGTGCAGATGACCTCACAGTCCTGATCAATGGTAATTCTAGGAAGTCACTAGAAGACGTTGCCAATCATGTCCTCAAAGTATTTTCGGACTGGTCAGATATTCATATGTTACAGGTATCTACTAGCAAAACTACACAGATGTGAATTTTCTAGTAGACACCTTTAGGTGTCTACTAGAAAATTCACATTTGCAAAATTCATTTGCCAGTAGACACCTAAAGGTGTCTACTGGCAAATTCACATCTGTGTGATCTTTGAGCAAAAGATGTAGACACCTTTGAGCAAAACCACACAGATGTGGTTTTGCTCAAAGACAGATTGGATAAAGGGCACCCTCCTGTGATTAGATATAATGGACAACCAATTAAATATACTTCTACTACCAAATATCTAGAAATCATGCTAGATGACTCGTTGAGCTTCATCCCTCATGTAAAATTTATTAAAGAAAAATGCAAGTCATTCCTATCCGGACTACGGCAAGTTACCAGAAAAGAGTGGGTCTTGAAGGGCCACACGTTATATTACAATTGTATCTTCCTCTCCATCCTTGCTTATGGCGCTGGTGCTTGGGGATAAAGAGCGACGAAAACAGCTATCCAAGCACAGCAGGTGGTTCTTCTCATGATGACCAGTACTACCTCAACTGTGGCACTTAAAGTTTTAACTGGAAGGCTGCCTATTCATTATGAAGTACAGGTAATTAAATACAGGTATCTGAAATACACTGTATAACTTAAAAAAGGAATATGCTACTTCTCTCGATAATCAACTCGATTTAAATACTTCAATTTCTACAGAGCTAAAACGTCTTCGATCCATTTTTGTTAACAAATGACAAGATGACTGGAACACTTCTGTGCTTGGTAAGGTAACAAGAAAATTCATTCCTACTGCCATGGAATTGAAGAAAGGGGATTTCCTTTGGTTTTTCCCCTGGTCTGTATGGATCTTATTTACTGACTGGACATAGGAGTTTGAATAGTAAACTCTATAAACTAAGATTGTCTCCCACTCAATTATGTATTTGTGGGCTCGAGGAAGATGTTGATCACATTCTTGTGGATTGCCACCTATATAGAGATTTTAGAAATGAACTGCAGTTAACCACTGGTGTCTTTCCTAGTGATAAGGAATTGTTGATTCGAACCTTAAATGCTTTTAAGGCACTCAACTTATTTGCTATGCGTACTTTCCAGAGAACTTAGATCGCCTCTTACGGCTGATTAACATGTTGGATTCTGTCATGTAGAAATTATTGATGGCTAGACTGAAATTTACTTGTTTGTTAAGCTATAGGTATCTGTTATGTCGTATCGTCAGATAAACTTATTTCTTGACATTTTAAAATTTCACCTACACTGAAAAGTTGTTTGGATAAACTGTGTTGAGTGACTTGTATATAAATTGTATATATAAGGTATTCATTTCTTGGGATGTGAAGTTCCTAACTGTTCCAATGGGATTTTATTGGTAGAGTAGCTCACTGGATTAAATCTGATTAATTGAATAATAAGTTTAATCTTGACGTTAATCCAGTGCTATGTCATTGTTGGACCCGTGTGACTGATAGACTCAGGACTAAACTCTACCCCGTATCATTGTTAGTTTGTTGGAGACCATCAACTTCTTTCTTCAAAATAATGGACCAGGAAGAGGAAATTACCTTGCTAATTCTGGTTTGATATAGTACATCAACCTTCTTCTTCATTCACTCAAGAGGATGGGACCATGGAGTTAACTTTAACTTGCTGATCCTGACTGGAAGTGGTTGTAGGATGATTTTTCCCATGATGGCAGCCTGCTGAAGATCTTCAAATGCTGCTGTTTCTATGTAGAGATGAAATTTCTCAAGAAAAATTTCTCCTGAAAGATGTGTATTTTTCCACTTCCTCCTATGTCTTTAATCTATGTTCTTCTATAACTTCCGTTTCGTTGGCGGATCCATCTGTTTGATCCTCTGATTTTCTATACTTTCCTTCCCCTACCATCCCATACTATTCCCACTGTATCTAATTTTCCTTTCATTCATGCACTAAATTGATGTATGCAGCTGTTGCATCTGCAGTCCCTGCTGTTCCCATAGGTCTTGCTTCTAAACTGGAAGCCAAAAGCATCACCCAAGTTCAAACTCCAACAGCTCTTGCAAATGCCGTTGCAGCTAGACTAAAACCCTCTACGAGATTAGGAATTCCAACATCCCAGAGTGAAATTAATGGGGGACCCATGATTGGGCCAGTGTCCCTCCACCAAGCAATCTCACAGCTCTGGGAACATCTATTTGCATTCTTAAACAATGACTCAAATAGATTTACTAAAGTAGCTGGGAACTATGTCCAGGAACTTTGGTCTAGCCTGCAGTCCATAATAACTGAGCTGTTAATAGATAATGAAAGGCTAAAAGCCGTAAATGATGAGCTCAGATCGAAAACTTCAGTGCTGGAGAAAGTGATCAATACCTTGACTAAACTTCCAGCCTCTATTGACCATGAATGTGCAGCTGCCAAGGATCCCACCACCTCCGGACTTCCCACTGGAACCACATTCTATGCTGGAGCCTTCAAACCTGGCATCCCTAGGTCTTCCACCCATGTGAAGTGAGCACCCTACAGCCTCAGCCTGCAGAGAAGAGACAACAGCATCTCCTTCTTCTACGAGCGAGTGAAAACTCGGAGTTAAAAAGAAGCAGCAAAGTGAAAGATTTGGTACAGAACACCATCAGAACGAAATATAAGAACCTAAAGGTTAAGTCCCTCTGGCCAATCAGAAACAAAGGAGTGCTGCCAGAAACAGCTACTCAAGAGGACCTGAGGTCCATCTCAGCCAGTTGCTCTCTGTCCACAGCTGGGGTCGCCATAGCTCCACCAAAACAATCCAATCCATCCATCATAGTGTATGACACACCTAAGGAACTGAGAAACGAAGAGGTGCTAGAAGACCTGTTCCATAAGAACCTAGTAGACTACGGGTTTGCTTGGGATGAAGTGAAGACAGAGACTACCTTTAGATTCAGTACCAAATCTAAGTTCAGTGCTACTGAACATAGTAGCAGTAGTAGTGACGAATGACAAGGGTAGCACCCAACCTTGCGGCTATCTCCACCTATATAATCTGTATGCACAGAATCCCATATTACGGCCTGAAATATAAGTGTATGTGTGTGTCTCTGTGGTGTGTAATGTGTGTAAAATCGGACATCTCTGCCACCAGGAAGCAGCCACCATCTGGGCATATGCACCCCGGCGCACGTCTCCTACTACTGAACACAGATGTGAAGTTCACATCTGTAACCAGCTTCAGTCCACGAATCTTTAAGCACATCTTCTCTTCAGATCAAATTTACTTAGGCTGCTATGCCCACAGATTCCGCCAGTTCACAATAGTTACGAAATGCTTCCACTACCTTCGATATGGGAACACCTCCCAGAGCTGTTCCCATAATTCCCCATCCTGTGGTCACTGCACCAGAAGCGGCGATGTACATGCTGAGTGTCTGCACCATGAAGAGGAGCCCAGCTGTGTCAATTGCAAGAGGCACTGCCGCCCCATAACCAGTCTGGGATACAGCATGTCCAGAATATCAGAAGGCTCTAGAACTCGTAAAGCTAAGGACCGCTGATGAATAGCCTCAATCCCATTCCTTCCAGAACTAGAGGACGGTCTTCCTGGAATACTCTCCCCTCCAATGGACACTGTCGCCAGTCACACCCGGCCACCGATACCTCAAAGTGAAGCAAATCAATGGGCACAGGTCTCGTGCCGTTGCCAATGAGATTCGCCTGGCTGTTGAGCTGCATGAAGTGGATGTGATTGCAATTCAGGAGCCTTATGCTGCTAAAAACCGATCCAAAATTACAGACTTCTCGATGCACACACACGAATTATCCAGCCTATCTTGGAGGACCCAAAGACATGTATCGCCATTCTAAACAAGGATTTGGACGTTCTCGTAATACATGGCCTCTGCAATCAGTTTGCCACATGTATGATCACATATGCCACTAGGTAATTCTTTTTGCTGTCGCTGTATTGTCCCCCATCTGCTGATTTTAACACCTCACTTAACTTCCTGGAATACGCTCTCGACTTCCTCAGCTGAAAATCTCTTCTAGTTGCCTCTGACTTTAATGGCAAGTCTGAGTTATGGTTTTGCCTTACTGCTGATGCCCGTGGAGCACTTCTGGTTGGTTGTATATTGTGAGGGTCCTGAATAGAACCCTCACAATACACAACCAACCCAGTCCCTACACCACTTATAGTAGCTCTATAGGTGAATCAAAATTCACTGTCACCATCTCCACTAGGGACCTTTCCCCCTGGTCTCTGGAAGGTTATCCCAGACTGGAACTTCAGTGACCACAGAGTCATACTTTTCCTCATTAACTTAACCCCGCTCAAAAAAGACAGCCAGATAAGACTGCCTGCACTTGTAAGGTTCTCCACCAGAAATGTTGACTGGCAATCCTTTGAACATTCTATTAAAGGCGACTTCCCTGCAAGTGAGCCAAATCAATATGAATCCACACAAGCAAATGAACTGGTAACTGCTCTCCAACAAGCAATCCTCAAAGCATGCCTATAAATCTGGAAAAAAGAAAATATTCTGACCTGTTGTCTCTACTTGGTGGACCAATGATCTCTCTAGACTTTGGAGATTGGGACTGCGGACCCATCGCTACTACCAGCGGCACCCAGACTGGCCGCCCCCAGAAGTTGAGCGACTCTACAGTGACTACATCCCAAAGAAAAACGACTATACTAAAGCCATAGTAGCCAGGAAGAAAACAACCTGGATGAGCTTTGTTAAGAAAATTGGGGTTTACTTGGGATGAAGTGTATAAAATCAGAAGAGATAAAACCTTCACACCTGAACTTTTCAACGCTGTACACTTGTACAGGATAACTCCAAATGGCATGATTCAGCCAACCTAATCCTTGATAGGTTGTTTCCTTCAGATAATGTTGCTGAGGATCTCCCAGAGCATACAGCAATCAGAAGAGCAAATCGCAGTTACACCAAGGAAAGTACAACGGATCCTTTTACCCTGGAAGAGCTGACCACAGTACTACAGAAAATGAACCTCAACAAATGCCCTGGCCTGATAGAGTACACCTTCATCTTCTGTCTGTTGAAACTAAGGCCGCTATACCTCCTCCTGTTGTACAATAAATGCCTCCAGGAAGGTTTATTTCCCAAGGCCCGGAAATCTGCTCTTCTGCGCCTGATAAAGAAACCACTTCAGATCCTCACTCCTTCCATCCCTTTGCCCTCTTAGCAAATCTAGGGAAAATTCTCGAACGTCTCATAGTTTAAGAATCTCTCCGCATCAATATGGCTTCACACCAGGACCCTCCTGTGAAGAGGCTCTTTTCGATCTGGTGTTATATATAGAAAACTTCGAGGCCAAGTTTGAATTGCAATTTTCGTTGATTTTGGGGGAGCGTTCGACACTGTCTGACGAGACAGCACCTTGGATTGCCTCCAGTCTGCCTCCTGTTCCCATCAACTATATAAACTTTTCTTTAGCTACTGCTCTGAAAGAACTGTTATCCTAAAATCTAAGTGTCAACATGTCCTCAGGCCTGTCTCTCGGGGATGCCCTCGGGGGTAGGTTTTGGGGCCTCTGGTGTGGAATATGGTTCTACAGGATTGGCTCTTCCACTCCTTTGAGAACACCAAAGTTGTAGCCTTTGCCAATGACCTTACGATTGTTATATCTGGAAAATCTAGGAATGCCAGTGAACACAATGCCAATCCGTTCCTGTCTGATCTCTCCTCCTGGGCAACCTTGAAAAACTCCGCATTAACCCAAGTAAAACCAAAATGATGATCTTTAAGCACAATCTAGACCTCAGGCACCCACCACAGGTTAAAATCGCTGGAATCCGACTACCCACAGTTACTGAAACTACCATTCTCAGAGTGGTTATTGATCACAAACTGAGCTTCGTGCCACACCTCACCCATCTCAGATCAAAAGTCAAGAAGCTATCTCGCTCCATTATTTGTATCTCCAGGAATGACTGGGGCCTTTCCAAGATGACACTTCGTCTCTACTATAAAGTAGTCTTCCTGCCGATCGGCACATACGCGGCAGGCGCCAGGTTTCACCGAGTTGGCTTGGTCAAGATGAGAGAGAGATTTAGTTCCATCCAACGTACAATGTTACTGGCAACCCTAAGAGTTGCAGAACGGTGTCTACAGCAGCCATCCAGGTCATAACTAGAACTCTTTCTCTGGATCTCTATGCTGTCTACAGAGGACTAGTATTTATAATTAAAAATAACATCTGCACTAAGTTCCTTGACATCGAGCTTGATCTTGACGCCGACCAAAAAGCTGAGAAAGCCAGATGCTACAATGAGTTAGTGAATTTGGCAGACCTGCTGGAATACGTCCCAGGTTGGGATGGTTACCAGAGGATTCATTCCTGACGTCACCTTTACATCCTCTAAGTCTGTCCAATCCTGGCTTTCCCTCACCATGGAGACTTCCTTCCTGGTTACAGGACACGGCTATCTTAATGAAAAACTGCACCAACTAGGCCTCTGCACGACTGACCTGTGTATCGTGGAGCCAAGGAAAATGGAGGCACCTCCTATTTGACTGTATTCTGTACGAAGATCTGAGGCAAGATTTAGTGAACACCATTCCAATATCTTAAAATCAATTAGACCAGTTACTCCTAACCCCTGAATGTTTATCTGCTATTCACAACTTTGCTACGGAAGTCTTTGCTCGAAGGAGGAGATCATATAGAGTGGTGAACACCTCCAGCATTGGGCCTGAAATGGATTAGATAGAAGGGTTTTTTTTCCCCTCCTTCCTTTATTTTATCTTTTTTTTTTCTCAAGTGTAGTGATGTTATTTATTATTTATTTATTTACTTTTCTTATTTTATTTTTCCTTTCTTTCTCTCTCTCTCTCTCTCTCTCTCTCTCTCTCTCTCTCTCTCTCTCTCTCTCTCTCTCTCTCTCTTTTTTCCCCTTGTGTTCTGCCTGGAATGAGCCATCTAGAACAGGAATTTATTATTATTTTATTTATTTATTTATTATTATTATTTAAAAATTTTTATTTCAAAGCCTGCACCACGGGTGGTTTTTTATTATTTTTCCCCTTTTCTCTCTTTTCTCTGTTTTGCTTATCCCTCTGGAATGGGCCTCCCCCCCCCCCCCAGAGGATCCTGGCTCATCTGCTGGAAACACCAGGTGAGTCACAGTCTCATTTGAGACAGTACGTGTTTTACTGGAACTGGCCCACCTTCCCGTGGTGTGGATGGGTACCCAGAATCATCTCTCCAGGTAACATTCTTCTGGGTACCCAAGCGGCCAGAAGAGAACAACAGAACACACACATAATACACACAAACCTACACCAAACAATTTCTGGACTTTACAGTTAATTATGCTCGTCACAGTGACACGAGGCGGAGTTGAACAGATGTTCTAGGTAATAGTAATAGTGGCATGTGATGCAAGAAAGCAAGCGTATGAGCTTATGCAGCATTAGCCAAAAAAAAAAAAGAAAATTCACACAACCATTCCGTCTAAATGTTTGTACAGTTCCTCCTTAAATTTATTTAACCTATCAACTTTCACAGCGACAGATGGAAGTTTGTTCCAGCAATTAACCACCCGCTGGCTAAAGGCAAATTTCCGCACATCTATTCTACAGCTGTCTTTCCTCAATTTGAATTTATGTCCCCTTAGGTTCGTAATCTGAACAAGTGGAAGAATCCCATCAGAATTCACCGTGCTCAACCCATTCAAAGCCTTATACACCTCAATCAGATCACCTCGCAGGTACCTAGTGTCCAGCCGCTGCAATTTGCAGAACTTAAGTCTCTCTTGGTAAGAGGATCCCTTCATTCCCCTGACCGATCTTGTTACCCTTCTCTGTACACGCTCAAGCAATATACATCCTTCCTAAAATGAGGCCTCCAGACCTGTACACAGCACTCAAGGCGCGGCCTGACCTTTGCCTTATACAGAGGGACAGTTACCTCCTTTTCCCTGCTAGCAAAATTCCTGTATATCATTGACAAAACCCCATGACCTCTGGCAGCCTGTCTGCATTGCTCGGAAAACTTCATATCTAACTGCGTAAGTACTCCTAGGTCTTTTTCATTTTCTACCACCCTATGTGTAGTACCACACAGTTGGTACCTTCCTCTGGGGTTACTTCTGTCCATATGCAGTACTTTGCATTTGTCAAGGTTAAACTTCAGTTGCCACTTCTCAGCACATCTTACCAAATTTTCTAGATCCTGTTGCAGTAGCACACTGTCATTACTATCATTAACAACTCTGCCAAACATTGAATTATCTGCAATCTTCAACACTCAGCCTGATATACATTCATCAATATCATTGATAAATATACAAAACAACACTGGACCCAACACCGAACCCTGTGGTACTCCACTAATAACTTTAGTGCATGAAGAGCAGCGCCCATTGATTACCACCCTCTGTCTTCTCCCATTCAACCATCCTTTTATTCATTGTAGCAACTTACCCTTAATGCCATTCTGCTCCAAATTGTACAATAGTCTTCCATGCGCAACAGTGTCAAAAGCTTTCCTGAAATCCAAGTATATGACATCAAAATTATTTTTTGCATCCAGTCCCTTTGTAATCACATCATAATATCCTATCAAATTTGTCAGACAAGGCTTTCCCTTAACAAACCCATGCTGTGTCCGAATTATTGCTGCAGCCTTGTCTAGATGATCCTGCAATGCATCTATAACCAGTAACTCCATTATTTTACCCGGAACAGAAGTTAAACTAACTGGTCTGTAATTACTCGTGTCACCCTTCGATCCCCCTTTGTGAACTGGGGATACATTTGCACATCTCCAGTCCGTGGGGACCTCCGAGTCCAAGGATGGTCTCATAATTATGGCTAAGTATTTGCTTACTTCCTCTGCCACCTCCTTTAATATAACTGGATAGATCCCATCCACCCCAGGTGCCTTTCTTATGGATAACTTCAACAATTTCTCCTCCAATTTGCTCTCAGTTATTACAAAATCATTAAGCACCCTGCTACAATTTGATAACCTTCTGCCATTTTCAATCCTTAATAACTCCTCATGTGTGAATGTAGATGCAAAATACTCATTCGGTTTGTTTGGTATCTGAGCAGGATCATCAACAGTCGAACCATCGATATCGAGTGGACCAATCTGATTCGTCGCCTTCCTTTTAGAGTTTATATAAGTAAAGAAATCCTTGCTGTTTTTCTTATCATCCTTTGCCAAAGATTTCTCGTAATCTGCCTTCGCCTGACTAACCTCCTTTGTAACTTAGTTACAGACCAGCTTATATCTATCGTAGGCTTCTGTGTCACATGTTAATTTATATGTATCCCATGCATTTTTCTTCTCTGCCACGAGTCTCATTAGTTTTGACAACCATTTAGGCCTAACCCTTGAACAATATTTCTTAATAGGTATGAAACGTTTAGAAGCTTCCACGATTAATTCCTTGAATGCCTCTCACTTAGAATTTACTGTTGGTAACATCATCAGTTGATCCCACTGTACAGAATTTAAAATCTGTCTGAGACCACTGTAGTCACCTTTACGGAAGCAAAAACCCTTTCCTTTATCCCTGATGGTAATTATATCTTTAAGTAAATCCCACATCAGTACACTGTGATCACTGCCACCTTTTGTAAAGGTGCCGTCCTTTACAAAAACACAAGCACACACATAACATTTAGACATCCAACACACTACATACAAATGGCCGGTTTTGGCGTAAGCTTCAACACAAGTACAATAGCAGCTAATGGGGGGTAACCCTGGGGTCCGCAACAACAAAGGCGACTCCGTAGCCAGGTGGGCAGGAGCAGCAGTGCATAGCACAAGCTTCTTGATCAGACCGGGGTTCGAGCCCGTGACCACCAAATACGGAGGATGCGGAAAGGTCAGTTAATGACCACCGCATATCCCCTGAGCAAAATGGCCTTAGTTGCTAATGCTCCTAAAAACCAAATAACAAATAACAACCGCAACAACAACACATGAATATCCCTGTAGAAATCTACAGATGTGTCTAGATCCGATCTGGTCGAGGATAAGATAAGTGTGCAGATATGCGAGTCGAGAAATCTACTTGAGTAGAAGAGTCCATGTCGAGTCGAAGTGCCTCAGAAGAAGAGATAGACCGCTAGAAAGATTTGAAAAAGATGTGAGAAACCTGTCTGCCACGGAGACAAAAAAAAGGGGGGGGGGGAGGAACTGTGTTCCAGTTTTTTTATTGAACCCCGAACTCATAGATTTAAGTTAAACTCAGTGAGGAATTGTTTTACAGTTTCTTTCAAAGGAAATCCTTTTTTGTAATGTACAATTAAGTTGCGTTAGATTATAGATAAATTTAATAACATGAAATGATGTACGGGTACTAAAGGGGGTAAAGAAGGAAAAAAATATATAAGGGAATTAATAATATAATAAATCATAGGCATAGTAGGATGAGAATGTGGTAACCCACGTTATTACTATAGACAATGTGTTAACAGATGATAATACAGTATAATAGCTAAGATTCTAGATAATGTGTAAAAGGAAAAAAAAAATTATTTTATTGAGAAACCTTGAGAGAAAAGGGGAATCCTACCCTGTATCAGAACAGGGAAGTAACAAAGATGCTTGTGGGTGAGGTGTTGTAGTAAGCACTACTGATTGTAAGGTGAGAATAGTAATTGATTTGACAGGTGATTTAATAGAAATAAGTTATTTGTAGTAAGTACTACTGATGTAAGGTGATGAAAATAGAAATTGATTTAACTGGTGATTGAATAGACGTTGGTGATTTTTAGTAAGAGATAACTGATGTAAAGTGATGTGTGTAAACCTGTAAAGGAAGAGAAGCACCTTTTCCTAAGCAATAGTCGGAATTTATAAACTGTGAGTGAGAGATTACCAATAAGGAAAAGGGAAAGAAAGGGCTGTGTTAACCAACGTAAATTATGTATATATATGAGGAAATATTTGAGAATAGTTGATGATGTGTGTGTGTGTGAGATGGTGAATTGTCTTGTATCATAGTTCCTATATATATAAAGAATTCAATTTGGAATCTGTATAAATATACTGTATATGTAAATATTTTTTTATGAGCCTTATTGAAAGTTTGTTATTTATATAAAAAATCTGATGTGGCCTTTAATGCTCTGCTATCGCACCGCTTTACACACCCTAGAATTTGGAATTTTCTGAAATTTGCAATCAGAGTTACGGTTTGTGTCCGCCCGAGACTTCAGTAGGGTGGAAGTGAACAACAATTATTTTAAAGAAAAAACTAAATAAAGTGCATAAATAAATAAAGATAAACGGGCGACCACAATACGTTTGCTGAGTTCCAGTCTACGAGACCCTTCGTTTCTCTCCTTTGGAAGAGGCCGCTATTATCAGCCGCCACGCTACCGCCGGTAGAGCTCTTAGCTTTAGTGGAGTTTCACTAATTAATTAGTACAATTCTACTATACAATATAGTTAATTTATTGTAATTAAATAGTATAATTATAATGTAATCATTGAAATGTGACGTTATATATCAAGCATATGCATAAATACTAGTTACAAAAGTTCCCCCTCTAATCCTTCCTGGTGTACAGAACATCAACTTCAGATAGACGTAGTGCTGCATCTGATCAAGAGATTGCATAGATCCTGCAGCATTATGCTTGTTCTGGTGCTGTAATCTAGTTCTTTACTTTACAGAAGCAATTCGTTATCAGTGCTGCAAGTGTATGTGAAATTTAACGAATTTATTTGACCCAAGTTAGCGCAAATTCATCATGTCTACACGCAGTAAATTAACCGAAGTTATTATAATGGCAGCGTTTCATTATCCCCAAAAGAGAAGATTATTGTTACTTATTCTCAGTTGATACCACCATCCAAACAGCCATTTCGGGGCTATCTTCATTATAACCGTCGACGTGTGATGATTACATTATAATTAAGTTCTAAGGCTGGTGCTGAAAGCCCTAAATGATTCCAAGTATCGCCCAGAGACGTGAGCACCCATATACAATCACCAGATTCGATTCCTTCCCTCTCCAGCCCTGTAACGCCGGATTGGGAAGAAATTATTATTATTATTAGTCTTATTATTATTATTATTAATAGTCTTATATAGTGCAAGGAAGCCTGAGGCTTTTGCTGCAACAGCCAAAAAAAACTTCTGAGTTACCCTGAGAGAGAGAGAGAGAGAAAAAAAAAACAAGGGTCAGAAGTAGAAGGGAATCACCAAGAAAGAGAATTATGATACCCAGCTCAGGACCCTGGGTGTGCCAAGCCCATACTCACCAGATGTGAACCCCTGGGATTTTTAATAGAGGAAATTGTTCATTCTAGAACACAGTTAATCAACTTAGGGCCAGAACAAGGATAATGCGACCTAAAGACCTTTCGAGCCTGAGGCTGGAAGGAGCACAAAAGTGAGGAATTTAATGGTAGAAATCTATATGATATAGCTAGTCGGGAAGCACAGGAACGCACTTCCAAGTAAGTACCCAGGGCCCAGAAATATCTTGTCTCGGTTCTGAATCAACTGCTGTTTGAATATTAGAGCTGTATACAGACGTTCAGCTTCTGAAAAGCGTGCTTCGTTCTTGTGATTATTCGCCCCAAGTTTCAAGGCATCTCAACCCAATGGGACACATAAAACTAACTTTGTAATGCCAAACAGATGGGCGGTAACACAGAAACCACTATGTGATCTGCATGCAGTTAGCAGACGCTTTCAATTGTTATTGTAAGTGTGCGCCCCTGCATTTCTCATTACTGTGCTTTACAGAATTACAGTACTGTATATGCAGTAGCCGATTAAGGTCGGTTGAGGCCCCGGACGCAGAAGAAAATATTGGGCCCCTTAAAAAAAAGAGAGAGACAAGGAAAATAAAAATACATGTTAACCATTTTTTTAAATAAATAAAAAATATTATGTACTATTAATGTTTTATTTCCAATAAAATTTGAATATAATATATGTATAATATAATTAATAATAGCATAATAATAATCACAAAGTTTTGAACTAATAGTTGAACATATGTAAAAGTATAATTATAATTAATGATAGTATACATATAATAGGAGTAACTGTCAGAAATTTGAACAAAAAAATCATAGAATTTTACTTGAAATTAACAAATGTGAAAATATTTAAATAAAATTTTTTCTTTATTAATTTTATCTTAATATAATTTCTTAATTTTATCTTAATATAATTTCAACAATATACGATATACGCGTATTTGCGTCTATCGTAAGTCTGCACTGCAGGAGAATCTTTGTAAGTACAAAGTAGCAAATACGATTCTATTGCTCCGATGAGCGGTAGCGCAGCCGCGCGGGGCTTATGCAGCGTATTATGTGTATAGTATGCAGCGTAGTAATGAAATAATAAAAATAAGCGAATAGAAACATACAGGTTTTACCGCCGATTGTAAAATTGTACGTAATTAAAATTGCACATATGAAACCAAACTTGGTGTCATTAGAAAAAAGTGTAAAGTTGGGGTTTTCCGGGGCCCTTCAGAAGTCGGGGCCCAGGGCGCGCGCCCGCCGTTAAATCCGCCTCTGTGTATATGGATTTCACCGCATGCATAGCCGGTTCTACTGGAAGGTTATTATCGGCTCAGTGCAACAATGGTGTAGGCGCATTCCTTTACATTCTCTGGAACATTTCCTTCCCCTTTCTTTTCACCTAATTAGGTCAACAACTTCTGAGTTAAGAAGCTAAAAATATGTGTAACGCTCGCTACTAACTCTTGAAAATGGCTTTCGTCGGGTTTGTACGTGGCACATGCTCAGCATTAGTAACAGCGACCGCGTTCTATACCGATATTTTTCCAGTGACAGCATTCATATAACGCCAGTGCATGGATTCATCGCAACCTGTTTTGACAAAATGTACAAAGTAGCAGGACCCAATATTTCCAACCACTTTACCCATAGTCTTTAAAACCATACATGGTTTGAATTTTGAAGGACTTTTCGATAGGTTACTACAATGACCATGAGCGTCCATGAAAATTTTCCCCCACTGGAAAATTTTCGTGGAGACAAATAATTAAATCAATAAATTTTTATTTAATTATTTAATTTTTTAAATAATTATTTAATTAAACAAGTAGATTATAGAATACAGTATTGCATCAATACAAAAATACATACATAATGTATATAAATTTAAAATGTAAAGGAAACAAGAATTAATATGTATATATAATAATTTCAATAATCACGTATCGTATAAGAATTGAATTCTCCGTCTATCGCTTGCAAACCTATTGATGACATTTTCAATAAATTTCTTCTTTGCCGCTTCCTCTTCTAGTTTCTTCCTGTGCACACTAATCATACACAAACCTGATAAGCGAGTTTCTGAGACAGTGGAGACCTTAACCATGTTTTAACACGGCTCAAGGTGCTGAAACTTCTTTCAATGGTACAGGTCATAACAGGTAATGTCATACCAATAGTTATTGCCGAATTAATAGAAGGGAAATAGTCGCAATGTTCCAAACCTTCTGGTAAAGTTTGGGGAATATCAGTCGATGAACCAAAAACAGGAACACGTGTTTTATTGCTGCAATAGATAAAACACGTGTTCTATGGTTACCCCGCCGAGGGCCGAAACCGGCCAACCCGTAATAAAATTTTAAGGCGTCCCATGGTCGAGGGTGTAAGGTTACATATCTCGATCACTTTTTTTTTTTTTTTTTTTTACAATTATAATTTGTGGAATTTTTTACTCGATCCCAGGGAGGGGCAAGTTCCCCGTTTGCCCCCTCTGCGGACGCCCATGACACTGACTACTGATGGGTGTGCTTCTCAAGGTCACCTTTGGCATAGCGGTAAGTCGAGCGGCTGTCTGGAGAAGCAAATTTTCCGAGAAGACAAAGTACGATCGTGTGGAAGAAATTTTCTCTCTTATCTATGCAGTCTACACACAAACTGTCTCTAAGTTTCAACACGAGAATTTAGTCCTAACCAAGACATCTGTATGAGTTATTCCACTACGTGCAAGTCGCAGTGCTATTTTTCAGGAACAATCTTGATTTGCTTAAACTTGTCTTTGAAAGAGACGTTTTCTTCGTAGATTATTTCCATAAAGAAGTCGATAACTAATAAACAACTTTTAATAATAAACAGGATATACTTTACGTAAACTCCCTGATGTCCATTGAAATTAGGCAAAAAAAAAAAAAAAAAATCATAAATTTTAACAATGATTTGCCATCAGTTCTTTCGGCAATTACCAAAAGTGATTCATGCTTTTCATATCAGAATTACTTTTCAAAGAGAGGCAAAAAAAGTTACTGCAATATGCTAGTCTGAACCACAATGAATTACCACCTCCCCTTTCCTCTGTTTCTACTTCCATTATAAACAGCTTTGTGGTAATTTGTATTCAGTGTAGAAATTTTTGCGTCCGGGATAAAATACTAAGTAGAATTTTTGCGTATGCTCCCTTATATAACCTCATGGAGGGAGAGTGTGGCATTCCAGCTGTGTTCCATGATTTATTAATCCCCTAGCTATTCTTCCCTCAAGTTCTTTTTGTTGCGCCCCTCGTGCACATCAATAAAGATTGACGTAGCCCAGTGGTCAGGGGCAGGAGTGCATAGCACGCGTTCCTTGAGTGGACCGGGGTTCAAGCCCGTGACTACTAAATACGATAAATATTTGTATTGACGATTTATTGTAAACTCTACTGACTTGGTTGTCGTGCCGGAGTATAAATAGAAAATTTATAAGGCCCCCCCCCCCCCCGTAGACTAGTGGTCAGGCGCGCGGGTGCATAAGTACACGTGCCTTGAGTGACCGGGGTTCAAGCCCGTGACTGCTGAATACGGTGCTGTTCCTTGTATTCTGTGTATCTTGTAAACTCCTCTGACCGTTTGGTCGTCCCGGAGTATAAACAGAAAATGTATTACATCCAATGCTGCCATTTGTGCCACCTCAACCAGTCTTAATTCAATTCTAAAGTTCTCTAATGACAAAAGACTATTCCAGAAGAGACTACGGATATCTCTGTCGTTAAAAATAAATTTTGAAAATAAAAACAAAACTTGTACGCAATTACAAGCAAAAGCAAAAAGTACAAGTAAAAGATTTGCGTTTTTGAGTACAATGTTGTTGTTTTGTATATATATACGGTATGTGTATATTTTTGAACAACAAAAATGCTATTAAAAAATGCTACGATTCTGCTGTGTTTTTGAATAACTGTCAGAAGGTAGGCAGCAAGTCAGTGGTACCACTGCCTACAACGCAATAGGCCAGTGATTTTCAATCCTTCTTCGGCCGCGGAACCCCAATACTGTATATTAAAAATTAAAAAAAGTAATAACAAAACATTTGTGGAACGGGATCGCTGTGGGCAGGAGCAGGCTACAATTTTTTTTCATGATGCAACTGCAGGGGGAATTCGCGTTACAATCGATAACAGCTATGATTCTCTTTTACGACCGAAGAGTAAGTTTGCTCGTTCTTTAATTGTATTAAAATCATTAATTAAGGTATAGAAACAGATCGAACATAGATGATAAAATTGTCTTTTTTTGCTCCTGACATAAAGTTGCTATGTGATGTTTGAACATCAGTTCTCTTCTTAGTTATCTAAAAATTATAAATAATAAATGACTTATTGTTATAATATTAAATAACATTATTAAATAAAGAAATGTTATCAGTTTTTTAATGTTTTTTTTTTATATATATACGGTATGCGTATATTTTTTAACAGCAAAAATGCTATTAAAAAACCGGTCCCCGGAAACATTGGGCTACACTGTTTAGTCCTAGTAGTGGAGCGGACAGTCACTCTCCACCAATTGAAAAGTAGGGACCGCATTTTTTTTTTTTTTTTTTTTTTTTCGTAGTACGTTTCGAACTAGTGATGCACTAAAATCTGTTCACACACGTAATTGCAACCGGATCTTGTTCCTCTACATGCGATAAAGTTTTCACTGATAACTACAAATTTTAACCATTAAAACTATTAGTCAGCAATACGCAGCAGTGTCTTCTAAGTATAGAGGATACCGGGCCAGTGAGCAATTTCCCGTGCCTAAGATGTCACATCGAGATCTATAATTACAGTACTGCACATTGAAGTTGGATTGGCCGTTAAACAGGTTTACTGTTGCTCCATGAGACTAAAAAAAAAAAAAATGCAGTCCAGCTACAATAGAGATGAAATTTGCCTTTTCATATTCTACATTCTCTCAAAGTTCGCCATATGGCAAAATCAGGATTTCTTCATGCATAATTCATATCTAGAAAAAAAAAATTACATTCCCGACGCCAGAACGATTCACATCCTGTGAAACCTCACACTGTTATTTGGAATTCAATCATTCTTAGGTTATTTCATAAACAACTTTAAGAATAAATGTTTTATGGGATCCAATAAACATTCTTCCTGTTAAAACTAGTGCAACCTCTGTTTGCAGAGATCATATCCCACGAACCAACAAAAATCTTCACTTTTCCTAGAGAAGTAGCATTCAGGGTGCAGTCTTCAGACCCCTCATATCAGAAACATGCCCTTATAGGTAACAGAGTTGATAGAATCGCTGTCCTCCCCGCACCCGATGGGAAAGATGTGAGTTCGAGTCCCATCGATGATGTGAAGAATTTTTATGGGCTTTTTTCGCAACATGGCTGAATTAGAAGATCTCAGGCGATGGTAGCATGGTTTTTTTTTCCCTGCTGAAACTCGAGTTTTTCGTTCGGCAAAACTGAAAATCTTCCACAGAACACTCGCAATTTACAGAGAGTATATACGGAACAATATGGCCTTAGTTTGATGCCCGTACAACAACAACAACAATCAGAAACATGAGCATCCACAAGGAGGGGACTGCTGCAAAATAGGACAGTTATTCATATTGGTTGCAGATTGCTATTGTGGATAAGGAAGGTGACGAACAGGCTCATCCTACCACATTCGAGATTTCACACTCTCACACACACAAACAGAGAGAGAGATTAGGTTGTTGTTATATGGTTTTTAGGAGCATTAGCAACTAAGGCCATACTGCTCCGGGATATGCGGTGGTCATTCCCTGACCTTTCCGCATCCTCCATATTTGGTGGTGACGGGATCGAACCCCGGTCTAATGTGTGCTAAGCACTGCTGCTCCTTCCCACCTGGCTACGGAGGCGACCTGAGAGATTAGGAAATCTCCAAGAGGAAGATTAGAGCAGATAAGAGTATCAAGTTTAAAGAGGAAAGAATCATAGAGAAAATAATTAGGACAAATGAGAAGTAGCAATCGATAATTCATATTCTATCAAAAAATAAAATAATAAGGGCTCTGCAAATTGTAGGTGTAAATGAACTTCATTGTGAATGGAAGTGCGATCGCATATTTGGGAAATGAATTAGAAAGATTATGGGAGGTTTGACTTATTGATTAGATTATTTATGATGCACTGATGTAGATGAAATAAATGCATTAATGGAATTAATGGAATCAATTCCATTAATGCATTTCCATTAGTATTTCTTGACTCCAGAGTTTATACAAATCCAATACCCTGTATTCCAAGGGTTTAAAATAAGACCTATGCAGAACACATAAAAAAAGCAACTTATCACGAAGTGCATATACTCCTTTTTCTGCTCCTATATAAAATCGAAATGTGGCCTGCAGAACCACAGAACTTTTCTAAAGAAAATTTGGGGAAGCATCCTAAGGCTTGAAATGAGCCAATCGATGGTCTTATCTTCTATACACCACCTTTAACCCTGATAGCTCTGTGAGCCAACCTTAAACATAAGTTGTCGTTGCAAAAATCAAATTTACTTAAAATGAAAGCTTTTCTGAAATTGCGCTCAGTACAATTTTCTTTCTCAAATTATCTTTGGGCTTTTCTTAAATTGTGAACTTACCCATCCCTCCAGAGACTTTTATTAAAAAGTCTAAATGGTTATAGCACAGGTTACATATCCAAAACTGTATAGCCGAAGTGGATCCAAAAATCCCACCATGTCTTAAGAGTTCTAACTTATCTGAAAGCGTCACTAGAAAAGCCCGAAATAATTTATGAAAGAAAGCAATACTCCCACTGCTTGAAATCGGCTAAATACAATCCGACTGAATAGTCGCTTAAGAATTTCTGTACTCTTTAAACGAACCGAGACCTCTGCAAACGAATGACAAGTGGTGAAAACCACTATTCTATCAAGGAGGACGAACAGAAAAAAATAGAAACACAAGTTGACGAAGTGTAAGAAATGCGTGACAAAAAATCTAGCCGAAGAAGGACAATATTTGTTGAAAGTTTTAAAATTTTATTTTATTTTAATTCTTATATAATGTTTTTATGAGTTTATATTGTATCAACTTCAGTTTTTATAAAGTTGATACAATATAAAATATCACACACAGTGCACAGATTTTATCTGTGTATTGTGGTTAGCGAGTGGTGATATTTTATTGCGCTCCTGTTCATTATACAATAATGCACAATAATACAATGTTATGAGCAAGGGTCAAAATAAAACAACAAAAAAACCGGAACGCTTATCGAAAAAAACATCTTATTTATTAATCAAGTATGCACATGACTTTATTGATGCGCCAGACGAAACAATGTTCCGGTGCGCTCCAGCATTCCGAACCCTGAAAAAAAAAAAAAAAAAAAAAATTTCCTCATTGTACGTAAACAGAATTTTGAAAATTAAAACTCTTTCTAGCAACATATATAAATACAGTAAGACCCCGTATCCGCGAGATACGTTCCAAGACCTACCGTGGATGGCCAAAACCGGGGATATAAGCGAACACCTGCTGACCCCAAATACAACGTGATTTTCTTGTACATACATAGGTATAATAAAGTTTAATTGATAAATTAAACGCACAGTAAGACATTAACAACATTAAATACGGTAATAACAAAGTACAGCAGACTCTCGATTTACTGGGATTGGTTTATTAACCGGGACACTTCAATACTCCAAATTAAAAAAAAAAAAAAAAGAAAAAAAGAAAAAAAAATCAACCAGAAATCATAAAATTCAAGTACTGTATGTAATAACTAGAATAGGTATAAACAGATATTTTGCAAGTCGTAAAATATAAAGGGAAGCATCGTATTGGACACGCGAGTAGTAACGCGTGTTTAACCGCGGGTAACTGAATCAGCGGATACGGAGCATAACTGTAATGTTTAAAACAATGTAAACCACAAAATCGGCTCGTCGCAAAATATTTCAAAAACAGTTACTTAGCAGGTCTTAAAAGGAAATGAAAACACTTCACAAAAGCAATATCAGCCGGATATATACGGTGTATATATATTTTTTTATTTATTTACTGTCTGTAAGTTATGTTCTCCTCATATTATATATTTTAATTAATGAAGACTAAACTGACATAACCATAAGTACCGGAGTGGCGCTACTGCCCGTTCTTCGAGTGGTTCGATAATCCAGTCCCATTGTGGCATTATTTGTGTCTGAAATATCTTTCGTTGTATCCATTTATGCTAATTCAAAACGCTATCAAAGAGTTCGCTTCTATTATTATTTTTGCATGTCTATTAAGCACGTGTCGAAATATGACACTTGTCCTTCAAAATACGGCCGTTCTCTCGGGAGTTCCCCTGTGTCACATAATCTCATACTTAAAATAAAATAAATAAAAAATAAAAGGACAGCGACTTTTGTAATTACCTTGACCCTGCTGCTTACTATTACTTTCTATCAAGCACACGTGCGCTTCACTGAAAATGGCCTTTTAAACTCCATGTTTTAACTTATTTCCTATACTAGACAGGCTGCATTATTCGTTGACTGCGAAGATCCAGTCAAATGACAAGGTGACTGGCAGGGTTATGAATCTTGTGAAAAGAATTAAATATAAATGAAAGACAGTGAGAGATTTACAGAGATCATTGTAGTTTTAACTGTATACTGATTTTAGCCTCATCAGAAGGGTTAGCGCAAGCTGGCCGTAAAATGTTGAGGCATCAGTAATATACAACAATACTCTTGGGGGGGTTAGAGTAAGCATAAGTATTATAAGTGGCGTCTTAAACACGAGTATTTGAGAGGGTAAGAAATATTTTATAACATAATGCTCTACACATGATGACGCAAGCTTTATGTAATGTAGATAATTTTTTCGAATATGCTTGGAAAAGTTACAGCTTTTTTTTTTTTTTCTATTTTTGTTCTGCAAATTAAAGTTTCGTTTAAAGTTGCCACATTTAAGTTTTTACAACGTTGGAAGCCAAAATCCAATATGAAAATACGACATAATAATGACGTTAATGACCGATCTTCGGAACTACTACATAAAATATGAAATTTATTTACCTACTGCATATTCGCACATGCATGATGCTGAAAGCAATAGATTTAAAAAAAAAAAAAAAACTTTGATGCGAAATGGGACGCACAGATTTATACGTCGGAATGACATTTTATTTATATCAAGTAGAAATGTATACTTCTTGCGAAGACAGTAGAGTGTGTCGGGGGGGGGGGGGGGGGTCGGCGGTGTAGAGTAAAACTGTTATCGGTGGATGTACGTACATCTCTTTTTGTAATAATACACTGGTCTGCATGATGTTTTTCTGTGTATACTTTTAGTGCTAATAATAAATATTCAAACTGCTTTTACCTATCACGTATAGTTGTTTTTTTTTTTTTTTTTTAACAACCAGTAAAAATTGGTATTTTTCTCCTGTTTAAAATCCTAATTTATTTAAAAAAAAAAAATCCGTACTTCCCAGCACATGAGATTCTCATCTACTCCACTGCAACAAAACGTGCCTTCTCTAGTGAGTAATAAGAATAATTAACTTTGCAACTTTACCATTTCTGGAAGTATGCAATAAAAATAAAAGCAACGCATTTCGTCTATAATTCGGAGATTGAAGGTCAAAGCTGACATTCCTACAAAGATGGATTAGTTGGGGCGAATCAACTATATCGGAGGGGGGGAGAATGATGCGGTCTTCACATGCACAGATTTTTTCTTGGAAATCAAGAACTCAGACTGAATAAAAGAAGTCCGAAGATATTGGACATTCAAGGTCATCAAATATGCTGTTGAATGGGCATACATTATCAGACAAACGTTTGCACTGTCGCAATTTGCACTGTACAAACGAAAGAAAACGTTAAATGATAAATGATGTTAATATTAGTAAAATTTAGATGCTTCATAAAATGCGTTTCTTTTCCTGCCTAAATGCATTTTTTTATTTTATTTTATATATATACTGTATATACAGGATGTCTCAAGAATACACGACATAACTTCAGGAATGAGTTCCTCATATGTAGACAATAAAAATATTTTATATCAATATAGTTCCAGAAATGCTTGGTTCCCGAGTTATTAACCGGAAGGTCTTATCTCCCGCAGGCGATTTCCTTCATCACAAGGTACTGACAGAATCTGGTGGTTTTCCATTCCGACCATGTACTCAAATTAGGAACAAGCGGATATGCACTTTATGTACGGTTTGACGGACAGCAATGCTCTGGAGGCTCTTCGTTTATACCACGAAAGGTTCCCAGAACGAAGATGTCCACACAGGAAAACGCTTGTGGTATCCATCGCCGTCTTTGTGAACATGGGACCTTTACCGACAGAGGAACGACCAAGATCTACGACTCCTGAAGTAGAGGAGGAGGAGATTTTGGAAGATAATAATTTTCTGTTTATACTCCGGCACGACAACCAAGTCAGTAGAGTTTACAATAAATCGTCAATACAAATATTTATCGTATTTAGTAGTCACGGGCTTGAACCCCGGTCCACTCAAGAAACGCGTGCTATGCACTCGCGCTCCTGACCACTGGGCTACGTCAGGCCGTGCATGCCACTCCTGGAATCAGCACACGGAGAATAACAATGCAACTGGCTGTTGAACGTTCGACAATTTGGAGAGTGTTGGGAGAACACCAACTGTATCCTTGCCATCTGCAACGGGTATAGGCCTTGTCACCAGGAGATTACCCTGCGCGAGTAATGTTCTGCAGCAGTGGTTCTTGCAGCAGTGTGGTACAACTCCTCACTTTCCTGCCTTAGTGATATTCACAGATGAAGCGCAGTTCACACGAAACGGAATCCAAAACTTTCACAATCAGTATGCATGGGCCGAGGAAAACCCACAATTGTGGGTTTTCCTCGGCAATTCCACAATTGCAGGTTGTGTCTCACAACCTGCAATTGTGGCAGGTTGTGTCTCACAACCTGCAATTGTGGCAGGCTGTGAGACAATACGAAACATTCCAGGAATTTGGCATCGTCTTCGCGAGTCCATGAGACGTCGATGTGTGGGCTGTATTCGGACAGAAGGTGTACATTTTGAACAATTACTATAAGGTGATGTGAACAGTTAAGTGTCATAGACCTTCAAAACTCGGAAACCAAGCATTTCCGGAACTATGTTCATATAAAATATTTTTGTTGTCGACATATGAGGAACTCATTCCTGAAGTTCTGCTGTGTATTTTTTAAACACCCTGTATATATATATATATATATGATATATAAATGATAAAGGACATAGTAAGATGGGAAAGTTATTAACAACAACGTGCCATGCCTAATGGAAGATATGAGAAGAAAAGAATGTTAAGATCCTAATGAATTAAGTGGAAAAAGTGGCTGAATTGATAAGCCAAATCATATTTACAAAAGCTAGAAAAAAGTGGTAATTAATGCATATTAAAAAGTAGTAATAAATAGAAATGAAAATAATGAAAATAAAAATTGGTACATAGATCAGGTATTTCATCAGGGGACTACATCCGATCATGTACCAAAATACTGCGTTTCTATATATATATATAGTAGTATATAAAACAGGTGAAAAAGGTAAAGAAAGGAGAAGAAAAATGTAAAAAAAGAAAAAGAAAATAGAAAATAGATGTACCTGGACGCGCAAGGCTACAGAACAGGATACAACTATAAAATAAAACATAGAAATAAATGATAAAGGACATAGTAAGATGGGAAAGTTATTAACAACAACGTGCCATGCCTAATGGAAGATATGAGAAGAAAAGAATGTTAAGATCCTAATGAATTAAGTGGAAAAAGTGGCTGAATTGATAAGCCAAATCATATTTACAAAAGCTAGAAAAAAGTGGTAATTAATGCATATTAAAAAGTAGTAATAAATAGAAATGAAAATAATGAAAATAAAAATTGGTACATAGATCAGGTATTTCATCAGGGGACTACATCCGATCATGTACCAAAATACTGCGTTTCTATACAAACCCATGCCGATGGAGTAGCAATAAATTAAAAAAAAATTAAAAAATTAAAAATTAAAATTTTTTGAAACCTTCATAGACATGAGTGAGGTAGCCCCAACGCAGTGTATATTTTAAGTAAACCGTTAAATTAAAAGGTGTAATTAAAAGGTGTAACAGGCAGCAGCATAGAAAAGGGAAGTAATACAAGGTATGGGTGGGAAAAAAATAGTAGTAAAAAAAGGAGGCGAAAATAGCGAGAATAAGAAAAGAAGGAATGTCCGAATCACCCTCGTATTGCACTAATAGTTCAACGGACGGAAAAAGCAGAATAGAAAGTATAAAGACGTAAAGAGAAGGAAAAGATTTTAAAGATACTAGGCAAGCTGGGTTCGTAAGTACCCAACCTCTTAGAGAGGGCCTTGGCTGTGAAGGTGTTAGTAGAAGAGGAAAATTAATACTGCTAGCCTGTGAAATATTTTGTTAATGTCAGATGTAAAAAAAAAAACTAGTATAAAATTACATACCTTTAAAATTATGTAGCATCAATTAGTAGAATTATGTAGCATCAATTAGTAAAATTATGTAGGATCAATTAGTAAAATGCATAATAAACATGATTAATAAATAGAATACAAACAAGGAGAGGTTGCTTAGTAGAAAAATAATAATGGACGCCCTCTATAGCTAAAAGTGAGGAAAAGGTCCGAATAATAATTAAAAATAATTAAGCAAAAATAATTAAGCAAAAATAATTAAGCAAAAATAATAATGGAAAAAATAAATAAAAACTTAAAAGGTAACTTAGAAAGTGAAAAGACACGAGCATCGTTCAGAATAGAAGTCATATGATGTGATCACTTTCAAAGTGGTGGGAATACCACCATTTAAATTTACAACTATACATCTGTACAAATTATCATGTTAACCCTAATCAAAATGAGATATAGTGAAACCGAATTTATGTTTAATGAAGTTAGAAAGATTTTTAATAATACGATTTATAAAATTAATAGGAATATCATTTAAACATAATTTGGTATATAGGCCGTTTAAAGCTTTGGTAAAAAGTGTTTGATTGCTGCTAAGATACGCAAGACGTAAAATTTGTGTATGGATGATATTTTTATGAACTGTAATGGAAATATTAGAGTTCCAATTTGTTAAATAAATAATGTTGAAATTAAATTGACTTCTTTTATCAAATACTTCCAAGGTATTACGAAGAGGTGAATTATTTAAAGTAATGCTTAAATCGAGAAAGTTTGCGTGTTGGTTACCATTATTTTCTTTGTTTAAGGTAAGTTCAGTAGGATATATCAATTTAGCAATATTTTCAAAATGATAATTTAAAATCAAGATATCATCAACATATCTAAATGCGAAGAAATTAAGGTTTGGATTATTATTAGTATAAAGATCTTCGTAGTAATGTAGAAATAAGTTAGAAACTATACTGGAAATTTGTGAGCCCATGGGAACTCCTATTGATTGTCTATAGGTATTACTGCCATCGTAAATATAGTTATTAAGAATACATAAGTTGATATAATTATTCCAGACAATCTCATCCACGGGTAGAACGTGCTTGTATTTAAGATATAATTGATTGAGTACAGAGATAATTAAATGATGTGGTAAGGAAGTAAATAAATTAGTAAAGTCAGGTTTCGATACTAAAGATTTTGGCATTAGAATTGAAGATTTTAATGATGTTGTGGTTATTATTAATGATCCAGGTTGATGAAATATTAATGAAGATGGTAGTTAGTAGTTTAAAAAATTGTTTACCTGGAAGATAACAACCGCTTTTTTTGGCACTAGTGATGAATCTAAAGCCAACAGGATCTTTGTGGAACTTGGCAATCATATATAGGAATGGTAATGTAGAATTTCGCATTTTGGTATGTAGTTTTTTATGCAAAGCTATAAGTTTTTTGATGGTCGTATTAATGCCAAGATTACAGCGTAAAAATGTGGTACTGCTGTCGACTTCCTTTTTAAGAGTAGTATAGTAGAACTGCTTACAAAAGATTGCGAAGTTGTTAGAAGCTTTATCTACAGGGGTGATGATAAATTTTCCTTGTAGATCTGAGATGGCATTTTTGAGATTAGAGTGTTTAATATGTGAATTATTATACAAGTTGTGACATTTAGAAACTGATTTTATAATATCTTGATAAACCACATTTATCCAGTTATAGAATGCCTCATGGGGTATCGTATATTTTTGAGCTAATTTGTTGCAGAAATTTAAGATATTAATATATAAGTCCTTATATATATTTCTTAGATAGGCTTTATGAATAGGTCTGAATTTGAATCCTTTTTCCATGGCCAATTTGAGGGGGATGTTGTTGACAATATCCAAATTGCCAGTGATTATGTGCCCATGGTGTTGGTTTTTGAAAGGAGCATATATAGAATCATTACAGTGACATGGAAGATCCGAAAGTTTCAAATTGCCTAAATTGGTGGCTATAGTTTTATAATTGCAAATTTTGAGTCCGATAGGAGACTCATAATTGAAACGGTGCTGGATGTTAAACTTGAAATTATTATTAAATGGGAGGAGGTTGTTACGATGATTTAGCAAATGATGCCAAGGAATTTTGTCAAACCATTTATGTGCAAATTTAATAATACAGTATTCATTACTATATGTAGTAATGGAGCCTAGTCTAAAAAGAGAGATATCTGAAATGATGTGTTTAAGTTGGATATTTTTGAATTTGAAATTATTAATATACAAAGTTAAGGCTTTTAGTATAGAGTTTTTGATGTTAAAAAGAAAGAAAATTTTTTAAATATAACCTCCCTTTTTTTAAATATAACCTCCCTTCTCTCGCTTCTCTATTTCTTACTTACCTCCTTAGTTCACATTTTAAGATGGTTTCGTCGCTAACACAACTTGCCCTATTTAATTTTATCATTTTTATTATGCACAAAGTTACACTAAAATATTCGGCGAGTCAGCACTGTGTTGCCTCTAGTTCAGCTAGAAAACGTGTTGCGCTGTATCCCACTCCTGAGGATACTGTGTTAAATACTAAACAGGAGAATCATACGTTTGGCCCTAACCACTTTGATTCTATACCTACACATATTCTAAACCAATCTCTATCTTTTAGAAAATGTTCAGACAAACGGTGTCTTACTTGTCCCATGATGGATAATGCCATTTCCAACTCGAACGCTATTTCCACTCCGTTTTGTAAAACCAATAATGTTTTATATTTACTCACTTGTAATATATGTAATATTAAATACGTCGGACAAACTTCAAATTCTCTTAATATTAGAATCAATGGACACAGATCCAAAAGTAAAAATCTGACATTTGGCAACAATATTGATACTGAAATTGAACTCTTTCACTTCCACCATCATGGTTTTAAAAACGTTAAAATCAAAATTATAGCTATCATTAATGATAACGTCCTTCGGGACTACTATGAAAATCTATTCATGTGTGCTTATAAGTCATTGTATCCATATGGTTTAAACAATAAATTTTTTAACAAAATTTTATTCAGTAATGGTTGTTTAAACACCAGCCACTGCATTTACAATCTATTCCATCTTAGTCATTTTTTTAATAATAAATGCAGACACAAACGTGGGAATAGGTCAAATAAACTTTTCCGACATACTCGGCATAATTTTCATGATATTATTTGCTCATGGGACAATACCATTCTCGATGTACATAAAATTTCTCTTTTTCTTTTTAACATCAAAAACTCTATACTAAAAGCCTTAACTTTGTATATTAATAATTTCAAATTCAAAAATATCCAACTTAAACACATCATTTCAGATATCTCTCTTTTTAGACTAGGCTCCATTACTACATATAGTAATGAATACTATATTTAACAAGTTTAACATCCAGCACCGTTTCAATTATGAGTCTCCTATCGGACTCAAAATTTGCAACTATAAAACTATAGCCACCAATTTAGGCAATTTGAAACTTTCGGATCTTCCATGTCACTGTAATGATTCTATATATGCTCCTTTCAAAAACCAACACCATGGGCACATAATCACTGGCAATTTGGATATTGTCAACAACATCCCCCTCAAATTGGCCATGGAAAAAGGATTCAAATTCAGACCTATTCATAAAGCCTATCTAAGAAATATATATAAGGACTTATATATTAATATCTTAAATTTCTGCAACAAATTAGCTCAAAAATATACGATACCCCATGAGGCATTCTATAACTGGATAAATGTGGTTTATCAAGATATTATAAAATCAGTTTCTAAATGTCACAACTTGTATAATAATTCACATATTAAACACTCTAATCTCAAAAATGCCATCTCAGATCTACAAGGAAAATTTATCATCACCCCTGTAGATAAAGCTTCTAACAACTTCGCAATCTTTTGTAAGCAGTTCTACTATACTACTCTTAAAAAGGAAGTCGACAGCAGTACCACATTTTTACGCTGTAATCTTGGCATTAATACGACCATCAAAAAACTTATAGCTTTGCATAAAAAACTACATACCAAAATGCGAAATTCTACATTACCATTCCTATATATGATTGCTAAGTTCCACAAAGATCCTGTTGGCTTTAGATTCATCACTAGTGCCAAAAAAGCGGTTGTTATCTTCCAGGTAAACAATTTTTTAAACTACTAACTACCATCTTCATTAATATTCCATCAACCTGGATCATTAATAATAACCACAACATCATTAAAATCTTCATTTCTAATGCCAAAATCTTTAGTATCGAAACCTATGACTTTACTAATTTATTTACTTCCTTACCACATCATTTAATTATCTCTGTACTCAATCAATTATATCTTAAATACAAGCACGTTCTACCCGTGGATGAGATTGTCTGGAATAATTATATCAACTTATGTATTCTTAATAACTATATTTACGATGGCAGTAATACCTATAGACAATCAATAGGAGTTCCCATGGGCTCACAAATTTCCAGTATAGTTTCTAACTTATTTCTACATTACTACGAAGATCTTTATACTAATAATAATCCAAACCTTAATTTCTTCGCATTTAGATATGTTGATGATATCTTGATTTTAAATTATCATTTTGAAAATATTGCTAAATTGATATATCCTACTGAACTTACCTTAAACAAAGAAAATAATGGTAACCAACACGCAAACTTTCTCGATTTAAGCATTACTTTAAATAATTCACCTCTTCGTAATACCTTGGAAGTATTTGATAAAAGAAGTCAATTTAATTTCAACATTATTTATTTAACAAATTGGAACTCTAATATTTCCATTACAGTTCATAAAAATATCATCCATACACAAATTTTACGTCTTGCGTATCTTAGCAGCAATCAAACACTTTTTACCAAAGCTTTAAACGGCCTATATACCAAATTATGTTTAAATGATATTCCTATTAATTTTATAAATCGTATTATTAAAAATCTTTCTAACTTCATTAAACATAAATTCGGTTTCACTATATCTCATTTTGATTAGGGTTAACATGATAATTTGTACAGATGTATAGTTGTAAATTTAAATGGTGGTATTCCCACCACTTTGAAAGTGATCAAATCATATGACTTCTATTCTGAACGATGCTCGTGTCTTTTCACTTTCTAAGTTACCTTTTAAGTTTTTATTTATTTTTTCCATTATTATTTTTGCTTAATTATTTTTGCTTAATTATTTTTAATTATTATTCGGACCTTTTCCTCACTTTTAGCTATAGAGGGCGTCCATTATTATTTTTCTACTAAGCAACCTCTCCTTGTTTGTATTCTATTTATTAATCATGTTTATTATGCATTTTACTAATTGATCCTACATAATTTTACTAATTGATGCTACATAATTCTACTAATTGATGCTACATAATTTTAAAGGTATGTAATTTTATACTAGTTTTTTTTTTTACATCTGACATTAACAAAATATTTCACAGGCTAGCAGTATTAATTTTCCTCTTCTACTAACACCTTCACAGCCAAGGCCCTCTCTAAGAGGTTGGGTACTTACGAACCCAGCTTGCCTAGTATCTTTAAAATCTTTTCCTTCTCTTTACGTCTTTATACTTTCTATTCTGCTTTTTCCGTCCGTTGAACTATTAGTGCAATACGAGGGTGATTCGGACATTCCTTCTTTTCTTATTCTCGCTATTTTCGCCTCCTTTTTTTTACTACTATTTTTTTCCCACCCATACCTTGTATTACTTCCCTTTTCTATGCTGCTGCCTGTTACACCTTTTAATTTAACGGTTTACTTAAAATATACACTGCGTTGGGGCTACCTCACTCATGTCTATGAAGGTTTCAAAAAATTTTAATTTTTAATTTTTTAATTTTTTTTTAATTTATTGCTACCTCCATCGGCATGGGTTTGTATAGAAACGCAGTATTTTGGTACATGATCGGATGTAGTCCCCTGATGAAATACCTGATCTATGTACCAATTTTTATTTTCATTATTTTCATTTCTATTTATTACTACTTTTTAATATGCATTAATTACCACTTTTTTCTAGCTTTTGTAAATATGATTTGGCTTATCAATTCAGCCACTTTTTCCACTTAATTCATTAGGATCTTAACATTCTTTTCTTCTCATATCTTCCATTAGGCATGGCACGTTGTTGTTAATAACTTTCCCATCTTACTATGTCCTTTATCATTTACTTCTATGTTTTATTTTATAGTTGTATCCTGTTCTGTAGCCTTGCGCGTCCAGGTACATCTATTTTCTATTTTCTTTTTCTTTTTTTACATTTTTCTTCTCCTTTCTTTACCTTTTTCACCTGTTTTATATACTACATACTTTAAATCTTAGCTATTTGCAGCTATGCGCATGGCTATTTTTAAATATAACCTCCCTTCTCTCGCTTCTCTATTTCTTACTTACCTCCTTAGTTCACATTTTCTTTTCCTTTTTTTACCTTTTTCTTCTCCTTTCTTTACCTTTTTCACCTGTTTTATATATATATATATATATATATATTTTTTTTTTTTTTTTTTTTCGATACAAATCGTTTTTGGCAACCCTTACCAATTGGGCATATTAGCGTTGAGAATGTGTTGAAGACACTTAGTCAGTTAAATTTCGTCTTTTCATCTTCTATAACGTTATTGAGGTATAAATTTCTATCATTCTTTTGTGGACATACTGTATCATACATATGAAGCTTTACGAATATATTTTATCTGTAAAAATTTCATGATCTTTACGTTGTGCAAACGCTAATACTCATAAATGACTGATCTTAACCAAGTGTCCAGGTGTGTATATGTACAGTTTCATGTTGGAATCCACGCGATACCATGATATTTTTGTACCCTCTCTATCTTGCAAAGACTTCTTATCCCCGAGATATAAGCCGAAAGCTTAACTTATTTATATTTTACACATTCGTCTTTCTTCAGCTTTAATGAAGTACCCCAATATGGTGTAAGATGTAAAATCTTACAAATATAATATTTTGTGGAAGAGGGAGATTTATTTAAAGTAAAACTTATAATAAAGCAGTATGGGGGAGCGGAACATTACAAGTTAAGAATATTACTAAGATCACTGGCAAGGATTAAATTAGACAACGTTTATGAAGGTCAGCGTTAAGCTTGACAAAGGCTAATGGCAAGGAAGGGGTGTACTTCGGTTCCCAGCGCACAGGAGCATCCAAAACAATGGAAACTGGTTGCAACTGTTATGAGTAAAAGGTGTCAACTCTGATAAACAATAGCGCGGTGGACCATGTGCTGTCGGGACATTTCTTTAATCGGTTACACCGGGACAGTAAAATACGGAACAATGCTGGGAATTAGATGGAAGTCTGGCTCTGGCCGACAGTGATGGCAAGTTTTATAGATCGTGGGAAATTAGTCTGCTACAGTATAACTATAAGCGGCTGACTTCAAAGGTACTGACAGCCTGAGAAATTTTACAAATTTCTTAAAATAAGAAGTTAGATCGAGCAACAAGGAATCAGCTTGAGAAAATAAAATGGGCGAATAAGAAGAGAGTGGAAGTTGATAATGAGTAAGATTGGTTAAACTAAAAACTAGGGCGAAATTTGACATGTGTAGGCGCTACAGAAGTTGAGATGAGAAAAAAGTGAGTGAACAGGGGAAGACAGAGTCATACCCCGAGTTGAGATTCATGTAGGTGTTTATGGAAATGAGTTAGGAGTCACAGAATTGAGTTTTATGTGTGTGTTTATGGAAATGAGTTAGAAGACACACAGTTGAGAATTTGGGAGTGTTTTGGGAAGATGAGTTAGAAACAATCCCCGAGTTGAGTTATGTGTGTGTTTAGGAAAATGAGTTAGTGGGATTCTAAGTTGAGTTTTTGTAGGTGCTAGGGAAAATGAAATAGTCAGCGGACACAGCAGTCGAGATTTTCGTCGAGATAGGTAAAATGAGTTAGTAACATGGAGAGTTGAGTGTTTCGTCGTTGTAGAAAATATGGGTTAGTAACAGTTGAGTTTTTAGGCATGTTAGAAAGTGTAAGGAGAATAAGCCTGTCCGTCATTGGAAGGCAAGAGCAGTGGCCGTTTTTGCGAGTCTAACCGTCATGGAGGAAGACAAAGGTAGTGACCCGCATGCTAACGAGCGCTGTGAAATATTTCTTATTTTAATAAGAAGTTTGTATAAGGTGGAGCAAAGAGAAGGGTGGCGCCCTGAGAAGTTTTCTTCTTAAAAAGTTCTTAATAGGTGGAGTGGAAAAACGAGGGTAGCACCCTATGAGTTTTTTCCTTGTGATAAGTTTTAATAAAGTGGAGTGGAGAAGGAGATAGTGTGAGATGCCCTATGAGTTTTTCCTTGTGATAAGTTTTAATAAAGTGGAGAGGAGTAGGAGTTAGTGTGAGATGCCCTATGAGTTTTCCTTGTGATAGGTTTAATAAGGTGGAGAAAGAACGCCAGTCCCAGTGCAGCAAAGAGTTCCAAAAAAATTATCTGTAGCAAATTCAGGTGTAGCTGATGAAAGAGATCCCCAGATGGTACCCTGAGAGCCAGGAAAGCTTGGAACCGCCGGGAAAGCAAAGGAAAGAAAAAGGATAATAGTAAGTACTGTAAGTGAAACAGTATAGTGATTAATTAATGAAAAAAGGATAGCACTAGAAGTAAATTGATTGATAAATTATCTCTTAAGTAAATTATATATACTAACAGAATATTAATTAATTCAAAAAAGTTATTGTAAAATGCAAGAGGAACGAAAGATAAGTAATAGATTAAATAGTTGTTCAAATGATTATAATATGTTAGAAGGATAATAAAGTTTATAGTGAGAATCTTGGAATGTTCTAAAGATAGATAATTGAATATAGTAAATTTTATGTGAGAATATTTGAATGTTCTAAGGATAGATAATTGAATATAGTGTTTGTATTAATGGAGAATTGTTGATCTAACTGAAAGACTAATACCAAATAGAGACTTGAGGAAAGTTAAGATTAGTCTTCAGTTATTGTAACAGAACGAGAACACAGATTATAATAATGAAACACAGATTATAATGATTATAATGATGAAAATAGCATATTGATTGTTAATATAAGAATAATATATGCAAGGTATCCTTGACTTAACCTTGTATGCATATTACATGTTTCTTATTCAATTGTATATTATGTTGTATATATATGTGTAAATAAACTTTGTTGTTTGTTAATTTGTGAGTTGTTATTCCTGAACACTCAGCCTTTCCGAAGGGAATTATAATTAATTGAGAAGTTCCCTTGAATCTGGAATTCTCCTAGGAAGTAAAGTCAGATGAGTAAGTGGGGGAAATAGGAATAAAGTGGACAAACATATAATAGGGAACAAAACGAAATAAAAATAAGCACAATAATAAATACAAATTAATAAGAATCATCATCTTTTTATTCCACCCCCCACAATGGGTATATTGGGGTACTTTATTAAAGTGCCCCAATATACGCATATTATATCAAATTTTGTCATTATGTTCATAGAACTGTAATTTCATTGGAACTGTTGTAACAGCAATATGATTTGTCACCGTTATTCATGTAGGAATGATTTTTTTTTTTTTTTTTTTTTTTTGATAGGGGCTTTACTACGCAGAGGGAAAAATGCGTATATAAAACTTGAACCACAATAAAAACAAGCACCGGTTCTAGTCGTTGGTAATTATGTGACGAAACGTTAGAGTACAGTACTTGGCTCTTCTAGGGAATATATTATATCAAGACCGCATGTGATGGAATATCAATTATCCGAAGCGAACGGGAGCGAGATCATCTCGCTACCGAAAGATAACGAAATTCTTGAATACCAGCAACCAAACTTTTTCTTCCTTTTTAATCTGATTTGGGATTCAGAATTCACCGGTTGTAATAAGCAAACTTTTTTTTTTATTTTATTATTTTTCTTTATGCGATAATCAAATTTGAACCAGCGTGTTTTCGTGTGTTGATTAAATTTTTGATAAAAATATATTTAACTTGTTTTTTTTCCTACAAATAGTAGTATTCTGGTTGTAAATATTTTCCAAGTAGTACAATATTGCCCTATTTCTTTACCATTAGTAGAGGCACACGATGCAAGAAAGCAAGCTTATGCAGAATCAGCCAACAAAAAAAAAAAAAAAAAAAACTCCCATTTCACACCTCCATTCGTTCCAAATGTCTGTCCAGCTCAGCCTTAAATTTATTTAGGCATTAGCATTAGCATTAGCATTAGTAGAGGCATTTGATGCAAGAAAGCAAGCTTATGCAGCATCAGCCAAAAAAAAAAAAAAAAAAAAAAAAAAGTAACATAAATAAATAAAAATAACCACTTCCACTTCACCCCTCTGTTGGTTCGAAATACCTGTCCAGCTGAGCCTTAAACTTATTTAGGCTATCAACTTCCACGACAAGGGATGGAAGTCTGTTCCACCCACCAACCACCCGCTGGCTAAAGGCAAATTTCCGCAAATCTATCCTACATCTGTCTTTCCTCAATTTGAATTTATGCCCTCTCAGGTGATTTTTCTGAGCTAGAGGAAGAATCCCATCAGCATTGAGCATGCTCAAACCATTCAAGGCTTTGTACACCTCTATCAGATCACCCCGCTGGTGCCTAGTTTCCAGACACTGTAATTTGCAAAACTTAAGCCTTTCTTCGTAAGAGAACCCCTTTGTCCCATTCACCAATCTAGTTGCCCTTCTCTGTACTCGTTCCAGCAGCTCTACATCCTTCCTGAAATGAGGCCTCCAGGCCTGTATACAGTACTCTAGGTGTGGCCTGACCATTGCCTTATACAAGGGAATAATCACCTCCTTATCCCTGCTAGAAAAATTCCTATATATCATTGACAATACACCATGAGCTACTCTTGCAGCTCGTCTGCACTGCTCAGAGAACTTCATATCTGCCTGCACCACCACCCCCAGGTCCCTTTCATTCTCTACCACTGTCAGTGTAGTACCACAGAGTTGATACGTTGCTCTGGGGTTGCTGTTTCCCATATGTAGTACTTTACATTTGTCAATGTTAAACTTCATTTGCCACCTCGAAGCCCATCTGCTCAACCTTTCCAAATCCTGTTGCAGCAGCATAGTGTCAGTAGTGTCCTTGACAACCCTGCCAACCTTCGTATCGTCTGCAAACTTGGACATTAAGCCTGATATACCATCATCAATATCATTTATAAATACAGAAAACAATAAAGGCCCCAATACTGAACCCTGAGGGACTCCACTAATAACATTAGTCCACGATGAGCAGTGTCCATTGATTACCACTCTCTGTCTTCTCCCCCTCAACCACCCCTTTATCCATAGCAGCAACTTGCCTCCAATGCCACACTGCTCCAATTTGTGCAGCAGTCTTCCATGTGCAACAGTATCAAAAGCCTTTCTAAGATCCAAGTATATAATATCAAAGTTATTCCCTGCATCCAGTTCTTTTGTGACTGCATCATAGTATCCAATCAAATTGGTCAGGCAAGACTTCCCCTTAACAAAACCATGCTGTGTCCTAGCTATAACTGAAGTCTTGTCTAGATGATCCTGCAGTGCTTCTTTCACCAGTGCCTCCATTAATTTTCCGGGAACAGAAGTTAAACTCACAGGTCTATAATTACTTGTGTCAGCCTTTGATCCCCCTTTGTGAATTGGGGTCACATTTGCACATCTCCAGTCAATGGGTACCTCCCCTGAGTCCAAGGAAGCTCTCATAATTATGGCTAAGGGTTTGCTTACCTCCTTTGCTGCCTCCTTTAATATAACTGGATAGATCCCATCCACCCCAGGTGCCTTTCTTGTGTTTATCTTCAACAATTTCTCCTCCACTTTGCTCTCAGTTATTACAAGATTCTCTAGCTTACTGCTAGAGTTGAATACACCTCTGGCATTCCCCTCGCTGAATAACTCCTCATGTGTGAATGTCGATGCAAAATATTCATTTAGTTTGTTAGCTACCCGAGCAGGGTCATCAACAGTTGACCCATCGATCTCAAGTGGACCAATCTGATTCATCCCCTTCCTTCTAGAGCTTACATAAGTAAAGAACTCTTTGCTGTTTTTCTTCGCATCCCTTGCCAAGGATCTCTCGTAATCTGCCTTCGCCTGCCTAACCTCCTTTGTAACTTGGTTACAGATCAACTTGTATCTATCATAGGCGTCCGTGTCACGTGTTAATTTGTGTATCCCATGCATTTTTCTTCTCTGCCATATGCCTCATTAGTTCATCTGACAACCATTTAGGCCTAAACCTTGAACAATATTTCTTAGTTGGTATGTAAAGCCTAGTAGCTTCCACGATAAGTTCTTTGAATGCTTCCCATTTTGAATTTGCTGTTGGCAATATCATCAGTTGATCCCACTGTATAGAATTTAAATACTGTCTCAGTCCATTGTAGTCGCCTTTACGAAAGCAATACCCCTTCCCTTTACCCCTAATGGTAGTTACCTCTTTGAGTAACTCCCACTTCAGCACACTGTGATCACTGCCACCAAGTGGTTCATTTATCTGCAGATTCTTAATGCATGAAGAATCACTACTGATAATCAAATCAAGAGTATTACTCCCTCTAGTTGCCTCCCGAACATGCTGATGTAGAAAACAATCATCCAATAAATCCACAAAAGCCTTGCTACTGTGTGAGTGACCAGCCCCCAAATTCCAGTCAATATCTGGGAAATTAAAATCCCCCATTATAAGACTCTCTGATTTACTGGCCCACTCTATTTCTCCGAACAGTTTCTTATTATACTCATCAGAGTCATTAGGCCTATAGCACACTCCTACTCTCAATTTTGATCTCCCAATGCTTATGTCACACCAAACTGACTCGACACTGCACTGTCCAGCGATGTCGACTGGCTTCACTTCCTTGGATTTTATGTGTTTCTTAATTAATAGCATAACCCCTCCTCCCTTCCTATCCTGTCTATCCTTCCTGTACACATTGTACTCCCCAAATTCCAGTTCTGCATTTCTTATATCTGTGTGACACCACGTCTCTGAAATCCCCACAATATCTGCCTTTGATGTTTTGAGCAATACCTCAAATTCATCCAATTTATTTACTAAACTCCTAGCATTGGTGTACACACAAGTATACATGCACCTGTTCTTTTTCTTAGCTAGGCTATCAACTTCCACAACAAAAGGCAGAAGTCTCTTCCACCAATCAACTACTCACTGGCTAAAGGCAAATTTCCACACATCTACAACTGTCTTTCCTCAATTTGAATCTCTGCCCCCTCAGGTTCTTAATTTGAGCAAGAGCGAGAATCCCTTCAGCATTCAGCTTGCTCAACCCATTCAAGGCCTTATACACCTCAATCAAATCACCTCGCATGTGCCTACTCTCCAGGCGCTACAATTTGCAGAACTTCAGCCTTTCTTGGTAAGAGCACCCTTTTGTTCCCCTCACCAACCTTGTTGCCCTTCTTTGTACTCGTTCTAGCAACTCTACATCCTTCCTAAAATGAGGTCTCCAGAACTGTACACAGTACTCAAGGTGTGGCCAGACCACTACCTTGTACCAAGGGGAAATCACACTCCCTGTCCCTGCTAGCAAAATTCCTATATGTCAGGAGTGGCCAACTTAATTTGTGATTCGATCTACTTTTTTCCTTCAAAATGTGCCGCGATCTACCATCTCAAAAATTTCATTGCACAAGGTGCACAAATAGAGGGATGACTGTATATTTAAAATTCGTCGTGATCGACCGAAATTAAATCCGCGATCGACTCGTTGGCCACCCCTGCTATATATCATTGACAAGACTCCATGACCTGCCCTGGCAGCCCCTCTGCACTTCTCAGCGAACTTCATTTCTGACTGCACAATTACTTCCAGGTCTTTTGCACTTTCCTCTTCCCTGAGTGACAGTGAGTGTAGTACCACACAGTTGGTACGTTTCTCTTGGGTTATTGTTACCCATATGCAGTACTTTGCATTTGTCAATGTTAAATTTCAGTTGCCACTTCTCAGCCCATTCACCCAACTTATCTAGATCCAGTTGGAGTAGCAAACTGTATTTACTGTCGTTAACAACCCTGCCAACCTTTGAATCATCTGCAAACTTGAACTTCTTTTTTGACTTTGCCCATCCGCTTGCAGAGCAACGGAGAGGGGCTTTGTTATGCTTGTTTGTTTTTTGTTTGTTATTTGGTTTTTAGGAGCATTAGCAACTAAGGCCATATTGCTCCGGGATATGCGGTGGTCATTCCCTGACCTTTCCGCATCCTCCGTATTTGGTGGTGACGGGCTTGAACCCCGGTCTAATCAAGAAGTGTGTGCTACGCACTGTTGCTCCTTCCCACCTGGCTACGGAGGCGCCGCTTTGTTATGCAAGCGGATTTATATTCTGCTATTTCTGTAATTAAATTTTAATTTTCTTTATGGTATATACGGTATGCTCCCAGTTTACCAATATTTAAGTTTTCGATTTTATGAACAAAAATTTTTTGATACTAGACATTTGATTTCCGAACTCATATCTCTATTTCTGCAACTTCCTAAATTTTACGAACTTTTCAGCGAATTTTACGAATTTTTACTACTTCCTAAATCAACGCTTTTTGAAAGTAAAAGGAATAAGAATGAAATATTTTCAGCTTTTATGTGCTACATTTAACATATTTTATAACACTACACTTACAGTGTACACTGACTGGACAGAAATTATAGGATACCTACCTAGTAACGGGTAGGCCTACCTTTCGCCCGGATAAGGGCTCTCACACGGCAAGGCAACGAGTTCACTAGTTCACGAAAGCATTCCACAGGTATTTCCATCCATGCTTGCTGCACTGCTGTCCATAATTCCGTCACATTCCTGGGGTAGAATCCAAAGCTCGTACGGACCTTTCCACAACATCCCAAAGATGTTCCACAGAGTTCATGTCTGGAGAACTCAGAGGCCATTTCGTGGTGGTAAAACCTGCCGAATGATCTTCGAACTAAGTTCTAGTCACCATGGCTCTGTGTGGGAGGCGCTTTGCCCTGCTGGAAGAATCCATTGCCCTGTGGGTGAACGATGATCATGAAGGGATGCAAATGGTCTGCAAGAATGGACACTTAACCTGAACCACTGAACACACTCGTGCGGTTTCCGCCAGATATCCACCCTCCCGTCTACCCCAAATAACTCATCGGACCAGGAGACCAGTCTCCAATCATCCAAGATCCAGTACCAGATGAGGTATAGATTCCTGTGTCGTGGTAATAGTAGTAGTAGTGACATGTGATTCAAGAAAACAAGTGTATGAGCTTATGCAGCATCGGCCAAAAAAAATCACATCATTCCCTCCAAATGCCTGTCCAGTTCCTCCTTAAATTTATTTACCTATCAACTTCCACAACGACAGATGGAAGTTTGTTCCAGCAATTACCCACCCGCTGGATAAAGGCAAATTTCCGAACATCTATTCTACATCTGTCTTTTCTTAATTTGAATTTATGCCCCCTTAGGTTCGTAATCTGAACAAGTGGAAGGATCCCATCAGAATTCAGCGTGCTCAATCCATTCAAGGCCTTATACACCTCAATCAGATCACCGCGCAGGTGCCTAGTCTCCAGCTGCTGCAATTTGCAGAACTTAAGCCTCTCTTGGTAAGAGGATCCCTTCATTCCCCTCACCAATCTTGTTGCCCTTCGCTGTACACGCTCAAGAAAATCTACATCCTCCCTAAAATGAGGCATCCAGACCGATACTCAGTACTCAAGGCGTGGCCTGACCATTGCCTTATACAGAGGTACAATCACCTCCATTTCCCTGCTAGCAAAATTCCTATATATCATTGACAAAACCCCATGACCTGCCCTAGCAGCCTGTCTGCATTGCTCAGAAAACTTCATATCTGACTGCACAATTACTCCCAGGTCTTTTTCATTTTCTACCACCTTAAGTGTAGTACCGCACAGTTGGTGCGTTTCTCTGGGGTTACTTCTACCCATATGCAGTACTTTGCATATGGGTAGAAGTAACCATATGCAAAGTATGGTTACTTCTACCCATATTCCGTTGCCACTTCTTAGCCCATCTGCCCAAATTATCTAGATACTGTTGCAGTAGCACGCCATTACTGTCATTAACAACCCTGCCAGCCTTTGTATCATCTGCAAACTTCGACACTATGCCTGATATACCTTCATCAATATCATTGATAAATATCCAGAACAACAGAGGACCCAACACCGAACCCTGTGGGACTCCACTAATAACATTAGTCCATGAAGAGCAGCACCCACTGATTACCACCCTCTGTCTTCTCCCACTGAACCATCCTTTTATCCATTGTAGCAAGTTACCCTTAATACCATTCTGCTCCAATTTGTACAATAGTCTTCCAAGCGCAACAGTGTCAAAAGCTTTCCTGAAATCCAAATATATGATATAAAAATTATTTTTTGCATCCAGTTCCTTTGTAACCACATCATCATATCCTATCAAATTTGTCAGACAAGACTTTCCCTTAACAGACCCATGCTGTGTTTGAATTATTGCTGCAGTCTTGTCTAGATGATCCTGCAATGCATCTTTAACCAGTGACTACATTATTTTAGCCGGAACAGAAGTTAAACTAACTGGTCTGTAATTACTCGTGTCACCCTTTGATCCCCCTTTGTGAATTGGGGATACATTTGAACATCTCCAGTCCGTGGGGACCTCTGCTGATTCCAAGGATGCTCTCATATTTATGGCTAAGGGTTTGCTTAGTTGCTTTGCCACCTCCTTTAATATAACTGGATAGATCCCATCCACCCCAGGTGCCTTTCTTATGTTTAACTTCCACAATTTCTCCTCCACTTTGTTCTCAGTTATTACAAAATCATTAAGCATCCTGCTACAATTTGATAACCTTCTGGCATTTTCAAACCTTAATAACTCCTCATGTGTGAAAGTAGATGCAAAATACTCATTCGGTTTGTTTGCTATCTGAGCAGGATCATAACAGCCGAACCATCGATATCAAGTGGACCAATCAGATTCATCCCCTTCCTTTTAGAGTTTATATAAGTAAAGAAATCCTTGCTGTTTTTCTTAGCATCCTTTGCCAAAGATTTCTCGTAATCTGCCTTCGCCTGCCTAACCACCTTTGTGACCTGATTATAGACTAGCTTATATCTGCGATAGGCTACTGAGTCGCTTGACAATTTATATGCATCCCATGCATTTTTTTTCTTTGTCACGAGTCTCATTAGTTCATTTGATAACTATTTAGGTCGACATCTTGAACAATATTTCTTAATAGGTATGAAACTTTTACTAGCATCCACGATTAATTCCTTGAATGCTTCCCACTTAGAATTTACTGTTGGTAACATCGTCAGTTGATCCCACTGTACAGAATTTAAAAACTGTCTGAGACCACTGTACTCACCTTTATGGAAGCAAAAACCCCTTTCCTTTACCCCGATGGTTCTTATATCTTTAAGTAAATCTCACATCAGTACACTGTGATCACTGCCATCTAGTGGTTGCTTTATCTGCAAATTCTTAATACACGAATGATCACTGCTGATAACCAGATCAAGAGTATTACCCTCTCTGGTTGCCTCTCCAACATGCTGCAGCAGAAAACAATCATCCAATAAATCCACAAAAGTCTTACTAGTGTGTGAGTGACCAACCCACAAGTTCCAGTCAATATCTGGGAAGTTAAAATCCCCCATTTTAAGACATTCTGATTTACTAGCCCGCTCTATTTCTCTGTACAATTGTTCATTGTACTCATTCCAGTCATTAGGCCTATAACACACTCCTACTCGTATTTTTGCTTTCGCAATGCTTACGTTACACCAAACTGACTCAACAGTGCACTGTTCATCTATATCAACTGGCTGCACTTCTTTTAATTTTATGTTTTTCTTAATTAACATCATAACACCTCCTCCCTTCCTATCCTGTCTATCCTTTCTGTACACATTGTATTCCCCAAATTCCAGTTCTGCATTCCTTATATCTGTGTGACACCACGTCTCTGCTATCCCAACAATATCCGCCTTTGATGTCTTGACCAACACTTTATTTACTATACTTCTAGCATTAGTATACATGCAAGTGTACATGTACCAATCCTTATTAGTTACCCTATACCCATTATACCATCCCATATACCCATTTGTTTCACGATGACTGCCATCAGCCCCTGAAACCCCCAGCTCCCTTCGCTCCAGGTCGCTACTTATTCTAATAGAAGTTGTGCATGAATCACCTTCACCTCTGCCTGCGGCTACTTTTAACCTTTTAGGTTGAACCCCCCCCCCCCATGCTAGCAGTTTTCCGACCCAGCTAACAATGCCCCGATAGCATCAGCAAATATTCTTGCACCCTTTTTATTTAAGTGTGTCCCATCCCTGTAGAAGCAGTCTCTCCTGTTAACAAGCACAGACCACGCTGAAAAAAATTCTATCCCTTGAGCCTCGCATATTCCCTCCAGGGCCGAATTGATTGACAAGGCTCTCGTCATATACTCCCTCCTATCGTGTCTGGGCAGAATATTGCAAACACTTACAAATTTAACCCTAATTCACGACTTTTTTGCAACTTTGACCTGTACTTGTTAAGTGAATCTACAGATCTCCAACTCTTAATGTCATTGGTGCCAACGGGTACAACAATATCACCTTTTGTGCCCTTAAAAGATGATATATGCTTTACAACGTCATCAACTTTTGCCCCTGGTAGACATAGCCTGGTCCTGTTCCATCTATCCTTTTTACACAATATATTCCCTCTCTCCCTGACAATAGAGTCACCAACAATAACTACTTTCTTTGGGACCAGCGCATTCTCCCTTGGAGGTTGCCGCTGTGTTGCCTGATGCCCAGAAGTGAGCTCTGGCGTTGAGTTGGGCAGCTGAGAGCCTGACCGGGCCCTCGTATTAATTTCTTCGAGGGCATCTACCCTACACCTCAAGCTGTCATAGACGCCCAGTAGAACGCTGAGTTAATGCCTAAATTCTAGACATGGTGTTAGCAATGGAATTCTCTGGTGGGTTGGAGGCTCCCATAATCTATGTCGACTTATGATCGCCTGATGGTCTTGGCAGAGACGTTTCTGGCACCTCCCTCGTTGGAGTCGGCAGTGATTTGTGCCACTGTCGCTCTCCGGTTGGCTGAAACAATGCGAAACAGACATCGACGACCACGTTCATCCGCCAATTTTCTTCGCCTACAGTGCTATCCACGGTGAGATGTTATTCCGGAAATGGGGTATTCCCGATACACTCTTGATACTGTCGAATGGGGATAGTGCAATTTTTGTACCACCTCCGCGATAGAGTGACTCATGCGTCGGGCACCCACTATCATCCCTCTTTCAAAGTCAGTTTAACTCACGCTTATCCATACTGACGTCGCATTACCGTCTACATGAATGCCGTGTACCTATATACACCTGCCAAGCGGTGAGTTCATCCAATAGCGAGAAGTGTGACAACGTTGCGCTGCCCAGGAACCAGGTATTCCATGAATTCTCTCCTTTCAATGTATGTTTTACATTCACTGTACGTGCAGTTACATATATCATACTACCGTATTTAAAGCATATTTTGATGAAAAGTACAGGGTGGTTATAGTCTTTTATCATTTTCAAAAATTAACTCTCAAAAAACTATAGGTCATATCGAAGAACGGCTTTTTCATTGTGACCTGTATATGCAGGAGTTTTTTTTTTTTTTTGGCAATCAGAAATTACTTAGAAATTTGACCGGATGGGGGGGGGGGGTAAGTGAATTATTGACTCCAATTAATAAATTAATTTTTACGCACATTATAAAAAGAAATGTCTCTAAGATCAGAGAAGTGAGTGCTTGCTCGTCGTGGTCTTATTCTTCATCATCAAGATAAAAAGCTCGAAGCTTAGACCTAATTTAAGTCACCAAGTCCAGTCAAGTTCATTTTAAAATATTGCCTAATAAGAAAGGCAATAATGCAACTGCATCAAAAACAGAAAAATGTCTGAAAGCCCCTTTCGAGAAGAACTGTATTAAATATTGAAAGGCGTTTCAAAGAATGCTAACTCCTAATCCTAAAAGTGGTCGCCCATCAGCACCACAATAAGCGCTTCAGAGAATTGATGAGGTGTAACAACAACTCTTTTGAAAATTATGAAGGCAGCTGTGGAGAACTGAATACCCCATTTTTACTAGAAAATAATGGTGGGTTTAGTGATTTCATCTTCGATAAAAATTGGTGACAAGTGTTTGATAGTTCTGCAACTGTTCCATTCCATGCTACCTCTTTTTCTTGTTCTGTTAAACTAGCCAGTTCATCAACCTCAATGTCCTCTTCATGCCATATTTTCTTATCTGTATGTGGCTAATGTTACAGCGGTTTTCAAGATATTCAGTAATTCTCATGTGTTCACTCTCAGCATGCTCAGGTGATATAGAACCATCTAGTATCTACACTGTGCTGCCACTTCATTAGGTACACCCACCTAGTAGCGTGTTGAGCCACCTTTAGCCTTCAAAACAGCCTTAATTGGTCTAGACATGGATTGAACAAGATGCTGAAAACGTTGTGCAGGGATGGAGTACCATGCAGACATAAGTGTGTCACGTAGTTCCTTCAGATTCAACGGAGGTGTAGGCCTGCAGCGAACAGCCCTTTCTAGCTCTTCTCAAAGATGTTCAAAGAATTGAGATCCGCGGACTGAGCGGGCCACTGCAGCAAAGAAAAGTCATTGTCATCATGTTCCTGGAACCATTCCATAGTGATTCGGGCTTTTTGCACCGGCGCATTATCCTACTGGAAGTAACCATCTTACTGAGGTTAAATTGTCAACATGAACGGCTGCACTTGGTCAGAAACGATGTGGCATTCAGACGTGAATCTATGGGTATCAATAGATCTAGCGTGTACCAATAAAACATTCCCCACTCCATAACACTGCCCCCACCACCTTGCACAGTAGTCGTCAGACATGACGGGTACATGGATTCATGTTGTTTTCGCCACATTCTGAGCCTTCCATCAACATGATGCACCAAGAACTTCGACTCGTCAGGCCAAGCAACTGTTTTCCAATCCTCGATAGTCCCGTGCTGGTGTTGCTGTGCCCACAGGGGGCGTGGTCTCTTGTTCTTCATTGATAACAAAGGTATGCGATGTGGCCGTCGGCTGTTGTAGCCCATTCGCGACAAAGTGCGACTAGTGATCCGTTGCAATGTGTTGTTCTGCGCACCAAGGCTGTATTCTGACGTGAGGTGCGACATTGTGGCCCATCTGTTTGCTTGCACAATTCTAGCCATCCTCCTCTGACCTCTCTGATCAACAAGCTATTTACTTCCACAGGAATGCCATTGAGAGGAAGTTTTCTATTTGTTGCACCATTCTTGATACACCCTTGAAACTGTGGTGAGTGAAAAGTTCAGGAGAACTGCCGTTTCAGAGATGCTAGTCCATCTCTTTGTCCAGCACGTTCTTGCACCTACTACCATTCCACGTTCGAAGTCCGTTAGATCACTCCTTTTCCCCATTCTTGCTACGGTTTGTACGCTTAACTGATACTAGAAAGGTTGTTCTGCTGTATTTATATCAACAACTGTTGTCATGAGACTTGCAATGTTGTGGAAAGAACCATTTGTTTGCACAGAATGTGTACCTAATAAAGTGGCAGCACAGTGTATCAGACTATCATAATCTCCTTTTCTGACACCGAAACACCTGCCCTTTCCTATAAATACCAAGACCTCCATTGCCATCATCCACGTTAGCAATTCACGATCACTCTCTCATTAAAAGTTCTGCACCTTCAACCTTATGTAGTATCTAGATCAAGGGTTATGATTTGGTCCAGAACATCCTTCTCCCCACTATACTTCGCCTAATATGCTGATGGTCATCAAGTTAATTTATAAAATTTACTCCTCATGTTCCCCTTCCCATTGCTCTAATCAATATGGAACAGACTGAAACTTCTGAAAGCTCCCATAAAAGGTACGCACACTTTTATAATTAAATTATGAAATAAATAATAATTATTAAGTTATTACATGAAATATCTCTAGTTTTAATGATAATTTATTTAGATGGTACCAATTGTAGGGGTATTTTTAAAATGAATTCTAAATTCAGTTCTAAATTTTAATGAATTCTAAATTAACATAAAGCTTTTCTTAACTCTATTTGGCTCCCATGTTAGTAGTAATAGGTGGGGATATAACTGATTTTGGTATGTTTTGCTACTCGGATGAGGAGGTGGTAAAAACGTGGTCCCCGTCACCATTTTGTTTTTTTGTTCTTTCACTAGATGCTGTTAGTGGTATTTTCAGAATTTAATTTTCAATTTGCCTTGATCCTAGGAGTCAGTGCTGGTATCTTGGTGTTTTTCCTCTTGGCTGCTGGGTCCCTCCTGTTAGTGTGAGGTTAGATGTGGTCTTTGAATGTATCGGTTGTGATGCAAAAATCAGGACTTTGAATATTTTTTGAAAGTTAATTATGTAACAGTGCATACTTAATTTTTTTTTTTTTTTTTTTGGTAGTTGTTGGCGCATCGGCTTCTGTGGCCATATTGCACCTCCCAAGGTTTTTGCAGTACTTTGATCCAAGCCCGAGGCGGGAATCGAACCCGCGACCTTTGGGTTGCCGGGCAGGTACTTTACCCACTCGGCTAGCCCGGTCGGCGCATACTTAATTAGGAAGGTGTATTCTGGGAAGAAAGTTTCCTGGTTGTGCTGGGGGTTAGCAGCCCGCCTGCCACCACTGTCAAGTGGCCCTATAGAGGCCATGCATCTGCTTTGCAGATGCACCATTACGTTTGTATGCGGGATGAAAAACCTTAAACTTTTTTTTTTCTTGCCAATCAAAGCATTAACATTGAAAAGATGCCATGCTGTTTGTGTGGGATGAATACCTTTGTGCTGTTGTTGTTATTTGGTTTTTAGGAGCATTAGCAACCAAGGCCATATTTCTCCGGAGATATGCGGTGGTCATTCCCTGACTTTTCCGCATCCTCCATATTTGGTGGTCACGGGCTCGAACCCCAGTCTAATCAAGAAGCGTGTACTACGCATTGCTACTCCTGCCCACCTGGCTACGGAGGCGCTATACCTTTGTGCGTGCGTGCGTGTGTTTGTGTGTGTGTTTGCATGCTCGTTTATATGTGTTTGTATATGTTTGTGTGTGCGTGTGTGTGTGTGTGTGCATGTGTGTGTGGGTTCGTGTATGTGCTCAGTTGTTTGGTTTATGTGCATGCGTTCGTGTGTGTGTGTGTGTGTGTGTGTGTGTGTGTGTGTGTATTTGTCCCTTTTATCATGTGTTTTCTTAGTCTGCTTAAACTTTTCAAAAGTATTCTGATACCAGTTACTATTATCCGCAGTTAATTTTAAAAGTTTATTTTTCTATCCTTAGTACTTACTCTTAGTACCCACAAGTGCTGATAAAATTTATAAATGCAAAATTAGTAAACACACAAACTATATAACAACTTAATAAGGTCATTGTCACTAGAGCTTTTGCTTAACAATTGCGCAGTCAAAAACTGAAATCAAAAACTCACCAGGTCGATCCTAAACTAAATGCGAAACCAGAATTGTGCAGTAGTATTTCGAACCACACACATTGCGATTATTCGCCTACATTCCAAGATTTTGTCTTTTTTTCTGTTTGTTCAATGGAAATGGTCTCATTTTCAAGTTAACACAAGGCTACATATTGTTTAGCAGAGACGAATATATATATATATATATATATATTTTTTTTTTTTTTTTTTTTTTCATTTAGCTGAATAGAAACACGAACATTTACATGTTCAACCGACAGAACGCAATTTCTTTTATTCTTTTTCCACTATTAATTTGAATATCACAAGCTATCATTTCACAAAAACATACCTGTACATGCCCGCTATCCCAGTGGACTATTTACGACTCGGAAGAACATTCCCGAACATCGCTTTGGAAATTTCCAGCATGCTCGGGGGCACTTTCTGTTTGTGTGGGGTGAACAAAATCACGCATTTTAAAATTCAAGATATTTGAATACAATTCTGATAGATCCAAATGTAGTCTATACGGAAAAATACATTTTTCGTAATATGAGTTGAATAAAATTGATATTTCCAATGTATACAGAATAATCTATACACAATACGTTTTTTTTTTCGTTATGAATATTTCGAATAAAATCGAAATTTTCAATTAAAATCACTAAGATGGATAAATTTTACTTTTTAATAAGAAACACGCATACCTGTGTGTTTATATCGCAAAATACGTGTGCATTTAAGTATTTGGAGCGTTATTCCCATGACTTATCATGTGTTGTTGCCCGTTTGTAACTAATTATGAATATTGAGTTCCCACAATTCGATTTTATTCCCAAGTGTTAAAATCAATAAATGATTCTTAATACCAAATGTGTAACATCGCACAATTATACAGAGAAAGTGTGGTTGGTGACCTTTTGCAAAATAAGCAATTTTAAATTCCAAAAAACCCGTCCATCGCTATGGTGATTCGAAAGAGCCGTTCCTTGGAACTAGCTCATGCATAGAACTTGTGCCGCGATTCACCGTCGGCCTGTTACAATGGGACTTATTGGTATATTCCTCAGTTCTTGGGCATATGTGGGGGTGCGCTGTGGCATTTTGTTTGCCCCACATTCCATATAGGTTTGTAGCCGTGTGGCTATTCTCTCACTTTCTAAGTATGTATCATGGAGAATTGTCTCGATTTTGTGAAATATTGTCACAATTTGAGCCCTCAGTCTGGAGGCGACCCTGTTAGGCTTCTCTTTGAATATATTTTCAAGGGCCGCTTTTAAAATGAGTGTTTTCTCATAGACGGAGCCTGGAAGAGTGTGCTTCAGGGGTGGTTCCTGTTGTTTGTTTCCCTTTGAGATGCTGTGGGGTCGGGCTGCTCTCTAGAGCTGTCTGGGAGCAGGTCACTCGCAATTTTTTCGCTTGGCTTGAGAGGCCCCTGATCGGGTGTCTTCCATCTCTTCTGTCTCGTCAATAATGTTGAGGTCATCACTTTGTCACTGCATCAAGGATTCCATAATTTTTTCTGTTTTCCCTTCCATTTAGCGAATTCCAGATAACAGGGGCAGTTCGGTTTATCGGGCGAATGTTGGGATGATCTGGTAGGGTACTGAAAACGCTGTCGGACGGTGTCCTCGACAAATCTGTGGTTGAATTAGGGGGCACACAGATTTCCCCCAAGCATATTGAAGTTTTCGGCTGTCCCCCTCAGTCATAAGGGTGGGGGGAACAGCCTAGTGTGAAAATGCTCCCAGAAGAGCAGGATCACTTCCCAGAGGGGCTTCCGGGGGCGCCGGAGACGATGGTGTCATTAGTAATTCCATAGAATGCATAGGTAAGGAGTTCACAGTCAGCCAGGCAAAGGTTATGGCAAGGGGAGGGAGTCACTGAATTCATTGCTTCTGGTTTAATATACACATACCCAGTTAATATACACATAATATAACATACAGCAGTTATCAGCACAGTTTGATGGAGCAGACTTCCTGCTCGGTTTTAACACAGTTTGGAAACCTCCCAAGTCAAGTGCAAACTACCGACGTGGCCGTTGCTTTTTATCAGTGCCTCTCTATGGCCATGCCGCCAGCCACATGGTAACCATTGTAGGTCTGGTAACAAAGGACACAGATAAAAACGCTGGTAGTTTACTAAATTGTCAGTAGAATATAAAAATAGTCTCACCTAGAGAATCCTCCAATTAAGTTCTTTCAACTGAACACTTTTTTGAACAATATGCACATTTTAAACTACTAAATTCCATTAAAATCAGGAGCATGATAAAACGTGTCTGGACACTAAGGCCACCATATTGGCTCTCCTTGTGATGTCAGTGAATTTTTGTGAATAATGTTAATTTTGTGGTAATGCATTGTGGGTGTTAATTAAGACAGAGCCGCCAGTCTTCTGCACCGCAGAAGACCAGCAGCTGCGTGGGATGGTTGGAAGCCCCAGGCCGGTGCTCTTTGTACGGTTCGGGTTGCAAGCGGGTCCTTCCTTTGGTCTCTTTCTCTCTCTCTGTGTTGGGTTGGGTTGTCAGGGGGAAAAATCAGAAATATACCCTAGCTAATGTTCTGTATCGTCTCAAGCTGGGGTAGGCTTGTCATCTTGAAGATGTTTGTGTGGGTGGAGAAAAACTTTCTATCCACCAGTTAGCATTGTTTATTTTCTGTTACGTTAGGTGGCGCTGTTGTGCTTTGTCAATCGGAAGTGACTCATAGCTGAATGTACCGTTATTTCAGTTTCAAGTTATTGTCCATTCCCCTGTACCCTGGCCCCGGGTGCCAAGCGTTATAGTGATCAAGCGATTCCCTGAGTGATTTCTAGAGCGTTTTTGTCAAAGCTACAGTTATATTCATTTGTAAAAGTTTTCTTACGTTCCCATTAATTATTTATTAACTTAGTATTACGAATTGTAACTAAGTTACAGGAAGGAAATTCACCTTTCTTTTTTTCTCTTTCAACTAACGCATTAACCCTTATACCGCTTGGTCACTCTAGCGGCACTGCTCCTGCCTCCCCGTGGCGGGGCCGGTAACCTGGGAGAAGAAATCCACTCTCCCGGGGCTGAAAGGAGCAAAGATGGAAAACAGTTCTTTTCCACCTTTAGAGCCATCGAGCTCAAGACTAGAAAAAGACACCGAAAATGACTATTCTCAACCAAAGAGGTTGAAAACAACCCCACAAGAGGAAATACCAGCTTTCCTCATACTACACTCTCTATCAGAGCTGCCTCTGAGTAAAGTGTCCCCATTCCTTATTCAAAAATGCATCGAGTCTGCTGCAGGCTCACCAAAAACAGTAAAGCGGCTCCAGTCTGGAGACCTTCTTGTAGAGACTATGAAACCACAGCATTCCGAAAAATTACTAAAGATGACTACTTTTGGCGGACAACCAATAAAAGTTACTCCCCATGCCACCTTAAACTCCTCGAAGGGAGTAATCGCAGAATGGGACTTGCTAACTGTATCAGAGGAGGAGATAGTTCAAGAGCTAGGTAAACAAAAAGTCATACAAGCAAGGAGAATTATGACTCGGAAAGATGGTGTGCTTGTTCCCACTAGGAGCATAATTCTTACTTTCAGCTCTCCCATCCTACCATCATCTGTTAAAGCAGGCTATCTCCATTGCCGTGTCCGGCCTTACATCCCAAACCCAATCAGGTGCTACAAGTGCCAAAAATACGGACACTCCCAAACTGCATGTCGAGGTGAGTCAGTATGTCCAATTTGTGGATCGAAGGAGCACAATCAAACTGAATGCACTGCTACGACTTCTGTTTGCCCAAACTGTAAGGGTGATCACCCAGCTTTTTCCAAAAGTTGCGAACTTTGGAAGCAAGGAAAAACAATCCAGAAATATAAAGTTGAAAATAAAGTGACATATTCAGAGGCCAGAAGGCAAGTACTAAAAACAGATCGAACACGTACATATGCAATGGCTGCTAAACAATTTCAGTCAATAGGTACACAAACAGATGTTGCCGTTCCCCCAAATATGTCCATCGCTAATTGGGCACGCTCCATTCTCTCTGCTCCCAAACAGTGTCCTTCGCAACAAAAAACTGAACAAGCCTGTAATACACCAATTACCATTCCAGCTAATGTAAACCCAACAGCAAAACAAAAAGTGACAGAAACCATGGTACTGAAACCACCAAATCCAAGCAGAATGGATATTGACCAGCACAATGACTCCGAAGAGGCCATATTAGAACTTCATGCGACTGATGAGATGGACGTAACACGCCCCTACTTTCCAAAGAAAGACAAAGGAAAATCGGATCGATGTAAACAAGTCACAACTAAAAAGCAGTCAGAAACAAAAACAACCAACAAAACCGCTTAATGGAAAGAATTCTTCAATGGAATTGTAGAGGGTTTCGCAGTATAAAAGACGATATATGTGATCTCATCCACCGTTATGATCCAGCAGCCATATCCCTTCAGGAAACTTATTTAAATTCACAAGTTTGTCCTACTATAAAATATTACTCTATCTTTAGAAGAGATAGAAGTATCGACTCTCCAGCCCATGGAGGAGTGGCGGTTCTTATAAGAAACAACGTACCATCGAAACATATTGCTCTTCAGTCTCCCTTTGAAGTAGTGGCAGTGCGCATTGACATTGGCATCACTCTTACAATAGCATCTATATATATTCCTCCTAATTTCTCATTTTCTTCAGATGACCTAGAAAATCTAATAGAACAGCTACCGTCTCCTTTCTGCTTACTTGGAGATTTTAATGCTCATCATCCGATGTGGGGATCTCTAACAATTGACAAGAGAGGCAAGTTAATAGAAAATCTAATAAGCAAGTTAATAGAATCCCTTCTGGACTCTTATCAACTTACCCTTCTGAACACTGGTGAACCTACCTATATTCATTTTTCGACAGGATCCATGAGTGCAATAGACCTATCAATCTGTTCTCCTTCCTTATATAGTATTATGGAGTGGTCGGTTCTTGAAAATCCACTAAACAGTGACCACCTTCCGATTCTCTGCAAGCTGCAAACACGGGTAAACTCTCCTTCACTACGTCGTTCCTCTTGGAAATTTCGTAGGGCACACTGGTATGAATATGCCTCTCATGTGCAGTTAGACAACAAAATAATCCAATCTCAACCCATAGACAATGTCACAGAACATGTAACTAATCAAATATTACGAGCTGCTACCTCTGCAATACCAAAATCTTTCTCAGGGAAACGGAAACATAGCAATTACTGGTGGAATCAAGATTGTACACACGCCAAACAGTACAAAAATAGAGCTTGGAATTTATTTCGTAAATTTCCCACAACTACCAATCTAATTAACTTCAAAAGACTGAAAGCCAAGTTCCGCCAAATAAGACGAAAAGCAAAGAAAGATGCCTGGATCAGCTTTTCCTCGAGCATAAACAAGGATACAGACAGCAGAATTATCTGGAGGAAAATACAAATGCTTAATGGCAAATACATTCAGTCCCCAGCTACAATACTAAACTGGGAAGGGAAAGAGTTGTCATCCCCGGGAGAAATAGCAAATGCCTTAGCGGAATCATTCGCCAGTATATCAGCAATAGCCTCCTACAAACCAGCCTTTCAGCAAATTAAAAAAACTGCAGAGCAGCATAAGATTAATTTCTCCACCAGAGTTTCACATCCATATAACCAGCCATTCACATTAACAGAGCTTTTTGGAGCGCTCAATAAAACATCAAATAGCGCTGCTGGCCCAGATGGGATCTACTATATAATGCTCAAACAACTGAACGACAGAGCAAAAAGATCATTGTTAAACTATTACAACCGAATATTCTTAGAAAATGCTTACCCTATCTCCTGGTGTCACTCAATAGTTCTAGCCTTCCCAAAGCCCGGAAAGGATCGTACCTTTCCACATAATTATAGGCCAATTTCACTGACCAATTGTTTAGGCAAAGTCCTGGAAAAAATGGTTCACCGGCGTTTAATCTGGTTCCTGGAAACAAACAACTTGCTAAATAGTAATCAGTACGGGTTCCGAAAAAATCGTTCCACCTTAGACGTAATGATAAAAGCAGAGTCAAATATACGGAATGCCTTCATAAGGGGACAGCATCTGGTCATGATTAATCTAGATATTCAGAAAGCCTTCGATACCACCTGGCGATATGGTGTTCTACAAGATCTTCATTCTTTCGGCTTGAGAGGTCACCTACCCCAATTTATTCAAAGCTTCCTATGCCATAGAACTTTTCAGGTCAGATACATGAATAATTTATCTAAAACATTTGAACAAGAGGAAGGTGTACCACAGGGTTCCATTCTGAGTCCAACGTTATTTGCAATAAGAATCACCAACATGACAAGGGATGTACCAAATACAGTACAATCGTACATGTTCGCCGATGACCTCATTATCTCTACTCAATCCCAGACTATGAACACCATTGAAAGGCAACTTCAAATTGCTATAGCTAGAATAGAATCATGGGCATTGCGGAACGGTTATTCCCTAGCAGAAAAGAAGTCTGCTGCTATTCATTTCTGTAAAAAACGGAAACTACATCCGGATCCAGAAATATTTCTAAATAACAGCCTCATTCCTGTCACTACCAATTTCCGTCTGTTGGGTTTACATTTAGATAACAAACTTAACTTCGCTTCCCATATGGCATACCTCCGGAATACTTGTCTTAAAAAACTTAATATCCTAAGAGCTGTCTCTGCTATGTCCTGGGGTGCTGACAGAAGCTCTCTCCTACACCTCTATAGAGCTTTAATAAGATCGCGCTTAGATTATGGAGCACCTATCTACGACTCCGCCAGGAAAAGTTCTCTATTACGTCTGAACACCATCCAGCATAGTGCCCTTAGAATAGCTGTTGGAGCCTTCAGAACATCTCCGGTTCACAGCCTGTATATTGAGGCAAACGAATCCCCTCTGCATCTCAGGAGAAAAATGTTATTGTTAAATTATGCAGCAAAGATTGGAAGTAATCCAGCCCACCCCAGCTGGCAGTATCTGTTTGATCCTCAACACACCGTGCTATATCACAATAAACCTAATGAAAACCGCCCCGCAGGGATTCGACTGCAAGAACTCATGATCAGTTGGAAAATTAACTTTAAGAATATATTCCAAGACCTTGCCACTCCTGAACCTCCCTGGACTGAATTCATACCTCTCTGTGACAATTTCTTTTCAAGATGGGGAAAATCCTCCCTGGCAAATACCAACATTCAACAGCTACATAAACTGCATTCTTTGGAAAACTCAGAGAAAGTTCATATCTATACTGACGGCTCCAAAACAGATACGGCTGTTGGTGCAGCAGCAGTTTCCGCCACTTTCTTAACAGCTGCCTCTCTTCCCTCTGAATGCAGTATCTATACTGCAGAATTATTTGCAATAAAACTGGCTCTGGATAACATAAACAAATATCATATCAAACAATCTTTGATATATACAGACTCTTTAAGTGCAATCAATGCCTTTCAATCTACCTTTCCTCCCTCTCATCCCGTTCTTAAAGAGATCCGGTCTAAATTATCTTACCATCAAACAGCCAACTACAAGGTTACCTTCTGCTGGATTCCTGGTCATGTCGGCATCCAAGGTAATGATTGTGCAGATGAGGCTGCTAAACATCCCGACTCTGGATCTTACAGTCAACTGAAAGCTCCATACACAGACTATAAATCCATTATTAAAAAAACATGTTGGAAACAATGGTCTGATCTCTGGCAATCTCAAACCAATAATAAACTGTTCCAGATAAAAAAAGCGCCCCAACTGTGGACATCTAGTTTTAGAAGAAACAGGCGACAAGAAGTAATTCTGGCAAGGCTTCGCATCGGTCATTCACACCCAACTCACCTGCATTTGCTTTTGGGAGAGACTCCTCCTAAGTGTTTTTTCTGCCAGTCGCAACTAACAATAAAACATATTCTCATTGAATGTCCACACCTTTCATCTGTCCAAAATTCCAGCTTCAGCTCCCTCTCCAATTTGCAGGAACCCTTAACGTTATCACATATTCTTGGCAACGAAGCAAATTTCGAGGATCTGTTTAAGTATTTAAAACGCATCAATTTTTATAATAGTCTCTAATCATAACGTGAAATCAGTGATACCCAAACCATGAACAGGCACAATATGGCCCAAGAGGCCCTTGTGCCAAAAAAACCTCAAATACAACAACAACAACAACCCTGTACCCTAGAGAAGTTGTACGGTTGGCGGTAGCGCATGCAGTGTTAGTGTCGATTTGGGCCGCAAGAGTACACCGTTTATCCCCGCGACAACCCCCATCCACGTTTCCTCCGTTTTTGACATGGTCGATAGAATGTAAATTCATATTGCCACTGTTTTCTGAAATTTAAAATTTCCAAAGTGTGACTAATCAGACTAAGTTTACTCAGTGAATCTCTTTAACCAGTTAAGTTTATCTTCTTTAGCAGTTAATTTTTAAAGTTTTATTCTGTCAATACATCTTATCCTTAAAAATAAAAAAAGCACAGACAAAATTTACAAAAGCCTAGTTTTATCGACTACCTATATACCAGTTAAATGGAATTAAATTCGTTGTGTGAATGAGCGTGCTGATTGGCTAGTTTCAGTGTACTATGTGAGTGTTGTTCATTTAGAATTAAGCTACAGACAATTAGTGAATTAATTCTGACTTTTAAATCTAGACAGCGAAGTACGAAAGTCTGTCTAAATAAAATTTCAATGGTGGTTAGCTCTTAAGTCTTTGAACTTAACAGCCAAAAACAGGAAGTTTAATTTTTTCGAAACAAACACAACACTATCAGATGTGTAAATCTGAAAAAATGCAATGTGATTGGCCTGTTTGAATTTTTTGTAAATTTCTATCTGTCCATATGATTACTAAATATAAGTGCAGGAGGCCAGCGGTGGCGGCAGCTTGACATGCACAAATTATACCCAAGAATAAAATGTATATCAACAAATAAGTATGATTTCTGAAGCTTAAAAATTTCCAGTTTGAAAAAAACAGACTGTTTTGTATTTTTGGAAACAAGAGACGTTATTTGAATTTTAAACAAACTTGACGTTGGGAAGTATACAGTGTGAGAAAAAAGTGTACATGAAATGTAACTTTTACAAATAAATGCACTCCCTCATATGTTCCCCCAAAATCCATTTTCCCCCCTGACCCCCTAAGCCCAAGGGGAAAAAAGATGTAAACCAATCACAGTGCTTGATTTTTTTAAAAAATCTGACCAATCAGTGTTCGTGTTCAAAGTTCAGTTCGGGACTGAACTTTCCTAACTGCCATAGTCACAAAAGACAAGACACTTTGCCTATTGGTGACAGACTAAAACGAAACCGTCAGAAATGAAAATTTATCCGTAAAAATTTGAGTTTTTCATAATTTCAAGAGCGATAGTTGCAGTGTGATTCGTGATAGTAATATTTCCGAATTTTTCGACATGAATCAGTTCCAAAGTCGCAGCTCTGAGTAAAATAAAATAAATAAATTTTCTGTTTATACTCTGGGCCGACCAAATGGTCAGAGGAGTTCACAAGATAGACAGAATACAAGAAACAGCACCATATTCAGCAGTCACGGGCTCGAATCCCGGTCACTCAAGGCACGTGTCCTTATGCACATGCACGCCTGACCACTTCTGGGAATGTGTGAGTGATATGTATGTTTAAAAAGCCTTATTTCTCTATTTGTGTGTTGGGGTTAACATATAAATATGATTACTAACTGTTTCTCGGTAGACTGCAAAGACGTGTGAATAGTTAAAATAGACTCTCGTGTTTGTTTCCGATATAAATGCGCATTTTTCAATGAAACCTCAGGCAAAAAATAAGAATTTACCTATTTCCTGTTTAATTAAACGAAAAATGTGAAAATGCGTTATTACGTATAATTTTATTCTGTATACATTGGAATATGTCAATTTTTTTATTCAGCTAATATCAGGAAAATGTATTTTTTCCATATAGACTATATTTTGGATCTATCAGAAAATCATATTCACATGTCTTGAAGATAAAAACAGGTAATTTCGTTCTCTTCAAACTAACTGGAAACGAGGCTCAAGTGCGTCAGTATCTATATATTCTTCTTGAGTGGATATAAACTGGTAGAAATGGCGTGAACAGGGGTGTTTTTGCTAGTGATATTCAAGTGAACAAGGGGGATTAAAAAGAAACTGCTTTCTTTCTGTCGGTTGAAGTTGTATATGTGTGTTGTACTTTCATCCAATTAAGTTGAAAAATGTGTTTTCTTGTTTGCTTCACAATGTGTAACCTTCTGAATATATTTCCAGTGAATAAAACAAAAATCTTGAAATGTATATGAATTATCATTTTGCGTGTTTGTGCTTTGGAAAGAAACTGCACAATTCTGCTTCCACAGTGGAGCAGTCCTGGTGAATTTTTGATTCAATTTGACTGCGCGATTCCAAAACAAAAGCTTTAGTGGCTATACCTTATTAAGTTGTTAAATAGTTTTGGCTTTTGTAAATGTTTTCAGCGCTTATGTTTACTAAGAGCAAGCTTAAGTAGATTTTAAATTCAATCTTAAACTTTTAACTTTAGAAATTTTTACCATTAAGTCGATCTAGAGATTGTGAAAACGCACAGACACACGCGCTTGTGCGTAGCAGATAGTGGAATCGTACATGAAAATCTTTTCAATCACACATATACATTCTAAATTTAGACTTTTTAACCCTGCAGAAACTGGTAGTTTCTGTTTTACACCATATAAGATCAACAAACATGATGTTAGTTATACTTCTATCAACAGAGAAATAGTAAGTTTAAGGTTTTCATCCCAATTACATATATCGCGTCTGCTTTGTGGGGCCCATTATTAAGCTTGTAAATAGTTTGTGTTTTTGTTAACTTTGCTTTTTGAAAATTCTATAAGCACCAATAACAAGAGCATGTAACATGGTTAGTACGAGTGCCCTACAGGTCCTTGCAGGGACCCAACCCTTGGATTTAGAGGTAACCCGCTGCGGACTCATGTATCTACTAGCCAAAGAAACCCAAACCACCTACAATGGTCTTACCATCTACATTACCAATAATAGGGAAAACGAGAAACAAAAAATAGTGGACCACCTCGTACAAATTTGGACAGACGTGGAAAAAGGAGCAATAACAAAAAAATTTATTCCCTAAGTAGCCAAGCTGTATCCCAAGGCTCCAGTATGGCTCTACCCGCGCCTAAACACTACTTTTCTACTCACTGGCCATGGGCCTTTCAAGGCCAAATTAAATGCCTTGGGCATAATTGAAGAATCACAGTCTCTGCAGTCAACTAGAAACATGGTATCACGTTATGCATCAGTGTGAAATATACGAAGACATCAGATGTCAAATGATCACGAGAATTAAATACATCCCTAACACCATCTCCTGGATACACCAGAAGAATTTGCAGCCTTTAGTTGCTTTGCACTGGACGTCTTCTCCAGATGAAAACTACAAATAGCCATGCACCAAGGCCAAGGAGTAATGAAACCAAATATGGACACCAAGGAATACGAGAAACTAAGGATGGGATATCAACCAATGATTGGTGACCATCGGAATAGGTCACCCAAAGTTGAGAACAGAACGCCACCCGCTTAAGATAACAGAACCCACCTGATAGGGAAGTAAACAAAAAAAAAAAAAAAAGCTACCATACAATCAAAGAAGGATGCTGAACCAAAGAAAGAGGAACACAAGGATGGGGCTTGCCTCATGATTGACAATGAAGAGAAACAGACGTGAGACAAAGGCCATATTGGAGACCTGAAGAGGGCACCTAGCCTCTTCACCTATAATTCCTAACTCCCCGGAGGAGGGAACGACCACATGGTTCCCCCTTCTCGCCATCCCCTGTTTCCTCTCTGGTTGGGCATGGGCATGCCCCACTGAAACTGGGGCCGCCTTCTCTATTGGCTCCATACTTCTGCCTTCTCCCCAGTCCTCTGCCTCCCCTCCCTCTCTATCTTCACGCTAGCAAAAGTCCCACACATCAAAATTTAATACATCAAAACCGCCATACGCCCAGCATTCGGCCTAACAAATTAAAGAAATAATACCCCCACATCAACGCGAATATTAAAATCACATTTAATTTTTATTTTTGGGTCCTAGCCACCGAAATCTCAGGAAACGAAGCAGCAGGACCTGCCAGAGTAAACTAAGTCTACTGAGTTCTTGGCCTGCCTCCATGGGGCGTAAGTGGGAGCAACGTTGGATCCCAACAGGGATCCAGTGGCTAAATGTCCAGAAAAACAACGGTGCACGACATTACACGATCCAAGATCCATACACTTTTAAATCTCTGGCATTTACAGTATACTGTAATACACCACAGCGTAAGCTACGCAGAGATGGGGGAAACCCCTGGTGCCGCTTGACCTAAAAACACTTACACTATGACGTCACAATCGATACGTTCAAAAGCTATATCTAACAAATCTGACGGGGGAAACCCACACAGTTGCAAGATAAGCTCACCGCTCACTAAACATAACAAGTTCGGGTCGAGGCCCGAAAAATATATTGAAAATTATAATTCTGAAATTACCACTACCGCCATCTATCGAGAGAAAAACAAAACTTTTTATTCCCAAATACCATTTCTCGCCAAATCGGACCCACCTCCTCCTGGGGAGGGTGGGAACGTGTGTCACTCTCGTTCGCAAAGGATTCTGGGTCAATTTCGTTCATACATACTCCCAATACTACTTACCACTCGACTACCAATAGCTGGCCACATTTGTACTCAGTCATTCCAGGAAGATCAATAACAACAAATCTACTATAAACGTTTTTCTGCATACAAAAAGTATTAAATGATGAAAACAAATAGATACATATTTCATTTTTAGATATTTCTGCTGCATAAGACAACGTCTCAATTCCAGTCTTCAATGAAATTTTAAAGAATTATTTTAATGTAAGAGGAAACTTGTTGAGCATAATAAGCAGCATGGTAGAAAAGCGCGCACGCTTTTCTACGTAACATGTAGAGGCATGATGGAGTAAGTCAAATCTTTTCTACGTAAAATACACACCTGTCAAAACGCACTGATCGATATCTAATCAGGAAATGACTTACGTAATTATTTACCTATGCATTTGCAGTGACGTAATTACCCTGCTCACTTGTACTACGTTACACGCATCCCTCTTCTCCCATTGGCTACCTCATCATGCAGCATTCCAAAGGTGGAATAAATATTACTATATAATTATTTACCTGCATTTACACAGGTCACTTAGAAAATGGCCTTTTGCTTTGGGTTCCGTAATGCATGAGGAATATTGTTGCATCCGAAAGAGCAAGACTAAAATATTTACAAACTATACAAATATTTAAAATATACAAACTATATCGGGTCCATTCATCAGGTGACATTACAATGGAACATCAGATGATGCCGGGCGTGGTCATGAATTACACAGTGATGCACGTGCACTACGTTAGTGAACTTTATGGAGGCGATTGTCTTTCAATGGAAGACAACAATGTAATTATCTACCTGCGCTTCTGTAGTGACGTAATTGCCCCGCCCTCTTCTCCCATTGGCTCGAATAAATATCACTAGGAGGAAAACCTTTTTAATGTATAGAGAGATAATATATAAACATTTTTATTTATAATAAAAATAATGTCTTAGATATAATAACTGCGGTTCGTCTTAAGACGTCTTAAGACGAACCCTTATTTTGCTATGCTCAAATCCGCCATTGTCTGCCATACTTCCAGTAATAAGCACCAGAATAACACTTTTCATTAGAGCAGAATAACCGACGTTGAAGGGCGGTCATGTCCACAAGGCCAAATAAGATACTGAACGTGGCAATGTCTTTATCTGGGGCATCTGTATAGTCACTCACCCACATTACTGGCCTGATGCCAATAACCGGCGTCTTCTTTTAAACCTTCTTTATAATTTAGCTTTTCTCGATACATGCTTACATTCACAAAAATAAAATAAATTTATTCGTGGAATTAAAAATATTCTCCCCCCTCCCCTATCTGTGGGATTCAAACTTTTAATGGGCAGTGAACAATCCACTCAGCGACGATGGCGTATACCTCAATTCTTGATGAAATAAAAGGTTAAAGAAATTTAATATTTAAAAACATTGCGGAATAAAATTAAATAAATTAACCTTTCTGTAACCAGTTCAGTGTCTCATGATCTGACGTTAAAAGTCTCTGCTCTGGCAACAGTGCCCATCATTCATAAAATGCCTCAGACAATAGGAAGCTAAAACATGTATATGCTGTCACTCTTGCAGTAAGAATGCTATAAACAAAAAGAATGCTGAAAATCTCAGAATTTAGCATAGAACTTCCATTGCAATGTTTATTTACTCTGTTAAGAAAAACGCTTTTAGCAATTTAACTCAAGTTCAACAAGTGAAAACTTCTAACCAGTGAATTAATTAATGCATTGAAATGTACTTATAACATTCGAAATAAATAGCAAATGAGTTAAATTCTTGAAACTCGTTTACAAAATTAAAATGGAAACTCAAATATAATGGGATAGCGGTCCACTTCCGTGATTTCAATTTCTTCATGTGGAATTCGTTTTTAGGTAGTACAAAGAAAGCATTTCCGAATTGTTGAATCTGCGCACTCATAGGAAGGTCAATGAAACTCTGAATCTTTCTACCTAAGTACACGTATTAAACCTTTTCTTTTAAATGGCATGCTCTTGTATCTTAACACCCACCCGGTTTTTTCTTTATTATTATTTTTTAATTAAAATACTAATCGTAGGATCTAAATTCACCTACAGAATGAAGTGATTGACGAAATATGTGCTAGAGTAGGGCAGTGGCACACGTTAATGGTGAGGTGTGGGTCGGTCTAACAGCTGGGTGATGTCACCAGGGAGGGGATAATTAGTGAAATAAGGGTAGGAAAATGTGCAGCAAAGTTCACAAAGTAACATCGTTTTTTTTTCCTTTAAACGTAAAAATGCTATCAAGACCTCGTAGTTTGGTTGTGACGAACGTCATCATGTTAAAACGATGGAGTTTTCATGAACCTTGTACTCATTATGTGTAAATTATTTAAAGTGGCAATTTAGGTCGAACTGCTTGCCCAGCAATTAACCTTAGGTCTCAAGAAGTGGAACAGGAAAGGAAAGGAACATTTAAGAAGAAAAAAAAATCTAATGATGATGAAGTTTTATTTCCTGTCCCTTCTAATTGTTTAATTTATTCGAAGTGTGTGAAGAATCTCCATTTGGCACAATAGAAACTGAGCTGCAGAGACAGAGATAGGGAAGCCACTTTTGTCCGTTTTGCGCTCTGAAAAGCTTCCATTTAAAAGAAAATAATAATAAAAAAAGAGTTATACTGGGTCGCTGAATGATGACGATAAATACTTGATACAAGTACAACAAGCTCGTCTTTTCTTCCGCTTACACATTCCACTGGGTATTTTTTTCTCTTTGTCTTCTGGAAAATGGTGGCTCTAGCCGAGTGGTCAGGGGCGAGAGTGCAGTAACGCGCGCTCTTTGAATGGACCGGGATTCAAGCCCGTGACTACTATATACGATTAACGTTTGTATTGATGACTTAATGTAAACTCAACTAACCTGGTGGTCGTGCCGGAGTATAAATAAGAACATATATGCACAGAATTTAAAATTGTGTAACTACGCCATCCAGTGAAATCTAAATAATCCAATCCACAGTACACAATATGACTTAATGTTCCAGATCATCCCGTTTGTACCATATCATTCAGCAAGATGTAGGTCACAGCCACTTTTCATCGCTTGATGGGCAGATCAGATAAGCTCGCAGTTTCCAGTAATGCCATTCCTTCTAGTAGACAAAGAAACTGACTGCATTTTCACGTAGAGTATAACCTACAGATGCAAACTGCCTTGACATAATAACAAGCAGTTTTATTTATTGTATTCGTTTTTAGAAAGGATGTTATATTCACCGTCACGAAGAGAACGAGTCATACCGTAGCGAATAGTTCGCTGATTGATTATTATTATTCATTTTGTGTTTTTATTTGTACAGAAGTAACTAGTAAAAATCTTCCCAATTATGGAGCAGCGGGATAATATCAAGTTACACTTTAAATAATTTACAAAGCTGTTTACAAGGAAATCATGTATAATTAAATTTCTTCACAAGAGTAGCTCAGTCGCTTTAGTCTTAGCGATCGCGGTTTGCTGTTCATTGAGAGAAAGAAAGAGACTGAGCTGATTAGTGGAGTACTTTTACATCGGTTGCACTCGTAGTTTGGCAAAGCCTCCTGTTCATTGCTGCCATTATGACAATTTAGCTACAAAGAAAAAAAACACGCCCCTTTAATGCAATGTAAAACTCTTCGCTATTCCCGCATGCGCATTCACGATAAACATGCATAAGGATTTTCATACCAATACTTAGATCACGTGGCTACCTGAATGATGCCGCCATTTCTGAGCCAGGTACGAGCTGGAGATACTTGTACTTATTCACCGATCGACTGCTATAGCTTATTTATATGGCTATGTGAAAATCAGTGAGCCATCTCAGTCTTTTATATTTTTGAAATATGACAAAAGGCGATTTCGAGATTGAAATTCTCAATTTTTCTTTCAAATTAAAGCGTATAAAATGATGTGCTGGTGGGGAAGAAGGAAATTTCCCCCTGAGTTATTCCAGGATTTCCTACCCGGGAACACACACACACACCTCTATAGGCACTATATAGAAGAGGAAATTTATAAAGCCTTTACATCCTTCACACAGAAAGTATTTGGATTGCGCAGAACTATCCAAGAAGGGCAATTCATCCCCCCAGCAATTAAACAATAATCAATAGTTAAAATTGCTCACGTCTCCCACCACGCCCAGACGATGACTTAAAAACTGTCAGGATAGCAGTATTCTGCGCTCTGACAGAAACCTGACATGACAAAACCGGATTGACCTGGGTACCCCCCAGGACTACCCTGCTATATGTAGGAACCTGGGGCCCCATACCAAATAACCATGTATGGGAGGGAGATGTACAGGGAAGCAGATTAGCTGAAAAATTTTAGTAAGCTAGTAGCAAGGGGGTGCAATGTAGAATGAAAGAAAACTGAATGAGGAGAATGAGAATAAATAAATAAATCTTTATTGTGAAGTAGAGTTACAGCACAATATCCCATCACGGCGACGAGCGCCAGGGGTTCACATATAGATAAGATAAGTACGGCATACAAATACAAAAGGCTACAAAATAAAGCGAACACATACAAAAAGGCTACAAAATACCGATCATGAATGCAAAGGAAATATAAATATAGCATAAAAACACAGAGCTAGACACAAATATAGAAATAAATACAACTTTACAATACATCAGGGTTCAAGGGCTTTGATAAAGTTGTGTCTGTCCTTCTTCTTACTTATTATGCTGTCAATGTCGGCGTCCACACGGTTGAGGGCGGGGAGCATCTGCTTGGGAAGAAATCTCTCAGTGAGTACAAGCCTGTTGTGGTGAGCCACGAGTGCTGGTACCGACCTTAGGCTTGGCTGTGGAATCCAAGAGCAAGCGTTCCAAATATTTGGAGATGATATCTGGCCTGTGATGAGTTTGGCTGTGAAGACCAGCCTCTTTTCCACGATCAGGAATTTCATCCTCGGGATGTCGAGTGCTTGTGCCATCATGGTGGTTGTGGTAGCGGTAGGTAGCCGAAGCTTGTTATTGGCCCATTTCAGTAACCAGTATTCAGCGGTGTACACCCGCTTGAGGTGTGTATGTGCAGCGGAGGCCCATATTTCTGCACCATAGAGAATGGCGGGGTAGACGGTGGAGGTGATGAACCTTTTAACAGTGACAGGATGTCGGACGTGTAGCAGCTGCTGCTTTGAGATCCACCGTAGACGAGAAAATCTGGTACTGATTTTGTCAATCTGGTTGACAAAGGACATCTTTTGGTCAAACAGAACCAAGGTCTGTGTGTGCGAGGGTACGTTTGGTATTCGTACCCCTGCGAGTGAAGCGTTGAGTACTGTCGGCATGGATTTAAGGGAGAATATAACCTGAGCAGACTTCAGTGGGTTGATTTTTAGATTGAAGTTTGCCAGATACAATTCTAGATCCTTAAGTTGGGAATTGATCCTGTTGCTGAGCTGAACGGGATTGTCGCCAGGGTTAATTTGAGTCAGCAGTTTGAGGTCATCGGCATAGCATAGGAGACTATTCGTTGAGGCAATGATTGGCACGATGAGTGAATAGGACACCAGATAGGACACTCCCCTGCGGTACTCCAGCAGTAATGTCGCAGGATAGGGTATGTTGCTGCCGATGGAGAATAAGTATTCTGTGACAGAGAAGAGATTCCAAAAAGCACAGCATATCACCTCGAATGTGAAATTTCTCCTTAAGTAGGAGGAGCAAGGCTGGGATCGACACGGCATCAAAGGCTGCGCTTATGTCGAGGTATGTGATTGCTAGCTCAGCTCTTTGTTCGAATGCTGAGAGAATGAAAGATACAATGGATGGACTGGGAACTGAGTGAAAGAGTGAATTAGGAATTATGATAAAATGGAATAAATGTCGGTTTTGGAAAGAGAGGGTGACCGAGCATAAAGGGCGCCTCCGTAGCCAGGTGGGCAGGACAGCAGTGCGTAGCACATGCTTCTTGATTAGACCGGGGTTCGAGCCCGTGACCACCAAATACGGGGGATGCGGAAAGGTCAGGAAATGACCACCGCATATCCCCGGAGCAATATGGCCTTAGTCACTAATGCTCCTAAAAACCAAATAACTAACTAATAACCGAGCATAACGGAAAGAGAGAGTAAATGAGTGTTATGGTGAATGGGAATGAGTGAAAAAGCAAATTTAATTGGTCGAAAGAATACAAAGTAATAATAACTTACATTACTTTATATATACTAACAAACATTTACTAACAGCACTATCACTGCATTCTCTCCCGTGGCCAGCAAAAAAAAATTGCGGCTAGGCGGCCTGCACCACAACTGAAGAATAACAGTAAGTTGAGGTGCCCAGAGAGTGCAGTGCAGAAAGCAAGAGTCGAACAAATGAAATGAAAGCCAGAAGAATGAATGAGAGTGTAAGCGTGTGAGAGAAAGAACACAAACCATAAATACTACAGTTAAGTACACACTAACCCTAGTTTTAATCTTTTATATTCTTACTTACTTAGCTTAATTATTATGCGTGTTTGTTTGTTATTTGGTTTTTAGGAGCATTAGCAACTAGGCCATATTGCTCTGGGGATATGCGGTGGTCATTCCCTGACCTTACCGCATCCTCCGTATTTAGTGGTCACGGGCTCGAACCCCGGTCTAATCAAAAAGCATATGCTACGCACTGCTGCTCCTGCTCACCTGGCTACAGAGGCGCCAATTATTATGCATTAGTATTTAAATTTACAGTAGACACCACTGCATCCTCCCCAGCTGTGTGCGAAGAAAAGATGAATGAGTGAGTGAGGGAAAAAAAATATATATATATACAAATATCACCTAACAGAAAATATTCAAAAAAATTACTATAAATATAAAAAAAAGCACAAAAATATAATGCAAGTAGAGTGAGAATGCAGATTATGGATGAAATAAATGTGTATCCCCCCCCCCCCGCTGCCAACTTTGAATAATTTTAATGCACAGGAATTTGTGGCCCATGTAGAGTATCACTTATATCAAGCAATGATACAGAGTACTACACGGAAGCAACTTAAAGTGACTCCAGTTCCTTGGTGGTCTCGGGAGTTGTCGCTAAGACGATCTCAGGTGTTTAAAGCTAGGAAAGAGCTGCAGCGTAATAGGCATTTGTCGGACCGGGATGTTCAGCAACTTCAGGATAATTATAAATTACTGCGTCGTGAGTACCACAAGGAAATTGCTCCAGCAAAAATTATTTGCTGGCAGAGGATGGTTAGAGAGGTGGGCAACTCGGATCCTTGGGGACTGATCTACAGGATCTCCCGGAACAAGCTTATGCACGGAGATATCTATAATACTGTTGTGTCTGAGGGAGAGGAGACTGATAACTGGTACGATACTGTCGAACAAATAATTAAGAATCTTTTCCCAGAGGACCGGATTGATTTGGATATGCCGGATCAATCCAGAATACGTATGGATAATGTAATGTATGAGGGCCCAGCTGAAACTAGTCTTTTTTTCCTTGTCAGAGCTTTGCTAAATTAAGTGTAAAAAAATGCCCGGGTTTAGATTTGATTGAAAATAAAATGCTAATTAAGTTCTTTGAGATAGTCCACAAATATTATTACAAATGTATAATAAGTGTTTTCTTGAGATGACCTTCCCGAGATCTTGGAAGATAGCACTGCTCAAGATCCTTCACAAGCCTGGGAAACCCAAGGCTGATCCTCGGGCGTATAGACCCATCTCTCTGTTGGCAAATCTTGGGAAATTATTTGAAAGACTGTTGGTCCCTCGAATCGTTGGAGGCTTAACGGAGGGTCACATGGTGTCGGATTCTCAGTTTGGCTTCAAAAAGGGTCATTCAACTGAGGAAGCAATTTTAGAATTAATTAATTATATAAATTCTTCTCCCGAGAAGTATGTGCTGGCTGTTTTTGTTGATTTTGAAGGTGCTTTTGACTCCGTCTGGTGGGAAAGTGTGCTGATGTCGCTGAGGAGATCTGGTTGTGATAGATATATTTATGGAGTTATCCATTCTTACTTCAGTGATCGGCTTGTGAGAGTATGCGCAAAACACCTAATGTTTGGAAAGTATGTTAATAGGGGATGTCCACAGGGTTCTGTCCTTGGGCCGATATTTTGGAACTCGGTTCTTGATCAATGGCTAAACAGATCGCAAGTTTCTCAGTGTTTGCAGGTGGCTTATGCGGATGATCTGGTTCTGGGAGTTGCTGGTGGTTCTCGAGCCGTAGTGGAGTTGAAAATTCAGGAAATCTTGAACAATCTCTCAGAGTGGGCTGTGTTAAACAAATTAAAGATCTCATCTAAGAAAACCAAGATGATGGTATTTAAAAAGCATTTTGATTACAATCGCCCGCCCAGAGTATTGTTGAATAGAAGTCAGGTTCCTTTGGTGTCTAGTATTAAGCATTTAGATTTGATTTTGGATGACCGGCTGGGTTTTCATCTGCATGTGTCACATTTGAGGGATAAACTAAAGAAATTTACTTCTTTTGTGATGCGCATTTCTAGGAAAGAGTGGGGTCTTAATAAACGAACTATGTTATTATACTACAAGACCATTTTCTTGCCGATTGTTGCATATGCTGCAGGAGTTTGGATGAAGGCTGTGATCAAGGTCAGAATTAAAAATCAACTTATGTCACTGCAGAGATCAATGTTGCTAGCATTGTTGTATGCTCCTAGGACTGTTTCGACGGTTGCACTGCAGGTGATTGCAGGGGCTCTTCCTGTTGATCTATATATATTGTACCGTGGTATGTTATATGCACTAAGAAAAGGAATTTCGGCTCAGTGCCTGGACATCTCTATTGACCTGACTGCCAATATTAAAGAAGAAAAAGTCAGAATTTGGAACTCCCTCATTGCCATGTGGAGGATTCGATGGAGCTCTTCTGCATTTGGCGAGACTACGAGAAGAATTATACCATTGGCGGATTTTGCTACGTCAAAGACAGTGTCTTCTTGGTTTTGTCCTTCGATGTTTACTAGTTATAATTGACCGGACATGGATCTTTTCGTGATAAACTATATTCAAGAGGACTGGAGCCTGACCCGTGGTGTTCGTGTGGTGATGCAGAAACTTGGTTGCATGTGTTGTTTGTTTGTCCTTTTTATGGATCAGAGCGTCGTCAACTTTTTGATGAGGTTTCTCCCTTTACTGAGGTCAACGTGGGGATCCTCTTAAGAGATGCATCTAGCTTCCGGGCTCTGCAAAGGTTTGCTGCTGCTGTGTTTGCCAGAAGAACAATCATAAGAAACTTTTCATATGTGGAGTTGGCAGCTTATCTGAATCATGCATAATGCATCTGGGTTCGGGAGCTTCAGTCTGGGAAGCTTTTTGTCCGGTCTGTGGCTCCTGAACATGTACCACTGCGGTGTTTTTTTTTTTTTTTTTTTTTATCTTGGTTCTCAGGTTTGGGCGGCCTGAGACCAGGGATGTTGGCACCCAGCAGTATTGCACTTCCTCTGTTGGGTACAGGTTTGTGCTTTGCACTTCAGTATAAAATAGTAGAGACAGGTCCGGTTCCACGTGCCGGGGACGGGCATCAGCCTGCAGCTGAAGATGTCGGCTGCTTCCTGATGGCAGAGTGATCTGACATAAACAACATACTAAGCTCATAAACATTTCTTTAATGCAATTTTAATCTTTCCTATACAAAATTTGACTATTTTTATTTGGATATAATTAGTGTAATTTATCTACCTCAAAATTTTCTTGTTTTGAATATTCAATTTCTTAGCTATATTTCAGGCCCACTTTACAGTTTTCTGTTTTATTAAAAGTATTAGGTGGAGATGGGCACATGCCTGGGAACCACCCCGACACAGTACACACACACACACACACACACACTTCCCTATCGTCCCCATACTTCTATCTGTTCATCCAGCTTTCTTCCTTACACTTAAAAAAAAAAAAAAACTTACCCAACCATCGCGCTTGATCTTAATCTAAATTAAACTTAACGTAGGGTCTAAATTCAAGAAGCATATGCTACGCACTGCTGCTCCTGCTCACCTGGCTACAGAGGCGCCAATTATTATGCATTAGTATTTAAATTTACAGTAGACACCATTGCATCCTCCCCAGCTGTGTGCGAAGAAAAGATGAATGAGTGAGGGAAAAAAAAAAAAAAAAATATATATATATATACAAATATCACCTAACAGAAAATATTCAAAAAAATTACTATAAATATAAAAAAAAGCACAAAAATATAATGCAAGTAGAGTGAGAATGCAGATTATGGATGAAATAAATGTGTATCCCCCCCCCCGCTGCCACCTGACAACATGCAGCTCTGCTGCAGCGCCATCTCGCAATCTGTATCGCGCTTTCTTGCGTGGTACCTTTACATCCTTTCCCCTGGCGGGGAGAGACGGGTTCCCCCTTTCCCCTGGTAGGCTAATCCCCACTGATATTTCTGGGACCGCCTTCCCTATCGTCCCCACACTTCTATCTGTTCATCCAGCTTTCTTCCTTACACTTAAAAAAAAAAAACTTACCCAACCATCGCGCTTGATCTTAATCTAAATTAAACTTAACGTAGGGTCTAAATTTAACTCTACCCTAACTTAAACTCCAATTCGGACTTATATATATATACACACACTGTGCTGCCACTTTATTAGGTACACCTACCTAGTAGCGTATTGAACCACAGCCTGACTTCGTCTAGGCATGGATTGAACAAGATGCTGAAAACGTTGTGCAGGAATGGAGTACCATGCAGACATGAGTGTGTAACGCAGTTCCTTGAGATTCGACGGAGGTGTAAGCCTGCAACGAACAGCCCTTTCCATCCCAAAGATGTTCAATAGGATTGAGATCCGCGGACTACGTGGGCCACTGCAACAAAGAAAAGTCATTGTAATGTTCCTGGAACCATTGCATAGTGATTCTGACTTTTTGCACTGACGCATTATCCTGCTGGAAGTGACCATCTGACTGAGAATAAACTGTCAACATGAACGGATGCATTTTGTCAGCAACGATGTTTAGGTTCGATGTGGCATTCAGGCGTGAATCCATGGATATCAATGGACCCAACATGTGCCAAGAAAACATTCTCCACACCATAACACTGCCCCACCACCTTGCACAGTAGTCGTCAAACATTACGGGTCCATGGATTCATGTTGTTTTCGCTAAATTCTGAGCCTTCCATTAACATGATGCACCAGGAACTTCGACTCGTCAGACCAATCAATTATTTTCCAATCCTGGATAGTCCAGTGTTGGTGTTGCTTTGCCCACAGGCGGCGTGCTCTCTTGTTCTTCATTGATAACAAAGGTACGCGATATGGCCGCCTGTTTTGTAGCCCATTCGCGACAAAGTGCGACTAGTGATCCGTTGTGATATTTTGCTCAGCGAACCAGGGTTGTATTCCGACGTGATGTGCGACATTGTGGCCCGTCTGTTTGCGTGCACAATTTTAGCCATCTTCCTCTGACCTCTCACATCAACAAACGATTTTCTTCCACAGGAGTGCCGTTCAGAGGATGTTTTCTGTTCGTTGCACCATTCTCGATGCACCCTTGAAACTGTGATGCGTGAAAAGTTCAGGAGAACTGCCATTTCAGAGATACTTTGTCCAGCACGTCTTGCACCTACTACCATACCAAGTTCGATAAACTTTTCCCCATTCTTGCTACGGTTTGTACGCTTAACTGATACTAGAAATGTTGTTGGGCTGCACTTATATCCACAATTGTGGTCATGTGATTTGCAACGTTGTGGGACAAACTTACTTTACTTACTTACTTTACAAACTTACATAAAAAGTTACTTATTTGTGTGCACAACAGGAGTGTAACTAATAAAGTGGCAGCACAGTGTGTGCGCACACACACACACACACACACACACACACACACAAAGAAAGTAAGTGCATGACCCAGATTTTTCACATTTCTAACCCTTTTTCGCGATGGTATATTAGTAATACAATGTTACATAAATGATGACTAACATCACAAATAGAAATATAAACAAAAGATATTTATTAATAGTTAAGGCAAAGCTAAGTAATATTTGACAGGTGCTCGCAAAATATTCCAAAATGAGCATTTGCGACCTTTATACAACAGTTTTCGTAAACACGACAATTATGGCTGAAATGTTATCAGAAGCTCTCAATTTGCTTCAGTTTATCATTTTAAATGGAAAACAAAAGGAAAAGTTCACCAGGTGCAAACTAATATTTAGTTGAACCGCCTCTGGCCCCTGATGGCAGCAGCAGCACACCGTCGAGGCATTGACAAGATCAATTTCTAAAGATAACCAACTGATAGTTCGTGGTTCCAAACACGAATTATGGCTTCCTGAAGTTCACGAAGGGTCTTTGGCTTCTTTCTGGCAACTGCAAATTCCACACGATGCCAACAGTTCTCTATAGGATTCGGGTCCGGGCTGTTTCCTGGCCAGCTAAGAGTTGTAATGGCCCATTCTTCCAACCATTTTTTCCCCTATAACAATGTAAACACATTACTGTCGAACCTCTAATGCAGAAAGTAACTACAGAAGTGCCTACTTACACTTTTGGCCCGATGACAAGGACTATCGTCATGAAAGATGCAGTTATTTGGCAGGTTGAAATAGTCTCTAATGGTTGGCAGCAATTTGCCTTCTAATATAGCCAGGTATCCATTGGCATTTGCGGAACCTTTTATAAACTGCAGGTGACCTTCCGCGTTACGAAATGCACCCCCATATCATTTGGCTGGTAGGGATTTTCACTGTAGACACCATACAGTCTGGATGGTAGTCTGACGAGGCTACTAGAGACGGTCGTTTTCAAAGCCGCTAAGTGGATTTTTCTTATTTATTGATTTGAAATTATTGTTTTTCTAAAACTTTTGATTTAAATTTAGTAGTATAACATTATTTTGTGATTTTCTGATTAATTTGGTGTATTTATTCTTTACTCGGCCTTGTAATTGCATAAAAGTATCGGTAAAGGTTTCCACGTGTTTCAACTCCGCTAACCGTTCGTAATTTTCCCGCCTTTGTGATACGATATACCGTACTAGATAGCGTTAGTTGAACTTCGTTAGCAGTTAAATTGTACGTTTAAATAAATACATATAACGACTTAGATTACAAACGTAATATAATTAATTTTATTTAACATAATTAATTATACATATAACCACTTAGGTTACGTAACATAAATAATTAGTAAAATCAAATAATTAATACATAACTTGATACGAAAGTTATATAAAGGGATTTCGCAGATAACACTCGTTACTGAAACGTAAATATTTCGTAGATAACACTCGTTACTGAAACGTAAATATTCCGTAGATAACACTCGTTACTGAAACATAAATATAGCGTTATAACTGTGTTTGGATACAAGTTTAGGATTTAATTTTGTACAGAAATTGAAATTTTATTGAAAGTAAATCTAAATCATGACTCAAACCAGAGCAGCAAAGCAAAGGGCTCAAGCTAATGGGAATGCTGTGGACCAGGGGAGAACTGAGGGGGGCAGTTGTCCTCTGAATCACAGCCTTGTAAGATGCACTATTTGCTTGATGTTTGCGGAGCAGTCAAGTATGGGACATGATACTGCCATGGGGGATGTCTTTGTGTGTGTGCGATGCAAGGAGTGTAAGGAGATAAGGCGACAACTCAGCGTTGTTATGGGCCTATATGAGAGCTTGAAGGATAGGGTGGATGCCCTCGAAGGATTACAAGTGAGGGGCCCATCAAGCTCTCAGCTGCCCACACCAATGCCAGAGCTTGCACTGGTCATCGCGGAACACAGCGGCAACCCCCAAGGCAGAATGCGCTGGTCCCACAGGAACTAGTAGTTGTTGGTGACTCTATTGTCAGGGAAACGGGAAACATGCTTTGTAAAAAGGATAGGTGGAATAGGACCAGGGTATGTCTGCCAGGGGCAAAAGTTGATGACGTTGTAGAGCGGATATCATCTTTTAAGGGCACAAAAGGTGATATAGTTGTACACGTTGGCACTAATGACATTAAGAGTAGGAGACCGGCGGAATTACTTGACAAGTACAGGTCACTGATGAAAAAAAGCCGTGAATTAGGGTTGAAATTGAAAGTGTCTGCAATTCTGCCCAGACACGATAGGAGGGAGTATATGATGAGAGCCCTGTCAATCAATTCGGCCCTGGAAAGATTGTGCAGGGCTCAAGGGGTAGAATTTTTTTCAGCCTGGTCTGTACTTGTTAACAGGAGAGACTGCTTCTACAGGATGGGATACACTTAAATAGAAAGGGTGCAAGAATGTTTGCTGATGCTATCGAGGCAATGTTAGGTGGGTCGGAAAACTGCTAGATTGGGGGGATACAAGGACTAATAGATTAACAGTAGCCACTGGCAGAGGTGAAAGTGATTCTTGCACTGCTTCTATTGGAATGAGCCGCAGCCTGGAAAATAAGATGCAGGATATTTCAGAGACTGCTGGGAATCATTGGGGTACAAGTAAACACATGGGTTGTGTTAGGGTAGCTAAGAAAAAGAACAGGTGCATGTATACTTGTGTGTACACCAATGCTAGGAGTTTAGTAAATAAATTTGATGAATTTGAGGTATTGCTCAAAACATCAAAGGCAGATATTGTGGGGATTTCAGAGACGTGGTGTCACACAGATATAAGAAATGCAGAACTGGAATTTGGGGAGTACAATGTCTACAGAAAGGATAGACAGGATAGGAAGGGAGGAGGGGTTATGCTATTAGTTAAAAAACACATAAAATCCAAGGAAGTGAAGCCAGTCGACATCGCTGGACAGTGCAGTGTCGAGTCAGTTTGGTGTGACATAAGCATTGGGAGATCAAAATTGAGAGTAGGAGTGTGCTATAGGCCTAATGACTCTGATGAGTATAATAAGAAACTGTTCGGAGAAATAGAGTGGGCCAGTAAATCAGAGAGTCTTATAATGGGGGATTTTAATTTCCCAGATATTGACTGGAATTTGGGGGCTGGTCACTCACACAGTAGCAAGGCTTTTGTGGATTTATTGGATGATTGTTTTCTACATCAGCATGTTCGGGAGGCAACTAGAGGGAGTAATACTCTTGATTTGATTATCAGTAGTGATTCTTCATGCATTAAGAATCTGCAGATAAATGAACCACTTGGTGGCAGTGATCACAGTGTGCTGAAGTGGGAGTTACTCAAAGAGGTAACTACCATTAGGGGTAAAGGGAAGGGGTATTGCTTTCGTAAAGGCGACTACAATGGACTGAGACAGTATTTAAATTCTATACAGTGGGATCAACTGATGATATTGCCAACAGCAAATTCAAAATGGGAAGCATTCAAAGAACTTATTGTGGAAGCTACTAGGCTTTACATACCAACTAAGAAATATTGTTCAAGGTTTAGGCCTAAATGGTTGTCAGATGAACTAATGAGACATGTGGCAGAGAAGAAAAATGCATGGGATACATATAAATTAATGGGTGACATGGAAGCCTATGATAGATACAAGTTGATCTGTAACCAAGTTACAAAGGAGGTTAGGCAGGCGAAGGCAGATTACGAGAGATCCTTGGCAAGGGATGCGAAGAAAAACAGCAAAGAGTTCTTTACTTATGTAAACTCTAGAAGGAAGGGGATGAATCAGATTGGTCCACTTGAGATCGATGGGTCAACTGTTGATGACCCTGCTCGGGTAGCTAACAAACTAAATGAATATTTTGCATCGACATTCACACATGAGGAGTTATTCAGCGAGGGGAATGCCAGAGGTGTATTCAACTCTAGCAGTAAGCTAGAGAATCTTGTAATAACTGAGAGCAAAGTGGAGGAGAAATTGTTGAAGATAAACACAAGAAAGGCACCTGGGGTGGATGGGATCTATCCAGTTATATTAAAGGAGGCAGCAAAGGAGGTAAGCAAACCCTTAGCCATAATTATGAGAGCTTCCTTGGACTCAGGGGAGGTACCCATTGACTGGAGATGTGCAAATGTGACCCCAATTCACAAAGGGGGATCAAAGGCTGACACAAGTAATTATAGACCTGTGAGTTTAACTTCTGTTCCCGGAAAATTAATGGAGGCACTGGTGAAAGAAGCACTGCAGGATCATCTAGACAAGACTTCAGTTATAGCTAGGACACAGCATGGTTTTGTTAAGGGGAAGTCTTGCCTGACCAATTTGATTGGATACTATGATGCAGTCACAAAAGAACTGGATGCAGGGAATAACTTTGATATTATATACTTGGATCTTAGAAAGGCTTTTGATACTGTTGCACATGGAAGACTGCTGCACAAATTGGAGCAGTGTGGCATTGGAGGCAAGTTGCTGCTATGGATAAAGGGGTGGTTGAGGGGGAGAAGACAGAGAGTGGTAATCAATGGACACTGCTCATCGTGGACTAATGTTATTAGTGGAGTCCCTCAGGGTTCAGTATTGGGGCCTTTATTGTTTTCTGTATTTATAAATGATATTGATGATGGTATATCAGGCTTAATGTCCAAGTTTGCAGACGATACGAAGGTTGGCAGGGTTGTCAAGGACACTACTGACACTATGCTGCTGCAACAGGATTTGGAAAGGTTGAGCAGATGGGCTTCGAGGTGGCAAATGAAGTTTAACATTGACAAATGTAAAGTACTACATATGGGAAACAGCAACCCCAGAGCAACGTATCAACTCTGTGGTACTACACTGACAGTGGTAGAGAATGAAAGGGACCTGGGGGTGGTGGTGCAGGCAGATATGAAGTTCTCTGAGCAGTGCAGACGAGCTGCAAGAGTAGCTCATGGTGTATTGTCAATGATATATAGGAATTTTTCTAGCAGGGATAAGGAGGTGATTATTCCCTTGTATAAGGCAATGGTCAGGCCACACCTAGAGTACTGTATACAGGCCTGGAGGCCTCATTTCAGGAAGGATGTAGAGCTGCTGGAACGAGTACAGAGAAGGGCAACTAGATTGGTGAATGGGACAAAGGGGTTCTCTTACGAAGAAAGGCTTAAGTTTTGCAAATTACAGTGTCTGGAAACTAGGTACCAGCGGGGTGATCTGATAGAGGTGTACAAAGCCTTGAATGGTTTGAGCATGCTCAATGCTGATGGGATTCTTCCTCTAGCTCAGAAAAATCACCTGAGAGGGCATAAATTCAAATTGAGGAAAGACAGATGTAGGATAGATGTGCGGAAATTTGCCTTTAGCCAGCGGGTGGTTGGTGGGTGGAACAGACTTCCATCCCTTGTCGTGGAAGTTGATAGCCTAAATAAGTTTAAGGCTCAGCTGGACAGGTATTTCGAACGAACAGAGGGGTGAAGTGGAAGTGGTTATTTTTATTTATTTATGTTACTTTTTTTTTTTTTTTCTTTTTTTTTGGCTGATGCTGCATAAGCTTGCTTTCTTGCATCAAATGCCTCTACTAATGCTAATGCTAATGCTAATGCTATAGGATTCGGGTCCGGGCTGTTTCCTGGCCAGCTAAGAGTTGTAATGGCCCATTCTTCCAACCATTTTTTCCCCTATAACAATGTAAACACATTACTGTCGAACCTCTAATGCAGAAAGTAACTACAGAAGTGCCTACTTACACTTTTGGCCCGATGACAAGGACTATCGTCATGAAAGATGCAGTTATTTGGCAGGTTGAAATAGTCTCTAATGGTTGGCAGCAATTTGCCTTCTAATATAGCCAGGTATCCATTGGCATTTGCGGAACCTTTTATAAACTGCAGGTGACCTTCCGCGTTACGAAATGCACCCCCATATCATTTGGCTGGTAGGGATTTTCACTGTAGACACCATACAGTCTGGATGGTATTCTTCACCACGTCTACGGCGAATCGTTTGTCTCCCATTAGAGCCATGCAGGTTGAATTTCTTCTCATCCGAGAAAATAACTGACTTCCACTGCTCGGGGGTCCATTTGATATGCTCCTTACACCAAATTAATCAAGCCTGTTTAGTATTTTATGTGGCTTCTTCTTAGGATGACGGGCTACAACTCCATTTTTGAAGAGGCACCTTCTGACTGTTACTGTACTTGCTACCACTCCTGTATGTTCTTCCCATTCTCTTTTCAGCTCGGACGAAGAAGCGTCACAGTTTTTAAGGCATATGCGCTTCAAAACGCGGTCCTGTTTTTGTGTAGAGACTCTTTTGCGTCCATTTCCTGTTTTTTCTATCAGCAGAACCAATATTCTTGAATTTGGAAAGAAATCTACTCACTGTCGACTGATTACAAGACAAGCAATATGACGGGAAAAACATCCTTCCTCACATAAAGCAACAACAGCACTCTTTTTTCGTTGAGTCAACTGCACGTAACTCGCCATCCTGACACAAGCAAGGAATGGCTGCAACTCTTTGCAGAGCGTGCTTATATAGCTGAAAGTAACAGCTGATGCAATATTACGTCATCACCTACGCGTGTCAATCTTATCTGATGCAGTCTGTAAGAAATATTGCCATATACTTACGTTATTCAGACGACAATTACAATTTTAACGGGTGATGCACTTTCTTTGAACACCAGTGTTATATAGGCCCTAGCCTTTGATATCTTAGGAAACTAGGTGGCAGGGTCTGCAGAGTACGACTTCTATTGCGATCATTCTATGCCTGACCTGCGTCCTCGGGTAGAAGTATGGATAACGTGGGTTCCCACTAGGAGCCCAAAGGCTAAAAGGTCAGAGGAACAACACAACAAGACATTACACGACACAATAACACACTTACACTTTTTAGTCAAATCTCTGGCCTTCACAGAGTTCTATATTACACAGAGTACACAACGTGGAGATGGGGGAACCCCTGGTGCCGTTAGATCCACAACACCTTACCTCTATAGGCAAAAATACCACACAGACATTATCGACAAGCTCCGATGCCGTTTAAATAGTAATTTAAATTTGAAAATCTTGAAATTACATTACTAAGCTTATAAATTATCGCCTTCTTGAGGCAAAATAATATATGTGGTGTAATGTAAAAATTCTATTACGTCTTCATAAACGATTCTCCTCTGCTAGCAGACACAAAATGTTTGCTATATGCAGGCTACTATACTGAATTCACAAAGAATCTCCAGGAGTGTCGCATTGCAAGAGTCAGGGCCGACACTAGGCTGATGCGAGAGGTCCACTGAACCCTGCCCCTCTTTTTATACTAGTCCCTCAATAAGGTTGACACTCCCTGAAACCTTAGGAATAACCGCGGAATCCGGCGGTTCTTTTCAGATGCACGTGAGTAATATAACCGCTACAGATCGGAGGTAGCTTGGGTACATAACACTTTTAGCCTGTCTTGCAGTCTGCTTCCCTTGTGTGGAATCTCTCAGCCACGGTATTTAAAAAAATAATAATAATAAAAAAATCCCAGATATCATTACCGTTTGATAACGGTAATATAAACGTATGCTGTCTTGTATTGTATCAGGCTTATAACCTTACTCGGTGCCCTGCCAGAAGTTTGATATCTCTCAGATATACCAAATAATGCTAACAGTGCTGAAAATATTGTTTGGTTATCCACCCTTCCTTGAGGTGGTAAATACTGGAGACCCTGTAGACATTTCTTAAGCTCCTTCAGCCCTATACGGGTGTAGTGTACCGGAATATATTTTATGTATACAAATGTATAACTTCATCCCAAATGAATAGAAATCTTTCTTAAGTAGCAGCACAAGAGCCATTACAACGGCGACCCTATCAACGGGCCGGGCAACATGTTTCGTTGAAACCGAGTAATCGCGTCGCATAAATGTGTTCTTCAGGAAGTGAAAACCACTTTCTGAAGAACACTTTTTTCTGGATTTTAAGATGGCAATTGTGTGCATTCTTCGGTCGGTTTGCAGTTTTGCTGGAAGAAAATCGGCCCACCAACTAAATCATCAATGTTGTGGAAAAGGCGATAAAAATTCTTCGTTTCATTGACGAGGAATCCCTTTGAAGCGTTCTTAATAATTGCGCAATTTTATGTGTTGAATCTCTTTATAAGCCAATATTTCTATATTTATGCCATACACAGTGTGTGTGTGTCTCTCTCTGTCTGTCATTATTCAATTTCTTTTAATAATAAGTTCCTAGAAGAGAGTTCCACGCGGCTTATTTTATTTGCTGAACTATCTGGAGTGACACGAGGGTAAACAACTGGAAATGTATTTGGCCCTGACCCATGCCACCGACATCGTACAGAACCCACTTCACCACAGGTGCAGAAATGTCATGGTGACCCTTCGTTGTTTATCTTCTTGACCTTTCCACACATACACACCGGAATTAGTTCACGAATACCAGCTCTAGTAGAAATGTGATCATGTAGAACTTCAGTGCCAATTATTCATGCAATATGGATAATAGCCACGCTGCTTTATAGCAATCATACATTCGAGTAGCGTTAAAAATACAACACAACACACCAGACAGGCTGGTATGTATTGTGTTGTGTTGTGTTGTGTGCCAAAGGACGCATAAACATCATTGTTTTCGCTCTAATTTACTTTCACTTCATAAATTGATGAGCAATACATTAAAAATTTACGACATTCATTTCTTCACGTGCTTCATAATCTCGGCTGGTGAGCTCTAGACACGTTCTTTGTTTGAAAGCTAATAATGATGGCCTTGTTAAGCTTAGGACCACACATTTTCCCTCTCTTACTCTTGTTTAATGTTTTCAGCCAGAAACAAAGGAGTTGAAATGTCGAATTTTTTTTTTAAATTCTAGGTCGAATTTTTTTTTTGGCACTTGAATAGTGTGCCGGCATCAGAAAAGTCTGGAAACTTTTCGGCTTGCGAATCACGTCGGTGGCAAAATACTTCGACCAGTAATCACCTACTTCACCAGCTCCCTCTTATCTTCATATATATAAACAACTTCGATGTCAATATCCAAGACCTGGCTATTCATGTACGCTTCGTCAAGAAAAACACTTTCTCTTCGTAACTAACTATAATCTTAGAGGTTTAGAGCCTGCCAGCTTCTACAGTGCTTGAGAAAATTAACAGAACAAAAACAAAATGTTTTTCATGAAGATTTTATTGTGAACAGTGGCGCCGAAGGCGAATATTTGATATAACAGGCATCCAGGTATGCAAGTTCTGAGTATCCAATAAAAATCGATCTACCACCTTACAGAGCCACATATTATTCGAATTATTCATGCCTATAAGAACACGGGTTGCGACCACATCATTCCTTGTTTTTTTTTTGGCTTGCCATCCAGTACTCAGGATGGCAAGTCATTATCGTTTAGATGATTCTTTGAGATGGAGGGCCGTTGGACGATTTAAAGCAGGACAGTCGCAGGCGGTGCTCTCATGTGGGGGCGAAATAATAATCAACGGCCGTACCCCTCATCATGTTTTTGATAGGGGTACCGAGAATAGATCCTCGAACCTTATGTGCAACTTTTTTAGAAGTGCGGTTGGCCCAGATTTTCTTTTCATGTACGACAACGCCTCTGCACACAAAGTTCAAGTGGTGGAGGAATATCTTGAAACTGAAAATATCCAACGACTGCCGTAGCCAGCTCGATCACCAAACTTTAGTCAGATTGAATATGATTGGAACGCCCTTGGCGTTCGCACTGCACGCCGACAGCCACTCCTCGGCCACTTGGTAAGCTAGGGAATGCGCTAGTGGAAGAATGGGATTTGTTGCCACAGAATCTTATAGAAACCCTTATATAGAGTTTGGTTCACCGCTATCAGGCCTGTTTAGCCGTTGGAGGGGGTCATATGCCGTGCTGATATCATGTGACCAAATTTTCGAGCACCTTGTATCGACCTCTGTAACGTGACCTTTTTGTTAATTCTTATACAATCCCTATAAATGTCCCTCATACCTATCCGAAGTTTTTCTCTCTATTTCCTCATTTCATCGTTATTAAGCGGGACATTTGTGTTATTCCAAATTTTGTCCCGCTTCATCGCAAGCTGCACGAGTTACACCTCGTTTTCTACGTGTTCGATTAATTTTGTCGAGAAAGTTAGTTATCCAAACAACAACCACAAATAAAATAAAAACTTTAGAAAGACGACTCACCTCTTAATACTCTTTATTTAAAATTCTATGTGGGAAGGGAAACTAAGAAAAATAAAAGAAAGTGAGAGGAAAGTAAGCAGTATTGAGCGGTAAGTTATCTTTTTAGTGTTTTTTAATGAGCGTGGCCTTTATTTTCGATTAAAGCAGTTTATTTCTTCTTTCGGTGAAGCTGGATAGAAAATCATCAAATTCATCATCATCTGACCAGGTCTGTGTTATAGACTTTGTATATGTACTGTACTTTACAACAATCCTAACAATGGATTATGTTCAGTTGATGAAGCGGTATCCGCTCTCAACGAGCATAATTTAGTAGCCTGTGGAAGTGATTCCAGCAAGTTGGTGCGTCACGACAAGATTTGGTGATTCTTGTGAAAAATTAAAACATTAAGTCAAGGTTGGAAGTTGTAGATCGGTTAATTGGTCTGTACTTTTTTTATGAAAATGCGAAAGAAAAAAAGAAAAAAAAATTAAAATGCAGCATGCGTACCGAAAGCCTATTCCGGAGGCCATTCCATCGGCATAACGAGGCAAAGTCGTGGTTCCAGCAAGTTAGTGGGCCACCATATTTCTCGATCCTCATTCGGGACTTTTAAATAGGACAGTTCCATACCAACACGGTCATCATACTTCACATCTGGGAGGATGCAAATGCTTCGTCCAGTCAACGGTTGTCAAATACATCAAACAGCATGATTAGTAAAATTGACGAAAAAAACTCCTGAGCTACGGTATTTCATCAGATGCTTTAAAGAGCATGGTTCAAGGATTTTAAGGTTACATTTCTTAGCAAAAAAATTTTCTTTGAGGTCCCCATCCACACTCGGTGAGCATTTTGTTTATTTTTTTTTTCTTCGACAAAATCATTATCTTTTTCCTGCTGCTGACACATTCCGATTGTCGGTAGGCTGTTGTAGTCCGAGTAGCACTCCCACTATTTCCGTTACATGTTTCTATCACGAGCCAGAGGTTAACTCTCATTGTCAAACAGATATCCGCCCTTCTAACGCTAGCCGAAGCTGATGTGAAATATGTGGCTGCATCACGTGAAAAAGGGACATACACTTTCTACTAAAAGCTCACGTGCCGGATGTTACAGCATAAGAAAAGAAAACAATTGCCTACTTTGACCTTTCCCTCTTCTGACAACTCATTTATCAAAAGAACGCAGTCGTGGTGTTCTTTTGATAATTGATATCCCAGACTGCCGTTATACAGGTGGATGTGAATCTTCGTGAACTGCGGAACACCAGGATGACAATTTAAATATCAGTATTATCTGCTGGAAGTGAAATTTTTTCTGTTCCTGGCGCCACTGATTTCTAGTAAGCGTAATGGATTTAGAGAGTTAAAGAGGACATTCAGAAAACTGTCTTAAATTACTGGCTGCAACTCTGCAATGAAAGTTTCACGACAATTAAAAAGTACAAGTTTTTCTACAATTTTCTCACTTCTCAAGGCCTTCTACAGAGTGGCTGAAAAAAAGATTCAAATTGAGAAATTCCTTATGCGTCATCCTACAAATTTGTTAACATCTGCCATTTCATTTTTATTTTATTTATTTATTTATTATTTTTTTATTTTCCTTTCCCTCTACAGGAAGTGGAATTACCTGTCAACAAATAGCATTTATCATTCTCTTTTTCTGGCATTATTCTTATCTGGAAAACGTTTTCCTCCTGCGAAGTGAACCTAAAAGATAAACTGCAAACAGAGATTTTACAGCAGCACTCGTTTTCGTTAAAGGAAAAAATAATAATAATAAATGCCCTCGAAAATACAAAAATAATAGTCCTTTTCAGCTGAGCAGAGCTGACTGTATTAGTCTTAAAATACAAACCTTCGATAAGATAATTTACTTGAGTACTACTCGGTAGTTTCACGTGCAACCAAACAGCCCAGCTGATTCTTGTCTTTCTTGTTCTATTCCATCAGCGATCACAGTAGTTCAACTTTTCGACAGGCCGCTAAAAATTTCAAATACTCGTAGTAGTTATATCTGTCCACTCATGTGGAATGCACCCACTGGTAGATGCTACTAGGAAGAAAATTAGTGTTAATAAGCAAGTACCCTGGTGGTCTGAAGAATTGTCATCCTTAAGGAAAGAAGTTTTTAATGCAAGGAAATCTTATCAGAGATATAGAAGCTGGGGGGAGGGGTATGAAGCTGCATACTTGAATTATATAAAGTTAAAAAAAAGATTATATCATAAAAATATTTTCGAATCTAAAACAGCTTCTTGGAGGAACTTAGTTCTGTGTGTAGGCAACTCAGACCCATGGGGTTTTGTTTATAAGATTTTGAGGAATACCATATCTCCTAATAATATTTTTAATACTAATAGTTGATAATGTTGAGACAGTGGACCGGGATACTACTGTTCAGGTTGTAACTAACAAATTGTTCCCTGTGGCTGCATCACTTGATTTAAAGACGGCTGCGTCACAAATAAATATTAATAAGTGTCCAGGCCTGACTGATATGGTTGTAAATTGTGATTCTTAAACTGATAGAACTGTTCCCAGTTGTGATGTTAAATATAAACAACAAACGTTATATTGATGGAGTTTCCTGGCTTCTGGAGTCTGGTACTGCACCAATGGTTATGATTAGAATATGGGTTTTGCTATAAAGTGGCATATGCCGATGATCTCGTCTTGTGTGTATCTGGTAGATCCAGGAAAATTTTAGAAGAGCTGAGGCAATTTTATCTAGTTTGGTCACTTGGATTACCAAACATACGCTGAAAGCATCCCCCTTCAAAGACAGTAATAATGGTATTTAAAGGGAAACTAGATCCTGGCAGACTACCAAAAGTTTTACTACATGGCAAGCAGATACCAATGGTATCACAGGTTAAGCATCTAGGAATTATTTTAAATAAGAGATTACTGTTTATGCCACAGTTGGTTTTTATGAGTGAAAAGATTAAGAATTTCACGACCGCTGTAATTCGTAGTACTCGAACAGATTGGAGACTGAAAAGAAGTGTTACTTTTACATTATAAGGCGGTATTTCGGCCCATTGTCTCCTGTGGATTTATTGTTTGGTATAAGAGGATGGATAATATAAAATTTAGGAATAAATTCAAAGATCAATGTTGTTAGCGATTAGTAGAGTCTATAAAACGGTTTCTACGAATGTACTCAAGTTATTGCAGAGCAGCTTGGTATTCTTTTAAAAAAAAGGGGGATTAAATTATTCATATATGAATTTATTAAAGGAATTCGAAGCTCAAACTAAAGTTACCAAGACAGATGTTATGAAGAAAGTTGTCACGGTGTGGCAAGCGCGCTTGGATGCAGTGAAACGGGCTGTGTTACGCGTTTATTTATTCCCGAGGTTAATTTGTTGTATAATAGTAAAACGAATAGTTGGTTTTATCCAAGTATGCAACTGTCATACATTTTGACAGGGCATGGGTCATTAAATGACAAGCTGTTTAAATTTGGCCTTGTGACGAGTCAAAATTGTTGTTGTTGTGCTGAGGAAACCTGGCATCATATTTTGTATGAATGAGTACACTGGTGTGCAAAACTTAAGGACCAGTCAGGTTTTCACCTGTAGCTTCTCATAGTAGCGGCCTGGATATGGGAAAAGCATACCAAAGGAACCTCGTGAGGTACAGAAATGATGAAGGAAACAACACCGACACAACAACGGACACAAACTGTACAGAGGGACTTTATTCAAAATGGCAACATAGCACTGGCTGCCATCATACAGGTGCATCACTGCCAAAGATGGAACAAAGGGAAGAGGTGGTCCCCAGTAGGAGATATGGCCACCCCTAATGTCGATGCAGGCTTTGCATCACCTGACCATACTTAGAAAAATGTTGTTGATAAGTTCTTGCGGCAACATCGTCCATTCCTCTGTCAGCGCCATCTTCAGCTGGTGAACATTTTCTGGTGGGTATGGACGTGTCGCTAGGCGTCTCCCCAGAGCGCCCATATGTGTTCGATGAGATTTAGATCTTCGGGAACGGGCAGACCAATCCATACGAACAATGTCCTCACTTTTCAAAAGCATATCAACAGCTGCATTGCGATGGGGTGTGGCATTATCATCCATAAACACGAACTTGGGGCCAATGGCACATCAGAACAGACGCACATGGGGAAGGATTACCTCAGTACAGTACCTCCTTCCAGTGTCTGGAGTTGTGTTCGTCCATCCACGATAACACCTCCCCACACGAGAACACCTCGACCGCCATATCGATCCCTTTCAGTGATGTTTGCGGGGTGATACCGTGTGCCAACCTCTCACCAGATTAGCTGACGTCCAGAATCGCTGCTGAGACTGAATCTACTATCATCAGTAAAGAGTACCTTAGCCCAGTGCGCTGCTGTCCAGTCATTGTGTTCGATGCACCACTGTGTCTCCGATGGGCAGATGTTAAAGGTGCACAGCGTGCTGGCCGTCGGGCAAACAGTCCACCTTTGTGGAGTCGCCTGTCCACAGTAAACCGCGATATCCTGCGTCCTGTGCTCCTGTGCAGCTGATTTGCAATGGATCCCGCTGTCTGGTGTCGGTCCCTCTTGGCCTGTAGGAGTACATAGCGTTCATCCTTGGGCGTTGTTTTTCGTGAATGACCGCCACTGGTCCTTCGAACAACTGTACCTGTCGTTCTGAAGGCCCACCACACACGTGAGACGATGCTATAGGCGATACTGAACTCTGCATCCACACTCCTCGCACTTCGACCTTCCTTGAGCTTCTCAATTATTCAACCCCGGGTAAAGTCATCCAGATGTTGTCTACTTGCCATTTCGTTATCTGTAGCACTGTATGAAACCAATCGAACGTCTGCAACAATCGTGCTTACCATTCGGTATTTTGCACCTAAATGCTGAACTGCAGCTTTTATCTGTATGTGAGCCCTCTCATCACGATTCAAATTTTTGCATGTGCACCAGCTTTCTACTGAACGGCCACAGTTATGCAAATCGCCACAGGCTGTTTCGTTTGATTTTCTGGTTGTAACCTTTAGAAATAGTGTTGGTCCTTAAGTTTTGCACACCAATGTAGTTACTCAGATTATAGAAGTCAACAGTTATTGGCGATACCTGAATTAAGACCAGGTTGTGAACGTATATGTATAATGTTCTCCAGGAATTTAGTTATCAAGTCTTTAATAAGAGAAAACACTTGCATGCTTTATTATCGTTGGAGCCGATTACTCTCTGTGCAGTTGTACTGCTCCTGTTTCCACTTTTGAATAGGGGTGCGGTTTTTTTTCCTCCCTGTTACTTGCAGGAGTGCCTTTTTTTTTTTTTTTTCTCTCTCACTCTTTTGCTGGGAATGGTAAAAGATCACCAGTGCGGGACATATTATACTCCTCTTGCTGGTTTATGAGTGGAAATGTTTTTTTTTTATCTATTCATTTATTTATTTTATTTATTTTTTTAATTTAATTTTATCATTATTAATTTATTTAATTTATTTTTTTAATTTAATTTTATCATTATTAATTTATTTAATTTATTTTTTTATTTAATTTTATCATTATTATTATTTATTTATTTATTATTTACTTTATTTTTTACATTTAATTTACTTTTTTACATTTAATTTTATCATCGTTATTATTTATTTATTATATATATTTATTTATTTATTATATATTTATTTATTATTATTTTATATATTATTATTATTTTTTATTTACTCTTTTTTTGGCGGCTCCCAAACTTGGGAAATAGCTCTCTTGTTTGGGTTCCGGACTTTTTTTTTTTTTTTTTTGTCCTGCTGGCTCCCAGGTTGGGCAGCCTGGGAGCGGGATTGCTGTCATCCACTGGTGCCGTACCCATTGGTCACTTCCACCAGTGGGTGTGGGATTTCGCCCGTTGGAGCAGAGAATGATTGTAGTTCATGAGGTCCACCATGTTTCGCGATTAGTCGTGGCCCACCTTTTCGTGATGTAGACGAGCATAGCATTAAGCAGACTTTCCGGGTGAATGCCTTCCTGGTGACAAAATGGCCAGAAACAACAAACAAAACACATGTGAACGCACGCACACCCCTGCTGCTCTTAAACCTACCTGAAGTGTTTAAAATAAAATATGGATAAGGAAGATATGGATTGCTGACATTATGGTATATGTTACTGATACTGATAAGAATGACAATCCTGTAAAAAAGCTATCATTTCGGTCTCTAGCAGATTTGTTAATAATCGCGGATGGACTTGATTATACAATTCTGGTAAAGGCATTAGGACAGGCAGCTGGGTTTGTAAATAGTGGTACAAAAATTTTCTGATAGCAAACTGGGAAGCAGAGAAGTGCGCATTCAGTGGAAAGATCTAAAAGATTATGTCCGTGTGGAAATGGTTGCTGGTCCTCCAGCCAAGATAGTATTTCCTAATTATGTCTCAGAACAGACCATGGGGAACCTGCTGCTTTTAAATCTACCTGTAGTGGTTGAGATTAAATATGGATACGGGAGAACTTACTTGCTAACATTCTGGTAAATGTTACTGATAAGAGTGCCAATTCTGTAAAAAGCTATCCTTTGAGACTCCAGCAGATTTGTTAATAATCGCTGATGGGCTTGATTATACGACTCTTGTAAAGGCCTTAGGGTAGGCAACTGGGTTTGTAATTAGTGGTATAAAATTTTACGATGGCAAACTGGGAAGCAGAGAAGTATGCATTCAATGGAAAGATCTAAAAGATTAGTTACAATGTTTAATGTTTAATTTAATGTTTAAAGTAAGAGAAAAATAACCATTAACAACTAACACCACGGAAAGATATCTTAGTTCACTAGGAGCAAGCAGACATGACGGAAGGAAGCTGGAAATAAACAAGCAAGCAAAATGATTTATGTGAATGCTTGTGAAGTCACGTAGAACCCAGCACACAATGAAAGGCAATCGAGGAGTTTTGTGCAGTTTATAGACTAAAGATGTTTACTGTCTTGAAAGAAAAAAACAGCAATTAAACATGTTTATTTGTTTTCTTTAACAGTCACTTCTGCCTTTATCTCTGTTACCTCTAAGTGTGATTCTCCTGAAGCAGAATTTCTACACACAACTGTAGCCGATTAGTCTAAAAGCCTGGTTACTAAGAGTACTAGCTACTGCACTGACATTTTCTATACGTCACATTGAAAAAACATATCACAATACAATGGAACTCAGCCTCGGAATCCAGAATGAGTGCAAACAAAGAAAAATCATCTACTAAGAGCAAGATAAAAGAAAAAAAAAAAAAAAAAACTCTGTTAATCCTGTATTCCAGTTGGTGGATCGCAGAATCCAGAAATGCCTCTCAGATGGGTGACACAATCTCCGTGGCGAGGGTAAAGACGAGCAATGGTTCTTTCAGTATGTGAGCTTTTTGATTAAAACGCATTAACGGTGAAACGATATTTTCCTGTTGGGGAAGATATTCCCGGAATATCTCATGATTTTTATCATGATTCTTAGTTATCTACTGGGATTAATTATTAATTATTATTAATTAATTAACTTATATACTGGATTCAATCCAGTATACGTAATCTCGGCGGTTTCAGCCAATGGATCATCACCCTCTAGAAAGTCTCGAAAATATTCTCCATGATACGTTAAAAATGCAAAACAGTCTCAAATTGTGTTCGCTTTGATATTATACCTTAGATATAATACCTCTTAAGAGGGTCTTAAGCAATCACTTTCTTCGCTTATGCTTAAATCTACCGCTTTGGGACTTATATTCCACTAACAAAACAGGTCACGAGCTGTACAGTTTCACCGAACTATTACATAGTGCAACATCTTCATTACTTTTCTACACTTGCGCAGAGAAGCAATGGAATTGGAAACGCATATTTACAGAAGTGGATAATGAGAGCGGTAAGCAGAAACACGTGTGTGTTATTTAATTAATAGTTAATAACAAACTATGCAACTTATCAGTTTTGTGTAACCACTAAACGCTGCAGTGGGTTCACTTGCCTACATCATGAGAGATAATAATGAATCTAATGGGAGACAGTGGACATTGAAGGACGGTTGTCGGTTCTAAAGAAGGTACCCTTCTTGTTTGATTTCTCAGTAAGTTATTTCCTGATGGAAATAAACAAAATTGGGTGTGAAGCTCAAGAAATCCAGATTTCGGAAACTTATTAAAGGGTAAAATAGGAAGCCACCCTATCGAAGTGGAAGATTTTCGAATGATGAAAAAAATGCTAAAGTTAAACCTTCACCATTAAAACGTGACCTGTCACTGCTTCCTTAACCTGCTAAGAAACAAGCACTACAAAGATACCCTTGCATCTGCATCGATGGGATAATTACAGGGAACACAATGTACAGAAAAACGCATTAAATCATTAATAATGGCTGGGTCTTCAGTTTCAACCTGCTTAAGGCATTACGACACGCCAGTTAGGTTGAGAAGAAGAGGGGTGTTGGCCTTGCGTCAAGCATAGCTTTACTAATTCCCAGACGATTCTCAGACAATGAAGTCACTCATGTCAAACCAACGTTTTTCGAGAATGTGAAAGGAGAGACCTAGTAGGATTACTCCTACCAAAGTCCGCTGACCCTAAATGTTGCATGTGTGTCCGCGCGGTCTCATACCTCAGTTCCACACTGCTAAACCGGGAAGCTGAGGCATGGCAGAGATTTTAATGTGAGGATCGAGTATCTCGTTTACAGATGAAACAGGGAACTAGACTAACAGAAAAGTAGCTATTCTGAACAGAAATTCCTTTCTGAAATACTCAAGAGGAGGACTGTTTTTAATGCAAAACAAAAAAGACCTGAAATGCAAAAAACTTGCTGAGCTTCCTTGAACACCATTCCCTGGCAGATAATAACAGTACATTGTGTTGCAACGATTATCGAAGAACTTCGGCTCCTGCGGTTTCCTTTTCGATTTCGAAGAGGAAACCAAACATACTCAAGAGTGTGCGGTATTAAATGATATTTTCTCGTGCGAAGACCTTTTATTTTCGCTAACAGCACGTTATCGCCTGAGGATATCTAACTGTTGGACTGCTGGAAGACCTCGTGCTACCACCTGTCTGTTGGTGCCTCCCCCTAAACACAGACCCTGAACAGGTTTTGTTAGCTTTTGTCTATCGTATGCCACAGATATGTAGCCTCAGAACAATGATAAGGTAGCGATCCCCTCCCTTCCTTCATTTATACGCGTATAAGGAGGGATGATTAAACATCTGAACAAGATGAAAACGGCCACGAAAAGGTCTAAAAGATCACAGGTGTTTGCAGAAGTCACCTTGACTTCCGTGCATGACTTACTTGTGAAAAAAGAACGCCTACACAAAAACTGAACCTGAGGAAGATGAATACCGACTCACATAATCGATAACAAGTAATTTTTTTTCAGTATATCTAGAATAATTGATCCCAAAGAGAGTAAAGCACTATTTTCCCTCTTTTTCTTCTCACTTTTCTAACTTTTTGTAGCCGTGACACAGAAAGATGGAATTACTGGTTCTATTCGAATATATATTACCATACAGAATGTCCTGAAAAAATAATTATACTCGTAATTGAAAATGGATGACCGTGACATTTTCTCGAGAGTGAATGCAAACTCAGTCCACCCCCCCCCCCCCGTTAGAAATCGAGACAGAGTGGATTCAGACTTTATTTGGGGGATCGAACAATGGTGATATGTTTCTAGTGGATGTGGGGGGGTATAACGATGATGAGGCATACGTAACTGAAAATTTAAATTCGAATTCAGCTTGGCTTACATCTCTCATTTGTATCTCTCACCAACTACCGCTTGTGAGAGATACAAAATATTTAGGAATAATAATTGATCAAGAGTTAAATTTCGCTTGTCGTCTTCTTCATTTATCTACTAAAATAAAATCTTTTACTGGTTCTCTAATCCAGATTTCTAGGACTGACTGGGGTCTTTCTTGAAAAACTACAGTTGCATTGCCATACTATCTTCCGCCCCACGGTCACTTTTACAGCCGGCGCGCAGTTCCACAGGACAGGCACCAAGAAACTTCTTACCATCCTCAGTCTGCAGACAGTATCTACAGCTACAGTTCAGGTTCTTGCTGTTATTTTACCATGGTACTACACCTGTGCTTATTTTCCGTGGCCTATGTTACTGATTAAGGAAACAAATTCCAACTAATATTATTAAGATAAATAGTGACATAATAATATTATGTCACTATTTATCTCTACAACTAGAGATAAATAGTGACGTTAAAAAAATTCACTATGGCAATGAAAAGATAAACATATCTTTTTAACATATTTTTTATAAACATAAAGGCAGACGAGATAGGATACTTCCACTTTGACCATTATAATCGTGCATTCATCCTGGACATTGCCTTTTTCCTAAACGGGAAAAATAAATTATGGTTTACAATCAGTATGCAGAAATCTAATCTTACTTTTGGCCATGGCTCGCTAAATAATATATTATTCCAGCTAGGACTTCAATATACGGATCTTGCCTTTGTTGGAATAAGGAAGACCGGAAACACATCTTATTTAATCGTATTTATTATAACGATTTGCGAGCTTAACTTGGGACCTTAATTGGTGACTTGGCCCTTGGTTATGAGACTTCTCTATTTCAATATCAGACTACATTCAACTCCCTCCAAGACTTTGCTATTGAAGTTTTCTGTTGAAAACTTGAATAGCAAGTCAGTTGTCTGTATATAACGTTTTGTACACAGTGTACACATGTTTTCAGTATCTTTGAATTTTATCTTTATGTGGAGAGGACTTACTAACAAATGGTCTTGGTAACACACGCTGGATGCTCTGTGGAACAACTTCTCAGTACTTGACTTTCAAACTACTTCCTATTATTATGACCATCCCATAAACGACTCTAAATTTTAATGGATTTAAAAAAGGAATTCAACCTGAAACTTATTGAAATTAATGTGTATTTCTGTTTGGGACTATCTATGGACTCTTATCACTGGATCTCGACCTTTTAAATCTTTACTACTCGAATTGGACTTTTACTACTGGAGCCCCATCAACTTAAATTCTTATAGAGTTAAACAAACTGTTGGAAAATTTTTAAGAATTTTCAAACAGATTTCCAAGAAATTCAAAGAAATTCTTTAAGGAAATTATCAAGGATTTCAATGTGACTTCAACGTCTTGAAGACCAAACTATATCCTTTTTTTTTTGTGTCCCTGTACTCTTTCCTTTTTTTTTTTTTTTTTTGTGTGCTGTTGTCCCCGACCTGGGAATCCATGGAACAGGGTCTTGCTGGAATCCACTAGTATTGCTCTGCCTCCGGTGGGTGTGGGTTTTTGATGTGAAAACATATTTTCGCGGCACCTACTAAATTTCAGTGCGACAGTCAGTGTTCGGCCCGTTGGCGAAAATGTGAAACGAAAATTATGTCACTTCCTAAATGACGTTAATGCCCCCACTAACATTGATTCGGTAGAGTAAGTAGCGACGTGAGCATAAAACGTTACGTCGTTATTTCGGACTGAAATAAAACCGATTGGTAACGAAAATGCGAGACGGAAATGACACCATTTCCGTCATTTTTTAATTTGCCTTTATCTAATATATACACATATAACTTAACAATGGACATAGTATGTTTGTTATGCGGTGCCAGTGGTTTCCCAACTGCCAAGCAACAACTTAATATCATAAGACACATTACATTATTTTCTGCAATTTATTCAAGCTCTTGGAAGCCATCGTCCCACTTCTGGATCTCAACTTATTTTATCCAGAAGGATCAAATATGCAGACGATATTTAAACTCGTTAAATATCATCTACATATTTAACGAGTTTAAATATAGCACATATTTACGAATGTGGGATGCTGTTTTCTAAACTAAGAGAATTCTTTTTAGCAGCCGTGTCTTCGTGTATCTATCTACAGGTATAGAATGCATTGTACAAAAAAAATTTGCTGTCGGTATGGTTTAACGAGAAGGTAGAGAAATCTGATCGCGCTTCGTAATCAGGCTATAGCAGTTTCTGCACAGTTTGAAATTGAAGTTGAAAAAAAAAAAATCTGAGAGTTGCTCTTCATTCCGACTAACTGGAAACTGATAATGCCAATAACTTTAATACTAATTTTTACAGTACGTTGAGTATTTTTAAGCACTATAAGTAAAATAAAATACTTGTTATTTTAAATATAAGAACAGAATAAAAGACTTGTTAAATAAAAGAAAGCTTGGCACCTACAGTAGGAAATCATAACTGGCTAGATAAGTCTTTTTGCGTAAATATAATAATATTAAAAATGCTTTCGAGGAAAAAAAATTAACTGAAAATATTGGGAAACAGAGTGTATGAAAAGCAGTGGATGCCGTGGGTAGAAGGGAAAAAAACAAGGTACCACTAATTTTTATTCTAGTCTGAGTAATTGACTAAGATTTCACAGCCAATAGTTTTTAACTAAGAACTTCACAGCTCAAGGTGCTTCCAGCCATCAATCACAGTTAAGCAGTAAATATTATTCTTATTTGAAAGCCACTGTATTTTTGAAAAGAACATCGGAACACCTCACGAAGATCCACAAACTCAGAACGGCGTAGAAATGTTTACAGGATTTTTACATCACGTGTGTAAGGAACGATGCATGATTATCTCTTTCAAGAGGAGAGTGCATGAATCTCGGTTTCTTCATACTTTCAAACTCATCTGGGTTACTTCGACAAACTTGTCCGAGTGGAGACCTTGACTGTGGAGAACAACATTCCAATTTGGTTTGGCAGGAGGTTGGAAGCAACATACGTTGGGTCGCCTGTGGCTCCTGTTATACAAGGTTGATCTAACTTGATTAACTAACGTGAGTGGGAAACCTTATTTGGAGCCACCCTACATAAGATATACCATATTATTTAAGGCTGATGCACATGCATGGATCTGCAGGCATACAAATACAGTACTCCGACTCGTCTGACGCTTTTCCTTAAGTTTGGGCGTTCATTTTTGGTTACTAGTCAATTAGCATTTACTAATTAATGTTTATTTTTTAATTTTATATTTAGCAAGTGAGCGGGAATTCTTTTTCCCACTTTCGCTGTACATTTAGATAGTATATATATATATATATATATATATATGCAATATGATATAGATTACTCCTTTTTTTTCACCTTATCTTTTTATCGGAAAAAAAAAATTTGGAAAGGTTCGCTTTCCCCAGTTTTTGATGAGCGAAATAAAAATTTAGTTCCCTTTTTTCAACAAGAAATGCTAAAATTTATGAAGACAGTCCATCACTGGTATTGAGCCTCCCCTCAACACATAACAGCTGTAGTGCAAGATTTTTCTGAGCACTCTGTCAGCAATCCTGTCACTTCTGTTTACCTTTACTATGTAGATCAGGGGCTCCATCCTTGATTAAATTTAAATAAAACAGCTATTGTTAAAATTAAATTTTATTGTCCACCATTTTTTATCCAATAGTAAGAAAAAAGCTACTTATTTTTCCCCCCTTCTTATCATTTCAACACTGGAATGCATATTCCGGGTTCACTACCGTTACACTAGCAACAAAACTTAAATGCACTGAAGAAGTGGGAAGAATAGAAAAATAGCAGTTGCATTGAGTTTCATAAGCCTTGTCAAGTAGAGGATTTTGACTGGGACTTCTGAGTACAACCTCCATGAGGAGTATATTTAAGACTCGCCTTGCAAAGTTTATGCTCTAATAAAAACTTTGCGACTGACAGCATCTGTAAATTTCGTGTTAAACGTAGATAACACACACGAAGTTAGCTGCATAGAGACCCCATAGTTGGAACTTGATTCGCCACCTAGCGCTGAGGTTGTGAACTAAACATTATCAGACCACCCTCGTACGTGGCTGTAGCAGACCTAACACTGGCAATGAACTGTACGTTCTACAGTTTATGGAAGAAGGTCAGCAGGGTGACGAAAATCAACCCAAAATTATTTCTAAAGCGTATTGAGTTACATGTTCCTTTTTTTTTTTTTCTATTAATGTCCACATAATCGCTTCTGCTTCCTTGTCTTTTTCTACGAAAAGAACACAACCGTGAAATATTTTATTCTATTACATTAATCCATTCCAATTGTAATAATCTAAATCAATTTAACAGTAATTGCATTTTAATCCACTACATAATTTCTCTCCTGTTCATCCTCTTTAACATCATTAAATTGAATACAAATTGAAGTAGTGAAGAAACAACTGACCATAAATAGCAGCGCAGACGTTTAAGTTTTTTTCTTTTTTCTGTTTTTATTTATTTTTATTTTATTTATTTATTATTTATTTTGTCTACCTTCATTTGACAAATGCTAAAGGTCAAAGGTAAGTGAAGAACCTCGCTAGTCGTACAGGTTTTTTTTTTTTTTTTTTGAGTTGGTCTTCGGAGGAAAACGTCCTTGAAAAACCGGATTTTCCGGAGTTGGTTATGACACTTTAAAAGTGAAATTATCGTAGGCAAATACAGACTTTTGTTATGTCGTAGTCTGGATGGCTGAGATGATATTACGCCAAAGTAGTCTGCTGATCCACATCACGTTTCCCCTCATAGAATCAGACATAAACAAGGATAACCCCAACGTTGAAGTGTCAACACCGCGTTTACACTTCCTTAGTGTAATCGAGGAGAATGGTCGGGCTTTCATCTGCCTACTGCAAAAGGCAGCAGATAAAAGCCATTTACCAAAACTAATTTCCAGGAATCTCACATTTAATAAGGTTTATTAATATTAATTACAGATTTTCAATAGTCTTCTCTATTGGGGAAGTGTTACTTATTAGAAGTATAACCGAATAGGCAACTTGTTGTCAAGGTATTCACAATATGAGATATAATTAAACGATACCACTATAATAACTTCGTTAAAAAATTTAATTTTCTGTTTATACTCCGGCACGGCAACCAAGTCATTAGAGTTAACAATAAATCGCCAATACAATTATTTATCGTATTTAGTAGTCACGGGCTTGAACCGCGGTCCACTCAATGAACGCGTACTACGCAATCTCGCTCCCGACCACTGGGCTACGTCAGGCCTCAGGGAAAATACTGCGTATAGACATGATGCATTTCCATTAACTTACATGTTAATATTGTTATCGCGAACCACTAAGCCTATATTCTCTGAAATCGTATATTTCTGAATTTTTATTATAAAATATCACACTCAAACCCCCCCCACACACTAACATCCTGTTGCGCATACTCTCTAAGGGCCTCGGCAATGTCTCCCGCATGGACACTACTCAGACAACCTCCAGTTACTATCTGGTAGAGTAGATAGAGGTAGTGTGATTATACACTGCTGATCCGGATGCCTCTAGAGGGTTACCGATAGGTTTGGTGTAGACTACCTAGCGGCCATCCTACGAACAGCGTTTTAGAGCTGTACCCTCGAAATGTAAGGAAGATTGTATCTCGCCATGATGTCTATCATAACCTCAAAGGACATCAATTATACTGCATGACGGAAGAAATGGGAGGGGAAGTGGCCAGAGCTTTGCTCGAGACTAAACATGAGTTTCACCACCTCACGCCTCCAGTAAGCAATGTAACAGTATGGCACCGGTTGATGATTCATTTACCACCTAATATCGTCTAGTTATACAGAGGGGCGGCATTCCTATGGTGTAGACGCCATGCCCCTGATAACGTTGGTTCGCACCTGGGTAGTCATTCCAGTATACTAACTAGGTGCAGTATGTTGGGACCTTCACACGCTGATTATACCCAGGGTTATTAACAGTCCCACCCATCGTGAAGGTGCAAGCAGAGGATGTGGTTGCCGCAGAACCACAGACTTCATTGAAATTCGGTTCACTTGGCTCAACTTTTTATCACCTGAATATCGGTTCCATCAGCGTTTTAGACTCCCACGCAGCAAGCTCCGACTTGTCATACGTGAGAGAACGTCTGTGACATTTTTTCAGGTATGACAGGATCAAACAGTGCAGTTTGTCCCCTCAAGGAGATAATCTGGATTCACCTTGATTACTCTGACAACAAGAGGTAGTCCAAAGAACTAAGGCAGCAGATTTGACTCCAATGAAGAAGTTAAAGCAGTCGTGAAGAAAGGGTTGGCTCTCAACAGAAAGAATTTTACTGGAAAGGCATACAAAATCTTGCTAAGCCGCTGGATAAAACGACAGTTTGTGGAGGTGTATTTAGAAAATTTATCAATCAAATGAACAAAACAACAATTTTTTTTTTTTTTTTATCTACAAATACTTATTTTTTTCTATTCTTTCAAACGTTATGCAGTAAAAGACATTACTTTTCAGAACACCATCGTAGAATAACATGCACCAAGTTCACATTTGTGTTCCAACTGACATTCACAGAATTTTTATTACTCCGTTTAAATGCACGGTTTTATTTCACATTTTCAACAATTTTTTCTCTCCCCTTTTATTCCTTATTCTTATTTACAGTCATTAGACATGCAACTTGTTTTTCATACAGTTTTTTTAATTTAAAAACGATTGACATGAAAAAACGTTAAAATAAAGTATCCAGTACCACATGTTTTCAGTCGGAGGTTCGACTAGGAAAGAAGGTAATGCAAGTCGCAGCAAAATAAGTCAGGCGTGAAATATTTACAAGCAAGGAGCTGCATATAAATCAGAAAATTCCTATGTTCGGGTAGTATGCTGTTAAACTTTTCAAAAAGGCAGTACATGTACAGTATTTACTTAATTCTTAATAGCATTTTAAAAGTTTGATACTCAGATAGCCTCCAGGTTTACAAGGTTTTCACGGTTTAAGCCGCATTGGTTTTCAACCTTTTTTTAATAACGGCACCCCTAAGTAATTTATTTTATTTTGCAGCACCCCTACTCAATTTTCTGCCTGTTAGATCCGATTCTCTCCCTGTGTGTGTGTGTGTGTGTGTGTGTGTTGTTGTTGTTATTTGATTTTTAGGAGCATTAGTAACTAAGGCCATATTGCTCCGGGGATATGCGGTGGTCATTCCCTGACCTTTCCGCATCCTCCGTATTTGGTGGTCACTGGCTCGAACCCCAGTCTAATCAAGAAGCGTGTGCTACGCATCGCTGCTCCTGCGCCCCTGTGTGTGTGTGTGTGTGTAGTATTAAAAAATATAATATATATATACTGTAATATCAAAAATATATTTTTTTTTTTTTTTTTTTATGTAAACCCAAAACACGAGAGGTATTAGAACCTATAGTACTTAGTACCATGCTTGGGTTGGAGGTTGAGAAGACGAAAGAAGATATTTGTTGACATTGGACTTGGACTTGAACTTCTGTAGACTAATTTTCAGAAAATGCGTATGAAGGAAGGTTGTTCCAGAAAGAGGCAGTTGAATGAATAAACGAGGAAGATGAAAAGTTAGTTCTGTGAGTTTGATGTTGGACAGTAAATGGATGTTGGCGGCACGTGTTTGGACTGTTTTGAAAGAGAGAGCGGGAATTATAGAAGCCAGTTCAGAAGAACAGTGCCCAAGGAAATATCTGTAGAAGAGGCATACAGCAGAAACAGTACGTCTATGAGACAGCGAGTGGAGAGACTCTGTTAGAAATGAGTCATTAATTAACCTAACTGCCCTCTTCTGAATGGTATCTAGAAGCCAGAGAGAGGGTTTGGGGGCACCACCCCAGATGTGGGAACAATATTCCATGGCAGATGGGATTTATGATTTATACAGAGTGAGCAGCTGTTTGGAAGGAAAATAACACCGAGAGAGAAAAAAAAAACGAAGTTTTTTAGATGCAGAGGAAGCAATATTTGTAATGTGCTTGTGCCATGAGAGATTAGAAGTCAAGGTAATCCCCAAAAGAGATATATCATTTTACCTGGAAATCGGAGAATCACTAAAGATAAGCATAGGAGCAGAAGAATCCTTTTTGCCAGATATAAGACAAGACTGAGTTTTAGAAGGGTTGAAATCAACTACGTTGTCTTTGCCTCACTGAAGAATTACTGGAGATCGGCATTTAAGGAATTGGTAGCAGATTTTCGAGAAGTTGAAGCTGATTGAGCAGGGCAAGGTTTCTCAAGGAAAGTGGAATGCAATGTGCTACCATTGGCAAAACTATAGATAGGATTTCCAGTCAATAGAAGAAGGTCATTAATATACAAGAGGAAAAGAATGGGATAAGTAACTGAACCTTGGGGGACACCAACATTAGTGGAGAAGTTAGAAAACAGAGAGCCATCTACCATCACCCTCAGTGAGTGATCACAGAGAAAACTGGATAACCAATTACAAAAAACAGTTGGCAAACCATATGATGGAAGCTTGTTTAGAAGACCTTTATGCCAAACACGATCGAAAGCCTTTGAGATGTCAAGAGCAACTACTTGTGTTTCACCGAACCTTTCCATTGAATTAGTCCATAAATGGGTACCATAAGCCAGAATATCTCCAGTGGATCGACATTGACTGAATCCATACTGGCGATCGTTGATCAGATGGAAGGTTTCTAGGTAGTTTAAGAGTTGGCGGTTAATTGATTTCTCCATTACTTTAGAAAGAGTAGAAGTAATTGCAATGGGATGATAATTAGATGCGAGGGATTTGTCACCCTTTTTAGGAACTGGCTGGATATGAGCAAATTTCCAAGCAGAAGGAAAAACACCTTTGGAATAAGAAAGTGAAAAAAGGCGGCAAAGAATAGGAGTAAGTTCAGGAGCACAGGTTTTGAGAACAAGTGGAGAAATACCATCGGGACCTGGAACTTTCTTAGCATCAAGATTCGTCAAAATCCTTCAGAGACGGAAGACCACAGGAGGCATTGAATGGAGCGTATTGGGAATGGTGGGAGGTGTTTTACCAAGATCATTAATACATGAGTTGGAAGAAAAATGCCATGCTATCAGGTCAGATTTATCCTTGTCTGAAGTGACAACAGAACCATCTGGTTTGGACAGAGGTGGGAGCAGAGATGGGCAAAAGTTGCGGCCAATAGCTTTGGCAAGAGACCAGAAATCTCGGCTATTAGGGCAAGAAGCAAGTTTTCTACTCTTAGCCTGTTGAAACTCTAGTTTGGACTGATTAATAACTGCTTTAAAATTGTTGAGAGCTTTCGTGTAGGCAGAAAATGAAACTGAAGGATTAGAAACAAGCCAATTACGATATGCAACATTCTTCTCTTGAACAGCCTTAGCACATTTATTGGAAAACCCAGATTTAGATAAAGGACGAGATTTTAAAGTGGAGTGTGGGATAAAGGATTCCATTCCTAAAAGAAAAATTTCACTGACACGATCTGAGCAAACATTGACATCAGAAGTTTTGAAACAGTAATCCGACCAAGGAAAAGAAGAAAAGAAATCTCGCAGGTCATCCCATTTTGCATTCTTGTAATGCCAAACGACACGAGGTTCAGAATAGCCATGAGATAGGGACTCCATTGGAGAAGAGACAATCAGCAGGTTGTGAACTGAAGTCCCTAAAGGAATTCTCCCTTCGACCGTGTACTTAGAAGGGTTGTTTGTGAGAAACAGATCAAGCGTGTTGGCTGTATGATCAGGATTGTCCGGTGTTCTTGTAGGTAAATGAACAATCTGTGCAAGGTCATTAATAATTACAAAAGCCTCAGCATCTCGACCAGCTGGGTCGGTGTGACTGCAAAATGGAAGCCAGCTGGAGTTGTGAACATTAAAATCACCAAGGAATTAGCACACTGTTAGGAAAGTTGGACTGGAGAAAGTCAAGTTGCAAAGAGTGGAAGTCAAAGAGCTCCAAACGATTAGTGGAGTTGGGAGAACGGTAGAAACAACAGATGAATTTGACACAATGAAGTAGAGAGATTTTAAGCCAGAGAATATCGAAGGGAGGAGATTCCAAATTGCCAAGTCTCTGACAGGGAATAACAGAACGGACATATGCACAAGTACCACCTTTGACACGAAAGGAATCATACAACGAATAATTTGGGTATCTGAGATGAGAAGTAGTTGAATCAACCGATAACTGAGATTCTGTCAGAAAAAGGACATGGGTTTGGCAGACTGCAAGTGGAAATGGACATCGTTGAGATTAGAATTGAGATCACGTATATTTGTGAAATGAATTAGGAAGTGTTTGGGACGTTTAGATCTTTTCGCAGATAAGCTATTAGTTTTTCAATTCATGGTGTATTCACTAGTAAGAAAAAGCGAGTGGGACATGCTGTATGAAGTAATGAAATTTTTGGATATGGTATAGACATTGCAAGAATATACCGAGATCCTTGACATAACGTGGCCACGACAATGCCCCCCGCATACACACTACTCGGACTCCCTCCAGTCACTATCTGGCAGAGTAGAGGTAGCAAGATTATACACTAGCTGATCCGGAAGCCTCCTAGAGAGTTACCAATAGGTTCGGTCCGGTGTACTAACTAACGGCCGGCCTGCGAACACCGTTTTAGACTGTAACTTCGATATGTAAGGAAGATTGGATCTCGCCACGATGTTCATCATAACCTCAAAAGTCATCAGACATACTGCATGATGGAAGAGATGGGGAAGGGTCGACTGGAACTTAGCTCTAGAGAATAAACATGGGTCCTACCACTTCAAGCCTCCAATAAGCAAAGTGGTGGTATTTCACCGGTTGATGAGAGTCATCTACCACCTAGTACTGCCTGGTAACATAGAGGGGCGGCATTCCTCCATGTGATGTGGACGCCACACCTCGACCCCTGCTTACGTTGGTTCACACCTGGGTGGTCACCCACCATGTACTTGTGCATGGAGGTTATACCCAGGATTACTAACAGTCCCACAATCGTGAAGGTGCAAGCAGAGGATTTGGCTGTCACAGACCGTCCGGACTTCGCCGAAATTGGGTCCACTTGACTTAGGTGTCACCCGAATATCAGTTCCATCAGCATTTTAGACTCCTAGGTAGCAAGTGCAGCTTGTCTGGCATATCTGAGAGAATGTCTGTGACAACCTCAAGGATATATAATATTAAAAATATATATGTTATATATTTTTAATATTATAATATTATTCAGAGGCGCTGATTCTCCTTAAAAATTACAGCTGTGAATTACAATCTCCGAAAAAGCGATAAGTGTTTGTCTTTTTATTTACCTAATTGTTATTTTATATTGCACTTTATACGTAGTCTTATAGTTATTGTTACGCTGGTTATTTTTATTTTTAATTTAGATAAAGAGTTTTTGTAGATTAGCATTAGCATTAGCATTAGTAGAGGCATTTGATGCAAGAAAGCAAGCTTATGCAGCATCAGCCAAAAAAAAAAAAAAAAAAAAGTAACATAAATAAATAAAAATAACCACTTCCACTTCACCCCTCTGTTCGTTCGAAATACCTGTCCAGCTGAGCCTTAAACTTATTTAGGCTATCAACTTCCACGACAAGGGATGGAAGTCTGTTCCACCCACCAACCACCCGCTGGCTAAAGGCAAATTTCCGCACATCTATCCTACATCTGTCTTTCCTCAATTTGAATTTATGCCCTCTCAGGTGATTTTTCTGAGCCAGAGGAAGAATCCCATCAGCATTGAGCATGCTCAAACCATTCAAGGCTTTGTACACCTCTATCAGATAACCCCGCTGGTGCCTAGTTTCCAGACACTGTAATTTGCAAAACTTAAGCCTTTCTTCGTAAGAGAACCCCTTTGTCCCATTCACCAATCTAGTTGCCCTTCTCTGTACTCGTTCCAGCAGCTCTACATCCTTCCTGAAATGAGGCCTCCAGGCCTGTATACAGTACTCTAGGTGTGGCCTGACCATTGCCTTATACAAGGGAATAATCACCTCCTTATCCCTGCTAGAAAAATTCCTATATATCATTGACAATACACCATGAGCTACTCTTGCAGCTCGTCTGCACTGCTCAGAGAACTTCATATCTGCCTGCACCACCACCCCCAGGTCCCTTTCATTCTCTACCACTGTCAGTGTAGTACCACAGAGTTGATACGTTGCTCTGGGGTTGCTGTTTCCCATATGTAGTACTTTATATTTGTCAATGTTAAACTTCATTTGCCACCTCGAAGCCCATCTGCTCAACCTTTCCAAATCCTGTTGCAGCAGCATAGTGTCAGTAGTGTCCTTGACAACCCTGCCAACCTTCGTATCATCTGCAAACTTGGACATTAAGCCTGATATACCATCATCAATATCATTTATAAATACAGAAAACAATAAAGGCCCCAATACTGAACCCTGAGGGACTCCACTAATAACATTAGTCCACGATGAGCAGTGTCCATTGATTACCACTCTCTGTCTTCTCCCCCTCAACCACCCCTTTATCCATAGCAGCAACTTGCCTCCAATGCCACACTGCTCCAATTTGTGCAGCAGTCTTCCATGTGCAACAGTATCAAAAGCCTTTCTAAGATCCAAGTATATAATATCAAAGTTATTCCCTGCATCCAGTTCTTTTGTGACTGCATCATAGTATCCAATCAAATTGGTCAGGCAAGACTTCCCCTTAACAAAACCATGCTGTGTCCTAGCTATAACTGAAGTCTTGTCTAGATGATCCTGCAGTGCTTCTTTCACCAGTGCCTCCATTAATTTTCCGGGAACAGAAGTTAAACTCACAGGTCTATAATTACTTGTGTCAGCCTTTGATCCCCCTTTGTGAATTGGGGTCACATTTGCACATCTCCAGTCAATGGGTACCTCCCCTGAGTCCAAGGAAGCTCTCATAATTATGGCTAAGGGTTTGCTTACCTCCTTTGCTGCCTCCTTTAATATAACTGGATAGATCCCATCCACCCCAGGTGCCTTTCTTGTGTTTATCTTCAACAATTTCTCCTCCACTTTGCTCTCAGTTATTACAAGATTCTCTAGCTTACTGCTAGAGTTGAATACACCTCTGGCATTCCCCTCGCTGAATAACTCCTCATGTGTGAATGTCGATGCAAAATATTCATTTAGTTTGTTAGCTACCCGAGCAGGGTCAACAACAGTTGACCCATCGATCTCAAGTGGACCAATCTGATTCATCCCCTTCCTTCTAGAGTTTACATAAGTAAAGAACTCTTTGCTGTTTTTCTTCGCATCCCTTGCCAAAGATTTCTCGTAATCTGCCTTCGCCTGCCTAACCTCCTTTGTAACTTGGTTACAGATCAACTTATATCTATCATAGGCGTCCGTGTCACGTGTTAATTTGTATGTATCCCATGCATTTTTCTTCTCTGCCATATGCCTCATTAGTTCATCTGACAACCATTTAGGCCTAAACCTTGAACAATATTTCTTAGTTGGTATGTAAAGCCTAGTAGCTTCCACGATAAGTTCTTTGAATGCTTCCCATTTTGAATTTGCTGTTGGCAATATCATCAGTTGATCCCACTGTATAGAATTTAAATACTGTCTCAGTCCATTGTAGTCGCCTTTATGAAAGCAATACCCCTTCCCTTTACCCCTAATGGTAGTTACCTCTTTGAGTAACTCCCACTTCAGCACACTGTGATCACTGCCACCAAGTGGTTCATTTATCTGCAGATTCTTAATGCATGAAAAATCACTACTGATAATCAAATCAAGAGTATTACTCCCTCTAGTTGCCTCCCGAACATGCTGATGTAGAAAACAATCATCCAATAAATCCACAAAAGCCTTGCTACTGTGTGAGTGACCAGCCCCCAAATTCCAGTCAATATCTGGGAAATTAAAATCCCCCATTATAAGACTCTCTGATTTACTGGCCCACTCTATTTCTCCGAACAGTTTCTTATTATACTCATCAGAGTCATTAGGCCTATAGCACACTCCTACTCTCAATTTTGATCTCCCAATGCTTATGTCACACCAAACTGACTCGACACTGCACTGTCCAGCGATGTCGACTGGCTTCACTTCCTTGGATTTTATGTGTTTTTTAACTAATAGCATAACTCCTCCTCCCTTCCTATCCTGTCTATCCTTTCTGTAGACATTGTACTCCCCAAATTCCAGTTCTGCATTTCTTATATCTGTGTGACACCACGTCTCTGAAATCCCCACAATATCTGCCTTTGATGTTTTGAGCAATACCTCAATTCATCAAATTTATTTACTAAACTCCTAGCATTGGTGTATACACAAGTATACATGCACCTGTTCTTTTTCTTAGCTACCCTAACACAACCCATGTGTTTACTTGTACCCCAATGATTCCCAGCAGTCTCTGAAATATCCTGCATCTTATTTTCCAGGCTGCGGCTCATTCCAATAGAAGCAGTGCAAGAATCACTTTCACCTCTGCCAGTGGCTACTGTTAATCTATTAGTCCTTGTATCCCCCCAATCTAGCAGTTTTCCGACCCACCTAACATTGCCTCGATAGCATCAGCAAACATTCTTGCACACTTTCTATTTAAGTGTATCCCATCCCTGTAGAAGCAGTCTCTCCTGTTAACAAGTACAGACCAGGCTGAAAAAAATTCTACCCCTTGAGCCCTGCACATTCTTTCCAGGGCCGAATTGATTGACAGGGCTCTCATCATATACTCCCTCCTATCGTGTCTGGGCAGAATTGCAGACACTTTCAATTTCAACCCTAATTCACGGCTTTTTTTCATCAGTGACCTGTACTTGTCAAGTAATTCCGCCGGTCTCCTACTCTTAATGTCATTAGTGCCAACGTGTACAACTATATCACCTTTTGTGCCCTTAAAAGATGATATCCGCTCTACAACGTCATCAACTTTTGCCCCTGGCAGACATACCCTGGTCCTATTCCACCTATCCTTTTTACAAAGCATGTTTCCCGTTTCCCTGACAATAGAGTCACCAACAACTACTAGTTCCTTTGGGACCAGCGCATTCTGCCTTGGGGGTTGCCGCTGTGTTCTGCGATGACCAAGTGCAAGCTCTGGCATTGGTGTGGGCAGCTGAGAGCTTGATGGGCCCCTCACTTGTAATCCTTCGAGGGCATCCACCCTATCCTTCAAGCTCTCATATAGGCCCATAACAACGCTGAGTTGTCGCCTTATCTCCTTACACTCCTTGCATCGCACACACACAAAGACATCCCCCATGGCAGTATCATGTCCCATACTTGACTGCTCCGCAAACATCAAGCAAATAGTGCATCTTACAAGGCTGTGATTCAGAGGACAACTGCCCCCCTCAGTTCTCCCCTGGGCCACAGCATTCCCATTAGCTTGAGCCCTTTGCTTTGCTGCTCTGGTTTGAGTCATGATTTAGATTTACTTTCAATAAAATTTCAATTTCTGTACAAAATTAAATCCTAAACTTGTATCCAAACACAGTTATAACGCTATATTTATGTTTCAGTAACGAGTGTTATCTACGGAATATTTACGTTTCAGTAACGAGTGTTATCTACGAAATATTTACGTTTCAGTAACGAGTGTTATCTGCGAAATCCCTATATATAACTTTCGTATCAAGTTATGTATTAATTATTTGTTTTTACTAATTATTTATGTTACGTAACCTAAGTGGTTATATGTATAATTAATTATGTTAAATAAAATTAATTATATTACGTTTGTAATCTAAGTCGTTATATGTATTTATTTAAACGTACAATTTAACTGCTAACGAAGTTCAACTAACGCTATCTAGTACGGTATATCGTATCACAAAGGCGGGAAAATTACGAACGGTTAGCGGAGTTGAAACACGTGGAAACCTTTACCGATACTTTTATGCAATTACAAGGCCGAGTAAAGAATATATACACCAAATTAATCAGAAAATCACAAAATAATGTTATACTACTAAATTTAAATCAAAAGTTTTAGAAAAACAATAATTTCAAATCAATAAATAAGAAAAATCCACTTAGCGGCTTTGAAAACGACCGTCTCTAGTAGCCTCGTCAGCAGACTCCCCCTAATTCCATAGATTTCTACTTAATATACGTAAAACCGTTATTTCGTTCGAATCTTGCAGCCACTGTTTTTGTACAGAGTAGTAGGAAATTCAAATTTTTTAATTGTGGTAACTGGGCAGCTCTAACGTATAATTATATAGCGTAATACGCATCACTGCATTTAGGATTCTATTATATAGCGTAGTATTGACAATTAATTAATTAAATTTATTGATCTTATTAATTTAAAATATCGTGCCCCAGACTAGAGCAGCAAAACAAAGGGCACAAAGCGACAGGGGTGCTGTGACTCGGGGGAGAACTGAGGGGGACAATTCTCCAACGCATCACAGCCTAAAAACAATGTGAACTTGTGAAATGTTTGCCGAACCCTCTGGAAAAGAACATGATCTAGCCAAGGAGGATGTCTCTGTGTGTGCCAGGTGCAGATAGTGTCTAGAAATTAGGCATCAACTCAGCGTTCTACTGGGCGTCTATGAGAGCTTGAGGTGTAGGGTAGATTCCCTCGAAGAAATTAATGAGGGGGGGCCCGTCAAGCTCTCAGCTGCCCAACTCAACGGCAACACAGCGGCAATCTCCAAGGCAGAATGCGCTGGTCCCAAAGGAACTAGTTATTGTTGGTGACTCTATTGTCAGGGAGACGGGGAATATATTGTGTAAAAAGGATAGATGGAACAGGACCAGGGTATGTTTGCCAGGGGCAAAAGTTGATGATGTTGTAAAGCATATATCATCTTTTAAGGGCACAAAGGGTGATATAGTTGTACAAGTTGGCACCAATGACATTAAGAGTAGGAGATCTGCAGATTTACGTAACAAGTACAGGTCAATGTTGCAAAAAAGCCGCGAGTTATGGTTAAATTTGAAAGTGTCTGCAATTCTGCCCAGACACGATAGGAGGGAGTACATGATAAGAGCCTTGTCAATCAATTTGGCCCTGAAGGGAATGTGCAAAGCTCAAGGGGTAGAATTTTTTTCAGCGTGGTCTGTGCTTGTTAACAGGAGAGACTGCTTCTATAGGGATGGAATACACTTAAATAGAAAGGGTGTAAGAATATTTGCTGATGCTATCGAGGCAGTGTTAGGTGGGTCGGAAAAATGCTAGCTTGGGGGGGGGGGTTGTTCAGACTAAAAGGTTAAAAGTAGCCGCAGGCAGAGGTCGCTACTTATTCTATTAGAATAAGTAGCGACCTGGAGTGAGGGGTGCTGGGGGTTTCAGGAACTGATGGCAGTCATCGGGAAACAAATGGGTATATGGGATGTGTTAGGGTAACTAATAATAAGGATACGTACATTTATACTTGCATGTACACCAATGCTAGAAGTATAGTAAATAAATTTGATGAATTTGAAGATCACCTTTACAGAAGCAAAAACCCTTAACTCAAGACATCAAAGGCGGATATTGTTGGGATAGCAGAGACGTGGTGTCACACAGATATAAGGAATGCAGAACTGGAATTTGGGGAGTACAATGTGTACAGAAAGGATAGACAGGATAGGAATGGAGGAGGTGTTATGCTGTTAATTAAGAAAAACATAAAATCAAAAGAAGTGCATCCAGTTGATACAGATGAACAGTGCACTGTTGAGTCAGTTTGGTGTGACATAAGCACTAAAAACAAGAGTAGGAGTGTGTTATAGGCCTAATGACTGGAATGAGAACAATGAACAATTGTACAGAGAAATAGAGCGGGCTAGTAAATCGGAATGTCTTAAAATGGGGGATTTTAACTTAACAGATATTGACTGGAACTTGTGGGTTGGTCACTCACACACTAGTAAGACTTTTGTGGATTTATTGGATGATTGTTTTCTGCTGCAGCATGTTCGAGAGGCAACCAGAGAGGGTAATACTCTTGATCTGGTTATCAGCAGTGATCATTCGTGTATTAATAATTTGCAGATAAAGGAACCACTAGGTGGCAGTGATCACAGTGTACTGATGTGGGATTTACTTAAAGATATAATTACCATCAGGGGTAAAGTTAAGGGTTTTTGCTTCTGTAAAGGTGATCTCAGACAATTTTTAAATTCTGTACAGTGGGATCAACTGACGATGTTAACAGTAAATTCTAAGTGGGAAGAATTCAATTAATTGTGCATGCTACTAAAAGTTTCATACCTATTAAGAAATATTGTTCAAGGTTTCGGCCTAAATAGTTATCAAATGAACTAATGAGACTCGTGACAGAGAAAAAAAATGCATGGGATGCATATAAATTGTCAAGCGACTCAGAAGCCTATGGCAGATATAAGCTAGTCTGTAATCAGGTGACAAAGGAGGTTAGGCAGGCGAAGGCAGATTACGAGAAATCTTTGGCAAAAGATGCTAAGAAAAACAGCAAGGATTTCTTTACTTATATAAACGCTAAAAGGAAAGGGATGAATCTGATTGGTCCACTTGATATCGATGGTTCGACTGTTGATGATCCTGCTCAGATAGCAAACAAACTGAATGAGTATTTTGCATCTACATTCACACATGAGGTGTTATTAAGGTTTGAAAATGGCAGAAGGTTATCAAATTGTAGCAGGGTGCTTAATGATTTTGTAATAACTGAGAGCAAAGTGGAGGAGAAATTGTGGAAGTTAAACATAAGAAAGGCACCTGGGGTGGATGGGATCTATCCAGTTATATTAAAGGAGGCGGCAAAGCAACTTAGCCATAATTATGAGAGCATCCTTGAACTCAGGGGAGGTCCCCACGGACTGGAGATGTGCAAATGTATCCCCAGTTCACAAAGGGGGATCGAAGGGTGAAACGAGTAATTACAGACCAGTTAGTTTAACTTCTGTTTCGGGTAAAATAATGGAGTCACTGGTTAAAGATGCATTGCAGGATCATTTAGACAAGACTGCAGCAATAATTCAGACAGAGCATGGGTTTGTTAAGGGAAAGTCTTGTCTGACAAATTTGATAGGATATTATGATGTGGTTACAAAGGAACTGGATGCAAAAAATAATTTTGATATCATATATTTGGATTTCAGGAAAGCTTTTGACACTGTTGCGCATGAAAGACTATTGTACAAATATTGGAGCATAATGGTATTAAGGGTAAGTTGCTACAATGGATAAAAGGATGGTTGAGTGGGAGAAGACAGAGGGTGATAATCAATGAGTGCTGCTCTTCGTTCACTAATGTTATTAGTGAAGTCCCACAGGGTTCGGTGTTGGGACCTCTGTTGTTTTGGATATTTATCAATGATATTGATGAAGGTAGATCAGGCTTAGTGCCGAAGTTTGCAGATGATACAAAGGTTGGCAGGGTTGTTAATGACAGTAATGGCAGTGTGCTACTGTAACAGGATCTAGATAATTTGGGCTGATGGACTAAGAAGTGGCAACTGAAGTTTAACCTTGACAAATGCAAAGTACTGCATATGGGTAGAAGTAACCCCAGAGAAACGTACCAACTGTGTGGTACTACACTTAAGGTGGTAGAAAATGAAAAAGACCTAGGAGTAATTGTGCAGTCAGATATGAAGTTTTCTGAGCAATGCAGACAGGCTGGCAGGGCACGGCAAGTCATCGGGTTTTGTCAATGATATAGAGGAATTTTGCTAGCAGGGAAAAGGAGGTGATTGTCCCTCTGTATAAGGCAATGGTCAGGTCACGCCTTGAGTACTGCGTACAGGTCTGGAGGCCTCATTTTAGGAAGGGTATAGATTTGCTTGAGCGTGTACAGAGAAGGGCAACAAGATTGGTGAGGGGAATGAAGGGATCTTCTTACCAAGAGAGGCTTAAGTTCTGAAAATTGCAGTGGCTGATGACTAGGCACCTGCGCGGTGATCTGATTGAGGTATACAAGGCCTTGAATGGGCTGAGCACGCTGAATTCTGATGGGATCCTTCCACTTGTTCAGATTACGAACCTAAGGGAGCATAAATTCAAATTAAGAAAAGACAGATGTAGAATAGATGTGCGGAAATTTGCCTTGAGCCAGTGGGTGGTTAATTGCAGGAACAAACTTCCATCTGTCGTTGTGGAATTTGATAGGTTAAATAAATTTAAGGAGGAACTGGACAGATATTTCGAGGGAATGGTGTGATTTTTTTTTTTTTTTTTTTTTTTGGCTGATGCTGCATAAGCTCATACACTTGCTTTCTTACATCACATGCCACTACTTCTACTTCTACTACATCAATTATAGATCACCACAAAATTAAAAAGATACTGTACACCTTTTTATAAGGAAATAAACATATAAATTTTAAAAAAATGTTTAAGTAACTTAAACCCAAATTACGTGGCACCCCGGTTGAAAACCACTGGTTTAAGGTTTACGAGATTTTCACGGTTTAAAGTTTACAAGGTCTACAATATAAATGTAAACCAGTTAACATTTTCATTGTAGCTACTAAAATACATGTAAATTACTACTTTTGGCCGCCACTATACTTATGGTATTATTAACAATAGACATATTGAAATTTTTGTGGTAGAATACGGGCACAATCTCGCAAAATATATACTGGTGTTCTCGTACGTTACCTCAGAACCACATCAATTAACACTGGAGTTGTCGCAGTGAGCATGTGGAATACAGCTGTGTTCTCGCTTAAAAGCGTCCGGAGCAATATGGCTTTAGTTGCTAATGCTCCTAAAAACCAAATAACAAAACAACAAACAGCTTAAAAGCGTCGCAATGGGTACTCGTGAGCAGTCATTAGCATGAGCTTCCCATTTAAGTGAAGAGGACATGATACCCTTTACATCGTTTTCCTTTGCTTCAGTTCATTTTTGTCGTTTTTTTTTTTTTTTCGTTTCTTTTGTTTTTTAGGAGCATTAGCAACTAAGGCCATATTGCTCCGGGATATGCGGTGGTCATTCCCTGACCTTTCTGCATCCTCCGTATTTGGTGGTGACGGGCTCGAACCCCGGTCTAATCAAGAAGCGTGTGCTACGCACTGCTGCTCCTTCCCACCTGACTACTGAGACGCCTCTCATTCATTTTTGTCGTCGAAGTTAAAATGTTTTTAGAAAATGAAAATGTAAGTCTATGAATACGCAGGTTTTGAATGAAATAAAATAAATTCTCCGATATTATAAGTAGGATTTTCCAAGTTACTTCCATTTATAATGCTAAAAAGATACCAGTAATTGCTTACATTTCTTTTATAATGCGAATTGAGAAGAATGATTTTTTAAACAAAATTTACGAAAATTTAAAATAAATATAAAAACATTAACATTTTAAAGTCTAAATGTGAATTACAACTCTTCGTCCGAAAAAATTATTTATTTATTATTTTTTCTGGTGTAGGCAAAGAGTGTTTCAATGGGAAAAGTATCCCCTAGCCTCATATGTTCCAAATACGCATACCATCGGTCCTTCCAGATTTTCTTTTTTTTTAAATGGTTACAAGAAACTTCATAATATGAATTGTTTAGTGGACCTGCCTTAGTATAATTCGATAGTATTGGGTGGAACGAGACCATAATAACGGTGATGGGGCAGTCCAATGTAGTCTACAGTTCAATAAAACAAGAATATTACTCCATACTTTATGTTCTGCAGCAAATACTTCGGAATGCAAGGCTGGAAGGAGCAAATGAACCATGTTCTTGATGAAATTGTAGAGTTCAAATGTCTAATTTTAAGTAATCAGCTAGAACTATGAACATTAATATCAGCAATGATACGAATTTACTGTTATGAAATCAAATTATTATATTCATTATAATAATGCATAATAATTCATTACATAAACCTGTATGTATGTTCTTTGATCGATTTGCGTGTCTTGCTGGATGAAAAAAAAACCATGTTATCTAGGCCTGAGACCGACTAACTCAGGCACGGAGTGAAAAAAGCCCATTAAAGTTTCTTGCGTCCTCGACGGAATTCGAACCCGGGCTTTTTCCACTCGGTGTGTGGAGGACGGTCACGATACCACTGTGCTACACGCGCAGACTCACTGTAATGGAATGAAGTCGGAGTTAGAAAAGGTGTTCTGGATGATTCGTAGAGTTGGGACAGCGAAAAAACTAATCATTTTGCCGCTACTCTGGAGCTCTGGCACCAGGATGCGGTCGCTTTCACGGTTCCATTTGAACACTGTTCATTAAGATGGAAGCAACGCTACCCCTAATGTATTACTATGTGATGTTCAGAATAATTCCTAGAATCCACAGTTGGACTTTGCGTCTCATAGCCTTAATTGCTCACACGCCATAAGAACTAAACTCACTCATTCACTCACCCTGGAATCCAGATAAAAAAGTTATAAAAATAGTTATATTTAATCAGCCGTGCGTTAGATTTTTGAAGTTCTTTATTGCTGCTGTTGCTTCATGATCGGAATGTTTTGCAACAGCCCACGTGACGGGCTTTTTAAAGTTCACCAGTATAGTCTTTCCTCATGGCCCAGCCCGGCACATGCCGGGGTTCTTCCAAAAGTAGACATTGTAGTTAATAGTTAAGCGTGCTAGTCTAGCGATCGTACGAAGGGTGGGTATTTTGACGACTGCCTTCGCAGAAATTTCAGATGATAAACTATAATTCAATCTCCGAGTCGCATCCAGTTGAACAATTAGAACACAAATGAAATAAGTAGCGCCTATGGATTTGGTTTCACTGGTGCGGGGGGGGGATCCAAAATTTTCTCTCAGAGATTCAAGATAGCATTCAACAGGGAAAAAAATAGTGACATTTATTGTTGGACATGAGGAAACGGATCCTTTGGTTCGCACTCTCAATATGATACGTGCGCCACAAGTTTCAGTGTCTGTTATTATTATAAAATAATAATAATTATATTTTATTATAAAATAATAATAATTATATTTATTGGAAATTAAAAAAAAATACAAGTGCATACATGTTAATACAGTAAAGGGCTCTTTACAAACGAAGTTACAAACATTAATCGCAAGGAAAAGGGGGGCGGAGAGAGAGAAAAAAAATTGTTTCTCAGAAAAATGACTCCTCACACAAAAAAAAAAAAAAAAAAAACACTTTGTTCCCTGCGTTCGGAACAAATGTTCTGGGTGCTGGGGCTCCGATGAGATAAAGACAACCATGTAGCGCAAGGGGTGTATATGGAATATTCCTAGCGTCTGAAATGAGCGAATCTAGGAACTTTGGAAAATCGGATCAGTAGACTTCCCCCAGATCTGTCACTGTAATAGCAGTGGCGGTTGTTCTAGAAACACTGGTCCATGTCTATCACCTCGATATGTACCTCCAGGAATTTCTCCACCGAGTTATCTCTTCCTTCCCGCCATTCCCCGTAAACTCTTATTACACTTCCTATCCCGAAGGCATTTCAGAGCATGGCATTCAAACTTCGTGCCTTCGGTCAAGGACCAATCAGTCACGGGGCGGAGTTCGTATAGTGGAGTTCTTTTGTTCTTGAGGGGAGAAATAGAGGGGGTTAGACAGGGGACGTCGAGTTGAGGTGGCTGGAAGAGATGTCAGGTCACAACTGCCTAACCATTTCATTTCAAGTCTGCTCCGCTAGCACTGCTAGGAGGAGAGCAGAAGTGGGGAATGCGCCTGTGGGCCACATTACGAGGGATACGTTAAAATCGGCGGTGCTTCCCCGAACCAACACCCTGACAAGTTCCGAGTTTATCACAGTGTCTCCATGGTCGTCACGATTTATAAATTATTGTCGCGCAGGTGCGCTCGAGGCGTGGAAAAAGTCACTATTGGTTTCCCATATAAGAGATAAACTTGTGACCTTTATTAGCCTCAGTGCGAAACTGACGAGCAGAGTCTGTCAGGTGGTCAAAGTCACGTAATACGGCTACCGACTACTGATCACATCAGGTCAACGCGTTGTATTTATATAACCTTACAGCCGCATTTCCTTCATGAATGTCGCATGTAAGCGCCGCGATAATGCCGATGATCATACCCAAAATGGAATACACATGGTTGTATATGATCATCGGCATTAATTATTATTATTATCTTTATTTTCTCCTAAGAGACACCCGCTTACAGCTATTAGCCAGGGGGTGTACATTCATATATACAAACATAAGTTATATACATAATTATCTATTTATAATTTATACAAATCATTGTATAAATTGTATAATTATACAAATTATACATTGTCTAAATTATACAAATTATACATTGTCTAAATTATACAAATTATACATTGTCTAATTAATTATATTATACATATCATTGCCTTATTTTACATGACAGGCAGATATAAAGAGAGCACAAGCATAATTTGCAATTTTACAAGGAATTAGAGAATATTCACATCTACAGCACTATTTACAGCGAGATAACAGAAAGACAAAACGTCCAATATAAACATAACAGGAGCACCAGTGGAAGCAAAAACAGTCCCGACCAGTTCATTCTTCATTTCCTGCATTCTCTTTTGTTTTCATATGTGAGCTTCACTCAACATTTATAGGTGGAGTAATGCGTATTGAAACACTTCAGTCCTGTATCTCTTCTCTGCGCAAAGCCTTTCTGGGTCTGCTTGAAGATCGTTGAACATCTTAATGGTGTTCAAAGGAAAAAATCGCCGAAGGCTTTCCAGATGCGTGAGCGCGCTACTGATTGGGGGGGATGGTGTTCTATTCGCCCACCTTTGCGTCATGTGGGGCCGAGTCACACAGTAGAGGGCTCTTTCTGGGTCTCTTGGTTTCTGATGGCACATCGCAGATCAACTTTGAGGATTTGTATGTAATTTTGAGAGATGACTGTTTCATCTCTTCGTACGAAACGATACAGTAGTCTCACGTGCTGAGGCTTGTAAAACACGTTTTTACTCAAGAGACTTTTGAAGACTGGCAGCATTGTCATAATACACATGCTTGTATATGAAACCGGTGATTTATGCAAGTCCGATATTTCGTATCGGATTTTCGAAATGCCGACGGAGTATTCGCTGAAACTAGTAATCGTAATCACTGTGGCAAACTTACAGAATCTGGCATTTACTGGGCATCACTAATGTTGAACTCTGGTCATAAAGACGTATTAGGCAAAAGCAGTGATGATCCCGCAGTGAGCTTCAGAGCTGTTTTAAATAACAATAATAAATTCTTTGTTTTGAATAAAGAAAACAGACGAGTAAAATGAAAGTGAATTATTAGTTCACCAATAACTAAAACTGTATTTTTCAATTCACACAGAATTCAGGCACCTATTTCATCTGTACATCGGATTTTTTATACCCTATTCATAAAAGTCTATGGGGTGCTGCTGGCACCACTATTTGTCTGCTTCCCTCACTTCATCGTCCGTGCACTGAGGGAGAGCAGCTCGGATTTGTTGCCATAGCGTGTTAAGCCTGTGACAAAATGATACCGCCAGCCAAATTTCTGGGTTTCTGATGGCACATCGCAGATCAACTTTGAGAATTTGTATGTAATTTTGAGAGATGACTGTTTCATCTCTTCGTACGAAACGACAGTAGTCTCACGCGCTGACGCTTGTAAAAACTAGCCCTCACCCAAATAAAACTGCTGGTGCATCAGTGATGCAACAGACCCTGTAGCTCGAAGAACAGTATTAGCATAATCTTCTCACCGCATCCTTGCACTATTTTAGCTGTGATGGTCTTTCTTTCCACTTCATGCTGCATTGCTTGCTCTGTCTTTCAAAGTGCTTGTACGTTGTTTCATCTACAGTCAATATTTAACTCCCCCTCATAACGTGCACTATTAGACAAGTGTTTTGAATGACAGTGATTCAAACCTGCGTGACTACTAAATACAGGCTGTTCTTATATTCTCTAACTTTCGTAGTCGTCCTGGAGTATAAACAGAAAATTTATTTATTATCAGTATTAATATTTTTTGTCTGTGTGGGGGGGGGAAGATTATTCTTTCTCCACCCCGAAAAATAATTAATAATGAAATTTTTAGAGCTTTATGTTCGCTAACAATTTATATTGTCAGAAAATATAAAGCTGGAAAAATTATTCAGAATAACAGCATAAACAAAATTATAATCTGCCTATAATATACTAGTGACAAATTGCAAATATGTAATTGAATTTAGAACTCAATTACAGTTTTGAATTCAGTCAAATCGAGACGGACTGGAATGCACCGGAACGCCATTCCGGTTCGTCCCTGCATCGATGATGTTCCAGCTTTTTTTTCGCCATCCAGACCGGCTCTAATGTGCACACACGCGCATTTTATATAATCTGTCAGCGGAAAAGGGAGGGAGGGGAACTTGGAACAATCATCGTATTAGGCTAATCACAGAAGGGACGGTGTAAACGGCCAATAACCGCGAATTATGATGATACCAAAATCACAAGAACAAGAAACCGTTTACGTGAGAATGAACATAACGTCCTCAACTTTTTATTTTCATTTGAGATGTCAGGGGTCATCAACACAGCTCTCAGACCGGGACAAGATATTTCTACTGTTCTAAAGTGCGCTCTTTCGCCCGAGGCAGCTATTGAGAAATGCGCCCCTTCCGTTTTCAACAGCTAACGATATTATATGAACTGACACCATTAAATGCTTTAATTCTTGGGCTCGTGGCAGACACCCTCATCTAGTGCACCCTCATCCCGGCTGTGCTAACTATGTTAGAAAGGGCAATAGCATTATAAAGAAGAAAGTCTTTCAAGTGACTACATGACGCTATAACTGAAACAAAGAAATACTGTTTTTAAATGTGTGTAATAGAATTCTCCAAGCAATCTATCCCAAGTTTCATGGGAAATCAGTTGTCTTGTAATCAGTATCAGTTTACCGACCTGTTTAAATAAATAAATAGTATTTTTTTCCTTTTATTTTAAATTCGATCGAGCCCAGATGTGTTGACATATTTTGTATGCACACATACTGATTTAATTATATATGATCAATTTTCTCTATTATATTAAAAGGTTTATGCGTACGATTTTTTTTTTTTTTTTTTTTCCTGTCAAGGTCTTGACAACTGGAGGCAGAAGGTAACTGCTAACTTGGTGCCGGATCCCCCTCTGAATTCACAGCCGTTATGTTGGGGGGGGGGGGCACTATAACACTGCCAGACCCGCTATAACTATTTTATTGTCAATAAGAGAGGGCAACTGTGCCAAGAGCTTGCATTCCACATGATGATTCACAATGTGCGTACCAAGTAAACAAAATTACATTAAATGTCTCTGCACATCCCAAGCATTCGCTCTGGCAATGAGGTCAGTGAGAGGAGGGAGGAAGACTGGAGTAATTGCTACGACCTCTCGTGTCACTTTCAGCTGATGCCTCCAGAGAGGCGGTCATTGCTTCCCTGGGCCCTATGGTTGGATCATTACTCTAGAAAAAGCATACTTTATTGCTCTTAGTCCATAAGACGGCAATAAATCTTGATATTTCAAGGTTTCCTTGCATATCTCACACATATTAACGTATTTAAATAGGCGTTTATGAAAAAATAAAGCCGTTTGACAAGGAAATAATCCAGAAATTATGTCCATAAATGACAGAAAATTACCTCAGGTTATAAAGGCCAACAATCACAGCGCAGTTCTCACGAAACTGTTGCTCTTGTTACCCTTCGTGGTGTGTGCTCGTCCATTAGCGAAACTTTTCAGCCTAATTTTGCATATCAGGCTCATAAAGTCGGCATATGTTTAACGCCAGAAAAACGTATGCACTTTCTCGTTGCCAAAAGTATTGCTTTAGTTTTGAATGCTTTGTGAGCTATTCCTTCAACCAGATCACCTCTTTAAAAAGTTGTTTTTTCATAAGGAAGAAGTTATTTGTCTAACCTTCCGTCACGAGTTTTGACTATTGCGGTACTCGATGTTTTTCTAAACGTACTGCTATCAGTCCAAGACTTCTGATCTTTAAATTATCACGTTATGAATCTCCCATTCGCTTGTAAAATAAAAAGCAAGAGTATTGGCCAAGAGAAACACACACACGGCGGAGGGTATCACTGTTTTCTCGCACCGTGCGAAAAAAGGCTTGGGTTCATATCAATCGCCCGAAGAAGATGAGAATTACTTTTCGTTTGGAAAGGAGAAACTTTGATTGGCTTTTTTCGCACCACGACCGCATTAGTCCGGTCTGCAGCAAGAGTTTCATGATTTTTTTAACATATAGCAAGCATTATGATAACTGGGAACGCCTTCCGATTAAAAAAAACGACAAACCCCTCCAGTTTGAGTGAACTTTCTTCTGCACCAACAGAAGATAACGTGTTCACCGCATGCTAACTTTTCGCTAGTAGAGTAAATGAGAGAAGTGAGGACGGTTTGATAGCTGTCCTCACTTCTCTCCACCTCACGACAGGAGTCCCACAAGGCAGAGTCTAGCCTCCTCTTCTTAGTGATTATTGTATCCCCATGACTATGCCTTAATATATACCGACGCCTCCGTAGCCAGGTGGGTAGGAGCAGCAGTGCATAACACACGCTTCTTGGTCAGACCTGGGTTTGAGCCCATGACTACCAAATACGGAGGATGTGGAAAGGTCAGGTAATGACCACCGCATATCCCCGGAGAAAATGGCCTTAGTTGCTAATTCTCCTAAAAACCAAATAACAACAACAATATATAACGATGATATAAAGTTGCTCTCCTTAATTATGCCTTCAGAAAATCCAACGGCTATAGATTCTTCAACCACCGAGAGCTTGACCGCACTTTCGACTTACTAGCAGATTTTCGGTCTTAACCGTTCTAAATCTGTAATAATGATTTATTCACTCAAACAGCGACCAACAGTGATTCAACCATCAGTTTGTGGAACTATCATCCCAGTTGTTTCCAGCCACAAGGACTCGGCGTCTATTTTGATCAGAAGTCGCGGTTTGATGTTCACACAGAATAACACCGTAAGTGATTTATCACCTTACGCTGAAGAACGAAACAACAATTTCTCTATATCAATGACGCTGCAACGACTTCCAGATACGTATCTATAAACCACCAGTTATTTTATATGCTTCTGAAATTTAGGCATCTGCTTCGCCCGCAATACCGGTGTTCACACGTGAATACTGGACCCTGAAATGGACCACTAAAAAGCATCGCAGACCTCCTCAATTGTGAGAACCACTGACATGGCTGAGCAGCTAAATGTTCAAAGGCCCACAAAGTTAATTGACATCAGACGTTTAATGACTACGGTAAAAATGCTCACAGGAGTAATAAATGTCCCAAACATCTCGAATTTCTGTCATTGGCACAACCATCCGCTAACCCCACGATAATCCTGAAGTGATCGTTTTTACCTGTTCAGGCACTTCCAAAAATACAGGCACTCCTGCGTCTTGGAATTAACCTCCATAAGATGGCTACAGCTGAGAAATATGTCGTCGCATTCTCCTAGAATGCACCGCATCTGTTCAACTGGAATAACTCTTTCCTGATCTTGTTGTGTACTTTGCCAAATTTCCAAATAATGAAATCAGCCATCCAAATCGCTATTTGTGTCGCGCTGTGATTTCGAGCTGCAACAATTGTTTTTTTTTTTTTTTTTTTTTTTTTTCATAATCTGTTGTTTCTTAGATCAAAATCCTTGGCTGATTTTGATTCACCTTCCATGCCATTCCACCAAAAATGTGCAACGATATTATTCACATCTGTACCTTTCTTTCTCTATTTTTATATCCATTTTTTGATTGGGTAACTAATAATTTCTTGTCTAACTTTCACTTTTTACCAAATTTCAATCGCATTTATCATTTTCTACCTAAATGTAAAACTCCTGACCACGTCACCGTGATGAGTTGTTGTTGTTGGGTTTTAGAAGCATCAGCGACTAAGACCCAGATTGCTCCGTGTATACTGTCTGTAAATTGCGCGTGTTCTGAGGTCGATTTTCTGTTTACTGGACGAAAAACCCAAGTTTCGAGGTGGGGAAAACCCATAAAAAATTTCTCTCATCATCAACGGGATTCAAATTCAGGTCTTTTCCACCTAGTTTGGGAAGGACGACGATCGTACCAACTGTGCTACCCACGAGGGCCAGTGATGGTATTACCACTTTTTTTTTTTTTTTTTGTCTCAGGTTTTAAATATGATTGCTTTTTTGAGCATTGCCAATGAAATGGTTTATTTTTATAAAGTTCTAAAGCTCTATCATTGTTTTCTTTTTCATACGTAGATTAAACTAATTATTAAAAGTAAGTAGTACAGTATATTTATTCCTTGCCGATCTCTGACCCAAATGAAATCAGTCATGAATGTGAGCAACCGCCCCCCCTCCCATTTTATTCATAGGGGTTGCACACATTCATTTATCATTTTGGGGAATCACGGTATCACAAAGTTTGAGAGCCTCTGGTCTGTTCCTTAAACAATTCACATTGATTCTATATTCCAAAGGCGGTCATATCATCAGCCGTTTTCAATCCACTGCAGGATGAAGGCCTCTTGCAAAGACGGTACCTTGCATTAATTCACCGAATAGTCCAATATCGTAATGTAATCCAGGATATAACAGCGCAACCCTTTCAAAAAAAAAAAAAAAAAACAAGAGGAACAAAAGTGGTTCCAACATTTGGTGGCCGCAAGCCAATCTGTAGTCAAGATGCACGTACTGTCTTCGCCAACTAGTCTGACACACGATAGCACGTGTGTCAGTTCGTGTGACTTAAATATCGCGTTTCACTTGGCTCTGTGCTTCGCGATGCCTATCTCTCCATCAAAAAGGCACGAGTAAAAGACGTTTTATGGCTGATATTAATTTTCGTCTTGTGGCCTTTGAGTATTAACTCCAGCGTACCAGAGTTCAGGAAATGCTCGTGTACACCACAGGCACAAAACTCCAAATAACAGTTTACTCGACAGTGGAAAAAACAAAATAGAAGGAAAGCCTTAATGTCCTCCCACCCCAGCCACCTCAAATAATTCTTGCTTATATGAAATTCTGTGATTAATTCTCTGTGTCAGTGGAAAAAACAAAATAGAAGGAAAGCCTTAATGTCCTCCCACCCCAGCCACCTCAAATAATTCTTGCTTATATGAAATTCTGTGATTAATTCTCTGTGTCAGTGGAGTTCTGCTACTGCTTTCTGACAGAAATAATTCCACAATTAATCGCTGTGCAGGCTATTATAAACCGTAAACTAATTATGCCTCGGAGGCTTTCCAGCAATGTCAAGTTGTCGTCTCTGAACAGACGCATACATAACCTGCACATAAATCAATGCGATATAAAGATTCGAAGTGTGTATTAAGTTCGGCATACCTACGGGAAGGTTTCTTTATGAGGGATATTAATCTCTCCATCTTTCGCCTGTAATCTTCCACTCTCCAAACTGGTTTTGTGTGCTTGCTGCTACCGCGAGTGGCTTAGTATCGAAGGATGTCGGGCAGAGCAGCGTCTGGTTCTTCTGCACTGTTCGCTCCACTATCTCCTGCTATCAGAATACCTTCTTAAGGCAGTTTCTTTGCGAGCAAGTGACTGGCTGAACTTTTCTCAGCCAGTCACTGGCTTTTATAGCACGTGATTGGGACACACACTATAAATAATTTTCAGCAACTATAGTGTAGCGATATGTCCAGCAGAAAGAGAGAAAGGGTTAAATCGTAAGGAAATGGGAATAATTCGAAACCTTCCGGTAGACAATACATCTTAAAGTGGCAATTGGCATCACCTGTGCTATCATTATTTCTCTTCAGCATATTCTTTTTTGAATTTATTTACAAAGAACGCGATTCAAAACGGTGGCAGTTATTTTCAAATTCAAACTGTTAAGATGATGAGACTATAGTTTCGGGCATATTTTCACATTTTATCAGACATCGCACATTTTGTTTTTAAGCTTCCGCAGTTCATTGGATGTGCCTTAACACCTCATACACACCTCATACTCTGGCAAATTGAATTCCTTCTGTAAAAAATCCATTTTTTTAGCTTATCAATTTTGTTTACTCTTTCATGAAATATATCAGTACTGTATTTATTTCTTAATCTCTTTCAGTTTGTTGCCAACTCCCTTATATTCAGACTGGTGACATTAATTATTCACTCGGTAGCCGTTGAAATATGACCGCCTATTTTTTTTTTTTTTTTTTTTTCGTAATGTATTAGGAACCCCCAAGCGTGATAATGGCTTGGGCACGCTGAGGCATGGATGTCATAAGATTGCCAAACGCATCCACAGATACCACAGAAACCTACCACGCTGCACCACAGCGGTCGGTGGAGGATCCACAGATTATAGATCATTCGACCTCGTTGCACAGATTCTAGATGGGGTTGACATCTAGAGAGTTGGAGGTAAGCTAAGAGAAGTGGATGAGGTCTTCCGAACATTGTGCAAACCATATCAGCATGCGGTGGCATGGCTCATTGTCCTCCTGAAAAGTGCTACCTTTATTGTGGTTTTAGGAACATTAGCGACTGAGATCATATTGCGCATTTGTGTGTTGTCTATAGAAGCATGTGTTAAGGGCCGATTTGCATGCATTGCTGGCTGAAAAACCCAGAATAACTCAAGGAAAGAGTCCTACTCTCCCAGCCTGCGCGAGACCGGTTAACTACAGCCTCTATCTCCTATGAGAAGCAATAGAAACTAGCAAAATGAACGTGATTCGTCAGAGCAGCACGAGTTTTTCATTCATCGAATGTCCTATTGGCGATAGAAAATTAAGATGCCTGCTAATATACTACAATTTTTTTGGGGGCACGTCGCGTTGACCAGCAATCATTCCACTTTGAAACTTCTACAAATCTCGGCGTTTTCCCCCTGCAATTAGCAGTTCACAAATGCTGCACACAGTTATATGCGATGAACTCAGGTGGACTACTTCATTCTCAGTTACTGTTCATAAGTGGAGTCGCATTTCAGTGGCCTTTTTCTTCCTTTTTATTGTATTGATATTCTGGAGTTCGGTCATACTTTTTCTGCTGTCATTGACAAATGTTTTCTTTATACCCTGACACGATCGCACAGGTCGTGGTGCAAACACGGTCAATTTCATTTTCTCCTAAATATCTCGAGACGAAAAAGACGAATCAACACCAAATTTCATCATATGTTTTATTGATTTCTGGGAAGGCTTTAAGACCAATCTTGGATCTATTGCTCCCCTCCCCCTTTACCTAAGACACCATTGCTATAGAGTTGGAACAGTAGCTCCGATCCTTTAGAATTCTGTATGAAATTTTGTGGGGGGTGGTAAATGTGTGTTATTTTACTTGTAGCTTCTTTTTTTTGTATTAATTTATATTTATTTATTTATTATATTTATATATCCCCTTATAAACCCCTCCCACTTTGACACCTGACTTGTTTTGATTACAGAAAATCCCAGACTCAAGGGGACCCCAAATATATTAGGTATTCTTCCACTGGACTGGCTGAGTTTCGGAATGACAGACACACACACATGAATGTAGAATGATACAATGTTTATTAACATATCATACATAAAAACTTGCAATAATATCTAACTGATTATAATATTTGGTTGGGAACTTGTTATCTTTCTAACTTTTAAATGTGTATATATCTTGATCTCAAACCAATTATCTCACCAACAATTATCCAATTCTAATACATATTCTTATACATTATATCATGGTGTCTCTTCATGTTTTTACATGGGCTTCGATAGGGCGTAGTATTCACCTCATACAATCCGTCTCACTCTACTCCTAAACAGTCTGTATAATGGAACAACAAACTACCAGTCAATGAACTGGCTAACAAAATCCTTAAGAGTTCGTTTCTCAAACTTGTAAGGAAAGTACATTTACTCAAACATTTTCTTGTAGCCAGGTTAACAGTAAACATTAATCAACTCAATTAAATAGTACCCTTCTGATCAATTAGTCCACAACTCCTTAATAGTTCACCTTTTAATCAACTCCTACTCCAATCAGATATACTCACAATAATTCAACTTTCATAATAAATTAAAGTTCAACCTTTAACTTCACACTAGTTAGAAAACCTTTACTCAATCGTAAACAATTCTTAGTTAATTATTACCTCTTTTCTTTCTATCAAACTTTAATATATAGGACTTCACTTCCAATTACAGATTACTTACGCCTTAATTATATTACACTTATATACATATATTCATCACTTAGACATCCCTCCTTAACTATATAGCATTCTCCTATAGTCCTTCCCTTATTAATATAGGTACATTTATTCTCAGTAAACTTCCTAACACTTACGTGATTGTCTGGACTTTTCTCCCTGCTCGGATTCCTTTCCTATCTGCCCTTCGTGTACTGGAATGCGGAAGGCGCCCATCCGGGACCACGGTAATCTTTCTGATGTTTTCCTACAGGGTACTGCTCGGCTGGATTTAAATCTGGATCCTATATTCCTTTCTAGTCGGCATTTTTTTCTTCCGTGGACTGAGGTGCTTTCCTAGTAGGCCAGTCGTTCGACTGCTCATTTGATTATTCTTTGCCTAAAGAATTCTCAGAGTGTGTTTCTCTTTTCTCCTTCCATACTGCTTCAATGTCTACAGGTGAACATTCCTTCCTATTGTAGTCGTACGCAGAGTTCTTATCACAACTTCCATCTACCCCAGGACTTAGACCACGACTCCAACTTAGACCACGACTTTCCTTCCTAAGAAAAACTCCTCGAATCTCCCCAGTATCAATTTTCCAGACCCTTCTCTACGTTCTCTCAAAAATCCCTCCGCTTTCTTCCTGGCCAATCGTTGACTTCCACATCCTTTCCTTCGTGATTCTTATTCGTCTCCTTTCATTTCCGTGGGCGTGTTTTTTCATCCTTTTTTGTGTCCGAACTTCCGTTGGTCTGGAAATTACGAGATCATTCTAGAAGGTAAAACGTAAGTTCCGGTCAACTAAGAAAGTTTCAGGCTTTCTTTGTGACCTCACAATCACATCCATTACTACCTCGCCCACACCTGCTAGTAGTCATACCGTGAAATTTTTAAAAGGGCCACTTCCGCACTCAGTGCCCTTTCTATAGAGTATATGCTCCTGTCTTAAGTAGGATTTGTTTCGGTCAATTACTTTTACTGACTCGCTTAAGGAATCCTTTACAAACAAGATATAACTAGAGCTAGGCGTGGCTGGAATAAACTTCCAAATTCCAGTGGTTCCTAACACATATTATTTGAGCTGAAAACTAACTATTTACACTACAATTAATTCCCCCAATATTTAACAAAAAACTTTATTAAATATTATTGTAAGGATGGGTCCTTACAATTTCATGCCGATAAGTTAACGCCTCTTTCCTCCACCATACCCATTATCCTCTTATACACCTAATGTGAATATCATGTGTGTGTGTGTGTGTGTGTGTTATGGTTGTTTAGTGGTGCATAAGCTACGCTGGCTATAGTGCGCCTTGAATATCATGCGAAGTTTTGGTGAACACCTCTTCAGTACAGTATAATTCTAATATTTCTTCAGGTACAGAAGTTAAAAACTCCCTTCCCAAACAACAGCAGGTTTCACCATATCACTAATATTCTCTTCCGTAATTATATTAATTAATCATCTGGACTTCGGGAAATTATTAATGATTTTTACAGGAATTAACTAACATATAAAGTATATAATTAATGCCACTTAAATAATGAAGAGATTACAGGCTATTTGTATCCATCATTATAAAATAGACATCTTAAAAATGACTCCATCGTATATTATTATCTCCCCACCTCCAGCCGTATAATGAATTCAAACATTTCTGAACTGTAAAATATAAATAGAAAGAAGTTTGTTTATACCGGGTGGTTATAAAATAAGTTTCCCTATTTAGGAGACCTAGTGTCAAAACGGTTAGAGTGTAGGGTGTGTTTAAGGTCAAACGGCACCAGGGATTTCCCCCATCTCCGCGTACTATACGTTGTGGGTGTGAAACAGAACACTGTCAATGCCAGAGGTTTAAAAGTGTATGGATTTTGTACATGTCGTATAAACGGTTAAAGTGTAAAGTATGTTGATGTCAAGCGGCACCAGAAGTTTCCCCATCTCCGCGTTGCTTTAATTGTGGATGTGCCAGTTTGCTGGGAAAGCCAGAGATTTAAAAGTGTATGGATCTTGTGTCGTGTACCGTTCTTCATCTGGTCATTTAGCCGCCGGACCCCTACCGAGGCTCAACGTTGCCCCACTTTCGCCCCATGGAGGCAGACCAGGAATCCAGTAGACTTAGATTTACTCTGGCAGGTCCTGCCGCTTACTTTCCTGAGATTTCGGCGGCTAGGACTAAAAAAAAAAAATTTGAATTTGCATGCATGCGTCATCGATTGTTGGAGTATCGCTTAGAATGAACAGGCAGAAACTGGGCAAAACTATACTTTGAGCGAAATTTGATTTGGTGTATGGGGCGTTGCATGAGTACAGATGGAGTGGGGGGGAAGACCGGGGTATAAAAGGTAGAAGTATGGGAGCGATAGGGAAGGTGCCCCCAGATGATCAGTGGGGTATGCCCATGCCCCACCAGGTGCAGAGAGAGGGTCGGCGGGAGAGTGAGGAGACAGTGTCTCCTCCCTCCCCTGCCAGGGAAGGGCCGGTTAGAGATAGCCCTTGAAAATCGGTGGGTATGTCATTTAGGGTATGGGGAAGCGATCTGTAGAAGAAAAAAATTAGTTCAAATTTCCGTCACCAGGGGGGAAATTCTCACTGTGAACATGAGATGGAATATTTAACTTAGGATTAGATTTTAATATCAGAACTTAGAAATCTACAGATATTGTTCTATGTGCTTTCCTTCCCTTGACATTCTGAAAACGGAGGACTGTGTGCGACACAGTTTCGCGTAGCATCTCTCATTGGGGATGTTGGATACATGTTGCTTAATGCCTGCTTTCAAATCGACAAGCGTCTGTATGCCGACACGGTAAACTCTGTCTATCCCTGTGATTGTGATTTCTGGCTATGGTGGGTTGGCCAGAACTGTGGAAAGTCTCTAGAAATGATGTGATCATTTCCGAATGTTGAACGGAGCAGTTCCTTCACTTGCCGACCAACGTGGGGAGGGACACCATCTTGCATGAACACAACCATTGCCTTTCTTACAGAGCGGGAATCTCTTAGAAGAGTGCAGTACCGTGCACTAGTTACCGTACACCTTACGGGGCCTTGAGGTGTAGACTCTTCAAAGAAAAATGGTCCGATTAAAAACTCTGCTGTGAATCCACACCATACTCTAACGTATGGACTTTGTAGTGGACTTTCACGCACAGCAGATGGATGAGAAGTTCCCCATATTCGGCAGTTTTGTGCATTTACAGCCCCATGAGAAGTGAAATGTGCCTCATCAGACCACAAGATCATTCGAGCCCATGTATCGTCAAGTTCCATACCAGCCAGAAATCGTAGAGCAAAGTCTATTCGTTGTTGCTGATCACAAGACTATTTCTTGCTCTACGTGAATCTTGTACGGGAACCAGCGTAAAATTATTCGAAGCACTTTCCGTACAGTAGACCAAGAAAGGTTGAAGTCTCTTGACACACCTCTGGCAGGCACTACTGACTGGTAGCCTTTCGCATTCTGACCATTGCAACCGCCACTTCATCAACTACCTCCGTTTTGATAAGTGGTCGTCCCCTGCCTGGAATTACACCTAGCTCCCTGGTCGCTTTAAATTTCTTTATTAGTTTTCGAAGCCCCACTGACGTCAAAGGTCCTTTACGCAAACCTTTAAATTTCCGATATTCACGTGGTGCAGCATTAGCATTACTATTATTCTGGTAGAACAGTTTTACTAAAAGAGAACGTTCCTTTTTTGTAAGAGCCATAATGGTTATTGACGATTGGCCATTCTGCTTTTATCTAACAGGATGTCATTTGCATAAGCAGTGTATCTTAATTACAACTTTTACATACGTGCAGCGCCGTTTTCCCCTGGTGGCTGAAATTTGAACTAAATTTTTTTCTTCCACAGATCGATCTGTGGAAGATCGATCTGTTTTAACATTAGGATCTCTTGAATAAGGAAACTTATTTTATAACCAACCGGTACTTCACATTCACTGGATTACATTCAGTTATTAGTTCCACTGCCCAGTGAAAATTACAATGAAAACACTTTTTATCATTGACTTCAGTCGGCATCAGAAAACGCGGTTTTATATATATATACATATATACACACACACACACACACACACACACACACACACTGGTGTTCAAAGAAAGTGCATTACCCCCTTAAAATTGTAACTGTCGTCCGAATAACGTAAGTATATGGCAATATTTCTTACAGACTGCATCAGATAAGATTGACACGCGTAGGTGATGACGTAATATTGCATCAGCTGTTACTTTCAGCTATATAAGCACGCCCTGCAAGAGTTGCAGTCATTCCTTGCTTTATTATTATTATTATCCATATGGAGAGGGTAAGCCCGAGGCTTACGCTGCACCAGCCAAAAAAATAATTCCCAAGCTACCCTGAGAGAGAGAGAGAGAGAGAGTCAGAAATAGAATGCCAAGAAAGAGAAGAATGATGATATCCAGCTCAGGACCCTGGGTGTACCAAGCCCATACTCACCAGATGTGAGCCCCTTGGTTGTATCAGGATGGTGAGTTACGTGCAGTTGACACCACGAAGAAAGAGTGCTATTGTTGCTTTACGTGAGGAAGGATGTTCTTCCCATCATATTGCTTATAGAGTGTCTTGTAATCAGTCGACACTGAGTAGAATTCTTTCCAAACTCAAGAATACTAGTTCTGCTAATAGGAAAAAAGGAAACGGACGCAAACGAGTCTCTACGCCAAAACAGGACCGCGTTTTGAAGTAACAGTAAAAAAACAGTAAAGCTTCTTTGTCTGAGCTGGAAAGAGAATGGGGCGAACATAAAGGAGTAGTAGCAAGTGCAGTAACAGTCAGAAGCCTCTTCAAAAATGGACTTGTAGCTCGCCGACCTAAGAAGCCCCTCCTCACACAAAAAATTAAAAAGGCCCGATTAATTTGGTGTAAGGAGCGTGTCAAATGGACCCCCGAGCAGTGGAAGTCAATTATTTTCTCGGATGAGAATAAATTCAACTTGCATGGCTCTCGCCGTAGACGTGGCGAAGAATACCATCCAGACTGTATGGTGTCTACAGTGAAATTCCCAACCAGCCAAATGATATGGGGGGGGGGTGCATTTCATATCGCGGATTAGGTCACCTACAGTTTATAAAAGGTTCCGTAAATGCCAATGGATACCTGGCTATATTGGAAGGCAAATTTCTGCCAACCATTAGAGACCATTTCAACCTGCAAAGTAACTGCATCTTTCATGACGATGGTCCTTGTCATCGGGCGAAAAGTGTAAGTAGGCACTTCTGCAGTTACTTTCTGCATTAGAGGTTCGGAAGTAATGTGTTTACATTTGTTACAGATGAAAAAATAGTTGGAAGAACGGTCCATTACATCTCTTAGATGGCCAGGAAACAGCCCGGACCGGAATCCTATAGAGAGCTGTTGGCATCGTGTGGAATTTGCAGTTGCCAGAAAGAAGCCAAAGACCCTTCGTGAACTTCAGGAAGCCATAATTCGCGTTTGGAACCACGAACTATCAGTTGATTATCTTCAGAAATTGATCTTGTCAATGCTTCGACGGTGTGCTGCTGTTATCAGGGCCAGAGGCGGTTCAACTAAATGTTAGTTTGCACCTGGTGAACTTTTCATTTTGTTTTCCATTTAAAATGATAAACTGAAGCAAATTGAGGGCTTCTGATAACATTTCAGTCATAATTGTCGTGTTTACGAAAACTGTTGTATAAAGGTTGCAAATGCTCATTTTGGAATATTTTGAGAGCACTTGTCAAATATTACTTAGCTTTGCCTTAACTATTAATAAATATCTTTTGTTTATATTTCTATTTGTGATGCTAGTCATTAATGTAACATTATATTATTAATATACCATCGCGAAAAAGGGTTAGAACACCAGTATAATACGATCATAACGGCTTCCATCACCACGAATCAGATAGAGATATATTGGATTATTCTGTGAGCTTCCGTAATTGACATCACGCCACTTATAAGAAAATAAATGCCTGATGCTAAAAGTCGATAATACAACGCATTTTTTATATGCATTTATTTCTTCATATGAAAACATCAGAGAATCAGTTTAATCGACTTTACTGTTATTTATTTTTAGGTGACAGAAATAAGAGGCCTCTGCGTGGGATTATCTTTATATATACAGTATTAATGAAGAAAGACAACGCATTTTGCTGAATGACGCGGAAAAAGATTTTCCTAACAGACTCTTCCTACACTATTGTGATCCAATGAGAATTACGTTAGTGGTATTCTTCTGCTTACATTAATTAAAGTAATTCAATTAACCTGAATTTTTCTCATTAGGTTGATAAATGATATACTAGTAGAAAAAAAGTGATGTTTGTTGGCATTGTCCTACTTTTATAAACACAGAAATTGGTACTTGAAGAAAGAATCAAGATCCAACACCCACAGCTCATCAGAGGAAAATGAGCCAGAATTAGTCAAGTCTAAAAGGCGATTACCTGATTCGTCAGTTGAACAAAATATGTCATACGTGAGGCCATTACGGTTACTGGAAAACGTGCCAAACTACAGTAAGGGATTGAAGTCCAAGAGCAGACTAATTCGTCAGCCTACACCATCCGGAACTAGGCAGACACCAATGCGGATGTTGGTTTTGGGGCGGTGGACTGACGTAGCTCAGAAGTCGACACTTGTCATTGACACATAATTGTGTCTAACACCCGAGACGCTTTTCATGACTTCGCCGCCTGCATCTGGGTCAGGTTTGGAAACACTGGCCATTTAAAAAAATAATCACAATAATGATAATAATCTTTTAAAAATTCTAGACGCTCCTGTATTTTGAATTATAGTAAGCTTGTCATTCGTCGTCACAAATGCAGTTAACGTCCTTTCACTCCGTTTACTTTTATTTGAACAGAAAACGATATATTTTTATTACTTTTGTTTTGTTCATCTATTCCCACCTCCCTCCATGCTTTGTTTTCCTTCGTGTGTGTCTGTGTGTGTGTGTGTGTGTGTGTGTACTAGTAGAAAAAAAGTGATGTTCGTGCGTATATGTGTTTGTTGGCCCGTGCTTTGAGTGAACGGGGTTCAATCCTGTGACTACTAAATACGGTGCTGTTACTTGTATTCCAGAGTACAGAATAAACAGAAAATTTATTTAAAGTTTATGGTCGCCAGACAATTAAAAAAATTAAGTAATATACGACAGAAATTCAAGGGTGAGTAGTAAAAAGAGAATTAATCCTTCCCCTTTTCTTTCCTTCTGTTTAGGAATAGTCTTTTAGAGGCTTACGAATTAACATCTAATTTCGGTTTTTATTGGTAAGTGTATTTTTTTTTTTTTGTGAAGTCGTTAACAAATAATACTGCATAAAATTATGATTATTTGATGGTAAATAACAGTGAATGAAAATGTATCTGTTAAAACATTAGAGATAACAGTGAATGAAAATGTATCTGTTAAAACATTAGAGATAACAGTGAATGGAAATGATTCTACAACGGATGTCTGCAGAACACCATTGTAGAATGAAACCGCTGCTTCTTGTTCAGGAAACGAATCTATTCAGCTGCTCCCTCAAGCCTTGAGGGTTAAAGGAATGTAGGTAGACACCCCATGTCGCATACTTCCTTCAGAGGAAGTGAGCTACCTAATTACCAGTTAACCACAACCTTTGTGCCGACGTCCCTTAGACATTTATTGGCATTTATACGATCTTAATGCCCGAGTCTAGACTGCGGTCAGTCTTTGCTCTGTAAAGTTACCTCCCTGCTCAAAGCCTGAAGGAGGCCGCCGCACCATTCCATCCTATACCTAGAAGCGCACTCTCGACCACTCCTGCTCTCCCTAATCTCCTTGGACAACAACAGTACAGATGAATGGGTGGGGTCGATCGCTCCATGAGATCTCTATCTCCCCCGCACGGTTCAGATGGGACAAGCTGACGAGAAAACCTGTCGTTATAGCTATCCCGATAGTGGCTTCCTTCGCTGATGAAGTGAACTCGATGAGGTATCTTTCCTAGCGAGTGCAGACACGAAAAAACATCAAACTTGATTGTAAGTAACAGAAAAGGCACAAACGAAAAAGAAATTTCCGTACAAAATATAAAATGAAGGGCAATACAAATATAAAATCAGGAACAGCCGTTGTCGGAGACAATTTAACGCTCCACCCCACACCATTCCGTGAAAAATTATCGCCTGCATCATCTCAGATACGAGCAGTTACATTACTAATTTTCTTATTTTAACTTTAACGAGTACTTATTAGACGCACCTGAATGAAAGTCAAGTGAAATCGAGAAAAATCAATAATACAACGAATATAAGAATTTGTTTCTTCATATGAAAACATTCGAAGAAAGTTTCGCTTATTTCAGAAAAAGTTAGCAGTCCCTACTTTCGTCTTGCTTCTTACTACTCAAGACATGTACACAAATAACTGATGACATAACTGCAAAAAATATTTATGAATTTGATTACGTGTGTAGGTGGTTCTGAGGTTTCACGTATTTTGTCTTTGAAACTTGAGTATTTTATGACCCCTCTCTCTCTCATCTTCAAGGGTATCAACGCTTAATGAGACACTTTTGACGATATCGTGTTCGGTTTATATTAATGTCGTTCAGAGAAACCAGAGAGATAAAAAAAAAAAAAAAACGAACGCGCTCCTTTTTTTATGTATTCTTGGAGGAGGTCTCTGTGTCGACAGACAAGAGAGAATCGCAAGTTCTCTTCAGATCTAGGAAGACCCCACTAAAGAAAAAAAAAAAAAACCAGAAAGAAAGAAAAGAGAAAGAAAAAAATGTTAATTTTCCGCCACATTTCTCCCAGTAACATAAAGCTGAAGCCTTGCATTTAGGATAAGACACGCAAGGTCTGCATTGAGAAAAGGGCTAACAGGGAAATAATCCCAATTAGCCCTTTTCAGCAAGAAAAGGCTATATAACTCAAGGATGATACGCATTCTATTGTAATCAATGTAAGCACTAAGTTAAGTAAAACAACCGACTTCAAATCTCCTTACGACATTCACAATGAATAAAGTTAACATTTCAAACCATAATACTACATAGACACTGTTCTTGTTCAATGCGACTTGGGTTTGAAGGAGCTTGAACCCCAGTTCACTCAAATAGCGCGTGCTATTTCACTCGCGTTCCTGACCACTCGGCTACGTCAGGCCTGTAAAATTATTTAGGCTCATGTTGCTGTTAAATTTTATTTATTCTTTGTCTTTCTTTCATCTGCTTCCTTTTATTATCTCTCTAAACATTAAAAAGGTTTTCCTCCTAGTGAGGCGCCTCCGTAGCCAGGTGGGCAGGAGCAGCAGTGCGTAGCACACGCTTCTGGGATTAGACCGGGGTTCGAGCCCGTCACCACCAAATACGGAGGATGCGGAAAGGTCAGGGAATGACCACCGCATATCCCGGAGCAATATGGCCTTAGTTGCTAATGCTCTTAAAAACCAAATAACAAACAAACAATCCTCCTAGTGATATTTATTCGAGGCAATGCGTCATTACAAATGCAGTTAATTATTGACAACTGCCTCCATAACGTTCACCAACCTCGCGCACGTGCTGGCTGTCCAACATTTGATGTTCCATTGTAACGTCTTTTGTATATTAATGAATATTGTATATTTGTAAATAGTTTAGTCATATGTAAATATTTTAAATATTTTGTATAGTTTGTAAATATTTTAGTCCTCCTGCTCTATCGGATGCAACAATGCATTATGGGAACCTGAAGCAAACGGCCTTTTCCTATGTGAATGCAGGTAATACTGTAGCCTAGTGGTCAGGCACGCGGGTGCATAAGTACACGTGCCTTGATTGACCGGGGTTCAAGCACGTGACTGCTGAATACGGTGCTGGTTCTTGTATTCTGTGTATCTTGTAAACTCCTCTGACCGTTTGTTCGTCCCGGAGTATAAACAGAAAAGTTATTTATTTATTATTTAATAATTACATAGCGATATTTTTCGACCTTGAAAATGCCGCACACTACAAATGCACAGGCAAATAATTACATAGGTCATTTCCTGATTAGATGTTGATCACAGTGACATGTTTTTTTTTTTTTTGTCTGGTGGCACAGGGGGATCTCTCCCAACTCCGCGTTTTTACTCTGTGTAGAATGCAATACTTGGCATAAGACCATGGTGTGGGTTAGTGTGTGTTTTGTGAAGTATTATTGTGAGTGGTGCTGTTCCTCTGGCCACTTAGCCTGGGAGGCCATGGAGATCCATTAACAATCCCAGTTTCCTTCACTGCCACGGAGAGGCGGACCAGGACACATTAGGAGAGAAGAAAGCTATGGCGAGGTGAACCCTGGGATAGCCTAGGCATTCAAGGGGAGCCTAAAAAAAAGAAATATTTTTATTGGAAAAGAGATAATGGGGAGATAGGAAAAGAGTGGGATAAAAGGGGTAGAGAACAGAGGGGACAGTGTTGAGACACTCGCCTGATTTAAAAGGGAAGACAGTAAGGGGATCTTTGGTACAGGACGCCCAGGAGCGGATTACGGTCGGTTGAGGCCCCGGGCGCAGAAGAAAATATTGGGCCCCTTAAAAAAAAGAGAGAGACAGGGAAAATAAAAATACATGTTAACCATTTTTTTATGTACTATTACTGTTTTATTTCCAATAAAATTTGAATATAATATATGTATAATATAATTAATAATAATCATTATTAATTATATTATACATATATAATTAATTATTATTAATAATTAATATAATTATTAATAATAATAATCGCGAAGTTTTGAACTAATATGTTCAACTAATTTGCTGGGGTTTTGCGTATAAAGTTGGGATTTTGCGTGGGCCCTTCAGAAGTCGGGGCCCAGGGCGCGCGCCCGGTGCGCCCGCCGTTAAATCCGCCTCTGAGGACGCCCATCCTGGTCCAGAAGGTGGGAGTTGAAGTTGGGTGGTAGGGTGAGCCACCAGGCAAAGGGGACACCAGGCGAAAGGGGTTACGGGCCACACGGGGTGGGGGAAGGAGACTCGACTCAACCATCCCGGGGCGGTAGGAATAAAAGAACATAGGGAAAGAGATTCCTATGGTGGAGCGTGCTTTTTGCAGCTCTGCCCCACACTGGCTTGTGGGTTATCCTAATGGCCAGTGTCATCATCCCACACCATGCCAGCTAAGAAAAACTACAACATGGTGTCAGCTTGAATAACCATGAGGCCCCTGACGGCCTGCATAGCCACCAGTCTGTCCGGTGAAAAGGCTAAGATAGAACATGCAATTAATAATAACTTTCATTCACTCAACATTCACACAATTTTACTTTTTATAGTTTTTTTTTTACACTTTCTATTCTCTTTTATATATTAGATTAAATATCGGTCAGTGCGTTTCGACAGGTGTGTCTTTTACGTAGAAAAGATTTGACTTACTCCGTCATACCTCTACATATAACGTAGAAAAGCGTGCGCGGTGGCTGGCGAGCAAAGCGAGTAGGGGGCAGAGCCCCCTAGTTATTATTATTATATAATGATAGAATTATTATAATTATGTTGGTCTTATATTATTTCTCCCTGACTGTTGGGGAATTCCACCCCGTGACGGCCAAGTACACAGGGTGGTTGTTATGTCTGGTGTTTTTGTTGGTCCAGGAACTCTGACTATTTCCTTGCTCGCTTCTGATGTATTACCCTGGCTACCTGGTCATATCTACGAATATACCCTGTCTGGGTGATCACCTTACATCCTACGGTGATGTAAGGTGATCCTTACATCCTGCTGGATCGTTTCTGAGTCCAGGTGGCATCGTCAACATGTGTTATCTGACACTCCAGGCTCCTTTGCGATGTATTTTCTGTAGTTCCTGGTGTTGAGTATCCGGTCTTGGATGGCGAGCATGAATCCTTCAGTCTTTGGGAAGAGTGTCATGCTCGTGAGCCATGACACTCTTCCATGCATTGGAAGAGTGTCATGGCTCACGATAAAATGGCTAGAAGAATCACGATAAGAAGCCATTTTATCTAAATGGTCTTTATGGAGGTTATTGTGGTGTCTACCATAGAATATCTTCTTTGCCCATCTTTCTAGCTCTGCTTGTTCTGTTTGAGGTGGAAGGAACTCCTCGTCTAGGCTGAGTAGGGTATGCTGCTTGTCTATCTTCCTTGTGGCCTGGTAGAGTGCTGCTGTTTTATTATAAATTTTTAATAATAATATAATTAATATATAATAAATAATATATTTTTTATTATTATTTGATTTGTTTTTGCATGCAGAAAAAGTGTTTCCTTACATAATTTTATAATGTTCCCAGACAAGGTATACCCAATCTGTCATGAAATGTCAAATTTGGAATTCTTCCTAGATGAGGAGGAGCTATTTGCGCCTGAAGGCACCCAACATTGGCTAGCAATTTACTTAGTTTCTGCCATGAACACAGAGAAAATGTCTCTGTTGAAACTTCGCAGGGTATGTTGACACAATACTTAAAGAATCGATCATATATTCGAATTGTTCTTCGTTATTAATTATAATCAACATCTAATAGCCTTTTGTATGAAGCAAGTTTTCATATAGTCTCTAAAACGCAAACATTTCGGCGATATATATATATATATATTTTTTTTTTTTTAAATCACAATGATGACGCACTCTATATGCAACTGTAAGAGTGAGCCGAGTGCTATCTAAGAGATGTTCTGTATTTCTGTTTATTGCATACAGCATTTGATCAGATTCTGATTGACTTCATGATCTTGGAAGGCATCGTTTGGTTGACCACGCTTACCACAAGTGAAGAGCGAATAACCCCATACGCGGCAAATATAGTTTCACCTTAAGTGGATGTAAGCCCCCTGTTTCCCATACATTCTGATTTTAGAACCAGATGGTCAAGGCGTGACGTGATCAATCAACGAAGATGCTGACACAATGTAATAAGGGTGGCTTACGAATCATTTTCTCAGCCATAAAGAGTAAAAGGAGCGTGAATGTCAGCAGAGAGTGATCACTTGACGAGTGATAGAGATGGTGCAGTCGATAACCTCACGGTACGGGTAATGAAGAACATTCCAGAAGCTGAGAACATATCGTTGATGATCTTATTCATTGTTAACGAGCACAGAACTGCTTGTCAAAAATCAGATGACCTGGTTGTTCAGTTCTTTGCACAGCACATGCAGTAGCCTCTATCCGAAAGTGCCATTCTAGTCGGTAGTATAGGATACTACCGACTAGAATGCGATATACAATTTTTACGAAACAAAATCAATCATTGCACAATTTCGCATTTGTAGGCAAAACGAAGTGGAATGGTGGATAAACTGGTTCACAGTCACAAAGCTTGCACCATGCAAGAAAATAAATAACACGGGCAGCGAAAACACAATGAATATGTAGCCGCTTAATAATTACTTTTTTAATTCCCTTCTTTTAATTAGTTAATATTAAAATTCAATAAAAATACCCAAAGTTTTCCTGCCCTCATGTGTAGCACAATTGGTATTTGGGATTCGAACTAATCTTTCCCGCGTGGAAAAGATTAGTTCGAATCCCGTGAATAACACGAGGAATTTTTATGGGTCTTTGTCGTAACGTGATTGAGTTAGTCGGCCTCAGGCGAAGGTATCATGGTTTTTTCTCCCGGAAACTCTGGTTTTTCATCCAACAAACAGACATGGACCACAGAGTACACGCAATTTACAAACATACTATATGCGGCGCAATATGACCTAAGTTGCTGACCCTCAGAATGATGGCTGCTGAGTTAGTTATGAAATAAGGAGAGGATTTGTCAAATCTACATGAACATGTAGAGAAAAGGAAGGCCTTTGCAAAATTTGTACTGCACAGCTTCAAATGAGCAGAAACAACAGAGTGTCCTCATGCGAAGACTTTCGTCCACACTCGTCAAAGCAATCCTAATTTCCTCGACTGTATTGTCGCTAGAGATGAACGTTAGTGTTTCTGTACGACCCAGAGACGATGCGTCACAGCATGCTGTGGACTGGAAAAAATATCACCAAGACTCAAAAAGTTTCGTTTACAGAAGTCCAGAATCAAGCCGATGCTGATCATGTTTTTCCCGGGTAAAGCTGCTATTTCCCGGGTAGCTGCGTATTTCCCGGGTAAAGCTGCTATTTCGAGAGACAGGCAGCTGTTTGTTGTTGCATCACAATGCCTCACCCATTCCGCACTTTGCTGTAAAAACTTTTCTGAGGAAACATGACATTGTACATTCACACTACTTTCCGATTTAGAACCGGCGAACTTCTTCCTCTTTCCCAAGGTGAAAATTACCCTCGAAGGAAAGAGACTTCAGGATGCTGAGGATAACAAAAAAAAAAAAAAAAAGACGTAACTGCCGAACTGAACATTGGACGCCTTTTCTTTGGACACCTTCGCTGACTCTTTTCAGAAAGGAAGTAATTAGTACATTCAATCATGTGGTGATTACTTTGTAAAATAAAACCATTTTTGAGCTCCTTCACTTGTGTCCTTTTTATTGCACTAGTCCGGGAACTTTATTTCCACACTTCGTATACATAGCGTAGCTACATTACAAATGCTTGCGTTGTATTCCCAGACTTCTCTGGAGTGTTCTCATGGCATCTGTCACCGTATTGTGTTCAAGGATTATTACGGAGTCCGATGTGACAGGCTGTATAACGGAGGTTATATTTCAGTACCCTGACCTCCACCATGATGGAAACGCTGCATCAAGAAGGCACTGCGATACAGGTCAAAAACTGCGATGCACCGAACGAATGTTATCGGCCTGACGGCGTACGTTCCGAACTACTCACGAACCTTGCAACAAGTTCGTGTTATTAGCGTACAGGTGCTCTAAATGTTTTAACGCAAATTATAGCCTACACAAAGGAAGTAATGGTGTTCCTGCTGCTGGGATGCACTACCGCCTCGTGCATGGTACAGTAAGGCGATGGCAACGTCTTCCTCACGATGAATACAAATCAAGGTTATGTGGCAGTCAACTCTTACTCCGTGCGGAAACGAACCTTCCAATGCTCTACATCCTCTTATCATCACGCGGGTGTTCATTAATAAATCGCAGTTTCGAGCTCATACGTGATGTTGAAACATTTGTCCGATCATTCTCGAACTGAATTTCAGTCGCCACGCCTACGCCATCTTGCAGCTCTCTTTCCTAACCCTGTGGCTTGCTTTCTCCCTGCTGAGACCAGACTACAGTCAGATGTTTCTTGACCTCTGTTAACGGTAGGTCTCAGTACATTCTAGTTCCTGCAGCAATGTGCGCGTGGGTGAAGGTTGACAGCATCTTCCTAACAACACTGTTGTCTAAGTACCTTTCACTGGGCCATAAACCACGACCTCGCTGTTTAAGCAGCTTCTAAATCCCACGTAATTTGATTTAACGTAAAGGACTAATTAATGTACGCTGTCCGTTGGCAGGGATGTGTTGACTGCTGCAATTAGGTGCGCTGCGATGTGGTTGAGTAGTTCTTACACACAACAATTGCACGTTGCCGGAACACTGCACTTGGCACGCACTTCTGCTGCGTACGAGTGTTGCGGAGAAGGAAGTCTGAAACGCGGCCTCCCACGATATCCACCCACATTAAAAGAATAATATGGCGGGGAAAGGATCCTTCTTCGAGGGCTAATTGTGGTCATGCGTAATTGATAACTAGTAATGAAATTCCATTTATGTAACCTTATCAATAGATTCGCATATTTATTTTATTCCAGGACGAATATCAAATATAACAAATGTCAGCTCACGTTTTTTTTTTTTTTTTTTTTTTTTAAGACGAGTTCCAAACTCCTTATTTATTCAGTTTATTTAACCAAATGTTTTTCCTTAAACAGCAGGTTGCTAGTAGGACTTACATTCTATTGTTAAGGTAGAATTACAATGAATGTAAAATTAAAATAAAATTAAAATAAAGGTAAATAATAAATACAGTAGAAGTAAAAGTTCAATAATACGGTTGGTACGGATCATTTAAATTTACAATTTATTTAAAAATTGCGCTTGTGGTATAACAACTGAATTTACGATTTACAAAGTCCTCTTGATCTGTTGGCAGCATTGCTGTAAATTCATTTGTTGAAACGTTCATCACGGCTGGAAGAGTTTCAAGTTTTTCAACGGCTTTTGAATCCGAAACATATTTATATATGATTTCCTGAATTTCTCTTCTGTATATCTTGTCCTCTGCATGCATATGGAGATCGACACTGCATTGTATTCCATGTTTCTTCTCGGATTCAAACGTTCGTTACCGGTGTACAACATCAGTAGTACAAATAATACAAACCCAGAATAATTACAGTAGTTCGAAGAATATCTTTAAATTTGAAAAGGGCTGTTTTGTAACACTAGAGGGCTCTTTGATATGCTGATTTGGTTAATTTATACACTTAGAGGGATGAAATTCTTTGTTTCCTTTTAGAATAACAACACCACTACCTGCAAAGAAAAACAACGAAAGTGTTATCAGGTGCCAAGCGAAGGAAAGGCATAATTTTCCTTGAAGGAAGTTTTGCTGTTCGAACTTTAACACTTTATATTCTTTCCTTCATGTTTATTTCAGTATCGATAAATCAAACCACTTCTGTCGAGTAAGAAGCAGTAAAACACAGCAGTAAGGCTGAATAGAAAGCCACAATAAAATTTCTAGTTTATGGTTGTAAAAGTACGAAAGCTTAAAGCATCAGTGCCCAGAGGTGCTCTCAGTATCCCCACATGTCACGTGACGTCTCCTGTTGCAATCTGCTCAGGAAATGTCAAATAGTCCCAATCCCAAATAAGAACATTTAACAGAGTTAAACAAGGTGAACATCTCTATAAGGTTGGGTTGCAACACCCACACCTTTTTTTGTCAAATGTCGCTGAGCACAAGCAAACAAAGTTTATTTTAACAAATCATCTCGCCGCTTAGCTCATGGGGAAAAAATGCCATTTTTTTTTATCCTCTCTACAATGAAATTAAAAGATTCGCCTGTAAAACGAACTGAGGTCACGTAGCATAGATGGTCTCCAACTGTTCGTCACTTTATGAACACGAGCAGGATAGGAATTTTGGTTGATTTTTTTTTTTTGCATATTCTTTCAGAATTTATGTATACTTAGCGCAAATGTAACGTTCGACACAAAAGATAAGCGCAAATTGAATGAAAGTGGGCCAAGACGCATGACAGAAAAACTGTTACATTTATTGAAAAGTGTTTTCCAAAGACATTTATCCCGCTCTATAATCTTTTCAAGACAAAAAGCTCCTAGCTGCAAACATGGAGAATGCCGCCCCTCACAATACGAAAAGATCGCAGTAATGCTGAGACGGCTAACGTTCTGAGAGCTGGTTGCTGGATGCAGTCGCTTCCATGTTAACAGCCCTGCCGTCATCAGTTTATTTCAGTGGTGTCCAACTTACGGCCCGCTGAACGGATTGGTCCGCGAATATTATATTTTTATACGGCCCGCACGGAAAGTGTACTAAAACAGCATTTTAAATTTTGTTAATTATCAACCAGAATTTTCACTAAATATTTAAGTTTTGTTCAATTTTCAATTTTAGATGTATCATTATATTTATTTATTTATTCACCTTAATATTGAAAAGCAGTTATCCTTTTCAGGTTGTAAATTTTCTAAGTCGATCATTTAAAAGCAAAAGTAAGGTTTTTTTTTTTTTTTTAACCAAAAATAAGTCATATTTTTATAATTAAAAAAAAAATCAAAAAAATAAATCACTGACATAGCTTTGTTGCACATAAGTGTTGGGAATTTGCATTTTTTATATATAACCTGAAAATAAAAAAAACGATAAAATGAAAATAGACACTTCCTTTTACATGTAACACAAATTTTTTTGGAATCGCTCAGTGCGGCCCGCGAAACAAATCTAACTTTGAATATGGCCTGTGTACGGGAAAGGTTGGACACCACTGGTCTATTTTCATGCTGCTCCGTAGAAAGATTTCAGTAACAAAAGCAGAGTCCCAAAACCTCGTCATTTGAATTAAAGTTACAGCTTTAATTTAGTGCACTTCGTAACACTTGCAAGCGGCATGATGATAGATTTTACCTATATGGTGGGCGTTTCCACACTTAAATAAATTTTCTGTTTATACTCCGGCACGACAACCAAGTCAGTAGAGTTTATAATAAATCGTCAATACAAATATTTATCGTATTTAGTAGTCACGGGCTTGAACCCCAGTCCATTCAAGGAACGCGTGCTATGCACTCTCGCTCCTGACCACTGGGCTACGTCAGGCCTTCTCACCAGAATCAGATAAAATAAAAGTATTTTTACGTATATATTCTGTGAAAGGCATTTGTGTGCAAATTAATTACCAAATTTCAAAAAAGGTAAAAAAAAAAACAGATTCCACGTACATTTGAAATTAATTTTTTTTTTTTTTTAATTGTTGATTGAGTGTGCACAAAAGCACATTCAATTAACTAAATAAAATTGCGATTGATGTAAACGTTTCGGATTCAGTTTGCAAACTGAGATCCCAATTTACAACCTGTTTCAGAAGAGTCCAGTTGCCGCTATTAGCAAATTGTCTTGAGAACGGAATCCGAAACGTTGACGTCAGTTGCAATTTTATTTAGTTAACTGAACGTACCTTAAGAAATCGTATTTTCAAAACCAGAGAGTAGCAATCAATAAATCATTTAATTTGAAAATATACGCGGAGTCTGCGATTTTACCTCTTGAAAAGTATTTTAATATGAATCTATAATTGTACAGAGGAACTTACCAATTCCTCCCCCAAACAAGATTAAGCCCCGTTTCCTCAATATCTTCACAATCAAGTTCGACTCTGTTTTCCACCAAAGTCTGTTAAGAGTCTCAGTTCATTAGCACCATTTGGGGACTGGCATTGTCGATAAGTCTCCCCATCCAGGCATAACTAAGCTTGCTTTTGATGGCCTTACGCAAACGGAAATATATTCAAACGGCACACCTACCATATATTCTGGATCTGTGAACGTGATACCTCCAAGCGTTAGGCAGCCTTAAAGAGATGCTTGAAGGGCAATCCATCAGACCTATTTCATATGGTAAGGTCATAGATGTGATAATAATACTGCTACAACTAGTAAAATCCTGCCACAGACATATCATGAACGGCCTAGTGACATAATGGGATAAATATGTTAATGAATTTGGAGATTTATTTAAAACCAAAGTATTATTTTTTTTCTATATTTCTTGACCATTGCTTGTTTCTTTCTTTCTTTATTACGTTCACGTTTACATCGACTGCAATTTTATTTAGTTAACTGAACGTGCCTTTGTGTAGGAAATCTTTTTTAAACATCTCTGGGGAGCAATTAAACATCTCTGGGGAGCAATTAAAAACCTTTTAATCTGAAAATATAAGCGGAATCATATGAATTCAGCTTAAGGTAAGCTAATCTGAATGGATGGACGCGTGTGTGTGTGTGTGTGTGTGTGTGTGTGTGTGTGTGTGTGTGTGTGTGTGTGTGTGTGTGTGTGTGTGTGTGTGTGTGTGTGTGTGTGTGTGTGTGTGTGTGTGTACTGGTTCAGGGTGGTTCCCAGGCAAATGCCCATCTCCACCTAAATCATTTAAAACAGAAAATCTGTAAAGTGGACCTGATAAATAAAAAGATAGCTAAGAAATAAGAAGACAAAACATATTTTTGAAAAGAGAAGTAAAAGTAAAAAAAAAAAAAAAAAAAATTTAAGTTAAGTTAAGTTCATAATCTAAGCTAAGTTAAGTGTATAAACAAGAAATTTTGAATAGGAAAGAATAAAAGTAAATATAAGAGAGATGTTTGTGAGTGTAGTATGTTGTTTATGTCAGGTCACTTTGCCATCAGAAAGCAGGTGAACTCTTCAACTGCAATCTGATGCCCATCCCTGGCACGTGGAGCCGGACCTGGTTCTATCTTTAAAAGCTGAAGCGCCAAAGCGCAATTAAACACTCAACAGAGAGAGTGCTAGACTGTTGAGTGCCAGCTGTCCAGCCTTGGGCCGCCCAAACCCAAGAACTGAACAACAGGCGAACAAAAAAAAAAAAAAAACCACTTAAGTGGTCCATGCCCAGGAGCCCCAGACCCGATCAAAAGCTTCCAGGTCTGAAGCTCCCAAGCCCTGATGCAATCAATGAAGATTCTGGGTTGTAGACGGCCAATTCAATGTCCGTGAGGTTTCGTATGATAGATCTTTTAGGGAACACAGCATTTGCATACTCTTGTAAGGCCTGAAAGTTGTTAACTCCTTGCACCAATGTATGTACGTTATCTTCATTAAAATTAGCTATCTGTTTTCCCAAAAGACACCGTTCAGCATTATAATAAGGACAAGAGAACAAAATATGCTGCCAAGTCTCTGCCGCTCCACAAGAACACCATGGATCCGGCTCCAACCCTCGAGAATACAGTTTATCTCTGATCGACCCATGACCTGTTAGCAAAAAACTGGTATACATAGACGGACAGAACCACGACGACACCGGTTTAGTAATGGCAAAATCTGCCACAGGAATGATCTTCCTGGTTATCTCTCCCACCTCTGAAGAACTCCACCGTGCTCTCCATATTCCGACCAACACAGTCCGGGAGAAGAACCCCGTGCAGGACCGACTGTGTTCCCGAGGTAGATACATGACCCCAGGTATGCACGATAAACAGAATCCGTATGCCGCCACAAAATATCGGCTGCCATAAAACTTCTACAGTGAAGATGTAGACTCCTCTAAACATAGAAGTCTTCGCGCGTAGTATGGCGGTCATAATCACCTGATGGAAAAGGCACGAATTCTAATCCCGAGAATGACTTCAGGAACTTTCATAGGCTTTTTTCACTCTGTAGCTGAGTTAGTCGGTCTCAGGAGAGGATAGCAAGGCTTCCACCCCTCGGAAGAACTAGAGTTTCCCGTCCAAACAATTCACCAGACACCACATTTACGAAGACAATAACACAGGTAGATGAGGTAATTCTCGAATGGCCCTAACATAATTTTTTAACCATCTTGACACTATCAGAAGAATATAAAATGAGAAACTTTTCATTTAGATTAGTGTGTGTGATTGAAAAAAAATTAAAGAGTCCATCCATTGCCGCAAAGTAATCTCTACTTCGGTCCGTGACTAAAAATCGAATCCAGGTCTTTTTCCAAGTGGTGCAGAAATGATAATTCTATACTACTTTGAGGAGAATAAAGTTTAAAATCAAGAATTTATAATGATATGATACAATTTCACTGTACATTAAAACTATTTTATTCGCCATTAAACTATCACTTAGCTCACATAATGCCGGTCAACAACAATTTATCACAAAAAAATATATACATTGTATATATACACACTATATAGACTAGATAGATGTTCTGGACGCTGATTTTAAATTGTTTTTGGATTTCCTATACAACACGTGCAGGTTTTGTGATGAGACCGATTACATGAACATAATGACTGATTATACCACTCTTATAAACCTATTCTGCAAACCAGTAATCATGAATATAATTATTTTTCTCTCTATACATTAAAAAAAGTTTTCCTCCTAGTTATATTTATTCGAACAAATGGGAGAAGAGGGCGAGGCAATTACGTCACTACAAATGCAATTAATTATTGACAACTGCCTCCATAACGTTCACCAACCTCGCGCACGTGCTTCACTGTATAACATTTGAAGTTCCATTGTAATGTTTTTTGTATATTAATGAATATTGTATATTTATAAATAGATTAGTATTTTGTAAATATTTCAGTTAAATATTTTAGTCCTGCTCTTTCGGATGCAACAATATTCCTCATGCATTATGGAACACGAAGCAAAAGGCCTTTTCCTAAGTTTCCTAAGTAAACGCAGGTAAATAATTACATAGAGATATTTATTCGACCTTGAAAATTCCGCGCACTACAAATGCACAGGTAAATAATTACATAGGGCATTTCCTGATTAGATATCGATTAGCGCGTTTCGACAGGTGTGTCTTTTACATAGAAAAGATTTGACTTACTTCACTTACCTCTACATTTTATATAGAAAAGCGTGCGAGAGGAGGCGAGAAAAGTGAAGCCCCCTAGTTAATTATTATTTAAATATTCATGTAACTGTTTGAATATATCTGTGTCCTTTTTATTTCATAAAGTAATTATTTGATTATAAATTATTAAAGGCAAGATCTAGTGAATTACTGAAACATATTCATTGTATGCACTAAAAATATAAAATCACCCCACCCCAACAAAATCTGTTACGTGTGCAGCTCTTTTCTAAATCACAATTGCGCACAATTACGATGGATATTCGGAAAATTAACCAGTTATCCTTTTATCCTCTAGGTCAGCGGTTCCCAAACTGGGGTCCGCGGACCCCTGGGGGTTGGTAGATCAGTTCCAGAGGTAAGCGAAACGACCCTCTAGAACTGATCAAATTATTCGTTGTATGTATAGCAAATTTATGATTAAAAATCATTAATAAATTGATGATTGATTTTACATAAATATATAAAATTTATGTAAAAATAAGAAAAAAATTGAGTTTCAGAAAACTCAGTGTTCATATGTGTGTGTGTGTGCGTGTAGGGGGTCTGCAAACCGTGGACCCCCTATATAAATATATAGGGGGTCCACGAACTTCTTTTCATGTTTAAAGGGCTCCGTAGATCTCAGTAGTTTGGGAACCACTGCTCCAGATCAGAGCTTCCCAACCGGTGTGCCGCGAGAGATTTAATTTTATAAAATTTCATATACAGTAGTTAGGGAAGGAATAGGAACCAGCGAATTCGACCTGCGATAAGAAAATAGAAGGAGGAATGAAAAAAAACAGGAAAAGAAAATAGACTAGATACAATCCCTCGAGTCCACCTGAACCAGAAGCATGGTCTAATGATGGGTATCGATAAGATCCTGAACCAGCCTGCACACCAACCCTGATGTCTAGAGTAGGCATCCACTACAGAATAACCACGGATCCAGGATACAAACTTGGCACCAGCAGCACGGTCTGATGATAGGTATCGGTAAGATCGTGAACCAGCCTGCACACCAACCCTGATGTGCAGAGTATGGGAGCAAAGATCACCCCAGGTGTCCACTACACAAGAACGTCTGATCCAGGATAAAAACTTGGCACTATCCTATTGAACAATGGAGTTAATCCTTCACCTATAAATTAACTGCTGGCACTGCCTCTTGCCTGTAAGCACATCAGGTTTCTGGGAGCATCGGCAAGAGGAGTCTGTCAGCTGACCATTTTCAGCGAAATGAAAAAGGGAATCTTTGTGGGTCCTCAAATTAAATATGCAGGAAAACAGCACACAAAAATGCTCCAATGTATTGGAACTAAAAACATGGCAGAATTTCAAATGGCTTTGTGAAAAACCTTTTTTTGGGTAACCACAGGTCATTTGCATACAAAGGTGGGGTTCAGAAGCTGCTCGATGCATATAAAGAAATGGGATGTCATATGTCGCTGAAACTATTTCTTGCATTTGTATTTAGACTTCTTTCCCGAAAACTTGGGCACGATGAGTAATGAACAAGGGAAACATTAAGTTATTCAAGATATTAGTTACTTCAACAGAAAATCGTGCTTCTGGAACGAACGTGTGTTGGCAGACACTACTGCTGGTCGTTGTACCGCGACATTCCGGAAAAGTGTACCAGAGGAAATCATAATCACATTTTAAAACTGTACGCATTTTTTAATACAATAGTGTACTGCATTATAGTAATGCATATAAAGTGTACTGCATTTAAACTGTAAAAGCGATAAAAAGGTAACTGTAACCAGTTTCATCTGTTTTGTAATTAAATATTTTTAATTAACTTGTACTGATATTATCAAGCAGTCATATTACAAAAAGTACAAGTGCTAGGTAAACACCGAGAAAATATTTGAAAATATTTTGCGAAAAACTGATTTAGAAAAGTGTATTAATATCTTTGACGAAAAAAAAAAAAAAAAAATATATATATATATATATGCTGTATATATTTACAAATCAGCAATATCTACAAAAATCTTTCTACACTAGTTTCTCCTTCTAGTGAGTCATCATTCAGAAAGCGTAACTGTTCAGAAATCCTCCTTCATAATTGCTGGAAAAACTTGCATGAAACGTCATCCCCAAAAAGACTCGAAACGGGCACCATTCAAAGGCTCGCCAGAGGCTTAAGCAAGCCCTTTATTAAGTAATTCTGCTACTTAAACATAGAACGTTGGCAGTTCTGTGTTTAATGTAATCAGCAATAATCTAGGCAAGCCTCCAAAGCTTAAGAAATTTATGTGAAGGACGTGGTAGGGGGGGGGGGATGTACTGAGTTCTTTTTAAGAGTTATAAAAAATATAAGCAGAGATTCACCTCTCGCAGTTAAAATTCTAGTCTAATAAATTCACATAAATTTATTAGACTGCAGAATTCATTTTCTAAGATATATAGGGCCGACTCAGAATTCGCCAATTCAATTTTTTCGATCTCTGGCTGGCGTTTCTCGAGCTATCGCTCATTTACCACAAACTCTCTGAACCATAGCTCTTGGGTGGCCCTAATATGACAGTTTCTTCCCCCTCTTTTTAGCTACAGGCATTTATTCAATAACATTAAATTAAATTTCAATTAAAATTTTAAATTTCTAGGAGTGGTAAAACGTATATACAAAATTTTCCTATGCATGTATACATCTCAATAAATATTATAAAACCCATAAAGTGAAGTATACACTATAAAAATTAAATTTCATCATGAAATATGAAATGCTTATAAATAGTTCTATTATACAACAAATCACTACGTTCATTAAAACTTCCAACGCGTTTCAATAAAGCCCTTCTAAAATCACTACATAAAAACAGTCACACACAGTTTACTTGGTGGTCTCCTCAGCCCACACAGCAACAACAGGAGCAAATTCTCTATTCCAAGTGAAGCGAGCCCATTACCTGTTACCAGAAATTCAATGTATTTCTGGTATTTTGCTTTGTAAATATATAAATATACATAAAATCTGTCCGTCACTAATTTACCATATGTATATTTATATATTTACAAAGCAAAGTTTTATTATTTATTATTAACTGAACGAAAGTTTTTCTATTAATATAAATAATACAGTATATTATTAATAATAAAAAATATCTATAATATTATTTATAATACTGTATTATATTATTTATATTGTATTAATATAATAATACAATTTTCTCAAGCAGTAACGTAAAACCAATACCACTATACGTTTGCTAGACATTGCAACGTAGAAGTGACTTAGGTTTAAATAAAAAATTCAAAAGTATAAGGCTCTGCTACTAATTGTTAATACAGTACTTTAAAATTACGTAGTTCTGTATATTTGCTAGAATTTCTAAATTGTGAACTGCAATATTTCTGAACCTATTATGAACAGCCGCATCTTCATTTTAGTAAGGTTTCTCTCGACTACTCTACAAAACTACATATCTTACGTTGGCGTTCGCATAGGCCAGTATTTCATTAGCGGGTATGAAAAATGCCAAATTTTTCTTCAGTTAAATAATAACGCTTACCTAGTCAAGGGGTAAGAATTAATTCAATATCCGTAACAGTTCATTTTCTGAAAGTCTATTTAGTTAAAGTGATAGCCAGACTTCTCTACTTTGTAAAACAATTTTAAAATCTCATAGAATAACAATGGAAATAACGTGCTGCACTCCATTTGGCATACCAAATTCCAGAAAGACTGAAATATTTGTACTTTCAGCAGACGACAGAAAGAAATTGAATACGTCATTGAAAACTGTTGGTGCCCTCTTGAAACAAATATTCCTAAAGTAATTAAAAAAAAAAAAAAAAACGCAAAATCGTGTTTTCCTATTAAAATAATAGAAAAACACGATTGCATTATTTTATTATTTTAAAATAATAGAAAATTTCTACATTTCTTTATAACTGATTAAATATTATCTAAAAGTGCATTTTCTGATTAGACTGAAGATTTTGTTTCAACGGTGATTACACACAATGTCATTAAATTAATATTTTGCACGCCACCTTGACACTTAATTTTAAAAGGTATTTAGTGAATCTTTTACAATATTCAGAATGAAAATATCACTCTAAAATTCAAGAATGGCTTCTCAAATGGTTGATTATTTTAACATTTCGAACCAGACTAGTTTTCGCTGAATTAAGCCTTGATTTTTTACTTGCTTTGTTTAGATTGCTAATGTACATCAACACAAGCTTTTTTTGCATTTATTTTGTAAATGGTAAAAATAAAAATAAATCTGCAAATCCCAAATTCACATTCAGCCGTTTTTCAGCTTTCCTTTTCTTTCTGCTACTAGTTTAGATTGAATTCAGAAACTAGTTTAGATTGAATTCAGATTCAGAAACATGAATCGCCGCTTAGTTCATCTTTTGCAGACACGTTCCAGAAAATATGGACCTGCATGTGGCTGCGATAAAGGATTACTACAGGAACAGACATTCCATCGAAAATTTACTATTGACAAGGACTTTCTTACTCTAATTTATTCTACTTTCCCACTGTACCATTACTTTATTCAATAGAAGCTGTGACACTGAGGGAGAAAAAAAAAAAGAAAAACTCACCCTGCAACCGACGCAGTCCGCCTCATCATGTTGGCTGCACAAAGCTGCTTGCTTCGCGTCGCTTGTAATGAGAGGTTTCGCCGCCAAGGTTCACACTTTCTCTTAGCCACGTGGAGATGACCGTGACGCGCTTTAACACGTGCTTTCAGAGAATGGCTAAACAGTAAAGTTGAATGAGGTCGAGACGGTTACCTGTACAAGGCTGGAAACTACAGAGCAACGGCGGTAAATGTGTGTGTGCTGCTGAAGAAACGGGACTTCTACTCCACGAAGACGGTGGTTTACAACTTCCCGGCGCCGCCAACTGGCCAATAAGAAAAATGTTGGATTCAACCAATCAGAAGTTTTCAAAATAGCGTTCTTTCTTTTTTGTTGATTTTCTTTTTTTTTTTTTTTATTTCTGTTGCCCCATTCTCTTTATGGAGTGAAGCCTCCCTCCTGTCCATTATTACTTAACGTAGATTAGCGCAGTCTCCGTTTGTTCCATAAAAAAAAAAATCTTATTCTTCCCCTCGGTCCTGCTTGCACTGGCAGCAAAATGCAGGCAATTAAAATTCAGTAGAAAAGAAAAGACAGAAATAACACACATGAAGAAAGCCATTTTGAAGGGTGACGAATAACACGAAAGGGTTTTGAGCTGTAGTTTACACGTAAATACTCATAATGACCAACGCAGCACTAGGAATAGAAGGAAAGCCGAATCCACCGCGGAACTGATATTGCAAAAGTTTATTATACCACATGTCTCACCAAATAGCTTAACATATCGTGAAGATTTTGGGAGACATGACATTGAACACATGAGGCTATGACGGCGAAGCACAATTGCTGTAACAATAATGCTGTTGTTTATTAGTTCTCTTCCGTTGTTCTGTTTTCTCTAATTATGTGGCTGCTAAGTAACCACTTTCAACTTTGCTTCTCTTTCATTTATGGATTTATGAATTGTGGGTTCTCAACAATGATCGTATCCACAATAAGTTGATTACTAGATTAGTCAGTCAATATCAGTAATTCCATGTACTCTTTGCTCTCTTCTATTTTTCTGCTGATCTCCTAGGACATATTGTATGTTACTATGTAATTAAATTAAAACACTTGAGTTGGCTGGGGAGTTAACAAGACTTTCAAGTTGCTCGTGGTACCGACGGGTATATGAACCACTGTGCCAAAGCCTCTCTTAGTTTAAAAAAAAAAAAAAAAAACTGCTTGGGGACAAGCTCTCATTAGGAGCCGGTTGTGGCTTAGTTAGTAAGGTCAGTCACCCAGAAAGCAGACTTCTGACCACACCAATGCAACAGGGTAACAATAGATTCAGTGACTTTCATTTCTATTGGAGCTGAACTAGAAAGAAACATAAGTCCACGGTATGAATTATAGCCGAAATAAAATCTCAGTAGGACGTTTTTGAATGCAGCAGATTGTTATTTTAACATGGTATTGGTTGTCTGTAAAAGTAAGGAGAATCCAGGTGAATATAATAAAAGGATAATTATTCAAAACAGTACTTATGTAGTACAACTTAGCTCGTTACACGCTCGATGTCAGTAAACATGCAAATCTGCGTGTGAATATATTTGTACAGACAAAACGCAAAAACCCAGTATGAACTAGAGTACGAAAATGAACTGGCACGCCATAACCAAAGTAGCCAATGTGCAAAAAATTCCTTAAAACCAGAACAAGCTGACTCAGTAAATACTTGTTATTGTTTCTACAAGGGTACTGCGCTGCCCACCAAAAAGATATTCCCTTCGTACAGTACATATATGTTCATACATTGTCCTCTCTACACTGGAGGGAAAAAGCCCGCATTCGAATCCTTTCAATGATGAGAGAAATATTTATGGAGGCTTTTTTTTTCCACATCGTGGTTAAGTTAATCAGTCTCAGGAGAGGATTGCATGGTTGTTTTTTTTTTTTTTTTTTTTTCTCTTGGAAGTTCTATTATTTTTCTGTTCATCGGAAACAGGCAAATCAATCACAGAACACACGTAATTTACATACTAACTCAGCCACATCTTCAAAGCTCAATCAAGCTGTTTCCTCCTTCATAGGAGAGAAATAGTTTGAACTGGCTTTCTTTTTCTTTTTTGCAGGCACATCATACAAACGGAAATAGTCCGAATGTCCCTGAACGCATTGACCAGGGCACGATGCTGTCCTTGCCCAATGCACAGCTGTTCGGCCGGTAGCATATAGAGAGGTTTCTTATTACTATGGGGTAACTTTAGTCTCTTGGACTTCGAAACCTCTCGAGAAACATGATCCACCCACTTCCGATCAGGTTGTTCGATATAAAAGAAACTCGTTATTTGAACTCATTTGAGAATCGTTATTTAATGGAATTATTTTACGAATATCTCCTCAGCGGACTGTTTCAATCTAAATCTCCTTCGTAATTAGCGAGTTATGCCAGATAGGCCTATTTTGATGTGCGAGAATCATTTGCTTACCCGAAATTTGTCATTGCATCTCACTTCATATTTTAAAATGTTATTTTTAAGTTTTTGTTTAAAACAACCTATTGCATCAACTTACATTTTAAAAAATGTATGTAACGTAGGTGTATATTCGTGAGAACCTTCTTCCCATTCGAAGCAATCAAAACAGGAAGGGTGCAGAGAAGGAGTTGAAGAAGTTGGGGCACAAAAGGGTATTGTTATCAAGAAAGACTATTCTCTAAATTGCAGCATTTGGAGCAAAAAAATATTTATTTATGAGCATCTGCGTCGAGGCCTAATTGAATTGTTTAACCATTCAAAAGAATTGAGTAAACTGAATACTGATAGCATCTTTACTCTTTCTTCAATAACATCCACACGCACAATACACAAGGACACATAATTTTAAATTGGAAAGGGATGGGTGTAGAATAAATGTGCGGAAATTTGCCTTCAGCCAGAGGGTTATTGATTGCTGGAATAAACTTCATCTGGTAGGTGGAAGTTGGCAGTTTGGGTAAATTTAAGAATGAATTAAACAACTTATAAGAAATGGATAAATTGAGTGGGTAAAATTTGTGTTTAGTTGGTAATCTTTTTGTTTGATGCTGCCTAATCTTGCATCTTTCCAATTATAATGCTAAATACCTAGCTTTCAATTTTTCCATGGGAAAAAAATAAATAAAACATGAATCGGATGTATTCATAAACTTATTGTTAAAAACCGTTATCAGGAAGTAATTGCGCTGTCGCTGTTGGCCTTGTTGTTAGAAGGGTATTATTTGTATGGCATCAGAATCAGAGAGAGAGAGAGAGAGACTTAAATTCTGTTGCATCTTGATTGTTTAGAACAAACCAGTCTTTATTCCTACGAGGGTACCACAACAAAAGACAATTTGTTTGTGACATTCTCAGCCTTGAAGAATCCGTTTCTTTCGGTAAGCTTAGTCATCACAGAAATATATACTATAAGATACAGAAGATTGTCTCCCGAATGATTATAGTACTGTATCTCTGAATGAGAGATCATTCTCAAGCATGTTTAATAATGCCGCCTTGTTAGGGGGTTCTGTGAAACAATCTCCGTGGTTTCCTGTTGCCTGAGTCAACGTCACCTTAAGAACATTCTTAAGGTGGCCCTGCCTGAGTAGACCTCCAGAAAGAGACAAACGGACCAGCGGAGATAAAGTTCGCGTTACCCAGACCTAAGTTAGCGGTAGATAATAATGCCACCTTGTTGGAAACAAGTTAGGGACACTTGTGACGATCACATATTTGTATGCTTCTCAACAATTGTACTTTCCTTAGTGGTCACAGGGGTGACGAGTTGTTACACAACAGCAACAATATATACACTATATACTCGTACACATCTAACAAGTTGTGAAGATGAGATCGCGTGGTGCCGTGAAAAAAACCATCTAAAGAAAGCCAGCACTAATCACCATTAAAGGTAGTTGAGAGAGACGCACTTAAGGCAGGTAAAAATTGAGAAAAAATTGCGTAGGCGTATGTGTACTTTTTTATCTATATATATATATATATGTTTTTTTTTCTTGTTTATTTTAATATACAGGGTGTCTTAAAAATATTGGTACAAACGTTTAGGGGAGGTAGGTAACATCTAAAGGAATGTGAATCGCATAGGAACCCATGACCGGAAACATCACGGGAAAGTAGTAGCAGAGGCACAAGAAGCAGAAATGACACAAGACAGTATTAGTGGCAAACATTTATTTGACATAATACTAACAATGGAGTACGAGATGGATGCATTTCATGATGTTACAACAGATGCTCCAAGGTTCCACCATAAGATGCGATGCATGCGTGACACCGACGCAGCATGGATTGGAGGACACGGTCGAACACACCTGCAGTTTCTTTGACAGTAGCAGCAGCGCAGACGAGTCTCACCACGAGATCCATTTCCGTCTCCACAGGCGATTCATACACGATAGATTTGAGGGCCCCCACAGAAAGAAATCAAGGCTCGATAAATCAGGTGAGCGTGAGGGCCAGGCAACGGGTCCACCACGGCCAATCCATCGACGCCCAAAACGCCTGTTCAAATTGTCACGAACACACCTTCCATAATGGGCAGGTGCCCCGTCATGTTGAAACCAAATGTTGCGTCTCACATTTGCTGGAACATCGTCAAGTAACCCTGGCAGAACTTGTTCAAGAAAGATCCGATATTTAGCGGAGTTCATGTGGGATGGTTACAGGTATGGGCCGACTAAGCAGTCACCGACCATACCTGCCCACACATTTATTGCGAAGCGATGTTGTGCCGCATGGGGACGCGCGCACCGTGTGGGTTTTCGTGAACCCTCACATGAGCATTGTGCTGATTGAATAAGCCTTCCCGAGTGAAATAAGCCTCATCTGTGAACAAAACATAGGCTGGAAAATTCAAGTCTTGAACACTTTCTTGGAGAAACCACTGCGCAAAAGCCACACGTGCAGGATGATCTTGGGGGAGCAGTAACTGAACCCTTTGGAGATGAAAGGAGTGTAAGGAATCGTCGTGCCAGACACGCTCTACACTGCAACGAGACACTCCTAAGGCAGAAGCAACGGCACGTGTGCTGGTAGTAGGATTATTCTGGACGGCATTCAACACACTTTCATCCATGGTGGGAGTTCGCGTCGAACGTGGTCTGCCCGCACTATTCCTGTTACCTCTAAATGACCCATAATCGCACAAATTTTGATGCACACGCGCAAACAAACGGTGATCCGGTACATGTCTGTCTGGGAAGCGTTCTCCATAAATTCGTTGAGCGGCTCGTCCATTGCCCTCTGCTAATCCATACACTAGGTGCATGTCTGCCAGCTCACAGTTCGTATATCGATGCATGCTCTTCGTGCGGTGACTACTGCTTGAATGAGTAAACCAGAAATTTTCCCTCTCGCGAACTGATGAACAGCGCCGTCTACTGACTTACGGTGACGTTTCCGGTTATGGGTTACTATGCAATTCACATTCCTTTAGATGTTACCTACCTCCCCTAAACGTTTGTACCAATATTTCTGAGACGCCCTGTATATTTCGGTAATTTTTATTTCTCTATTTAATTTTTGGATTAATTTGATCATATATATATATATATATATTTTTTTTTTTTTTTTATGTGAACCCCAAACACGAGAGGTATTAGAACCTATAGTACTTAGTACCGTGCTTGGGTTGGAGGTTGAGAAGACGAAAGAAGATATTTGTTGACATTGGACTTGAACTTCTGTAGACAGTAATTTTCAGGAAATACGTATGAAGGAAGGTTGTTCCAGAAAACGGCAATTGAATGAGGAAGATGAAAAGTTGGTTCTGTGAGTTTGAAGTTGGACAGTAAATGGATGTTGGCTGGTGGTGGCACGTGTTCGGACTGTTTTGAAAGAGAGAGAGAGAATTATAGAAGCCAATTTAGAAGAACAGTGCCCATGGAAGTATCTGTAGAAGAGGCATGCACGCAGAAACAGTACGTCTATGAGACAGTGAGTGGAGAGACTCTGTTAGAGATGAATCATTAATTAACCTAACTGCCCTCTTCTGAATAGAATCAAGAAGCCTGAGAGAGAAGTTTTGGGGGCACCACCCCAGTTGTGGGAACAAGATTCCATGGCAGGGCAGATTTGCGATTTATACAGAGTGAGCAGCTGTTTGGAAGAAAAGTAACGCCGAGAGTGAAAGAGAAAACCAAATTTTTTAGATACAGAGGAAGCAATATTTGTAATGTGCTTGCGCCAAGAGAGATTAGAAATCAGGGTAATCCCCAAAAGAGATATATCATTTTGCCTAGAAATCGGAGTGTCAAAAGATAAGCATTGAAGCAGAAGAATCCTTTTTGCAAGATATAAGACAAGACTGAGTTTTAGAAGGGTTGAAATCAACTAAGTTGTCTTTGCCCCACTGGAGAATTACCTGAAGATCGGCATTTAAGGAATTGGTAGCAGATTTTCGAGAAGTTGAAGCTGATTGAGCAGGGCAAGGTTTCTCAAAATGGAAAGTTGAATGCAATGTGCTATTATCGGCAAAACTATGGATAGGATTTCCAGTCAATGGAAGAAGGTCATTGATATACAAGAGGAAAAGAGTGGGGGAAAGAACTGAACCTTGGGGGACACCGGCATTAGTGGAGAAGTTAAAGACAGAGAGCCATCTACCATCACCCTCAGTGAGCGATCAGAGAGAAAACTGGATAACCAATTACTAAAAACAGTTGGCAAACCATAAGATGGAAGCTTGTTTAGAAGACCTTTATGCCAAACACGATCGAAAGCCTTTGAGATGTCAAGAGCAACTACTTGTGTTTCACCGAACCTTTCCATTGAAGTAGTCCATAAATGGGTAACATAAGCCAGAATATCACCAGTGGATCGACACTGACGGAATCCATACTGCCGACCGTTGATCAGACGGAAGGTTTCTAGGTAGTTTAAGAGTTGGCGGTTAATTGATTTCTCCATTACTTTAGAAAGAGTAGAAGTAATTGCAATGGGACGATAATTGGATGGGAGGGATTTCTCACCCTTTTTAGGAACTGGCTGGATATGAGCAAATTTCCAAGTAGAAGGAAAAACACCTTTGGAATAAGAAAGTGAAAAAAGGCGGCAAAGAATAGGAGTAAGTTCAGGAGCACAGATTTTGAGAACAAGTGGAGAAATACCATCAGGACCTGGAGCTTTCTTAGCATCAAGATTCATCAAACTCCTTCTGATATCCTTTTGACGGAAGACCACAGGAGGCATTGAATGGACCGTGTTGGGAATGGTGGGAGGTGTTTTACCAAGTTCATTAATACATGAGCTGGAAGAAAAATGGGATGCTAGCAGGTCAGCTTTATCCTTGGCTGAAGTGACAACAGAACCATCTGGTTTGGACAGAAGTGGAAGCAGAGATGGGCAAAAGTTGCGGCCAACAGCTTTGGCAAGAGACCAGAATGCTCGGCTACCATTAGGGCAAGAAGCAAGTTTTCTACTCTTAGCCTGTTCAAACTCAAGTTTGGACTGATTAATAACTGCTTTACAATTGTTGCGAGCTTTGGTGTAGGCAGAAAATGAAACTGAAGAATTAGAAACAAGCCAATTACGATAACAAACATTCTTCTCTTGAACAGCCTTAGCACATTTATTGGAAAACCAAGGTTTAGATGAAGGACGAGATTTTAAAGTGGAGTGTGGGATTAAGGATTCCATTCCTGCAAGAATAATTTCACTGACACGATCTGAGCAAACGTTGATATCAGGAGTTTTGAAACAGTAATCCGACTAAGGAAAAGAAGAAAAGAAGTCTCGCAGATCATCCCATTTTGCATTCTTGTAATGCCAAACAACACGAGGTTGGGAATAGCCATGAGATAAAGGTTCCATTGGAGAAGAGACAATCACCAAGTTGTGATCTGAAGTGCCTAAAGGACCTCTCACTTCGACCGTGTACTTAGAAGGGTTGTTTGTGAGAAAAAGATCAAGCGTATTGGCTGTATGATTCGGATTGTCCGGTATTCTTGTAGGTAAATGAACAATCTAGGTCATTAGTAATTGCAAAAGCCTCAGCATCTCGACCTGCTGGATCAGTGTGACCAGAAAACGGAAGCCAGCTGGAGTTGTGAACATTAAAATCACCAAGGAAAATTACCTCACTGTTAGGAAAGTTGGACTGGAGAAAGTCAAGTTGCAACGAGAGGAAGTCAAAGAGCTCCAAGTGATTAGTGGAGTTGGGAGAACGGTAGAGACAACAGATGAATTTGACACAATGAGGTAGAGAGATTTTAAGCCAGAGAAGATCAAAGAGAGGAGATTCCAAATTGCCAAGTCTCTGACAGGGAATATCAGAACGGACATATGCACAAGTACCACCTTTGAGGCGAAAGGAATCATACAGCGAATAATTTGGACATCTGAGATGAGCAGTAGTTGAATCAACCGATAACTGAGATTCTGTCAGAAAAAGTACATGGGGTTTGGCAGACTGCAAGTGGAAATGGACATCGTTGAGATTAGAATTGAGACCACGTATATTTGTGAAATGAATTAGGAAATCCTTAGGAAATATATATATATATATATATATATATATATATATATAAACTTTGTGGGTTCATGACAGCATTTTTTTTTTTTTTTTTTTTTGAAATATGAATACTCTGTTGAGAAAAATTAACATTTTAAGAGATATCACGAAATTACCAAGTAAACATCACAAAATTTAACAGTTTTTGCATCTCAAACACTGAATCCAAGCTTTTTTTATTTAATACAACTGAATTCAGTTTTCTTTTTAATATAACATGTACATGATATTTATTTATGTTAAAGTAACAATGATGGTTTCCCAAACACATGACGCAATTGCTGCTAACTTCTATTTATTTTTCATTAGCATTGGCATTAGTAGAGGCGTGTGATGCAAGACAGCAAGCTTATACACTAAAAGGACAGAATTCATGGGATACCTGGTTCCTGGGAAACGCGACGCTATCACCCCTCTCGCCAGTGCACGAACCCACCGCTTGGCAGGTATATAGTTACACTACGTTCACGTAGACGGTAATTCGATATCAGTATGGAAAACGTCGTGAGTTATCCGACTTTGAAAGAGGGATGATAGTGGGTGCCCGACGTATGGGTCACTCTATCGCGGAGATGGTAAAAAAATTGCACTACCCTCGTTCGACAGTATCAAGAGTGTATCGGGAATACGCCATTTCCGGAATAACATCTCATCGTGGACAGCGCTGTGGGCGGAGAAAGGTGGTGGATGAACATGGCCATTGATGTCTGTCTCGCATTGTTTCAGCCAGGAGAGCGACAGCGGCACAAATCACCGCCGACTTCAACGAGGAAACATCAGGCGATCATTAGCCTGATGTTTTGAGGTGAATGAACATGGCCATTGATGTCTGTCTCGCATTGTTTCAGCCAGGAGAGCGACAGCGGCACAAATCACCGCCGACGTCAACGAGGAAGGTGCAGGAAACATCAGGCGATCATTAGCAGCAATAGGTTATGGGAGCCGCCGACCCACCAGAGTCCCATTGCTAACACCACGACACAGGACTATGCCTCAACTCCATTCCTCTACGCCTCAACTGGGGCGTAGAGGAATTGAGATGGGTCTCCTGCTCCGATGAGTCTCGTTTCCAGTTATTTCGAGCGGACCGGAGGGTACGTATCTGGCGTAAACCGCACGAAGCTATGCACCCGTCATGTCAACAAGGAACTGTTCATGCAAGTGGACGGTCGGTAATGAACTGGAGCGTTTTCATTTGGCACACGTTGGAATTTTTGGTACGTATAGACACATCTCTGAATGGTCCAGGTACGTGTCCATCCTTGCAGACCATCTGCAGCCTTTCATCGTCATCGTGCACCCACAGGGCAATGAACTCTTCCAGCAGAACAATGTGCCTCCCCACAGAGCCGTGGTGACTAGAAAATGGTTCGAAGAGCATTCGGCAGATTTTACCATCATGAAATGGCCTCCCCGTTCCCCGAACATGAACCCTGTGGAGCATCCTTGGGATGCTGTGGAAAGGTCTGTTCGAGCTTTCGCTCCTCCACCCAGGAATACGACGGTTTTATGGACGCAGCGGTGCAGCAAGCATGGATGGAAATACCTGTGGAACACTTTCGTGAACTAGTGGACTCAAGTGCCTCGCCGTGTGGCTGCTCTTATCCGGGCAAAAGATGGCCTACCAGTTACTAGGTAGGTATCTCCTGATTTCTGTCCACCAAGTGCACAGCATCAGCAAAAAAAAAAAAAAAAAATCCCATTTCACACAACCATTCGCTCTAAAATTTGATCCTTGAATTTATTTAAGCTATCAACTTCCACAACGACAATCAACTACTCGCTGGCTAAAGGCAAATTTCCGAACATCAATTCTACAACTATCCTTCCTCAATTTGAATTTATGCCCCCTCAAGTTCGTAACCTGAGCAAGAGGAAGAATCCCATCAGCATTGAGCCTGCTCAACGCATTCAAGATTTTATACACCTCAATCAGACCACCTCGCAGGTGCCTAGTCTCCAGACGCTGCAATTTCAGAAATTAAACCTTGGTAAGAGGAGCCCTTCGTTCCCCTCACCAATCTTGTTGCTCTTCAGTGTACTTTTCTAGAACTCTACATCCTTCCTAAAATGAGGTCTCCAGACCTGTACGCATTACTCAAGGCGTGGCTGACCATTGCCTTATACAAAGGAATAATCACCTCCTTCTCCCTACCAACAAAATTCCTGTCTATCATTGGCATGACCCCATGACCTGGTCTGGCAGCCTATCTGCAAGACAGGCTGCATCATCATCATAATCAACTTCAATATTTCCTATCACTGTCTTGTTTGCTTTCTTTATTTTGTACATTTACATTTCCACTTTTCTTGTTTTCATTGTTTTTCGAAGGAATTCAGGACAGAATGCAAGTTGCTTCCTTCTTTTTGTTAGAAAGCAATGGAATTCTGACCACCACATTGTGTTTTATTCTGTAGATTGAACTGCTGAATGACTATTAATTAAGCATCTTTCAAGCATAAATCTGCCCCTTTTACTGTTAAGCGTTAGGCATTAACAGGCCTATTGAACTCATTTTAGTCTGATAACTAGAATTATCACAAATTGCTCTGTAATTGTATTAGGATTGATGGAATGCCTATTTGCTCATAACAGAGCTAAATGTCAGTTTATGTTAAATTGACATGTGTTGAACACATTCATGACGAATGTGTTGAAGTTCTTCAACACATTCATGACAAATGTGTTGAAGAACGATTTGTTCCAGACAATTAAGATGCATCATGTTTTCAGATATTTTAATTTAATTATTGTTTATTTTTTTTTTAATTTTATTATTATTATTATTATTTTTTTTTTTTTTTTTGATGCCACAGAATTAAATAATCACTGTTCGGAATGAGGAATCAGCTAATTCATTAAAATCATAAATTTCTGTGTAAACATCAAAAAAAAAAAAAAAAAAACCTGCACAACTCATGCTAATAGAGAGAACCTTCAGGAATAAAGCTGTTTAAAAATAGCAAAAAGAACCATAATCATAGTTAAAATATGTCTTCCTAGGGGTTTCCATATGTCCTCGACGAGATTCATTCAACAGAGCAGGGAGGCCAAATCCAAATAACGATAATCTTATTTTCCAGCATGTTGTTCACTAGCTGTGTCTTATAGGGGTGAGGAATGAACACTTCGCCTACCACACGAGCATAAGAAAGGACCATGGGTCGCAGTGTCTTATCTCTATACCTGAGTGCATCATAAGGAAAGGGTCCTGTTTGTACTACTCCGCTCATCTGACCTTGCTCCTATATACACAGGGCTGTTGCACATTCCGCTGAGACTCTCCGCTAGAACCAGAAGAGAATCCGACTGCAGTCTGTCGGATTCTCGGCTCATCTGTGAGTTCAGGTGCCGTTCTGTGCCAGTCCAATTACGATGTGTCCCTGTCGCTACTGCAATCCGAGCAGCCGCTAGCGTTAGAGGCTTAAACTACTTTGAGGCTAGTTAAACTTCTGAGAGCATTTATTGTCGATTGTGACGGGAGACAGAGGCCTCGGCGTTGTTGTTGATCTACGAACAGTTTGCGTTTCTTGGAACAGATTCTACAACTTCCTGATGACATACCAAAAGACATGCTGTAACAGCGTTGTGACTGTCCCGCCTCCAGTTTCTCAGTAACTCTCAAAGCAGCAGCTTGTTTAAATCCTTTTGAAGACATTCTCAGATGCTTCGCTATAATAATTGACAGCTGACTTGTCCTTCACAGCTTTAGTTCACGAATGAGGTGCGTCAGCGAGATCGTCGAGTATTTAAAAAAACTATCGAACGCTTGAATTTGCATGTTCTCGGCCTCTATTTGTTAGAGAACTCAAGTTTATATCCGCACATTAGCAGTAAGCGTGTGTATATACTCATATTTAGTCATACTGGTACTGCTTTTAATACGTATCTAGAATGTCCTTCTGGAATAACTATGTATCCACTAGTACTGTATTAGTAAAGTGTTTAGTGTTGGCTATGGCCAAGGGCACGCCGATACAACTGGCACATTATTGCTTGACTCATTCGTTTATTATTGTCTTCCTTTTCGCTTGCCACGCCACATAAATAACATATGTTTCTGAAGGCAAACTACTTATGGCTAATTAGTCTTTAAATACAGTATGTATATTTTTTAAGGGCTTCCTAAATGCAAGAGACAGAGCACCACGTACCATCCAGTAACTTACATAAATTTACTTCTTTGCGCAGCATGGAACAAAATACTGTACACATGAATTCAGTAAAAATGGATGGAATAAAAGATTTTTTTTTAAACAATCACATTATTTATTTGTAAAATTTATATTTTGATATAAATTGAATTTTTTGTATTGATCTTATACTGAATTTTTATACTTAAATCCTAAACCATCGAATAACTTGAAAAATAAAAAAATAATATATTTATTTTTATATTTTAAAAGGTATTTTTATTTTATTTTTATGATTCCTAAAAAAGTTAACAAGTTACATGACAGGCAATAACAAATGCATTTATAACAAGACATTAATGAAAACTAAAAGAACGAAAGGTGATAGAGCACTCTCGGAATGTATCGGATCGCACCAGCGCCACCTTTATAATGTTGTTATTATTATTAACTATATGGTGCAAGGAAGCCTGAGGCTTACGCTGCACCGGCCAAAAAAAAAAAAAAAAAATCCCCTAGTTACCCTGAGAGAGAGAGAGAGAGAGAGAGAGAGAGAGAGAGAGAGAGAGAGAAACAGAAAGGAATCACCAAGAAAGAGAAGAATGATGATGTCCAGCTCAGGACCCTGGGTGTGCCAAGCACATACTTACCAGATGTGAGCCCCTGGGTTCTTAAGGCGGTGCTAATCTCACCCGAATGCCGTTACGGTTCTTCACGCGCATTGCAAATGCCATACATATACTTGATTATTTAAACGTAAGATAATTTATTAACGAGTGTTCGGTTTCGTAAAATTTTACGTTTGAACCTCACTGAGAGAACAAGTATTCAAATAAATATTTAAACAGGTTAATATAATTAAATAATATTATATATAGCCTGTAAATTTTAGTTTTGACATTTTAAATGTATGACGTAATTTTTAAATGGATCAGATTTTCATTTGTCAACATTTGCGAAAATTTTACAACTGAAAATCTATTTTTCTATAGATTGGTTGGTCGCTGTAGGGTTTTAGTGGCATCAGCAGCTTAGGCCATTATTACACCATATATAACATGTCTGTAATCTGCATGTGTTCTGTGGTCTGATTGCTGGGCGAAAAACTCCAAGTTTCCGGGAGGAAAAACTATGATGTCCTGAGACCTGTTAACTCAGCCACGTTGTGAAAAAAACCCATAAAAAATTCCTCAAAGCATCGACGGGACTCGAATTCGAGTCTTTTCAACGCGGTGTGGAGAGGACGACGAGTACACCAACTGTCCACGAGGGTTGTTATTTTTTATTAATATTTTTTGTCCATAAACATTCCAATATTGAAAATTAAAAGTACGTGTGGCGCGGATTCTTAGATTAGGAACATGAAATATAATATAGCGATAAATTTTGCAGGAAATTCAGAAAAGAACACCTCGTTACATTACGACCGATTAATAAAATTGTCTTGTTGCAACGAGGATATTTAAGCTAGGTTATGTATAGGTTACGAAATTTTATTAGTTGAATCTTCATACATGGTATAAAAGTAACATCATTACTCTCATTCGAGACGATATTACTTTCCAGTCATCGTTGTTGTTTTTGATAATTATTATTATTATTAAATGACTGCTATTGAATTGAGTGTATTGAGAGGAAAGGCACAGTAATATCGAAAAGCGTTCGTAACAAGAAAAGTGTATTTTAGCTAGGTTGCAAAGACATAACCGTTATTAAGGTTGTAATATTAATAATAATTTCCCGTTATTCTCCGATAAAGCTTCCACTTGTCAGAGGAGTTTCTCTCGATTAATATGCTGCTCGACAAAATTAACAAAACACATATAAAACGTGGTGTAACTCGTACAGCTTGCGATGAAGCAAGGCAAAATTTAGTATGGTGGTGTACCACAGAATAACGAAGAAATGAGAAGAGAGCGAAAAACTTCGGAGAGGTATAAGAGGCGTTTATTGGGGTTCTATAAGAATTACTAAAAAGGTCACATTTCCAAAGTCGATACAAAATACTCTAAAATATGGTCACGTGACATTAGTACAGCGTATGATCCCTCCAACGGCTGAACAGGCCTGACGGCGGTGACCCATGCTCTATACAAAGTGTGTCTTTAAGATTCTATGGCAACACCATTCTTTCACCAGCACAGACGTTAGTTTACCAAGTGACCAAGGAGTTGGTTGTCCGCGTGCGATGTGACGCCCAAGGACATTCCCAAACGTAAGCGAACTGATTTAAGTCTGATGATCGTGCTGATCACGGCAGTCATTGGATATCTTCAGTTTCAAGGTATTCCTCCACCACATGAGTTCCATGTGCAGTGACACTGTCGTGCATGAAATGAAAATTTGAGCCAACTGCACCCCTAAAAAGTCGCACATAATCTGAGGATCTGTTCTCGGTACCTCTGTGCAGTTAAAGTACCCTGTCAAAAACATGAACAGGGGTGTGGCCATTGATCATTATTTCGCACCACACGAGAACACTGCTTCCTTTGTCCCTTTCTCTGATGTTTGGAGAGAGATAGTACCACATTCCTCATTAACCCCAGATGAATAACGTCTAGAATCTGCTTGTAGACTAAAACGGTACTCATCAGAGAACAGAACTGTATCGTGTTTGTCATGGTCACACGTTCATGGCACCAATTTCGACGAGCTTTGCGGTGGTTTGGGGTGAAAATTAAATGATTGGGGATACAAATCACTGGCTTCCTTGTGTAGAGTCCACGTGAATTGAGTCTTCTTACACATCATCATAGTTTTAAAATTTCAACCAGAACCAGTGCTACCTAAGCCAACGGTTCATCCGCACTTTTCTCCTCTTATAATTTTGAATTTGGACCTAACGATGCTTAGCCGTCCCCCTCCCCGTCCGACGTCAAGCATAGGGGGACACGGTACCACACCTGCGCTGGGGAGGTGGATCTCTACTATCTAACTTTCAAATCTAACTTTTCAAACTTTAAAAGTGTTTAACGCAATCTGCAGGCATCAAATACAATGCATTCTTGGCAACTCAATACAGTATTAAAATCCACAATATAAATTCATAAAATATAAACTCACAAAATATATTTTTGTGCTTTCTCACATTTTATTTTTTTATAATTTTATATCAAATATAAAACTCAATATAAATTCACAAATATATTTACATAAGTGCTCAGCATTCCTAAAATACATACATATATACACTAGCGCCCTTCCTTCCTTCGCAAATAAACGGCATTTGCGAAGTCCAGGAAGGCACCATACTTATTCCTATCTTCAAACAGCTCTTGACATCTATATGAGTTCGTGGCAATCTTTTCATACATTACATACCTAAAATCACTATAAATCGCCTAAGCAAATTTTCTACATCTATATCACCACACAAACAACGATTATCAACCTCAACTCCAAGTTCAACCAACCTTCTGTTAAGGCTGTGCCCCGTTACCAGCATCGTAGCAAATAAGCCCAAAGCAGGCCATTTTCTATTCTCATACATTGTGCCAACCCGAGAAATAAACTTGTGCGTGATGCGCCCCAACTCAGAACCGTCCCACCTCTGTTGCCATAATCTTCCAGGAATATTTTCCTTTCTACCTTCAAATCTGCTCTACAATGATCTCTACTTAAGTCAATACAAGACCTTACTCCCATTATTTCAACCCAAATATTGTTCTTAGTTGAATATTCCAAGACCTTCTTTGCTATTACTAAATCAATTGGCTCTCTTCCCGCCAATACTTGCAACACAACACAACATTTGAGACAGTTCTGCAGGCGTACACACACCCAAGAATGCAATTTTTTGTGTAGACTGGAGACTCCTAAAGACATGACTGTTTAAACAGACATGACTGTTTTTGTTAAGATGGCTTAACACAATTTACAATTGTGTTAAGCCATCTTAACACAATTGTAAATGTTTTCATCTGTGTCAGAAGCAATCCCAAGAGACAGTTGATGACAGGACATCGTAGGGTTCAGTCTTGCTGATGGAGCCAGATAGCGATCTGTTCTGGTTGACTTAGCCCTCGGGCAACCTTGGCCACCTCTTCTTGTTATGGTTCCTATCTCCTGAAACTGCTTCCATAGTGGACATAGTGTGTATCTGTCAGCGGTACCAGTGGTCCCTCACAAAACCGTGTAAAAATGTCCCTGTGAAGTAGCAAAATCAACCAAGGATAGATGAAAGTGTGAGAGTGTGGGTATTGTGCACGTAGTGTTGTGTTATTCGTGTAGTTCATCTGGTCACTTAATTACTGTAAGGTTCCCTCACCAGGAAGGGGCATTCCAGCATCCGTCCATGGAAGGAGCTGGGCCAGGTCAGTAGCGGATGTCTGTCAGAGTCTATCCCCTCTTGCCAAGAAAGGAGGGAGATGACTCAAGAAATTATATATGGATGGAGAGAAGGGGATAAAAAGTGTTGAGAGATAGTGGGAACCACGCGGAGAGGGTCCTTCAGGTGAGCAGGAGATCAGAAGCCGCTAGTGGAAGAATACCCTTGAGTAGGGTGAGTAAGGACAGCAAGATTGCAAGTTGATGACAGAGACAGAAATAATCGTTGTCTGTTCCATTCGAGCTTTACAGTTTGTAAAGCTCGTAAGTATTCTGGGCAAGTAGTATGGCGAATGAAATGCTTGTGATCGTTTGTGCATTTGTAATTTGAGGAGACAAGTGGGTCTTCCTTGTGAGGATATTTATTAAATATATATCCTTGATGAGCTTTTTATTTATTTATTTATTTTTGTTTTATTTTATTTAATTAATTAATTTTTTTTTTGTCTGTTTGCGTTGTTGTTCTAGCAATCCATCCTGGATTGTTTTCCCTGGGCCGGGATAGTCCTTCTCCTCTTTACTCCTTCCCTCTCTTCATCTTATCCAAGTTTTTCTTTCCTCCCTGGGAAACTCGTTCCCCAGGGAGGAGGGCGTGCCCTCCTTCTGCTAGGGATGAGTATCTGGAGGAAGTCGTCCAGGTGATCACTGCTTCCAGCTAGCCAAAAGGCCAAAACACAACGTCACGCTACAGAACACACACATAAGCTCACAAACAGTTTTTCTTTCCTATCATTTTCTCCCGTGCGGGATGAAAAACTTTTTTTTCTCTCTTTCTCGCCTTCCTTTTCATCTATCTTCATCCATCATTGGATATTCCTATGTGGATTGAAAAAAAAAAATATATATTTTTTTTATTTATTATTATTTTATTTATTTATTTATTATTATTTTTTTACACGATACACACGGGCCTTACCTTGACAGAATCTGTAAAAACTGAACAGATCAACGAGGCAGAGATGAACTTCTGTTCTAGGAGCCGCCCATACAAAAACAAAAAAATATATATATATCCTTGACGAGCACAAAGCCCGCAAGTAGGCACATCCGGTTTGCATGTGTTTGATGTATGATCGAACATCAGATAACAAAAATACTTTGTCACGTCAATGAAATTTTAACTTTATGTGGATGAACTTCTGATGTAGATTCGATCTAGTGAGGCGTTTGACACCCTGTGGTGGCCAAACGTCCTCGGCAGACTCCGGGAGGCTCACCTGCCAGTAAATCTATATACGGTAACTTTATCAAGGCTTGCCTTATCTGTCATGGTCCAAGCTCCTTACTGCACAGTCTCACGACGAATTCACAGAGGCTGCCTGCAAGGGTCTGTCCTAGATCCACTCCTCTGGAACGTGGTCCTCGACGGCTTCCTCACGCTGGACCTTCGTAACGTCGTATCACAACCCTACACCGATGATCTGGTCCTGATTCTTGCAGAAGATTCAAGAGCACAGCTGGAGACCTCAGCAAACCATGCATTCTCCATATTACAAAGCTGGGCAGAACAAAATAACCTACAAATAACCCTGAACAAAACTTGTTCCATCCTACTGAAGGGAACTCTGGACATTAGAAGACCTTCCCAGGTCCGTATGCAAGGAAAAACAATAAAGCAACTGAACTAAAACACCTCGACTTTGTCTTAAACAAAAATCTGTCTTTCACACCACACTTGGTCTACCTCCGAAAGAAAGTCAGGAGCTAATCTGCGCTATTTGCGAGGATTACCCGCAAGGACTGGGGTCTCAGTAAAAGGACGTTGGAACTCTTATATAAGGAGAAAGAAAGTCAGGAGCTAATCTGCGCTATTTGCGAGGATTACCCGCAAGGACTGGGGTCTCAGTAAAAGGACGTTGGAACTCTTATATAAGGCTGCCTTCTTACCCATCATCAAAGCAACTGGGGTCTGGTTCAGAAAGACCACTACTGCTGTAAATAGAGCAAAGCTTGAACCAATCCAACGTTTCGTGCTTCTAACAACTTCAAGAGCCTGCAACACTGTGAGCACCCATGCGCTCCAGGTTCTGGCTGGAGCCCTCCCCCTAGCCCTCGAGATTGTCCATCGAGGACCGATCTTCTGCCCCTCAGAGGCCGGGAAACCGACTGTCTAGATTTCACGACAAATTCTGCAAATGACCCAAAACTAGAGAAAATACACCTTATCGAACATCTCCAAAACACATGGCAGACACGCCGGGAAGCCTCAACGAAGGGGACAATCATAAAAAAATTCCTACCCAACATACAGATGACGTGTCCCAAGCATCCAAGCTGGCTTTCACCGGGGCTCCTAGTCACGTATTTACTTACAGGGCATGGTGCTATCGTAGAAAAACTAGCGGGGATTGGGCTCAGTGAAACCCCCTTTGCTTCTGTGGTGAACTCGAATCATGGGAACACCTAATGTAAAACTGTAGTTTGTATGATGACCTTCGCTGCCGACTGGTGACCCAGCTCCAATACTCACTAAGAAATCATGAACACCTAATCCTTATGGAGAAGAACGACTATAAAGTATCTGCACAATATGCTCATGACCTCTTCATGAGGAGATGGACCTATCCGCAACCACAGAAGCATCAAAACTGCTACTAAAACAACCTTGAAAAGTCTTTTCAACTACCCTTGAAAAGACTCAATCATTTGAACTAACCTGGACGGGACTTTGTCCGATGAGCGACCCATAGACTGTTGTGAAAAAGCTGCTCTTCTATCCACCACCATACAACAACCAACCCTGGACAGGAACATGAGAGTAAGTGATCCTCAGCACCGAGCAACCGAAAACTTGATGACAGACTGCTAGCCGCAACCTCAATGGCCTGAACTGCAAGGACGGGAATTGTCTCAGGAGTGACCACAACCCTAACCGTCGAGAACCATTGCAAATGACCAACCTATAAATAGAACTACCACGGACTTTTAAATATAGTCGTTCTTCTCCATAAGGATTAGGTGTACTTTCTTTTCACTCCCCCCAGGGGGAGAGGAAACTGTTTCACTGTCTCCTCCCCTCCTCGCCCCCATTTTCTTCCTGGTAGGACATGGGGTCACCTCCTCTATCGACCCCTTACTTCCTGTTTCCTCCCCCAAGCCTTCAGTCTACCCCCTACTTATTCACTTTCACAGCGTAAGCCTTACACAGTCTAAATTTAAAACTTTCAAATTAAATTATAAAGTGTTCCTCTCGGCCTCTAACCCTTTCCGCGCTCAATCCTACCTCGTTTTTTTTTTTTTTTTTAGGTCCTAGCCACTGAAATCTCAGGAAACTAGGTGGCAGGACCTGCCAGAGTACTTACTTAAAATACTGGTGTACCTGGTCTGCCTCCACTGGACCAAGTGTGTGTAGCGGTAGGTCCCAACAGGGGGTACAACGGCTAAATGGAAATTGCCAGATGAACAACGGTACATGACACTACACTTAAAAATATCCATACACTTTTAAATCTCTGGCCTTTACAGTGTACTGTAACACACAACAATGTATACTATGCGGAGATGGGGGGAACCGCTGGTGCCATCAGACCCTGAACACATTTTACCTTCAACAAACCTGGCAATCTCGATGGATGGTGTCAACCAAAGGTGCCATAACTCGGAAGTTTATCCCGAACATTTCACAAGTCTATCCTCGACAGCCAACTTGGCTCTCACCTGGTCTCTTCACCAATTTCCTTCTGACAGGACAGTGCTTCTTTAATGCCAAACTGTCCACCTTTGGCATCACTGAATCGCTGCTATGCCACTGTGGTGAAAATCAAACATGGACACCCCTAATGTACGAGTGTCCGTTTTACGAGGATATAAGATGTCTCCTCATTACGGAGATCCACTACAATCCAAAAGACCAAAAGGAATTACTCACCAGATTTAGAACGCTAACCTCCTTAGAACTAACGCTCAAATCTAAACAGCCATGCTCCAAATGATGGCTTCAACTCGCAGGAATGGTGCCTGCTGATTTCCGACTATGATATGGATGGATGCTGGTGCCTGCTCTTAGTGATTGGCCTCAACAATCCGAGCTCCAACCAAACACAAGGGTACTTCCACACACCTGATAACTGGCTTTTCCTAACTCTCCCTACTTTGTCCACACTATAACCACATCTCCCAGGACCGCTCTTAACTTTGACCCACCAATAATGCCACCAGACTGTACTTCTCCTGGGTCTGGCTGGTTTCATTGACATTGACAACTGCAGCTCTGCTGCCTCCTCGCCTCTGGTGATCCGAACCGGGCACTCTCATCTGTTTCATTTTTCTCCCTTTCCCTGGTGGGGGGAATGGTTCTTCCCTCCTCACCCCCTTCTTCCAAGGTTTTGAAAGATTGCCCTCTTGAAACTGTTGCATAAATCTGGTAAACCTATCAGTGTTTCAAGAGGTTATAGCCCTCTTGAACCACAATTATTATTAGCGAATTTAGGCAAAGTTTTTGAGAGGCTGTTACTGTTAATGTTAGAATATTTGTTTATACTTGTAACATCTAAATAGAGTTTTTATGTTCTACGGTTTTAGAAAGGACCTTTCAACCTGAGGATGCCATAAATGCTTTGGTGGGGGTGGGTATAGTATGCAATCGACTAGTATATACTGTATGTTCTTGCATTATTTGTAGCTTTTGACAAGGTGTAATATGAGAATATTTTATATAAAACTCACTGTGTAAAGTAAATTGTTCACAGTTATTGTATGTATAAAACTTTACATAATTATTTAGGTGGGAGAAGAATTGAAGTGTAGTATTCACAACATCTGAAATATGGTAGGGATATTAATAGGAGCTGTCCGCAAGGTTCAGTACTCGTGCCGGTGTTTTGGAATATGGTGTTAAACCAGTGGCTGGAAACGAAACTCCCGCATTGCTATTAGGGTGCGTATGCTGATAATCTAGTTATTTGTACTGAAGGTAGATGCAGGGTAATGTTAGAAGAGAGAAGGGGTGAAACTATCAAAGGTTTGGTTAATTGGGCTTCTTTTAATAACCTTAAGATTTCAAATAGTAAGACAGTCATGATGATGATGCTAAAAGTCAGGCTAAATTATGGAAGCCCCCCCCCCCCTCCAAACTGATTATTAATGCAAAACAAATTCCTTAAAATCACAGGTAAATTATTTAGGGATATTAATTGATGATAAGTTGTAATTTTTTTCCATACCTTAACTATATTGCTAATAAGATTAGAAAATTTACATCAGCTATTATTTGAGTTACTAAATTCGAATGGGGATTAGGGAAGAGGGTATTAAGTTTGTATTATAAGGCGACATTCCTTCAGCTAGCTGCATATGCAGCCTCTATATGGTACAGGTGTACAAATGAATGTTAAATTTAGACAAAAGCTATTATCTTTGCAAAGTACTATGATGTTGACTATAATAAGAGCATGCAAGACTGTGTCAACTAATGCCTTGCAGATTGCCGGAGGGGTACTGCCATTGGATTTATATGTTGTGTATAGAGCGTTTTATTATTCCCTGAGAAAAGGGAAAATGATTAGTTTTTTGGGGATAAACGATAATGGTGTGGGAGATATTAAAAAAGAAAAGGAAAAGGTTATGAATAGATTAATGGAAATGTGGCAATATCTTTGGGATCACAGTCTGACTGCGGAATTAACGCATTTATTTATTCCTAATGTGGCATTTTAATTATAATGCTACAGTTAATAAGTGGTTTTATCCACATATGGAAACATTATTTTTAATTACTGGTCATGGGTCCCTGAAACAAAAATTGTATTATTTTGGGTTACAAGATCAACAATTTTGTAGATGTCAAATGCCTGAAATATGGGATCATATTTTATTTGATTGCTGGCGTTCTGAAAAAAGTTTTTTTTTTTTTTTTTTTCCTTCAGATGGGTGCGAGATTGCTCTGTGCCTGTCCACTAGTTGGCTAGTTGGATAGACTTGAGCAAAATTTGTTTTATATTTTATTTGTTTATTTTAAATTTAATTATTATTATTATTTATTTTTTTTTTACTTTTTATTATTTTTTGTTTTCTTTTAGTGGTAGACTTGATCATTGTTGGTTGATATGGTGTTTTTGCTGGCACTCAGGTGTGGGCTGGGTGCAGGAAGCTGGCACCCACTACTTCAGGTGCAGGATTAGTGCTTATTTGCACATTGAGTTTTATAATAGACCCAGATTCGGTTCACATTTACTACATGAACATCAGAAAACACACATTTCAGACATTTACGTAGTTTGTACTTACACAAGATTAATAGTTTTTGTAAAATGATAAGAGAAGTTTACCTCAATATAATAAGTAGAACACATCCATACGGTACTTTCCAGCAATTAAAAAATCGAAAATCTTACATTACGGTAAAAAATAAAAAATAATTAAAAATCAATTGAACGCAATTAAAAATCAACCTAACGCAAATAAAAATTAAATAAATTAATTAAAAGAAATTTAAGGAAAAATTGCAAAACGATTTTCCTTCCTGAAGTTGCCAACGCTTTTCGACCGAATATCGTGATCACAGGAACGAAAATTACCGAATAGGAATGAGCGTGAAACTTAAATAGGGATTATTTGTCTTTGCGCATGTGCGTAAAAGCCCATGAATCGAAGATTAGAAATGGCCGGCGAACATTAACAGAATTCTCGTGTAATTTAATTTCGACAGTTTCTGCAATTAATAGTCTGGTATAATTACGTTGAACGCTAAGTATTTTGGCTTCGTTAAATAAAAAAGTACAGTATGTTTTTCGTTAACGGCATGATAGGCTAATTCTGATCTTCTTAACGAGAAGCACGAACTGAGGCCGCGTGTTGATTAACACGAAAATTCAGAGGAACCGTGTAGAATGTTGGTACGACGAGTTGTAATCTCTGCAAGATGTGTTGTATACCCGGTCATTTATTTTTGTTGCGAACGAGGAAAGGACTGAGTGATTTTTCAGTATAGTGTGTAGTTTCCGTATTGGCCTGGCCCCAATTTTAAATTTGGTATATTTAAAGAATCTGTTAAGCTGTTTGTGCCACTGTTCAACATATTGGACAGAAATATTACGATTATTGGTTGAGGTAGTATTTTGTATCCTATCACTAACTTGTACCCTAATTTGGTTTATAGCTGTTTGTGCCACTGTTCAACATATGGGACAGAAATAAAGTATTTTTTAATATTACGATTGTTGGTTGATTTAGTATTTTGTATCCTATCCCTAGCTTGTACCCTAATTCGGTTTACAGTAGCAAGGGGAGATAACCCCTGTTTAAGAATCTACTGTTTAATCTTTGTATTTCCGATCCCAAATAGTAGTACAAACTGCTTAACAGATTCTTTAAGATACCGAATTTAAAATTGTGGCCAGGCCAATACGGAAACTACGCACTATATTGAAAAATCGCTCAGTCCTTTGCTCGTTCGCAACACAAATAAATGACCTAGTATACAACATTGCTTGCGGAGATTGCAACTCGTCGTACCAAGGTTCTACGCATTTTCCTCTGAATTTTCGTGTTAATCAACACGAGGCCTCAGTTCGTGCTTCTCGTTCAGTAGCGTCAGAATTAGCCTTTCATGCCGTTAACGAAAAACATATTTTTTTTATTTAATGAGGCCAAAATACTTGGCCACCCTCTGGTGGCCAAGCGTCCTCGGCAAGCTCCGGGAGGCTAACCTGCCAACCAATCTTTATAAGTGCATCACCACCTACCTCTCAAATAGATCCATCACTGTCATAGCCCAGTACTGCTCAGTCTCAAGATCAGTCCATAGAGGATGCCCACAGGGCTCCGTCCTAGGCCCACTTCTCTAGAATGTGGTCCTGGACGGTTTCCTGGCATTTCCGAGATTGAGAACCTCAATCTCGGAAATGCCACGACACAAGCCTATGCAGATGACCTTGTCCTGATGTTCGCTGAGGACAGTAGAGCTCAATTAGAAAACACTGCAAACCAGGCACTTGCTGCCTTAGTACAATGGGCCAGTCAAAACAATCTGACAATATCCCCAACAAAGATAAGTTCAATACTACTTCGAGGGACCCTGAACATCAGGAGGCCTCCACAAATAAAAGTTCAGGGGAACACAGTCAAACAAACAGAGTTAAAGTATCTCGGTGTCATCTTAGACAATAACTTATCCTTCACCCCCACATTAACTATGTCCAGAACAAAATTAGAAAATATTCCTCTCTCTTCACAAGAATTACTTGCAAGGACTGGGGCCTGAGAAGAAAGACCCCTCGCCCTTACCACAAAACGATCTTCCTGCCAATCATCCAAAAGCAACAACCGCAACTAACAGAAGAAAGCTAGAAACAATGCAACGATACATCCTGCTCACTATATCCAGAGCCTGCAATACAGTCAGCACCCATGCGCTCCAGGTCCTCATGGGCGCCATTCCCCTGAATTTGGAAGTCGCTCGATGTGGACTCCTTTACTATCTCTCCAAAGGCCAAATCTACCACAACTTTACGATAGATCTGACAAATGACACCAAAACAGAAAAGAAGAGACTTACCCTGCACCTCCAACAAACCTGGCAAACACGCTGGGAAAATTCACCAAAGGGTTTAATTACCCGAAAATTCGTGCCAAAAGTACACTCTGTATTCCCAACAAACCCGTACTGGCTTTCACCAGGACTACTAACCACATATTTGCTCACCGGCCACGGTGCCATCAGACAGAAGCTATCAGATTTTGGACTAAGCAACACACCTCTCTGCCACTGTGGACAAACAGAAACATGGCAGCACTTGATGCACCACTGTCAATTATACGACGACCTACGCTGCCATCTAATTACAGAGACCCAATATGTATTACTAAATCAGGAGGACTGTGTACTGGAAGAGGACACATGTGGACATGTGTATATGTAAAGGGCGTCTCCTAAAACGTTTGTTCAACTCCGCCTCTTATCTCTGTGAAGAACAGTATCACTACAAATGGGCCAGATGTGTGTGTGTGTGTGACGTAGGTCTGTGTGTATTATGTGTGTTCTGTTCTGGCCTCTTGGCTACCCAGGAGCATCAGTCACCTGGACAGATGATTCTGGGTAATCGTCCACACCACGGGAAGGTGGCCAGTCCATGTAAAGCACGTACTGTCTCAAGAAAGATTCTGACCCACCTGATGTTTCCAGAAGGTAGGCCATGATCCTCTGGGAGCCATTCCAGAGGAGAAAAAAAAAACAAAAAAAAACCGATCACCTGCTGGATATGGAAACGAAATGAATAAAAATGAAGCAGAAAAAAATAAAATAAACGTGTATAATAAAAATGGTACAAAAAAATAAAAAAATAATAATAACAATAATAAATAAAAATAAAAAATTTAATAAATAAATAATAACAATAATAAATAAAAATAAAAAATTTAATAAATAAATAATAATAATAACAATAATAAATAAAAATAAAAAATTTAATAAATAAATAATAACAATAATAAATAAAAATAAAAAATTTAATAAATAAATAATAATAATAACAATAATAAATAAAAATAAAAAATTTAATAAATAAATAATAACAATAATAAATAAAAATAAAAAATTTAATAAATAAATAATAATAATAAATAAATAAAAATAATAATAACAATAATAAATAAAAATAAAAAATTAATAAATAAATAATAATAATTAATAAATAAAAATAATAATAACAATAATAAATAAAAATAAAAAATTTAAAAAATAAATAATAATAATAAATAAATAAAAATAATTAAAATGGAAGAAGGTGCTGCTAAAAAAACCCAAATAAATTAGTAAACAAAAAAAAGAAAGAAAGAAGTGGTGCTCATAAAAAATTAATTTAATAAATAAACAAATAAAAGTAAGTAGCGGTGCTCCTAAAAAAATTATAATAATAATAAATAAATACATAAAAGAAAGAAAGTAGTGATGCTACTAAAAAAAAAAAAACACACAGAAAGAAAGGATTTAATTTTATCTGCAGGCCGAGGAAAAATTTCACTTCTTGAGGATTTTAGTTTATATATTATTAAAGGAGATCTAACCAGCTATGTATCAGCAGGGCCATTGTGCTGCCTCCTGTTAAGACCTGTCGACACTGAACGCCTTCGAAGAAATACGCCTTGAGCGAAAGCCTGAAGAATGAGATATGACTCCGAGCTTTGAAGCAGAGACGACTCCTGTTCTGGTAGTAAGTGCATGAAAAGGAGTTCTGAGATCGTCATACAGGAAGCAATGATACAAGATGTGAACCCGAACTCTCTGGTGATCCACACGAACAGAGCTCTGTTTGTGATAAATTTAACCTAAAAAGACTGGTTCATCGATCCATGTCCTGTCAACAGGTAGGACGTGAAAATGTCCAGGCACAAACATAATCGAACACATTTATCAAGGAGAAATGAAACTTGTGGTATAAATTTTCTCGTTGTTGCACCAACGGGAGCCGTATCGCATCGAGACTGCCAGATGTTAACTAACTCGTTCCACAGTCTCCTTCTTTCTCTTTTAGTATTATCTTGAAGGTTGATGGTTATTCCAAGAAATTCGGTCTCAATCTGGTTTTTCAGGTTGTATAAAAATCCTCTAGAAGTAACTTGCAAGTCTAAAGGTAGCTTGCGTCGAGACTGTCCTGTATGCCTTAACTAAACATTGCAAGATGGTTGTCTGCAAGGAAGTGAGTTTTGCTTTGAAGTGTTTGAGCCGTGCCCTGTGAAACCACGCACCGGCAGCGTACGTGACCAGAGGGAGGAAAACTGCATTGTAATAGATCCTTAAAGTTTTTCTGGAGAGTTCCCATTCAACACCACGGGACACCCTAACAATGGCACCAGTGAACCTACGTATTTTAGATGATAAGTTTGTCAAGTGAGGAATAAAATTAAGACTAGCATCAATTACCACTCCTAGAACCTTGTTCTCTTTAACTAGACGAATGTTGTTGATCTTGACCAACGGAGGACGAGAAATATCCAACTTTGTACTGGAAGAGGAATACAGCTACAAAGCTTTAACCAAATACGCACATGACCTGTTTGGCAGAAGAAGGACCTTCCCTGTGCCACAACCACTGCGACCGCGAACACCGTATTCTCCGTTCCTCACCAGATTCAGAGAGAAGCTCGCTCACACAGATACCCATCTATTAAGACACAACTACCTGGAAGAGACCCCACCCCCAGGAATGGCTAAAACATAGAAGAGACAAAACCTAAAGAGACTTTCTTTCCCGAACTTGAAATCTACGGACCGGACAACTGCAAAGACACTGTCCATATGGATATTTAGAGATGCCAACTACCCAAGACCGAGCTGCTTTCTAGAAATCGCTAAAACGCTGGCTTGATGCAATGGGACTAAGTGAAAATGTGCACCTGACAGACAACTAGCGAGCACTGAGCTCAGCTGGAAACCTAGCTAACCAAAATTACCCTCGATGATCTTGTGATAAAAATATCATAGGGCTGTTTCCTGAATGCCAGTTCAACTCTGTGTGCTACGCTGTGGTGACACGCAGCTCTGTAAAATGACCAGAAATCAATTTAGCGCTATGTTTGTGGAGTTTGTGTATTGTTTGTATCTGGCCACTTTGCTGCTAGTAAGCATTGATCACTAAGAAGTTTGCGTCCCAGTACCCGCCTATTCCATGAGGAGGAGGGCCACGACTATTCACGTACTGTAATTCCAGCACCTATGGGTGCAGGAATTACGAATTACAGTAGTTCAAGTAGTACGGGATCAGCTTGTTGGTATCGATGGTACCAACAAACCAATCCCGCCTCTACCCGCCCGCCAATAGAATTCAGCAAAATACCATCCCTTAGAGTGGTCAGCCAATAAAAAAAAAAGAAGAAAAAGAAAAAGAAAAAAAAGTGAAATGGTAAGGATAACGCTAACTAATACAAAATGATAGGATCTCGACAGCAAAACGAACAACATTCGCCAGCATATTCTTTTATCTCTTTTTCCACTTCAGCAGTAAATACCGATTTAATTGTCTCAGCAGTTTTGTACTAGTTTCGTCTCATAAAATGTGTCTCCACGTGGTATTCATTTTCTGATCGTTGGTAATGTGAGACAGCAGTTCGGAATTGTTTTTTATCGTCCAGTTTTCGCTTTACGCAAATGTAAGCTGCTTCTATAGCCTAAACAGACTTTTTCAGAACACAAAAGACCATTTAAGAAATGTAAGGGACCAATAAATAAAATCCTTCTTCTATCAACTTCTTCACATAAGATTGGATATACAGTATATATATTCTCAGCACGAAACCGTAGTAAATTCTGTGAGGCATTGCGAGTAGGTTACTGAGGAGGACTGAAGATCCGCCCCGCGTTATCTCGCCGTCTCGGCTCGTGACGAACAGCTTCGGGCAACCAGGTAGCACACTGAAACAGCACGTACCTTTTATGGCGAATAGTCTTATTTATAATACTTGTAGAATGGGTGGTGCCAGCTGACCTCGTCGACTCAAGGTCATTTCGGAAAATAAGGGACCCGAGAAAGGGATTGAACTAAAGAAAGAGACTGTAGGTGGGTTATAATCACGCCTCCTGCTCTTCAGAAATCAACCGCATACGATGAACGTGTTAGTCATCTTAAACGGCTCAGAAAAAAAGAGAAACTAGTTACTTTAGTAATGACATTGAACGAAACATATTTTCGGCATTTGCTGAGGATGGAGGAGTTGACGTCGCATACCTTCGTACGGACATTTGAAATAACATCATGTAGCGGGTTCGGTTTCCGACCTAAAGCAGCGGTCACAGATAAACACGTAGAATTTATACAGGCGTCACATCGTGCGAGCATGCGTGGGAGAAGGGGAAGTGACAGAGGGAGAGAGAGAGAGAGAGAGAGAGAGAGAGAGAGAGAGAGAGAGAGAGAGAGAGAGAGAGAATGAAAATAGAAACAAAAAGAGAAGGAATGAAAGGATGACATAAACAAAGCGAACACAAAAACGGACATATAGAAATTGGCTGGTAAAAGAAAGCGAAAAGGGATGTCAAGATCTTAAATTACACGCAGATTAGTTTAAATATGCGTTTAATTAATAATCCAAAATTTAAAAAAAATAATAATAATCAGATGGAAAACTTTTTCCAATTAACAGTGGAGTCCAATTGAATAAATATTTTGACTGAAGAAATGAATCTCCCCAAAACAATCCTTCGCAGCAAGAAGTATACCAAGAATATTATAGTATGGTCCAGAATGAAGTAGTCCGAAATAACATGCTTTATTTACCTTGACCGAATACAGCATGTTTTATCGTAGGATTGTTCAAGGACAATACGCTTCAAGTTGAATGCGTTTCTAGTCTTTTCTTTCTTTTATTTTATCAGGATTCGAAAAGTAGAACTGAAACATATAATGATATTTGCTAGCATAGCTGCACCCACGGGAGTTGGATTTGGAGCAAACTCTTCTTTCAGGAGACCAACGCCTCTTCCCAAAAATATTTTGTTTTATATAATCGTACTGTCAGGTGATGACGCTTGTAAAAGCTATCGATGTGCAAGGTACAACCCAGTCCCAACCCCTAAACAATTTCTGGGTGGAGTCCAATTGAATAAATAAACGCCAATCTCTCTATTGGTATGCTGCATAAAACACGTATTATATATTCTGCAGATCAGGTAGAATTTTTGGTATAGGATCAAAGAAAAATTCCTTCTAACAGTCCTTTACGAGCCTGGTAATGTTACTTTAGGTGAGCGAGTTGAAACTGGTCCTGCATCAGTTCTTCATGAAATGAGAGTATTTCCTAAAAGTTGATGCAATATGTATTTCCAGGTAAATTCAACAGATGTCCTGTTGAACGCATTACCCATTGAAACTTGGGTTCATGCAGGAACAAAATCGTTTCAGGTCATCCGATGATATCGGGTCGAGGGTATCCAAGAGGTTGGACAAGATTTTGCAGCTCCGGCGAACGCCAAGTTTTTATTTATATTTAGCCGGTTTATTGACTTAATTGTTATATTAAATTATTTTCTGTAAGTAGCTTTATAGTCCAAGTCAAGCTCCTTTTTTTTTTTTGCTGGTACTCAGGATTGGGCACCTTGAGTGCGGGATTTGCTGGCATCCACTGGTATGGCACACCCGCCGTTGGATGCGGGACTTTGTGCTATAGCACAGACTATTGGAACAGGCCCGGCTTTACATGACGTCGAACGTGCACCGGGAATTGGCTGTCCAGGAGGTCCAGGGACAGCTGCTCCTTGGTGACAAAACGGCCTGACATGGATAACACATACTGCAGTATTGTAGTGTGTGTTAATACTATGTCAGGCCCATTGAACAGGGATTATTTCCTCACAGAGGCCGCCATAAACAGGGAACATACACATACACATAGTCAAGCTCCTTGGTTTATTTGAACTTAGCGATTTTGAAAGTTAATATTTAGTGTCTGTAGATTTTACCGTTCGTAACTTGCCGCCATTGTTATACGTTCGAAATAGTGTAACGTATATCGAGAACTTGATAACGTCAAGTTTAACGTAAAACTAGATAGCGAAATACGTAGCACTGTATTAAAAATCTGTTAGCTTAGTTTAATATTATCACTTCATCAATTAAAATTTTATTAATCTTATTAAATTTCATTGTTAATTAAATTGTACTTAAACGGAATCATAACCCAGACTAGAGCAGCAAAGCAACGGCACAAAGTAGCTGTAGTACTGTTGCTCGGGGGAGAACCGAAGGGGGCGATTCTCCAACGCATCACAGTCTAAAAAAATGTGTGAAATGTGAAATGATTTCAGATCTGCCTAGAACAGGACATGATTTAGCCAAGGAGGATGTCTTCGTGTGTGTGTGTGCTAGGTGCAAAGACTGAAGAAATTAGGTGCCAACTCAGCATTCTGATGGGCGTTTGAGCTGTAGGGTAGACGCCCTCGAAGGTATTAAAGTGGGGGTCCCATCAAGCTCTCAGCTGTCCAATTCAACGCCAGAGCTCACTCCTGTGCATCAGGCAAGACAGCGGCAATCACCAAGGCAAAATGCGCTGGCTGGTCCCACAGGAGCTAGTTATTGTCGGTGACTCTATTGTCAGGGAGACGGGTAATATATTACGCAAAAAGGATAGGTGGAACAGGACCAGGTTATGTCTGCCAGGGGCAAAGGTTGATGACGTTGTAGAGCAGATATCATTTTTAAGGGCACAAAAGGTGATATTGTTGAACACTTTGTTACTAATGACCTTAAGAGTAAGAGATCTGCAGATTTACTTAACAAGACAGGTAGGCGCCTTCGTAGCCAGGTGGGCAGGAGCAGCAGTGCGTAGTACACGCTTCTTGATTAGATCGGGGTTCGAGCCCGTGACTATCAAATACGGAGGATGCGGAAAGGTCAGGGAATGACCACCGTATTTCCCCGGAGCAATATGGCCTTAGTTGCTAATGCTCCTAAAAACCAAATAACAACAACAAGTACAGGTCAATGTTGAAAAAAAGTCGTGAGATACGGTTAAATTTGAAAGTGTCTGCAATTCTGCCCAGACACGACAGGAGGGAGTATATGTTGAGAGCCTTGTCAATCAATTCGGCCTGGAGAAATTGGGCAAGGCTCATGGGGTAGAATTTTTTTTCAGCGTGATCTGTGGTTGGTAACAGGAGAGACTGCTTCTCCAGCGATTGGATACACTTAAATAGAAAGGACGCAAGAATATTTGCTGATACTATCGAGGCAGTGTTAGGTGGGTCGGAAAACTGTTAGACTGAGTGGATTCACAGACTAAAAGATTAACAGTAACCACAGGCAGTGGCAAAAGCGATTCTTGCCTGCTTCTATTGTAATGAGCAGTAGCGTAGCTGGAGAGCATGTTGCTGGGAATTTCAAGAGTTGCTGGGAGTCATCATGGAACAAATAAATACATGGGCTGTGTTAGGTCAAAGTTAGGCTGTGTTGTAACGAAGAGTAAGAACAGGTGCAGGTACACTTGCATGTACATCAGTGCTTAAAGTATAGTAATTAAATTTGATGAATTTGAAGTGCCGATCAAGACATCAAAGGCAGATATTGTTGGGATATCAGAGACGTGGTGTCACACAAATATAAGCATTGCAGAAATGAAAGTTGGGGAGAACAATGTGTACAGGAAGGAAAGACAGGGTAGGAAGGGAGGAGAGGTTATGCTGTAGTTAAGAAACACAAAATCTAAGGAAGTGCATCGAATTGGAAGCTACTAGGCTTTTCATACCAACTAAGAAATACTGTTCAAGATTTAGGTCTAAATGGATGTCAAATGAACTAATCAGGCTCGTTGCAGAGAAGAAAAATGTATGGGATGCATATAAATTATCAGATAACACAGAAGCCTATGGCAGATATAGATTGGTGTGCAAAACTTAAGGACCAACACTATTTCTAAAGGTTACAACAACAAAATCTTTACTTAAGGTCAGTACTGTAGCTAGAGCTTTCGCCGCCCGAGGCGGTCCCTGAGTTTGCCGCCCCTCTTAATACACACCAGAAATACTACAAAAAGTCAAAACGACGTATAGGAAAATCAATTAAAACACTACGTTTATTTTTGAAGTAAAACTTTAATTCCAACATTCTAAAATGTTATTTTTCTTGCTTTTCTGTTAGCAAAATCGTTGATAACATTGTCGAAGTCTATTTCATCACTCAGTTGCTGTTCTGTAGACAGTATGGCAAGATTTCTTAAACTCAAGGTAGTCATTGTAAATCATAGGTAATTCTTAACCAATTTTAATTTAGAAAAACTCTTCTCACAATTAGCAAAACTTACGTAAATAAAAGAATCGTCGAAAAATAAAATTGTCTCACGTGAAAAGTGCCGGTAGTGGCGGGCCTCCCCCTCCCTCCCTTTAAATACGCCACTGCTTAAGGTACTCTTTACTGATGAGAGTAGATTCAGTCTCATCAGCGATTCTGGTCGTCAGCTAATCTAGCGAGAGGCTGGCACGCGGTGTCACCGCGCAAACATCACTGAAAGGGATTGATATGGCGGTCGAGGTGTTCTGGTCCAGGGAGGCGTTATCTTGGATGGACGTACACAACTCCAGATACTGGAAGGCGGTGCACGCTACTGTACTGAGGTAATCCTTCCCCATATGCATCTGTTCCGAGGTGCCATTGGCCCCGAGTTCGTGTTTATGGATGATAACGCAACACGCCATTGCACTGCAGCTGTGATATGCTTTTGGAAAGTGAGGACATTGTTCGTATGGATTGGCCTGCCCGTTCCCGCCGATCTAAATCACATCGAATACATATGGGACGCTCTGGGGAGATGCCTAGCGGCACGTCCACACCCACCAGAAAATGTTAACTAGCTGGCCTTAGTTGCTAAAGGAATGGAGTATGTTACAACAATATCAAAAAGTTTTTGATACTGTTGCACATGGAAGACTGCTTTAAAAATTGGAGCAGTATGGCATTAAGGGCAAATTGCTGTAATGGATAAAGGGATGGTCGAGCGGGAGACGACAGAGAGTGGTAATAAATAGACACTGCTCTACGTGGACTAATGTTATTAGTGGAGTCCCCCAGGGTTTGGTGCTGGGGACATTTTTGTTTTGTATATTTATCAATGGTATCGATGAAGGTATATCAGGCTTAATGTCAGAGTTTGCAGATGACACAAAGGTTGGAAGGGTTGTTATTGACAGTAAAGACAGTATGCTACTGCAACAGGATCTAGAAAAGTTAGGCAGTGAGCTGAGAAGTGGTAACTAAAGTTTAACATTGACAAATACAAAGTACTGTGTATGGGTAGCACTAACCCAAGAGAAACGTACCAACTGTGTGGTACTACACTCAGGGAGGTGGAGAGTGAAAAAGACCTGGGGGTAATTGTGCAGTCAGAAATGTTGTTCTCCGAGCAGTGCAGACAGGCTGCCAGAGCAGGTCGTGGAGTTTTGTCAATGATACATAGGAATTTTGGTAGCAGAGACAAGGAGGTGATTATCCCCTTTTATGAGGCAATGGTCAGGCCATACCTTGAGTACTGCGTACAGGTCTGGAGGCTTCATTTTAGGAAGGATATAGAGTTGCTAGAACGAGTACAGAGAAGGGCAACAAGATTTGTGAGAGGAACAAAGGGGTGCTCTTACCAAGAGAGGCTTAAATTGTGAAAGTTGCAGCATCTGGAGACTAGGCACCTGCGAGGTGATCTGATTGAGGTGTATAAGGCTTTGAATGTTTTAAGCAGGCTCAATGCTGATGGGATACTTCCGCTTGCTCAGATTAAGAACCTGAGGAGGCATTGATTCAAACTGAGGAAAGATATTTGTAGAATAGAGGTGGGGAAGTTTGCCTTTAGCCAGCCGGTAGTTGATTTCTGGAACAGACTTTCATCTGTTATTGTGGAAGTTGATAGAGTAAATTAATTTAAGGTTCAAGTAGACTACCATTTGGAAGAACGGATGGGTGAAATGGGAAGGTTTATTTATTTTTTAATTTTTTTTTATTTGGCTGATGCTGTAGAAGCTTGTTTTCTTGCATCATATGCCTCATCTAATGCTAATGTGTGTTCACAGTGATGTGCAGTACCCAGTTATTATTATTATTATTATTATTATTATTATTATTATTATTATTATTAGCCATATGGTGCAAGGAAGCCTGAGGCTTATGCTGCACCTGCCAAAAAAAAAAAAAAAAAAAAAATTCCGAGTTACCCTGGGGGGGGGGGGGAGAGTAGAAAGGAATCACCAAGAAAGAGAAGAATGATGATATCCAGCTCAGGACCCAGGGTGTGCCAAGGCCATACTCACCAGATGTGAGCCCCTGGGGCATTTTTTTGACAGGAACAGTACGCTCGAACAAGATCATTAGTTTCTACTTGACTGACAATGAGCGTAATGTTGCTAGCTAAGAGAAATAGTAAAGTCGGAATTAACGGTCGTTGTCAGTGAAGTAGGAATTAATGATCATGAAACTGGATATGATACTGTACTGTCACATGTTCGTTACGCAACTCTCTCAGCAAAATCATTTGACCGCTGAAATCCTAGGAAACGTATTGTTTTTTTAAGAAGTGAAGTTTCTTTTTTTTAATCTCTCAGTTGCACTTCATTTATTATAATTATTGCTCTTTTTATTTATAGCGTCTAAATCTAGTTCTATCTCTGTATTCTTTCAAATGATATTGAAATATGCTGCTTGTGCATATTGAAATATTCTGCTTGTGGCAAACATTATTCTGAGATTTGTGATATGGTTCTCTTAAAAATATGTACCCCCAGCCCTCAGGTTATCAAGCTAGCTTGGATCTGACTACACTTTTACGGTGCAAGGAAGCCTGAGGCTTATGCTGCACCAGCCAAAAAATATTTCTGAGTCACCCTGTGAGAGAGAGAGAGAAGTAGAAGTTATTGTTAAATCTGGATATTATAAACACAACGACAACGGTTGAGCCAATAATGTAGTACAGTGGTGTCCAACCTTTTCCCGAACGGGGCCTTCCACGTTAGATTTGTTTCGCGAGCCGCACTGGGTGATTCGAGAAAAATTAGTGTTATATTTTCAATGAAATGTACCATGCATTCGAAATAGATAAATGAAGTGTACGTGTACTGCACGTGCACTTTTTAGCAGCCACCATGGTCAGCAAGCAGAAGGCGTGCCATAATTGGAATCGCGGAACATTTCGTTAACACCTCGTATATGCAAACTCTTCTAGTTGGTCGGGCATGCGCATATTTCATACAAAACATAGATAAAAGAAACGGAATTCGCGACACCAACACGTGGCTTCGTAACTTCAACACTCTTCTCTTCCTTGGTGATTCCCTTTTATTTCTCTCTCTCTCTCTCTCTCTCTCAGGGTAACTAGGGGATTTTTTTTTTTTTTTTGGCTGGTGCAGCATAAGCCTCAGGCTTCCTTGCACCATATGGCTAATAATAATAAAATAAAATAGGTATCAAGTAGCATAGCTCCACGTGGAAGGCTCCAGTTACAAAGAAAGCAAAGTAGTGCCATCTGCTGGTGAACTTATCATAACTTTCTTTAATATTACTGTATTAGAAGATGAAATGCACAAGGCATAATTTCTTATGGGTTTAGGTAATTAACTATGGGTAAACTATGGTGTAGATACACCATCTACACCATAGTTTACCCATAAATTTGAACTACATATATAGTGTAAAAGGCATTACCAGGGTACCTGCCCACTCACTGATGATGAAGCCAAATAGCTTCGAAACGATCGTCTGGGTGGTGTATTCACTGAAAATAAATAACAGTAGTCTTCTCTACTAGAGAAGCGTTATTTATTTGAAGTAGTGCAATACCAGCTATCTCGTTGTGAAGGCACCCACAATATATGAGATACAATTAAAACGATGCCTTTTACGCTACATATGTAGTTCAAATTTATGAGTAAACTATGGTGTATCTACACCGATATTATATATTTAATATTACTGAAACGGTCGAAAAATATGTTAATATTATAAGCCTGAGGCTTATTTCTGAGTTACCCTTAGAGAGAGAGAGAGAGAGAGAGAGAGAGAGAGAGAGAGAGAGAGAGAACAAGAGTCAGAAATAGAAAGGAATCACCATGAAAGAGAAGAATGATGGTTTCCAGCTCAGGACCCTGGGTATGCCATGCCCATACTCACCAGGTGTGAGTCCCAATTCTTGCACATAGTTACTGCTCAGTTGTTATTATTACGATTATAAAATCAGTTTATTCTAAATGCCCCCCCCCCCCGAACAATTTTCAGCTAGAGTGACTTTGTACACTATCAAATAATACAAATAATATTTATAATTTCTGTGATATTAAATCTCGAATAATGGTATTCTTCCACTTGCTGAGACTATACACATGAGGGGACATAAATTGAAGTTGAGGAAGGATGGTTGCAGGATAGATTTGCGGAAGTTTGCCTTCAGCCAGCGAGTGGTTGATTGTTGGAACAGGCTACCGCGTCTTGTTGTGGAAGTGAATAGGTTGAATAAATTCAAAGGAGAACTAGAGAAATTCTCGGAGGGTACGGATGGGTGTACTGTTTTTTTTTTTTTGGCTGATGCTATATACGCTTGCTTTGTACTGACTTGTATCTTCGCTGGAGACCTGCCAACTGAAACCATGTGAAAAGGCCATAAGAATTCTCAGGTGGACTTGAATCTTTCTAAATGGATACTAAGTGACTTAACTACTATACTCGCATTCAAGTCTTATTTTTTTATTTATATATGTCTTTTCATTATATAAATTATTATTAAACATGTATAATGAATAGATATCTATGAATAGCAAAATGGACATAACCTGGAGAGGTGCAGAATAATAAAATTAGTATAGACCAGTAATAAGAGTTGTACGTAAAAACATGTGGAAATTAGGTAAATTTAGTTCTATGATATATACAGGTTGATTCAGGAGGAATAGTAAATATTTTGGGAGGTTATAGTATCGATTATTCTGAGCAAAAAAAAGTTTATATAAACATGTGTCCAATTCTCAATGGATACGGAGATACAGCTGTTTGAAACGCGCGCACAAAGCCATTATGAGAGGCATTATGAGAGGTAATAAATGACTTATTGTTTGTATTTATTGACTTTTTGAATGATACAAAACACAAATAATTGATGACAGTTCACAATAATTGTTCGAAAATCCCAACGCCAACCTCAATGCACTTTGCAACTCTTGTGGTAATATGACGTGTTGTTGTTGTTCTTTTTTTTTTTTTTTTTTTTATGTGAACCCCAAACACGAAAGGTATTAGAACCTATAGTACTTAGTACCGTGCTTGGGTTGGAGGTTGAGAAGACGAAAGAAGATATTTGTTGACATTGGACTTGAACTTCTGTAGATCGTAATTTTCAGGAAATACGTATGAAGGAAGGTTGTTCCAGAAAACGGCAGTTGAATGAATAAATGAGAAAGATGAAAAGTTGGTTCTGTGGGTTTGAAGTTGGACAGTAAATGTATGTTGGCTGCACCTGTTCGGATTGTTTTGAAAGAGAGAGCGAGAATTATAGAAGCCAATTCAGAAGAACAGTGCCCATGGAAGTATCTGTAGAAGAGGCATGCAGCGGAAACAGTACGTCTATGAGAAAGCGAGTGGAGAGACTCTGTTAGAGATGAATCATTAATTAACCTAACTGCCCTCTTCTGAATGGAATCAAGAAGCCTGAGAGAGGTTTTGGGGGCACCACCCCAGATGTGTGAACAATATTCCATGGCAGGGCGGATTTGCGATTTATACAGAGTGAGCAGCTGTTTGGAAGAAAAGTAACGGCCAGAGCGAAAGAGAAAACCAAGTTTTTTAGATGCAGAGGAAGCAATATTTGTAATGTGCTTGTGCCATGAGAGATTAGAAGTCAAGGTAATCCCCAAAAGAGATATATCATTTTACCTGGAAATCGGAGAATCACTAAAGATAAGCATAGGAGCAGAAGAATCCTTTTTGCCAGATATAAGACAAGACTGAGTTTTAGAAGGGTTGAAATCAACTACGTTGTCTTTGCCTCACTGAAGAATTACTGGAGATCGGCATTTAAGGAATTGGTAGCAGATTTTCGAGAAGTTGAAGCTGATTGAGCAGGGCAAGGTTTCTCAAGGAAAGTGGAATGCAATGTGCTACCATTGGCAAAACTATAGATAGGATTTCCAGTCAATAGAAGAAGGTCATTAATATACAAGAGGAAAAGAATGGGAGAAGTAACTGAACCTTGGGGGACACCAACATTAGTGGAGAAGTTAGAAAACAGAGAGCCATCTACCATCACCCTCAGTGAGCGATCAGAGAGAAAACTGGATAACCAATTACTAAAAACAGTTGTCAAACCATAAGATGGAAGCTTGTTTAGAAGACCTTTATGCCAAACACGATCAAAAGCCTTTGAGATGTCAAGAGCAACTACTTGTGTTTCACCGAACCTTTCCATTGAATTAGTCCATAAATGGGTAACATAAGCCAGAATATCAGCAGTGGATCGACACTGACGGAATCCATTAATTGATTTCTCCATTACTTTAGAAAGAGTAGAAGTAATTGCAATGGGACGATAATTGGGTGGGAGGGATTTGTCACCCTTTTTAGGAACTGGCTGGATATGAGCAAATTTCCAAGCAGAAGGAAAAACACCTTCGGAATAAGAAAGTGAAAAATAAAATTGAAAAGCGGCATATAATAGGAGTAAGTTCAGGAGCACAGGTTTTGAGAACAAGTGGAGAAATACCATCAGGACCTGGAGCTTTCTTAACATCAAGATTCATCAAAATACTTCTGATATCCTTTTGACAGAAGACACAGGAGGCATTGAATGGAGCGTGTTGGGAATGGTGGGAGGTGTTTTACCAAGATCTTTAATACATGAGCTGGAAGAAAAATGGGATGCTAGCAGGTCAGCTTTATCCTTGGCTGAAGTGACAACAGAACCATCTGGTTTGGACAGAGGTGGGAGCAGAGATGGGCAAAAGTTGCGGCCAATAGCTTTGGCAAGAGACCAGAATGCTCGGCTACTATTAGAGCAAGAAGCAACTTTTCTACTTTTAGCCTGTTCAAACTCTAGTTTGGACTGATTAATAACTGCTTTACAATTGTTGCGATCTTTGGTGTAGGCAGAAAATGAAACTGAAGAATTAGAAACAAGCCAATTACGATATGCAACATTCTTCTCTTGAACAGCCTTAGCACATTTATTGGAAAACCAAGGTTTAGATAAAGGACGAGATTTTAAAGTGAAGTGTGGGATAGAGGATTCCATTCCTGCAAGAATAATTTCATTGACACGATCTGAGCAAACGTTGACATCAGAAGTTTTGAAACAGTAATCCGACCAAGGAAAAGAAGAAAAGAAGTCTCGCAGGTCATCCCATTTTGCATTCTTGTAATGCCAAACGACACGAGGTTGAGAATAGCCATGAGATAGGGACTCCATTGGAGAAGAGACAATCACCAAGTTGTGATCTGAAGTGCCTAAAGGACCTCTCACTTCGACCGTGTACATAGAAGGGTTGTTTGTGAGAAAAAGATCAAGCGTATTGGCTGTTAGGATTGTCCGGTATTCTTGTAGGTAAATGAACAATCTGTGCTAGGTCGTTAGTAATTGCAAAAGCCTCAGCATCTCGACTTGCTGGGTCGTTGTGACTAGAAAACGAAAGCCAGCTTGAGTTGTGAACATTAAAATCACCAAGGAAAATTACCTCACTGTTAGGAAAGTTGGACTGGAGAAAGTCAAGTTGCAAAGAGAGGAAGTCAAAGAGCTCCAAGTGATTAGTGGAGTTGGGAGAACGGTAGAGACAACAGATGAATTTGACACAATGAGGTAGAGAGATTTTAAGCCAGAGAAGATCAAAGAGAGGAGATTCCAAATTGCCAAGTCTCTGACAGGGAATATCAGAACGGACATATGCACAAGTACCACCTTTGAGGTGAAAGGAATCATGCATCTGAGATGAGCAGTAGTTGAATCAACCGATAACTGAGATTCTGTCAGAAAAGGTACATGGGGTTTGGCAGACTGCAAGTGGAAATGGACATCGTTGAGATTAGAATTGAGACCACGTATATTTGTGAAATGAATTAGGAAGTGCTTCTGAGGTCGTCTTAGCGTTCCTTTATGAGGGCAGCAGTATCCAAAATGCGAGCGAGCAATTCGTCTCTTGTATTCACCTTTTCTTTGTATACTGCGCTTTTCCCACAAGCCAAATCCATCCCCACAAGCAAAAATCTAACGGAATTAGGTGTGGAGACCTTGGTGGCCAATGAATGGGACCACTGCGGTCGATCCATCGTTCAGGGAAAGTTCGGTTTAAATATTGTATCACCCAGACGAGTATAATTGACAGGAGCTCCGTCATGCTGAAAATACATACCAATCCTTGTAGCCAAGAGAACATCCTCAAATAGTAGTGGAAGTTCGTTTTGCAGATATTCCAGGTAAACGGGTCCTGTAAGACGATTTTGTAACACAACAGGCCCAATCAACTGATTGTCGATGATACCGCACCACAGAGAAACGATGCTGAAAATTTGTTTCTACAGTGGCATGTGGATTTTCGTCTGACCATCTATGAGAGTTGCGGGTGTTGTTGAAACCGTCACGGGTGAAAGTAGCTTCATCGCTGAACAGTATTAATGGAATTACGGTAATCGGCGATTAGCATTTATTCACCGAAAAAATTCCAGTCTCTGGGCATCGTCTTCTGGTTGAAGGTGTTTCACCCGCTGTATGTGAAATGGATACAAACCGTGCTCACGTAATGTTCGCCATACTCTTGTCTGTGGAATATCGATAAGCATAGAAATTTTTCGTGTGCTAATAGTAGGACTACATTCTACCGACTGAAGAATGTGTTCTATTTCATCCACATTTTGATCATTTGCACGTTCAGAATAAATATGAGAGCTGGGAACTGTACCAGTCTCATGCAGCTTGGTGTAAACACTAGTAAATGCTCTTGAATCCGGTATTCTGCTGTTAGGAAACCATCGACGGTATTCTCTACAAGCAGCAGTAGCATTTCCGCCACAAAAACCGTAGACAAACACCATATCGGCATATTGAGCATGTATGAAGATGTGCACCATTCTTATCAACATTTATAACACCAAACAGCGTCAGGTTATAACTGCTTCTTGGTCACATCTGATTCAGGGAGCTGTCGCGCCAAATTCAAACAGCTGTATCTCTGTAACCATTGAGATTTGGATGCATGTTTATATGAACTTTTTCACTCAGAATAATCGATACTATAACCTCCCAAAATATTTAGTACTCCTCCTGAATCACCCTGTATACATACTGTATCCCGTAACAGTTAGTATTGCGCCAAAGTTGCATGGTTCCTTCAAGTAAACTCGATTTTTAACCCAGCAAAATAGACAAACCGACCTCCGAATAAACGAAATTTACAGAGGTCATATACTGACACCTCATGGTCTTATATGCCTCAAAGTTAATTCTAAACAACTCTATTCTTTTTCTTGATAACTTTTTTTGTGTCGACTGCTCAGACGACGGCTTGTCAGTTCTTACGGTTTTATCATGTATTATGACTGTAGAGATGTATATTACAGGCAGATTTGCATTTCGTTATAAATCATGGGAGTTTTGAGGAGCAGACCCCAACTACATTTTGGGTTCTATTATTGGCTAACTACCGGGGTGGTAGTTAGCCAATAATAGACTAAAGACCCTCTAAAGTTCCTCCAGTTTCCGACGGATTCGAACTCGACCCACTCCAAACGAGTGACAAGTGGCCAAGACACTCTATTGCTATAAAAGACGTTTAAACAACAATTTAATGTTTCGTAATAAAAAAGCAAAATTTGCAACATTTGAAATGTAGTTTAAATACTTTCTCCGTTAAAATTTTCATTCAACTGTCAGGGGAAGCTGTGGTCTCCAGTGACGGTGACCACGCTCCAGCATGTGCTTTTTTAGACACGATTACAGCTGTCCACCGTAGTCAATCCAAAGTAATTAATATCACTTTTAGTCGGATAACATCACTCATTAGGCTATTCCGTTATCCAATAAAAATTCGAGGCACTGCGGTGACCTGTTTCGGAACTTACTGGTTCTATCATCATACAGCAGGCAGCCCTATTAATAACTTTGCTCAGCAACACTGCAAAACGGATTATCGAACCTAAACGAGCAACCAAGCAGTAGAGCGGAAGAAAACTTCAAATTGGAAAAGTAACGTAGGTTCTTCTTCTTCCAGTCACGTATCTCCCTGAGGAGCTGTTTTGGCTACCAACAAATTCCTCCAACTGCATCGATCTTGTGCTCTACGAGTGGCAACGCACTGTCATGGCCAGAAGTTCACCGATCCCATCCTTCCACCGAGATGCAGGTCTTCCTGTTCCTCTTCTCCTCGATTTTTCCTTCCATTATATTCTTCAACAAAAAGTTTTCCCTCTTTGCTATGTGTCCAAAAAATTTGGGTTTTCTTCTGTTGATGCTATGAAGAAGAATTTTAGGCCTGCCAATTTTATTCAATCCGTACTTATTTGTTCTTTGATCAAGATAAGAAATACGCGGTATTCTCCTGTAATATCACATTTCAAAAGCCTCAATTTTCTTCCTGTCACTTCTTTTCAGATTCCATCCATAAGTGGTAACTGGAAAAATTAACGAATCAATGATTCTCAGTTTCGTCTTTGGGGGAAGATCTTGATCTCTCCATAATTTTCTTCAGTGACCAACGTTTTAGCAATTGCCTTTATTCTCTTTACATCATTTGAGTAGTCACCATTTTTATTTATTCTTCTTCCTAAGTAATCAAATTCATCAACTTCTTCGATATCTTTCCCAATAACCTCTACTTTACTGGAACGGAGATTATCACCAATCACTATAATTTTAGTTTTACTCATATTCAGAAACAGTCCTTTTTTCTTACTTGCTTCACATACTCTTCTCAGAGTTTCTTTAAGATGATCCTTGAAATTGCAAATTAGCATAGTATCATCTTCCAAAGCTTCACGCATGATATTATCGGCATAAAGATTGAAAAGGTGAGGTGACAAAATGCAGCTCTGCCTGACACCTTTCCCAATTTTGAAAAATTCTGTGTTTTCATGTTAGTTCTTACAGTTCCTTCCTATTCCTGGTATAGTAGCTTATCAGATGAATTATGTGGATTGGGAATCCTATATTACTCATCGTTTCCCATAGTTTCTCATGTTGAACACAATCAAATGCTTTTGAATAATCTATAAAACACAAAACGACTGGAACATTAAATTCTTTTCATTTTTTAATAATCAGTCGTAGACTTAAGATTTGATCTCTGGTTCCTCTGCCTTTTCTGAAGCCTGCTTGCTCTTCTGGCATTTCTTCTTCGAGCTTTCTTGAAATTCTGCATAGTATGATTTTAAGAATAACTTTGCTAGCATGAGAAATTAGGCTAATAGTCATGTAATTTTAGCAAATTTTTAGATTTCCTTTTTTTGGTAAGTGAATGAAAATTGATTTCTTCCAATCTGATGGCCACTGTCCCATTTTCCAAATCTTTACAATCATTTTATGAAAAAACTCGGCGCCCTTTACACCTTTAGCTTTAATCAATTCTGCTGGGAGATTTCATCAATCGTACGTGACTGTGGCAAGTCATCAAAAAGCCATCAGAGAACTGACGTGTGGCAACGTCAGTTCTCTGATGGCTTTTTCGACTCCTTTCTTCAGTGGAACTGGTTTATGATCACACTCTTGAAAACGGGGTGGCAGATTGTTAGTGTCAGCAGATGTTATGAAGCGCTGCTCACAGTATTCTTTCAACCTTCCTTTGTATTCTCCTCTGTTAGAATTTCGCTCTTGGAGTCCTTAATTACATTAAGTTTTCAACCTAAGTTAAGTTGTGTGGATGTTAAACCCCTATAGAAAAGCTGCGTGAGATCAATATCGAAATATAATTAATAAAAGGGGGACCTGTTTAAGCGCAGGTTATTACAGTATTTTAAACAGAAGACAGTCTCTCTTCGACTTACAACGTATGCGACTTACGGCAGTCCAAACTTACAACGGATTTACAATCCGGACTTTCCAGAAAAAATTTTAGATATTTTACACGGCTGTGACGCTGCCGTACGATTACCTCAGCTACCTGTGCTGTAATATTAAAGGAACTCGGCACTGAAATTGCGAAAAACTCACCAATTTCGAATTAGATAATTTTCTAACAGTTAATTCTGTGTATCCGCATTCGAAAATCCATCTATCGATGTTCATAAATAATGCATAAAAAAAAAAAAAAAAAAAAGAAATATCTCTCCGCTTTGAAGACAAAATACGGCTTCTACGTGTATTAATTCTTATTAAAGACATTTCTGGCAACTTATTTAATGCATATAACATGAAATATCTGATCAAATGATGACAACACCAACACTCCTAGACAATGGGTGTACTGTAAAGAAATGGATTTTAGAGATTTGTAAAAAATAAAACTCAAGTGAGTAATTAAAACTGGAAAGGTTAGAAAATCAAACTAATAAAATAGAAAACTGATAAAACTAGAAAGTTAAATAGTTTAATTAATAAATAAATGCCTCATGTGCATTTAGCTGACCACATTAAATGTAAATGCACATTACTTGTACTGTATTCCATTTTATATTTTTATTTTATAACTTCTATGTACTCATCTGTATCAAAGGTAAATGCACATTACTTTTACTGTAGTATTTCATTTTATAACTTATATTTTGTTACGTTTGTACTAGCGGGCCATAAATCACGTGAAAAACATAAAAAAAACGGGCTTACGTCCGACTTACGACGTGGTCGCGGTAATGGAACTCCGTCGTAAGTCGAGGAGCGGCTGTACTCTCCGCTTTAACTTTTACGGTCATCCCGTCAGGGGATGCTGTGGTCTCTCCAGATCCTTTGATATTTGCATTTTTAAAAAGTCTAAAACTATTCATACTGTTTCTTTTTAAGCTGTTTCAAATATTATTTTTATTAGCCATATAATGCATGGAAGCCTGAGACTTTTGCTGCACCAGCCAAAAACAAATTTCTGAGTTACTCTGTGTGTGTGTGTTGTTTTCGGATTGTATGGCGTATTAGCGTCTAAGGCTATAATGCGCCAAGTCAAGAGAGAGAGAGAGAGAGAGTCAGAGTCAGAAGTAGAAGGGAATCCAAAAAAGAAAAGAATAATGATATCCAGCTCAGAACACTGGGTGTGCCAAGCCCATACTCACCAAACGTGAGCCTATACTGCAATAACCTGCATTTGAAACGGCTCCCCTTTTATTCATTATATTACAAACTTTGTAACCCTAATTAGAAGTTGAGGTACAAACTGAAAATTTATCAATTTTTCAGTTCTGGTTTTTATAAAGTTTACAATTATATTAATTATGGATCCATAAATCAGTGGTATTATAAATATGACTAATAACAGGAAATTTAATTGAATTTTTTTTTTTTTTCCCTCACGTCAGCTTTGACTTGTTTCAGTTATTTGAAAAATATTTTTGTTTTAGCATTTTGTTTCTATTTGTGTGCTATTGCTCTGTTCATGGCAGTTCATTCTGGATAAAGGCGCAGATGGTTATAGAGCGGTGATGGAAATTTATTTAGTTCTCATAGGAAAGCTGCGTCCATGCATCATGATACCATAAGGCACCACATCAAAATGATTTCGTATCGGAGGGACAAAACCTGCTGAAAGGTCACCATCTTTAACTAACACACCTGCTGAACAGTCACGGGAATTTGAAACAGCAAACACGAAAATTCTCTACGTGACCTACTCCAACACGCTGCAGTTCAAACACAATGTCTCAACTTGTTATTCGTGACCCAAGGTTATCGAGGCGTCACTTTTAGCACTGCTTGTTTTAGACAAGGAAATTTGAGAGCAAATCGTTACAGATTTCTTTCCTATATGTTTAAGGTAGTTATCAGCAGCTGCCTGTAAATCTTTCATTCAGAATTGATTAAAACTGTGGAAAGGTTAGGAAATCACTGTTACACTGTACCGACACCTGCAGAAGAGAGGCTTAGAATAATTGTGTATAAGAAAGTATTTTCTTATTCATAAGCAGCTACCTACCTGAGCAAAGTGAGTAATATTTGGAAACAATGTCAATACATTTAGAATAATTCATATGAAAAGAAACTTGAATGAGTATAAAAGACACAGTTCCTCTTCGGCATAGTATCATAAAAAGTAATTTATTCAGAAATTAATAAATTTTACATTATAAATACCTTAAACACAATATATAACAATGAAATATCAATTATAAAACTAAATATATTATTATCTTTTCATTCGTTAAAAACATTCAGCGCTCCTTTGATATTTGAATTATTAATTATTCGTATTGTTCTTTGTGATATATGACTCACTCAACAAAGGCAGAAGATGTCCGAATTTCCAAAGAGAGAGAGAGCATGGGGGGAGGTAGTTAAAAAAAAAAAGTTCTGAGAACGAAGTATAAAAGACATAGGTACGAAATTTTATTTTTTGAATGTATTCACCCCAAATTTCGACACACTTATTGTATTTCAATTTGCAATGAGTTTAATCCTTCAAAAAAATTCTTAAAGTTGGGCATCAAAGCAGGCTTTCTGAGCTGCTTTGAAATGAGTTTCAGAAGGTGAGACTTGAGGTTTCTGAACAAATAATAGCCACTGGAGGTTTCTGAACAAATAATAGCCACTTTGGAGCCGATCTGGCTGCCGGGGGGGAGTTTAATTGGTCGAATCCACATTCATGAATTTTATCCTGTAAAACCCAGGCTTGGTGCACGGTTGAACTGTCATGGAGAAGCAAGGTAATAAATTTACAACAATCCTTTTGTTTCTGCTTTCAGCTGATGGTTGGGTTCGAAACTTGTGGGGAGTTGGACATTCCTTATGCTTCCATTGCATACTTTATAATTTGGGTTCATTATCATAAAAATGTAGCCACTTTCATCACTTTCAAATAAAAATCTGTCTGGATTAGCAAAGATTAATTTTAAATTCTCTTTTGATGACTCCACCCTCTGATGTTTGTCATACAAAAATTGCACTTTTGTATACTCCCAAAAGTTTTATGTATTATTATTGTTAAAATCCTTCCTTAGGAAATGTATATACTTTTCAAGTTCAGGTACTTTAATTCTCCTGCTTTCTAAAAATTTTTCTTAAACGATATCAATTGTTTCAGATAGCTGAATACACCTTGGACCATCCTCAGTTGAGGATGGTCCAAGGTGTATTCAGAGAAAGCATCATAACTGGGTGATGCTTTCTCTCATGGATTTATTTAGTATTTCTGCCCTCTTTCGTCAAAAATTAGATTACTGAATGTTACGAGATTTGCTGGATTCTTCTTCTGCATACCAAAATTAAAAATTACATTTAAAATAAACTGCATAAGATATTGACACACATTTTTTCATGTTACTTTATAAGACATTAAGTTTTCAAAATAACCTATGGCTACTATTTATTAATACATTTTATATAGCCTGTTCTCAGCATTTTTTGACTAGCCTTCTAAAATTTTTCTATTCTACCAATGATTCTACCGACTGTGCTACCTCGAGGTAGCACAGTTGGGAGAATCATTGTCCTCCCCACACCGGGTGGATAAGTCCCGAGGTCGAATCCCATCGATAAGGAGAACAATTTTTATGGGCCTTTTTAACAACGTGGCTGACTTAGTTTGTTTCATGCGAGGGTAGCATCGTTTTTTTGTCTAGAAAAGAGACAAATCGACCATAGAACACATGCAGTTTACAGACATAATATATACGGAGCAATATGGCCTAAGCTGTTGATGTGTCAAAAACCCAACAACAAAAGATCACCCTTCATGCTCTAAAGCAGCATTTTCCAAACTGTTTTGACTGCGACCCACTGTAGGAACTGCATTTTTTATTGTGACCCAGTACATGTGTGATAAATTAAAGACATAAACTTTGTGTGAATTTTTTTGTTCATTTATTCGTTATTGACCAATGCTACATATTTGTTATGGATGGTACATACAGTATTTAATTGCATATATCCATTTTATGAATAAATATCAATTTATTAACATTAGGAAAAAGTAAAAATAAAAACAAAATGAAAAATTTTAACAAGAAATTGTAAAATAACAAAAATGCACTGCACAGTAGACAATATACATTTGAATATAGGTTTTTATTTAATGAGATGGACGTGCTTGATTGTTCATAAGTAGTTGATTCCACTTGGGAATACAAGAAGACAATGCTACACACATATCTGGTGCAGTGTTGAGCCTGTTTCTATCTTTTGTTTTTTATTGAGTTATTGTTGAAAATCCTAGTTCACACAAATAAGTAGTTTTAAGGTAATAGTAGCAAAATAGTATTTTTACTTAATAGTGGAAATTCTCCTTTAACGTTAATCCAAAATGATGACAAACTTAATTTCTTAAGGTCATTCTTCAGTTTAAATGAACTACTAAGATGCAGCAATTCAGTCTCTTCTTCAGGTATCAAGTTCAACTCGATTATTGACTCAGCACTTTGAAAAGTAAATGGATTTTTTTTTTATCCAAAGGCTTTACTTTACTGTTTCACATTTCTCCCCCGGAAAATAATTATTAAAACTCTGAGATAGAGAAGTGAGATGTGACAATATCTCTAGTTTTAATCTGCTTAAAATATCTTCGTTGACAGTGTTCTCCTCAGTGTGTTGTAACAATGTTGGAAATATGTAGGTCGATGACTTTGAAGTCTTGTTTGCCATAACCTTAACATCTTCTGGAACCTTTCAATATATTCAATATTTTGGAATATATTACCATTCTTTCCTTGAAGTTGTGCCAAGTGATTGTTTCTTTCCACTAAAAAGATATGAATCTCATTTTTGAGTTCATACACCCTGCTAAGTACCCTACCTCGTGACAACCAACGAATTTCTGTGTGATACAGTAAGTGGCTATGTTCGACTCCAATCTCTGAACAGAATATTTTAAATATTCTACTATTTAGTGAGTTTCCTTTGATGAAATTCACAATGTTAACTACTCTTTTCTATGAGGACATCCGGGGTCTATTCATCACTGAACTACAGCTTATCCCTAAAGACAGAGAGCACCACATCCTAGAGAGTGACATCACCTACACAGCATTCTCCAAATATGCCCAAAGTCTCTTCACAAGAAGGCCGACACTGCCGCAATCACCAAACCCGCTATCATGAAAACTACAGTGCAACAAACCCAAGCAGCAATGACTTGTTGCCTGGACAGAGGCACCTGAACACAATAGGATAGGATGATGCCCTCACGAAAATCAGAGCAAACCAGATTAAGACATACCTTAATCTGGTTTGCAATTTGAATTTGAATCACATCCCCGGATGTGATTCAAATTCGGAGGCGACTGACCACAGAACAAAACGAAGCCTGGAGAAATCTCCACTTCCCCTACAAGTCATCATGAAATGTGACTAACTGAAACACGACTACCGAATGACCAACAGATCCGGCTAGTAAACTCCACTTCCCGGACAAGAGTGATGAAAACGTGACAAACACTGGACTTGACTACCACTTGCAAAGACTACACTCAAGACAGCATGGACGGGACCTGAATATCATGAACGAAAACTACCTGATCAGACCTCTGTGGAGGCTAAACAGATACCACTGGACTTGACAGTGCAGCTCTGCTGCAAAGCGCCTTATTGGCGATCTAAATCGAGCTCCCTGTCTCGATTTACTTTATACCCTCCTCCCCTCCCTGCCACCCCTCCTTTTCTTTGGTGGGGCCTGGGCAGGCCCCACTGACCACTGGGGTCGTCTTCTCTATCGTCCCCATTCTTCTGTCTTTTCTCCCCAGTCTTCAGTCTCGCTCCCCCACTCTATCTATACACGAGAGTACGCCTTAAACATCAAAATTGAATCATGCAAAATTGAACTTCGCACGACTTTCTAGCGTTTCCCCCCTTTTTATTATTTTATTTTATTTTATTTAATCATTTTTTATTTAATTTTATTTTTTTAATTTTATTTAATTTTATATTTTTTTAAGGTCCTAGCAACTGAAATCTCAGGAAACTAGGTGGCAGGACCTGCCAGAGTAAATAATATCTAAACTACTGAGTACCTGGTCTTCCTCCACGGGGCAGAGTGTGGACAATATTGGGTCCTATTAGGGGCCCAGCGGCTAAATGACCAGAGGAACAACGGTACACGACACTACACATATACACAATCCAATCACTTTTAAACCTCTGGCATTGACAGTGTTCTGTTTCACACCCACAATGTATACTACGCGGAGATGGGGGAAATCCCCGGTGCAGTTTGACACTAAACACACTCTACACTCTACTCTTTTCAATATATTCTTAAGATTCATCGAAATTCACTTCGATACAAAAGCTTGTCGATGTATAAAACAGTGATTCCAAATAGCATTGCTATCAGTTGCCCCTAAAAATCTTTTAATAATGTTTTAGGGTCTATGCACTATGTTTTAGGGTCATATTTGCTGCTCCATCATTTGTACTCCCCTTGCAATTTTTTAAATTTAATTTATACTGCCCAGCAAGACACTTTTCTAATGCAGCAAATATACTGAGCCAGTTGTATACGAAGTCAAATTTAAACAACTTAGCAAGTGCTCCACAAAGTCATCTTGCCACTCATATCTGACATAAACTAAAAGTGTAGCACAATTTGCAATATCGGTGCTCTCGTCCAGCTGTATTGCAAAATCTATGCCCGACTACAGTCGCGTAATAAACATTGCTTCTAAATGTCCTGCAATTGAACAAATTCTGCTTGATGTTGTATTGTCACTAACAGGTACAACTGTTAATTTTTCAGCTGATTTGTCATCAAACATAGTATGCACAACATCCATACAGGACGGAAGAATAACTTTTTCAGCAAATGTGTGAGGCAGTTTCTCTTTTGCCACACGATATGCAGCAAGATACGATGACAATAAAGCTTTCTCATTAACAGTTGTAAAACGAGTGAAAACTTGTGCTGATTAACCGTAAATCTTGTTTCTTTCGTTGAAAATATTCTAAGGGCTTATTCAGAAGTACGGGGTGCTGTTTTTCCAAATGTCTTTTTAGTTTTGAGGGTTTCAAACTGTCATTGGCAAGAATATCATTACAGATTATATACACTGAGGCCTGTTATTTTCATTTGAATCCACCTATTTTATAAAACCAAATATTAAATATTCCTTATTATAGAATCTTGAATTTAATTTGACCTTTTTACCAGGTGTCTCAAAAGAAGTAAAATTTTGTTGATTCGAGTTAATATTTTATTTATTTATTTATTAAATCAGTTTATTTCCCAAGAAACCTTGGGTCACCCTGGGACGGCTCTGTGCCAGAAGGGTGTGAATATTTACAGACTAAGGTGCGAGGAACACATGCACAATAAACAAGAGTACATGCGTGCTCGACCCGAGACATTTACAGGATTAAATATACAATAATATACAAGATATACAGTAATATACAAAAAAAAAAAAAAAAAAAAGTCTGTCATATCCAGGAGCAGGTGAGTATTATAATTTCATAATCTGGTAGCAGTTCTTGAGGATTTCCGTCCTGTAGAGCTTGTCTTCACAGAACCTATCAGGGTGGATCCTAAATTTATTGAAGATCCGAATTGGCTGGAAACATGTTCCTCAGGGAATCAATGTTTGACAGCATAAGACGTAGAGGGAGACAGGAGTCGGGGTGCTCCCCCCTTGCCCTCCTCGGGCCAGAAATTAATGTGGATACCGATGGAGCATCAATTCGCCTCGTTAGAAGCCGTGCGAGCGTGAAGACATTTTTTGTCATGATGATATGTCTCCAGGCAGTGGTGCCCAGATTTGCTTGTAGGATAGATCTGGAGATAGTTAGGGGGTGGCCTACCACCCTGTTCATCCATCTAAGCAACCAGTACTTTAAACTGAGATACTTCTGAAGGTATGAGGCAGGGGCAGGTGACCAAATTTCTGAAGCATAGAGAGGAATCGGCGAAATACACCTCAGGATGTGCCGAACAAGCAGCGCTGGCTGATGCACACCAACGAGTTCTTGACGCACTGCCCAAAGAGCAGCGTACGTCTTCTGCCTCATCCTGGTAAAGTGAAGCTGAAAAGTGAGTCCAACATCCCAGGTGAGGCCAAGATCAGTATGAGAGGTCACCTTTTGCACCGGTTCCCCACTAACAAAGATTTGGATATCATTTTTGACTTTCTTCTTGGTTATCGTCAGTTGCGCTGATTTGGAAGGGCTCAGATGCAGCCCAATTGTGGCAAGATAACTTTCCAAGCTTAATATCTGACTAGAAGCTTGTTCGTTGATATGTTGAATCTGATGACTATGATCTGAGCTTACGTAGAACTTCAGATCGTCGGCATAAGAGACAAAGTTCGGATTCTGAGCAAGGAAAGGCTCCAAAACTGCTGCAAACAGGATAGCTGACAGTACACTTCCTTGTGGAATGCCTCTTGAGACGTCAATATCTTTCACGATGTTTGTAAAAATTACATTTTCAGACGTACCCCTTGAACTTGATGCCGCTTCTGTTCCTTCATCGTTCTTCTTTTTCCTAATAATGTTGGCACTAATGATATTAAGAGTAGGAGAAGGGGTGGAATTACTTAACAACTACAAATCAATGTTGAAAAAAAAAAAAAAAAGCAGTGAGTTAGGGTTGAATTTGAAAATGTCAGCAATTCTGCCCAGACACGATCATGGTACGTGACATTACACATTTACAATATCCATACATTTTTTAAATCTCTGGCCTTCCCAGTGACCTGGTTCACCTACAATGAAAGCAAAGCGGAGATAGGGGAAACCCCTTGTGCCGTATGACATCAATATACTTTGCACTTTACACGATAGGAGGAAGTATATGATGAGAGCCTTGTCAATCAATCAATTCGGTCCTGGAGAGATTGTGCTAGGCTCATGGGGTAGAATTTTGCTGATGCTATCGAGGCAATGTTAGGTGAGTCGAAAAACTGCTAACTTCGGGGGGGGGGATACACGGACTAATGGATTGACAGTAGCCGCTGGTGGAGGTGAGAGTGATTCTGGCTCTGCTTCTGTTGGAATGGGTAGCAGCCTGAAAAATGGTGTGGGGGATTTCAGAGACTGCTGGAAGTCATCGCAGAACAAATAAATACATCGGCTGTGTTAGGGTAGCTAAGAGTAAGAGCAGGTGCATATATACTTGTGTGTACACCAATGCTAGGAATTTGGTAAATAAATTTGATGAATTTCAGGTGTTGGTCAAAACATCAAAGGCAAATATTGTTAGGATATCAGAGACGTGGTGTCACACAGATATAGGGAATGCAGAATTGGAATTTGGGGAGTACAATGTGTACTCCCCAAATAAAAGATAGACAGGATAGGAAGGGATATGCTATTAGTTAAGAAACACATAAAATCTAAAGAAGTGCAGCCAGTTGATATGGGTGGACAGTGCAGTGTTGAGTCAGTTTGGTGTGACATAAACACTGGCAAAGCAAAATTGAGAGTAGGAGTGTGTTAAAGGCCTAATGACTCGGATGAGTATAATGAACAACTGTATAGAGACGGATCAAATTGTCTTATAATGATGGATTTTAACTTTCCAGATGTTGACTGGAACTTGCGGGCTGGTCACTCACACTAGCAAGGCTTTTTTGTGGATTTACTGGATGATTTTTTTCTACAGCAGCATGTTCGGGAGGCAACTAGAAGGAGTAATACTCTTGTTCTGATTATCGGTAGTGATTCTTCATGCATTAAGAATCTGCAGATAAAGGAAACATTAGATGGCAGTGATTACAGTGTGCTGATGTGGGATTTATTCAAAGAGATAACTACATTAGGGGTAAAGGGAAGGATTTTTTCCTTCTTAAAAGTGACTACAGTGGTCTGAGACAGTTTTTAAATTCTATGCAGTGAGACCAATTGATGATGCTACCAACAGAAAATTCGAAATGGATGTCAGATGAACTAATGAGACATGTGGCAGAGAAGAAAAATGCACGAGATACGTATAAATTAACAGGTGACAAAGAAGCCTATGGTAGATATAAGCTGGTCTGTAATTAGTCATAAAGGACGTTAGGCAAGGAAAAGCAGATTACGAAATATCTTTGGCAAACGATGTAAAGAAAAACAGCAAAAGGTTCTTTACTTATGTAAATTCTAGAAGGAAGGGGATGAATCAGATTGGTCCCCTTGATATCGATGGTTCAACTGTTGATGGTTCTTCTCATGTAGCTAGCAAACTGAATGAGTATTTTGCATCTAGTGGGTGGTTGTTTCTGTTCCACCAACTAGTCTATTCTAGTCTGTTCATCTAGTCTGTTCCACCAACCAACCACCAGCGGGTGGTTGGTTGGTGGAACAGACTTCCATCCCTTGTAGTGGAGGTTGATAGCCTAAATAAGTTTAAGGCTCAGCTGGACAGGTATTTTGAACGAACAGAGGGGTGAAGGGGAAGTGGGTTTTTTTTTGGCTGATGCTGCATAAGCTTGCTTTCTTGCATCAAATGCCACTACTAATGCTAATGCTAATCTACATTTACACGCGAGGAGTTATTCAGGGAGGGGAAAGCCAGAGGTGTATTAAACTCTGGCAGTGAGCTAAATCAGTGGTTCTCGACCTTTTTTTGCTCATGGCCCACTTCTGAGTTTCATTCATCTCTGTGGCCCCCCCTCATATTGTTTAATTATAATAATATTTATAATAAATATGTACTTATCAACTGCAATTTTTATTTATAACATGTATTATTTAATCATAATATAAGGAATATTAATAATAAAAAGGGGTTTATTAACTACATTCTTTATTTATAATAGAATTTTTACTCATATATTTTGTTTATTCACAATACAGTATACTTGAAAAATACAAACAATATTACAATAATATTATTGTTCCTTAGTTTAATGTCTCACTAATTTCTTTTTTATATCAGTAATAATTTTATTTTAGAAGTGAACTTTTCGTGGCCCACTTAACAGTTTCCAAGGCCCTCAAATTTTACGACTTTTACCTGTGACCCCTCAGAAATACGGCATTGCCCGCTAGGGGGGATCATATGGCCCCCGTTGAGACCTACTGAGCTAAACGATTTTGCAATAATTGAGAGCAAAGCGGAGCAGAAACTGTTGAAGATAAACATAAGAAAGAAACCTGGGGGTGGATGGGATCTGTCCAGTTGTATTAAAAGAGACAACGGGGGAAGTAAACAAGCATTTCGCCATAATTATGAAAGATTGCTCTGCTAATTGCTCGACAAAATTAGCAGAGCAATCTGTTTTTCATGAATATTTTATTTTGAACAGTGTCGCGGAAAGCGAATATTTGATATAATAGGCATCCTGGCATGCAAATTCCGAGTATCCAATAGAAATTGATCTACCACGTTAAAAGCCGCCCATTATGAAAATTATTTATCCCTATGAAAGAACGGGTTGCGAGCGCATCACTTCATTTCCGTTTCTTTGGTTTTCTCAGTGGGATAGCCACAACTCCAGTACTCAGGACGGTAAGTCATCGTTGTTTAGATGATTCTTTGAGATGGCATGCTGTTGGACTACTTGAAGCAGACAGTCGCAGGCGGAGATGGCACGTTGACTATGTGTCAAGTAGTGTCGTCTCAGTGCTATGTAAACGGTTTCAGGAGAGAGGGGCAGTTTACGAGGTCGCCCGAGGATTATGTCAACCAGAAGAAACGCTATCTGGCTCTAACAGCAAGACGGAACTCTACGATGCCCTATCATCAACTGTATCTTGAGGTTGCAGCGGCCACAGGCAAAAAAATTTCCAACCAGACTGTGTAAGAAGGCTCAATTCAAGTGGACTCTATGCAAGGAAGCCAGCGGCTTGCATCCCATTAACCCAAAACTACTGCAGAGCTGGTGGAAACTGGTGCCATGAACATGTGACTTCGGGCCCTGACAAATGGGGTCCAGTTCTGTTTTCTGATGACTCCTGATTTAGCTCCCGATTTACAAACAGAATCTAGATGTAGAATAGAGCTGCGGAAATTTGCCTTTAGCCAGCGGGTGGGCAATTGCTGGAAAAAACTTCCTTGAGTACTGCGTACAGGTCTGGAGGCCTCATTTTAGGGAGGATGTAGATTTGCTTGAGCATGTACAGAGAAGGGCAACAAGATTGGTGAGGGGAATGAAGGGATCCACTTACCAAGAGAGGCTTAAGTTCTGCAAATTGCAGTGGCTGGAGACTAGGCACCTGCGCGGTGATCTGATTGAGGTATATAAGGCCTTGAATGGGTTGAGCACGCTGAATTCTGATGGAGTCCTTCCACTTGTTCAGATTACGAACCTAAGGGGCATAATTCAAATTAAGAAAAGACAGATGTAGAACAGATGTGCGGAAATTTGCCTTTGGCCAGCGGGTGGTTAATTGCTGGAACAAACTTCCATCTGTCGTTGTGGAAGTTGATAGGTTAAATAAATTTAAGGAGGAACTGGACTGGCATTTGGAGGGAATAGCGTGATTTTTTTGGCTGATGCTGCATCAGCTCATACACTTGCTTTCTTGCATCACATGCCACTGCTACTACTACTACTACTACTACTACTACTACTACTATCTGTCGTTGTGGAAGTTGATAGGTTAAATAAATTTAAGGAGGAACTGGACAAACATTTAGAGGGAATTGTTTTATAAATTTTTTTTTTTTGGCTGATGCTGCATAAGCTCATACACTTGCTTTCTTGCATTACACGCCACTACTACTACTACTACTACTTTATTTCATTAGGAGGCAACGAGGAATGTGAGACCATCCCTCCAATATCATAAAAAGGGACAGCTACGGTGGAAGCGGTGTTTTCATGTGAGACGAAATAATGATCAACGGCCGTACCTCTCTTCGCGTTTTTGATAGGGGTACCGAACTGCACAGTGGTGCTGAGAACAGATCGTCGAACCTTATTTGCGACATTTTAGGAGTGTGGTTGCCCAGATTTTCTTTTCATGCACAACAATGCCACCATAGAGCTCAAGTGGTGGAGTAATCTTGCAACTGAATCCAATGACTGCCATGGCCAGTCACCAGACATAAATCCGAGCAAACATGTTTGGGACGTCCTTGGTCCTTGGGACGTACGTGGCCACATCACGTACCTTTGTTATCAATGAATAACAAGAGAGCACGCCTCCTGTGGGTACAGCAACACCAGCACTGGTCTATCAAGATTGGAAAACAGTTGCTTGGTCTGACAAGTCAAAATTTCTGGTGCATCATATTCTTAACACACATTGGGTCCATTGATACCCACAGATTCATGTCTGAATGCCACATCGTACCTAAACATTGTTGCTGACCAAGTGCATCCGTTCATGTTGACAGTTTATCCTCAGTCAGATGGTTACTTCCAGCAGGATAATGCGCCAGTGCACAAAACCCGAATAACTATGAATTGGTTCGAGGAACATGACAATAACTTTTCTTTTCTGCAGTGGTCCGCTAAGTCAGTGGATCTCAATCTTATTGAACATCTTTGGGATGAGCTGGAAATGGGAGTTCGCTGCAGGCCAACACCTCCGTTGAATCTCAAGGAACTGCGTGACACACTCATGTCTGCATGGTACTCCATTCCTGCACAACGTTTTCAGCATCTTGTTCAATCCATGCCTTGACGAATTCAGGCTGTTTTTAAGGCTAAAGGAGGCTCAACACACTACTAGGTAGGTGTATTTAATAAAGTGGCAGCACAGTGTATACTGAGCATGGGTCACCGCTGTCGGGCCTGTTGAGCTGTTGGAGGTGATCGTACGGCGTACTAATGTGATGTGACTATATTTATGAGCATCTTGTGTCGACTTCTGTAGTCGACACAAGGGGATATTTACAGGGGTTATACAAGAATTGTATAACCCCTTTACAGGGGTTATACAATTCTTGTATAACCCCTGTAAATATCCTATATACCTTTCCGAAGTTTCTTGTTGTCAGGGGTGGGCTGTCCCCAGGCTGAAAGGGGTGTACTACACCCCTTTCAGCCTGGGGACAGCCCCAATGTTCAAGGGGCACCCAGCCCCAATATTCAAGGGGTACTTGAAAACCTGAAACACATACACAAACTCATTTTTAGGCAACCCGAATAATTAAATTCTTCTGCCGTGCTGTGTGTCTCATGTCTGTTATTTGCACGTGTTCTCTGGTCGATTTTTCTCTTTTACTGGACGAAAGGCCATGCTATCTACGCCCGAGACCGACTGACTCAGCTACGGAGTGAAAAAAGCCCATTAAAGTTTCTCGCATCAGCGACGGGATTCGAACCCGGGCCTTTTCCTCCCGGTATGGGGAGTACGGTGACGATACCACTGTGCTACACGCGCAGACAAACTTACAAAAAAAAAAAAAAAAAAAACTATTATTTTAGGCCACCCAATTAATTAAATTCATTTGCCGTGCTGTGTCTTATGTTTGTAAATTGCGTGTATTCTATGGTCGATTTGTCTGTTTTGCTGGACGAAAAACCCAGATTCTGGGGGGTAAAACCTTGCTGTCTACGCCTGAGACCGACTAGATTAGCCACGGAGTGAAAAAAGCCCATTAAAGTTCCTTGCGCCATCGATGGGATTCGAACCCAACAACCCGGGCCTTTTCAACCCGGTGTGGGAAGGACGGTGACGATACCACTCTGCTACCCACGCAGACAAAACTTACATGCACAAAAAAACTATTATTTTTAGGCAACCCGAATAATTAAATTCATCTGCCGTGCTGTGTGTCTTATGTCTGTTAATTGCGTGTGTTCTACGGTCGATTTGTCTGTTTTTGCTGAACAAAAAACACCACTCCAGTTTCTGGGGGAAAACTTTGCTATCTATGCCCGAGACCGACTAACTCAGCCACGAAGTGATAAAAGCCCATTATAGTTCCTCACGTCATCGACGGGATTCGAACCCGGGTCTTTTCTACCCGATGTAGGGAGGACGGTGACGACACCACTGTGTCGTCACCGTCCTCCGTAAGTTGTCTTACCGTGTCGTCACCGTCCTCCGTAAGTTGTCTTACCGTGTCTCACCGTGTCTCACCGTCCACCGTAAGTTGTCTGCGCGGTGACGACACCACTGTGTTGTCACCGCGCAGACAACTTACATACACATATGAAGAAAATTTTAAAGGGGCGCCACATACCCTAAGAACAACCCTGCTTGCTGTTCCCCCTCATTTCATCGTTATTCTGTGGTACGCCACCATACCAAATTTTGTCCTGCTTCATCGCAAGCTGCACGAGTTACACCACTTTTTGTACGTGTTCTGTTAATTTTGTTGAGTAGTTATACATACATTGTAGTTTTACAATCCAACTCGTAAAAAAAAGAGTGTCAATCCTTGTAAGGAAGGAAGGCGATTACTTGCTGTGTTTTCCCTTTCAAACCACAATTTGATTTCCTTTTTCTAATGATTGCAAGCAGAAATGCACACTGAAACTTTGAGAACGAATATTCAGGTACACAATGTTGCATCCTTCTCTCTCCTAATCTTTATGCAGTTCTATGCGTTCTCCACATTTAAAAATAACGCTGGTTTTGATTTCATTAATGTCTCGATTCTTAATTTTCATTTCAGTTCCATATGAATCCTAATTTTTTGAAAACTTCTAAATTGGAATTTAATACCGCTAGGTGACTCATTTTCGCTCAGTCACGTGATGAAAAATCCGGGAAAATTTGTTGCGTTTGGCGACTTGTATGATTTTGTACACAGAGATCTTACTACTCTGTGATTTTGTAGTTCATAAGTGTGTAGTTTGTATACATTTGTTTTCGATACATAAGTCATGAAGTAATAAACTCCGTTTCTCTATTTTTTTTATTACCTTATGTTAATGAAATTGCGTCATGCAGCCTTTGCAGTATGTGATAAACCTTCAGAGAGGAAATTATGGGAACTTTAAACAGCAGAGTAAGTTGAGAGTTTCATTTTATTCCTCCGTTATTCTGACTGGTATTATACTACATGAAGGATCGCTTCGTTAACGTAGAGGTTCGTCATCATTATCATACCTCTCTGCCACTTGTCAGGGCTATAACCGCCAGAGATCATCATTTCTCCATCTCTTACTGATGGTAGCTTTAGTCTCTGATTCCATTTCAGATCTGCAGATGGCAAAAAAGAGCATATCAGAAATGGCTTGTCATATTTTTAATTCAGTGAAAGTGTTGTATGTATACTGTTTGTGTATGTGTGTGTATATATATATATATATATATATATATATATATGTGTGTGTGTGTGTATGTATACACACACAGTCAGACCTGTGTGTGTTCGCTCTCCAAATGCTCAACTGACACAAACCATGTAGTGGCATAGACTGTCATAATCCCCTTTTAATCGAAACACCTGCCCCTACCTTTGTCTTTGAAATAATATAAAATACACAAGCACATATTTGTTCAAGTTTACTCAGACTTTGGGGAGGGAACATCTGGATCTGCCAGTGCCCTATGCTCCACCCTTCTAATTCTACTACTGTTTTGATATTCCTAAGCTTTCTTGAAAGTTTTAATCCTATTTTATTAAAACAGACCTCTCCTTAACGAACTTCCATATAGCGCATTTTTTTGATTTCTCCCTGGTCATTACAGTGAAAATAGTTTCTGTATAATGAAGAAAATTTCCATATAACGAACTGATTTCGAGTGACCTAGGTACACATTGTTCACACCTTTGGCATTAGAGCTGATTCTGTAGAAAGCAAGAATTAAAAGATAAAAGGATTAAGAATTAGCTTTTAAGAGCTAAAGGGATTAATTAAGAGCACGAGTGAAGGGCTAAAACATTCCACAATTTGATGGTGCCAGTAAAACCTATACAGGCACCTCTACTGTACTGAGAAGTTGCTCTGGTCAACTGCAATTAGTGTCCACAGCCATTTGTAAAGATTAAGGCATATTTTAGCTCTAGTCAATCTGATTTATACTGTAAGCACCCTATTAAAGAATTAGGAGAGAGTAATTTTCCTTTATCCTGAAATTCATCTGTTGTTTTGCAGAAATGAGTTATCCACACCTTCACTAAATTTCACCTGTCTTTGTTTACATGGTAGCTACAAATGGTCCCTAAATCAGTTTTGTTTTAGTTGCTGTACAAATACCTTACAATGTCTGAGAGTTATACTTTTTCCACTACACTCAATCCTTGAGTGTAGTGCAAAAAGAAATCACTTTAAAATTTGGCATCCCTGCCAATAGTGTATGAGAAAATGGGACCCAGTCGGAAGCATCGGAAATTATGCCTGTATGAAGATGTAGATGAAGCCGGTTTCCATACCAAAACATGCCGATATCATGGCTGTTAATAAAGGAAAAGGCTATGGAGTACGCTTCTTTTCTGGGGCATAAAACATTCCAAGCCAGTTCTGGATGGCTGGAAAAATTTAAAAAGTGCCATGGCTTACTGGAAAATATTATTTCTTGCAGAAGTGGAGTTGTAATCGAAGGAGACTACTTATTGGAAAGAAACAGTTTTTAGTTTCAAAGGAGTAAAGTCGTTAGAGTTGGACTACAACAAAAAATCATGGATGACAAGTGAAATTTTTGAACAGTGGATTTTTAAATTTCTATAGAACGTTGATAAAATAAAACAGAAAAATCACGTTCATAGTTGATAACTGCCCTGCCCACCTTCATTGGTAATTTTGAAACTTACAAGTGTAAAGCTTGTTTTATTCCTTCTGAATACCTCGTCTAAACTGCAGCCAATGGATCAAGGTATTATCAAGAATTTGAAAATGTATTACCGAAGGCACATACTGAAAAAAATTATACCAAGAATAGAAACCAACCACCATATAGATTCTGTTATAGAGTTGCAGGCAAAAGTGTGCAGTTAAGATGTGATGGAAACAACAAGTAATAATTGTTTTGCAAAAGCAAGTTTTGCTAAAATGCCAATGAACAGCAATGAGAGGGATGAACTACTACAAGATATTGAGCAATCTTGGGAAGAACTCCAAATGAGAAATGTGATCAGTGGAGAAATTGTTCTTGATAAATCAATATGTTAATATTGATGTCATAGTAGCTGAAACACCTGAGTGACTCCAGTATTTTGGAGAGTATTCAAAGAACTAGTGGCAATATCGATGATGAGTTGGATGAAAATGAGGGCATTATTAAACCTTCCAAACATGAAATGTTGGCAGCATTTGAAACCTTGTAGCGAGGCCTTCTGTGTGAAGAAAATGTGCGGGAAAATATATTTGAGTAATGTTTAAACAAATGCAAACATTTTTATGAACGATGTACACTAAAAACCAGTGTACAACAAAAAAAAAAATAAATAAATAAATAACCAATTATTTTACAAAATAATTCTTAAAAATGTACTAATATATTGTGTGCATTATGTAAGTAGTCATTTCTTAATATGTATGTATATATTAATAAATTAATTGTTTTAAAATGTTAGAAAATGTATTCATTCCCACTTATTTCTGATTTATTTCGCATCTTTTACTATATTTTGAATGTTCAATTACAATATTTTTCATCATTGAAAAAGTCATATTTCTTTACAACAAAAATTTCTGCTTTACAAATTTTTTCAAGTAAAGAACTGATTTCATTACTGACTGTATGCGTGTATATATATATATATATATATATATATATATATATAGAGAGAGAGAGAGATTTATTCTATTCAGTGGAATAAATATCTCTAGGAGGAAAACTTTTTTAATGTGTATATATATATATATAATGTATATAAAATGTTTTAATGTATATACATACATTAAAAAAGTTTTCCTCCTAGTGATATTTATTCCAGCCAATGGGAGAAGAGAGCAAGGCAATACGTCACTACAAATGCAATTAATTATTGACAACTACCTCCATAACTTATCAACCTCGTGCACGTGCTTTGCTGTCTAACATTTGATGTTCCATTGTAACGTTTTTTGTATATTAATATATATATATATATATATATATATATTCATATATTGGTAAATAGTTTAGCCATTTGTAAATATTTTAAATATTTGTATAGTTTGTAAATATTTTAGTCCCGCTCTTTTGGATGCAGCAATATTTCTCATGCATTATGGGAACCTGAAGCAAAAGGCCTTTTGCTAAGTGATCTATGTGAACACAGGTAAATATTACATAGTGATATTTATTTGACCTTGAAAATGCCTCGCACTACAAATGCACAGGTAAATAATTACATGTTGATCACAGTGACATAGTGTTTGACATAGTATCTGGCGGCACTGGGGTCTCCCCCAACTCCACATTTTTACTCTGGGTGTATGTGCATTTTGTGAAGTATTAGTGTGGGTGTGTTGTTCCTCTGGTCACTTATCCTGGGAGTGGCTGTGGAGAGCCACTAACAACCCCAGTTTCCATCACTGCCACGGAGAGGTGGGCTAGGACACATTAGGAGTGAAGAAAGCTCTGGTGGGGTGAACCCTGGAGTAACCTGGGTTTCCAAAAAAAAAAAATTTTTTTTTTATTGGAAAGGAGATAATGGGAAGATAGGAAGAGAGTGGGATAAAAGGGGTAGAGAACAGAGAGGGGAGTATTGAGGCACTCGCCTGATTTAAAAGGGGAAACAGTAAGGGGACCCATGGTACAGAATGTTCACCTTGGTCCAGAGGGTGGAAGTTGAAATTGGGTTGTGAGATGAGCCACCAGGCAAGAGGGGGTAGGAGCCACACGGGGTGGGGGAAGGGGATTGGAGGAAGGAGACTCAACCACCCCAGGTGGGAGTAATTAAAGAACAGGGAAAGAGATTACTTTGGTGGAGTGTGCTTTTTGCAGCTGTGTCCCACACTGGCCTGGGGGTTACCCTAATGGCCAGCGTGAACATCCCACACCATGCCAGCTAGGAAAAGCTACAGCATGGTGTCAGCTTGGATAGCCATGAGGCCCCTGAGGGCCGGCATAGCCATCAGACTGTCAGGTGAAGAGGCTAAGGTAGAACATGCAATTAATAATAACTTTTCATTCACTCAACATTCACACAATTTTGCTTTTTATAGTTTTTTCTTACTTTCTATTTTATTTTATATATTAGGTTAGATATCGATCGGTGCGTTTCAACAGGTGTGTCTTCTAAGTAATATGTAGAGGTATGACAGGTGTGTCATACCTCTACATATTACTTAGAAAAGCATGCACAGGGGTTGGCGAGCAAAGCAAGCAGGGGACGCAGCCCCCCTAGTACAGTATATTATTAAAACAAAGCAATTTAAGTGACAAACCAATGTGTCAATAATCTTGTATGCCATAGATTGCGAAAACCATTTTACACATGAATCCCCTCTGAATTGGTGGCGTAAAGTCACCTAATCTTTTTTTAAGTAGTTCAAAATGGAAATCTATTAAAAAAAAAAAAAAATCAAAATCTTACGCTTGAATAATTCATTGTCAAGAGGAGAAAAGTGTCTACTATTAATGTTAGATTTTCAGGCCTGTACATCGTATTTCTGCTGACTTGCTTGCAAGATGGCATTCACTTTAATGGGAATTGGGGTGATAAGCAACCAATCACTGTGAAGCACTGGGTGCAGTTAGACTTGTTCATTACTCATTTTTGCAAAGATCCATGGGTAAGAGCCTTGTAGACTAACTGAAGGTGTAATTCAATCTAAATGCTACTTTACTTTTCAGTCACCTTATTAATCCCCCCCCCCCCAGAAAAGATCTGTTCTGATTCCTTCCTAAACTTTGCACTATAGTAATTGTACTTAAACACAAATATAGAAGTTGAGCAGCTTTGTATTGTAATCAGTTTTCTATTATTTTGCCCCTCCCCACAAAATGACACACGATCTGCCACTGATTGGAAAAGTCTTTTTTACATTTTATAGCAACTTTCATTTAAAGTTAGAAAAGAATATCATACTTGACAACTAAAACAAAATTTTTACAAAAGCAACAACCAAATAGTATATATATGTTTGGTATCCCTACTTGTCAGCGTGCCCTCAGTGGGTAGCACAGTTGGTAGGATCGCCGTCCTCCACACACTAAGTAGAAAAGACCTGAGTTTGAGGTCCCATCAATGACAGGAAGAATTTTTATGGGCCTTTTTCATAACATGGCTGAGTTAGTTGGTCTCAGGTGGGAGTAGGGTGGTTTTTTGTCCAGCAAAGAGAAAATTGACCTCAGAACACGTGCAATATACAGACTGTACATGGAGCAATATGGCCTTAGTCACTGATGCTCCCAAACCTCACACTAATAGAATTTATTTTAAAAATGTTACAATTGCTATAATCTAAATAAACTGCTCTAAAACAAAGAATTTTCCATAATAATTTAATCATTATTATTTATTTCATAATTTAATTATAAAAGCACGAGTGTCTTCTTAAGAATGGGAGATTTAAAACATTTCAGTTTTATCTTATTGGAGCAGTGAGGAGAGTAACTTACCAGGGGACAAAATTTTTAAATCAACTGGAAGACTTAATCCTATTGGCATTACGAAAAGTACTTATAGATGAATATTTTAGACCTGATCATAACCCATGATACTACAAAAGTTGATAGTACAGAAACTTTGATGAGGTGTGATCATCAAGTGCTAAGATTGATGAGTGAGGTCTTGGCAATGGTAGGTCTTTTTCTTAATTAAGCAGATGATTCCGGTCAGATTTTTTTTAATCCACAGTAGTGTTACATATAACATTTATTAAAACAAAACAGTAATTCTGTTTTAATAGAATAGGATTAAAACCTTCAAGAAGGCTTAGGAATATCAAAACAGTAGTAGAATTAGAAGGGTGGAGCATAGGGCATTGGCAGATCCAGATGTTCCCTCCCCAGAATCTGAGTAAACTTGAACAAATATGTGCTTGTGTATTTTATATTATGTCAAAGACAAAGGTAAGGGCAGGTGTTTCGATTGGTGTCTCCATATCTATAGCCAGGTGGGCATGAGCAGCAGTGCGTAGCACATGCTTCTTGATTAGACCGGGGTTTGAGCCCGTGACCACCAAATACGGAGGATGTGGAAAGGTCAGGGATTGACCACTGCATATCCCCGGAGCAATATGGCCTTAGTTGCTAATGCTCCCAAAAAAAAATAACGGTGTTTTGATTAAAAGGGGATTATGACAATCTATGCCACTATATGGTCTATGTCAGTTGAGCATTTGGAGAGCGAACACAGGAGGATTATTGAATAACCTGAAAACTGCTGTCATGGAAGCCATTAAGAAATGATAGCACAAGGAGGATACAGAGGTGGATGAATAAAGAACTGGTTAATTTAATAGAACATGGGGGGGGAAGATATAGCAGAGATGCTCGGAGCTTTCCACTGCTCTGCAATGGAAAGCTCCGAAGCATATAGTTATAAGTTGATATATAAGAGTACCCAGAAACAGTTAGGCTGGCAAAAACTAACCAAGAGAAACCACTGGTTAAGACAGTAGGGGAAAGTGACAAGGAGTTATGTGTATGTAAATAAAAATAAGAAAATTACAAATCAGAATTGAATCCTTACTTAATGATGCAGAAAAGTTGTTGATAACCCAGCTGACGAACTGAATGGTTACTTTGCATCATTCATGATAATGATGAAAGGATACAGTGCATAGTGTCAAAATATTTTAGATTATGGGAGTGGTTAATGATCAGCATCAAGCAGGGCCCTATCAGGACAACTTGGATAGGCTTTGGGCACTGTCAGATAAGTTGCAACTTATGTTTTAATGCTGCAAAATGCAAGGTTTTAAACAACCCCAAAATAATTTATACCCTTGGAAGGGCTAAATTATAAATGGCAGAGGAAGAAAGGAATTTTGGTATTATGATCCAGGCACACTTAGTTCTGTGTGCAGTATGGACAGGAGAGGTGCCATGGGTGTCCTGTCGATGATTAATGGAATAGTTGCCCGAAGAGATAGAAAGAATATTATAATTACACTTTATATGGCTGTTGGTTGTGATTGTGTGTGGAATGCTACATCTAGTGTAGAGACCACAAAAAAAAAAAAAAAAGTTTTATGAAACTGTCCAAAAATAGGGGAAAATGCCTGGAGTTGTATAAAAGGTATTTTGAATCCTTGTTAAAAATTACAAATTACATATCTCATAGTATATCCATGTTATCAGAATCAATCTTTTCTTCATAATTTTTTATATTTATTTTTATTATATGATATCATTATTAAATTTTATTATTTATTTATTGCAGATTATACCAAATTAGACCTGGATTTTATGTTGAAAAGGTTGTATTATCAGCAGAATGATACTTTCATCTTGCATGGCGAGGTAGGTTTTTTTTTTTTTTTTTTTGTTTAAGAATTCAATATTTTCATTTAGACATACATGTAGATGTATTTAAATGCCTATTAACTTTTACCAGTTGGGGGAGAAAAAGACGATAGAGATCCAGCTTTAGCTGGGATGCTCTTGCACAGTCTACATGACATTCCCAGATTTTCTTCCAAATTAATGATAACGAATTAATGTCCTGTGCTGCAGCGGATAAAAATTACACTTCATCATGAAATGGAATAAACTGTATTTTACAGTTTTTTTGCTTTATTTATTTATATATATATATTTTTTTTTCACTCTCTTCATTTACGTAAATTGTAAGTTAATGCAAAATCTTTACATTTCGTGGCCTGGTCGAAGTTGACTATAGTGCAACATGTGCCAATTATGTGAGTTGACTACCACAATACAGTCACTTTACTCAACAAATTAAGAGTAACTGAATCTTCTTTTAACAAAAACACAATGAAAATACACAACATTGAAAAAGCCACCCTATTGGGTTGCTTTTTCACTAAAAATAAACTTTGTGCATTGATGTTGCACTGAGTTCATTTTTATTCACTAACATTGATGTTCCACTAAATTCTGCTTGAGTCATTAACCTTCAGATGGGAGTGCCTCAGGTTAATCGAGTGACATCAATGCCACTGATGCTTGGACTTAAACATCCAAAGTAAGCAAGTGCCTCCATTGGGAGATGCATTTAATCCATGCATCTCCCAATGGAAGCACTTGCTTACTTTGGATGTTTAAGTCCAAGCATCAGTGGCATCCATTCACTGCAGCTTAAGGTTTTTTTGATTCTTTCAAGTTTTACTTGTCAATAGTTAAGATTATACCCAAAAGCAGGTGGTTCTTAACATGCAAAAAAAAACATGCCTAATGTTTGGCAGAGTGGGTTTTATATTTAAAAAAAAATTAAAAAGATACATTTTTAATATAAATATTCTAAAAATGGAAATATAAAAATGAATTTTTCACAATTTTAAAATAAAGATTGAAAATAAAGGGTGCATCAAAAAGTGAACAATTTTAAATTATTTTCATGCCGATTTTAAGTTTATAAAATGGTGTACTTTATCTCAGGGTGTGTCTGTTGGTTTTTGGAAGTATCAGTAACCCTTTTTTTTTTGCATTTACAGTTGTGCCCCTATATCCGCTGATTCAGTTACCTGCAGTTAACCCCGGAAAAAAAACCGAAAAACTTAACACTTACTACTCGTGTGTCCAATACGATGCCTCCCTTTATTTTTTACGATGTCAATTTTAAATTGAATAGCTTCCCTTTATTTTTTACAATGCTGTGTATGGTTTTGTCACCAACGTTATAATGGTTCTTTAGAGATTTAACAGATGTGCCGTTTTCAAACTTTTGAATAATTTCAAGTTTTTGTTTAATATGAAAGCACAACTCTTGCATTTGCCCATCATTTTCGCGATTTCTAAACAAAAAAGAAAAAAAGTTACTATAAAAAAAAATTTCTGACATCCCTGACATAAATAACAAAACAAAATTTGTCCTTTTGCGGTGAGACGGAACACAACAATCGATACGAATCACTGAATCAAACTAAACATTTGGTCTCTTTTTTTTTTTTTTTCTTTTCTTTTTTTTTTTTTTTTTTTTTTTTTGTCTTGAGTGGTAGGTGTGAAGACAGCAGGGTTGCAAGATAATAGGTACACTAATCTCCCAGTGATGACTTATAAAGCCGGTTCTTGTTTCTTATTTACGACTTGCAAAATATCTGTTTATACATATTCTAGGTATTATTTGAATTTCATGATTTCTTGTTGACTTTTTTTTTTTTTTTTTAAATTTGGAGTCTTAAAGTGTCCCAGTTAATCCAATCCCAGTGAATTGAGAGTCTACTATACTTTATTATTACCATATTTAATGTTGGTAATGTCTTACTCTGTGTTTAATTTATCAATTAAACTTTATTATGCATATGTATGTACAGTACAAGAAAATCATGTTATATATGGGGTCAGCAGGTGTTCGCTTATATCTGCGTTTCAGCCATCCACGGTAGGTCTTGGAACATGTCCTCTGTGGATATGGGGGTCTTACTGTATTTCTTTCTGGAAGTATTTAAAGTAATAAAAGTTAAATCTTTATTGCAAAAATCAAATGCATAAACATACTTGTCAACATATGATATTTGTACAAAGTGTGGAGATATTTTTTTGCCTAATGTACTGACACTTTGTTTGCTATACTTAAGTTAAACATAAGCAGAGACACTAAACGGTACAAACATGTAGAAAGCACGTTGTTGGCTTTCCAGTAACCAGAGCCAATAGGAAGCTTAAATGACTTGTATAAGTAATGGGGTTGCACACAGTAAAAGTGGCGCCTGCGTAGCCAGGTGGGCAGGAGCAGCAGTGTGTAGCACATGCTTCTTGACTAGACTGGGGTTCAAGCCCGTGACCACCAAATACGGAGGATGCGGAAAGGTCAGGGAATGACCTTACCGCATATCATCAGAGCAATGTGGCCTTAGTTGCTAATGCTCCTAAAAACCAAACAACAACAACAACAGTAAAAGTTTATCGGAACATGCTGATGCTGATTGTGTTTACCTACTTGCTTTCCATGATGATTTCTAGTTTAATGGAATGAACACTTAAAAAGAAAGGTTGACCAGTGCCTACTGTTGATGCAGGAACTGACATTAATGAGTGTGGGGTAGCATAAACTCTAAGTGGGACCAGCTGTTCATCTATTGTTACTTATTCCAATATGAAGTGATTTTTATAAACAGTACTATCCTTTCCAAAATTATAAATTGGTTTAGATTAAAGTCTGAAAATACGTAAAAAAATGTCATGCTTGTAAAATCAGTTATTCCATAGGTTTTATTAAATTGTTATTTTCAAAAATTATGCTTTTTGTCTAACACCCATGTTTCAATACATTTTGTCTTACTTTCTTAGTATTCACCAAGAGTTTGTGTTTTCTTTTAAATTTTTGATAGTAGAATCAACTTAACTTGAATCAGGAATTCCAACTTGTGGCATGCATACCATCAGTGGCCTGTGCAGCTCATGTTAATAGTATTTGAAAAAAAAAAAAAAAGAAAGAAAAAAAAGCTCAGCATGTTTGAAAAAAAATCAGTTGTATAATTTCCCTTAGCTTCTGGATCTGTCCCTAGATTAGATGCTGCAGGAAAGTCTGGCTACTGCTGACCTAAATGATACTGTCAATTTGGCAAAGGTTAAGAAAGTTATTATGAAAAGTATTGGCAAACTGCTTTCCCATTAAGTACTGATTGATCTGAATCATTGTGTCTTTTAGTCAGTCATTTAACCTGGGGTAGTTTGTTATCCCACGTGTCAGTTAGTATATATCATTTGTCAGTTTATTCATTCAGTCAGTCAGTTTATCTGTTGTTACTCCCACTTCTCTCTCTCTCTCTCTCTCTCTCTCTCTCTTTCTCTCTCTCTCTCTCTCTCTCTCTCTCTCTCATTGAAATCTATTGGAATGAGCAGCAGCCTGGAAAACAGAATGCAGAATATTTCAGAGACTGCTGGGAGTCATTGCGGTACAAGTAAACACATGGGTTGTGTTAGGGTAGCTAAGAATAGGAACAGGTGCATGTATACTTGCGTGTACACCAATGCTAGGAGTTTTGTAAATGAATTTGAGGTATTGCTCAAAACATCAAAGGCAGATATCGTTGGGATATCAGAGACGTGGTGTCACACAGATATAAGGAATGCAGAATTGGAATTTGGGGAGTACAATGTGTACAGACCGGATAGGAATGGAGGAGGGGTTATGCTATTAGTTAAGAAACACGTAAAATCCAAGGAAGTGAAGCCAGTGGACATCGTTGGACAGTGCAGTGTCGAGTCAGTTTGGTGTGACATAAGTATTGGGAGATCAAAATTGAGAGTAGGAGTGTGCTATAGGCCTAATGACTCTCATGAGTATAATAAGGAACTGTATAGGGAAATAGAGTGGGCCAGCAAATCAGAGAGTCTTATAATGGGGGATTTTAATTTCCCAGATATTAACTGGAATTTGTGGGTTGGTCACTCACACACTAGCAAGGCTTTTGTGGATTTATTGATTGATTGTTTTCTACATCAGCATGTTCGGGAGGCAACTAGAGGGAGTAATACTCTTGATCTGATTATCAGTAGTGATTCTTCATGCATTAAGAATCTGCAGATAAAGGAACCACTAGGTGGCAGTGATCACAGTGTGCTGAAGTGGGATTTACTCAAAGCGGTAACTACCATCAGGGGTAAAGGGAAGGGTTTTTGCTTTCATAAAGGCGACTACGATGGTCTGAGACAGTATTTAAATTCTATACAGTGGGACCAACTGATGATGTTACCAACAGCAAATTCAAAATGGGAAGCATTCAAAGAACTTATCTGGGAAGCTATTAGGCTTTACATACCAACTAAGAAATATTGTTCAAGGTTTAGGCCTAAATGGATGTCAGATGAACTAATGAGACATATGGCAGAGAAGAAAAACGCATGGGATACATATAAATTAACATGGACACAGAAGCCTATGATAGATATAAGCTGATCTGTAACCAAGTTACAAAGGAGGTTAGGCAGGCAAAGGCAGATTACGAGATATCTTTGGCAAAGGATGCAAAGAAAAACAGCAAAGAGTTCTTTACTTATGTAAACTCTAGAAGGAAGGGGATGAATCAGATTGGTCCACTTGATATCGATGGTTCAACTGTTGATGATCCTGCTCAGGTAGCTAACAAACTAAATGAATATTTTGCATCGACATTCACTCATGAGTTATTCAGCAAGGGGAATGCCAGAGGTGAATTCAACTCTGGCAGTAAGCTAGATAATCTTGTAATAACTGATAGTAAAGTGGAGGAGAAAACGTTGAAGATAAACACAAGAAAGGCACCTGGGGTGGATGGAATCTATCCAGTTATATTAAAGGAGGCAGCAAAGGAAGTAAGCAAACCCTTAGCCATAATTATGAGAGCTTCCTTGAACTCAGGGGAGGTACCCATGAACTGGAGATGTGCAAATGTGACCCCAATTCACAAAAGAGGACAAAGGCTGACAAAAGTAATTATAGACCTGTGAGTTTAACTTCTGTTCCAGGAAAATTAACGGAGGCCCTGGTTAAAGAAGTACTGCAGGATCATCTAGACAAGACTTCAGTTATAGCTCAGACACAGCATGGTTTTGTTAAGGGAAAGTCTTGCCTGACCAATTTGATTGGATACTTGGATGCAGTCACAAAAGAACTGGATGCAGGGAATAACTTTGATATTATATATTTCGATCTTAGAAAGGCTTTTGATACTGTTGCACATGGAAGACTGCTGCACAAATTGGAGCAGTGTGGCATTGGAGGCAAATTGCTGCTATGGATAAAGGGGTGGCTGAGGGAGAGAAGACAGAGTGGTAATCAATGGACACTGCTCATCGTGGACTAATGTTATCAGTGGAGTCCCTCAGGGGTCAATGTTGGATCCATTATTGTTTTCTGTATTTATAAATGATATTGATGATGGTATATCAAGCTTAATGTCCAAGTTTGCAGATGATATAAAGGTTGGCAGGATTGTTAAGGACACTACTGATGCTATGCTGCTGCAACAGGATCTGGAAAGGTTGAGCAGATGCACCGAGAGGTGGCAAATGAAGTTTAACATTGACAAATGTAAAATACTACATATGGGGAAACAGCAACCCCAGAGCAACGTATCAACTCTGTGATACTACACTGACAGTGGTAGAGAATGAAAAGGACCTGGGGGTTATTGTGCAGGCAGATATGAAGTTCTCTGAGCAGTGCAGACGGGCTTCAAGAGTAGCTCATGGTGTCTTGTCAATGATATATAGGAATGTTTCTAGCAGGGATAAGGAGGTGATTATTCCCTTGTATAAGGCAATGGTCAGGCCACACTTTGAGTACTGTATACAGGTCTGGTGGTCTCATTTCAAGAAGGATGTAGAGCTGCTGGAACGAGTACAGAGAAGGGCAACAAGATTAGTGAATGTAACAAAGGGTTGCTCTTACGAAGAAAGGCTTAAGTTTTGCAAATTACAGTGTCTGGAGACTAGCCACCGGTGAGGTGATCTAATAGAGGTGTATAAAGCCTTGAATGGTTTGAGCATGCTCAGTGCTGATGGGATTCTTCCTCTTGCTCAGAGGCGCCTCCGTAGCCAGGTGGGAAGGAGCAGCAGTGCGTAGCACACGCTTCTTGATTAGACCGGGGTTCGATCCCATCACCACCAAATACGGAGGATGCGAAAAGGTCAGGGAATGACCACCGCATATTCCCGGAGCAATATGGCCTTAGTTGCTAATGCTCCTAAAAAACCAAATAACAAATAAATCCTCTTGCTCAGAATAATCACCTGAGAGGGCATAAATTCAGATTGAGGAAAGACAGATGTAGGATAGATGTGCAGAAATTTGTGTTTAGCCAGCGGGTAGTTGGTTGGTGGAACAGACTTCCATCCCTTGTTGTGGAAGTTGATAGCCTAAATAAATTTAAGGCTTAGGTGGACAGGTATTTCTAACGAACGGAGAGGTGAAATGGAAGTGTTTTTTTCTTTTGGCTGATGCTGCATAAGCTTACTTTCTTGCATCATATGCCTCTGCTAATGCTAATCAGTTTGTTGCATAATCCTATTCACTGTTATGATACAAAATGCTAATTTTATGTATCTAACCTCTGAATTGTGTAAATTGTTGAAATGAACCATGTTTGCTTTGGTGTTAAGCCATTTAATGACCTTTCAAACACACACATTTGCCATTCGGTAGCTAGTTATACCAACCACTGAACAATGTCAAATATTAGCAAATCTCACAGAAGATGCATAGTTTCAACTTTACATTCAGCAGCAATTTTTGTGTGTGGTGTTATAGAGTTTTTTTAAATTTAGATAACATTAGTTTATTTTACCTTGTTTATTTACCTTTTTGAACTTTTGTTCCATTTTGTTTGATATTTTTGTTTACCATTGTTAAAAAATTCCTAGGTTTGATGTGTGGCTTTAATTTCTATCAGAGCTCATTCATGTTTGGTGGTAGACGTTATAATCAAATTGTTACCATGGTGATTTGTGCTTACTAACAGTGTAGAGGATTCCACCTGTTACAAGGTATAATGCTGTAATTTTATGTTGCAGACCTGAGAATGTATATTACTGAAATGAACTACATTTATTTGCTATTGGAAGTTTTCTTTCTTTGTTTAGTTTTAGTTTTTTAATGGCCAAATGAACATTTCCAGCTCTGTAGCTGGTTATATTGGCCACTGACAACTGTTTCTAAGTGTAAAGTTAATTATTTTACATAACTTTCAAACATTTTATAAATGAAATGAGCAGTTTTGATGTGATGTTAGGGTTCATGCTCATTGCAGGACTATATACCAACTTGTTCTTCATTGTTTTATAGAATATTATACTGCTGATCTGAACACTTGTGTTCAACACCACCACTGGCCGAATATGCATGCATGCACCCCATTTATCTTTGAGAGAGAGCTAACAGAGTGTACACATGCTCATTTTACTGAGCATATTGCAGTAAAGTTGGCCATAGTTTTTGTAGTCTTCCGTTACCTTTACCGTGAATTTTAAACCTGAGTGGACAATATGGTCAAAGAACTGGAAAGAGTTTTAGATTTCTGCATGTCTGTCAGACCCTGTATATTTACTTTAGGATTAAATTAGAAAATGAGAACTGTATATTACTTTATATTTTTGGTTTTGTTCATTGGAATCATTTTTAGTTTGTTTGCCTGTACTGAGGGAGCTTAATAGTTTATTATTACTTTCCTATTTCAGAATGCAAATGTACCTCCATATGCTTGCAAGTTTAGCTCAGGTCAGTTGTTAATTTTATGTTATTCAGTATTTTTTAGTTTTTTTTTTTTTTTTTATAGTCATTGATATTTAAATATCATCCCATTGTTATTCATTTACTGTACTAATACTGAAATTTTACACTATGATTTTAGTAATTGGACTGGAACATATTTTGACTGTAGCAAGTGAGGAAGGTGATATTTTTTTGTTGGATTCAAACTTTAAAGCAGAAAGGCGTTTTATAACACGTATGTATGCTTTTGTATTCCCATTTAATTAATGCAGATACTTTTACCATAGTAAAATTTTTAAAATAGTCTTAATGAATAATATTCCCTGTGTAATGCGAAGTGGTTCTTAAATTTTTGAAATATATAGGAAGGAATGAAGAAATTATTATCTGACTATGTTTATTTATTTTCTGTTGAATTTTTTGTTTACTAAAGTTTATATTTCTATCATCCTCTGTACTTTTCTCTGTTTGCAAAGGTCATAACCGCTTATTTTCTAGATAAGTTTTTCTGTACAGAGATATTTCTCTGCATATGCTTAGTGTTTGGACAGCAGTTTTCCCACACTACAACTAATGTTGGTAGTACAGGTTGTACTACAATTGTACAACCTGTACAGTAAAGTTGGTAGTACTACAATTACAATAAACTAAAGAATACGAAGTATTCTGCAGTTTATTGTAATTGTAGTACCTTACTGGAAAGTATGGTCAAGGAATGATCAGGTTTTATAAAACCTGAAGTTTTTTGGTTTTGGCTTTGCACTCGATCTAGGCATGTGAGAACTTCTTAGATATTTTGACAAATTTAGTTCAGAATAAAGATGACCGTCTGTTTAAAAAAAAAAAAATCAAGATCTGAATTGTGTAGATCGTCTAGATTGTAAAGCAACAAAATTGTGTGAAAGGTGCAGGAAAGTATATTGCAAATGCCATATACAGTCCATTCCAGTTATTTGGGACATATCGGGACTAGTGCATTTTGGCCTGATTAAGCGGCTGCCCCAATTATCTGAAGTTTCACGTAAATAGTTAAAAATACAATGTATCCCCCCCTTTACAATTGGTTCACTGTACAATCAAATCACATTACGACGAACTCAACATAGTAAAGTACCGTTCACATAGTAAAAGTACTGTCCGTTTTCACTTGTGCAGTAAGCGCCGGTCACTGTGATCACATAATTGAATTTTAATTCTCTTAAACAGAAATTCTAATTAGTGAAAATAGGAGGAATATTATCCACAGGCTATAAAAGTAAAAATATATTAAGCACAAATTTAGTCTTTATTACCTTACCAATTAAAAAATTAAATGATACGTGAAAATCGGAAGAATATACGTGATAATCGGAATAATTAATACCTACTGTAATATGTACATACGAACTAGTGGACAGTTCTGTTCACTGACATTTGTGGGTGGGGATTAAAATTTAAAACAGTAAAAAGATAAGCAATCAATAACAAAGAACACAAATTGCAAGTAACACAATATGCACAAGTGAAAACGGAGTAACGAGTTACAAAGCTTTAAAAATAGGAATAAAGAGAAGATCTGAAAATTAATTTTTTTATATGATTGAAGATTTCATGGAAGTGTAAACCCATTTCACCATAATAACCCACAGAATTCCAGCTGTTGGTATTATTGCAAATTCAGCAAGATCGAGTTTACTGTCTGTTTATGATAGATTTCACTAACAGAAAAGCCCAATAAACACTGCTAATTGTTTTACGGTTGCGACCTCCAGAATTTCGACCAAACCATGTGGCTCAGTCGGAGACAATCATAGGGTAATCTCCAGTGCTACAGTCTCCTGCCCCAATTAAACGGCATGCTGTCCCAATTAAGAGAAGTAAACCCTGGCTATTTTCTCGATTGGTTTCTGTTTTTTAAGATTTGCCCCAAATAAACAGCTGCCCCGATTAACCAGGGCAGCCATATCCACTGTAGTCATAATATGCAAGAATTGCAAACCTCTGTAGTATAGTTATAGTGAGGCTGTGTTTAGGATTTTACATTTGTTGACAATGCAAGTCTCACTAATGCTAGTTATTGTCTATGCTGTTGAAGATGGACTAAATCTCACAAGTATAAGTCCACGGTAATGCTGGATATTGTCTGTTTTACGTTGAAATTGTGTGTTTATGTACACATCCATGGAGTGGAACATTTTAAAATCACATGTTCTTATATTTTATTTGTTTCTGTATTCTTGTCAGCATTTTTATTCTTTTAAAATGTAATCATGTAAGAAATATGTAGTAGAAGCTAACTAATTTGGTCTAATATGGAGAAGGGATAGTCAGAATTAGTAAAAAAGTCTGACTTATAGAATATAATTATATATAAGTATTTTTAGTTCATAAAAACAAGCAAATCTATTCAAATTCATTAACATAAGTTATTTAGATGGTATTAGGACACAAATATAAAAAAAATAAAATTTAATATTAAAAAAAAATGGAATACAAAGAATTCAGATCAAATAGAATACAAGTACAAGTAACCCCCATATAACAAAGTGCTTCTACAACACAGTTTCGCTCTAACATGATTGATAAATTGCGGCAATCCTTGCACAACACGGTACTTATAATATAATATAACACGGTTTAGCTCTAAAACGGTAAGAGAATTGTGGAAAAACTCACATAACACAGTATTTTTGAGCTTTTGTGCAGAGAAAACCCTGTTGGATGTAATTTTTCAACATTTCTGTTCTTTTTTTTTTTTTTTTGTGAATCTCTGCTGTTGACCCACTAGTCATAATGCAAAAAAAAAAAAAAAAATTGGGAAATCCCCATGTGCTACTGAACTTGTGCTTGTTTGAAACCATAAAAAATTGTGACTTCGAAGTATGCAGTTCGTGACCTTTTAAGGTTTTTGTAAGAAAAAGAACAAAGTTTAATAATACATACTCAGAAAAATGAAAATTTTCTGAGTATGTATTATTAAACTTTGTTCTTAAGAGCTGTATTGGAATAATTTCTTTGTTGTGAATTAAATTCCAGCCCTAAATTATGCCTAAGGAACTTTGGCATAATTTGCGTAATTGCTCATTTATTTAAAGAATGGTTTCTAAATTGTTTTGTGCCAGCTATGGAGAACTATTTAAAGCAGAAAAATCTAGATTTCAAAGTTTTATTACTATTGGATAATGCGCCAGGCCATCCAAAAGCTTTAAGTCTTCTAAAATGTTGAAATACTACCTAATACAACTTCTTTAATTCAGCCATTAGATCAAGTCATTATATCTACTTATAAAACTCGTTACAATAGAAAATAATTACAGTGGATTTTGGAAAAAATTGGTTCCAAATCTATTGAAGTGATGGAGGCGTGGAAACATTTTTTTAATTGTGGGCTGTACCGGAATCATGACTTTATCACTCAAAGAAGTAAAACCATCAGCATTAAATGCGTGTCGGAAAAATGTGTGACCAGAGTGAGTTCATTCAGGAAATATGGTCGAACCAGTAGAAAACAGTATCGGTGCAATAGTAGAACTTGCTAAGTCGGTAGGGGAAGGTTCTGATGATATGACTACTGAAGATGTTCAAGAATTACTGGTAGAAAAAGAGGCAGGCAAAGCGGATTTGGTGGAAATGGAATCGGAGGTGAACTGAATCAATTCAGAGAATGATAGCACAGATGAAAATTCTGAAGTTCCAGTTTTAGACTAAAAAGTAAGCAGGAAGGCATAAACTTAGCCGAGCAATCAATCTGATTTTTTGAATGCAGATCCTTTGACTGAAAAGAACACAAATTTCAAAAGGGAGCTTCAAAAATGTTTAGCTCCATACCATGCAATTTACAAAGATCTATCAAGCAAAAGCAAACAATCCCAGAATGCTGATTTTTTTAAAGAGAGCAGAAGATACACTAAATCTAGATGTTGCAGAAGAAAGTTCAAAAGGTGAAGATATTCAACAACAGAGAAAACGTTCTCATTTGATTGTGCTTAGCAGCAATGAAGAGGAAAAAATTAAATGAACGTACATTATCTGACATATATGTATCCCAGTTTGTAATGCATTTGTTCAGTTATTACTATTTTTAATAAAATTAAACTTCCGATAGTTATAAAAAAAAAAAGGATTTTTGTTAGCTTTTGGGACTTAACCATAGGTTGTATGAGGGCCTTGGACTGGGTGGTAAGAAAAGGTACTTGAAATTGCCATTGTCACTTGATAAAATTCCAGCAGAAGGTGGTGTTTTGTCTAACAGTAGCAAAATATTAAATGTTTTTATTTGCATTAATTTTCCCTCTTTAATAGTTTTACATATTTTACAAAGTGATTAACCGTTTATCACTACTTGTTAATCAATAACAGTGATTGTTAAACTTCTCAAAGAAGTTGGGAGCCATATTGTTAATTTTCATTTAAGAAAAATCTCTGTTCTGCATAAAATAAAATGTATACATAAAAAAGAAAGCAGTCCAAATTAGTGAAGTTTTACTGTATATCCATCCTTTACCTTACAATAATTTGTTTACTGTTTTTCATCACTTTGTGATCACAGGTATAAGATAACATAATCAATTTTTTTTCTTTCTCTTTTCTGTGCCAACACTAGTGTTGATCAGAGGGCCACCACTCCACAGTTAAATAAGGAATTTTTCTTTTCTTCCTGAATGAGCAATACAAGCAATATTACCTGCAAAAAAAAATAAATTTTTATATTACAGTGGAATCATTTGGCAGATAGTGTTTTATTATTAAATATACCTTTAATGACTGGGTAATTGATTTGTTAACCGAGGTGGCTCTCTAGTCAAGAATTCAGAAAAATTAAAAATGGTTGAATTAAGTATAGAAAAATAAATTCCAATATTGTATGTCAGATAAAAAGATCTAGACTATAAAAGCAAAATTAAAAGATATTAAAAATATGCTGTAATAAAGTAATCTAAAGTTTTCAGAGCTTAAATGTATTAAGCATTTGTGGAATAATGACATACTTCTGTTAAATAGCTTATTATACCAATACTGCAAAGACTACTGTACTCACCTGCAGAGGCAGATAGTGATGCATGATACAGTCCAAGCAAGCACAGCAATTAATCTTTTTACTTTGGAATTTCCACCTGGAGTTATTTATTTGGCTTGGAGCTTTCAGATAGTCCTTATTTTCCTATTTTTGCATGCATTTTTTTAACTTGTTCTCCTCAAATTGCATTTTAATTTCCATTTTACATATATTTTGGGTCTGCGAATTGCATTTTATAATTACATGAAAAATAAAATATCAAAAATCACCAGGGAAGTTGTGATGTGAAAGATTTGCATATTCCACTCATACATACAAGGTGTGTCTGAAAATATTTAGTACTACATCCATAAAAAATTGGAATCTCAAGGGAAAAAAAATTATTCCCATTTAATTTTCAGTCATACATTCCTTGTAATTTATTATACCTCTTTGCACAGTCATACAACTTCTAGATGGCTCTGTGGAACTGATCTTGTGGAACTCTCTCATCATGCTGGTTGGGATCTCTGAAGTGCTATCAAAATGGTGCCCTTTCAGGTGGGATTTCACTCTGGGGAACAGAAAATAATCAGCAGGTGCCAAACCTGATGAATAAGAGGGATGATAAAGCACTGTAATGCCCTTCTGTGCAAGAAACTGCTCGATTCCTTGTGTTGTATGAAGGTGCATTATTGTGAAACATGAACCAGTCAGCTGACTCAGTCACATCTGGCTAATGCCAAATTCTTTTCAACAGTCTGTCCATCACTCTAAAATTCAGAGTTAGCTATCTGCCCTTATGGTTGTGCCCAAATTCTTTGTGCACAACTCCTTGCCAATCAAAAAAAAAAAAAAAACACCAGCATCATTTGGTTCAAGACTTTTGGAACCAGAGTTTCTTTGGCCTCAGTGAAATTTCTCCAACCCATGCTGCTGCTGTTGTTTTTGTTGGTTTAGAGATTTATTATGTGCATCGGTAACTATGGCTATAGTGTGCCATCCAACCCATGCAGCCGATTGTCTTTTTGTTTCAGGTTTTTATGCAAAATTCCAGGATTTATCACCAGCTATGATTTTTTTTAGAAAAGCCTGGGTCACTGTCTGCTATTTCAATCAAACCTAGACACACAGCAACTCGTTCCTCCTTCTGTTCTGCCATCAGTGCGTGCAATACAAAGTGCAAGCACACTTTCCTGTTTTTTTTTAAATCTTCAACAATTGAACACAGTATCCTTGCTAATGTGAAGTTGGTGTGCTATCATTTGGAGCACACCAACTTCACATCATCATTATATCTTCCATTAACAGCTGCTGAACTTTTTTTGATGGCAAAGTCTATATGAGACTGAGATGGGCAACCACCTGCACATTGTCCTGAACATTTTCCTGCCCTTCACAAAACTGCCCATACCAGCAAAAAATGTTAGATCACGATAGTGCTTCATGTCCATAAGCTTCATTCGCTGTTGCAACTGTTTCAGTTGTACTTTTTCCGGCTTTAAAACAATTTTATCACCACCCTTTACTTGCTCCTTGAATCCATAATGACATGATTTTACTGCACCAACTTAAAAATATGAATTTCCAGCAGAATGCCTTTGTGTACACCAGTGAAACTTAGTACAGAGCAGAGCCAGTTCAGGCTCAATAGGGAATAGTTTCAGTACTGGTCAATGTATGGTGCTAGTCGTATCATTTAAAAAAAATAATAAATCAGTCCTAAAACTTTTCAGACCTTGTAAATATACAATGGTAGGCTTAAGATGGTGCAGATATTGCAGTGTTAGAAATATAATGCCTCATCTTACCAAAGAAAAATGTGATTCCATGGTTTAATGAAACAGGAAATCTAGGAGCAAAACCAGGAAGAGGATAAAATCCTCAACCAAGAGTGGGTTTAGGATATTGTTGATGTAGTTATGGAAAGATGTGTGGACACTGGTGTATCAGAAAAATGTGATTGCATGGTTCAACGAAACAGAAAATCCGGGAGTCAAGCCAGGAAGTGGACAAATTCCTCAACTGAGAGTGGATTGAGGATATTGTTTATGAAGTCATAGAAAGATCTGTGGTCACTGGTGTATCCGTATTGACATCAGTGACAGAAAGAACAGTTTTTATGCAAAACAAAGCAACTCTGCATTTTTATCACTGAAAGGGTAATTAGTTGCTCATTTCCCATAGCATGCCTGCCTCGAAATCCTGACCTTGTGGCTACTCAAAGGATTTTTTTCCTTTTTTTTTCTTTTTCTTTTTTTTTTTTGGTAGTTGTTGGCGCATCGGCTGCTGTGGCCATAATGCACCTCCCAAGGTTTTTGCAGCACTTTGATCCAAGCCCGAGGCGGGATTCGAACCCGTGACCTTTGGGTTGCCAGGCAGGCACTTTACCCACCCAGCTAGCCCGGTCGGCACTCAAAGGATAATATTATATTATGGCATCATTTCTGACCTAGCAATCCTGAAGGATAACATCGCATGGGAAACATTACCTCTGATATGCTACTTTCTGCAGATGACCATGTTATTTTGAGGTTTTTCCAGATCACAGTGGCAGTCCCATTGGCACATACTGATTGCTAATTGATGAATCCAGTATTGCTATATGAAACAATATAGTATTTTCCCAAATAGTGATATTGATGTGCTTATATTCATATTGGCAGGACATTATCATTCCATATATTATGTTGTCGATAATGCTGTTACACAAAACCATCAAAAAATAAAACAAGTATTAACAAAGTGTGCTTCATTTGCAGTATGCACAGCCACACAGATCATGTAACAGGTAATTACGTAACAATGATGCAAACACAGCAAAGTTTTTTTCCTAGTGGTGATTTTGTAACTAATTTTGTTTTTTCATGTAATTCTCTTCTACATCTTCTGAAAAACATACCTTGGGGTAATGTACTGACTGGATTGTGTTTTCTCCATTAGGTCATGCTGTAGACGTAGCTGAATTGGGATACTTTAATTGTGGCTACCCCATTATTTTACAGGTCAGTCTAGCAGCTGTGAGGTTGAACTGAGAGTTTTTTGTTTTATGATCACCATGGCCCTTATCTTGCTATAGATTGGCATGACTTTTGATAAAGGCACGGCACTCACGGGACGGGACTCAGTACAGAACTTAACTGTTGTCAATAAACTGTTGTCAACATTCTATTATAGAACAAATCTTACTGGTTAAAGGAATATGATGAAGAATGATATCCCAGTATATCCAGCCATCATGAGGATAGTGTGAAAACTAAACTTAGTTATTTGTTAGTTATTTGGAGCATTAGCAACTAAGGCCATATTGCCCTGGGATATGTGGTGGTCATTCCCTGACTTTTCCGCATCCTCCATATTTGGTGGTGATGGGCTCGAGCCCCGGTCTAATCAAGAAGCGTGTGCTACGCACTGCTGCTCCTTCCCACCTGGCTACAGAGGCACCAAAACTAAAACTAAACTTACCTGGAGAGCATTTTGTAATTAGCTTTGTTGCAACCCTTCTTTTTTTCTTTTTTTTTTTTTTTTTTTGTTTCTTATTTCTTTTACTATTGTATAAAAGAGGCATATTATTCAACTGATATTAAGTTGTAAAAGCAATGAATAATTGAATAGTTGCTATAAATAATTGGATAGTTGAACTGTTACACCATGGAATAGATTCTGAAACTTCTACCATTCATTTCAAATGCTGTTGCTACTCCAGATATAATCATTGTGTTGGGTGAGCCTATTGAAATGTAGGTTGGAAATTGTTAATACTCTGCTGCAGCCATCGAGGACTATTGCAAAAGAGTACAAAGAATAAATGGTACTTTGAAAGAGGGAAAAACAGTGTGAAGCCACTTAGAAAATTTATGGATAAAATTAGTGATAACATGTATTAATATTGTTCTTTATTTAGTTGAAATGATGCTTATTCAGTAATTTTATTGTGAATGAATTCAATTTATTTTGAAATTCTTCTCTTAAATAGGCCATACACACTTAGGCAAATTTTACAAACTTCACTGAGCATGTAAGACTGTATTTAAGCATACAGGTGGTGGCTAAAACATTGAGCAATGAATATGCAGCGGCAATGTTAAAATAAACTGGTATCTTATAAATATATATCTGCTAATCTCCCAAATATAGCATATTAACAAACAAAAATTCTCAAACATTGATAGGTTGATTTGTTAGAATACTTGCATAACTTCATTCTTTTCTATAATTATTTGCTTAGCTAATTCATTCTTTACTCCATCACAAATATTTTTCAGAAAAGTTGTGCATTTACATACACAGTATAAGTTCTGAACTGATATTACAAAAAATTATAAAGGTTCAATTTCATAAAATATTCTCCATAATAGTGGGAAGCAGCCTTTGTAATGGCATATGGCAAATCATTGTATATCTCAAAACGTGGCTTTGAGTTAGTTTGTCACTTCTGCTGCTACTTTACTGTACTTGACAGTTAAACTAAATACAGATAATACTTTTTTACTGTACTTGACAGTTAAACTAAATACAGATAACTAATCAAATTGGAGATAATTAGCAATTTCAAGCAGACAAATGAAAAAATTCAGCCATAGTCACATTACACTATAATGTAGGAATAGTGTGCTGCCAAACAATCAATCATATTGAAAACAAAATACAAAGAACTTAAAGTGTTTTTAAATGAATAGGTTATTCTGTATTTAATAAACAGTACTTGCCATAGCCACTTGAACTTGGCCTGTTATAATGTAAGATCACTCATTGGTGAAGACAGGATATTAGAGCTGGGAAAGGAATTAGAAAATGTGAATTGGAATATCATCGGTTGGCTGAAACAAGAAGAAGAAATGAATCACTTATAAGTTTATCAAGTGGAAATCTGCTGTACACCAATGGAAACAGTGAAGGTGGAGTTGGGTTTCTGGTCCATAAAGATTTTAAAAACAACATTTTGGAATTCAAAAGTACGTCACCAAGAGTGTCAAGACTAATACTCAAGATTTCTAAGAGGTACAAGCATAAAGATTATAATGATTTATGCACCAACATCGAGCCGTGATGATGATAAAGAAGTTGAAGAAACACTGAAATTGAGTCTTCTAGATGAGCAGAAAACCCACTACACTATTATTATGGGAGACTTCAATGCTGAGGTTGGAAAAAGACAAAACAGCACAGAAAGGGGAACTATAGGAAATTTTGGAATTGGTGAAAGAAATGAAAGAGGTGAAAGACTTGTGGAATTTGCAGAATCTCAAGGACTGTCAGTAATGAATACTTTTTTCAAGAAAAGGGTGAACAGAAAGTGGACATGGAAGAGTCCAAATGGATTAACTACTAATGAAATCGACTTCATCCTCACTAACAGAAGATATATTGTGAATGATGTTACCGTCCTGAATAAGGTAAATGTTGGAAGTGATCACAGAATGGTAAGATGTACACTTGATATAGATAAAGGAAAGGAAAAAACTGACTCGAGTAAATAATACAAAGGTCTTTGAGATAACAGAAGAGGAGAAAAAGCAGTATGTACTGGAACTTAAGAACAAGTTTGAGTTTCTGCAGACTGCTGAGGACCAAGATATCGACGAGGAATATTACAACTTTTTGAAAGTGATAAAGCCCAAGAAATCTATAGGGAAAAAGAAATTCAAAGAAGAAAAAATTAGTCAAGAAACACTTGTCATGATGAACCGAAGACGACAAATGAAAAGCAAAAAAAACACTGACAGGGAGAAAATTGAGTATACTGAGTTATGCAAAGCCATTAGAAAGAGACTCAGAGAGGACATAAGAAGATTTAACACAAGAAAAGTAGAACAAGCATTAAGGGAAAACAAAGGATTTAAATCAGCAGCCATGAGCAGTAATACAGAAAGACAAATGATACTGAAACTGAAGAATAGCGATGGTGTACTTATAAACAGCAGAGAAGGCATAATTCAAATAGCAGAAGACTACTATAGAGAATTATACAAGAAGCAGGGGAATGATGCCAGCAGTGGGGAAGATGGATTGCACAGTAGCAATACATACAACATACCCAATATTCTTCCTGATGAGGTAGCACATGCATTGAAGAAAATGAAGAATCAGAAAGCCCCGGGGGAAAAGAAGTTACTGTAGAGTTGTTAAAATTGGGAGGAAGAGACATAACACAAAAACTGGCAAGGCTCTTCACAAAGTGCATTAGAAAAGGTGTGACGCCTAAGCAGTGGAATAATGCAATCATAGTTTTGCTGCATAAGAAAGGAGATAAATTGGAAATTATAGACCAATTAGCTTGTAATCCCACATCTACAAGTTGTTCACAAGGGTCATTACTAACAGATTAGAAAGAATACTTGATGAGAATCAACCGAAAGAGCAAGCTGGCTTTAGGACAGGATTCTCAACTATGGATCACCTTCACGTAATATCACAGCTAATGAAGAAAGCAAATGAATATAAAACACCAGTATGCCTGGCATTTGTGGATTATGAAAAGGCATTTGACTCCATTCAGCATAAGGCAATGTTTCGGGCACTGGAAAGACAAGGCATTGATACCCCATATATTATGATTTTGAAGAAAATATATGAGAGTGCTACCTCCTTTATTAGACTAGACAAAGACAGTAGGAAATTTAAAATTGAGAAACGAGTTCGACAAGGAGGCACAATATCTCCGTAGCTGTTTACTGCTGCCCTTGAGGAAGCTTTCAGAAGATTAGACTGGTCGCAGAAAGGAGTCAATGTGAACAGAGAGTACCTAAACCATTTATGATTTGCAGATGACATTGTGGTCATAAGCCATGATCCCAAAGAATTAGAGGAAAATCTTAATCAGTTATGCACAGCTAGTAAGGATTTTGGACTAAAGATGAATATGGCTAAAACAAAAGTAATTTATTTATTTCGTATGATGTGATCAATACACGAAGGAACCAGTTTTTTCTTGCTTCCTTCGTGTATCGTGACCGGGATATCCAACCAACCGGTTCCATCGTGATATCCAGCCCGAGGTGGGAATCGAACCCGCGACCTTTGGGTTGCCAGGCAGGCACTTTACTTACCCGGCTAGCCCGGTCGGCCAACAAAAGTAATGATGAACAAGTATGCCACGGAAAGGGAAATAATGATTGAAGGAGCAGTAATTGAAAAGGTGGAGTCATATACTTATCTGGGACAAGTTATTAGCTGTAATAATGATAAATGGCTGGAAGTCAAGAGAAGAATAAATTTTGGATGGATAGCATTCAGGAAATATAGTCACATACTGAGGAGCAATATCCCAGTTTGTCTGAAACGTAAAATAATGAACCAATGTATACTCCCCACCATGACTTATGGAAGTGAAACTTGGGCACTCACCAAAAGAATGGAAGAGAAGCTGAGAACTACACAGCGAAGAATGGAATGAATCATATTGGGAATCAGACTGTTAGATAAGAAGAGAAACACATGGATTAGGCAACAAACTCAAGTAAAGGACATTCTTATCAAAACTAAAGAACTAAAATGGTCCTGGGCAGGACACATAGCTCAAAGACATGATGACAGATGGACTAAGAAAATAACAGAATGGTATCCAAGAGGAGCTAGAAGAAAACCTGGAAGACAAAGGCGGAGATGGATGGATGAAATTCATGATTTTGTGGGTAGTAAATGGATGGCCAGTGCTCAAAACAGAAGGAACTGGAAAGTTGCTGGAGAGGCCTTCATCCTGCAGTGGATTGAAAATGGCTGATGATGATGATGATGATGATGATGACTTGTCAAAGTCCTAAAATAACACCTATCCCTCAGTACAATAACCTATCATTTTTTTTTTTTTTTTGTTAATATCACAACAAATTTTAATTCCTCAGGAAACCTAGAGAAAACTTGAGTAAAAGGGGGGGAATACCACATACAAAAGGGATGCAAAGTATTCAGTCACAGTCATGGGGGGTATCTTAAATTTTATCAGAGTGTAGCTAGTTGCAGTTGTTCATTTCCTTTTCTAGTACTGATGGAGTGAAAGGTTTTGCAGCCTTTCAAGCTTTAGATGTTCAAAAAAACTTATTTCAGCATCTCAAATATAACACCAAATAATGAACAAACTCCAGATATTACTTCTGTGGCTGTGTGCATTAAGAAAATAATAAAAGTAATATTGTGGCAGTTAAATGCAATATTTAAAAAAAATAAACAGAGTATTATTCAAAAAAGAAAGTATAGTCAGACCTTTCCATTAACAAACTTTCCTGTAATAAAATTTTCTCTATAACAAAATTTTCTGGTGAACCTTGGATTTTCAAAGAAGTTACTAGTACTAATACAGTACTATAATATAATACTAATACTTAGATTAGTCATCTACCAACTAATGTTAGTACTAATACTAACACTAGTTGATAGATGACTTTCATCAAATGGTGCAATGCCACCACTTTGCTTATTTGGAGGCTTGAATTAGTGAAACCCATGTTTAGTTTCCAGAGCAAAGTTTTCAGCATTCTAACCTCCACCCCACCCTATCTCCTTCAACCCATTCATGGTACTACTACTAGTACTAACCAGTATCACTATTAATAATATAATACTAACACTAGGCAGTAGGCGCCTCTCATCAATTGGTTGAGTACCACCGCTTTGCATATTGGAGGCTTCAGGTGGTGAAACCCATATTTAGTCTCCACTGCATAGTTTCTGGCATCCCATCTCCATTTTCGTCAGCCCAATCACAGTACTAAGTACTGTATGTTTTGATACCTTTCATGTTTGCAGTTTTCATAAAACACACACCCACCTTTTATGTCTCACTATTGTGGTGATGTTGTTGTTGACAGAGTTTCAAGGCAAGGTTAGCATCATTACAGTAATGCTCAGCTTCCACAGCAAAACATTTAATGAACCAATCTTCAAAGACCTGTCCAGTGACCCAATCCCTTTTATTTGCTGTCCAGTGGATGCAACGTATTCTTGCCCATCCCTTTAAGAGGATGGCAGTTAAGTGAGTGGTAAACAAGAAGAGCTTCATCTTATAATCACCTGCAGCATTACCGCACAGCAAGAGTGTCAGTCTGTTTTTATGCGCTTTAAATCTTGGAGCAATCTTTTCTTCCTTGGTGATATAAGTCCTTGATGGCATCCATTTTCAAAATAAGCCTGTTTTGTCAGCATTAAATACTTGCTGTGGTTTGTAACCCATTTCATTAATGAGTGTTTTTAATTCATCAGGAAATTTAGCTGCAGCTTTGTGAACAAGCACTGGCTGATTCGCCTGTAACCTTCAAATTTTGCAATTTTTCACATTTGATGAAACTTGCCAACCAGCCTTTACTTTTGTAAAATGGTTCTGGCTCTGCAGTATTTTCTTCTTTACAGAGACGCTCATAAATCATGAGAGGCTTTATTCCTGAGGCACTAGGTTACTCAAGCATGTTTTCTTCTTTGCTTCATGCTCTATGTGTACGTTCAGTGGACAGAAATCATGGGATACCTGCCTGGGATAACAGGTAGGCCTACCTTTTGCCTGGATAAGGGCAGTCACACAGCGATGCATTGAGTCCACTAGTTCATGAAAGCATTCCACAGGTATTTCCATTCATGCTTGCTGCATCGCTGTCCATAATTCCATTGCATTCCTAAGTGGAGGATCCAAAGCTTGAACTGATCTTTCCACAGCATCCCAAAGATGCTCCACAGGGTTCATGTTCAGTGAATGGGGAGGCCATTCCACAGTGGTAAAATCTGCAGAATGCTCTTCAAACCACGTTCTAGTCGCCATGGCTCTCTGGGGAGATGAATTGTCCTGATGGAAGAGTCTGTTGCCCTCTGGGTGCACGATGACTATGAAGGGATGTAGACGGTCTGCAAGGATGGGCATAACCTGGACCATTCAGAGATGCGTCTAGATGTACCAGAGGTCCCAGTGTGTGCCAGTTGAACACGCTCCAGACCATTACTGACTGTCCATCTGCCTGAACAGTTCCTTGTTGACATGATGGGTGCATAGCTTCATTTGGTTTCTGCCAGATACACACCCTCCCATCTGCTCGAAATAACCGGAAACAGGAGTCATTGGACCAGGGGACCTGTCTCCAAGGTCCAGTGTTGATATTCTTTCACCCATTTGAGGCTTAGTCCTGTGTTAGCAAAGTGTTAGCAATGGGACTCTGGTGGGTCGACGGCTCCCGTAACCTGTTGTGGCTAATGATCACCTGATGGTTTTGGTGGAGACGTTTCTGGCACCTCCCTCGTTGAAGTCGGGGGTAACTTGTGCCACTGTCACTCTTTGGTTGGCTGAAACAGTGTGAGAGACCAACAGCCAAGTTCATCCACCACCTTTCTCCTCCCACAGAACTGTCCACGATGAGATGTTATTCCTGATACACTCTTGATATTGTCAAATGGGGGATAGTGCAACTCTGTACCACCTCCACAATAGTGTGACCCATGCGTCGGACACCCACTATCATCCCTCATTAAAAGTCGGTTAACTCACGATGTTAATTCTTACTGACATCGAATTACCATCTATACGAATGCAGTGTACCTATATACCTGCGAAGCGGTGGGTTCGTCCACTAGCAAGAGGGGTGACAGTGTCGTGTGGCCCAGGAACTAGGTATCCCATGAATTCTGTCCTTTCAGTGTACAGTGGGAGCATTTTCTCCATCTTTTCCAGAAGTAGATTTCTACCTCACAACACTTCAAATTTTATCAGCATTCTTCTTTATTTTGCATACAGTAGACTTGCCCAGGTTGACAGTTCTCCTTAGGGCTGGGGATTCTTCACCAGCGCTAGTGTGGCATAATATTTCCAACATTTTTTTTCCAATATTAAGGAGGTCTTTTCATTTGAGGTGCAGGAGTTGGAGAACATATTAATGGCCAGTTTGATTCCATAATAACAGTTGCAGCTATAGCAAAAATATATGTAAATGGTAAACATGATGCACAAGTAGCACAGACCCACACACCATGGTGGCTGTGCGACTGAGAGCAGAGGGATGCATGTTGTGGGCTTTGGCAGGAAGAAGCACATCTATTGTTAGTGCGATGCATCTTGGCAGGCTTCAGGGTGTTTGGTAGAAATTTACTCTAATATCACAGATCACATAAAAAGGATACTGGGAAGAAAGGGGTCAGTTGCATAGACTGAAGCCACATAAAGTGGGGATGCCTGTATCGTTTATTGTTAATCAAATTTTACATAAATTTTATGTGATTCACACGTTATGCAGGTGATCAAAAATTCTTTATAGAATCAAATCATCCAGAGCAGATCGACATCTTAAATAAAATTATTGCAATACAGAACAATGCTCTAGCACAGTACTTGACATCTGCTAGCCCAAACATAAAGAAACAGCATAGCTGACAATAATGAAGATGAAATTAAAGAATAATATAAAAGTTTCCATTAATAATCAGGGCATATAAAAGGTAACATCCCACAATGATCTGGGGTTAATGTGGGAAGAGAATTTAACATTCCATCACCACTTCATGCAAATAAAGAGGAAAACATATAGCACTGTGAAAGATATATCAGATCACAGGCATCACTAATAAAAACATAATCTGTCAATACATCAAGAGATGCCTTCTACTTATTCCCCTTTATGCGTGCAAAATACAGTCATCAGCACCTGAGAGCTTATAAGGCAAAGGTATATTCTGTGGAATACTGGATCTTAAGATGGTTAAACTGGATCTATGATCTCCCGCTGACCATCTTGAGATTAACACTTCTTGCAAACTTCGATCTCCAACACTGGAAGCATATAGTAACAGTAAAAAATATCTATACACTCTCAGAACTTATAATAGGAAAGCGATGTGCCCTCAATATCAAATATTGTCAAGGTGCCCAGAATAAACAGTAGACATCCATTGAATAGTCACTTGCCAATTCATCTCATCCCTCCAAACCTTGTTATTATAAAAGGAATGTTCCCAGCTAATACATTAGTGTCAGTTAGTGGTGTGGGGATCAGTCTCTATAAGTGTGCAAAAGACAAGAAATATAAAAAAGAAATTCAGTAAGAAATATAAATATGTTTTGGATTCAAAGCCATCAAATTGATTTGGAATTCCAGCTTTTATGAATGTTTGAATAATGAATTACAAGGCTAACATTAGATCAAGAGGACTTTATAAATTCAGTTGTTCATATATATAATATGATTCTACACTACAAACACAAGCTAGCCGGGTGGGTAAAGCTCCTGCCTGGCAACTCAAAGGTCGTGGGTTCGAATCCCACCTCAGGCTTGGATCAAAGTACTGCAAAAAACCTTGGGAGGTGCACTATGGCCACAGAAGCCGATGCGCCAATAACTACCAAAAAAAAAAAAAAAAAAAAAATACAAACACAATTTATAAATAAATTCAATTGTCCATACCAATCATTTTATTGTAATTTTACCTTTACTGTATTTTCCATTATTTACCTTTATTTTAATTTTATTGTAATTTAAATTTCATTGTAATACTACTGTAAACCCAACTGAAACTGTTGATTAGGGACAAAGCCATTTGATTACTCAACTGAATAAATAACTAAATATATGTAAATTTTTGGAGCATTCCCTGACTGCAGAGTTTTTGCCAGTAGGCCAGGGACAGTGTTTCACATCTAGTAACATAATTAAAATATTGATGTATCAATTTATAAATGCAGGTTATCCTTCCAGCTACCAAGCCATTTATTTCCCTTCTTGTGGAGGCTGCTTGGTTTTGTGATGTTGCAGACACTACTACTACCTTGAAATTTCTATTCCACACCCAGGCACATTGATTTGTGTGATACCTGCTGATGCAGAGGATCTGCAATCTGGGTACAAAATGCCCTGATTACAACAAAATTATACAGGCTTGATGTAGTGGTTTCTCATTTCCTCCCATACCTGTGTCTATATTTGACTGTTTCAGGATGTGTTCATAGTCTGATTTGCATGCTGTGCTTCGAGCCTATCACCACCAAATACGGAGGATGTGTAAAGGTCAGGGAATGACCACCGCATATTCATGGAGCAATATGGCCTTAGTTGCTAATGCTCCTAAAAACCAAAAAAACAAACAAACAAATAACAAGCATGCTGTGCAGACTGAAAACACCTATAAAAATGCAAAAAAAGGAGGAAAAATGAGTCTTCCTCACCCTAAAATCACAAGGAGTAGGAAACAATCCCCTCCACTTGAAATTAGCTAATTCCTCTTACTTCAGAAATTCCTCAGCCCAAGACCTTTCCAAATGAGTGGTAGGTTGGCAATGTGTCATCATCTGACAGTCCTTTAGAGAGGATGATATATTTTAAATTTATCACGATAGTAAAGGCTATGGTACCTTTCCGTTTTAATAGACAGTCATATTTCATATTAGCTTTTAATGCAATTTTCTTTTCATATTAGCTTAGTGTTTAGCATTTTTCTTATTAGTTAATACTTAGCAGCTTCTATATTCAGTGTATTCAATCACCAGGAAGAGGCTTGCAGTCACATTACCAAGTCGCAACGTAGTAATGCAAAGTCACCAATTGCCCTTAGCCAGAGGGAGCAGAGTTTTCTCCCCATCAGTTATTTTGAGTTTTTTTCGTACACATTATGCGCAGATTGACTTGTAAATTTACACTAGTGCAGATATGATAAATGAATTTAAAAAAAAAGGGGGAAAAAAGCCCTTCCAATACACAAGATGCCCCAAAAGGATGTGCTAGGTGAAATATATAATAACATGATAAATATTTAATTTGAAAAAAAATCAAAAATGAATAATATTTATTTATCATTTAAGTTTGTGTTCATATGTTAAATTGCAGCTGATTTTATTTTCAAATGTTGCACATCTTCAAGTCAAACATTCTCCAATTCTAAGAACATAGATGCTTGAACCTTCTTCGCTGATCTTTGCACATTCAGATATGATTTTTCTGCTCATCCTGTCTGAACTACAGCAGTAAAATTCTTGGGTAGTCTTGTTACACAAAAGGTTTAAAATTTCTCTAGAGGAAGAAAATTGAATGGTGATAAATCTGCTGGAAGCATATTGACATGCATTTCTCATGTATGAGAAATTCCTGTAACATAGCCAGACATGTTTTTGAATGTAATAGTATTGTTGAAAAAGTAGAGTCCCACCTAACTGCCTACCTCTATCTCCGTCCATGCCTTTACTTGTGGATCACCTTGAGCATGCACTGCTTCAGTCTGTGTTCATTGTTTTCCTAGATTCATTATTGTAAGTTACGTTTGCTGATATGACCATTAACATAAAACATGTCCTCATCACTAAACAATACCTAATAAATTTATTTTGCAGAAACTATTCACAGAATTATTTGTGTTTTGAATTGCCCTATAGTAATGAATTTTTATTTTTCTGTCCAAAGACATTTTTTATTTGTCATCTATTCAGTAATATGTATGAAATTTCATGCAACTGCTGACTGAACAGACAAATAATATAAAAATAAAGTAATTAACAAACACAAATTAAGAAAGCAATGAAACTCAATAAACAGAATAAGATAAAGAAGCACTATACTTTGAGAACTTCTTGGGGGTATTTTATCACTTTTAACCTCTATATTTTATAAATTTTTAACTGATATCATATCTCATTTATTTACAGTTTTATTGCTTTATTTTACTATTTGTCTGTTTAGGTAGCAGTCACAGTTTTATATATGTTTCCTGACAATCAAGGCCTCTTTTTTAGTATCTTGTTCAGTGTCTTATGGTAACCAAATTCATAGGCTTTAACAAAATTAGGTGTTATTTATTTTTAAAATAATTAGGCATTGTTTATTTTTGTATATGTTGTAATTTTGTTAAGGGGAACCAATAAACCATTTCAGATCTATATAGAGCTGATGTTATATTAAATACTTCTGTTATGAAAACTTGTGTTTTTCTTTTGAGTTAATAGCTGTTGTTTTCTGCAGGATGGACTGCACATAAAAATGCAATATATGATATATGCTGGGTGCACAGTAAACCCCATTTATTGACTGCATCAGGTGATCAGTTATGTATTTTATGGGATGTATCGAAAAAGCATAAAATAGCCACTTTTAAAGGGCACACTGGTAGTGTACGATCGGTAGACGTTCAACATGAAAATTCAGGTATGCATTGATCTTTATCGGTATTTAAAATACACAATAAAATTTTTTTATTATATGAAACTCATCATTTTTTGTTTGGTAGTACCTCATATCATTGGATGCTGGTAATGAGGTTGCAGGTTTGTTTTTGCAACCACCAATAGTTATTAATTTTTAATCAAATAAATTTGATATATATATATATATATATATATATAATCCAAAAATTAAAGAGAGAGGTAAAAAGTAAAAGGTAATAAAAAATAAATAAGAAAAAATAGTAGAAAAGCTAACATCAGTGGCAGCAGAAAAGCATAAACCACTACATGTTGCGTATAATAAACTAAACTAAAATATATGCCAGTAGCATGGCAAACCAGTTGAGTGAAAATGAACTTAACCAATAAAATAACAAAAAATAAAAGTAAAATAGGGGGATAAAGAAGAAGAGGGTACTCTTGAAGCAACGTTCCTAAAATAATTTAGAAAATACAAACCAATTGAAAAGAAATTTATTGACACCCCCCCGTATGTGACCCAAATGAACTGAAAATAATAATTAATAAAATGAAATAGACTGACCATTATGCCCCATCTCGACGGAGGACCACGAGGCCAATAATAGTCAGGGAATCACTGCATTTCAAACTCTAAACAATATTTTGAGTTATGAATTTAATTTGTCACACTTCTGGCTTCTTGCATAAAGAAATGTCTGTCCATCAGCTAATGAAAGCTTGGCATACGTACGACAGTGAGTGCAGCCAAAAAGGCTGCAATTCACAGGAAAATTGCTGCTGGTAATTATGCCATCAGTTATGACATTATTTGGAATGGTGTGACTCACTTTTCTAGAAGGATCCATAATTTCTTATAATTAAAATTACAAAATATTTATTATGAATTCAAAACTATTTGTTTATTTCACTTTAAAATGCTGCAATTGACTACTACAGTTTGCTAAACTGTAATTTACTAGTCTCAAGTTATGATATTAAGTTCCTGCCAAAATATTGATAACAAAGGCAATCCAGATATTAAGCTGTAGCTTTCTAAATACAAAAATAAGAGCTAACCTATGTGACTATGGCAATTCAAACTATTTATTAACTACAATTTAGTATAAAGCACTACTGTACTGCTAGCAGAATTTAAACACATTTACTCAGTCTTAAAGAAAAAATTTGTGGGACCAATAACATTTTTTTTTTTATTATAGTTTCTAATCTATGTACTTAACCACCATATGATAAAAATGGAAAACTCAGATTCTGGTTTTTTTTTTTTTTTTTTTTTTGAGATGTGCTTCAAGGATCATGGGTCCCCTTGGAAAAAATGTCACTTCTGGGCATGAGATAAATACCTCATTTTCTTAATGTTTGTTATGTACTGTCTGATTACATTTATTTCTCCAGTTGATATGAGTTTGTGAAGTTGCATGGTGTGAAATAAACAGTAATAATGTTTACCTGTGAACAAAATCAACATAATTACAGTCTGAGATAATATTTAAGGTCCTCAGTTCACACTTGCATATCCATAAGGATACAATTGCTGGCAAGAGCTGTAAGCCAGGTATCAGAATGTAAACTGACAAAACAGCAAGTGAAATGTAGAAATAAGTGAAATGGGCTTATGTAATAAGTACAGACCAAAAGCAGTAACAGGTGGACAAATGTTTCTTCAAGCACTTTGACTGAAACTTCAAGCACTAAGAGTATTGTTGTTTTAAAATTTTTTCAGTGTAAAAATTTACATGTGATGATACTGATATTATTATTGTATGATAATAAAAATTTATTGTCATACAATAAATAATATGCGTATTTAGTTAGGAATGTAAGGATTTTTGTAAATTTAAAAATTTTCTCTTCATTAAACTGACCAATTAAAAAAAAATAATAATTTGTATCTCCAAAAAGTTACAAATTCTAAAGGAAATTGATCCACTGATTCCAAAAATACTGAAATTTTAGTAACAGATGGTGGGTCTTATGGCAGTTAATGTTAAAAAAACAAAAACTATTTTAAGAAATAAAAAAACAAATTGGTTTGCCATGTGCCACCTTTTCAAATGCCAGCCATAACAGCTTTTTTTCACAAACAGCCTAGTGTCTATAGGATAGCCCATTCAGATTCTGCTTATACACTATATTTTTGTCCTGTTTTCATTTTTTACTTTTTGTTGCATCGTTTATATTGATCATGAATTTTAACTATTCTTGTTTAGAATAGAACTATTTTTGTGCACTCGGTTATTAATAAATAGTATTAACAAAAATAATAATCCTTAACATACAGAATGTACAGTTCACTAAAAAAAGACAATAGTTTTTGAATGCCACTATTTTTTTATGCATTGAGTTAGAATTGGTGAGTTTGGTGTCAACACATAAGACATGAGTTGTTGGCTTTTTTTTTTTTTTCTTTGCTTTTTTTTTACCGACTAATGATGCGCACTAGTTGGGAAAATTCTGTAAGCAAGATGGAGTATGCTACTGAGTAGTGTGTTTTTTATGTAGATACGTTTTATTAACCTAGCAGTTTTGTAACAGTGTGGCATGATTTAAAGTATAATTTTATTGCAAAGGAGATCCAGAAAGATCAACAATTTTGAGGGAAACAGGAGGATTTTTAATGGTCTAGATTATTGGAAGTGTATTGTGGCATGAAACAAACTGTGAGAATACCTGAATATATTGTATGTGTACAGAAGTAATTATTTGTATCCCAACAAAATTGCTGAAACAGTTTTTACAAGAGCTGGGTTTCAAACAATCATATATTTAAGCCTCGTTGAACTAACCATTTTTTTGACAACTTAAAACTGTTTAAAATAGAAGAGGCTTGTGGCATCAGGTTCTATAACTAAGAAATAAATTCAGTTCATCCAGTAAAATCAGTAGCTAATTATATTTATATACTTAGCTACAGTTATATTTATGACAGTAGCTTTCGAGATAACGAATCTCTTCATTGGCTGAAAAGTACATACATACATGAATATATAAATATAAATATAACATAAAAACGTTAGGAATGGAATGAGCAATGCTGCTCATGTTGAGTGAAAAGAGTGCATATGTAGATGCACGAATGCTGAATCATTTACTACATAGAATTAGGTGATTGTTGTTGGTACAGGGTGCGTATATGGGCTGACTGCCAGCATTTTTCATGTTGTAACACTGCAGATTCCAAATTTGGGTGTAGTCATACACCTTTATCAATCATCACTACTATAACCATCTGTGGTTACAGTCACTATACATATCTAGTTGTCGCAACATTTTAAACCACAATAGAGGTGCACGACTACACCCAATTTTGGAGGCTGTAGTGGTATAACATGACAAACACTGGCAGTCAGCCCATATACGCACCCTGTACCAACAACAATTGTCTAATTATACATAGTAAGTGGTTCAGCATTCCTGCATCTACGTAAGGGCTCTTTCACTCAACTTGAGTTCGCACTGCTCATTCCATTCCTAACATTTTTATGTTATATTTATATTTATATATTCATGTATATATGTACTTCTCAGCCGATGAAAAGATTCGTTATCTCAAAAGCTACTGTCATTAAATATACTTAGCTACTGCTTTTACTGGACGAACTGAATTTATTTCTTAGTTAAAACTGTTTCCTTACAAAATGCAGATGCAACAGTCCCTACCTGACATAAACAGAGCAAGATGATTTGCCTGTTATGATTTCATCAGTATTTTGCACAGGGATTATATACTAAATATTTTTTTGCTTGAATAATAAGCTCCCATAATGACACCGAACTTGCTATTGTTAGCATAATACATTAAAAATAGATGTTCAAAACATTTGTGTATATTTTTGGTGGACCCGTACATAACACATTAAAAAATTTTGTGATACGATGTATATGAAACATTAATAGAGAGAGAGAGAGAGAGAGAGAGAGAGAGAGAGAGAGAGATCACCCATTTTTGCATGGATTATGACTAATAAACAGCAAATAATATCTCAAAATATGGAGATATTTTGGATAATCTCTCTTTCCCCCCCTTAAAGGTATGTATAGTTATACATAATAAACAACAGCACTTTTTTTTAATCTGCAGTGTCATACACATAAAGCTGAATAGCTATAATGGCAACAAAAACAAAACCCTATGTAGTATAGGCTATTTTTGCAAATTTTAGGAATATTATATATTTTATTTTAAGGCAGGAGTATGCTCTTACTTGGGGTTTTCTTCAGGAACGGCTGCATCTTCTTCATACCTTCTGAATTGCACCTCACCCGGATGCAGCCGTTCTGGAAGAAAACCCCAGGTAAGTGCATTCTCCTGCCTTAAAATAAAATATATAATATTCCTAAAATCTAATATTCCTTTAAAATTTCCAAAAATAGCCTATACTACCCTTTTCAAAAAAATCCACAAAGTTTATTTTAAATCCATAATGAGATCACAGATCCTCTACAAGGAAAAATTACAATAAATTATTAGCATTTGTCCGAATTTACGAAAATTAGCAGATCTCGACCACTCAAATTGTCTGTCCTCTCTCTCTCTCTCTCTCTCTCTCTCTCTCTCTCTCTCTCTCTCTCTCTCCCTCCCAAATTGAGCACGTACATGCAGTGACATTTGAAGATGCATCTGGATTGGGAAGTCGTGTTTTTTGTTGTTAACAATCAGTGTATTTTTTTCTGACTACAGTGTAAACAAAATGGATTACAGATGCACCTGTAATATGATTTACAATTACACAAATTCTGTGCAGTTCCACTGCAATTGTTGGAAATTATGAATAGAATTGCAAAATTAAAATTTGCCACTTACTGTATAATGATACTATATACAATATACTGGAAAATTTTCTTTATATCTCAATCCACTTTGTTATGATGTTGCCTGTAGTTGGTTTTGACATTCTTTTTTTCAAATTGTACAAACCATTCATGAGTTGCAGGACCCAATTCAGACTTTGACTTTTATGTATTTCAAATAATCTATCGTAGAACATATATACACTGGTGTTCAAAGAAAGTGCATCACTCCTTAAAATTGCAATTGTCGTCCGAATAACTTAAATATGTTGTAATATTTCTTACAGGTTACATCAGATAAGATTGACATGCGTAGGTGATCACGTATTATTGCATCAGCAGCATGTTCAAGAGGCAAACAGAGAGGGCAATACTCTTGATCTGGTTATCAGTAGTGATTATTCATGTATTAAGAATTTGCAGATAAAGGAACCACTGGGTAGCAGTGATCACAGTATACTGATGTGGGATTTACTTAAAGATATAATTACTATCAAGGGTAAAGAAAAGGGTTTTTGCTTCCGTAAAGGTGAGTTTTTAAATTCTGTACAGTGGGATCAACTGATGATGTTACCAACAGCAAATTCTAAGTGGGAAGCATTCAAGGAATTAATTTAATTGTGGAAGCTACTAAAAGTTTCATACCTATTAAGAAATATTGTTCAAGATTTAGGCCTAAATGGTTGTCAAATGAACTAATGAGACTTGAGGCAGAGAATAAAAATGCGTGGGATGCATATGAATTATCAGGCGACACAGAAGCCTATGGCAGATATAAGCTAGTCTGTAATCATGTCACAAAGGTTAGGCAGGCGAAGGCAGATTACGAGAAATCTTTGGCAAAGGATGCTAAGAAAAACAGCAAGGATTTCTTTAACTCTAAAAGGAAGGGGATGAATCTGATTGGTCCACTTGATATCAATGGTTTGACTGTTGATGATCCTGCTCAGATAGCAAACAAACTGAATGTGTATTTTGCAACTACATTCACACATAAGGAGTTATTAAGGTATGAAAATGCCAGAAGGTTATCAAATTGTAGCAGGGTGCTTAATGATATTGTAATAACTGAGAACAAAGTGGAGGAGAAATTGTTGAAGTTAAACATAAGAAAGCAACCTGGGGTGGATGGGATCTATCCAGTTATGTTAAAGGAGGTGGCAAAGGAAGTAAGCAAACCCTTAGCCATAATTATGAGAGCATCCTTGGATTCAGGGGAGGTCCCCATGGACTGGAGATATGCAAATATATCCCCAATTCACAAAGGGGGATCAAAGGGTGACACGAGTAATTACAGCCCAGGTAGTTTAATTTCTGTTTCGGGTAAAATAATGGCGTCACTGGTTAAAGATGCATTGCAGGATCATCTAGACAAGACTGCAGCAATAATTCAGACACAGCACGGGTTTGTTAAGGGAAAGTCTTGTCTGACAAATTTGATTGATTATTATGATGTGGTTACAAAGGAACTGGATGCAAAAAATAATTTTGATATCATTTACTTTGATTTCAGGAAAGCTTCTTTTGACACTGTTGCACATGGAAGACTACTGTACAAATCGGAGCAGAATGGTATTAAGGGTAAATTGCTACAATAGATAAAAGGATGGTTGAGTGGGAGAAGGCAGAGGGTGGTAATCAGTGGGTGCTACTCTTCATGGACTAATGTTATTAATGGAGTCCCACAGGGTTTGGTGTTGGGTCCACTGTTGTTTTGTTTATATATATATATATATATATAAATGATATTGACGAAGGTATATCAAGCTTAGTGTCAAAGTTTGCAGATGATACAAAGGTTGGCAGGGTTGTTAATGACAGTAATGGCAGTGTGCTACTGCAACAGAATCTAGAAAATTTGGGCAGATGGGCTGAGAAGTGGCAACTGAAGTTTAACCTTGACAAATGCAAAGTACTGCACATGGGTAGAAGTAACCCCAGAGAAACGTACCAACTGTGTGATACTACACTTAAGGTGGTAGAAAATGAAAAAGACCTGCGAGTAATTGTGCAGTCAGATATGACGTTTTCTGAGCAATGCAGACAGGCTGCCAGGACAGGTCATGGAGTTTTGGCAATGATATATAGGAATTTTGCTAGCAGGGAAAATGAGGTTGTTGTCCCTCTGTATAATGCAATGGTCAGGCCATGCCTTGAGTACTGCGTACAGGTCTGGAGGCCTCATTTTAGGAAGGATGTAGATTTGCTTGAGCATGTACAGAGAAGGGCAACAAGATTGGTGAGGGGAATGAAGGGATCCTCTTACCAAGAGAGGCTTAAGTTCTGCAAATTGCAGATTGGAGACTAGACACCTGCTCGGTCATCTGATTGAGGTGTATAAGGCCTTGAATGGGTTCAGCATGCTGAATTCTGATGGGATTCTTTTACTTGTTCAGATTACGAACCTAAGGAGGCATAAATTCAAATTAAGGAAAGATAGATGTAGAATGGATGTGTGGAAAATTGACAGTAGCCAGTGGGTGGTTAATTGCTGGAACAAACTTCCATCTGTCATTGTGGAAGTTGATAGGTTAAATAAATTTAAGTAGAAACTGGACAAACATTTAGAGGGAATGGTTGTGTGAAAATTTTTTTTTTTTTTTTTTTTTGGCTGATGCTGCATGAGCTCATACATACACTTGCTTTCTTTAGTTACTTTTGCTTCATTTCTGCATTAGAGGTTTGATAGTAATGTGTTTACATATGTTACATGTGAAAAAATGGTTGGAAGAACAGTCCATTACAACTCTTAGCTGGCCAGAAAACAGCCCGGACCTGAATCCTATAGAGAACTGTTGGCATCGTGTGGAATCTGCAGTTGCCAAAAAGAAACCAAAGACCCTTTGTGAACTTCAGGAAGCCATAATTCTTGTTTGGAACCACGAACTATCAGTTGATTATCTTCAGAAATTGATCCTGTCAATGCCTCGACGGTGTGCTGCTGCTTTCATCAGAGCCAGAGGCAGTTCAACTAAATATTAGTTTGCACCTAATATTTAGTTGAAAATTCTGTAGATCTTAGGCTAGCAAATTGTCAGTCATGATGTTGAAATAGAAATATACCTACACATAAAAAGAAGCCCAAACATTAAGACAAAAAAAAAAAAAAAAAAAAGAGTGTATGTGTGTGTGTATATATATATATATATTCTTTTCATTTTGTTATCCCTTTAAAATGATAAACTGAAGGAAATTGAGGGCTTCTGATAACATTTCAGCCATAATTATCATGTTTACCAAAACTGTTATATAAAGGTTGGAAATGCTCAATTTGGAATATTTTGAGAGCACCTGTCAAATATTACTTAGTAATATTACTTTGCCTTAACTATTAATAAATATCTTTTGTTTATATTTCTATTTGTGATGCTAGTCATTAATGTAACATACCATCGCAAAAAAAGGTTTAGAAATGTGAAATTCTTAGGTGATGCACTTTCTTTGAACACCAGTGTATATATAACCCTAATGCTATTGCAAAACAGTAGAGACTTTGCATTTTGAATAACACAATGTCAAGTTAAAGGGGATATACTGTACACACGTACAATATGGCCCCGAGTTTCTGATACACTTTGAAACTGACAGCAGCATTATAAATGAAAAAATTCCAAATTCAAGTTTAGTTTTCAAGTTCTCAAAAAAGTAACTTTCGTGATTATCAGTTTCTTATAGCAAATACTCTTCCATATTGTGGCATTGTACCGAGAAACCAATTTGCAGGAGGTAAACAAGAACAAGGAATGGCTCGGTTACGTAACCAAAGCCTCCTATGTACATACACATATGGCATTATTACATCATCTTTAAAGATATAATTGTGCATTGGGGAGGACCCCCCCCCCTTTGATTTATGATGCAAACTATCATTCTCTCATTAGTTATCAATAAGTGAATAATGAGAAAATTATTCGTAGATATGAGAGAATGCTAATTTGAAATGAGTAACCTACCTTTAACCTTGCACTTTTTCTTTAAGTGATTTCTTTAATTTTTTAAAAATTATTTTGATTGCTTTTGGCTTTTAGTATGTTGTTACAGAGCATTAGTCTTTTGTTTTATATAGATGTTTTTGCCACTGGTTCAAGAGATGGCAATATCATGATTTGGGATAGTAGAAGTCAGACCACAGGTGAGTTTAAAGTGAAAGTTTGTGAAAATGTTATTATTTTATTTAGTAAATTCTGTAGACCTTAGCTAGAGGCTAGCAAATTGTCAGTCATGATGTGGAAATAGAAATATACTTACACATAAAAAGAAGTCCAAACAATTAAGACAAAAAAAAAAAAGAAAAAAAAAAAAAGAATATATATACAATAAACCTCCGATATTCGCGGGGGTTACGTTCCTGAGAAATGCGCGAATACTGGGTTATGGCTCCCATAGTAATAAAGGGGTTCCGTTCCAAAGTATGAAATATATAAGAAAAACTAGTCTAAAATCTTGTCTATGTATGTACCTTCATAATATGACTATGTACTTAGACAGTACGTAGTGAAATGCAAGCATATGGCATCGAAATGAAAATAAGAAACAATTTAATATTAAATGTAATATTTATTAGAAATTTCAAACAAATCTTTCAAACCTACGCCTTTGCTAGCTAAAAAAACTTATCCCGCCAGTGCTATCACTAGTTTCGCTAAAGTGTTGATAAAGGAGTTTTGCCTTTTCACGAATGATGAGTGAACTTAACGTAATTTTATTTTGAGTTCGGTCTTCTATCCACAGATTTAAAGCTTTTTCCATTTTTTCTAATTTAACATCACGAGTTATAGAGCAAATTTTTGAAGCAATTAGCACGTTTTCACGGAACACTACGGCGGATTTTTACTTCCGATTTTTTGATGGATCGTACCGTTGACTCATTGATTTTATGTTTTGCCACTTTAACCATTAGAAATTTTGTCTAATAACTCAATTTTATTCGCTAATGTCATCACCTTCTTTGATATTTTCACATTTCCCTTGTTATTCGTAGCCATATTTTTGTACGGGTTAGAAAGAACTTGTCCACAATAAAGTCACTTCCTTCCGTTAACACACTCGAAAAAGTCTGTTTTACACTGCAAAATGGTAGATTTATCACTTTTGTAAGCATATCAATTTATAAATTGATAAATTTATTCAATTTATAAGCATATAAATTAGAAGCAAACAATGAAACCTTCCATGACAAGTGCATAACACATACTGATTAGCGAGAAACATTGACGCCGATTTTGTCACTCCTCTCCCCCACCCACTGAGCACTGTTTTGACCGGGAAAGATAATTTTAGCCACGCCCATATTTTTTTATGGCGGAAAATGTTCACGGCACTTTAAAATTCACATTTTTTTAGGTTTCATATTTATTAAATCAGTGACCGCGAATACGTGAAACCGCGAATAGCGGGGGTTTACTGTACATTCTTTCACGTAAGTTTCACGTAAATAGTTAAAAATACAGTGTACCCCCCCCCCTTTACAGTTGGTTCACTGTACAATCAAATCACGTTACAACAAACTCAACATAGTAAAGTACCGTTCACTATGCGATGTGCAGTAAGTGCTGGTCATTGTGATCACATTTGTGAATTGAATTTTAATTCTATTAAACAGCAATTCTAATTAGCGAAAATAGGAGGAATATTATCCACAGGCTATAAAAGCAAAGATATATTAAGCACAAATTTACCCTTTATTACCTTACCAATTAAAAAAAATTAAATGATACGTGAAAATCGGAAGAATATATGTGATAATCGGAATAATTAATACGTACTGTAATATGTACATACGAACTAGTTGACATTTCTGTTCACTGACATTTGTGGGGGGGGTTTAAAATTTAAAACAGTAAAAAGATAAGCAATCAGTAACAAAGAACATGGCACACACAAATTGTAAATAACACAATATGCGCAAGTGAGAACGGAGTAACGACTTACAAAGCTTTAAAAATAGGAATGAAGAGAAGATCTGAAAATTAATTTTTTTATATGATTGAAGATTTCATGGAAGGGTAAACACATTTTATCATAATAACCCACAGAATTCCAGCTGTCGGTATTATCGCAAATTCAATAAGATCGAGTTTACTGTCCGTTTATGATAGATTTCACTAACAGAAAAGCCCAATAAACAGGTGGCTGCTAATTGTTTTTATTGTTTTATGGTTGTGACCTCCAGAATTTCGACCGAACCACGTGGTACTGTCGGAGACAATCGTAGGGTAATCTCCAGTACTGTGGTCTCCTGCCCCGATTAAACGGCATGCTGTCCCAATTAAGCGAAGTAAACCCTAGTTGTTTTCTCGATTGGTTTCTGTTTTTTATGATTTGCCCCAAATAAATGGCTGTCCCGATTAACCGGTGGCCCAAATAACTGGAATCCACTGTACTTAGTGTCCGTAGATTTATCATTCGTAACTTTCTGCCATTTTTATACAATTCAACGTATATCCTGAACTAGATAGCATAAGGTTTAACGTAAAACTAGATAGCAAAACACGTAGCACTGTATTAGAAATCTACTATACCAAACTAATACATAGCACTGCTAGCTTAGTATAGAAGGGTACTATATACATTGATATATATATATATTATCAATTAATCAGTAAAATTTATTAATCTTATTAAATTTCATTGTAAATTAAATTGTACTTAAACGGAATCATGTCCCAGACTAGAGCAGCAAAGCAATGCTCACAGATTAGCCAGTGTGCTGTGGCTCGGGGGAGAACCGAAGAGGGCGATTCTCCAATGCAACACAGTCTAAAAAAATGCATGAAATGTGAAATGTTTGCGGACCTCTCTAGAACAGGACATGATCTAGCCAAGGAGGATGTGTGTGTGTGCGTGTGTGCTAGGTGCAGAGACTGAGGAAATTAAGCACCAACTCAGCGTTCTGATGGGTATCTATGAGAGTTTGAGGTGTAGGGTAGATGCCCTCAAGGAAACTAATAAGAGGGCCCATCAAGCTCTTAGCTGCCTAACTCAATGCCAAAGCTCACTCCTATGCATCAGGTAACACAGTGGCAATCTCCAAAACAGAATGCACCTGTCCCACAGGAACTAGTTATTGTTAGTGACTATTGTCAGGGAGACGGGGAATATATTATGCAAAAAGGATAGGTGGAACAGAACCAAGGTATGTCTGCTAGGGGGCAAAAGTTGATAATGCTGTAAAGAAGATATATTTTAAGGGCACAAAAGGTGATATTGTTGTACACATTGGCACTAATGATTTATTTATTTTTTTTTATTTACACATTTCCCTTTATTTGTTTAAGCAAAGGTTAAGCCAACATTCCATACTGTATGTTGGGTACCTCAAACAAGTTTTTACGTATTTCTATACCACCTTGTGGTCATTCGCTGATGAGCCCACAGCAGCTGAGCATCCCCTGCAAGGCTTGAATCACCAAGATTTTTAAGTCTGCCGCAGTGATTCCCATAAGGCAGAGTTGGTCTGCAGAAGTGCGGCACCAAACTCCCCTATAGGAGATGGTAATAGATGACCCTACATGTTGAATATTGTTATATTCCAAGGCTATTGCATTTTTCAAACTAATATTATCATTATAATAATTTTTATTTTGTCTCTGCAATACCTCCAGATCATCACCTGTACCTACAATTTGTGCGTCAGGAAGGAACATGACCCGCCTGTTGCAAACAGACGGTCTGGCTTATGTATCCCTTCTATAGTATTAAAATGTGGTTCTTTATGAACCTGCCAGTCCTTCTGTCAGATCCTGTTCATTACAATATCTACAACAGCATCATGACATCGCACTCTCAAGCCATCAGTTCTTGTGCACTGTTGTGATATGTGGATGAGCAACTTGATAACATTGCATCCAGCTCTGCATACCCTCTTTGTACTGCATCCCCTAGATGTCCTTGAGAGGATAGGGAGAGCGTTTAGCCTCGTTCTTACGAGGTTTATATATGCATGGCTGGACACCAATTTGCTTCCATCACCCATCCACCGGTGCTGAGAGCGGACCTTTGCTGATTCCTTTAAGCCTCGACCATCGAAGGACTTGTGCAAGAGGTGGGTCCATGGCCCCTTCACAGATGCCTTTGAGTCCAAGCATACAGTTCCATCTAACTGTAGCTTCCGTATTTTTCCCATCTCTGACTTGACATAAGGTAAGTTAGCAATATAACGAGTTAAGAGTAAGAGATCTGCAGATTTACTTAGCAAGCACAGGTCAATGTTGAACAAAAGTTGTGAGTTAGGGTTAAATTTGAAAGTATCTGCAATTCTGCCCAGACACGATAGGAGGGAGTATATGAGGAGAGCCTTGTCAATCAATTTGGCCCTGGAGCGATTATGCAAGGCTCGTAGGGTAGAATTTTTTTCAGCGTGGTCTGTGCTTGCTAACAGGAGAGACTGCTTCTACAGGGATGGGATACACTTAAATAGAAAGGGTGCAAGAATATTTGCGGATGCTATTGAGACAGTGTTAGGTAGGTTGGAAAACTGCTGGCTTGGGGGGATTCACAGACTAAAAGATTAACAGCAGCTGCAGACAGAAGCAAAAGCGATTCTTGCACTGCTTCTATTGTAAGGAGCAGTAGCCTGGAGAGCAGGTTGCTGGGGATTTCAAGGGCTGCTGGGAGTCATCATGGAATTAGTAAATACATGAGCTGTGTAAGGAAACAGAGTAAGAACAGGTGCATGTATATAAAAATTTGATTAATTGAGTAAATAAATTTGATTAATTTGAAGTGCTGATCAAGACATCAAAGGCAGTTATTGTTGAGAAATCAGAGATGTGGTGTCACACATATAAGCAGTGCAGAATTGGAATTTGGGGAGTACAATGTGTACAGAAAGGGTAGGAAGGGAGCAGGGGCTATGCTGTTGGTTAAGAAACGCACAAAATCTAAGGAAATGCATCGAATTGACATTGGTGGACAGTGCAATGTTGAGTCAGTTTGGTGTGACATAATCACTGGGAAAGGGAAATGAGAGTAGGGGTGTTATAGGCTTAATGACTTTGATGAGTACAGTGAACAATTGTGCACAGAAATAGAGTGGGCCAGTTAATCAGAATGTCTTGTAATGGGGGATTTTAACTTTCCAGATATTGACTGGAACTTCTGGATTGGTCACTCGCACGCTAGCAAGACTTTTGTGGATTTATTGGAGGATTGTTTTCTACAGCAACATGTTTGAGAGGCAATCAGAGGGAGTAATACTCTTGATCTGATTATCAGCCGTGATTATTCATGCATTAGGAATTTGCAGATAAAGGAACTACTAGGTGACAGTGATCACAGTGAACTGATTTTGGATTTACTTAAAGATGTAACTAACATCAAGGGTGAAGCAAAGAGTTTTTGTTTTCGTAAATGTGAGTACAGTGATCTCAGACAGTTTTTAAATTGTGTATAGTGGGATCAACTGATGATATTTAAAACAGCGAATTCTAAATGGGAAGCCTTCAAGTAATTAATCTTGGAAGCTACAAGGCTTTTCATACCAACTAAGAAATACCTGTTCAAGATTTAAACTTAAATGGATGTCAGATGAACTAATGAGGCTCATGGCAGGAAAGAAAAATGTGTGGGATGCATATACAGGTGACCCCCGCGTAACGCTGATAATTTGTTCCTTAAAAACAGAGATCTAAGTGAATCCGCGCTAAGCGAGCACCGCATTCCCATAAGGTAACGTATGTATTTGTGAGTTGCGGTCGGTGCCATAGGATATTTCCTAATCAATAATAAACGGTAGTGAAAAGATGCACAAATGCCGGTCAAAATATTTAATATTCAAATATTTTTACATATAAAATATTCTGCATTACATACATATATAATTATGTGGTAACTACTTACCTATCAAAATTAAACTTAAAATTCCAATTAAAATCATCAATTTAATTGATCTAAATTGATTTTAATTGATTTAATTTAATTGATGAATTTAATCATGAAAAATGTGTCGATTTTGGGTTGAATTCTGGCCCTCTTCCAAATAAACTAAAAAGGGTATTAATTTTAAATTCCCCGCAGCATTACCACCCAACAATAAAGTCAACCGATCCTTCGCCGCTTTGAAACTTGGCATGTTTTTTTTCTTCTTTCAATATGAAACTTCTTTTAGGCATTTGTTTCCACAAAAATCCTGCTTCATCTATGTTAAAAACGTGTTGAGAACTATAACACAATACCCCTCTTAAATAATTTTAATAAGTTCTTTTTTGAAAGTTTCGGCTCCTTGATATGCACTTGTGGCTTCTCCCTGGATTTTAAATCTCTTCAATCAGCCCTTACTAGTTTTAAATGGTTCCACATTTTTTTTTTTTTTTTTTTCTTTTCTTTTTTTAGGTGAGTTTTCTTCAGATCATCATATTGGCTAATCTTTCTCTCTCTCTCTCTCTGTTTTTTTTTTTTTTTATAATATTTAACTTAACTGAATTCTGCATTGGATATTATCTTCAATAAAATTAGTTAAAGTCTTTCCATTTCAATCCTAATAGCCAGCCTAGCCCTAGTTGTTTGCAGTGGAACAGCTATCTTTCCTGCTGCTAAAATTAATTCTTTATTTTTTTTTATAATTGTTCTTACAGTTAAACTTGCAAGTCCTAAATTATGGCACACATCTGCTTGTCGTTGATGGGAATCGATTCACTTCAAAACGTCTAATTTAATTTTCAAATTCAGTCTTTTTCTTACATTTATAGTCTTCTTACTGCGCCCAGATGTTGTTGCTTTTTCATTCTTATCAGCCATTATTAACTCTTCGAAAATGTAACTGCGTTGGTTGCAATAATTACGATACAATGTTCAAGTAAACTGTCCATTATGCACAATGTCTAATACTGTACTGAGTGATGACTAGACTTCGGATAAATGCATATAATGCAAATATTACAAGCAATATACTTGATCATTTTTTAAAATGTTGATCTCAGAACTACATAACAAGTCACTGTACTGCAATTAAATTAACGTGTGAGAAAATTTCACTGAGCGTGGGAAAATTTTTCAAGTCGGCGTGGGAAACATTTTAATGCTGTTTTGCTATTCATTTTCAAGCTATCGACTCCATCAAATGAAACAATTTCATTAAATATGCCAAAAATGCAATCTGTAAAAGAGCATTATAGTGATCTGTGACAGCGTTATAGTCTGATACGGGTTATAATATAAGAACAGTGTTATAGCGAATCAGCGTAAAGCGAACTGCGTTAAAAAATGGGACCTGCTGTAATTGAGTGACACAGATGCCTATGACAGATACAGGGTGATTCACTACCAGTGCGACAAACTTGCAAGAGGTGTAGGGGGCACAAAGATGAATCGGAATCACATAGCATTGCAGGGTCCGAAATGCCTTCGTCATGCGGTAGAGGACGTTGAACGAGGGAGGTCCCGTGAACAGCGATCCCGCTCTAAGTCAGCATTTGCGAACCGGTTCCTGAGGCAGTAGGATAGACGAGTATTCAAACGTTGAACTGGCTGACATGCACCTCGCGTATGGAGCTGCGGACTGTAACGGGTGCGCCGCTCTGCGCTTGTACCAGGAACGTTTCCCGCACAGGCGTGCTCCTCATCATACGATTTTCGCACGTGTGCACAGAAGGTTACGTGAGACTGGTTGTTTCAAGAGAGGTACCATGAATCGAGAGCGAACGACGAGGACGCCAGACAATGAGGAGAATGTCCTACGTCTTGCAGAAGGCAATCCGAGTACGAGTATGAGTACTCGAGCGATAGGCCAAAGATTGGGTATTTCCCAATCCACTATATGGCTGTCAATAAACCAAATGAGTTCATACCATCTGCAACACGTCCAGTCATTGGAGCCTGCGGATTATCCACTCTGGAGGGCTTTTGCTACTTGGTTTCTTCAACTGAAACGGTTTGCAAATGCTGACTTCCAGCTGGATCGCTGTTCACGCGACCTCCCGTTCAATGTCTTCTACCGCATGACGAAGGCATTTCGGACCCTGCAATGCTATGTGATTCTGATTCGTCTTTGTGCCCCCTACACCTCCTGCAAGTTTGTCGCACTGGTAGTGAATCACCCTGTATAAGCTAGTCTGTAATCAAGTCACAAAGGTGGTAGGGAAGCGGAGGCTGATTACGAGAAATCCTTGACAAAGGATGCAAAGAAAAACAACAAAGACTTCTTTACTTATGTAAACTCTAGAAGGAAGGGGATGAATCAGGTTGGTCCACTTGATATCGACAGTTCGATTGTTGATGAACCTGCTCAGGTAGCTGACAAACTGAATGAATATTTTGCATCTATATTCACACATGAGAAGTTATTCAAAGAGGGGAATGCCAGAAGTTTATCAAACTCTAAGAGGGAGCTAAGTGATTTTGTAATAACTGAGAGCAAAGTGGAGGAGAAATTGTTGAAGTTAAACATAAAAAAGGTTCGATTGTTAATGAACCTGCTCATGTAGCTGACAAACTGAATGAGTATTTTGCATCTACATATAATAAAATAAAAATATAATAATAAAAAAAAAATAAAGAGAATATAATAAAAAAAACTCATAATATTATTTACGTTGTTTTCATGTGAAATAACAAGGATATCATCTAAATACCTACCATAAAATGTTAACCTGGAAATATACGGATTTAAGTGTAATTGTTCAATAGTATTGAGATAAATTTCAGTTACTAAGGCCAACAATTTGTTTATAAATATCCGATTGAAAATCAATGTAATTAGCCTCTATAAGAAATCTGATTAAATTAAATATTTTGGCTATAGGTAACTGTGTTTTATATAACACTATGGCATTACCGTTGATCAAATCCCATAATGTGTCGAGCGAATATTTAACATCTACATTATACAGTGAGAAAACAACCTATCATCGTTATCTAACTTTTTATCTTTTAATGTATTAAAAAGAGAATCGGAATTTTTTATGCTAAATTTTAATGTAAGACTTAACGGTTTTATGATTTAATATAAATAAGACGCAAAAGCCGAATTTTTGTAGGAAATAATCGGTCTAATCGGATAACCCGTTTTATGCAACTTTACTTGTCCAAACAAGGTCAGTACATTGTTAGTTCTTGCTTTACCGAACTTGTTAGTTCGGTAATAATCTCATTGCGATGTGCCTATTTTAAAGTATAAGAGAGTGGATATTGTTTTAACTCATTACTTCTTGTGAGCACGGTTTATAACCAAAACACCTGGTCATGTATTAAGAAGTTCAGTCTAATAATATTTTAATACGGTTTTAATTTAATATAGTTTTAATACAGTTTGACAATTGTCTTCTCTTTCTGGTCTATCATTGCTGATTGGTTTAGTTTGGGGTACTTTGATGTGCATCGGCTGTGCTTGGCTCTTCCTTCATAGCAGTTAGCAGACTATGTGAGAAGACAAGTTTGGTTTTATATAATATCACATAATTTAACAATCCTTTAATAGGGATATGTTTGCGTTTTTAAAGATTTTATATTACATTAACTGGATCAGTTTGATGTGAGCGTCGAGTCAAGATTTCCTACAATAAAATATTATATCGATCTTATATTTAAACAAAAGCACTTAAAGTAGGAAAAATTGGGCTTCATTGCTCTTACAATTTGAAATCTTGGGTACTGTGCACAGGTCTGGAGGCCTCATTTTAGGAAGGATGTAGAGTTGCTAGAACGAGTACAGAGAAGGGCAACAAAATTTTTGAGAGGAACAAAGGGGTGCTCTTACCAAGAGAGGCTTAAGTTCTACAAGTTGCAGCATCTGGAGACTAGGCATCTGTGAGGTGATCTTGATTGAGCCGTATAAGGCCTTGAATGGTTTAAGCAGGCTCAATGCTAATGGTACACTTCCGCTTACTCAAATTAAGAACCCGAGAAAGCATAGATTCAAATTGAGGAAAGACATTTGTAGAATAGATGTGCGGAAGTTTGCATTTAGTCAGCGAGTATTTGATTGCTGGAACAGACTTCCATCTGTTGTTCTGGAAGTTGATAGCTTAAATAAATTTAAGGCTGAACCAGACAAACATTTGGAGTTATTGTTGTTATTGTTGTTATTTTGTTTTTAGGAGCATTAGCAACTAAGGCCATATTGCTCTGGGAATATATACGGTGATCAATCCCTGACCTTTCTGCATCCTCCGTATTTGGTGGTCACAGGCTCGAACCCCAGTCTAATCAAGAAGCGTATGCTACGCACGAAAGTAAGAACACATTTAAAAAATTACCTTGTGACAGGTTATTAAGGATAAGTTATTAATGCAACAAAGTAATATTAAATTATATAAAGAAAATAATGATACTATTGACGATGAGGAATTGGAAGAAATTTTAAACGTATGCTACCTGGAATCATGGAATATGAAAGAACTTTCGCCTCCGTGGCAAGACGGTGAAAAACAAATAAGAAATTTAAGTTTTCTGATAAAATATGAAATAAAAATTTAATGATTTTAGAGATTTTGTCGAAGACAGTTTATCTTTAAAATCGAGTGAACTTCCCTCTTCAATTAAGAAAGCCAGAAATATCTTTGAAACCATTGTGATTAGCAGTGCTGAAGCTGAGCGAGATTTCAGCGTAAATGAATAATATTGTGACAATTGAACACGTTGCAGATTATGAAGACCATATACATTTAAATGGAAAGCCATTGCTTCAATTTGATCCGGATCGTTACGTCAAATCATCGCTTAGCTATTGAGCAAAGCAGAAGATGGACAACAAATATAAAGAATTAAATTGCATATGGAAATTTTCAGAATAAATTTTTCTTGAATATTTGTATAATAATTTTTTTCATATAATCTGTGATTTTTGTGTACCTTTTCTAGAAGAGTGTTTTTTATGTTAATATTTGTTTTTTAACGATGAGGAATTGGAAGAAATTTTAAACGTATGCTACCTGGAATCATGGAATATGAAAGAACTTTCGCCTCCGTGGCAAGACGGTGAAAAACAAATAAGAAATTTAAGTTTTCTGATAAAATATGAAATAAAAATTTAATGATTTTAGAGATTTTGTCGAAGACAGTTTATCTTTAAAATCGAGTGAACTTCCCTCTTCAATTAAGAAAGCCAGAAATATCTTTGAAACCATTGTGATTAGCAGTGCTGAAGCTGAGCAAGATTTCAGCGTAAATGAATAATATTGTGACAATTGAACACGTTGCAGATTATGAAGACCATATACATTTAAATGGAAAGCCATTGCTTCAATTTGATCCGGATCGTTACGTCAAATCATCGCTTAGCTATTGAGCAAAGCAGAAGATGGACAACAAATATAAAGAATTAAATTGCATATGGAAATTTTCAGAATAAATTTTTCTTGAATATTTGTATAATAATTTTTTTCATATAATCTGTGATTTTTGTGTACCTTTTCTAGAAGAGTGTTTTTTATGTTAATATTTGTTTTTATATTGTAGATTGTTTTGTGATAGTTTCTGTTATTTGTGATATGGGAAATATTTCGTGTTATTTTTTATTAGCAGTATTAAAATTTTATCATGAAAAAAAATGTATCTATTATATTTCCCTAGTTGTTAAAAAAAAAGAGAGAGACCAATAAAAAAGTGGTAGATGGTTTTATGCGAATCCTTCACGTTTCTTTTAGGTATTTTGATTTGTATATTGATTACGAAATAAAAGAGCTTTTGTATTGTAAATATTTCATTGATCATTTTCATAATTTCTGGAAGACAAGGTTGCAACATATCAATATCTAGAAAATAGCGTCAATTGAAATACCGATCTTGTAGTTGAAACGACATACGCAGCTGTTTGGGGAAACTAACAATGGAATGTTACGAAAATGCGAGACGAAAAAATAAATTGTTGACAAATACTTGTATTGTTGCAATCATACTTACTTCGTGAAGTATGATTGTGATGTCATATTACTCAAAAATTCTAAAAACTTAGAACTTGCGAGACTATCATATCCAGGTATTATCGTAAAGGGAAGGCATGATGACCAGGCTGACTCGAAATATCATACCGGTCACGAAAAATGCGTCTCTCTCTCTCTCTCTCTCTCTCTAATCACACTACTAGTGAGTGCTCCGCGCAGACTAGTAGTGTGAACATCGGAAGTGCCTCTGGCGAAAGCATACAGCGGATGACGTTGCAGAAGTGATGTCATCCGCTGTAGTCATCAAAAAGCAAAACTGCAAGCCCATTGCGCCTCCGTAGCCAGGTGGAATTTGGGGTTAAGTGCGTAGCACACGCTTCTTGATTAGATCAGGGTTCGAGCCCGTCACCACCAAATATGGAGGATGCGGAAAGGTGAGGGAATGACCACCACATATTCCCGGAGCAATATGGCCTTAGTTGCTAATGCTCCTAAAAACCAAATAACAAACAACAACAACAGCAAGCCTATTGTTAAAATATTCGCAACTCACCACTGCCTAACCCTATTTTTCCCATAGGGCCTGTTGTTTGCATTGCACAAGGGCTTCTAGGAACACAACTGTCGTGTTATACGAGGACTGACTGTACAATGTGTACAGACAGGGTAGGAAGGGAGGAGGGGTTATGCTGTTAGTTAAGAAACACACAAAATCTAAGGAAGTGCATTGAATTGACATTGGTGGACAGTGCAATGTGAAATCAGTTTGGTGTGACATAATCACTGGGAAAGGGAAATGAGAGTAGGAGTGTTATAAGCTTAATCACTTTGATGAGTACAGTGAACAATTGTGCAGAGAAATAGTGGGCAGTAAATCAGAATGTCTTGTAATGGGGGATTTTAACTTTCTAGATATTGACTGGAACTTGTGGATTGGTCATTTGCACACTAGCAAGACTTTTGTGGATTTATTGGAGTATTGTTTTCTACAGCAACCTGTTTGAGGGGCAGTCAGAGGGAGTAATACTCTTGATCTGATTATCAGCCATGATTATTCATGCATTACGAATTTGCAGATAAACAAACCACTACGTAACAGTGATCACAGTGTACTTGTGGGATTTAATTAAAGATGTAACTACCATCAAGGGTAAAGGAAAGGGTTTTTGTAAACTGAGGCAATTTTTGAATTGTATACAGTGGGATCAACTGATGATGTTAAAATTCTGCTATTCCTGATTTGGTCGATTTAAATATATCCCCAACTTGCATTTCGTTCAGCGGAACTCTACGTAAGTCAGATTTTCCCTAAATGCTTATGCAGCACTCACAAATTTGATTGAGGGAAATTTAACTGAAGCAAAAAAATGTTCAATGAACATGTAAATAGAATTATTTATTCAATTTTTTTATCTCATGCGCAGGAAAAATTGCAAAAGTGTACAAAATTACAAAAATTTCGAAATTATAAAATTACAAAAAGAGAGAGGAGATAGGCATAATGTCAGCAAGTATTACCTTTCAAGCATCATTGCCAGAATTAACTCTCCAGCTGATAAGCATGCCGTTGCCGAAGTTGAGGGCTGTGGAGATTTAAAGAGTTTTTTCCAGCACATCACAAAATTTTCCAGCACATCACAAAAGTCGCCAGTGTCAATTCTGTAGCTGCAGAATTGACACTGGCGACTTCACCGCATACTTTATTGTTTTGAAAACCAGTGCAAGGCTTGAACTTATTTAACCACCCATTGCTTGCCACGAACTTGGCTTGGGATTCGCTGTACTTATCTTTAATATCTTCCTAAATACTTCTTGCTTTTGCTTGAATGGTCATTGCACTCAGGGGCACTTGCTTCTGATTTTCCATACATATTATTAATAGCTTTTCCATCTTCAATATTAGCACCTGAACGCTGTTTTGTGATCATTATTGATCTTAAATGTGTTGATCCTTCAAAATGTTCTTTTATACGCACACTGGCCCTTAAAATACACTGGTGTGCAAAATTTAAGGACCAGTCAGGTTTTCACCTATAGCCTGGATATGGGAAAAGCATACCAAAGGAACTTTGTAAGGTACAGAAATGATGAAGGAAACAACACCGACACAACAACGAAAAAAAAAAAAAACGGTACAGAGGGGCTGTATTCAAAAATGGCATTATTATTATTATTATTAGCCTTATGGTGCAAGGAAGCCTGAGGCTAATACTGCACCAGGCAAAAAAAAAAAAAAAAAAGTTCTGAATTACCCTGAGAGAGAGAGAGAGAAGTAGAAGGGAATCACCAAAAAAGAGAAGAATGATGATATCCAGCTGAAGACCCTGGGTGTGCCAAGCCCATACTCACCAAATGTGAGCCCCTGAGGTTAATATAGCACTGGCTGCCATGATACAGAAGCATCACTGCCAAAGATGGGGAGGCACCTCCATAGCCAGGTGGGCAGGAGCAGCAGTGCGTAGCACCCCCTTCTTCATTAGACCGGGGTTCGAGCCCATGACCACCAAATATGGAAGATGCGGAAAGGTCAGGAAATAACCACCGCATATCCCCGGAGCAATATGGCCTTAGTTGCTAATGCTCCTAAAAATCAAATAACAACAACAGCCAAAGATGGAACAAAGGGAAGCGGTGGTTCTCAGTAGAAGATATGGCCTCCCCTAATATAGATGCAGGCTTTGTACCGCCAGTCCATACTTAGAACAATGTTGTTGATAAGTTCTTGTGGTAACATCATCTATTCTTCTGTCAGCGCCATTTTCAGCTGGTGAACATTTTCTGGTGGGTGTGATTGTGCCGCTAGGCGTCTTCCCCAGAGCATCCCGTATGTGTTCGATGGGATTTAGATTGGTGGAACGGGCAGGCCAATCCGTACGAACAATGCCCTCACTTTCCAAAAGCATATCAACAGCTGCAGTGCGATGGGGTGTGGTGTTATCATTCATAATAACAAACTCGGGGACAATGGCAACTTGGAACAGATGCACATGGGGAAGGATTACCTCAGTACAGTAGCGTGCACCGGTTACAGTACCACCTTCCAGTATCTCGAGTTGTGTACACCCAGACGAGAACACCTTGACCACCATATCAATCCCTTTCAGTGATGTTTGCGGGATGATACCATGTGCCAACCTCTCGCCAGATTAGCTGACATCCAGAATCGCTGCTGAGACTGAATCTACTCTCATTAGTAAAGAGTACCTTAAGTAAAGATTTTGTGGTTGTAACCTTTAGAAATAATGTTGGTCCTTAAGTTTTGCACACAGGTATAGTAATCTTCTTTAACCAGTCCGCTCACTGTCCCTTAAAATACACTGTTGAAGCAGCGAGACCTAATTCCGTGCAATAGATGACAAATTCCTGCTTCTTACTTTTTAATCATTTTCATCTTCATTTCTAAATCAGTTTTGTTTCATTTCCTAGCACTGCCAGCACTTGCACTTTCCATTGGTCCCTTTCCTTCGCCATTGCATTAAATAAGTAAATAGGAATGAAGAGAAAATTCTGAAAATTTATTTTTTCATTGAAGATTTCAGTGAAGGGGAACTCATTTCACCATAATATCATAATGTGAAAACTCACGGAATTCCATTTACTGGTATTATCACAAATGTAATAAGATAGTTTACTACCTGTTTATAATAGAAACTGATTCCATTAACAGAAAAGCCCAATAAACCGGAAAGTGCAAATTGTTTTATGATAGTGACCTCCAGAAATGTGTTTAGAAAAATATCAGAAAAGGCGTTAAAAATTGATTCTTATAATGGAACATATAACAATAAAAGTGCAGTGCAATTTCCATTATAAATATGACCTTTTAGAGAGATAAATAGCTTAGTTACATAGTGAAAATTTCAACTTCACAGGTCTTGGAACGAATTACCAAAAAAAAAAAAAAAAAATACAATGTGTTATTGGGTTCACATTGCGATATTTTCACGATACTTCCATTTATTCCTGTGGGATACAAAATATGTTTCCACAATATTTTTAAGCTTGCACTAGCCGACAGAAACTTTCGTAAAGTCGAATTTCCATAAGTAAGAGTATTACGTAAGCTGGGGAGTGGCTGTGCATATTAAGAAATCCAATTATAACATGTTAAGCTGGAAAATAAAGTATAATGACGTAATGATAATAACATCGCTGTGGTTTTGCTATAATATGGATTATTCTTATGTATGTTACATTAGTCTCAGACAGTTTTTTAAATTTTATACAGTGGGACCAACTGATGATGTTACCAACAGAAAATTCTAAATGGGAAGTAGTCAAGAAATTAATTGTGGAAGCTACTAGGCTTTCCATACTGATTAAGAAATACTTAATCAATCAAGTTTTCAGCCTAAATGGATGTCACATCAACTAATGAGACTCGTGGCACAGAAGAAAAATGTGGGATGCATATAAATTATCAGGCGACACAGAAGCCTGTGGTAGGTATAAGCTAGTCTGTAATCAAGTCACAAAAGAGATTAGGCAAGCAAAGGCAGATTATGAGAAATCATTGGCAAAGGATGCTAAGAAAAATAGCAAGTACTTCTTTAATTATATAAACTCTAGAAGGAAGGGCATGAATCAGATTGGTCCACTTGATATCATTGGTTCGACTGTTGACAATCCTGCTCACATAGCTGCCAAACTGAATGAGTATTTTGCATCTACATTCACGCATGAAGAATTCTGTAGGGAAGTGGAGGACAGAAGCTTATTAAACTCTAACAGGGAGCTTAATGATTTTGTAATAACTAAGAACAAAGTAGAGGAGAAATTGTTGAAGTTAAACATAAGAAAGGCACCTGGGGTGGATGTGACCTGTCCAGTTATATTAAAGGAGGTGGCAAAGGAAGTAAGTATCATTTGACTCACGGGAAGTCCAAATTTATAACCAATTCACAAAGGGAGATCAAAGGGTGACACGAGTAATTACAGAATTGTTAGTTTAACTTCTGTTCTTGGGGAAATAATGGAGTCACTGTTTAAAGAAGCATTGCAGGATCATCTAGACAAGACTGCAGTAATAATTCAGACTCAGCATGGGTTTATTAAGGGAAAATCTTGTCTGACAAATTTGATTGCATGCTATGATGTGGTTACAAAGGAACTGGATGCGAAAAATAATTTTGATATCATATACTTGGATTTCAGGAAAGCTTTTAATACTGTCGTGCATGGAAGACTACTGTACAAATTGGAGCAGTATGGTATTAAGGGCAAGTTGCTACAATGGATAAAAGGGTGGTTGAGTGGGAGAAGACAGAGAGTGGTAATCAGTGGACGCTGCTCTTCATGGACTAATGTTACTAGTGGAGTCCCCAAGGGTTTGGTGTTGTGCCCGCTGTTGTTTTGAATATTTGTCAATGATATTGATGAAGGTATATCCGGCTTAATATCCAAGTTTGCAGATGATACTAAGGTTGGCAGTTTTGTTAATGACAGTAATGGCAGTGTGTGCTACTGCAACAGGATCTAGAAAAGTTGGGCAGATGGGCTGAGAAGTGGCAACTGAAGTTTAACCTTGACAAATGCAAAGTACTGCACATAGGTAGAAGTAACTCCAGAGAAACGTACCAACTGTGTGGTACTACACTTAAGGTGGTAGAAAATGAAAAACACCAGCGAGTAATTGTGCAGTCAGATATGAAGTTTTCTGAGCAGTGCAAACATGCTGCAAGTGCAGTTCATGGGGTGTCAGTGACATACAGGAACGTTGCTAGTAGGGAAAAGGAGATGATTATCCCTTTGTATAAGGCAATGGTCAGGCCATGCCTTGAGTACTGTGCACTGGTCTGGAGGCCTCATTTTAGGAAGGATGTAGAGTTGCTTGAATGAGTACTGAGAAAGGCTACAAGATTGGTGAATGAAACGAAGGGGTCCTCTTACCAAGAAAGGCTTAAGTTCTGCAGATTGCAGTGGCTGGAGAGTAGGCATTTGCAAGGTGATCTGATTGAGGTGTATAAGGTCTTGAATGGGTTGAGCAGGCTCGATTCTTTTGGGATCCTTCTTCTTGCTCAGATTACGAACCTGAGGATGCATAAATTGAAATTGAGGAAAGACAGTTGTAAAATAGATGTTGGAAATTTGCCTTTAGTCAGTGGGTATTTGATTGCTGGAACAAACTTCCATCTGTCTTTATGGAAGTTGATAACTTAAATAAATTCAAGGAGGAACCGGACAAAAGTTTAGAGGCAATGAATCTCTGAAATGGGTTTTGTTTTTTTTTTTTGCATCACATGCCTCTACTACTACTACATGTTACTCTTGTGAGAGTTTTTTGTTTCAGTTTGTTGCTTTGAGTTGGAAGAAAAAAATGACTAATAGACTTATGTTAGAGGAATCTTGGAAAGTGGCTACGTCGATGGAAGTGTACTTTTACTCCACACACAAGTGCAGACAGAGGATGTTTGTATCTTACTTTGAGAAGCTTCTCCAAACCAGCATGCTATTCATAGAATCAGTGAAAAGTTTGTGTCCACTAGTGCTGTTGCTGATGGTTCTCTGAAGACAGCTATCACCGATCAGAACATTCCAGATTGTTGCTTTGATTCAGGAAAAACAAATAGCTGACAGACTTGGTTAGAGGAATGGCCGAAAGTGGCCACATGAATGGAAGTGTACTTATCTCTCATAAGGCCACAGTGCAATCTTAATATTGCTTTCTAAATCATTGCAGAAACCTCTAGAAATATATTTGCCATAAATGGCAGCAGGGAGAATTTAAACTTGGGAATTATGATTGCAGCCATATCATATACAAATTCTTCATTCTCTGTCAAAAAACAAAGTAAATATGTAATGTAATGTAGTGTAGCTGTATTGTAAGGTGCCATGAAATCTTCCTTGAAGTGCAGAACATTGATGCTAACATTGTCCATATCATTGACTTCTCAGATGAGGCAATATTCCATGTCTGTGGGGAAGTGAACCAACAAAATAGTGTCAAGGGTTCAGAAAACCCTCATTATATGTATGTGAATGTAAGGTGGCACATGTAAGGTGAATGTTTGTTGCACTGTTACTTGCTAGAAAGTGATTTACCTTACTTCCTCCAGGAATAAATGGTCAATGCTGATAATTACCTCAACACGTTGCAAGAATATATCTTGATGAACTGCCTCTCAGGGCCCCGGGTGCCAAGCGTTCCGTGACCAAGTGATTTTTGTGTGTTCCAAAAAGCGTTATATCCAAAGAGCCTTTGAACAAATTATATTTCGTTCCAACTACCGTTTTCTTTATTTTAAATTACTGCAGCACTTTCGCACTACAAGAAGTAGGCAAAGGCCCAGAAAGGGAAGCCACCTTTCTGTTTCTATTTCTAACAGTACTAACCAAATAACTCAGCCGCTTGGTCACCTAGTGGCACTGCTTCTGCCTCCCCGTGGCGGGGCCGGAAATCTGGGAGGTAAAGCAAACCCCCAGGGCCAAAAGGAGCAAAACATGGATTAAGACTGCAAATCTGAATAATACGGATTTGCATCAACCTGATATTGACTCTACCAACCCAAAGAGACTGAAAACGGATACTCCTCGAATTGAACATCCGAGTTTTCTGATTCTCCATTCACTGACAAACCAGCCCTTAGGCAATCTATCGCCATTTCTCATTCAAAAATGTCTTGAGAACGTAGCTGGTTCCCCGAAAATGGTGAGGCGACTAAAATCTGGCAACCTGCTTGTAGAAACCACAAGCTCTATACACTCTGAGTCTCTACTTAGACTCAACTCATTTGGTGGAAATCAAGTCAAGGTGTCCCCACATGCCACACTAAACACATCCAAAGGCATAATTTCAGAATGGGACCTAATGAATGTTTCAGAGGAGGAAATTGTTCAGGAATTGCAGGAACAGAAAGTCACACAGGCCAAAAGAATCATGATGAAAAAAGATGGCGAGCTAATTCCAACTCGGAGCATCATACTAACATTCAGCTCACTAAACCTACCTACGTCAGTGAAAGCAGGGTATTTGCATTGTCGCATACGGCCATATATTCCAAACCCAATAAGATGTTATAAGTGTCAGAAATTTGGACACTCACAAACAGTCTGTCGAGGTGACCCAGTATGCCCAAACTGTGGATCGAAAGAGCATACCCAAACCGATTGTAATGCCCAGTCTTCTCTTTGTCCCAACTGTAAAGGCAACCATCCAGCCTTCTCCAAAAATTGTGAACAGTGGAAATAAGAGAAAAAAATCCAGAAATATAAAATAGAAAAGAAAGTCTCGTTCCCAGAAGCACGAAAGCAACTGCAAATACAGATGCCTAGACGTACATATGCCGAAGCCTCTAAAAAATTTCATTCAGTATCCATCCAAACTGACACATCAATTCCACCAAACATCTCTATTGCTGAATGGGCTCGATCCTTGCTCTCTTCTGCACCACAATCATCAAAGCAACATATATCAAGCAGGGCTAACAACACGCCAATCACCATACCACCTGCTGTCCATGCAGCCCCTGTAATATCCGTTCAAACAGAGAAACCAGATCCCGTTAGCAAACAGCCAGTTGACTCCGTCCTTATGGATACCAATGAAATCCCCAGTCAGGAAGAAATAGAAACCATTCTGGAGATCCATCCGAAAGATGAAATAGACAAGAGACCAGTTTTCTCAAAAAGAAATAAAATTAAAATTGACTGTGGTAAACAGACTTTTAAAAAACAGACAGACTCAGCTCCTTCATCTAAATCTAAACAATGAATAACGTAGTCCAGTGGAATTGCAGAGGCTTGCGTAGCAATATTGATGACATCCAGGAAATAATTAAACATCATAATCCAGTTGGCATCTGTTTACAGGAGACATATTTAACTCCTAAGGTTTCTCTCTCTATCAAAAATTATTCTCTTTTCAGAGAAGATAGACCAGTTACAAATAAAGCTCACGGTGGGGTTGCTATTCTCATAAATTCAAGAGTCCCTTGCAGACGTATTCCTTTGCAAACCTCTATTGAAGCGGTTGCTGCGCGAATAGCAATTGGAGTCACTATAACACTTGTTTCTATCTATCTACCGCCCACTCAGCCTTGCACTATTCATGAACTTGAAGATCTAATACTGCAGTTGCCAACCCCTTTCTGTTTATTGGGCGACTTCAATGGACACCATCCATTGTGGGGCTCTCCCAATTCAGATGGACGGGGACAACTTATTGAAATGCTCATTGACAGGCAGAATTTATCCATCCTAAATACTGGTTCACCAACTTACATCCATCTCCAAACAGGAACTGTGTCCTCAATAGATCTATTTATATGCTCTCTAATCCTTTTTCCTTGTATTGAGTGGACAGCTCTGGATGATCCACTGAACAGTGACCACTATCCACTAATCTGTAAAATTCAAACTTCACACTCTGTGACTTCAGAAAACTGCATGAAATGGAAATTTTCCAAGGCTGATTGGGCAAAATATTCTTATCATGTATCCTTTGATAATCAGATCATTGAATCCTGTCCAATTGACATAGTCACCAGCCATATCACTAAACAAATCCTAGCAGCTGCGTCTATTGCCATTCCACAGTCACAGTCAAGCTCCCGTAGATCCATAAATTATTGGTGGAATGAGGACTGTAGGAGTGCCAAAAAAGAAAAAAAAACCGAGCCTGGAATATATTCCGCAAACATCCTACTACCAGTAATCTTATAAATTATAAAAAACTCAGAGCCAAGGCTCGCCATATCAGGAAGAAAGCAAAAAGAGACTCCTGGATCCGATTTGCAAATTCAGTTAATAAAAATACAGATTCTAGAATAATATGGAGAAAAATAAAACAATTAAATGGCAAATTTCCTCCTCCATCCTCCCTAATTCTCAACTGGAATGGACAGGAGCTGTGTACTCCTGCAGAAATTGCAAATGCTTTAGGCTCTGTATTCGCACAGCTGTCTGCATCGACCGCATACGACCAGTCATTTCAGAAGATTAAAGCTTCAGCTGAAAAATCTCGATTGAACTTCAAAACCAGATCGTGTCTATCATATAATCGGCCCTTTACTATGATTGAACTTCAAGAAGTTATATATACCTCAAAGAACAGTGCTGCTGGTCCAGACGGAGTGTATTATATAATGCTTAAACACTTAGATAACAAAGCATTATTCTTGCTGTTAACTTTCTACAATCGTATTTTCACTGAACATTCATTCCCCACATGCTGGCATCACTCCTATGTACTGGCAATTCCCAAACCAGGGAAAGATCACTCTGTCCCTCACCACTATAGACCTATTTCTCTTACCAGCTGCTTGGGTAAAACCCTGGAAAAAATGATACACCGCCGACTGACCTGGTATCTTGACTCCAAAAATTTAATATCTGATAGCCAATTTGGATTCAGGAAAAATCGATCATCCCTGGATCTCATGGTCAAAGCTGAAACAAACATCAGGAATGCGTTTATCCGAAACGAGCATCTCGTTATGGTATGCCTTGACATAGAGAAGGCCTTTGACACCACTTGGCATTTTGGCATCTTGAAAGATCTACATTCCCTTGAACTCAGAGGCCACTTACCATATTTCATACAAAACTTCCTTCAGCATAGAACTTTTCAAGTCCGGTATCGGCAAGTCCTCTCGCAAATCTATATACAAGAGGAAGGAGTCCCACAAGGATCAGTTCTGAGTTCTACCTTATTTGCAATAAGAATAAATAATATAACCAAATGCATACTCGTCCCTGTAAACACATATCTCTATGCCGATGACCTGACTGTTTCCTGCAGTTCACAGAATATGAACTTCATCGAAAGGCAACTACAAATCTCTCTTAATATTGAATTATGGATGAAACAGAATGGATACAGACTATCACATCAGAAATCCAGTGTCATTCATTTTTGTAACAAACGAAAGATGCATCCTGAACCAGAGCTTCACTTAACGAATCATCCTATATTAGTCATTATTATTATTATTATTAGCCATATGGTGCAAGGAAGCCTGAGGCTTATGCTGCACCAGCCAAAAACAAATTCCCGAGTTACTCTGAGAGAGAGAGAGAGAGAGAGAGAGAGAGAGAGAGAAAAGCAGCAAGGAATCACCAAGAAAGAGAAGAATGATGATATCCAGCTCAGGACCCCGGGGTTTGCCAAGCCCATACTCACCAGATGTGAGCCCCTGGGTTTGTATAGTGTGTGTTGTGTTTTTTAGTTTTTAATGGCCACTTTGCTACCAAGAAAGCTGCTTTCCAGTAGCAGTTCAAGCTATGAGGAGGGGGGGGGGACACAACTATATGGACTAATTCCTACACCCACAGGTATTAGGGCAAGAGATGATGTTCAGTTCTACGGTTATGTTTTTCTTAATGTCCTCAGTATCCTGAAATCTCGTTTCTTTGAGTGCAGGTTTCATCTTGTGAAAGAGGAAGAAATCCACTAGTGCTTGATCGGGAGCATAGAGTAAGTAGTTGATCCATACAACGCCATGTTTCTCAGAAATGTTTTCGCAAGTGCTGAATGGCCAGCAGCATTGTCTTTGAACAAGGACCAGCTGCCTAACTCTCGAAATTGCTGTCTCACCTGGGAAATGCGCTTCAGAAATCTTTGACTATTATTATACCAACTGTGCTACCCACGAGAACATGGTAGTCTTTGAAGCAGCGGTGATTAGAATGCAGCATTGGCTCTCTCCCTTTCAAGTACAAATTGTGAATCGCACTGTGACGAAAAACACGATCACATTGTCTTGATCCTAGACTTTTGTAAACGAAACTTTTTGAAGTCCGCTGCATGTTCTGACTCTGTGGCTCGTACTGAAAGACACCCAACCCTCATCTCCAGCAGCAATACAGTTGAGGAAATTAGGGTTGTCATGACAAGTCTGGATGAAATTTTGGTGGACTTTGAAGTTTACTGCATGCTTTGACGCTTCGTCTCTGGTTCGTAGTGAAAGACACCCAACACTCATCTCCAGTGGCAATACCGCCGAGGAAATTAGGATTGTCTTGAAGTCTGCATGACATTTCGCATGATGATGTCGCATAATGTTTCGTCGGGCTGTGCGGCATATATCTTGCACAGACCTTCCCTTATTTTCCCTAAGCCTTCCTGTAGAATTTGAAGAATCGCATCTTTATTCATAGCCAACTCATCAGCCATCATTATGATGGTCAAATGACGATCTCCTGCCACAATATCCTGACCTTTTAAAACTCTGCCCTCTTTTCAAGAGGTTGAAATCCACCCACTTCTTGGGGCATCGCGAACATCCACACGTCCGTCTTTGAATTGCTTATACTATTTACACACACTATTTACACGTCATAAATAGTTTTTAATATTTTAAACGTTTCTGTTGCAGTTTTTCCCAGCTTAAAGCAAAATTTGATATTCATTCGTTGTTCCGTTGCAAAATCTATATAAGCAAGAAATATAAGCAATAAAGCAAGCTACATGAGCTTGCTTTCTTGCATTATGTGCCTTTGCTAATGCTAAATTATGACATGGAACATTAATGCTACTAACGAAAGTGGTCGTTACTGCAACCTGTCTATCTACTGGACAATCTCTATACCACACTGGACCATCTCTGTTGGAGGAAGTTTGAACTACAACATGCCACTTCCTTTACTTTCAAACTCTTGGAACGTGACTGCAACAGAGCCAGTCCGAGACCTATGTTGGTCACACAGTTGGTAAGATTGCCGTCTTCCTCACACGGCATGGAAAAGACCTGAGCTCGAGTCTCGTCAATGATGGGAGGAATTTTTATGGACTTTTTTTCACAATGTGGCTGAGTTAGTCGGTTTCAGGCGAGGGTAGCATGGTTTTTTTCTCCCTGAAATGGGTTTTTCTTCCAGCAGACAGAAAATCCACCTCAGAACACAATTTAGAGACAATATACACGGAGAAATATGGCCTTAATCACTGAGGCTCCTAAACGCTACTACAACTACAAACAATCCGAGAACTTTATTGCCACACCTCATATACTATAAAAAATAATAATAATAAAATCTCGCCTCTAGAACTAAAGCCAGCAAATCCTTCCCCAGAAGCACTCATGGGTAGTTTACCAAAAACACGACCTAAGTTGGTAGGATTGCCAGCCTCATCCCCACACCGGGTGGAAAAGATCTGAGTTCGAGTCCCGTCAATAACATGAGGAATTCTTATGGGCCTTTTTGCAACATAGTTGAGTTAGTCGGCCTCAGGCGGTGGGCGCATGGTTTTTTCTCCTGGAAACTCGGGTTTTTCGTCCAGCAACAGAAAATCGACCGCAGAACACAGTATACAGGGTGTTTCAGTTAAACGTTTCAGAACTTCTAAGAGGGGTAGGGTACATCCTGACAACTCGAAATCATATAGCAATGTGGGGTCGGAAATGCTTTCCTGAAGCGGTGTTGTACACAGAAGCACCATAAAGAAAAGAGACCGTAAGTGAGAAATCGTTTTAATAATACATGAAAAGAAGCAAAAGGTACATGGATTAAAGTAAGTGTTCGAAGTTTCTTCCACGGGCTACAATGCACGCCTCACATCTCCGACGCATGGACATCCGAACATTCTGGAATACTCCAGGCGACTTTCGAATTTCTTCGGCAGCTACTGCGATTCTTGCAACCAGCTCCTCAGCATTGTCAACAGGGGTGTCATAAACTAGCGATTTCATATGACCGTGAAAATTCCTTCACAAGGGAAGGAATTTTCAACACGCATAACGACCATATCTGGGTGGTCGAGAACCCGCATGCAATACGACATCGTGCAACACAGATTCGATTTTCGGTCAATGTATGGGCCGGTATTATGGGAGATCACCTCATCGGACCTTACCTGTTACCGTGTTGTCTAACCGAACCTATCTACTTGATCTTTCTGCAGCAAGTATTGCCACAACTTTTGAGAGATGAACAGATTTCTGCATCGACGCAACAGACAATGTGGTTCCAACACGATGGAGCCCCTGCCCATTATAGCGGAGATGTTCGTAACTACCTGGATGTCACATTTGGTCAACAGTGGATCGGACGTGGTGGTCCCGTGCGTTGGCCTGCTCGGTCACCCGACCTATCATGTCTTGATTTTTATTTCTGGGGTCATATGAAATCGCTAGTTTATGACACCCCTGTTGACAATGCTGAGGAGCTGGTTGCAAGAATCGCAGTAGCTGCCGAAGAAATTCGAAAGTCGCCTGGAGTATTCCAGAATGTTCGGATGTCCATGCGTCGGAGATGTGAGGCGTGCATTGTAGCCCGTGGAAGAAACTTCGAACACTTACTTTAATCCATGTACCTTTTGCTTCTTTTCATGTATTATTAAAACGATTTCTCACTTACGGTCTCTTTTCTTTATGGTGCTTCTGTGTACAACACCGCTTCAGGAAAGCATTTCCGACCCCACATTGCTATATGATTTCGAGTTGTCAGGATGTATCCTACCCCTCTTAGAAGTTCTGAAACATTTAACTGAAACACCCTGTATACAGAGCAACAAGGCCTTGATCACTAATGCTCCTAAACCACTATCACAACAATAACCAGGGCTGTAGTGGAGGGTATACGCCGTATATCCTCCACTATACATATATATATATATATATACTGCATCCATATATACATATATATATATATATATATACTGCATCCATATATACATATATATATATATATGGATGCAAAAAATAATTTTGATATCACATATTTGGATTTCAGGAAAGCCTTTGACACTGTTGCGCATGGAAGACTATTGTACAAATTGGAGCAGAATGGCATTAAGGGTAAGTTGCTACAATGGATAAAAGGATGGTTAAGTGGGAGAAGACAGAGGGTGGCAATCAATGGGTGCTGCTCCTCGTGGACCAATGCCATTAGTGGTGTCCCACAGAGTTCGGTGTTAGGTCCACTGTTGTTTTGTATATTTATCAATGATATTGATGAAGGTATATCAGGCTCAATGTCGAAGTTTGCAGACGATACAAAGGCTGGCAGGGTTGTTAATGACAGTAATGGCATTAACAACCGGATCTAGACTGCAACAGGATCTAGATAATTTGGGCAGATGGGCTAAGAAGTGGCAACTGAAGTTTAACCTTGACAAATGCAAAGCACTGCATATGGGTAGAAGCAACCCCAGAGAAACATACCAACCGTGTGGTACTACGCTTAAGGTGGTAGAAAATGAAAAAGACCCGGGAGTAATTGTGCAGCCAGACATGAAGTCTTCTGAGCAATGCAGACAGGCTGCCAGGGCAGGTCATGGGGTTTTGTCAATGATATATAGGAATTTTGCTAGCAGGGAGAAGGAGGTGACTGTCCCTCTGTAGAAGGCAATGGCCAGGCCACGCCCTGAGCACTGCCTACAGGTCTGGAGGCCTCATCTCAGGAAGGATGTAGATTTACTTGAGCGTGTACAGAGAAGGGCAACAAGATTGGTGAGGGGAATGAAGGGATCCTCTTACCAAGAGAGGCTTAAGTTCTGCAAATTGTAGTGGCTGGAGACTAGGCACCCGCGCGGTGATCTGATTGAGGTATATAAGGCCTTGAATGGGTTGAGCACGCTGAATTCTGATGGGATCCTTCCACTTGTTCAGATTACGAACCTAAGGGGGCATAAATTCAAATTAAGAAAGGACAGATGTAGAATAGATGTGCGGAAATTTGCCCCCAGCCAGCGGGTGGTTAATTGCTGGAACAAACTTCCATCTGTCGTTGTGGAAGTTGATAGGCCGAATAAATTTAAGGAGGAACTGGACAGGCATTTGGAGGGAATGGTGTGATTTTTTTTTTTTGGCTGATGCTGCATAAGCTCATATACTTGCTTTCTTGCACCACATGCCACTACTACTACTACTACTGTGCTATGTGTCATGAAAAGTATTTGTCTCCTGGGCCTCATTTTTGATAGTAAGCTTAATTTCTTAGAACATATCAAATATCTGCGGACTACTTGCCAGAAAAAAAATGAATATACTCAGAGTTTTTTCTTCGACAACATGGGGGGTGCAGATCGCTATACCCTGCTTCAATTGTATAGAACTCTAATTAGGTCTAAACTGGGTCTAATTAGGTCTAGTCATAAACGGGGGCACCATAATTGATTATGGTGCCCCAGTTTATGACTCTGCCAGGGAAAGCGTACTTACATGCCTTGCACCTATTCAACATTCTGCCCTCAGGATTGCTACAGGAGCTTTTAGGACATCGCCAGTACAAAGCCTTTATATTGAAGCCCATGAAGTTCCACTCTGTCTCAAAGAAAGGTGTTACTTCTGAATTATGCAGCTAAAATTCAAAGCATGCCTACCCATCCAATTTGGCCTATATTTAGTGACCCACAGTTTAAAATTTTTTATAGAAATAAACCCAGTGCAGTTCAGCCTACTGGTATCAGAATACAAGCACTATCAGAAACTTGGAGTGTCCATCTCGAAAAAGTCCTCCAAGATCCAACCTGTTCAGTCGCCCCCATGGGCCTATACTATACCATACCATCCTGCGACAATTACTTCCTAAACTGGGGGAAGCATTCCCTGGAAAATATCAATATACAACAACTCCATACTGCTCACACAGAGAATTATCCTCTTTTTACAAAAATATATACCGATGGATCAAAGTCTGATAGTGCAGTAGGTGCTGCAGCAGTTTTCCCTTTTAACACCATCTCTCTATCACTTCCCACCGAATGCAGCAGTTATACAGCTGAGTTATTCGCCATCAAGCTTGCCCTACAAAATATTCTCCATCTGTTCATCAAAAAGAGTATAGTATATACGGACTCGCAGAGTGCACTTATAATCGTACAAAACACCTCCTCACCAAAGAATCCTTTAATAAAAACTATAAGAGATATGTTGATACATACTCAGGAACGCCAGCTTGTAGTTATCTTTTGCTGGATCCCAGGCCACACTGGGATATCTGGAAATGAATGTGCAGATTATGCTGCCAAACATCCTTCTAATTCAGATTCATCATGTGCTCTCGTTCCATATGCTGACTACAAATCTAATATACAAAGAATATGTAAGGAACAATGGACACTTATATGGCAAAATAAACCAGATAATAAGCTCTTTAAAATAAAACCAGATCCACAATTATGGGCCTCTAGCTTCCGGGAAAACAGAAAGGAAGAAGTAATCCTAGCCAGAGCAAGAATTGGTCACAGTCACATTACCCACCTAATTTCTCCTCACAGGCAATGATCCTCCTCAGTGTACACACTGCAATTCTCTACTCACAATGAAGCACATTCTTGTTGAATGCACCTTATACTCGCATGCCCGGCAACTCTCATTCAGTTTTCTTCCTAATCTTAAAGAATCTTTGAACCTCTGTCATATCATAGGTAACGATGCCAACCTCACAGAATTTTTCTCATTTATCAAACGGATAAACTTATATGATCAGTTCTGACTGTTTGCAAAACAGTCATCATGAGTATCGTCCACCTCGCTGATCGGCGCAGTATGGCCTGAGCAGCCTTTGCGCCAAAAATAACAACAACTGCCTCTCAGTATTTTAGGACATGGATACTTTCAACAGGATGGTACCCCTCCCCCCCACATTCTGCCCACACCGTATGTGCCTACCTGGACACCATTTTTGGCACCATGCTGCACCTGTGAATTGGTTCGCAGAGTCACCTGACCTTACCCCATGTGATTTTTGTCTCTGGGGTAATGGTTCAGGATAGGGTGTATATATATATATACAACAAAACCTTGTGATATTAATTATTTAAAGGACAGACTTTCCACTGTTGTCAACAAAATTCCCAAAGAAATGTGTCCAGCTGTATTAAGCACCACATTCTAGTTTGAAAGACGCATTGGTGCTAATGGTTCTCATGTTGAGTGGCAACATTTATTTTTATTATTATTTTTTTAAATTTTCTGTGCAGTTGTGGGAAAACAAGTAGAAATATAAAAAAAAAAAAAATTAAAGTTTATATATATATATATATATTTTTTTTTTTTTTCCCATTGGCACGTTGATTACATACTTATGAATTGTGCTGTATATATATATATATATATATATATATATATATATGTATGTATGTTTCTTATATAATTAAACTTATATCTTTAACTTATTACGGTAAACTTTTATAGTCTTCAGCAAGAACACAATATATATATATACACGAGGGTGGTTTAATAAAGAATTGCCCTGACCTAGCTGCAGAGGTGCTAGCCTGTTGATTCTTGGCAGAGGTTTTAGTCTTCCTCTTCATAGCCACCGTGCAGATTTACATTTTTCCCATCGATGGATGAGACTGTGGATACCGTTTTTGTAGAACTGGTGAGGTTGGTCTTTGAACCATAATTCTGTTACAGAAATGAGTGTCTCGTTGTCAGGGAAGTTTGTCCCTCAAAGAAATGATTTGTGCTAGCCTGTTGATTCTTGGCAGAGGTTTTAGTCCTTCTCTACATAGCCACTGTGCAGATTTACATTTTTCCCATCAATGGATGAGACTATGGATACCGTTTTTGTAGAACTGGTGAGGTTGGTCTTTGAACCATAATTCTGTTACAGAAACGAGTGTCTCGTTGTTAGGGAAGTTTGTCCCCCAGAGAAATGATTTAAGGGAAGGAAACATGAAGTCCGATGGTGCAAGATCGGGTGAGTAGGCTGGATGGGGCAGTATTTCATATCCACAAGTGGCCGCTTGTGTTGTTGCAATTTCAGAAGTGTGAACTGGGGCATTGTCTTGAAGCATTCTCACACCTTTGGACAGTGTGCCACGCCTACATGTTTTGATTTTTTCCCGTAATTTTGTAAGTTTGCATAATAGGTACCTGTAATTGTTTTACCTTTTGGCAGGTAATCAGTCATTATTATGCCTTTCTCATTCCAAAACACTCAGCAAGACCTTTCCTGCTGAAGCTTGGACCCTTGCCTTCTTGGGGGGGGACCATGATGCCACCATTCCATGGACTGCTTTTTACTTTCAGGGTCGAAATGGTGTATCCAACTTTCATTTCGAATGATTAGACGAGAGAAAAAGTCTTCCTCATTTTTTTGGCACAGGGTTAACAACTCTTGTGATTTCTGTTGTCGATCAGCCTTCTGGAAACAGTCAATAATTGGGGAATCCATCTTGCACTCAATTTCCATAAATGGAGTTGGTCATGGACTGTTTCAGCAGTCCATTAACGACTCCACTTTTCTGATCATGCTGTCATCAATGGCTGAATGGGGGATGACCTGGAATGGGCTCAGATTCTACCGATGTCCGACCACACCTAAACTGTCTATGCTAGTGCTTCACGATGCCATAGGATGGGGCTTCATCCTTATATACAGCAGTCATCTTATCGTGGATTTCTTTAGGAGATTTCCCCTTCAAGAACAGATATCGGATTACAGCTCTGGCGTCAACTTTGTCCATGATGCTACTTCGTCACACATTCAGCTCTGTAAGAGAAAAACAAATTAAGCCACAGGGCTGAAATTTTACACCTTTAGTACAGAGATATGTATGCTGCTACACACAAAATATCATGATTCTGCGATATGTGGAAGTAGGTGAGGGCGTTGCTTTATTGAACCACCCTCATATGTATGCAAGATGTGATTAAAAATTTCACAGAATGAGTTTGTGTCTTGAAATTGCAGGGTTATAAGAGATATGTTGATACATACTCAGGAACGCCAGCTTGTAGTTATCTTTTGCTGGATCCCAGGCCACACTGGGATATCTGGAAATGAATGTGCAGATTATGCTGCCAAACATCCTTCTAATTCAGATTCATCATGTGCTCTCGTTCCATATGCTGACTACAAATCTAATATACAAAGAATATGTAAGGAACAATGGACACTTATATGGCAAAATAAACCAGATAATAAGCTCTTTAAAATAAAACCAGATCCACAATTATGGGCCTCTAGCTTCCGGGAAAACAGAAAGGAAGAAGTAATCCTAGCCAGAGCAAGAATTGGTCACAGTCACATTACCCACCTAATTTCTCCTCACAGGCAATGATCCTCCTCAGTGTACACACTGCAATTCTCTACTCACAATGAAGCACATTCTTGTTGAATGCACCTTATACTCGCATGCCCGGCAACTCTCATTCAGTTTTCTTCCTAATCTTAAAGAATCTTTGAACCTCTGTCATATCATAGGTAACGATGCCAACCTCACAGAATTTTTCTCATTTATCAAACGGATAAACTTATATGATCAGTTCTGACTGTTTGCAAAACAGTCATCATGAGTATCGTCCACCTCGCTGATCGGCGCAGTATGGCCTGAGCAGCCTTTGCGCCAAAAATAACAACAACTGCCTCTCAGTATTTTAGGACATGCATGTTTATTGACTCATCTAGGCATAGTAATTCATGAATCAGTATTTTATTTGCAGTCTGAAGTAGCACACACTGAATAGAAATTGTTTTATGGATTTTGTTGAATTTTAAAATGAGCGATTTAGTGATTTTAGAAAAGATGATGCACGGTATTTGAAACTTTTAAGTGTTTCCCAAAGTTTAAATTGGACTACTGTAGTATTTTAGTGTTTTGCACCAACCTTACGTAGAAATAAAAGCACAAAGGAAACTAGACTTTTAATAACTGTGTTTATAATAAATTATAATAACCTGTATTTACAATAAATTTAACTTTACGATAAACTATACATATAAAATATTAAAATCTGCTACATTATGAACAATAAAATGCATTAAAATATACTAAGTTAAAAGCGATAAAAAACCATAGCTTTCAAAGACTCCAGCCTTCTTCTTCAGCGGTATTTTCTTATTCTGCAGTACATCTTTAAATATCAGCAGGTTCATGGTACTCATCACGTGTTTCATTCTCACGTGTTCCGTTCTCTTGCGTTGTGGAACCGGAAGTGGTTCGAGCGGGAGTCATACGGAACCGTTCATCCCTTCTGAGGATAGTGGCCTCAAAGAGGGGATGAATCCGCGTACCTCTATCTCTATTAATGTTGATTGTAGAACAGATCCGCAAACTCTCGAGCCACTTACGGTCCCAGAACTTATGCGCCCGATCGGTGATGATAGCATCGTCCGGGGAGATCTGGTGCTGCTTCTCCCAAAAATGCTCGGCCACGGCGGACTTGCCATACTCCGCATTTCTTTTTGCCTTAGTGTGTTCCCCCAGACGATCTTTGAGACGGCGTTTTGTTTCCCCTACATAACACTCCCCACAATCCGGGCATCTAATGCTATATACGACCCCACTTGTGTTCTCTTTTTGAATGGGGTCCTTAACCTGAGACACGATTGTGTGCAGCCTCCGCCCCGGAAGCTGCACACAACGTGTCTGGTACTTTCTTAGTATTCTAGCTATATGATCAGTCAGACCCGGATAATAGGGAATGTATGCAGTGGATGTTGGTGTAAAAGACTCGCCTCTCCTCTGGTTTCCTTTAACATATTTTTCTATAATCCTCTGGGGGTAGCCACATTTTGCAAGATTATTTAATATTACCAAGTGGTATCAAAAGAAGATCCTTAATATATGGATCGAAAAATTGCATAACAATTTATACCACATTAGGAGAGGCAAAAGACAGTGCTTTGATAAGATAAGTGACAAGTTGACCCCGATGCACTTTGCAGGAGTGATTAGTGTGGTGACAACTAAAGCAAAACAAATTTCGGACAGTTATAGACGGAGACAAATGGGGAAGTTTGACAGGCTTAGAGAACAAACTAAGCTTAGGGGCAATAGTGATAGCACTACTAAGGATTTTGTGGTGAATATGAGTAATAAACAACTAACTAAAGAGCAGTTGGAAGTTCTAAATTTAGGACCGAAATTTGCCATGGTGCCGCCCAGATTACCCGTTGCGGAAATAGCAATGGGCGTGGAAAGGGCTATAAACAAATTTCCTGAAGTTACAGCTAATGAAATTCGAGTAAAAGTAGCAGCTATCCTCAGTCAAGCTAAAAATGCCCCCTCCAATCTTAATGTGAAGCAAAAATTAGCGCTAAGAAGCCTTAAACAAGATGATAGCATTGTAGTCCTACCCGCGGACAAAGGCAGAGCGACTGTGGTTCTTGATAAGGAAGCATATAGAAATAAAGCGTTAGATTTGTTGGAAGATCAGACAACCTATAAAGTTATTCAGAAAAGTCCACTTCTTAGTTTGGAACGACAAGTGAACAGAATGGTACAGGGTTGGCTTAAGTCTAACAAAATTTCTAAGGAACAATATTGGATGCTGCATGCTACAGGTAGCCAAATGCCAAGGTTTTATGGCTTGCCCAAAATTCATAAAACAGATGTGCCACTTAGACCCATTGTCTCATTTATAGGCAGTCCAACCTATGCGCTTTCTGGTTTCTTAGCCAAATTATTATCTCCACTAGTGGGACTTTCCGAATATAGTATTAAAGATAGTAAAGACTTTGTGCATTTTATTAGAAGCCAACGCATAGAAGAGAATGAAATCATGATATCTTTCGACGTGAAATCGCTATTTACATGTATTCCGATTGACCATGGGGTGTGGTGTGCACTCATGGCATTACGGAGGGACACCACCCTAAATACTAGAACACAGCTAAAGCTAGAGGATATTGGGGAAGGAATAGAGTTATGCCTCTCAAGCACCACTATGGTGTTTGACAATACTATGTATAAGCAGGTTAATGGTACAGCCATGGGCTCCCCCATTAGCGCAATTATAGCTAATTTAGCTATGGAGGAGCTCGAGGCCAGAATATTTAATGTTAGTGTTCTCCCTATGCGCCCCTGGAAAAGGTACGTAGATGATACGTTTTCAATTATTCGGAAGGGGAGTGAAGATCAGGTGTTGAACATCTTAAATGGCTTCTCCCCATTCATACAATTTACATCAGAGGCAGAAGAAGGAGGAGTTTTGCCGTTCCTAGATGTGTTGGTCTGTAGGGAAGACCGACAGCTAAAGACTAAGGTATATAGGAAATCCATGTGTAAAGGGCAGTATTCGCACTACAGCTCAGCTCAGACCAACCATCATAGGAACAGTGTAATAAGAACATTAGTTGATAGAGCAAAATCACATTGCAGTACCTCCGATGATAGGAGGTTAGAGTATGAACGTGTCACGACGGATCTTGCAAAATGTGGCTACCCCCAGAGGATTATAGAAAAATATGTTAAAGGAAACCAGAGGAGAGGCGAGTCTTTTACACCAACATCCACTGCATACATTCCCTATTATCCGGGTCTGACTGATCATATAGCTAGAATACTAAGAAAGTACCAGACACGTTGTGTGCAGCTTCCGGGGCGGAGGCTGCACACAATCGTGTCTCAGGTTAAGGACCCCATTCAAAAAGAGAACACAAGTGGGGTCGTATATAGCATTAGATGCCCGGATTGTGGGGAGTGTTATGTAGGGGAAACAAAACGCCGTCTCAAAGATCGTCTGGGGGAACACACTAAGGCAATAAGAAATGCGGAGTATGGCAAGTCCGCCGTGGCCGAGCATTTTTGGGAGAAGCAGCACCAGATCTCCCCGGACGATGCTATCATCACCGATCGGGCGCATAAGTTCTGGGACCGTAAGTGGCTCGAGAGTTTGCGGATCTGTTCTACAATCAACATTAATAGAGATAGAGGTACGCGGATTCATCCCCTCTTTGAGGCCACTATCCTCAGAAGGGATGAACGGTTCCGTATGACTCCCGCTCGAGCCACTTCCGGTTCCACAACGCAAGAGAACGGAACACGTGAGAATGAAACACGTGATGAGTACCATGAACCTGCTGATATTTAAAGATGTACTGCAGAATAAGAAAATACCGCTGAAGAAGAAGGCTGGAGTCTTTGAAAGCTATGGTTTTTTATCGCTTTTAACTTAGTATATTTTAATGCATTTTATTGTTCATAATGTAGCAGATTTTAATATTTTATATGTATAGTTTATCGTAAAGTTAAATTTATTGTAAATACAGGTTATTATAATTTATTATAAACACAGTTATTAAAAGTCTAGTTTCCTTTGTGCTTTTATTTCTACGTAAGGTTGGTGCAAAACACTAAAATACTACAGTATGAATATACCCAACCTCAGAGGCCTGTTTGAAGAATTAAAGTGGACTGCTTGTCCATCACCTTCAAAAACCAGTGGCTCAGTTATTAGTTTGGGATCTTATCAGGAGGATGGGGCATTTAAACTGTTTGCAAAATTGCTGTTTCTTCTGTGATATGTCAATCAATTTAAACTAAAATTTGGAATTGCATTGCATTTCAGCCAAGTTTCTATGATCCAGAAACAAAGGCTCAGTCCTCTTAATTGTAGACTATGTATTGGTTGAATAAAGAAAGATAATCTTGATCAAGTAGGAAGTGCAAAGAAGACTGTTCATAAGAAAATCAAAAATGATTGTGATGAAAGAGGGGCACATGGAGTAACATATAGCAATTATTTTTGTATTTTGCCATGTAGAATTTTCATATAGTGAATGTCACAAGAACCTTAGGCAAAATAGGACATGAATGATTTAATATTACTATCTCATATTTGTAATAGAGGGTGTCCGGGCTAGAGGTATCCAAAAATACACACATATATCTCAGCATCTATAAGATGTTTAAAAATAATTTTTTTGTTGTTATACAGTATAACTCACCACGTTTTTATGAACGTTAGTAAAGTTCAATGTGGGCCCCTTTTGTAGCTCGACAGATGTCAAAACAATACTCGAGCTCTTGCCAAGTGTTTTCCAGCATCTGAGGCGTTATTAGAGCAACTGCTTCGATGATACACTGTTTCAAATCGTCCAAAACTGTCTAAAGCCCCATGCAAAAGTCCAATTGAGTCATATCCGGAGATCTAGACAGCCAGGCAGTTGAGCCTCCTCTTCCGATCCAACGTCCAGGAAAAGTGTTGTTCAAAAACGTGGTAACATCTCGATGGAAGCGTGATGGAGCACCATCTTGCTGAAACCTGACACCAAGGGGGGGGGGAGAATCTGTGGAACAGCAAAGATCTATAGCATGTCAAGGTAAGTGTGGCCTGTCACTGTGGGCTCTATGAAAAAAATTTAACCAATGATGCCATTTTTTGCATTCCTAACCAGACACCGACTTTTGGTGTGCCCTTTCATTTTCGATCACTTGGTGAGGATTCTCCATACCCCAAATGCAGCAATTGTGTTAGTTAACTTTAGTTAACTAACACAATTGCTTTAGTTAACCCGCAAATGTGAAAGGTTGATTCATCACCAAATAACAACAGATCAAGATAATTGGGATTGTCATTGATACGGCTGATCATCTCAGCAGCAAAATCAGCTCTTAAGCGGTGATCTTCTGGCTTAAGGTGTTGAAGAAGTTGAATTTGTATGCATGCAAATGGAGATGTTTGTGAACAATGTCGTGAACTGTTGAACGAGGAACCTGCAGTTCATTACTAGCCAGTCTAATTGACTTATGTGGGCTCCTCAAGGATGACTCATGCACCCGATCCACAGTCTCATCGGTCACGCTCTTTTTCGGGTGTTTCCCCAGTTTGTGAAACCAAACTGCCCATCTCTTTTAGAGTCTTATCCCATTGAAGAAGGTGCCTCCATAGACAGGTGGGAAGGAGCAGCAGTGCACAGCACACGCTTCTTGATTAGACCGGGGTTCGAGCCCGTCACCACCAAATACGGAGGATGCGGAAAGGTCAGGGAATGACCACCGCATATCCCGGAGCAATATGGCCTTAGTTGCTAATGCTCCTAAAAAAAAAAAACCAAATAACAATAAAAAATAACCATTGAAGAATGGATTTGGATGTGGGGAGGATCCACACTCCATTCTCTTCGTGCACACTGCCGAACACGTGTAACTGAAATTCAGATTGTGTAACTGATTGAAATTCAGCTAACCTTCTGCTGTGGCATCCACATCTTGACTGAGGCAACAGCCGTTTTTGCACGGGTGCGACTACTGGTAATGCGCCTGCACTAGTGACCTTGACAGTGTGACAAAACATCTTGGAGAGATTTCCTATCAACTGCGCTTTCATTTGAGAAAGTATGAGTGGCTCTCCTATTATAGGCCGTTATTTTCTGATACCTCTAGGCTCAATGCTAAGGTTGGAAAGAGACAAAACAGTGCAGAAAGGGGAACTATAGGAAATTTTGGAATTGGTGAAAGAAATGAAAGAGGTGAAAGACTTGTGGAATTTGCAGAATCTAGAGGAATGTCAGTAATGAACACTTTTTTCAAGAAAAGGGTGAACAGAAAGTGGACATGGAAGGGCCCAAATGGATTAACAACTAATGAAATCGACTTCATCCTCATGAAGTCGATTGTGAATGATGTTACTGTCTTGAACAAGGTAAATGTTGGAAGTGATCACAGAATGGTAGGATGCACACTTGATATAGATGTAAGAAAAGAAAGGAAAAAACTGACTCGAGTAAATAATACAAAGGTCTTTGAGATAACAGAAGAGGAGAAAAAGCAGTATGTACTGGAACTTAAGAACAAGTTTGAGCTTCTGCAGACTGTTCAGGACCAAGATATCGATAAGGAATATTACAACTTTCTGAAAGTGATGAAGCCCAAGAAACCTATAGGTAAAAAGAAATCCAAAGAAGAAAAAATCAGTCATGAAACACTTGTCATGATGAACCAAAGACAACAAATGAAGAGCAAGAAAAACACTGACGGAGAAAATTGAGTATACTGAGTTATGCAAAGCCATTAGAAAGAGACTAAGAGAGGACATAAGAAAATTTAACACAAGAAAAGTAGAACAAGCATTAAGGGAAAACAAAGGATTTAAATCAGCAGTCATGAGCAGCAATACAGAAAGACAAATGATACCGAAACTGAAGAATAGTGATGGTGTATTTATGAATAGCAAAGAAGGCATAATTCAAATAGCAGGACTACTATAAAGAGTTGTACAAGGAGCGAGGGAATTATGCCAGCAGTGGGGAAGATGGATCGCAAATTAGTAACACCTACAACATACCCGATATCCTTCCTGATGAGTTAGAACATGCATTGAAGAAAATGATGGATCAGAAAGCTCCGGGGGAAGATGAAGTTACTCTAGAGTTGTTAAAATTGGGAGGAAGAGACATGACACAAAAACTGGCAAGACTCTTCACAAAATACATTAGAAAAGGTGTGACGCCTAAGCAGTGGAATAATGCAATCATAGTTTTGCTGCATAAGAAAGGAGATAAATCAGAAATTGGAAATTATAGACCAATTAGCTTGTTATCCCACATCTACAAGTTGTTCACAAGGGTCATTACTAAAAGATTAGAAAGAATACTTGATGAGAATCAACCGAAAGAGCAAGCTGGCTTTAGGACAGGATTCTCAACTATGAATCACCTTCATGTAAGTCACAGCTAATGAAGGCAAATGAATATAAAAGACATTTAACTCCATACAGCATAAGGCAATGTTTCGGGCACTGGAAAGACAAGGCATAGATACCCCATATATTATGATTTTGAAGAAAATATATGCCTACCTCCTTTATTAGACTAGACAAAGACAGTAATAAATTTAAAATTGAGAAAGTAGTTTGACAAGGAGACACAATATCTCGGAAGTTGTTTACTGCTGCCCTTGAGGAAGCTTTCAGAAGATTAGACTGGTCACAGAAAGGAGTCAATGTGAATGGAGAGTACCTAAACCATTTACGATTTGCAGATGATATTGTGGTCATAAGCCACAATCCCAAAGAATTAGAGGAAAATCTTAATCAGTTATGCACAGTTAGTAAGGATTTTAGACTAAAGATGAATATGGCTAAAACAAAAATAATGATGAACAAGTATGCCACAGAAAGGGATATAATGATTGAAGGAACAGTAATTGAAAAGGGGAGTCATATACTTATCTGGGACAAGTCATTAGCTGTAATAATGATAAATGGATGGAAGTCAAGAGAAGAATAAATTGTGGATGGATTGCATTCAGGAAATATAGTCACGTACTGAGGAGCAATATCCCAATTTGTCTGAAACGTAAAATAATGAACCAATGTATACTCCCCACCACGACTTATGGAAGTAAAACCTGGCTTGGACACTCACCAAAAGAATGGAAGAGAATCTGAGAACTACACAGCGAAGAATGGAACGAATTATATTGGGAATCAGACTGTTAGATAAGAAGAGAAACACATGGATTAGGCAGCAAACTCAAGTAAAGGACATTCTTATCAAAACTAAAGAACTAAAATGGTCTTGGGCAGAACACATAGCTCGAAGACATGATGACAGATGGACTAAGAAAATAACACAATGGTACCCAAGAGGAGCTAAGAGAAAACCTGGAAGACAACGGAGATGGACAGATGAAATTCATGAGTTTGTGGGATTAGGCAGCAAACTCAAGTAAAGGACATTCTTATCAAAACTAAAGAACTAAAATGGTCTTGGGCAGAACACATAGCTCGAAGACATGATGACAGATGGACTAAGAAAATAACACAATGGTACCCAAGAGGAGCTAAGAGAAAACCTGGAAGACAATGGAGATGGACAGATGAAATTCATGAGTTTGTGGGTAGTAAATGGATGGCCATTGCACAAAACAGAAGGAATTGTAAAGTTGCTAGAGAGGCCTTCATCCTGCATTGGATTGAAAATGGCTGATGATGATGATGATGACCTCTAGGCCCAGACAACGTATATTTGTTACATACATAAGCAAAATTAATAGGAAAATATTATTATTTTTTTCAACTGGAATATGTTAATTTCAAATACAGGGTCATCAAAAAAGGTGTCTGAGATTTCCCTTTTAATTATTTTTGGAAAGATTTGATCAATTGCTGTGATCGTAGCAGCAAACAGCGTGGTAATTCACTCAGTTTTATTGGACACCTCAACAATGACCTTGGCTGCACCATGAGTGTGTGCAGAATGACTCCTACGTGCACTGACAGGCAGTGTTGCGTAGGAGTCATTCTGTGTACACTCATGGCACAGCCAAGGTCATTGTTGAGGTGTCAAATAAAACTTAGTGAGTTACAATCACAGCAATCAATCAAATGTTTCTGAAGATAATTAAAAGGGAAATCACGGAAACCTTTTTCGATGATCCTGTATTTTACAACTGCATAACGTTTATTTGTCTCCTGCCATATGCCCCTTTTTTTCTCTCTCTCTGTATATGTATCTCGTCACAAGTGACACCATGTTCATGAGTCTTACATAACAGTATATGCGAAGTATACTGTTATGTAAGCTAACAATACAATTGCATTTAATCTATGAATTTATTTTTTACATTCAATTTTTTTTAAAAAATAAATAATAATAATAATTGCCAGATTTCTATTTAAATTATTTTAATGAAATTTGAAATGGCTCGACAAATCTTTCAAAAAGGCCCAGTTAATGGTGAAGACAATAGGTGCACACACACACACACACACACACGCGCGCACACACACACACGCACACACACACGCACACACACACATATATAAATAAATCTGCATCTATATTGTCAATTCACTGCAGAATGGAGGCTTCTTCAACAAGTCATGTTGAGGGAAATGGAACATAATCTGCCATACTTGTCCAGTGCAGGTTGCAGATTGACTGTATTTAGAAGTCAGGGGCTTCAACCCTGGTATACTCAAATTCTATATGCTATTAGCATTAGTTAAGGCATATGATGCAAGAGAGCAAGCCATCAACCAAAAAAAATCCTTCCCATTTCACCTATCCGGTCACTCCAAATTTTTGTCTAGTTCAACCTTAAATTCATTTAAGCTATCAATTTCCACAACAACAGATGGAAGTCTGTTCCAGCGATCAACTACCTGCTGGCTAAAGGCAAACTTCCTCATATTTATTCTACAACTGTCTTTCTTCAGTTTGAATCTATATCCCCTCAGGTTCTAAATTGCTCAGGCCTTGATTGCTCAGGTTCTGAGCAATCAAGGCCACATTATGTCAAGGATCTGTGTATATTCTTACCATGTGTACGCCATATCCAAAAATTTCATTACTTCATAGAGCATGTCCCCCTCACTTTTCCTTGCTATTGAATATACCATGAATTGTCAAACTAACAGAGAAAGCTTATCTGCAAAAAAAGATCTAAACCTCCCAAACTCTTCCTAGTTAATTTCACAAATATACATGGTCTCAGTACTAATCTCAACAATGTCCATTTCCACAAGTCTGCCAAACCCCATGTACTTTTTTTGACAGAATCTCACTTATTGGTTAATTCAACTACTGCTCATCTCAGTTGCCCAAGTTATTCGTTGTATGATTCCTTTCGCCTCAAAGGTGGTACTTGTGTATATGTCTGTTCCGATATTCTATGTCAGAGATTTGGTAATTTGGAATCTCCTCTTTTCAATCTTTTCTGGCTTAAAATCTCTCTACCTGATTGAGTCAAATTCATCTGTTGTCTCTACCGTTCTCCCAACTCCACTAATCACTTGGAGCTCTTTGACTTCCTCTCTTTGCAACTTGACTTTCTCCAGTCCAACTTTCCTGACAGTGAGGTAATTTTCCTTCGTGATTTAAATGTTCACAACTCCTGCAGGCTTCCGTTTTCTAGTCACACCCGCCCAGCTGGTCGAGATGCTGAGGCTTTTGCAATTACTAATGACCTTGCACAGATTGTTCATTTACCTACAAGAATACCAGACAATCCTAATTATATACAGCCAACACGCTTGATCTTTTTCTCACAAACAACGCGTCTAAGTACACGGTCGAAGTGAGTGGTCCTTTAGGCACCTCGGATCCGAACTTGGTGATTGTCTCTTCTCCATTGGAGCCTTTATCTCATGGCTATTCCGAACCTCGTGTCGTTTGGCATTACAAGAATGCAAAATGGGATGACCTGTGAGATTTATTTTCTTCTTTCCCATCGTCGGACTACTGTTTCAAAACTTCTGGTGTCAACGTTTGCTCAGATCGTGTCAGTGAAATTATTCTTGCAGGAATGGGATCCTTTATCCCACACTCCACTTTAAAATCTCTCATTTACCAAAACCTTGGTTTTCCAATAAATGTGCAAAGGCCGTTCAGGAGAAGAATGATGCATACCATAATTGGCTTGTTTCCAATTCTTCAATTTCATTTTCTGCCTACACCAAAGCTCACAACAATTGTAAAGCAGTTATTAATCAGTTCAAACTAGATTTTCAACAGGCTAAGAATAGAAAACTTGCTTCTTGCCCTAATGGTAGCCAAGCATTCTGGTCTCTTGCCAAAGCTATTGGCCGCAGCTTTTGCCCATCTCTGCTCCCACCTCTGTCCAAACCAGATGGTTCTGTTGTCACTTCGGCCAAGGATAAAGCTGACCTGCTAGCATCCCATTTTTCTTCCAACTCATGTATTAATGATCTTGGTAAAACACCTCCCACCATTCCCAACACACTCCATTCAATGCCTCCTGTGGTTGTCTGTCAAAAGGATTATGACGAATCTTGATGATAAGAGAGCTCCAGGTCTTGATGGTATTTCTCCACTTGTTCTCAAAACCTGTGCTCCTGAACTTACTCCTGTTTTTACCGCCTTTTTTCACTTTCTTATTCCAAAAATGTGTTTTCTTCTGCTTGGAAATTTGCTTATATCCCACCAGTTCCGAAAAAGGGTGACAAATCCCTCCCATCCAATTATCGTCCCATTGCAATTACTTCTACTCTTTCTAAAGTAATGGAGAAATCAAATAACTGCCAACTCTTAAACTACCTAGAAACCTACCATCTGATCAATGATCGCCAGTATGGATTCTTTCAGTGTCAATCCACTGGTGATATTCTAGCTTAAGTTACCCATTTATGGTCAAATTCAATGGAAAAGTTCGGTGAAACACAAGCAGTTGCTCTTGACATCTCAAAGGCTTTCGATCGTGTTTGGCATTAAGGTCTTCTAAGCTTCCATTAAGCTTCCATCTTATGGTTTGCCAACTGTTTTTTGTAATTGGTTATCCAGTTTTCTCTCTGTTCACTCACTGAGGGTGATGCCGACCGGGCTAGCCGGGTGGGTAAAGTGCCTGCCTGCCTGGCAACCCAAAGGTCGTGGGTTCGAATTCCGCCTTGGGGTTGGATCAAAGTACTGCAAAAAAACCTTGGGAGGTGCATTATGACCACAGAAGCTGATGCGCCAACAACTATCAAAAAAAAAAAAAAACTGAGGGTGATGGTAGATGGCTCTCTGTCTTCTAACTTCTCCACTAATGCTAGTGTCCCCCAAGGTTCAGTTCCTTCTCCCACTCTTTTCCTCTTGTATATTAATGACCTTCTTCCATTGACTGGAAATCCTATCTATAGTTTTGCCAATGATAGCACATTGCATTCCACTTTCCATTTTGAGAAACGTTGCCCTGCTCAATCAGCTTCAACTTCTCGAATATCTGTTACCAATTCCTTAAATGCTGATCTCCAGGTAATTCTTCATTGAGGCAAAGACAACTTAGTCCTTCTAAAACTCAGTCTTGTCTTATATCTTGCAAGAAGGATTCTTCTGCTCCTATGCTTATCTTTGGTGACACCTCAATTTCTAGCCAAGTTGATGTATCTCTTTTGGGGATTACTCTGACTTCTAATCTCTCTTGGCACAAGCACATTACAAATATTGCTTCCTCTGCATTTAAAAAACTTTGTTCTCTCTTTCGCTCTCGGCATTATTTTCTTCCAAATAGCTGTTCACTCTGTACATATTGCAAATCCTCCCTACCATGGAATATTATTCACACATCTGGGATGGTGCCCCTAAAACCTGGCACCTCCATAGCCAGGTGGGCAGGAGCAATAGTGCGTAGCACATGCTTCTTGATTAGACCGGGGTTCGAGCCCGTGACCACCAAATAAGGAGGATGCGGAAATGTCAGGAAATGACCACTGCATATCCCCGGAGCAGTATGGCCTTAGTTGCTAATGCTTCTAAAAACCAAATGACAAACAACAAACAAACAGCCCCAAAACCTCTCTCAGGCTTTTAGATTCCATTCAGAAGGGGTAAGTTAGGTTAATTAATGACTCATCTCTAACTGAGTCTCTCCACTCACTGTCTCATAGACGTACTGTTTCTGCTGCATGACTTTTCTACAGATACTTCCATGGGCACTGTTCTTCTGAATTGGTTTCTATAGTTCCCGCTCTCTCTCTTTCAAAACAGTTCGAACATGTGCCGCCAACATCCATTTACTGGCTAACTTCAAACTCACAGAACCAGCTTTTCATCTTCCTTGTTTATTCATTTAACTGCCATTTTCTGGAACAACCTTCCTTCAGATGTCTTTCCTGAAAATTACAGTCTACAGAAGTTAAAGTCTAATGTCAACAAATATCTTCTCTTGTCTTCTCAACCCCCAACCCAAGCACGGTACTAAGAACTATAGGTTCTAATACCTCTTGTGTTTGGGGTTTTCATAAAAAGAAAAAGAAAAACGGAAGAATTCCATCTGCATTGAGCCTGCTGAAACCATTCAAGGCCTTATACACTACTGCTTTGCACCAAAATGTGCAAAGCAGCCAGCAGTAACGGATGCAGAAGTTTATATGAGTATGTAAGAATCGAAAAGTCAAATTTTATCAGACTTCAAACATAAAGGCATAACATGAGTAAATTAAGTTGCTCTAATGGAATTTCAAATGTAATTTATTTTTTATCAAGTCTGTGAGAAGATAAAGAAAATGTAGATTTACAGTTTAACTGGAATATCATCTACATTTAACTAACTCTTAAGAGATGATTATAAATTAAATCACTATAATATAAATTCATCACTATGTATCTATATGAACAATGTGTTGCATGCCATTGAATAAATTAAAAAATAAATCTTTTCTTACCTGAAAAGTGAGGAAAATATGTAGAAAACAATTTCCCATTGCCGAAGTGTATGAATGAATCAAAATTTATTGTGCATAAGTCTCATTAATGTTTACACAACCATAATTGGATCTGAAATGTTTTCATTAAGTAATAGATTAATTCAGCATAGGTGATATTACTGAGTGTGGAGTATTCTCTTCCTTTAAGTTTCAGTAAACTGGATAATTTGTATTTCTGATCATGGAGGATAGTGTTCCATATTTCTGATGTGAAAGTATTGCAGGAGCTGCAGGGTAGTGGGGTTCCTGAAACTCTCTAGTTCAGGTGTGAGTGCGTGCATGTGTGTGTTAGGTGAGACAGCTGAAATCGTAATTCACAATTCTCATACAGTAGAGAAGTTATGTATGCTAAAACAGGGAAAAAAAGAGAGACTTTGCCAAAGCAAGTTCAAAACATTGTCATTTTTCTGGCTTGTTGATAGTTGTAATTCAGTAATACTTAATTGGACCTCCTTTGCAATTATTACTTAAACCAGTAAATGAAGAATTTTGCTTACTATTTAATTTTTATTTCAATTACAACTCTAATAGCATATTGTTATTCAGAGTGGTATTCATTTTTATAAATCTAGATTTTTTTGATAGTCATGTTGTTGACCTCTATTTAGCTGTGTTCTTTTTATCTTAACATTTATACGTAATTAATTTTTTTCCCCCTCCTCATGCCTTTCTAATGTTAAGTATTACTGAATTACAACCACACTGTATATATCACAAAATGAAGAAATATAATTTAGAGAGAAATATAATTTAATTTTAGTAATAAGAAGATGAACAGATAATGTTCACCTGAAAAATATAAGTTGGAAGGCACTTTCAGATTACATTACATCAATTCAATTATATGAACTGTAGGGTGGTATTAAATTCATAGAAATCCAATGAATCCAAAAACTTCATTGCTCTTTATTTTTAACATAACAGAATTAACAATTATGTACTGTGTAAAATTTTGTGCATAGTGTAGCTTATACCTTTACTTTTTGTTCCTTTGAGTAGAATGGTAATAACAGAGGTAACTAGTTAAAATTCATGTTGAAAACTCCAAAGGATATGAAATCTCCTTTTTGTGTTGCTGTTATTATGTATTGTAATGCCACACTTAGGCTGCTTCATATTACTGTTCACTTGAACAGATAATTATGGTCTGGATTATTGGATTGGAGTTCATTTTAAAAGTATTTTGTATTACATTCAGGAAAGATAATACTCTCTGAGAGAGTAAAAGTCAATGTAAATGTGTATCTATTTCTAAGACATTTTCTGAAAACTGTGTGTGTGTTTATAGTCAGCTAATTCACTTGTTTTTTTTTTTTTTTTTAAGATATGAGGCAGACAGCTGAAATTGTAATTCACAATTCTCATACAGCAGAAAAGTCTTGTACTCCCAAACAGAAAAAAAAGAGACACTTTTCTGAACTTGGCGTAAGTTTTTTTTATCTAAGTATAAATAATTGAAAATTTTTTTCAGATTTTAAAGAGTATAGCGCTAAATCAAGCATGTGAAAAGCAATCTTAACTACTTATATCAAACGTTGTGTTAATTTATTTAAGAGTTGTTCAGAGTATGATCTTTAAGAATATTATCTTATCTTGCATCATGTATTAGTATTAGCTGTATGGTACAAGGAAGCACTTAGCTTTGCTTCACCAGCCAAAGGAGGGAAAAAAAATTAATAAATAAATAATGAAATAAAATAAGTCATCCATGGAGGTGACTTATTCCAATAATTAATAACTTGCTGACTAAAAGAAAACTTCCTGCAATCTGGTCTGAACCTCTTCTCGTTGAATATGAATTTATGGCCCCTCCTAGGTCTGGAATCATTTGTAATACTGAAAATTGTCGTCGTCGTTCAATTTTACTCTCTCTTCTCAGAGCCTTGTACATCTCAATCAAGTCTCCTCTAAGGTGCTTAATACACCTCAGTCATCTCCTCTAAGGTTGCTAGTACACCTCAGTCAAATCTCATCTACAGACCTTGGAAACTAGATGCCTAGTTTCCAAGGTCTGTAGCCCACATATTTGAAGTCTTTCCTTGTATGAACACTCTTTTGCTTATTTTGCCAGGCAAATTGCCTATCTTTGGATCCTTTCAAGGAGCTGAATGTTTTTTTTTTTTTTAGATGTGATCTCCATACATGACTATTTCTGTATTACTATTGACTAATACAATGGGATTATGACTCCCTATCTTAATCTTTCTATCTTTGCCTGTAGTTACATGGTCCATTGAACCATGTGACTACAGGCAAATGTTCAACAAATCATCAATAGGGCACTGCGGGCCTTTTTGTTTACATTTCTCGGAGAGCTTCATATCTGACCATGTTGTAACTCCCAAATCCCTTCTTCTTCTGCTGTCTTTAGTTCAACCCTACCAGTATAAGTTGTTTTGGGGTTAAATGCAAGGTCTTACACATTCATTTTGCAGCATTACACATGTAAGACCTTGCATTTTGCAGTATTGAAGCATAGCTGCCACTTTTTCTGAACATCCCTAAGTTCATCCTAGTCATCCTGATGTGCTTTGGGATGACTAATCATTACCTGCTCTACTAATCGTAACGTGATCTGCAAATTTCGACATCACACCTTCTATCCCTTTGTAGGTATAATTTTAGAAAATCAAAAAGATGTGTTCCTTTGGAGAATCAACTTCTTATTTTAGTCCAATATGAAGAATAATCATTAATCACAACCCTCTGCTTCTTGCCCTTCAGCCATCCCATGTGATTCCAACTTGTAAGTAACCTCTCACGTGGGACTGAGTCAAATTATTTTCTGAAATTTGTAAACAACGTTTAAATTAATTCCTACATCCAATTCATGAGTAACTGTCAACATAATTAATCAGGTTAGTTAAACATGACTTTCCCTATACAAAATCATGCTATGTTTCCTTCAGAATTCCATTTTTATATAAATGATCTTCTATTGCAGGCCAACAAGTCAACCTTGATCTACCACTCGATTGCTGCTTTCATTTTGGTTGATCATGATGAATTTTAAAAATATATAAAAAATAGATTAGTCAAAATCTAAATATTATTATTATGCGCCCCACTGCATACGCTTTTTACAAATCCGTTGAACCATGTGACTACTCTTGTTGCCGTGCAGCTGCTAGGCTTGTCTAGTGAAAATTCACGCAGTTCCATTGTGGAGAGCATAGTGTATGTGTCAAATTCTTATTCAGCTTACTTAATATTAATAACTGGGCAGTACTTACACATTAATTTAATACTCTTTGATTTAAAATGAATACTACGAAAAAGAGTAAAACACATAATTTTCATCAAGAGTGGGAACTAGAATACTTTTTTGTAATGATAAAAGAAAAATGTTTGATTTGCAATGCTTCTGTGGCTTAAAAGTGCTCTTCAAGATCTGCAATTATCTCAAAATATTGTGATGTGACGCATCGAAAAAAATTAGTAAAAATATGAGCGAACAATTGCATGCTCATATTGTGCTAATTGTATGTCCTTTTCTTTACAACTAGATGAATCTACAGACTTCAGTGATACAGCTCAATTTCTCATTTTTATTCGTATGGTGTTCGATGATTCTGCCACAAGAGAAGAACTGCTGGGTATGGTTTTGTTAAAAGAAGGAACTACAGGCCTTGATACATTTAACGCATTCAAAAATTTTATTGAAAAAATTAAATTACCACTATTTAAGCTTGTATCAGTAACAACAGATGGAGCTAAAGCAATGCTGCATCTTAACGGATTCATCGCATTGTGCCAAAAGGATGATGAATTCTCAGATTTTTTGAGTTACCACTGTATCACCCACCAACAAGTGTTAGCCAGCAAAAGATTAAATACTAAAGGTGTTTATGGACATAGCTTTCAAAATTGCAAATGCCATCAGAGGACAATCTCTTCAAAGGAGACTTTTCAAAATGCAAGAGTTACACATTTTTATTTTTTCCATGTTTTTTCCATGATTAATAGTATTTCTGCATATAAATATCAATTTTTGGCAATGGCTATTTCTCAAAGAAAAATTAGATCATTTTGCAAATATGCAAGATCATTTGCAAAAATATCCTGTTTTTGAATTTAATAGCGAAAAATATGTTTCTGAAAATGAGAGAGAGAGAGTCTATTGCACCACCTTCAATTGTTGACAGTTACATGATTGGATAGTGTTTCAATGTCCCTTCACCGCCAAAAGGCCAGGGGTTAACACTTATAGAGATGATAAAAAGCAGATATACTACAGAAATAAATAAATTGACATTAAGTGATATAGGGCATAAAACAAATTAAATGAAATAACATCAAGTGACATAAGATGATACAATGACTTCCATAATGGCATTAGGTTACATAAAAATATTAAGATGATATAAAAATTACATTAAATGAAATTACATTAAATAAATACTGGTGTAACATAACATTTAGACTAAATTAACAAAATGACTCTTAAAAGTCCTGATTTTCGTCTTCACAGCTCGTGGGAGAAAACAGCATGAACAGAGGCAATTGAAGCACACACCGCTGGCTCCTTTCCCAGTATGCTGAGTAATTAATCGAAGCATCAAAGTGGCGAGTGCAGGGCATGTTGGCTTGGATGCGATGAAGAGAAGGCTTTTCATTTTGCAGCCTGTCGGGACAGTCGTTGACTGTTCCTTACTGCAGGGAACCTGGGGTGAATTTGCATGTCGCTAGATTACTTCAAGGACATCCTCTGTTTATGCTGAGTGATTGGAGGGCATGGAATGTATGGGATCCAGAATCCTTTCCTTATAGTGTCGGTTAACAGCAAATTTCTCTAAGTCGCCATCGATGCCATGGATTCTTCTGAGCATCTGGTAGGGTAGGAAGTGATCTGATAAGTGGAGGCGCGAGTGAAGAGGGCATATTGTTGGGGTGGCTCGGAGCTAGGCAGGTGGAATCCTCCAGCCACAGAGATCTCAGAATGAAAGAGATGAGACCAGTCAGTATCTTTATTGTGATTATCAGTCTCCTTTGTTCAGTGAGAGAGGGTAGCCTGGAAATTCCCAGGGCCATTTCAGTCGTATGGGCTTGGAGTGGTATCCTGTGTTTGTAGGTTACCCACTCGATGAGCCAGTACTCTACTGTCCAGATGGGTTTTATGTTCGTGGGTGCTGCCGAAGCCCAGATTTATACTGCATAAAGTAGTGGGGGGGGGGGTGTATATGATGGTCTGACATATTTTGTTGCAATAACCTTGTCTGAGATGTAATGATGGTGCTGCTTTGCTCTCCATTTCAGGTGTGCCGGCTCGCCTGATGAGTTTTTCGATGTGATGGTTAAATGCCAGCTTTGTGTCAAAAGCCACCCTAAATCTAAATGATATGAAACAAGAAGTATGGATACTGCATTAATCTTTGGCGAGATGGTTGTGGGCTCTTTCTTCAAGGAGTAGAGAATGCACTCAGACTTTGTTGGGTTGATATTAAGGCCAAATTGTTTAAGGTAGCCACTATTGCAAGGAGCACACTGTTAATTTCCTCTGTGATCATATTGGGGTCTGCATTTGTTTGGATGGTGGTCAGTATTTTTAAATTGTCAGCATAAAATATATCTGGTCTCTGGATTATAAAAGGGGAGATAATGCCATAAAGAGGAGGCTGGAGAGAACTTCCCCTTGTGGTTCTCCTGTAGATATTTGCTTAGTATAGCTTTTGTCAGAATTATGGAGTATGATTGTACGGTTCTGAAGGAGTGATGAGAGGAAATGCAAAGTTGTGGATGATTTTAAAACAATTGAAGACATTGTTTAATATACAGTCAGTCCTCGTATAGCCCTATGGGAAAAATAGGGTTAGGTGCCGGCCACCCAAGATTGAACACACATTTGTAGCCAAAACATTACCAAACACAATAAATAATCGTAATAAAATACTTGCTTATTTTATTATGACTATTACGTAATAAAATATTGCTAATGCTTTTGCTTCTATCGTAAGCAAACTTGTTTTTTGTTTGATTTTCTATCCAAACAGATGATAGCCGTTCCATCTCTTCCAATTCTTTGTGTCTTAATCTAATGGATTTTAATTACACTTTGAGCTGTTCCTGCTATGAAAGTTGTTTTCATTTTCTCTGCATTCTTTGTAATTCTTGACGTTGCCTCATTTAGGCCTGTAGCACGTGCAATATCACACGGTCTTTCATTTTGCTCAAAGCATTTCACAATTTCATATTTTTTCTCTATCGACAAAGGCGGACTGGCCATAAGCCTTACCGGGTAAACCCCAGTGGGGCAAGAGGGATTTTGGCCATAAACATGAGACCACTGCAAATTTTCCCGGGTAAGAATTTTTGATCCAGTCCGCCTCTGTTTATCGATATTGCTTTTCTTTTTCTCTCTGAATCGGCAGTCTTCACCAGGACACTTCCTTTTCACACCTTTTAAGTATTTTACTCATCTTTAGGGAATAAAGCACAATTACAAAACGAGGAGGCACGCTTGATACACATAAATAAAGCTGCGCGTGTGTGGCAACTGAATAAACAACACCGTAAAGGCAGAGATACACTATTAACACCTCACATTTCTAGGGGTTACTACCATAAAACAATAAAAACAATTTCCAGTTGCGTTTCTGCTAGTGGAATCTGTTATAAACTGGTAGTAAACTCGATCTAATTGCATTTGCGATTATACTGATAGCTGGAATTGTGTTGGTTTTTTCGTTATTATGGTGAAATGTGTTTCCCCTTCACTGATATAAAAAACATAAATACATTTTCAGAATCTTCTCTTCATTCCTATTGTGTTGCTTTTGGTTGGGGTGATTCTGCGTTCGACTGCCATTTCTTGTAAACATAAAGGCGAATCGTGCATAAGCGAATTCGGTTCGTGTTATATAAGATATCGGTCCCCTATTTATAAATCGTGTATGATCGAATTTGTGTAGTGTAAACACGCGTTATACGAGGACTGACTGTACTGTATTTCTTATCCATTTAATGTCAACTTAGATATGAAACAAATTACAGAAAAAATCGCTGATATTTTTCACATGGAGAAAATATTACTTGAAAATGAAATTATTACGTTGCAAAATAATATCTTCCTAAAAGCCAGCTCATCAGAAAAAAGACTTTTGGAAATATGTTTGCCAAGAAAAGTACCCAAATGTAAAAAAAATGAGTGAACTTTTAAATTCCTTTTTTGGTTCTGCATACTTATGTGAATCCACCTTTTTCTATTTGAATCAAACAAAGACCAAGAATTGTTCTATTTTTACCCACTTGCATAAAGAAGATTCTTTACAGTTGCCCTTATCACATTATATCCCCGATTTTGAAAGCTTGGCAGATGACATGAAGACACAAATTTTGCATAAATTAAAATTTTAAATATGTATGAATTTAAAATAAGAATTCTGAATTGTATTTAATTTTAAAATTTATAAACAACATTTTTCAATATGTGTTGATTAACTTTTTTTTAACCATGTGCAATGAAATTCTTGAGATGGTAGATCATGGCACATTTTGAAGAAAAAAAGTAGATCGCATCACAAATTAAGTTGGCCACCTCTGTTCTATTGCAGTCTTGATCATTGCATCATAATTTTCCCTACCACTAAATCCAGACTGACTAGTAAATAGTTACCCACTTCACTCTTAGAACTACCAATGTATTGTTAATATATTGGCACTTCTCCTATCCAATAAAAACTCTTCTGGGTCTAGTGATATCTCCATTATTAACCTTAATAGTTCATTGCACTCTCTTGCTACCTCCCTCAAAATTGCAAACTATATACCATATACTCCAAGAGCCTTACTTGCCTTTAGGCCCAAATAATAAACTTTTCTAATAAACAATCACCTGTAATTTGGAAATTGCTAATTTCATGTTGTCCAGCTTTGCTCGCACAGTTTCTCCTTACCACAAAGGGTTTTTCTTCTGTAAAAATTGTTGAAAGTACCTGTTGAGTTCATATACATCAGCTGGGTTATCCAAGATTTTTTCATACCCATTACACAAAAGTCCGATCTGATTTGTTTATATGGGGAAATCTTACTCTTTGCTTTCTCTTGGCCAGTGATTTCTTTTAATCTGCATTTGCCAGTCTCTAACCTATGGTACTGTTACAGATCAATTTACAGCTGTTATAAGTTTCAGTACTTTTTATTGCTCTGTAACTTTTCAATGCCATCTTTTTCTCCTCTATGAAACTGACTAATTCATTTTTCATCCTCCTCATGCTGTATTTTCTTGATGGTTTTGTATATGCATTAAAGGCTTCTCTGATTATAATTCTAGAGGTATACCATAATTGTAATATATTCACACTCTGTGAGCTATATTCCTGGTTGATAGAGACTGATTAGCACTTAAGTAGCTCTTTTCCTGAAATGAAAACCTATTCCTCTGCCTTTAACAACTCTACCTATCTCCTCATTATCCAGCTTAGAACTCCATGATCACCCCTGCTAAGATTCCTGTACTGTCAGCTCTGTAACGTCACTTGGTTCATGGGAGATGATCAGTTCTAGAATATTCTTGCCCCTAGTGCTTACCCTGAAATGCAGACACAAATAACAACCATCTAGTTGATTTCAAAATTTTGTCCCCATGGTGAGGTTTCTTCCCATTTGCTCCAATCAGTTAGTGGCAAATTGAATAGGTCAGCAGAGGAGATATCACCTGCTCTCAAGCAAACTAATTGTTGCTTATTCTATTTCAGAACAGATGTGTCCTTTTCAGAAGGGATGTGGATGAATGCTGTGAAAGATCTGCCCCACATGAGACTATACATTACTCTCTAACAAAAAAAATGTTGCTTGTAAAATGTAAAAAAAAATAAATTTTTAATTAAATATAATTAATTAAACTATATTTAACATGTTTCTTACATGTAGTTTGTGTGCCAAACACAACAGTGTCATTGATTTTTCTCTATTGTCAATATTTTGGCAACACCGAAAGTTTAATGTTTTTGTGAAATGTATAAATATTGCATAAGTGCCTATAAGAACCTGCAGTATTTGTATGTTTTCATTTATTTATTTATTATTATTATTAGCATTAGCATTAGCATTAGTAGAGGCATTTGATGCAAGAAAGCAAGCTTATGCAGCATCAGCCAAAAAAAAAAAAAAAAAAAAAGTAACATAAATAAATAAAAATAACCACTTCCACTTCACCCCTCTGTTCGTTCGAAATACCTGTCCAGCTGAGCCTTAAACTTATTTAGGCTATCAACTTCCACGACAAGGGATGGAAGTCTGTTCCACCCACCAACCACCCGCTGGCTAAAGGCAAATTTCCGCACATCTATCCTACATCTGTCTTTCCTCAATTTGAATTTATGCCCTCTCAGGTGATTTTTCTGAGCTAGAGGAAGAATCCCATCAGCATTGAGCATGCTCAAACCATTCAAGGCTTTGTACACCTCTATCAGATCACCCCGCTGGTGCCTAGTTTCCAGACACTGTAATTTGCAAAACTTATTATTTTTTTTTTTTTTTTTGTAGTTTTCTATGGCTGTCAAATGAGGGTGTAAGTTATCTCCAGACTCATTCTCCTTTTTATGAATAGTATAGAGGTTTGAAGCAGATGAAGCATATTATTGTTAGTGGCACCAAGTTTTGAGTGCATGAGAAGCCTATCTTTCCTACGGGTGATCAAGACTAGCTATAGGTTTCTCATTTCTGCTGTAATAGTTCCAGATAAATGTTAAAGGGATGGTTTTTGTGGTAGTCAACTTGTATGCATTTTGCTATACCTCAAATGTGGGGACAGAGAGAGCCTACAAACGGTCATGATGACTGTTACCTTTGTATGGAGGATATATATATCAAAGTTTTAAAAGTCTGTGAATGAAAAGATCTAGTGATCTGGTGCCACACAACGAAAATTTTTCAGTTTCCAATCCACCTTCCAGAGAAAAGTCTTCAGAATTGGATGAATCTAACAAACAGGTTAATTAAGATTTCAACTGAGAAGTCTGTTCAAGTAAAGTGCCACCACATTTTTCTAATCAACAAGAATGACTTAGTGAGAGATTGGATCTAACCAATCCTGTGTAGAACTCCTGACATCCCATTTAAAAAAGAAAAAGTGGAATCTATTAGATCTAAGCTGCAAGTCTTCCATATATAGAAAAAGACATAAAACTTAAATTTTACACTGTTGCAGAATCCCTGTGCTTTTTTGTTTTGATTTGTCTTTATGAAGACAAATGTTTTTTTGTTTTGTCTTTATGAAGAAATTGATATTAGTCACAATCAAAATCTGGAGGAGTGGAAACTTTCATAGACAGTTCAAATAAAAGTTTGAAAGCGGTGTTGATTCACAATGGGAATATTTGTAAAAAGCATAAGAGAAGTTTACCTCAATATGATACGTAAAACGCTTCCGTATGATACTCTCCAGAAATTAAAACAAAAACATTAACGCAAAATGATTGTAGTAAAAAAATAAATTGAAAACAATTAAAAAATCAATTGTGAACACAATTAAAAAATAATTAAAAATTAATTTTAAAATTTACATTAAACTTTTTTAAATTAATTTTTAATTATTTTTTAATTGTGTTCAATTTATTTTTTTACTGCAGTCATTTTGTGTTAATGTTTTCATTTAATTTCTGGAGAGTATCATATAGACGTGTTCTATGTATCATATTGAGGTAAACTTCTTTTACAAATATTGAAATCAACGTAGAACGTATTGAGCATCAATCATAGCTCTGGTTTAAAATATGAATCTGATAGATTCATATTTTAAACTCCTGTTGACTATTTCATTCACTTCCTTCCTTTCCAGGCATAACCTATCAATGCACACAATTATGGGAAATTTTTTGAACAGCTTGGTGCAAAATTACATTTCGTTTGAAGGAAGAGCACAATATGAGATACATATAAAATGATGCCCCTTCAAACTACAAACGTAGTTTTTTTTTGTTTAAGAGTTTTCTATGGTGTATTTACATCAATATTATATAGAATATTTACACTCTTAAACGTATGATGCTTTATTGCATCAATCTTCATTTTTACATTAGATTAACACTAAGATACTCAGCTCAAAGTTACCAAAAAAGGAAGGAAAATCTTTTTTTTTTAATTTAAATTAAACTTTTTAAATTAATTTTTAATTGTGTTCAATTTATTTTTTTACTGTAATCATTTTGCGTTAATGTTTTATTCATTTTAATTTCTGGAGAGTGTCATGTGGAAGTGTTCTACGTATTATATTGAGGTAAACTTCTCTTATTCTTTTACAAATATTGAAATCAACATAGAACATATTGAGCATCATAGCTCTGGTTTATACTAACAATAGGAATATAAACCTATTGCTTCCTGTTGTACACTGTTCATGTTACAAAGAAGACAGTGGAAATGTGAAGGATATTAAAAAAGATCAAGAATGGCCATTATAAATGAGATTGTCTGTGATAGCTTCAAGATGCTGGAATTCCTTCTAGATTCATAAGATGGTTTCACCAAGTTCTTTCGTTTTGCTTTGCTGCCTCTGGACAGTAGGAAAGTTGATTAGCCACAGGAGAAGAGAATGGTCTGCCAGAATTGAGTTGCAACCTGATGCACACAACGTACTAAATAATCCCTTTATTCTAAGAAAGAAAATCTTATTTCCATCACTCCATATCAAATTGCGACTGGTTAAAGTGACATCGTCATGCATGTACTATCTTTGTTTCCAAAAATTGTCTGGTGCAAAACTGAAAGATGGCATATTTATTGACACAAGTTAAGCAGATGTTGGCTTCACAAGAACTGGATGTCAAAATAATTGATGCTAAGCTAAAAGCTCAGCAGTCATTGTTTTGTGGTGAATGGCTTTCTTAATGTTAACAGCAGAAATAACAACAAACTAGTTGACAAGTTAAATAAAAATTAGGGTGCAGAATGTCAAGCAAGCTTATTACTTGCACTGTTACCTGGATTTTTTTTCAGACCAAATCTGGTCATTGTTAGTGAAGAGCATGAGGAGAGATTCCACCAGGTCCATGGTTCTCAACCAGGGGTATGTGTATCCCTGAGGGTACCACGAGCAGTACAAAGGGGTACTGCTCATGTGGATTTTCATATTCTTGGTTTTTAGTACATAAATATGTGTACATATTTATATACCCAAAACTACACTGGATATGCAGCCATCTAGCTCTATATCTCCCCAAAAGATAGCACTGACAACACTGACTTATTAGAATATGTCAGTGTTGTGTGGTTGTACACATGCTGATGCTGGGACATAACAGGCCAAGTGCACCAAGCTTTGTATTAACCATAGAGGAAACATAATCAATTTCTCACTGGATAAAAGTGGATTTTGTAATACATTTTGTAATATTGAGTTTTGCTCTCCTTATTTTTGATGAGACTTAGATATTTTCAACTGTGATTTTTCCTCAGTCCTCCGAAGTATGCTTATATATCTCTCCCTGTATTTAAACCTCTAATGGGTTCATTATATTATCCTAGCAACCAAAAATATAAAAAAATTTAAATATCTGTTAAAACTATGCTAGCATGAAGTTCAGTGTTGTTCCACCAGTATGGTCTTCTTTCGATGTGGAAAATATATTATTTAATTAGATAAATATAGCCATAAAATTTTTTTTTTTGGCACTTTGTGCAAAAAATGCACAGCCACCGGCACCTTTTTTAAGTTTCCATAGAGTTTTGTTTTCAGCTTTAATTTCACTCATTATATAGAATTTGGTCCTTAATGTTAGTGCATGTGTGTGATATTATTTGTCAGTATGTATCTACTAGTATATGGCAAAGAGTAGTGAAAAGAAAGACATACTTAAAAAAAATCTATGGAGGATGCTTAGTTGAGAAAATTATTTCTTTCTCTGTACGTTGAAAATTTTTCTTGAAAATGGATGCATTGACCTTTTCAATTTATCTAGGTATGTCATGTCTTTCTTTTCACTATTCTTCACCATATACTAATACATACTTGTTAACAAATGATATTATATGCTACATTATGGTTATAGTGTATATATTGCCACAGCAATGGCACTAGTCCGTAATGAATGGGTGAAATGGGAAGTTTTTTTTTTTTTGGCTGATGCTATATAAGCCTTCTTTTTTGCATCATATGCCTCTGCTAATACCATATACAAATATTAATAAAAAAAACATCTATATACCTCATATAATATAAAAATTAAACAGAAAAGAAATAAGAATTATGCCTAGAAAAGGGAATAAAAAAACAGATAATCACAAATGTAAGTGGCAGCATAAAGCAAAATCCAACAACACATTGTTTAAACCATAAAGGAATATGAATTGGGGGGTGGAAGGCTGAAGAGCGATAAAACAAATAAATGATAGAGCAGAAGAGGAAAATGAAGATATGTGGTAGGAAAATATGTATGAAAATTTTCAAATATTAAGTTAAGGGCAAATAAAGCCAAATTAATACACCAATAATGCAAATTTAGACTGCCGCCCACTTGTTAATGCCCAGCCATAGCAATGTGAAATATCACAAAAGAAACATAACAAACCTATCACTAAAGAAAATAGCCTTAAGACAAACCCCAAGGAACAAATAAAAACAACTGTTATATCCATTCTGATCAGGGGCTGGGCTTTAACAAGTGGATGCTGGTCTAAATTTTCATTATTGGCATATTAATTTGGCTTTATTTGCCCTTAACTTAATATTTCAAAATTTTTATGCATATTTTCCTACCATGTATCTTCATTCATGGACACAATGGCTGTGAATATTACTGCATTTCAAATGCAATGCAAATTATGGCAACTGGCAGCAACTCAAACGTTAACCTGCCTGTGCAATAAAATAAATGACATCACAGAGGCCCTAATGCAGCAACAGAGAAACAGAAAAGAATAAAGCACTCATTGCTAAAACCAGAATGAAGAAATTAAGTTTATACCCAGAAATATAAACCAATTATAGAAGGCAGTTTGTGTAGCGTAAAGCAACTAACATACAATACACACATGCGAAAAAAAAAAAAAGAACAGAAAATAGAATATCACAAACGTAATGCATATCCAACAACATGTTGTGTAACCTGTAATAATACAAATTAAACATAGAAAAGAAATAAGAATTATACTTAGAAAAGGGAATAAAAAACAGATAATCACAAATTTAAATGGAAGAATAAAGCAAAAACTAACAACGCATTGTGTAAACTATAAAGGAATATAAATTGGGGAAAGTGGAAGAGTGAAAAAACAAATAAATGACAAGGACAGAAGAGGGAAATGAAGATACGTGTTAGGAAAATGTATATAGAAATTTTGAAATATTAAGTTGCTTTTATTTGTTCCTTTATTTGTTTTATTTGGGGTTCGTCTTAAGTCTGTTTTCTTTTGTGCTATTTCACATTGTTTTGGCCTCTGCGTTAATGAGTGGGTGTCAGTCTAAATTTGTATTATTGGCATATTCATTTTATTTTATTTGCCCTTAACTTAATATTTCAAAAATTTTATACTTATTTTCCTACCACATATCTTCATTTTTGTGTTCTGTCCTTATCATTTATTTATTTTTTTGCTCTTCCACTTCCCCCCTAATTTATATTCCCTTTTATTTATTTATTATTATTTTTTTATTTATTTATTTATTTTATTATTATTATTTTTTTTTTTTTTGTGGATAGCAAGATTGCCGTGTCTTCTTGCCTGAAGAGGTCAGTGTAGCCATTTTCAATAATTTGAAAATAGCTGCATTGACCTTTTCAAATGGCTACATTTCAGTTAATTAACTTTTAGTAAAAAAATTATATAATTTTCTTTGTTCATCATCATCATCATCATCAGCCATTTTCAATCCACTGCAGGATGAAGGCCTCTCCAGCAACTTTCCAGTTGCTTCTGTTTTGAGCACTGGACATCCATTTACTACCCACAAACTCATGAATTTCATCTATCCATCTCCGCCTTTGTCTTCCAGGTTTTCTTCTAGCTCCTCTTGGATACCATTCTGTTATTTTCTTAGTCCATCTGTCATCATGTCTTCGAGCTATGTGTCCTGCCCAAGACCATTTTAGTTCTTTAGTTTTGATAAGAATGTCCTTTACTTGAGTTTGTTGCCTAATCCATGTGTTTCTCTTCTTATCTAACAGTCTTATTCCCAATATGATTCGTTCCATTCTTCGCTGTGTGGTTCTCAGCTTCTCTTCCATTCTTTTGGTGAGTGCCCAAGTTTCACTTGCATAAGTCATGGTGGGGAGTATACATTGGTCCATTATTTTACGTTTCAGACAAACTGGGATATTGCTCTTCAGTATGTGACTATATTTCCTGAATACTATCCATCCAAAATTTATTCTTCTCTTGACTTCCAGCCATTTATCATTATTACAGCTAATAACTTGTCCCAGATAAGTATATGACTCCACCTTTTCAATTACTGCTCCTTCAATCATTATGTCTCTTTCTGTGGCATACTTGTTCATCATTACTTTTGTTTTAGCCATATTTATCTTTAGTCCAAAATCCTTACTAGCTGTGCATAACTGATTAAGATTGTCCTCTAATTCTTTGGGATCATGGCTTATGACCACAATGTCATCTGCAAATCGCAAATGGTTTAGGTACTCTCCGTTCACATTGACTCCTTTCTGCGACCAGTCTAATCTTCTGAAAGCTTCCTCAAGGGCAGCAGTAAACAGCTTAGGAGATATTGTGTCTCCTTGTCGAACTCCTTTCTCAATTTTAAATTTCCAACTGTCTTTGTCTAGTCTAATAAAGGAGGTAGCACTCTCATATATTTTCTTCAAAATCATAATATATGGGGTATCAATGCCTTGTCTTTCCAGTGCCCGAAACATTGCCTTATGCTGTATGGAGTCAAATGCCTTTTCATAATCCACAAATGCCAGGCATAATGGTGTTTTATATTCATTTGCTTTCTCCATTAGCTGTGATATTACATGAAGGTGATCCATAGTTGAGAATCCTGTCCTAAAGCCAGCTTGCTCTTTCGGTTGATTCTCATCCAGTATTCTTTCTAATCTGTTAGTAATGACCCTTGTGAACAACTTGTAGATGTGGGATAACAAGCTAATTGGTCTATAATTTCCAATTTCTGATTTATCTCCTTTCTTATGCAGCAAAACTATGATTGCATTATTCCACTGCTTAGGCGTCACACATTTTCTAATGCACTTTGTGAAGAGCCTTGCCAGTTTTTGTGTTATGTCTCTTCCTCCCAATTTTAACAACTCTACAGTAACTTCATCTTCCCCCGGGGCTTTCTGATTCTTCATTTTCTTCAATGCATGTTCTACCTCATCAGGAAGAATATTGGGTATGTCGTATGTGTTGCTACTTTGCAATCCATCTTCCCCACTGCTGGCATCATTCCCCTGCTCCTTGTATAATTCTCTATAGTAGTCTTCTGCTATTTGAATTATGCCTTCTCTGCTGTTTATAAGTACACCATCGCTATTCTTCAGTTTCAGTATCATTTGTCTTTCTGTATTACTGCTCATGGCTGCTGATTTAAATCCTTTGTTTTCCCTTAATGCTTGTTCTACTTTTCTTGTGTTAAATCTTCTTATGGCCTCTCTGAGTCTCTTTCTAATGGCTTTGCATGACTCAGTATACTCAATTTTGTCCCTGTCAGTGTTTTTCTTGCTTTTCATTTGTCGTCTTCGGTTCATCATGACAAGTGTTTCTTGACTAATTTTTTCTTCTTTGGATTTCTTTTTCCCTATAGGTTTCTTGGGCTTTATCACTTTCAAAAAGTTGTAATATTCCTCGTTGATATCTTGGTCCTCAGCAGTCTGCAGAAGCTCATACTTGTTCTTAAGTTCCAGTACATACTGCTTTTTCTCCTCTTCTGTTATCTCAAAGACCTTTGTATTATTTACTCGAGTCAGTTTTTTCCTTTCCTTTCCTACATCTATATCAAGTGTACATCTTACCATTCTGTGATCACTTCCAATATTTACCTTATTTAGGACGGTGACATCATTCACAATATATCTTCTATTAGTGAGGATGAAGTCGATTTCATTAGTAGTTAATCCGTTTGGACTCTTCCATGTCCACTTTCTGTTCACCCTTTTCTTGAAAAAAGTGTTCATTACTGACAGTCCTTGAGATTCTGCAAATTCCACAAGTCTTTCACCTCTTTCATTTCTTTCACCAATTCCAAAATTTCCTATAGTTCTCCTTTCTGTGCTGTTTTGTCTTTTTCCAACCTTAGCATTGAAGTCTCCCATAATAATAGTGTAGTGGGTTTTCTGCTCATCTAGAAGACTCTCAATTTCAGTGTACATTTCTTCAACCTCTTCATCATCATGGCTCGATGTTGGTGCATAAATCATTATAATCTTTAGCTTGTATCTCTTAGAAATCTTTAATATTAGTCTTGACACTCTTGGTGATGTACTTTTGAATTCCAAAATGTTGTTTTTAAAATCTTTATGGACCAGAAACCCAATTCCACCTTCACTCCTTTCACTGTTTCCATTGGTGTACAGCAGATTTCCACTTGATAAACTTATAAGTGATTCATTTCTTCTTCTTGTTTCAGCCAAACCGATGATATTCCAATTCACATTTTCTAATTCCTTTTCCAGCTCTAATATCCTGTCTTCACCGATAATTTTCTTTGTTAAGAACATTTAATTTTGGCAATTTCATATTTTTGTGGATAGTTAGTTCACTCACTAGTTTTTGTCCATATTCATTTGTTGACACAAATTCCATAAAGAATCTATTGGATCAAATAGAATGATGCATCTGAGATAAGCCTTAACAAATCAGACATCTAAACGTCATTTCAAGCAGGCATGGAATAACATCTCTAGGACACTTATACCAACCTATTTGAATCCATGCCAAATAGTATTATCACTGTCATTACCATTAATGATGGATTTTTGTGCTGTTAGATACAACTTCATATTTTGGTAGGCAATATACATCAACTCAGTGTGAAACTGTGATATTTCAATTTTTAACATATATCAAAAAAAAAAATAATTTAAATGTTTTTTTGTTTTTAGAGTTCATTGAATAGTGTTACATCAGTTGTTTTCCGTGATGAAAATTACCTGCTATCATCGGGTGCTGCTGATGGGTAGGTTTTTTATCTCATTTTCCATTACCTTTTGATATACATGTTATGTATAATTAAACTGGTTATTTGTATTAAGCAGTGTATTGTAATTATTTTTTTATTATTTTTTTAATGAAAACCCCAATCATGAGAGGTATTAGAACCTATAGTACTTAGTACTGTGCATGAGTTGAGGGTTCAGAAGATTAGCATTAGCATTAGTAGAGGCATTTGATGCAAGAAAGCAAGCTTATACAGCATCAGCCAAAAAAAAAAAAAAAAAAACCCACTTCCACTTCACCCCTCTGTTCGTTCAAAATATCTGTCCAGCTGAGCCTTAAACTTATTTAGGCTATCAACCTCCACCACAAGGGATGGCAGTCTGTTCCACCAACCTACCACCCGCTGGCTAAAGGCAAATTTCCGCACGTCTATCCTACATCTGTCTTTCCTCAATTTGAATTTATGCCCTCTCAGGTGATTTTTCTGAGCTAGAGGAAGAATCCCATCAGCATTGAGCATGCTTAAACCATTCAAGGCTTTATACACCTCTATCAGATCACCTCGCTGGTGCCTAGTCTCCAGACACTGTAATTTGCAAAACTTAAGCCTTTCTTCGTAAGAGCACCCCTTTGTTCCATTCACTAATCTTGTTGCCCTTCTCTGTACTCGTTCCAGCAGCTCTACATCCTTCTTGAAATGAGGCCTCCAGACCTGTATACAGTACTCTAGGTGTGGCCTGACCATTGCCTTATACAATGGAATAATCACCTCCTTATCCCTGCTGGAAAAATTCCTGTATATCATTGACAATACTCCATGAGCTACTCTTGCAGCCCGTCTGCACTGCTCAGAGAACTTCATATCTGCCTGCACAACCACCCCCAAGTCCCTTTCATTCTCTACCACTGTCAGTGTAGTACCACAGAGTTGATACGTTGCTCTGGGGTTGCTGTTTCCCATGTGTAGTACTTTACATTTGTCAATGTTAAACTTCATTTGCCACCTCTCAGCCCATCTGCTCAACCTTTCCAGATCCTGTTGCAGCAGCATAGTGTCAGTAGTGTCCTTGACAACCCTGCCAACCTTTGTATCATCTGCAAACTTGAACATTAAGCTTGATATACCATCATCAATATCATTTATAAATACAGAAAACAATAATGGACCCAACACTGAGCCCTGAGGGACTCCACTAATAACGTTAGTCCACGATGAGCAGTGTCCATTGATTACCACTCTCTGTCTTCTCCCCCTCAACCACCCCTTTATCCATAGCAGCAATTTGCCTCCCGATAATCAAATCAAGAGTATTACTCCCTCTAGTTGCCTCCCGAACATGCTGATGGAGAAAACAATCATCCAATAAATCCACAAAAGCCCTGCTAGTGTGTGAGTAACCAGCCCCCAAATTCCAGTCAATATCTGGGAAATTAAAATCTCCCATTATAAGACTCTCTGATTTACTGGCCCACTCTATTTCCCTTTACAGTTCCTTATTATACTCATCAGAGTGATTAGGCCTATAGCACACTCCTACTCTCAATTTTGATCTCCCAATGCTTATGTCACACCAAACTGACTCAACACTGCACTGTCCAGCGATGTCGACTGGCTTCACTTCCTTGGTTTTTATGTGTTTCTTAACTAATAGCATAACCCCTCCCCCCTTCCTATCCTGTCTATCCTTTCTGTAGACGTTGTACTCCCCAAATTGCAGTTCTGCATCCCTTATATCTGTGTGACACCACGTCTCTGATATCCCAACAATATCTGCCTTTGATGTTTTGAGCAATACCTCAAATTCATCAAATTTATTTACTAAACTCCTAGCATTGGTGTACACGCAAGTATACCTGCACCTGTTTCTATTCTTAGCTACCCTAACACAACCCATGTGTTTACTTGTACCGCAATGGCTCCCAGCAGTCTCTGAAATACCATGCATCTTGTTTTTCAGGCTTCTGCTCATTCTAATAGAAGCAGTGCAAGAATCTCTTTCACCTCTGCCAGTGGCTACTGTCAATCTATTGGTCTTTGTCTCCCCCCAAGCTAGCAGTTTTCCGACCCACCTAACACTGCCTCGATAGCATCAGCAAATATTCTTGCACCCTTTCTATTTAAGTGTATCCCATCCCTGTAGAAGCAATCTCTCCTGTTAACAAGTACAGTCCAGGCTGAAAAAAATTCTACCCCTTGAGCCTTGCACAATCTTTCCAGGGCCGAATTGATCGACAAGTCTCTCATCATATACTCCCTCCTATCGTGTCTGGGCAGAATTGCAGACACTTTCAAATTCAACCCTAATTCTCGGCTTTTGTTCAACAGTGACCTGTACTTGTTAAGTAATTCTGCCGGTCTAGATTCTGCCGGTACATATGTACTCCAGTACGTGGGTACATATGTACCCACGTACTGGAGATGTACAGATGAAAGACATTAGACTTGAATTTCTGTTGATTGTAGTTTTCAGGGAAGGGAGAGGCTGTTCCATAAAATGGAAGTTGAAGAAATAAAAAACTTGGTTCTGTGAGTTTGAAGTTGGAGAATAAAAAGATGCTGATTGGTTGCTGCTTGTGTTTGGAGTGGTTTGGAAGAGAAAGCAGGAATTATAGAAGCCAATTCAGAAGAACAGTGCCTATGGAAAATTGAAAAAATTAACCAAAAACAAGAAAGTTTAAATGTTTAATTTTTAGCTTTTAATACTGTAAATATGTGAATCCAATCCCAGTTACTAATGCCATTTGTGTGTTTCTACTCTATTTCTGTCACCTGCTATAATAAAATTTTATTGCACCTGTAAATACAGATAAGCATTAAAAATATATATATATTGCATGGATTTCCTGACTGAGATTATCTGTGCAGAAGGCTTAAAGTCTATTTCACTTCAAAAATATCTTAAAGTAAACAAATTGTTATATTCTCGTTAGTGTTCATTTTCAAATATGGACTGATGGATTTAAATATGACTTGAACCAGGTTAATTTGTGTATATTTGTATGGGATCTATCCAGTTATATTAAAGGAGGTGGCAAAGGAAGTAAGCAAACCCTTAGCCATAATTATGAGAGCATCCTTGGATTCAGGGGAGGTACCCACGGACTGGAGATGTACATATGTATCCCCAATTCACAAACGGGGATCGAAAGGTGACACGAGTAATTACAGACCAGTTAGTTTAACTTCTGTTCTGGGTAAAATAATGGAGTCACTGGTTAAAAATGCATTGCATGATCATCTAGACAAGACTGCAGCAATAATTCAGACACAGCATGGGTTTCTTAAGGGAAAGTCTTGTCTGACAAATTTGATTGGTTATTATGATGTGGTTACAAAGGAACTGGATGCAAAAAATAATTTTTATGTCATTTACTTTGATTTCAAGAAAGCTTTTGACACTGTTGCACATGGAAAACTACTGTACAAATTGGAGCAGAATGGTATTAAGGGTAAATTGCTACAATGGATAAAAGGATGGTTGAGGGGAGAAGACAGAGGGTGATAATCAATGGGTGCTGCTCTTCATGGACTAATGTTATTAGTGGAGTCCCACAGGGTTCAGTGGGCGCCTCTGTAGCCAGGTGGGCAGGAGCAGCAGTGCTTAGTACACTCTTCTTGATTAGACCGGGGTTCGAGCCCGTGACCACCAAATATGGAGGATCCGGAAAGTTCAGGTAATGACCACCGCATATCCCCGGAGCAATATGGTCTTAGTTGCTAATGCTCCTAAAAACCAAATAACAACAACACAGGGTTCGGTGTTGGGTTCATTGTTGTTTTGTATATTTATCAGTGATATTGATGAAGGTATATCAGGCTTATTGTCGAAGTTTGCAGATGATACGAAGGTTGGCAGGGTTGTTAATGACAGTAATGGCAGTGTGCTACTGCAACAGGATCTAGAAAATTTGGGCAGATGGGCTGAGAAGTGGCAACTGAAGTTTAACCTTGACAAATGCAAAGTACTGCATATGGGTAGAAGTAACCCCAGACAAATGTACCAACTGTGTGGTACTAAACTTAAGGTGGTAGAAAATGAAAAAGACCTGGGAGTAATTGTGCGGTCAGATATGACGTTTTCTGAGCAATGCAGACGGTCTGCCAGGACAGGTCATGGGATTTTGTCAATGATATATAGGAATTTTTCTAGCAGGAAAAAGGAGGTGATTGTCCCTCTGTATAAGGCAATGGTCAGGCCATGCCTTGAGTACTGCGTACAGGTCTGGAGGCCTCATTTTAGGAAAGATGTAGATTTGCTTGAGCATGTACAGAGAAGGGCAACAAGATTGGTGAGAGGAATGAAGGGATCCACTTACCAAGAGAGGCTTAAGTTCTGCAAATTGCAGTGGCTGGAGACTAGGCACCTGCGTGGTGATCTAATTGAGGTGTATAAGGCCTTGAGTGGGTTGAGCACGCTGAATTCTGATAGGATTCTTCTACTTGTTCAGATTACGAACCTAAGGGGGCATAAATTCAAATTAAGGAAAGACAGATGAAGAATAGATGTGCGGAAATTTGCTTTTAGCCAGTGGGTGGTTAATTGCTGGAACAAACTTTCATCTGTCATTGTGGAAGTTGATAGGTTAAATAAATTTAAGGAGGAACTAGACAAACATTTAGAGGGAATGGTTGTGTGAAATTTTTTTTTTTTTTTTTTTTTGGCTGATACTGCATAAGCTCATACACTTGCTTTCTTGCATCACATGCCACTACTACTACTACTTGAGATCAATTGAACTATTGATTTAATTAATTCTAATTCTGCAGTCCAAATATATTTTTCAAGTATTTCATGTCTCATAATAAATAGTTAATAAAAGAATTAGCAAAGCTTATGTAAATTGAGCTTTGCTAGCTCAATTTAATAAAATAATATCATATGGGTGTAGCTTATAAGACTGGCTTGTAAATTTTTTCTTTTGTATAGCTGTGCATTTTTTTCTTTATTTTAACAGATTGTTTTACTGTTAATTTTTACATCTGTGTCACTCATTCTTATTTGCTGTGCAGGTGACCTCTACTCTTGATATGGTTATATATATATATATGTATGTACACCCTTGATATATATATATATATATATATATAGAGGTGTGTGTGTGTATATATACCCTTGATTAAATCAAAGTAAAACTTTGATTTAATTATTTAATTTTTATTAAATTTAATAACTATAATTTTATATTTTTTAAATGAAAAATTTGTTTTTATACTTGTTATTTTCAACAAAAGAAAAACATTATAGATGTGGGGTTTTTCATTTTCAAATTTGTAAAACCATAATAAGCGCAGCACTCAGATGATACTATAATTCACACACAAAACTATAAATAAACATAATTTTCAATGTTGGGACCTCATCTGCCAGCACATTTCATTAAATGTGTCGCTCTGATTAAACAACCCCTGTCTCTTTAAAAATTACTCAAATCGGGCTTTATGAGGACAGACAGATCTAAAGCCACTAATCTGAAACAGGCAATTAACTGCTCAGTTAGTACATCATTACAACATTGCCATTGCTGAAAACTAAAGATGTATGTTCGTATTGTTTAAAGACTTTCTTTTTATAAATTTCATTATAATGGTTATTTTTCATAGTGGTACAAATTTTTATTGTTCTTAACTGGCATTTTCATTACAATAATATTTGATAAAATGAAACATTTTTATATAAAGATACGTAGTGACTTGCCAAGGCGTCTATTAAATTTGAAACCTTTTTTTTTTTTTTTTTAAATCTAAAATGGTGTTATTTTTTTTCTTTTATATATATATATAACAGAATTATCAAAGTTTGGGATCTACGAAAGACATACAGCATGCAGAAAAAAACTCATATTCCCGCATATCAACTTATGTATTGTGGTGAAAGCACTAAAGCCCATGGTTAGTTGCATTTATAAAATATTCACTATATTGCTCATATTCCTTTTTTTTCTCCCTTTACCACTTTTTTTCTTTCATAAAATTAAATAAAATCATATTTGAATGATTATGTTTTTTATTACTGAAAGAATTATTAAATGTGTTAGCAATACAAGCATCTTTGTGAGCATAATAATATTGTTTAAACTTATGGTGCTTCTTCTCAAACTTTTTGTGGAGAGAAAAAATATTACAAATTGCAAATCTGTAATATTTTTTCTTTCCATTTTAAATTCTGTAATCGCGTTACCAAGATTTGCGGACATAATGTGCAAATTAAATCGCAGCTTGAGTTACCTTTTCACTAATTTGAAAAATCCATCCAGAACTAGCCTCCTGTAGTTTGCATAAAACATCTGTTTTTCTTCATCTTTTCCTTTCCACTTTAATTTCCATACTTTTGCTGATTATTTCCTTATTCTTCCCATATCAAGGTATATCCTACTCATCTTTAACTGACTTTCTCTCTGCTGACCTCAGTAATTTCTTCCTACCACTAGAAAATTGGCATTTTAGGCATTTTGTGGAGATCATTGAATAATAACTGCAGCTTAAATGGCAGAAACTCAATCATGTCTTTTTCTTTAGGGGGTGACCTTTTTCCTGTGCTTAACCTATAACAATACCAAGATTTATGGACAAGATCATATTTCTCCACTTGGAATGCCTTAATTAAACTTTTACTTGGCACACATATATTATATCTATGGCTTACATAGCATACAAAAAGCTAGGCTTTCACCTTTGCTCACAGTATAATTTTATTTCTAAATATACATCGACCTCATACCAATTAAGTCATTAAAAGAAGATTTCAGTTATATGGAGTATCTTTTAAAGTGTGGCACTTTGAAAACACAAACTAAAATATCTCATATTTGTCTTATCATAGAATACTGTTTCCAGATCTTGGTAGTGAATCAAAAATAATTTCTCTTTAAAAGAGAACTATTGGATTAATCCAATAGTTCTCTTTTACTTATTTACCCCTCTAATATTCAATCTTTTCTACATTCCTTTTGTAAAAATATTTCTATGGGCATTGTTTCCTCCTACACTTTGATTTTTCCCTTTCTTTTAAACTTGTTATAATATGTGCACCAGTAACCAAGCTAGTGATTCCTAACCTATTATAAAATCACAATTAATATAACCATACCAGACTTTTTGCTACTTGTCGCAACACTTTTGTCAAGATTTTTTTTTTTTGTTTGTTAAATCATGATCAGTCGGAGCTGCACAATCATTTTGTTAATAAAGCATTGATTTGCTGTTTGCTATGCACAGTTTTGCTAATCCACATGTTTTTGTTATCAGTACAGCATAATACTGTAAATTATTTCTTACCTTTATTTGGAAAATTACTTCAGCAAAAAGATGGCACATAGAAGAATACATCAAGTACGGGTTTATTTCAATAATTGTAGGAGTGGAGAGGCTACAGTGTTCCATATGCGTGGGAGTTCTTTCCAGTGAATTGCTAAACTGAAAACAGTAAGCTTGAGTTATAGCACTTTCAAAGAGACTGGTCCCCGCAAGACACTATTTTTCTGTTTTCTTTCATTGATAATTTGGTTAAATATTGCTTTTTTTTAAGCTTTTTTGCAGTGATTTATATGCAAGTTGAAACCTGCATTCTCAATGTACTATGCTTGCTGTTTTGGCCAGTTCAACATTTTTTCAGTAAAAAGAATGAAAAGTTTTTAAAAAAATTTATTAAATTAAACTAAACATCTCAAGTATAACTGTATAAACATGAACATACAATGCACAAATATGAGGACACTAATTACTTTTACAGCAAGGAAAGTGGATGAATAATATTAAATTAAAAAAAAAAAAGAGGATGAGAGCTTGTGAATGTAATAATGAATAGGGCTGCTCTACTGCATTGTAGAGCAGTCCTATCTACCTTCAAAGGTTCAAGTTAAATATGAATTAAACAAACTGCATGATTAACAATGCTTAGAATGTAGTCATCTATCATCTTTTTCTAAATCCAGAAATCAAGAGGAAGGAGGGTTTTTATATCTGGGTTTATTCCGTCTTGGGATCTTAAAACAAAGCAATATAAATGGGAATGCTATTAGCTGTTAAAAAGTGCATAGTACTTCACAGGATTGACCATGGGACTTGAAAAAAAGTGTTAAAAGCAATATGGCACTATAAGTGGGACTGTTATAATGGAAATTTATTTTGCAATGGCATTTAAATATTAAATGCAACCAGTTTAAAAAGAATGATAGATTTTGTGTGTGTGTGTGCACGAACATGCATACACAAGAGAGAGATGTAAATAGTCTTCATTTAGTGCATTTGGCATCTTTTCCAAACATTTTCCTGGTAGAGGAAAAACTCTCTTTCTTCAGTTTGAAATGACTTAGGGCACGAAGCCGTAATAAATTGTCAAAATAAGTTGCAGTTACAAAAATGCTGGGAACCTTAGACTAAATTTTCCTTTGTCATTCATTCACCCTACAATCTATGTATATTGAAGTCCATGTTAACAAGTTCTTCACTTTTCTAATGCCCTTAACTTGTGCATGGTACCAGACTATTTTCAGTTTCAATAATTAATTTTTGTCTTAGGGACTGGTTTTTTTTAGTATTCCAGTGCATTTAGAGGCTGGTGTGGGTAGAATTCTTGTAACACTGGCTGAGTAGAATATAACTAATTTTAATAGTGATATAATGTAAATAGAAATAGAAATAAAATCAGTAAAAACACACATAAATTAAGAGTATAATGATAAAATATATTGCATAAATATACACAGAAAAGAGAAGATTTTGGAGCTGTATTTCTTAGCTTGTGAATGGTCCTGAAACACAGAAATTCATACTATGTGGACACAGTGTGACAGCGATACAGTGGAATGTCACATTGCACTTCATGCTAGAAAAGAAAGTAGGGATGGGGAAAGGGGGGTAGAACAAGAGAAAGAAAGAAAGAAAAGAAGTCATTTGTTCTCTGAAGATGAATGAGCAGTTAATGCCTCAAAGATACTGTGCCAGTGGTTGTCATTGCATAAAATAATGGAGACTATGATGAGATGTATACTTGTCTCTGTTAAGTTTATATTGGACTTGATGTAAAAATATGGAGGGCCTTGAGCCAAAAACAAACATCATAATTGTAGGCATGGTCAGCTATTGAGTCAGCCATGCTGCTCACCAAAGTATTGCTCATCAAGGGCAGAGCAGGTTAAGTTAGCTATTGAAATAGCTCCCTCATGTGTGGGCTGCTAGTCTTCATGTCTCATACAAGATTGAACTGGTTCAGGGCTACAGCCCATAAATTTGTAAAAATAAAAGCTCCTGAAAACGGATAAGTTTTGGAAAATTGACTTTTTTTAAATTTAATTAACTAAATTGTGTTTAATAAATAGTTTCATTAGTCCTAGTCGTGTTTGTTGATGTAATTTTAAATTTAGCTAAGGATTTAATAAGTTACAACTTAACATTCATACTGTGATAAATGAATCAGTGATTTTGGTGCTAATATTGTATCTTGTAATTATTAACTTATGGTGTAGTAATAGTGGTAATTGTAGTGTTTTAATAGTCCTAGTCACTTTAAATTGTAGTAAACAAGTACTTGGAAGTTCTAATAATGTGAGCTATCATACTTTTTATGATTACCAGATTAGAAAAGAAATTAGAAGGTCAGTAGCATTATTTAAAAATAAAATAGCTTAGCATGTACTTTGTGACAAAATCTGCTAATAGTGGTGCATCATTATACTCTTACCTCTTAGTTTGTGCAATAATTTAAAATTAAATTTAGTTTAGAATCATGCCTCAAACAAGAGTAGCAAAGCATAAAGCTCAAAGCTTTGGTTCAGGAGATAATCATCAGTGGCAATTATCTGGAGTGATGCACAATATGGCCAAAGGCAATGTCTTTGTATGCTCGCATTGCAGAGGTTGCAAGGAGCTTAAGCACCAAGTCAGTGTTCTGATGGATTTATATGAGAGTTTGAGGAACGCAGATGATACTCCCGAAGAAATTAAAAAGAGGGATCTTTCAAGCACTTAGCCACCTAGCACACAACTGGAGATAACACTCCTATAAAACAAGACAAAACAAGATCCTCCATGGAGCAGAGTGCACTGGTCCCACAGGAGGTAACACGGGCTCAGGAAACATGAAATATATTCTTTAAGAAAGACAGGTGGAATAGGACCAGGGTATGTCTGGGATGATAGATCTCCAACTTTTTCCAGAGGCAAAGGTTGGATGAATACAGAACTCTGTAAAAGGTCAGAAATATGTGTGTGATGTTATGTTTGTGCAGTGTGTGTTTTTTAGTTGTTTTTGGCTACTTGATGACCAGGAAGGCAAACACCTTAGACACCTGGAAGGAAAAAAGCCTATCCAATGTCCATCTATGCCATGAGGAGGTGGGCCGCAACTAAGTGCAAAACAAGGACAGGATAGGAAGGGAAGAAGAGTTATGCTATTAGTTAAGAAACACATAAAATCCAAGGAAGTGAAGCCAGTCGACATTGCTGGACAGTGCAGTGTCGAGTCAGTTTTGTGTGACATAAGCATTGGGAGATCAAAATTGAGAGTAGGAGCGTGCTGTAGGCCTAATGACTCTGATGAGTATAATAAGAAACTGTACAGGGAAATAGAGTGGGCCAGTAAATCAGAGATTCTTATAATGGGGGATTTTAATTTCCTAGATATTGACTTCAATTTGGGGGCTGGTCACTCACACACTAGCAAGGCTTTTGTGGATTTATTGGGTGATTGTTTTCTACATCAGCATGTTCGGGAGGCAACTAGAGGGAGTAATAGTCTTGATTTGATTTTCAGTAGTGATTCTTCATGCATTAAGAATCTGCAGATAAATGAACCACTAGGTGGCAGTGATCACAGTGTGCTGAAGTGGGATTTACTCAAAGATGTAACTACCATTAGGGGTAAAGGGAAGGGTTATTGCTTTCGTAAAGGCGACTACGATGGACTGAGACAGTATTTAAATTCTACACAGTGGGACCAACAGTAAATTCAAAATGGAAAGCATTCAAAGAACTTATCTTGGAAGCTACTAGGCTTTACATACCAACTAAGAAATATTGTTCAAAGTTTAGGCCTAAATGGATGTCAGATGAACTAATGAGACATATGGCAGAGAAGAAAAATGCATGGGATACATACAAATTAACACGTGACACAGAAGCCTATGATAGATACAAGTTGATCTATAACCAAGTAACAAAGGAGGTTAGGCAGGCGAAGGCAGATTACAAGAAATCTTTGGCAAGGGATGCAAAGAAAAACAGCAAAGAGTTCTTTACTTATGTAAACTCTAGAAGGAAGGGGATGAATCAGATTGGTCCACTTGATATCAGTGGGTCAGCTGTTGATGATCCTGCTCAGGTAGCTAACAAACTAAATTAATATTTTGCATCGACATTCACACATGAGGAGTTATTCAGCGAGGGGAATGCCAGAGGTGTATTCAACTCTGGCAGTAAGCTAGAGAGTCTTCTAATAACTGAGAGTAAAGTGGAGGAGAAATTGTTGAAGATAAAGACAAGAAAGGCACCTGGGGTGGATGGGATCTATCCAGTTATATTAAAGGAGGCAGCAAAGGAAGTAAGCAAACCCTTAGCCATAATTATGAGAGCTTCCTTGGACTCAGGGGAGGTACCCACAGACTGGAGATGTGCAAATGTGACCCCAATTCACAAAGGAGGATCAAAAGCTGACACAAGTAATTATAGACCTGTGAGTTTAACTTTTGTTCCAGGAAAATTAATGGAGGCACTGGTTAAAGAAGCACTGCAGGATCATCCAGACAAGACTTCAGTTATAGCTCGGACACAGCATGGTTTTGTTAAGTGGAAGTCTTGCCTGACCAATTTGATTGGATACTATGATGTAGTCACAAAAGAAGTGGATGCAGGGAATAACTTTGATATTATATATTTCGATCTTAGAAAGGCTTTTGATACTGTTGCACATGGAAGACTGCTGCACAAATTGAAGCAGTGTGGCATTGGAGGCAAATTGCTGCTATGGATAAAGGGGTGGTTGAGGGAGAGAAGACAGAGAGTGGTATTCAATGGACACTGCTCATCGTGGACTAATGTTATCAGTGGAGTCCCTCAGGGTTCAGTATTGGGTCCATTATTGTTTTCTGTATTTATAAATGATATTGATGATGATATATCAAGCTTAATGTCCAAGTTTGCAGATGATATGAATGTTGGCAGGGTTGTCAAGGACACTACTGACACTATGCTGCTGCAACAGGATCTGAAAAGGTTGAGCAGATGCACTGAGAGATGGCAAATGAAGTTTAACATTGACAAATGTAAAGTACTACATATGGGAAACAGCAACCCCAGAGCAATGTATCAACTCTGTGGTACTACACTGACAGTGGTAGAGAATGAAAGGGACCTGGGGGTGGTTGTGCAGGCAGATATGAAGTTCTCTGAGCAGTGCAGACTGGCTGCAAGAGTAGCTCATGGTGTATTGTCAATGATATATAGGAATTTTTCTAGCAGGGATAAGGAGGTGATTATTTCTTTGTATAAGGCAATGGTCAGGCCACACCTAGAGTACTGTATACAGGTCTGGAGGCCTCATTTCAAGAAGGATGTAGAGCTGCTGGAACGAGTACAGAGAAGGGCAACAAGATTAGCGAATGGAACAAAGGGGTGCTCTTACGAAGAAAGGCTTAAGTTTTGCAAATTACAGTGTCTGGAGACTAGGCACCAGCGAGGTGATCTGATAGAGGTGTATAAAGCCTTGAATGGATTGAGCATGCACAAATTGAGAAAAGACAGATGTAGGATAGACATGCGGAAATTTGCCTTTAGCCAGTGGGTGGTTGGTTGGTGGAACAGACTTCCATCCCTTGTCGTGGAAGTTGATAGCCTAAATAAGTTTAAGGCTCAGCTGGACAGGTATTTCGAACGAACAGAGGGGTGAAGTGGAAGTCGTTTTTTTTTTTTTTTTTGGCTGATTCTGCATAAGCTTGCTTTCTTGCATCAAATGCCTCTACTAATGCTAATGCTGGACTTCAGGCACTAAAATTGTAGTCCACCCGGCACCTCTGTAGCCAGGTGGGCAGGAGCAACAGTGCGTAGCACACGCTTCTTGATTAGACCGGGGTTCGAGCCCATGCCCACCAAATACGGAGGATGTAGAAAGGTCAGAATGACCACCGCATATCCCCGGAGCAATATGGCCTCAGTTGCTAATGCTCCTAAAAACCAAATAACAAACAAAAACAAAAAAACAAACATTTGTCCACCCTAAAGGGTGAAATTCCACATCCACTGAAGGTAGTGCTATACCACTGGGTACCAGCAATAAATCTTGTACTCTAAGTAGCCAAACCCAGGGCATCAGAAAAATAAAATAAATGAAAATTAAATAAAATTTTAAATTTAGGATAACTCTGTTACTATATTGGAAGTCAAACCACTACTGGCATCCCATAAATGACTTCCGATGACGAAAAAGTGAAAGAAACAAAATTTTGAAAGGCAATAAAATTAGTCTTGTTTAAACGAAACACTGGATTCCTGATTTTGTAAGATTATGCTGATGAGAGAAAAAAAAGGTGGGGGATTGACGAAAATCATCATAAATAGAACGTGCTCAAAAATCTTGACCGCACAACAAAAAACAAAGATTAAGTGGAGCCAATTTTGCATTTAGAGAGCCATGCCCAATAAGAAGGAAACAAGAATATAGATTTGGTAAAAACCATTTCAATACTTTTATTAATAAAATTAACATCACTGATAAAAGGTTAGTGACTTGACCCTTAGGGGAGTCAGTGCAATGTTGATGCCACCTGGACATAAGGATATTAAAGACTGATTTTTTTCTCTTTTCAAATCTTTAGATTGAATAATTTGAGTGCTGTTATAGTCAAGAAGGATATTCTTTTTAATGAAATAGCAAAATCTTTGAAAAACTGAGAATAAGTCAAGGGGCATGGAGCTAGACAATATTTATAAGGCAGGAGTCGAGACAGTTCTACACATTTTGAATAAAAGTAAAAGAAAACCATTGTAATATGCATAGTTTACTCTTGAAAGTGGGGAGCCTTGTATACAGTGGTTAATGTTTTTTGACCAAGGCTCCAATCATGATGAGTGAGTCTGATTATTATAACAGCAAATATTTTCAAATTACCTTGTTAAAAGAATAAATGAGGATAGACTGTCAAACGGTTAGCATTAGTATTAGCATTAGTAGAGGCATATGATGAAAGAAAGCAAGCTTATTCAGCATCAGCCAAAAAAAAAACAAAAAAAAACACACCACTTCCATTTCACCCCTCCGTTCGTTCGAAATACCTGTCCAGTTGAGCCTTAAATTTGTTTAGGCTATCAACTTCAACAACAAGTGATGGAAGTCGGTTCCACCAACCAACCACCCGCTGGCCAAAGGCAAATTTCCGCACATCTATCCGACATCCGTCCTTCCTCAATTTGAATTTATGCCCTCTGAGCTGATTATTCTGAGCAAGATGAAGAATCCAATTGGCATTGAGCATGCTCAAACCATTCAAATCCTTATACACCTCTATCAGATCACCTCACCGGTGCCTAGTCTCTACACTCTGTAATTTGCAAAACTTAAGAATTTCTTCGTAAGAGCAACCCTTTGTTCCATTCACTAATCTTGTTGCCCTTCTCTGTACCCGTTCCAGCAGCTCTACATCCTTCTTGAAATGAGGCCTCCAGACCTGTATACAGTACTCAAGATGTGGCCTAACCATTGCCTTATACAAGGGAATAATCACCTCCTTATCCCTGCTAGAAAAATTCCTGTATATCATTGACAAGACACCATGAGCTACTCTTGCAGCTCATCTGCACTGCTCAGAGAACTTCATATCTGCCTGCACAATTACCCCCAGGTCCTTTTCATTCTCCACCACTGTCAGTGTAGTACCGCAGAGTTGATACATTGCTCTGTGGTTACTGTTTCCCATATGTAGTACTTTACATTTGTCAATGTTAAACTTCATTTGCCACCTCTCAGCCCATCTGTTCAACCTTTCCAGATCCTGTTGCAGCAGCATAGCGTCAGTAGTGTCCTTAACAACCCTGCCAACCTTTGTATCATCTGCAAACTTGGACATTAAACTTGATATACCATCATCAATATCATTCATAAACACCGAAAACAACAACGGACCCAACACTGAACCCTGAGGAACTCCACTAATAACATTAGTCCACGTTGAGCAGTGTCCATTGATTACCACTCTCTGTCTTCTGCCACTCAACCATCCCCTTATCCATAGCAGCAATTTGCCTCCAATGCCACACTGCTCCAATTTGTGCAGCAGTCTTCCATGTGCAACAGTATCAAAAGCCTTTCTAAGATCGAAATATATAATATCAAAGTTATTCCTTGCATCCAGTTCTTTTGTGACTACATCATAATATCCAATCAAATTATTCAGGCAAGACCTGCCCTGAACAAAACCATGCTGCGTCTGAGCTATAACTGAATTCTTGTCTAGATGATCCTGCAGTGCTTCTTTAACCAGTGCTTCCATTAATTTACCTGGAACAGAAGTTAAACTAACAGGTCTATAATTACTTGTGTCAGCCTTTGATCCTCCTTTGTGAATTGGGGTTACATTTGCATATCTCCAGTCTATGGGTACCTCCCCTGAGTCCAAAGAAGCTCTCATAATTATGGCTAGGGGTTTGCTTACTTCCTTTGCTGCCTCCTTTAATATAACTGGATAGATCCCATCCACCCCAGGTGCCTTTTTTATGTTTATCCTCAACAATTTCTCCTCCACTTTCCTCTCAGTTATTACAAAATCATCTAGCTCATTGCCAATGTTTACTTTACCGACGTCATTCTCCTTCCTGAATAACTCCTCATGCGTGAATGTAGATGCAAAATACTCGTTTAGATTGTTAGCCACCTGAGCAGGATCCTCAACTGTTGAACCATCAATATCCAGTGGACCAATCTGATTCATCCCTTTCCTTCTTGAGTTTAAATAGGTAAAGAACTCTTTTCTGTTTTTCTTTGCATCCTTTGCCAAGGATTTTTCGTAGTCTGCCTTTGCCTGCCTAATCTCCTTTGTGACTTGGTTACAGACCAACTTATATCTATCATAGGCTTCCATGTCACCCATTAATTTGTATGTATTCCATGCATTTTTCTTCTCTGCCACATGTCTCATTAGTTCATCTGACAACCATTTAGGCCTAAACCTTGAACAATATTTCTTAGTTGGTATGTAAAGCCTGGTAACTTCCAAGATTAGTTCCTTGAATGCTTCCCATTTTGAGTTTGCTGTTGGTAACATCATCAGTTGGTCCCACTGTATAGAATTTAAATACTGTCTCAGACCATCATAGTCGCCTTTACGAAAACAAAAACCCTTCCCTTTACCTCTGATGGTAGTTACCTCATTGAGTAAATCCCACTTCAACACACTGTGATCACTGCCACCTAGTGGTTCATTTATCTGCAGATTCTTAATGCATGAAGAATCACTACTGATAATCAGATCAAGAGTATTGCTCCCTCTTGTTGCCGCACGAACGTACTGATGTAGAAAACAATCATCCAATAAATCCACAAAAGCCTTGCTAGTGTGTGTGAGTGACCAACCCACAAATTCCAGTCAATATCTGGGAAATTAAAATCCCCCATTATAAGACTCTGATTTACTGGCCCACTCTATTTCCCTGTACAATATCTTATTATACTCATCAGAGTCATTAGGCTTATAGCACACTCCTACTCTCAATTTTGATTTCCCTATGCTTATGTCACACCAAACTGACTCGATACTGCCCTGTCCATTGATGTCGACTGGCTTCACTTCCTTGGATTTTATGTGTTTCTTAACTAATAGCATAACCCTTCCTCCCCTCCTGTCCTGTCTATCCTTTCTATACACATTGCATTCCTTATATCTGTGTGACACCAAGTCTCTGATATCCCAACAATATCTGCCTTTGATGTTTTGAGCAATACCTCAAATTCATCAAATTTATTTACCAAACTCCTGGCATTGGTGTACACGCAGATATACATGCACCTGTTTCTATTCCTAGCTACCCTAACACAACCCTTGTGTTTACTTGTACCGCAATGACTCTCAGCAGTCTCTGAAATATACTGCATCTTGTTTTTCAGGCTTCTGCTCATTTCAATAGAAGCAGTGCAAGAATCACTTCCACCTCTGCCAGTGGCTACTGTTAATTTATTAGTCCTTGTATCCCCCCCCCCAACTAGCAGTTTTCCGACCCTCCTAACATTGCCTCGACAGCATCAGCAAAAATTCTTGCACCCTTTCTATTTAAGCGTATCCCATCCCTGTAGAAGCAATCTCTCCTGCTAACAAGTACAGTCCAGGCTGAAAAAAATTCTACCCCTTGAGCCTTGCACAATCCCTCCAGGGCCGAATTGATTGACAAGGCTCTCATCATATACTCCCTCCTATCGTGTCTGGGCAGAATTGCAGACACTTTCAAATTCAACCCTAATTCACGGCTTTTTTTCAACAGTGACCTGTACTTGCTAAGTAATTCCGCCGGTCTCCTACTCTTAATATCATTTGTGCCAACGTGTACAACTATATCACCTTTTGTGCCCTTAAAAGATGATATCCGCTCCAAAACATCATCAACCTTTGCCCCTGGCAGACATACCCTGGTCCTATTCCACCTATCCTTTTTACAAAGCATGTTCCCCGTTTCCCTGACAATAGAGTCACCAACAACTACTAGTTCCTGTGGGACCAGCGCATTCTGCCTAGGGGGCTGCCTCTGTGTTGCCTGATGACCAAGTGCAAGCTCTGGCGTTGATGTGGGCAGCTGAGAGCTTGATGGGTCCCTCAAATTATTTCCTTTGAGGGCATCCACCCTGTCCTTCAAGCTCTCATAAAGGCCCATAACAACGCTGAGTTGTCGCCTGATTTCCTTGCACTCCTTACATCGTGCACACACACAACAGTGCATTTTAAAAGACTGTGATTCAGAGGGCAACTGCCCCCCTCAGTTCTCTCCTGAGCCACAGCACTCCCATCAGCTTGAGCCTTTTGCTTTGCTGCTCTGGTCTGAGTCATGATTCCGATTTAATTCAATAAAATTTCAATTTCAGAACAAAATTAAATCCTTAAGTTATATCCCAAAACAGTTATAACGCTATATTTATTTTTTTGGTATCGAGTGTTTTCTATGAGTTCCCTTTATACAACTTCCGTTCACATGTACCACTATAGTTATGTATTAATTATTTGTTACGGTTAAGTTGTTATATATACAAAGGGTACTAGGAAAGTTTTGCAATATGACGCAACAATGAATCACAGGAAGCTGCTTGTTGCTGCATGTTGAGACATGTTCATACGTGCATAGTAGCCGCCGCGCCAAGTCGATGGGCTCAGTTATTCATTAGTAGTGAGAGTGTAAAGTGCTTGCGATGGCATCGTGGTCACGAAATGAGATAAGGACAGTTTTGCGGTATAATTTCGTGCGTGGTTTAACCATAGACCAGTGCTTAGAAGAAATGACTCTTGCACTAGATGATGATTGTCTACATCGTACAACGATATTCAGGTGGTATAGAGAATTCCAAAGGGGAAATTTCACTCTGGAGGATTCTGAGAGGCCGGGAAGGCCACGAACGTCAGTTACGGAGGAAAACGTTACTGCTGTGAGGAAAATGCTTGACGAAAACAGGCGAGTGACCTACCAACAGATAGAGGATACTTTGGGCCTAAATGCACCAGCAATTCGTTCGATTCTGCAAGATCATTTGCACGTGAAGAAACTTTGTTCTCTCTGGGTGCCGCATCAACTGACTGAAGAGCAGATGACACGACGTGTGACTTGGTGCCAGGAGATGTTAAAAAAGTTTGATAAGGGACAATCTCGGTATGTGAACAACATCGTGACAGGTGACGAGACTTGGCTGTACTATTACGATCTGCCGACCAAGGCTCAAAACAAAGTTTGGGTCTTTGATGACGACGACACACCCGTAATTGTCAGAAAATCCCGATCTGTAAAGAAGAAAATGATAGCTGTATTTTTCAAATCGAGTGGAATTGTGGAACATGTCGTTTTGGACACGCAGAAGACAGTCACAGCTAAGTGGTATACTGAACAATGCCTGCCTAAAGTCATTGGATCTATGAAGAACCTGCGGCCAAAGTCAAGAATGGACACCTGGTACCTCCATCACGATAATGCTCCAGCTCACCGCGCCACTGAAATATTCAAAACGATTTTCCTTAGGAAGGAAAATCGTTTTGAATATTTTCGTTAGATTCTTTTAATTGCGTTAATTTGAATTTTAATTGTTTTGAATTGATTTTGAATTGTGTTAAATTGATTATTTAATTATTTATATTTCACTTTAATTATTTATATTTTACTTTAATGTACCGGTAAGTTGTCGATTTTTTCGTTTTAATTTCTGGAGGGTATCATACGGAAGTGTTCCACGTACTATATTGAGGTAAACTCCTCTTATCAATTTACTATATTATTACCAACGTAGAACATATTGAGTAATACAGCTCTGATTCATACTATATATTATGCACTATACTACACTAAGCTTATGCTATCGTGTAAAAATGGCGGGAATTTACAAACGGTACTTCTAGGACTCGTAAGTATTGATTAGCTTCCAAATCTCGCTATCTCAATTTAGAATAAACTAAGGATCCTGACTAGGTCTATGATCTACTTATAGAAGATAATTTGATATAACAATTAGTTAATAAATCGACTAAATTTGGTTTAAAAAAAAAAAAAAAACCTCTCATTCAATTTGTAACACATGGATTTGATACCGTTACCGATACTAAGTAATACCTACAAAATCTCTGTCTAAGTTAAACTTTAAACTAAGTATCGTAACTAGGAATATAAAGCTACTCTAGAAAATAAGTTAATATGCCAATTTAAGCTAATAAATCAGAAAATAAATCAGGAAAAACTTCTCTGTTCCAAGAGCGTCAAAGAGCTTCGTCCGCACAGGCTGCTCTCGTTCCCAAACCCCCTTTTAGTAAGGCTATAACTAATTTAAAGCTCTATGAATGTAATGGTTTAGTGTAATGTAAATTTTATAGTGCAATACATATTATTGCATTTAGATATATATTAGCTTAGTGTAGTATTGTCAATTACTTGAATTTAAATGGAAATCATGCCTCAGAATGGAGGAGCAAAGCAACGGGCTCAAAAAAGCTGGAATGCTGTGGCTAGGAGGAGAACTGAATGGGAATTCCTCCATGATAGTATTGTGGTTTTGCCACTTGTCACTTATTTGAAGAGGCCTGAGCCCTCTCATAGACTGGAGTATTTCCATAAATGGAATGCCATACTCACAGCCTAGCAAAATGTGCTAATTGTGCTATGTTTGCAGGACTTTCTGGAAGAGAACATAATACAACTGAGGGAGAATCTTTGTGTTTGCTGCAGAGCGTGGGAAGAAATTAGCCAACTCAGCATTCTGGTAAGCATTATTGAGAGCTTGAAGAGTAGAGTGGATGCCCTCAAAGGAATTAAAATGGGTGGGTCCATCATGCTCTCAGCTGCCCAAATCAATGTGAGAGATCACACTTGTGCATCGGGCAACACAGCAGCAATACCCAAGGCACTGGTCCCTCAGGAGGTAGTTATTGTCAGTGACTCTATTGTCAAGGGAAATGGAAACTATGTTGTGCAAGAAGGATAGATGGAATAGGACCAGGGTATGTCTTCCAGGGGCAAAAGTAGATGACATTGTAGAACATATTTTTAAGGGCACAAAAGGTGATATTAAGAGTAGGAGATCTAGGGACTTATTAATAAGTACAGAACAATGTTGGGAAAAGGATGCATGTTTAGATTGAATTTGAAAATGTCTGTAATTCTGCCTGGACATGATAGGAGGGAGTGTATGTTGAGAGACTTGTTAGTATCATTTAGCCTGCCTAGAGGCACGTGATGCAAAAAAGCAAGCTTATACAGCATCAGCCAAAAACAAAAAAACCTTCCTATTTTATCCATCCGTTTACTCCAAATGTTTATCTAGTTCTGCCTTGAATTTATTTAAACTGTCAACTTCCACAATGACAGATGGAAGTCTGTTACAGCAATCAACCATCCGCTGCTGGCTAAAGGCAAATTTCTGCGCATCTATTCTGCAACTGTCTTTCCTCACTTTGAATTTGTCTCCTCGGGTGATTAATCTGGGCAAGAGGAAGAATCCCATCAGCATTCGGCTTGCTCAAACCATTCAACCAAACAATCAGATAATTTCGCAAGTGCCGTGTCTCTAGATGCTGCAATTTGCACAACTTAAGCCTTTCTTCATAAGAGCGGTTCCTCTTACGAAGTTCTCCTCACCAATCTTGTTGCCCTGCTCTGTATTCTTTCCAGCAGCTCTACATTCTTCCTAAAATGAGGCCTCCAGACCTGTATAAACACTCAACTTGTGGCCTGACCATTAACTTATACAAGGGGATAATGACTTGCTTATCCCTGCTAGAAAAATTCCTGTATATCATTGACAAGACACCATTGGCTACTCTTGCAGACTGTCTGCACTGCTCAGAAAAGTTCATATCTGACTGCTCAATTACCCCCAGGTCTTTTTCATTCTCCACTACGCTGAGGTAGTTTGTCACAGTTGATATGTTACTCTGGCATTACTGCTACTCACATGCAGTACTTTACATTTGTCAATGTTAAACTTCATTTGCTGCCTCTCAGCCCATCTGCTCAATTTCTCTAGATCCTGTTGCAGTAGCATACTGTCATTAGTGTCATTAACAACCCTGCCAACCTTCGTATCATCTGCAAACTTGGACATTAAACCTGATATAGCATCATCAATACATTAATAAATACAGAAAACAATGAGCCCAACACTGAACCCTGGATGACTCTACTAATAACATTAGTCCACGAAGAGCAGTGTCCATTGATTACTACCTTCTGTCTTCTCCCACCCAACCACCCCTTTATCCATAGCAGCAATTTGCCGTTAATGCCATACTGCTCTGATTTGCACAGTAGTCTTCCATGTGTAATAGTATCAAAAGCTTTTCTAAAATCCAAGTATATGATATCAAAATTATTGTTTGCATCCAGTTCCTTTGTGACCACATCATAGTATCCAATCAAATTTGTCAGACAAGACTATCCCTTAACAAACCCATGCTGTGTCTGAACTGTAACTGCAGTCTTGTCTAGATGATCCTGCAGTGCTTCTTTAACCAGTGCCTCCATTAATTTCCCCCGAACAGAAGTTAAACTGGCAGGTCTGTAATTACTTATATCACCCTTTGAATTGATGATACATTTGCACATCTCCAGTCCTCCTCTGAGTCCAAGGAAACCCTTATAATTATGTCTAAGGGTTTGTTTTCTTCCTTTGCTGCTTCCTTTAATATAACTGGATAAATAGGCGCTTTTTTATGTTTAACTTTAAACAATTTCTGCTACACTTTGCTCTCAGTTATAAAATCATTTAGCTCCCTACCAGAATTCAATAAACTTCTGGCATTGTGCTCCTCAAATATATCCTAATGTGTGAATGTAGATACAAAATACTCATTCAGTCTGTCAGCTATCTGAGCAGGATCATAAACAGTCAAACTACCAATATCAAGTGGACCAATCTGATTCATCCCCTTCCTTCTAAAGCTTACATAAGTAAAAAATTCTTTGCTGTTTTTCTTTGCAGCTTTTGCCAAGGATTTCTCGCAATCTGCCTTCACCTGTCTAACCTCCTTTTTGACTTGATTACAAACCAGCTTAAAGCTACCATAGGCTTCTGTGAAACCTGATAGTTTATATGCATCCCATGCATTTTTCTTCTGTGCCACGAGTCTCATTAGTTTGTCTCACATCCATTTAGGCCTAAACCTTGAACAATATTTCTTAGTTGGTATGAAAAGTCTATTAGCTTCCCAGATTAATTCTTTGAATGCTTCCCAGATTAATTCTTTGAATGCTTCCCATTTAGCATTTGCTGTTGATAACATCATCAGTTGGTCCCACTGTATAGAATTTAAAAACTGTCTGAGACCACTGTAGTCACCTTTACGAAAACAAAACCCTTCCCTTTACACCTGATATTACTTACATCTTTGAGTAAATCCTACAGCAGCACACTGTGATCACTGCTACCAAAGAATCCGCAGATTCTTAATGCGTGAGGAATCACTGCTGATAATGAGATCAAGAGTATTACTCCTTCTGGTTGCCTCTTGAACTTTCTGCTGTTGAAAGCAATCATCCAATAAATCCAAAAAAAGCCTTGCTAGTGTGCGAGTGACCAACCCACAAGCTCCAGCCAATATCTGGGAAGTTAAAATCTCTCATTATAGTACAATCTGATTTACTTGCCCACGCTATTTCTCTGTGCAGTTGTTCATTGTACTCATCAGTCATTAGACCTATAACACACTCCTACTCTCAGTTTTGCTTTCCCCTCTACTTATGTCACACCAAACTGACTCAACACTGCACTGTCCACCCATGTCAACTGGAAGGACTGCCTTAGATTTTGTGTGTTTCTTAACTAACAGCATAACCCCTCCCCACTTCCTATCCTTTCTGTACACATTATACTCCCCAAATTCCAATTCTGCATTCCTTATATTTGTGTGACACCACGTCTCTGATATATCCCAACAGTATCTTCTTATGATGTTTTGACCAGCACCTCAAATTCATCAAATATATTTACTAAACTCTTAGCATTGGTGTACATGGAAGTATACATACACCTGTTCTTACTGTTAGTTACCCTAACACAGTGTATTCCCCAAAGCTAGAAGTTTTCCTACCCACCTAACGCTGTCTCAATAGCATCTGCAAATATTCTTGTACCCTTTCTATTTAAGTGTATCTCATCTCTGTAGAAGCAGTCTCTCCTGTTAACAAGCACATACCATGCTGAAAATATTCTACCCCACGAGTCTTGTACAATCTCTCTAGGGCTGAATGGATTGACAAGGCTCTCATCATATACTCTGTCCTCTAGTGTTTGGTCAGAATTGCAGACACTTTCAAATTCAACCGTAATTCGCGACTTTTTTCATCATCGATCTGTACTTGTTAAGAAGTCCACAGGTCTACACTTAATGTCATTAGTGCCAATGTGTACAACAATATCAACTTTTGCCCCTGGCAGACATACTCTGGTCCAATTCCACTTATTCCTTTTGCTCAATATATTTCCCATTTCCCTGACAATTGAGTCACTGACAATAATCAACACCTGTGGGACCAGTGCATTCTGACTTGTAGATTGCCACTCTGTGTTGATTGTTGTAAAAGTGTTGCCTGATGCACAAGAAAGAGCTTTGGCATTGAGTTCGGCCTCTGAGAGCTTGATAGCTCCCCCATTTTGATTCTTTTGAGGGCATCTACCCTACACCTCAAAGTCTCATAGACACACATCAAAACACTGAGTTGGCACCTAATTTCTTCACGCTCTCTGCACTGTCCTGTTCCAAAAAGTCCATAAACATTTCATATTTTGCACATTTTTTTAGACTGTGATGCATTGGAGAATCATCCCCTTCGGTTCTCCCCAGAGCCACAGCACTTCCACTACTTTCTGCTCATTGCTTTTCTGCTCTAGTCTGGGGCATGATTTCCATTTAAATGCAATTTAATTAACAATGGAAATTAATAAGATTAATAATTTCATTGATAATTGACAATACTACACTAATATAACAGATTCCTAATACAGTGCTACATATGCTATTTAGTTTTACATTATACTTTATGCTATCAAGTTTGAGATATATGTTATGCTATTCTGTTTTGGTCTAATATATTACAACAATGGCAATAAGTTTCAAATGGTACAAGATTCTACAGATAATAATTATTAACCTACAAAATGTCTGTCTAAATTCAAAATAAATTAAGGAGTGTGACTAGGACTATAGAGCTACTTCTAGAAAGTAAATTAATATGACAATTAAGTCAATAAAACAGCAAAAATTTATCAAAAACTTAGTATTTGCTGGAGCTATAAAATCTTCGTCCGTACATCAATATCCTCTTTCCCAAGTTATTCATTTCAGCCATGGAGAGAATGTTCAAGGTTCAGGGGTAGAATTTTTCTCAGTGTGATCTGTGTTTGTTAACAGGAGGTACTGTTTTTTCAAGAATGAGGAACACTTTAGAAGGAGCACAAGAATAATTTCTGATGGTGTTGAGGCTGTAATAAGAGGTTGGAAAACTGATAGCCTGTGGAGGGGGATACAGTGACTAATGTATTAATTAGTACCACAGGCAGAGGTAAAAGTGATTCTTGTGTTGCTACTATTGGAACATCCAGCAGCCTGGAAAGCAAGGTGTTAGGGATTTCAACCCCTGCTATGTTTCGTCATGGAACAAGTAGCTACATGGACTTTTTAGATAACAAACGGGTGCTCATACCGAGAAAGGCTTCAGTTCTGCAAATTGCATTATCTGGAGACTAATCATCTGTGAGGAGATCTGATTTGATGTTCAAGGCCTTAAATGGATTGAGTATGCTCATCGTTAATGGCATTCTTCCACTTGATAAGACTAAACACAGATGAGAAGGCATAAATGCAATTTGAGGAAGTATGGTTGCAGTACAGATGTGCGGAAGTTTGTCTTCAGCCACTGGGTAGTTGATTGTTGGAACACACTTCCATCTGTTATAGTGAATGTGAGTAGTTTGAATAAATTCAAGGAAGAACTAGACAAATTCTTGGAGGGGATGGATGGTTGAGGTGGGCAGTTTTATTATTATTATTTTTTTATTTATTTATTTATTATTATTTTTTTTTTTTTTGCTACCTCCATCAGGCAACCTCCATAAGTTTAAGTTTCTTGAATCTTGTGCTAATATTAATACTAATAACTGAGTTTTCAGTTTTTTAATATTTTCTATTTGCTGTTCAGTTTGAAGATCCATATCTTTGTACTCTAGTATCTGAGTGTCTTAACTACTAATTACTCATACTATTTACTAAACTATTACTATTTAAAACAGAAAGGTCAACCTTTTTATGGGCCATTGCTATTCTTGTTATCATTACTATACTGTATTAAATATTATTATGTATTGGTATTACACATCATAGACCACACTAACCAAATCAGTGTCCTATCAAAGTATTGTACAAGTTGGTTTAGTATATACAGCAGGCCCCCGTTATAACGCGGTTCGCTTTACGCTGATTCGCTATAACGCTGTTCTTATATTATAACCCGTATTTGACTATAACGCTGTCACAGATCACTATAACGCTCTTTTACAGATTACAATTTTGACATATTAACGAAATCGTTTCATTTGATGGAGTCGATAGCTCGAAAATGAATAGCAAAACAGCATTAAAACGTTTCCCACGCCGACTTGAGAAATTTTCCCACGCTCAGTAAAATTTTCTCGCACGCTAATTTAGTTTCAGTACAGCGACTTGTAACTTAGTTCCGCGATCAACATTTTAAAAAATGATCAAGTATATTGCTTGTAATATTTGCGTTATATGCATTTATCCGAAGTCTAGTCATCACTCAGTACAGTATTAGACATCGTGCGTAACGGAAAGTTTACTTGAACATTGTATCGTAATTAATTCAACCAACGCAGTTACATTTTAGAAGAGCTAATAATGACTGATAGGAATGAAAAAGCAACAACGTCTGGGCACAGTACGAAGACTATAAATGTAAGAAAAAGACTGAATTTGAAAAGTAAATTAGACGTTTTGAAGCGAATCGATTCCGGTCAACGACAAACGGATGTGTGCCATAATTTAGGACTTGCAACTTTAACTGTAAGAACAATTATAAAAAAAATAAAGAATTAATTTTTGCAGCGGGAAAGATAGCTGTTCCACTGCAAGCAACTAGGACTAGGCCGGCTATTAGGATTGAAATGGAAAGACTTTAATTTTATTGAAGATAATATTCCAATGCAGAATTCAGTTAAGTTAAATATTAAAAAGAGAGAGAAAGAGATTAGCCAATATGATGATCTGAAGAAAACTCGCCTAAAAAAAATGTGGAACCATTTAAAACTGGTAAGGGCTGGTTGAATAGATTTAAAATCCAGGGAGAAGCCGCAAGTGCAGATCAAGGAGCCGAAACTTTCAAAAAAGAACTTTTGTTAAAATTACTGAAGAGGGGTATTATGTGTTATACTTCTCAATAAGTTTTTAACATAGATGAAGCAGGACTTTTGTGGAAACGAATGCCTAAAAGAAGTTTCATATTGAAAGAAGAAAAAACATGCCAGGTTTCAAAGCGGTGAAGGATCGGTTGACTTTATTGTTGGTTTTAACGCTGCGGGGGATTAAAATTAATACCCCTTTTAGTTTATTTGGAAGAGGGCCAAAGTTCAACTCAAAATCCACACATTTTTCATGATTAAATTCATCAATTAAATTAAATTCATTATTTTAATTGGAATTTTAAATTTACTTTTGATACGCAAGTAGTTACCACATAATTATACGTATGCAATGCAGAATATTTTATATGTGCAAATATTTGAATATTAAATATTTTGACCAACATTTGTGCATCTTTTCATTACTGTTTATTATTCATTAGGAAATATCCTATGGCACTGACCGCAGCTCATAAATACATATGTTACCTTATGGGAAAGCGGCGCTCGCTTAGCGTGGATTCACTTAGCGCTCTGTTTTTCCGGAACGAATGATCAGCGTTATGCGGGGGTCACCTGTATTGTTATATAAAATTTTAATACAGAAACATGAAAAAAAAAATAAAGTTAAGGACACACCATAAGATATCATAGTATGTGTGTGGCTGTGAGCACTAACCCATGCATCAGATGTCTGTGATTTAAATATATATTGGTATTCAAAATATAACCAATGATTTCATTTTTCCATATATTTTTTTTTTTTTTTACTCTAAAAACTCTTTACACTTCATGTTTACTTATATATGTGGAAAGCATTTCTTCTAAGTTCTTTTAAGTTCACATAATTTTGATTTTAGGATATACAAGTCTAATTTTGGATGATAGCCGTACACACTTATATGCAAACTGTACAGATAGTGTTATTTACTGTTATGGTTGCATGAACTTCTCACCACAGCCATGTAAGTTTGCTTTCCATATGTTGTATGTTTATTTAAAGCCAAATGTTTTTCTCATGAAATGTTTGAGATTGTCACATAAAAGATTAAACATTAAAGATTAAGCACAAAATTGAGCTGATTGCTGGCACCTGGAAATAAAATGCTTTTGTTGAAAGGATATTGAATATCCAGCTGCTATAACCTTATTAGTATGATATGTAGTATGCCAAGACGAACCTGAGGCTCCATTATAATTGCAACTTCAAAACCTCCATTGAATACAAATTTAATTCCTTTGTAAAATTTAAAATGTGGTCTCCCATAAATGTCATAGTTTGTATCAATGTCAAAAGAAATAACCAAACTCTTTAAATAAATAACAAATATATTTTGCCTTGAACTATATGCAGTTTATGGTGAATTGTCTTTTTAACAGAAATTAGCATACAGATCCATGGTCGGATTAAGGATGAAATAGGATCCTGGCCATATTTAAATCTGAGGCCCCTTTAATATATATATACAGGGTGTCCGTAAAGTTCAGTGTAGGCACACTGAACTTTACGCTCAAATGATTTAGCGATATTCAATCTCCTGCCACATGCTGTGCTTCATTTCACGATCATATTTACCAAAGGCCTCTGTGACCCGTGCCTTCAGCTCCTGCAGTGTCGATGGTAGCGGAAGGATGTACACATTGTCCTTCACATAACCCCACGAAAAGAAATCCATTGGTGTCAGATCAGGCAACCTCGGAGGCCATTCCATATGGCCTCCGAGTGTGGAGGGGCACCGTCTTGTAGCATTAACCATTCACTGACCATTTCCAAGAGACAAACTCTGTCACTGTCGGTTCGATGAAGAGGAGTGGCCCGTTCAGCTTTTCTCGAGACATTGCGGCAAAAATGTTAACTTTGAGACTGTCCTTTTCATGTTCAAAAAACTCGTGGATTTTCACTGCCCCACATTCATAAATTGTGTCGATTCATTTGTCCCATTTTGTTGCATGAAATGCTAACACACAGAAACCTTTCTCTGACCAGGTCACCATTTTGCCATTCTGGCGAATGTAGCGCTGTGTAGCAGGTAGAATGTAAAATTGGCAGTCGAGCACCAATTTAAAAAAACTTATTGAATTGATCTTTCATCTGGTATGTGTTTCATGAGTGTAGCTCGAAGTAGTTCTGAATGAAAAATATCAAAATCGGAAACATTATTTGCAGACACCCTGTATATATATATAATACACACATATAAATACGAATACTATATAGGTTTTTATATTCGTATTGTGAATAATAATTCCTTGATAAAAATGTAAACTAAGAGGTCAAATGTTTTATGTTTTTTGACTTGAAAAATAAAGTAATAATAAAAACAATTTTAATAGAAACTTGTAACTTATTTATTGTACAATAAAAAGGTATAAGAATAAAATTTTAAACACTTAACAAGTTAAGTTTAAGAATGCTTTTATTTTACATTTTCTTGGTTTATTATTATTATTAGAAATTTTTATCACTACTTCAGAAAATATTTACACTGAAAATGAGGCTCCTCTTTGGGTGAGGGTCTTGGTCGGTTTGGCTGTAGTGTTAACGTGGCCCTGTACAGATCACTGTTGCTCATCTTATTATTTATACAGAGATTGGGTGAGCCCTAATTATGCTGTCTGCGTAAAAACTTTAAACATCTTGTTAACAAACCAGAACACTTGTAGTAAATTTCCAAAATTATAAAATTAAATATGCAATAATACTATATCAGACTTATTAACATGTTTAACTTTTGTACAGAATTGAATATTGATGTTTGCTACAATTAAACAGCAAGCTAAAAAATAAATTAAAAATTAGAAACCATCCGCACATTAATTGAACAACATTTGCCTAAAAATGTACACATAAACATCTTGTCCTTCGTGGTCACCCATCATGGCTTTTGTATGTCCTGATGGGAATCTCTCCTCCATGCTCCTCACTGACCTCATACAGAAAAAGCAGTCTGGATAAATCCAGGTGACAGTGCAAGTAATCAAGCTTGACTGACTTCCTGTATCCCGTTTTTCTGTAATTTTTATTCAACTTGTCAATTAGTGCTTTGAATTCACTCTATGTGAATTTAAAGCATTTTCATCATGAAAGCCATTCACTATAAGACAACATGACTGTCAGGCATTTTGCTCAGCATCTGTCATTTTATCTTCTAATTCTTGTGAAGCCAACATCTGCTTAACTTGTGACCAATAAATATGCCACTTTTCACTTTAGCATCAGTCAACTTTTGAAACACAGATTGTATATGCTTGAAGGTGTTACCTTGAGGATCCAGTGCTTTAATGCTTTGTTTAACTTGTTTAGCCAGTCCCAACTTGATATGGAGTAGAGGAAGTAAAACTTTATTTCTTGGAAACAAGGGATAGTTTAGTACCTTGTGTGCATGCTTTAGGCTACACCTCTTTCTCTTCTGCTGATCTACTGCTCTACTGTCCCAGAGGCAACAAAAGCAGGGGGGCTTAGTGAAACCACTTTGCACACCCAGATGGAATTCCAGCATCTTGGAAGTCCCCACAGACATCTTGTTTATACTGGTCATACTTGATCTTCTTAACACATGCTTCACATTTCCATTATCTTATTTGTAACATGAACAGAGTGTGCAATAAGAATTGGATGTACGAGTATATTCTCATTCTGAAGCAACACAGCTTACTAGAAACTTACTGGAACTGTCTATGAAAAGATGCCACTTCTAGATTTTGATTGTGACTAATACTAAATTCTTCATAAAGACCAATCAGAACAATAGCACAGGGATTCTGCAACAGTATAAAAATGTGCAAAAATGGCATATATTTTTCAGTGTAGAAGCGTTGCAGCTTGGATCTCATAGATTGTACTCTTTTAAATGAGGTATAAGGAGTTCTCCCTTGGATTTGTTTAGATCCAAGTTCCCCACTAAGCCATCCAATTCTTGTTGATTCAGGGAAATCTGATACTTTACGTGAATGGGCTTCTGGGACTCAAAGTCCATTTTTGAAGAATCTTCTCTGGAAGGTGGATTAGGAATTGGAAGGTCTTGATTGTGTGGCACCAGAGCAGTAGAGGATGATATATTAGGATGCACTAGAGCGTTTCGATCTGCAGATTTGATTTTTAAAATTTGTTATATCCATTATAAGGGTAATTCAAAAAAATAAGTTACACTTGACCATTTGTAGCCCAAGAGACATTTATTGTGGTATGGAACATTATGCAGTAGAAAGCACATACCTTACACTACTTTTCCACATAGTCACCGAGTTGGTGTAAACACTTCTTGGAACGTGTGACTAAATGTTCGATTCCCTGATGATAGAAATCCACTCCTTGGTCATTCAGCCAACGTCGAACTGCTGTTTACACCTGCTCATCATTTGCAAATCGTTGTCTCCCCTAGATGTTTTTTCAGCTTGCCGAAGATGTGATAGTCACAAGGCAAAAGATCGGGACTGTAGGGCGGATATTGCCATACCTCCCATCCGAAACTTTGCAGCAAGTGTCATGTTGTGCGTGCATTGTGTGGCCTGCCGTTGTCCTGAATGAGAACAACACCTTTACTTAACTTTCCAGGCCTCTTGTTTTTCATGGCTGTTTGCAAAGACCGTAATGTTTGGCAGTATGAGGCAGCATTAATTGTTGTGCCATTAATCCTTTTGCCATAAATTCTGTGTAAACAACTCCTTCACAGTCGAAAAACACAGTGGCCACGACCTTTCCTGCTGATGGTGCAACTTTGAATTTCTTCTGCACATGCAATGTTGTGTGTCTCCATTTATTATTATTATTATTAGCCATATGGTGCAAGGAAGCCCGAGGCTTATGCTGCACCAGCCAAAAAAAAATTTCTGAACTACCCCGAGAGAGAGAGAGAGAGAGAGAGAGAGAGAGAGAGAGAGAGAGAGAGAGAGAGAGAGAGAGATAAAAGGGAATCACCAAGGAAGAGAATAATGATGATATCAGGACCCTGGGTGTGCCAAGCCCATACTCACAAAATGTGAGCCCCTGGGTATTCCAATGATGCTCTCTTCATTTCTGGGGTGAAATGGTGCACCCACATTTCATCACCAGTGACGATGCAGCATAAGAAGTCGTGGCCTTCCACAGAATAGCATTGAAGGAAGGCTAGAGAAGACAAAAAATGTTGACCTTTGTGTTTGTCTGTCAGTGAACAAGGAACCCATCGTGCACACAATTTTTGATAGTCAAGATGTTCACAGATGATGGAATGAACTCTGCCTATTGAAATATCCAACTCCTTTGCCATTTCTGTGACTGTCAGTTGTAGATCATTATTGCAAATCATTTCATCAACCTGCATCAAGTTGTCTGCTGTGGTTGCAATCAGCATCTGACAATTCTGTGCGACCACTTTCAAACTGCTGACACCACTTCACTATTGCTGGATTCGACATTGCATTTTCCCCATACACTGCCGTTATTTCATGATGAATCTCAGAACAGTTCAGACATTTGCACACAAAAATCATACTGTTCTGCGTACATTGAACTTGGAGTTTGTTTGTTTGTTATTTGGTTTTTAGGAGCATTAGCAACTAAGGCCATATTGCTCTGGGGATATGCAGTGGTCATTCCCTGACCTTTCCGCATCCTCCGTATTTGTTGGTCACAGGCTCGAACTACGGTCTAATCAAGAAGCGTGTGCTATGCACTGCTGCTCCTGCCCACCTGGCTATGGAGGTGCTGAACTTGGAGTAACGTTCTAGCTGACGTGCCATTATGAACGCTTGCTCTTACACAACTGTTACTGCTACACCAACAAAACTCGCCTACCAGGGGGCACACAATATGAACTCCATTCTGTGTAGGTGCCACATTTTTTGCACAATTATGCCAAGAGATGGTGACAATAACTTATTTTTTGAATGCCCCTTGTATGAAAGTAACAGTCATTGTGATGGCTTGTAGGCTGTCTCCATATTTCAGGTATAACAAAAGGCATACACTTACAACTACCACAAAGACGTCTCTCTAATGTTGACCTGCAAGTACCACAGTGTAAATTCCCAAAAGTTGTCTTGGTCACTCATAGGTATTCCAAATAGGCTTATTATGCACTGTAAAGCTTGCTACCTGACAATTTTATGCTGCAACTTCTTCAGACTAATATAGTATCTCCAAACATGGTAGAACATGTGTGGAGTAAATTGATGCAATTTATGGTAGCTACTGCAAAAATAAATAAATAAAATTTTAAAAATAATAAAAAAAAAAAAAAAATATATATATATATATATATATTACTACACACTCTTATCACAGTATTGGTTATGTACTTGTTTAATACATATAAGTGTTGCAAAAACAAAATCTTCAATTGCTGCCAAAATATTGACACCAGAGAAAACCCAATGACACTGTGTTTGGCACACAAAGTGCATGTAAGAAATAGTTACATATAAACTTTTTTTTTACACAATGCTATTCATTAAACAATTAATGTGAATTACAGTTGGGAATTTCAATATACATATAATTAATTAAAATATTAAAGATATGTCAATTGACAATTGGAGTAATACAATAGATAATTAAAACAGAAAAATAATTAAATACTTATAACTAGTAAATTGATAGAAGAATAAATATCCAAACTGTAAGGAAAAAAGAAAGGAGAGAGAAAATGTTTTCCTCTTTGCATTTTTGTTCTCCTTTATGTAACTACTTTTAGCATCAGTCAAAGTTTATGTAACTACTTTTAGCATAAGGCAGTTCAAATGTTAGTTCACAGAATTAAAAAATAAAAATGATTATGCAGAGTTATATGAAACAATAAAATCTGAAAGATCCAAAATGGACCAATTTCGAGTGTATTAATTATATTTTATAGTATAAAAATGTTTGGAGCTGTCCATATTCTCTTTTAAATTTAAACATAAATAATTTGTTATTTCTTATAAAACAAAGAGATACATGAAGTTGTTATAAAAAATATTAATAATAATAAATTTTCGAGTGTCGGACATGCTTCATCAGGGCTCTTCAGTTTAGTGGATTGGATTACTGTTGATTTAAATATTTGATTTGTTTAGTATATTGTTGGATAATTTTGTTATAGGTTTTCCTGTAACAGTTTGATTTTTATAATATTATAGATATCATTTTTTAAAGTTAATTTTCATTGATATTTAGCTAATTTTATAATGATAATTACGATATCTGCCTTAAACACATCACAGGGTATCGTGACTCACACAGAAATAGCCGATGGCGATTTACGCATGAGGCATGATTTAATCCGTTGCGGAACCTGTGGAATGTTTTCCAAGGTCAACCTGGTGACTAATCATAGCTCACCTGGGGATTCTTTTCTTTGTGATCGATGTAAGGAGTGCACCAATCTTAAATTACAGTTTGGTGCACTGATGGAACAATTTGAGTCACTGAAAAAACAGGTGCTTACCCTTGAGAATTGCATCTGGGAGATTGTCAGGGACTCAAGACTCCAGCAATCTACCAAGTGATGCACTCCCGATTCGGGCCTCAAAACAGAAAAACAAAGTGCAAACTACTCTGGTTCAAAAGGACTTTGTTTTATTAGGGGAGACTATTGTCAGGGAAACAGGGAATATTTTTTGTAATAAGGATAATTGGAGTAGAACCAGGGTATGTCTGCCGGGATCAACTATTAATGATGTCACCAACAGATTGTCAGATTTTAAGGGGGGTGAAGAGAATATTATTATTCATGTGGGGATAATGACATTAAACGTACGCGATCTGACGATTTGTTGGAAAAATACAGGACCATGCTGAGGAAATGCCGCGAGCTAGGCCACAATGTCTATGTGTCTGTAATTCTGCCCGGACACGATAGGAGGGATTATATGTTAAAAGCCTTGTGGATTAACTCAAGACTTGAAGGACTCTGCAAGGCTTTTGTGGGGGGGGGGGGAATTTCTATCAGCTTGGACCACACTTGTAGGTAGAAGGAATTTGTTTTGTAGAGACGGGATACACTTAAACAAGGGTGATGCAAAAGTTTTTGCCAGTATTATTGAGGATACCATAAAGGTTCAGGGAAACTGCTAGTTAGGGGGGGATATGGGTAATACTGACATGCGTTTATCTGATAATATTGGTCAAAGTAACCCTTGCACATACCTCAAGAGTTCTTATCTGTTTCTCCAACTGGACATATCTAGATGTTCTGGAGGAAGAAACGTTTCAAATGAGCAGGTAGCTAATGCCAGGAAAGAGAGCCTAAAAAACTTCAAGGGTTGTGTTAGGGTTCTTAAATATACGAGAACAGTAAGTTAGATCCTTGAGGTTGTCACAGACGTTCTCTCAGATTTGCCAGACAAGATGCACTTGCTACCTGGGAGTCTAAAACACTGATGGAACTGATATTCAGGTGACACTCAAGTCAAGTGGACCCAATTTCGACGAAGTCCGGACGGTCTGTGACAGCCAAATCCTCTGCTTGCACCTTCACAATGGTGGGACTGTTAGTAATCCTGGGTATAACCTCCATGCACAAGTACATGGTGAGTGACCGCCCAGGTGTGAACCAACGTAAGCACGGGTCGAGGTGTAGCGCCCACATCACACCACATGGAGGAATGCCGCCGCCCCTCTATGTTACCAGGCAGTACTAGGTGGTAGATGACTCTCATCAACCAGTGCAATACCACCACTTTGCTTATTGGAGGCTTGAAGTGGTGGAACCCATGTTTAATCTCTAGAGCTAAGTTCTGGTCAACCATTCCCTATCTCTTCCATCATGCAGTACGATTGATGACTTTTGAGGTTATGATGAACATCGTGGCGAGATCCAATATTCCTTACATTTTGAGGGTACAGCTCTAAAACGGTGTTTGCAGGCCGGCCACTAGTTAGTACACAGGACCGAACCTATTGGTAACTCTCTAGGAGCCTTCCGGATCAGCTAGTGTATGATCTTGTTACCTCTACTCTGCCAGATAGTGACTGGAGGGAGTCCGAGTAGTGTGTATGCGGGGAGCATTGTCGAGGCCACGTTATGTCAAGGATCTGGGTATATTCTTACCCTATGTACGCCATATCCAAAAATTTCATTACTTCATACAGCATGTCCCACCCACTTTTTATTACTAACGAATACACCATGAATTGTCAAACCAATAGAGAAAGCTTATCTGCGAAAAGATCTAAACCTCCCAAGCACTTCCTAATTCATTTCACAAATATATGTGGTCTCAATTCTAATCTCAATGATGTCCATTTCCACTTGCAGTCTGAAAAAACCCCATGTACTTTTTCTGACAGAATCTCAGTTATCAGTTGATTCAACTACTGCTCATCTCAGATGCCCAAATTATTCGCTGTATGACTCCTTTCACCTCAAAGGTGGTACTTGTGCATATGTCCATTCTGATATTCATTGTCAGAGACTTGGCAATTTGGAATCTCCTCTCTTTGATCTTCTCTGGCTTAAAATCTCTCTACCTTATTGCATCAAATACATCTGGTTGTCTCTACCGTTCTCCCAACTCCACTAATCACTTGGAGCTCTTTAAACTTCCTCTCTTTGCAACTTGACTTTCTCCAGTCCAACTTTCCTAACAGTGAGGTAATTTTCCTTGGTGATTTTAATGTTCACAACTCCAGCTGGCTTCCGTTTTCTAGTCACACCGACCCAGCTGGTCGAGATGCTGAGGGTTTTTGCAATTACTAATGACCTTGCACAGATTGTTCATTTTACTACAAGAATACCAGATAATCTTAATCATACAGCCAATACACTTGATCCTTTTCTCACAAACAACCCTTCTAAGTACACGGTCGAAGTGAGAGGTCCTTTAGGCGCTTCAGATCACAACTTGGTGATTGTCTCTTCTCCAATGGAACCTTTATCTCATGGCTATTCCAACCTCATGTTGTTTGGCATTACAAGAATGCAAAATGGGATGACCTGCTAGAGTTCTTTTCTTCTTTTCCTTGGTCAGATTACTGTTTCAAAACTTCTGATGTCAACATTTGCTCAGATCATGTCAGTGAAATTATTCTTGCAGGAATGGAATCCTTTATTCCACACTCCTCTTTAAAATCTCGTCCTTTAACTAAACCTTGGTTTTCCAATAAATATACTAAGGCTGTTCAAGAGAAGAATGTTGCATATCGTAATTGGCTTGTTTCTAATTCTCCAGTTTCATTTTCTGCCTACACCAAAGCTTTCAACAATTGTAAAGCAGTTATTAATCAGTCCAAACTAGAGTTTGAACAGGCTAAGAGTAGAAAACTAGCTTCTTGCTCTAATGGTAGCCGAGCATTCTGGTCTCTTGCCAAAGCTATTGGCCGCAGCTTTTGCCCATCTCTGCTCCCACCTCTGTCCAAACCAGATGGTTCTGTTGCCACTTCAGCCAAGGATAAAGCTGACCTGCTAGCATCCCATTTTTCTTCCATCTCATGTATTAATGATATTGGTAAAACACCTCCTGCCATTCCCAACACGCTCCATTCAATGCCTCCTGTGGTCTTCCGTCAAAAGGATGTCAGAAAGATTTTGACGAATCTTGATGCTACGAAAGCTCCAGGTCCCGATGGTATTTCTCCACTTGTTCTCAAACCTGTGCTCCTGAACTTACTCCTATTCTTTGCAGCCTTTTTTTCACTTGATTATTCCAAAGGTGTTTTTCCTTCTGCTTGGAAATTTGCTCATATCCAGCCAGTTCCTAAAAAGGGTGACAAATCCTTTTTAGGAACTGGCTGGATATGACAAATTATCGTCCCATTGCAATTACTTCTATTCTCTCTAAAGTAATGGAGAAATCAATTAACCGCCAACTCTTAAACTACCTAGAAACCTTCCGTCTGATCAACAATTGCCAGTATGGATTCCGTCAGTGTCAATCCACTGGTGATATTCTTGCTTATGTTACCCATTTATGGACTAATTCAATGGAAAGGTTCGGGGAAACACAAGTAGTTGCTCTTGACATCTCAAAGGCTTTCGATCGTGTTTGGCATAAAGGTCTTCTAAACAAGCTTCCATCTTATCGTTTGCCAACTGTTTTTAGTAATTGGTTATCCAGGTTTTCTCTGCGATTGCCCACTGAGGGTGATGGTAGATGGCTCTCTGTCTTCTGACTTCTGCACTAATGTCGGTGTCCCCCAAGGTTCAGTATTTTCCAGCACTCATTTCCTCTTGTATATTAATGACTTCTTCCATTGACTGGAAATCCTATTCATAATTTTGCCGATGATAGCACATTGCATTCCACTTTCCATTTTAAGAAACCTTGTCCTGCTCAATCAGCTTCAATTTCTCGAAAGCTTGCTACCAATTCCTTAAATGCCGATCTTCAGATAATTCTCCAGTGGGGGCAAAGACAACTTAGTTGATTTCAATCCTTCTAAAACTCAGTCTTGTCTTATATCTTGCAAAAAGGATTCTTCTGCTCCTATGCTTATCTTTAGTGACATTCCGTTTTCTAGGAAAAATGATATATCTTTTTTGGGAATTACCCTGACTTCTAATCTCTCTTTGGCACAAGCACATTACAAATATTGCTTCCTCCGCATCTAAAAAATTTGGTTTTCTCTTTCGCTCTCAGCTTTACTTTTCTTCCAAACAGCTGCTCACTCTGTATAAATCGCAAATCCACCCTGCCATGGAATATTGTTCCCACATCTGGGGTGGTGCCCCCAAAACCTCTCTCAGGATTATTGATTCCATTCAGAAGAGGGCAGTTAGGTTAATTAATGATTCATCTCTAACAGAGTCTCTTCACTCGCTGTCTCATAGACGTACTGTTTCTGCTGCATGCCTCTTCTGCAGATACTTCCATGGGCACTGTTCTTCTGAATTGGCTTCTATAATTCCCGCTATCTCTTTCGAAACGGTCCAAACACGTGCCGCCAACATCCATTTACTGTCCAACTTCAAACCCACAGAACCAACTTTTCATCTTCCTCGTTTATTCATTCAACTGCCGTTTTCTGGAACAACTTTCCTTCATATGTATTTCCTGAAAATTACAGTCTACAGAAGTTCAAGTCCAATGTCAACAAATATCTTCTTTCGTCTTCTCAACCTCCAACCCAAGCACGGTACCAAGTACTATAGGTTCTAATACCTCTTGTGTTTTTGGGGTTTACATAAAAAAAAAAAAAAAAAAGTCTTAATTGTTTATATAGTAATGTTAGAAGTGTTGTCAATAAAATGAGCGAATTCGAACTGCTGGTTAAAACAAGTAACGCGGACATAATAGGGCTTACGGAAACATGGTGCCACCCGGAAATAGGGGATGATGAATTTCAGTATGGCTTATATAATGTATTTAGAAAGGATAGGGTAGATAGAAGGGGTGGTGGAGTAATGCTTCTTATCAGAAGCAGCCTGTGTGCGACAATAGCTTTCCCCGGATTCAGATGTTTCACGTGTTAATATAGAATCTATATGGAAACAAAGGCATAATGCGAGTAGGAGTAATCTACAGACCAGGTGATTGTGAGGATTATGTGACGAAAGCCTCTAAATGCAGATGGAATGGGCAAGTAAACGTCAATATCTTATTATGAGTGATTTCAATTTGCCTCTAATTGATTGGAGAAAATGGGAAGGAAACTCGACATGGGGAAAAAATTTTTAAATCAACTAGATGACTGTTATTTGTATCAACATGTCAGGGAAAGTACTACAGAAAATAAGGGGATAGACCTCGTCATCACCCTTGAACAGATGACATAACAGGGCTGACAGTAGAGGAACCAGTAGCAGGAAGTGATCACGTAGTTCTACGGTGGATGATGAGAGAGAGAGAGAGAGAGAGAGAGAGAGAGAGAGAGAGAGAGAGAGAGAGAGAGAGGTAGCAGTAGTAAAAGGCAAAGGAATGGGTTATAATTTCAGAAAAGGAAATTATGATGCCTTAAGTGCTACATGGCCTCTATTAACTGGGTAGATATCGCACAGAGAACAAATACAATTGAACTGTGGTATGCTTTTAAAACATTAATCTCAGACGTCTTGAATGCATATTTACCATTAAAAAAATACTCCACAAGGAGGGTTCCAAGTTGGATGATTAGTGAAGTTGCCACATTACTTAAGCAAAAAAAGGTGGCATGGAAAAGTTACAGAGCAATAAAAAGTACTGAAGCCTATAACAGCTACAAGATTATCTGTAATAGAGCCACAGAAAAGGTTCGACAGGCAAAGGCAGTTTAAGAGAAATTGCTGGCAAACAGAGCAACGAGGGAGGATAAGGAATTCTTCACATGTATAAATGCTAAGAAGAGCAGAACAAACCAGATCGGACCTTTATGTAAGGAAAAGGGGATAGTATTAAATACACCAGCTGCCATTGCAGATGATCTCATCAGTTATTTTGCATCAATATTTACAGAGGAAAAACCTTTTGTGACAATGGGAAATTGTGGGAGCGAAGTTGAAAAATATATAATTAATGATATTGAAATTTCGCAAAGTTTTTTCATTGGAATCAACTCCTGGAGTTGATGGAATATACCCTATAATCTTAAGGGAGGCGGCAAGTGAGTGCATTGAACCATTGAGGTTAATTATGCGAGCATCACTAGACTCTGGGGAGATTCTGTTGGATTGGAAAAGTGCCAATGTATCTCCTATACATAAGGGTGGTTCTAAGAGTGAAGTGGGAAATTATCGACCTGTCAGACTGACTTCAGTGGTAGGGAAAATCATGGAGGCAATGATCAAAGGTGGAATTCAGGATCATTTGGATAGAATTGAAATTCTCAAGGATATTCAGCATGGTTTTGTAAAGGGAAAATCATGTTTAACAAATCTGGTTTGCTATTTTGAAAGGGTCACTCATGAGCTGGATTTAGGGAATAATTTTGACATTGTTTATTTAGATTTCAGCAAAGCTTTTGACTCAGTCCCACACGAGCGATTGCTTTATAAGCTGGAACAGATTGGAATCACTGGGGAAAATCCTTAGATGGATATCAGGATGGCTTCAGGGCAGGAGGCAGAGGGTTGTGATAAATGGCTATTCCTCAGATTGGGTTGATGTAAGAAGAGGGGTTCCCCAAGGATCAGTATTAGGACCACTGTTGTTTTTAATTTTCATAAACGACATTGATGAAGGGATAGAGGGCATGATGTCTAAATTTGCAGATGATGTTAAAATTGGTAGAGTAGTTAATGATCACTGTCAAGCTGAGCTTCTTCAGAGAGACCTATTTAGACTTCAGGAATGGTCAGAAAAAATGGCAGCTATGCTTTAATCCAACAAAGTGTAAGGTATTACACCTGGGAAACAGTAATCTCAAAATAACTTATTCACTTGGGGAGGTGACTCCGTAGCCAGGTGGGAAGGAGCAGTAGTGCGTAGCACACGCTTCTTGATTAGACCGGGGTTCGAGCCCATCACCACCAAATACGGAGGATGCGGAAGGTCAGGGAATGACCACCGCATATCCCAGAGCAATATGGCCTGAGTTGCTAATGCTCCTAAAAACCAAAACAACAAACAATTTACTTGGTGGAGTTCAACTAAACCCAGTACTGGAGGAAAGGGACTTACGATACATTCAGACATGAAATTCTCTGAGCGTTGTAAACAGGTTGCAAGGAAGGCTCACAGTGTCCTATCGATGATCTTCTGCAAGTAGAGATAGGGACGTGATAATCCCATTATATAAAGCTTTTGTTAGACCACACTTGGAATACTGTGTTCAAGTATGGAGACCGCACCTAAAGAAGGACATCGAGCTTCTTGATGCTCGATGTCTGTGCAAAGACGGGTAACTCGCCTGGTGAGATTGGCAAAAGGGCGTCCTTATGAAGAAAGACTTCGACTATGTGGGTTGCAGAGTTTGGAAACTAGATACCTTAGAGGAGATTTGATTGAGGTGTTTAAGGCTCTGTGCGGCATCAGTAAAATGAATGAGGATGAAATTTTCAAGATTATAAATTATGCTAGAACTAGGGTACATAAATTCAAGTTGCGGGGGAGATGTTTAGATCGGACTGCAGGAAGTTTTATTTTAGCCAGCGAGTTAGAGTTATAAATTACTGGAATAAGTTGCCTACATGGGTGGTAGAGGCTGACAGTTTGGGGAAATTCAAAGGTCATCTGGATAGTACCTTCGGGTGAGGGAAATGCATAGGATGATAGGTTTAATTTCCCTTACTTTTATTAATTATTAGTTTTTTTGTTTTTTTTTAATATTGTTTTTTTTTTTTTTTTCCTTATGAAGAAAGGCTTAAGTTTTGCAAATTACAGTGTCTGGAGACTAGGCACCTGTGAGGTGATCTGATTGAAGTGTATAAAGCCTTGAATTGTTTGAGCATGCTCAATGCTGATGGGATTATTCCTCTTGCTCAGAATAATAACCTGATAGGGCATATATTCAAATTGAAGAAAGATAGTTGTAGGATAGATGTGCGGAAGTTTTCCTTTAGCCAGCTGGTGGTTGATTGCTGGAACAAACTTCCATCTATCGTAGTAGGGCACCTCCGTAGCCAGGTGGGAAGGAGCAGCAGCGCGTAGCACACGCTTCTTGATTAGACCGGGGTTCGAGCCCGTCACCACCAAATACGGAGGATGCGGAAAGGTCAGGGAATGACCACCGCATATTCTGGAGCAATATGGCCTTAGTTGCTAATGCTCCTAAAAAAAAAAAAAAAACAAATAACTATCGTAGTAGAGGTTGATAGCTTAAATAGGTTCAAGGCAGAACTTGACAAACATTTGGACCGAGTGGATAGGTGAAACAAAGTTTTTTTTTTTTGCTGATGCTATATAAGCTTGCTTTCTTGCATATTGTGCCTATGCTAATGCTAATGTGGCAAATTTTACATCACCAATTACTGTACCCCTACCATATCCAGCATGTGCAAGGACTCAGCAATACAGACTACCCTCCCAGAGTGAATTTCTGCCAGGATGCAACAACAGTGTGTCCTGAACTCACAATTTTTATACAACATTTTTTTCACCGACAAGCTAGGTTTACTCGTGATGGTATTTTTAATTTTCATAACTGTCACATTTGGTCCAACAAAAAATTCTAATGTAATTCACGAGTCGCGACATCGGCAACATTTCTCATTGAATGTCTGGGCAGGACTACTAGGAGACTGTCTAATTGGACCACGCTTTCTGCCAGACAGGCTAACAGGAGTGCTGTACCTTCAGTTCCTGCAGAATGTTCTTCCAGACCTCCTTGATGATGATAATGTTCCACTTCAGCAATGCCAGAACATGTGATTTATGCATGATGGTGCACCGGCACATTTTGCTCGAGTTGTGACTCAGTATCTAACTAGAAGGTATGGTCAATGGTGGATAGGTAGAAGTGGGCCTGTAATATGACCTCCCAGATCACCACACTTAAATCCTATGGATTTTTGTATCCGATGTCATGTAAAAAGCTTGGTGTACACTTCTGACCTTAACACAGTTGAGGAATTGCAGTGTCGGGTTGAAGGAGCCTTTCAGCAAATCAGAAATCGCCCAGGAATGCCTGAGAGGATTCACAACTCATTGCAGAGAAGACTACAAAGCTGTGTACAGATGCAAGGACAGCATTTTGAACACCTTTTGTAACATCCTGTGGTGTTAAAATCAAAAATTAAAAATGTATTATCTTATGTTTAATAAAACCACCCTTAGCAAAGGATTCACAGCTTTTTGCTTAACTAATGCTCCCATAGTCAGTGGCAGATCTTAACAGAAAATGTGCATTATCTCAAACGGTTCATTATCTCAAACGGCCTGATGTTCACTGGGACTTTTTTGCTTATTTTAGTTTGTACTTTTCACCTTTAAATTATTAACCATCAGTTTTGAAACACCCTGTATAGGAATTTTGCTAGCAGAAGCAAGGAGGTGATTATCCCTTTGTATAAGGCAATGGTCAGGCCACACCTTGAGTGCTGCGTACAGGTCTTGAGGCCTCATTTTACGAAGTGTGTAGAGTTGCTAGAATGAATAGAGAGAAGGGCAACAAGACTGGTGAGAGGAACAAAGGGGTGCTCTTACCAAGAGAGGCTTAAGTTCTGCCTAGTCTCTCTTAAGAGGCTTAAGAGAGACTAGGCACCTGCGAACTGATCTGATTGAGGTGTGTAAGGCCTTGAATGGTTTGAGCAGGATCAATGCTGACAGAATACGTCCGCTTGCTCAGATTCAAATTGAGGAAAGACAGTTGTAGAATAGATGTGTGGCAGTTTGCCTTTAGCCAGTGGGTAGTTGATTGCTGGAACAGACTTCCATCTGTTGTTGTGGAAGTTGAAAGCTTAAATAAATTTAAGGCTGAACTAGATAAACATTTTGAGTGACCGGATGGACAAAATGGGAAGGCGCTTTTTTTTTTTCCTTTTTTTTTTTTTTGGCTGATGCTGTATAAGCTTGCTTTCTTGCATCACATGCCTCAACTAATGCTTTATTGTCAAAAACTGTGGATATATGAAGGAAGATAATTTAGAGGTGTTCCTTATTGTTGAGAGCTTTCTGCATCCAGAAAAGAATCTCAAGGAAATTTATGACAGTTGATCTTCGAGATAAAACGGAGTGCAGGTGCAGAGGATGATGCCCAAAACAACAGGGTGAGGGCCGAGAGAAGGGTCTTCTCCAATTTCAAGAGGGTGCAACTTATGGCTATGGGTTTGTAGTCTTTGGCATTTTTTGGTTTCTTTATTTTTGGAGTGGGCCTGAATATGTAGCTGTTCCATATACAGGGGAGAGTACCTTTTTGAATGATTTCATTGAAGGTGTGGTGCAGCACATTAATAAATTAAGGGTTGCTGATTTTTGCCATGAAAAGAGGGAAGTTATCAGGACCAACAGTTACTTTATTAGGAAGTTCATTTATGGCTTTCATGACGTTTTCTTTGGCAATTGTGATGATTGTTAGAGATGTCTTTCTTAGTAAGTTTGAGATGGGTACTTCTTTTTCTGCGATTTGGTGAAGGAGGTCAGTTATTCTCTTCCTGTGGCCTTCGGTTGCTAATTGGTTGGGTGCAGGAAGTTGTCCAAATTTCTTCTTGGACCGTTCGCTAAAGACCTCGGCAGTCATGATACCATTTTTTCTCTTATCACCAACAAACTTTTTTCCCTGTTTGAGCTTTGATAATACAGCTGCGTAATGTGCTTGTCTTTTCAGCTTTACGAAGTGAGCACTCTTTTTAGTACTGAATGTGATCATTAGAGTGTCCTGTCTTCAGCCACTTCCTGTAAAGTCTTTGCTTTTTACAAAAGGCATATTTTATCTGTGGATTAAACCAGTTTATGGATTTCCCGATTATCATTATGACCCTCGATGCTCCTTCATTGGCAATTTTTGTGGCTTTAGGGCCAATAGCTGGAGAGCTTCCTCTTCCGGCTTAGTGTTTAATTCTTGCCATTTGTATTCTCGAAGTTCTTTCAGGATGATGTTTGGTTTGATGTATTTTAGAGAAAAGATTGTTCTGTGCATGCCATTAAAATTTCCACCGACCCTCTGATTGGCTCCAGCAACATTGAGTGTTGCTGGAGCCAGTGGGATTGTGGTCTGACTTAAAGTGAAACAAATTGTCTGCTAATCTAATCCTAAGTTTATTGTAATAGACAACATCCAAACGTTGATTCCCTTTAGTTGCTAGAATAACCGCTGTTTCAGATTAAGTTGCGAAAGAAGAGAGTCAAGATTTCTTTTTTGCAGTGTGTTTTGGAATTGGCATGTTGAAGTCTCCTAACAGGATCTCTGGTGTTGTTCAAGTAGCAGACATATAAGACAGTTCCAATTTTATTTTCCCGAAAAAGGTTCCTTTGTAGGCTGATATTCATCTTTATAAGGATCATGTTTCCTTCACCCCATTTTTCAATTATTCTAGTGCCAACACATTTATATCCAAGCAAATTAGCAAGAATGTTTTGTTGTCTCTTATTGCATAACCACGTTTCAACAAGGCAAATGTAATCAAAGTCAGCCATCATCATGCAGGTTTGTAGCGTGGCAAGCTTGTTGGAAATGCTTCAAACATTCAGGAAAACGCACTGCATACTGTCAATCCCCTGTCTCAGAGAGGGGGGAGGATTTGGTTGCTACTTTGATGTTTCAGTTGGGCTATTTGATCTTGATTTTATCATCCATCTATCTCTGTATGGTTTAACCAGTGACCCTGTCGGCCAGTCCTGAAAATTCAGTAGCAGCGAGGACTGTCCCATTGGGGATGTGACAAAAAATGAGGCATAAGCAGGATGCCTCGTTTTTAATTGTTTAACTTCTACTGTTAATCCAGACTTAGTTTTACACATGTCTTTGATGTTACTGGGCTGCATTGCAGGGCTTAATCTGGAGATAAAGATCTTCTCTCATGTGTGAACGGCTGTAATATTATATTTGGCCAACCTGTTCAAATCTCAGTTGGGTGTGTTACGAATGTTAGTACCGAGACCCTTGTGATTAGAAAAGCAAGGTGCTGTACACTGCCAGACATCATTACCAGTAGTTACCCATCATTACCCATTCAAGGTGTTGCCACTTGTTTCTGGTAAAAATGAATGCAAAATACTGTTGGAACTGGAGTCCTGTAGTATGTGGGGTACTTCTGCTATCTTGTTTTTCTCTTCCCTGATGTTAATTTATTAATTTTTCGGTGATGTTAATTTTAATTGCTCAGCAGTGATTGAAATAAAAGTGGGTTGGGGAGGATATGATGATGGGTCATGAGAGTGCGGAGCCTCAAAGGCAGCAGAGGTCTGACAATTGTCCGCTACATCTTCCTGTGTAATCAGAGAGGCACTTGCTAAACCGCCGGACTGACAACTGGCTTTGTTATTAGTGGCAGGAATGTAATTGACCTCACGATGCAGAGAGCAATCGACTGCTTTGCTAATCTTCACACCTGGTTGATCAGAGGATTACTGAGGGGAAGAAGGGGGCCTATAGCCCTTATTATACTTGCAGGCGTGATTTTCCAGGCTATCCATCTTTTCCACCAGTTGCTTTATACTGTATAGGATTTTGAGATTTTGCTCTTTAAGCAGGTTGTTTTATTCTTTCTGGGCATATATGAATTTATTGATGGGAAGTAGTTGGTCAGAGAAGTTTGCAGAGATCTCAGCACTAATCTGCTGTAAGATAGGTTCCATGGACTCACTGAGCATCTTTGTAAGCTTATTTTTAGTAACTGTAACTACAGGTGATGTTTCAGCATGCTGCATTGTGGGGGACATAAGTATTCCATGCCCGCAATTTTCTGGGCAGGCATCACAATCAAGAATGTCTTGAATTGAGTCTCTTCCAGTGTGAGGGAGTTGTTTTGGTCTGCAACCTTGTGGAACAAGAGGGGGTTTCCGCTACTTCAGATAAAATTTGCTCTGTAGTTTGAATGTCTTCAACTGCATTTATCAGAACAGTTGATTCTTTCGAGCTGTCTTGTTGTTTTGCACACAAAAGGCAAATAAAATTTTGTTTCTTTGCTTTGCTAAATTTTTGAATATTCAAGGAGGTGCAGCAGCCTCCAAAACACTGATCATAAATAATACATTTAGTATTATTTGTGATCAGTAAGAATATCAGTTTTTAGACATATGTATTTTTTCAATGGGCATGCTGCTAGCTTCAGCCATTATCACTATGAGGGAGAAGGCAAAACGATGCTCACCCTTACCCATCTATGGACAAATTCAGTGGAAAAGTTTGTTGAAACTCAAGCAGTTGCTCTTAACATTTCAAAGGCTTTTGATCGTGTTTCGCATAAAGGTCTTCTAAATAAGCTTCCATCTTATAGTTTGCCAACTGTTTTCTGTAATTGGGTATCCCATTTTCTCTCTGACTGTTCACTATGGGTGATGTTAAATGGCTCTCTCTCTTCTAACTTCTCCACTAATGCTGGTTTTCCCCAAGGTTTAGTTCTTTCTTCCACTCCTTTCCTCTTGTATAGTAATGACCTTCCATTGACTTGAAACCTATCCATAGTTTGCTGATGATGATAACACATTGCATTCCACCTTCCAGTTTGAGAAACCTTGCCCTGCACAAACAGCTTCAACTTCTCAAATATCCACTACCAATTCTTTAAATGCTGATATCCAAGTAATTTACCAGTGGGTAAAAGATAACTTAGTTGATTTCAATCCTTCTAAAACTCAGTCCTATCTTGCAAAAAGGATTATTCTGCTCCTATGCTTATCTTCGATGACACTCAGATTTCTAGGCAAGATCTCTATTGGGGATTACCCTGACTTCTCTCTTGTCATAAACACATTACAGATATTGCTACTTCTGCATCTGAAAAAGCTGGGTTTTCTCTCTAGCTCTCGGTGTAACTTTTCTTCCAAACTGCTGTTCACTCTATAAAAATCACAAATCCACCCTACCATGGTATATTGTTTCCACATCTTGTCTGGTGTCCCCAAAACCTCTCTCAGGCTTCTATATTCCATTCAGAAGAAGGCAGGTAGGTTAATTAATAACCCATCTTTAACAGAGTCTCTCCACTCTCTCTCATAGACGTTCTGTTTCTGCTGCATGCCTTTTCTGTAGATACTTCCATGGGCACTGTTCTTTTGAATTGGCTTTTATAATTCCTGCTCTCTCTCTCTCTCTCTCTCTCTCTCTTTTGCTTTTCCAAAATAGTCCAGACACGTGCACAACCAGTCAATGTCCTTTTACTGTCCAACTTCGTGAGGTAGTGCTGCAGTCGCAGAGTGGAACAGACGAGTCTGCACTGAGCTCCACTTGATTGGCAAAAATTCTTCCCTTTACCTCTGATGGTAATTATATCTTTAAGTAAATCCCACATCAGTACACTGTGATCACTGTCACCTAGTGGTTCCTTTATCTGCAAATTCTTAATGCACAAACAATGACTGCTGATAACCAGATCAAGAGTATTACCCTCTCTGGTTGCCTCTCGAACATGCTGCTGCAGAAAACAATCATCCAATAAAATAAATAGGTGAAGACATAAACCTTACTATAGATTACTTACAAGCAGTTATAAACTTAATACCTACTGCAAACATCATAGTGTGTGGTGATGTCAACTGCCAGTCACACACACACACAGTGGCTAGATTCTATCAGACTACATAGCTACTTCGCCATTTCAAGTATTGAATCAACCAAATAGCCTGCCAACTTTTAGTAGCACCATGTGGAGAGTGACATTGATGTTACTCTTGCCATCAATTCAATAGCTTATAAAATTACAGAGGGTGTGTCCAGCCAGCCTGGACTACATCAGATCATTGAGCCATCACCTTCAGACTTAACAGGCAACTACAAACACCCCAGCAATTCCTGTTGGATGTCAAAAGGTATAACCTTAAAAAGGCAAAGTAGCATAGTTTCATAGAACAGCTGAGTTGCAAAAGCAGGAAAATAAGTGGTCTAGATCAAGCAACAGCTGTAGCCCGGACGAGCAAGCACTGAACATGACAAACATTTTAACAAACACAAAACTGTTAATCCCACAGAAAAACCGAGGAAGCACGTCCCCTGTTTGTGCCCTGAACTGACTGTACTCAGGAGAAGGGTACACCAGGTGAGGAGACATTTTCAAAAATATGTGTTGAAGTATGCATTTTCTAATTATTCCCGAGAAAAGCAATTAGGTGTTGACCTTGATTACAGATCGTGTCACTGAATTTGTTTGAATTTCCCACGTGTGTGCTCCGCCGCTGGCTAAAGGGAGTTATAAGTTGCATGGACATGGAGCAGTGAGTGACATGAAGGTCCCGTTACTCATGAGCACGATACAGGGGGGGAAAGTGCACTCAACTGTTTCTCAGCATAAGAAACATAACCAAAAGAATTGCAACAAATTGTTTTTGAAAAACAAAAAGATCATACTTCCTTTCTTCAATGTGTATTGCATCTACTAACACAAAATCAAGATAATTTATCTATTGGAAGCCACACTGGAAACTGGAAAAACACTGCAATGTGCATTTAATAAAAGAAAAGTTTGTATTGCAATTGTTTTTAGGAAACAATTGCATCACTTTTTCTGGATGTATATTTTTTCTTCTAACAAAATTTCCAGAAAATATTTCTATTAATGCTGCGTTATAAACTTTGAACACTGGTGTCAAAGGAACTTTGCATGAACATTCGTAAAATCAAACAGTGGCTAACCAGCATTTTTCTTTCAGACATTCTCAAAAAAAGGTGCCGATTGCCTAATGCTAATCTGCCTGTTATTTTTGGTTTTAATTAAGAGGTGACTAAATATCTGTATATATATGTATTAGAAGAACATTATATTAAACCTGTAAATAATAACAAACTATTTTATAAATGATTATTTTATTAATATATTTAGTACTTTTTTTTTATTCATTACATATATGTAATGAATACAACATATCATATATTATGTGATATGTTATATAAAATATAAGCAGTACCTATACAATTATGAATATAAACATGAAACAAAATGAACTGCAAAAATAATACATAAACTTTGAATAAATACTTAAGTAAGTTGCACAATGTATATCACAGTATTAATTTCTAAAAATGCACCACAATACCAGATTTCAGTATCATAAGGGTACAATGCACCTGCTGACCCTACTCTGGCTATGCCACTGAACAGTTTATTGCATGGAAAGTAATCCATTAGTGGTAGTGGGTAGTGTAGAATGTTTTCTGCTTCAAATGGATGTAAAGTACTTTTCAATATTCCATCTGGAAATAATGTCAAGTGGCGTGAAGACAATGTGTTTTATTCTGAAAAGTCCCTTGCTGTAAAATCATGCAGGAAATTACCCTTTACATTACCGAAAGTTGTGGGGCCAGCTCTAGGGGTGCACAAGTGAGGCATGTAATTTTGGGATAATACAGTCTTCTTAATGCAACCAGCACATTGTTTTTATTTATACTGTTGTATTAACTGAAGGCACAACGCACAGAATATTTAATGAAAATTCATTTTATGTTTAGTTGATGATTTTTTAAATTACAAAAAACTAGGATGCAAGTGTAAAATCCATGAGAAAGCTCTAAAAATATGTCCTTGAAAACGAGGACGTCTGGTAACCCTGTTTAAGTAAATTTTCATATTTCACTGTCTATTGTTAAGATATTTGCTGTATAAAACTTTGCAAACATTTTTAGAATTTTAATTACTCAATTGGACCTCTGTTTAACGAACTCCTTTATAGCTGATTTTTCTACTTAGCAAATTTTTTTGAATTCCCCTTGGTAATAATTACATTTAAAATAGTATCCATTGAGTGAAGAAAATTTTCATATAACGAATGGATTAGGAGAGACTTAAGGGTGTGCACTGTTTACACAGTTGGCCTTCATGGCAATTAGTGCTGCTGCTAAGCACAAATTAGTCCTTAAGAGAGCTAAAGAGATTACCATTCTACAACTTCTTGGTACTCGTAAAACTTATCTGGCCACCTGTCCCACATACTGAGAAATCGCTCTGGTGAATAGTAAACAGATCAAGGGGTATTCCCAAATTCTCTCACAGGGGATTATCAGAAAATTATTTTCTTTTACCCTGACAAATAATCATCTGTTGTTCTGCAGAAGTGAGTCATCCACACTTTCTTTAAATTTTCACTATCTCTGTTTACATGGTCACAGTATCTGAATGACTCCAACATTTTGGACAATTTCGAAAAAAAAAAATTAAAATTTAAGAACTAGTGGCAACGTCGATGACAAGAGAAGGAAAATGAGGACAACGAAGGTATTAAAACTTCTAAACATAAAATGTTGGCAGCTTTTGAAACTTTATCAAGGCCTGCAGTGTGAAGAAAATGTTCCTGAAAATACAAAAGTATGTTAAAACTAAGGTTGCCAGACATCCTCGTTTCTGACGACATGTCCTAGTTTTTAGAGCGTCCTGGGGCGTTCTCATGGATTTTACACTTACATCCTAGTTTTTGGGATTTTAAAAAAATCATCTCATCATAAAATGTATTTTCATTATCATTAGTAGAGCATTTAATCCAAGAAAACAAGCTTATGCAGCATCAGCTGAAAAAAAAAAAAAAAAAAACCTCCCATTTCACCCCTCCATTCATTCCAAATGCCAGTCCAGCTCAGCCTTAAATTTATTTAGGCTATCAACTTTCACAACAAAAGATAGAAGTCTGTTCCACCAATCAACTACCAGCTGGCTAAAGGCAAATTTCTGCACATCTATTCTGCAACTGTCATTTCCTCAATTTGAAGCTGTGCCCCCTCAGGTTCTTAATCTGAGCAAGAGGAAGAATCCCATCAGCATTCAGCTTGCTCAACCCATTGAAGGCCTTATACAGCTCAATCAGATCACCTCACAGGTGCCTACTCTCCAGGCACTGCAATTTGCAGAACTTAAGCCTTTCTTGGTAAGAGCACCCCTTTGTTCCCCCTCACCAATCTTGTTGCCCTTCTTTGTACTCGTTCTAGCAATTCTACATCCTTCCTAAAATGAGGCCTCCAGACCTGTACACAGTACTCTAGGTGTGGCCTGACCATTGCCTTGTATAATGGGTAGCTTCAACAATTTCTCTAGCACTTTTCTCTCAGTTATCACAAAACCATTTAGCGCCCTGTTAGATTTTGATAAGCTTCTGGCATTCTTCTCTTTAAAGAACATGTCATGGGTAATGTAGATGCAAAATACCGTTTGGTTTCCCAACAACCTGAACAGGATCATTAACAATTATACCATTCATATAGGGGATTAATGTGATTTATTGTTTTCTAGTATTTTTGTAAGTAAGGAAGTCTTTTCTACCTTCTTTGCATTTTGAGATATCTCGTAATCTGCCTTAGCTTATCTATCCTCCCCACTCCACCTTTTGACATGATAGCAGGCTAGTTTATACTTACTGTAGGTGTCTGTTTCCCTGATAATTTATGAGTTACATGTATTTTTCTTTTCTATCACTAGTCTCATCAGTTCATCTGACATATGTTGTTTGTTATTTGGTTTTTAGGAGCATTAGCAACTAAGGCCATATTGCTCCGGGGATATGCGGTAGTCATTCCCTGACCTTTCCGCATCCTCCGTATTTGGTGGGTACGGGCTCTAACCCCGGTCTAATCAAGAAGTGTGTGCTATGCACTGCTGCTCCTCTTAGTTGGTTAAAAGCCTTATATCTTCTGTGTTTATGTTTACTTCCTGTCAGTGCTTACCATTTAGAATTTGCAGTTGGTTCCATTAAAGAGAAGTTAAAACTGCCTGAGACCATTGTAGTCACCTTTATGAAGGCAGGATCCTTTCCCCTTTACTTATCAATATCCAGATATACTGTAGAATAGATGTGCAGAAATTTGCCTTTAGCCAGTGGGTGGTTAATTGCTGGAACAAACTTCCATCTGTTGTTGTGGAACTTGATAGGTTAAATAAATTTAAGGAGGAACTGGACAAACATTTAGAGGGAATGGTTGTGTGAAATTTTTTTTTTGGCTGATGGTTCATAAGCTTATACACTTTCTTTCTTGCATCACATGTCACTACTACTACTACTTTGACAGTAGCAATATCTTTAAGTAGATCCCACATCAATACACTGTGAATACTACCTTATGATTTCTCTAACTGAATCTTCCTAATACACAAAAGGTCACTGCTGATAATCACATTAAGAGTTTTGCTTTCTCTCTATGTCTCTGTAATGTACTGGTGTAGAAAACGATCATCTAGGAAATCCAGAAAAGTCTTGCAATTATGTAAGTGACCAACTCATGCATCCATTCAATATCCAGATCTACTGTCCCACTCTATTTGTCTTATAGTTGTTCATTATACTTATCACAGTCATTCAGCCTATAACTCATTCTTACTCTAAGTTTTGTTTTCCAATGTTTATGTCACACCAGACTGACACTCAACATTGCACTGGCTACCCACATCAACTGGGTACATTACCTGTGTGCTTCTTTACTAAGAGCATACCCCTACTTGTTCTATATGTCCTTTCAATATGCAATGTACTCACTATATTCAAATTATGCATGCCTTTTGTGTGAGTACCATGTCCCCGATATCTGTAGTGCCTATCTTTGATGACTTGACACAGCTGTGTATTTACTTGTCCTACAAGAAACCTCAGCAGGCCTTGTAATCCCTAACACCTTGAGTAGTATAGAAAATGGAGATTCTGGGATAATGTACACTTTTACAAAAAAAATCACCCCGTCTTTCCTTAAAATTGTTCATTTTCCTAAAATAAACTACAAAAATCAAAAAATTGAAATTATATTTTTTAAGAAAATAATGTAGGTTTAAGCAAAAAATGACTAAAAAGTCTCTCTTTGTAATAAATATAACAAGTTCAGTATTATTTTGTAACTCATGGTTAATTAATTTTAAATCATCTTTTGAATTTAAATGTTTAATATCAATATCAGATAAGGTTTGACTAAACTTTTCTGGCATATAAACTTGAAATAAATTTCTTTCCTCATAAACTTCTGCTATGAGATGAATGCCAGTGTCTTTTTTGAATTTATTTACATTGTACTCAAAGTCTGTTCTTAAATCAGTTATTTTTTTTAGTAGGAAGGATTTGTAGCTTTTTATTAAGAAAATCTGACATTTAATAGTCATAACTTTTTTTCAAGCTATTTTATTTCATATATAATTTTGCTAGCATATATAAAACTAATCTTTTGTAATTTTTGTTTATGAATTTATTGCTTAATGAACAATTTAAAACATCACACCAGTTTATTTTTATTTTGTGTATATTAATAAAGTCCTCGCTTAAAGAATGGTATTTAGCTAACTGTTTCCAGTCTAATTTGTCTAGTAGTTGCTCAAAGACATCTTTTGATAACTGTTGATATTTAGTTATAATTTGCATATCTGATTCATCAGGTTTGTCTCCCCACGATCAAGTTGAGGCATTAACCCATTACCAGACACATTCAAATAATCCTCTCCAGTTATATAGTGCTTTTAAATAAAAATGAATCAGCAACGCGAACCATTCATGGAATGAACTAACATGACTATGGTTCATTCCATACACTACACTAAGCCATCAATTTTTCTTCTCCTTGTTGCTTATTTTCAGTGTACTTGGCCACGTATATGGTGCACTATGGCCACAGATGCTGATGTGTCTAATAAATCCCCAAACAAACAAACAAACAGTGTACTTGGGAATTTTCCTGCAATTAATAAGTGTTTTGTTTATTTTTCTCTCTATTCACATAAAAGTTGGCCTCATCAGAAAACTATTCTCTTCAGGTAATCAGTATTAACATTAATATATATATATATATTTTTTTTTCTAAAAACTATATGCACATTTCAGCTCTTCTGCTTGGTTGTCTTCCAAATCATGATAAAGGAGTTGGAGTTGTATAGGTTAAACTCCTGTGCATAAAAAGATAATGAACTATACTTTTTAGAATATCCAGTTCAGCAGCTCTGCACCTAATTGAATTTCTTTTGGTATGCTTTGATAAGAATGGTTTATTGGCAGTTAAACCTGTTAAATTTTTTCAAGATTTCCTGCTGTAGATCAATATGCTGGATTTATAATTTGTGAAAAAAATTACTGTCTAATTACTTTACAAAGTAAAGACACTTCCAAATATATCTGGAATTCTGCCGAAACCAAAGAATGAAAAGAAGTTAACCCTGCACTTCACCACTAAACAACTCAGTTCAGAATTTTAAGCATTGTTTTTAACCCAATCTTTAGGGTTTGTTTTCATGTCTGGAAAAGTTTTTTTCTGGATGATTGTTATTGAACTCTAGTTATTTCTCTCTGTGTCTGTCTTTCATGCCCACACAACAGGATAATTTCTACACACTCGTGTAAGCTTAATAACATTATTATGCACGTGCAACATAAATCTACTATGTGAGGGGGAAAAATAAAATAAATGTTTTCAAATAAACAGTTTACCTTGATCCTGAGTTTATGGAAACCTTATACAATGTTATTACAGTACGAGCTGGATCTCACTGTAAAACTACAAGACCACAGAAAATAATGGGAAATTACTTTAAAAACATTAATAAATTTTAAAAAAATTATAATAAAAACAGATGAACTTCAAGTAAGAAAACCAAGATACAGCTCGAGGGCACTCACTTGGCTTCCCACTCCATGCTAATGTCATGGAAGATAAGGTGTAATGGGTGACAATGGTATGAAGAAACTGAAAAAAGTTATTATTATTGTCACCACCATCATCTTTCTTATAGATTTTCTCCATCCTATGATAGGCTGCTACCAGGTGCATGTGGTGGTTGTTATGACCAGTTATTATTATCGGTTGAGGAGCTCTCCAACCATCCAACAGGTATTCAGGTTCACAGCTTTCTGTAGTTCCTTGTAGGTGTTCTTTTGGGATGCCTATTACTACTAGATTCTTATGGAGGCACTCTGGTACTCTATCACCAGTGGTTGACACAGTATTAGGGATGGTTGTTACTTGTTCCACATACCACATCCCTTTCACTTCCTGTATAAGGTCTGCATACCTCCTGATCTTTTCCTTATAGGTTTTCTGGAGGTTGCTGTTGTTGGGCACCACTATGTCAAGGTAGGAAGTGTTTTCCTTCTTGTCAGTGACTGCTATGTTGAGTCTGTTGTGCAAGATCATTTTGTCTCTTTTTGTATTTCTTCACTAGCTTCTAACATATTACCTTGGCGATCTGGTCATGTCTGTTAGCATACTGCATCTAGGTGATCACCCTGCATCCCAGTTTCCATTGTTTCTGGGACAAGATGGCATTGTCAACTTGTGTTTTCTGTCACTCTGGGGGTCCTGGGGGATGGAATTTTGGTATTTTCTGGTGTTGATTGCCTGGTCTTGGATGGGAGCATGAATGCTTTGGCCTCGGGGAAGAGGATCCTTCTGGTGAGCCATGCGTTGGAATCCTCCTTATCTATGTAGCCTTGATTGTTCCTTCATTGCCCATTTTTCTGACGTTTCTTTCATCTTGGTGGATGGGGTCTCATCATTGAGGTTGAGCAGGGTGTGCCATTTATCTTTTTTCCTCTGGCGCTGTGTTTTTCTGAAAGTAATTTTTCTGATGTTGGATGATGTTTGTCAAACCCATTCCTCCTTTCCAGGCTGTGGCCAATGTCTCAATGGCCACCTTTGGATGATATTGTCCTCATGATCCCGAAAGGGGTAAGTTAATAGTGGGACTGCATAGGTGTTTATGGCTCTGACCGTGTTCCCATTATTCAGCTTTATTTTTAGCAGGCTCCTCAGTCTGATGGTATTTCTCAATCAGGCAGGCCTTGGTCTCTCCATCTGTCATGATTTGAATCTCTTCACCAGTTTTTGGCTGATTGTTTTGGCTTCCTGGATTTCTCTAATGTGGTCTGTGAGTCTTGCATTTGTCTAGTCTAAATTCCATCCTAATGTCAGGCTGAACTCTTCAGTGATCTGAAGTAGCTGTTGGAGTTACTTCTTGGTTATTGCATAGGCTTCGTGTCCATGAACATCATGTGGGAGGGAGGTGTACAGGTACTTCCTTCTTTAAGGTGCCTCCACAGCCAGGTGGGCAGGAGCAGCAGTGCGTAGCACACGCTTCTTGATTAGACTGGGGTTCGAGCCTGTGCCCACCAAATACGGAGGATGTGGAAAGGTCAGGGAATGACCACTGCATATCCCCGGAGCAATATGGCCTTAGTTGCTAATGCTCCTAAATAACAAAAAAACAACAACAAACTTCCTTCTTTAAGGGTAGATCAGTATTTGCACAGATTAAGCATGGTGGATAGTTGATTGAGTACTAGACAGAACCACAAGTGTGCTCAGGACATCTTCCCAGAAGATTCCTCTCATGATGGGGATCTGTTTGATCGTGATGTTCCTGACCCTTTGATGGTGGTCCTCCATTTTGCTGTGGTTTTTGTAGATATCCAGTTGACAACCAGCTATAGGGCACGGAGTGGAAGGTTTTGCAGTAGTCAATGTAGGCCCTGTACGGGTTGCAGTGCTTCTTATAGGCTTGCTCCATAACTGTTGTTCCTTGTTGCATCCTTTCTCATTTGTTTTCATTCCTTCTGTTGTTCTATTGGTAGAAACTATTGGGGCACTAGAGAGCCATGATGTTCTGGCTCTCTAAGTGCCCCAATAGCTTCTTAGTATGCATGTGTTCAGGATCTGGGTTTTTGGTATCTTTGCCTTTAGCCTTCAGGTAGATGATTCCTTGAGTCAGATACTTTGGAATCATCTAGGGATGCCATATCATTTGGGTGAACTGCTCCACTAGGTAGGGGTGTTTGTGCATGCGTGCATGTGTGCTGTTCCATTTCTTTTCCCAATAGTTGAGGATGTCATCTGGTCCTTGGGTTTGCCAATTGTGCAACTTCCCGATTGCCTTTTGTATTTCTTCTTCACGAATCTCCCATTCTGCCATCATGTATTTTCTTCCATTCTAGGTCTATCCAGGAGACCCAGGTGTTATGTCTAACTTCACTTCTTCATAGATGTCCCCAGAATTCCCTGATCACCTTTTGGTCAGGTGGTCTATTACCCTCCTTCTCTTCTCCATTGCTCCTGTAAGAAGGCTCTTTGGTTTTCATTGAAGATCTGGTTATATCAGTTTAATCTCTTACAGAGTGCTACTTGCACTCAGTAAGAGACTAGCCAAAGAATATCCTAGACAGCACTCAGTGTCAATTATATTCTTCTATTCTCTGATTCTTGGTCTCATTTTTCCTGTGAGTGTTGTCTTTCTTGAGAATGCTCTTCACTTTTCTAATCAGCTCCTTTCTTCTATTTGCCCATTGGTACTAGGTTAGCTACCCTATCTTGGCTCTTCTTTCTTCTGCTGAAGCCTTCTTTCCCATGCTACTGGTTCCTTGTTTAGGTATTTCTTGTTCTGTTGGTCTCTGGTTTATCTTCTGTTCATTCTGGTAGTTGCTATGGTGGTGCACTTATACAGATAGCATCCATCATTACCTCATTGTTGTTGAGGTAATCGGGTATTACAGTAATACCCCGACTTACGCGACCTCAGAGTTACGCGGTTCTTGATTTTTTCGTTTGGCAACGCTGCCGCCCACTATCTTCAAGGTCGTTTTTCATATGTTATCGATATCCGGTGCGACGGCGGAGATTGAGAGCGAAAGATGAACAAAATTCAACTTTGCTGCTTTTATGTTTTTTATATCAGTGAAGGGGAAACACATTTCACCAAAATAACGTAAAAACCAACACAATTCCAGCTATCGGTATAATCGCAAATGCAATTAGATCGAGTTTACTACCAGTTTATAACAGATTTCACTAGCAGAAACGCAACTGGATTTTTATTGTTTTATGGTAGTAACCCCTAGAAATTTGAGGTGTTAATAGTGTATCTCTGCCTTTATGGTGTTGTTTATTCAGTTGCTACATGCGCGCAGCTTTGTTTATGCGTATCAAGCGTGCTCCTCGTTTTGTAATTGTGCTTTATTCCCTAAAAATTAGTAAAATTAAAAGGTGTGAAAAGGAAGCGTCCTGGTGAAGACACTGCAGATTCAGAGAGAAAAAGAAAAGCAATTATCGATAAACAGAGGCGGACTGGATCAAAAATTCTTACCCGGGAAAATTTATAGTGGCCTCACACTATGGTTTATGGCCAAAATCACACTGGCCCACCGGGGTTTCCCCGGTAAGGCTTATGGCCAGTCCGCCTCTGTCGATAGAGAAAAAATGTGAAATTGTGAAACGCCTAGAGCGAAATGAAAGACCATGTGATATTGCACGTGCTACAGGCCTAAATGAAGCAACGGCGAAAAGCACATGACAATTGCAAACTTGACAAAATTGAAAGGGCTTAAAAATTTTAGAAAACATAGACTCCAACGAAGAACGCGTTATAGTTACAAAGCAAGGAATAAAAAAATTATTAGCTTGCTACGAAGAAATTCTGCGTGAAAAAAAAAGGAACGTGCTGTTGTCGTCAGACGAATTTGTTAGATTTTATGAAGCCATCGACATCGAAATAACTTTTTAACGTAAGTCATTTGTTTTTTTAATACATATTTTGTATTAATATGTATAAAGAACTGCAATTTTATTAATATTTTTCTTCTAAACTAGTGTTTTTGTTAGTCCTTGGTCCCAATTAAGCAAAATTTATATGTATTTATATGCAAAGTTGTACCCCGACTTACGCGAATTTGACTTACGCGATTTTCGTCGGACCCACCTATTGCGTAACTTCGGGGTATTACTGTATTCCTCAATTGAGGTAGTCTGTGACTTGCCACAGGATTCTGTTGGTCTCTGCTTTGGTATATGGGTCTTTGTGGGGGATCCATTCCCCTGAGTTCTGCGAGAGCCTTCTTCCACTCGTCTTCTGTTCTGGATTTTGTAACCTCATTTATTGCCACTTTGGCTGCTCCAGGTTGTACTCCTGCCCTTCTCCCTCTTTCTGTAGTTCTGGTTTGGTGTTTTCCATATTATTTAGGGTTTTTTTTTTTTTTTTTTTTTTTTTTGTAGTTGGTCATTTACATCCACTTTATTTTTTGCCAAAATTGTAGGATCTATCAGGATCTTTGTGATGATGGGCGTTCTCTGGTCTTCGTTGACCTGAACTGTCAGGAATCATTGCTGACCACTTGTTGCGACCACCTGGGATAGGAAGACACTAGTGCAGTTGCACTGGAAGCACTTCCAGTTGGTTAACCTGGGTGGTTTTGCCCTTTCCTTATGGTAGCCATATAGGGGACAGCACCATTTGCTTTACTGTTTTCTCCAGGAGACTATTGTTTTTAAACTGACCCTTCTGCTTGGCTTGAATATGAGTGACTTTTTCCTACCCCACACTCAATGCAATATGTTCAGTGCTTCTGGTCAGCTTCAGCTTGCATCCATTGGTGTGTGTTAGTTATTAGGAATGGAACCAGATGGCATCAGTTCCATCCTCAGCTGTCACTTAGCCCTTGGGCAGGTCAGTTTGTTCTCGCCCTTGGGGAGGATGAAGCAACTTTTGCAATCCAGCTTCCCGCTGGGGTAGGATTTCGACTTGGGTCTGCCAGTTCATGGGTTGACATTAGCATTAGTAGAGGCATATGATGCTTTCTTGCATCATATGCTGTTGTTATTTGGTTTTTTTGGTTTTTAGGAGCATTAGCAACTAAGGCCATATTGCTCCGGTGCGGTGGTCATTCCCTGACCTTTCCGCATCCTCCGTATTTGGTGGTGACGGGCTCGAACCCCGGTCTAATCAAGAAGCGTGTGCTACGCACTGCTGCTCCTTCCCACCTGGCTACGGAGGCGCCTGCATCATATGCCTCTACTAATGTTAATATCATATACAGCAAAAAAAACACTTCCAATTTCGCCCATCCATTCACTCCAAATGTATGTCTAGTTCTGCCTTCAATTTATTTAAGGCTGTCAACTACGACAGGTGGAATTTAGTTCTAGCAATCAACCACCTGCTAGCTAAAGACAAATTTCTGCACATCTATTCTACAACTGTCTTTTCTCAATTTGAATTTCTCCCCTCAGGCAATTAATCTGGGCAAAGGGCAAGAATCCCATCACCACTGAGCTGGCTCAAACTGTGTATAAGGCCGTTCAAGGCCTTATACTCTTAAATCAGATCAGCTCGCAGGTACCTAGTCTCCAAACACTGCAGAACTTAGACCTTTCTTCATGAGAGCAACCCTTTGTTCCAGCAGCTCTACATTCTTTCTAAAATGAGGTCTCCAGACCTGTGTACAGTACTCAATGTGTGGCCTGACCATTGCCTTATACAAGGTGATAATCACCTCCTTAGCCCTACTAGAAAAATTCCTGGATATCATTGACAACACACCATGAGCTACTCTTGCAGACCATCTGCACTGCTCAGAAAACTTCATAACTGACTGCACAATTACCCCCAGGTCCTTTTCATTCTTTACCACCGTCAGTGTAGTACCACACAGTTGATACGTTACTCTGGGGTTACTGCTTCCCATATGGCGCCTCTGTAGCCAGGTGGGCAGGAGCAGCAGTGCGTAGCACACGCTTCTTGATTAGACCTGGGTTCAAGCCCGTGACCACCGCATATCTGCGGAGCAATATGGCCTTAGTTGCTAATGCTCCTAAAAGCCAAATAACAACAACTTCCCATATGCAGTACTTTACATTTGTCAATGTTCAACTTGAGTTGCCACTTCTCAGCCCATCTGCTCAACTTTTCTAGATCCTGTTGCAATAGCGTACTGTCATTAGTGTCATTAAGAACTCTAATCTTCAACCTGCAAACTTAGACATTAAGCCTGATTTAAGATAATCAATATCATTAATAAATACAGAAAACAACAATGGTCTCAATGCTGAACCTGGGGGACTCCACTAATAACATTAGTCCACAAAGGGCAGTGTCCATTGATTACCACACTCTGTCTTCTCCCACTCAACCATCCCTTTATCCATAACAGCAATTTTCTTCCAATGCCACACTGCTCCAATTTGTGCAGCAGTCTTCCCTGTGCAACAGTATCAAAAGCCTTCCTAAAATACAAGTATATGATATCAAAATTATTCTTTTCATACATTTCCTTTGTGAACACATCATAGTATCCAATCAAATTGGTCAGTCAAGACTTCCCCTTAAAGAACCAATTCTATGTCTTAACTATAACTGAAGTCTTGTCTAGATGATCCTCTAGTGCCTCCATTAATTTCTCCAGAACAGAAGTTAAACTAACAGGTCTGTAATTACTTGTGTCACCCTTTGATCCTCCTTTATGAATTGCGGTCACATTTGCATATCTCCAGTCCATGAGTCCAAGGAAGCTTTCATAATTATGGCTAAGGGTTTGCCTCCTTTAATATAACTGGGTAGATCCCATCCGCCCAGGTGCCTATCTTATGTTTATTTTCAACAATTTTTTTTCCACTTTGTTCTGAGTTATTACAAAATCACTAGCTTTTTTAAACTCTGGCAATGAGCTAAATTTAGCTCACTGCCAGAGTTTAATACAGCTCTGGCATTCTCCTCTCTGATTATCCCCTTGTGCAGGGCTTTCCAATAGTAACGCTCGATTTTTGTAACGCAATAAAACAAATTGTGAGAGTGATAGTGATCTATTTTTATTTTTATTATGAAGTATATGTGTTAACATTATGTTTTAAAAATTATATCAGATAAATGTCCGCCGCGGCTTTGTTTGGTTTGGTTAATCCTGGATACCCAATTGGTGATGACGTTATCGCATAAAAGTGGCTCAATTTCAGCAATAACGTGCCTAATGTTGGCCTTTAAGGCGGCAACCGTCCGTGGTTTGTTAGCATAGACTTTGGATTTTAGAAAGCCCCAGAGAAAAAAATCCAGTGGCGTTAGGTCGCAGGATCTGGGCGGCCAATTAACGTCACCATTTCGCGATATAACGGAACCTTCAAATTTCTCATGCAATAGTGTTACTGTATCACGTGCCGTATGGCACGTAGCACCGTCTTGCTGAAACCAAATGTTTGTTAGATCGATTCCATCCACTGCAGGCCAAAAAAAATCTCTTATCATAGCCCTGTATCGCTCACCGTTGACCGTAAGTGCCACTTCTTCTTCGTTTTCGAAAAAATACGGACCGATTATTCCGCCGGACCAAACTGTACACCATACCGTAACTTTTTCGGAATGTAGTGGGACCACATGAATCTCCCGTGGGTTTTCGTCGCTCCAAATTCGGCAATTTTGCTTGTTAACAAAGCCACTTAACCAGAAATGAGCCTCTTCACTAAACATTATTTTTCGCCCAAAATCAGGATCGACCTCCAACTGCTCTAGCGCCCAATCAGCGAATGCACGCTGCTGCGCATGATCGTTGGGCTTTAGTTGTTGGGTTAATTGCACTTTATAAGGGTGAAGCCCTAAGTCCTTATGCAGGATTCGCCAAGTTGTCGTCGAAGACAGGCCAAGTTCTTGAGCCCGACGTGGAATGGACTGTTGCGGATTCTCACGCACACTTTCCCGGACTGCAGCAATATTTTCAACGGATCTTGCGTTTCTCTGACGTACAGGCACTTTCAGATTTGCCACAGACCCAGTTGCTTCGAATTTGTTTATTAAACGGCGAATTGTGGATTCTGAAGGACGTTCGTCGACACCATAAACTGCACGGAGTGCACGAAACGTTTGACGAATAGAACATTGGTTTTGATAATAATTTTTTACAATTTCGACTCGTTGCTCAGTCGTGTAACGCTCCATAATAAAATGCAGAGACTAACTGAATATGGCTACCAAAGATACCACCTGTGTGACTGTCGACTTCGTCATGCGCTGTTGCCAAACATCGAGCGTTACTATTGGAAAACCCTTTATAAGGCAATGGTCAGACCACACCTTGAGCACTTTATACAGGTCTGGGGGCCTCATTTTAAGAAGGATGTAGAGCTGCTGGTACAAGTACAGAGAAGGGCAACAAGTTAGTGAATGGAACAAAGGGTTGCTCTTACAAAGAAAGGCTTAAGTTTTGCAAATTACAGTCTGGAGACTAGGCACCTGCGAGGTAATCTTATTGAGGCGTATAAAGCCTTGAATGGTTTGTGCATGCTCAATGCTGATGGGATTCTTCCTCTTGCTCAGAATAATCACCTGAGAGGGCTCAAATTGAGGAAAGATGTAGGATAGATGTGCGGAAGTTTGCCTTTAGCCAGGATGTGGTTGATTGCTGGAACAAACTTCCATCTGTTGTTGTAGAAGTTGATAGTTTAAATAGATTCAAGGCAAAAAATAGACAAGCATTTGGAGCGAGTGGATGGATGGAGTGAGAAGGGTTTTGTTTTGTTTTTGTTTTTTTTGGCTGATGCTATATAAACTTACTTTTTTGCGTCATGTGCCTTTACTAATGCTAACTCCTCGCGTGTAAATGTAGATGCAGAATACTCATTTGGTTTGTTAGATACCTGAGCAGGATCATCAACAATTGAACCATCGGTATCAAGTGGACCAATTGGATTCATCCGCTTCTAGAGTTTACATAAGTAAAGAACTCTTTGTTGTTTTTCTTTGCATCCTTTGACAAAGATTTCTCATAATCTGCCTTTGCCTGCCTAACCTCCTTTGTGACTTGATTACAGACCAGCTTATATCTGCCATAAACTTTTGTGTCACCTGTTAATTTATATGTATCCCATACATTTTTCTTCTCTGCCACATGTCTCATTAGTTCATCTAACATCCATTTAGGCCTGGCGCCTCCATAGCCAGGTGGGCAGGAGCAGCGGTGCGTAGCACACGCTTCCTGATTAGACCAGGGTTCGAGCCCGTGACCACCAAATACGTAGGATGCGGAAAGGTCAGAGAATGACCACCACATATCTCCGGAGCAATATAGCCTTAGTTGCTAATGCTCCTAAAAACTAAATAACAACGACAACCATTTAGGCCAAAACCTTGAACAATATTTCTTAGTTGGTATGCAAAACCTAGTAGCATCCAAGATTAATTCTTTGAATGCTTCCATTTAGAATTTGCTGTTGGTAACATCATCAGTTGATCCCACTGTATAGAATTTGAAAACTGTCTCAGACCACTGTAGTCACCTTTACGAAAGCAAAACCCTTCCCTTTCCCTTTGATGGTAGTTACGTCTGAGTAAATCCCACATGAGCACACTGTGATCACTGCCACCTGGTGGTTCCTTTATCTGCATATTCATAATGCATGAAGAATCGCTACTGATAATCAAATCAAGAGTATTACTCCATCTATTTGCCACCCAAACATGCAGCTTTAGAAAACAGTCATCCAATAAATCTACAAAAGTCTTGCTAGTGTGTGGGTGACCAAACCACAAGTTCCAGTCAGTATCTGGGAAATTAAAATTCCCCATTATGAGACAATCTAATTTACTGGCCCACTCTATTTCTCTGTACAGTTGTTCATTATACTCATCAGAGTCATTAGGCCTATAACAATCTCCTTCTCTCAATTTTGCTTTCCCAGTGCCTATGGCACACTGCACTGTACGCCCATGTCAACTGGCTGCACTTTCTTAGATTTTATTTGTTTCTTAACTAATATCATAACCCTTCTCCCTTAGGCGCCTCCGTAGCCAGGTGGGAAGGAGCAGCAGTGCATATCACACGCTTCTTGATTAGACCGGGGTTCGAGCCCGTCACCACCAAATACGGAGGATGCGGAAAGGTCAGGAATGACCACCGCATATTGACGGAGCAATATGACCTTAGTTGCTAATGCTCCTAAAAAAAACCAAAATAACTAACTAACTAACCTTCTCCCTTCTTATCATGTCTATCCTTGTACGATATGTACAGGAAGGATAGACAAATTTGTCTATCCTTCCACATTTGAATTCTGCATTCCTTATATCTGTGTGACAAGTCTCTGATATTCCAACGATATCTGCTTTTGATGTTTTGATCAACACCTCAAATTCATCAAATTTATTTACCAAACTCCTAGCATTGGTGTACACGCCAGTATACATGCAACTGTTTCTAATCTTAGTTACCCTAATGCAGCCCATGTATTTACTTTTTCCATAGTGATGCCAGCAGTCTCCAAAATCCCCCTCTCCTTGTTTGTCATGCTGCTTCTCATTCCAATACAAGCATTGCAAGGATTACTTTCACCTCTGCCAGCAGCTACTGTTAATCTATTAGTCTGTGTCCACCCAAGCTAGCAGTTTTCCGACCCACTTATCCCTGTCTTGATAGCATCAGCAAATATTCTTGCACTCTTTCTATTTAAGTGCATTCTTGCATTCTTTCTATTTAGAGCGAATATCATCTTTTAAGGGCACAAAAGGTGATATAGTTGTACACGTTGGCACTAATAATATTAAGAGTAGGAGACCGGCAGAATTACTTAACAAGTGCAGGTCACTGTTGAACAAAAGCCGAGAATTAGGGTTGAATTTGAAAGTGTCAGCAATTCTGCCCAGACACGATAGGAGGGAGTATATGATGAGAGCCTTGTCGATCAATTCGGCCCTGGAGGGATTGTGCAAGGCTCAAGGGGTAGAATTTTTTTTCAGCCTGGACTGTACTTGTTAACAGGAGAGATTGCTTCTACAGGGATGGGATACACTTAAATAGAAAGGGTGCAAGAATATTTGCTGATGCTATCGAGGCAGTGTTAGGTGGGTCGGAAAACTGCTAGCTTGGGGGGAGACAAAGACCAATAGATTGACAGTAGCCACTGGCAGAGGTGAAAGAGATTCTTGCACTGCTTCTATTAGAATGAGCAGAAGCCTGAAAAACAAGATGCATGGTATTTCAGAGACTGCTGGGAGCCATTGCGGTACAAGTAAACACATGGGTTGTGTTAGGGTAGCTAAGAATAGAAACAGGTGCAGGTATACTTGCGTGTACACCAATGCTAGGAGTTTAGTAAATAAATTTGATGAATTTGAGGTATTGCTCAAAACATCAAAGGCAGATATTGTTGGGATATCAGAGACGTGGTGTCACACAGATATAAGGGATGCAGAACTGCAATTTGGGGAGTACAACGTCTACAGAAAGGATAGGAAGGGGGAGGGGTTATGCTATTAGTTAAGAAACACATAAAAACCAAGGAAGTGAAGCCAGTCGACATCGCTGGACAGTGCAGTGTTGAGTCAGTTTGGTGTGACATAAGCATTGGGAGATCAAAATTGAGAGTAGGAGTGTGCTATAGGCCTAATGACTCTGATGAGTATAATAAGGAACTGTACAGGGAAATAGAGTGGGCCAGTAAATCAGAGAGTCTTATAATGGGAGATTTTAATTTCCCAGATATTGACTGGAATTTGGGGGCTAGTTACTCACACACTAGCAGGGCTTTTGTGGATTTATTGGATGATTGTTTCTACCTCAGCATGTTCGGGAGGCAACTAGAGGGAGTAATACTCTTGATTTGATTATCAGCAGTGATTCTTCATGCATTAAGAATATGCAGATAAATGAACTACTAGGTGGCAGTGATCACAGTGTGCTGAAGTGGGATTTACTCAAAGAGGTAACTACCATTAGGGGTAAAGGGAAGGGTTATTGGTTCCGTAAAGGTGACTACGATGGACTGAGACAGTATTTAAATTCTATACAGTGGGACCAACTGATGATGTTACCAACAGCAAATTCAAAATGGGAAGCATTCAAAGAACTTATCTTGGAAGCTACTAGGCTTTACATACCAACTAAGAAATATTGTTCAAGGTTTAGGCCAAAATGGATGTCAGATGAACTAATGAAGCATATGGCAGAGAAGAAAAATGCATGGGATACTTACAAATTAACACATGACACAGAAGCCTATGATAGATACAAGTTGATATGCAACCAAGTTACAAAGGAGGTTAGGCAGGTGAAGGCAGATTACGAGAAATCCTTGGCAAGGGATGCAAAGAAAAACAGCAAAGAGTTCTTTACTTATGTAAACTCTAGAAGGAAGGGTATGAATCAGATTGGTCCACTCGATATTGATGGGTCAACTGTTGATGATCCTGCTCAGGTAGCTAACAAACTAAATGAATATTTTGCATCGATATTCACACATGAGGAGTTATTCAGCAAGGGGAATGCCAGAGGTGTATTCAACTCTAGCAGTAAGCTACAGAATCTTGAAATAACTGGGAGTAAAGTGGAGGAGAAACTGTTGAAGATAATCACAAGAAAGGCACCCGGGGTGGATGGGATCTATCCAGTTATATTAAAGGAGGCAGCAAAGGAAGTAAGCAAACCCTTAGCCATAATTATGAGAGCTTCCTTGGACTCAGGGGAGGTACCCATAGACTGGAAATGTGCAAATGTGACCCCAATTCACAAAGGAGGATCAAAGGCTGACACAAGTAATTATAGACCTGTGAGCTTAACTTCTGTTCCAGGAAAATTAATGGAGGCACTGGTTAAAGAAGCACTGCAGGATCATTCCAATTTGATTGGAAGTCTTGCCTGACCAATTTGATTGGATACTATGATGCAGTCACAAAAGAACTGGATGCAGGGAATAACTTTGATATTATATACTTGGATCTTAGAAAGGCTTTTGATACTGTTGCACATGGAAGACTGTTGCACAAATTGGAGCAGTGTGGCATTGGAGGCAAATTGCTGCTATGGATCAAGGTGGTTGAGGGGGAGAAGACAGAGAGTGGTAATCAATGGACACTGCTCAACGTGGACTAATGTTATTAGTGGAGTCCCTCAGGGTTCAGTATTGGTCCATTATTGTTTTCTGTATTTATAAATGATATTGATGATGGTATATCAAGCTTAATGTCCAAGTTTGCAGATGATACAAAGGTTGGCAGGGTTGTCAAGGACACTACTGACACTATGCTGCTGCAACAGGATCTGGAAAGGTTGAACAGATGGGCTGAGAGGTGGCAAATGAAGTTTAACATTGACAAATGTAAAGTACTACACATGGGAAACAGCAACCCCAGAGCAACGTATCAACTCTGTGGTACTACACTGACAGTGGTAGAGAATGAAAGGGACTTGGGGTGGTTGTGCAGGCAGATATGAAGTTCTCTGAGCAGTGCAGACAGGCTGCAAGAGTAGCTCATGGAGTATTGTCAATGATATACAGGAATTTTTCCAGCAGGGATAAGGAGGTTATTATTCCATTGTATAAGGCAATGGTCAGGCCACACCTAGAGTACTGTATACAGGTCTGGAGGCCTCATTTCAAGAAGGATGTAGAGCTGCTGGAACGAGTACAGAGAAGGGCAACAAGATTAGTGAATGGAACAAAGGGGGTGCTCTTACGAAGAAAGGCTTAAGTTTTGCAAATTACAGTGTCTGGAGACTAGGCACCAGCAAGGTGATATGATAGAGGTGTATAAAGCCTTGAATGGTTTAAGCATGCTCAATGCTGATGGGATTCTTCCTGTAGCTCAGAAAAATCACCTGAGAGGGCATAAATTCAAATTGAGGAAAGACAGATGTAGGATAGACATGCAGAAATTTGCCGTTAGCCAGCGGGTGGTTGGTTTGTGGAACAGACTTCCATCCCTTGTGGTGGAGGTTGATAGCCTAAATAAGTTTAAGGCTCAGCTGGACAGGTATTTTGAACGAACAGAGGGGTGAAGTGGAAGTGGGTTTTTTTTTTTTTTTTTTTTTTTTTGGCTGATGCTGCATAAGCTTGCTTTCTTGCATCAAACGCCTCTACTAATGCTAATGCTAAAGTGTATCCCATCTTTATAGAAACAGTCTCTCCTGTTAACAAGCGCAGACCAGGCTGACAAAAATTCTACCCCACAATCTCTCCAGGGCCGAATTGATTGACGAGGCTCTCATCATATATTCCCTCCTCTCATGTCTGGGCAGAATTGCAGACACTTTCAAATTCAACCCTAACTCACAGCTTTTTTTCAACATTGACCTGTACTTGTTATGTAATTCCGCCAGTTTCCTGCTCTTAATATCATTAGTGCCAACATGTACAACAATATCATCTTTTGTGCTCTTTAAAGATGATATCTGCTCTACAATGTCATCAATCTTTGCCCCTGGCAAACATACCTGGTCCTGTTCCACCTATCCTTTTTGCACATATATTCCCCATTTCCCTGACAATAGTCTCCAACAACAACTAATTCCTGTGGGATCAGCACAGATTGCCACTGTGTTGCCTGATGTTCAACATGCAAATGCTGGCATTTGTGTGGGCAGCTGAGAGCTTGATGGGTCCTCAATTTAAATCCTTTGAGGGCATCTACCCTATTCTTCAAGCGCTCGTATAGGCCCAGAACAATGCTGAGTTGGCACCAGGTTCCCTCACACTCCTTACATCGAGCACACACAAAGACATTCCCCTTGGCAATATCATGACCTGTTCCTGACTGCTCTACAAACATAAACAAGCAGCACATTTCAAAGGGCTGTAATTCAGAGGACAACCCCCCTCAGTTCACCCCTGAGCTGCAGTGCTCCCTCTAGCTTGAGCCTTTTGCTTTGCTGCTGTGGTCTGAGGCATGATTTCGATTCAATTTCAATACAATTAAAAATATAACACTAAACTTATGCCCAATGTAGTTATAACACTATACAGTCAGTCCTCGTATAACACGATAGTTGTGTTCCTAGAAATCTTCGTGCAGTGCAAAATCATGCAATATGAACAACGGGCGCCATGGAAAAAATAGAGTTATGTGCCCACCACCCAAGATTTGACACACGTTTGTAACAAAAACATTACCAAACACAATAAATAATAGTAATGAAACACTTACACAGTTTAAAAATGTAAAATTAATAATTTAATTGTTTAAATTTAGATTCTTACCTTAAAAATAAATGAAGACAGCTTGAGGGAAAGGACTCGAGAAAGGGTTGAAACAGCAGAATATAGGGAAAGTGGCAGCAGGTTGTTATCATTATCAGAACTGGGAGTTGGAGGAGATGCAAATGAGGACTTTGGATGAAATGTGGTCACATCAGAACTACAGGACCATGGCTCATTTTCTGTCTCTTTCTTTTTTATGTTTTCCTAAAAAAGAATCTAGTTTCTATTGTTTCGAAATCTTCCTTCTTTCACAAAGCAGCTGCATATATGGCTCCAAAGCAGATCGAATTTTTTAAGTGCTCTTCTGTTTCATTCTGCATTATAATCGTTATCTTCTAGCCATTGCATACTTTTCTCAAATGAATTTAAAATTGAAGATAACTCTGAAGTAGAAAGCTGTTTTATGGTGGTGTTCAGGCATTCAACTTCGTCATCTTCCACCTGCCCTCCAGCAACAAGTTGTTGCAGTTCTTCAGTTGAAAGTTCTTCATGAGACTGAAGCAACTCTTCTAAATCTTCTTCCTCCAATTCCTCAAAGCCAACCTGCTTTGCGAGGGCAACACAATGTACTTTTAATTTAGGAAGCTTGTTTACAGGATCAAAGCCTTTAAAATCACGAATAAAATCTGGTAAAAGAGGCCGCCAAACACCATGTAAGCATTCTTTTGTCACTTCGTTCCAATCCTCCACAATTATGTAAATTGCATTCTTTACGTTGAATCGCTTCCAGAAGTCTTTAACTGTTGGTGCATTTTTGCCCTCGACTACCATTTCTTGTAAACACAAAGGCGAATCATGCATAAGTGAATTACGTTTGTGTTATATGTGACATCGTTCCCCTATTTGTAAATCATGTGTGATCGAATTCGTGTAGTGTAAACACGTGTTATACAAGGACTGGCTGTATATATATTTCAGTATAGAGTTTTATCTCCAACTGAGTTATGTTATATGAATTTTGTATCTCCTATCAAGTTATGTGTATTAAGTTATCACATTACATTTGTAAAATCTAAGTAATTATAATAGGTAATAAATTTAACTATCTATTGCCACCCATGTGGTTTGAACTCTCATGCTAGCTAGCTATACGAAATCACATTATAAAAGCTTTACGAATATATTGTTGTACATTATGATCTACATGACAAGTTAAATTATTAAATCAAGTAAGTAGTGCTATAATTTATAATCCTCTGCTGATACTGATTTCACTGCTACAAGTTTTGTAGAACTACCAGTATCTGCTGTATCTATACAAAAACAATGGCAGCAGATTTTATAGTACTAATGATTAAAATATCAACAGCAGTTCAATTTGTTAAATGTGGACAGTGACAATAAACACAGTCACAGCATTTATGTTAACTATTCTTCTTCAAGGAATAATTTTTATAACAAGGCTGTCTTCATCAGTGTATATGAAATTTTGTTTTTATTAATATACTGTAGAGAAATCCAATCAATTTTTCTGTATTATATTAATATTCTCTAAAGTGTATAGCTGACCAAACATCATCTTCATACTTAGACTTGAAAATAATATCCACAAGGAATTTGAAGAATCATCAAAATTGGGCTCTTAAGCAGTTTTTGGATCATTTTCTATAAAGGGTTTTTTTTTTTTTTTTTTCAGCTTGTTTCAATAAACTCAATCATTTTTTGCCTTTAATTTTCATAGAATGCAGTGTTATTGAATCTCTTTTAGAATTAACTTTGCTAAAATTTTATGAATACATCATATTTCATTTATCTTCTTAAACTTAATATTGTATAATCTACCCTAACTTTTCTGTAATATGTTTTTTGTGATTATAGTTTTTAAAACAACTATATTGTTAGCAATATTCATATAGTTCATTGATGAATTAGCCCTTATTTGAAATGTTTTTTAATGGTGTGTTGTTGTTTTTTTTTTTTTTTAGTGAAGACTTACTATGGCCACCGATCATCGACCTATTTTGTAAAGATATCGATAAGTGGAGATTCGCAATATTTATCAAGTGGATCCAGTGATGAAAAGGCATATATTTGGAAGGTCCAAAACTTTTTTTATATATTACTACTCATGGTTGCCAGTTATAAATTTTTCATAAAAATTTATGAAACTCATCAGTCTTTTACTGTTTTGAGAAGTCTCTCTCTCTCTCTCTCTCTCACACACACACACACACACACTCACACAAATTTCACTTAACTCTTCATTATATTTTTGAGGTATGTATTTCTGTTATGTGTTTCAATTATACCTTCAGAATACTGAAGTTATAATCAACATAACTATGCTTTAGATGAGGGGGTCAGCAGCTCCAAATTACACCATGATATGATTTTAATGTAGTCATACCAGCAAACTGCTATTAAATTTAACAGAAAGGCAGATGGATATTCTTATATGCCACTTTAATCTCAAAATGAAGCTTCTTTAATGCATTTCAAAAATCCCACTCAGCTTGTGTGCACTAGTTTTTGCAAATTAGTAGCATATTTTGTTTTTCAAATTCTCTCTTATAATGCTCACAAAAATATAAGATATCATGAAAATGACAATTTAACTAGATAAAACATCATTTACTGACATCTTTGAAGAAAACCAAAAGTTATTTTGCTTCAGAGATGCCTGAGCAGTTGCTTTGGTTACTTTTCTTATTTCATGAGTAACTTATTCCTCTAGATACATGGTCAGAAGATGGCATATACACAGATAGGCAGTTAGAAGACTGAAGCAACACTTCACTCCATAAAATTAAACATTTAGTTTTACAGAGTGAAACTTTGCCGTACAACCTCATTAAAAAAAAATTAATAAAACTATATGTTATGTACACTATTTGGGTACTTTTTTCAGTAGTACAATGTAACCATAAATATAACTATTTACAGTTACATTTTAGATACATAATATACAAAGTTTATAATATGAGATTATTTACATCCCTCACAGAATTGTGGAATTACATTTTGCCATCATTCATTGCTGTTCCCTTTTGTAGCTTTATTAATATTGTACATGAAAGCCATTGAATGTTTACCTCCATGCAGTCAAGCGTAGTGAGGAAGCACAAGGTTTTTTTTTTTTTTCTGCTAATGCCATTGAAGCAGCATAAAGGCTTTAGAGAAACTACTAATTGGGGGGGGGTTAGAGGTCAGGACAAAATTACACTTGCACCCTCTCTGAGAGCACTTCTGTACAACCATTAATTATCTCAAACACTGAAAGGGGAACTGTAATAGAAGCAGAATCCACCAGAAATCTACAGATTCAAGGGAAAACACTTTTAAGTGATTACAAGTAGTTCTCGACTTTACGAGCTAATTCATTCCTAGAGCACGTTCGTAAACCGGGAATTTATTTCCCACAGATGTATTGTTAAAAATGGGGGTTACATTCTCAACAGTCAAATTTAACCATAGTAATGTTAAATAAAGAGAAATGAAACAATAGTTTATGCTTAAACAATGATTTTTTTTTATCCAAAGAAATGAAAACAGCCTTTAAAATCAAGCAAATTATAATAACAAAGAAATTATTTGTCATGCAAATGTTAAAGAATGTTTATTCTTCATCATCAGTTGATAATGATGAAGAAAAATGGGATTATGTTTGCTTATGATCTCATATTTTGTTTCCAATGTTATTTCTGTTCGCTGTTTCTTTTTATTAACATCACTCTCCATAGTATTAGCAATGGCCACATGGTGCAAGGCTTATGCTGCACCAGCCAAAAACAAAAAATAATAATAAAATGAACAATAAAAATATAAATAAATAAAAATAATAATAAATTAACAAAAAAAATAAAATAAAATAAGAATAAAAAATTAATAATAATTAAGAAATAAGAGAAAAGGAAACTTTTATTTACTTCGTTTTGGCATACTGTGCAGTATTAATAAGGGAGATAAATTTCAAATAAGACAAGTGAGCAGAAATGACGAACAACACAACCACTCTTTGTAACGTCAGCATGGTAACTGCTTTATGTTATGTGTGACTCTGTCTGAACAAACAAATGCACGCACAGTAGTATACGTAGCTATACAATACTACAGTAGTACTGTAGTATTGTATAGCTGCGGGCTTAGTTTGAAATGCCGTATTTATGAATGTTTAGTATTTATTTATTGCAATTAATGTTCATATTTTCGATTTTGTTGATTCTTGATACTTGAAAAAAAAGAACTCGTAAAGTGGGAACTGCCTGTATATTATTTGTTAAAAGCAATAAGTACAAAACTTAATTTATCTGTACAGTTTGTCTGTACTTAATTTACCTACATAAACTTCATGTCGAACAAAAGCTGAAATGAATTTGTGTTTTTGATCAAGTGAGCTACTGCTAATGTAGTTGGACTTAATGACATGAGATGAAAAATTTATTTTAGCAAATATTATGTGTTCAGAAGGGATAAAGAATGATGCATTTGATCAAAAACTGCCCTGTGGGTGGCAAGAATGTGCTGAGTCAATGTGTTGTGAAATGAGAGGCAGTAAAGAGAAAATGATAGTAGAGGTACGTTACAGACCAAATGATCCTGAGAAGTTATTTGGTGTTTTTTTTTTTTTTTAGGAGCATTAGCAACTAAGGCCATATTGCTCCGGGAATATGAGGTGGTCATTCCCTGACCTTTCCGCATCCTCCGTATTTGGTGGTGACGGGCTTGAACCCCGGTCTAATCAAGGAGCGTGTGCTACGCACTGCTGCTCCTTCCCACCTGGCTACGGAGGCGCCCCCTGAGAAGTACAAAAAAATAAATTCTTTAGGCAGCTTCAGTGGACTAATAAGTGCAGTTGTCTCATTTATGGGCAACTTCAACCTACCTCTTATAGACTGGAGTATGTGGCAGTAGGGTGTTTCTTATATATTTATTTATTTATTTTGAAAACTAAATAAACAAGGCATAATATGTTTTGGATGAAATTAACTATATAATATTGGTGTAAATACACCATAGTTACCCATAAATGTAACTACATAAGTAGTGTAACGGCATTGTTTGATTTTATCTCATATTGTGGCTACCTCCGCAACGAGATACCAGGTATTGCACTACTTCGAATAAATAATGCTGCTCTAGTAGAGGAGACTACTGTTGTTTATTCTCAGCGGGCACCACCACCCAGACGCGTTTCGGAGCTTGTTGGTTCACTCATTGGTGGGCTGGCAGGTACGCTGATAATGCAGACACGCCATCACAGTTGCGAAATTAATTCCACAATATGAGAGATTCCAAAGGGTGAAGATAACAATAATATTTTGAAGACTAAATGCACAAGGCATAATATGTTATGGGTGAAATTAACTATATAATATCAGTGTAAATACACCATATTTAACTACATGAGTAGCGGCATCTCTCATATTGTGGAATTAACTTTGCAACTGTGATGGCATGTCTGCATTATTAGGGTACCTGTCCGCCCACCGATGAGTGAGCCAACAAGCTCCGAAATGCATCTGGGTGGTGGTGCCCACTGAGAATAAATAACAGTAGTCTCCTCTACTAGAGAAGCATTTTTTATTGGAAGTAGTGCAATACCTGGTATCTCGTTGTGAAGGTAGCCAAATTTGAGATAAAATCAAATGATGCTGTTACACTACTTATGTAGTTAAATTTATGGGTAAACTATGGTGTATTTACACTGATATTATATAATTTATTTATTATTATTATTTTTTAACAAATAGGATGATTGCTGTGTATCCCCACATGTTCAAGAGCGTACAAGAGACTCTGATATCCTAAATCTGGATATTAGAGTCTAACTGTATCTCACTAAGGAACCTAACTGTATCAAAAACTTGGCAGTGGAGAAAACCAATAATAGGTGGTGACCACAATATCATAAAATGGATTTTGTCTAAAGAGACATCTTTGTCAAAGATGGAATGAAATATTTCTTCAGCTTGATTAACTGGACATTGTGCTACATGCTGTTGGATACAAATATGTTATGGAAAATATTGTAGAGATTTATTCTTTAATCTGCAAACATTTGCCAGTGAACAAGTTTTATAAATGTAAGATGCCAAAATGGGTAATAGGTTGAGTTTAATTGAGAAAAAAATAATAAGCATAGGACAGTTACACACAATTATGCAATTAAGATTTGTATAAGTATTACAAGAGAATATGTAAAAAAACCACTGATATGGTAAGTTAGATGAAAGCTGATTAAGAGAAAAGTCTTATCAAAGAAAGCTTAGAACATGGATAAGAAATCTTTCTCATATGTGGATATAAGAAAGAAGACAGTTAATCAAATAAGTCTCTTAATCTGCAGTCCTTAGAAAGCCAAGAAAAAATGCAAATAAATTGAACAGATACCCCTAACCTAACAATATTTTCTGTTGAAAGCAAGCGTGAATCTCTGTGGAATGTTAAGCAAATGTATTACTGTAAATTAAGTCAAGTGTTATAATGATCCAGAGAAGAATTGGTTTGAAATTTTATTAAGGTTAAAGGAGGGCAAGACTACAGTAGAGAACTGAATATTCAGTTATAATTAAAAAGGCTGAAAAATTGGTATATTGAATCATTGGGAGTGTTAATGAGCGGGTCATTGAATTTCTTGAAAATCGATCCCTTGGACTGGATAAGTCCCATACCCTCCTGATCAACAAATAATAATTTTTTATGAAAACCTCAAACACGAGAGATATTAGAACCTATAGTACTTAGTACCGTGCTTGGGTTGGAGGTTGATAAGACGAAAATAGATATTTGACATTAGACTTGAACTTCTGTAGACTGTAATTTTCAGGAAATACGTTTGAAGGAAGGTTGTTCCAGAAAACGGCAGATGAATGAATAAACGAGGAAGAAGAAAAGTTGGTTCTGTGAGTTTGAAGTTGGACAGTAAACGATGTTGGCTGGTGGCAGCATGTGTTCGGACTGTTTTGAAAGAGATAGCGGGAATTATAGAAACCAATTCAGAAGAACAGTGCCCATGGAAGTATCTGTAGAAAAGGCATTCAGCAGAAACAGTACTTCTGTGAGACAGCAAGTGCAGAGACTCGGTTAGAGAGAAGTCATTAATTAACCTAACTGCCCTCTTCTGAATGGAATCTAGAAGCCTGAGAGAGGTTTTGGGGGCACCGCCCCAGATGTGGGAACAATATTCCATGGTAAGGCAGATTTGTTATTTGTACAGAATGAACAGCTGTTTGGAAGAAAAGTAACGCCGATAGCGAAAGAGAAAACCAAGTTTATTAGATGCAGAGGAAGCAATATTTATAATGTGCTTGTGCCAAGAGAGATAAGAAGTCAGGGTAATCCCCAAAAGAGATATATCATTTTGTTTAGAAATCGGAGTGTCACCAAAGATAAGCATAGGAGCAGAAGAATCTTTTTTGCGAGATATAAGACAAGACTGAGTTTTAGAAGAAATTGAAATCAACTAAGTTATCTTTTCCCCACTGGAGAATTACCTGGCGATCGGCATTTAAGGAATTGGAAGCGGATATTCGAGAAGTTGCAGCTGGTTGAGCAGGGCAAGGTTTCTCAAAATGGAAAGTGGAATGCAATGTGCTATCAAGAGCAAAACTATGGATAAGACTTCCAGTCAGTGGAAGAAGGTCATTAATATACAAGAGGTAAAGAGTGTGGGGAAGAACTGAACTTTGGGAGAACCTGAAAAGGTTAAAAGTGTAGAAAAGTTACAAGACAGAGAGGCATCTACCATCACCCTCACTGAGTGATCAGAGAGAAAACTGGATAACCAATTACAAAAAACAGTTGGCAAACCATAAGATGGAGGCTTGTTTGGAAGACCTTTATGCCAAACACGATTGAAAGCCTTTGAGATGTAAAGAGCAACTGCTTGTTTCACCGAACTTTTCCATTGAATTTGTCCTTAGATGGGTAACATAAGGCAGAATATCACCAGTGAATCTATACTGGCGATTGTTGATCAGATGGAAGGTTTCTAGGTAGTTTAAGAATTGGCGATTAATTGATTTCCCCCATTACTTTAGAAAGAGTAGAAGTAATTGCAATGGGACGATAATTGGATGGGAGGGATTTGTCACCCTTTTTAGGAACTTGCCGGATATGAGCAAATTTCCAAGCAGAAGGAAAAACACCTTTGGAATAAGAAAGTGCAAAAAAGGCAACAAAGAACAGGTGTAAGTTCAGGAACACAGGTTTTGAGAACAAGTGGAGAAATACCATCAGGACTTGGAGCTTTCTGAGCATCAAGATTCGTCAAAATCCTTCTGACATCCGTTTGACGGAAGATCACAGTAGGCATTGAATGGAACGTGTTGGGAGGTATTTTACCAAGATTATTAATACATGAGTTGAAAGAAAAATGGGATGCTAGCAGGTCAGCTTTATCCTTGGCTGAAGTGACAACAGAACCATCTGGTTTTGACAGAGGTGGGAGCACAGATGGGCAAAAGTTGCTGCCAATAGCTTTGGCAAGAGACCAGAATGCTTGGCTACCATTAGAGCAAGTAGCAAGTTTTCTACTCTTAGCCTGTTCAAAATCTAGTTTGGACTATTATTAACTGCTTTACAATCATTGCGAGCTTTGGTGTAGGCAGAAAATGAAACCAAAGAATTGGAAACAAGCCAATTACAATATGCAACATTCTTCTCTTGAACAGCCTTAGCACATTTATTGGAAAACCAAGGTTTAGATAAAGGAAGAGATTTTAAAGTGGAGTGTGGAATAAAGGATTCCATTCCTACAAGAATAATTTCACTGACAAGATCTGAACAAACTTTGACATCAGAAGTTTTGAAACAGTAATCCGACCAAGGAAAAGAAGAAAAGAAATCTCGCAGGTCATCCCGTTTTGCATTCTTGTAATGGCAAACAATACAAGGGTGGGAATAGCCATGAGATAAAGGCTCCATTGGAGAAGAAACAATCACCAAGTTGTGATCTGAGGTGCTTAAAGGACTAATCACTTTGACCATGTACTTAGAAGGGTTGTTTGTGAGAAAAAGATCAAGCATGTTGGCTGTATGGTTAGAATTGTCCGGTATTCTTGTAGGTAAATGAACAATCTGTGCAAGGTTATTAGTAATTGCAAAAGCCTTAGCATCTCGACCAGCTGGGTCGGTGTGACTAGAAAACGGAAACCAGCTGGAGTTGGGAATATTAAAATCACCAAGGAAAGTTGGACGGGAGAAAGTCAAGTTGCAAAGAAAGGAAGTCAAAGAGCTCCAAGTGATTAGTGGAATTGGGAGAACGGTAGAGACAACAGATGAATTTGACACAATGAGGTAAAGAGATTTTAAGCCAGAGAAGATCAAAAAGAGGAGATTGCAAATTACCAAGTCTCTGACAGGGAATATCGTAATGGACATATGCACAAGTACCACCTTTGAGGTGAAAGGAATCATACAGCGAATAATTTGGGCAACTGAGATGAGCAGTAGTTGAATCAACCGATAACTGAGGTTCTGTCAGAAAAAGTACATGATGTTTGGCAGACTGAAAGTGGAAATGGACATCGTTGAGATTAGAATTGAGACCACGTATATTTGTGAAATGAATTAGGAAGTGTTTGGGAGGTTTAGATCTTTTCGCAGATAAGCTTACTCTATTAGTTTGACAGTTCATGATGTTTTCAATAGTAAAAAAAAGCGGGGAGAATGCTGTATGAAGTAATGAAATTTTTGGATATGGCGTACACATGGTATGAATATACACAGATCCTTGACATAACGTGGCCTCGACAGTGCCCCCCCCCCCATACACATACCACTACTCCAACTCCCTCTAGTTACTATCTGACAGAGTAGAGGTAGCAAGTTATACACTAGCTGATCTGGAAGCCTCCTAAAGTGTTACCAATAGGTTCGGTCTGGTCCTGTTTACTAACTAGCGGCCAGCCTGCGAACACTGTTTTAGATCTGTACCCTCGAAATGTAAGGAAGATTGGATCTTGTCATGATGTTCATCATAACCTCAAAAGTCATTAGTCATACTGCATGATGGAAATGATGGGGAAGGGTTGACCAGAACTTAGCTCTGGAAACTAAACATGGGTTTCACCACTTCAAGCCTCCAATAAGCAGTGGTGGTATTGCACCGGATGACGAGGGCCATCTACCACCTAGTATTGCCTGGTAACACAGAGGGGCGGCATTCCTCCATGTGGTGTGGGTGACTCACCTCGACCCCTGCTTAAATTGGTTCACACCTGGGTAGTCACCCACAGTGTGCTTGTGCATGGAGGTTAAAATAATGTGCTGAAATTTACTTGATGCTATAAAGATGCTTAAACATGATGCTATAAAGGTAACTGTGGACCAGTGAATTATGACTTAAGTGATAGAGAAAAATAATGGAGTCAGTGGTTAAGGTCAGTTCAGGACTCTCAAGAAGAATGATGTCTTGACTAGATCCCATGGGTTCATAGAGGTGGGTGGGTTGTGCCTGACCAATGTGATAAATTACTATGATGTAGTTGTTAAACAATTGGATGCCGATAACGATTTTTACACTATACAGGGTGATTCACTACCAGTGCAACAAACTTGCAGGAGATGTAGGGGGCACAAAGACGAATTGGAATCACATAGCATTGCGTCTGAAATGCCTTTGTCATGCGGTAGAGGACATTGAATGGGAGGTCGCGTGAACAGCGATCCCGCTGGAAGTCAGCATTTGCGAACCGGTTCCCAAGCCAGTAGGATGGACGAGTATTCAAACATTGAACTGGCCAACATGCACCTCGATATGGAGCTGCGGACTGTAACGGGCGCGCCGCTCTGTGCTTGTACCAGGAACGTTTCCCACACAGGTGTGCTCCTCATCATACGATTTTCACACGTGTGCACAGAAGGTTACGTGAGACTGGTTGTTTCACGAGAGGTACCATGAAACGAGAGCGAACGACGAGGACGCCAGACAATGAGGAGAATGTCCTACGTCTTGCAGAAGGCAATCCGGGTACGAGTACTCGAGCGATAGGCCAACGATGGGGTATTTCCCAATCCACTGTATGGCTGTCAACAAACCAAATGAGTCCATACCATCTGCAATGCGTCCAATCATTGGAGCCTGCAGATTATCCACTCCGGAGGACTTTTGCTACTTGGTTTCTTCAACAGAAACGGTTCGCAAATGCTGACTTCCAGCGCGATCGCTGTTCACACGACCTCCCGTTCAACGTCCTCTACCGCATGACAAAAGCATTTCGGACCCTGCAATGGTATGTGATTCTGGTTCGTCTTTGTGCCCCCTACACCTCCTGCAAGTTTGTCGCACTGGTAGTGAATCACCCTGTATATCTAGAATTTCATAAAACATTTCATTCAGAAGACAAGTACTCATGGAAATAGCTGTCTTTCAGCAGAATCTGAACATTTGTGCAATAGAGAAATAGAGAAAATAAGAGATTAACTTGACTTTCCTCTTGTGGATAGTGTGTGAGAGAAGTTGTCAGCAACACCCCAAATGTGGGAATAATATTTCATGGTATGATGGACTTTTGATTTGCAAAGCCAGTCTCTTGGAAGAGGACTAAACATTACTTTTTAATGCAAAGAAAGCAATATTTGTGATGTGCTTATGCCAAGAAAAGATTAGAAATCAGGGTGATAACCAGTACAGATATTTGCATGGAGGTGTAATTTTTTTTTTTTTTTTTTTTTTTTCTGAGTAATAAGGGAGGCCTGGGTTTTTGAAAGATTCAAGTTAACTCCCCACAGGAGAATTATCTGGAGATCAACATTTAAGGAACTAGTGGTGGATATTCAAGAAGTTAGGTGTTTGTACAGAGCAGAATTTGTAATGTTGAACTGGAAGGTAGACTGCCATTAGAATTTCCACTCAGTGGAAAAAGACCATAATATACAAGAAGAAAAGAGTGAAAAATTCTTAAGGAACTACAGCATTAGTAGAGAAATTAAATGATGTCATCAACCACATCAACTGCAATGAGCAGCTAGAGAGAAAACTAGTTACCAAATTGCAAAAAAAAAAAAGGCAAACCCCAAAATGGAATCTTGTGTAGAAGAAATTTTATGCCAGAGATGGACAAATGCTTTAAAAATATCAAGATCACCTGTTTGAATTTCTCCAAAAATTTCCATTGTATTTTTTCAAAGATGTGCAATTTAAGGCAAGACATAAGTGATCAGCACTGGCATGCAGGTAGCCCTTGACTTTTAGACAATTTGTTCTTTTGGAAATTAAACACTACACCCTTATATTGACTTCAGATGTAATTAGCATTAGCATTAGCATATGATGCAAGAAAGCAAGCTTATGCAGCATCAGCCAAAAAAAAAAAAAAAAAAACCACTCCCATTTCACCCCTCTGTTCGTTTGAAATACCTGTCCAGCTCAGCCTTAAATTTATTTAGGCTATCAACTTCCACAACAAGGGATGGAACTCTCTTCCACCAACCAACTACCCGCTGGCTAAAGGCAAATTTCTGCACATCTATCCTACATCTGTCTTTCCTCAATTTGAATTTATGCCCTCTCAGGTGATTATTCTGAGCAAGAGGAAGAACCTCATCTGTATTGAGCATGCTCAAACCATTCAAGGCTTTATACACCTCTATCAGATCACCTCGCCGGTGCCTAGTCTCCAGACACTGTAATTTGCAAAACTTAAGCCTTTCTTCGTAAGAGCAACCCTTTGTTCCATTCACTAATCTTGTTGCCCTTCTCTGTACTTGTTCCAGTATCTCTACATCCTTCTTGAAATGAGGCCTCCAGACCTGTATACAGTACTCAAGATGTGGCCTGACCACTGCCTTATACAAGGGAATAATCACCTCCTTATCCCTGCTAGAAAATTCCTGTATATCATTGACAAGACACCATGAGCTACTCTTGCAGCCTGTCTGCACTGCTCAGAGAACTTCATATCTGCCTGCACAATTACCCCCAGGTCCTTTTCATTCTCTACCACTGTCAGTGTAGTACTACAGAGCTGATACGTTGCTCTGGGGTTACTGCAATGAAAAAAAAAATATATATATATATTTTTTATTTTTTTTATTTTTTAGGTTTGCTCTTTCCATTAAAGTAATGGCAGTGGTTTTGGGAAATGATCTGGTTATTCTGTTTTTGGGGTGCCAACATGATCATTTGGCTAAAGCTATAATAAGGTTGTGTAATGGTGATGTGCATATTCAGTTTTCCATCCCATTTCATATGCATTATGATAAGTTGGTTACATTTAGAAATAGAAAGATTTTAAGAAAAGCAACTATGATGGTTGCATTTCTTAATTGGAAGTTGCTGTTAAAAACAAATATTCTTTCAAGTAAAATTTATGGAAAGTTTATCATTTCATGGATGTTTTTCAGATCTCACAACCTGGTCCACCTCTTTTCAGCTTAGATGGCCATAATGCTGAAGTCACACATGTTGCTTGGAATCCTTCTGACAGAAGCAAAGTAAGTATTTATATAACTTAAATATTTTTCATTAACTTTTGTAAAATAGTCATACTGAACAACAATGAAAAAAAATTTTGAATAGTGACATGGTGGATGTAGTGTATTTCTTAATGCTGATTTAAAATGTGCTGCCTATTTTAGGGCAGGTTAGCATGCATGCATCTATCTGTCTGTCCATGAAATAGCTTGGCTCCTAGTGGATGAATTTTCATGAAATTTTATATTTGAGCCTTTTTAAAAGATTAGTCAGGCCAGCTCAAATTTCATTAAAATTGGACCAATAGAAATCTGGCAATTATTATTTCTTTTTCCTGTCGAAATATAATAACTCGACTCCCATAGGTGGATTTTCATGAAAGATGTATCAAGCCATTTCAAATTTTGTTAAAATGGAACAAATAGAAATCAGGCAATTATTTCTTTGTCTCTCTGTCTGTCTTTGTGTAATAATTCGACTCACAGTGGATAGATTTTTGAGATAAGTTGTTAATGTGTGCAGTGCATTACATTTGGCTCTTTTAGAACGATTTTTTGAGACATCCCAAATTTCATCAAAATTAGACCAATATAACAATTATTTATTGTTTTCGTACATATTACATTAGCTATACTGGGTATTATATTCATTGCCATGCGCTGGTTGGAAGAATGAATGAGCAGATGCGTGGAAAAGTAATCTTCTCAGTTTGGGCATAAAAGTCATGCCCCCCCCCCCCTCTCTCTCTCTCTCTCTCTCTCTCTCTCTCTCTCTCAGTCAGTCAGTCAGTCAATATGTCTTATTACTATTCCTCAGTCCCCAAGCTATTTCATATACTTTGGGAGAATAAAAGGATAACATGTATCAAGAAAACATACACATATTTATTCAATACATGCTAATTCAGACTGAATAAAGATAAATTGGTGGTTTATATATTACTAATATGTTGCAACCATTTGCATCTTGCTATGATGCTGTTTGTTTGTTATTTGGAACATTAGCAACTAAGGCCATATTGCTCCGGGGATATGCTGTGGTCATTCCCTGACCTTTCTGCATCCTCCGTATTTGGTGGTCACAGGCTCAAACCCCACTCTAATCAAGAAGCGTGTGCTACGCACTGCTGCTTCTGCCCACCTGGCTACAGAAGCACCCTATGATGCTGTAATTTCAAGATAAATTTCAGGGATGGCAAAAATGCAAAATCTGATGTCAGCAGAATTAAATATTGATACATGGTCAGGTAATTCATCAGAGGACTACACCTGACTATGCATCAGGAACTGCATTTCTATACTTTTCCATAACAGTAGAAGAAATGTGAAATAAAGCCAAAATGCAAAAAAAAAAAAAAAAAAAATTAGCACATTCTTTTACAGTATGGACAAGGTAGTCCGAACATAGTGTCAATGATATGAAAATTAAGGTAAAAATAAGGATAAGGCTAAAAAATATAATTAAATGTTTTCAGAGTGGGAAAAAGGTTTTGATATATATGTAGATTTTTGACTCTGAAAACACTTAATTATATTTTTTAGCCTTATCCTTATTTTTACCTTAAAAATTTTCATATCATTAAAACTGTGTGGGGACTACCTTGTCCATACTGTAAAAGAATGTGTTAATTTTTTTCTTTGTGCATTTTGGCTTTATTTCACATTTCTTCTACCGTTATGGACAAGTATAGAAATGCAGTTCCTGATGACATCAGGAACTGCATTTTCGACCACATGACATCATGTGGTCGAAAAGCATTGTCAGTTTCAGGAAGGAAAATCATTTTGCAATTTTTCGTTAAATTGATTTTTAATTGTGTTCATTTGATTTTAATTATTTTTACTATATTGTACGATTTTCGATTTTTTAATTGTTTTCACTTTAATTTCTGGAGAGTATCATACGGAAGTGTTCTACGTATCATATTGAGGTAAACTTCTTGTATTCTTTTACAATTATTTATAATAACAGCTTTTGATACTCTCGATTTCAAATTTCTCAAAACTGCTAAATGTAGTGTAAATCTAGCACTCCCCTGAATCCAGTCTTTTTAGAATGTTCAGTTTCCAATGAAAAATTTTTCTGATGGCTTTTTCACCTTAGTGATGTTATCACTAGCTGACTCAGTTGATCTCTTTTTAACCATTTTAAAATAAAGAGAGAGAAGTTTAAACTATCTATACTGTAAACTAAAATCAATTCACTTGGACACAGAATGCACATAAACAATATGTGAACCAAAACTAAACTGAAAACAGTATTGGTGAGTGGTGCTGCAGCACAGTATGCAGCTAAAAGCAACTCCCTGTCAGAAAATGACAGTTCATAAAGAGATATGTTCTAAACAATACTTCTAAAACTTCAGCTAATTAGAACCTGTGGAATGATGTATAAAGTGTATATTTTTGTAATAACACAAGAAACAGTGACCACTTTGATATTTTCTACCTATAGCATTGAATTACTACATTTTACAGCCGTGGACACAGAAAATTTGTGGCAGTACAAACAACTACAGAAAATTAGCACAGACATGTAAATTACCCATGGACATAAAAAATAATTTCTGGGAAATAAACAGATTTCAAATTTTCTCCTTGTTATAAACTGGAAATGCCTCACAGCATTTCCAGTAAGTCAAAGAACACCTCTTGGAAGTCAAGTACTCTGAATTACAGCTGATTAGAAGATTCAATTGAGGAGCATTAAAAAAATTTTTTTAGATGGGCCTCTCAGTCACCCAAACACCTCCTAATAGCAAATCCTCCTTAGGCACTTGGAGTGAATAATACTATTCTGGCAGAACAGAGCACAACTGTGGAGGAGGAGGGTATCAAAAAATACAGCAGTATAGTGAACAAGTGCTGGGTAAACTGCACTGTAGCAGGAGACAGCTGTGTACAGTAATTCCTCATTGTTTTGTTAATTCGTCACCACTTATCTGCCACATGCACACCACAGTCCATGATAGCTTACATCGTCATATTGCTGTTAAATCAGTTTGCATTGTGTATTTATTGAGAATATCTCAAAATTTCTTATAAAGTTCGATGCAATTGTAATTTTACTTTTAATTATTTAAATATTTTCAAGAAATAATTTTTAATCAGGCTTATATATGCTTGAAATGCAAAAATTGGGTAAAAGCTAATGAAGTTGTTTTCTAAACTAGTCATGGATGGTTTGAGTACTTTAAATACAATTTACTGTTATTAGTAAATTAATAAGAGGAGTTTACCTCAATATAGTACATAGAACACTTCCGTATGATACCCTCCAGAAATTAAAACGGGAAAAACGAAAAAATCGACAACTTACCGGTACATTAAAGTAAAATATAAATAATTAAATAATCAATTTAACACAATTCAAAATCAATTTAAAACAATTAAAATTCAAATTAACGCAATTAAAAGAATCTAACAAAAATATTCAAAACGATTACAAAGAGAAAGAAATATGAGGCCACAATATCTGAGCCCTTGCAGAAATAAATTGGTGACTTTTGCTTATTTATAGCTCACATTATGTGAAGGCTATACTAAGTAGAAAAACAGTTCACAACTCAAGGACATGAATTATATTGGGGAGAGGGAGAGAGCAAGGTATATGCAGTGAGGAGGGGGGTTGAGTTGGCAGTTGTTTTTTTATTTAGTAATATTTTTATACTTTATTAACATCTGTACTTTTTATGCACTTCTCCCCAAACATATTTTTGTGCAGTACATCATATACAAGTGAATACATATGGAGGTTGAACAGTCACATTGATCATCACTTTTATTGTTCATAGCAGTTCTAGGAATATAGCTATGATGAACAATGAGGACTTCCTCTGCTATAGTATATAAAATTTTAATAACCCATCCCTTCAATAATGCAGTACAGTAAGTTTAACATCATTAATTTTAGTGTATTAATACATTATTTTTTTTTTTTACTTAAAGCCTAATGGTTTTTTTAATGCTTATTTCTGAGGCATTAATACAAGAATTCAGTTCTAATGTATCTAAGGTATGCAATTTCAGGTTGCATTAAAGTTAAATAGGGTTATGAAGAGTAAATTTTTTTTGAATGAATGAATGAACCACTTATGAGAATATATATTTGCTTTTCTTGTGTTTCTTTTGATTTGAGAAGTCTTTATTTTATTTTATTTATTTATTTATTTTATTTATTTATTTTATTTATTTATTTATTTTTTTGTTTAAAAAAAATATTGCTGCACAATTTTTTACAGACATCATTGTTACTCACCATGCATCCCTCCCCCAACCCTAATGAAAAGGTGCCAGTATACTGTGCCATTGTTTGGTGTGAGGGCTGGGTGAATTAAACATCATTCAGGAATGTGGGAAAGATACCGAATTCTTTTTTTTTTTTTTTTTATTTTTATGCCATAACTTTCGGTACTTCCATGTTTACGTCTAGCAAATACTGCATTTGTATTTCTTTATTCTGTAGCTATATTTACAATATGTGCTCAGTAGTATGGAATGCTACTGACAAAAACCAAACTAATGTTTATTCATTTCTGCGCTAACCCTTCATTATTTTTCACATATAATTGCAATTGTTTATGCATGTGTGGCCTATGAAAATAATTATTCGCCCTGAATTTACATTAGAACCAGTTTCATTCAAACAAATCTTACAAAGTACCACATTAAGGGTACCATATTACCATTGTCTGGAATCTAAAAGTATTTTCAGGTGCCAGACAATTCTGTAATTCTTGTTTCACTGAAATTTTATTTAATGTTTATTGTATTACTTTTAGTATCTTTCTAGAAAATTTTTGTAGGGTAGGGCAACATATGTATATAGTATATGTGAGTTCTTTTTTTATATATATATATATATATATATTTTATTTCACATACTTAAGTACAGACATAATACATGACACACCATATGAACTGGTGCATTGTAACCAAAGTAGTCTATTTTTTGCAGATAGTTACATGTGCTGATGATGAGTGTATTCTATTCTGGCAGATCGGAGAGTCAGCTTTAAGTGAACATTCAGATAACCTGTATTCTAATCAAGTACACCTTATAGACCAAAAAGGTGTGTTTAGTTTATTCTCTATGCAATTGAAATTGCTTTTAATATTTCTGGACTCTTATTGAATGTATCTTGATATCCTTATTGAAGTATTTTTATGAGATTTATAGTCATGCAGTTTTGTTTTGCATATTATATTTGTGAAAGGATTAATCTGATTGATTTGAATATTTCCAGATCAATCAGACCAATCCTTTGACACAAGTATGCATGTGTATATATATATATATATATACAGGAACTTCCTGACTTACGCAATACTTGACTTATGGAAATTTGACTTTACGTAAGTTTTTGCCAGCGGTGCAAACTTAAAAAAAAATCGTGGAAACGTATTTTGCATCCCGTAGGAATAAATGGTTTGTTATTTTTGTTATTTGTTTTTTTTTTAGGAGCATTAGCAATTAGGGGCCATATTGCTCCGGGGATATGCGGTGGTCATTCCCTGACCTTTCTGCATCCTCTGTATTTGGTGGTCATGGGTTCGAACCCCAGTCTAATCAAGAAGCTTGTGCTATGCACTGCTGCTCCTGCCTGCCTGCCTGGCAATGGAAGCGCCGGAATAAATGGAGGTATCGTGAAAATATCATAATGTTGAACCAAATAACACTTTTTTTTTTGTAATTCATTCCAAGTCGTTGGAAATTGAAAATTTCGCTATATTACTAAGCTATTTATCTCTCTAACAGGTCATATTTATAATGGAAATTGCACGTTCATATGTTCATCGTTATCATATGTTCCCGTTATAAGAATCAATTTAAAGCACGTTTCTGGAGGTCACGACCATAAAATAAAAACAATTTGCACTTTCCAGTTTATTCGGCTTTTCTGTTAGTGCATCTAATTATAAACGGGTAGTAAACTCGATCTTATTGCATTTGCGGTAATACCAATAACTGCAATTGTGTGGGTTTTTATGCTATTATGGTGAAATGTGTTCCCCTTCACTGAAATCTTCAATCATATAAAAACAAATTTTCAGAAACTTCTCCTCATTCCTATTTATGTATTTCAATGATGAAGGGAAAGCAACCAACAAAAAGTGCTGCAAGTGGTGGTAGTGCCAGGAAACGAAACAAAATTGATTTTGAAATGAAGATGAAAATGATTAAGAAGTATGGAGCAGGACAAAGTTTGTCATCTGTTGCACGGAATTAGGTCTCACTGCTTCAACAGCGAATACTATTTTAAGGGACAGTGCACGTATAAAAGAACACGTCAAAGGATCAACGCGCTTAAAATCAACAGCGTTCAGGTGCTATATTTAAGATGGAACAGCTGTTAATAATATGGATGGAAAATCAGATTCAGAATCTAGTGCCCCTGAGTCTAATGACCATTCAAGCAAAAGCAACAAGTATTTATAAAGATATTAAGGATAAGTACGACGAACCCCAACCCAAGTTCATGGCAAGCAACAGGTGATTTAATAGGTTCAAGCATCGCACTGGTTTCCACAACGTTAACGTATGCGGTGAAGTCGCAAGTGCCGATTCTGCAGCTGCAGAGAAATTTTGTGATGTGTTGATGAAGGTGGCTATTCAACACAGCAAATTTTTAATGTTGACGAGACTGCTCTGTATTGGAAAAAAATGCCGGATCGAATATACATTGCCAAAGAAGAAAATACAATGCCAGGTTTCAAGGCGTCAAAAGATAGGGTGACGCTCTTGCTTGGGACTAATGCAGCGGGAGATTACAGATTAAAACCACTGCTTGTGTACCATTCTGGAAATCCTCGTGCAATTAAGGGCATCAATAAAGCCACCCTACCCATGTATTTCCGATCGAACCAGAGAGCATGGATAACAGTATCTCTTTGAGGATTGGTTTAAATGCTGCTTCATTCCCGAGGCTGAAAAATATTGTAAAGACAACGACATTCCTTTCAAGGTTTTTCTTTTATTAGATAATGCTCCTGGACATCCTACGCATCTAGATGATTTCAATTCGAACGTGAGAGTCATATTTCTACCGCCAATCACGACTTCACTCATCCAACCTATGGATCAGGATGTTATTTCAAATTTAAAAGCATACTATTTACGCACAACGTTTGCTCAGGCATTGTCTGCAGTAGACAATGAGAAAAATTTTACGTTAAGAGAATTTTGGAAATCTTACAATACTTACCATGCCAATGAAATTGCATCGGCAATGGCGAGGTTTGAAAAGATGGATCCTGACAGCGAACAATTCTTAAAAGTTAACAGAGGGATGAATGATATGCTTGCTTGCTACAAAGAAATCTACGATGAAAAGAAAAAAGCCACTGTCCAGTCATCTATTAGTATGTTCTTTCATAAGGTTGAGCGGCCGACCCCTTCTAAATCTCCGCAGCGGCGTGCTTAACAGCTGAAGACATCAATTCTGGCAACAATGCTCGAGAAGTAAAACTTACTGATGTTATGCCTGCCTCCTCCCTTTTTTTGTAATTTTATAATTTTTAATTTTTAATTAAAAAAAATTTTTTTTAAGTCATAAGTCGAGGAGTTCATGTATATATATATTTTTTTTCTTCTTTTTTATGTGAAGTACCATGGACTGCCAAAGTAGTATGAATACATACACACACACACACACATACGTACGTGTGTGAGTATTCATACTACTTTGGTAGTCGGGGGTGTGTGTGTGTGTGTGTTCTTTCCATACTGTATCAACAAAATATATCGGTATATGTGCAATTTTATTTTAATACTCTACAGAAGGTATTGCCATCTATCAACTGCATTTACAAGTATTAGCAGCTACTTTTGTATTTATGATAGTTTTGAAAATTAGCATAGGATGGCATATCCTCTTGACATGATTTTGAAAACATTTATGTACATAGGTGCCTCCGTAGCCAGGTGGGAAGGAGCAGCAGTGCGTAGCACACGCTTCTTGATTAGACCGGGGTTCGAGCCCGTCACCACCAAATACGGAGAATGCGGAAAGGTCAGGGAATGACCACCACATATTCCAGGAGCAATATGGCCTTAGTTGCTAATGCTCCTAAAAACCGAAAGAACAACAGCATTTATGTACATAGTTTTTTAATTTTTAAAACTTCCAAATGTATTGAAAAAATTGACTTGAGGTCATGTGCATACTTGCCAGAAACCCACTTGCAAAAGTATTGTCATTAGAATAAACAGTTGAGAAAACAAGTATTTTATTAAATTTATAACTAAAAACAGCCTTTGAACAATGCATTTCATAATTCAGTAGGCCAGTTAAGTACCGACCACTTGGCTATGGAGGCCTTTTTTTCTTTCTTTCTTTCTTTCTTTTTTTTTTTTACCTTTATCATGTGAAAATGTCAGAGTACAAAAATGAAGTATTTTTTGACTCAGACATTTTTTAATTTCTTTGGGGTATATAATAACTTCATATTATTTGTTCCATTTTCGTTCCATTTGTGTCAACTGTAATGTGTTTTAGTTACTGTAATGTGTTTAGTTATAATATCTCTAATAAACAGTTTGAGTAATTACTACATTGTTACTTTAAACATCTGAAAATTGTCAGGGATTTTATTGCTATGTATATCCTTGGTACTGATATTAATTTTAAAATTTAGCAAAGTTGTTTCACTTTGTCACAGAGGGGTTTAAATTCAATTTATGCTACAATTTTAGGTTATGTATTATGTTGTTATGTATGAGGGGGCTTCAAAAAAATTTGTATTCACCTAGAAGAAATTGTGATAGAAGATTGAGACAATTACCATGCATTACTTTTTCAACTTAGTTACCAGACAAAATGACACATTTTTGCCACCTCTCAATACACTTCTGTAAGCTACTTTTGTAGAAGTCCTCTGCCTGTCCTTCAAACCATGACTTAGTAGCAGAGTGCTTTTCACAAATAATGGGCTTCAGGGAAGGAAAGAGGAAGAAATCCAAGGTGCAAAGTTGGAGGAATAAGCAGGAAGTGGCAATATTTCAAACTCACATTCGTAGGCACACCTCACTGCAGCCTGTAAGGAATGTGCAGGAGCATTATCATGGAATAGGCACACACACCTTTTGACAGCTTTCTCTGTCTTTTTTCTTTTACAGTAACCTGTAGCTTTATGAGGAGGTTGGAATAAAACTTCACAGTCACAGTACAACCCTTATTATTATTATTAGCTACATGGTGCAAGGAAGCCTGAGGCTTATGCTGCACCAGCCAAAAAAAAAAAAAAAAATTCCCGAGTTAACACCTGAGAGAGAGAGAGAGAGAGAGAGAGAGAGAGAGAGAGAGAGAGAGAGAGAGAGAGAGAGAGAGAGTCAAAAGTAGAAGGGAATCACCAAGAAAGAGAAGAATGATGATATCCAACTCAGGACCCTGGGTGTGCCAAGCCCATACTCACCAGATGTGAGCCTGAATAAATTAAAATGGATAATAGCATGTAAAAAAATAAAAGGTAAAGTGCAGCCATTATCAACCCACTGCAGGATGGAAGCCTCCTCAACAATTCATGTTGAGGGAAATGGACCATAATCTGCCACGCTGGTCCAGTGCGGGTTGGCAGATCGACCGTATTCAGCAGTCAGGGGCTTGAACCCCGGTCTACTCAAAGAGCGTGTGCTACTGCACTCCCGCTCCTGCCCACTCGGCTACGGAGGCCTTTAAAGTGCAGCCATTATCAACCCACTGCAGGATGGAAGCCTCCTCAACAGTTAGTAGTAGAAGTAGTAATGGAGGCATGTGATGCAAGAAAGCAAGTGTATGAGCTTATGTAGCATCAGCCAAAAAAAAAGAAAAAAACAATTTCACACATCCATTCCCTCTAAAAGTTTGTCAAGTTCCTCCTTGGATTTATTCAACCTATCAACTTCCACAACGACAGATGGAAGTTTGTGCCAGCAATTAACCACCACCTGGCTAAAGGCAAATTTCCGCACATCTATTCTACATCTGTCCTTTCTTAATTTGAATTTATGCGCCCTTAGGTTCGTAATCTGAACAAGTGGAAGGATCCATCAGAATTCAGCGTGCTCAACCCATTCAGGGCCTTATACACCTCAGTTATATCACCACGCAGGTGCCTAGTCTCCAGCCACTGCAATTTGCAGAACTTAAGCCTCGCTTGGTAAGTGGATCCCTTCATTCCCCTCACCAATCTTTTTGCCCTTCTCTGTACATGCTCAAGCAAATCTACATCCTTCCTAAAATGAGGCCTCCAGACCTGTACGCAGTACTCAAGGTGTGGCCTGACCATTGCCTTATACAGAGGGACAATCACCTCCTTTTCCCTGCTAGCAAAATTCCTGTATATCATTGACAAAACCACATGACCTGCCAGCCTGTCTGCATTGCTCAGAAAACTTCATATCTGACTGCACAATTACTCCCAGGTCTTTTTCATTTTATCATGGAATATCATGGAAAACCTTAAGTGTAGTACCACACAGTTGGTACGTTTCTCTGGGGTTACTTCTACCCATATGCAGTACTTTGCATTTGTCAAGGTTAAACTTCAGTTGCCACTTCTCCCATCTGCGCAAAGTTTCTAGATCCTGTTGCAGCAACACGCTGCCATTATTGTCATTAACAACCCTGCCAACCTTTGTATCATCTGCAAACTTTGACATTAAGCCTGATATACCTTCATCAATATCCTTGATAAATATACAAAAACAGTGGGCCCAACACCAAACCTTGGGAACTCCACTAATAATCCACAAAGAGCAGCAGTGCGCCTCCGTAGCCAGGTGGGAAGGAGCAGCAGTGCGTGTAGCACACGCTTCTTGATTAAACCGGGGTTCGAACCCGTCACCACCAAATACGGAGGATGCAGAAAAGTCAGGGAATGACCACCGCATATCCTGGAGCAATATGGCCTCAGTTGCTAATGCTCCTAAAAACCAAATAACAACAACAACAACAAAGAGCAGCATCCACTGAGTACCACTCTTTGTCTTCTCCCACTCAACCACCCTTTTGTCCATTGTAGCAACTTACTCTTAATAACATACTGCTCCAGTTTGTACAGTAGTGTTCCATGTGCCACAGTGTCAAAAGCTTTCCTGAAATCCAAGTATATGATATCAAAATTATTTTTTGCATCCAGTTCCTTTGTAACCACATCATAGTATCCAATCAGATTTGTCAGACAAGACTTCCTCTTAACAGGCCTATGCTGTCTGAATTATTACTGCAATTTTGTCTTTATTGCTGAATTATTACTGCAATTAGTTCTTTGAATGCTTCCCACTTAGAATTTGCTGTTTCTGACATCAGTTGATCCCACTGTACAGAATTTAAAAACTGTCTGAGACTACTGTAGTCGCCTTTACAGAAGCAAAAACCCTTCCCTTTACCTCTGATGGTAATTATATCTTTAAGTAAATCCCACATCAGTACACTGTGATTGCTGCTACCTAGTGGTTTCTTTATTTGCAAATTCTTTATACATGAATAATCATTGCTGATAACTAGATCAACAGTATTATTCTCTCTCGTTGCCTCTCTAACATGCTGCTGCAGAAAACAATCATCCAATAAATCCACAAAATCTTGATAGTGTGTTGTGACCAACCCACAAGTTCCAGTTAATATTTGGAAAGTTAAATTCTCCCATTATAACACAAAATGTGATTTACTGGCCCATTCTATTTCTCTGTACAATTGTTCGTTGTACTCATTAGAGTCATTAGACCTATAACACACTCCTACTCTCATTTTTTCTTTCCCAGTGCTTATGTTACACCAAACTGCCTCAACATTGCACTGTCCATCCATATCAACTGGATGCACTTCCTTAGATTTTATGTTTTTCTTAATTAACAGCATAACCCCTCCTCCCTTCTTATCCTGTCTATCATTTCTGTACATATTGTACTCTCCAAATTCCAGTTCCACACTGCTTATATCTGTGTGACACCATGTTTCTGATATCCCAACAATATCTGCCTTTGATGTCTTGACCAGCACTTCAAATTCATCAAATTTATTTCCTATACTTCTAGCAGTGGTGTACATGCAGGTATACATGCACCTATTCTTATTCTTAGTTACCTTAACACAGCCCATGTATTTATTTGTTTTATGGTGGCTCCCACCAGTCCCTCAAACTCCTAGCACCCTTCCCTCCAGGCAGCTGCTCATTCTGATAGAAGCAGAGCAAGAATCACTTTCACCTCTGCCTGCAGCTACTATTAACCTTTTAGTCTGTGAATCCCCCCCCCTAAGCTAGCAGTTTTCCGACCCACCAAACGCTGCCTCAGTAGCATCAGCAAACACTCTTGCACCCCTTCTATTTAAGTGTATTCCATCCCTGTAGAAGCAGTCTATCCTGTTAACAAGCACAGACCATGCTGAAAAAATTCTACCCCACGAGCCTTGCAGAATCACTCCAGGGCCGAATTGATTAACATGGCTCATATCATATACTCCCTTCTATTGTGTTTGGACAGATACTTTCAAATTTAACCCTAACTCACGACGTTTTTTTAGCGTTTGACCTACAGTTGCTAAGTAACTCTTAATGTCATTAGTGCTAACGTGTAGAACAATATCACCTTTTGTGCTCTTGAAAATGATATCTGTTCTAGAACATTATCAACTTTTGCCCCTGGCAGACACACCCTAGTCCTATTCCACCTATCCTTTTTACACAATATATTACCATCTCCCTGACAATAACTAACTCCTGTGGGATGAACATAATCTGCCTTGGAGATTGCTGCTGTGTTGCCTAATGCACAAGAGTGAGCTCTGGCATTGGGTTGGGCAGTTGAGAGCCTGATGGGTCCCCCATTTTAATTCCTTTAATTGCATCTACCCAACTCTCATAAGCACCCATCAGAATGCTGAGTTGGTGCCTAATTTCTTGACACTCTCTGCACCTAGTACACACAAAGACATCCTCCTTGGCAAATTTATGTCCTGTTCCAGAGAGATCTGCAAACATTTCGCAAGTTGCACATTTTTTTAGGCTGTGATACGTTGAAGGATTCCCCCCCCCCCCCCCCCCCCCCCGAGTCCTTTATGCCCGATGCTTTGCTGCTCTTGTCTGGGACATGATATTAAAATTAACAATAAAAATTAATAAGATTAATAAATTTAATTAATTAATTATCAGTACTATGCTATCTTGACTTTTATGTTAGAGCAACCTATTCAAAATTTGAATTCCCTAGCACTGACTCTATACAAAAACAGTGGCTGCATGATTCGAATGAAACAACGGTTTTATGTATATTAAATAGTAACCTACAAAAACTCTATCTGAATTTAAAATAATATGTTATACACCATGCTGATTCCAAAAAAAAGATGACAGCACCACCTTGCCAGCACTTGGTTGCACTTTTTTTTTTTTTTTTTTGGTGGGGGTGGTGATTCTGCATACTTCCTTTATTTTGACATTTGTTTAGTTTCAGGATCATAGTGATGGATCCAGGTTTCATCCATGGTGACCAGCTGCGAAAAAAAAACTCCTTGCTCTTCCTGGTACATCGACAACATTTCATGTAGAAGCCACTTTATTCATATGCAACTACTGATGGATGACATTTTCCACAGACCATACACTAATTTGGAGCTCTGCAGCTAGTTCTTTAATGCTAATATGATAATCTTCCAGGATTGCTGCCTCAATTTTTGCAACACTTTTGTTACAGCAGTTGCTAAGCATTCTGGGAATTTCTTAATCATATACTGAGGTTCTTCCACGTTTGAGTTGTTTATACCAATGTCCAACAGCAACAACACTAACCTGGGCAGCCTTCTCTATATACAGCGACCATTTCTTTGTGGATTGTTTTGGGTGTTTTCCTTGCAGAAAGAGGAACCAAATCACTGATCTGTTAATACACTTAATCTTTTGTGGCACTTCACTTCATTCAGCACCGCAAATTTAAAAAAAAAAATGAATTGTCAGATCAAAACCAAAATTTGTGTGCTTTCTATAGAGATTAAGGTCAAACAAAAAAATTTCATCTTTCTATCACAACTACTTCTGGTTGAATAGAAATATTTTTTTTAACCCCTTTCATATGTCCTGCATATTACTGTTGCAAAAGGAATAATAATAACATCCACATGACAGTGGATACATAGGAATAAGGGAATTATTTTGATGGTTCTGAAACTTTTGTTTTGCAACCCCATCTTCCCAAGAGCTTCCCCTCTATCCCACAAAGATTAGGGAACTTAATTTTGTGCATAATTTTATTTTATGGCAGTAATTGGAAATCAGTAATTATCAGGTTTTTCAACTTGCAGTTCATATAAACTTTGGTACAAGCATTTTCACAAAATACTGTTTAAACTGCATATATTTTATTTAAAAATATTTATTTCAAACAAAGTATTTAGTATATTTAAAATTTAGCACTATTTTTCTTGCTATTAAGAATTATTAATTGATTTGTTAAACAAAGGTTTATTTGAATTAATTTATCAGATAATTATCACATTTCTGTTACTAATGTAAATTTGTATTTTCTGAATTCAGATATAAAGAGTCCATCTGTGTCTAGTTTTCCTCTTGCAACAGTTGGACAGACACTGGAACAGAATTGTACAGAAATAAAGGCAACACAAAGTTCACTAGAACCTGCATTAACAAGAAATTATTTATTATCACAGATATGTTCTCAGCAGAGCAGTTTATCTTCAAAAAGATCATGTTGTAAATCTAAAAAATGTTCACCGGCTATTACGTTGTGGTTTTCACCTGGAACAAATAAGAATTTGTTACCTTCAAGAACAGTTCTTTCAGGTGATATAACACCAGACTCAAAAACTCTTAAAGCTAATTTTATTAAGTCAGAATTTTGCAATGCCACTGCCCATTCTTGTAGTTTCTCACCTGAAATGGAAAGATGTCAAAAGCCAGACGGAAATGAAAATATTTATGAACTGAAAAAAAACATTATATCCCCTGATGAAAGCAGAGTTTTATCTCCAAAAAAAGTAGATAATTTAGCAAATAGGCAATATTCTAAAAATATAAGGCGAACATTAAATCTTGATGCACTCGAAAAAAGTGGAAGGCATTCTTTTATTAAAGAATCTGTTTGTGATAAATATAATTTGCCTCTTTCTGATTTAATGGTAAAACCCGAAAATTTAACATTGCCCAGCAAAGTATGCAAAAAATTAGAAGGAGAATCTATTAGTTCATGGTTAATTAACTATTCTGCTAAAAATTTCAAGCCTGGCCTACCATCTTTACGAACATCGTCTCGGAGATATCCATGTTTAACTTCATCCAGAAGAAAGTTTATAAAATCTAGAATAAAGCTTAATAATGAACAAGAACACAAAATTAAAGTAAGTATAATCATTTTTATCTTGTGTATTCAATCTCTGTTTCTAAAACGTTCATAATTTTTTACCTGCTTTCTTGCCAATTTTCCCTAATTGTTTCATTAATGTTTTCTCTGATTAGATATGCTGTTTTTTTGTGGTAAACATCATAAATACTTTATGCTGTATAATTTATTTCCTTCTTCCTTCCTCACCTTTAAGTTTAAATTCTTAAGTTTCAGTTCAATTTTTGTCACCTGCTCAACTTCTGTAATTTCTTTTAATTTAACTACTGAAATGTTTTTGTAAGTTAAAATTTTACATTTGGTAATGGTGGCTATGAGATCCACTTTAAATACTTCATCCAAGGGATATTACAACTCAGAGGACAAATAGCCATAGATGATTCCCATGTGTGTGTGTGTGCCATGAGTTCATCTCTTGTGCAGCCTACAGCTTGTAAACCAAGGTCATTCTAGTAGGCAGTCTTAGTCTTAGTTCAACTGATGATTGTCTTGTGTGTGCCAGATGTAAGGAGTGTATCAATCTAAAATTGAAATTTAATACATTGCTAGATGAAATTGAATCATTCAAGAAGCGTGGTTGTTGGTTTAGGGATTTATTAGGTGCATTGGCAACTATGGCCAATGCACCACACAAGGGCATCCACTCGCTTCTAGAGTGTGCCACTCTAGAAGCGAGTGGATGCCCTTATGATAAATTAAAAAAAAAAGACTCATCACAAAATTTGAATATTTAGTGGCTTGTTAAGATACTGTCCGAATTCAGGCTTCAAAGAGAATATCAAATGTAGACTAGTCTGGTTCAAAAAGACAGTTTTATTGAGTGTCTCAGTTGTCAGGTAAACAGATAAACATTTGATATTTGATGCCAAAATTATGCCAATTTAATGTTAAACATTTTTTGTAATAAAGATAGTTGGACTTGAACCAGGGTACATCTGCCTGGAGCCAAAATTTATAAATTTACCAACAGGTTGTCCATTTTTAAGGGGGTAAAGAGAGCATTATTAATTGCACATGAACTGAAAACTAAAAAATTCCATGAATTAGATCAGAAAGTGTCTGTGCAATTCTCCCAGGGATTATAGGAGAGACTCTACTCAGTACCCCTTTGTAGTGAGTAGTTCTCAGAAGAGGCTAGATTCATCATGGCATAGATTCAACAAGGTGTTGAAAGCATACCAGAGGGATGCTAGTCCATGTTGACTCAGTTCTTCCCATAGATTCCGTGTAGTGTTTTCTTTATGTTGTCTTGCTGCAATCATCATAGTGAGCATTCTATAGTGATGTGGACTGGTTCACTCATTCTTTTCTTCATGTTGCTACTACACATGATCTACAGCTACCTCGTGTTGTGTTCAAGCTAAACTGTCCTTTCCTCCTTCTGTTTGATACCAACTATTGATCTCAAAGCATCCTCTTGCAGTGCAGTGACGTAAATGCAACTAGCAGACTTATCAGGAATGTACATATCAAAACATGAACACTCCTATATAACCTTTTAGGTATTATTAGTATGCAGATAGCAGATCCCTGGTCCGGTTCCATGTGCCAGGGATTTTAACCAACTAGTTGTATTATTGCATTATACAGTTGAAGTATTATATTATTGCATTATACAGTTGAAGCTCTTTATAGTGACCGTCTTTTTAACATTCAACATGTTGGTTAGTGCAAAAGCATCATTTTAACATAGCCATCTACCAAAGTAGTTAAATTAATTAATTAAATTGGCATCGTTTTGGATTATATCTCATATTGTGAATGCCTTCCCAATGAGTTGCCATGGTATTGTACTATGGTATTGTGAAGGCATTCACAATATGAGATAACCAAAATTATGCCAATTTAATTAATTAATTTAACTACTTTGGTAGATGGCTACGTTAAAATGATGCTTTTGCACTAACCTACGTTAGTTATTCTACCTCGTAGCATGAGGCCTTTGCCCTTAAATATTTTATAGTCTATATTCAACATGTTATAACATCCTATGTTGTTGGTCCTGGCCAATTTCTCATTAACCTAATGTTTTTTTACATTCAATATAACAACATTAGCCATTCCAAAAGACACTTTGGAATGGCTAATGCATGCCAAAAATGTTCCCATAGATGGTAACTTTTAAAAGCTGAGGCTGAATTATTTGTGTATCAAATGGATATTGAAGAATTTAAAAGTTCAGATGGATGGTTTCAGAAATATAAGACTTATCATGGCCTGTCTTTGAAAAAATGTGTTGGGAGTGCAGCCATGGACATTGGCTCTACAAAGGAATGGAAGGAAAAGCATTTAAAAAATGTTTTGCTGACTTACAACCACAATCGACATCTTCAATGCTGATGAAACTCGACTCTTTTTAAATTGCTACCAGATAAAACACTACATTTAGAGGCAAGAAATGTAGTGGCAGAAAAAAAGACCACTTAGTGGATTACTCTTCTCCTAGCAGCAAACATGTCTGGCACAGAGAAGTTTCCTCTTTTAATCACTGGGAAAGCCCAGAAGACTTGATGCTTTAAAGGTTTGAAGACATTATGGACTGTGTATCAAGTAAATGACCTACGTGCAATCACTGTCGAGTAAAAGGTAAAGAAAAAAAAAAATGATAAACTGCAGCCATTATCAACCAGCTGCAGAATGGAAGCCTCCTCAACAATTCATGTTGAGAGAAATCTGCCACGTTGGTCCAGTGCGGGTTGGCAGATCGACCATATTTAGTAGTCAGGAGCTTGAACCCCGGTCTACTCAAAGAACATGTGCTGCTGCACTCCCGCTCCTACGTATGACATCAGTTCTTCAAACGCTTGATCAAGGTGTAATCCAGTGTTTTAAGAAAAACTACTGAAGAATGCTATGTATTAAACAAAATTGTGCTGTCTTAAAAGCAAAAATCAATGCCAATTCGACATCCTGCAGGCAATGTATTTGTGTTTCAGCATGGGATAAAATTGAAAAGTCATTGCCAACTGCTTCAAACATGCTGGATTTACTGCCTTGAATGATGCAATGTGTGAAGTTTCGCATGCTTCTTCCTCTATTAATTGCGAAGAAATATTTGTTGAACCATTCAGTGTTTCACCTAAACGTGCAGGAAAACTTATGCTTCAAAGATTACACAGCAGTGATGATGCAGACATTGAATGCTTCAGGATATGCATGAATGAAGAACTCATTGCAGACATAATAGAATCTTCTGAAATTTGTAGTGATGAAGATTAGGAACCGAGTGTGGTTGAACAAGAAGTTTCAGTGAAAGATGCTCATCAAGGATTACAACTTGTACATCAAATTTTTTCAAGTGTAGCCTAACTGCAAAAGTGAAATAACTGCTATCATGGCACCTTCATAGCCAGGTGGGAAGGAGCAGCAGTGTGCAACACACGCTTCTTGATTTGACCGGGGTTCAAGCCCGTCATCACCAAATACAGAGGATGAGGAAAGGTCAGGGAATGACCACTGCATATTCACGGAGCTGCTATCATGCACCTTCATAATTCTCTTTTAAAACATGCTCTACCATTGAAACAGATTATTTTAAAGTGTGAAACAATTCTCTTGATAGAATGTAGCCTATGTAGTGGAATTTACAATTTATTTGTAACCTTACTGCACTCTGCAATCATGCAAATTTACAAATGTAATTTTCTTGTTTAATACTCTAGTAAATATTATAAGTAAGATTATACTATATTGTATTAGTAGAATTACATTATATGTTCAAGCTTTTACTTGTTGTTTTGTTGCTGACTTTATGAACAATCGATATAACGTCCTTCCAATATAACAGCTGTTTTTCTCATTTCCCTTGAGGTTCATTATATTGAGCTTCGACCGTATTTTATGTATTATTTGTACTGTATTTTATATAGGTGGCAGGATTGCTGGGAAAGCTGGCTGGGACCGCCAAGTTTAATAAAAAAATAAATTAATTAATTTTAAAAAAATGTTATCATAAAGTGGATCTGTAATCTGAAGATCTTGTTTCACCTCGTCCCATTGGTGCTTAATTGAGATCTGTTACAGTAGGCAGTAGGCTGAATTCATTCATAGTCCTGGAACTAGTTCTGTATAATTCTTACCTTGTGATATGGTACATTATCCTGTAGGAAGAATCCATTTCCACAATAGATATACTGCACCCATGAAACAAGGTGCCCAGTCAGAAACAATTTCCATATAACCTGTGGGATCCAAATGTTGCTCCACTTCTATAAAGGGGGACCAATATGTACCATGAAAACAGTCTCAACATCATTACACTGCAACTACGACCCTACCTTATTGACAACTGCCAGGATTAGTTCATGGAATTTTCCATTTTTTGGCATATTCTGGTCCACCCATGCAATGTTTTACCAGTACTCTACTGTGTGTTTAATATATCATGAGCCCACTGTAACAGTACGTTCTTATTTTTTACTGGCAGGAGTAGGACCAGTTTACAATACTCCATCAGTGATAAGGTTTGATCTGTTGTGTGTTCTGAAATGCCTCTTTCGATACCACTGTTGTACTGGGTTGTTATTTGGCTAACTATAGCCTTTCTCTTACTCTGCCCAACTCTTGTCACTGATGCAAGAGACCAATGGAGGTCTCTTGCATCAGTGAGCTGTTTCCAACCACATGATTGCTGTAGGCTGAATGTTATTTGTTTATTTCACCAACCTCAGCACACCTGAGACATACTTATATATAAAAACCCCAGCAAGGCTGCAGTTTCCAACATGCTCATATGGGTGCATTTGGCACTGTTTACCATGCCATGTTCGTGTCACTTACATCTTTTATATTTCAAAATAAAATATGTATAACTTATGCTAATCAAAGAATATATTCTATTAGTATCAATTCATTGTATTAGTATTTTTGATTAGCATAAGAATTTGAATTGATTGAATATTAGATTAGCATAATTTAATTTTATTGATTAAATACCAGATTAGCATAAATTAATTTGATATGATTTGATTAGCATAAGAAGTTAAATTATATCAAATACAGTAGACTCTCGATTTTCCGGGATTGTTGGTAAAAACAAATCCCGGATAATCGATTTCCCGGTTAATCCAAAAATACAAAAGTCCCCGACTTACGTAAGAGATGCATTCCAGGACTTCTTACTTCATCGAGTTTTATGTAACTCGGGAATGACTAATAACATATTGCTACTATATTATTATTGACAAATCTGAATTCCGCACGATACTTGTTAATGTTTGGCCCATTTTCATACACCCTTATTAGTTTAATTTTCTGATTAAAATCTATGGCTTTCCTTTTGTTGGTAGATTTACTAGTACCGCTGTTACTTATTCTCTTAGTCGGCACCATGATAACGGTCAAAATGAAATTTTCTGAAAAGAACTTCACAGGGTTAAACAATTTGCATCTTCCGGGTTACTGGGCTTTTCTGTTCGTGCATCTAATTATAAACGGGTAGTAAACTCGATCTTATTGCATTTGCGATAATACCGATAGCTGGAATTGTGTGGGTTTTTACGTTATTATGGTGAAACGTGTTCCCCTTCACTGAAATCTTCAGTCATATAAAAAAAAAACCATAAATTGTAGGAATATTCTCTTCTTTCCTATGTTTTTTGCTTGTTACTCCGTATCTCACTTGTGCAATTTGTGCGTGCCGTGATCGCCGTTATTGATTGTTTATTTTATTTATTTATTATTTTTGTTTGTTTTAAATTTTACAATCCTAAAAAAAAAAAAAAAAAAAATTACGTAAATCTGTAGTTGCGTAAGTCAGGAACTTACTGTATCGAAAAATGTTCAGCAACCTACATAAAAAATATGCCAATAGATAAAAAACTTACCACACACTACTCGCATGTCCAATACGATGCTTCCCTTTATTTTTTGCAATGTCGATTTTAAGTCTAATAGCTTTCCTATATTTTTTTTATGATGTCGATTTTAAATCTAATAGCTTCCTTTTATTTTTTACGTGTTGCCTATGATTTGGTCACCAACATTATAATGGTTCCTTAGAGATTTAACAGATGCACTGTTTTCAAACTTTTGAATAATTTCAAGTTTTTTCTGAAAACACAACTCTTTTGCGTTTACCCATAATTTTTGCAATTTCTAAACAAAAAATTCTGACATCCCTGACATAAATAACGAAACAAAATTTCCTTTTGCGCTGCAACGGAACACAACAAAATTGACACAACGCACTAAAACAAACTAAACATTTGGTCTCTTTTTTTTCTTTTTTGAGCTGTGGGTGTGAAGACTACGTGGATTGCAAGATAATAGGTACACTAATCTCCCAATGACGACTTATAATACCGCTTGTCGCTTATTTACGACTTGCAAAATATCTGTTTATACCTATTCTAGTTATTACTTGATTTTTTTTTATTTCTGGTTGATTTTTTTTTTTTTTTTTTAATTTGGAGTCTTGAAGTGTCCTGGTTAATCCAATCCCGGTTAATCGAGTGTGCTGTAATTGATTCTTTGATATTCTATTTAACTTATTTCTTCAGAAGAATCATTGATAATGAAATATAAAAATTCTTATTTGTAATATAATGTGTATTTATAATATTAAGGAAATAAATTTTATATAATATATTTTTTAACCAAGAAATTCTTATTAGTTCCCAGAGCTTGCTGTGACTCAGCTAGTTTAAAAATTTTGGATTGGGCTTTGTGGTAGCTTTTCCTCCTATCATCAGTGTAACCAACTAAACACCCCCACAATTTCTTATATGCATTTAGAGGTGGGAGGGGGCAAGAAACCTGTGTTGGGGACCATTGATCTGGATAGTCAGCCCATTGGGTGACAAGCATGGGGCAGTTTAAATATTTTTTGCTGCATTGAGTTGTCACCATTGATATTAATAGTGGCAAGTGATGCAAAAGAGCAAACAAACCAAAAAAAAAAAAACTTCCCATTTCATCTATCCATTTGTCTAGTCCTTCCTTGAATTTTTTCAAGCTGACCACTTCCACAACAGATGGAAGCTTATTCCAGCAATCAGCCACCTGCTGGCTAAAGGCAAACTTCTGCACATTTGTTCTGCAACCATCCATCTTCAATTTGAATTTATGCCCCCCCCCCATGTGCATAGTCTGAGCAAGAGGAAGAATCCCATCAGCACTGAGCATGCTTAATCCATTCAAATCCTTAAACCTGAAATCCAAGTATATATCAAAATTATTTTTTGCTTCCAGTTCTTTTGTTACTGCATCATAGTACCCAATCAGATTGGCTAGTGAAGACCGCCCCTTAAAAAATCCATGCTGTGATTGCAATATAATTGCATTCCTGTGTAGGCGGTCCTGCATTACTTCTTTAACCAGAGATTCCGTTATCTTCCCTGGAACAGAAGTTAAGCTAACAGGTCTATAATTGCATGTGTAACCCTTTGATCCCCATTTGTGATTGGGGAATACATTTGCATATCTCCAGTCTGCCTGGACTTCCCCTGAATTTAAAAATGCTCTCATAATTATGGCTAACAATTTGCATAACTCCTTAGCTGCCTCCCTTAATATAACTGGATTAATCCCATCTACCCCAGATGCCTTTTTTATGTTTAACTTCAATAGTTTCTCTTCCACTTTCCTCTTAGTTATTACAGAATCGTTTAGCTCCCTGTTATAGTTGGATAAGCTTCTGGTATCCACCTAAAGAATACTTTGTGTAAATGTAGATGCAAAATACTTTTTTAGCTTGTTAGCAACCTGAACAGGATCGACAACAGTTGAACCATTGATATTGTGTTGGCATTAAGGTTCGTATGTAAAACTGATTTTGAGATTGTGAATGAATTTTCCTGGATATCTTACATAACCATTCAAGAAACTATTTCACATTTAGAAAGCTGTTAAATTGGTTGAGGCACAAGTTCTTAAAGAAGTCTTCAATTGGATATGCAGTTGAGTTGAGAAATCATTTGCTAACATTTCCAATGCTCTTTTCTTGCAGTCTGGTAATGAAATGAACATTACAAAAGTTAATTTCATTACTTAGAGAGTATATTTATTAGTACGGCTCCAGAAAAGCAGATAGCTTTTCCAATTGCTAATAAAATTAGGATTTTGCAAGTTGTAGATAATGGTGTACATTCTAAGACTGACATCACCAAACAGTTCGGCATTCTGAAAGATCAGAAAAAGATTGAAAGTTTAGAGAGAAATCTGGTGCCCCGGCCAGGATTCAAGCATAAAAGGCAAAGTAACCAGATCTTGAAAAGGTATTTTTGGAATGGCCAATGAAGATGCATGCAAAAATCGTTCCTGTAGATGGTAATCTTTTAAAAGCTAAGGCTGAATCGTTTGTGCATCGAATGGATACTGAAGAATTTAAAAGTTCAGATGGATGGTTCCAGAAATTTAAGACTTACTGTGGCATGTGTTTCAAAAAAATGTGTCGAAAGTGCAGCCATGGACATTGACGCTACAAAGGAATGGAAGGAAAATTGTTTAAAAAATGTATTACTAACTTACAACCACAACGACATCTTCAGGCGTACCACACGCTTCTTGATTAGACCGGGATTCGAGCCCGTCACCACCAAATACGGAGGATGCGGAAAGGTCAGGAAATGACCACCGCATATCCCGGAGCAGTATGGCCTTAGTTGCTGATGCTCCTAAAACCCAAATAACAAACAACTAACAAAGACATCTTCAGTGCTGTTGAAACTGGACTCTTTTTTTTAAATTGCTACCTTATAAAACACACATTTAAAGTCGAGAAATGTAGTGATGGAAAAAGGGCCAAACAACGGATTACCATTCTCCTAGCAGCAGACATGTCTGGCATAGGGAAGCTTCCTCTTTTAATCATTGGGAAAGCCCAGAAGCCTTGATGCTTTAAAGGTTTGAAGACATTACGGACTATGTATTGAGCAAACCAAAAGGCATGGATGACATCACAAATCTACGAAGAATGGATCAGACTTAGATTGCAGGACGAGGAGTAGAATATAAAAATTTTGCTGTGTGTGGATAACTGCACCCCCTCATTGTCAAGTAAAAGACCTACGTGCAATCACTGTCGAGTATCTACCACCAAATGTGACATCAGTTCTTCAGTCACTTGATCAAGGTGTAATCCAGTGTTTTAAGAAAAGCTACCAAAGAATGCTATGTATTAAACAAAATTGGGTTGTCTTCAAAGCAAAAATCAATACGAAATCAACATCCTGCAGGCAATGTATTTGTGTGTTTTAGCATGGGATAAAGTTGATGAAAAATGATTGCCAAGTGCATCAAACATGCTGGATTTACCGCCTTGAATGATGCAATGTGTGAAGTTTCACATGCTTCTTCCTCTATTAATTGTGAAGAACAGTCCGATAAATACTGGAGCATGTGCATCACCACCTAAACTAACAGGAAAACTTATGCTTCAAAGATTACGCAGAAGTGGATGCGGACATTAAATGCTTCAGGATATGCATGAATGAAGAGGAACTCATTGCAGAAGTAATGGAATCTTCAGAAATTTGTAGTGATGAAAATGAGGAACTGTAGTTGAACAAGAAGTTTCGGTGAAAGATGCTCATCAAGCATCAGAACTTGTATATTGTTTTTTTTTTTTTTTTTTTTTTCAAGCACAGCCTTACTGCAAAAGTGAAATAACTGCTATCGTGCACCTTCATAATTCTCTTTTAAAACATGCTCTACCATTAAAACAGCGTGTTTAGACAGATTATTTTAAAGTATGAATCATTTCTCTTTTTATGTCTTGATAGGTATGTAACCTATGTAGTCGAATTTGCAATTTATTTTTAACCTTACTACTTTCTGTGGTCAATGCAAAATTTACAATTGTACAATGGTTCCCAAACTAATCAAAGCTATGGAGCCTTTAAAAAAAAGTTTACGGATCCCTCTATATATTTATGCATATTAGCATTAGCATATAGGCTAATATATTCAAGAAAGCAAGCTTATGCAGCATCAGCCAAAAAAAAATATATATATATATATATGTATATACAGCAGACTCTCGATTAACCGGGACACTTCAAAACTCCAAATTAAAAAAAAAAAAAAAAAAAAATCAACCAAAAATCATAAAATTCAAGTAATAACTAGAATAGGTATAAACAGATGTTTTGCAAGTCGTAAATAAGCAACAAAAAGTGGCGTTATAAGTCGTCACTTTTTGACGTTTAAGGTAGTGGAATAGTAATGTGCCTATTATTTTGAAATCCCTTGTGCTGTCTTCACACCCACCGCTCAAAAAAAAAAAAAAAAAAGACCAAATGTTTAGTTCGTTTTAGTGCGTCGCGTCGATTGTTGTGTTCAGTCACTCTGCAAAAAGACAAATTTTGCTTCATTTTTATGTCAGGGATGTTGAAATTTTTTTTATAGTAAATATATGTATATATTTTTTGTTTAGAAATCGCGAAAATGATGGGTAAATGCAAAAGAGTTACATTTTCAGTTAAATAAAAACTTGAAATTATTCAAAAGTTTGAAAACGTGGTGCATCCGTTACATCTCTAGTGAACCATTATAATGTTAGTGACAAAACCATACTCAACATTAAAAAATAAAGGGAAGCTATTAGATTTAAAATCGACATCGCAAAAAATAAAGGGAAGCATTGTATTGGACACGTGAGTAGTACATGGTAAATTTTTTATCTATCGCCATATTTTTTATGTAGGTTGCTGAACATTTTTCAATACAGTAAGTCCCCCACTTACCCAACTACGGATTTACGTAAATTTTTTTTTCTCTCAATTTTTTTTTTAGGATTGTAAAATTTAAAACAACAAAAAAATAATAATAAGCAATCGATAACAACAATCACGGCACACACAAATTTCAGAAGTGAGATGGGAGTAACAAGCAAAAAAATAGGAAAGAAGAGAAGATAAGATTTTTACAATTTATTTATGGTTTTTTTTTTATATGGCTAAAGATTTCAGTGAAGGGGACACATTTCACCATAATAATGTAAAAACCCACAGGATTCTAGCTATCGGTATTTTCACAAATGCAATAAGATCGAGTTTACTACCTGTTTATAATTAGATGCACGAATAGAAAAGCGCAATAACCCGAAAAGCGCAAATTGTTTTTATTTTTTTATGGCAGTGACCTCCAGAAATGTGCTTTAGTAAAATCTGAGCTCGCACGGGGTGTTAATAGTGAGTTTTCGCCTTAACTCTGTGTAGTTTTTTACACAAAATTTCATTTTGACCGTTATCATGGTGCCTACTAAAAGTAACAGTGGTACTAGTAAATCTATCCAAAAAAAAAAAGGAAAGGAAAGTGATCGATTTGGATCAGAAAATTAAACTAATAAGAATTTGGAAAATTAAATGCACAGGGCATAATCCTTGTGGGTTTTGATAATTAACTATATAGTATCGGTGTAAATACACCATAGTTAATCCATATATTTACTACGTATGTAGCGTAGAGGGCATCGTAAATAACAGTAGTCGTCTACTAGAGAAGCGTTATTTATTTGAAGTAATGCAATAGTAGCTATCTCGTTGTGAAGGCAACCACATTATGAGATACAATTAAAACGATGCCCTCTACACTACATACATAGTTTAAATATATGGGTTAACTATGGTGTATTTACACCGATTCTATATAACTAATAAGAATGTATGAAAATGGGCAAACATTAACAAGTATCATGCTGAATTCAGATTTGTCAATAATAATAATAATAATATAGTAGCAATATGTTACTAGTCATTCCTGAGTTACGTAAAACTCGATGAAGTAAGAAGTCCTGGAAAGTATTCCTACATATGTTGGGGACTTCTGTATTTTTGGATTAACTGGGAAATCGAGAGTCTATTGTATATATATATATATATATATATATATATATATACAGTGCAAGGAAGCCTGAGGCTTTTGCTGCACCAGCCAAAGAAAAAAAAAAATTTCTGAGTTACCCACGAAAGAGAGAGAAATAGAAGGGAATCACCAAGAAAGAGAAGAATGATGATATCCAGCTCAGGACCCTGGGTGTGCCAACTGATCTCTCGATCTCTCTCTCTCTCTCTCTCTCTCTCTCTCTCTCTCTCTCTCTCTCTCTCTCTCTCTCTCTCTCTCTCTCTCTCTCTCTCTGTGTGTGTGTGTGTGTGTGTGTGTGTGTGTGTGTGTGTGTGTGTGTGTGTGTGTGTGTGTGTGTGTGTGTGTGTGTGTGTGTGTGTGTGTGTGAACACTGGGCTTTCTGAAAAGAAAATTCAAAGTTTTATGTTTAAAACAACTCAACTTTATTCTTATTTTTACATAAATATATATTAATAACTTTATTTATCATCAGTTTGCTATACATAGAACGAATAATTTGACTAGTTGCAGATGGTCAGTTTCGTGGACCCCAGTTACTGCTGTAGTACATCTATAAATAAGGTTTTACTATATTGTATTAGTAGAATTACATTAACTGTTCAAGCTTTTACTTGTTTTTTTTTTTTCTGATTTTATGATCGATCGATATAATAACCATTTTTCTCATTCCCCTTTGTGGGAGTGTTATATAGGGCTTTGACTGTAATTATGACAAGGCTAAAACATTACATGAATCTACATTGCATACAGCATGGTGAATATAATTGGTGATGACATTAAAGTTTTGACACTTGCCTATTGTCCTTGTATTCCCAAATGTAGCATACATTTTATTTTTGATCTTTAAAATGTTATGAGAATGTTAGATTCTTGGGATCTTTGGCAGTCACTGATCCATTAAGATATACTTGGTCATTGTTTTGTTTCTTGTTTGCAAATATATTTGTGCTATCTTGTTACCATTGCTTTTGAGCCTGATGGATTGGAGATACAGTAAACCCCCGCTATTCGCGGGGGTTACGTTCCTGAGAAATGCCACTAATACCGAAAACGCGAATACTGAGTTATGGCTCCCATAGTAATAAAGGGGTTCCGTTCCAAAGTATGAAATATATAAGAAAAACTAGTCTAAAATTTTGTCTATGTATGTATGTATTATATGTACCTTCATAATATGACTATGTACATAGACAGTACGTAGTGAAATGCAAGCATATGGCATCGAAATGAAAATAAGAAACAATTTAATATTAAATGTAATGTTTATTAGAAATTTCAAACAAATCTTTCAAACCAGCACCTTTGCTAGCTAAAAAAACTTATCCTGCCAGTGCTATGTCACCGGTTTCACTAAAGTGTTGATAAAGGAGTTTTGCCTTTTCACGAATGATGAGTGAACTTAACGTAATTTTATTTTGAGTTCGGTCTTCTATCCACAGATTTAAAGCTTTTTCCATTTTTTCTAATTTAACATCACGAGTTATAGAGCAAATTTTTGAAGCAATTAGCACATTTTCACGGAACACTACGGCGGATTTTTACTTCCGATTTTTTGATGGATCGTACCGTTGACTCATTGATTTTATGTTTTGCCACTTTAACCATTAGAAATTTTGTCTAATAACTCAATTTTATTCGCTAATGTCATCACCTTCTTTGATATTTTCACATTTCCCTTGTTATTCGTAGCCATATTTTTGTACGGGTTAGAAAGAACTTGTCCACAATAAAGTCACTTTCTTCCGTTAACACGCTCGAAAAAGTCTGTTTACACTGCAAAACGGTAGATTTATCACTTTTGTAAGCATATCAATTTATAAGCATATAAATTAAAAGCAAACGACGAAACCTTCCATGACAAGCGCATAACACATACTGAACAAGGATTAGCGAGAAACATCCACGCTTGCAATTTTGTCACCCCTCTCCCCCACCCACTGAGCACTGTTTTGACCGAGAAAGATAATTTTAGCCACACCCATGTTTTTTATGGCGGAAAATGTTCACGGCGGTTTAAAATTCACATTTTTGTAGGTTTCATTTTATATTAAATCAGCGACCGCGAATACGCGAAACCCCGAATACAGATACCGCGAATAGCGGGGGTTTACTGTACTTCATAATCTGTTGTGTCAAATGCTTGTTTAGCAGTTATTGAGATTTGATGATGATGATCTGAATTGATTGTATACTGGTGGAAAAAAGGTTCAGGTGTACTCATATTTGCAAACCTACTTGTAATAAAAGCGAAATTGTGCACATAAATCAAGGTGATGCAACTGAGCATCTCCCAGATCATTGGAGCTGTGGGAGCAGGGGAAGCATTGGTGCCCAATTGAACAATTGATCCATCATAATCCAGTGGATTCCAATGTAATCCATTAGCTTTCAAACCTCTATGTACCTTCCATATAACTAGCCTCTTCAATATTCTGAATGTCTACAAGCCAGATGGAACGTATTATGTCATGTTACAGCACCTTGATATCTGTGATATTTCAGGTTTATGGTGATTCCTATAGATGTGGCTGACTGATTGAAACCTTTCAAGATAAGCAAAACTGTTCCATTCTACTGGCATGTATGCACACTTGCATGCACCTGCCAACTGGACAAACTTTTGCAATTGATCTCTCAATTTGCTCCCCAGTACTTCCAGTCACAAAATGGTCCATTATGGATGATCCCATGGGCAGTGAACATTTTCTAATTATTTGTAATCTGTGTATTACACAACCACTATTAGCCCAACCCTACAGGAATTAGAAATTCTCTCAAGCCAATTGTGTCAAATTTCAGTCAGCCATCACCCTGGATGTGAAAATTATATGACTAGAGCCTATAGATGAAGTTACAGATTATATCACATTGCACCTCTTATCTGTAGCTAAATGCTTAGTTCCATCATATTACAGCACCTTTAGTCTACACAAAAGTGAAGACTAAAGCACAGAATTTATTTCATCGAACCCCAACCACAGTTAATCTTATTAACTACAAGAAGCTTAGGACAAAAGTTGTTTCATTCAAAGACAAACCAAGGAAAAGTCCTGGACTCAGTTTGCAACTGTTAATAGAAATACTGACTCTAGATTAAGGAGGAAAATTCTACAGCTTTCTGGCAAGTTTCCAACCATCCCTTCCCCAATTCTTTCCTTATGGAGCAAGAACTCTTGCTCCTCTGGATATAACAGATGCCTTAGAAAAAACTTTTTCCCAAGTCTTGCTGGCATCAATTTACTATCCAGAATTCCAGAAAATTAAAATCGCCACTGAACAGTAATCCATTAATTTTCGAATCTCTCTATACCTTCCATATAACCAGCCTCTTCAATATTCTGAATGTCGACAAGCCAGATGGAACGTATTATGTCATGTTACAACACCTTGATGACAAAAATTTACAACTGCTTTTGGTCTTTTATAATTGAATCTTTCTGGAAATAATGTATCCCACTTCTTGGCATCATGCCACAGTTCTGTCTTTTTTGTAGCCTGGAAATGGCCCCACTAGTAGTTATAGTTACAGACCAACCTTCCTCTCCAGTTGTCTCATTTAATTCCTTGAAAAATTATCCGCAGAGGATGCATTTGGATCATTGAAACGTAATATCTAATGAGTGATAATCAGCATAGCTTTCACCAAAACAGACCCTTTTTTAGATCTCATGATCAAGATTGAGTCTGAAATTAACAGTTCCTTTGTGTAAAACGAACACCTTGTTACAATTCCCATAGATATAGAGGTATTTTCAGTGACCTTCATTCTCTGGTCTATGAGTAAACCTGCCTATATTCATCAAGAATTTCCTCCAGTCATTTTTTTTTTTCAAGTTCAATATCAAAACTCTCTTTCTACAACATTCTTGCAGGAAGAAGGAGTATCTCAAGAGTCTGTACCGAGTGCAACTCTTTTTGCTCTTAGAATTGATTCCATTACAAAAGAACACCCAAATACTGTTGAGGTTGCCTTTATGCCAATGATCTTCTCCCTATTTCTTGTCATTCTCAGGCCTGAGATCTATTGAACTGCAACTGCAGGTATCCCCGAATAAAGTACAAAAGTGGGCAGTGCTCAATTATCTTTCACAACAGAAAACTTGCGATCCACTTTTTCAGACAATGTAAATTGCATATAGACCCGAACTGCAGATGTGAAACTCTACCATCCTGATTGCTACCAACATTGATTTTTTAGGATTAGTCCTTAATGGTAAGTTTAATCTCTTTGAGCACATTAAAGTTGTACATACAACCTGTCTCAAAAAGCTGAATATACTAAGAGTTTTATCTGTTCTGTCGTGGGAAGCAGATTGTACCTCCTTCCTGCACTTATATAGAGCATTGATTAGATCCCATTTGGATTATGGTGCACCAATCTACGATTCTGCTCAAAGGAGTGTACTATGCTGGCTCAATCCTATACAGCACAATGCATTGTGGGTTGCACTTGGTGCTTTCAGGACATCTCCGACTTGCAGTATATATATCAAAGCTGACAAGCCCCTCTGTATCTCCACAGAAAAATATTACTAAAGTATTCAACCAAAATACAAAGTTGCTGTCCTTATCCTATTCAACCATACCTCTTCAATCTGCCATTACAAAATCTCTATAGAAATAGTAAAATATGACCAGTAGGCTCATGCCTTCTTGAACTAACACAGCGTTGAAATGTTCCTATTCTGAACAGACAATGAATTACTCTTGCCCACTTTTCGCTCCCCCTTCTCAACTGACCTGTGATATGGCGCCTCCGTAGCCAGGTGGGCGGGAGCAGCAGTGCGTAGCACACGCTCCTTGATTAGACTGGGGTTCGAGCCTGTGCCGACCAAATACGGAGGATGCGGAAAGGTCAGGGAATGACCACCGCATATCTCCAGAGCAATGTGGCCTTAGTTGCTAATGCTCCTAAAAACCAAATAACAAACAGACCTGTGATATATTTTTGTCATTAGGGAAAGAATATTCTTACCAACACTAAATGTGAAGCAACTCCATGCAAGCCATATTTCAGAACTGTTGATTTCTTGCCAATATATATTGTTTCCAAATCACATTCAACCATTGGAGTAGTGACAGTGTTTCCCTCTGCTGAAATGATAGCATAAAATGCTATCATTTCAGCTTCCCTTCCATCTGAGTACAGCAGCTTTTCAGCTGAACTACATGCAATAAAATTAGCTTTAAAAAATCTGAATCTTTACCCATCTTTAAAATATAAAGTTTACACTGACAAATAGACTGCTGTTTCAAATTAAAGAATGTCATCAGTTAAGTGACCTAGTTTTGGATCCCAGCACATTCAGGGATAAAGAGAAATGAACTGCTAAAAATCCATTAACTTGAACCTCTGTTTTATAATCTTATACATGCAGCATGCCCGGTGGAAAGAGCACATCCAAACCAATAATAAACTTTTATCTGTTGAAACAGGGGTGCCCAAAACTTTTGCACTCTAGCATTCAGATAGTGTGATGAGAAGAAGTGGTACTTGCACAGACAAGAATACTACATACTTATCTGACTCACCACCATCTACTCACAGGTGATAATCCTCCTCAGTGTCCACACTTTTGTGCTCATCTTATAGTCAAACATTCAGATTGACTTATCCCCATTATCAACAGGACAGAACTTCAGTTCTTCATTCTATCCAAGAATGTACGACATTACAGCATATTATTGCCGATGAGGCAAACATTAAGAATTTTTCTGTTTGCTGAAACAAATTGGAGCAATATGACCTTAGAAATATAATGAAAATGAAGTGGTTACACTTAGTTATTTTCTAATGCATTCCCAAGAATTTATCTGCACTATAGATTCACTATAGCCACTGCAGCTTATGCTTCATTCACACCGATATACAGGGTGTCTCAAAAATATTGGTACAAACGTTTAGGGGAGGTAGGAAACATCTAAAGGAATGTGAATCGCATAGGAACCCATAACCGGAAATGACACCGTAATTCGGTACATGGCACTGTTCATCAGTTCGCAAGAGGGAAAATTTCTGGTTTACTCATTCAAGCAGTAGTCGCCGCACGAAGAGCATGCATCGATATACAAACTGTGAGCTGGCAAACATGCATCTAGTGTATGAATTAGCAGAGGGCCCACACGGTGTGTGTGCCCCCATGTGGCACAACATCGCTTTGCTATAAATGTGTGGGCAGGTATGGTCGGTGACTGCTTAGTCGGCCCATATCTGTTACCATCCCACATGAACTCCACTAAATATTGGATCTTTCTTGAACAAGTTCTGCCAGGGTTACTTGACGATGTTCCAGCAAATGTGAGATGGAACATTTGGTTTCAACATGACGGAGCACCTACCCATTGTGGAAGATGTGTTCGTGACCATTTGAACAGGCGTTTTGGGCATCGATGGATTGGCCGTGGTGAACCCGTTGCCTGGCCTCCACGCTCACCTGATTTATCGAGCCTTGATTTCTTTCTGTGGGGGGCCCTCAAATCTATCGTGTATGAATCGCCTGTGGAGATGGAAATGGATCTCGTGGCGAGACTCGTCTGCACTGCTGCTACTGTCAAAGAAACTCCAGGTGTATTCGACCGTGTCCGCCAATCCATGCTGCATCAGTGTCACGCATGCATTGCATCTCGTGGTGGAACCTTCGAGCATCTGTTATAACATCATGAAATGCATCCATCTCGTACCCCATTGTTAATATTATGTCAAATAAATGTTTGCCACTAATTACTGTCTTGTGTCATTTCTGCTTCTTGTGCCTCTGCTACTACTTTCCCGTGACGTTTCCGGTTATGGGTTCCTATGCGATTCACATTCCTTTAGATGTTACCTACCTCCCCTAAACGTTTGTACCAATATTTTTGAGACACCCTATATACACTCTTCTTGCATAGAACTTTGGAAATATCAAAAAAAAAAAACTTTTTGAGTTTACCACAAATTTGCTCAGAGGAAAGTGAGATGAGTCTTTTTAATTCATAAAAATGTTTTCTGATTTTAAGTAGTGTATATGCAAACCATTGATTACATAATTTGTGAATGGCTGTAATCTGAGCAACCCAGCTTTGTTAATGCACTGACCTTGCTCATTATGGCTGCATAAATAACTCATGTTGAGTTAGCAAGTTGCTTGAGTTTGCACAGCCCTTTCACAAATGCTTGTGGGAAAAAAATTTATAGTAATTCAAAAATGTATGTATGCAAGTATTTTTATATTTACAATGAAGTACATAAAAATATGAATGTACCTGTAACCAGGTGTACCAGAAATGTTTTATGAATAATCTCTATCACTTGACTCCATCTCTAGCAAGTCACGTCTTAGTCATCAATTAAGCAATGAATGATCTACTGTATTAAAAATGGAATGGATAAGCAGAAAGTCTGAAATGAGGTCACAATGACTTCTCAGATTTCTGTACTTTTTTTTTTCTGTTCATTCATTGCTTTAAACTCAAACTCTTAAATGAGTTTGAGTTTAAAGCCATAATCCTATATATGCATCATATACTTTTAAATAACTTAATATTTTTAAAATGTTGTAGGAGGTTGTACAGAAAAAACAGGAAATTTCTGATAACAGTGGGCAGATAAAAGATGATGGCAGATTTCTTATTGATCTGGAGATGTTACATTGTGCCCCTTTCTGAAGTGATCAAAACAACCATTTTCTTTTTCTATGTAGCCTACCTTCACTGTCAAAGGGTAAGGTGGAGGCCCTCCACCAAAGTATTTATTTGTCAACTTTAAAATTCATGGTGGTAAAGCTAAAAATTTACTCAGTGACTGAACGTTACTTTTAACCATTAATATAATGGGTTTATGCACAACTGAAGACAGATTGTGCACAAAAAAGATACTAAGATGAACATGGTATGTTATTTTATCAAAAGTACTATCTATAATAAATAAAATTCCCAAATTACTTTATTATATTGGTATTATTGTTATTGTGATTTTTGTAATAGTTGCTGTTGCTTTTTATTTTTTTACTTAAATTTAATTTAATTTATTTTTATTTTTTATTTATTTTATTTTATTTTTTTTTTTTTCAGGACCAAACTCAAAAGCTGCCTAGTCAAGTCTCAAAACCAATCACAAGTTATTTTGATAAGTCTCTTCTCATGATGTAATATATTTTTCATTATTTATTTATAAGTAAACATTCATTCTGTAGTATACTTATAATTCATGAAAATATTTTTAGGCATTCTGTGTTTTTAAATCGTTTAATGGAAATTCAGTTTCTTGGCCCTCAGATAAAAAGGTTTTGTACCATAAAAATTCAAATTGGATCAGTTACAATCTAATTTTATTTCAGTATATAAAGAAAGTTAGCTCCACTACGTTGTATATAAACTGATTAGAATTTTTATTTCACTAATGTTGCAGGAGTACATTACAAATTTACTATCAGATTTCAGAGTTTAAAAATTAACACTCTCTAGGAAGGGAGAAAATACTGCCTCTATACAGAGGCAGTATTTCCCCCCCTTCCCACAGAGCTTCAGTTAGCCCACAATTGGAGATATTTTATAATATTTTTTGACCAACTCTGTCATAGAATGCATTATTTCTTAATTCAAACTTTGAACTATACTCAATTCATTAATGTTTATCTGTCACCTATTCCATTTTTGACCTATGAGGTCAGTAGCGACTATTAATTGAATACCACTCTAAAATTTCTTACCTTTAATGATGGGAATTTTCAATGTAATTTTTTGAAACATTAATGCAGTAAATGTTCTGATTAATTTATGTATAATTTAGTAACAAATGCCAATTTTTTCACCAAAGTTGACAATGATTATGATAAAAGTTAAATGAACACCTGTTAGTACTTTTTGCTAATAACTTATTTATTTAATACTTGGGTATAGTAACATGTAAAAATTTTGTGCATACAAAACATTTCAAGTGAGAATGAACAATAAACAAATGAGATTTCCAACAAAAAAAATTTCACTTAGGCTGAGGTCTGAAATTTACCAGTGCATGGTGCTAATTGTTTTCTACAAAAGTTAGCAGTCTGATCTCTATAGTTGATTTATGTTAATAATTTCTTCATGCTTCAATAGTTTGAATGCACAAAATTACCGCACTTACCACACTTAAAATGTGTTTTCTGTTTTGTTTTTTCTCAGACAATCTAAAGTGCTCAGGCGTGATCTCATAACAAAAATTACTTTTTTTTGCTACTTACAGAGGTGTTAAATCATATTTGACATCTTTCAGTCATCCTTGGGTTAAGCAGCTTTTATTTAACAGTTAGCACAAGATAACCAGATATTAATATTATTGTGGCTATCTGTAATCTTCCTTCATCAAATTTTAGATTGTTTGGCTGTTTATATCATTAAATAGTTAAATACAATAATTTGTACAATACTTGACACTGCTCACAAATATAGCTGCTGAATTGGAAAGAGGTTATGTCAGAATTTCAGAAAATAATTGTCATCTTTTAGTATTACCTTTTGCTTTTAATGTATTTAAATTGATAATTTTAAAGTGTGAGTTTTTATAGTTATGTATTCTCAGTGCATTGTTTTAAATTTTGTTTCAATAAACTGTTATATTTCTGTCAGTGAATTTTCTTGCTAAATATAATGAATATTTTTAAATTTTATATGCATATTTTATATTTTATATTTTATATGAGGCAATCAATACAGCAGCAGTAGTTATTATTAGAAACTTGTATATTTCTTTAGCACCAACAACTGTGGATCTACTGTATAATTCTTTGCTATTTTTAAGTGTTCAATTCCTAAAAATCTTTCCAAAATGGTGATCCCACGGAAGCCCTCATAAATGTGTTTTCCTGAACTAAAATAATACAGATGAAACAAAGTCAAGTTAAGCTAAACAACATTAAATTAGTAATAAATTTTAATTTACCTTTGATCATGAGGTGATATTCGTTGATGATGCTGTTGCATCCTTGATGATTACAGTGATAATGACAATGAAGATGATGGAAAGCAGGTTGGTTGTTATCATCAGGGAGAGGAGGAACCTTGTAGACTCTTTTCATTCCCAAACACTGTCATCTCAGGGTCATCTGGATCATAATCCAAATGTTGGAGGGTAGGGGGGAGATTTGTCACACTTGGTATTTTTTGAAGTCCTCTTCATGATGGTTGAAGCTCTTATGCAGTTGTCTTCTTTTTTGATGAGAGCATTGTGTTGGCTGAGTGGTCCTTTTAAGCTCCTCGTGGGGTTTTGGTACACTGTTTACAATCCATTTGAAAGGGGCTACCTTTGTTTTGGGAAAAGATCAATTTCCATAGCTTTACTGTCTTAAGCAGAGGCGAAATTCATTCTTGCATTTCTCCCATTTTGACTTACAATTGCCTGAAAAGCGGGGGATGGCACTTTTACTTGCTTTTCCACTAATGCTACGAGTATAGGAAACAGTTTGACAAGTTGGAAATATTGATTAAGTCATTAATGCACTTTTAGCAGGGGCATCAGTGACTAAAACTGCTGATTTTTTAATATGTATCCAGCAGCGGTAGTACTGTCACTACCGTTGACAGAAACATTGTGTCACTAACACTGGGGATGCAAATTTTCAAATATGGTAATTATATAGAAAATGAGTATATAGAAAGAACAGACATGACAAGAGAGGGAAAAGTTAATGCTTTTAGTTAAGAAGCACAAAGAGTAAACCCAGGTGGCCAGCATAGGCGAAATGATTGTGATGAGTTTAACGAACAACTATACAGACAGATAGTGACCCAGAAAATTAGTGTCTTATTGTGACTCAGATTGGCAGCTCACTCAGCAGCAAAACATTTGTCAGTTTGCTGAGTGATTGCTTTCTACACCATATTTAAACTGAAATTAAAAAATTTGGTACTTGTATATTATTCTCCTGCCAGTAGTTACAATGTCACCACTTTACCAGTGCAACCTTCATTCCAATTAATCTTATGTACAAGGTAATATATTCATATATATAAATAAATATATGTAAATATACATGGTGGGAAGATAATTAACTACTGTAAACTGCCAAGAAATAATAGACAAGTACCAAACCTTTCTACTGCACATGACATGAATCATGTACAATTTATGTACATTGAAAATATGAAAATTGAAACTTAAAAGGGAAGCGATTTAATGGCTTGGAGAGTTAACAAAAGTCACAGGAGTTACTTCACAATAGTATAAAAAATATATATATATTTGAAGGGGAGAGAATATGATGCAAAATTAGACAAGTTAAATCTTTATTTTTAATACATTCTTGTACCCTTTTAGTAGCATCTCGTATATATCGTGGCCTGGAGACTTACAGTTGCAGAGCAGGTCATAAGTCAAAACAGTTTTATTAAATAATAAAATTAACCAATAAATATGGCACTTCTGTATGTAATTTCTTGTGCATAGTACTGTGAATATCTTACCTAAAGAAAAAAGTAATATTTAACCCATTGCAATCCTCTAGGCTACTTGGTTCCCTTTAGATGCATAATTAAGATTAAACACAAGTAAATGTTCCATTAGCCCTTTGCCAGGTCAAGAGTAGTAACCAACCAAATGGTAGGGGCAAGGACTTGAAAAATTTTTACAAAATTTTAAGAGGATAAAGTCAGTCCTTATATAAAACAAATGAAGTGATTCAAAAAAGAAAGAAAACTACAAAATGTGAGATGGCAAGTCTCCTTTAGATATAAATTTATCCTAAATTATATGATAGATTGTGAGAGAATTCAGAAGTGCAAAATGATATGTCTCTTCTACTATACCAAAGCTTTTACTGGGCTAATAAAAAACTTAAATAGTTAAAAAATGCTTTTTATCTTAAATGTATTTCTGCTGAAAATAAAAGGAAAAAATTGCTTAAAAAATCTCAGTATAAACTAATAGGCACTTGGCATATATTTCTGCTTATATATTAAGCAAGAAGAAATTTACAGTAACTTTTAATAATTTTCCAAAAAAAAAGCATTAAAATCATTAAATGTAAACACGAAACTGTCAGACTCTTCCATTTCTCAGTGCAGAAAATAAAGAGCGTGATATCTTTAAATTACTCTTCTGGACTTTTTTCTACTTAGAATTCTACTTAGTACACTGTTTGCAGGAGTCAGTGGGCTCCAATGTGTATTCAAAATATTTTATTATCAAAAGACTGAGTACTTAAAAAGAAACAAAAAAACTACAGTACTTAAACCAATCTCCACAAAAATTTTTACAAGGAGGGTTGCAAGGAACAACCTTTCATGAGTTCTCACGTGTTTTCCTATAATTTTTTTCTCAGGTAATTACTCATCAAAAATCCTAAATTCTACTTACCAATATGACTGTACTAGGGAACATAACAGAACAAAATTCTTAGAGAAAAGGCCCCAATCATTGGGATTAAACATACTAAAATAATATTACCACAACTGATAAACATAAAAAGGTTATTAAAACAAAATAGACTTAGAAATTTAAAACTTAAACATTTAGATACAAAGTTAAAATCATAAATTCAAGCTGACAAGGCAAGTGCTTTCGAAGCAAAGAGCCTTTTTGTCAACTTACCGAAGCCCACAACAGCAAATCAACCATAATACAGAGAAATAGCCCTGCACATCTGTATAGCTGCCCAACTGTGGACCACACTTGGAGAAGGAAAGAAGACATTAGCTGTCAGATCCAGCATTATTGTTGCATCACATATTAGGCAAATTGTTATACCATCACCACATTGCTAAATAACAGCCTCCATAATAGGAGGTATACAGCCACACCTATATGAAGGATCTCTAAGCATGAGAGACGGTAAAGTGTGTTAGTTGTCTGACAGCGCCAGGGGTTTTCCCCATCTCCGCTGGCACACGAGACAGTGAGAATTATTAGCCAGATCTGTTATTTCAATGTTGGGTTCAGGATTATAGTTGTAATGCTACTCACATCAGTAATGCTCTGAGCTGGCAATAGCATGAATAGCCCCCCCCTCATGTTATTAATATGATTGCCTAATTTGCAGTCTGACTGATATAACACCCCACACTCTGGGAAAGTAATATGATATACAACATTTGAATTATGCAGTAGTGGAATTGCTGGTTTAATCTTGTATAAAACAGATTGCAGTCTCCTGACAGGGAGCTGCACACAACCAATATGGTATGACTGCAATATCCTGGCAATGCATGCGGACACCCCAGATAGTGGGAAATGTAAGTAATGGCAATCAAATCATTACCCTGATTAACATGAAAATCAAACCCATTGTCAAACATCTCGAATATGTCCAAAACATGAGGGGGGGGGGAGATCACATTCAGATAAATTAGTCCTGATTTTGACAAAAAGCCTTCCACAATGTCACTACAGTGTGATCGTTCGTGATTAATCCCTTCCCGGAACATTTTTTTCCGGAAAATGTGCTGTAACTGATAGCCTTTTTTTTATTTTACAGATTGCATCATGCAAATATTCATTGTATAGTTTGTGTTTTTTATTAATTTTTTCGTAGAAAATACATGGGAGTAATTAACCCATTGGACTATCCTGAGTTATCTCATGTATACCAAATAGTTGCAAATTATACAGATTTTTTTAATAAATTAACGCTTGAGCTAAAAGAAAGGAACAGAAAAGCTGTTCATTACTCATTATATAGATAAATTTAAAAAATCAAGTGGAATGCACAAGCAATAACCTCCTGCCACAAGCAATAATCGCGAACTAACTCGAACGAACACACGGCCACCCCAATTGGATGGGCGAGGTAAGCATTGCTTACAGGCAGCAGTTCAAGTGGGCGCCGAAATATTTTTTGATATTATTTTTGTGAATTATTTTCGTGGGTTCAGTATTCTGCATTAAGGATGGCAAATTATATTTTGCTTACTGGCGGCACAGGAATGCATGCTAGTGTTCTTACATTGCTGTACAATATAAGTAAAACGAAAGCCAGTCATCTGCTACCAGGCATAAGAAAATCCTGAGAAATCTCAGGATTTACCTAGCTAATGCAAAATTAGCCAAAAAATGAACGAGAAAATACATTTCAGGCCTAAATTTGGAAATATTGTTTGCTTCGGGTATTGTATCCCGAGATATTTCATGTAGTTCCAAATAGCTTTTTAAACTAAAAACAGATATCTCAGGATAATCCATATTTAATCCATGAAGGGATTAAATAAAATTCTCAACATACCACCATACTGTATAAATGGTCTGGGGGCATATGCAAATTGAAAATGGAAAATTAGTATATTGACCCCTGCACACAGGTTTCTGTAAGCTGAAGTTACCAAATGAGAACAGTACAATCAACCGAAATGACTAAAAATGGAAGGGTGTCACCACCACTTCCATGGTGAACATAATAAATGGCAAAAAAAAAAAAAATTAATATACTGGAGGAGCAGCTCCAATGATCCCTGAGATGTAAAAGCAAGAATATCAGTGTATCTCCACCAGAGTCTAACATGAGGTAAATTTGCAAAAATGGTCTCCAGAGATACCATGGTGATGTTGGCACTAACTGGTGTGCCCTGAATCTGTTTGAAAAAAAAAAAATCGCCAAAACTGATGCACAGCCAGACAAACAATTATTAAGAACGACAAATGTCATCAATGTAGAGTGAGATCCTGTCCTCCAACGTGAAGTCCCTGTCCAAGAGATGCCTGGCAAAATCAATGGCCAGCTGAATTAGGATGGATGTGAACAAGGAAACCATGACCTAATCCTCCAAAATACTAAAATCCATGATAATGCTTGAAAGGTGAACGCTACTACTGTATTAGTATATTCTGTATTGCTAAAGTGTTGAGATAACAAACCAGCAACATATTTGGGGAATTCATATGATGGGGTGCCATGACAGGAACAGTGGCACCCAATTTATGTATTTTAGGTAAGCCATAAAATCTTGAAGTTGACAACCCATTGCTTGAAGCTGCCTCCATAATGACTTGCCAATTTTCTTATCTGTGAACCATGAGTAAACCAACTGGTTTACCTTTGACTGCAAATGTTTAAGCACAGTAATATGTCTTGAATGGGCTCATACACTTGTGGATCATGAAGTAGAGACGAGGCTTTTTAGGTTACTCGATCTTGTTTAAAACAGTAGTACACTACCCTTTATCAGCAGGCAAGTCAACTTCAGTTTACAGAAAACTAATATACAAATTTTAAGTCTATGCATGCCCCGGGTCATTTATACAGTATGGTATGGCAATGACTTTATTTAATCGTGCACAATTGCACTAGCAACGATATGGAAAGGGGAACAGTTTGTCAGAAGCAGTACTGTTTTGTCTAAATGTCATTTCCCTCATGTTTTGGACAGATTCCACATGTTTGACGGTTCTGTTTTTCGTATTCAGAGTAACGATTTGGATAATACCGATTGGTTGCCACTGCCTGCATTTTCCCCTAACTGGGTGTGTCTACATGTATTGCCAGGGTGTTGCGCTGATACGTATTGGTTGTGAGCATGAGGGGTCTATTCATCATGCTGATTTTACCAGCTCAGCCATCTCAGAATCACTAATGTGAGGGGCATTTCAATTATCATCCCCAACCCAACGTTGAAATAATACACTGATGAGCCAAAACATTATGACCACCTACCTAATATGATGTTGGTCCTCTATGCAGCCAAAACAGCTTGTACCCAGTGAGACATGGATGCTACAAGATTTCTAAATGTGTCTTGCGACATCTGGCACCAACACGTAACCAGCGGATCCTTTAACTCCTGTAAGGTCCGTGGTTGAGATGCCGCAGATCAAAGTTGCCGTTCCAACACAAACCACAGATGCTCAATGGGATTGATATCTGGGGAATTTGGAGGCCAGGGCAATACCTGGAAGTCTTCCTCATGTTCTGCAAACCCAGTCTCGAACAATCTGGCATGCTGCATTATCTTGCTGAAAGACAGCACCACCAGAGGAAAGGCTGTTGCCATGAAAGGGTGTACCTGGTCAGCAATGTTTTTTAGGTGGGTGGCATAGGCCAGAATGCCTGGCACATGGATGACTGGACCCAGGGTATCCCAGCAGAACATTGCCCAAAGCATGACCACTGCCACCGGCTTGTGTTCGTCCCACAGTGCAAACAGGCGCCATCACTTCCCCAGGTAAACGACGCATACATTCTCAGCCATCCATATGGTGCAACAGGAAACATGATTCATTGGACCAGATGACCTTTCACTCTCAAGGTCCAGTTTCAATGCTTTCATACCCATTGTAGGCGCTGTCACCAGTGAACCATGGTCAGCATGGGCATTCAGAGCGGCCTGTGGCTATGCAACCACATTTTCAGCAGGGTTCGATGTACTGGGTGTAGTGTACTCCCATCACCAGCATTCCAATTACTGGCGATCTGCTTCACAGTCACCCTTCTGTTGCCATGTACCATCTGGGAGAGCATTCGACCATCGAGTCGTGGACATCCAACACCTCACCAGTGGTTTGTGGGTTTCTCCTCCTCAGACCACTTTTGGTAGGTACTAACCACGGCTAACCGTGAGCATCCCACCAGCCATGCCATTACAGATACTTTGTCAAACTCGCTTAAGTCCACTGCTTTTCCCATCTGAAGAACAAGAGTAACATTGATTAACGGAGCTCATTATCAGGCATTTTTTATACCATGTCCCAACTCGCGCACATGCCGTAGTTCACCTGCAGTTGCTTCGATTTGAACGACTTGCTGCTCATAATGTTTTGGCTCATTGGTGTAGATACGACTAAAAATGCTCCCTGTCTCTTATGCTTAGAGGTCCTCCATGTGGCTGTGGTGGGTTTCATCCTGAATCATAATGCTGACCAAGTACATCCTGTTATGGAGGCTGTTATTTTGCAATGTGGTCAGAGGTAATGATCTAACAATTTGTCTAATATGCGTTGCAACAATAATTCCTGGCCTGACAGCTAATGTCCTCTTTCCTTCACCAAGCATGGACTGGAGCTGACTCGTTTGAGCCGATTGTTGAACCGAAAATGGCTATAAACCGTAGAGCAACATACAATTGAATCCACAATAGCTAGCGACATTTGGGCGATAAACTTAGCATTAGCATTAGTAGAGGCATTTGATGCAAGAAAGCAAGCTTATACAGCATCAGCCAAAAAAAAAAAAAAAAAAAAAACACACTTCCACTTCACCCCTCTGTTCGTTCAAAATACCTGTCCAGCTGAGCCTTAAACTTATTTAGGCTATCAACCTCCACCACAAGGGATGGAAGTCTGTTCCACCAACCAACCACCCGCTGGCTAAAGGCAAATTTCCGCACGTCTATCCTACATCTGTCTTTCCTCAATTTGAATTTATGCCCTCTCAGGTGATTTTTCTGAGCTAGAGGAAGAATCCCATCAGCATTGAGCATGCTTAAACCTTTCAAGGCTTTATACACCTCTATCAGATCACCTCGCTGGTGCCTAGTCTCCAAACACTATAATTTGCAAAACTTAAGCCTTTCTTCATAAGAGCACCCCTTTGTTCCATTCACTAATCTTGTTGCCCTTCTCTGTACTCGTTCCAGCAGCTCTACATCCTTCTTGAAATGAGGCCTCCAGACCTGTATACAGTACCCTAGGTGTGGCCTGACCATCGCCTTATACAATGGAATAATCACCTCCTTATCCCTGCTGGAAAAATTCCTGTATATCATTGACAATACTCCATGAGCTACTCTTGCAGCCCGTCTGCACTGCTCAGAGAACTTCATATCTGCCTGCACAACCACCGCCAAGTCCCTTTCATTCTCTACCACTGTCAGTGTTGTACCACAGAGTTGATACGTTGCTCTGGGGTTGCTGTTTCCCATGTGTAGTACTTTACATTTGTCACTGTTAAACTTCATTTGCCACCTCTCAGCCCATCTGCTCAACCTTTCCAGATCGTGTTGCAGCAGCATAGTGTCAGTAGTGTCCTTGACAACCCTGCCAACCTTTGTATCGTCTGCAAACTTGGACATTAAGCCCGATATACCATCATCAATATCATTTATAAATACAGAAAACAATAATGGACCCAACACTGAGCCCTGAGGGACTCCACCAATAACATCAGTCCACGATGAGCAGTGTCCATTGATTACCACTCTCTGTCTTCTCCCCCTCAACCACCCCTTTATCCATAGCAGCAATTTGCCTCCAATGTCACACTGCTCCAATTTGTGTAGCAGTCTTCCATGTGCAACAGTATCAAAAGCCTTTCTAAGATCGAAATATATAATATCAAAGTTATTCCCTGCATCCAGTTCTTTTGTGACTGCATCATAGTATCCAATCAAGTTGGTCAGGCAAGACTTCCCCTTAACAAAACCATGCTGTGTCTGAGCTATAACTGAAGTCTTCTCTAAATGATCCTGCAGTGCTTCTTTAACCAGTGCCTCCATTAATTTTCCTGGAACAGAAGTTAAGCTCACAGGTCTATAATTACTTGTGTCAGCCTTTGATCCTCCTTTGTGAATTGGGGTCACATTTGCACATTTCCAGTCTATGGGTACCTCCCCTGAGTCCAAGGAAGCTCTCATAATTATGGCTAAGGGTTTGCTTACTTCCTTTGCTGCCTCCTTTAATATAACTGGATAGATCCCATCCACCCCGGGTGCCTTTCTTGTGTTTATCTTCAACAGTTTCTCCTCCACTTTACTCCCAGTTATTTCAAGATTCTGTAGCTTACTGCTAGAGTTGAATACACCTCTGGCATTCCCCTCGCTGAATAACTCCTCATGTGTGAATGTCGATGCAAAATATTCATTTAGTTTGTTAGCTACCTGAGCAGGATCATCAACAGTTGACCCATCAATATCGAGTGGACCAATCTGATTCATCCCCTTCTTTCTAGAGTTTACATAAGTAAAGAACTCTTTGCTGTTTTTCTTTGCATCCCTTAGCCAAGGATTTCTCGTAATCTGCCTTCGCCTGCCTAACCTCCTTTGTAACTTGGTTGCATATCAACTTGTATCTATCATAGGCTTCTGTGTCATGTGTTAATTTGTATGTATCCCATGCATTTTTCTTCTCTGCCATATGCCTCATTAGTTCATCTGACATCCATTTTGGCCTAAACCTGGAACAATATTTCTTAGTTGGTATGTAAAGCCTAGTAGCTTCCAAGATAAGTTCTTTGAATGCTTCCCATTTTGAATTTGCTGTTCGTAACATCATCAGTTAGTCCCACTGTATAGAATTTAAATACTGTCTCAGTCCATCGTTGTCGCCTTTACGGAAGCAATAACCCTTCCCTTTACCCCTAATGGTAGTTACCTCTTTGAGTAAATCCCACTTCAGCACACTGTGATCACTGCCACCTAGTGGTTCATTTATCTGCAGATTCTTAATGCATGAAGAATCACTGCTGATAATCAAATCAAGAGTATTACTCCCTCTAGTTGCCTCCCGAACATGCTGATGTAGAAAACAATCACATCCAATAAATCCACAAAAGCCCTGCCAGTGTGTGAGTAACCAGCCCCCAAAATCCAGTCAATATCTGGGAAATTAAAATCTCCCATTATAAGACACTCTGATTTACTGGCCCACTGTATTTCCCTGTACAGTTCCTTATTATACTCATCAGAGTCATTAGGCCTATAGCACACTCCTACTCTCAATTTTGATCTCCCAATGCTTATGTCACACCAAACTGACTCCACACTGCACTGTCCAGCGATGTCGACTGGCTTCACTTCCTTGGTTTTTATGTGTTTCTTAACTAATAGCATAACACCTCCCCCCTTCCTAATACTTTGTCTGCTTTTTTTTTTCTTTTTTTTTTTTTTGTTTTTAAGGGCCTCCCACCCTGCAAATGGGCAAGCAGGGGGGAGGGATTCGTTTATAATTCTCTAAATTGACGCGGTGTTGCGAAAGTTTCAGCAGGTACCGCTTTATACAATAAATGTAATGCCTTGTCTTCAATCAACCCCAGGGGCTCACCATCTGGTGAGTATGGACTTGCAAACCTAGGGTCCTGAGCTGGATATCATCATTCTTCTCTTTCTTGGTGATTCTTTTCTGCTTCTCTCTCTCTCTCTCTCTCTCTCTCTCTCTCTCTCTCTCTCAAAGGGTAACTCAGGGAATTTGTTTTTTTTTTTTTTTTTTTGGCTGGTGCAGCATAAGCCTCAGGCTTCCTTGTACCATATGGCTAATAATAATAATAATAATTCATGGTTTTAATTTTGTATTTTAATGTTTTATTTATCATAATTTTAATTTTTAACAAAGTATTTTTTTAATATCCTTTTTTGTTTATTATTTGTCAGGTGCGGCAATATTTTAGTTGAACAGAAATCGTTCAACATAATTAAAATATCTGGGTACCATGAGCCTGCATTCAGCCAGTTACCCATCAAAAGCCCTAACGTGCTTACCAAGGTTGGTAAGCACGTTATTGCATAATAATGCAATACATAGAACGAGCGAGCGTAATGATGGGTTATCTTTAACTGGAAAGGCAACTATTCAACGTGAAATCGAGTGGTACTTAACTGGCACCTTCACATACGAGGTGATCATTTAATCCACGGACTGGTGCAAGATCTTATCTTAATTGTCATCAGCTGAATCTTCTGTGGATTTCTCCTCGAAATACTCTCCCTTGAACTTTATACACTTTCGTCACCGTTGTACCCAAGTATTAAATGCTTCTTGCAAGCGATTTTTCGAAAAACTGCAAAGTGATTCCATCGTGGCTCTGCGAACTTCGTCGTGTCGGCCGCGAAACGCTTTTCTTTCTTCAGACGTGGAAACAGGAAGAAATCACATGGGGTAATTTCTTTGTGATTAAGTGGGTGTGGCAGAACCTCTGCACATATGGCAGTGATCACTGCCTGCACAATATTAATTGTATGGGGCGGCCTGGCATTGTCTTGGTAGGAAGCCATATTCCGTTTCACACTGGAATATGGCCGTCCTACCAAGACGCTCACTCATTACCATACTCTTTATTCATCTCTTTGACTGTTTCTGATGCGTTTAAGCCCCGTATGACACAATAATGAATTCAATCTGACGATGTTCAATCTGTATGTCCGACATGAGTATTGCTTCAACACGATCGTCAGTGACACACGCCTAAAAAAACTCTTCATGCCAGTACAATACTTGTCGAGTACTAACTCGACAAGTATTGTACTAGTACTCGACTTGTCGAGTACAATACTCGACTTGTCGAGTACTAGTACTAGTTAGTACTCGACAAGTACTGGCATGCGCACACAGAATCTGCTCAGTAGCGTTCAGGGAGAGCGCTTCTAGCGGCAGTTATGGAAAGTTCGGGCGGTAAACATAAAATCTTGCACCAGTCCGCGAATTAAATGATCACCCCCCCCCTTATTTATTTTTCTGTATTTAGGAAGATAGAAAAACTTTCAATCATTTGAGCTTGGAAACAATGAAAGTGCCCCCCCTTTGCTTTTTTTTTTATTTTTTTGCGAGGAATCTGGCAGCTCCTGCATGACCACTGCCAGTTAATACTGCTATATTTCACTAAAGAACAGTTTCCACCACTTCTGGTGCATTGCATTTATTGCAATGCACCAGTTGGTTCATTTATTTCAGAATTAAACATTGATTTCAAAAATATGCATAAACAGCATTCCCATTACTGGTCATATAATGGTCATATGAAGGTGTTTTTCAAAGAATATCAATGTACACAAACTTTTTGTTTAATCCTCTGTCCAGATTGGAATTCCAGTGTTCTGTCTTTCAGACAGCTCTTGAAAATATTTACCTCAAATATCTTTGATATTTGAGGTAAATATTTAATTGTGTGGGAAATGACCATCGCATTCGACTTTTCTACACAAGACTGAAGGGGCAACAATTATAACTGCCGTGCTAGCTGTGGGGCATGATTGAAAAGACAATTCAGAAATGAACCAACTCTAGATTATAATTGTACTGGGAATTTGTTACTCGTGTAGTATCATACATTGGGTGATGTAACTTACTGCCTTAGCTGTCTAGGACAACTGAATGTATGAAATTATATTAGCATTGTAATATAATTATGTATAATTATGAATGTAAAAAATTATATAAGCAATGCTAATATAATTTTTTATAAAATTATATTAGCATTGCTAATTTCATATAATAGCATAATAAGTTAACTTTATGTACATAAAACTCTAGAAGCTTTTGCTACAAGTAATTGTAGCAAAATACTTTTCTGGGGAACTGGCCCAGGTAAATATTACCTGCTGAAAAACGTTTCTGCTCAATCAATTACCTAAACTCTGGGGCTTTTTTGTGCTGTTACAGGTTCTGAAAGAACTACGCAGTTACTTCAAGGCCATCTAATGCGTGGCCTGCTGTGGAACCCTATACTTCTGAATGTTCGGTGCGTCGTCATTTGGGACATTGTTCTTGCATTCCCCATACTGTATGGTGATATCAGGTGTCGCACAGTGACCTACTGTTCAGCCCGTACAATCACCATCACCTTAAAAACAGTTTTTAAGTGACGCACAATGCGTTGTACCCTTCGCTTAATACGAACATCTACCTTGCGTAATCCTCCACAGTTCTGTCGGCAGATGATGGTTTGATCCATTCGGCACCATTCTTTGTACACCTTAAACACAGTGGGCCGTGAGCAATTCCCAAGACGTGCATTTTCCGATATGGAAGCACACGAGCTCCACAATCTGTCCTTTTGAAACTGCATGGAAAGCAGTAGTCAAATAGCAGTTATGGGACGTCCCATTACAACTATTTGACGTCCCATTACTGAATTGCACGACCAGATGCAAATTACCAGTGCTTTGTCGTACGAAACTGTTCCGCTTTTCATATGGCGAGTTATGCGGCACCGTTCATTCCGGTCAGAGTGGTCACTCAAGGCTATTAAATCGCCGCCAAGTTGTTAAATCGAAAACAGTTCTAATTGTCCAATACTTTTAGTTTGTTTATATTATGTGTGTATATATATGTATTTTATTTATTTATTTTTCTTTTTCTTTTTTTTTTTTTTTTTTTTTTTTTTGCTGGCTCTCAGGTGTGGGCAGCCTGGGAGCGGGATTGCTGGCACCCACCGGTATAGCACTACTTCCGGTGGGTGCGGGATTTTTGTGCATGAGGCACTTAAAATAGAAGACCAGGCCCAGCACCAAGTGAATATGGGCAGCCATTAGGGTCTATTCGCCAACGGGGAGCGGCTGTGCAGGTGACAGCTTCTCCCTGATGGCGAAGAGACCTTCCATACAGGTCTATTTTGCAGAGGTTCTGCACAAAGTCAACTTTATCAGGTGGAGATAGACGGAAGTCTAGGTGCCACCTTAGACATAATAATAATTGTCCAATAAGTGCAATAGCCAATACGTAACATAAAGTTCAATGTAAAGAGAGCCACTTATGAGTTCATCGTCTGTATACCAATAAAACTGTTGTTGTGTTTTAGGCGCATTAGCGACTCTGGCCATAATGCACCATGTCTATTACGTCTGTACAAGTGCATGATCACTGGCCGAAAAAGGAGAACCCTGTTCCCTCTATCTGAGATCGGCTAACTACAACACCGATTGAAGAAGCCTTTAGAAATTCTTCTAATCTGCAACGGGATTTGAACCCAGTTTTCTCCAAACGAGAGAAAAGTAGCATACCACTGTATTGTCCTGGAGGACAACAATACTGAATACATCAACATATACATCAAAAGAAGCAATAAATTGACACTGTTGGCAACAGGTCAAAAATTTCATTTTTTATCTTACGTCCAAGTTGGGGATTGCTTAAGTGGAGTATGTAATCCATGATTGTTATTATTACACTGGTGTGCAAAACTTAAGGACCAGTCAGGTTTTCACCTGTAGCTTCTCATAGGAGTGGCCTGGATATGGGAAAATAATAACAATGGAACCTCGCGAGGTACAGGAATGATGAAGGAAACAACAACGAAAAAAAAAAAAAAACAGTACAGAGGGACTTTATTCAAAAATGGCAACATAGCACTGGCTGCCATGTTACAGATGCATCACTGCCAAAGATGGAACAAAGGGAAGAGGTGGTCCTCAGTAGTAGATATGGCCACCCCTAATGTTGATGCAGGCTTTGCACCGCCTGTCCGTACTTAAAACAATGTTGTTGATAAGTTCTTGCGGTAACATCGTCCATTCCTCTGTCAGCGCCATCTTTAGCTGGCAAAGATTTTCTGGTGGGTGTTGATGTGCCACTAGGCGTCTCCCCAAAGCGTCCCATATGTGTTCGATGGGAATTAAATCGGAGAGAAACAGGCAGGCAGGCCAGTCCATAGGAACAATGTCCTCACTTTCCAAAAGCATATCAACAGCTGCAGTGCGATGGGGTGTGGCGTTATCATCCATAAACACGAACTCGGGACCAATGGCACCTCGGAACAGACGCACACGGGGAAGGATTACCTCAGTACAGTAGCGTGCACTGGTTACAGTACCGCCTTCCAGTATCTGGAGTTGTGTATGTCTATCCAAGATAACGCCTTCCCAGACGAGAACACCTCGACCGCCATATCGATCCCTTTCAGTGATGTTTGCGGGGTGATACCGTGTACCAACTTATAGTCTCGCTGCTGAGACTGAATCTACTCTCATCAGTAAAGAGTAGCTTAGTCCTTGTGTTCGATGAACCACTGTAACCGGTGTCTCTGATGGGCAGGTGTTAAAGGGACACAGCGTGCTGGCCGTCGGGCAAACAGTCCACAGTAAACCGCTGTTTGCTGCATCTTGTGCATCTGGTTTGCAATAGATCCCGCTGTCTGGTGTCGGTCCCTCGTGGGCTGTATGAGTATATAGCGGTCATCGTCGGGCGTTGTTTTTCATGGACGCCCACCATTGGTTCTTTGAACAGCTGTACCTGTCGTTCTGAAGGCCGACCACGCACGTGAGACGATGCTATGGGCGATACCGAACTCTGCAGACACACTCCTGGCACTTCTACCTTCCTCGAGCTTCCCAATTATTCGACCCTGAGTAAAGACATCGAGATGTTGTCTACTGACCATTTCGTTGTGTGGAGCACTGTATGAAACCAATCGAACGTTCGTAACAATCGTGCTCACCATTGTTACGGACGCTCGAAACAATCGTGCTCACCATTCAGTAATTTGCACATAACTGCTGAACTGCTGCTTTTATTTGTTTATGTGAGCCCTCTCATCACGATTCAAATTTTTGCATGTGCACCAGCTTTGTATACTGAACGGCCACAGTTATGCAAATTGTCACAGGTTTTTTGATTGTAACCTTTATAAATAGTGTTGCACCTTATGTTTTGCACACCAGTGTATTACCATTAGCCATATGGTGCAAAGAAGCCTGAGGCTTTTGCTGCACTAGCCAAAAAAAAAAATAATAAAAATTCTGAGTTTATCCTGAGAGAGAGAGAGAGAAGTGGATCACCAAAGAAGAGAAGAATGATGATATCTAGCTCAGGACCTCTGGATGTGCCAAGCTCATACTCACCAGATGTGAGCCGCCGTGGTTGTCTATTTATCTATGTTTATTATTATTATTATTATTATTATTATTATTATTATTAGCCATATGGTGCAAGGAAGCCTGGGGCTTATACTGCACCAGCCAAAAAAACAAGTTATCCTGAGAGAGAGAGAGAGAGAGAGAGAGAATCAGAAGTAGAAAGGAATCACCAAGAAAGAGAAGAATGATGATATCCAGTCAGGACCCGGGGTGTGCCAAGCCCACACTCATCAGATGTGAGCCCCTGGGGTTTAGACAGAGTTCACTTCAGTAATAAATTCGAATAATATTTTCGGCATATTATTAGATAACAAAAAAAAGAAGTCAATATACAAATAAATGTACAAATTTCTGAGAGATTTGATTTCCCCGACAAGTACAATCAGGCAATGGTGCATCATTATGGATAGAGTTTGCAAGCATCAGTACGTTGCATTATAATCATATATAATATCGAAGAAAATGTTCTTGGAACCCCTCATCCGACGTGGATGCGTCTATGCTGCCGTGAATGATCCATCTACTGCGGATTAATTCCTGGAGCGGTTACTATCATTATTAACTTATTACGTGTGTTCTAAAGCAGTAGCGACATTTAATGGTTAAGAGGGCGCTAGTGTTTTCAAAGATTTCTGCTACTGTTAGTAGTCTGTGGTGTTCTGCACTCGAAATCAGCGTTTAATTTCTGTCTGAGGCTCAAGTTTGGTTGGGAATTACTGTGCGAAATCCAGGAGGAGGAAGCGGTACAAACTTTGAAATGGTTCTTAAAATTCATATAACATACTGGTGAGCAAACCACTGATTTTTATTTTATTTGCTTACAACCAGGGGCTCACTTCTGGTGAGTATGGATTTGGAACACTCACTTGAGCTTAATTTCATCATTCTTCTCCTTCTTGGTCATTTCCTTCTACTTGACACTCTCCCTCTCAGGGTAACTCGGAAATTTTTTTTTGGCTGGTGTAGCGTAAGCCTCACCAGCCAAAAAAGGCTTCTTTGCACAATGTGACTAGTAAAATGCAAAAAAAAAAAAAATTGGCTGACCTGCTTTGGTTGGAACGTACGGATTGTATATCATGTAGCTAATTGTTTGACGCCGGCGCCAAATAGTACTGTATATAGCTACACTAGCGAGTATTTGATTGGATTACTGCACATTTAAAAGAATATTAAATAAATAATTTATATATATATAAAGTATAAGTTTTAAATTAATGCATATCGAAATTATGTGACATTTGATGAACTGTTTAGTTGCAGTAATAAATACGGAGGATGCGGAGAGGTCAGGGAATGACCACCGCATATTCCCGGAGCAATATGGTCTTAGTTGCTAATGCTCCAAATAACAACAACAATTGTTGCAGTACAGGTGGAATAAGTATATGGTGCTGACTAACAATGTGTACGTAAAGGCGTACTTTAGTAGTAACATTTATTATTATTATTAGCCTTATGGTGCGAGGAAGCCTGAAGCTTATGCTGCACCAGGCAAAAAAAAAAAATTCTGAATTACCCCAAGAGAGAGGGAGAAGTAGAAGGAAATTACCAAGAAAGAGAAGAATGATAATGATATCCAGCTCAGGACCCTGGGTGTGCCAAGCCCATACTCACTAGATGTGAGCCCCTGAGGTTAAATTTTGTTTAAAGTAATGCTAAAAACTAATATTAATATTATCAATCCATTCATCCACATGGACATTCCTCCCCCATCTCCTTCAACCCATGCATGATACAAATAGTAACCAGTACCACTACTGCTAACAATATAACATTAAAAATATGATACTAACATACTATTAACATTAGGTAGCAGATGACTCTCATTAGCCGACCAGACTAGCCAGGTGGGTAAAGTGACTGCCTGGCAACCCAAAGGTCGCAGGTTCGAATCCCACCTTGGGCTTAGATCACAGTAAAATTCAAAAACCTTGGGAGGTACATTATGGCCACAGAAGCTGATGCGCCAACAACTAACAAAACAAAAAAAAAAAAAAAAAAAAAAATACTGTCATTAAACAGTGCAATATTTCCACTTTGCATATTGGAGGCTTAAAGTGGTGAAAGCCATGTGTAGTCTCCAGAGCAAAGTTTCTAGCATTACCCCACCATGCACAATTCTAGTAGTAGTAGTGCCATGCACAGTACTAATACTAACCATTACCTCTACTATTGTATAGTCATGTGAAGCTGAAAGTTATAATAGCAATTAGAAATCGAATCATTAAATTGTGAAAAGGGGAGCGCGCATATGTAATCTTTCTGCCGGTAACAGGTTAATTATCATGCTATTCCTTTAAATTATCATTTGCATGATAGTAAATTAGACAAGATAGTAAATTTTATTGTGGATCTTACAAGTAATTACCCATGATAACTACTGCGAAAAATCAGTTACAAAGCAAGTAAGTTAACATAGCCATGTTATATTTAGACTAACAACATAACTTAATTAGGTAAATGTTTTTAGGATGATAAGGATTCTGTATATCAGAAATATATGTATTTGGCTATGCGTGGTATAACTGGAATTAAGTTTCACTGAGAGGTATAGAATAAAATATATATATATATATATATACACATTGTCCGTAGTAAGATAAAAGCAGGATTTTTGAAACTGATTCTGCCATATTTTGTTATTAGCATTAGTAGAGGCATTTGATGCAAGAAAGCAAGCTTATGCAGCATCAGCCAAAAAAAAAAAAAAAAAAACCACTTCCACTTCACCCCTCTGTTTATTCGAAATACCTGTCCAGCTGAGCCTTAAACTTATTAAGGCTATCAACAAGGGATGGAAGTCTGTTCCACCAACCAACCACCCGCTGGCTAAAGGCAAATTTCTGCACGTCTATCCTACATCTGTCTTTCCTCAATTTGAATTTATGCCCTCTCAGGTGATTATTCTGAGCAAGAGGAAGAATCCCATCAGCATTGAGCATGCTCAAACCATTCAATGCTTTATACACCTCTGTCAGATCACCTCGCTGGTGCCTAGTCTCCAGACGCTGTAATTTGCAAAACTTAAGCCTTTCTTCGTAAGAGCACCAATTTGTTCCATTCACTAATCTTGTTGCCCTTCTCTGTACTCGTTCCAGCAGCTCTACATCCTTCTTGAAATGAGGCCTCCAGACCTGTATACAGTACTCTACGTGTGGCCTGACCATTGCCTTATACAAGGAAATAATCACCTCCTTATCCCTGCTAGAAAAATTCTTATATATCATTAAATATACAACACGAGCTACTCCTGCAGTCCGTCTGCACTGCTCAGAGAACTTCATATCTGTCTGCACAACCACCCCCAGGTCCCTTTCATTCTCTACCACTGTCAGTGTAGTACCACAGAGTTGATATGTTGCTCTGAGGTTGCTGCTTTACATTTGTCAATGTTAAACTTCATTTGCCACCTCTCAGTCCATCTGCTCAACCTTTCCAGATCCTGTTGCAGCTGCATAGTGTCAGTCGTGTCCTTGACAACCCTGCCAACCTTCGTATCGTCTGCAAACTTGGACATTAAGCTTGATATACCATAATCAATATCATTTATAAATACAGAAAACAACAATGGACCCAACACTGAACCCTGAGGGACTCCACTAATAACATTAGTCCACGATGAGCAGTATCCATTGATTACCACTCTCTGTCTTCTCCCCCTCAACCACCCCTTTATCCATAGCAGCAATTTGCCTCCAATGCTACACTGCTCCAATTTGTGCAGCAGTCTTCCATATACAACAGTATCAAAAGCCTTTCTAAGATCCAAGTATATAATATCAAATTTATTCCCTGCATCCAGTTCTTTTGTGACTGCATCATAGTATCCAATCAAATTGGTCAGGCAAGACTTCCCCTTAACAAAACCATGCTGTGTCTGAGCTATAACTGAAGTCTTGTCTAGATGATCCTGCAGTGCTTCTTTAACCAGTGCCTCCATTAATTTTCCTGGAACAGAAGTTAAACTCACAGGTCTATAATTACTTGTCAGCCTTTGATCCTCCTTTGTGAATTGGGGTCACATTTGCACAGTCTGTGGATACCTCCCCTGAGTCCAAGGAAGCTCTCATAATTATGGCTAAGGGTTTGCTTACTTCCTTTGCTGCCTCCTTTAATATAACTGGATAGATCCCATCCATCCCAGGTGCTTTTCTTGTGTTTATCTTCAACAATTTCTCCTCCACTTTACTCTCAGTTATTACAAGATTCTCTAGCTTACTGCCAGAGTTGAATACACCTCTGGCATTCCCCTCGCTGAATAACTCCTCATGTGTGAATGTCGATGCAAAATATTCATTTAGTTTGTTAGCTACCTGAGCAGGATCATCAACAGTTGACCCATCGGTATCAAGTGGACCAATCTGATTCATCCCCTTCTTTCTTGAGTTTACATAAGTAAAGAACTCTTTGCTGTTTTTCTTTGCATCTCTTGCCAAAGATTTCTCGTAATCTGCCTTCGCCTGCCTAACCTCCTTTGTAACTTGCTTACAGATCAACTTGTATCTATCATAGGCTTCTGTGTCAACTGTTGATGATCCTGCTCAGGTAGCTAACAAACTAAATGAATATTTAGTTTGTTATCATCTGACATCCATTTAGGCCTAAACCTTGAACAATATTTCTAAGTTGGTATGTAAAGCCTAGTAGCTTCCAAGATAAGTTCTTTGAATGCTTCCCATTTTATCGTAGTCACCTTTACGAAAGCAATTACCCTTCCCTTTACCCCTCACGGTAGTTACCTCTTTGAGTAAATCCCACTTCAGCACACTGTGATCACTGCCACCTATGGTTCATTTATCTGCAGATTCTTAATGCATGAAGAATCACTACTGATAATCAAATCAAGAGTATTACTCCCTCTAGTTGCCTCCCGAACATGCTGATGTAGAAAACAATCATCCAGTAAATCCACAAAAGCCTTGCTAGTGTGTGAGTGACGAGTGACAGCCCCCAAATTCCAGTCAATATCTGGGAAATTTTTTTTTTTTTTTTTTTATGAAAACCCCAAACACGAAAGGTATCAAAACCTATAGTACTTAGTACCGTGCATGGGTTGAAGGACAAGTATGGGGGGGAGGGAAATGCCAGAAACTTTGCTCTAGAGACTAAACATGGGATATTAAAATCCGCCATTATAAGACTCTGATTTACTGGCCCACTATTTCCCTGTACAGTTTCTTATTATACTCATCAGAGTCATTAGGCCTATAGCACACTCCTACTCTCAATTTCGATCTCCCAATGCTTATGTCACACAAAACACATTCACACTGCATTGTCCAGTGATGTCGACTGGCTTCACTTCCTTGGATTTTATGTATTTCTTAATTAATAGCATGACCGCTCCTCCCTTCCTATCCTGTCTATCCTTTCTGTAGACATTGTACTCCCCAAATTCCAGTTCTGCATTCCTTATATCTGTGTGACACCACGTCTCTGAAATCCCAACAATATCTGCCTTTGATGTTTTCAGCAATACCTCAAATTCATCAAATTTATTTACCAAACTCCTAGCATTGGTGTACACACAGGTATACATGCACCTGTTTTTATTCTTAGCTACCCTAACACAACCCATGTGTTTACTTGTACCGCAATGACTCCCAGCAGTCTCTGAAATATCCTGCATCTTGTTTTTCAGGCTTCTGCTCATTCCAGTAGAAGCAGTGCAAGAATCTCTTTCACCTCTGCCAGTGGCTACTGTTAATCTATTAGTCTTTGTCTCCCCCCAAGCTAGCAGTTTTCCGACCCACCTAACACTGCCTCGATAGCATCAGCAAATATTCTTGCACCCTTTCTATTTAAGTGTATCCCATCCCTGTAGAAGCAGTCTCTCCTGTTAACAAGTACAGTCCAGGCTGAAAAAAATTCTACCCCTTGAGCCTTGCACAATCTTTCCAGGGCCGGATTGATCGACAAGGCTCTCATCATATACTCCCTCCTATCGTGTCTGGGCAGAATTGCAGTCACTTTCAAATTCAACCCTAATTCATAGCTTTTTTTCTTTTTTTATATGCGCACTCGCACTCTGACATTTTCAAATGACGGCTGGCAGTTTGAAAATGTCATTAAATCCTACTTGTTGAACAGATAAGATAATTCCAATTTTTTTTTTTTTTTTAAACTGAACAGTTACATTAGCATTGTTATAAATTAAAATTGACTTCTTAAAACAGTAGCAGATTCAGTTTTATAAAAAGCTGAGACTCGACATCTATATGTACGTCTGACAGGGAATGCCGGAAGGAACATTGTTCACAGAATAAAAGTCTTACTAAAAAATTAACTTGTTAATAATACAAATATTTGTTCAAAGATGGTGGAACATTCCATGTAGTTATCAAAAATTATTTGTTATTGCCCAGTGCAGCCCTTAATGACGTGGTTAGTTTTTCCCCACTCTTACTACTACACTGGTGTTCAAAGAAAGTGCATCACCCCTTAAAATTGTAATTGTCGTCCAAATAATGTAAGTATATGGCAATATTTCTTACAGATTGCATCAGATAAGATTGACACACATAGGTGATGATGTAATATTACATCAGTTGTTACTTTCAGCTATATAAGCACTCTCAGCAAGGGTTGCAGCCATTCCTTGCTTGGGTCAGGACAGCAAGTTACGTGCAGTCAATGCCACAAAGAAAGAGTGCTATTGTTGCTGTACGTGAGGAAGGATGTTCTTCCCGTTATATTGCTCATAGAGTGTCTTGTAATCAGTTGATAGTGAGTAGATTTCTTTCCAAACTCAAGAATACTAGTTCTGCTGATAGGAAAAAAAGGAACCAGATGCAAACAACTCTCTACGCCAAAAGAGGACTGAGTTTTGAAGCACTAATGCTTTAAAAACCATAAAGCTTCTTCGTCTGAGCTGAAAAGAGAATGAGAAGAACATACAGGAGTGGTAGCAAGTGCAGTAGTAGTAGTAGTGGCATGTGATGTAAGAAAGCAAGTGTATGGGCTTATGCAGTATCAGCCAAAAAAAAAATCATACCATTCCCTCCAAATGCCTGTCTAGTTCCTCCTTAAATTTATTCAACTTATCAACTTCCACAACGACAGATGGAAGTTTGTTCCAGCAATTAACCACCCGCTGGCTAAAGGCAAATTTCCGCACATCTGTTCTACATCTGTCTTTTCTTAATTTGAATTATGTCCCCTTAGGTTCGTAATCTGAACAAGTGGAAGGATCCCATCAGAATTCAGCATGCTTGAACCCATTCACGGCCTTATATACCTCAATCAGATCACCGCGCAGGTGCCTAGTCTCCAGCCACTGCAATTTGCAGAACTTAAGCCTCTCTTGGTAAGTGGGTCCCTTCATTCCCCTCTCCAATCTTGTTGCCCTTCTCTATACATGCTCAAGCAAATTGACATCCTTCCTAAAATGAGGCCTCCAGACCTATACGCAATACTCAAGGCATTCAGAAGACGCCTCTTCAAAAATGGACTTGTAACCCGTCAACCTAAGAAGAAGCCCCTCCTTACACAAAAAATGAAAAAGGCCCAGTTAATTTGGTGTAAGGAGCATGTCAAATGAACCCCCGAGCAGTGGAAGTCGGTTATTTTCTTAGATGAGAAGAAATTCGACATGCGTGGCTCTGATGGGAGACAAACGATTCGCTGTAGACATGGTGAAGAATACCATCCAGACTGTATGGTGTTTACAGTGAAATTCCTTACCAGTCAAATGATATGGAGGTGCATTTCGTATTGCAGAGTAAGTCTTCTACAGTTTATAAAAGGTTCCATAAATACCAATAGATACCTGCCTATATTGGAAGGAAAATTGCTGCCAACCATCTTTCCTATCATACTGCATCTTTCAGGATGACTTGTCATCGGGCGAAAAGTGTAAGTAGGCACTTCTGTAGTTACTTTAGCTTTATTTCTGCATTAGAAGTTCAACAGCAATGTGTTTACATTTATTACAGGTGAAAAAATGGTTGCAAGAACGATCCATTACATCTCTTAGCCGGCCAGGAAACAGTCCAGATGAGTCCTAGAGAATTGTTGGCATCATGTGGAATCTGTAGTTGCCAGAAAGAAAACAAAAACCCCTAGTGAACTTCAGGAAGCTATAATTCATGTTTGGAACCATAGACTATCAGTTGAATATCTTCAGAAATTGATCTTGTCAATGCCTCGATGGTGTGCTGCTGTCATCAGGGCCAGAGGTGATTCAACTAAATATTAGTTTGCACCTGAACTTTTCATTTTGCTTTCCATTTAAAATGATAAACTGAAGCAAACTGAGGGCTTCTGATAACATTTCAGCCATAATTGTTGTTTACAAAAACTGTTGTATGAAGCTTGCAAATGCTCATTTTGGAATATTTTGAGAGCACCTGTCAAATATTACTTAGCTTTGACTTAACTATTAATAATTATCTTTTGTTTGATATTTCTATTTGTGATGCTAGTCATTAATGTAATATACCATTGCAAAAAAGGGTTTGAAATTCCTAGGCGATGCACTTTCTTTAAACACCAGTGTATTTCCTCAACATTATGATTTATTTTTGTATTAATTATCCTAAGGTAAAATATTTTTTTTCAAAATCATAATGTAAAAATGTCACATTTTAAAACAATGCTGTTCATGATTTTCCTTGAATGAGATCATGAAGAATGCTAGTGTTAGTGGACAAATTAGAAAACAGCGATACCATCACTTGCAGTGTGTGTGGTCAGAGAGAAAACATGATACTGAATTGTAAACATAGTTGGCAATCTATCACCTGGATATGATATGATCAAAAACCTTAGAAATGTCAAGAGCAAATTCCTGATTTTCATCAAACTATTCCATCAAATTTTTTCAAAGGTGAGTAACATAAGCCAGTATATCACCAGTAGATCAAAACTGACAAAATCTATATTGGGGATCATCGACCAGATGGAAGGTTTTCTGGGGTAGTTTTAAGAGTTGGCCATTGATGGATTTCCCCATTACTTTGGAAAGAGTAGCGATAAGTGCAGCAGGGTAATAATTGAATGTGAGGGATTTGTCAACCTTTTTATGGACTAGTTGGATGTCAGCAAAGTAGAAAGAAAAATGCCAGTGGAACAAGAAAGTGTAAAAAAAGTGGCACAGAACAGGAGCAAACAGGGGTTTTGATAATAAACTGGAAGGTGGAATTATGAATACAATGAAAATTATGAATAAAAATATGAATCCAAAATTATGAATACAATCTTACAGTCAGTGGAAGAAGATCCTGCTCGGGTAGCTAACAAACTGAGTATTTTGCATCTATATTAAACTCTAACAGGGAGCTTAATGATTTTAAGCTCCCTGTTAAAATCATTAAAATTTTCCTCCACTTTGCTCTCAGTAATAACTGGAGGAGAAATTGTTGAAGTGGAGGAGAAATTGTTGAAGATAAACATAAGAAAGGTGGATGGGGTCTATCCAGTTATATTAAAGGAGGCAGCAAAGGAAGTAAGCAAACCCTTAGCTATAATTATGAGAGTTTCCTTGGACTCAGGGAGGTACTCATGGACTGAAGATGTGCAAATATGACCCCAGTTCACAAAGGAAGATCAAAGGGCGACACAAGTAATTGCAGAACTGCTAATTTAACTTTTGTTCCAGGGAAATTAATGAAGGCGCCTCCATAGCCAGGTGGGAAGGAACAGCAGTGCGTAGCACACGCTTCTTGATTAGACTGGGGTTCGAGCCCATCACCACCAAATACAGAGGATGCGAAAAGGTCGGGGAATGACCACCGCATATTCCCTTAGTTGCTAATGCTCCTAAAACCAAATAACAACAACAACCAGGGAAATTAATGGAGGCACTGGTTAAAGAAGCACTGCAGGATCATCTAGACAAGACTTCAGTTATAGGTCAGACACAGCATGGGTTTGTTAAGAGGAAGCCTTGTCTGACCGATTTGATTGGATACTATGATGTGATCACAAAGGAACTGGATGCAAAGAATAATTTTGATATCATATATTTGGATCTTAGAGAGACTTTTGATACTGTTGCACGTGGAAGACTGCTGCACAAATTGGAGCAGCAGTGTGGCATTAGAGGCAAATTGCTGCTATGGATAAAGGGATGGTTGAGTGGGAGAAGACAGTGTAATCAATGGACACTGCCCTTTGTGAACTAATTAGCGGAGGCTCCCAGGGTTCAGTGTTGGGTCCATTGTTGTTTTCTGTATTTATTAATGATATTGATGATGGTATATCAGGCTTAATGTCCAAGTTTGCAGACGATAAGAAGGTCAGCAGGGTTGTTAATGACAGTACTATAGAAGCAGTCTCTCCTGTTAACAAGCACAGACCAGGCTGAGAAAAATTCTACCCCTTGAGCCTTGCATAATCACTCCAGAGCTGAACTGATCAACAAGGCTCTCATCATATACTCCCTCCTATCATGTCTGGGCAGAATTGCAGACACTTTCAAATTCAACCCTAATTCACTGCTTTTTTTCAAAAGTGACCTTGTTAAGTACTTGTTAAATGTTTCTGCCTGTCTCCTATTCTTAATATCATTAGTGCCAACATGTACAACTCTATCACCTTTTGTGCCCTCAACCTTTGCCCCTGGCAGACATACCCTGCTCCTGTTCCACCTATCCTTTTTACAAAGCATGTTCCCTGTTTACCTGACAATAGAGTCACTGACAATTACTAGTTCCTGTGGGACCAGCACATTCTGCCTTTGGTGTTGCCGCTGTGTTGTGTGATGTTCAAGTGCAAGCTCTGGCATTGATGTGGGCAGCTGAGAGCTTGATGGGCCCCTTAATTTAGATCCTTCGAGAGCATCCACCCTGTCCTTCAAGCTCTCATATAGGCCCATAACAATGCTGAGGTGTCACCTGATTTCCTCTCACTCCTTACATCGTGCACACACAAAGACCCCTTGGCAATATCATGTCTCGTTCCTGATTGCTCCACAAACATCAAACAAGCAGTACATTTTAAAAGGCTGTGATTCAGAGGACAACTGCCCCTCTCAATTCTCCACTGAGCCACAGCACTCCCATTAGCTCGAGCCTTTTGCTTTGTATATCCCACATCAGTATATTATGATTATTTGTTTAGTATTCCTTTATCTGGGGATTCTTAATGCATGAAGAGCCACTGGTAATAAAAAGATCAAGTGCATTGCTTTCTCTTGTTGCCTCTTCATCATGCTGATATAGAAAGCAGTCATCCAAAAAATCCAGAAAGTTTCTGCTACCATACAGGTGGCCAACTAGAAGTCAATATTTGGAAAGTTAAGTCCCCCATTATAAGGCATTCTGATTTACTGCTCCATTCTATTTGTCTGTGTATCTGTTTATTATAGTCATCACAGTCATCAGAGAGAGAGAGAGAGAGAGAGAGAGAGAGAGATTCTTTGGATTGGAGAATTGCCAATGTATTGCCAATTCGTAAAGGTGGTTCTAAGAGTAGTCTGTAACTATAGATCTGTTAGTGTGATTTAAGTGGTAGGGAAGTCTTAGAGGTAATGATTAAGAGTGCAATCCAGGACATTTAGAAAGAAATGGCATTCTGAAAAACACATGGTTTTGTTAAAGGAAAATCATGTTCAACTAACATAGTAAACTATTTTGACAAAGTTACTCTTGAGCTGGATTTAGGGAACAATTTCACCATAGTTTATTTGATTTTTAGCTAAGCATTTAACTCAGTCCCTCATGAGAGATTACTATATAAGCTAGAACATGTTGGGGGTTACTAGAAAAATTCTAAGATGGATTGAAGGGTGGCTGCAGGGCAGAGGGTTCTGATCTATGGATATTCTTCTGATTGGCATAATGTCAGAAGTGAAGTCCTCCAAGGATCAGTTCTTGGACCACTGTTGTTTCTGATTTTCATAAACGACATCGACAAATGTTGATAGGTGCCAAGCAGCATTCCTTCAGGATGACTTGAACAGGCTTTAAGAATTGTCAGAAAAGTGGCAGCTATGTTTTAATGCAGCAAAATGCAAGATTTTACACTTGAGGAATAGCAACCTGAAAATAAATTTTACATTTTGTGGAGTTGAATTAAAAACAGTAAAGGAAAAAAGAGATCTGGGTGTTACAATAAGGACAGATATGAATTTTTATGAGCAGTGTAAACAGCAAAGCCCATGGTGTCCTATCAATGATTTATCAAACATCCTGTAGATATGGGGAGATCATAATCCCAGTGAAAGGCAGTTGTAAGACTGCATTTGGAATACTGTGTCCAAGTATGGAGACCTCATCTAAAAAAAAGATATTGAGCTTCTTGAAAGGGTCTAAAGACAGGCAACTTGCATTGTGATATCAGCAAAAGGGCAACCTTAGAGTGGACCTGATTAAGGTTTATAAGGCTGTGAGAGGGGTTAGTAAAATAACCAAGGCAGAATTTCCACTGTTATAAAGAATTCCAGAACTAGGAGCCATAAATTCAAATTACAAGGTAAGAGGTTTAGACCAGATTACTTTTAGCCAGTGAGTCATTGATTACTGGAACAAGTTGCCTTCACAAGTAGTTGAGGCTGACACTTCTAACAAATTCAGAGGTCAGATGGATAGTTAATTATGTGAGGGAAGTACATAATTTGTATTTTCTTATCTACTTTTTTCCTTTTTTTTTTTTTTTTTTTGGCCATTGCAGGAAAAGCCTGTATTTCTTTACTTATATGACTGTACTAATACTAATCTCCATTGATTTTAATAGCTGTTATTGTGCTATTTATTATATATAGCTACAATTACTTGGAAACAGATAGTAGATGGCAACACCTAATTGTAGGTTTTAAAACAATTCATTCGTAAATGGGCACATCTGAAATGTGATTGAAACAACCTCGAAAAAACACACACACATACACACATACAGAGCCAGAACTTCGGTGGGGTGAGCTGGGACCTCAGCCACATGCACAGCATTTTAAGGGTGCACTTGACCAGTTATATATTTTAAAATTGCTTCATTTTTGATTTAATTACAGTCAGACCTCTGTTTAATGAACATCTTTATAACGAATTTTTTGAATTGCTCTTGGTAATTACATTTAAAATAGTTTGCTTAGAATGAAGAAAATTTCCAAACAATGAATGGATTATGAAAGATTTAACTTTGTACGCATTGTTACCAACTCTGTCCTTTAGGCAATTTTGGCAATTAGGAAGCATGAATTAATGGTTAAAGGGATTACCGTTCCACAATGCAAGCTGTGTTCTTAAAATCTCTGCTGTTCTAGAATTATAGTCTACATGTCTACAATAAACAATGTAAATAACATTGTTTTTAGCTGTGCTCTAAATTTAATTAAAATAAAAGAATCTTTAAAAATTAAATTTATGAATTATAGGTAAGAATAAGATGTCCAAACGACCAAGTGGAGCAGAATTTTGAAAGAAGTTGAGGGAGGAAGGAGCAAAGAAGCAAAAAAATTATCAAATAATTTTCAAAAATGGTTTGCACCAATTATGAAAGTAATGATCACAATAAAGAAAATCCTGTTAGCTGCAATTGTCATTCCTGAAGCTTGAGAAAATTGTAGCGAAACAGGGGCACATAATTCTGAAAATACCAGAAAACTGAATATTGGTCACCACAAATTGTAAAAAATGAAAATAATAATAATCATATTAAGCTGAACTTAAATAATCCCACAACTTGGCCATTGAATATTTCTGATAAAATAAGATGCTTTTTAATAGAAAGTGGACTGGATCAGGGTAAAGATGCAGATTTTCATTATTCTTTGTCAGAGGATGGACGTCGATTTTCCATAGAGTTTGAAAAAAAAACTTGCTAATGATGAATTTGTAGAAATGGGCTGATTTACTCCAAAGAATGAAATCTTTGTTAATGTCTTCCATGCATTTTATTTGGAACTAATGAAAATATTGGCAATGCACCTTCTCTGGTTAATTCAAAGAAAGGCTTTTCCTCTTGGAAACACTTACACCAGTTTATTCCAAATCATGAAAATTCATTAGAACAACGTGAACATTTTCTAAAATGGAAATCAATGGAAAAGAGTCTAAAAAAATTCTGGACTTATTGATGATGCTCTTTGTATGTATGCAATTTTAACAGAGAAAGAAAAATGGAAATGAATTTTAAAAATTATTCTGGATACTATTATTTTGTGCAAAAAATAATCTTGCATTAAGAGGTTCAAATGAGATATTTGGGAATCTGAAAGCTGGAATATTCCTCGATGTTATTGAACCTATAAGCTATTATAATAAAGAACTAGCAGAACAAATTTCAAATCATCGAAAAGGAACTGTGAATTATTTATCACACAAAATTCAAGACAAATTTATATGGATAATTGGAAATAAAATTCGGGCCAGTATTTTCAAAAATTAAAAAAGCTAAGTAGTTCTTGTTAATTGATTGCACACCTGGATCTATCACATCATGAACAAATGTCCTAAATAATTAGATATGTGCAAATTATTGACAGAAAAATATCAATAGAAGAGAGTTTCATTGATTTTATAGAAAGTAAAGAATCAATGCTAATGGATTGGCAAAATTAATTTTTTACTAAATTAGAAAAGGATGGACTTTACATTAAAAAGTAAGTGGAAGGGATATGATAATGGGGCCAATATGGCCAGAAAATATAATGGTGTACAGGCAGTAATTAAAAAAAGTCAATTTGCAATGTTTTGTACCATGTTTGGCATGTAGTCATAATTTAGCTGGTGTGCATGCAGCGTCAATAATGTTTGGAATGATAAGTTATTTTGATGTTGTTCAAAGAATATATATATATATTTTTTTCTGGTTCCACTAGTAGCTGGGAAATTTTAATGAATGCTTTGAAGATTCACTCAAAGGACGTACAGACATGAGATGGTCATTCAAACAACGAACTATAAAATCTGTTTTTATAAATAACAAAGGTTCATGAAGTCTTAATTAATATTGAAGATACATCTGCAAATGCAGAACCTATCAGTATTGCTGAAATTCTGCTTTTATAAATAGACTATCCATTTTTATGCAGGTTGGCTATATGGAATAAAATTCTTAATAATATTGACTGTGTAAATAGTGGATTGATAAGTGGATTGATAAAAAAATCTCCAGAAATATGGGAAAGTGAATTTCAAGAGATTTTCGGATATGCTACCACAGCAGAAAAAATGGATATACCAGCTACTTTTCCAGATGAAAGAAGAAGAAAGAAAAAAAGAATGATACTTCACGAATCTTCGGACGATTTCAATTTATCTACTGAACAACAATTTTATATTGAAATTAAATATGTTTTGGATGTTCTTGTGAATGACTTAAACACTAGATTTAAAAAACTGAATACTATTTCTTCAGATATTGATTTTCTATTTGAAACTTACTTGTATTAATTTAAAAAATCTGACTTGCAGAAGACTGCTTCCGACCTTGCATTAAAATACAAGAAAGATTTAAATGCATCAGATAATTTCAACAGAAATTCAAAGTTTCAAAAATCATGTTTTATCAATTCTGCAGGATATAAAATCTGTAACCCCTTTACAACTTCTCCAATTTATTCTTGAGTATTGTCTAATAGAATCTTATCTAAATATAGAAATAGTGTTATGAATTTTTCTTACCCTGCCTGTAACAGTAACTTCTTGTGCAAGGTCTTTCAGTAAACTTAAATTGATTAAAAATCATCTTAGATCAACAACTGGACAAGAACAACGACAAGATGATATCAATTTTATCCACTGACAATCAATTTTACAAAACATAAATTATGCTTAGAATTATTGATAATTTTGCTTCCACAAAAACGAGAAAAATTCAATTAAAATAATACATCTTCATTGCATATTTTTAGTTTGTTATAATGTTAAAAGTGCTCAATATTATATTTCTCAATGTTTTGTTTCTATGACTTTATTCTAGATATATAAACAAACTCTATTTGATATCTGTGATTTTTTTTTTTTTTTTTTTTTAATATTTCTTTGTAGTTATATGTATGTTCTTTGTAGTTTAAATAGAAAGTCTCTGTAGATATAAACAAATATTTGTAAGTTTCGTTTTCTTTGATATTTTTGTTTTGTTATATTCAATGTATTATTTAAATTATTTTATTAATAAATACTAGGGGGCTTCACCCCTGCTCGCTTTACTTTCCAACCCCCGCACATGCTTTTCTATGTAAAATATAGAAGTATGATGGAGTAAGTCAAATTTTTTCTATGTAAAAGATGCACCTATCAAAATGCACTGATTGATATCTAATCAGGAAATGACCTATGTAATTTTTACCTGTGCATATGTAGTAATGTAATTGCTCTGCCCACTTGTACCATGTGACCCGCATCCCTCTTCTTCCATTGCCTACCCCACCATGTGGCAATCTCAAGGTCAAATAAAAATCACTATGTAATTATTTACCTGTGTTTACATAGGTCACTTAGGAAAAGGCCTTTTGCTTTGGGTTACATAATGGCCAAGGAATATTGTTGCATGTGAAAGAGCAGGACTAAAATACTTAAATCATTTATTATTATTATCAGGATGATGGGTCCTTTCATCAGCTGACATAAATATACAAAAAAACATTACAATGGAACATCAAATGATGCTGGGCGTGATCATGTATTAGACAGTAAAGCACATGCGCAAGGTTGGTGAACATTACATTATGGAGGCAGTTGTCTTGCAATGCAACAAACATTGGCATGCATCCCACATATGTGCTCTACATTGTCAACAGGCGCCTCCGTAGCCAGGTGGGAAGGAGCAGCAGTGCATAGCACACACTTCTTGATTAGACCGGGGTTCGAGCCCATCACCACCAAATACGGAGGATGCGGAAAGGTCAAGGGAATGACCACCGCATATTCCCGGAGCAATATGGCCTTAGTTGCTAATGCTCCTAAAAACCAAATAACAAACAAACATTGTCAACAGCAAGTGTCTGATTATGCCCAGTAATCCATTTGTGTTCCTTCCATTTAACTTTCACTAACCTTGTTCACGTGCTTCACTGAGTAATTCATGACCATGCCCAGTATTATTTGATGTTCCATTGTGACGTTTTTTGCATATTAATTGTCAGCTAATGAAGGGGACCCATCATCTTGATATAGACATATGATTGTAAATATTTTAGTTTTTTGTAAATATTTGTATAGTTTTGTTATTATTTGTATAATAACATTATACTAACATTATAATGCACTGATATAAATCTAATCAGGAAATAACCTATGCAATTATTTACCTGCGCATTTGTAGTGACATAATTGCCCCGCTCTCTTCTCCCATTGGCTCGAATAAATATTACTAGGAGGAAAACATTTTTGATGGACTTTTTTTTTACTAAACTGTAAATATTTATGTAAATTTATTCCCTGTGTATGGATAGATATGCAAATCATAGATCTTGCAATAGTAATTTTTATAAATTCATAAAGATTGACTATCTGCATATAATGGGGACATACTTATATTATTTTTGCCCCAGGCATAGGATCCTCTAGTTTCGTCTCTGTATATGTATATAATCAGAAAAAGGTTAATGAACTCAAGAGCTCTGTCAAATAGAGGGCATTTCATGTAAACCGCAGACGTGCCGGATGGCTTCTTATTTTTGAAAATGACACAGGCTTCAGACTCATCCAAGGAAGAACAGTTCTTGTAAGAGTAACATTTCTTAACACAGTGATCACATGTCACATCATTTGTGCGGTATTTTGCAACATGGTTAAGGCCATACATTTAAAACATTTGAGTGACTGTAGTGGTATCCTTAATCCTAAATGATAATCAATTTATAGAAATCCTTTTTTCCTTTGAAATACTTATTTGTCTTCTTAATTTTCTATTTACTTCTAATATTCAATTATATGTATATTTTCCTTTAACTTTGCTTGCTGGAATCATTTGGACATTCTCTAGCACAGATTCTTTAGAATTATTAAACCTTTTCAAGTTCTTTTTCCACAGTTTTTCCAAAAATTTCTTGTTAGACACCTATGTCAATGTCAGACTCATTTTTGGAACTCATTTTCTCCAAAATTTTAACACCATGCCTAGTTCCTGAATCTTTGAACACTTATTATTTTTTGTTGCATTGCATGTAGGTTAATAGAAATGTATGAAAACTTTCTTTACCGTTGATCATTGAAGACAACCCATGTAATCAGTCTGTATGCTTAATAATAGACTCCACTAATTCCTTTTTTCATGTCTTACAACTTTCTGCATATGAATTTTCAGTGGCAGATGGAACAAGGTAGTTCATTTTCATTGCAAGAAGTCACTAAAATCTCACCTCCCGTGCTCCCCCACACACAGTTGAATTTTTTTTTTTTTTTTCTGTGACTTGGTAAGGAACAGATTTATCTACCATCAATACCAGCAATTACCCAAATTGAAGAACAGAATCAGAGTTGTTTCTTGTCATGTAACAACTGACATGTGCATCTGACTGCATGTCAGTTGTTAGGCTATAACTGGAAGGGATTTGACTGCCATTGGATGTATGCCTCATGACTTGGTTAGTCACAGTCACATTAATACAAGGGGGTATCAAAAAGTTCATATCCTTACCTAGAAATAATAGCCCTAGCAGCTTCACAAGAACTTTAATCCTTTTCTATGTACTCTCATAGTAACATATTTCTCCCATCTATGGATCAGTTGTTTAATGCCTTGATCATAGAAGTCCGCACTTTTTGCCTGAAACCACGATTCAGCTTCATTGATTACTTCTTGAGATGAATCAAAGCAACTTCCACACAATGATTTCTTTATTTCTTGAAACAAGAAGTCTGACGGTGCTAGGTCAGGAGAACAGGGCTGGTGCTGCAGTAGTTTTAAGTTGTTTAAGTTTTAAGTTTTAAGCCACACTGGGCAACAAAGTTGGTGGTGGCAACAGCCATGTGAGCCTGCTGCATTGTCTGACAGAAGATGGACACCCTTGGTTAATATTCCATGCCTTTTTGCCTTCAAAGCATCGCATAACTTTTTCAAAATATTTCTGTAGTATTCTCTGGCAACTGGAACCACGAGGTAGGTAATCTGTTAGGATAATCCCTTTTCTGTCCCAAAACAATGACAACATCACCTTCTCTGCAGATGGAGTGGTCTTTGCCTTTTTGGGAGGTTGGGAGGAGGTGTATTCCCACTGCTTTGACATGTTTTTATTCTCCGGATCATACTGGTACATCCAGCATTCGCCACCAACTGATCAAAAAAGTTTTCAACATCCGCATTACCCAAATCCAACAGTTGGTGAGAACACTGCATTTGACATTGCTTCTGCAAAGGCATCAGCAATCTTGGAACCCATCGTGCGGAGACATTAGACATATGCAGATGGTCATGTAAAATGCTGTGGATGCAAACTCATAACTAATTCCCACTGCATTTGTGATGAAATTAATTGTCACATGTCTATAACTCAGCACCAGCTGCTCAACCTTTGCAACCATCTCACTGTCTGCGGATGTTGATGGCCTTCCTTCTCTTGGTTCATCAAAGACACTTGTATGATCGCATTGGAACTCTCGTTTTCCACTTTTTTACAGTGTCATGGGATGGACAATTCTGCTCGTATGCAGCTTTCATTTCTTCTTCAATTTCCTGAGATTTCTTGCCCTGCAAATGCAGGAACTTGAATCACTGCTCGATACTCCACTTTGTCAACTATAGCATCCTTCCTCAGATTCCGGCTCCATCTCTGGTGTGCGATCACCTACAGGAATGAAATTTTACGTTAGTTATTGAATATGTAGACAACTTATATTAAAAACAGCATTCCTACTGATATTTTATCTAGGTCAGGGTACTAACATTTTGATACCCCCCCCCCATAGAAACTTCAAGATCATGGCTTTTATTTAGTGTCGACATGTTTTTATGCATTCAAGTATGTGGAGTATGTTTTACAAAGATTCAAAATTATTTTGAATTATCCTGTATTTTAAGTTTAAATATTATTATAGTAAATGAAGCTTTTGTTAATCTTGTCTTAATTAATATAGTGAACTTTGATTTATTTCCAGTGGTGCATGAGGATACAAGTCCAAGGTAGGCCTTTGCTAACTTTTCTGATCATTAAAAATAAAAATAAAATTAAGAATGTTTATAATAGCACATTTTTAACATTATTATATTCTTCATTATTTTCTTTATTTTAAATTGTTACAGCTATGCCATTGTATTTTTTCAGTTTTTAATATTCTAAAATATCATAATTATTATAGATTTATTAATGACATTGATGAAGGTATATCAGGCTTAATATCTATGTTTGCAGATGATACAAAGGTTGGCAGGGTGGTTAATGACAGTAATGAAGGTGTGTTGCTGCAACAAGGTATAGAAAAGTTGGGCAGATGGGCTGAGAAATAGCAACTGAAGTTTAACAAATGCAAGGTACTGCATATGAGTAGCAGTAGTCCCAGGGGTAACGTACTACACACTCAGGGTAGTGGAAAATGAAAAGGATCTGGGGGCAGTGGTGTGTTGGAGCCAGCTTGCACGAGCTGCTTGTTAATTTTCAAGAATTTTGCAAGCTGGTTGTTAAACTGACAATGGCTATAAACTGTAGAGCGGCACGCACTTCAATCCAAAATGGCTAGTGGCATTCGAGCGATAAGCTTGTATATGGTGACATAGAAAATTCAGCTGCGCCTGCTTATTTCAGCACCCTTTGTGCTTCCTTTCCCCCACTTCCTTCCCTACTTGGCAGCCCATATAGTGGATTATCTCCACTAGCAATATTACAGGAATATTATTTCGAACAAACATCCACTTAATTTTGGGCCGCTTCTTCTTAAGGTAAAATTACATTCCCATGTTAAACAATAGGTCACATATTGGATTTAATGACGATAAATTTATTGGGAAAAGAGCTAGCAGATTGGGATGTAACTCCGTTTGTCAAATCATGGTTGAATTGCAACTACTCATACAAGAGTAGTTGCAATTCATTGGCTACTCATACAAGAGCATGGTAAAAGTCAATGAAAACATTTTTTGAGAAACAATTAGCTACATGGAAATTTCAATAAAAAATGAACAGTTTATTATTGTTTTAAATTTTTGTATTTCAAATTGTGAATCAGTAAAACTTAAAATAAATATATACACACATTCTTGGTCTTGTTGTTTTTTTGTTTTTTTTTTATAGTTTTTTTAGCAAGCCAGTTGTTAAAAATTTACCAGCACACCACTTCCTGGGGGTAAATTGTGCAGTCATATGAAGTTCTCTGAGCAGTGCAGACAGGTGGCTAAGACAGCTCATGGGTTTTTTTCAATGATATACAGGAATTTCTAGAAGAGCTAAGGAGGTAACTATCATATTGTATAAGGCAATGGTCAGGCAAAATCTTGAGTAGTGCATGCAAGTCTGGAGGCCTCATTTTTCAAAGGATATAGAGCTGCTGGAATAGATACAGAGAAGGGCAGTGAGTGAGGTTGGCAAGGGGAACAGAGGGGCATCTGGACTAGGCACCTGCGAGGTGATCTGATTGAGGTGTTCAAGGCTTTGAATGTCTTGAGCAAACTCGCTGCTGTTGAGATTCTTCCTCTTGCTCAGACTAAGCACATGAGGGGGAATAAATTCAAATTGAGGAAGATGCTTGCAGAATATATGTGCAGAAGTTTGCCTTCAGCCAACATTTGGTTGATTGCTGGGAAAAGCTTCTATCTATGGTGAAAGTGGATAGTTTGAATAAATTCAAGGAAGAAATAGACAATTCTTGGAGGGATGGATTTTTTTTTTTTTTTGGCTGATGCTGTTGTCTACATATGAACTTCTAGAGAAGGGTCCAGTATCATTTGCCACTACTAATACTAATTATACATTTTATTATTGTAAATTTCAATGCGCCGAATGACAAATTGTCATTGAATTTATTAAAATCACATTGTTCAAAGAATTGTCCATTGTATTACAAATTCTGATTCATCTTTTTAACATTGTAATTATATCCCCAAAATTGATAATTTCCCTAAATAATCATAGTGATAAATAGAAATATACATTGAATAAATGAAACTAAAATTTGTTACAGTAATTTTAGTTTCATAATGAATCCAGAGTGCACAGGCTTCTTTAATCATATTGAATAAATAGTTTTATTTACTGATGACATAGGACTATCCAGTTGAAACCTTTCTTCTTCTTCTTCTTTCTTCTTTGGTCCTTAGCTGGCAACTGGGGGAGGCGGTTGGCCACGCAACCAGTATGCTGCTGTAGGTGCCGCAGGGTTTCGGACTTGCTCTGTGATGTTCTTCCATACCTTACGATCCATGGCTTCAGTCCTGGCCTGGTTAAGGTCGAGACGTTGGCTCTTCAAGTCATCTTCCACTTGCTTGGCCCACGTTTTCCTAGGCGCGGTCCGTTGGATGCTCCATTGGGTGGGTCGTTGTCTCCAAAGGAGTGTGGATGGTATTCTGTTCGTGCCCATTCTACATACGTGGCCAAACCATCTGAGCCTTCGCTTCTGGATTTGGTCGGCAATGGTTGGTTGCTGTTGGCATCTGGCGCGGATGGTATCATTAGTGATGCGGTCGCGAAGAGAGATGCCCAAGATCTGCCGCAGGCATCGCATTTGGAATACCTCAAGTTTGTTCAAATCTAACTTGAGACAAATCCATGTTTCCGATCCGTAAAGAAGAATGGGCAGGATCAAAGTCCGGAAGAGTCGGATTTTAGTCTTTGTGGAAATGTTGGTCCTCTTCCACAGACACCATTTGAGCGAGGCGAACGCAGTGGCCGCCTGTCCAATTCTGCTGTGGATTTCCATGGTGGATGCAACTTTCTTCTCCTGGACCAGCGACCCAAGGTATTTAAAGTCCTGCACTTGCTCGATCTGGACGCCTTTGAGATAGATGGTGGCTTGCGACCCATCTGTTGTCAGGGCCTTTGTCTTACCAGCATTGATCTTCAAACCGTATGGCCGGGCAATGCGGGCAATGTCGTAGAGGATGTCCGTGGCTTCAGCGTCGTTACCGGCAAGGATAGCACTATCATCAGCAAACATCAGGTCAGTCACATAGTGATCCTTGTCATATTGTATGCCCTGTCTGTTTCTGAATGCTTGCCTCATAATGGCGTCGACCACGATGTTGAAAAGCAACGGGGAGGCTACATCCCCTTGGCGGACTCCAGTTTGGATGGTAAATTCCTCTGATAAATCGTTCTGGATGCGCACCTGGCTGGTTAAACCGTTGTATGCAGTTTGGAGGAGTGTGATGACTTTTCGAGGTACATGTTCAACCTCAAGTAGTTTCCATAAGGCAGGCCGGTGGACACAGTCGAAAGCAGACTTAAAGTCAATGAAAACAATGACGGTTCGCTGTCCACACCGGATCCTCTCCTCCATCAGCTGACAAATGGCAAAGATTTGATCACAGCATCCTCGCCCGGGTCTAAATCCTGCCTGTTCTTCTCGACTGGTTTGCTCGCGATGTTTTTGCAGTCTTGACTGGATGATCTTCATAAAGACCTTTCCGATGATGGAAAGGAGGCTGATGCCACGGTAGTTCTTGCAGTCCCGGTTATCACCTTTCTTGTGGATCGGTACGATAATGGCTTTCCTCCATGTTAACGGAATTTGTTCAGTGCACCAGATGGTTTTGAGGAGTGAGTGTAGTCGGCGAAGCAGTACATCTCCCCCGGCTTTGATCGCTTCTGTGGTGACTTGGTCCACTCCTGGTGCCCTGCCATGCTTCAGGGATTGTATGGCTGCTTTCACTTCTTCTACTGTAGGCTCAACATCGACCATGGAGACCTCAGGGGGGGTCGATCGAGAGTGCTGTTGCTGGCGGTCCCTGAGGTGGGTCGTGATTATACAAAGCTTTGAAGAATTCACTCCATCGTTGCAGGCGTTCGGATGGTGATCGCACGAAGGTCCCATCAGCATTCTTGATGTTGTCACTAGTCAATTTGGTCTTTCCACTCAGACATCTGAGGGTGCGGTAGAGAGTGCGATACTCGTTTTTGGATGCCGCCACTTCAAGATCGTCTGCCACTTGGTTCCAGCTTCTCTTTCTGCTGTCATTCTTTGTCGGACTTCTCAGTTTAGCTGCCGGTACCGTTCAAAGTCGACCAACTTTGCCTGTTTCCGTTTGTCCACGAGGTCGAGGCACTCGTCTGATATCCATGGTTGCGTTCGACGTCGGGCAGGTGGACATAGGGGCTTGGCACATTCCAGGATGGCATCAGAGATCTGCTTTTCTTCTTCATTTATATCCTCGGGCACGGCCAGCATCTCGAAGCGGTTGGATAGGGCGATCTGATATGCCTGTTTGTTGGCAGCATTCATTAGCTGCCTCCAGTCCAGCTTGGCTGACCGAGATGATCTTTTTGCATGCCGTAATTTGAGCTGCACCTTAGCCCGGATGAGGTAGTGATCAGATCCGCAATCAGGTCCCCTCATGGCACGAACGTCCATGAGCGATGAGCGAAATCTGGCATTGATCAAAATGTAGTCCAGGATTGCTGAGTCCTTGCCAGATGGATTTCGCCATGTAAGTTGATGTTTTTGAGGGTGCTGGAAATGGCTGTTTCCAATGATCAGGTTGTTAGATGCGGCAAAGGACAACAAACGTAAGCCGTTGTCATTGATCTTCCCATGGCCAAACTTGCCCATTGTTGTTTCCCAACCAGATCTGTCCACGCCAATATGGGCATTAAAGTCCCCTGTGAGGATGATCACTTCTGTCTGCGGAATTGAATCCAGCGTATGTTGGAGCTGGTTGTAGAAGTCATTCTTGGTCGGGTCCAGGCTAGTCTCAGTTGGCGCATAGGCGGAGATAATATGGGTCTTGATGGTGCCCTTGACAGTAAGGACTGCCAGGCGGTCCGATATTGGTTGGAAAGCGATCACACTACTGGTGGCCTGAGCATCGACCATAAAGCCCACTCCTGCTTCTCGTTTCTCACCACCAGAATAGAATAGCATAACCGCTTCATTAGGTGCTGGTGGTTGGATGATCATCGTTCCAGACCCGGTGAGCCTTAATTCGGATAATGCCGCGATTGATATCTTGCACCTAAGTAGTTCTTGGGCAATGATTTCCTTTTGTCCAACGTGGTGCCCCGTTCGAACATTCCATTCGCCAATGTTAATTGTCCTTTTTGGCGTAGTAAGCTTATTGCTGTGGCCAGTGATCCACTTCACACCAGCACCCTGGGTCCCCAGTGCTGGCGCATCGGCTACCCCGGATGCGGTAACATTGTTATAACAGCTTGTTCTGTGGCCAGTGGTCCACTTCACACCAGTACCCTGGGTCCCCAGTGCTGGCGCATCGGCTACACCGGATGCGGTAACATTGTTGTAAGAGCTTGTTCCGAATTTCATGCAGTTTCTTGCCTAGTTTCCCCGGTTTCCCGGTTCTGGTCATTTCGGCAGGATGACCACCCTCCTCCTTTCGCAGCCGGGCTTGGGACCGTCCATGGCGGAGTTGAAACCTTTAGTCATAATTATGTGAGCAATTTTGGATTTAGGGGAGTTTCCTATGGGTTATAAATGTATCTCCAATTTACATAGGGGGGGATGGATCAAAAGGTGACACGAGTAATTACAGACCAGTTAGCTTGACTTCTGTTCCAGGAAAAATAATAGAATCACTGGTTAAAGAAGTAATGCAGGACCATCTAGACAGGAATGCAGTTCCTGTCTAGATGGTCCTACATTACTTGGCAAAGAGAGTATTTGTTAACTGTAATTACAAGTATATATTTTGCTTATTTGGTAAAATTAGATTTATTTAATCTGATACCAAGGTCACAATTATTGTATATTTCAGCAGCTGGCATATGATCAGTATAAAACATTTTTGTCACTTCTGATGAGCCGACCGGGCTAGCCGGGTGGGTAAAGTGCCTGCCTGGCAACCCAAAGGTCGTGGGTTTGAATCCCGCCTCGGGCTTGGATCAAAAAGTACTGCAAAAACCTTGGGAGGTGCACTATGGCCACAGAAGCCAATGCGCCAACAACTACAAAAAAAAAAAAACTTCTGATGAAAAGACATAAAAATATATAACACCTATGCCAGAATTCTCATTAATTAATTGCCTGAGTTAGTTTTAAGTTTACTTCTGACTTTTACCTGCCTAAGTTTTTTATAATTAAAATTTTTTTAATTTTTTTATAAGTAGCGATAAGTTTTTATAATTAAAAGCAGTAATTCTACAACCAATCTATTTTATTTAAAATAAAGATATTCTTGTGAAAAATTAAGAGGTCAATCTCGAGACCTCATTTATTTGTAAAGTAGCTCGCATAGTGGAAAAAGTTGCCAGTGATGTATTGTTTATCTAACTGAATGCATAAGTATTAAATGGTAGAAACAATGCAAGGAAGCAATACTTAAATTGTGTCTGCCATCAAACATATGATTATAAAATAAAATAAAAATAGTCTTCCTAGTTTCATGTTTTATTTAGTCCTTCTTAAATTCTCATTTTTAAAATAATGATTAAACCAAATTTGGGATTAGTATTAGTACAGTGGATCCCTGCTTTACGATTGGTTCACTGTGCGATCAAATCATTTTGTGATGGACTCTCCATAATAAAATATCGTTCACTACACAATACGTAGTAAGCGCCAGTCTTGGGATCACAATTGCAATATTATCCACAGGCTATAAAAATAAATATATAAAGCACGAATTTACACTTTATTACCTTACCAATTAACAAAATTAAATTATATGTGAAAATTGGAAGAATATTTTCCACGGGTTAGCAAAATAAAAATAAATTTATGCTTATTGTACATAGCTTAATTAATACTGTAATATCTACATATCAACTAATTGATATTTCTGTTCACTGACTTTTTGGGGGGGGGAGGGTTGTAAAATTTAAAACAATAGAAAAGATAAGAAATCAATAACAAAGAAAATGGCACGCACAAATTTCAACTAACGTGATGCACACAAGTGAAATATGGAGTAACAAGTTTATGAAGCTTAAAAATTAGGAATGAAGAGAAGATTCTGAAAATTTATTTGTTTTTTATATGTTTGAAGATTTAATGGAAGAGGAAACATATTTCACCATAATAACATAAAAACCCACAGAATTCCAGCGCTATCGGTATTATCACAAATGCAATAAAATTGAGTTTACTACCTGTTTCTAATAGATTGCACTAACAGAAAAGCCCAATAAACTGGAAATTGCAAATTGTTTTTAGTGTTTTATGGTAGTGACCTCCAGAAAAATATGCTTTAGAAAAATATCACAAAGGAGTTCAAAATTGATTCTTATAACCAAACATATGATAACAATGAAAGTATAGTGCATTTTGATCTGAATTGGTTTTTTTGAAATTTGATTCTATAAAGCATCTGATTCTACCACACAGTGGTCCTTACTCTCAGCCAATAACAGCATTTGTAAAACGTGTTGGCCACGTGTTTTTTTTTTTTTTTGCTTCCTTTAGTTGAAGTGATTTTTTTGTGTTGTGCTTTAATCAATACATTAGTTTTAATCAATTTTTTAAATCAATATGTACAATTTCCTTTATAAAAATTGCCTTTTAGAGAGATAAATAGCTTGGTTATGTAACGAAAATTTCAACTTCCAAGATCTTGGAATGAATTATCAAAAAACAATGTTCTGTTGGGTTCACATTATGATATTTTCATGATGGTGTCTCTGAAATAGATTAATATCATAAAGAGAGGGGGTCCACTGTGTTAGTAATGGTCAAGGAAGCCTAAGGCTTAGGCTGCAACAGCCAGAAAAAGAAAGAAAAAGAAAAAAAAAAGAGTAAAATAATAATAAAATAAATAATTAATAAATACTAAAAGAAAAGGAAATAGACAACCTATGCATTTCCCTCCTCCTGTAGGTAACTATCCAACTGACCTTTGAATTTCCCCAAACTGTCACCTTGTTACCACTCATGTAGGTAATTTATTCCAGTAATTTATAACTCGCTGGCTAAAAAATAAAACTTCCTGCAATCCAGTCTAAACATCTCTCTCTCCCATAACTTGAATTTGGGGCCCCTAGTTCTAGAATCATTTATAACCGTGAAAATTTCATCCTCATTAATTTTACTTTTGCCTCACAGAGCCTTAAACACCTCAATCAAGTCTCCTCTAAGGTGCCTGATTTCCAAGCCTAAGATGCTTATTTTTTTGTTTTTAGAATAACTGTATGTTTAATAATTTTTGCTAGAATATTTATTATTGTAATAAAAGTTTGATTTAAAATGTGAATTCAAGTAATTACTTGTTTTTTCCTTAGTTTATTGCACCTAATTGTCATCAAATTTTATTGCGAAAAATGTTTTTTTTTTGGAATACTGGTATCCTGGTTTCATAAATTAAAAATACCAAAATATCTGTATTGTGAGCCCTACTATCGAACATTTGCTAGTAGAGATAAGGACGTCATAATTCCATTATACAAGGCTATTAGACCACACTTGGAATACTGTGTTCAAGTATGGAGACTGCACCTAAAAAAAGACATCAAGCTTCCCAAAAGGGTCCAAAGATGGATAACTCGCCTGGTGAGATCAGCAAAAGGGCTGATCCCCTCCCCTCTTATTCCCTCATCTTCAAAAAATCTTATTTCCTTTTTGACTTTTTATGGCACTATATCCGTATTAACGAAAGAAAGAGATTGATGGTTATGCTTGGTGAGGAAACCAAATCTAAGTTGTGTGTGTGGGGGGGGGTATTTATTTATTTATTAATTTTTATTTCCCTGTACTGCAGTATTGCCGTCAGTGACCATTGTTATGATATTCGTACAGCAGCTCCCCACAAGCTACCTGACTGCGTTTAAAAAAAATGAGAATTTCCAGGAGCTGAGGGATATTCCCTCCCTACACAAGTATATATATTATATATTGTATTAATAGTATATTGATACGATAATATTAATTTGTATTAATACAAACGTATATATCGTATATATATATATATATATTATATGTGAGCTGTCAGTTTCTCAACAGCAATGAGACAAATATAAAACAAAAATCATTTATAAAACAAATCTACTTACAATACATAACTGGTGTTCATTTACATCTAATCTATTCATTTTTCTCATTTAATCTGTTAATACATGCTATCATTTCCATAAAATTTCTCTCAATCAACAATCTCAACTCTCTACAGTTTCAAACACTAAACTAATTCAATCCTAATCACCAATATCAATTCTCTTCACAACAGCAATCCATAAGTTGCTAACTTAATGCCAACAATTCCATGTAATCTCTTAATTTAGCAATACCGTATCAATTTTCTTTACAACTTCAACCAATAAACCAGCTCAATACTAAACATTTCCTTATTTCTTGTATTTCTTCAACTTCAACCTTACTCTCCCACTTTATCTAAGTACCATTTCCAAAACAACACAGTTCATTCAGAGGACTTAACCTTCCTTCTCTTTCACAGTGGGATTCCCTTGTGCAGGTTCCTTCCATGGAGTGTGATGATCTCTCTCTCTCTCTCTCTCTCTCTCTCTCTCTCTCTCTCTCTCTCTCTCTCTCTCTCTCTCTCTCCTTAGTTGAACTCTGCATCTCTGCTGTATAGCTCTTCTAGTACTGTCTTATTTCGGGATTTCGAGAACAATTCTCTGTTAAGACTGAAGGAAATTACCACAGCAGTAGTAGAAGCCAGGGCGCTATCTGACTGGCTTGTTATTCAACTTTCAGATTAACTTCTAGCACATGAACATGCTTGGCGGAACCCTTCACTATATAGCTGGACACTCCCAGAACTGGACACAAACTGAACCCAGAACTACCACTGGAAGTCTGCAACTCCTCCAAACAAAAACCACAAACTCCTCTTTTGGTGTGAGCACCTTATTTATTTCCTTCTCATTTATTTATTTATTGAATTGATTGCAAGTTGCAAACTTCAAAGGGGTTTGCACGCATTTACATATCTCCCCCTATCTAATTTAAACCTGACCCAATCACAGTGTTATTCTTTAAACTCTCTCTTCTTCCTTTGGTGGGAAAAACAGAATAATTTTCCCCCACACAACGAAACGCTTTCATCTTTTAACTCAAGATCACCTGTTCACAATACCTTTGAACTGCTCCATACCAACACCCTTTCCCAAAATGCACCATTGCATCTTCAAGTAGCAGTGTAAGAGAGGGATTAAACTATTGTTCAGAAGGTTTTAATTTAAACTTTCCACACCTGCCATCCATTTTTCACTATATTCCTTAATTGCACTACCAGGCCAGGCCTACTGCCACTAATGGAAATATTTCTGTAATGATGTTTTTGTTATTTCTTAAGTGCTTTACTTCCACACACACATGCTATACTTACTAAGAGAAATATATTTGTAAGATTTTGTCTTACAAGTTCGTGACATTTTCAGGTTTCTGTTGCATTTGTACTGTGTATAACAATCCCTTATTTAAAAATTCAGCTGTATTAATGATTTATTGTTCGTTGCCGATTTTATAACCTTTATGTGAATAAATCATGGATAATTATTTTTTAAATTAGTACCGAAAAACCGATATTTTTGTATCAGTACCGGGATTTGAATACCGCAAAAAAATGACTGGAATCCTGGTATCTCGGTATTGTAAGCCCTAATTGATAGGACACCGTGGGGCTTCCTTGCGACCTGTCTGCAATGCTTGTGGAACTTCACATCTAACAATATTGTAACTCCCAAGTCCCTTTCCTCTACTAGCAGTTCAACTCCGCCAAGTGTGTAAGTTATTTTCGGGTTACTGTTCCCCAGGTGCAATGCCTTACACTTTGCTGGATTAAAGCATAGCTGCCATTTTTCTGACCATCCCTGAAGTCTATCTAGGCATTCTCAAGAAGCTCTGCTTGGCCGCGATCATTAACTACTCTACCAATTTTTACATCATCTGCAAATTTAGACATGATGCCCTCTGTCCTTTCATCGGTGTCATTTAAGAAAATCAAAATTAACAGTGGTCCCAATACTGATCCCCGGGGAATTCCACTTCTTACATTACCCCGATCTGAGAATAACCATCCATCACAACCCTCTGCCTCCTGCCCTGAATCCATCCTGCTATCCCTATAAGGATTTTCCCTGTGATTCCAACCTGTTCCAGCTTATAAAGTAATTGCTATGGTAAGTAATCGTAATGTGGGGCTTGAGTCAAATGCTTTGCTGAAATCTAAATAAACTATGTCAAAATTATTCTCTAAATCCAGATCATGAGTGACCCTACTGAAATAGCTAATCAAGTTTGTGAAGCATGATTTTCACTCTACCATGCTGTGTATCCTTCAGAATTCTATTTCTCTCTAAATGATCTTGAATCTCACCTTTGTTCATTGCCTCTATGATTTTCCCTACTACTGAAGTTAGACTCACCAGTCAGTAATATCCCACTGCACTTTAAGAACAGCCTTTATGTATTAGTGATACATTCTGACAGAATCTCTCTCTCTCTCTCTCTCTCTCTCTCTCTCTCTCTCTCTCTCTCTCTCTCTCTCTCTCTCTCTCTCTACAACAGTGCATAGCAAATGCTTCTTGATTATACCAGGGTTCGAGCCCGTCACCACCAAATACGGAGGATGCGGAAAGGTTAGGGAATAACCACCGCATATTCCCGGAGCAATATGGCCTTAGTTGCTAATGCTCCTAAAAACCAAACAACAAACAATCTCTCTCTCTCTCTCTCTCTCCCTCCCCCCCCCCCTCGTCCAGGGATGTGCTCATAATTAGCCTCAATGCTTCAATGCACTCACTTGCCACTCCCAGGAGCCTTACTTGCCTATAGGCTTGAAAGTTTTTCCTTTAACAATCATGTGAAATTTCAGTATCATTAATTACATATTTTTCAACTTCACTCCCATGATTTCTCATTGACAAAGGGTTTTTCTTGTGTAATATCGATGCAAAGTAACTGCTGTTGAGTTTATCTGTAATATCAGCTGGGGTATCTAATACTATCCCACATCCATTACATAAAGGTCCAATCTGGTTTGCCCTTCTCTTCTTTGCATTTATTAGTAAATTAATAAGAGGAGGTTACCTCAATAGGAAGGAAAATCGTTTTGAATATTTTCGTTAGATTCTTTTAATTGCGTTAATTTGAATTTTAATTGTTTTGAATTGATTTTGAATTGTGTTAAATTGATTATTTAATTATTTATATTTTACTTTAATGTACCGGTAAGTTGTCGATTTTTTTCGTTTTTTCCGTTTTAATTTCTGGAGGGTATCATACGGAAGTGTTCCACGTACTATATTGAGGTAAACTCCTCTTATTAATTTACTAATATTATTATCAACGTAGAACATATTGAGTATTACAGCTCTGATTCATACTATCTTTGCATTTATATATGTGAAGAAGTCCTTCTCAGCAATTTCTCATAATCTTCGTTTGCCAGCCTAACCTTTTCTGTGGCACTATTACAGATCACCTTGTAGCTGTTGTATGCTTCAGTGTTTTTTATTGCTCTGTAACTTTTCGATGCCGTCTTTTTGTGCTAAAATAATCTGGCAACTTTATTATTCATCCAACTCTGAGATTAATGTTTTAAAGGTATACCATAATTCAATAGTATTTGCTTTCTGTGAAATATGTACCCAGTTAATAGAGGCCATGTAGCACCTTAAGCTGTCGTAATTTCCTTTTAACTAGTGCTACCTCTCTCTCTCTCTTCATCATTCACCTTAGAAATCTGTGATCACTTCCTGCTACTGGTCCCATTATATCACCTGGCTCATGGGTGATGCTCAGATCTAGAATATTCTTTTCCCTAGTACTTTCCCTGACATGTTGATACAAATAACCATCATTAGTTGATTTAAAAATTTTGTCCCCCATGTCGAGTTTCCTTCCCATTTGCTCCAGTCAGTTAGAGGCAAATTAAAATCGCACATAATAAGACAGACAATTGCGCTTACTTGCCCATTCTATTTGCATGTAGAGGCTCTCATCATAATCTTCACAATCATTTGGCCTGTAGATCACCTCCACTCTCATATCTTTGCTTCCAACTATCTCACACCATACAGATTCTATATTTGCATACAAAACGTCTGAATCCGGAGGAAGCTTTCGCCACACTTAGGCTGCTTTTGATAAGAAGCATGATCTCACCACCCCTTCTATCTGCCCTATCCTTCATAAATACATTGTACATACTACACTGAAACTCATCATTCCCTGGGTGGCACCACATTTCTATAAGCCCTAATATGTCAGCATTACTTGTCCTAACCAGCAATTCGAATTCGCTCATTTTATTGACGACACTTCTGACATTACTGTATAAACCAGCAGCTCTCAAACTTTCTGAGCCCACGTCTCCCTTGAAGTAAAACATCTAGAATTGTGCAATTTCTTATTTTTAACATGTTAATACAACAATTCAGACACGTGCAAGGTCAAATAATGTGCGAAAATACTCAAATCAATTGCTTGTAGTAACCAGATCCCAAGAATACGGTCAGGAAACACAATGCGTTCTCTTCGTCAAAAATACCCCAAATATTTTCTGTAATTATTTACATTAATAATACAGATCAAATAGTAGTAGATATCTAATAGTAAAAATAAATCATTCTTTATATATTTTTAATATTTTCCATGGAAATCTTATATAAATTATTACATCATCTGTGGCACTCCTGGTAAATTATGGCACCTCCTCACGGCATCGCAATGCACAGTTAAAGAACCGCTGGTATAAACAATTAAGACTTAGTGTTCTTGTATAGTTAACTGCCTTGAAGTTATTTAAGCTTGCTTCCCTGGCTTTAGCTACCCACTCATTTGAAACGTTTCTGCCCTCAGAACATCTTGCTAATATGATCTGTTTCAGTAACAAACAAGAACTCTTGAGGTATGCACAAGTGTTACTTTGACCAATATTATCAGATAAACTTATATCTATATTACCATTATCCCCCCCCCCCAAACTAGCAGTTTCCCTAGACCTTTAAAGTATCCTCAATGATACTGGAGAAAACTCTTGCACCATGTTTGTTTAAATGTATCCTGTGTCTACAAAACAAATTCCTTCTACCTACCCCAAAAGCCCTGCAGAGTCCTTTAATTCTTGAGTTAATCCACAAGGCTTTCAGCATATAGACATTCTGAGCTAACTTGCAGCATTTCTTCAGCATGGTCCTTGTCTAACAAAACGTCAGATCCTGTGTACTAAATATCATTAGTCCCCACATGAATAATAGTATTCTCTTTACCCCCCTTTAATATCTGACAATCCGTTGGTGACATCATTAATAGTTGCTTCCTGCAGACATACCCTGGTTCTAGTTTGCTTATCCTTATTACAAAAAAATATTTCCCGTTTCCCTGACAATGGAGTCTCCTAATAGAACTAAGTTCTGAACCACAGCAGTTTGCACTTGGTTATTCTGCTCTGGGCCCGAATCGGGAGTGCATCACTTGAGTCCTTGACGAGACACTAGTTACATTATTCTCTAAAACAAGCAGCTGTTTTTTTCAATGACTCAGATTCTTCTAGCAATGCACCAAATTTCAACTTTAGATCGGTACACTCCAAACAACAGTGACAAAGAAAAGAATCGCCAGGTGAGCTATGAGGCAAGCTCTGATTATCCACTAGTTCAACCTTGGAATATGTGCCACAAGTTTCGCTAATGATAAAATCATGATTCACCCATAGACTATTTCTGTACGCGTCATAATACCATCTAACGAAGTGTTCAAGGTCATGACCATTGTTAAAATTTAATAAATATCACAGAAGTAACTTTTAAAAAAAATTATATTTATAAACTATTACAGGAAAAAAAATCAAAATAAACTTTACGCTATATTAAATAAATTATTTAAAAGCAATTATCTAACCTCATTAATCCTAATGTAATCCTCTCTACTCACTATGCTCTCCCTGCACTATGAAGACACATGTGCTTTTGATGAATAGCAACAGGCAAAATGATTTAAAACGATATGGTGTATAGGTCTGGAGGCTTTACTTAAAAGAAAGAGAACTTCTAGAGAATGGTCCAAAGAAGAGGGTAGAAGAACTAGATTGATTAGGAGTGCTAAGGGTTGCTCCTATGAGAAGCATTTTAAAGGACTGCACAGCCTGGACTTAGACACCTTAGGGGTGACTTGATCTGCCTGTTTAAGGTCCTTAAAAAGGAATAAGCAAAATGAATGAATAAGATATATTCATACCGGCAGGTGAAAGTGAAATAAAGGTGCGCAGTCTAAGCTGCTAGCAAGAAGATTATATTAATTGAGGTAGGGATTCCAGTGAAGTTCAAAGCAGGATTTGATAGTATCATCCCCCCCCCTTCGTTTTTTTCCCTTGCTGATGCAGAATAACAGTTTGCTTCCTTGTATTGTTTGGCCTGATTAATCCTAAATATATTTTTCAATTTTATAAGTTGGGTGGTCACTTATTCCAGTAGTTGATAATCCTTTAAACAAAAACAAATTTTTCTAGTCCAATATGTCCACTAATTTGCATCATCCTAAGAAAATTGTATTAAAATAAGGTTTACCAATATCAATGTCTGTTCCCAATAGACACAGGTTTGTAACATAGCAGTGTAAGTTAAAGCATAATGTTGCCTGTGATAGCTGTACACAAAAGTCATGTCTGCAATTCATATGCACACTATGCAGTTCCATGTGTCATATTGCTAGTTCTGCAGGCGTGCCCTGTTCTATATTTTTTAAAATCTGGTCACCCAATCCTAGCCAGAAAACATTATCATTGGGTTGGCTGAACCCTTTTAATGATGCAAACATTTCATTTCGATTCCCTTTCAGATGCCTAGGTCTAGATTTGCAACTTGCAGAAATTAGTAGGTTTCTATAGGAATATCTCATTTCCATCACAATTGTTTTTGTCCTCTTTTGTACCCTTTCAACCAAGTCTATATCCTTGACATGAGCTTTCTGGACTGTTGTCTAATATTCAAGATGGCATCTTACCATCGATTTGTATAGTGGGCTAATCACTTCTTTATCTTTACTAGCAAAAGTCCTATACATCATTAATAGACTGTGTTTCCCTAGTAGGATTACTGCACTGCTAAGAGAACTTCATATTTGACTACATTACTGCCCCTAGATTTTTTCTTCAACCATGTTGACAGTGTTATTCCAGAGTGAACAGCACTGAACAACAAAACAAGAAATTTTTTCTCTCCTTTAAAGATAAATAAAGCAATTCTAATACATTTGAGCATGTTTAATCTAAATCTGAGCTTGGAAATTTTTAATTGCCTGCCATTTTTAAGGCAAAGGAAATTCACAAAAACAAAGATTTAAATAAAAATATCTGTATCATTACACAAATTAGGAATTAGAAAATGTGAATTGGAATATCATCATCTTGGTTGAAACAAGAAGAAGAAACGAATCACTTATAAGTTTATCAAGTGGAAATCTGCTGTACACCAATGGAAACAGTGAAAAGAGCAAAGGTAGAGTTGGCTTTCTGGTCCATAAAGATATAAAAAACAACATTTTGGAATTCAAAAGTACATCACCAAAGGTTTCAAGACTACTACTCAGGATTTCTAAGTACAAACTCAAGGTTATAATGATATATGCACCAACATCGAGTCACAATGATGAAGAGGTTGAAGAAATGTACACCAAAATTGAGAGACTTCTAGATGAACAGAAAACTCACTACACCATTATTATGGGAGGCTTCAATGCTAAGGTTGAAAAGAGACAAAACAGTGAAGAAAGGGAAACTATATGAAATTTTGGAATTGGTGAAAGACTGGTGGAATTTGCAGAATCTCGAGGAATGTCAGTAATGAACACTTTTTTTCAAGAAAAGGGTGAACAGAAAGTGGATGTGGAAGAACCTGAATGGATTAACAACTAAAAAGATCGACTTCGTCCTCACTAACAGAAGATATATTATGAACGACGTTATTGTCCTGAACAAGATAAATGTTGGAAGTGATCACAGAATGGTAAGATGCACACTTGATATAGATGAAAGAAAAGAGAGGAAAAAACTGACTCGAATAAATAACACAAAGGTTTTTGAGATAACAGAAGATGAGAAAAAGCAGTATATACTGGAACTTAAGAACAAGTTTGAGCTTCTGAAGACCTTTCAGGACCAAGATATCAACAGTGAATAAAACATTTTTCTGAAAGTGATAAAGCCCAAGAAACCTATAGGTAAAAAGAAATCCAAAGAAGAAAAAATTAGTCAAGAAACACTTGTCATGATTAACCAAAGATGAAAAATGAGGAGCAAGATAAGCACTGACAAGGAGAAAATTGAGTATACTGAGTTATGCAAAGCCATTAGAAAGAGACTCAGAGAGGACATAAGAAGATTTAACACAAGAAAAGTAGAACAAGCATTAAGGGAAAACAAAGGACTTAAATCAGCAGTCATGAGCAGTAATACAGAAAGACAAATGATACTGAAACTGAAGAATAGTGATGATGTACTTATAAATAGCAGAGAAGACATAATTCAAATAGCAGAAGACTACTATAAAGAATTATAAAAGGAGCGAAGAACTGATGCAAGCATTGGGGAAGGTGGACCACAAATTAGCAACACATACGATATACCCGATGAGGTAGAACATGCATTGAAGAAAACGAAGAATCAGAATGCCCCGGGGTGAAGATGAAGTTACCGTAGAGTTTGTTGGCCTTACATGGATTACACGGACAGGAAATTTAGTAGAACTAAATCAACAGTGCATTGTTTGCTCTGAAGTCCTGTCACAAAATTCTATGAAACCGTCTCTTTTACGGAGACACTTGAAACAAAACATGAGCATTTAAAAAATAAGCCCTTAAGCTATTTTGACTTCTTTTGGAAGACTTGAGTAGTAGAAAAACCGTAATTAAGCATTTTTCTGGTGTAGAAGAAAATGAAAGTGCACTTAAAGCGTCTTACAAAGTAAGCCTTCAAATTGCCAAAGCCGCAAAGGCTCACACAATAGGTGAGTCACTCATTCTTCCAGCAGTGGAAGAAATAGTTTCTTGTAGGTTTGGTCAAAAGGAGGCAAACCTTGTCAGAACCATTTCTTTGTCAAATGACACAGTTTCCAGGAGAATTAAAGATATGGCCTGTAATATTAAGGACCAACTCATTCAAGCTATTCAATGTAGCCCGTGGTTTTCCACACAAGTGGATGAGTCGACAGATGTAGCTGGGCTAGCTCAATTACTTGTTTTTGTGTGTGGAAAATTCCAGGATGCAATATTTGAAGATATTTTATTTTGTAAGCCTCTCAAAACTTCTACTACAGGTTAGGATTTTTTAATATGATTGATTCATTTTTTGTTGAAAACCTTGAATGGAAAAATTGTATTTCTCTATGTGTTGATGGAGCAAAAGCAATGAGTGGTTATATCACAGGACTAGCAGGTTGTATAAAACAAGTTGCACCAGAATGTAAGTTCACTCATTGTTGTCTTCACCGTGAAGTGCTGATAGCCAAATTTCTCCCTGATGATTTGAAAAAAAAAAAAGTTCTGGATGAAAGTGTACAAATGGTTAATTTCATCAAAACCCGACCATTGAAGTCTTGACTTTTTTCAATTGTGTGAAGAAATGGGTAGCCTGCATAAGAGATTGCTGCTTCACACAGAAGTACATTTGTTGTTAGAAGGAAATGTTCTTTTTCCGTTTATTTGAACTCCACAATAAAGTACGCCTTTTTTTTTTTTTTTTTTTCATGAACCACGAGTTTCGACTTTCTTTGAGACTACAAGATTAGAATGGCTTCTATAGTTAGCATATTTAGCTGATATTTTTGAAAAAGTGACTATTTGGAACTTATCATTGCAAGAAGACAACATTGATGCATTCTATGTTGAGAAAAAAAAAACAGAGGCCATGGTAAAAAAAATTTTTCTCTGGAAAAATGGAATTAAAAAGAAAAGCTGTGACCAATTTCAGCGACTAGATTCATTTCTTAAAGAAAATGAGCAAACGATTGCAGACTTTGGAGACATCAGACAACAAATAATCGTTCACTTAAGCACACTTAAAACTCTTATAAGGCAGTATTTTCCATCCCCTGATGAAACGCAAGAATGTATTTGAGACCCCCTTCACATTTGATTTGGAAAAATGTAAGCTTCCATCGTCCAATAAAGAAGAGTTGATTGAGATATCTTGTGACGATAGTTTAAAAAGCATTCATTCCAAAAAGCAATTGATTAGAGTTTTTGGATTGGAGTGGAGAAGGAATATCCGACTTCGTCAAGAATTGCAGTCAAATATTTGTTACCTTTCACAACAACTTTTTGAAGATGACTTGCGACTCTACCTTAGCAAGATAACCCCAACCATTGATGAACTGTGCAAGCATAAATAAGTGCAACCATCTCACCGATTACCCAGTAAAATGTTTATAATTTTATAAGATTTGTTCAAATACGGAGGATGTGGAAAGGTCAGGGAATGACCACTGCATATCCCGGAGCAATATGGCCTTAGTTCCTAATGCTCCTAAAAACCAAAACAACAACATAAGATTTGTTAAATTCTTTGTCACTTTTTTGTGTTTATCGATATATGTAATTTATGAAAACAAAATTTAATGTGTGTGTGTGTGTGTATATATATATATATATGTTTTATTTTATTCCCATTGTTATACTATAACTATAGTTTTATCTATCTAAACAAGGGGTATGCCAGTTACATATACATTTCCAGGGGATGTGAAGCATAAAAGCTTGAGAACCACTGGACTAGACAAAAACAGTAGCAAATTTAAAATTAAGAAAGGAGTTCAACAAGGAGACACAATATCTCCTAAGTTGTTTACTGCTGCCCTTGAAGAAGCTTTCAGAAGATTGGACTGGTCGCAGAAAGGGTCAATGTGAATGGAGAGTACCTAACCATTTACAATGTGCAGATGACATTGTGATCATAAGACATGACCAAAGAATCAGAGGAAAATCTTATTCATTTATGCAGAGTTAGTAAGGATTTTGGACTAAAGATGAATATGGCTAAAACAAAAGTAATGATGAACAAGTATGCCACAGAAATGGATATAATCATTGAAGGAGCAGTAATTGAAAAGGTGGACTCGTATACTTATCTGGGACAAGTCTTCTTCCAGTCACATAGCTCCCTGAGGAGCTGTTGTGGCCCCCAAAAAATTCCTCCAACTGCATCAATCATGTGCTCTACGAGCGGTATCGCAAAGTGTCATGCCCAGAAGTTCACTGATCCCGTCCTTCCACCTAGTTGCAGGTCTTCCTCTGCACCTCTTCCCCTTGATTTTTCCTTCCATTATATTCTTCAACAGAAAGTTTTCCCTTCTTACTATATGACCAAAAAACTTGAGTTTTCTTTTGTTGATGCTATGAATAAGAATTTTAGGCCTGGCAATTTTATTCAATACCCACTCATTTGTTCTTCGATCCAAGTAAGAAATACACAGTATTCTCCTGTAACACCACATTTCAAATGCCTCAATTTTCTTCCTGTCAACTCTTTTCAGATTCTATCCTTCACATCCATAAGTGGCAACTGGAAAAATTAACGAATCAATGATTCTCAGTTTTGTCTTTAGGGACAGATCTTGATATCTCCATAATTTTGTCAGATCAGTGACCAATGTTTTAGCAATTGCCTGTCATCTCTTTACATCATTTGAGCAATCACTGTTTTTATTTATTCTTGACTCTAAGTAATCAAATTCATCAACTTCTTTGATATCTTGCTCATTAACCTTCACTTTACTGGAACCGCAATTATCACCAATCACCATAATTTTAGTTTTACACACATTCAGAAACAATCCTTTTATTCTTACTTGCTTCACATACTCTGCTCAGAATTTCTTTAAGATGACCCTTAGAATTGCAAATTAGCACAGTATCATCTGCATTATGAAGGTTGTTTATCTTCAGTCCTCTAATTTTGATGCCAGTCTCTAAATCTTCCAAAGCTTCACACATGATATCTACAGCATAAAGATTAAAAAGTTGAGGTGACAAAATACAGCCCTGCGTGACACTGTTACCTATTGTGAAAAAGCCTGTCTCCCATGTTGGTTCTCACAGTTTCTTCCTGTTTCCTAGTACAGTAGCTTAATCAGCTGAATTATGTGGATTGGGAAACCCATATTAATCATTGTTTCCCATAATTTCTTGTGTTGAACACAATCAAATGGCACCTCCGTGGCCAGGTGGACAGGAGCAATAGTGCATAGCACATGCTTCTTGATTAGACCTGGGTTCGAGCCCGTGACCACCAAATACGGAGGATGCGGAAAGGTCAGGGAATGACTACCGCATATCCCGGAGCAATATGGCCTTAATTGCTAATGTTCCTAAAAACCAAAACAACAACAAACAACACAATCAAATGCTTAAGCACAAAATGACTGGAACATTGAATTCTTTGCATTTTTCAATAATCAGTCGTAGACTTAAGATCTGATCTCTGGTTCCTCTGCCCCTTCTGGCATTTCTTCTTCAAGTTTTATTGCGATTCTGTTTAATATGATTTTAAGAAGAATCTTGCTAATGTGAGAAATTAGGCTAAGAGTCCTGTAATTTGAGCAAATTTTCAGATCTCCTTTTTTTGATAAGGGAATAAAAATTGATTTCTTCCAATCTGATGGCCACCGTCCCATTTCCCAAATTTTTACAATTATTTTATGAAAAAACTCTGCGCCCTTCGCACCTGTTGCGTTAATCATTTCCACTCAGATTTCATCAGTGGTGACTTGCCACACGTCAGTTCTCTGGCTTTTTTGACGACTTCCTTCAGTGGAACTGGTTCATGATCACACTCTTGAAAAGGGGTTTGTTTGTTTGTTTGTTATTTGGTTTTTAGGAGCATTAGCAACTAAGGCCATATTGCTCCGGGATATGCGGTGGTCATTCCCTGACCTTTCCGCATTCTCCGTATTTGGTGGTGACGGGCTCGAACCCCGGTCTAATCAAGAAGCGTGTGCTATGCACTGCTGCTCCTTCCCACCTGGCTATGGAGGCGCCTTGAAAAGGGGGTGGCAGATCATTAGTGTTTAGCAAGTGATCGGAAGAGCTGCTCACAGTATTCTTTCCACCTTCCTTTAATTAGGTTCTCCTCTGTTAAAATTTCCCCTTTGGTGTCCTTAATTACATTAAGGTCAGATCTTTTGTCTTAAGGACTTAATTACATCATACATCTTCTTAGTGTTGTTTTGTTTGTTGTGGTATTCGATTTCTTCACACTTTTGATTGATATAATCATGTTTGTCTTGCCTTGAACAGCACTTGATGATTTTGCTTAGTTCCTGATACTCTTTGTTCCCTTTTACACCCTGGGCTTTTGCAGTTCTCTGTTCCTGATCTTTGATGTATCTATTTACTGAATCCTTAATTTTTTTTGTATTTTCCCACATTTCCTCAGGCAGCATATTGCCATCTAGTTCTAATAGAGCTTAAAAACAATTGCATTTCAAGTATATAATCGTTTGGAATATTTTCTGCATCCAGTCATCTAGGGGAAACCTTATTCATGATCTTTTTCAGCTTCAGCATGAGAATGATGTGGAGTATCTGATGGTCACTGCCACAATCTACTCCAGGAACTGTTTTTGCTGTGATTACACTGGATTAAAGTTGGCCCCTATTAGTTTAATTATTAAACTTTCACCCCATTCATTTCTAGTGCCAAGACCAAACCTACCACATTCCGGACTAGAAGAAACTGTCTTGCTTACTTTTGCATTAAAATCACCTATGAGTATCAAAACATCCTTTTTTTGGGACCAGATCAAGAGCTGATTGGAGATTTTCATAATAAATGTGGGACAAGTCATTAGCTGTAATAATGATAAATGGCTGGAAGTCAAGAGAAGAATAAATTTCGGATGGATAGCATTTGAAAATATAGTCACATACTGAGCTGAGGAGAAATATCCCAATTTGTCTGAAACAAAATAATGAACCAATGTTTAGTCAAACTGGAAGTGAAACTTGGGCACTCACCAAAAGAATGGAAGAGAAGCTGAAAACGACACAGCGAAGAATGGAACGAATTATATTAGGAATCAGACAGATAAGAAGAGAAACACATGGATTAGGCAGCAAACACAAGTAGAGGACATTCTTATTAAAACTAAAGAACTGAAATGGTCTTGGGCTGGACATATAGCTTGAAGACATGATGATAGATGGACTAAGAAAATAACAGAATGGTACCCAAGAGGAGCTAAAAGAAAACCCAGAAGACATCAGCGGAGATGGACAGATTAAATTCACGAGTTCGTGGGTAGTAAATGGATGGCCATTGCACAAAACAAAGAACTGGAAAGTTGCTGGAGATGCCTTCATCCTGCTGTGGATTGAAAATGGCTGATGATGATTACTTATTATGGGCTTTTGAGACCTTGCACAATTTTATACTCTTCTACTCAGCCCACACAGCTGAAACTTCTAATACCTTTCACCAGAAGTGTTTTCGTGCTTTCATATTAGTTATTATACATTTCATGTTAGTTGTGCAGACAGGAAAAATGCAGGATCAACTTAGGCTATCCTTCATAATTATCTGTATCTGCTTAAAAACAAGATTATAAAATTATCAGCATCTTTTGTATGCAATTATTGAGGCACACTGGTTTTATGTCATCATTTCCAATTGTTATGCCATTTGGCTCCATGGTATGGAAGAGGCAGCTGGCATACAGTTGTGGAAGCATGTGTGTTTTTTGATTGATATTTCACTCATCACCAACCAAAGTAATTAGGGAGATAACATTCAAAACTTCCAAATAATGGAGGTGATGAAAATTATGTCTAAAGCACTGCAGAGGGGGTGGGTATTGTAAAAAAGAAAAATTAACAGTATGTTTTTTATATTAAAAAACATTTCACAATAGATTGAAAATAACGGTAGTATCAAAAAAATTAACAGTAAATAACTTTTTACCCAAGTGTGCAAATGACCACATAAAAATACAGTACTGACATGCCCAATTAAGGGTTATTAATGTAACTAATTGAATACTAAATATTCTACATTTTTTTCCTCTTTTTATTTGATAAATGTCCAATAATTGTTGATCATCATATTGAATTCCGCTTTCCCTGGTAGTTCTTTTCTTATTGATGAACCCTATCTTTGACAGCCCAGATTTGATGAGAAAAATATGGATGTGAAGTGAGGAAATGTATCCTGAATATTGCAGTCCATTTTTTTTAAAAGATGTCCATTTCTTTTGTAGCTTCAGATGTGCAGTCCTCATAAGTTTTCTAACTGCTTCTTGCGAATTTATTCTTTAAATATAAAAATTCATTACTGACCCTATTTATGACTTTTAAAAAGCATTTCATTAAGCCCAATTCGATATGGAAGGGAGGCAAAAAAAAAACTTTCCACAAATTCACTTAGTCACATATGTGGTTTCAGTTCCAATCTCAGAGAAGTCATTATCCAATTACAATCTGCCAGGCCCCACTTACTTTTTTCTGAAAGAATCTCAGTTATCCTAATTTAGAATCACCTCTTTTTGATCTTTGCTGCCATAACATCTCTCTACCCATTCTGTCAAATTCATCTGCTGCCTTTATTGTTTTCTCAGCTCCACTAATCACTTGGAACTCTTTGACTTCCTTTCTCTGAAACTCTTATTTTTTTAGTCCAACTAACAGTGAGTTAATTTTCCTTAGTGATTTTAATGGACCCAGCTGTGTGGGATGCTGAGGCTTTTGAGGCTTGAGTTGAGGTTACCAGTGGCTTAGCTTATACTTGAGTTGAATGATTTTATGATAAATAAGGACCAGAAGCAAAGTTATTAAAATCAAGAATAAACAAGGCACTAAGAGTTTATGGGATCTAACGAATTATATTAAAGAAAGCAGTAGCTGAGATAAGTAAATCTTTAGCTGCTATAAAAAGAGCATCCTTGGATTCAGGTGAAGTCTCTATAGATGGGCAAATGTCTCCTCCTGTTCACAAGGGTGACTCAAAAGGTGATATATGCAGCTACAGACTTGCCAGTTTAACATCTGTGGTAGGAAGGAATATGGAATTCTAAGTTAAGGGCATAATACGGGACATCTGAACACAAATGAAATTATACGGGAAGCACATCATGGTTTTAAGGTGGAGATCATGTCTGACTAATCTAATTAGCTACTGGGTGATTCCATGTCAAGTGGCCTGATTTTGAAGATGGTCCCTGCTCGACCATCTTCAATTTTGTTGAAACTTGGTGGAGATGTTTAAACCGGTTTCCAAAGAAGCTGTGCAAAAATTCAGTTCTAAATATAGTATGTGTGAGGCACCAGCACCTTTTTTTGTGGCGGTCACTTGTGTTATGTGAAGCAAATCACAAAAAATTTTCAAATTTTAAGTGTTACTGTTCCACAACATTGAGAGGTATTGCTCTGAAACTTGGTATACCTAGTTAACTTTTGACAGAGAATGCAAAACTTTGTGTCCAGGCTCCAAAACCTTCATTTTTTACAATGTGGTCTAAAACTGGCACCAAAAATTTGTCATGACAAATTTAAACAAGACTTTTTTGAAAGTCATTAACTTTGAAATAAAAACCTTTGGTACCTTCTTCTTTGGGCATTCCATTTAACATCTGCATGAATTCAGACTAACTAAATACGAGCTCTTATACTTGTTTGCTGGCTGAGATATTTTCCTTCAAAGATAGACTCAAAATTTGACCTATCTTTAGGGGCAAATATCTTAATGTGGGACACCTTCAATTCTCTCATTTTTGCCACCATTGGAAAGAGTAAGTGTTAAGCAACAAGAATCATGGTGTCTTGCTACTTAAGGCCTAAAAAAAATGCCTTAAACATTTTATATTTTCCACATAATATTTGCATACTTATTTGATGGTGAAGTTTCACATCTCAATAAGGACAGAACTATTGCATTTACAAGAGTGAAATTTTTGGCAATTACTCTGCCCTTTGGTTTAAGGAGAAAGGATATATTACCAATGCACAAAAAGATCTGTATTTTTTACACTGGGGGTGCAAATGACAAAAAAAGAAATTGCATGGGTTTTTTTAGTCCAAGTTCCCAAGCATGAAAAGTGGTCTTTATTCAAGATTCCAAGCATAAAGATGATGTTCTATTGGTTTCTATGCCTGAAGAAGTTATAACTGCAACAAAATTTATTTAAAACACAATACAATTTGAAATAAGCAAGTGAGTGTGAAGATATTGAATCACTGTTTTGTAATGGACTGGAATTTTTCATTGATGGTTAATATTACTACTTCAGGCAAGCTGTGTTGTTGTCCCATTGTTGTTGTTTTTGGAGCTGGAAGATTGGCAATAATTTGTTGTTGAAGAATCCTGCAGACATCTTGTCTAGCAGGTCATTGAAATGAGCAAGCTGCTCCATGAGGATGCATGAAATTTACCAATACATCATGTTCTTCAAATGAAATTTCACAAATATTTCCAATCCATCAGTTATTGTCATAAATACAGGCAATGTATTGGCCAAGTTGTAAATTAACAATTGGTGCATATTGAATACCGGTTTCACTAGTCTGATCTACATGAGCTACAAATGGTGTGTCATTTGATACTCTGCAAGCATGAATCTGTCTTGCATCAGTAGAAATGAAGTGATGATTTTCTCTTGTTCTAGCAATAGTATGATGTCTATGAATCTTTTCTCTTGAAATGGCCTTACTTGCTCAATTTCCTCTTTAGAAAAAAAACAGAATTTTATTGCAGTCACACCCTTGTCACAAAATTCAAACATATTTCTTGGTGTCGTCAGGATTTGGTTTTCAATTGGGCGTTGGAGACTTGCATGTGCTGCCAATAGTTTTATTGTTCCACCAATTCCATCACATGGTGACGCCATGGCTAGTGCCAAAGAAACTCCATTCAGCACTGATATCAAAATCCTTCTCGTGATGACACAAGTTAATAAAATTCATGAAATTCTTGTATTGAACTGCAGAACCATCACTGGAGTAGTAAATGTGCCAGATTTCTGTCATGAAACTCTTCAAATATTCAATTAAGTTTGTTAAAGAAACAAGCACTGCAATTGTGTCATGTCGAAGGCAGTCACTGATTATGCAGAAACTTATATTCTGAAGTTGAATCTAATGAATCCAATGAGTATGATGAGCATTTGTGCGGAGAAAAAGTGGGCCAGTAAATCAGAATGTCTTATAATGGGGGATTTTTACTTTCCAGATATTGACTGGAACTTGTGGATTGGTCACTCACACACCAGCAATACTTTTGTGGATTTATTGGATTACTGTTTTCTATAGCAACATGTTCGAGAGGCAACCACAGGGAATAATACCCTTGATCTGGTTATTTGCAGTGATTATTTGTGTAAAACAAATTTGTGGTTAAAGGAACCATTAGGTGGCAGTGATCACAATGTACCGATGTGGGAATTACTTAAAGATGAAACAACCATCAATTCTAAAGGGAAGGGCTTTTGTTTTCATAAAGGTGACTACAGGTGTCTAAGACAGTTTTTAAATTCTGTACAATGGGATCAACTGATATGATGATACCAACGTTGAATTCTAAATGGGAAGCCTTCAGGGACTTAATTTTGGAGGCTACTACGCTTTTCATTCCAACTAAGAAATACCGTTCAAGGTTTAGGCCTAAACAGATGTCGGATGAACTAATGTGTTCAGAGTGGCAGAGAAGAAAAATGTATGGAATGCATATAAAGTACCAGGTGACACAGAAGCCTATGGCAGATATAAACTAGTAATCAAGTCACAAAGGAGGTTAGGCAGGCGAAGGCAGATTACAAGAAATCCTTGTCAAAGGATGCAAAGAAAAACAGCAAAAACTTCTCTACTTATAAACTCTAGAAGGAAAGGGATGAATCAGATTGGACCACTTAATATATATGGGTTGACTATTGATGATCATGCTCAGGTAGCTGATAAACTGAATGAGTATTTTGCATCTACATTCATACATGAGGAGTTATTCAATGAGGGGACTGCCAGAGTTTATCAAACTCTAACAGGGAGCTAAGTGATTTTGTAATAACTGAGAGCAAAGTGGAGGAGAAATTTAAGTTAAACATAAAAAAGGCACCTGGGGTGGACAGGATCTAACCAGTTATATTAAAGGAGGCAGCAAAGGAAGTAAGCAAACCCTTAGCCATAATTATGAGAGCTTCCTTGCACTTCGAGGAGAACCCCATGGACTGCAGGTGTGCAAATGTATCACCAATTCACAGAGGGGTTTCAAAAGGTGACACAGGTAACTATAGACCTGTTAGTTTAACTTGTGTTCTGGGAAAAATAATGGAGTCACTGGTTAAAGAAGCATTGCAGGATCATCTATACAAGACTGCAGTAATAGTTAAGACACAGCATGGGTTTGTTAAAGGGATGTCTTGTCTGACCAATTTGATTGCATACTATGATGTGGTCACAAAGGAATTGAATGCAAAAATAATTTTGATATCATATACTTTGATTTCAGGAAAGCTTTTGATACTGTTGCACATGGAAGACTGCTGTACAAATTGGAGAGGTATGGCATTAAGGGTAAGTTGCTACAATGGATAAAGGGATGGTTGAGTGAGAGATGACACAGAGTGGTAATCAATGGATGCTGCTCTTTGTGGACAAATGTTATTAGTGGAGTTCCCTAGGGTTCAACGTTGGGCCCATTGTTGTTTTGTATATTTATCAATGATATTGATGAAGGTAAATCAGGTTTATTGTCCAAGTTTGCAGATGATACAAAGGTTGGCGGGGTTGTTAACTGCCAACAAAGTATGCTACTCCAACTGGATCTAGATAATTTGAGCAAATAGATTGAAAAGTGGCAACTGAAGTTTAACATTGACAAATGCAAAGTACTGCATATGGGTAGCAATAACCCAAGAGAAACGTACCAACTATGTGATACTACACTCAGGGAAGTGGAAAGTGAAAAAGAACTGGGAGTAATTGTGCAGTCAAATATGCAGTTCACTGAGTAGTGCAGACAGGCTGCCAGGGCAGGCTGTCTGCACTACTCAGTGAACTTGTAGTGGAGTCATGGAGTCTTGTCAATGATATATAGCAATTTTGTTAGCAGCGACAGGGAGGTGATTATCCCATTATCCAAGGCAATGGTCAAGCCACACCTAGAGTATTGTGTACCGGTCTGGAGGCCTCATTTTAGGAAGGATGTAGAGTTGCTAGAATGAGTACAAAGAAGGGCAACAAGATTGCTGAGGGGAACAAAGGGGTGTTCTTACCAAGAAAGGCTTATGTTCTGCAAATTGCAGTGCCTGGAGAGTAGGCACCTGTGAGGTGATCTGATTGAGCTGTATAAGGCCTTGAATGGGTTCAGCAAGCTGAATGCTGATGGGACTCTTCCTCTTGCTCAGACTGAGAAACTGAGGGGCATAGTTTCAAATTGAGGAAAGATGATTGTAGAATAGAGGTGGGGAAATTTGCCTTTAGCCTGTGGGTAGTTGATTGATGGAACATACTTCCATCTTTTGTTGCAGAAGTTGATAGCCTAAATAAATTTAAGGCTGAGCTGGACTGGCATTTGGAATAAAGAGGGTTTTTTTTTTTTTTTTTTTTGTCTGATGCAGCATAAGCTTGCTTTTTTGCATTGTAAGCCTCTACTAATGCTAATACTAAAGTTCAACATCCTTGTAATAAATGACAAATGGATGCAAGGTAGCCTGGCTATTCTCCCAGTGGAACCCTTGAACAGCATCTTGCACAACAAATGAATAATTTTCTGAAAAATCCATCAAAATGACCAATTCTCCTTTTATTAGGCTTTCCTTTGTTGATATCAAATGGTGGCTTTGATGTTTAGCAATGTAATGATGACAGGAAAGTTAAATATCTCTGTACTCAGCTCTTCAATAAAATCTTCTGTTGTTAATTGCTTTGTGTCCAGTGTATCTCTGTCAGTGTGTATCCATTGCTTGAATTCAATATCATCTGGTTCATTGTTTTTAAAAATATTCTCTATGAACTTTTTAATTCATCTATTTCTGGATATTTTTCACACCGATAAAGCATACAATCTTTTGACTCCAAATCACAGACTGTTTTACCAATGAGAACCTTGTAATCATACCTTGAACCTTATTTTCCTAATTGATCCATGTAAATGCAGGTGAATAATTACATAGTGATATTTATTTGACTTTGAGAATGCTGCACACTACAAATGCACAGGTAAATAATTACATAGGTCATTTCCTGATTAGATATCAATGAGTGAATTTCGTCAGCTGTCTTTTACGTAGGAAAGATTTGACTTGCTCCTTCATATCTCTACATATTATGTAAAAAAGTATGCGTGGGGGTTGGTGAGCAGGGGGCAGAGCCCCTTAGTATTCATTAATAATGTTTATGTAGTTATGTTAAGTTTAATGTCTGAATTTGATGATGATACAAAATTGGGCAGGCTAGTTAGTAATCGGGGAATACAATTTCAAGAAGAATTAGATAGATTGTTTGAATAGGCTGAAGTTTAATGCCGGAAAATGTTACTAGTTCTTTAATATAGAAATAGTGTAGGCAAGTTGATAGAGAATTGCTCATGGAGTTCAGCCACTGATAATCACCTGAAAAACAGGTGATTATCCCATTATATAAAGCTGTGGTAGGTCACATCTTGAATATTGCAAACAGGTTTGAAGACCACATTTTTTTGGAAAATGTAGACTTGTTGAATTTGGGTATAGAGATGAGTGATGAGATTGATTGAGGGTACAAAGGGGTATTCTTAAGAAGAGAGATAAGTTAGTGTTTGGAAACCAGGCATCTGCAGAGTGACTTGATCAAGGTGCTTAAGGCCTGCTAGGGATTGAGCAACATAAATGATAAGGACAAATTTTTGCTTCATCATGTAAGACATAGCAGGCATGAGTTGAGAGGGTATAAAATAAATATATGAAAATTTCCTTTAGTCAGACTGGATAAAACTTTTCCTAAATTTAAGGAGGGACTGGATAAACACTTAAAATTAATTGTTAATGAAGTCAGGGATAATGACATTGCTACTTTTTTTTTTTTATTATTATTTTTTTATTATTTTATTTATTTATTTTTGATTAATACTGAATAAGCTTGTACCTTGCGCCATTCTGGTCATTATCTTGATCATTAATCAGGTGACAGTTTTCAAGATAGAATTGAAGCATAAAGGTTTTTGATACTGTTGCACATGGAAGACTGCTGCACAAATTGGAGCAGTATGTATTGGAGACAAATTGCTGCTATGGATAAAGGGATGGTTGGGTGGGAGAAGACAGAGTGGTAATCAATGGACACTGCTGTTTTGTGGACTACTGTTATTAGTGGAGTCCCCCAGGATTCCGTGTTGAATCGATTGTTGTTTTCTGTATTTATTAATAATATTGATACATACACTGCTGCAACAGGATCTACTAAAGTTGAGCAGATGGGTTGAGAGGTGGCAATTGAATTGACAAATGTAAAGTACTGCATATGCGAAGCAGTAACCCCAGAGTAATGTATGAATTCTGTGGTACTACACTGACAGTAGTAGAGAACGAAAAGGATCTGGGGGTAATTGTGCAGGCAGATATGAAGTTTTCTGAGCAGTGCAGATGGTTTGCAAGAGTAGCTCATGGTGTCTTGTCAGTGATATACAGGAATTTTTTTAGCAGGGATAAGGAGGTGATTATCCCCTTGTATAAGGCGATGGTCAGGCCACACCTTGAGTACTGTATACAATACTCAAGGTCTGAAGGCCTCATTTTAAGAAGGATGTAGAGCTGCTGGAATGAGTACAGAGAAGGGAACAAGATTAGTGAATGGAACAAAGGGTTGCTTTTACAAAAGAAAGGCTTAAGTTTTGCATACATTATCTGGAGGCTAGGCACCTGCGAGGTGATCTGATTGAGGTGTATAAAGCCTTGAATGGTTTGAGCATGCTCAATACTGATGGGATTCTTCCTCTTGCTCAGAATAATCACCTGAGAGGGCATAAATTTGAATTGAGGAAAGACAGTCATAGGACAAATGTGCAGAAGTTTGCCTTTAGCCAGGGGGGTGGTTGATTGCTGGAACAAACTTCCATCTGTTGTTGTAGAAGTTGATAGCTTAAATGGATTCAAGGCAGAACTAGACAAACATTTGGAGCGAGTGGATGAGTGAAATGAGAAGGGTTTTTTTTTGGCTGATTCTACATAAGCTTGCTTTCTTGCATCATGTGTCTTTGCTAATGCTAATAACAGATATCTTCATTACTGTAGACAGAGTTGAGGTAAGTAACACTGGGATGATAATTTGGAGAGTGCAGTTTGTCACCATTTTTAGGAATTGATGGAGCAGTATCAGTGGCATAAAAGTTTAAAAAGGCAGCTTAAAAAACAGGAGTAAGTGCTAGAGCATGGGTTTTGAGAACAAGTGGAGAAATGTTATCAGGACCTGGAGATGACATTTTGGTAACAAGAATATTTGGGGTTCTTCTAATACCCTCCTGTTAGGAAGATCAAGAAGGCATTAAACAATGTATTTAGTATAGTATGAGGAGATTTATCAAGATAAATGCAGAATTAAAGTAAGGTATTAATAAGTCATCTTAATTTTTAGATGAGAATGCAATAAATCCATCAGAATGTAACACAGGTGGAAGTATAGATGGACAGAAGTTGGCAGTAGCTTGGTGAGTGTCCCGAAGGCTCTACTCCCATTGGGACAAGGGGAATATTTGTTATTCTAAGTCTGTTCGGAATAGAGTATGGATTTATTTATTAATAACAAATTAATTATTTTTATAATTAATTAATTTGTTAATAACTAATGGCTTTATTAATAACTTTTTTTTTTCACAACTATTGTGAACTTTAGTATAAACAGAAAAAACAATTCTGGAGAATTGGATAAAAGCCAGTTCTTATCTTTAAATGCTTCCTTTTTTTTTTTTTTAATGAAAACTCCAAACACGAGAGGTATTAGAATCTATATTACTTAGTACCGTGCTTGGGTTGGAGGGTGAGAAGATGAAAGAAGATATTTGTTAACATTACACTTAAACTTCTGTAGACTGTAATTTTCAGGAAATACATATGAAGGAAGGTTGTTCCAGAAAACGGCAGTTGAATGAATAAACGAGGAAGATTAAAAGTTGGTTCTGTGAGTTTGAAGTTGGACAGTAAATGGATGTTGGCTGGTGGCAGCATGTGTTTAGACTGTTTTGAAAGAGAGAGAGCGGGAATTATAGAAGCCAGTTCAGAAGAACAGTGCCCATGGAAGTATCTGTAGAAAAGGCATGCAGCAGAAACAGTACGTCTATGAGACAGCGAGTGGAGAGAATCTGTTAGAGACTAGTCATTAATTAACCTAACTGCTCTCTTCTGAATGGAATCTAGAAGCCTGAGAGAGGTTTTGGAGGCAAAGCTCCAGATGTGGGAAGAATATTCCATGTTAGGGCGGATTTGCGATTTGTACAGAGTGAACAGCTGTTTGGAAGAAAACTAACGCCGAGAACGAAAGAGAAAACCAAGTTTTTTTAGATGCAGAAAAAGCAATATTTGTAATGTGCTTGTGCCAAGAGAGATTAGAAGTCAAGGTAATCCGCAAAAGAGATATATCATTTTGTCTAGAAATCGGAGTGTCACCAAAGTTAAGCATAGGAGCAGAAGAATCCTTTTTGCAAGATATAAGACAAAACTGAGTTTTAGAAGGATTGAAATCAACTAAGTTGTCTTTGCCCCACTGGAGAATTACCTGGAGATCGGCATTTAAGGAATTGGAAGCGGATATTCGAGAAGTTGAAGCTGATTGAGCAGGTCAAGGTTTCTCAAAATGGAAAGTGGAATGCAATGTGCTATCTTCGGCAAAACTATGGATAGGATTTCCAGTCAATGGAAGAAGGTCATTAATGTACAAGAGGAAAAGAGTGGGGGAAAGAACTGAACCTTGGGGGACACCAGCATTAGTGGAGAAGTTAGAAGACAGAGAGCCATCACCCTCAGTGAGCGATCAGAGAGAAAACTGAATAACAAATTACAAAAAAACAATTTGCAAACCATAAATAAGATGGAAGCTTGTTTAGAAGACCTTTATGCCAAACACGATTGAAAGCCTTTGAGATGTCAAGAGCAACTTCTTGTGTTTCACCTAACTTTTCCATTGAATTTGTCCATAAATGGGTCGACACTGACGGAATCCATACTGGGAATCGTTGATCAGACAGAGGTTTCTAGGTAGTTTGAGTTGGAAGTTTATTTCTCCATTACTTTAGAAAGAGTAATAACTGCTTTACAATTGTTGCGAGCTTTGGTGGACTGGAGTATGAAGTACGCAGAAAATGAAACTGAAGAATTGGAAACAAGCCAATTACAACATTCTTCTCTTGAACATCCTTAGCACATTTATTGGAAAACCAAGGTTTAGATAAAAGACGAGATTTTAAAGTGGAGTGTGGAATAAAGGATTCCATTCCTACAAGAATCATTTCACTGACACGATCTGAGAAAATGTTGACATCAGAAGTTTTGAAACAGTAATCCGACCAAGGAAAAGAAGAAAAGAAATCTCGCAGGTCATCCCATTTTGCATTCTTGTAATGCCAAACAATACGAGGTTGGGAATAGCCATGAGATAAAGGCTGCATTTGAGAAGAGACAATCACCAAGTTGTGATCTGAGGTGCCTAAAGGACCACTCACTTCGACTGTGTATTTAGAAGGGTTGTTTGTGAGAAAAAGATGAAGCGTGTTAGCTGTATGGTTAGGATTGTCTGGTATTCTTGTAGGTAAATGAACAGTCTGTGCAAGGTCATTAGTAATTGCAAAAGCCTCAGCATCTTGGCCAGCTGGGTTGTGAACATTAAAATCACCAAGGAAAATTACCTCACTGTTAGGAAAGTTGGACTGGAGAAAGTCAAGTTACAAAGAGAGGAAGTCAAAGAGCTCCAAGTGATTAGTGGAGTTGGGAGAACGGTAGAAACAATGGATGAATTTGACACAATGAGGTAGAGAGATTTTAAGCCAGGGAAGATCGAAAAGAGGACATTCCAAATTACGAAGTCTCTGACAGGGAATATCAGAATGGACATATGCACAGTACCACCTTTGAGGTGAAAGGAATTATACAGCAAATAATTTGGGCAACTGAGATGAGCAGTAGTTGAATCAACTGATAACTGAGATTCTGTCAGAAAAAGTAAATGGGTTTGGCAGACTGCAAGTGGAAGTGTACATCGTTGAGATTAGAATTGAGACCATGTATATTTGTGAAATGAACTAGGAAGTATTATTATTTTGGATTATTACGTTACATAGAGTGAAATGGAGACAAAATAATTGAAGACAAGTTTAATATTAATTGGAAAAACTTGTCATTACTTATTCTATCTCTGTTTCGCTCTGTGTAACGTAATAATCCAAAATAATAATAATGAATCCAGAGTGCACAGGCCTCTTTAATCATGAACTAGGAAATGTTTGGAGTTTTAGATCTTTTCACAGATAAGTTTACTCTATTAATCTGACAATTCATGGTGTATTCAATAGTAAGAAAAAGTGGGAGGGGGGGACATGCTGTATGAAGTAATGAAATTTTTGGATATGGCGTACACATGGTAAGAATATACTCAGATCCTTGACATAAGGATCTGAGTTAAAGATCCTTGATCCTCATCATCACACATGAATCAGATGACATAACAGGGCTGACAGTAGAGGAACCAGTAGCAGGAAGTGATCACGGAGTTCTACGGTGGATGATGACGAGAGAGGTAGCAGAAGTAAAAGGCAAAGGAATGGGTTTTAATTTCAGAAAAGGAAATTACGATGCCTTAAGGTACTACATGGCCTCTATTAACTGGGTAGATATCGCGCAGAGAATGAATACGATTGAACTGTGGTACGCTTTTAAAACATTAATCACAGATGCCTTGAATGCGTATATACCATTAAAAAAAATACTCCACGAGGAGGGTTCCAAGTTGGATGACTAGTGAAGTTGCCGCATTACTTGAGCAGAAAAAGGTGGCATGGAAAGGTTACAGAACAATAAAAAGTACTGAAGCCTATAACAGCTACAAGGTGATGTGTAATAGAGCCACAGAAAAGGTTCGACAGGCAAAGGCAGTTTATGAGAAATCACTAGCAAACAGAGCAAAGAGGGGGGATAAAGAATTCTTCACATATATAAATGCCAAGAAGAGCAGGACAAACCAGATCGGACCTTTATGTAAGGGAAAGGGGATAGTAATAAATACACCAGCTGCCGTTGCAGATGAACTCAACAGTTATTTTGCATCGATATTTACAAATGAAAAGCCTTTTGTGGCAAAGGGAAATTGTGGGAGCGAAGTTAAAAAATATGTAATTAATGATATTGAAATTTCCCAAGATTATTTAATGAAAAAACTTTCGAGCCTACAGACCAGTAAGGCTCCTGGAGTTGATGGAATATACCCTATAATCTTAAGAGAGGCGGCAAGCGAGTGCATTGAACCATTGAGGCTAATTATGCGAGCATCATTAGACTCTGGGGAGATTCCCTTGGATTGGAAAAGTGCAAATGTATCTCCCATACATAAGGGTGGCTCTAAAAGTGAAGTTGGAAATTATCGACCTGTCAGTCTGACTTCAGTAGTAGGGAAAATCATGGAGGCAATGATCAAGGGTGGAATTCAGGATCATTTGGATCGAATTGAAATTCTCAAGGATACTCAGCATGGTTTCGTAAAGGGAAAATCATGTTTAACAAATCTGGTTCGCTATTTCGAAAGGGTCACTCATGAGCTGGATTTAGGGAATAATTTCGACATTGTTTATTTAGATTTCAGCAAAGCTTTTGACTCAGTCCCACATGAGCGGTTGCTTTATAAGCTGGAACAGGTTGGAATCACTGGGAAAATCCTTAGATGGATAGAAGGATGGCTTCAGGGCAGGAGGCAGAGGGTTGTGATAAATGGCTATTCCTCAGATTGGGTTGATGTAAGAAGTGGGGTTCCCCAAGGATCAGTATTAGGACCACTGTTGTTTTTAATTTTCATAAACGACATTGATGAAGGGATAGAGGGCGTGATGTCTAAATTTGCAGATGATGTTAAAATTGGGAGAGTAGTTAATGATCACTGTCAAGCTGAGCTTCTTCAGAGAGACCTAGATAGACTTCAGGAATGGTCAGAAAAATGGCAGCTGTGCTTTAATCCAACAAAGTGTAAGGTATTACACCTGGGAAACAGTAATCCCAAAAAAACTTATTCACTTGGTGGAGTTCAACTAAAGCCAGTACTGGAGGAAAGGGACTTGGGTGTTACGATACGGTCAGACATGAAATTCTCTGAGCATTGTAAACAGGTTGCAAGGAAGGCCCATGGTGTCCTATCAATGATCTATCGAACTTTTGCAAGTAGAGATAGGGACGTGATAATCCCATTATATAAGGCTTATGTTAGACCACACTTGGAATACTGTGTTCAAGTATGGAGACCGCACCTAAAGAAAGACATCGAGCTTCTTGAAAGGGTGCAAAGAAGGGTAACTCGCCTGGTGAGATCGGCAAAAGGGCGTCCTTATGAAGAAAGACTTCGAATATGTGGGTTGCAGAGTTTGGTAACTAGACACCTTAGAGGAGATTTGATTGAGGTGTTTAAGGCTCTGAGAGGCATCAGTAAAATGAATGAGGACAAAATTTTCAAGATTATAAATGATGCTAGAACTAGGGGACATAAATTCAAGTTACGGGGGGAAATGTTTAGATTGGATTGCAGGAAGTTCTATTTTAGCCAGCGAGTTATAAATTACTGGAATAAGTTGCCTTCATGGGTGGTAGAGGCCGAGAGTTTGGGGAAATTCAAAGGTCATCTGGATAGTACTTTCGGGTAAGAGAAGCACATAGGATGATAGGTTTAATTTCCTTTTTATTATTTTTTATTTTATTAATTATTATTATTTAGTTATTTATTTTTATTTTTTTTTTTGTTTTTATCATTGTTTTGTTCGGATTTATTTTTTTATTTATTTATTTATTTATTTATTTTTTTTTTTTATTTTTTTTTTTGGCTGGTGCAGCATAAGCCATAGGCTTTCTTGCACCATGCGGCCGTTACTAATACTAATACTAAATACTAATAATGTGGCCTCGACAATGCCTCCCCCCCTAAATATACACTACTCAGACTCCCTCTAGTCACTCTCTGACAGAGTAGAGGTAGCAAGATTATACACTAGCTGATCTGGAAGCCTCCTAAAGAGTTACCAATAGGTTCTGTCCGGTGTACTAACTAGCAGCCGGCCTGCGAACACTGTTTTAGACCTGTACCCTTGAAATGTAAGGAAGATTGGATCTTGCCACGATTTTCATCATTACCTCAAAAGTCATCAGTCGTACTGCATGATGGAAGAGATGGGGGAAGGGTTGACCAGAACTTAGCCCTGGAGACTAAACATGGGTTCCACCACTTCAAGCCTCCAATAAGCAAAGTGGTGGTATTATATCTGTAATATCCACCAACTACTTTAGTCCCTTTTCAGTACTGTGGATATTTATATGTATTGTGTATAATTATCCAAATTGGCTTCAGAAACTTAATTGTTCCATCTATAAAAGTATGAGAATACAAGGACAGGTACGTAAGTAATGCCTCTTAATTTTTTGCATTCAAATGTGACGCCATAGATCATTTCACGTGTCAGTGTGTGGTCATTAGAGGTCTTTAGTTTCACCATACTGGGTGGCTCTGTGATCGGTGTCATGAGTGCAGCACATGGATAGTTCAAAATTCCACATCTGAAGTGTGTAGAAAATAATTTTCTACACACTGGATTACTGTTTAATCTGCTAATGGTTTATGGTTCTGTTGCTAAAGTAGCTTTGTCTGTCTCCCCCCCCCCCCCACCATCTTGACTGCATTTTGTTGAGAGGAAACAATAGTCTGCAAATTCAGTGCACCAAATAGTTGCACACTAATGCCTTTTCTCCTCCTGAACTGGACTTATATCTTGCTTCCTGTTTTGGAGCTGTGTGCACATGCAATATATGGTTTCCTGTTATCAAGGAAGCAGCATCTGAAGTATACATCTACAGTGAGTATGTGCCTATTTTTCCTGTTTTGTATATTTTGTATACACAGTGTATTCAGACAGAAGTTTTGATAATTTGCTGACTGCATGAAGTAATTAAATTTCTGTATGAGTTACAAGTTATAAATTACTCTAAAAACTGAATTTCTTTTACTTGCACTTTATTTTTCAGTTCCAGAAGCTTGAAAAGGAACTTGAGACTTTGTTTCCCAAAAAGCTTAAAATTGTAAGTATACATGTGTTTGAGATGTGTGCATGAAATATTAGTTTGTAATGAATTATCTCTAATATTAAATTGTAACTGGGGTCCCTCACTATTTTTGTTGTGCCATCACCAAATATTTAACCCAGAGGTTCTCAAACCTTCTCTGTTCACGGTGTCCTTAGTGTCTCACTAAGGACACCGTGAACTGAGTAATTTTTTCACAGCACCCCAAGCCAAAAGAAATACTTAACAGTTCAATTTATTAAGTAGTTAGGTCCAAATAACTTAATAAGTAACGTTGAAACTGTGAACTACCTCGAGCTAGTAGTTTGTGTGGTGTCCATCAGATGTCGAGTATCGCTGTGTTTCCTTCAAAATTTTAAAATATCCAGCAGCACCCTGGGGTGCTGTGGCATACAGTTTGGGAACCGCTGATATAACCCAATGGTTTCCAACCTTTCATCTTAAGTACATTGGCAAATAGAAAAAAAATAATAACTTACTTTAATAATGCTATACAAGATCACTTTGAATGCTTCTTTGCAGGATGTCATGATTCAGACAAAGTAATGAGTTATTTCGTGTACAGCCTATAGCATCTATTCAAAGGCCAATCTAGTTATAATTGTAGTTCATACGATGATTGTCTTCTTCTGTGTGCCAGGTGCAAGAAGTATATTGGTCTAAAACTAAAACTTGGTGTAATACCTGATGCAATACAGTGAAATTAAATTGCTGAAGAAATTAACAGCCACTCAGAGACCGAACTGGGGACTCGTCAGGGACTGAAGTGTGACCTGCTAGGTGATTTGGGAGTGTAAGATAATATATTTATAATAAGGATGGTGGGCTAGAACTAAGTGCTAAAATGAATGTGCTGTTATTACCAGTAGGTTGCCAGTTTATAAGGGGGGATAAAGAGAGCATTATTATTCATGTGAGAATAAACAACATTATTAATTCACATAAAGTGAAGGCGCACTATAATCCCAGAAGCTTATGCAAAAAAAATGCTACAAGTTAGGTCAGAATGCAGTTCTGTCCAGATGCCACTATACCATGACAACTTGATGACAATCATCTGAGAATAAGTAACAGTATGCTTATCTACTTGGGAAGGGTTACTTATTTGAGGTGCATAAGTAAAAGCAACTTGTTATGGAGAGATTTGCACAAGATGTATAATGATAGTGTTTGTGGAAACTCTGTATAAACTGAAACTATTGCATTAAAGTATGATAGTTATACTTTTTCTAAAGCTTGAAGCATTTGTTGTAAATTTTTGCTGTAAATATAATTTTTGAAGTAATAGCTGTCTCAAAACTTTAATTTTAAATTCTAAATCTCTAATTTTTCAATTAAAAAATTACCTTAATTTAGTAAGAAAATTGATTTCATGTGCTGTAGTTGTCAACCTGTGTTAATTTCTCTTTGCACATAATTCTGTAGAACCCAAACTCCAGGCCCAGTGACTGCTTTCAGTATAGAAATCCTGAATTTAGCCAATTTTATTTAGTTATTGGGACTGTTTTAGTCTAATTATATCAGTTTGTAGCGTCATGCCATTAAACTACTTAAATATTTTACATGGTAAATTATTTTATTGAATTTTCTTGACAATCTTTTCTACTGAGTCAGAATTGTATATTTTTCTCATTGTCTATTACTGGTGTAGCAGATATAAAAATATTTGAAACTTCTGTGAGCTGTCTGCTCTGACAGTCAAGTTTTTGTGTAGATGTGTTAATCATGAACTTTCCACAGTTACTTTCCAAATGCCAGTTTTGTTAGCATCTATTTTACATGCTAAGCATTTAAAAAGCTTTACTCCACAATTTGCATTTGTTATGGTATTCTTTTATGATGAAACTATTGCACACTGTCACTGTGACCAGTCCAACTTTTAAATATTGATCTCACTTTTCAAAAAATTTTACATTTATTTTGCCTGCACAGTTAAGAAAAGAGACAACAAATGGACTAATTGAATAAAATTCATTTCATACAACCTTTCCTTCCTGAACAATATTTCCAGCATGAGCCACGCCTTCTCCCCTTGGAGACCTTAGATAAGAGTCTAATTAACATGGCTTCTCAAATGAGGAGCCATGTTAATTAGAAAATGTAGCGCAAAAGTGATAATTTGTTTAGCCTAAATTTGTATAATAAGAATGTATAAAACAAAATGCAGGTTTTTTTTTATTGCGATATTTTATTCACATTTTTGATTTTAATATATACTGTTACATTCTATATTCAATGCAGCAGGCCCATTAACCTTAAAAAAAAAAAAAAAAAAAAAAATTTTGTTCCATCCAGGCATCTGTATAAGCCTTTGGCTAAAGGCAATTTTTTTATATATGGTCTTAATTGAAGTTTGTTTGTGAAATGGGTGAGGGAAGAATATATATATATATATATATACAAAGGGTACTAGGAAAGTTTTGCAATATGACGCAACAATGAATCACAGAAAGCTGCTTGTTGACGCATGTTGAGACATGTTCATACGTGCATAGTAACCGCCGCGCCAAGTTGATGGGCTCAGTTATTCATTAGTAGTGAGAGTGTAAAGTGCTTGCGATGGCATCGTGGTCACGAAATGAGATAAGGACAGTTTTGCGGTATAATTTCGTGCGTGGTTTAACCATAGACCAGTGCTTAGAAGAAATGACTCTTGCACTAGATGATGATTGTCCACATCGTACAACGATATTCAGGTGGTATAGAGAATTCCAAAGGGGAAATTTCACTCTGGAGGATTCTGAGAGGCCGGGAAGGCCATGAACGTCAGTTACGGAGGAAAACGTTACTGCTGTGAGGAAAATGCTTGACGAAAACAGGCGAGTGACCTACCAACAGATAGAGGATACTTTGGGCCTAAATGCACCAACAATTCGTTCGATTCTGCAAGATCATTTGCACGTGAAGAAACTTTGTTCTCTCTGGGTGCTGCATCAACTGACTGAAGAGCAGATGACACGACGTGTGACTTTGTGCCGGGAGATGTTAAAAAAGTTTGATAAGGGACAATCTCGGTATGTGAACAACATCGTGACAGGTGACGAGACTTGGCTGTACTATTACGATCTGCCGACCAAGGCTCAAAACAAAGTTTGGGTCTTTGATGATGACGACACACCCGTAATTGCCAGAAAATCCCGATCTGTAAAGAAGAAAATGATAGCTGTATTTTTCAAATCGAGTGGAATTGTGGAACGTGTCGTTTTGGACACGCAGAAGACAGTCACAGCTAAGTGGTATACTGAACAATGCCTGCCTAAAGTCATTGGATCTATGAAGAACCTGCGGCCAAAGTCAAGAATGGACACCTGGTACCTCCATCACGATAATGCTCCAGCTCACCGCGCCAAAGCCTGCACCGAATATTTGACCACGACAGGACTGAAACTTCTCGAGCACCCTCCCTACGGTCCAGACCTTGCTCCCTGCGACTTTGCACTGTTCCCGCATGTGAAAATGAAGCTAAAAGGGAGGCGGTTTTCCAGTGATGAGGACCTTCTACGGGCTTGGGACAACGAGTGTGCTTTATTCCCTAGTGAAACTTGGCAGAACTGGTTTAAAGATTGGTTTCGGAGGATGTAGAGGTGTATTGAATGTAGAGGAAATTATTTTGAAAAAATTAAATAAACAAAGCTGTATTGCAAAACTTTCCTAGTACCCTTTGTATATATATATATATATATATATATTCATCCTTTGTACATTTATGTAAAACTTAATTTCTTCTTATTTTGACTTGATTATTTTTTTAAGCAGTAATATCATCTATATCTATTTAAGCATCACTTAATTCGATTTCATCAACTTCTGAATTCCACTTGTTTTAGTTCAGCTTTTTTTTTAAGTCAAAGGCATTCATTTAGGACAACATCAGAAGCCTTATTAAAATCTAAGTATTCTCTATCAAAATTATTCTTTGCATCCAGTTCTTTTTTTTTTTTTTTTTTTATATATTAGTTATACATGATTTCTTTTTAACAAATGTCCATGCTGTGTGTTTCTCAGATAATTCTATTTCTGTCCAGACTATTGTGCAGATTATTTCATCATAGCAACTACTTTTATAAATTGGAAAGAACATTGCACATCTGGGACTTCACCTTAGATGTACATGTTATAATAATAGGAGTTCTTTAATACTGTCAATCAGTGGTGGACACACAACCACCTAATGTTCTGGCACACTAGGTGGTTGTGTGTCCCACTTCCGATCATTCTCACTATACTTTCACTACCGCAACCCTTGAACAGCTGACAATGCCTGTGTTGCTGGACCCATCTTTCTAGTGCTGCAAATGGAAATTTGGCTTTCTTTTAACTTAAAGCAAATATTTTACTCCCAAAACTCATCTTTTACAACTTTTTCATGCATTGCCCTGATTTTGCATGATCATCAATGTCCCCCTTTCAAAAAGTGTTTGACTTTATTTACAAAAATGTTTTCACTCTTATAGCTGTTTCATTAGTCATTCTGTTTTGGGAGCAGTTAAATGTCTTAGTCAGTCAATGTAAACCATAACATTTATTGAGAAATTTGAATAACACAGCTACCCAGAAAAACAGTTAAAACAAGTTTTAGGGTGGTGGTGGTATTACATTACAGATAAATGGCACTTATCAAAATGGAAATAATACATAAGAAAACATTGTCTTGTGTTCTGCCAGTGCCAGAAATCTCCTTCCACCCATTTACTCTGAGGTGAATCAAGAACACTAAGCCAGCAACGTGTGTGTAATGTAGGGTTTCATACAGCGGTGTTAGAGTGGGGTGCCAAATTTCACTAAAGTAAAAATTGGCACCCCATGTCTCAGGATGGCACCATGTTTCAGTTATTCCTACAATATCAGTTTTGGCCTGATCTGACCAGGAGCTCAAATTCACTCATTTTATTTACAACATACTAACATTATTATACAAACAGGTTATTTTTTATTATTATTATTGCTCTTATATTATTTCTCCCTGATTGGGGGTTCCTTCCCGTGACGGTTACTGCTACCAAGTGCACAGGGTGGTTGTTATGTCTGGTGTTACTTGTTGGTAAAGGAACACCGACTGTCCAACAGGTGTTCAGGATTGCAACTTTCTAGTGTTCTTTGTAGGTGTTCTCTGGGAAACCTATTGATGCTAGGCTGTTATGTAGGGTCTTTGGCACGATATCGGTGGTTGATTCAATAATCAGGATGGTCGTTACTTGTTGCGTATGCCACATCCCTTTGATCTCCTGTCTTAGGTTCATGTACTTTCTGATCTTTTCCTCAGGTTTTCTGGAAGTTGCCAGTGTTGGGCTCTGCTATACCAATCAGGTAGCCATTTCCTTCTTGTCGACAAGGGTTACGTCCAGTCTGTTGTGTGGGATTGTCTTGTCCATGGTTCCAGTACAGCTTGTGGATTGGGGTCTCTAGTACTGCCTGGGGTTTGTACTTGTAATACTGTACACTCTCTTTGATCAACTGGTATTTCCTCACTACCTTCTGATGTATTATCCTGGCTACCTGGTCATGTCTATGAGTATACCCTGTCTGGATGATCACCTTACATCCTGCAGTGATATGCTGGATCATTTCTGAGACCAAGTGGGATCATCAACATGTGTTATCTGACACTCTGGATTCCTTTTTCTGTATCATGCTTGCGATTTCCTATTTCGTGCTTGCCATGCCAGACCAGGTAATCAACACCAGGAACTATAGAAAATACAGGCGATGTATTTTCTCTATAGTTTCTGGTGTTGATTACCTGGTCTTGCATGACAAGCATGAATCCTTCGGTCTCTGGGAGGAGCATCTCGCTCATGAGCCATGCATTGGAAGCTATTTTATCTGTGTGGTCTTGATGGAGGTCATTGTAGGTCAAACTAATATGTAGTATCTACCCTGGAGTGTCTTCTTTGCCGATCTTTCTAGCTTCGCTTGTGTCATCTGGGGGAGGGTGAATCCTCGCTTGGATTCAGTGGATTATGCCACTTGTCTGTCTTCCTTGTGGCCTAGTAGTGTGATGCTGTGTTTTTCTGGAAGTAATCCTTCAGGTTAGCTATGGCTGCTTTCTGTTGCTTGATAAAGTCTATCAGGCCTCTTCCTCCCTCTTTCCTGCCCTCAGCATGGGCACCTGTACATGGTGAGGGGACCTCCCAGTGATGCTGCTAATCCTCCAGATTAGCATCACTGGGATCCCAATGCCCATGGCCTACATTCCAGTCTATCAATGGAATCCGGTGTGTTTGTTGTTTGCTGTGACCCATGGAAATTTGGAAAGGGAGACCCTGGTGATTGAGGGGTCCAGCTTCAATACACCACTTTGGCCCCTGCTTCAACAAGATGGGTGGTTCTGGTGGCCCGGCTAGGATCAATCGGCTAGTGGGTTCGCCTGCAAGGGTCAACCATGTCAATGCCATGCCCCTACTCTCATTATCTGAGGGATAGGATTCAGGCTGGTGGCAGTACGGGTATGGTGCCTGGCATCCCACTCCCAAGTGCATTTATTGCTTGCCAGGTAGTGGGCATCCCTTTGGGCTCTGTAGTGGGTGGGGAGCCCGTGCACTGAACCACAATAAAAAACTAATATGAATCCTGATAAATATATTTCTTCAGGGGCTCCAAACTGGTCCCTATCTGCAAGTAACAATGAAGAAACAGAAAGAACCATCAGGGCCTGTCCCAAGATTCTTAATCATTCACTCCACCAGTGAAAAGCCTATTGGAAAAATGTAGCTTTTTTTTATTCATAAAGATTTAGAGAAGTTAGCAAGTTCCCCTAAATCAGTTAAGAGGCTCCATTCCTCTTAATCAAAACAAAAAATGAGACATTCTGAGCAGCTACTCCAAGAAATGTCTTTTGGAGGAATACTGATAACCGTGACACCACATAGAACACTTAACTCGTCAAGAGATGTCATTTCAGAGTGGGGCCATTTAATCAGGCTCGAAACTTCCATTTGAGATGCCTTTTTAAGACGAGAACACCTGGTGTCCATGTTCTTCGATATGGAAAAAGCATATGACACACAACTTGGAGATTTAGAATTTTAAAAGACCTTTATAGCATCGGCCTTAGAGGTCAAGTCCCAACTTTTATCAAAAAATTTTTTCCCATCGACCTTTCCAAGTTTGTGTAGGATCTACCCTCTCTCTCTCTCTCTCTCAGCCCTTCAGCCAAGAAAAGGGAGGCACCTCAAGGATCAGTTTTATGTGTTATGCTTTTTGCCATCAAAGTGAATTCCATCACAGAACAACTTCCTCCAACTGTGCCCTCTACATTGACGACTTTAGCGTATTCTCTCAATTCTACAACGAGAGTAATTGAGAGGCAACTGCAACATGCCATTGGCCACCTAAATTCATGGGCAGTGAATGATGGCTTCAAGTCTGCGAAAGACCATTTGCATGCATTTCTGTTGCAAGCACAACCTTTCACCCTGAACCTGAACAATAAAGAGGCTTGGACAAAATGTTATTCCAGTAGTACCTGAGACTAGATTTTTGGGGGGGCTTGTATTCGATAGAAAGTCGACCTTTTTACAGCACATCTGTCAACTACATGTGAAGTGCACGAGAGGCTTGAATATCCTACATGCAATCTCTTCTAATTCTTGGGGCTGTAACTGGTGCATCTTGCTCTGCCTCTGTGTGCTCGTGTGATGTAAGTTAGATTATGGGTCACAGGTATATTCTTCTGCTAGATTCAGCATACTCTGATGGATGGGTCCCATCCACCATCAGGTGATTCATATTGCCAACAACATTTTGAACATCTCATGTCAGAGCCTCTATGTCAAAGTGAATGAGCCATTATTTTCACTTTGTAGGAAACAGTTGTCTCTACAGTATGCTTTGAAACTGAAATCCCTTCCAGATCACCCCATGTGGACACCCGTTTTTGAGCCATGTTGGGAAAATCTGTACAACACTTGCCAGACTGCCAATTATCCAAACGGTATTCGTTTGGATAATTGGCAAATTATCCAAACTCAGAGATTTGGACATAACATTAGATAACATTGCCCCATCTCCAGGGGAATGTTTTCCACCTTGGCATGCTCATGTCCCAAACTGCAACTTTTCTCTTAACAACTGGGGAAAGGACAGCACTCCATGTCAATAGACTCTGCTGTCTATTTGCAGTTCTTTTCAGCACACTGATCTGAACATTGACTTCTTGCCAGTCTATATAGATGGCTTGAAGTGAGAAATGTCTGTGGGATCTGTGGTATCTTCCCAGACAGCACCATATCTGAGCAGACCTCTCATGAATGCAGTGTATTCACTGCAGAGCTGCACGCCATTGAGTTAGCCTTGGATCATATAGAAACAATCCAATCCACCACCAAAAATGTGTTATATATACCAATTATCTCAGTTCATTGCAGGCTTTATCATTGTTGAAGTTCAATATTCATTCAGTCCTGTCCCAGATACAGCAGAAACTGTGCCTCCTCTCAATCAGATGTTGATGTTTGTCTGCTGGATCCCTGGGCCACATTAGGATCTTAGGGATCAGTGACCCTTTTTAACTCATACCTGTTAGTCCCCTATACAGGCAATTAATACGAAAGAAACTGATATCCCAGTGGCAACACTCATGGCATGGGCAGGCTGCAAACAAGCTATATGAGATTAAGCCTGTAATTGAATATTTACAGTCCAGTATATGCAGTAACTGAAAAGAGGAAGTTGTTCTATCTCGGCTCCGCATAGGACATTCACTTCACACACTTATCTGCTGAGGGCAGACGATCGTCCTATGTGTAGGAATTGCAACACCATTTTAACAGTCCGTCATATTTTAATTGAATGTACATATTTTAATAATGATCGTACCTCGTCATTTGTGTTTTATTCATCTCTGAGCTTTATACACTCAGACAGATTTTCATTTCAACAGACATGTCAGATATATTTAAGTTTTCACAACTTATTAATTTAAATAATTTTATCTAGAATATTTTATGCTCTATAACTGTTTTATATTGTACATTAATTTATTATGATATTGTATTTTATACCCTTTTGACTTAGTGCAATATAGCCTCAGATGCTAATGCACCATAAAACCACTAAACAAACAAACAAACCCTCTTTCTGAGCTATTTTCAGTCTATCCATGGCTGACTTCAGGTGGTGTTGGCAGCTCTTCGTCATCACTGTTCTTGTCTTGTCGGTGTTAGTCCAATGTGTGATCCTGAAGGAGTACGTTAGCACTGGGACTGCATTGGCATTTATGATTTTAACTGTTTCCTCCATTTAGATTTGCTTTGAGCAGGCTTCTGAGTCTGATGGGAGTTTTTTGGTCAGGCAGGCCTTGATTTCCTTGTGCTCTAATTGCTGGGCCTGCATCATCCCCAGGTATTTGTAGATCTCTCCCTCTGTCATGGCTTTGATCTCTTTACCAGTCTGTAGCTGGTAGTTTTGGCTGACTAATTTCCCCTGATGTAATCCATAGGTCTTGCATTTATGTATACCAAATTCCATCCTGATATCATTGCTGAATTCTTCGGTGATCTGGAGTAGTTGCTTCTCTGTTGCCACAGAGCTTGATATCATCTATGTACATCAGGTGGAAGAGGGTGTACAGGTTTTTCCTTCCTTCTTTGAAGTTATTATTATTATTAGGTGCGTGTAAGCCTGAGGCTTATGCTGTACCAGCCAAAAAAAAAATTTATCCAGCTCAGGACCCTGGGTGTGCCAAGCCCATACTCACCAGATATGAGCCCCTGGGGTTAAACACATACTTGCTGTTGTTGAGCATGGTGGATAGTAGGTTAAGTGCTAGACAGAACCACTGTTGGCTCAGGGCATCTCCCTGAAAGATTACTCTCCTGATGTCTGGTATTGATGTTCTCAACTTCGATGGTGGTACTCCATTCCGCCTTGGTTGCTTCTAGGAAGTTTGTCACTGTTGGATTGACTTTGTAGATTTTCAACGTGCCTATTAGTCAGCTATGAGGCACTGAGTATAAGGTGTTGCAGTAATCGATGTAGGCTATGTACAGGTTGCACTGCTTCTTGTAGGCTTGCTCTATAACTGTGGCATCTAGGGTTAATTGCTCCTTGCATCCTTTCTGCTGTTTGGCCATTTTATTCTGGCTCTCCAAGTGGTCTGATATGTTCATGGTTATGAAGCTGGTCAGGATTGTGTACATCATTGGGAGACAGGTGATTGGCCTGTATTTTTCCAGGTTTATTGTATCTTGGTCTTTAGCCTTCAGATATGATTCCTTGAACTTTGGGATTGTCTCTAGGTGCCTTATCATTCAAGTGAACTGCTCTGCTAGGTGCTTATGTGTTATTACTATTATTGCTACCCTAATACATCTCTTATAGGTGCCTCTGTGGGCAGGAGCAGCAGTGCATAGCACACGCTTCTTGATTAGACCGGGGTTCGAGCCTGTGACCACCAAATACAGAGGATGTGGAAAGGTCAGGGAATGACCACCACATATCCCTGGGAACAATATGGCCTTAGTTGCTAATGCTCCTAAAAAAAACCAAATAACAATAATAATAACATCTCTTATAGTTATTTACCTGTCATTCTCTTTGGCATGTAACTGCTGGAGATTGTCTAATTCATTGTCATTCCATGTACATAAAATTACAACATATCCCAACTTCTATCAAGGTGAATGCAAGTGCAACTTTGGTTGAGTCCCTTAATCTGAGTCTAATCTCAATTTTCTTAATGGAAACTTTCCTTTCTGCAATTAGCAATTTCCCTGAAGGGAAACTGCTAATTGTGAAGGAAATAGGGAACGTTTCTGTTAACAGTGAGCCCTTAAGGCCTGCACTGTGGAATTAGCAAAGACCCTTGCACCTCCTGTTCAAGTGAATTCCACACTTATAAAATAAATCCCCTCTCTCAACTAGGGCAAGCCAGGCACTGAGAACAACTTTCTTCTATAAGCCTTAGAGTCCCTCAAGTTAATCCACAAGCTTTTCATCATATAGTCCTTCCCATCATGTTTGGGCAGAATTGCAGACTCAACATTTTGACCTATTATGACCAGCATGACATTTCTTTCAAAGTCTTCAGTTTGTTTTTGTTCGAAGTATGTCCTTAGTTCCCTTAAGAACTGACAAGTTAAAGTGTAGAGAATATATATTTATTATGTATTCATGAATGACTACTGGTACGTGTAAGGCATTCAGCCATGAAGGTTTTGGATTTCACAGGCTCAATACTATATTTATTAAAGGTCCAGTGGAGAAACCATGAAATTGATTATCCAATTTTTTTCCCTTTTGTTTCTTTCCCCTAACTTCACTGAAATAAATACACATTGAACTGCAGAGATCAAAAGCATGTGAACATAATGAAATCATGATTTATGAACAAAGCAAAAAAAAAAGTAAATTTCATGTTATTATATATGATACTAACCACATTGACATTTTGCATAAAAACTTCCAGTCAAAACGTTTACAAATTCACCATTACATAAATTAATGTAATAGCAAATTTGTAGGATTGTTTTTTTTTTTGCAGAGTTTTTATGCATTACACCAGTGTAGTTGGAGTTTTGCAGGGTTGGCATGGATAATGTAAGCAATCCTGCTTGTTTTTTTTTTTTTTTTTTTTTTTTTCACAGATGCATCAAACTTGTGCGTGTTCCAGAATATCACTTTTGAAAAGGGGATAATTTATCTTTTATCTTATTTATATAGATAAAATAATAAATATGAGGTGCTACCCAAAATGTATTTATAAAATAAATTAGAGTAAACCTGGATCTTATTTGCCACTGTCACCTTCTAGGTAGTCTCCTTGAGAGTGTAAACACTGATCCCAGTGTTTCTCCCAGCTGAACACTATGGCGAAAGTCCTTCTTTGCCATAGTGTTCAGCACTGCCTGTGATTTGGTTTGGATATCCTCTATGCTGTTAAATATTTGACCCTTCAGCTGGATTTTCATTTTGGAAAGAGGGAGAGAAGTTGCAGGGGGCTAAGTCTGGTGAATAGGGGGATGATTGTCATGTTGTTGGATGCCAAAAACTACGCCACAGCGAGAGATATGTGTGCCGACACATTGTTATGATGGACCCAGTTCTTTGTGCGCCACTTCTCTGGATGTTTCCTCCTAACGGCTTCCATTAATTGTCTCAGGACATCACAGTAGAATTTTGCATTGATGGTCTGGCCAGGAGGGACGATTTCCTTATGGATAATCCATCAATGTCCAAAAAACAGATCAGGATGGACTTCCCATTGCTCCTCACTTGTTGGGCTTTCTTCAGTTGGAATGATTGTTGCTTCGTTTCTGGGAAATCCCATATACCCAATTCTCGTCACTAGTGACGACTGTAGAAAGGAAATTTTGATAACTCCTGGCCCGTTCTTGAAGATCTCTGCTGACTTCCATGCTATGCTGCTTTTGATCTTCACTCAGTAACTGTGGCATGAACTTGGCTGCAGTCCTTCTCATGTTCAACTTGTCTGACACATGCTGTATGATAGTCATACAATGCCACAAATGTGGATGGTCCACTTGCGGTCTTCATGGATCGCTGCCCAAACTTTTGCAACATTTTTCGAGGTGGTGCTCAATGATGGACGCCCAGAGCAATCGTAGTCATCAACCAACATTCAACCATTTTTAAAACAGTTAAACAAAACTTGATGCAAGCACATTGCTCTCTCACATCAGCCATTGCGACAATCACAAATTACGTGAAACACACCTCCAAAGAACTGGGTATAAATATTCAATGACTCTATTCAGCCCGACACCACGTGGCACACTGATTCACAAAGGATGCATGCAGTGTTACCTAGCATTAGCATCACAAGTCCATACTAGACGTAGTTCCCGTGCAACATTCAAATTTCGGGAACATTTGGGTAGCACCTCGTGTATATGTTAATACCAGTTAATCATTTAATGCCTTTCAGGTTGCTACTAGATAGATCAAATTATAAATGAACTGAATACAATTCAGTTTATATATTTATGTGATTGAGACATGAACAATTGTTCATGCAGTGACTAAATTAGAAAATACAGAATCTTGTGGTGGGGGGGGGTCTTTCAAGAAGCAGATCATTGGTAATTACTTCAACACTGTATAAGAATGTACAGTATGTACAAATAATAAATGCAAATTACTGTAAAATTCTCTCGTTAATTTTTTCCTGCTTCCTTTCAGGCATAGATAGATTGCATTTAAAACTAATTATTTGAAAAAAAAAATATATATATAGACTTTAATCCCAGCTGTTTCGGATATCGTGGATTCCAACTATTTTGTAATGCTTACAATCTGAGAGATGAGTTTCATGAATGTCATAAAATGAAGCAGGAATGTGAGAAATGCCAAGTTAGGAAGGATATGTGGACTGATATTTTTAATGTCTAGAAAAAAGTTTTAAACTTCATAAAATTTATTGTAAATTGACTAGATAGGAATACAGTCTTAGAAAAGTGTGCATTATTGCAACTTAAACTTCACTTAGGTGGTGTGATGTTAAGTTGCAGTGGGCAAGTGCAATCCAGTATTTTTTTTTTTAAATTAAATTTGGTAGATAAACATTGCAAAAAAGTAATTTCAGAACTGGAATTATTTTAGTTTCAGTATTGCATACTTTTTTTCTTTTAGCTTGTAAATAGGAATATTTAAATTTTAAAATCATATGATTTTAAAATCCACATTTACTACCAATATATGTTTTTTATTGTGATTTATTGTTTTATTTTGTAGACTTGCTATGCTACCCCTAACCAAACTGGTTGGTTTGAAGTGGAATTAGAAAATGGAAAGCTTTTACATTCTAAAAAGGTTATAAATTAAGACTTACTTTTTTTTGTCTATTTAGATCTGACTTAGGATTAGTATTGACTGATGCTTCCAGTCACTAGCTACTGAGTATATAGTTGATTTTTGAAGTTGGGTTATTAAAAAATGCAAAGATTGGGCCCTGTTATAAAATTTATAGATGAAATCTGTAGTAACTTGGGTTAGCATCTTGCTCCCTCCTTTGAGCCATAGCCCTTCATTTCAAACAACCTTGGTCCCCAAGGTCTACCTCTCAGTGCCTTTCAAGTGTAATGTGAAGACTGCTGTGATTTTTAAGTAATCAACATATCAATAAAGTCTGTTTATAATATGTGAAATGACAAAAAAATGCCTTGGATGGGGTGGATATTCCTTATAGCTGTCTTGAAATCAGATTGGCAGTTCCTTTTGTTTTAATTTATGGCATGGTGTCTGTGCTTTAAAATAAAGTTTTTGTTGAGAAAGTTAAAAAAAAAAAAAATATATATATATATATATAACAAGGGAGTCACCTGACCTTTTTTTAAATGTTGAAATTCAGTCAGCATGTTTTATAGGTCTGGAAGTTGTTTAATAATAATAATGATACTTTTTTTAAAACATTTATTTTAAAATTTTCTACACAAATAGGAATACAAAACAGTAATACAGGTTGCAGTTCCCATTAATGTTGAAATTAAAAAAAAAAGTTAAGGTTTATAATAACATGTAACAATTAACATGTACATATTCAAAAACATAATGAATTAATTAAATTAGAAATCATTAAGCTGTCACAGTTTTTATGAATTGTTCTATTATGAAATGTTTTGAGCATATATTCACACATTTCTTGAATGTTTTGGTTGCCAATCCCAAGGTCCATTGAGCATCTTCCATATTCACTGGAATTTGTAGTTTATTTATTTATTAATTCAGTAGAGGATTTTCATTCCAGGACAGCAATTTTGCTATAAGGGTGTTCATTCTCTAACAGTTTTCAGTTAAGTAATATATCATTTACATATACAGGTTGCTAGACAAATCTCTTCGAATATTGACAATTCAATATTTTTATATAATCTGGTGACATTGAGAGAGAGAGAGTATTCAACCTAACAAGCCCTTAAATTACAAATGGCAGAGTCGCTGGAAATGATCCAACGAGAAGTCTACAGTTGGATAAATTGATATATTTTCTTTTGAAACAAAAACTCCTGGGATTAGTTTGAAGAGAATTACAGTATTCCACTACATTGTTTGGGAATAATATATTGGAATGTAGATAATTATTTAGGTCAAGCATTACTTTTTGGACCTCCAGGTTGGCATTTTGTACAGAGTCAGGAGTGTTTGAATGAACAAGGAGCTTAAGAGTTCTCAGCATTTACCAAAAATTTTGGATTTTCTGACAATATAATGGTTCAAGTGCTGAGGACAAAACTCCACCCTGCAGAACTCCTCTAGTTCCTTTAAAAGTTAGGTGTTCACTGTTGTGATAAACTAGCAGCACCCTATTGGTTAGGGTTCCAGCGAAGACCTAAAGGAAGTTTCCAGTAATACTGAAATGAAACTGCAGTATGTGCAGGAGAGCATTTACTGAGAGGTTGTCATATGCAGCCTTTAATGTCAAGGAAGATAACATCCAACCAGCTTTTATTGTGGAATGCCTTTTACATTTCAAAGAGTTTGGAGCAGGTTAGTGATAGTAGACTGCTCACTAGTGATATTGTAGAGATATGCAGGTCTATGGCTGAAACATTGATAAACTAGTCTTGTATGGATAACTTTCAGAAGAAAGCACCCAATTGAAATTGGTCTGTAATCATTCAGACATCGTGGGGATTTGGAATTGGTTTGACGTAGTAGGATTTCCAGATAAAAGACATGGATCCAGTTTTTAGAATTCAAACTGACAGAGTTTGAAGTTGGACGGTAAAAGGATGCTGACTGGTTGTGGGCACATGTTCAGACTGGTTTGGAAGAGAGAGGGGGAATTACAGAAGCCAGTTCAGAAGGACATTGCCAGTGAAATATAGAAAAGATATGCAGCAGAAACAAAGTCTAGGCAACAGAGTGGAGAGACTGTAAAAGATGAGTCATTAATTAACCTAACTATGCTCTTTTCAAAGGAGTTGAGAAGCCTGAGAAAGGTTATGGGGCACCACTCCAAATGTGAGAACAATATTCCATGGTAGGGCAGACTTCAGATTTGTACAGAGTTGAGTAGCTGTTTAGAAGAAAAGTAAGGGCGAGAGTGAAAAAGAAAACCCAATTTTTTAGAAGCAGAGGAAGCAATATTTGTAATGTGCTTATGCCAAGAGAGATTAGAAGTTAGAGTAATTCCTAATAGAGATATTTGATCTTGTTTAGAAATTTGAGTATAGGAGCAGAAGAATCCTTTATATGAGATATGACAAGACTGAGTTTTAGGAGGATTGAAATTAACTAAGTTATATCTTTCCTCCACTCGACAATTACCTAAAGATCAACATTTAAGGAATTGGGTGGATATTCGAAAGATGCTCTTTGTGCAGGGCAAGGTTTTTCAAAGTGAAAGGTGGAATTCAATTTGCTACCATCAGCAAAACTGTGGAGAGGATTTACAGTCAATGGAAGGTCATTAATATACAAGAGGAAAAGAGTGGGATTAAAATAACCTTGGGGAACACCAGCATTGGTGGAAAAGTTAGAACACAGAGCCATCTACCATCACCCATAGTGAATGATAGAGGGAAAATGGGATAACCAATTACACAAAACAGTTGGCAGATCATAAGATGGAAGCTTATTTAGAAGACCTGTATGCCAAACACAATCAGAAGGCTTTGTAACATCAAGAGTAACTGCTTGAGCTTCAGCAAACTTTCCCATAACATATGGGTGACATAAGCCAGTACATCACCAGTGCATCTACACTGGTGATCATTGATCAGATAGAAGGTTTATAGGTAGTTTAGGAGTTGGCAGTTAATGGATTTCACCATTACTTTAGAAGTGCAATGGGACGATAAACTGGATGGGAGGGATTTGTCACATTTTTAGGAACTGGCTGGATGTGAGCAAATTTTCAAGCAGAAGGGAAAAATACAAGTGGAATAAGAAAGTGTAAAAAAGGTGACAAAGAACAGGAATAAGCACAGGAACACTGGTTTTGAGAAAAAAGTGAAAAATTACCACCAGGACCTGGTGCCTTTCTTAGCATAAAGACTGTTCAAAATTCTGACATCCTTTTGATGGAAGACTACAGGAGTCAATGAATGGATTGTACTGGGAATGGTAGAAGGTGGTTTACCAACATTAGAGATACAAGAGTCAGAAGAAAAGTAGGATGCTAGCAGGTCAGCTTTACCTTAGCTGAGTTGGCAGTAGAACCACCTAGGTTTTGACAGATTAGAGAAAGGCAAAGGTAGTGGCTAATAGCTTTGACAAGAGACCAGAATGCTCAACTATCCAGTTGAGCATTCTGGTCATTTGGACAAGGAGCAAATTTTCTACTCTTAGCCTATTCAAAATTTAGTTTGGACTGATTAAGAACTACCTTATCATTGTTGCGAACTTTGGTGTCATCAGAAAATGAACCTGTAGAGTTGGATGCAAGCCATTTGTGATATGTAACATCCTGAACAACCTTAGCACATTTATTGGAAAACAATTTCATCCCTACAAGAATTAATCCAACCAATGAAAAAAAAAAGAATAGAAATCTCACACATCATCCCATTTTGCATTCTTGTAATGCAAAACAAGAGGTTGAGAATGGCCATGAGAGAAAGGCTGCATTGAAGACGAGACCAAGTTGTGACCTGAGGTGGCTAGAGAACCACTCACTTCAAACCATGGTTTGTGAGAAAAAGATGTGTTTGGCTATGTGGTTAGGAATTGTCTGGTATTTTAGGTAAATGAACAATTTTGGTGGGGTCATTAATAATTAATACTTGTAAAAGCCTCTGTATTTCAACTAGCTGGATCTGTGTGACTAGAAATTACAAGCCAGCTGGAGTTTTAATTTTTTAATTCAACATTAAAATTACCAAGGAAAATTACCTCACTGGAAATCATCTCTTAGGAAAGTTGGACTGGAGAAAGTCAAGCTTCTAAGAAAGAAAGTCAGAGTTATAAGTGAATATCGGAATTGGGAGCATGATAGAGGAGGCAACAGATGAATCTGACAGAGGGAAAGAGATTTTAAGCCAGAGAAAATCAAAAAGAGGAGATTGCAAATTACTAAATCTTTGACAAGGAATATCAGAGCTCATATGCACAAGTACCAGTATGATGCAAAGGGAATCTTACAATGAATAATTAGGACAACTGAGATGAGCAGTGGTTGAATCAACCAATAATTGAGATTCTGTCAGAAAAAGTAAGTTGGCTAGGCAGACTACATGGAAATAGGTATAATTTAGATTGGAACTGAGACTACATACGTTTGTGAAATGAACAAGGAAGGTTTTGAATCTTTTTGCAGATAGGGTTTTTCCATTACTTTGAGTATTCGTAATGAATTCCATAGTAAGAAAGGTGGGAAGTACATGATGTTTGAAGTAGTGAAATTTTTGTGTATGGCATACACATGGCAAGAATATACCGAGCTCCATGATATAATGTGGCTTCCAAGAAAAGAAGACAGTACTAAGTGATTAGTGGAGTTCAGAGAATGACAGAGGCAACCAATGAATTCAACAGAATGGGATAGATTAAGCAAGAGAAAAACTGAAAATATGCAATTACTAAGTTGCTGGCAGGGAATATTATCAGATTGCACATGTACCACCTTTAAAGTGAAAGGAATCTTACAACCAATAATTGGGATTTTGTCAGAAAAAGTAAATGGGGCTAGGCAGACTAAGTGGAAATGGACATAATTGAGATTGGAACTGAGGCCAGTTATATTTGCGAAATGAATGAGGAAGTGTTTGGGAGGTTTGGGTCTTTTTGCAGTTAAGTTTATTTTGTTAGTTTGACTATTTGTGTTGAATTCACATGGGAAAGGCATGTATTAAGTAATGGAATTTTTGGATATGGCATATACACAACAAGAATATTCCCAGTTCCTTGAAATAACGTGGCCTCAACAATGTCCCTGAATACACACACTACAATATTCTCTCCAGTCACTATCTAACAGAATAGTCACAGCAAGATTATACTATACACTAGTTGATCTGGATGCCTCCTAGAGAGTTACCAATAGATTCAGCCTGGTGGACTATCTAGTGGTTGGCCAGAAAACCCCATATTAGAGCTGTACCCTTGAAAAGTAAGGAAGATTGGATCTCGTCGTTATGCCCATCATAGTCTCAAAAGACATCAATCATACTGCATGATGGAACAAATGGGAGGTTTCCAGAGTTTTCTCTGGAAACTAAACATGGTTTCATCACTTAAAGCCTCAAATAAGCAAACTGGTGGTATTGCACCAGTTGATGAGAATATCTACCACCTAGTGATATTATATACTATTTCATACGAATTTGCTATAGGGATTCATCATGGAATCCTTAGATGGAAAAATTCTAGAAACAGAAAAAAAGACAAGAGAGAGAGCAGGATGGAGTTTATGGTTTAATTGTGCATAAGATAGTTACAGTATATCTATAATGAAACCTCTAAGATCAAACAAGCAAAAGCCAAGTACACAAGATCACTGAACTAAGATTGAAAATAAGTTCTATTAGTACTTGAAGGGGGGAAAAAAAAAAAAAATCATGTTTCACAATGTTGCTTTCTAATTATAAACTGAGAAGAATTTTCATAGTAAAACCATGAATGATAATTACTATAATTCCGCGGAATTACTAAGAAAACTTAATTTACCCCTATAAATTATTAAGTATTCCCAGTATCCCTGGGTTCCAATATTGCCTTCTCTCTGATAGAATTTTCTCAACATTAACCAATCACAATGAGCTCAGTTCAATATTCCAGACAAATCAAGGGTAGTGGCAATTACAGACCACACTCTTGGTGCGCTTACTTTAATGTGTTGATTTCCTTATAAATACAAGTATTATTAATAATGAAGTTATATGTATAATCACTGGTGTTTTACAGCCCTATCTTCAAGCTAAATATAAATTGTTAGTCATCCTACAGTCAACATGTGGCATAGTTTGGAATAGCTATTGTGATTAAATGGCAAATATATTACTTTATATTGTGGTAAAGACACTTGTGTGCTCTGGATTCATTTTGTATAATCTATTATGGAGCACATAATAGATTACAGTGAAACGAAAAGTAAAATAAATTAAAGGACAGGTTTAATGTTAAATAGTAAAACAGAATATGTCAAATACATAGAATACAAAAATCATCCGGTTATTATGGTAACCTTCATCAGTTGAACTGAAAGTTAGCATTAGTAGAGGCATTTGATGCAAGAAAGCAAGCTTATGCATCATCAGCCAAAAAAAAATAATAAATAAAAAATAACCACTTCCACTTCACCCCTCTGTTCGTTCGAAATACCTGTCCAGCTGAGCCTTAAACTTATTCAGGCTATCAACTTCCATGACAAGTGATGGAAGTCTGTTCCACCAACCAACCACCCGCTGGCTAAAGGCAAATTTCCACACATCTGTCTTTCCTCAATTCAAATTTATGCCCTCTCAGGTGATTATTCTGAGCAAGAGGAAGAATCCCATCAGCATTGAGTATGCTCAAACCATTCAAGGCTTTATACACCTCTATCAGATCACCTCGCTGGTGCCTAGTCTCCAGATACTGTAATTTGCAAAACTTAAGCCTTTCTTCGTAAGAGCACCCATTTGTTCTATTCACTAATCTTGTTGCCCTTCTCTGTACTCGTTCCAGCAGCTCTACATCCTTCTTGAAATGAGGCCTCCAGGCCTGTATACACTACTCTAAGTGAGCCCTGACCATTGCCTTATACAAGGGAATAATCACCTCCTTATCCCTGCTAGAAAAATTCCTGTATATCATTGATAAGACACCATGAGCTACTCTTGCAGCCCGTCTGCACTGCTCAGAGAACTTCATATCTGCCTGCACAGTTACTCCCAGGTCCCTTTCATTCTCTACCATTGTCTGTGTAGTACCACAGAGTTGATACATTGCTCTGGGGTTACTGTTTCCCATATGTAGTACTTTAGATTTGTCAATGTTAAACTTCATTTGCCACCTCTCAGCCCATCTGCTCAACCTTTCCAGATCCTGTTGCAGCAGCATAGTGTCAGTAGTGTCTTTGACAACCCTGCCAACCTTCGTATCGTCTGCAAACTTGGACATTAAGCTTGATATACCATCATCAATATCATTTATAAATACAGAAAACAATAATGGACCAATACTGAACCCTGAGGGACTCCACTAATAACATTAGTCCACGTTGAGCAGTGTCCATTGATTACCACTCTCTGTCTTCTCCCCCTCAACCACCTTGATCCATAGCAGCAATTTGCCTCCAATGCCACACTGCTCCAATTTGTGCAACAGTCTTCCATGTGCAACAGTATCAAAAGCCTTTCTAAGATCCAAGTATATAATATCAAAGTTATTCCCTGCATCCAGTTCTTTTGTGACTGCATCATAGTATCCAATCAAATTGGTCAGGCAAGACTTCCCCTTAACAAAACCATGCTGTGTCTGAGCTATAACTGATTGTCTAGATGATCCTGCAGTGCTTCTTTAACTAGTGCCTCCATTAATTTTCCTGGAACAGAAGTTAAACTCACAGGTCTATAATTACTTGTGTCAGCCTTTGATCCTCCTTTGTGAATTGGGGTTAAATTTGCACATCTCCAGTCTATGGGTACCTCCCCTGAGTCCAAAGAAGCTCTCATAATTATGGCTAGGGGTTTGCTTACTTCCTTTGCTGCCTCCTTTAATATAACTGGATAGATCCCATCCACCCTGGGTGCCTTTTTTATGTTTATCCTCAACAATTTCTCCTCCACTTTACTCTCAGTTATTACAAGATTCTCTGGCTTACTGCTAGAGTTGAATACACCTCTGGCATTCCCCCTCGCTGAATAACTCCTCATGTGTGAATGTCGATGCAAAATATTCATTTAGTTTGTTAGCTACCTGAGCAGGATCATCAACAGTTGACCCATTGATATCAAGTGGACCAATCTGATTCATCCCCTTCCTTCTAGAGTTTACATAAGTAAAGAACTCTTTGCTGTTTTTCTTTGCATCCCTTGCCAAAGATTTCTCTTATCTGGGAAATTAAAATCCCCCATTATAAGACTCTAATTTACTGGCCCACTCTATTTCCCTGTACAGTTTCTTATTATACTCATCAGAGTCATTAGGCCTATAGCACACTCCTACTCTCAATTTTGATCTCCCAATGCTTATGTCACACCAAACTGACTCGACACTGCACTGTCCAGCGACGTCTACTGGCTTCACTTCCTTGGATTTTATGTATTTCTTAACTAATAGCATAACCCCTCCTCCCTTCCTATCCTGTCTATCCTTTCTGTAGACATTGTACTCCCCAAATTCTAGTTCTGCATTCCTTATATCTGTGTTTACTTGTACCCCAATAATTCCCAGCAGTCTCTGAAATATCCTGCATCTTATTTTCCAGGCTGCTGCTCATTCCAATAGCAGCAGTGCAAGAATCACTTTCACCTCTGCCAGTGGGCTACTGTTAATCTATTAGTCCTTGTATCCCCCCCCCAATCTAGCAGTTTTCCGACCCACCTAACACTGCCTCGATAGCATCAGCAAACATTCTTGCACCCTTTCTATTTAAGTGTATCCCATCCCTGTAGAAGCAGTCTCTCCTGTTAACAAGTACATTCCAGGCTGAAAAAAAATTCTACCCCTTGAGCCTTGCACAATCTTTCCAGGGCCGAATTGATCGACAAGGCTCTCATCATATACTCCCTCCTATCGTGCCTGGGCAGAATTGCAGACACTTTCAAGTTCAACCCTAATTCACGGCTTTTTTTCAACAGTGACCTGTACTTGTTAAGTAATTCTGCCGGTCTCCTACTCTTAATATCATTAGTGCCAACGTGTACAACTATATCACCTTTTGTGCCCTTAAAAGATGATATCCACTCTACGTCATCAACCTTTGCCCCTGGCAGACATACCCTTGTCCTGTTCCACCTATCCTTTTTACAAAGCATGTTTCCTGTTTCCCTGAACAGGAATTAATTACCAAAATATTAGCAAGTTTGCTTTATTACCAAAATATTAGCAAGTTTAGGGCTGTCCATCATGAATACTCGAATGAATTGGGTGCCTCTGCTATGGCAGTATTAGCATTAGTTGGGGCATATGATGCAAGAAAGCAAGCTTATGCAGCATCAGCCAAAAAAAAAAAAAAAAAAAAAAAACACCTTCCCATTTCACCCATTCAGTCACTCCAAATGGGTGTCTAGTTCAGCCTTAAATTTATTTAAACTATCAACTTCCACAACAACAGATGGAAGTCTGTTCCAGCAATCAACTACCTGCTGGCTAAAGGCAAACTTCTGCACATCTATTCTACAGCTGTCTTTCCTCAATTTGAATCTATGTTCCCTCGGGTTCATAATCTGAGCAAGCAGAAGTATCCTATCAGCATTGCACCTGCTCAAACCATTCAAGGCCTTATAAACCTCAATCAGATCACCTCGCAAGTGCCTAGTCTCCAGATGCTGCAACTTGCAGAACAAGCCTTTCTTGGTAAAAGCACTCCTTTATTCCTCTCACCAATCTTGTTGCCCTTCTCTGTACTTTTTCTAGCAACTCTACATCCTTCCTAAAATGAGGCCTACAGACCTGTATGCAGTACTCAAGGTTGGCCTGACCATTGCCACATACAAAGAGATAATCACCTCCTTGTTTCTGCTAGCAAAATTCCTATACGGGCAACTATCAGTTTACGAACGAATTCTGTTCCAAGACGTTATGTGTATCTTGCATTCCTGAGCTTTTGTGATATGTATCGTATACATTAGCAGCCATTTTAAAGCATTAAAACCATGTAATAAAAATCGAATGGTCTATACAGTGTTTTATTATAATGTATGTATGCATTATGGTTTATCGTATACGATATGTAATGTAAAATAAGAAAAGAATGAAAAAACAAGACGTCATACTTCTTAATTTTAATTAAAAACAGAGTTACAAAATAGAAATAAAGAAAATTAGTACTAACATAATATAAATACTGTACATACATATGTATTCAACTTTTGCTCATCAATATCTTCATCAGACTTCAACATTCTATGTGGCGTGGCATGTAAACCAACAGTTTTTTTTTACTGGCTAGATTAGTTTTATTAACCAAAAACAGTTCAGTGTAATTATCTTATTAATTTTCTGATAATTATTGTAATAAATACATTTTTTAAAAGTTTATTTATATAAATCTTACAATTATGTTCACTATACGTTTGCCATTTTGTTTTATAAGGAATATCTATTGGCGACTTTAAGAAATTTTGAATGAATTATAACGTTCATAAACTGAGAGTTGCCTGTATATCATTGACAAAACACGACCTGCTCTGGCAGCCCCTCTGCACTGTTCAGAGAACTTCATTTCTGACTACACAATTACTCCCAGGTGTTTTTCATTCTCCACCTCCCTGAATGGAGTATCACACAGTTGATATGTTTCTCTTGGGTTACTGCTATAAGAATATGCAGTACTTTGCATTTGTCAATGTTAAATTTCAGTTTCCACTTCTCAGCCCATCTGCCTAACTTTTCTAGATCCTGTTGCAGTAGCATACTGTCTACTATCATTAACAATCCTGCCAGCCTTGGTGTCATATGCAAATTTGTACATTAAGCCTGATATACCGTTATCGATATCATTGATAAATACACAAAACAACACTGGGCCCAGCACCGAATCCTGGGGGACTCCCCTAATAACATTAGTCCATGTAGAGCAGTGTCCATTTATTACCACTCTTTGCCATCTCCCACTCAACCACCATCCTTTTATCCCTTGCAGCAAGTTGCTGCAAGGGATAAAAGTGGTAATGCCATACCACTACAATTTGTACAGCAGTCTTCCATGTGCAACAGTATCAAAAGATTTTCTGAAATCCAAGTATATCATATCAAAATTATTAATTTTTTTTTTTTTTTTTTTTTTTGCATCCAGTTCCTTTGTGCTGACCACATTGTAGTATCCAGTCAAATTGGTCAGCCAAGACTTCCCCTTAACAAATCCATGCTGTGTGTAACTGTTACTGCAGTCTTGTGTAGGTGATCCTGCATCACTTCTTTAACCAGTGTCTCCATTATTTGCCATGGAACAGAAGTTAAACTAACAGACCTTTGAACCTTTGAACCCCCCCTTTGTGAATCGGGGATACATTTGCACCTCTGCCGTCCACGGGGACCTCCCATGAATCTAAGGATGCTCTCATAATTATGGCTAAGGGTTTGCTAATTTCCCTCACTGCCTCCTTCAGTAATAACTGGACAGATTCCATCTGCCCCAGGTACCTTTAAGTTTTTCTCTTCCACTTTGCTCTCCGTTATTACAAAATCATTTAGCTCCCTGTTACAGTTTAGTAAGCTTCTGTCCTCCCCTTCCTTACAGAATCCCTCATAATTAATGCATAAAGATTGTATGAAGTATAATGTATAAAAGTATAATGTAATCATGTATAAAGATTACTGCCATAGCATACCAGTCTGAGGGCATTGATGAGATCTCTGTTTGATGATCAAGAATACAGCCATTTGTATTACTGAAGTTGCTACACAATTGAACCTTTCATGGTCAACCATATGTGGTCATATGCAACTTATACAGGTACTATAAGTTGTATAACTATATTTTAAATATATTGCATGAACTGACCTCATGATACTGGGAAACATTTGGGTTTTGCTGTTCAATTCCTGGCTATGATAGAAGTGGATAGTATAGGATTTTGAACATTCTTCAGACTGGTAGGACACCTCACATCTGTGTGAAGTGTCCTGCCAGAGGTGAAACCACAAAGTAATGTGGTTTCACCTCTATGTTCATAATAGTACTATTCTTTGGGGATGTTGAACCACAGTCCTATCACATATAGTGTGACTGGTGCATGATAACTTGAATTCCTCACCCCAGTGTATTCTTTCCACCCTTCAAGCTCGAGGCTGCTTGGGTACAGCAATTTTGTGCAGGATAGAGAGCACCACTTGCATATTGCTTGCCCAGTGACATGTTTCAGAGGTGCAGAATTTCCTATCTCCTTGCCACCTCATTTGCCCAATCCAGTTAATGTAATTTTTGGTTCATATTGACTGAGGTTGGGTTATTTGAAGGACCAAGCCTACCAGAACATGGCTGAAACCTCTAACAGACTTTAACAAAATAGCATAATAAGGCATATTGGCAACATTCCAAAATGATGCAAGCTATAACTGGCAATGTAGTCAGTATGACAGCTTAATTATAAGCTCTGTGCACATACATAATTGTTATAAGTACATAGTGCTTATGTATGCAGTAAAGTATAGTGTTTAAAATAGTAAATATTACTAAACTTAATCTAGACTTATTTGCTTTAATTATTATTAATATTGACCTATCCCCATTTCACTTATTTTAAGATTTTAATGTGTTACTGTTAATATTTTTAAATTTAATTTTTATTAATGAGATATTACATTTAAGAGTTAGATAATTATTTGGTAAAGATTCATTCCCTGATTCAAGTTCATCAAATGAAAATGAATTTTCCATTAATTTAAAGGTGGAAAATGGGATGTAGTGACCTGCGACAGTACATACATATATAGTATACATGTATGTCTATATTATAATAAACAGCCATTTTAAATGAACCATAATGAATTGAAATAAATATACAGTATAAAAAAAAAAATGAAACAAAATGATTCATTTACTGGTCAAAGTTAATGGCGCTAAGGTTCTGAGTCAAAGTAAGGAGTGTATGGATCTCTCAGCTTGAAGAAAGTGTAGATCTACAGAGCTTGTTGCTTTTTCTTCAGCTTCCTAGACAGGTCTGCTTATGTTGAGGTTGTATTCCATATTAGAATCATCTTTGAAAATACAAAACAGGTGAAGAGGAGGTCATGTTAGAGAAGGTGAGCACCTGAAACAAAAATTCTTCCTCTTCAATAATTAGAACAACAGTACTTTAATTTGTCACTATCAGCAATAACACTGATCTTATTAACATTGTAATTCTTTGACTCTCTGACAGTCTAGAGCATGTTCACAAGGATTCAGGATGTTGGCTGTAAGGAAGGTTGGGAAACACAGGCACTTGGCATGTTTTCTTTGTAACAAAAATTTGAAGTTTAACTGAGAAAGGGTATAAACTTTTTGCATTAATGTGCAACTTTGTTAAGTGAACTTTTGTCAAACACAGACAGTATATTAGCACAGTATTATACTTGGATTTCAGGAAAGCTTTTGATACTGTTGCACATGGAAGACTGCTGTACAAATTGGAGAGGTATGGCATTAAGAGTGAGTTGCTACAATGGATAGAAGGATGGCTGAGTGGGAGACGACAGAGTGATAATCAATGGACACTGCTCTTTGTGGACAATCTTAAGTTATAGGCACATTTTGGTCATAGCAGCCCTTGCGCCAATAAATCCCACTTCAACAACTTTGTGGACAAATGTTATTAGTGGAGTTCCCCGGGGTTCGGTGTTGGTCCCATTGTTGTTTTGTATGTTTATCAATGATATTGATGAAGATATATCAGGTTTAATGCCCAAGTCTGCAGATGATACAAAGGTTGGCAGGGTTGTTAACAACAGTAAAGACAGTATGCTACTCCAACTGGATAAGTTGGGAAAGTGGGCTGAGAAGTGGCAACTGAATTTGACATTGACAAATGCAAAGTACTGCATATGGGTAGCAATAACTGCAGAGAAACATACCTGGGGGTAATTGTGCAGTCAAATATGAAGTTTGCTGAGTAGTGCAGATGGGCTACCAGGGCAGGTCACGGAGGCTTGTCAATGATATATAGGAATTTTGCTAGCAGGGATAGGGAGGTCATTATCCAAGGCAATGGTCAGGCCACACCTAGAGTACTGTGTACAGGTCTGGAGGCCTCATTTTAGGAAAGATGTAGAGTTGCTAGAACGAGTACAAAGAAGGGCAACAAGATTGGTGAGGGGAACAAAGGGGTGCTCTTACCAAGAAAGGCTTAAGTTCTGCAAATTGCAGTGCCTGGAAAGTAGGCACCTGCAAGGTGATCTGATTGAGCTGTATAACACCTTGAATGGGTTGAGCAAGCTGAGTGCTGTTCGGATTCTTCCTCTTGCTCAGACTAAGAACCTGAGAGGGCACAGTATCAAATTGAGGAAAGATGATTGTAGAATAGAGGTGTGGAAATTTGCCTTTAGCTAGTGGGTAGTTGATTGGTGGAACAGGCTTCCATTTTTTGTTGTGGAAGCTAATAGCCTAAATAAATTTAAGGCTGAGCTAGAGACAGGCATTTGGAATAAATGGAGGGGTGAAATGGGAGAGTTTTTTTTTGGCTGATGCTGCATAAGCTTGCTTTCTTGCACCGTATGCCTCTGCTAATGCTAAGATTCTAAATAATCTCATACAGTGTAATTTAAGCTTTCTTTCTTTGTTGTGTAAAAATGAAGTTTAAAGAAAGTTTAGCGATGTAATAACAATATTAGGCACATAAATTACAGAAAAAAGTTATGTCAAAAAAGATAAAAATGATTAGATGAATGTTAAGCTCACAATAGTTTCTTGGGTCAGATCACCCAGCAGTGATGGTGGCATATATTCTAGTTGCAGTCCTCCTATTTAGATGCTGCCACCCCCCCCTCCCAAAAAAAAAAATAAATAAATAAAAAATCTAGGCAATTAGGTAACCCTTATTACTCTACACCTTGTTAATGGTTCCTTTCCCTCTCACATGACCATGCCTACACCAGATGTGACATCAGTTACTGCAGCCATTTCCCCCCCCCCCACAATATGCTCTTTCACAACAGTGCTGTTTATTGTTTTACAAGTCTTCCAGCAGTTTTTCTTGTCATAGCTACCATAGAACCCTTTCCTCTATCTCTAGAAAGGCAGGTGTTAGGTGCAGATGACAAGGAAATGTTTGTATATATTTTAAATTACACAGTGGTTTTTAGACACTAAAAGGCTGCTTATTAAACTTCACTGGTTGATAACAGCATGTAATACCATTATAACTGGTGTTGCAATACATTACTATCACATATATTGAAAGTTGAATGTAGCAACTGATATTTTAATTTCTTGTTGAATTTGAACTCATTACAGCCAGCTCTGCTATAACACGGCACGTGTTCCTAAAAATCTCCATGTTATGGTATTTCACACATTAAAAACAATAGGGATGGGGGCAGAGTACTTAAAAAAAAATTGTGTGGTACATAAAACACTAAAAAAAAAAAAAAAAAGATAAAACCCAATAAAATTGCTAACACAGGCTTAAACGCCTTAAATTTCTAATAAATAAATAAAAACAGTAAGTATAGCACTGTTATATATGCATAGTAACTGATATTTCTGTTTACTGATATATATAGGATTGTAACAGTAAAAAAGATAAGCAATTCATAATGACGAACATGGCATGAACAAATTGCATAAGTGAGATACACAGTAACAATTTCATGCATTAAAAATAGGAAGCTTAAGAAACAGAAGTGAAGGGAAGATTCTGAAAGTTTGTGCATATAACTTATACATTTCACCATAATAACGTAAAAACCACACAAGTTTAGCTATCGGTATTATCGGAAAAGCAATAAGATCAAGTTGACTACCCGTTTATAATTAGATTGCACTAACAGAAAAGCTCACTAAACTGAAAACTGCAAAGAGAAAAATGTGAGCTCCCAAAAACATGAATCGGCCTACAGCAGTGGTTTTCAACCACGGTGCCACAATAACATTCCAGGGGTGCCACGTAATTTGGGTTTAAGTTACTTAAACTTATTATTTTTTTAATTTATATATTTATTTCATTATAAAAAGGTGTAAGGTATATATTTAATTTTGTAGTGATCTATAATTTGTTTATTTAGTACCTGTATATAAAGGATAAAATTATTATATACACTGGTGTTCAAAGAAAGTGCATCACTTAGGAATTTCACATTTCTAACCCTTTTTTGCAATAGTATGTTAAATTAATGACTAGCATGACAAATAGAAATATAAACAAAAGATATTTATTAATAGTTAAGGCAGCGCTAAGTAATATTTGACAGGTGCTATCAAAATATTCCAAAATAAGCATTTGCAACCTTTATACAACAGTTTTGGTAAACACAACAATTATGGCTGAAATGTTATGAGAAGCCTTCAATTTGCTTCAGTTTATCATTTTAAATGGAAAACAAAATGAAAAGTTCACCAGGTGCAAACTAATATTTAGTTGAACCGGCTCAGGCCCTGATGAAAGCAGCACACCATCGAGGCATGGACAAGATCATTTCTGAAGATAATCAACTGTTAGTTTGTGGTTCCAAACACGAATTATGGCTTCCTGAAGATCATGAAGGGTCTTTGGTTTCTTTCTAGCAAGTGCAGATTCTACACAATGCCAACAGTTCTCTATAGGATTCAGGTCCAGGATGTTTCTTGAACAGCTAAGAATTGTAATGGACCATTTTTTCACCTGTAACTAATGTAAACATATTGCTGTTGAACCAATAAAGCAGAAATGAAGCTAAAGTAACTACAGAAGTGCCTACTTACATTTTTTGTCTGATGACAAGGAGCAGAGTCTTCATGAAAGATGCAGTTACTTGGCAGGTTGAAATGGTCTCTAATGGTTGGCAGCAATTTGCATTCCAATATAGCCAGGTATCCACTGGCATTTATGGAACCCTTTATAAACTGTAAGTGACCTACTTTGGGATACAAAATGCACCCCCATATCATTTGGCTGGTAGGAAATTTCACTGTAGACACCATACAGTCTGGATGATATTCTTCACCACCTCTACAGCGAATCGTTTGTCTCCCATCAGAGCCATGCAGGTTCAATTTCTTCTCATCGCAGAAAATACCTGACTTCCACTGCTTGGGGGTCCATTTGACATGCTCCTTACACCAAATTAATTGGTCTTTTTCATTTTTTGTGTGAGGAGGGGCTTCTTCTTAGGACGACAGGCTACAAGTCCATTTTTGAAGAGGCATCTTCTGACTGTTACTGCATTTGCTACCACTCCTGTATGTTCTTCCCATTCTCTTTTCAGCTCAGTTGAAGAAGCTTTACTGTTTTTAAGGCATAAGCGCTTCAAAACAAATTGGAGCAGTGTGGCATTGGAGGCAAATTGCTGTTATTGCTAAAGGGATGGTTGAGTGGGAGAAGAGAGAAAGTGGTAACCAATGGACACTGCTCATTGTGGGTTAATGTTATTAGTGGAGTCCCTCAGGGTTCATTGTTGTTTTCTGTATTTATAAATCATATTGATGATGGTATATCAAGCTTACTGTCCAAGTTTATAGATGATACGAAGGTTAGCAGGGTTGTTAAGGACACTGACAGTATGCTGCTGCAACAGGATCTAGAAAAGTTGAGCAGATTGGGCTGAGAGGTGGCAAATGAAGTTTAACATTGACAAATGTAAAGTACTACATATAGGAAGCAGTAACACCAGAGTAATGTATCAACTCTGTGGTACTACACTGACAGTGGTAGAGAATGAAAATGACCTGGGGGTAATTGTGCAGGCAGATATGAAGTTTTCTGAGCAGTGCAGATGGTCTGCAAGAGCAGCTCATGGTGTCTTGTCAGTGATATACAGGAATTTTTCTAGCAGGGATAAGGAGGTGATTATCCCCTTGTATAAGGCGATGGTCAGGCCACACCTTTAGTACTGTATACAGGTTTGGAGGCCTCATTTTAAGAAGGATGTAGAGCTGTTGAAACGAGTACAGAGAAGGGCAACAAGATTAGTGAATGGAACAAAGGGTTGCTCTTATGAAGAAAGGCTTAAAGTTTGCAAATTACAGTGTCTGGAGACTAGGCATCTGCGAGGGGATCTGATTGATGTTTATAAAACCTTGAATGGTATGAGCATGCTCAATGCTGATGGGATTCTTTCTCTTGCCCAGAATAATCATCTGAGAGGGCATAAATTCAAATTGAGGAAAGATAGATGTGCAGAAGTTTGCCTTTAGCCAGTGGGTAGTTGGTTGGTTAAACAGACTTCCATCCTTTGTTGTGGAAGTTGATAGCCTAAATAAATTTAAGGCTGAACTGGACAGCTATTTGGATCAAACGGAGGGGTGAAATGGGAGAGGTGTTTTTTTTTTTTTTGGCTGATGCTGCATAAACTTGCTTTCTTGCAACATATGCCTCTGCTAATGCTAAAACGCGGCCCTGTTTTGGAATGGAGATTCATTTGCTTCCAGTTCCTTTTTTCCTATCAGTAGAACTAGTATTCTTGAGTTTGGAAAGAATCTACTCACTGTTGACTGATTACAAGACACTTCTTAAGCAATATGACAAGAAGAACATCCTCACGTAAAGCAACATAGCACTTTTTTTGTGGCATGAACTGCTCGTAACTCGTCGTCCTGATACAAGCAAGGAATCACTGCAACTGTTGCAGATTGTGCTTATATAGCTGAAAGTAACAGCCGATGCAATATTACATCATCACCTATGCATGTCAATCTTATCTGATGCAATCTGTAAGAAATGTTGCTATATACTTAGGTTATTCGGAAGACAATTACAATTTTAAGGGGTGATGCACTTTCTTTGAACGTGTGTGTGTGTGTGTGTGTGTGTGTGTGTGTGTGTGTGTGTGTGTGTGTGTGTACACACAATCAGGTCGAACAGGCAGAAAATTGAGTAGGGGTGCCACAAAATAAATTAATCAGGGGTGCCATTATTAAAAAAGGTCTAAAACCACTGGCCTACAGTATCATGTGTTATCTTGTAAATACAACGAATGACAATAGTGTGTCTCTGACCACTACAACTACAGTAAATGGAAAATATAGCTCTCACACATTTGACATTTTTTAAGCTTCATAAACTTGTATTTATTGTTGCACAGGTGGCTACGTTCAGCTTGGTGCTGGGTTTTGCATTCACCTGGTGTTACTCACAGACAAAATTGCAGCCAACGCGAAAATCGTTTTGTACTCTCACTGTTCCCTAATATATCAGTCGCATTGGAGCAAATTCACGTTGCCAAAATGCATGTTATAGCGGAACTGACTGTGTACTGCCTTGAGTGTATTTATTGAAATTTGCAATAAAGTATGTGTAACTGTTTATTCACACATTTCAGAATGGTGATGGATTTGTGGATACTGAACAAAAAATGCAGAAGATTGTAAATGGGATTAAGGAGGCCTTAGGAGAATAGCGTTTGTGATACTTCGCTGAAGCTTGAATACAGGTATAATTTTTCCTTGAATATTTTTTTTCTGCATTTCTGATAATGTGTGTTATCTGATTATCATAAAACTGGGTAAATAAACATAATCAATAGAACATGGCCAACTATAATTGTATTTATAAGATTTACCAGAAGCAAGCATTTAATGGTCAGGAGTGACTGTTATGGCATTGCATTTGTTATTAGATATGAAAATAATCTTTAATAATAAAATCTAAGCAAGATGTTTCCAAGGATTTTCTTCCTAATTTGTTAGTGGCAAGCAGTTACAATTGTTTAAATATCAAAACAGACATAACTGATGTTAATAATGGTAAAAAATTGTATATCATCTAAAGTAACAATATCACAATAGAGCCATGATTTGGATTTATTCCAGAATGGTCACTGTCGCTAAGCTATAAAAAGAGATGATTTGGCATAAGAGGGAAGGTGTATTGTCATATGTGAAAGTGAGTTTTGCAGCATATATTGCAGAAATGAAAGTGTGATAAATGGGACCTAAACTGCATGATGGAAACTACAGCTGATTGATGGAGTTTAACAATACAGTAATACCCCGACTTACGCTACCCCGACTTACGCGAACTCGGAGTTACGCGGTTCTTGATTTTTTTCGTTTGGCAACACTGCCGCCCACTATCTTCAAGGTCGTTTTTCATATGTTATCGATATACGGTGCGACGGCGGAGAATGAGAGCGAAAGATGAACAAAATTCAACTTTGTTGCTTTTATGTTTTTTATATCAGTGAAGGGGAAACACATTTCACCATAATAACGTAAAAACCAACACAATTCCAGCTATCGGTATAATCGCAAATGCAATTAGATCGAGTTTACTACCAGTTTATAACAGATTTAACTAGCAGAAACGCAACTGGATTTTTATTGTTTTATGGTAGTAACCCCTAGAAATGTGAGGTGTTAATAGTGTATCTCTGCCTTTATGGTGTTGTTTATTCAGTTGCTACATGCGCGCAGCTTTGTTTATGCGTATCAAGCGTGCCTCCTCGTTTTGTAATTGTGCTTTATTCCCTAAAAATGAGTAAAATACTTAATTAAAAGGTGTGAAAAGGAAGCGTCCTGGTGAAGACACTGCAGATTCAGAGAGAAAAAGAAAAGCAATTATCGATAAACAGAGGCGGACTGGGTCAAAAATTCTTACCCTGGAAAATTTATAGTGGCCTCATACTATGGTTTATGGCCAAAATCACACTGGCCCACCGGGGTTTCCCCGGTAAGGCTCATGGCCAGTCCACCTCTGTCGATAGAGGTGGACTGGTGGATTTCATATTTTTTATATGAAATTGTGAAACGCTTTGAGCGAAATGAAAGACCATGTAATATTGCACGTGCTACAGGCCTAAATGAAGCAACGGCGAAAAGCACATGACAATTGCAAACTTGACAGGTTGAAAATTGAAAAGGGCTCAATTGTAAAGGGCTTAAAAATTTTAGAAAACAGACTCCAACGAAGAACGCGTTATAGCTACAAAGCAAGGAATAAAAAAAATTATTAGCTTGCTACGAAGAAATTCTGCGTGAAAAAAAGAACGCGCTGTGTCGTCAGACGAATTTGTTAGATTTTATGAAGCCATCGACATCGAAATAACTTTTTTACGTAAGTCATTTGTTTTTTTAATACATATTTTGTATTAATATGTATAAAGAACTGCAATTTTATTAATATTTTTCTTCTAAACTAGTGTTTTTGTTAGTCCTTGGTCCCAATTAAGCAAAATTTATATGTATTTATATGCAAAGTTGTACCCCGACTTACGCGAATTCGACTTACGCGATTTTCGTCGGACCCACCTATCGCGTAACTTCGGGGTATTACTGTATAAATTAATAATTGTAAACTCCTATGATTTTTCTTTTTATATGAGGGGATTCAAAAAAAAAAAAAAAATTTGTATTCATCCAAAAATAGTTGATAGAAGGTTGAAACAAACACCATATTACGCTTTTTCAACATAGTCACCAAACAAAATATACTTACCACATCTCAATACACTTCCACGGGCCAGTTTTGTAGAACACCTCTGTCCTTCAAACCACTGCTCAACAGTGGTAATTACCTCATCAGCAGAAGTGTTTTCCACAAAGAAAAGACTTCCTCTTGCTTTTCCTGGCACATTAACATTTCATGTGCACATTATGCCCTTTCCTTCTGATAAGGGATCAGAAGTCTGGGAACTCATCTAGTGAACACTTTACTCATATGCAACTGGATGATGTTCTCCACAGACTTTACACTAATACAGCACTTTAACATTAATCCCTCAGTTTTTGCAACAGTCTCTTCTGTTACAGCATATGCCGGGTGTCCTGGGATTTCTTCATAGATTGTTTTGGGTGTTTTTCTTTGCAGAAAGAGGAACTGAATCACTGATCTGTATTCCACTTTATCCATTGTGACACTTGCACTTTATTCAGCAAAGTAGTGAATTGACAGATCAAAAGCAAAATTCATATGGTTGCTATAGAGATTAAGGTATCAAACAGAATTATATTTTTCTATCGCAACTACTTCTGGGTGAATACAAGTTTTTGTTTTTTTTTTTTTTTTTGTTTTTTTTTGAACCCACCATATTATTTCATATATATATATATATATATATGAGTTAAGTTAATAATGGTAAGAGTTTTTTAAAGGTAAAATATGATATACTAGCTTATCAGGTAAACCATAAACCATGGCGGGTACCCAACGTGACCTGGAAAAAATCAATCTATGCCATGACATAAGCCATAAATTATAAACATATATAAAAATAAAAATACCATTAAAATGTTAGTTATGGCAATAAGATACATTGCAAGGGACTTTTTCGAGGGCTAACCCTTACAATGTATCAACCATAATTAACGAGCTATCCGTTTCTGTAGTCATCGTCCAGCATAACTATGTCCTAATATACGTAAAATAGTATTAAGTTAGAGCCAAATGTATAAATTTTGTAGTAGTTAGAGCCAAAAGTATTTTGTAGTAGTTAGAGCCAAAAGTATAAAATTTGTAGCAAGTTAGAGCCAAATGTATAAAATTTGTAGTAAGTTAGAGCCAAATGGTAGTAATAAAATTTGTTAATTAATCCCAAATTTAGCAGTAAACTGGCAAGATGACTGTTAGCCCGACGGATAGCCATAATTTTAAATTAAATTAAAATTATAGAAAGAGCTATATAATTATAGCTTTCTATAATTATAATTTTAATTTTAATTTAATTTAAAATTTTGGCTATCCGTCGGGCTAACAGTCATCTTGCCAGTTTACTGCTAAATTTGGGATTAATTAACAAATTTTATTACTACCATTTGGCTCTAACTTACTACAAATTTTATACATTTGGCTCTAACTTGCTACAAATTTTATACTTTTGGCTCTAACTTGCTACAAATTTTATACTTTTGGCTCTAACTACTACAAAATTGATACATTTGGCTCTAACTTAATACTATTTTACGTATATTAGGACATAGTTATGCTGGACGATGACTACAGAAACGGATAGCTCGTTAATTATGGTTGATAGTCCCTTGCAATGTATCTTATTGCCATAACTAACATTTTAATGGTATTTTTATTTTTATATATGTTTATAATTTATGGCTTATGTCATGGCATAGATTGATTTTTTCCAGGTCACGTTGGGTACCCGCCATGGTTTATGGTTTACCTGATAAGCTAGTATATCATATTTTACCTTTAAAAAACTCTTACCATTATTAACTTAACTCATATTCATACAGACCGATGTAATGTTTAATCGTCCTAGATGGCATTAATTGGTTATGTGACTACTTAATATTTATTATAATATTTATATTTATGATAACATTTAATATTTGCTTTGTTATACTTGGATATATATATATATAAGTCTGACAGCCCACAAGTCAACACAGGAGTGTAGTAGTATGTGCTTTTGAATTGAAAAATAGTTCCAGTCACATCACTACAAAATGTTTAATGATAATATTCTTGTCAAAGTGAATAGTCTTAAACTCCTGACCTATGCGGTCATGCCAGAAACAAGCAACATTGTTATTGGGCTAGCTGTGATTCTGAAGTAATGTATGCAATTTGCACATTTTGATGCCCATGTACTTCCACAAAAAAAAAACAACACAGCCCATTGATAACTGAAGTGCCAATACACTTGCTGTCAAAAAACAGTTAGTTAAGCAATCAAATGGGTTTACTATGTAAACCCATTTGATTGCTTAACCCCTATTTGCTTGCATTAGAGTATAAAAAGAAATTTTTAACTTTAGGCTATTTGTCATATTTGGACTGAAATTCTCGAATTTGATGTTAAAATTGGACTAAACGTTGCTGTTTGGATTTTATGATTTCTAAGATTTAAAAAAAAAAAAAATTCTTAATCAGCTTTTTTTCAGTGTACTTCTGAAACAAGCATAAACTTATTTTATTTGAAGACAGAAAAAACAATGGTCATAGTATGAAGAGACTTGACACAAACTGCCTTCACACACCCATTGTGTTTTTGTTTCAGGAGTACAGTGATAATAGTTCGGACTAAACTTGGGGGCAACGGAACAGTTGAATAGACAAATTCATAGATTGTAAAGTAAAATCTAAATGGTAGTATGTCGTCCAATTTAATATCAAATTCAAAAATTTTAACCCAAATATGACAAAGAAAGTCCAGGTGGAAAATATCCTTAAAATAAGTGTGCACGCATGCACGGTACAATAAGTTGCACATGAAAACCTAATGTTGAGACTTCTCTGCACATATTGGATTAAGACACCGTTGCAAATTATAGCACACAACTTTTATGACATCACTTCCTGCCCTTTAGACTAGTACAGTGGTTATAATCACAGTCCTTCCACAGTGAGAAGGAAAGACCTGGATTCAAATCCCATAAATGATGCAAGGAATTTTTATAGCCTCCTTGGGAATGTGACTATGTTAGTTGCATGATTTATCTTATGGAAACTTGGGAGTTCTCTTCTAGAAAACAGGCAGATTCACCAGTTATTGTTATTTTTTGGTTTTTAGGAGCATTAGCAACTAAGGCCATATTGCTCCAGGATATGCGGTGGTCATTGCCTGACCCTGCTGCATCCTCCGTATTTGGTGATGATGGACTCTAGCACCGGTCTAATCAAGAAGCGTGTGCTACGCACTGTTGCTCCTTCCCACCTGGCTACGGAGGTGCCCGATTCACCAGTGAACACTCCATTTACACTTGAGGTGTATGAGCTACTACTCATATGACCTCTAATTTAAAATGCTTGCTTTTGTTTCATCTTTAATGTCTGTTTATCAGTACTGAATGAAATGTTTCCATTGATAGCCCATCAAGGCCTCTGGTTTCAATATTACATTATACTTGCATGTTTTGGCTAAGAGGTCAACCAGTTGCTGGATATGATATTCTCAGTAAGGTGGAGACAGGTGTGGCCCATTCCTGGGCACCAAGGTCTCTTGGTCTTAAGTTCTCTGGACTTTTCCTTCTTTGGGACATTCAAAGCAGCTAATATATATTTCAGTACCCCATAATTTGGAGGAACTGGTTGCAAGATTCCATGTAGTAATCTTCAATGTTGATAGAAAGGCCTGCTGTGTTATGAAAGGTTCTCACTTTGGGCACTTATTGAAGTGTCAATGTTTGAAGATGGTGTCCTCAGTTATTACTGTTCTAAGGCTTCACCCTGGTATAAAATACCTGTAGTCAGGGCCTTCCAAATGGGGAGTGCATTGGATGCACTGCATCAGGGCCCCAATTGAGGGAACTATCAAGGTCTTTAACCCCTTTTGCAAATACCCCCCCAAGTACCTTTGCACGGCCCTGCCTGTAGTCATTTAGAAACAAGCTATGAATCAGATAAACATTATACAGTAAGTGTTAATGTTCTAGTGACAATGTATATGCCTCAGTATATTTTTCTATGTATATGCCATGTATATAACTCATGTATATGCCTAAAACTTCCATGTATATGCCTCAGTATATTTTTGCCTTATTTTACCTCAAACATTTGGTCTGTTGTGTTTTTGCATATGATTTATTGTAAATTGCACATGGCTGTCTCCCCCCCATCCCCTTGGTAACATAGAAGTTAAAAGGATAGGCTATTTCTTAAGGTTGTTGAGTAAATACTACACCAGTTTGGCCATCAGCAGTTGTATACAGATATCATGTATTGTGATAAGTTGGAAGTGTAGTTTCATAAAAAAATTTATCAGGTGACAGTCCAGTCACATAAACATGGAACTTAGACAATCCGTTTGTCCTGAGATTAAATAGCACATCAGATATTAACATATTAAAGCTGCACATACAAAGTATTACTGGCAATGTATGGAAGAAGCCAGTTGTTAAGATGGACTCTACTGAAAGTATTCCACAGGAACAATGACCCATGCATTCATCCTTCAATTGCCTCAGATTTTGACAGTCAAATCCCTGACATGAATAAATTGTTCCACCTTTTCACATAGATGCTGATTTTGGTTAAACTCTAATGAATGAGCAAGCAAATGCAGCACGAAAGTAGTCTTGCTGCCTATGAGAGGGTTCAATACAGCATTCTTTCTGACATACTCCTTTGTCTCCACTATTGTACTGTGCTATCATTTGCTTAATTGTGGATGATCTGGGGGTCCAAGTGATTGTGGCAAATAAGCCACAATCATTTGCAGGATTGTGGCTTATCTTCGTTGTTTTTTCCTCCTATCAACAAGCTATCACCAGCCACACCGAACTGTGTGTATACTTTTTCTGGTAGAATATAGTCATTTTCTTGGGTGGGGGGGGGGGGTGTAATAAACTGGCCACTTTTTTAATATTAAACAAAAAAAAAAAAAAAAAAATTCCAAATTCTGCTATACTTTTTTTAGTACATTTTGAGGAAACTGTCAAGAATGAGTCAATAGAGCATTTAATTTCATTGATTGTAGAAGGATTCATATTAGAATGCCCTGACTAGATTTGCTTGTAGGGGTGAAGAAACCAACGTGGTAGGTCAAAATCAATGAATATTGCACAGTGTGACCAGAATAAGCAAGAAAAAAATTTCCAGATCACCAGGCCATCAGTAGCCTTTAGAGAAGAGAAAAGATTTTTATTTAAATGATCCATCTTTCCTTGGTAAGTGAAGTAATCCAGTTTTCAGGTGGTTTTAAAAAATATTGTATAAATCAGAACATTCCAAATAAAGTCTATCATGAGGAAGAAATATCTTAAAATTGATGATATTGTTTGTGAAATCATCAAAATATTGGAGGAAACAGCAGATACTTGTAGCTGCTATATTGCTTATTTGAAAATGTAGATAATTCTTTGCAGTTATGGACAGACTAAGAATTGACCAGTGGTAAAAAGTCTGCATTTTTGTTACAATGGTACATGTATGATAAAAGCAACTTCTAAAGTATCCAAACCTAATCCACATTACTAGCTTATATAATCTTACAGAAACAATTTTAGCAAAATTAAAATTATTTTTTTGTGCATAAAAATTTTCACGAAGTCCTTGCGTGCAGAGATATGCAATCTGGCTTTCCTATTCCACTAGAAACATTTTGGCAAGGTGGGGAACATGATTACATGCAGCATTTTTGTATACCAAAAGCTTGATTCTATTTAAAAAAAAAGTGGATGCTTTGGCTATTGCAGGTGCTACAGCTATTGGCATTGCTAAGGTAATTCTTTCCAATTCATTAGTCAGGAAAAATTCTGTTTTTTGACACTCATTTTGCTTGTTACCAAAGTTGAAGAATGGGGATTTTCTTTGAGCAGCACAGGGGAAGATGTAGGGAAAATTCAGTTAGAAATTTCAACTATGCCTGTGAACATAAGGAGAGAAAATAGATGACTTCATTAACAGAAATGAGCAGGAGCTCACATTTTTAAGTTTAGTCTGTTCTATGTTTTTAAAATGATTTTAGATGATAACTACCACAGCGTCACAGTGGGCCAAATTTTAAAACAAAATTGCTATTTGCTGTAACAAAGGTTATTCTATATAAAGTAATACTTATTGTAAAACTTTTCATTTAATAGTTTATTATTTTAATTAATGAAGGTGATGAATGTAAAGATGTGTTGAATTTGTTCATGTACTGCTCTGCCATTAATATCCAGACACCTGCATATTTACAGAAAAACTAATAATGTGCTGAAACCTTCATGACAGTCGTCTGAAACTTTTTGTAAATATCCTCCAATATTATTTTTCAAACTAATGACCACTTCAGCTCTGTTTTTTTGGGCAGTCTCTCTTCACAGGACATGTTCTCAAGTCAGTTTGTCACAATGCAAGCAGTGTGACATTGAAGTGTCCTGCTGATACAGCTATGGGCCTTCCACAACATCTGGATAAACCTTGGCCATAATAGTTTTGTCCAAAACAACCAATGGTCCTCGACCCTCATGCCATCTGTACCAGACTTCATTGTCAGTATGATACAGTCCAAACTGTCTACAGATACCATCATATTCAGGCATGACAGACTGGTGAACTATTGGTCTATTGATGGTGAGCCTTATACCAATCTAGACAGCATCAGGCATTAATAGAAGCAGCTTGTGGCCAGTACACAACCATGGTAACCCATATCCTGCAGAATCCTGTACTGGTGTAACGTGACCTAATCAACTCACTGGGGGCCTGTATTTGATGCAGAAATGTTGACCCTCATTCAAAGCCAACAATTCTTTTCAGGGCTCTCCCAGGTCATTTTGTGACACCCTATTATCATTCTACTCTGGAAATCTTAACTCTGTAGATTGCTCTTTCCTTCATGCTACTGTCTCTTTGCCTACCTATGATCATATCTATAGTTGTCTGACCCATGGTGCAAAAGGGTGTCCAGATATCAATGGTAGGATAGTGTATTTTATGAGGAGCTTTACACATACTCATGTTCTTTTCAGTTATTGGCAACAAGTTTATATAATAGTAATCACAACTTATTTCCAGACAGGCATAACTTGACTTATGTTTATACTTAATGTGGCTTAGTAGCCAACAGTACCTGTGTATGGAATTCATATTGCTAAGATTTAAGGTGTTTATTACAGCCACTGTGTTTGATTGCAACACTTAGTATAGTGGATGGTAAGAATTGAGTATACAACAGATTTTTCTCTTAATCTATAATATGTCCTTGGCTGAGGAAACGCATTGTAAATGGAAACACTCCTCTTGATGATGATGATGTCCTTGTTTCCTGCAGAAGTTATCTACTTTCTAATCTGTAATTTGAATATAAGAAGAATCTGTTAAATTTTGCCTTTTGCTTTTCTTAGCTCTTGTTGCAATCTTATTTAATATAAACTTCATAACTAATATTTTATTATGCTACATATATTTGTTCCTTGTAATGGTAGCATGAAATAGCAATGAAACATTACATTAAATTATTAATGTTGTTTTTCTTTCTAGGTATATTGTTACAGTAGAAGAAAAGCATTTATGAAAGTTCACACTGAAAATAATTGGTGTTGTACTAGATGTATTGCTGACACTTCTGACGTAATCATTACCTGTACTGAAATTTACTTTTTAATGATGTGAATAATCCTATATTCCTTACATTAAATTATTAGTTTTCATGAGGTTAAAATAAATACCTTAAAGCTTGTAAAAGACAAGTGAATATGTTTTACTTCACTCCATGTAATGGGGGGGGGGGAGTTAACTTCCAATCAATTTAAGATGAATGATATAAAAATTTTGTAAATTCCTAATGTTATACAGCAATAAGTTAGTTTTCCTCATTGTCTTTTTACTGGAGAGAGAGTTGCTAGCATAGCTTGATACGTCTACTTGGCTATCAAATCAGAGGCTACCAATAATTGTTTAATTTTATAGGCTGGTATGCTAATTTAGCAAGTGATGTTTCTTTTTATTTACTGAACAGAACTGTTTTATCTAAGGTTGGAGCAGAGGTAGGACTATAAATTCTGCTTCCCACCCTACATGATCTTTAACAACCATATCACTGGGTCCACATGGTAAGCTAGTTTTGCCACTGATCATTGCCCTGCCACAGCTGCGTTTTCCTCAATAGTGTACTGTACTGCTAGGGCACATACATTTCATTTATGTTTCACAGCAAAGAAAATCAGATTTTGCCAATGACATAAGAGGATACCTAAGTTTTAATTTTATGAAATTAATAATCCAGTAGGATTATTAATGAAATTTCTAAACAAAAGTCAGATATGCTGCATTCCCTCCGTCAGAGCTGATTTGTCTTCTGCGTGTTACACAAACATGACATTCCAACAAAAAACACTGTTGCTTTCCCACTACTGACATGACTGCATTGTCATGGCAACAAAATTTGATTGATAGCCCAAGCCAATAAAATCCAGCATTAAAAAAAGTATAAAGTAGTCAAAACTGAAGTGAAAGCAAACAAAATTTTTTTTTTTTATTCAGCAAAGGATAGATATTATAATTTCTTACTTTTTAAAGCATCTCTGGAAAACAAACAGTGAACCTATTTAAATCAAAATGGATTTGGTTTTCCCCTATACTTTGATCAGTTTTTAAGAGCCTAAATCCTTATTATCAAATTCCTAATAATGACATCAGGACAGGGTCATCATCAAATTGCTCCATATTTTCTGTATTGCTGGGCAAGATTCACAAACATTAAAAATGGAAAGAAACTACTTATACCTTAATATTAAAGCTTTGACGCATGCTATACTTTCTCTTTTCTCCCTCTCACAGAAGTTTTCATGAGCAGCATACGAAATTACTGAGATGTATTAAATATTCAATCTCACATCACCAGTCGAACCCCTCCAATAATCTATCTAGTTCTTCCTTAATTTATTCAAACTACCCACTTCTACAAACACCAGACAGAAGTTTGTTCCTGCAATCATCCTTCCTCAATTTGAATTTATGCTCGCTGACCAAGAGAAAGGAAGGCTGTTGGCAATTAGTTTGATCAATCTATTCAAAGCCTCAATCAGATTTCTTTGCAGGTTCTTAATTTTCAGGCTTTAAGACTGGGGTCCATACACAGTTCCAGGGGTCCGTGAAACAACCATCTGGAACTAGTAAAATTATTAATTCTATGTATAGCAAAGTGATGATTATATATTTATGTAAAAATAATTATATATATATATATATACATATATATATATACACACACACACAAGGTCCGCAAACTTTTTTTCAATTTTGAAGGGGTCCATTGATCTCGGTAGTTTGTGAACCACTGCTTTAAGTGAAAGTTGACAATATTTGGGGGGGGGGGCACTTCTACATGCCTGGTCTAAAATATAGTAAATAATTTTCTGTTTATATTGTGGGAAGGCTATGTAGGGTTATGGAATTTGGCAAGAACACTGCCATAGTTAGTCATCAAGTGGATCACTTTGCACATAGACAAAGCATTGATTTAAATTTTACTAATTAAATTGTGATATTTGTTCTAGATATTAAATTATTTTTATTATAGATGAAACCCTTGTATTTAACCAAATGTGCTTTGCAAATTGTACTATATACCGGGTGATTCTAAATTATTCTTGGTTTCCATGGCCTATAATTTTCAAACCGGAAACAACAAAATAAAACTGCTTACGGAATATGAAAGTGTAACTCAAAAAAGTTTTATTTGGCAACACTGTACTTACTGCATTGATGTCTGGGAGATATTGACGGCATTACTTCAAAATGGCAACTGTTCAAGAGAAGGCAATGTGCATACTTTGGTTTTTCAAAACAAAGTCCATTATCACAATGCAACGTCATTACAGAACTTAGTATGGAAAAGATCCACCTTCAGATAATGCTATCCAACATTGGTTAAAGTAATTTCAAGAGACTGGTAATGTTCTGCACCGAAAAGGAGTGGGAAGACAGAGCACTACACAAGATGTTGATCGAATCCACAAAGCGTTTTCTCAAAGCCCACAAAAATCAATTAGACGAGCTTCTTTGCAGTTAGGTTGGTTGGTTGGGTTTTATTGGCGCATTAGCAACTAAGGCTATAATGTGCCTTGCAGTTAGGTATACCACAAACGACTGTTTGGAGGGTTGTTCATAACAGCTTTCACCTCCATGCCTACAAACTGCAGATTGTGCAGGCTTTAAAGCCGAACGACCGCCGTTTACATTTTGCCCAAGACATTTTGTCAAACGTTGAAGCTGATGAAAATTACCTTCGGAGATGGAGATTTAGTAATGAAGCAACGTTTTACATATCAGATCTTACACCGCTTGATTTCTTCTTGTGGGGATACGTGAAGGACATTGTGTACAAGAACCCTGTGACTCCCTCGAACTGAAGCTCAGAATTGTTGCTGTGATTGAAACAGTTACACCGCAAATGCTGGAGAACACTTGGAAGAAAATTGAATATCGCTTGGACATCTTACTTGCCACGAAAGGCGTACATGTTTAAGTTGTTTAGCATTCTGCAGTATTGATTCTATAAGTAATAAAACTTTGAGTTACACTTTCATGTTCTGTAAGCAGTTTTATTTTGTTGTTTCTGGTTTGAAAATTATAGGCCATGGAAACCCTGACAATAATTTAGAATCACCCTGTATAATGTTAGGTTCCACCTTTAATATTGAAATTGAATAGAAAGACAATCCTTTGCTTATAAGTTTTCACTTGTTACATTCTGCTCAAATGCTTAATGAATTATCATTTATATTATATATAAAGCTGCAGAATTTCATATGCATGGCCTTCACCAACATGTGCTGCTGGACACAAATGGTTGTAGGGTGAACTGTATTATGCACATGTCAAAAACACACCATTGTTTTCACTCAAAACTATCACTATTAGAGGCTTTGCCACCTGTGTGTTAATTAATGATGCCAGTATGTACATGTATAAACATCTATTTGTCCAGGACAATGTTCTAAATCACAGGTTCCCAAACTTTTATGCCTTGAACCCCCTTAATTTTTCATAAATTAATACACCCTGTGTGTGTGTGTGTGTATATATATATATATATATATATACATATACATATACATATACATACATACAGGGTGTATTTAAATTGGTGGCAACTATTCTAGGGGTGTATTCCCATCGACCAAATATTAAAAAATTTCATATAAACATGGATCTAGAAACGCTTGGTTTCTTCCCTGCACACCTCAATACCTCTACCAAGTAATGTAAACACAATACTAGTAGAGACTGCACCGCTCAGTGGAAAAGATATCTACAATGGGTAGTAGTGTTTTGTTTTGCTGATTTGCTTTGTTGTTTACAAATATTAGTTGGTTGTGGAAGATACTGCAGATTACTTTGGATTAAAGAAATAGTAAAGAAAATGTATTCGGTGAGTGAAATGGCAGAGATGCACTACGCTTATGGCCTTGCAGATGGGAATGCCTTAAGAGCATGTGAACTTTATTCAGAAAGGTACCACAGACATGTGTTTACCTTGTCCAAGAACATTCACACGAATCCACCAACATTTGCGAGAGAGGCTCATTTGAGAGAAGATCTTTTGACGCTGGAAAACCAAGAGAGGTAAGAAATGTTGACCTTGAGGAAAGAGTTCTTCATAGTGGACGAAAATCCATTATGAAGTCGAAAATATGACTATTTGGAATATTCTCCATGAAAACCTCATGAAAACCCTATCACCTTCAATGGATGAAGGACTTATTGAGGCAGACTTTCTGCTGCGAAGAACATTGTGCCAGCACATTCAACAGAAGTGTGCTGTGGCCCTGAATTTCTTGACATTTATCTTGTTCACTGATGGGGCTGGTTTTACATGTGATGGGGTCTTACACTATCATAACAACCACATCTGGAGCGATAACAACCACATCTGGAGCGATGACAACCCTCATGCAGTGCAACAGGACAAACATCAACATAAGTTCAGTCTAAACATTTGGGCTGGAATCGTGCATGGTCATTTGACAGGCCCCTATTTTTTACCTCCACATCTGACAGGAGACATTTATCTTCAGTTTCCTGGAAATGAATTGCACCATTTAATGGATGATGTACCTCTGAACATCGTCTGACAGATGTGGTTCATGCACGATGGCACCCCTGCTCACTTTAGTTGGAGAGTTCGTCAGCATTTGGATGGCAATTTTCCTCAAAAATGTATTGATCACGGGGATCCATTGAACCTGCTCGATCACCAGTTTTGAACCCAATAGATTTTTTATCTCTGGGGACATTTAAGTCCATTGTTTACACAACTCCTGTGCCTGATGTTGACATTTTAATAGAGCGTATCGTAAAATGGATGTGAGCAAATACATAACACTCCAGGTATATTCAACAGAGTAGTACATTAAAGCAGGAGGAAACCATTTTGAACAATTTTTGTAACAAAATGGTTTGGCTTGTGTTTACTTTGTTTGTTTCTGTTAAACTTTGTCCTGTTTAATTGCTTATTAATTGTTGGATATTGTTAAACAATAAAATTCTTCCTACCTCAGAAACTAAGCATTTCTAGACCAATGTATATGAACTTTTTTTAATGTTTGGTCAATGGGCATACGCCCATAGAATATTTGACACCAATTTAAATACACCGCGCGCGCGCGTGTGTGTGTGTGTGTGTACAAACACACACAGTAGGACCCTGATTTAATGGACTTCGGATTTCAAAAAATTTCTGTCCTAAAGGAAAAATTTAAAACTTTTTTTTTTTTTTACTTGCGAATAGAGCACGCTAAAAGGGTGTCTCAGTGAGTCAATTATTTTATCATGCATCTGGTGTTGAGCTTACAGTGTTACGTCATCCAAGTGAGTAATTAGCGTGTGTGTCAACACTGTCAGTCTTCAGGTGCAGTTTGATTTTTACATATTTTATAATAAATACATAATATCTGTATATCATTATGGCCTTGCGGAATAAACACAAAGCGTAAACGTGTTAACTTGAGTGTTACAAAAAAATTAGAACTGATTGAGAAGCTTAAAGGTGGTGTAACCGCTGCACATGTGTGCAAGATTTATAGAGACAAAAAGCTTCAGATGTTTGCATTAAAATACAGTGTAGATGGTTGTTCCAAGACTACTACTACTACAGTTGGTAGTGAAAAACATGAAAGTGGCCAAAGATAAACCTAGAGGAAGCAGTGTACAAGTGGTTTGTTTAGCAGTGCTCAAGTGGTGTTGAGTTAAGTCACCTGCTGAAAGGCTTGCTAAACATATGGGCCTAAAATTTCAGGGGGGGTGATGGATGGCATTTTAGAAAGTGCCACGGCATTGTTAATAAAAGAACCTGTGGTGAATCTTTAGGTGCAGATGAAGAACAAGTTGAGGCTTTCAGAAAATATCTAAATGACCTCATTAAAGAGTCCAGTCTTGTCAGCTTTATAATGCTGACAAGACTGGGATTTTTTATCATGCTCTTCCTGAAAATATCCAGGCTTACATGCATGAAACAAGCACCCATGGCCATAAGCTAAATAAGGAGTGAATTTCAGTTTTATTTCGGGCAAATGCTGATGGCTATTGGCTTAAGCTTATGATAGTTGGTAACACAAAAAACTTAGTGCTTTAGGATTTAATGAACCAGTTACCGGTGATACATTCTCACTCAAAAAATGCCTGGTTTTCAATGGATGTTTTCTGTGACTGGTTCTTTAACCATTTTATTCCTGATGTGCGACGCTATCAGACAGAGTGCTGAAAATTCCTTTAAGAGAATTATTGGATGCCGTAGAAGAACTTAAATATACTCACTGATAATGCTTTTACTTCAAAGGCCAGCAGTTTGCTGAAACGATTTCAAAAATTACCTTCCTCATTATATTCAATTATTGTATAGTATGATTTATTGAGTGAAGTCAGTAAAATAACCAAATATGTTCAGATCCTCGGATTGGCCTTTATATTGTGCATAACAGTGAACAACAAATTTTAGGTCATTGCTACGGGCATGAAAATAAATTTACTTTATAGGTTTTGAAGTGCTAACCACAGAAAGTGCTTAAAATGAAAGATTGGCTCTTGTTTTTGAAAAAAAAAAAACATATTTATACAAGGTATTTTTTTTTATTTATGTGGCTACGAGCAAACCTGTATCAAACACGGGACCTTTTCACCTTTTGCTTATATTCAGCTTGAGCAGCAGCCTGAAAAACAAGATGCAGGGTATTTCAGAGACTGCTGGGAGTCATTGCGGTACAAGTAAACACATGGGTTGTGTTAGGGTAGCTAAGAATAGGAACAGGTGCATGTATACTTGCGTGTACACCAATGCTAGGGGTATGGTAAATAAATTTGATGAATTTCAAGTGTTGGTCAAAACATCAAAGGCAGATATTGTTGGGACATAACAGACGTAGTGTCACACAGATATAAGGAATGCAGAACTGGAATTTGGGGAGTGCAATGTGTACAGGAAGAATAGCAAGGGAGGAGGGGTTATGCTATTAGTTAAGAAACACATAAAATCGAAGGAAGTGCAGCCAGTCGACATCACTGGGCAGTGCAATGTCGAGTCAGTTTGGTGTGACATAATCACTGGGAAATTAAAATTGAGAGTGCGAGTGTGTTATAGGCCTAATGACTCTGATAAGTATAATGAGCAATTGTGTAGAGAAATAGAGTGGGCCAGTAAATCAGAGAGTTATAACGAGGAATTTTAATTTCCTGGATATTCACTGGAATTTGTGGGTTGGTCACTTACACACTAGCAAGGCTTTCGTGGATTTACTGGATAATTGTTTTCTACATCAGCATGGTCGGGAGGCAACTAGAGGGAATAACACTCTTGATCTGATTACCAGTAGTAATTCTTCATTCATTAAGAATCTGCAGATAAAGGAACCACTAGGTGGCACAGATCATGATCACAATGTGCTGAAGTGGGATTTACTCAAAGAGGTAACTACCATCAAGGGTAAAGGGAAGAGTTTGCTTTCGTAAAGGCGACTGCGGTGGTCTGATACACTGTAAATTCTATACGGTGGGACCAATTGATGTTACCAACAGCAAATTCAAAATGGGAGGCATTCAAAGAATTAATCTTGGAAGCTACTAGGCTTTACATACCAACTAAGAAAATTGTTAAAGGTTTAGGCCTAAATGGATGTCAGATGAACTAATGAGACATGTGGCAGAGAACAAAAATGCATGGGATACATATAAATTAATGGGTGACATGGAAGCCTATGATAGATATAATCTGGTCTGTAACCAAGTCACAAAGGTGATCAGGCAGGCAAAGGCAGATTATGAGAAATCTTTGGCAAAGGATGCAAAGAAAAACAGCAAAGAGTTCTTTACCTATGTAAACTCTAGAACGAAAGGGATGAATCAGATCGGTCCACTCGATATTAAAGGTTCAACTGTTGATGATCCTGCTCAGGTGGCTAACAAACTAAATGAGTATTTTGCATCTACATTCACCCACGAGGAGTTATTCAGGGAGGGGAATGCCAGAGGTGAGTTAAACTCTTATTACAAAATCATCTAGCTCATCTGAGCTAGATGATTTTGTAATAACTGATAGGAAAGTGGAGGAGAAATTGTTGAAGATAAATATAAAAAGGGCACCCGGGGTGGACAGGATCTATCCAGTTATATTAAAGGAGGCAGCAATGGAAGTAAGCAAACCCTTAGCCATAATTATGAGAGCTTCCTTTGAACTCCGAGGAGGTACCCATGGACTGAAGAATTGCAAATGTGACCCCAATTCACAAAGGAGGATCAAAGGGCGACACAAGTAATTATAGACCTCTTAGTTTAACTTCTGTTTCAGGGAAATTAATGGAGGCACTGGTTAAAGAAGCACTGTAACATCTAGACAAGACTTCAGTTATAGCTCGGACACAGCATGGTTTTGTTAAGGGAAAGTCTTGTCTGACCAATTTGATTGGGTACTATGATGTCGGCACAAAGGAACTGGATGCAGGGAATAACTTTGATATCATATATTTGGATCTCAGAAAGGCTTTTGATACTGTTGCACATGGAAGACTGCTGCACAAATTGGAGCAGTGTGGCATTGGAAGCAAATTGCGGCTATGGATAAAAGGATGGTTGAGTGGGAGAAGACAGAGTGGTAATCAATGGACACTGCTCTTCGTAGACTAATGTTATTAGTGGAGTCCCTCAGGGTTCGTGTTGGGCCATTATTTTCTGTATTTATAAATGATATTGATGATGGTATATAAGACTTAATGTCCAAGTTTGCAGACGATACGCGAAGTTTGGCAGAGTTGTTAAGGACACTAATGACAGTATGCTGCTGCAATAGGTTCTAGAAAAGTTGAGCAGATGGGCTGAGAAGTGGCAAATGAAGTTTAAAAAATTGACAAATGTAAATACAGTATACATATGGGAAGCAGTAACCTCAGAGTAAGTATCAAGTCTGTGGTATTACACTGACAGTGGTAGAGAACGAAAAGGACCCGGTGGTAATTGTGCAGGCAGATATGAAGTCTTCTTAATGATATACAGGAATTTTTCCAGTGGGGATAAGGAGGTGATTATCCCCTTGTGTAGGGCAATGGTCAGGCCACACCCTGAGTACTGTATACAGGTCTGGAGGCCTCATTTTAAGAAGGATGTAGAGCTGTTGGAACGAGTACAGAGAAGGGCTACAAGATTAGTGAATGGAACGAAGGGCTGCTCTTATGAAGAAAGGCTTAAGTTTTGCAGATTAGTGTCTGGAGACTAGGCAATTGGGAGGTGATCTGAATGAGGTGTATAAAGGCTTGAATGGTCTGAGCATGCTCAATGTTAATAGGATTCTTCCTCTTGCTCAGAATAATCACCTGAGATTGCATAAATTCAAATTGAGGAAAGACAGTTGTAGGATAGATGTGTGGAAGTTTGCCTTTAGCCAGCAGTAGTTGATTGGCGTAACAGGCTTCTATCTTTTGTTATGGAAGTTGATAGCCTAAATAAATTTAAGGCTGAGCTGGACAGGTATTTGGAACGATCGGAGGGATGAAATGGAAGGGGTGTTTTTTTGGCTGATGCTACATAAGCTTGCTTTCTTGCATCGTATGCCTCTGTAATGCGAGCATACAGAGGTGTATTGCAGAGGCTAGTTGATTGGTGGAACAGACTTCCATCTTTTGTTGTGGAAGTTGATAGCCTAAATAAATTTAAGACCGAGCTGGACAGACATTTGGAATGAATGGAGGGGTGAAATGGGCGGTTTTTTTTTTTTTTGCTGATGTTGCGTAAGCTTGCTTTCTCGCATTGTATGTCTCTAATGATGCTAAAAAAATAGTACCGGAACGCTCGTTCTCCAGAAGACTATATGATAACGCCACATCAACTGTACAGTAACCTCAGACTCAGACTTCAGACTCACTGTTCACAGAACAACCAGTTTTAGCGTTCAGTTCATGGCGAATCAAAATGTAGCCTTCGCACGCATCACAGTATATGTCATTGACTGGATCTCTTTATCTAACACATTGTACTTTAGTAAGAAATGTTCAAGTTTAAGTTTCGTTGCGAAATTTATATTTTTGTTTTTAAATTTTTAAGGAAATTATTAATTTTAAAGATTACTTAAAGATATTCTTCTTGAAGACTATCTTACTGATAGGCCATTTGTTGTTAAAGCAAACCAGTCTTTTTGAGACATTTATTTCTCCAGAGGAGTGACACATGTGGTTGGTTTTCGAAGGTCTCTGTAATGGAATGTAGAAACACGTCTGATTTATTTATGATGTATCTGTTAAATAACACCTGTGTAATTTCAGATTGTTTTTATTGTTATCTTTTTAAAAGGGGGACACCCCTTAAAAAACCTCTGGCTTATGTGTTCTCCCTCCCTTCTTGCTGTTATCTCCCAACAATTGTAACACAAAATAGGGATAAATAAATTATCAAGCTTGCTATTAATATATATTTTTGGTAGCAATGGGTAAAATAGATATTTCTCCCTCCCCTTTGATTATGTTTCATAATATTAGGTGTATAAATTTAATGATTTTCTATTATGACATTTAGAAAAAAAATGTACCGGAACGGCGTTCCGGCCCAAATACACCACTGGGAGCATCCCTTTTCATCATCCAACAATAATCAGCTAACATGACGGCACTCCATTTGCTTTTGTATCGTTGTTCCATCGCTGCGATGTCTTGATGGAAGCGTTTACCATGTTCGTCGCTGACGGCACCAGTTTCGCGGGAAGAATCCAGTTGAAAGTGCCAGAAATGCATCTTCAATGACCTGTTGCACTCCAATTTTTCTAATAAGTAAAGTGTATTGATGTCTAGCCACACCAGGAGTTTCCCGCCTCCCCATCTCCACGGGAAACCACATCTGCACCTTAGTGGCACCTTCCACAAAACATCATGCACTAAGTCTTGGGAATTTCTCTTACAGGTATGTGAATGCAGGACCATTCACTTCCAAACCCGTCAATTTTTCATGAGCCCCAGTTTGATGTGGAGTGGTGGAAGCAAACCTTTATTTGGATCTACCAGAGGTTCAAATGCTAAATTCTTCATTCCAGGTGTTAGTGATTTTCGTTGAAGCCAACTCCTCTTCTCACAGTGCATATCCTTGGCATGTCTATCCCACTTGCCGAGAAAGCAACAATACTTAGTGTATCCCTTTTGTAGTTCTAATAAAATGGCGATTACCTTTAAATCATCACATATCTGCCATTAGCCGCTGATAGTGTACATCTTAGAGGATGTTCTCCATGTTTGCGTATGTTTCTTTTTTGTGTAATAACACAACCTTAAGGCCTTAGATGCATCTATAAATAGTCGCCATTCTTCGGGAATGTGTCTCATGTTCAATACTGCCATTAGACCATCAACCCTTACAAACAGCGAATTCACCTTCTGTTTGATAGAATTTATCATAGTCTATTTCCAGTACGAAATGTCACTTTCACTGAATGATCTAGAAGATTCCACCGTTGTAACCTCGAGGTCAAAAGCTCTGCCTTATTCTTCGGCAGTTCGAGATCCCTGATGAGATCATTAAGCTCGCTTTCTGTGATCTTATATAGTTCAGAAGATAAAGGTTTGGACAAAATGGTGGATCCCTTGACATAGATGACTGCTGTACTTCTTCGTGTATATCAGGTTGATATTCATCAGTGTCTTCATCAGAGTGTACAGAAAACGATCGATGGTTCAGGAACAGGTAGTACTTCACCTTGAAGCACGGTATGAATTGCAGATGGTATATTTGGGTACGTCACTGTCCACTTTTTCTTCATTGTCATTCCTTTTCTAATAGGAGGTACTATAAAGAAGTAACAGTCTGTGACGTGTTTGTTGGCTCCCTCCACATCATGGGCACTGCGAAAGGCATAAAACGTCCCTCTTGATTCACCCATGCGTGCGTTGAGTTTTGATAAATAGGTAGTGCAGCATATGTGTGGAGCCTAGCTGTTGTCCTGGTCGCCTACTTTACACCTAAAGTAAAAGTGGGCTTTTTTGTGGCTAGAGTTAAGGGACGCTTTCTTGAAGATAACGTGACTTCTCCACATACGTAACAGAAGTAATCCGGACTAGTCACACAATTTTGGAACAAATTAATCTTACACGACACAACTACTGCACAAAAGTAGGAATATCACAGAGAATAACTGTTAAGTGAGAACAAATCACCCAGTACCTAGCCGTATTCGAGGATTACTGCAACAGAGTTGAAGACTGATTTCAGGCGACAAGTTATCACGTGATGCAGAGCGTGGTAATACTGAAACTGCAGTGTTGCTAATGTAGAGTAACTCGCTAATATGATACACTGTAGTACACTGTAATTCAAAAACACGAGCCAATCGACAAATTAATGTGATTTTCGTGCTCAGCAGCAAAAAATTAGTCATGATTGGGTATTTTCGTTTCCGTAACGTTTTACGTTTTGACCAGTGTAATTGTTAATAAAAGCTGAAAAAGAAAATTACGTGAGAAAAGAGAAAAAAACTAAAGAAATATTACTAGTTGCCAAGGTGGCTAGAAAATTACAAATAATACAGGTTTTCCTAAAAGTTGGAAAAGAAAAGATTTATGATGAAAATTGTGAAGATGAAATAACAGATTTAGATTAAAAAATGAAAATAACATTTTATTTTAACTTAATTGACATTGCTACAAAACAATTACATGACTGTTCTGATAGATTACAGCAAGTGACAAAAAAAAAAAAAAAAAAAAAAAAAAATTTGATTTTCTCAAAAATTAAAAAAGCATCAAAACCAGATTTGGAAGAGAGCCTAAAAGGTTAAGATTATTCAAATGACGTCTCATAGTATTTGTTCAGAAATTACATATTTAAAGGATATGATACAAAACAAAGATAAACGAAAGACATTAATTATTTATCATAGAAAATAATTTAGAAGAAATATTTCCTAATATACTTGTTGTTTAAGAATATGTTTCTCCCTGTAACAGTAGCAGAGAGAGAGAGAGAGAGCTCTTTCAGTAAATTAAAGTTAATAAAAATGTGCTTACGTTCATCATTGCTTCAAGAAAGATTAAATGCTTGCGCAATATTTTCAGTTGAATGGGAAATAGTGAATGACCTTTTGAGGATGTAATTAATAATTGGGTGGAAAATACTTCTAAAAAACTAAAAATACATAAAATATATTTGTGTGAATTCCCTCTTTGTATCAAATTGATAATAACATGTATTGTGTGTGTTATAGGTGATTATTTTGTTTTGGCCATTTAATAATAATACCTGTACTAATCAATATATCGTAATACATAAAACGTGTAAATTTCCTGTGTCAAGTTGATAAAATTTAATGTATAATATAGGTGATTTTTTTGACTAATAGCCTCACAAAATCCAACCCCACGTCCGAGCCATATGGACACCTGTAAGGTGGCAACAGTGCATTCTATGTACTAGTTAACGGGCTCTGGAGCAGCTGTGACAGGTCCAGCAAGCCGACAGTGCTACAAGAAGAGTCAAAGCCGGAATGAAAATAATAGTAAACGACATAGCTTGGACACTGGACTGCGAATTGGAACACCGAATATACTTTAACAATCAAGGTGGAGGAGTTAATTTATATGATAAAGTAAACGAAATTGGACATTTTGGGTTTGAGTGATACTAAGTGGAAGAAAGAGGGAAATAAGAGTATGAGAGAAGGATTTACATTATATTGGAAAGTTGCAGAAGATAGAGGACTTAGTGTCAAACAACATTAACTACAAAACTGCATTTTTGTTTTGAGACAACTTTAGTTAACTTTATACAAATAACAATGCATATCATGTCATAGAAATGTATTTCTCGAGTAGTTTACACGTTAGCTTGGGCTATAAGCACATTTCCGGTAAACCAAGAAAATATCAAATGACTTTTTCTTGGTTAATTACAAAATGATTTTGTAGTTAACGTTGCCTGACACTAAATCCTCGAAATCCAGGAATGGAAACGGTATCTTTGTTAAATGAGATTCACCTTTGGGTGTGAAAGAACAAATATGACTGTAGTACAATTTTATACCCCCAACAAGGAGCAGAAGACAGTGAGAAGATAGAATTTGAGGAACAGATGGAAAGGGCTATTCTAGGAAGGAGTGTGGTAATTATGGGAGATTTAAATGCATAGAGAATGGAGGGGGGGGGAGAGAGAGAGAGAGATTGGAAATTATGGTTGTGGACAAAGAAAGGAAGGCCAAAGGCTGGTGGATCTGCGCTTGCGAAATGGATTAAAAATAAAAATATCTGGTTTGTCAATAAGCAAAGCCACAAGATATAGTTGGGATGGTAGATAGATATCAAACAGTAATAGATTATTTTATTATTAATAGAATATGGAGCAGGAAGTTTATAGTTGTAAAAGTTATTGTTAGGTTTGTTGGTGTATCAGCAACTGTGGCTATAATGCACTGATTTCTGACTAGTATATCTTTGTAGAAGTTATATCCTCAGTAAGTATGGACAGAGACGACAGACTGTTTGTGGCCTAATTTAGTATAAGAGTTGAAATAAAAAAAAAAAAAAAAAAAAAAAAAAGAGTAGAAACTGGGCAAAATATAAAAATTTGGAAACTGCAGAATCAAGAGATGAGGAGTTTGAAGAGAAGATTGAAAGAAAAAAAAGAGTACCAAGTACAATGAAAGAAGGTGCCAACGAGGAATGGGAAATTTTTAAGAAGGTGATGGTTCAAACAGCTGTTTGAAGTGTGTGGGAGAACTGGAGGAATCAGGAAGGAACGAGACACTGGTGGAATGACAGAGTTAAAAGGGCAGTGAAACTGAAGAATGAAGTATTCAGGAAATTTATGAAAACAAAATTGGAAGAGGGCAAAGAGATATAAAATGGAAAAAAGTTGGACGGTGTTTACACATAAATTAGAGGAGGATATCAATGGAAATAGAAAGATGATATACGGGTTGTTGAGGAATAAGAGAAAGAACAATGACGAACCTGGGTTCCTAGTCGATATAGGTGAAAAATTAGTAACGGATGAGAAGGAAAATCAGGAAACAGTGGCAAGACTATTTTGCAACCCTGCTTAATGCTAAGGCCAATGGGAAGGAAGATGGTGTAGGAAAAGCAGAATCCATTGTAGGAAAAGAGAGCTCAAAAGTTGGTCTCAATGAATTAAAAGAAGCAATGAAAAAGATTAATGGAGAATCAAGTGGGGTATTGAGGGCCTAGTGTCAGACAACGTTAATTACAAAATTGCATTTTTGTTTTGAGACAACTTTAGTTTAACTTTATACAAATAGCAATACATATGTCATAAAAATGTATTTCTCTAGTAGTTAACAAGTTAGCTTGGGCTATAAGCACATTTCCGGTAAACCAAGAAAATGTTGATCAAATGACTTTTTCTTGGTTAATTACAAAAACGTTTACTACAAAATGATTTTGTAGTTAACGTTGTCTGACATTAAACCCTCGGTATATGAGTTACCAGTGGAAGTGATTAGGGCTGCAGGAAATATTGGACTAAAATAGCCTTATGGTATTATCAGCCTAGTTTGGAAAGAGAAAAGAATACCAAATGATTGGACAAGGTGGATCATTATACCAATTTATAAGAAAGGGTCCAGAAGAGAATGTAACTATAGGGGAATCACACTATTATGCCACTGAGCTAAAATTTTTTAGTGAATTCTTGAGACAAGATTGAAAAATAAAATAGAAGAGAAAATGAGGGAAGAACTATGGATTTAGAAGAGGAAGGTCAACGATTGACTTCATATTTGCCTTAAGAGAATTGCTAGAAAGACACTGGGAGTTTGCCGAGAGCCTTTTTCTAGTTATTCTTAGAACTTGAAAAGGCATATGATAGTGTGCAAAGAGAAAAAATGCGGGAAAGTGTGGAGAAAATAGAAATAGATAGGGAGGAGGTAGTGATGATTAAAAATATGTATTTAAAGTTGTGGAGGACAAAATTTGTGGATTCAGATTGGTTTTCAATGTCCACTGGACTTCGATAGGGTAGCGTATTGTCACCACTACTTTTTATTGTCATGAAAAATATCCTTGCAGCGGTGGATGATAAAAAAAAAAAGGTGAACAGCGGTGTTTGCAGATGATGTTGTCCTTTGGGAAAACAAGGAGAAAGAAGTTCAATGGAAACTAGCACAATGGGAAAGAGTAGTTAGTGAGTATGGTTTAAAGATAAGTGGCCAGAAAAGCAAAGAGCAAAAAGCAAAGAGATGATGGATAGAGGGAGAGAGGCTAGTGTAAAAGGTGTGAATTGGGGAAGGAAAAGTTGGATAATTTTAAGTACCTAGGGAGTTTATTAACAAAGGATGGCAGCCTAGATATGGAAATAACTAGGAGAACAGCTGCTAGTCAGAGTTTCTTCTGTAATGTTAATAAACCTGTTATGGGCTATTGAAATTCCAATGAAGTATAAAAAGCTGACAAATATGGCATATATGGTCCCTATATTGACCTATGCTGCTGAGTGGAGGATGAATAAAAAAAGATTCTAGCAGAGTCCAAGCAATGGAAATGAAGGTGCTAAGGACTATGGAAGCTAAAACTAGAAAAGAAATAAAATAAGAAATACTGATATAAGAATGAATTTGATAATAGAAAGTCTGAGGTAGAAGATGATTACATCACGTTTGCGATGGACTGGACACATGAAGAGACACACACAGATAATTTGCTGATACTATCGAAGCATTGTCAGGTGGTCGGAAAAACTGCTAGCTTGGGGCGATACAAAGAATAATAGATTAATAGCAGCTACAAACAGAAGTGTAAGTGATTCTTGCACTGCTTATATTGGATGTGCAACAGCCTGGAGAGCAAAGGTATAGAGGATTATGTCAGCTGGGGATCTTCACAGGTCAAGCAAATACATGCGAGTAGAAACAGAAGCACGTGTACACTAATACTAGGAGTACAGTAAACGAAGTTGATGAATTTGAAGTAAATAAATAAAATTCTGTTTATACTCCGAGCGACAACCACACGGTCAGAGAAGTTCACAAGATAGAGAAAATACAAGAAACAGCACCGTATTTAGCAGTCACGGGCTTGAATACCGGTCTCTCCAGGCACGTGAACTTATGCACCCTCGCAATGACCTCGGCTACGGCGGCGTGGACACTACAAGTTCATCGGAGACATGGTGCCAATCAGACATAAGGGATACAGAATTTGCATATGGTAAGTACAATGTGTACAGAAAGCACAGTACGTTAAGAAGCACTTAGAATCTAAGATAGCGTAACCAATCGACGTGGATTTTTATTTATTTCTTAATTCAATTGATTGATATTTACAATCGCCTCTTGTACAGAGTGCAAGCTACAGAGAATAAAAAAAATTACAACTCCGAGAATAAATTTACAAAAAATTGACAGCTTAAAAATAAAAAAGTTCCTTCGTGCTGGGTGTCTAAAAGGAGTATCCACAACATGTAAAGCTTGACAAACTACAAGCATGAACTGCTTGATGGCAGATATCACTGAGAAGCAAAAAGATTGTATTTCTAGGCAGTCAAACTACAAAACGACATCCGAAACTACGGCAGATATTTCGAGAGAACTGCGCATTGGGACCGCCTTCGACGGTGGGTAGGCTTCCCAACTCAATTTTTACTTGCACCGCATGCAAGAGACTATGGGTTCTAGTTAGTATTGTTGTGGCTCAGTTGTTTGTTGGAAGATAGTCGTTCTGTAGGTTTTACTGGAGCATAATTTTTCAGTTTACTTGAAACCCGTTAAGCATTTCCATTTAAGCGGAAAAATTTTTACATTTATAGTATAAAGCGGTACCTGCCTACTAAAAATTTTGCAACACCTCTAGTCAATTTAGAGAATTACAAACCAATCCCCCCCCCCCCCGCTTGCCCATTTGCAGGATGGGAGGATCTTAAAAAGGCAAAAAAGTAAGTATTAACAATAACTAGAAAAGAAGAATATGCATACATATAGGACACAATTCAAGTTCCAGGTCAAGGCATCTAAGGCCCTGCCGAAGATAGAACTGCCAGTACAAGGAGCTTGAACTCTGCAGATTCAGTGCAGTGGGTCAGCAAAGCCATTCAGAACGATTGCACAGAACTCTAGGTGATGCAGCAATACACCATACCGCATTACCAATCCAAGGCTTCCAGATGCAGAAGTATCTTCCACCTAACAAATATAGCAGTTGCAAAGGCCTGGAAGTTTTCCTGTTTATCAAGTAGAATCGTCTCGCAGCCTTCTGCCATAAGATTGAGATTACTTACCCGAGATACCACTTCAACTCTTAGATCGCTATACTCCTCATAATTGTACGTATGTTACCATGATTTATTTTCGCCACAATGGCAACTAGATCTTTCAGTGATTCCTAAATCGTGCAATTTTGCTTTAATCGAACCATGATCAGTAAATAGGACCATAGTTTGTAAATTCAGTGCAAACCATTTGACTTTATCGAGGCTGCATTTCTTATATCTGGGAAAAAAAAAAAAAAATTGCGCAGTCCGTCCTTTATCATAAACACTCCAACGCTCCTGCCAGACATTTACCAGAGCGTCCCAGATTCTTGCCTTTTCCTTCTTTGGATCTGCCAAGATGTCCGCCTCTATATTCAGAAAACTTGCAATACCACGGCAGACGGAGCAAGCCAACGCACAATACACCAAATGCAGATCAACAGGCAATTTGCCAGTCACAACCTGCAAAGCTGGAGTCGACAGTCTTGCATGCCCTTCACAGAGTTCTGTATTACACAAACAGGGTGTACAACGGAGAGATGGAGAAACCCCTAGGGCCGTTAGACAATGAACACTTGACACTTTTTTTTAATCCTGCATGCCATGCACATCTTAACGAGCATTATTCTTTGAAAGGAACTGGGCTTCCTAGCAAATACTTTGACTTAAGCGCTCAAACCAAATTGACGCACGATATGTTCCATCGGGATAAATACACATTCATATAGTAAGTTCAGCGCTTTGCCTTTTATTCCCCAACCAATCCTAGTGATTTGAATAATCATCACAATAAATTTCCTCACCTTTCCAGATATGAATGTGTGAGTTGAAAGTTAATGATCCATCAAGCATAATGACTAGATATTTTAATTGCCTTACCAATTTTAGGCTCTACCCGTTCATTCTCACAACTGGAATCGTCTATCCGAAAAAATGATCATTGAAGACCACTGTACTTGATTTGGTTCCTGATACAGTTAGTTTATGTAATCTACACCAGTTATTAAGTTCAAACAAAACCTACTGTGACCTGGTTTCAAGTTGCATCCGTGAATTGCCTTCAATACGTAGCACAAGATCATTAGCTTAGGCCACCATCTCTGTATGCTCGAATATACTCATCCAGCATATTCTTATGCTGGGCGAATACAATGTTGAGTCCGTTTGGTGTGACATAAACATTGGGAAAACTCAAATGAGACCAGGAGCATGTTATAGGACAAACGACTGTGATGAGCATAACGAACAACAATACAGAGTGGTCCATTAAATCAGAATGTCTTAGAATAGGGAATTTTAACTTTCCAGATATTGACTGGAACTTGCTTGCTTGTAGATCGGCCAGTCACAAGAGCAAGATTTTTCTTGATTTTCTGGATGATTGTTTTCTACACCAGCATGTTAGGAGAGGCAACGAGAGAAAGCAATACTCTTAATCTGATTATCAGCAGAAACTTCTCATGCATTAAGAATATCCAGATGAAGAAACCACTAGGTGCAGAGACCATAATATATTGATGTGGAATCTGCTTAGCGATAGAACTGTCACGGGTAAAGGAAGGTATTTTGCTTTCGTTTAAACTATTACATTGGGACTAACTGATGACATTGTTACCAACAAATCTTAATGGGAAGTATTCAGGAAAGTAATCACAGAAGCTATGAGCGTTTTTATACTAAGAGATATTGTTCAAGGCTTAGCTGTAAATGGATGCCAGATGAACTGATAAAACCAGTAGTAGAGAATAAAAATGCATAGGATAATTATAAATGAGGAGAGAACACAGAAACCTACCTAAGTACAAAGTAGGCTACAGTCATGTCACTAAGGGGGAGGGGGGTTAGGCAAGATAAGAATGCAGCAAATTAATTCACTGCTTATGTTAACACTGAAAAGGAAGGGATGAACCACACTTCCTTACTAGATATGAGTAGCATAACTATTGATTATCATGTTCAGATTGCTGACAAGCAAAATTAATGTTTCATTAGGTACCTGCAAAGAAGTTTTTCAGAGATGGGAATACCAGGAGGTAAAACAAATAGGAACTAAATTATTTTGTGATATCTGAGAAGGTGGTGGACAATTTACAAAGGAAAGGGGGGGGGGAATCAAAGGGTGAAGTGAGTAATTACAGAACTGTAAGCCTGACTTCTGTTCCAGTGAAAATAATGGAGTCACTAGTTACAAAGGGAAAAAAAAAAAAACTGCAGGATACCATATAAACAGGAATGCTGTTATACAGTAGTCGCGGGATGGATTTCTTAAGGGGCGATCTTCTCTGATCAATATGAATGACTAATAATAAGTTTGGCATTCGAAACTTAGATATCAAAAAAACTTCTGGTACTGTTCCACATGAAAGAGTGCTGTACAAATTGAAGCAGCGTGGCATTAAAGTTGCTGCTTTGGATAAAGGGTTGGATGAGTGGGAGAAGACAGTGGTTATTAATGGGAGCTGCTCTTCTTGGACTACTAACCTCCCCAGGCCTGATGCAGGACCTGACTACAACTCATCGGACGGGACTCTGCTCTCATGAGTGCCATTACTTTGTCGACTGTGCCAGAAAGATCAAAGTACCACGATATCGGACGGGACTTTGCTTCCACGAACATTGCAATCAAACACGAACACCCTGTCAGCTGGACCGACAGCGCATGTAATTTACCCAACGAACTATTCTAGAATGTGACAATCACCATATGCAGGAGTGACAACACTGCATCGACGCCCAGATAACAGAACAAACAGTGAAAGTGACCACATACCAACAATGACCACCCAAAATGGAAATAGAAGGACCATGACCACGACCAACACCGGCATTCAACCGATCTGTGAACAAGTCAGTAGAGACCTTGTCCCTGGATGTACCTCCTGGTGGGGCCAGTGTTGTGATGCTGTCCTGAACCTGCTGGCTTAGCCACCACTCTGCAGCCAGGCTGCACACACGCCATATTGGCGATCTGTACCGGCTCCCTTGTCCGGCCCTTTCTATCCCACCCCAGCAGGGGGGAGGAGACGGTCATACTGTTTCCTCCCCTCCACGCCACCCCCATTCTTCCTTCTGGCAGGGCATGGGCATGCCCTGCTGACCAAATTGAGGCCTCCTACTCTATTGGCCTTATCCTTCCTCCTTTAACCCCCAGTCTTCATTCTCCCCCCTCTCTATCTTTACACAAGCGAATTCCCCCACACACATAAATTCAATGAATCCAAATTAACTTACGCCCATATTTCGGTCTATCCTTATTCAAGCGACATCACCCTACGCAATCGAGAGATATCACACATATATCTATATGTGTTAAAAAAATTTTTTTTTTTTTTTTTTTTTTTTTTTAAGGTCCTAGCCACTGAAATCTCAGGAAATTAGGTGGCAGGACCTGCCAGAGTGAACTAAAGACTATCGGGTACCTGGTCTGCCTCCACGGGGCGTAAGCGGGGCAACGTTGGGCCTCAGAAGAGGTCCAGCGGCTAAATGGCCAGAGGAACAACGGTACAAAACACCACACTTCCATAATCCATACACTTTTAAATCTCTGGCCTTCCCAGTGAACTGGTACACCCACAATAAAAGCAACGCGGAGACGGGGGGAAACCCCTGGTGCCGTTAGACACTGAAAACACTTACACTTACGGTTATTATTTGTCCAGGTGACTGATGCTTCTGGGTAGCCAAGCGGCCAGAACAGAACAGAACAGAACACACACATAATATACAGAAACCGACGTCACACATCTGGCCCAATTGTAGTGATACTGTTCTTCAGAGATATGAGGCGGAGTTGAACAAACGTTCTAGGAGTCGCCCTTACATATACACATGTCCATACTGTTATTATTTGAGTTTCCCAAGGTTCAGTGCTGGTCCTTTGTTGTGTTCTATACTTATTAGTGATATTTCCCATATCACGCTTAATGTCTAAAGTTTTCAGGTGATACAAAGGTTGGCAACGTGGTTAACGAGAGTAATCAGAGTATGCTCCCGCAACAAGATATAGAAAAATTAGGCAGATGAGCTAAGAAGTGGCAATCGAAGTTTAACATTGATAAATGTAAGGTACTAAATATGGGTAACAGTAAATCCAGATTAACGTACCAACTGTGTGATAACACTCAGAGCAGTGGAGAACGAAAAAGACTTAATTAATTGTACAGTCAGATATGACGTTCTCTGAGAGGTGAAGAGGGCTGTCGGATAGCCCATGGTGTTTTGTGAATGATATGAGAGGAAAGACAGTACTCTTACCAAAAAGGACTACATAACTGTAGTCCTTTTTGGTAAGAGTACTGTCTTTCTTATTGCATTCTAAAAGGGACTACAGTTAAGCTAATTGTCTGAAAACTAAGCACCTGTGAGGAAATCTGATTAGGTGTTTAAGGCTTTGAATGGATTGAATACGCTAAATACTGATGGCATCCTTCCTCTTTCTCAGACAGCACACATAATAGAGCATAAATTTAAATTGGGGAACGATGGTGCAGGGCAGATGTATGAAAAATAGTTTCAGTCAAGAGCGATCGTTTGTTATTACAAGCCTTCGTCAGGTGTCGTGGAAGTTTTGAATAAACTTAAGGAGAAATTAAACAAAGTACTAGACAGGATAGGATGGGCAGGTGATGTCGGAAATGTTTATTTTTTATTTACTATTTTTTAGCTGATGCTGTTTAAAGTAATTTCCTTGCATCATTTGCCAATAATAATGTTAAGTGTTAATTTTTGCATTTGTCTTGTTTTTATTTAATTTTATGAAAAGGCTATCTACAAGGAGTGATAAGCTTTCTCACATAGTAAGCAAATTCTTAAATCTAAAATGTAGTAATATTGTTATTTAACAAGTATGTGTTTTGTAAAGGCCTTTACAATCGGCGGACCCGCTTTTTTTCGATCGAACACTAAAGTTAGAATAGGCGAGTTTCTGAGGTTGTGAAGGTTATTCCACAACTGAATTAAAGTAAGCAGAAATTTAATAGTTATGGCCAGGTTTCGAGCCTCATCTTATTCTCACTCATTGAATCCATTCCTTCAACAGAAGCTGTCACAGTTTCCTTCTAGATAGGTGCATGCAAAGTTCTTTTAAAGTCCCAAACACTGATTGCTCTTTAGAAAAGTTACTTCACTATACCAGAAAGCAGCAGTTACAACCTAACGCTGTTGCTTACTACTCAGTCCAAAAAGTTATTCATTTTAGGCCCGAGAGAACCTAAAAATTGAAGCGTTTTGGATTCTTTCGCACCACTATTCTTGTTTCAAAGTCAACTCATTGGTTGACGACCCACAAGCAAAATTCAGAGTTGGGTAAACTGGTCACGTGAAAAGTTTCATATTAATTTAATTTCGTTGTCTTTGCTGAATAATAAATGGTTGACAGGAAAGGAATGGTATAAAAAAAGGCATTAGGTCAGCGATTAATATTGTTATTTCTGACTTTTTATTCTATCACTTTGGCTCCCGCTAGTTTTAATTTTTAATCAAAGAAGTTTTTTGGCATGGAATTTTTATCTGAGAAAGAGTCCCAACATCGAAGGATTTTTAATGCTTCTTTTTGCGGCGTCATAAGAGCAGCGTGAGATGATTCCTTTGGTGAACTGACGTTCTCTTTCATTCTGGGTAAACTGACCCCCTCCCCTCTCTTTTCACGACATTCCGCACGCATCTGACGGGATGAGGAAGAACTTCACAGGTGTAAGGCTTTCTTTTTCTTCCTGCTCTTCAGTTTGAATCGGTGCAAAGCCATCACGGACGACCGACTTCGCAAAGAACGTCGAAGCATCTGTACTGGCGAGGCTCTCGTGGAATGTGAGGTCGCGACACATTCGCATGCCACTCGACAGTGTGACGATGAAGGGGACGATTATGTCACCGCTCTAATTGCTCACCATTCCATCACGTCTCGGACAGCGGGCGTGTTTAGCATACACCATTGTCTAGAAGCGCAGCAACGGGCACGCGTACAGCCAGTCAGTAATTCCAGGCAGGCAAAGTAGACAGCGGGAGCACCCGCTTGCTCCTTTCTTGTGTTGGCCGCTGCTCATAGCTCGCAGTGGAAAACAACGGCCACAAATTCCGCGCGCTCCAGCCGTAATACTGGCGCATTTTTCGGTTTGCTGTATACGCATTCCGCACCTCAGCGTTACCTCTAGGAACGCTCTCGTTCAATAACGTAATTCATTTCGCAGACATGCCTTTACGCGGCGGCTGCACTCTGACTATCTGTACCGGAAACCGACGCTATGCTGACGTAGCCAAGGATACGTTGCGGACTGTTCTGGTTTGTTGAAGGGAATCAGATCGCGTTTGGCTAGGGATGCTCACAGTTCGGTAATTACGATCGTCTGGTGGATCGGCGGAACTGCTGACTGATTTTATTTCCCAACTTTAAGGCTAGCCTGGTGATGCCAGTTGCAAGTTCATCGGACGGTGAAACGTTATGTGGCGCTACATATGAGATTCCCAGTGAAATTCGATGGCTGTGAATTTGATGACTTTTGCTACTGATGATCGTGCACGTGACAGTAAGAGGTATCACTTTGTATTGTAATAATTTTCGGAATAGTAAACATTATATCTAGAGATGTTTTCCATGTGACGCCCCTCGCATATCTATTTTATTTTTTAATCCATCGCATAAGCAGTGTAACAGTTCTTTCTGCCGGCAATGGAAACTGCTAGTCCAACATCCGTTGCTTTGCCAGGCTTACAGCAAACATCCCTAGATAATGGAGACAGTGGATCCAGGGCTACTATTGTCCCTCTAAGGCAGCGACAGTTACCAGCGTCATTCTGGCAAGAACCTCGTGCCAGCAACGTTACGCCCACTTTAATGCCAGTCCCGAGAAGTACTCCGCATTTTGATCAGATCAGTGGCAATTCTTGGCTCCCTCAAGGCACTCCTGCAATCCCTTGGGTCTCTTCACATTGTTTCCTCTCTCCCAGTGCTAACTCCGTGAGTAGCGTTCCTAGCTTGGCAAGGGGTTTGTGGCCCGCTCCTCTATTCTCAGAGTCCTGCCACTGTGCTCTATGTCAAGGAACAACTTACCACGACAACAGACGACCGCTAGCGTTGTCTCCACCTGCTCCAACAGTCCTTCGCGATGCATATTTACGCTCTCTAGCGGAGAGACCTTCAATAGCCGATTTAGGAGCTTCTTTTCCGCATCGCTATAGGATAAGGGATGAGTGTGTCGATCCAGACTGCAAGTTCTGTAGCTCGCTTGGGGAACGCTGGCAGCCTAATGTTGACCTCTTTAACAGACATCGCCGTTTCTACAGGTTTCATCCTTTAATGGAGTAAGTTCATCAGACTGAAAGATGAGGAGTGAATGAGCTGAAGAACTATAGTGCTGTGAACCCGTAAAGTGCTGTCGTTGCAGAACCTTTGTACTAGACTGTGAAGAAAAAAGTTAAGTTCGAAGACGTTGCTGAAAATGAGACTCGAAAGAATGAAATGTCACGTGGGTACCTACAAATCTGTCTTTTTTATGTTGTTTCTCCACTTGCGTGTAATTACTCTTAGCACATATGTATTAGCTCATTCACAACGAACATTGTAGTAAATAGTCATTCTTTTAAGCCTGTGATTTGAATATACTCTTAACACTACGTTTAAATAACAAACTACTACATCACCATCTGTAAATAGTTCTTTTCGTACTTCGAAACAGGAATAGTAGAGCAAGACCTGCTCATTGCTCAGTTTTGTGTTAACGACTGCAAACGGGCAACACATTTATGTTTTGCCAGGTGACGTAGCCGACTGGTCAGGAGCGAGAGTGCAATAGCACACGCTCAAGCCCGTGACTGCTAAATACGATTAATGTTTGTATTGATTAACTAAAACGGTATTGTAAACTCCTCTGGCAAGAGGAGTTTACAATACCGTTTTTTTACTCCGACACGACCTGGTAGTCGCGTCGGAGTAAAAAAACAAGAACATGAACAAGGAATAATCTCTTCTGAACAAAGTACTTGCTAAATATTGTAATATGATCGATATGCATTTAAGCTCGTATACACATAAATATTGTTAGTAAATTGATAAGAGGAGTTTACCTCAATATAGTACGTGGAACACTTCCGTATGATACCCTCCAGAAATTAAAACGGAAAAAACGAAAAAAATCGACAACTTACCGGTACATTAAAGTAAAATATAAATAATTAAAGTGAAATATAAATAATTAAATAATCAATTTAACACAATTCAAAATCAATTCAAAACAATTAAAATTCAAATTAACGCAATTAAAAGAATCTAACGAAAATATTCAAAACGATTTTTGAATCACTGGCGACATCACGTAATATTGTTAAGCTTGCCTTAAAATCTCGATAAGGAAGAAAAATCGTTTTGAATATTTTCGTTAGATTCTTTTAATTGCGTTAATTTGAATTTTAATTGTTTTGAATTGATTTTGAATTGTGTTAAATTGATTATTTAATTATTTATATTTCACTTTAATTATTTATATTTTACTTTAATGTACCGGTAAGTTGTCGATTTTTTTCGTTTTTTCCGTTTTAATTTCTGGAGGGTATCATACGGAAGTGTTCCACGTACTATATTGAGGTAAACTCCTCTTATCAATTTACTAATATTATTACCAACGTAGAACATATTGAGTAATACAGCTCTGATTCATACTACATAAATATTGTATAGTAGAGCGTCGTGAGAAAAACTTATTAGCCCTAGTAGATCAAAATATCTATCCGAAAAATCGGAAAAGGTTGGAAATTACTTTAAACTCAACCAGAAACATTCTTTGCCTAATCATATGATAGCTGGACAGAGCAAAATCTGTATTATTAAGCAGTAGGCGTGCAGTTATCCTCCAGAAAAATACTTATTATCTACGTCCCAGTACAGAAGATGCTAAAAGATATCTCAGTATGAAAAGTACCTGTTGTGGTATGCCCCGAATGAAGACGGAGTAATAAAATTCATTTTTGTATTCGTCATCGTATCTCTCCGTGATCAAAACATACAGAAATAAATGACACATGGCCAAATTTAGTTATTAATAAATTTGACCTGCCGCCTGCATTAAATTTTTTAAATTTTATTCTCTTTATGAGAATTCTTGTTGATATTAATTAAGGATACTTGCAGACCTAAGTACTTTAAATTTAGAAAATCTTTCTCACACTTGCGCTTCATGTGCCGGTCTGGATACATATCAACAAAGTTTGAACTATGTAAATACACCAGTAATGAACGAACAGAGCAGCTGCTTTATATCAAAAAAATAATTTTCATTTAATATTCTCACTAATTATGTTCATCAATAAATATTGTTTATTAAACATCATTTAAAACTAGTTTCCTCACTTTTGACTTCTCCATACTCCTACTTCAAAAATGTGTCGCAAGGACAATTCCTAACTTCTTTCCCTCTTAAAAATACAATATATAGAGAAGGCAGCCAATGCACGTGCATTATTGCTTGCTTCTACAGTGGAGAAATAAGTGATTATTCATAAAAACCTAGTCCGAAAAAAAAAAAAAAAAAAAAATGGAAATTCATTTCGCATAGATTCTGCAATTACTCACTTAGCGCCTTTTTGATTCTCTTCCTTGTTAAACCTTTCAAGTATTGCAGCAATTCCACAGCAGACTTTTTTCCATCAGATTTTACATTATTCGGTCAACTGGAGAAAGCACATAAGAAATTCATAACAAGCCCAATTTCATATGGAAGACCCATTAATACTTTACGTGCGTGTTTTTAATAGAAAAAATAAAAATTTCAATTGATATATTACTTACAAAAGGAGTCCAGCATTTATAAATACTAAATAAGATGTACAAACGTACCAAGGAAACACTAGATCAATAATATTAATAATAATATTCAACAGACTTTGGGTCTGGGTACATATCAACAAAGTTTGAGCTATGTAAATACACCAGTAATGAACGAACAGAGCTTTTAATTTCAATAACATATATTATCTAAAGAAAATTACCAAAGGGGTTCTTTTCAAATTATGACGCTCGCCAAACTACAGAATTTTCAAAAGTGCCATATGTGCAGAAATTATGTTGTATACATACATACATACATACATATAAACCCATAAACACACACTATTCACTTCTTTCAATTTTCAGTGGTATTCTTTTTTTTTTTTTTTTTTTTTTTTTGTAGGGGCGTAGGAAGGAGTGGCATACACAGTAGCGTAGCTATGACTTAGTGGGCCTCAGAGCAATTTTTTTTCACTCCAATATAAGTGAAAGCGTTGTACGGGCTCATAGGATAAGTCCCTGATAATAAAAATTAGTTTTGGGAACTGCGAAATATGGAATGTCAATTTATTTAAGAAAAAATATCTGTATCTGGTGTTTAAATGGTCTGTTATTAATACGTTAGATAATATCTTTGCATCTGTAGCATTAGCTCGATTATACAAATATAAACGAAATAAATACTGTATGCATTGAAAAGATGCAGTTTCTTTTGAATGAGATTATCCGTTTCTCCACTATCTTGCTCTACAAACACAATAATGATGTGGTCCATCAACTTTCCTCAAAAGATATGGATCATATTCTTCATTCAGAAGAAACTCAATCTGAATATTCTTCCTTCTTCCATACTATTTACCTTTCAAATGTGACGTGATTTTAAATTTTAAAATGGGCCTTCTGAATCCGCAACAAAAATTGATGGATAGCACAGCGTTTGTAGTGATAATCAAATAGGCTACACTATTCTCCACAGTTTAAAATTCGGCAATTTTTTTTTTTTTTTTTTTTTTTTCCAAGCAAGACCGAAAAAAAAAAAAAAAAAAAAGCTGCAAGGGCGCATTTACTGGTGTGCAATAACAGAGTTGCTCCAGGACCTCGGTGTCCGGATTCGCACTTTACGTCAACGCAATCACTAAGTAGTAGTTATTTTAGCTTTTAACTGAATTTCATTTACTGTAATTACTGTTTCGTTTCAATCTATTTATTGCTATCCCTCATTCATTCAAATCGAAATACGCTGTAAAAATGATTACGTAACATTCCAATTTATTCTTGATTCCGACACGTTGTGTGGCCATTTACTGATTTTGTTTCATATAGTTCGTATGTTTATCGGTATCGTTACTCCGTGAAAGAAAGTAATGCATCTCTACTCCAACCAATCTGATTGTTTCTCAGTAGAACATTAACTGTTTTCTAATTCTTGATTTTAACATTTTCTTTAGTTGTTTTTAATGGTTTGCGTGGGTTTCCATAACCATTACGACAGTTTCATTTTTATTGTCTTTTTTTTTCTCAAAACAAAAAAAAAAAAATAAGCTACAAGGCTGCATTTACTGGTGTGCAGTAACGGAGTGTTCCAGGACCTCAGTGACTTCCTCGAAGAACTAGTGGACAGTAAAATTAAAGTATTTTATATTTCTTGTTTTTCACGTTTTCTTTCTGTCCACTCCCACCTTGCATCAATAAACAATACTGAACAACTTCATTCTTGTTCCATCGGTTATTGTTATTATCTTAACTCACTTTAGCTGAGTACAAAGCGAACACAATAAGCTACGTCCACTAACTCTTCCTACTCTCATAGGAAGTCTTCTCAGTATTTATTCTCATCTTAAACCTATCAACTTTCCTTTAGCCTATTTTTTTTTTAGCCAATTTCCGCAATCCTGAATTAAACTTGCCACTAGTACCATAGCATCCCAAATCTAACACTCTCAGTAACCTTTTCTAACCCCCCCCATCTTGATCCCATACAATTCTCCCTCATCCATATTTCCTTTATGAAATGCTTCTAACGATTTCTTCTAAGCACATATTAAAGTCGCGGGCAGGCGACACCCCTGTCTTGCATCTTTTATCTCTATACTTTTAACTATTAAAATTTCTGTCCCCAGTATAATCTACTAATCATTCTTCTTTCCTTCCAATTCATTCCATTCTCTATTTCAGAATATTTTTTAAGATCAATTATCAGTGGCGGATTACCCATTAAGGCAATGAGGCACGTGCCTAGGGGGCCCCAGGCTTTGGGGGGGGGCCCCAAGCAAAGCCATTTTCGTATAGTGTTCTAAAATAGATTAATGTTTTCAGTAAACGTCATAAAAATCTTGATTAATTTAAGCGAAAATCTAAGCAAAAAATTCAAAAGTACAAAATTTCATTTATTTGCCACCTAACTTTTATTTATTTTTTATTATTATTATTTTTTGTGGTGCCCCCAAATATAATTTGCCTAGGGGTTCCAACTACAGTATACTTAATCCACTACTGTCAATGATAAAGAAACAAAGGTTAACACCAACAGTGTAAAATAAAACTGTCGCATTACGTAAACTACACGTACAATTACAAATTATCGGACCTAGGAAATAACGGACAGCGTCCACTGAACTAGGCTTTAGTCAGTAGAGTACCGCGAATGGGTGACGTAAACTGTTTCAGTCGGTAAGCAGACACTATCGCTAAAAATAATTCCAAAATAAAATAAAGTGCCAGGAAACCAAGGTTTTCCCCGCCATCACCCTTCACCAGCCTGACGAGTGTATCAGACATCAGTACGGAGTCATTTGAAACTCCACCGAGGGAGGGTATACGAGAGCTCTGCAGACTGAATTAGCCTTCGAGTTTTCACGGTCGTTGTAAGACATAAAATTAACTCCATTAAAAACTAAAATGCATTGCCGAGCATATACTGAGCGGAAAAATTTGGAAAATTCCAAGAATGAGTTCACTGACAAAGTAATTTTTGCGTCGTAAATTTGATCTCGATCTTTCGGCTGATATACATTATAAAATATAACCTCAAATTACGGATTCTGATCTGGTCTCGATATGTATTGGTTGTGACAGATGAAAATTACATACTTCTGTATGTATGTAAGTGATTCTTCAGCCCATTATGGTAGTCTTCTGCTTGATTAGTTGTACGTGGGCCATCGTTATTCCACTCCCAGTAGATTCACACTTTGATTTTAAAAATTCTTTTTAGCCAAGTGTTTTTAAAATAATCAATAAATTCAAGCAGTTTGAATTCGTACAGTCGCGTTATCAACAACTGACGGATTTATGAGAATACTGGCAACGGCACTAATATGGCCTTCATACAACCGATCCATTCTCCTAGTCACCTGAATTAGCCCGCACTCTTATTTCTCGTAAACCAATTGTTTGCAACTTTGTTTAATGCCTGACTAAAGTGTAAATTACATCCTTTAATACGAGGGCTGTTCAATAAAGAATGATCATTGTTTTTTCACAACATACATTTGTTAAGCATCCATATTTGATGGTCCTTTTCAAAGTAGTCTCCATTTGATTAAATGCACTTACTCCAATGTTTCAGCAATTATTCAAAAACATGGTTCGTTTCAGAATCGCCTCCGATGTCTTTACAACTTTTGACGTACTGGAAACGTTTACGTTGCAGCTCCTAACTCTGGGGAAAAAATAATCGCAGGGAGCAAAGTCAGGGTGTAGAGCGGATGAGGAACACATTTGACATTAATGCCGGCTAAGTACTCGATGACAATATGAGCAATGTGAGGTCTCGCATTGTCATGATGCAACATCTACCACCTGCGTGCAGTTGTGGTCGTTTGAGACGAATGTGATCCCGAAAAAATGTGCAGTATATTACGTAGTAAGATCCATAGGTCGTATGACGTGGTGCAACACGCTGGTAAACCATTCCTTGAACGCAAAAAAAAAAAAAAAAACACCTTTCCTGTAGAAGCCACAACTTTTGCTTTTTTTAGTGTTGGTGATGCAGAACCTCACCATCTTCAGTAACCATCCGTTGCAGTTCCTGATTCCATGCGAATTTGCTGTTGCTCAGGTGTGAGCAGTCTTGGAACCCAGCGTGCACAAATACATGTCATGGAGAATGACACGTATTGAATACATATCATGATCACTGAGAATACTGTGCGGGCTTCCTACTGATATTCTCAACATCTCTGCCAGTTGCCTTACTGTTATACGACGTTCTTCCCTCCCGATTACAGAAGCAATGTTCATAGTTTCTGGGATGATAGCAGTGATCGGATCTCTAGGACCGCCGATTTTTGTAATTGAACATGCCCATCTTTAAACATTCTAAAACCACTTGCGAGCTGTGATATATGGAAACGTACATTCACCATAAGCCTATCATAACATTTCATACGCTTCAGCTGATGTTTTCTTGAGACGGAAACAAAATCTGAGAGCATCATACTGTTCCTCTCGTGTCACGTCCATTGTTTCCTAGGTGAAATTGAACTGACATAAATTTTGCCGACCGCCATGGTCACGAGTCAACTGCGCAGTTGACTCGTGACTATGTGATGCAGTTTTGTTTGGTCTTAAATTCCGCAGCTCAGCTGGAAATAGCAAGCAGTACAATTGTTCATGAAAAATTAATTTTTTCTTATTAAACAGCCTTATTCAATTCAGGAAGTAGTCGTTTAACTGCAGAATGGGAAACGACTTCGTAACCTTGTTTGCAAGGTAGCTCTTCTAATTAATTGAATTTGACTTAGAAGATAATTGTACAATTCAATTCTTTTAAAAGATAAATGAGCATGACATTGGAATTGCTTCATACTTAGTGTCCCAGGCAAGGTATTATATTACGTGATTGGAATATCATCAGAAGCAGAGACTATCAATTTTTGTTCTCTCGAAGTGCTAAAACCCACCTTTCGTTTAAAAATGTAGCGCTTTCTTCCGAAATGGGACCACGCTCTGTAACACTGTATTCTTGCGGCAAATTGTATGGATCATCAACTAGAATTCTACCTTTATGGAACCAGCGTTTTCGAGTGGGTTTCATAACAGTGAAGTAAGTAAATGTTTCTAAATTGCAGCTTGGTCATCGACACTTCTAAAAGTGTTTGTTCACTTCCGTAGTCATAGATATATATGCACTTTATTTGAACGATTTCCTTCTATACGACTTTTTCTAGCTTCTCTAGACGATGCCCATTTTAATCTTAAAAGACATCAGTCATACTGCATGATGGAAGAGACTGCGGAAAGCCAGAGCTTTAATATGGAGACTAAACATAGATTTCACCACTTCAACCTTCCAATACACAAAGTGGTGGCATTTCACCGGTGAATGAGAGTCATCTACCCCCTAGTACTATAAAGGGGGCAACATTCCTCTGTGTGATATCGACGCCGCGCCACTACAAACCCTTGTTAAGTTGGTTTACACTTGGGTGGCCACTTCTAGTATAGGTGCCGTGTTTCAGGATTTGACACGAAGTTTATACCCAGAATTAACAGTCTCACTGACGTGAAGTGCAAATAGAGGATTTGGTTGTCTCACAACGACAAGACTTCTCGAAATTCGGTCCAGTTGACCCAAGCATCTCGTCACCTGAACATCAGTTCCATCAGCGTTTTAGACTCCCGCGTAGCAAGCCCTAGCCTGTCATACCAGAGAGAATGTCTGTGACAAGCCTCAAGGACCAAATCTAGATCTCATGAATTACCATTGATAATCATGGGTTAAGGAACTATCATCAGCTCAAGAATTGGTCTGGTCTGATCATAGAATCCAGCAAGGACCTTAAAACGACACCTCTACATCAAATTTACTCAAAATACACTGGTGTTCAAAGAAAGTGCATCACCCCTTAAAATTGTAATTGTCGTCCGAATAAACTAAAGTATATGGCAATATTTCTTACTGATTGCATCAGATAAGACTGACACGCGTAGGTGATGACTTAATATTGCACAGCTGTTACTTTCAGCTATATAAGCACGCTCTGCAAGAGTTGCAGTCATTCCTTGCTTGTCAGGATGGCGAGTTACGTCCAATTGACGCCACGAAGAAAGAGTGCTATTGTTGCTTTATGTGAGGAAGGATGTTCTTCCCGTCATATATTTCTTATAAAGTGCCTTGTAATCAGTCGACAGCGAGTAGATTTCTTTCCAAACTCAAGAATACTGGTTATGCTGATAGGAAAAAAGGAACCGGACGCAAACAAGTCTCTACGCCAAAACAGGACCGCGTTTTGAAGCACTGATGCTTAAAAACAGTAAAGAGAATGGGAAGAACATACAGGAATGGTAGCAAGTGCAGTAACAGTCAGAAGACGCCCTTTCAAAAATGGACTTTTAGCTCGTCGTCCTAAGAAGCCCCTCTTCACACAAAAAATGAAAAAGTCCCGATTAATTTGGTATAAGGTGTATGTCAAATTTCCAGAAGTGATTTTTCTTTATTAACAAAACAACAAGCGGCCCCTAGCCAGAAACTGGCAAATCCGCTATGTACATACATAGATTACAATGATATATATATATATATGATACATATAATGATATATACATATAATCGTGTAATTACAATGTTAATGAACATGTACATACAGCAAATCACATCACGCAACTAATCAGAAGTATTAATTGTGGTACAGGAACCAGAAGACAGCAGTCTTTTTCTGTCCTGGGAAGAACGAAAACCGCACCCACTGGAGGTAGTGCTATACCAATGGGTGTTAGCTAATTCTGTGTCCACAGCTGCCCAAACTGGGGTACCAGCTTAAATAAAAGAAAAAAAAAAAAAAAAAAAAAAAAAAAGTATATGGCAAGCGATATCAGTTTTAAGAAATATCGATAGACATTGCAGGTGTTGGGTTGGTTCCTTGTTGTTGTTGATAAACTTGAGAAGAGTTGCTTTCTTTTGGTGAAAATAGAGCAGAACTGTTGTAGAGCTGAGAACGATTGAGAATTTTCAGTCAGCGCCACTTCATTTCCTTCAGAGAAGTTGCTGACAGCAGCTTGTAGTGCAGATCTGTCATCGTGGTACAGGCTGCAGCGAGACAGAATGTGCGTTCAGGTTTCCTCAACACCACACAAGCAGAGATTGGTGACAGACAAGAAGCCAAATTGAAATAGTTTGGATTTGATGGAGCCGTGCCCAGTAAGTATATACGATGTTGTTAGGCTGGGAGAAAACCATTGGCAGACGTTCTTGTTGAGAGGGAAGGTAACTGCAGGAACAAAAGAGCTGGTGACTTGACCAGTAGTACTGGAATTCCATCGTGATTGCCACACACTGATAAGTTCATTCCAGATTCTCCGTTTCTCGTCTTTGATGTTAGCAGTTAACATGTCAAATGGACTCCCGAGCAGTGGAAGCCAGTTATTTTCTCGGATGAGAAGAAATTCAACCTGCATGGCTCTGATGGAAGACAAACGATTCGCCGTAGATGTAGTGAAGAATACCATCCAGACTGTATGGTGTCTACAGTGAAATTCCCTACCAGCCAAATGATATGGGGGTGCATTTCGTATCGCGGAGTAGGTCACCTGTAGTTTATAAAAGGTTCCGTTAATGCCAATGGATACCTGGCTATATCGGAAGGCAAATTGCTGCCAACCATTAAAGACCATTTCAACTTGCCAAGTAACTGCATTTTTCAGGACGACTCTACTCCTTGTCATCGGGCGAAAAGTGTAAGTAGGCACTTTAGCTTCATTTCTGCATTAGAGGTTCGACAGCAGCGTGTTTACATTTGTTACAGGTAAAAAAATGGTTGTAAGAACGGTCCATTACAACTCTTAGCTGGCCAGGAAACAGCCCGGACCTGAATCCTATGGAGAACTGTTGGCATCGTGTGGAATCTGCTGTTTCCAGAAAGAAACCAAAGACCCTTCGTGAACTTCAGGAAGCCACAATTCGTGTTTATCTTCAAAAATTGACCTTGTGAATGCCTCTACGGTGTGCTGCTGTCACCAAGAGGCAGTTCAACTAAATATTAGTTTGCACCGGTGAACGTTTCATTTTGTTTTCCATTTAAAATGATAAACTGAAGCAAACTGAGGGCTTCTGATAACATTTCAGCCATAATTGTTGTGTTCACCAAAACTGTTGTATAAAGATTGCAAATGCTCATTTTGGAATATTTTGAGAGCACCTGTCAAATATTACTTAGCTTTGCCTTAACTAATCTTTAAATATCTTTTGTTTATATTTCTATTTGTGATGCTAATCATTAATGTAACATACCATCGCGAAAAAGGATTAGAAACGTGAAATTTTTTAGGTGATGCACTTTCTTTGAAAACCAGTGTATATTAAAAGTATTTAGTAAACTCTGAATTGTAGTGGTTGTAGTAATTAACAGAATTATTCACGTGCAAGATTTTTTCATTACATAATATACGGATAATCCCATGTGTCATCCTTTCCAAATTAACTGGATCTCATGGGGTTTTTTGGGTAACGTGTTGCTGATAACTGGGATAAATTTCCTGCCAAGGCGACTGAGAAAGGGGATGTTTGAATTAGTTCGAAATTTAATCAGATGATAATTTTTTGGCAATAAAGAAAGTATGACTAATTAACGATTTCTTTTTTAGGCAGATGCAGGAAATGTTTGCTTCTTTGCATTCATTTACCATCTAATACTTGTATACTGCACCCTAAAACTTATGCTAAATCAAATTCATCCGCAGTTCGCAGAATCCAATTTCTCAGGTTCAAAGCTTGCTCAATCTTCGGTCCTTTTCTGATGCAATCATGTCTTACGGGGGTTAACAAATTCTTGGCATTGTTAACCCATGGCCTGCGTGCCGTGACGAGTCGGTTGCAACACTAAGTTCTCTGTAACCATCTTTTCCTTTTCTTAGGTTGCAATAAAGCTCTTTAATATGTCGGTTGTAAGTTGCGTGTGCGAGATCTCAGAAGTGACCATCGGTATATCCTAGCCCATATGCGTCCAACCTCTTTTGGCTAAGGGACGAAAGCTGAAGGTCACGGGTTGTCACACAAGACGAATTGCTTATCACTAATGATACATTTTTCGAAATAGAATTTAAGTTTTGTTATCTACATTCATATTTACAGGGCTGTTGGTTTTTTAACATTTAATAATTAAATACGAAAATCCACCAATTATTACATAATACTAACAACTATTATTAATATGATTATAATAATATTGCTAAATTCTGAGGAAGATACATAAAACATGAAAACAATAGATAAAAATCGAAATATGATGATTAGTATAAAACAGAGCTACGATGCTCAATACATTCTAGGTTGTATTCCAATACTGTATTTGTAGAAGAATAAGAGAAATTTACCTGTATATGGATACGTAGAACATTTCCTAATGACACTCTCCAGCAACTAAAACGAATATAAAATTAACGCAAAATGATTACAGTAATAAAATTAATTAAAAACTAAATTTTTACTTGTTTAAAAACAAACAAATAAAAATCGAAATTATTAAGTGGACATTTTCAAAAGTCAATATTAAACTATATTAGGTACTTAGGGGGAGCACAACAATTGAAGACAGTGCAGGTCTGCGGCCCACAGGTTAGATTCAACTTGCTGAGTTGGTTGATCTCAGGTGAGGGTAGCATGGGTTTTTTTTTTTCTCTCCAGGAAATTCAGGCTTTTCATATAGCAAGCAGGCTCATCAACCACAAAACAAAAAGCAATTTACGAACAATATATACAGAGACTGTATATATACATGGACTATGTCGCAAATCATATCTTTTAATTGTTATCATGCCGTTTAAAAACCAACCGAGGTCCGGAATACGACACATTTTGGTTCTATCTGGCACCGACCACAGAATTTGGGGCTTTCCCTCCACTATGAGTATATGAAATACAAAACAAAATATATAAATGCTGTACAATTAAAATATAATAGAAATTTTGTGTTTGTGTTGTCATAATGCAAATGTGAACTTGCCGTAGTTACGATGGAGAGGTTGCAAAATGAAATTTCCTTAGTGCCATTTTAAAATTTGCAATATGCTGTATTTCTCTCTAATAATGTTACTACAAGCACGGCAAAGAAAACAAACGTTATGAGGCTCACTGAAATGGTGATCTGTGAGATATATAGCGGGCTACGACTTACAGTAAGTCAATATCAGTCCATAGTGAGCAATCATGACGTTTCTTTCAACGGTTATTTCCATTAAGGGAAAATTGTCAATTAATACACCGCGAATGTATTACGGATTTTTTTTTTTTTTTTTCAGAGCATTACGTTCCGGTACTAGCAGAAACACTGTTACAAAAAATCGTTAAGCCTCATATCAAAATGTTTCTACTGGAAAAAAAAAAATTAATAAAAATATACTATTTTAATTATGTCCTTCATCAAGATATGTTATCCATCAAGAGCCTTCAACTATCTCATCAGATAATGAGAAAACGAGCAGAGCTAATCTCATGGAATCACACTTAAAAAAACTGATTTGAAAAATTCAGTTACGTACTTTCTTTGCAACTGGATGAACCAACATAAATGTACAATTAGTTGTATTCGTGAAAATGGCTCTCTCTGATTTTACAGTTAGTTTCTACAACTACTTCCCCTCCACGGCCGAGCAGCAGAAGACATTTAAACTTTCAGAAGTTTTTGTATGGCAACCCAAATATCTTTTTACACAATTTATTTGTTTTTTTCTCCCAGTTTTATTTCTTATTATTGTATTATCCATCAAGAACAATTTTGTCTAAGTGCTATTAACTGATCATTTATGAGTAACAGCGGATTTAATCAGTCAGGAGCTGGCCCACATTTCTGGAGGCTGTAAGAATAATATCGCGAATTACCTGAACTAACGGTAACTGCGTTGGTCCGTCACCCCCCCTCCCTCCCCCGACACATCACGAACTGGCAGTTGCACCACGGTAAATTTAGCTTTGCTCAGCAGTATCGTGATAATCTACTTTTTCGATTTTTAACCAATTTATGGCGAAAATATGTCCGCCCATATGTCCTCGGCTAAAATGGGTTCAAAACTGTTGTTATATAAATAAATAAATTTTCTGTTTATACTCCGGGACGACCAAACGGTCAGAGGAGCTCACAAGATAGATAGAATACAAGAAACAGCAGCGTATTCAGTAGTCACGGGCTTGAACCCCGGTCACTCAAGGCACGTGTACTTATGCACGCGCGCGCCTGACCACTAGGCTACGGCGGCTAAACATTGGCATTTAAGACCAGGGTTCAAAACAAATAACCATAAAGAGATTTCCATAATGAAATTTCAAACTTAAAAAAAAATGCTCTTTTTGATAGTTCGGCACGACCACCAGGTCAGAGCAGTTCGCAATAAATAATGAATGCAATCGTTAATCGTATTTAGCAGTCATGCCGCTTGAACCACGGATACTCAAGGACGAGTGCAGTGGCAAAGAAACCACGAACACTCAAAGAGTGTGTGTTACTGCACTCGTACTTCTGGCCACTAGGCTACGTCGGGCCTGACCGTCATAAAGTAAATCACTATTTGATCTGCATTCCGCTAAACACGATATTTTTTGGTTGATATTTACTGCAGAAGAAATATGATTGATTGAGGGGTTTATGCAAATAATGAACGGCCGATAAACCCTCAGTGGAATTCTGAACAACTTGTAAGGTAACCAAGAAAATACAAAGTCACGCAAGACTTTTTTTTTTTTTTTTTTTAATTATATTTAATCTACGGTTATAACTTTTATAAATGAATTGTACGGTGATCGAGTGGGGTGGAGCCTGAATTTTATTCAATAACCATATGCATAAATAATATTGCATGTAATGCATAAACAATAAACGTAATACAATATAATCAATTAGAAAAATCAAATTGTTCTGTTTAATATTTTATACCCCCACTACACAGATTAGTGGCACAAATTTCAGCTTCATATCGTTGGACATACTTATCGCGAAAAATGGGGTGAGTGGGGGGGGGATTTGTTTAACTGGCTTTATAGAAGCTTTTATTGCCAAAGAAAGGCTTAGCATCCACTCAAGTGACTAAACTGTTCGGAATGTAGCGATGTGAAATCTTGTAACTTAGTGTTGGTACCAAACCCTCGCGCATGGTATGTTTGGGCAAGAGACAGCACGAACTAGAAAGCAAAATAAATCGGGCCAAGGCGACGCAGTTCAAATATTAGCTGTGAAATCCACTAAAAACGGACGATTGATATCACTGAGGAGTAGAAGTGGCATTTCAGAACTAGGTGGACGCATTATTTAACTAGTTCTAGGAACATCGAATTTCCAGTAACATCAGTATAGACCAGTGGTGTCCAACGTACGGTACGCGCAGAAAGTGAACTAAAACAGCATTTAAAATTTTGTAGATTACCAACCAAATTTTTCTCGTTAAATGTTAAGTTTTCGAATATTTTCGATTTTAGGTGTATCATTAGATTTATTTATTCATCCTAACATTGAAAAGCAGTGATCCTTTTCAGGTTGTAAATTTTCAAAAGCGAGCATTTAAAAAGGAGATGTATTTTAAAAAAAAACAAAAACAAAAGTAAAGTATTTAAAAAAAATAAAAAGTTATGTTTTTATAATTTTAATGAAACCTGAAAAATAAATCATTGACATAGATTTGTTGCACGTAAGTGTTGGGAATTTGCATTTTTTTTATACGCTCTATAGCCTGAAAATAAAAAATTTTAACATGAAAATATAAGCTTACTTTTACGTGTAACACGATATGAAAAATGTAACACTTAATTTTTCTTGAATCACTCAGTACAGCCCGCGAAACAAAATTTAAATTAACTTTGAATATGGTTTCTGTACGGGAAAGGGTTAGACATCATTGGTATAGACAGTCACAACAGCTCTGTTGTGACGTGGCTAGACGTGTTCTCCAGTTCCAACTTTATTGCATACATTAACTTACACCACCACACACACACAAAAAAAAAAAAAAAACTAGTTTAGTTCTTCAACAGCAGATACAATTACACACACCAACTTAATAACAACATTACTTATTCCCGCAAATGTTATCCAAGAATTTTATCAGTTTACACAAATTCGTGGGGCAAAGACAGCTTAATTGATTTCAATCCTTCTAAAATTCAATCCTGTCTTATATCTCGCTAAAAGGATTCTTCTGCTCCTACGCTTATCTTCGATGACACTCCGATTTCTAGGCAAGATCATATATCTCTATTGGGGATTACCCTAATTTCTAATCTCTCTCTCTCTCTTGGCATAAGCACATCACAAATATTGCTTCCTCTGAATCTAAAAAAAAAAAAAATTGGATGTTGCTCTCGGCAATACCTTTATTCTAAACAGCTGTTCGCGCTGTACAAATCCGCCCTACCAAGGAATACTGTTCCCACATCTGGGGCGGTGCCCTCAAAGTTTCTCTCGGGCTTCTAGATTCCATTCAAAAGAAGCAATTATATTAATTAATGAATGACATCTCTTACAGATGTCTCTCCACTCTGTCTCAGACGTTCTGTTTCTGCTGCATGCCTTTTCTATAGATACTTCCATGGTCACTGTACTTCTGAATTGGCTTCCGTAATTGTAATTCCCACTTTCTCTTCAAAAGCTGTTCGAACACGCGCCGAAACAAGTCAACATCCGTTTACTGTCCAACTTCAAACTCACAAAACCAACTTTTTTTACTTCATTTATTCAATCAGTTTCCGTTTTCTAGAACACCCTTCCTTCATACGTATTTCCTGAAAATTACAATCTACAGAAGTTCAAATCTAATGTTAACAAATAGCTTCTTTCGTCTTCTCAGCCTTCAACTCACGCACGGTACTAAGTAATAGGTTCTTATACCTCTCGTGTTTGGGGTTTAAAAAAAAAAAAAAAACTGCTAAGCAAGAATTATTTCCAAAATTCCTCAGCAAATCTTATATATGAAGCTTGTTTCACTTTTCCGAGCATTCATGAGTTCATTCAAATGATACAAAAAACAGTCATACCTTGCATATTGACATTTCGCCGCCTAACTTTAGTTCAGCAAGAAGAGGAAAGAACGGAAAAGTGAGCCACAGACTTGTCAGCAACATCTAGGTACATCCCAGCAATCAGTGAGAGCACAAGCTTTCACTAAATGTTGAAACCAAGTTGACACAAGCAAGTTCACACTATGAAGACACCTGTAATACTGATTCACATGTGCTCCGAAACACCAAGGTTATGAAAAGCAGATTCAGTTCAGCAGCTGCTGATCTTCACACACGAAACAAACCGCCAGGTTGCTGCACAAGTGCAGCCGAATAAGCATAATGAAGCATGGGAGAAAGAGAATAACATTCGGCAAGAAAGCCAATAAACTTATTCATTTGACTAACAATAAGTATCCTTGCACATTGCAAGATAGCCTTTACACCTTGCTTAAAAACCTGATACACAAACGACAAAACGTGACTCAGATGTAACTCAATTCAGAGTTATCGGGTAGTTTTTTCTAGTTTTCTTTTCTTTTTTTTTTTTTTTGTTAGTTTTTTTAACTGAATAAATAAAACTGAATAAACGAAAACTAAATAAATACCAGATAAAACCATTTATCTGGAATTTTTAAATCTCTGCTGTGTGTTTTGAATTTTTAAAATTATTTACTTATTTATTTATTAATCGAAGTAAGATGTTGGTTGAATTGGTTGAAAGGAGTACGAAAAGAAAATTGCTTTTCGTATAAATGACAGCTTTGCATATATGTACTGTAGATGCATTGTCGCTGATTCAGATTTTTATGGCGCAAAAACAACTATAGTTATAATGCGCCACGTCACTGTCGTTGATTCTTTTCTTATTTAGAAAGTTTTAAGCGGAATTTGTGTGGAAAACAAGGGGAGACTAACGTAGTTATTTGAAAATAACAAGGGTATGGGTATTATTATTTTCAGCAGTATTTGTTTGTGAAAGAATTACGTTTAATTAAATTTGAAAGAATATTTTTAAAAATAGCGTTTCAGTAGATGGTTTGGCTGGTTTAAACTTACAATATACAGAGATGTATTTCTTTGTGAAAAAAAAAAGGTTAGTTTACCTTTTTTGAGAGGATTGTTTTGCTATTTGTTTGGTTATATGCTACTAGTTTTTTTTTTTTTTTTTTTTTTTATGATGGAGTGCATTTGTTTGTAAAACGTTTGATTATCGTAGGTTAGCCGGCAATTATGAGAGAATGTTGATTTTTTTTTCTGCGATATTTAATAAGCTGAGTTTATTTATGTGTTTATATCCTCGTAGATACAAACAATGACTACGATCGCTGTTCTGTATGGCACCGTATGGAAAAGGCTGCAAATCTCGTGGAAAGGGAAGCAATTTTTATGAGCTATTTTTACCGTGGCCGAGTTAGTCCGTCTCAGGCGAGCATTGCACAGTTTAATTCTTCCAGGAAAGTTGGTTTCTTTTAACGAGAATCAAAGAAACCTATCAGAGCGAATACACTCAATTTACTAGCATAGTATATTGCCTCGGCGCCTAATCCGAAACAAACCAGTTATGAGTTTGTTGTCAACTCCCCCCCCCCCTCCTCCAATTAGTTGGTTCATTTGCTGTGTTGCCTCGCGTGGTTACCGATAAGCACAGACTTGGGCTAGTTATCTCATATCAAGTTCCAACTAAACATGGCTGTGAAATGATGGAAACTTGGAAGTGATCGCCTCTAGGCGCCAGTTCTCACGGATAGAAGGATGAATAGAGCAGCATTTTCTTGTTTGCATCCGAGAGCTTAAAAGTTTTGAACTTATCCTACACCCAAAACAATTTTGAAATGAAAAGTTTACAAACTATCAAGAGGGCTACTTCAAAAAACATCCTCGAACATCAAATGTTTTAACCACATGTATATCATTGTAAGAACCCAATCAGTAATATGCCTATAATGATCAAAAATCCAAAACAAGCTTACAAGGACGAAAACTATAAAATACTATGGTGAACAATTCATAATATTTTGGAAATACATGACAAAATAGTCATTAGTATGCACTGCAAAAGCAACCATAAAATAAAATAAAAGCATCGAAAGGCGAGTTAAATTAATTAGCTAAGCGCCTGATGTTATTCAACTAATTTTAGCAATTAATAAATCGGTTGCAATTTATCACAGAACATGAACCTATGATAGAACTGCAATCGACTACTTCGTAATTCGCGGGTAGTAAGGGTTGGTCCACCAGACATGCATACAGATGAGCGAGGCAAAGAAAAGAGGGGAAGGGGGGAGGACAAATAAAGGTAAGTAGCATTTTATTAGAATTCTCAGGATCAAATAAAAATTCAAAAATGAGATACTGTAACATTTCTGGGTTTCAGATTGAAGAAAGAATTATATGTTATCGCTTCAGAGTGTCAACAAATTGAGCAGTATGACTACATACAAATGAACAAGAAAATTAACATTTATTTTCAATGATTTTTTTTTTCCAAAAGACTAAACTAAAATTACAGAAATTATGCAAAAAAGTTAATAAAATTGTTTCATTAAAATAAGTTTCGATAGTTCTTTAATAGTATTGAAACAAATCAAAAGATTCGTTTTCAATTTGTCTAACGGCATTTTATATCTCTGTCAGCACAACATAACCGAAATATCTGGCTTATTCGTTCTAATAACAAGTCTAGAAGACTGCTTATTGGATAGCTCTCATCTTAGCGAATATGTTTGCAACACTTTCTGAATGTAATTTAAGATTTTTCTTCCTTTTTTTTTATTCAGTAAATTATTTGTATTTGCCTTAAGACACATCATAATGTACCGACTTCAATTTATTTTTATTCCACTATGAGCTCAAGCACCGAGCAACAATGCGTACAGCTAAAATTTTCTTCAATATATACTCAGTGCTCACTTTATTAGGTAAAGATAACTAATATAGAAACCCACTACCTAAATTTCTGCCACCAACACGGCAGTATTCACATCGGCACGGACTATACTAAATTCTTCCAATAACGTTCAGACGGTATACTGACAAATGCAGACTGGATGGAATCTTGCCGTTCCAATACAGGTGGATGGCAGTGGTTTCCGCGTGACCGTCTCAATTTAGTAGTAGTAAGCAGTGTTCTCCACAGAAAATTTTGCCAGCCGGATGGCATTATGAAGTGGGAAAGTGTAATGTGCCAAAGTGAAAGTGCGCCAAAATAATAATACTTGGAAATATAAAATTTTCTGTTATTTATAAATGTGACTTAAGCGATCCAGAACAAAAATTAATTGCATAATTTAACATGATATGCTCCTGTCGCATTGACTTCAATCGCATAGTATGTTCGAATTAATATTGACCGAGTGAGCAGTACCATACGGTACCGCGAGAATCGCTTAAATTTTAGCCGGGCGGTCGGTTAAATTTATTTAGGTGCGCCTATTCGATAGGTCCTGGGGAGGACACTGAGTAATGGCAAATGACGCCAGTAAGCAAGCTTATATAACATCAGAGAAAAAAAAAAAAAAAAAAAAAACAGTTCACCAATCTGTACACCGAGAATTTGTCTAGTTTTCTCTTGAATTTATTAAGCCATTCTTCAACTTGAATTTATGTCTCCTCATATGTGTAGTCTCAGTAAGTGAAAGAAGAATATCATTAACATTCAGCTTACTCAATCTATTCAAGGCTTTAAACACCTCAGATTTCCCAACAGACGCCTAGTCCCCAGACGCTGCAATTTGGAGAAATGAAGAATTTCTAGGTAAGGGCACCCTTTTGTTCCCTTCACCAATCTAGTTGCCCTTCTCTGTACCGTTCCAGCAGATCTAAATCCTTCCTAATGTGAGGCCTCCAGACCTGTATACAGTACTCAAGATGAAGCCTAACCATGGCCATATACAAAGGGATAATCACTTCCTTATCGCTGCTAGCAAACTTTCTGTATATCATTGGCAAACCCACAGGAGCTCCTGGTAGCATGTCTGCACTGCTCAGAGAATTTTATGTCTGACTGCATAATTACCCACAGGTCTTTTTCATTCTCCACCACCCTGTTGTAGTACCACACAATTGATAAGTTACTCAGGAGTTACTGCTACCTATGTCGTTAACCACCTTGCCAACCTTTGCATAAACTGCAAACGTAGACATTAAGCCTGATCTACCTTCGTTAAAATCATTGATAAATATTGAAAACAACATTGGACCCAGCACTGAATCCTGGGGAAGTCCACTAATATAGTCCACGAACAGCAGTGCTCAATGATATCTACTATTTATCTTCTTCCACTTAACCATCCCTTTATCCATAGCAATAACTTTCCTTTAATACCATATTCCTCCAGTTTGTACAGCAGTTTTTTTATGTGCAACATTATCAAGAGCCTTCCTGAAATCCAAATATATGATGTCAAAATTATATTTTGCATCCAGTTCCTTCGTCACTGCATCATAGTAACCTATCAGATTGGTTAGACAAGTCTGCCCCTTGACAAATTCATGCTGTGATTGCAGTATAACTGTATGCCTGTCCAAATAGTACTACAATCCTTTTTTTTTAACCAGTGATTGAATTATTTTCCCTGGAACAGTTGTTAAGCTAACAAGTCTGTAATTACTCATGTCGCCTTTTGATCCCCTTTTATGAATTGGGGACATATTCGCATATCTCCAGTACATAGGGACATCCCTTGAACCGAAGCATGCTCTCATAATCATGGCTAAGGGTTTGCTTACTTCCTTTGCTGCCTCCCTTGATGTAATTGGATAGATTCCATCCGCCCCAAAGTGCTTTTATGTCCATTCAACAATTTCTATTCCACGTTCTTTTCAGTTATCGCAGTCATTTAGCTCCTAGTCACAGTTTGATAAACTTCTGGCATCCCCTTTCCCTAAAGAATTTGTCATGAATGTAGATGCAAAATACCTATTCAATTTGTCTGCAACCTGAGCAGGATCACCAACAAATAACCCATAGACATCATATGGCCCAATTTGGTTCAATTCCTTCCTTCTACTGTTAATATAAGCATAGAAGTATTTTCTATTTTTCTTTGCATTCTTTTCCAAGGACTTCTCTTAACCTGTCTTAGATTGCCTAACTTCCTTTGGACAATTACAGACTAATTCACAGTGTGACAATTACAGACTAATTGATTGTGATATGCCCTATCTTCGCAGATAGGCATATCACAGTCAAATCCAAACATCAATCAATAGAAACGTCACCAGGGAATGTCCTCAAGGATCGGTACTCAGACCCCCCAATATGGAATATTGTATTGCAGAACTGGTTGAAAAACTCATTTGACAATTCTAAAATTATAGCTTTTGCTGACGATCTGACACTGGTAGTTGCTGGACAATCCAGTGCTAAGCTGGAGGCAAACGCACAGAGAATCCTTGATAACCTAACAGATTGGACAAAGAGGAACAAACTCCAGATCAATCCCTTGAAAACAAATATGATTGTTTTTAAGTCGCGTCTTGACCTCAGGAGCTCCCCCCCCAGGTCAAAATCCGGGGTCGGGCTGCCTTTGGTAACACAAACCAGAGTCATTATCGACCATAAGCTCTCATTCCTCCAACATCTTCAACACCTGTCTGTAAAAATCAAAACCTTTTCGGCTTCCATCATCAGAATTTCTCGGAATGACTGAGGACTGTCCAGATGAACAATACTCCTCTATTATAAAGCAGTTTTTCTCCCCGCTGTTACCTTTGCAGCCGGGGCCTGGTACCACAGGGCGACCAATATCAAAATCAGAGAGAAACTAAATTCAATACAGAGATCCATGCTGATATCCACTCACCGCATCTGCAGAACTGTTTCAACCGCAGCCGTACAAGTAGTTGCGGGGGGCACCGCCCCTTGACCTGCACCTCATTTTTCGAGGACTTTGCAACGAATTAAGAAGAGAATCTCTACCCCACTGCTAGAGATAAGTATCGACCTGGACGCTGACACCAAGAAAGAAAGAAAGAACTCGATGCTACACAGAGTTGATCACGAGGTGGCAGGAGCGATGGGACGCATCAACGACAGGAGCTGTGACGCGAAGGTTCCTCCCTGATGTGAAATTCACAACAACCAGAGCAGTAAACTCTTGGCTTACACTGTCCTTTGAAGTGTCATTTTTAGTGATAGGACAGGGATCAATAAACGCAAAACTTCATCAGCTTGGTTTACTTAACACGGATCAATGTTACTGCGAGGAACGCGAGGACTAGCAGCACATAATCTTCACATGCCCAGAGTATTGTGATCACAGAGAACGGCTATTTAGAGAGTTTCCCAATCTCACCCCAGACACACTTGGACTACTACTTCTAACTCCACAAACCCTTGAAGCATTCTAGACTTTTGCTAAAGATAATTTCATGAAAAGAGAAACGCTCTACCTGGCAGCGAACATCAATAACCAAGACACCGATCACTGAAGAAGAAGTAGTCGGAGCAGATAATATCACTGTTATGGCCCTCTTGCCACACTAAACACTTTTTTCCCCCTCGCGCTCTGCCATGAACTGGGGCTCCCCAGTTCTGGACAGCCACATTCTCATCCTTTTTTTTTTCTCTCGCATTACACCCTGGTACGGGACCCCTCAAAAAAGCCCAACTAATAATAATATTGACATAACGGTACCCAACACTAGGTGAGCCACGTGATTTTGAGGAGTGCAGTGACGATTTTTGCAGCTCTTCGAATTATCATATACACTCTCGGATTATTGGTTCTATTTGAATCGCCAACGTCTTCTAGTTGTATAATAACCTTTTCTCAGTTTCAGTGTTAACTTTCTAAAATATTAACCAGTAAGTAGCTGTAGTTCAAGTTAGTTTTGTGTTTGAGTGTCAACAAGTGCTGTCATCGACGCCATTTTGTTTTGCATAGACGTCATTTTGCAGTGCTGTGTGTGCTTTAATTGCAACAATTTTGTGCCTATGGATCAACTAATTGGAAGATTATAGTTACTACTGGATATTGTTTTGATTGCTGACTGAATGAGTAATATTTCTTTGTTGCATTCACACTGTGAGTGTGGATAAGACTTATAGGAAAGTACAGAGAGGAAGGGGGGAAAGAAGATGAAATTGGTTCTTTTCCCCCATTACTGTCAAGACTTCCTTAGAATACATGCAGAAGGAAGTGAAAAAGTAGGTGATAGCAAAAATCTCAAGGGAAATGTTATGAAGGGGGAATTACCCCAGGGTTGAGTTCTGATATTAATGTAGGAGCTGGAACTAGTAACTCTGTGGTTAATGTTGAAACTGGTTCAATGGTAGTTGTTGATAGTCAGGTGGTGCAAATAGAAGAAATCAGAGGATCTTCAGATAGTTGCTGAACAAAAATTTACAGATTTATCTGATATACCATCTGACGGGTTGAGTGTTGGCAGGTTTTTTTTTTTTTTTTTTGGTGACTTCAGTCGGAAAAGCACAGGTACAAATGTTCACGAAAGCGATATTATTGTGTGTAACAATGCCGCAGCAATGCCGGTACGGGGATGTTAACGCAATATAAGAATTAATAACGAAACTTAAGAAATTAGTTGTTGATTATACTACTAACGAAGCAAATAAAGTTACCAAGGCGGCATCTAATTTCTGTTTGGACAAGTGGGTAGATATTGAGATTGTTACGACTGCTCTCTTAATAGAAAACAAGCGGTTAAAGGCTAAGAAAGAAGAATTGCAATTACGTGCAAATTTGTTTGATGATTTAACACATGGATAACTCATGATGTCAAATTTGGTGAAACAGCATACAGTTTCTTATCTTATACAGATAAGGTTAAAGCATAGTGATCAGGAAGTAGAAATAGGAAATAATAAGGCAGGGATTAAACATAAGGGGGGGGGGGTATTGTTAATGAAACTATACAGAAAAGGATGAACTTTAAGGACAGACATAAAAATACTCTCATTCTAAGAGCAGAAAGAAAGACCCAATATTCTAATAGTAATGATGTAAAGGAGGTTGTTGTTAAATCATTAAAGCAGGATATGAAAGGTATCAAGGTTAGAAACCTTCGGATTATTAGAAATAAGGGAGTCGTAATAGAAACTGAAAATAGTACTGATTGGAACAGAATACTTGATTCTGAAATTCAAGTTGGTAAAGGCATAAAACATGACAGGGTTAAGTTTTCCAGTTCGACTATATTAGTGTATGATGTGTTAGAGGAACTTACAAAGGATGAGATTATGGCAGATTTGTACTGTAAAGAACCTTAAAGATTGATTTATTCAGGAAGGAGTCACTTTCAGATTTAATAGAGGAACAAAAGCAAAAGTTACTAATTGGATTATAGGGCTGTCACCCAAACTTTATAAATGGGTTTTTGAAAATGACAGAATATTTTAGGGCTTCAGCTCTCCTAAGTTTCGTAGATTTACTGTAGTTAGTAAATGTTTTAAGTGCCTTGGGTATGGGCCTTCAGCAGTGTATTGTACTGATAAGGTGATAGCGTGTGGAAGTGTGCGCAAGGTGACACATATTTGTTGACTATCCTAATGAAGAGTCAGAGGCTAGGTGTATTAACTTAAGAGGAGCCAAAGAGATTGTGAGCACTCTGTACGGGACAATAAATGTCCTGAATATATTAGGGCTTTAGAGTTAGCCAGTTTAAGGGTTTGTAATGAATAATAATTATATATATAGAAGGTTAGAACTGAATAATATGTTAGATAAGGAGAAGATTATTAAGATTATGCAGCTGAATGGGCAAAAATGCAGATCTGTTATAGATGAAGCTAGGGCGGCAGTGACTGAAAATGATTTTGATATTTTATGTTTGCAGGAACCATATTTAGGTACTTTCGGAGGAAATTTTAATGTCACAGGTTTTCCTGTTACTTCTAGGGTTATACATAACACTGACTGCAATAGTTGTCTTTAACAAAAATTTAAATATAACAGTCATTTCAAAATTATGTACTCAATGTGCTACATGCATACATGTTTCTCCTGTTACAATTTCCTTTTACTTATTGTCGGTTTATTTGTCCTCCAACAATGAGTACTGCTGTATCTATCCAGTACTTGGAAAGAGTCATGGAGCTTATATCTGGCAATAATGTAGTTTTTACAATTGACAGTAATGCTAAATCATCTTTGTGGTACAGTAACACAGTAGAGGTGTAGCTTTTTAAGAGTTTATTTTCTGCCATAACCTGACTGTTTTAAATGTCAGTGGTAAGCCGACCACTTTTGATAATGTCCATGGCTCTTCAAATATTGATATTACCTTGGTGTCTCAGCTTTTGGATAGAAGAATTTTTCTGTGGGATGTAGTCACTGATTACACTAACAGTAATTATAGAGCTATTGTGTTCAATTTATCTTTGTAAATAGATATTGTGATCAGGAGTAATGAATGTAACAGATTTAATTACAAAAGAATAAATTGGGACAGATTTAAAAGTTTCTTGAGTGATAGGTTTTCTTATTCAGCTGATGATTTTAATAACATAAGTGCAATAGAATATGCTTATTTTGTGCAGACATTTTATGCTTATTTTGTGCAGACATTGTATTTAGCATTATTATTTGCAACCAAAAAGAAGAAGGAAGTGTGTAGATGAGTACTTTGGTGGTCTAATGAGTTGGCTGACTTAAGGAAAGAAGTTTTCAGTTTAAGGAAAACATATCAGAGGTATAGGGTATGGGGTCTTAATGAAGCTGTTAGGTTTAAGGAGTTGTATAAAGTGAAAAGGAATCTTTATCATAAATCAATATATAAACATAAGATGAAAGCATGGAAAGATTTAGTATTCACTGTGGGGAATAATGATCCTTGGGGTCTTTTGTTTAAATTAACAAGAAACAAACTGAATGTTAATAATTTGATTTATACTGTGAGAACTGGCAATGCCCAAACACCCAATTGTACATCAGCTGTTCAGGCTATTACTGATAAACTGTTTAGGGTGGATTGTGCAGCAGATGACAGTACTGTGCAAAGTAGTGTTAGGAGGGAAAACAGTGTTCATTGTGGTCCTTCAAACACAGTTTTATTTGATATTATTGAGTTAAAATTGATAACTTCTAAGTTAAATTGTAGTAAAACACTGGGTTTAGATATGGTGGAAAATAGCAGTATAGTTAAAGCTGTTGAACTTTTCCCTGAAATTACTCTAAAAATGTATAATATAATATTATTGGGAGTGAGTCTTTCCAGGTTTCTGAAAGATTTCTCGATTAAAATTAATTAATAAACAAAGAATTAACTGATCCAAGAGCTTACAGGCCTCTTGTTAGCTAACTTGGGCAAAATATTTGAAAGATTATTGTTATTAAGATTGGAGTTTTTGTTTAACACTGCTAATGCAACTTTTCCTTACCAGTACGGTTTGAAGAAAAACTGTTCTACGGCGGTTGCTATAAATGACTTGTTAATTTATTGTAGGCTTTTTTTCTAGTAAATATGTGTTAGCTCTGTTTGTGGACTTTGAAGGCGTTTCCGACACAGTGTGGTATGAGAGCGTCCTTCAATCTCTGCGGACGATTAATTGTTCTGATTTGTAAAATAACACTGTTAAAATTTATGTGGAAGAAGGATTTTGGTTGGATCTCAACATTTGGAGTACAAAAGAGATATTGATAGAGGGTGTCCACAAGGGTCAGTTTTAGGTCCAGTATTCTGGAACCTAGTTCTTAATCAATGGCTTCAAACTGAGTCATTGGAATGCCACAAAGTGGCATATGCTGATGACTTAGTTATTTGTGTTCAAGGAAATTCTAGAATGGAAATAGAAAAAAAAAAGAATAATGTAGTTAATACCTTGATTGAATGGGCTAAAAACAATAAACTCACAGTATCATTTAGTAAGACAGTAATGATGATATTCAGAGAGAAGTTAGATTATGGTATCCCCCCTTAGTTACATATAAATGATAAATAAATACCCTTCGTAACCAATGTGAAGTATAATAGAATAGATATTCCTATTATACTTCACGTTGGATACCAAGGGTATTTGTTTATCATTTATATGTAACTTAGGGGGACCTACAGAAAGAGTAAACAGATTACGTTTTTGGGCATAACCAATGATTTAATGATAGATATTAAGAAAAAAAAAAAGAAATATTCTTATGATATTATTATTGTTATTATTAGTATGCAAATTCCTACACACTAATAATCAACTTTCAGATCATAGAACATGCATAGTAATAATAGATATGTACTCAAAACAACACCCACGTGAACATAAAAAATTAACAAATGTTGCAAAGAACAAATATTTATCAACAGGCAAGCTGAAACACAACACAGAAAACATGTTAAGACAAGAGCAAGCATCTTACACAACTAATGTAAATGTCTTTTCAAATAAAATAATACAAATGATAAACAATTCGAGGATTAATACGGAGAGAAAAATAAATCTCTCAGCTTGCAACACAAATTCTAGGAGTAGCAGGATTACACATAAGAAACCTTGGATGACAAGAGAAATAGAAGAATTAATGGTACAAAGAGATAAATACTTCAGGCAGTATAGAAATTGTCCATCAAAGATAGAACATTATCACAATTATAAAACAATTAGAAATAAATGGACAGGTTTGATTAGAAAGCAAAAAAACACTTACTACAATCGACTTTTTATGGATAAACAGATAACTCAAAAGGATAAATGGAGCATTATAAATAACCTGCTAAGTACAAGGAAGAAAAAGTCAACGGGAAATCAAATCAAAACACTATTAGAACAGGTATCTGGTACAAATAAACAATATGAGGCTGCAAACAGATTAGCCAAAGCTGTATTAGAACTTAACAGATACAATATACACTATTGCCAAGACTCCCTTGCTCAAAAAGATAATCTTCCTCAGGTAGTGAACTCCTGTGTAATCTTTGCTCCACAGTACACGGAGATTCTCAAGATCATTGGAACAATTAAAGAACAGTTAGATCCCATCCACCCCAACATAAGAAAAGCACCTGGAGTGGATGGGATCTGTTCAGTTATATTAAAGGAGGTGGCAAAGCAACTAAGCAAACCCTTCATAATTATGAGAGCAACCTTGGACTCAGGGGAGGTTCCCATGGACTGGAGATGTGCAAATGTATCCCCAATTCACCAAGGGGGATCAAAGGGTGACACGAGTAATTACAGACCAGTTAGTTTAACTTCTGTTCCGGGTAAAATAATGGAGTCACTGGTTAAAGCTGCATTGCAGAATCATCTAGACAAGACTGCAGCAATAATTCAGACACAGCATGGGTTTGTTAAGGGAAAGTCTTGTCTGACAAATTTGATAGGATATTATGATGTGGTTACAAAGGAACTGGATGCAAAAAATAATTTTGATATCATATATTTGGATTTCAGGAAATCCAAATATATGATATCAATATGTTGCGCATGGAAGACTATTGTACAAATTGGAGCAGAATGGTATTAAGGGTAACTTGCTAAAATGGATAAAAGGATGGTTAAGTGGGAGAAGACAGAGGGTGGTAATCAATGGGTGCTGCTCTTCGTGGACTAATGTTATTAGTGGAATCCCACAGGATTCGGTGTTGGGTCCACTGTTGTTTTGTATATTTATCAATGATATTGATGAAGGTATATCAGGCTTAATGTCGAAGTTTGCAGATGTTACAAAGGTTGGTAGGGTTGTTAATGACAGCAATGGCAGTGTGCTACTGCAACAGGAGCTAGATAATTTGGGCAGATGGGCTAAGAAGTGGCAACTAAAGTTTAACCTTGACAAATGAAAAGTATTGCATATGGGTAGAAGTAACCCCAGAGAAACGTACCAACTGTGTGGTACTACACTTAAGGTGGTAGAAAATTAAAAAGACCTGGGAGTAATTGTGCAGTCAGATATGAAGTTTTCTGAGCAATGCAGACAGGCTGCCAGGGCAGGTCATCGGGTTTTGTCAATGATATATAGGAATTTTGCTAGCATGGAAAAGGAGGTGATTGTCCCTCTGTATAAGGCAATGGTCAGGCCATGCCTTGAGTACTGCGTACAGGTCTGGAGGCCTCATTTTAGGAAGGATATAGATTTGCTTGAGCGTGTACAGAGAAGGGCAACAAGATTGGTGAGGAGAATGAAGGGATCCTCTTACCAAGAGAGGCTTAGGTCCTGCAAATGCAGTGGCTGGAGACTAGGCCGCTGCACGGTGATCTGATTGAGGTGTATAAGGCCTTGAATGGGTTGAGCACGCTGAATTCTGATGGGATCCTTCCACTTGTTCAGATTACTAACCTAAGGGGGCATAAATTCAAATTAAGAAAGGACAGATGTAGAATAGATGTGCGGAAATTTGCCTTTAGCCAGCGGGTGGTTAATTGCTGGAACAAACTTCCATGTGTCGTTGTGGAAGTTGATAGGTTGAATAAATTTAAGGAGGAACTGGACAGGCATTTGGAGGGAATGGTGTGACTATTTTTTTTTTTTTTTTTTTTTTTTTTTTGGCTGATGCTGCATAAGCTCATACACTTGCTTACTTGCATCACATGCCACCACTACTACTACTACTACAAGAAATCTTACTGACTTGACTGTATTACAGTAACCGAAGTAAAGAGAAATACAGAACAGATCTCCTGGTGGAGCTTATAGCACGGATGATGGCGTCAGGAGACTATCCTACAAACTTACTTTCTTTTAAAATAATCCCTATATATAAAAAGGGACCACCTGATGACTTTTGTAATTATTTTGTAATTTTGTAATTAACAATACAGTCAGTTATAAATAAGATAATAGAAAATTATATATTTACCCATATAAGTAAATATCTACATCAATATGGACTGTTAAATAACTCTCTATTCTCATATCAGAAGGGTAAGAGCACACAGACATTATCAGAGAGTTTAGTAGACTCTTTTAACTTACATTTGAACGACAATAACTTCATAATGATCTTATTTATAGATTTGATCAAAGCATATGACTTAATTTATATCTCAATCTTGAAACAGAAATTACTGAAATATGGTATAAAGGGAACAGTCAATCAACTCTTAACATCTTATTTAACCAAAAGAAAAATCACAGTTGAAGTAGAGAATACAAAGGGAAAATCATGCAATATAAAGAGAGGAGTACCACAGGGCACCCATGCAGGGCCAATCAAGTTCAACATCTATATAAATGACATATTCGAAGTAATTAAGAACTCCTTTTTAAAAATTTATGTTTATGCAGATCATTTAATCTTATATACAATTGGAAAGAACCAAAAATGGCATTAGATTTACAGCAGGATGTAATACATTTACAAAATTGGTTGCATAACAATAAATTAGCACTCAGTTTTGAAAAAACCAAATTCTTGGTAATTAGACCCCTTCACCAAACCCTGGACATTCATCCCTCTATTAAATTACGTAAACATGAATGCCTACATGAACAGAACTTCCAGAATTGCAATTGTCTAACAATTGAAGAAGTTTCAAATCACTTTTACCTTGGGTTATGGATAGACTATAATCTAAGTTGGGCAATGCAAATAACAAATTTGTACAAAAAAATGAGATTTTATGTGTACTTCTTTTATTATATTAAAAATAAATGAAATCAAAGAACAAAAGTCACCTTATATTATGCATTAGTGGATTCCCAACTCAATTATTTAGTAAATGTATGGGCAACAGCAAATATAACTGAAATAAGGGTTATAAACAATTTACTAAACAGGATTCTGAAACTGTTAATGGGGACAAACCCTTGGAATGATCTGAATAAGAGAAGGCAATTTTTGTTAAAATACAAAATACTATATCCAATTCAAAAACTGAAGTTAAATTTATTCTTGAAAAATCTTAACACTATTTATGAAGAGTTGAATCTTCAAAGGAATGTTTCGCACAACTTAAGGAATCCAAAAGCAGTTGTTTTGCCTCACCCTAGGGTACTAAGTAGAGTTGGAGATAGGCACACAATGAACATATTAAATAACTTGTTGGCAAGCGTTGATTTCAGGCTCAGGAGAGGTTATTCAATCTCCAAATTAAAATTCCTAGTAAGAAAATTTTTGATACTCAATGATACAGTAGAATAGATTTTCAATGCGGATTAATCACTACCTCTGTTTACAGAGTGGAATGTACTATGTGTAATGACTTAAACTGATTTAACTGATGAATTGCAACTTGTTGTCAAGAAATTTACTTTTCTTAACGAGTTCTTGTACTGTAAACAAATTCAAATGATAAATAAATTTGTATTGTATTGTATTATATTATTATTATTATTATTATTATTACTAGCCACATAGTGGAAGGAAGCCTGAGGCTTATGCTGCACCAGCCAAAACATTTTCCGAGTTACCCTGAGAGAGAGAGAGAGAGAGAGAGATGATATCCAGCGCTCAGGACCCTGGGTGTGCCAAGCCCATACTCACCAGATGTGAGCCCCTATGGTTAATTGATATTTGGCAGCAAAGATGGAATAATAGTGATACTGGTGCTGTGATTCGTTTGTTCATTCCATTAGTTAATTTTAATTATGAAAACAAATTGACTAAGTGGTTTTATTCTAATATTGAGACCTCTTTTATATTAACTGGTCATGGTTCTCTAAGACAAAAGTTATATCAGTTTGATTTAGAATCCCAACCATATTGTGGATGTAAAATGGTAGAGAGTTGCGAGCATGTTCTATATGAGTGCCGGCTATATGAAAAATACAGATATATATTAAGGAATCAATTTTCTAATTTTGATAAGAGGTTTTGAATATTTATATGTTCAATCCAAGGAATATTAATTAAGTATTCAAGAATATTGTAGATTAGCCTTTCAAAAACGAAAACAGTTGGCTGTCTTAATAGATACAGTATAGATATTAGTTTTTATTTTATTTTATTTTATTTTATTTTTATTTTATTTATTTATTATTTTTTAAATTTATTTATTTATTTATTATTAATTATTTTGTTTTAAATTTATTTATTTTATTTTATTTATTTATTTTATTTATTTTTTTTTTTTTTTGCTGGCTTCTAGGTTTGGGCAGTCTGCAAGTGGGATTGCTGGCACCCACCGGTATTGCACTACTTCTGGTGGGTGCAGGATTTTTAGTGCAAATTGCACTGACAGAGCAATAGGCCCGGCTTCATGTCCTAGGGATGGGCACCAGGTATCAAGCACTCAGATAGTGCCTGCTCCCTGATGGTGAAGAGGCCTGTTTTTTTTTTTTGTTTGTTTTTTACAACACATCACACATACGTGTGTATGTGTGATGTGTTGTAAAAAACAAACACTGCAGGCCCATTGGATACAGAATATACAGGTGGAGATGGACATTAGTCTGGATGCGACCCTTGACATGAATACATACAAAAAAAAGGGTACCCAACAATGGCAACCTGCAGAAAACCCATGGGGGAAAAATCAGGAAGTACACGAACCTAAGACAGGAAATCAAAGGGATGCGGCATATGCAACAAGTTACGACCATCCCGATCATCGAGTCGAACACAGGTATGGTGACAAAGACTACATAGCAGCAATAGGTCTCCCAGCGAACACCGACAAGAAACTCCAGAAAGTCCCAATCCTGAAACCTGTAGAATAGTCAGAGAATTCCTCGACCAACAGTAACACTAGGCATAACAACAACCACCCTGTGTACTTGGTAGCAATACCTGTCATGAAGTGGAACACCCAATCAGGGAGAAATAAATAATAATTACCTTCCTAAATATTACAGTACTGTTGACCCAACTGCTGACCCAAAGGAAGAAAAATAGAAATGCTGGAATCTTCCCATCAACCAACTGTTGCCAATCCAGGTGGTCTTTGTCTCCTAAAGGCATTGTTACGAAGTCGTTTATACACGGACATTTCATTTACCTGTTCCAACTTTGTACAGAAATGGCTCTTCCACAGTCTCTGCACATCATACTTAATAACAGGATAGATCATTGAATGCGAAGCTCCTACAGTTTAATATCTCACCTCTACAGATTCTTGCTTACGGGATGGCATCGAAGACTGCCAATACGTAATTTATTCTTGCCCAATATACCAAGACCTTCGGCAACAAATCTCAACTTCATCTCGCCATTTTTCTCACGGAAATGAACACGATTTAATGAACACGATAAGGAAACTTTTGAAATCAAGAATTTGCAAAAGAAGTCTTTAACAGACGGCCCCAGCTAACCGGCTTCTCTACTATCAGGATATCGGCCTTATAAACCAATTATGATATACACTGTGCTGCCTCTTTAATAGGTACCCCTACTGGGCACACAAATGGTTTGTTCCATAAGTTGCAAGTCACATGACCACAGTTGTGGATGTAAATGCAGCAGAACAACCTATCTAGTATCCGTTAAGCGTACAAACCGTAGCAAGAATGGGGAAAAGGCGTGATCTAACGGACTTCGAAGATGGCATGGTAGTAGGTGCAAGACGTCCTGGACAAAGCACCTCTGAAACGGAAGTTCTCCTAAACTTTACACGCACTGCAGTTTCAAGGGTGTATCGAGAATGGTGCAACTAACAGAAAACATCCTCTCGACGGCACTCCTCTGGAAGAAAATAGCTTGTTGATCAGAGAAGTCAGAGGAGGATGAGAATTCTGCAAGCAAAAATACGGGCCACAATGTCGCACATCACGTCAGAATACAACCTTGGTGTGCAGAACAAAATTTCGCAACGGACCACTAGTCGCACTTTGTCGCGAATGGGCTACAACAGCCGACGGCCACATCACGTACCTTCGTTATCAATGAAGAGAATGAGAGCACGCCTCCTGTGGGCACAGCAACACCAGCACTGGACTATCGAGGATTGGAAAACAGTTGCTTGGTCTGACGAGTCGAAGTTCCTGGTGCAGCTTGTTGATGGAAGGCTCAGAATTTGGCGAAAACAACATGAATCCATGGACCCGTCATATCTGACGACTACTGTGCAAGGTGGTGAGGGCAGTGTTATGGTATGGGGAAGTTTTCTTGGCACACGTTGGGTCCATTGATACCCATAGATTCACGTCTGAATGCCACATCGTACCTAAACATTGTTGCTGACCAAGTGCATCCGTCCATGTTGAAAGTTTACCCTCAGTCAGATGGTTACTTCCAGCAGGATAATGCGCCGGTGCACAAAGCCCGAATCACTATGGAATGGTTCCAGGAACATGACAATGACTTTTCTTTGCAGAGGTCCGCTCAGTCCTCGGATCTCAATCCTATTGAACATCTTTGGGATGAGCTGAAAAGGGCTGTTCACTGCAGGCCTACGCCTCCGTCGAATCTCAAGGAACTGCGTGACACACTCATGTCTGCATGGTACTCCATTCCTCACATCATTTCAGCATCTTGTTTAATCTATGCCTAGACGAATTCAGGCTATTTTGAAGGCTAAAGGAGGCTCAACAGGCTACTAGGTAATCTAATGAAGTGGTAGCACAGTGTAGTTGCCTGCATCGTGCAGAACGCATTGATTATTATACCTTTTTTTTCCCATCATGCTATTTTTTTCCTCTTCCTTATTTTTTCGTCTTCTCTTCTGCTGTGGTCTCTTGCGTGAGAGCGAGAGAGAGAGAGAGAGAGTGTTGCGTGTGCGCGCATTGATGCCGACTTTCTGGCAAGGGGTTCTTTGAATGGTTCCAAACTCGCTTTGGACATTCAGTGCGTGACTGTCGAGGTTAGCCACGGCACATGTGCAGTTGTGGCCTACCTTCCTGCAGTGTAGACGGACACTGGGCAGGCTTTCCAAGTGATTGCCTTCCTGGTGACAAAATGGCCAGAAACAACTAAACAACACATACACTGCACGACCATAACACTACACACATTTCTCACAATTTACACAGTTCTGTATCCATCACAGTGTACCAAGGCGGAGTTTAACTGAAGTTCGGGGCCGACCTACATAAGATACTATACATGTCTACATGTCAGCGTTTTTCCTACTAATCGCATTGATCCATTACTGTTCATTTTTATATAAATAATTTGATTTAATTTACTCTTGTTGCTATACATTTATTCTTATTTTATTTATTCCCATAACTTCATAAATATCCAAGTTTATTGTTGTTACACAGGAATTATTTATCTCTTGAGTCTTATAAATATTATTTTAATTACTAATTTGTAACTAATGTAAACTCCGCTAGTACCTTGCTATTCAGGGGTGAGATTATGATCTCCAACTGAATAAATAAATAAATATGTGATTGTATTTACAACTTTGGGTGCGCAATTGATACCATAATCGATTTGTTGGGGAAAATTAAAGTACTAATTTGATATAAATTAAATTAGAAAATCATAGTACCGGAAACGAAGGACCTATTGCAGAACTTATACAGTACATGAACAAATAACACTGGTCAACACGTAAAATGTTACAAAAACAAAAATACCCAATCTTGACTAATTTCATGCTGCTAAACACGAAAATCACATTAAAATTTGTCGATTTGCTCTTGTTTCGAATTATAGTTGGGGTCTCATATGAGCAAGTTTCTCTACATTATCAACTACGGCTCTCGGCAAAACGCATGGAAACACTGCAGTTTCAGTACCAAACGCTCTTATCACGTGATCAGCAACTGTCGCCTCGCTCTGCATCACGTGATAAGTTATTGTCGCCTCAAAAATGTCTCTGTTGCAGTAATCCTTGAATACGGCTAGACACTCGGTGATTTGTTCTCAGTTAACGGTTCTACTCTGTGAGATTCCTACTTTTTGCTCAGTATTTCTTAAAAAAAAAATTGTGTTGTATAAGATTAATATGCACCGTAATTGTGTGAATAGTCTTGTATTTTAGGTGTAAAATAAGCGACCAGGACAAGAACTGGGCTCCACACATATGCTGCACTACCTATTTAACAAAACTCAACGCATGGCTGAATCGTTTCGTAGTGCCCATGATATGGAGGGAGCCAACAAACATGTCACAGACTGTTAGCATTAGCATTAGTAGAGGCATATGATTTTTTTCTTTTTTTTATGATGCAAGAAAGCAAGCTAATGCAACATCAGCCAAAAAGGAAAAAAAAAAAAAAAAAAACTTCCACTTCACCCCTCCGTTCGTTCGAAATACCTGTCCAGCTGAGCCTTAAATTTATTTAGGCTATCAATTTCCACAACAAGGGATGAAAGTCTGTTCCACCAACCAACGACCCGCAGGCTAAAGGCAAATTTCCGCACATCTATCCTACATCTGTCTTTCCTCAATTTGAATTTATGCCCTCTCAGGTGATTATTCTGAGCAAGAGGAAGAATCCCATCAGCAATGAGCATGCTCAAACCATTCAATGCTTTATACACCTCTATCAGATCACCTCGCCGGTGCCTAGTCTCCAGACACTGAAATTTGCAAAAGCCTTTCTTCGTAAGAGCAACCCTTTGTTCCATTCACTAATCTTTTTGCCCTTCTCTGTACTCGTTCCAGCAGCTCTACATCCTTCTTGAAATGAGGCCTCCAGATTTGTATACAGTACTCAAGGTGTGGCCCGACCATTGCCTTATACAAGGGAATAATCACCTCCTTATCCCTGCTAGAAAAATTCCTGTATATCATTGACAAGACACCGTGAGCTACTCTTGCAGCCCGTCTGCACTGCTCAGAGAACTTCATATCTGCCTGCACAATTACCCCCAGGTCCTTTTCATTCTCTACCACTGTCAGTGTAGTACCACAGAGTTCATACGTTGCTCTGGGGTTGCTGTTTCCCATATGTAGTACTTTACATTTGTCAATGTTAAACTTCATTTGCCACCTCTCAGCCCATCTGCTCAACCTTTCCAGATCCTGTTGCAGTAGCATAGCGTCAGTAGTGTCCTTAACAACCCTGCCAACCTTTGTATCGTTACTTCTGTATGATGCCTCCTATTAGAAAACGTATGACAATGAAGAAAACGTGGACAGTGACGTACCCAAATATATAATCTGCAATTCGTCCCGTGCCTCACGGTGAAATAATACCTATTCCTGAACCACCCAACCGTTTTTCTGTGCACTCTGATGAAGATGAAGACTGATAAACATCAACTTGATATACAAGAAGAAGTACAGCAGCCGTCTATGTTAAGGGATCCACCATTTTGTCCAAACCTTTATCCTTCTGAATCACATAAGATCACAGAAAGTGAGCTTAATGACCTCATCAGGGGTCTCGAACTGCCAAAGAATAAGGCAGAGCTTTTGGCCTCGAGGCTATAACAGTGGAATCTTCTAGATCATTCTGTGAAAGTGACAACACTTCATACTCGAAATAAAGCCTATGATAAATTCTATCAAACAGAAAGTAAACTCACTGTTTGTAAAGATGTTGATGGTGTAATGGTAGCAATGAACATGACGCAAGTTCCCAAAGAATGGCGACTATTTATAGACGTTTCTAAGGTTAGCCTTAAGGCTGTGTTATTACACCATGGAAATATGCTGCCTTCAATAACTCTTGTGTATTGAAGGCAGCATATTTCAATACCGTCCACAAAAAAAGAAACATAGGCAAACATGGAGAACGTCCTCTTAGCTGTACACTATCAGAAGCATGAGTAGCAGATATGTGGTGAGTTAAAGGTAATCGCCATTTTATTAGAACTACAAAAGGGTTACACTAAGTATTGTTGCTTTCTCTGCGAGTGGGACAGTCGTGCCAAAGATATGAGAAGAGCAGTTGATGTAAGTTGTTGTTGTTGTTATTTGGTTTTTAGGAGCATTAGCAGCTAAGGCCATATTGCTCCGGGGATATGCGGTGGTCATTCCCTGACCTTTCCGCATCCTCCGTATTTGGTGGGCACGGGCTCGAACCCCGGTCTAATCTAGAAGCGTGTGCTACGCACTGCTGCTCCTGCCCACCTGGCGTTGATGTAAGAGAAGAGAAGTTGGCCTCAACGAAAATCATTAACACCTGGAATGAAGAATGTAGTATTTGAACCTCTGGTAGATCTAAATAAAATTTTGCGTCCACCACTCCACATCAAACTAGGGCTCGTGAAAAATTTTGTGACTGGTCTGGAAGTGAATGGTCCTGCATTCATATACCTGCAAGACAAATTCCCAAGACTTAGTACCGAGAATATTAAGGCAGGCGTTTTCATCAGTCTACAAATAAGGCAACTTTTCAAAACCTTAATGATAACGAGAAATCAGCGTGGAAAACCTTTCGAAATGTTTTGACTGATTTTCTAGGAAATGTTAAAGCTGGCAACTACAGGCAGCTTGTGGAAGATCTCATTACATCTTACCACAGAGTGTTACAAAAATGCAGGAAGGTGGTGGGGTTGGTTTAGAATCAGTAACAAATTCACCATTCTAAACCAACCCCACCACCTTCCTACATGTTGTAACACTCTGTGGGAGGCCATAATTGACGTCACAGTGGCCACTGGAAACATTGTCAAATACGTCACGGACTGGAGGGTCCAGTACTCTTGGACGACGTTCGACCACAGAGTGATAACCTATCAAATACGACGATCACTAGAGAGGACACCAGTACCCAAGCAGATGCTAAATCGCTTCGCGGTTCGAAAAGCCAACTGGGATCTCTTCGGGGAGCTGCTTGCACCTGCTGTGGCTCAGTACCTCGCCAGTATGAACCCGCAATCTAACTCGAACGACATGTCTGCGCGTGTAGCACAGTCGTATCGTCACCGTCCTCCCAACACCGGCTGGGAAATAGCCCGTGTTTGAATCCCTTCGACGACGTGAAGAACTTTAATGGGCTTTTTTAACTCCGTGGCTGAGTTAGTTTTTTTTTTTTTTTTTTTTTGACCCGAACGACACCCAAGTGAGAGTCACCAAGATTTTAACCAGCATTAGCGAAGCGGCAATGAAACGAAAAACTCCAACGCTGGGTGCGGTTCCTTGCTGGAACCCGGATAACCAAAACCTAAGGCGGGAGGTGATTAGAAAAAGAAAACAGTTTCAGAAAGCGAAACGCTCATGGTCGGCCGCAGAGATCGCAGTCCTGAGGGAAAGTTATAAAGACATAAGAAACAGGTAAGCGAATCTCATAAGCAAAAGCAAGCGCAAGGCCTGGGACACTTTTGTCGGCACAATCGGAAATACTGAACCCTGGGGAGCGGTGTACAAGATAGCAACCAACAAGCTCCCCAGAGGGGAAGTCATCATGACAACAAAAACGCCGCAGGGCACCCCGACTACCACATGGCACTAATCAATAAACTGGACACTATCTTCCCGGAACCAGCCATCCCGACCTTAGAAGAACAACTGAAAATCTGCACTGACACAATGATTATACTACGGACAGACGTGAACCGCCATTTACTCTGGAGGAACTCCGCCAGGCTTGAACCCTCATACGAAATAATAAATGTCCTGGCCCGGACTTACTAGAGCCGGAAATTATTAAAAAGGTAACGGAAACACCACCGGAATTACTACTCAATCTGTATAACCCCTGCCTTGACTCTGGTACCTTCCCAACACAATGGAAGCAAGCGAATGTAAAACTCGTCTTGAAAAATCCTGCCAAGGATTTTTCGCCGAAATCTATTACACTCTATCGAAATCTATCGACTCGCCGAAACCGTATCGACCGATCGCCTGCTACCAGTTATAAGTAAACTGTTTGAGAGACTGCTTTACACAATAATCAGCCAACACTACCAAACAGCTGGACTTGACATGACAACCCAATTTGGCTTACAATCATCTACTGTGGAAGCCCTAAGAAATCTACTAAACTCCGCAACCTCATGCGGCAGCAAGTACTTTCTTGTCATATCTATCGATTTTGCTGGGCGTTCGACACCATTTGGTGGCTGAGCGTCCTGGCATGACTACGGCGGGCCTACGTGCCAGAAAACCTCTGGCACGTAGAATGGCAGTTATGGATTTACGGCGGTTATCGATTTTTTACATGGCTTTCGGACAATACTGCTAACCATCACCCGTGCCTGCTGTACCAGCAGCACTCCCTTTCTACACGCATTAATAGGGGCCCCTCCCCCTGGACTAGCCGACCGGGCTAGCCGAGTGGGTAAAGTACCTCCCCGGCAACCCAAAGGTCGCGGGTTCGATTCCCGCCTCGGGCTTGGATCAAAGTACTGCAAAAAACCTTGGGAGGTGCAATGTGGCCACAGAAGCCGATGCGCCAACAACTACCAAATCAAATCACCCCCTGGACTAAGAGGCTGTTTGCTGCGGTATCACTCACAGCATTGCAAAAGGACAACCCTGCATCTTCCTTGGTTTTACAGTAAAAACAGCTGCGAATTAAAAAGAAAAATATCAGACTACAAAGGCACTTACAGCAGGTATGGCAGGACCGATGGACCACCACAACTACAGGCGAAATTACAAAGAAATTTCTGCCCACCATAAACAGAGTGTACCTCAAGCCCCAACCCTGGTTTCAACTCGGCCTCTTCACAACCTATTTGCTGACAGGCCACGGAGCGTTTAAAGCTAACTTGACATCTTTCGGAATCTTAGAGGAGCCACGTTGCACCTGGAGAGGATGTATGAATGATCAACTATAATGTATGAATGCATCAACTATGAAGACCTACGCTGCAGATTTATGACAGCAACCACGTACTTTCTAAGACATCTTGAGTCGCACCTACTAAATTCATGCGAAGAATACAAGGCGCAGAAGTTGTTTACCCGGCGCAGAACACAAATTGCTGTTCACGGGGAACCACAATAAGGAGAAACTCGTGCAGGAGCTGCTTTCCCTTCGGCGCAACTGCTGTATATAAGAAACCTCAATAAGGAGGAACCTCATGGACACTTAGGACAATGGTTTACCTGATAGAGACGCGAAAATATGACAGACGCGCGTGCGGATACCCGCGCGTGCATCGCCTGGACACAAATGGATACGCTAACAATTGGACGGGACAGGACTGTTCCAGGAATGACGAACCTTCACGGCTTGAACACTTCATCTACTGTCACTATTTGCAGCTTTGCTGCCGATGCCATAAGACGATCCTACACCTGTGCTCACTAGCATGGTACTTTCACTCCTCTTCCTGGGTGGGGGAGAGAGGCTCTTCTGTTTACTCTCTCCCTCGCTCACCCCCCCACGCACATTTCCCACTGACCTTCTCTGGGATCGTCTTGCCTATTGACTCCACATTTCTGACTTCCCCCACTATGACGATTAAAATTTTGATTAAAATCAAAATTTTAATCGTTCAAATCAAGTCACGCATACCCTTTTGGCCTCTAAACATCTCTTTCAGCGTCTTACCCCGAAAATCGCCGCGTGTTGGATTTTTTTTTTTTCTTTACATAGGCCGTAGGCAGTGAAATCTCAGGAAACTAGGTGACAGGGCCTGCCAGAGTAAAACTTCAAACTGCGGGATACCTGGTCTGCCTCCACGGGGGCAAGTGTGGGCAACGTTGGGCCTTAGCAGGGGTCCAGCGGCTAAACGGCCAGATGAACAACGATACATAACACTACACATATACAAAATTCACACCCTTTTAAACCTCTGGCCTTCCCAACGAACTGGTACGGCAAAAATGAAAGCAACGCGGAGATGGGGGAAACTCCTAGTGCCGTTAGACAATACACTTTACTTCTTACGAATCGCTAGCGGATGTACCACACAATGTAAAATCTAAAAAATCCAAATTAAAATTATTAAAATCTAAAAAATCCAAATTCAAATTGCACATGTAGACCTTTTTCGGCCTAATTACATTCTAACGTCTACCCCCTTTCCTTCCCTTTCTTTTAGGTCCTAGCCACTGAAATCTCAGGAAATTAGGTGGCAGGACCTGCCAGAGTAAAACTTCAAACTACTGGGTACCTGGTCTGCCTCCACGGGACAAAGTGTGGGCAACGGTGGGACCCAATTAGGGCCCAACAGCTAAATGGCCAGAAGAACAACGATACACAACACTACACATATATAATATCCATACACTTTTTAATCTCTGGCCTAAACAGTGTTCTGGTCCATGTAACAATGTATACTACGCGGAGGTGGGGGGAAATCCCTGGTGCCGTTAGACACGAAAAAACTTTACTTCTTACGAAAAACTGTGGGTGCAACATGTCACTGAAGATGCATTTCTTGCTCTCCCACCTGGATTTCTTCTCGCCAAACTGTGGTGCCGTCAGTGACGAACATAGTCGGCGCTTCCATCAAGATATCGCAGCAACGGAACAAAGGTACAAAAGCAAATGGAGTGCCGCCATGTTAGCCGATTATTGTTGGATGGTGAAAAAGGATGCTCCTGAAGCTGAATACTAGCAAAAGGCGAAAAGGTCCCGTGTTTGATACAGGTATGTTCGTAGCTATATCTTACTGCCATATAAATAAAAAATACCTTGTATAAATGTAAAAAACAATTTTTTTCGAAAAAAAAAAAAAAAAAGCCAATCTGCCAATTTAAGCACTGTTTCCGTGTTCAGCACCCCGAAATCTATAAAGTAAACTTACTTTCATGCCCGTAACAAGATACGACTCAAAAATCTGGCAATTTGATAGGGACCCGTAAATCAATGTTTCGGGAGTCCTTCGAAATTTTTGTCCTTGAACTCACTCTGTAGGAACTGTGAAAGAATGTTTCATCTAAGGATCAGAAATTTATAAAAGTCCGCCACTATAATCCATTTTAAAAACAGTTAATACACATTAAGTAGGCCTATTTTTTTAGATTTCTCAACTTTTTTTTACGTATGTAGATTAAATGACATTTGAATTTGAATGCTAATTAACGTAGCGGCGGTTTCAAACATAGAACGAATAATTTGGTCAATAAATGCTGAAGAAATGCGTTGCTGAATTAAATGGGCAGAGAAGGGCACAATGTGTAATCTTCATGCCATTCGCAAAACTGTAGAGCTATAACTCTGTTGTGGTTCATTCATTTATTCTTGTTATCGAGGTTGAATGTTGTAGGCTAATTGTAGGCTGATATCTAAAATAGCAGGTTAATTTAAAAATAAAATATGAAATATAAAAAAAGGTATCTCAGTAAAAATAGCGTTTTGTAATGTATTGTAATTTATGGAGTTATAGAAATGCTTTTTTTTTTTTTTTGATGTGGCGACCACTTAGTTAATATCTGAAACTCTCACAGCACACTCAAGAACAGAACCTATTAACAGCTTTCTCAAGAACAGCATACAATTGATAATAGTAAGTAATAGATTCATTACTTTCGATAAGTTTCAGTTAGTCGACAAAAATTTTTAAAATTTTTGCTGATATAACTACGAGGTGACACTCGTAGTTATATTAGCAATATAGTTCTACAGCTGTTCTCAAGAGGGTAGTCTATTAACAAGAAATCACGTGACAATAAATTGAGATTCTTTACACAGGAAGTGGATTCGATAGCTGAAATTTTCATTATAATCCAGTCTCTTCCATTCGTTATATGACGAGGCTACTTATAATCCTTTAAAACCGTCATATTTCAAAGCTGCCTTCTCACTCTCATCACATCAGGATTTTCGCTTATACAAAATAGACCAGGGAGCAGAAAAACTCTTGAACTAAAATCTAATAAGTGAAGTGTATGACTGGGATGTTCTCGGCAACTCCGTCACTCAGAAACATTTTCTTTCGCTTCTCATCTTCCCTACCGTTCATTCCATCTCCTCTAGCAGCTCAACCTCGGGATGCGCAGCAAGAATGCATGGAACGCGAGGTATGCGTTTCGGCATTCTTGGCGTTTGTTGGGGGCATTTCTTGGCGGAAAAATTGAGATTCCAGTGTTCACATTATCGACGGAGACTGCATTCTCCAGTGACGTTATTGGAACTGTAAGGCAGCGTTCGTTACCAGCGGCAAGAACGACTGGGAATATTCGAATTATGGACGAATTCCAAAACAGAAATAACTGGTCCGTTGTTAACGTGAACCTGAACGCCCCGCTGAAAATGTGCGGTGCCTTGCGCTGCATCGCGTCGCGCTGTAAACAAAGAAATATGGGGAGTATATTGCACTTCTTGTCGATAAGTATCAAAAGAAGAAATTACAGTTAAAGAAAATTCCATAGGTGCGGTATCCGGCGATAAAGGAACGGGTGACGCTCTGAGGATAAATAAAACGAAATGTGAAGTCAGATCGAGTGAAGACTTTAATTCGTCTAGGAATTTTTGGTGTTAAAAAGTAATATCTCTCCGCATGACAGAGAGGTATTAACTTCAAGGTCTCCTGCACTGATAAAATTGCGAACGACATTCCTCCAATTTCACTCTAAATAGAAAAGGGATAATAAAACGCTTATGGGTTGTTGCCCAAAAATCTCCCAATTATAAATGAAAAGGATAAAGTAACTCATATGTGAAATATCTGGCAGCTGCAATAAAGGAAGGCTGACGAAAATTTCCGCAGAATTCGAGTCTGGTAACTCTTTGTGACTAACTTCTAAACAACAAATTCACTCTTCATAATTCCGTGATGTTCTCGCTTGTGTCGTTTCATCCAAATAGCTGGACTGTTACTCCATGAAATCCGCAGCATGCTTTTCTCTCGCTGATTCATCTGTTCAAACGCAAATATTAAGCTATGAATTATTTAATGCCTCAATACAGACCCGCATATTAAAAAGTTAATTCCGTTATCCTCTGTCACTCGTACATAATATTTAATATAATGCATTTTGGTGTTCGTTATTTTTTAAAATAGCTCAAATTTAAAATTGATATGGTTGATGCGTATTTTTAAATTTGAATGTTCAAATTTAAAAATACGCATCAATCATATCAAAATTTCGGTTTCAGTTCCGCATTTTTGATCGCTGACTATTTACAATGCTATCTGGGTTAAAACCCACACGCATATAAATCTTCTACTATAACCTTATTAATCATTAGCAATACAATTAAACTGTAACTGAAAAAAAAAATGTAACGAAAAATATTGTTTTATTTAACCTTACAAAATTCCTTTATTTGCCACTTAGCTCTACCAACACCAGGGAGAGATACACTGCCCATTTCGTGATGGATGGAGTTAACAGACTTCCAGCGCAGAATGATAACAAGGTGCCACATAAGCAATCGGTCTATATGTAACATTTTAACACCACTGAAGTTCCCTAAGGTCGACGACTGGTGATGTGATTTGCAAATGGAAGCGGACTGGTGCTAAAACCATCACAAAACATTCCGGAAAACATCCTGAGCCTGAACATAACAGGAGAGCCCTACAAAGAATCGTCCGCTTGGAATGCAGTCCACGTTTATACAGTACACGCAGACCCTTAGTGAGACGACTAGGACACGTATCGGCACCAGATAGCGTGCAAGATGCTGCATGATATGGGTTATCACGATAGTGCAGCCGTCCACAAGCCACTAATCACCCTGGCTAATCCCAGACGCCATCTGGCTTGCTGTAAGGCCCGCCGTTCTTGGACTGTAGACCAACTGAAAGCTGTGCTTTGGAGTGACGAATCAGGGCACATGTTCTACCAATCTGATGGTCGTACTTGGGTGTACCTGCCAGACTATATAGTCTGGCAGGTACACCCAAGTACGACTATATAGTCTGGCAGGTACATCGGAGGCGCCTCCGTAGCCAGGTGGGAAGGAGCAGTAATGCGTAGCACACGCTTCTTGATTAGACCGTGGTTCGAGCCCGTCACCACCAAATACGGAGGATGCGGAAAGGTCAGGGAATGACCACCGCATATTCCCGGAGCAATATAGCCTTAGTTGCTAATGCTCCTAAAAACTAAATAACAAACAACAAACAACAGGTACATCGGCAATAAAGTTTGGCGGATGCAGCGGGATGGTCTGGGGCTGCTGGGTTTGGCAAGGAACCATTGATTGTTTTGGACAACACTATTAATGATGAGATCTAGTTAGACGTAATGGACAATAATGAGTTACCTACGTCGTGGCAGCACGTTAAGGGAGAGGCCCATACCTGTATCAAATTATTCAAATTATTATATTAAGGTTACTCGTAATTTCTTACATAAACTTGTATTTGTGTATGTAAATTGCGTGTGTCCTCTAGTCGATTTGCATGTTTTGCCGGACGAAAAAAAAACCCAGTTTCTGCGGAAAAAAACTTTGCTATCTACGCCTGAAACCGACTAACTAACTCAGCCACAGAGTGTAAAAAGCCCATTAAAGTTCTTGGCGTCATCGACGGGATTCGAACCCGGACCTTTTCTACCCGGTGTAGGGAGGGCGGTGCCACTGTGCTACCGCGCAGACTCCCATACCTGTATCAAGAGGACAACGCTCCATGCCATGTGTTGTGATGGTAACTCTTTGTAACTAACTTGAGACTTTGTGACTGGCTTGAGAATATGAGGGCCGAAATGGTGGACTGGCCAGCCCATATCATATCTCAATTCTGTAGAGGGCCTCTGGAATGAATTGGATCGTCAAGAGTGAGAAAACACCACCCAAAAAATTGAACTGAACTGGTCACCGCTTTGAAGGCCAAATGGTGGAAAGTAATGGAGAATATTCATAAAAACTGGTGGAAAGTGTTCTTCCACGCTGCTGTCATAAAGGCTGAGGGTTTCAGCACACATTAGTTTTCCTGTAAATAAAGGTTATTTATAGACATGCAGATTCAGAATATTAATGGTAACGCAGTGTTTCGTCTATTCGTGATCAATGGACACCCATACCTGCCTGGGAGGCGAACCGCTACCATTTATGAAAACACAACAAATTCAATAAACTTTATAAACGATTTCAATAAACAGAAAAATCAATAAAAGAAGTATTTACAATATTATAAACCACGAAACTATTAAAATACTAATGCATCAATTAATCATATATTTGATACAGCTACCTGATAACTGAAATTTCAAAATAAAATTATATCATAAAATTAACGACCAAACGAAAGCGACATCTACTTTTAGCAGTGTAAAAGCACGGCAGGCCTAAATTGAGAGCAACCTGTCATGAGCGTGTGTTCCGTGATCGATTTTGTGTTTGCTGGACGAAGAACCCCAGTTTCCGGGAGAAAAAAACTATGCTACCCTCGCCTGAGGCCAACTAACTCAGCCACGTTGTGAAAAGTCCCATAAAAATTCTTCACATCATCGACAGGACTTGATTTCCGATCTTTTCCACCCGGTGTGCGGAGGACAGCAATTCTATCACCTGTGCTACCCACGAGGGCGAACGCTTAGGCATGCGAGTTAACTGATTGGGATATTAATGTTAAAACTTAACAAATGATCATTTTTTTAAATTTAATTTATACAATTTATTTTAATTTCTCGTAATCATTACAATTCTCTACATAAAGACTTAAAAAAGGTTTTAGGGCTGAAAGCCTCAGACAACGGGAAATTCACTAATCGAACAAGTTAGTGCACGCATAGCATCATGTTAGTTCGTAGTAAATCACCGAAGTGAATCCCAGTGCAGAAGACTAGTGTTACTTATTCTCGGCGGATACCACCACCCAGACGGCACCGTTTCCAGGCTTTTTCGATAAGTCACTCGCACACTAGTATCGTCACCGTCCTCCCCACACCGGGTAGAAAAGGCCCGGTTTCGAATCCCGTCGATGACACGAGGAATTTTAATGGGCTTTTTTCACTCCGTGGCTGAATTAGTCGGTCTCAGGCGTAGATAGCAAGGCCCACCCACAGAAAGTGGGGATTTTCTTCCAGCAAAACAGACAAATCGACCACAGAACACATGCAATTAACATACATAAGACATAGCACAGCAGATGAATTTAATTATTCGGGTGGCCTAAAAATAATAATTGAATTTTCGTTCAGGTGCTGTCCTGAACGAATGGGTTAAAACAGTCTGTCTTCCTTACTGGGGAAGCGTTGTCTATTCGAGGAATTTATGAGTGAACTAATTGAGTGAGTTTGAGTTTGAGGAGTAACTGCCCCTTTTTTTATTTCGACGACATTTCTTCTTCTCCTCCTACTATCACTTTCCTCTACCGTTTTGCTTTTCTGGGTCTATTCTCGGCAACATCAACCTCCTCTAGACAGCACATTTTGTAAATGGGTATATGAGAAACACTCTTGTCTAATAAATAGACCCAGAAAAGCAAAACGGTAGAGGAAAGTGATAGTAGGAGAAGAAGAAATGTCGTCGAAAGAAAAAAGGGACAGTTATTCCTCAAATTCACACTCACTCAATTAGTTCACTCATAAATTCCTCGAATAGACAACGCTTCCCCAGTAAGGAAGACTGTTTTAACCCATTCTCGGTAACTAAGGGAAACATCAGGAACCACCAGACGGCGCCGTTTCGAAGCTTGTCGGCCTCTCGTCGGTGGGGGGAGGAGCTAGGTATCTGGTATTACAATAAGTGACAACGCAGTTATGAAGTATAGTTTGACAATGTGAGAAATACGAGATGATGTGCTACGGTAAAGACTTAAAACGATTTTAGAGATACCTACCACCCACCGATGAAAGGCCAAAAAGCCACGAAATGGTGCCGTCTGTGGGTGGTATACGTCGAGAATAAGTAACATCTCCACGGAGGAAGCGTTGCTTATTTGAGGTAGTGCAATATCAGGGCAAATCGTGGGAAGGCATTCACAATATCGGGGTTGCACGATTTCAAAAAGTAGGTGGAGATAATATTTCTTAAGATTAAATGAGATAATACTGTGTAAATTTTGATATGGAAATAAACCTTTGTTACGTTTAGAAATTTAAATAAGTGCTTCATTATTCTAAGAGAAATATACACTGCCCTCAAAAAAAAAAAAAAAACTTGCACTAAGTCCAAACCTGTACAAGGAGAATAAATATATCCTTAGTGCCCAGAACCTTATGTGACAGAAAGAATAAATAAAGCAGTCAGGTAGCTTGTGAGCTTTGAAAGGGTGAGGAACCAGTTGTTCTAAAATCAAAAATAATACACAACTACAAAAATTGTTTTCCAAAGTATGGGGTATAGCAAGTATATAGATGAATAAATAAATAGTGAAGAAACTCTGGTTCCCACACTATCTCATACCCATTTACAAACGGTGCCGGCTAGGTGGTAGTATCCGCCGAGAATAAGTAACATTAGTCTTTCCACTAGGGAAGCATTGCTTATTCCAGGTAGTACAATATCAGGGCAAATCTTTGCGAGGGCATTCACAATATGAGATATAACAAAAACGACACCCTTTCATCTACTTCAGTGATTTACTACGAAATAACAAATGATATGCACTAACTTGTTCGAATAATCTACATATTTATATTAATAAAACGTTTGCTGCTTTAATGCATTTATTACAACACATTACATATAAACATTCAATTTTTTACACAGATGCATGCAAATTACAAAAAGATTTATAATATATAAAGTATAAAAAAAATTTACTACGCGAGCTCAGTTATTTAAATCTGCATAAATGCAACGTGTTATTATCGCCGTTATATAGAATTAAATAACAGATATCAATTTTAGTGACTCCCTTTCATATAACTGTGTTGAATCACAAATTTTCATATAAATTCCAAATTTAGTTTTTGACTTTTCACTCAGAAAAACAAGTATAAACTACAATTTCTATGTTGCGTCGATTCTGTCTAATAGCGAAGAGAACGCCATCGAAATGTATGAGATAAATCTTGGGCAAAAGATACAAAGAAAAACAACAAAGCCTTCTTTACTTATGTAAATATTACAAGGAAAGAGTTGAATCCAATGAGTCCACGTGATATCGATGGTTCGACTGTTCCTGCTCAAGCTGCTGACAAACTGAATGAGTATTTTACATCTATATTCACACATGAGGAATTCTTTAGAGAAGTGGAGGCCAGAAGTTTATCACACTTGAACAGGGAGCTACATATTTTGTAATAACTGAGAGGAAAGTGGAAGAGAAATTATTGAAGTTAAACATAACAAAGGCTCCTAGGGCGGATGGGATCAATCCAATTATACTAAAGGAGGCAGCAAAAAACGTAAGCAAACCCTTAGCCATAATTATGAGAGTATCTTTGGATTCAGGGGGAGTTCCCCTGAATGATTCCCAATTCACAAAGGGGAATCAAAAGGTGACAGGAGAAATTACAGGCCTGTTAGTTTAACTTCTGTTCAAGGGAAAATAATGAAGTCAATGGTTACAAAAGTAATGCAGAATCATCTAGATAAGATTGCAGTTATACTTCAGACACAGCATGGCTTTGTTAAGGAGAAATCTTGGCTGACCAATTTTATTACAAAGGAACTGGATACAAAAAATAATTTTTATATCATATACTTGGATTTCAGAAAAGCTTTTGATACTGTTGCACATAAACGACTGCTGTACAAATTGGAGCAGTGTGGCATTAAGGGTAAGTTGCTTCTATGGATAAAGGGATGGTTGAGTGGGAGAAGACAGAGAATAGTAATCAATGGACACTGCTCTTCGTGTACTAATGTTATTAGAGGAGTCCCCCAGGGTCCAGTGTTGGGCTCATTGTTAGTTTCTATATTTATCAATGATACCGAAGAGGCATATCAGGTGTATTGTCCAAGTTTCCAGATTATACAAAGTTTGGCAGTATGGTTAATGACGGTATGCTACTGCAAAGGGATCTAGAAAAGTTAGGCAGATGGGCTGAGAAATGGCAACTGAAGTTTAACATTGACAAATGCAAAGTATCTGTGTGGTACTCCACTCGGGGTAGTGGAAAATGAAAAAGACCTGGGGGTAACTGTGCAGTCACCCATTGAATAATGAGCAGGTAATGGTCAGGCCACATCTTGAATCTGGAGGTCTCATTTTAGGAAGGATGTAGAGCTGCTGGAACAAATACAGAAAAGGGCAACAAGACTGGTGAGGGTAGAAAAGCGGTGCTCTTATCAAGAAAGGCTTCAGTTCTGAAAATTGCAGCGTTTGGAGACTAGGCACCTGTGAGTTGGTATGATTGACGTGTTTAAGGCTTTGAATGGATTGAGCAAGCTCACTCCTGATGGGAATTCTTCCTCTTGTTCAGACTTCATACATGAGGGGACATAAATTCAAATTGAGGAAGTAAGGTTACAGAATAGATGTACGGAAGTTTGCCTTTTGCCTTTAGCTAGTGAGTGGTTGATTGCTGGAAAAACTTCCATCTGTTGTGGAAGTTGATAGCTTAAATAAATTCAAGGAAACACTAGACAAACTATTGGAGGCAATGGATAAGTGAAATGGGAAGTGCTCTTTTTGTTAAGATGCTGTATAATCTTACTTTCTTGCATCGTATGCCAGTACTCACTAATGCTAAAAAGTTCATGGGAAAATCCTCCACCCGAGAGCATCTAACCACAGTCTCGAATGCAGACGTCACAGATTTTCTCACAGTCGTCAAATGGGCGAACCCAGACCATTCCAAACGAGTGGCAGATGGTGACGAATCGCCCCGACTAGGCGCGATACACCCCCGAAGAGTTGGTAATGGATCTATCTCCGGATGCTTAGTATCCCAAGCATAACAAAACAACAGTCCATGAAATGCAGGGGGCAACCTATAATTACTCGGTCTCCCACCACTTAAGTCTTCTCTTTATAGAAATAATTTACCCCTAATGTCACATTGCTAGCATTTATATAACAATCGTTCATGTGGAAAACAGTATAAAAAGCTTTACTGACATCTAAGTTATATGACTTCCAAATTATACTTTGCATCCAGTTCCTTATAGTAGCTAATCAAATTGGTCAGGCCAGCATGGCTTTCCTTTGCCAAAACATGCTGTGATTTAGCATTCGCAGTAGCATATGATGCAAGAAAGCTTTATACAGCATTAGCTATAAAAAAAAACAAAACAAAAAAAAACACTTCCCATTCACTGCTCCATTCGCTCCAAAAGTTTGTCCAGTTCTTCCTTGAATTTATTCAAGCTATCCTCTTCAACAACAACAGATGGAAATTCCAGCAATCAACCACTTGCTGGCTAAAAGCAAATTTCCGCACATCTATTCTACAACTGTCTTTGCACAATTTGAATTTATGTCCCTTCAAGTGCGTAATCTGAACAAAAGGAAGAATCCCAGCAGTTTTGAGCATGGTCAATCTATTCAAAACCTTAAACATCTCAATCAGATCAACTCGCAGGTGCCTAGTCTCCAGACGATGCAATTTGCAGTATTTAAGCCTTTCTTGGTAAGAGCACCCCTTTGTTCCATGGCTCACCAATCTTGTTGCCCTTCTCTGTACTCGTTCTAGCAACTCTATATCCTTCCTAAAATGAAGTGCTCCCCTTTGTTCCCCCTCAACAATCTCGTTGCCTTTTTCTGTCATCCTTCCAGCAGCTCTACATCCTTAAAATGAGGCCTCCAGACCTGTATGCAGTACTCAAGGTGTAGCCTGACCATTCCTTTATAGTTTATAAGAAGGGATAATTGCCTCCACAGGCGGACTGGGTCAATAATTTTTACAGGGGAAAACTTGTAGCGGCCTCATACGAGTGTTTACGGCTATACTGTGAGGAAGTGGGGGGGGATTACAAATAACTAGAGTAATTATCGATCATTAATTTTTTATGAATTTTAAATATAAATCACAATTAATTATTTTATAAGAAAACAAAATATTTTTTCATTCATTCAACAATACGAAACATAAATAAACGTGACAGCTTCACAACCATAAAGATAGAGCTTATTGTGCTACAATATATAATCATATAAATTAGAATAAGGTTTAAAATAAAAAATAAAATAATGCCAGCAGTACGGCAAGACAAGAGCGAAAAAACAAAATTAAACCTAAATTCGCTGCATCAGGACCACCGCTGTTCAATTCCCTGCATTGGCGGTTCGATCTGGGGATCGGTGTGGCGGACTTATTTTACGATCGTTTCTCCTTTGCGGCGATTTGTTTAGCGTTCGAAATGCAGCGATTCCCTGCCCATTATTGGCCTTGTGGTCCTCTGTTGAGATGGGGCATAATGGTCAGTCTATTTTTGTTTTGTTTTGTTTTATTGTAGTGGTTTAAATCTCTGCTTGGTGATATTTCACATAAATTTGGACCTGGTGCCCATCAGAGGGGGGCACCGCTAAATTTCTATTTAATTGGCTTTTAAATTTCAAAGAATTATTATTCGTATATTTAGATTTTCTAAATTAATTTAGAGTTTCTGCTGCAATATTTTTACTCTTCCCTCCCTGTTTGATTTGAATTGAGGTTTAATTTTGTTTTTTCGCTCTTGTCTTGCCGTACTGCTGGTATTATTTTATTTTTTATTTTAAACCTTATTCTAATTTATATGACTATATTTCAAGCATCATGTAGAGGAATATGCTTTTTGCTGCCCCTGATGTGTGCTGTACCCTCCTTTTTATTTTTATTATGTAACTTCTTTTTCTAACATTATTTAAATATAATTATATATATACACACACTATGCTGCCACTTTATTAAGTTAACTTACATAATAGCCTGTTGAGCCTACTTTAGCCTTCAAAACAGCCTGAATTCGTCTAGGTATGGATTGAACAAGATGCTGAAAACGTTGTGCAGGAATAAAGTACCATGCAGACATGAGTGTGTCACGCAGTTCCTTGAGATTCGACGGAGGTGTAGGCCTGCAGCGAACAGCCCTTTCCAGCTCATTCCAACGATGTTCAACAGGATTGAGATCCGCGGACTGAGCGTGCCACTGCAGAAAACAAAAGTCATTGTCATGTTCCTGGAACCATTGCATAGTTATTCGGGCTTTGTGCACCGGCGCATCTGCTGGAAGTAACCATCTGACTGAGGAAAAACATGAACGGATGCACTTGGTCAGCAACAATGTTTAGGTGCAATGTGGCATTCAGAGGTGAATCTATGGGTGTCAATGGACCCAACATGTGCCAAGAAAACATATCCCACACCATAACACTGCCTCCACCACCTTGCACAGTAGTCGTCAGACATGACGGGTCCATGGATTCATGTTGTTTTCGCCAAATTCTGAGCCTTCCATCAACATGATGCACCAGGAACTTCGACTCGTCAGGCCAAGCAACTGTTTTCCAATCCTTGATAGTCCAGTGCTGGTGTTTCTGTGCCCACAGGAGGCGTACTCCCTTGTTCTTCATTGATAACAAAGGTACGGGATGTGGCCGTCGGCTGTTGTGGCCCATTCACGAAAAAGTGCGACTAGTGGTCCGTTGCGATATTTTATTCTGCGCACCAAGGTTGTATTCTGACGTGATGTGCGACATTGTGGCCCGTCTGTTTGCTTCACAATTTTAGCTATCCTCCTCTGACCTCTCTGATCAACAAGCGATTTTCTTCCACAGGAGTGCCGTTGAGAGGTTGTTTTCTGTTCTTTGCACCATTCTCGATACATCCTTGAAACTGTGGTGCTTGAAAAGGTCTGGAGAACTGCCGTTTCAGAGATGCTTTGTCCAGCACGTCTTGCACCTACTACCATGCCCCGTTCGAAGTCCGTTAAATCAGTCCTTTTCCCCATTCTTGCTATGGTTTTTACGCTTAACTGATACTAGAAAGCTTGTTCTGCTGCATATATATCCAAAGCTATGGTCATGTGACTTGCAACGTTGTGAGACAAACCATTTGTGTGCACAGCAGGGGTGTACCTAATAAAGTGGCAGCACAGTGTGTGTATATATATATATATATATTGGTACGTTACTGCAACCCATATGCAGTACTTTGCATTTTTCAATGTTAAATTTCAGTTGCCACCTCTCAGCCAATCTGCCCAATTTTTCTAGATCCTATTGCAGCCGCATACCGTCATTACTGTCATTAACAACCCTGACAATCTTTGTATGATTTGCAAACTTCGACATTAAGCTTGTTACACCTTCATCAATATCATTCATAAATACAGAAAACAACAATAGTCCCACACAGAACCCTGGGCGACTACACTAATAACATTAGTATACGATGAGCAGTGTCCGTTGATTACCACTCTCTGTCTTCTCCCGTTCAATCATCCTTTTATCCATAGCAGCAACTTTAATGCCACACTACTCCAATTTGTACAGCAGCCTTCTATGTGCAACAGTATTAAAATCTTTTCTGAAATCCAAGTATATGATATCAAAATTATTTTTGGTATCCAGTTCCTTTGTATTTCCTTACTTTTGTTTCCTTGTCTTTTTTATTATCTTTCTATATCCTTTGATTCCTTTATAGTTCCATTCCTATCAAGATGATCCTGCATTACTTCATTAATAAGCGACTTCATTATTTTATCTTGGTACAGAAGCCAAAACTTATCAAATTTAGATGTCTGTTACCCACGTCACCCTTCGAGCAACCCTTTCGAATAAGAGAGACATTTGCAAAACTCCAATCTCTACGGACTTATCCTGAAGGACTCTCAATAATATAACTAAAGGTTTAATTAACTCTTTTGCTGCTTTTTTTTAAATATAATTGTATAGATTCCAGCAGCCTCGGGTGCTTTTTTTTTTTTTCATTTTCAGCTCAACAATTTCCCTTGCAGCTTTCTTTCGGCTATCATAAAATCATTTGACTCCCGATAGTATTATACAGACATCACCACCTGAAAAATCTTTTTCACATGTGAATAGATGCAAGTTTTTTCTCCCGGAAACTGGAGTGTTTCGTCCAGCAAATAGCAAACTGTAGGAAGAATCCCCAATTACAGAAAACATAAGGATGTCTCATAGCCTCAGTGTTTTGGCGCCTAAAACCTATTTACTACATGCCCTCATGCCGTTCATGCACATTGAGTAGAAAAGGCCAGGTTCAAATCCTGTCTCGATAGCTGTTGGCTTTTTTCGCAACGTGGTCTAGTTAGTCTGTCCGGAGCAAAGGTTGTATGGTTTTTGTCCAACACACACAAGCAAACCGACTGACAAATACACTCTATAGGAAATTATGAACATAATGCACTGCGCTTCTTGGCCTTGCCTGCCTTTGCTTGAAATACAGACAACGACAACTTCACAGTGCAGAATAACAACTGATGAAAAGAGTTTTATCAGTTGTAATCTGACATGCTTTCTAAATACCCTTAAAATGTTCTTTCAATAAATGACTATGATACCAACGATTGATTCTAAAGAAAACATTTAGGGAAGCAAGATATGTGGGATGCGCCCCTTTTCTTCCCCAGTGTAAATATTTATGATATTTTAAAACAATAACATAAACAAAATGGCACATAACGAAAAACACGTTTGGTCCTTGAGGCTGTCACGGATATTCTCTCAGATATGCCAGACAGCTGTACTTGGTACCTGGGAGTCTAAAACGCTGATGGAACTGATATTCGGGTGATATTCAAGTCAAGTGGACCCAAGGTTCGATGAAGTCCGGACGGTCTGTGACAGCCAAATCCTCTGCTTGCACCTTCATGATGATGGGACTGTTAGTAATCCTGGGTATAACCTCCATGCACAAGCACACTGTGCGTGACCACCCAGGTGTGAACCAACATAAGCAGGGGTCGAGATGTGGCGCCAACACCACATGAAGGAATGCTGCCCCTCTGTGTTACCAGGCAATACCAGGTGGTAGATGACTCATCAACCGGTGCAATACCACCACTTTGCTTATTGGAGGCTTGAGTGGTGGAACCCATGTTTAGTCTCCAGAGCTAAGTTCCGGTTAACCCTTCCCCATCTCTTCCATCATACAGTATGACTGATGACTTGAGATTATGATGAACATCATGGTGAGATCCAATCTTCCTTATATTTTGAGGGTACAGCTCTAAAACGGTGTTCGCAGGCCGGCCACTAGTTAGTACACCAGACCGAACCTATTAGTAACTCTGTAGGAGGCTTTGGGATCAGCTAATGTATAATCTTGCTACCTCTGCTCTGCCAGATAGTGACTGGAGGAGGTCCGAATAGTGCGTGTGCGGGGGAGCATTGCCGAGGCCACGTTATATGAAGGATCTGGGTTACATTCCTACCATGTGTACGCCATATCTAAAAATTTCATTACTTCATACAGTATGTCCCCCCACTTTTTCTTACTATTGAATACACCATGAGTTGTCAATCTAATAGAGTAAGCTTATCTGCGAAAAGATCTAAACCGCCCAAACACTTCCTATTTCATTTTACAAATATACGTGGTCTCAATTCTAATCTCAACGATGTCCATTTCCACTTGCAGTCTGCCAAACCCCATGTACGTTTTCTGACAGAATCCCAGTTATCGGTTGATTCACTGCTCATTTCACTTGCCCAAATTATTCGCTGTACGATTCCTTTCGCCTCAAAGGTGGTACTTGTGCATATGTCCGTTCCGATATTCCCTGTCAGAGATTGGTAATTTGGAATCTCCTCTTTTCGATCTTCTCTGACTTAAAATCTCTCTACCTAATTTTTTTAAAGTCATCTGTTGTCTCTACCGTTCTCCCAACTCCGCTAATCACTCGGAGCTCTTTGATCTCCTCTCTCTGCAATTTAACTTTCTCCAGTACAACTTTCCTAACAGTGAGGTAATTTTCTTGGTGATTTTAATGTTCACAACTGCAGCTGACTTCCGTTTTTCAGTCACACCAACCCGGCTGGTCGAGATGCTGAGGCTTTTGCAATTACTAATTGAACTTGCACGGCTTCTTCATTTACCTAGAAGAATACCGGGCAATCCTAACCATACAGCGAATACGCTTGATCTTTTTCTCACAAATAACCCTTCTAAGTACACGGTCGAAGCGAATAGTCGTTTAGGCACCTCAGATCACAACTTGGTGATTGTCTCTTCTCCAGTGGAGCCTTTATCTCATGGCTATTCCCAACCTCATATTGTTTGGCATTACAAGAATGTAAAATGGGATGACCTGTGAGATTTCTTTTCTTCTTTTCCTTGGTCGGATTACCGTTTCAAAACTTCTGATGTCAACGTTTGCTCTGATCGTGTCAGTGAATTATTCTTGTTGGAATGGAATCCTTTATCCCACACTCCACTTTAAAATTCCGTCCTTTATCTAAACCTTGGTTTTGATAAAACAGCTGAGGCTGTTCAAGAGAAGAATGTTGCATATCGTAATTGGCTTGTTTCCAGTTCTTCAGTTTTATTTTCTGCCTACACCAAAGCTCGCAACAATTTTAAAGCAGTCATTAATCAGTCCAGACTAGATTTTGAATAGGCTACGAGCAGAAAACCTGCTTCTTGCCCTAATGGTAGCCGAGCATTCTGGTCTCTTTTACCAAAGCTAATCATCGCAACTTTTGCCCATCTCTCCTTCCACCTCTGTCAAAACCAGATGGTTCTGTTGTCGCTTCAGCCAAAGATAAAGCTGCTAGCATCCCATTTTTCTTCCAACTCATGGATTAATGATCTTGCTAAAACACCTCCCACCATTCCCAACACACTCCATTCAATGCCTCTTGTGATCTTCCGTCAAAAGGATGTCTGAAGGATTATGACGAATCTTGATGCTAAGAAAGCTCCAGGTCCTGATGATATTTTTCCACTTGTGCTCAAAACCTGTGCTCCTGAACTTACTCCTGTTCTTTGCCACCTTTTTTTCACTTTCTTATTCCAAAGGTGTTTTTCCTTCTGCTTGGAAATTTCCTCATATCCAGCCAGTTCCTAAAAAGGGTGACAAATCCCTCCCATCCAATTATCGTCCCATTGCAATTACTTCTACTCTTTCTAAAGTAATGGAGGAATCAATTAACCGCCAACTCTTACAACTACCTAGAAACCTTCTGTCTGATCAACGATCGCCAGTATGGATACCGTCGGTGTCGTTCCCCTGGTGATATTCTAGTTTATGTTGCCCATTTATGGACAAATTCGATGGAAAAGTTCGGTGAAACACAAGCAGTTGCTCTTGACATCTCAAAGGCTTTCGATCGTGTTTGACATACAGGTCTTCTAAACAAGCTTCCATCTTATGGTTTGCCAACTGTTTTTTGTAATTGGTTATGCAGTTTTCTCTCTGATCTCTCACTGAGGGTGATGGTAGATGGCTCTCTGTCTTCTAACTTCTCCACTAATGCTGGTGTCCCCCAAGGTTCAGTTCTTTCCCCCGCTCTTTACCTCTTGTATATTAATGACCTTCTTCCATTGACTGGAAATCCTATCCATAGTTTTGCCTATGATAGCACATTGCATTCCACTTTCCATTTTGAGAAACTTGCCCTGCTCATTCTCCAGTGGGGCAAAGACAACTTAGTTGATTTCAATCCTTCTAAAACTCAGTCTTGTAAAAGAATTTTTCTGCTCCTCTGCTTAACTTTGGTGACACTCTGATTTCTAAGCAAGATGATATCTCTTTTGGGGATTACTCTGACTTCTAATCTCTCTCTCTCTTGGCCAAAACAGATTACAAATATTTCTTCCTCTGCATCTAAAAAACTTGGTTTTCTCTTTCGTTCTCGGCGTTACTTTTCTTCCAAACAGCTGTTCACTCTGTACAAATCGCAAATCTGCCCTACCATGGAATATTTTTCCCACATCTGGAGCGGTGCCTCCAAAACCTCTCTCAGGTTTCTAGATTCCATTCAGAAGAGGGCAGTTCGGTTAATTAATGACTCGTCTCTAACAGATTCTCTCCACTCGCTGTCTCATAGACGTACTGTTTCTGCTGCATATCTTTTCTACAGATACTTCCATGGGCACTGTTCTTCTGAACTGGCTTCTATTATTCCTGCTATCTCTTTCAAATTTCAATTTCGTAAATATGAAATATTTACGAAAGCATGATTTCGTAAATATGAAATTTTTTCGTAAATATATGAAATTTCGTAAATATAATATTTTTTATTTTCGTAAATATGAAATATTTAAGAAAATAACAAAAAAATCAAAACATGAAATAATTACGAAAAAAACAAAAACAAATGTCACCCTTGGTAGTCGCCTGTTCCTAAACCTGGCTCTGTTCCTTTCTCACTCCTCACAGCAGGAAAGAAGAAACACTGAACAAGAATACTACTCCGATCTTAAATTTTAAAGACGCGTTTCATTTTGTGTTAATAGATGGCAGCACCAAATTTACTTCACGAGATACTCATGCAAGCAGTGAAATTTCATACTAGAAGAATGCGATTTGTATATAAGCGAGGGTGTAAGGCATCTCAGTCTAATAAATGCTATTAGGCTGGGAGGAAGGGTGAAGTGTGGAATATGTGGAACAATAGGTAATCGCAGTGCCTAGGACGAGCCTGAGCGGATGGACAAATACCTATAAACTTATATTTTAAAAAAAAATACACATTGATTATGAATAGGAAAAATTTGAGTAACAGTGATTACGGTCTAATAACTGCCGATAATTTAAATCAATTTAATAACTCATATTCTAAATTTCGATGCAGCTTTCGAAGTTTTTAAAGTTTCCTACTATCTATAAACATGCTCACGAAAGTCCAAGTTGCCTTCCTACTGCATTTCCCCTGCTAATACATTAGCAGATTGCATTAGCTACTTCAGTAACAGATCAATTCAGATCACTGCCCAACACCTGTCATATTCAAAATTAATAAATAGAGGTTGCCCACAGGGGCCAGTGCTAGTACCACTCCTTTGGAACTCCGTACTTGACCAGTGGCTCACCAGAAGCTTTGACAACTGCGTCAATTTCCCCTATGCAGACGACTTGGTTATTTGCATTGCAGGAAGATCCAGAAGACCCCTTGAGGACCAAGCAAAGATTGTCCTGGATGACCTGGTAAACTGGACCCTCCCAAATAAATTAAAAATATCAAACACAAAAACAAAGCTAATGATCTTCAAAACCAGGTTTGCTTACCGCAGACTCCCTAAAGTGCTTATTCACGGGAAGCAAATTCCATATGTGGCACAAACCAAACACCTTGGCATAATATTGGACAACAGGCGCAGTTTCCAACCACATGTGAACAGTTTAGCAAACAAAACCAAAGCCTTCACTGCAGCAGTTATCAGGATCTCCCATTCGGACTGGGGAATCAATCAAAATAACCCTATCTCTCTACTATAAAGTTGTGTTCTTGCCAACTGCCTCTTATGCTGCTGGGGGTCTGGTTCCTTAGGGTCACTAACAGTAAAATCCGGGCCAAACTCCTTTTACCAGATAGAACTTGCACTGCAAGTTCTATCTGGGGCCCTTCCCCTGGACCTATATATAGCTTATAGAGGTTTCATCTACAAACACAAAAAAGGCCTACCAACCTCACTCTTTAGACCGCAATCCTGCTACAAATATCAAACAGGAAAAAAAAAAAAAAAACCTACCAAATAAACTCCTCTCCCTTTTGCAGGTTAGATGAGATGAAAGTCCCACTGGAGAGGTCACCAGACTTTTTATCCCGGATGTCACCTTTGCCATGAATAAGCCACATTGTAATTGGTTCTACTCGTCCATTAGCACATCCTACACCCTAACAGGACATGGCGTTCTTAAAGCGAAACTGTTCCAATTCGGACTGACGACAAATCCTCATTGCTCCTGTGGCGAAGAGGAATCCTGGAACCACATCCTATTGTCCTGCCCCAACTACGAAGAATAAAGAACAACACTTAAAAATAAGGTTCAGAACATCTCAGAAGTCAATCTTAAAGACAATTGAAAATGAGACTAACTTTCAAGCCCTTCAAATCTTCAGCAACGACATCTTCAGCAGAAGAATGCAGTTGCTTCACCACACTGGATAATTCAACAAGCTCTTGCTGAGCTGTTCCTTATGTCACCTACCAGTCATCCTGGACATGAATTCTTTTGTTCTCTGAGGTTGTTCAGAGATGTCAACCACTGGTGTTTTTTTTTTTTTTTTTATATTTATTTATTATTATTAATTTCTATATTTTATTTTTATTTTTTTATTATCATTTTATTTTATTTATTATATATATTTTTTTTTTCCTGCTGGTACTCTGGACTGGGCATCCTGAGTACGGGATTGCTGGCATCCACACTAGTATTGCACTACCTCCAGTGGATGCGAGATTTAGCGCACTACTGAAAAGCAGATAGTAGATTACGTCCGGGTCCAGTGCCATGGACGGGCATCAGGCAGCAGTTGCTCAGGTGTTGGCTAATCACATTTCAGGCCCTGATTACACAGATTCTGTAGTCAAGATAGAGACAATTTGATTTGTGGAAATGGACCCAGGTCCTGGAGCCGCTACAAACAGGCCACATACATACAGGAATACATAAATGTCATTGAGTGCGCATACATGCATTTCTTCTACTTTTGAGTCTTGAGTTTTATTGTGTTTTACAATTTTGTAAGAGAAGCTCCATTTTCTGCTGGAGTTTCTTACACAGGTTCGAATGATTGTAAATAGAGAGTGTTTATGTATTTATGTAAATAAATTAAAAAAAAATACATAGCATCCCACATGGTGTCCGCATGTTTGCAATTTCCAGGTGACTACAAACAGGCTCCCCAGAGGGGAGGTAGCCCCAGCAACGAGGAAACCGCAAGGGGAGTTCACAAAGACGTGGCACGAAACAGTCAACAATATTTTGGATGCTATGTTCCGGAGCACATTGATCCCACCATGCCAAAACAAATACTGCTCTACCAACAGAACAGCCCATACACAACCAAGAAAATTGAAGAACCTTTCACCAAGATTGAGCTACAGATCGAGGCGGCCAAGCTGAGAAACAAAAAGTCCCAAGTGGAAGATCTCCTAGAGCCAGAGATCATCAAGAAAGCAGTGGACACCATCCCGGAATAAATATTGAAACAATACAACAAATGTCTAAAAGAAGGCTACTTCCTGCGCGGTTGGAGGGTGGCAAGTTCCGGCTAATCTTGAAGAATCCCACGAACCTCCCAGAGTCCTATCGCCCGATTGCGCTCCTGACAGTTCTCAGCAAGCTTCTTGAACATCTCCTGCGAAACAAGATACAGAAGCACTACACAAACGCAGGACTAGAGTCACCCAAACAATTTGGATTTCTAAAAAGATACTCCACCACGGATGCCCTACGCAGCATCATCAACGCTGCGATAGAAACAGACCGCAAATACTTTCTTGTCATCGCGGTTGACTTTGCCGGGGCGTTTGACACCCTCTGGTGGCCAAGCGTCCTCAGCAGGCTCCGTGAACCCAAACTCCCAAGTAATCTGTCGCACAGGTAACTGCTGATACAATTGCATCAGCAGTTACCTGTGCGACAGATCAGTAAAAGTCACTGCTCCTTACTGTACAATAACCAGACGTATCTCTAGAGGATGCCTACAGGGCTCCGAACTGGGCCCACTGTTCTGGAACATGGTCCTGGATGGATTCCTCAACCTCGGAAATGTAGCCTCCCATGCATATGCGGACGACCTTGTCCTGACGCTGATAGAAAACTCCAAGGCACAGCTGGCAAACACAGCAAACCAGGCGCTCGCCACCCTACAACAATGGGCTGACAAAAATAACCTGAAGATATCATCCACTAAGACAAGCTCGATCCTACTTTGGGGAACCCTGGACACCAGGAGACCCCCGAAATAGAAAGTACAAGGAACCACCGTCAAGCTGACCACAGAAATGAAATTTCTCGGGGTTGTCCTTGATAGAAACCTATCATTCACCCCTCCATCTTAACTATCTCAGAAACAAAATCAGAAATTACTCGTCACCATTTGCAAGAATCACCGCAAGGACTGGGACATAAAGAAGAAAACCCTTGCTCTTTTTCACAAAACTGTCTTCCTGCCAGTCATCCTCTATGCCTCAGGGGTCTGGTACAAGAAAGCAACCACTGCAACTAATAAAAGAAAACTAGAAACCATACAGAGGTACATCTTTCTGACTATCTCACGAGCTTGCAACATAGGGAGTACACACGCGCTCCAGGTGCTCACCGGTGCCTTCCCCTTGGACCTGGAAGTGATACGCAGTAGACTCCTCTATAGCCTTTCCAGAGGCACACCGGATATCTGCCTAAATTTCACACTAAATGTAGCCGGCGACCCGAAAATAGAGAAGGCTAACTGTACATCTCCAGCAAACCTGGAAAACATCCTGGTAAAATTCAACAAAAGGGCAAATAACGAGAAAATTCCTCCCATATACCCGAAATACCCACGCTGGCTCTCCCCAGGATTGTTGGCCACGTACCTCCTAACTGGCCATGGCGCCATCACATTCAAACAGATGACCTTTGGACTGAGCAACACTCCCCACTGTCATTGTGGCTTAGAGGAAACGTGGGAGCATTTAATGCACCACTGCAAGCTTTATGAAGACCTCCGATGCCGACTAATTATGGAATTACATTATATACCAGAGAATCAAGAGGAACGCTTACAGCAGGAGGACAGCCACAAAGCTTGTTATTGTTATTGTTTTTTTTAGGAGCATTAGCAACTAAGGCCATATTGCTCAGAGGATATGCGGTGGTCATTCCCTGACCTTTCCGCATCCTCCATATTTGGTGGTCACGGGCTCGAACCCCAGTCTAATCAAGAAGCGTGTGCTATGCACTGCTGCTCCTGCCCACCTGGCTACGGAGGCGCAGCTGCAAAGCACTGGAAAATTTTGCACAAGATCTTTTTGACAGAAGGCATAATCTTCCAGCCCCCCAGCCACAATAGCGATTCCCTGGCCCACAATATATGACTTTGCAAACAACCATATAAGGAACCTGTTAACTCAATCATAGGAACGGACAATTTGAGTAGTAACCTTAAACCATGGACAGGAAAAACACCAGCAACTAAAAACTTCCCCCCAAACAAACTTAAGTAACCACGGACTGGAACCAAACACTGGCAACGACAGAGCTGACTAATGGACCTGTCCTGGTACTAAATGACAACTAGGAACAGGATTCTACACCCGGACTCGACAAATTCGGATCGAACAAAAGGACCCAGGATCCAACAACTAATGACCATGACTCCAAACAGACATAAGTAACCACGGACTGGACTAAATACCCACAACTACAGACCTGACTAAGGAACCTGTCCTGCTGTCAAGTAACAACCACAGACAGGAACCTACACCTAGATTGGACAAACTCGGACCCAACCAAGGACCTGACTCAGGCAGACATGCAGCTGCCAGGGCATACAGCGACCTGTGCCGGGCACACTTTCCTCCCTCCCCTGGCAGAGGGGGAGGCAACAGCCCTCTTGTTGCCACCCCACATCTTTCTCTCTAGTGGGGCATGAGCATGCCCCACTGACACATGCTGGGGTCGTCTACTCTATTGACCCCAGTCCTTCCGAGCTATCCCCCCCCAGCCTTCAGTCTCCTCCCCTCTCTGAGGTCTGATGACCCTCCTATGTGTGAGTCCTGTGGCACAATTTTAACAATCCGACACATTTTAGTTGACTGTCCAGATTTTAGTAATATCCGTTTTACCGCTTTTAACCATCTGACTGAGCCGTATACACTCAGTCAGATTTTATCTCACAATGACCATGTGTCTGCTATTTTTAGCTTTTTGAAATCAGTAAACCATTTTACTCATATTTAAAAAAATCTTTGTTAATGTTACTTGTTTACTGATATTTGTCTTTTGCCGTTTATACTTGTTTTTTATACTTTGACTTAGTGACCTAATTCGTTAGAACACTGAAACAAAATTTATTTTTAATGACCAGGTTTTGGCGCATTATAGCCTTAGTTGCTAATGCGCCAATAAAACCCAACAACAAACAAACAAACAAACAAACCTCCCCTCTCTATCTGTACGCCAGCACAAGACCTACACCAAAATTCTAGCTTCTCTAAATTATTTCGCCCGCTACTCGGCCATTAAATTCTCAAATGCAACCCTTTCAAACCGGGAAACGTATATGATCAACATACAACGCACAAAAATTATTATTACTGTATTTTTTTAATTATTTTTTTTAAATTTTTATTTTTATTTATTTTATTTTTTTTAGGTCCTCGCCACTGAAATCTCAGGAAAATAGGTGGCAGGACCTTCCAGAGTAAATGCAAACTACTAGGTACTTGGTCTGCCTCCACGGGGCGAGAGTGGAGCAACGTCGAGCCTCAGCACGGGCCTGGCGGCTAAACGGCCAGAAGAACAACGGTACACGACACCACATATTTCATGATCCGTACACTTTTAAATCTCTGGCCTTTACGTCGAGCTGTATCACCACACAAAGTAAACTACGCGAAGATGGGGGAAACCGCTGGTGCCGTTTCACCCTAAATACACTTTACACTTTACATAACACCCCGATCCTGGCTGGCAGCTGAGATTGAAGCCCTGAAATAGTCCTACAGAGAAACAAGGAATCAATACACCTCAACGATCAGGGAGAGGAAGAAAAAGTCATGGGAGAACCTTGTCACCACTGTGGGAAACAATGAACCCCGGGGGTCTACCGGATCACTACAAACAAACTCCCCAGGGGTGAGGTCATCCCCACAACCAAGACACCACAGAACCAACCAACGACAACATGGCAAGAGTCCATAAACAATATACCAAATACTGTCTTCAAACCCACACAACTGCCTTCCACACATGAACAGATCCAGCTCTGTGAGGACAACGAACAATACTGGTCGGATCGAACTGAAGAACCTTTCACACAACTAGACCTCAACCACGCAGCCCAGAAAATTAGAAACAAGAAGACACCAGGCCTGGACCTTTTGGAGCTGGAAATCATAAAAATAACCATCGAATATGCCCCGGAACTCCTCCTAAACCTAATCAACCACTGCCCCCGCCTGGGATGGTTCCCAACTGACTGGAGAACAATACAACAGCCAGCATACGCCTAATTATCTGTTTTAAGCAAAACAATGGAATACCTTCTGCGACAAAGAATTTAGAACCACTACAACATTGCCAATCTCGCTTCAAACAATCAATTCGGCTTCAGCGGAGGCAATTCCACCACTGACGCCTTGAACAACATCATCATTACTGCAAACACCTGCAACCAAAAATATCTTTTACTCATCTCCATCGACTTTGCTGGGGCGTTCGATACCTTATGGTGGCCGAGCAGCCTAGGCAGGCTCAGAAAGGCAAACCTGTCCATAAACCTGTACAAGGCAATATCTCTCAAACAGAAAAATCACAGTTCGAGCACCTTTCTCTCAAACGACGTGCCAGGTACATAGAGGCTGTCCACAGGAATCTGTACTGGGCCCACTGCTCCGGAACGTGGTGATGGATGACTTCCTCCACCAGGATCTTGGATGCGTAACCTCCCAGGCCTACGCCGCCGATCTTGTCTTATTGTTGGCCGCGGACTCCACAGCACAGCTGGAGGCATTGGGAAACTGGGCCCTCACGACCATACAAGAGTGGGCTGCCCAAAACAACACCCAAATATCACCAACAAAAAACCTGCTATATCTTGCTGAGAGGTCATCTGCACCCAAACCAACCACCGCAAATCAAGGTCCATAATACCACAATCAAATCTGCCACGCAACTCAAACACCTGGGACTTATCCTCTATGGAAATCTAGCCTTCAAGCCATACCTCATCTATATCCAGTGAAAAATAAAAGGCTACTCGGCAATGGTTGCTAGAGTCGCCCGGAGGGATTGGGGAACCCTCAGTCTTTTCTACAAGACAGTATTTCTACCCGCCATAACCTAAGCCGCTCCGGTATGGTTCAGAAAAGCCGCAATGGCAGCCAACCAAAGAAAACTCGAGAGCATACAACGCTCAATCCTACTGACCATCTTACAGGATTGCCGCACTGTCAGCACTCATGCCCTACAGGCCATTGGTGAGCATTCTCCCCCTGGACCTGGAGATTGTGTTGTGTGGCATGCTCTACAACCACTCCATGAAAAAATGGCGACTCTCCACATTCTTCAAACAGACCTGGCAACAACGCTGGAATGACACAACCAAAGGTGCAATAACGAAGAAATTCTTACCAGAACTTGACAAAACCCACCCAGCACCACCACCATCCTGGTTCTCTCCAGGCCTCTTCACTACTTATCTTCTGACTGGTCATGGTGCCATCAAAGTAAAATGAATTATCCTAGGCTTGACTGACAACCCGCTTTGCTCCTGTGGCCTCCTGGAATCCTAGGAATACATAATATACCACTGTCCGCTATATGAAGACCTCTGCTGCATACTGATCGCAACCATCCATTTCAACCCGAAGGACCAAGAACACTATCTTCTGGAATCAAAGGAAGCATACAACGCCTTCACAAAATTCGCCCATGACCTGTTAGAGAGACGAAGAACAAGCCTACCGCCATAACATGACTCTCCCAAAGGAAAAATCACCACTCATAGGCCAAAGGAAAAATCACCACTCATAGGCCAAAGGAAAAATCACCACTCATAGGCCAAAGGAACTGACCATACCAAACTAACAGGTAGAAATCAACCACGCCTTCGTGACTATGAATCTCGGATGGGATTCCTCCCACAAATGATCCTAACACCTTGGAAACCAGGATGCTGTCCTAGCGATGACTTTTCTACTGGTTGTGCCATACAGGCGATTTGAGCCGGTCACTATTCCTCCCCTTCCGTGAGCGGGGGAAAAGTAGACGGCCTCGCTGTCCCCTCTCCCTTCCGCCGCCCCCACTTTCCCCTGTGGTGGGGCATGGGCATGTCCCACTCTAACTGGAGTTGTCTTCCCTATCGGCCCCATATTTCTGTCTATCCCCCCCAGTCTTCAGTCTCTCCCCCTACTCTACCTGCACGCAAATGAATGCCCCACACAAACTAAATTCAATAATCTAAAATCAATTTCGCCCACCATTTTTGGCTTTCTTCCAGCGTTTCCCCGCTACACTATGCGATCATTTTTTTTTTAGGTCGTAGCCACTGAAATCTCAGGAATCTCCTGGAGGCGAAACTGGGGCAACCTCGGGCCTCGGCAGAGGTCTGGGGGCTAAATGGCCAGAAGAACAACAGTACACGGCACCACACACTTCAAGATCCATACACTTTTAAATCTCTGGCTTTTACAGTGATCTGTATCACCACACAATGTAAACTACGTGGAGATGGAGAAAACTCCTGACCCTAAATATACTTTACACTTTATAACACCCCACCCAGTCTCGGCTTATCCATCTAGGTAATATCAAACCCCTCCAGTGGGGGTTGATATTACCTAGATGGTGTACGGGCATACAACGTATGCTATAAGCAGACAAGCGAAATGAGTATATACATACATACATGTGTATATACACATACATATGAATATTTTTTTAGGTCCTAGCCGCCGAAATCTCAGGACTCTAAGCGGCAGGACCTGCCAGAGTAACTAAGCCTACTGGACTCCTGGTCTGCCTCAACGGGGCAAAGGTGCGGCAACGTTGGGCTCCATCAGGGGTCCAGCGGCTAAATGACTAGATGAACAACGGTACACGACATTACACATGTACAATACCACACAATTTTAAACCTCTGGCATTCCCAGCAAACTGGTACACCCACAATGAAAGCAACGCAGAGATGGGGAAACCCCCTGGTGCCGCACGACATCAACATACCTTATACCTTACACCCCCCCAGGGCACCATTTAAAATACTGGTGTACCTGTCTGCCTCCATGGGGCAAAGTGCGGGCAACAGTGGTCCCCACTGGGGTCCAACGGCTAAATGACCAGACGAACAACGACACTACACACATATACAAAATCCATACACTTTTAAACTTCTGGCATTGACGGTGTTCTGTTTAACATCCACAATGTATACTATGCGGAAATAGGGGAAACCCCTAGTGCCGTATTACCCTAAACACACTTTACCCTTTACATAACCCCCCCCCCCACACAGACAATCCGGTCACATAATGCAATATACGGAACCACTCCGTAGGAAAGGAGGAACAGGTGTTTTCACCTTAGAAATAATATACTGTAATTCCCCCCCCCCACCAGAAGTTGCACACATCGTATATGATACAGACGCAAAATCCTAACAAGACGTTCTGAAACACCAGATAACAGGGGATGTAGGTGGTAGAGAAAAATTCATTGACGCGAGGAGGGTTAGATTGCGTAAAAAAAAAATTCGTGAGCTTGAAGCTTACATCTATCTAACATGAGATGGATAGCTGCAATTTGAAAGTTCTGCTCTAATTTTAGAAATCTCCAATTACCTTCACCAGTCGAACTAGAGTGCATCCAAGCACGGGAAAATAAAGTGTGAGCAGTGCTACGCAAATTACCAGGGGAGTGCGCAGACCCAAAATTGGTAAATTGGCCTGTGCACATTGGCTTCCTAAAATGGAAGTTACTAAACGCGAATCCATACGTTGGACTAACACATCCAAAAAAGTAAGAGTATTATCAACCTCTAGTTCAATCGTAAACGCATTATAGCCTTAGTTGCTAATGCGCCAATAAAATCCAAATCAATCGTAAACTGAATACGGGCGACAGGGAATTGAGATATTGCAGCAGTCGAGATTCCGATCCTTTGGGGAAAAATTGCGAAGATATCGTCGACATAACGACAAAGAAGAGGTTGAAAAAATGTACACTGAGATTGAAAGCCTTCTAGATGAGCAGAAAACACACTACACTATCATTATGAGGGACTTCAATGCTAAGGTTGGAAAAAGACAACACAGTTTGGCGCCTCCGCAGCCAGGAGCAGCAGTGCGTAGCACACGCTTCTTGATTAGACCGGGGTTCGAGCCCGTGACCACCAAATACGGAGGATGCGGAAAGGTCAGGGAATGACCACGCATATCCCCGGAGCAATATGGCCTTAATTGCTAATGCTCCTAAAAAAAACCAAGCAACAAAACAGCACATAAAGGGGAACTTTTTTTTTTTTTTTTTTTAGTTGTTGGCGCATCGGCTTCTGTGACCATAATACACTTCCTAAAGTTTTGTTTTTGCAATTTACTCTGATCCAAGCCCGAGGCGGGATTCGAACCCGCGACCTTTGGGTTACCAGGCAGGTACTTTACCCACCTAGCTAGCCCGGTCGGCAGAAAGGGGAACTATAGGAAATTTTGGAATTGGCGAAAGAAATGAAAGACTTGTGGAATTGGTGAAAGAAATGAAAGACTTGTGGAATTAGTGAAAGAAATGAAAGACTTGTGGAATTTGCAGAATCTCAAGGAATATCAGTAATGAACACTTTTTTCAAGAAAAGGATGAACAGAAAGTGGGCATGGAAGAGTCCAAATGGATTAACACCTAATGAAATCGACTTCATCCTCACTAACAGAAGTTATATCGCGAATGATGTTACCATCCTGAATAAGGTAAATGTTGGAAGTGATCACAGAATGGTAAGATGCACACTTGATATAGATTTAGGAAAAGAAAGGAAAAAACTGACTCGAGTAAACAATACGAAGGTCTTTGAGATAACAGAAGAGGAGAAAAAGCAGTATGTACTGGAACTTAAGAACAAGTTTGAGCTTCTGCAGACTGTTCAGGAACAAGATATCGACGAGAAATATTACAATTTCTGAAAGTGATAGAGCCCAAGAAACCTATAGGTAAAAAGAAATCCAAAGAAGAAAAAAATCAGTCAAGAAACACTTGTCATGATGAACCGAAGAAGACAAATGAAGTGCAAGAAAAACACTGACGGAGAAAATTGAGTATACTGAGTTATGCAAAGTCATTAGAAAGAGACTCAGAGAGGACATAAGAAAATTTAACACAAGAAAAGTAGAACAAGTATTAAGGGAAAATAAAGGATTTAAATCAGCAGTCTGTTTTTTTTTTTTTTTTGATTTGGTAGTTGTTGGCGCATCGGCTTCTGTGGCCATATTGCGCCTCCCAAGGTTTTTGCAGTACTTTGATCCAAGCCCGAAGCGGGAATCGAACCCGCGACCTTTGGGTTGCCGGGCAGGTACTTTATCCACTCGGCTAGCCCGGTCGGCAAATCAGCAGTCATGAGCAGAAATACAGAAAGACAAATTATACTGAAACTGAAGAATTGTGAGGGTGTACTTATTAATAGCAAAGAAGGCATAATTCAAATAGCAGAAGACTACTATAAAGAGTTATACAAGGAGCGAGGGAATGATGCCAGCAGTGGGGAAGATGGATCGCAAATTAGTAGCACATACAACATACCTAATATCCTTCCTGATGAGATAGAACATGCGTTGAAGAAAATGAAGGATCAGAAAGTTCCAGGGGAAGATGAAGTTACTGTAGAGTTGTTAAAATTGGGAGGAAGAGACATAACACAAAAACTGGCAAGACTCTTCACAAAATACATTAGAAAAGGTGTGGCACCTAAAAAGTGGAATAATGCAATCATAATTTTGCTGCATAAGAAAGGAGATAAATCAGAAATTGGAAATTATAGACCAATTAGCTTGTTATCCCACATCTACAAGTTGTTCACAAGGGTCATTATTAACAGATTAGAAGGAATGCTTCATGGGAATCAACCGAAAGAGCAAGCTGGCTTTAGGACAGGATTCTCAACTATGGATCATCTTCACGTAATATCACAGCTAATGGAAAAAGAAAATGAATATAAAACACCATTATGCCTGGCATTTGTGGATTATTAAAAGGCATTTGACTCTATACAGCATAAGACAATGTCTCGGGCACTGGAAAGGCAAGGCAGAGATACCCCATACATTATGATTTTGAAGGAAATGTACGAGAACGCTACCTCCTTTATTAGACTAGACAAAGACAATAGGAAATTTAAAATTGAAAAAGAGTTCGACAAGGAGACAATATCTCCGAAGTTGTTTACTGCTGCCCTTGAGGAAGCTTTCAGAAGATTAGACTGGTCGCAGAAAGGAGTCAATGTGAAAGGAGAGTACCTAAACAAAAAATAACTTTTCTGTTTATACTCGAGGACGACCAAACGGTCAGAGGAGTTCACAAGATAGATAGAATACAAGAATATTCAGTAATCACGGGCTTGAATCCCGATCACTCAAGGCACGTGTACTTATGCACCCGCGCGCCTGACCACTAGGCCACGGCCATTTACGATTTGCAGATGACATTGTGGTCATAAGCCACAATCCAAAGAATTAGAGGAAAATCTTAATCAGTTATGCACAGTTAGTAAGGATTTGGACTAAAGATGAATATGGCTAAAACAAAAGTAATGATGAACAAGTATGCCACAGAAAGGAACATAATGATTGAAGGAGAAGTAATTGAACAGGTGGTAATTGAATATACTTATCTGGGACAAGTTATTAGCTGTAATAATGATAAATGGCTGGAATTCAAGAGAAGAATAAATTTTGGGTGGATAGCATTCAGGAAACATAGTCACATACTGAGGAGCAATATCTCAGTTTGTCTGAAACGTAAAATAATGAACCAATGTATACTCCCCACCATGGTGTATGAAAGTGAAACTTGGCCACTCACCAAAAGAATGGAAGAGAAGCTCAGAAACTACACACCGAAGAATGGAACGAATTACATTGGGAATCAGACAGTTAGCTAAGAAGAGGAAACACATTGATTAGAGAACACACTCAAATAAAGACATTCGTATCAAAACTAAAGAACTAAAATGGTCTTGGGCAGGACACATAGCTCGAAGAAATGATGTCAGATGGACTAAGAAAATAACAGAATGGTACCCAAGAGGAGCTAGAAGAAAACCTGGAAGACAACGGCGGAGATGGATAGATGAAATTCATGAGTTTGTGGGTTTTAAATGGATGGCCATTGCACAAAACAGAAGGAACTGGAAAGTTGCTGGAGAGGCCTTCATCTTGCAGTGGATTGAAAATGGCTGATGATAATGATGATGAACGACACCAGAGAGTGATAGGAATAGGTAAGTTCAAGAAATTCTGACTCTGAAGTTCCTCTATGGCGATACTGGCCACGACAGGACTAACAGGGGCACCCATAGCTGTGCCCTGTGTTTGGCGAAACAGAGTCATTGAACATGATCACGCCCCCCGTTAAACATTGAGAGCGGTACAAATATCATCTGTAGAGAGTGAGGTTCTATCTCCCAATGTGGTATCCATGCTAAAAAAAAACGTCTCGCACAGGCAACGGCCTGTTGTACAGGAACAGAAGTGAACAGAGAAGCCAAAACAGACCATAACCTCGCTCTCAGAAACAGTAAAATTCTTAATAATACGCAGAAAATGGGTTCTACTGGAAACAATGTAAGCAGTTTTCCCAACAAGGGGTGCTAGTAACTTGGCATGTTTAGAAAGTTCATATGTAGGTGCATGACAACAAGAAACAATAGGCCGTAAAGGAATATCAGGTTTATGGATCTTTGGAAGTCCATAAAACTGCGGGAGTCGACAACCTGTCGCATGAAGCTTCCAGCGGACGTGCTTGGTTATATTATTAGCTAAAATCCAAGAATGCACAAGTTTATTAACTTTAGATTCCAGCTTCTCCAACACTTTCACAGGGTAGTCTTGAACAGTTTCATAAACCTCCCGATCTTGTAATAGAGCGAGGGCTTTACGAATATATTCCGACTTGTCCAGGACAACAGTGCGCCGCCCCTTATCTGCAGGCAAGATTACAATAGTGCCACCTTTGCACAAAAAAGAAAGAGCTTCCCGTTGACATCGCCTGAGATTATTAGTGATAGGCCGGATGTGTTGCAAAATAGAAGCTGTTTTAAAGTGAATTAAGTTAGCAGGAACACACATATGAGAGAGAAACTGCTAGGAACACACATATCAGAGATAACTCGCAATTTGTTTTGAACATGGGCAGCAAACAATTATCTAAGGAGCAACATGATCTCTTGACCCCCAGCATGAAGTTTGCGGTCCTTCCTTGTAAACCTCCCATTACATATTTGGCTATGGGTGCGGGAGCATCTCTCGACAAGAGACCTGAAGAGACTGCTAGTATCCGGAAGTTGTAATGTCCAACCATTCCTTTCCTTCACCAAGATAGGCAGTAAATATACATTTCTGGAAGCTTCGACCCTTGGTTACTATTGATCAGCAGTTGCGTACCAAAGGTAATCCATTCTATGAAGCGTTTTTGTTAGTTCTATGCTTATTCAAGTTCTCAACTGTTTTCTTGGAGTCAGCTCATTTACTATCCGTTTCTTTGTGCATGGGCTTGGGACGAATGATCGCGCTACCTTGTCTTCCGTTCGCGCACAAGTTGAATTTGGGAATCTGATATCTGGCAAATGATACATGCCCACTAAGTGACAAATTGCTATCATACCTCTTGCGAAGGAATCTTGGTCCTATTCTCGTTCAATTCTATTCTATCTACCTGTAACCCGTGGTGTGCTGCTAGTTTGTTAATAAGGGGCTGCTGCTGTAGTAGGGTTTTAGGAGTATAGCAACTAAGGCTATACTACGCCGTGTATACTGTCTGTAAATTGCGTGTGTTCTGTGGTCGATTTTCTGTTTGCTGGACGAAAAACCCGAGTTTCCAGAGAAAAACCATGCTGTCCTCGCCTGAGACCGAATAAACTCAGCCACGTTGTGAAAAATGCCAGTAAAAATTCCTCACGTCATCCACGTGGGGAATTTTAATTAGGGGCTTGCTCGAGGATATCAGCTAAGCATCATTCCTAGTTAAAATGGTCTGTTAAATTTTATCAAAACTATGTTTTTTTTTTTTTTTTTTTGCAGTACAGGTTAATCTAGATCCCTTCAGCACATCCCTGCCTGTAACTAAGTGTGCATGCACACTCAGTTATAGGCAGGGGTGACTGTATTGCTATATTACCTTTAAGTGGCATTTACTTCTCTCTACCTATCATGTGACTTTTGGAAATAACCATTACTTCCCAGAGGTGAGGTTCCCCAATTATTATTCATTCATATATATCAATTCCGCTGTCAAGTACTTAACACTAAGTTTAACTCCAGCTTCTACATTCTTGCTAAATCCTAACGACCAGGCCAGTGTTAAGTAATCACGTTTCAAGCCTTAACACTGGCTTGAAAACAAGTGCTGCGAAAAAACCAAGAAGTCTGTCAAATTTAGAGATGTACAGTCCTATGCAAATTAATGTGTTCAAAATTGGTATATTGTCTTTTATCAACTTGTTAACAGCTTTTTATAATTGTATTTTCATTTGTTTCTTTTCAGGAAGGTTTGTTGTCATATTTGATATCGATGGGTGAACTGTTGATGATCCTGTTCAGAAAGCTAACAAACTAAATGAATATTTTGCATCGACATTCACACATGAGGAGTTATTCAGCAAGGAGAATGCCAGAGGTGTTTTCAACTCTGGCAGTAAGCTAGAGAATCTTGTAATAACCAAGAGTAAAGTGGAGGATAAATTGTTGAAGATAAACACAAGAAAAGCACCTGGGGTGGATAGGATCTATCCAGTTATATTAAAAGAGGCAGCAAAGGAAGTAAGCAAACCCTTAGCCATAATTATGAGAGCTTCCTTGGACTCAGGAGAGGTACCACAGACTGGAGATGTGCAAATGTGACCCCAATTCACGAAGGAGGATCAAAGGCTGACACAAGTAATTATAGACCTGTGAGTTTAACTTCTGTTCCAGGAAAATTAATGGAGGCACTGGTTAAAGAAGCATTGCAGGATCATCTAGACAAGACTTCAGTTATAGCTCAGACACAGCATGGTTTTGTTAAGGGGAAGTCTTGCCTGACCAATTTGATTGGATACTATGATGCAGTCACAAAAGAACTGGATGCAGGGAATAACTTTGATATTATATACTTGGATCTCAGAAAGGCTTTTGATACTATTGCACATGGAAGACTGATGCACAAATTGGAGCAGTGTGGCATTGGAGGCAAAATGCTGCTATTGATAAAGGGGTGGTTGAGGGGGAGAAGACAGAGAATGGTAATCAATGGATAATGCTCATTGTGGACTAATGTTATTAGTGGAGTCCCTCAGGGTTCAGTGTTGGGTCCGTTATTGTTTTCTGTATTTATAAATGATATTGATGATGATATATCAAGCTTAATATCCAAGTTTGTAGACGATACAAAGGTTGGCAGGGTTGTCCAGGACACTACACTGCTGCAACAGGATCTGGAAAGGTTGAGCAGATGGGCTGAGAGGTGGCAAATGAAGTTTAACATTGACAAATGTAAAGTACTACATATGGGAAACAGCAACCCGAGAGCAACGTATCAACTCTGTGGTACTACACTGACAGTGGTAGAGAATGAAAAGGACATGGGGGTATTTGTGCAGGGAGAAATGAAGTTCTCTGAGCAGTGTAGACGGGCTACAAGAGTAGCTCATGGTGTCTTGTCAATGGTATACAGGAATTTTTCTAGCAGGGATAAGGAGGTGATTATTCCCTTGTATAAGGCAATGGTCAGGCCACACCTAGAGTACTGTATACAGGTTTGGAGGCCTCATTTCAAGACGGATGTAGAGCTGCTGGAACGAGTACAGAGAAGGGCAACAAGATTAGTGAATGGAAAAAAGAGGTGCTCTAATGAAGAAAGGCTTAAATTTTGAAAATTACAGTGTCTAGAGACTAGGCATCAGCGAGGTGATCTGATAGAGGTATATAAAGCCTTGAATGGTTTGAGCATGCTCAATACTGATGGGATTCTTCCTCTTGCTCAGAATAATCACCTGAGAGGCCATAAATTCAAATTGAGGAAAGACAGATGTAGGATAGACGTGCGGAAATTTGCCTTTAGCCAGTGGGTAGTTGGTTGGTGGAACAGATTTCTATCCCTTGTCGTGGAAGTTGATAGCCTAAATAAATTTAAGGCTCAGCTGGACAGGTATTTCGAACGAACGGAGGGGTGAAGCGGAAGTGGTTTTTTTTTTTTTTTTTTTCGGCTGATGCTGCATAAGCTTGCTTTCTTGAATCATATGCCTCTACTAATGCTAATGCTAATATCAGTCGCCTTTTGAGGAAGAATTGAATGATTTATCCAAAGAGCTGTGCTTTTAAATAAAAATCTTTAGAAATGCTTTTGTGTTATATATCTTTCGTTGCAAAATGGATCTGACCACTAGAAAAAGTCTAAAATCGTTACCCTTACATTAACTTACCCAGACGGAGCATAGCAGAGTATAAAATTAGTTTAACAGCTGTTAATAAAATAATCAAGCTGAAACACGAGAATGGTGCAGTTTCACCTCAAATAAAAGACTAATGTGGATGGAAAAGAAAAACAACATCCAAAACTGATGCCTATAGAATCAGAAGAAACAAAATAGGCCTTCATATGAAAAGCTCTGACTTACAAAAGGATTTGGCTGGAACTGGTGCGAAAGTTAACGAATCAACAGTTCGTCCCTAAGGAGGTCAAAATGGAGAAACTGTATCTGGTCAAACACCCTATTAAAAATGTTTTGGGGTTGTTTTTCGTATCAAGGCACTGGATCACTAGTACCTGCAGATGGGATGATGAATAATGACAAATATATATCAATTTTAGCAACAAATATGTTGCCAGAATTGAATAAGCTAGATGCAACTGTTTTTTTTTTTGTTTGTTTGTTTTTTTTTTTGTTTTTGTTTTAGGCGTATCAGCAATTAGGCCGTATTGCGCTGCGCAATACGGCCTAATGACGCATATAGTATGTCTGTAAATTGCGTGTCTCTGTGGTCGAACTGCTGTTCGTTGGACGAAAACCACTAGTTTTGGGGAGAAAATCATGCTACCCTCGCCTGAGACCGATTAACTCAGCCACGTGAAAAAGGTTCATAAAAATTTCTTGCGTTATTCTGACTCAGGCCTTTTCCACCCGGTGTGTGAGGAGGACGGCAATTCTACCAACTGTGCTACCAAGAGGTTGATTCAACCGGGAACGATTTTTTCTGCAGGAACTTGCTCCCTGTCATTCACTCAAAAAAGTCGTGCAATTTTCTAAAGAAGCAATATCAAGTGCTTGGAATGGCCGAGAAATTCCCCTGACTTCAATCCTATTGAATATGTATAGGCTGTCTGTAACGATAGGCTCAAAAAAATGGACCCTACAAAGAGAAAATGATTTGTGCTGTGATAAAGGTATGGTTACATGATCCAAAAATAAATGAAACTTGCAAAAAATTGATTGATTAGTCAACCCCCTGAAAATTTGTCTACACGCCGCGAGTATTCTATAGTCAGTATGTCTGTTGCTGGACAAAAAATCTGAGTTTCCGAGCGGAAAATCCATTCATCCTCTTACCCGAGACTGACTAACCCTGCTGTCTGCGCGAGTAGCACAATGGTATCGTACCGCCCTCCCCACACCGGGTGGAAAAGGCCCGGATACGGATCCCATCGATGACGCGGGGAACTTTAATGGGCTTTTTTCACTCCGTGGCTGAGTTATTGGTCTCAGTCGTAGATATCAACCCCCCCCCCCCCCAGAAAACTGAGGTTTTTTGTCCAAAGAACACACGGAATTTACAGACATAATAAATAAACGGTAAATGTAATCATTTAAGGACGACCCCAATATAATATATATATATATATATATTTTTTTTTTTTTTGACTAAACCAGCACGGAGTGAAGTCCATAAAATATGCTTCAGTGCGGCGATGTCCCTGAATTTCGTTCCGGCGACTGGAATTGAATCCAGGCCACTCCGACTCGACGTGAGAGAACAGCACTATCATACTGAACTAGCCATGTGGACATTGTCGGAAAAATTCTTGCGTATATGTTTTAATAAATTTAAAAAAAAAAAAAAAAAAAAGTATCCAAATCCTTACGAAAAGTGTACTGAATATGATGTTAAAACCGATAACAAAAGTGGGCTTTAAATACACTTTCCTAACTCATTTTCTAATTGGAATTCGTAGCTAATTACTACACACAACAGAGAGAGAGAGAGAGAGAGAGAGAGAGAGAGAGAGAGACTAATAATAGAAATGCATTCTATTTGGCGCCTTTAGTTTTTTAGCTGTTTCGATGTCACTGGCGCGCTGCGTGCTTCTCAATTCATCTAGTTTTGAGGCTACACGTGGTTGCATGTTCTGTCTTATACATACAAGCAAACCAAACGTCTGCAACTAAAGGAACATGAGGTTTGGCAACCACAGATTCTGCATAACTGTGTGGGATAGACACGGCCCGACTTATTCGAAACAGCCTAGGTGAATTAGTAGAACAGTGATACTAGAGGGCGCTCATGTGCGCCAACAGGACAGTGCCCTCTGCATTGCGCTTAGGGTGTTTCCTCTGCTGCAATGTCAAAGTAATATAACTTGCAAGACACAGACCGATAACTACTAGCAAGTTTTCTAGACGATTTTTTTCTACTCCTGCATCATGAGTTTACTTACTAGGTTAATAGAAAAGGCAGCGGGGACTCCGGGTCTTCACTACAGAAACGCCGTAAGTTCCGTTATTAATTTCATTAACTTATTTCATTTCTGTTCTTAAATTTTTTTAGTTGTATTCATCCTAATTATTATATAAATGAACTTCAAATAACTCAGATGTAATGTCACTGTTACGCATTACTAATTGAATTTGAACTGCCCATTTGGTGCTTCGTTATGCCAATTCCATAAATTAAAAGTGATTTTTCCCGCTGAAGGAACTAAATTAATTGTTGGAGCTTGGTCGTAATAAGAATCTTCAGTGAACTGAAGAACGTTTCAATTTATTTATGTTCATTTTTTTCCCCTCTCTCTTGTGAAATGATATGCAAGAACGTTACGAGTATTTATATAACGGTAAAGCAGCGTAACATTTATATTCAGCTAAATCTTGAAGATTCTTATTCATTCAATTATAACGCGAGAGGAAGGTGTTCTTATACCGTTAAAAACTTAAATATCGATTCTTGGTAGTTTAATATTCTCGCGATGAGTCGGTTATTTCAGAAAAGTTCAAAGATAAAACTTTTAGGCAACTCCATTAATAGCAAACTCTCGGTATCAGTTGAAAAATACTATGTGGTGACGAGAGTACAGTTCTGATCAATATACATTGCTATTTCTGGGGAATCAGTTGTATAGACGACACTGGTAGCTAATGATTATACAGAGAAGGAAAAAAACCCAAGTTATGATGTAAAAGTATCGAATTCTAAGGGCAGTAAGATATCAGTGGCGCACGAATAGGCGATGTAACTCAAAAGTGGAGACGTATACAGAGTATTTCTGTCATCAAAATATGATTGTAAATAAGATAACGTTATCGACCTTAAACCTTCTAGATGTTTAAAGTCAGCTGCTTATTAATACTGTATCCAATACTGAAAAGTGCAGGAAAAAAAAATTGTCCAGTTCCACTGGCAAAACTGCCATACCGCCAGTTCTACCATTATGGAAGGAGATGAAATCTGTGCAAGCTGAACATTTATTTCCCTTCCTCTAATTTTAGTGAAATGAATTCAGCAAAATTCATTTTACTAATGACACTTACCTAATGTAATTCAACAGAAAATGACATTAGGTGAATGTCATGATACTGAACATCTTCCTAACTTGGAAGGAAAGTGGCTACGCTGCATTTAAGTTTTTGCTTATCTTTGTCATATTATAACTGGATGTTTTGTTTTGCTGCCGTTAGCTTTCAGCGAAGTTATTTCCCATTAGCACAAGTCGGGCCAGTCGGCAGTTATGCTAGCTCATTATTCGCTTCGGCAGTGGAAAACAGTTGAAGATTGCACACCCTCCCCACACACGCGAGAATGCAGTAAGGCATATACAATTGAGTGGATCAAGGTTCAAGCTCGCATGACTGCTAAATATGGTTCATGACTATTTATTATGAAAAAATTAATTGTAAACTTCTCTAACCTGGTGGTCGTGACTCAGTATAAACAACTTTATTATTATAAATAGAAACGTGTTCCTTCTAGCACCACGATTTCATATTACTATACACGAGCTACGAAGTGTACTCAAACGGCTCGCACTTCAAATCGGCATAAGCGAAACAGAATGAAATTTCCCTTAAATAAAATATATTAAAAGTGAACAAGAACCAAAACTTCAATCCATGCTGCCGCAGACGAGTGGTTACGCACCAAGGTACATTAGTGCATGCGTTTGAGGGTTCATTACTACACTCAGACGTGTGTACTGACACTGACGTTTTTTATTCTATCTTGTGAGCTCCTGACCCTATGTGGTCGTCCAGGAGTATAAACAGCATTTTTAAACCTCAAATTACCTTCGCAATCTTAAATTTTTAAATACTCTAACCTCAAGTCGTATGCCAATGTAATGAACTCGGTAAACTGAACAGTATTTCTCGAACTTCAACTCACAGGACATTTTCTATTAACTCATACACACAATCGTATGTATGAGTTAATAGTATTCAAGATTATAAATTCATTTCCTGCGAAAGTAGGATCCTCTTCCCAGTGAGTTTTTAGAAATTTTTTTTTTCACCTACATAACATTCAAATCAGTCCATGAACACATTCATACAAACAATGCGTGCCATCTCTCTCTCTCTCTCTCAGGGTAATTCAATTTTTTTTTTTTTGGCTGGTGCACCATAAGCCTCAGGCTTCCTTGCACCATATGGCTAATATTAATAATACTATGAACTGAAGCATTATCACCAAAGTTATCGATGTACCAAAAACACTTCAAAACAAACTAAATCGGGATATCAACTTTTTATACCCCAGTATATTTGTTTTATCCTGAAAATTATGGTTGTTTGTATGGCTAAGTGGATAATGAAAGATGCATGGCAAAGGGAGGGAAAACAAAAGTCGGTGTCAAGACTTTTAAACACCGGATGCAAACAAGAAAATGTTGTCTCACCCCACTAGATGAAAACGTCCCATTGCATTTTTTCCCCCCGAGATCTGCTGCATGTATGTATGCACGTAGACATGTATATTATTGTACAACGGCTCCAGAACGTTAATTCAACTCCACTGTTATGTTTTTGCAATAGGTTTAGTTTCTTCTTGCCACTTTGCCAATCACAAGGATAGCCCGCCCAGTGCCAGTCTACACCATGAGGAGGAGGCCACAACTAAGCGATACACAGGGTAATTACAATCACTTTCTGCCCTAACGGGGCTAAATCCAGCATACACTGTATGTAGTGCCAGCGGATAAGGCGCATGGGTGCAATCATTTAAGTTTGCATTTACCCTATACCATTTCCCATTCCATCTATGGTTTCTTAGAGCCTCACGCATTCCTAACGTCTTGGTTTTAAGGTACTTTTATGTTAATTAACACAACACTAAATTTAAACTCAAAACATAGGAAGACACAGCAGCGAATTCCTTTCACTTATCTTAATTAGGTTAGTTACCGTCCCTGCCACGAGGAGGCGGGCCATACCACAGAGCATAATCTATATCTCCTTTTAAATACCGCATCAAGGCGCATGGGTGCAGTCGCTTCCAGGCTGCCATTTCAACACTACCCTGAATGCAATGGACTGGGGACGCTGGAATCCGCTGACGGAAATCTCTTTGCCAGCGAATGGCGACTTATTTCGTTACAGGAAGATATAGTATGATGCTCTGTAAGCAGCAAAACGAAGCATAAATTTTCCAACAAATGCAATTTACAGACTTAATACGAGTGATTATTAAATAATTAGAATTTTTTTTTTTTTCGTTTTTACAAAAAAACCCTAGCTGAATTCCGTATTTGTGAAAAGTGATTGCAATGCATATGTTAACTACATCACAAGGCGGCAGTACTAACCATATTCAGGTGTCGTCTTTGGTAGCTATTTAGAAATGCATTTGTGGACAAATTTTCGTCCATACAGTTTTGCATGTTGAAATTCGCCTCCATTCGATAAAAACTACAATTTCATTGTCCCAACAATAAACTCACACAATACTGCACCCCCACTGGAAAAGTTAATGGTTTTAATACGTTTTCTTATTTTTTTATCACAACAGCGTTTTTACGCTGTAGTGATGAAACAATGTCCACGTTTTTGAAGCCTTTATGGCTTTAGTTGCCTCAGTTTAGACAGGTAAAACCCTATTTGGCTCCATCGGTCAGTTTTTTAAGACTGATTTACATTGCGGAACACTGTAAACTCACAAAGCATTCAAGATTCCTGAACAGTCTTTGATAACTATGCCGAAACGTAATATAATCCCGTCACTGTCTACTACGCTGGTTATCACCACGAAGAATAATTTGGAAAATATAAGTAGATCATATTCCTGGCATTTTGCATGGAGATTGATTATTAGATTGTAATACATAACATTCAGTAAACTTATTTAATCCGTAAACTGTTGTAGGTGATAGGCTTTAACACTTTTTTCATTATTTTTTGTTGGAAGAAACAAATTGGGAAAATACTCAGTCACAACTGTACTTATTTATTAATACACGAAACTAACATACCCAACGCCACACGGCGCTACTCGTTGCTGTGTATTATACAGTAATATCCTATTGAATTCTACAGCCATGCCATAAAAGTAAACGGTCAATTTGCAACTTGGTAACGAAAGCAATTATTCTACTTCGTAATTTAAAATTAATTCTAGTCAATATATATTAGGCGCGATTCCTAGTAAAGACCTTTCGAATTACAAACCTTTTGTAAGGTATCATTAAGTAACCTTTTCTGGTTACTTAAATGATTCCTTCTCATACACAATGTCTTTGCTTTATGTAAAGTAAATTCTAGAGTTTCAGAATTCTACAAAAGGAATAAATGTGTTTAAAAGACTTCATGTGAGGATTTAACTGAACAAAGTTACTCACCCTTTCAATTAAGTGCTCTGAGATTAAAACAATTATTTTTTAATAGGTCTGCGTTTAAATTAGCCTTCTTTTGTGATCGATTAGAATATCTTTGCAGAAATCATATCTCATTTCCTTTCGTATGCTTATTTGAATATCTAATCAGTTACTGAAGCAAAGGAACTAACATAACGGGAGAAACCGAATACAGAAAAGAGGCGCACCGCTAGATTAGATTATGGGTGTGATGCGATCTGAAGGAACTAAAGGCGGAGCTAATATCGTTTTCCGCGTCGGACCAAAATAGCGTCTGGCACCTTGCGACTCCACCTTGAAACGACACTAAATTTCAAGACTTCCAGAGATTTCCGCGCAGTTTCTCTCCTGCCCTACTTATGATTTCCATTATATATGTATATAAAACTTTTTCATTTTCTTTAAAGACAGTCAGTTAAAAGGACGGTGGTTTTACTTAGTAGTCATATAAAAAAAAAAAATGCTTGCAATAATCAGATTTTTTCCCCCCTAAATTATAGATTAAAAGTCCAATTGGACTTATTCAGCACAGATTTCTTGAGACGTTATTTAACTTAAGATGACCTAAATTCTGGAGTAGTTACTTGAACGTATACTCTTACAAAGACGCTCAAGGTCTCATACGAAAAGCTGATTATTTGACTATGGGCCGACTGATAACCATCTGCACGTGTGTCATTTAAGTGAAGCACTGCGAATCGTTGACTAACATTTTATGCCATTCTGATAGAATGGGATTTGTTGCCACAACCTTACATCGGCCATGGTTCACCGCTGTAAGGCGTTGATCCATTGGATGGATCTACGCCGTACTGATGTCATGTGACCATATTTTCGAGCATCTTGTATCGACTATTGTAATGTGATGTGACCTTTTTGGTAATTCTTATACAACACTATACCCAGTGGCGTAACTATGCAACGCGGTGCACTGGGGCCCACGACCGAAAGAGCCCACTGCCCTCCTTTCCCGAAACAAAAATTAGAGTAAAAATTTTTTTTTTTTAAGTTATGTTTATGATAAAATTTACTTTGTCTACGAACTTTTTTTTTTTTTTCACAAGAAGCATATTTATTGTTAGCTACCTGCACAGCAGAAGCGAAACTGCAGTGAACAGAGGTGAAATGCTATTAGCATAGCTGCTGATTCCAGGACAATTTTTAAGGATTTGTTACTGCGGGGACCAAAGTCAAATAGGGGCCACTTATTGGGGGTAAGGCCCATTTATTGGGATCATTATTGCGTATAGTATTACTCAATATTTTCAGGGGAGGGGGGCCATACTAAACTTTGCATTGGGGCCCACTTTTTCTAGTTACGACACTGCCTATACCTGGCCGAAGTTTCTCGCTGTCTCATTTCATCGTTATTCTATGGTACACCACCATACCAAATTTTGTCCTGCTTCATCGCAAGCTGAACGAATTACACCACGTTTTCTACGTGTTCCGTTAATTTTGTCGAGCAGTTTAGGTTTGGAAACTTGATTTTAAGGTTTGTTTGTTATTTGGTTTTTAGGAGCATTAGCAACTAAGGCCATATTGCTCCGGGATATGCAGTGGTCATTCCCTGACCTTTCCGTATTTGGTGGTGACGGGCTCGAACCCCGGTCTAATCAAGAAGCATGCGCTACGCACTGCTCTCCTTCCCACCTGGCTACGGAGGCGCCTTTTAAGAAGGATAGATTTGTTGGAAAGGGTGAAAAAAAGAGGGAGAAAATTAGTTTTGGACAAAAGAGGTTCTTGTCAAAGACAACTAAATTGCAATTTAATTGTCTAATTGAAGTGTATCAGTTTTTAACAGATTTAAGTAAATTAAATGTTGACGGGTATTTACTCTTTCTAGGATGATAACACACGAGTACTTTCACTTAAACTAAAAGGATAGTTGCAGAATAGATGTATGGAAATCTGCATTCAGGCACAAAAAAGAGCAATCAATTATTTCGCATAAACTTCCACTTATGTGGAAGTGGGTAATTTGGAGACATTTCTACGAGTTTTGGATAAATTACTGGAATGGGCAAATGAAGTGGGCAGTTTTCAAGATATAAGCTTTGCTTCTTTGCATGTTGCCAATAACAAATTCTGTTATACTGGCAATTTGTATAGTATTAGCATTAGTAGAGGCATCCGATGCAAGAAAGCGAGCTTATGCAGCATCACCCAAAAAAACCTCCCTTTTCACCCCTCCATTCCTTCCAAATACCTGTCCAGCTCAGCTTTAAATTTATTTAAGCTAACTTCCACAATAAAAGATGGAAGCCTGTTCCACCAATCGATTACCCGCTGGCTAAAGGCAAATTTCTGCACATCTTTTCTACAGCTATCTTTCCTCAATTTAAAACTGTGCCCTCAGGTTCTTAGTCTGAGCAAGGGGAAGAATCCCATCAGCATTCAGCTTGCTCAATCCATTCAAAGCCTTGTACACATCAATCAGATCGTTTCGCAGGTGCTTACTCTCCAGACGCTGCAATTTGCAGAACTTAAGCCTTTCTTGGTAAGAGTACCCCTTTGTTCCCCGCACCAATCTTTTTGCCCTTTGTACTCGTTTTAGGAACTCCTCATCCTTTGTAAAATGAGGCCTCCAGATCTGTACTCTAGGTGTGGCCTGACCATTGCCTTAACGGGATAATCACCTCCCTGTCCCTGCTAGAAAAATTCCTATATATCATTGACAAGACTCCATAACCTGCCCTGGCAGCCCGTCTGCACTGCTCAGTGAACTTCATATTTGACTACACAATTACCGCCGAGTCGTTTTCACTTTCCACTTCCCTGATTGTAGTACCACACAGTTGGTACATTTCTCTTCGTTTATTGCTACCCATATGCAGTAATGTAATTTGCATTTGTTAATGTTAAACTTCAGTTGCCACTTCTCAGCCCATTTTCCCAACTTATCTAGATCCAGTTGAAGTAGCATACTGTCTTTACTGTCGTTAACAACTCGGCCAACCTTTGTATCATCTGCAAACTTGGACATCATACCTTATATACCTTCACCAATATCATTGATAAATACTGAAAACAACAATGGGCTCAACACCGAACCCTGGGGAACTCCACTAATAACATTTGTCCACGAAGAGCAGTGTCCATTGATTACCACTCTGTCCTCTCCCACTCAACCATCCCTTTATCCATTGTAGCAACTTACCCTTAATGCGATACCTCTCCAATTTTTACAACAGTCTTCCACGTGCAACAGTATCAAAAACTTTCCTGAACTCCAAGTATATGATATCAAAATTATTTTTGGCATTCAGTTCCTTTGTGACCACATCATAGAATCCAATCAAATTGGTCAGACAAGACCTCCCTTTAACAAACCCATGCTGTCTTATCTATTACAGCAATCTTGTCTAGATGATCCTACAGTGCTTCTTTAATCAGTGATTCCATTATTTTCCCCGAACACAAGTTAAACTGACAGGTCTGTAGTTGTGACACCTTTTGAACCCCCTTTGTGAATTGGTGATGCATTTGCACACCTCCAGTCCATAGGACCTCCCCTCAGTCTAAGGAAGCTCTTATACTTGTGGCTAAGGATTTTCTTACTTCCTTTGCTGCCTCCTTTAATATAACTGGATAGATCCCGTCCACCCCAGGTGCCTTCCTTATGTTTAACTTCAATTTCTCCTCCACCTTGCTCAATTATTACAAAATCACTTCACTCCCTGTTAGCGTTTGATAAACTTCTGGCACTCCCCTCATTGAATAACTCCTCATGTGAATGTAGATGCAAAATACTCATTCAGCTTATCAGCTACCTAAGCATGATCATCAAGAGTCAACCCATCTATGTTAGTGGTCCAATCTGATTCATCCTTTTCCTTCTAGAGTTTGCATATATGTAAAGAACTGTTTGCTGTTTTTCTTTGCATCCTTTGCCAAAGATTTCTCGTAATCTGCCTTCGCCTACCTAACCACATTTGACTTGATTACAGGCTAGTTTATACCTGCTATAGGCTTCTGTATCACCTGATACTTTATATGCATCCCATACATTCTTCTCTGCTACGAGCCTCATTAATTCATCTGATCCATTTAGGCCTAAACCTTGAACAGTATTTCTTAGAATAGAAAGCCTAGTAGCCTCCAAAATTAAATCCCTGAAGGCTTCCCATTAGAATTCATCGTTGCTAACATCATCAGTTGTTCCCACTCTACAAACTGTCTGAGACCTCTGTGGTCACCTTTACGAAAGCAAAAGCCCTTTCCTTTAGCCTTGATGGTATTTACATCTTTAAGTAATTTCCACTTCAGTACATTTGTGATCACTGTCATCTAGTGGTTCCTTTATCTGCAAATTCTTAATGCATGAATAATCACTGCTGATAATCAGATAAAGAGTATTACTCCCTCTGGTCGCCTCTCGAACATGATGCTTTAGAAAACAGTCATCCAATAAATCCACAAGTCTTGCTAGTGTTCGAATGACCAAACCACAAGTTCCAGTCAATATCTGGAAAGTTAAAATCCCCATTATAAGACATTCTGATTTACTGGCCCACTATTTCTCTGCACAATTGCTCATTATACTCATCAGATTCGTTGGGCGTATAACACACTCATTTTTCCTTTGCCAGTGCTTATTTCACACCAAACATACTCAACACTGCATTGTCCACCAAAATCAATTGGATGCACTTCCTTAGATTTTGTTTCTTAACCAATAGCATAACCCCTCCTCCCTTCATGTACACATTGTACTCCCCAAATTCAAATTCTGCACTGCTTATATCTGTGCGACACCACGTCTCTGATATCCCAACAATATCTGCCTTTGATGTCTTGACTAGCACTTCTAGCTCATCAAATTTAACTATAATCCTAGCATTGGTGTACATGCAAGTATACATGCACCTGTTCCAACTCTTAGTTACCCTAACACAGCCCATGTTTTTACTTGTTCCACTGACTCCCAGCAGTCCTGGAAATCTCCATTACCTTGCTTTCCAGGCTGCTGCTCATTCTAATAGAAGCAGTGTAAGAATCACTTTTGCCTCTGCCTGCGGCCACCTTTTAGTGTATCTCCCCAAGCTAGCAGTTTTCTGACCCACCTAACACTGCCTCGATAGTATCAGCAAATATTCTTGCATATCCTTTCTATTTAAGTGTACCCTATCCCTGTAGAAGCAATTTCTCCTGTCATCAAGCACAGACCAGGCTGAAAAAATTCTACCTCTTGAGCCTTGCACAATCTCTCCAGGGCCGAATTGATTGATTGACAAGGCTCATCATATACTCCCTTCTATCGTATCTGGGCAGATGAGCAAACACTTTCACATTCAACCCTAACTCGCCACTTTTTTTCAACTTTGGCCTGTACTTGTTGAGTAAATCTGCAGATCTCTTACTCTTAATGTCATTAGTTCCAACGTGTACATCACCTTTTGTGCCCTTAAAAGATCTACTCTACGTCATCAACTTTTGCCCCTGGCAGATATACCCTGGTCCTGTTCCATCTATCCTTCTTGCATAGTATATTCCCCGTCTCCCTGACACTAGTCACCAACAATAACTAGTTCCTTTGGGACCAGCGCATTCTGCCTGTTTTGCCTGCACAGGAGTAGGCTCTGTCGTTGAACTGGGCAGCTGAGAGCTTGATGGGCCCCTGATTAATTTCAACTGCACTTACCCTACACCTCAAGCTCTCATAGACGCCCATTAGAACGCTGAGTTGGCGCCTAATTTCTAGACACCTAGCACACACAAAGGCATCCTCCTTGGCTAGATCATGTCCTGTTTTAGAAAGTCGGCAAACATTTCATATTTCGCACATTTTGAGACTGACGCGTTGGAGAATCGCCCCCTTCGTTTCTCCCCCGGGTCACAGCACTTTCGCTAGTCCGATCTTTGCTTCGCAGCTCTAGTCTGGGTCATGATTTCCGTTTAATTACAATTTAACAATGAATTTTAATAAGATTAATATTATTTTTGCTTAATTGATAATACTATAAGCTAAAAGATTCCTAATACAGTGCTTTGTAGTACGCTATCTAGTCTTACTTTATACCTTACGCTATCAGTTCGATATATACATATGTATATATTGAACATATGTACAGTATATATGTTAATTGTTTAATAGTTTAACATATGAGAGTTTAACACATGAGAGCCTTGTCGATCAATTCGGCCCTGGAAAGATTGTGCAAGGCTCAAGGGGTAGAATTTTTTTTTCAGCCTGGACTGTACTTGTTAACAGGAGAGATTGCTTCTACAGGGATGGGATACACTTAAATAGAAAGGGTGCAAGAATATTTGCTGATGCTATCGAGGCAGTGTTAGGTGGGTCGGAAAACTGCTAGCTTGGGGGGAGACAAAGACCAGTAGATTGACAGTAGCCACTGGCAGAGGTGAAAGATTCTTGCACTGCTTCTATTAGAATGAGCAGAAGCCTGAAAAACAAGATGCATGGTATTTCAGAGACTGCTGGGAGCCATTGCGGTACAAGTAAACACATGGGTTGTGTTAGGGTAGCAAAGAATAGAAACAGGTGCAGGTATACTTGCGTGTACACCAATGCTAGGAGTTTAGTAAATAAATTTAATGAATTTGAGGTATTGCTCAAAACATCGAAGGCAGATATTGTTGGGATATCAGAGACGTGGTGTCACACAGATATAAGGGATGCGGAACTGCAATTTGGGGAGTACAACGTCTACAGAAAGGATAGACAGGATAGGAAGGGGGGAGGTGTTATGCTATTAGTTAAGAAACACATAAAAACCAAGGAAGTGAAGCCAGTCGACATCGCTGGACAGTGCAGTGTGGAGTCAGTTTGGTGTGACATAAGCATTGGGAGATCAAAATTGAGAGTAGGAGTGTGCTATAGGCCTAATGACTCTGATGAGTATAATAAGGAACTGTACAGGGAAATAGAGTGGGCCAGTAAATCAGAGTGTCTTATAATGGGAGATTTTAATTTCCCAGATATTGACTGGAATTTGGGGGCTGGATACTCACACACTAGCAGGGCTTTTGTGGATTTATTGGATGATTGTTTTCTACATCAGCATGTTCGAGAGGCAACTAGAGGGAGTAATACTCTTGATTTGATTATCAGCAGTGATTCTTCATGCATTAAGAATCTGCAGATAAATGAACCACTAGGTGGCAGTGATCACAGTGTGCTGAAGTGGGATTTACTCAAAGAGGTAACTACCATTAGGGGAAAAGGGAAGGGTTATTGCTTCCGTAAAGGCGACTACGATGGACTGAGACAGTATTTAAATTCTATACAGTGGGACCAACTGATGATGTTACCAACAGCAAATTCAAAATGGGAAGCATTCAAAGAACTTATCTTGGAAGCAACTAGGCTTTACATACCAACTAAGAAATATTGTTCAAGGTTTAGGCCAAAATGGATGTCAGATGAACTAATGAGGCATATGGCAGAGAAGAAAAATGCATGGGATACTTACAAATTAACACATGACACAGAAGCCTATGATAGATACAAGTTGATATGCAACCAAGTTACAAAGGAGGTTAGGCAGGCGAAGGCAGATTACGAGAAATCCTTGGCAAGGGATGCAAAGAAAAACAGCAAAGAGTTCTTTACTTATGTAAACTCTAGAAGGAAAGGGATGAATCAGATTGGTCCACTTGATATTGATGGGTCAAGTGTTGATGATCCTGCTCAGGTGGCTAACAAACTAAATGAATATTTTGCATCGACATTCACACATGAGGAGTTATTCAGCAAGGGGAATGCCAGGGGTGTATTCAACTCTAGCAGTAAGTTACAGAATCTTGAAATAACTGGGAGTAAAGTGGAGGAGAAACTGTTGAAGATAAACACAAGAAAGGCACCCGGGGTGGATGGGATCTATCCAGTTATATTAAAGGAGGCAGCAAAGGAAGTAAGCAAACCCTTAGCCATAATTATGAGAGCTTCCTTGGACTCAGGGGAGGTACCCATAGACTGGAAATGTGCAAATGTGACCCCAATTCACAAAGGAGGATCAAAGGCTGTCACAAGTAATTATAGACCTGTGAGCTTAACTTCTGTTCCAGGAAAATTAATGGAGGCACTGGTTAAAGACGCACTGCAGGATCATTTAGACAAGACTTCAGTTATAGCTCAGACACAGCATGGTTTTGTTAAGGGGAAGTCTTGCCTGACCAACTTGATTGGATACTATGATGCAGTCACAAAAGAACTGGATGCAGGGAATAACTTTGATATTATATACTTGGATCTTAGAAAGGCTTTTGATACTGTTGCACATGGAAGACTGCTACACAAATTGGAGCAGTGTGACATTGGAGGCAAATTGCTGCTATGGATAAAGGGGTTGTTGAGGGGGAGAAGACAGAGTGGTAATCAATGGACACTGCTCATCGTGGACTGATGTTATTAGTGGAGTCCCTCAGGGCTCAGTGTTGGGTCCATTATTGTTTTCTGTATTTATAAATGATATTGATGATGGTATATCGGGATTAATGTCCAAGTTTGCAGACGATACAAAGGTTGGCAGGGTTGTCAAGGACACTACTGACACTATGCTGCTGCAACAGGATCTGGAAAGGTTGAGCAGATGGGCTGAGAGGTGGCAAATGAAGTTTAACATTGACAAATGTAAAGTACTACACATGGGAAACAGCAACCCCAGAGCAACGTATCAACTCTGTGGTACAACACTGACAGTGGTAGAGAATGAAAGGGACTTGTGGGTGGTTGTGCAGGCAGATATGAAGTTCTCTGAGCAGTGCAGACGGGCTGCAAGAGTAGCTCATGGAGTATTGTCAATGATATACAGGAATTTTTCCAGCAGGGATAAGGAGGTGATTATTCCATTGTATAAGGCGATGGTCAGGCCACACCTAGAGTACTGTATACAGGTCTGGAGGCCTCATTTCAAGAAGGATGTAGAGCTGCTGGAACGAGTACAGAGAAGGGCAACAAGATTAGTGAATGGAACAAAGGGGTGCTCTTACGAAGAAAGGCTTAAGTTTTGCAAATTACAGTGTCTGGAGACTAGGCACCAGCGAGGTGATCTGATAGAGGTGTATAAAGCCTTGAATGGTTTAAGCATGCTCAATGCTGATGGGATTCTTCCTCTAGCTCAGAATAATCACCTGAGAGGGCATAAATTCAAATTGAGGAAAGACAGATGTAGGATAGACGCGCGGAAATTTGTCTTTAGCCAGCGGGTGGTTGGTTGGTGGAACAGACTTCCATCCCTTGTGGTGGAGGTTGATAGCCTAAATAAGTTTAAGGCTCAGCTGGACAGGTATTTTGAACGAACAGAGGGGTGAAGTGGAAGTGGTTTTTTTTTTTTTTTGGCTGATGCTGCATAAGCTTGCTTTCTTGCATCAAATGCCTCTGCTAATGCTATATGCATATATGTTAAACTATTTCTTATCGACTACGATATAGCTGCTAGTTCAACAATATTGGCGCCAATACCGGGAGTCGTAACTTCCAAAAATCGATGGTTAAATTCAAGATAAGAAGCTAACGAACGCTACTAAACCATTTAATATCTGTGTTTTACACAATGTACTATGTTAATTAACGAAGAATACGGTGAAAATTAAAAATACTTATCCCTTTACAGCAGCCAAAAATCCACCGACTGTTCTCTTCCACGACCCGAGCGCCCCCTTACGTATTAACATGACTAGAAATTAGCAAACTGTACATTTGGGAGAACTGGCTATAGTTCTCCAAAATATACACATTGGTCAATCTGTACTTGTACAGGCCAGATCGACAAAGTGTGTTATTAAGACTAACAATTTTCACAGCTGGAATCTGAGGGGAAAATGTGGTTATTGTAGCATACTACCACCAGCAAAAACGTCTACCTTCATACAAGACGCCTCAGCTGTGCAGCGCGTAATCCATAATCGCAAGGTGCTACTAGGATTATTTCCGACGAGTGGAACGCCTACGGATGAATCGCCATAAAAAAACTGATCACTACCCAGTAAAAAAAGCATCTCTTTCTGACCCTCTTTTCTGATTTCAGACTACTGTAATTTGTAACTTTATGGACACCAATGACATTAAAGCAGTAATAATACAATAGCAAATATTATTGCGCAATGTATTGTGCTTGCTTTAACCGTACTTTTGTGAGTGAGTACTTCATTAATGTAATCATGCTTTGACCTATGTCAGTTTTTCGACAAAATGTCGCAACTTGTGTGACAGCGTCTGAATTAGAATATACTTCCGAATTCACTGCACACTCTTTCGATTTGTTCGAAAGCACGTCATGACTTGGCAAAATGGAGCGAATTGAAAGGCTGAATTCGCCTTTGAACGAATACACCTGAATTTAAACAATAGTGACATACTTCAATTAACGCAAGACTCGAAGTAAGACTAAACTGTCATTTTATATCTTATTTATAGTAGGGAAGCCGATTTCTCTTCCCCCGCCTCATCTGTTTTTAATGTCATTAGAATCAAAGTGATTCTGACGATACTCGGAAGAAACTAGATTTTAGTTCATCTAGCCTGGTTCAAGGAGCCAGTGTTAGCTCGTCCTTTTTTCGCCCAGAAAATGCACAAATCGCCTTATATATCCATGCTGCTTTATAATCTTATGCTTCATGAGCAGAGCTTCCTTGGCGCTCGTCCTTTTTTCGCCCAGAAAATGCACAAATCGCCTTATATACCATGCTGCTTTATAATCTTATGCTTCATGAGCAGAGCTTCCTTGGCACTAATCAATGTCTAAATTCATTTAGAACCGCAATTTATCTGCTATTGATACTTTGAAATGCGAAAGAAAGTACGGTATTTATATCTAAACGTAGTCTTTTCATATCTACGACAATCGTTGTTGAAATCATTTAGAGCTTCTGGGGATCATTTTCAAAAGAAAATGACTAACCATTGACTCACTGCCATTAGGTAACTATTCGAGAATAGTGTGAAAATCATTCCTTTCTTCCGGACTTTCTACATTCGTGTTTGTTCGCCAAACAAATGCCAAGGAGACGAAGAAAAACTTTAGGTAGAATGAACGCGTGGCTGGAACGCTGCCTGGTGTAGGAAAGGAATAAAATCGTTTCTCCTAAATATAGACTGTAACAATTTTTACGTTTTCTCCTGCATCACTTAACCTCAAGAGTTTTTTTTTTTTTCTTACATTTTATTATTTTAGCATAAAGTTAGTTTCAGATAAGTTTACTACTCTGAAATTCCAACGTTAACAAAATTTTACTGATACCGAAGAGGAGGGAGTTCATCTTTCAGCACCGGGTCGAAGAGGAAAAAAAAAACAGGGTTCAAGAAATTCGCGCATAAGCACGGAATGGAACGTTGCTGTGGAAAGTTTTGGAAATGGAATATACAGCACTGGACTGTGGAGAAAAATGGACCATACCAGAAGTTTGTTTTTCTCCAGTGTGGCTTTTGGTATGCATGGGCGTGCGCATACGATATATAAAAGATGCAGCTATCAAATAATATATTAAGTGTGGACACTTCAATATTTTGGTCCCTTTTTGAGGGGGGTTAAAGAACCTGATGGTACCGCATGTCGATAAAGAACATGGACTTTTTGGTTGATGGCCAACATTACCGTTGTCACTGCCAATAAATTTCAATATTTTGCAGTGTGCGCGCGTGCACTGGTGTTCAGAGAAATTGCATCATCCCTTAAAATTGTAATTGTCTTCCGAATAACGTAAGTATATGGCAATATTTCTTAGACTGCATCAGATTTATTTTCTTATTATTTTATTCTTTTTATTTTTTTGTTATTTTATTATTATCGCTTATTTATTATTTTATTTTTTTTTGGCTGGTGCAGCATAAGCCAAAGGCTTCCTTGCACCATTTGCCATTACAAATACTAGATAAGATTGACACGCGTAGGTGATGACTTAATATTGCTTCAGCTATATAAGCACGCTCTGCAAGAGTTGCAGTCATTCCTTGCTTGAGTCGGGATAGCGAGTTTCGTCCAACTGACACCACCAAGAAAGAGTGCTATTGCTCCTTTACGTGAGGATGTTCTTTCCGTCTTATAAAGTGCCTTGTAATAAGTCGACAGCGAGTAGATTTCTTTCCAAACTCAAGAATACTGGTTCTGCTGCTAGGAAAAAAAGGAACCAGACGCAAGAGTCCCTACGCCCAAACAGGACCGCGTTTTTAAGGGTTTATGCCTTAAAAACCATAAAGCTTCTGTCTGAGCTGAAAAGAGAATGGGAAGAACATACAGGAGTGGCAGCAAGTGCAGTAACAGTCAGAAGACGCCTCTTCAAAAATGGACTTGTATCCCGTCGTTCTAAGAAGCTTCCCTTCACACAAAATGAAAAAAGGCCCGATTAATTTGGTGTAAGGAGCATGTCAAATGGACTCCCGAGCAGTGGAAGTCAGTTATTTTCTCGGATGAGAAGAAATTCAACCTGCATGGCTCTGATCGGAGACAAACGATTCGCCGTAGACATGGTGAAGAATACCATCCAGACTGTATAGGGTCTACAGTGAAATTCGCCACCAGCCAAATGACATGGGGGTGCATTTCGTATCGCGGAATAGGTCATCTGCAGTTTATAAAAGTTTAAGTAAATTTCAATGGATACCTGGCTATATTGGAAGGCTAATTTCTGCCAAAGATTAGAGACCATTTCAACCTGCCAAGTAATTGCATCTTTCAGAACGACTACCCCTTGTCATCGATGGAAAAGTGTAAATAGACACTTCTGTAGTTACTTTAGCTTCATTTCTGCATTAGAGGTTCGACAGTAATGTGTTTACATTTGTTACAGGTGAAAAAATGGTTGGAAGGACGGTCCATAACAACTGTTAGCCGGCCAGGAAACAGCCCGGACCTGAATCCTATAAAAAACTGTTGGCATCGTGTGGAATCTGCAGTTGCCAGAACGAAACCAAAGACCCTTCTTTAACTTGACGATAGTTCGTGTTTGGAACCACGAACTATCAGTTGATGAATCTTCAGAAATTCATCTTGTTAATGCCTCTACGGTGGGCTGCTGTCATCAGGGCCAGAGGCGGTTGAACTAAATATTAGTTTGCACCTGGTGAACTTTTCATTTTTGTTTTCCATTTAAAATGATAAACTGAAGCAAATTGAGGGCTTCTGATAACACTTCAGGCATAATTGTCGTGTTTACCAAAACTGTTGTATAAAGATTGCAAATGCTCATTTTGGAATATTTTGAGAGCACCTGTCAAATATTACTTAGCTTTGCCTTAACTATTAATAAATATCTTTTGTTTATATTTCTATTTGTGATGCTAGTATACCATTGCGAAAAAGAAAAGTGAAATTCCTAGGTGATTCTGTCTGTCTTAAAAATAACTAAATGTACAAGGCATAATACGTTAAGAGCAAATTTAATATCTATATAATATTGGTGTAGATACACCATAGATAACTCTTAAGAAACTACGATGGTAGTGTGGGAGGCATAATTTGTTCTGTATCTCATTGTGCTCTTCCTTCATAACGAGTTTCCATCGTATTGCACTACCTCGAATAAGTAACGCTTCACTAATAGACTATTGTTACTTATTCTCAGTGAGTACCACCCCCCCCCAGACGGCACCCGTTTCAGCTACTGGCCTATCATCGGTGGGTGGGCAGGTACTCTGGTATTGCAGATTGTGATTATCTTCACACAATCTCTCATTGTGTGATTATCCTCACAACTGGGTTGTCATATCTGCAATACCAGGGTACCTGCCCACCCACCGATGATAGGTCAATAGCTTTGAAACGGGGCCGTCTGGGTGGTGGTACTCACTGAGAATAAGTAACAAGTCTTCTCTATTAGTGAAGCGTTACTTATTCGAGGTAGTGCAATACCATGGCAACTCGTTGTGAAGGAAGAGCACAATACGAGATACAGAGCAAATGATGCCGCCCACACTACCATTGTAGTTTTATGTATGCATGTAATTTTTTTTTTTTTTTTTTTTTAAGAAAACACGAAAGGTATTAGTACCCATAGCACTTGGTACAGTGCATGGGTTAAAGTTTGGTAAGGCAAACTTGTTAGCATTAGACTTGAATGTTTGGATATGCTAATTTTCAAGAAATACATGTGAAGGAGTTTCCAGAAAGCTAAAGTTGAAGTGAAATTACGAAATATATTTAAGTCGAACAGTAAATGTATGTTGACTAGCTGTGGTGTGGCATGGGTTTGGAAGGGGGGGGATTACAGAAGCAAAATTAGAAGAACAGTACCTATGAAAGCACTTTTTTTTTGGTAGTTGTTGGCGCATCGGCTTCTGGGGCCATAGTGCACCTCCCAAGGTTTTTTGCAGTACTTTGATCCAAGCCCGAGGCGGGATTCGAACCCGCGACCTTTGGGTTGCCAGGCAGGCACTTTACCCACCCGGCTAGCTCGGTCGGCAGCATCTATAAAAAATTGAGCAGAAACTGACCGTCTGACACGTCTACGGAGGTGCCGCCCAGAAATTATGCTAAGGCTGTTCAAGATGAGAATGCTGCATATCGCAAATGGGTCGCATCCAAATTTACAGGCTCATTCTCTTAAAGATCGCGACAAATCAGTCCAAACTAGATTTTGAACAGGCTAAGCATAGAAAATTTCCTTCTTGTTCAAACGGTACTGGGACATTCTGCTCTTCTGCCAAAGTCATTGGCCGCAACTTTTACCCATCTGTTAAAACCTGATGGTTCTGTTGCCTCTTCTAAGGAGAAAGCCGACCTATGCATCCTACTTTTTTTTTTTTTTTTCTCTTGTATTGATAATCTTGGTAAATCGCTTCTGCTGTTCCCAGTACATTCCACTCGGTGCCTATTTTGGTCTTTCTTCTAAAGGATATCAGGAATTTTGAATAATCTTGATCTGTAGCTTGATGTTTTGTGTTTTTACACTCTTATTCCACTGGTGTTTTTTTCCTTCTGCTTGGGGACATTCTCGTATCCAGCCGGTTCGTAAAAAGGGTAAGAAATCACTCCTATCCAATTATCGTCCCATTGCACTTACTACTTCTTTCCAAATTATTAACCGTCAACTTCTAATATATCTAGAAACCTTCCATCTGATCAATGATCAGATGGAATGATGTATGGATTTCGTCTGTTTATCCACTGGTGATATACTAGCTTATGTTACCCACCTATGGACTGATTAAATGGGAAAGTTTTTGGTTAAACTCAGTCGCAATCCATTTTAAGGATTGCTGATTGGTTTTTACAATTGGGTATTATTTTCTTTCCCTGCGAGTGGTGGTAGATAGCTGTCTAACTTCTTCACTAATGCTGTTCTTCCCCAAGGTTCAGTTCTATCTCCCCTCTTTCTCTTGTATATTAATGACCTTCTTTCACTGACTGGAAACTATCCATAGTTTATGTGATGATGGCACATTACCATTTGAGAATTTTTCGGTGCACAAACAGCTTCAAGCTTCTCGAATATCAAGACGCCAGATAATTCTCAATTGACTAAACATAACTTAGTTAATTTCAATCTTTCTAAAACTGACTCCCATCTTATATCTCGCAAAAAGAATTCTACTACTCTTATTCTTATCTTCGATGACACTCGGATCTTTAGACAAGATCACAAATCTTTATTTGGGATTATCTAATACTGCTTCGTTTTCATCTAGAAACCTGGGATTTTTCTCTTTCGCTCTCGGCGATACTTTTCTTCTAAAAAACTACTCACTCTGTAGAAACCTCAAATCCGCCGTACCATGGAATACTGTTCGCACATCGGGTTGTGCTCCGTAAAACCTCTCCGGCTTCTAGATTCCATTCAAAAGAGGACAGTCAGGCTAATTAATGACCTATATCTTACAAAGTCTCTTCTTCTTGATTAGATCCGGGATTCGAGACCGTGACCACCAAATACGGAGGATGCGGAAAGGTCAGGTAATGACCACCGCATATCCCCGGAGCAATATGGCCTTAGTTGCTAATGCTAAAAACCAAATAACAAACAATATAATTTCTGGAAAAACAAGGTACCTTGTTTTTCAATTAGTGTGCTAAGGACGAGATTTTAAGGTGGAGTGTGGAATAAAGGATTTCATCCCTACAATAATTTCACTGACACGGTATGAGCAAACATTGAAATCAGAAGAATTAAAATAGTAATCCAACCAAGGAAAAGGAAAAGAGATCGTCAATTTTTTTTTGGTAGTTGTTGGCGCATCGGCTTCTGTGGCCATAATGCACCTCCCAAGGTTTTTGCAGTACTTTGATCCAAGCCCGAGGCGGGATTCGAACCCGCGACCTTTGGGTTGCCAGGCAGGCACTTTACCCACCCGGCTAGCCCGGTCGGCTCTTTAAGTTGTAATTTGAGATGCTTAGAGGACCCACTCACATCAATGTACTTTGAAGGATTGCTTAAGAAAATTCATGAGCTTTGGGTGTGTGATTAGGATTGCCTGGTGTTCTGGTAGGAAAATGAACAGTTTTTTATCCGACATCATTACATTAACGATCTTATTCAATATTAGATGATTAATCCGAAAATTGAACTGCTGCGCAGTACAGAGTGGTCACTTTCAACGTTTGCTGCGATTGGGCAAACGACAGAACAGCTTATACGTCATGCACATTTTACGATATGTTTATACCAGGGATCAGCAACCTTTGAGTGAAGAGCCATTTTTGATCTAATTGAAAAAAAAGAATCCGAAGAGCCACACTTCAGCTCAAGCTGGGGGGGGGGGTTAAGAAATGGAATAGTAGGAAGGTGTTTTATTAAAAATATTTTAAAATATTTATTAGTATTTCTAATTAATGTGACTTTTGCTGCTGAACTTGAGCGAGTTTCTCAACATCTGGGTAGTATGCCGTAATTTTCATCTTTAAGCATGCTGAAGGACTTGCATTGTTCAGACTGTTTCTTGATTTATTTTTAGTATATTTCATGTTCGAAAATATTTGTCCACAGAAATTCGTCCAATCAAAACAGAAGTCCAAACGCAAATATTTTCAAATTTATATACGTGTCCGGTAAGCTACACCACGCATCGAACAAAACTTGTTATTGCTTTTTCAACTCTTCTATCTGCATTTATGTAGAATTCCAATTCTTTTGCCCAAATCCTCAATTTCAGTTAAGGCATTTTAGTCTTGTACTCCACATGTTCTTGATTTTTAAGTCCTCAAACTTTGCTTCATGTGGGCTAAAAGTTATTGCCGCAGTTACATGCTCAAAGAGCCACAGGTTGCCGACCCCTGGTTTATACGATATGACTTTATGTCGCAAAAGCAGACAATAATTAGGGTGCTGCAGATATGATTAAGTTATTCTTTTTTTTGGAGAGAAAGGAAGTTATTTGTAGGATTTTTAGGTGCATCAGAAACTTAGGCCATATTGCCTCTAAATTGCGCATGTTCTGTGGTCAATTTTCTGGACGAAAAACCAGAGTTTACGGGATAAAAAATCGTTCTACCCTGGCCTGAGACCAACTAACTCAAAGGCAGATGTAGCAATCAATGATGACTTCGTTGGAATTGCATTTCTTGAACCTTTAGAGAGGCTCAAGAAACCAATTCCTATGAAGAATAAAGTAGTATAAAGGGTCTATGTTCGGACTTCTAGAGAAATCCAAAGACAGGAAAAGCTCAAGTTCGGAGCTGCAGGGAGAGATTTGCCAACACAACATCGTTTCTATCCCTTCCGAAATTCTAATATATGGGCGGGGGAACATTCTGAACTTATCTTCTCTCCATCAGAATCGGATAATCAGACTGTAAACCACAAATGGAACGAGAGTGATAAGTGACGGCAGACACCTTCGAGGGTGGAGTCTTATCGGGACTGCTGTTTACTGCAATAAAAGCACCACCATGAAGAACATCTAACATCTCTTCTGAACTATGCCAAATCAATGACCTCAAATTCTAACTCTCATCACTCAGAATGAAAGCGTTGCTCAGACCACTGAATCCGTTAATTGAATACTGAAGAATCTGCCTATCTCGCAGGGTTCAGTCTGAAAATCAATTAATGATCTTTTCATTAAAACCTGCCTACTTCATCTGTGAATGTACCATCTCTTAAGCATTCATCAGGTTGCATCTCGTTCAGATTTTGGTGTGACATTAACTCCAAACAGATTCCATCTGCCGATTGCAAAACTTTCACTCCACTGCTGGACTGACATGGATGGCAAAGCAAAATATGCAACATATTAATGACTATGCAATAATTAGTGTAAGATCCAAAATCTTACAAGTATAAATAAAATGAATAATTTTATATTAATTAAATTTTTATAACAATTTTCAAATTCTTTTGTAGTTAGCTACAAAGAATCTAAGATGCGGCAAGCTAAGTACTCTTTTATCTAAACCTGCACAGATATTCATCTGAAGCAGATTGCTGATTAGTTATGCCAATGTCAGCAAGTACAGAACAATTGGAATGTGACGATGGATGGCAAGTTTGATTTATAAAAAATAATGGTTCGGAATGCAGGAAAAGATATGTTGGGAAAGCAATAAAGTCACCGTCCTAAATTATCCATTAATCGTGGTATGTGCTTGAGTAATGAACTGTGAACCTAGTAATGGAAGATAACTTAAGTTTCAGATACATACAATGAAACTGCCCCTAGAATGCATTTGGGAAACAAAAGGGCGTCTGTTTCTGACTACGAGCGAAACAAACCGGATTACAGGAAAGTACAGTTAGGGGGAACTTCCAGAAGGAAGTGGCTCCACAACCTTTGTACTTCTGGGGGGGGGGGTGCCCAGCTACACAGCACACGGAGGAAACAAAGATTTCAGATGAAGGACGAATTATATTAGAGATGCTGGTAGAGAAGGCGGGAGAAAGGGTGTCGTCGGAAAAATTTTTGGTTTGGGAATGTCTGGAAAATGTAACGTCGTGTCGGAAAGAATGGTCAAGTAGAAGTGCCTGTGTTTTTATGTAAAGGTTAGAGGAGTGGAGATGTTGCTAAAAATGAGAAGTGTCTGAATGCTTAGGAAGCACGAGCCTCATTATAACAAGAAAGTAAATGGATGCAGACCGTCGGCCATCGATTCCTCTAAAGGAGAATCTAGGAAAGGAATGCCTATAGAACCCGTAAGCTAAACACAAGGAAGACTGCCGCGGAGAAACTCCAAAAGTGGAGGATTAATGTACTGGTAGCTGCGGAAATAAAAAGGCAAAGCAAGTCCCCCCCCCCCCCCGACAATAGTTTTGGTTAATGTTTACGATTCACTCAGGACTAATAATTATTAACCTTATCGACAGATAGCTTGGCATAGACCTAGAACACAAGCACATAGTAAGAAACTGGGTTAGATAGATAGTGAGAAATACTATCTCTCTGATATAAAGGCATTAAGTTGTATATGTTTGTGAAAGAAAAAACAAAGGGGTAGATATTTGATTGATAATTGGCTAGAGGAGTAGTAGTATTTTGTAAGGCTAAAGGGATTGTTTTCAGTGTTGTATAGTCTGAGACTATTAGAGGAAATGTGTTGTGTAAAAAAATGAAAATTTTTAGATTAATTGAAAAATGTATGATGAATATGTATAAAGGAGGTAGAAGGAAAGCTATTATTGATCCTGAAGTAAACATTAATTTAAAGTAATCTTGTAAAATTTTCAGAAGGAAGGTAGAGATATTTCTTATTTAAATGAGAGTACTGTGTAAATTTTTATATTGAAATAAACCTTTGTTATGTTTAGAAATTCAAATAAGTATTTTATTTTTCTAAGAGAAATAGACACTGTCCTCAAAAAAAAAAAATTTGCGCTAAGTCCAAACCATACAAGGGGAATAAATATCCACAGTGCCCAGAATCTTCGGTGACAGAAAGAATAAATATAGCAGTCGGGTAGCTTGTGAGCTTTGGAAGGGTGAGGAACCAGTTGTGCTTAAATCAAAAATAATACCCAACTAAAATTGGGTTCCAAAGTACGGGATATAGCAATACGCAATTATACAGAGGAATAGATAAATAAATACAATAGTAAGAAACCCCCGGTTCTCACAAAAGAATATATACTAAAACTATATCATACCCAGCACTATTATATAGTGCTGAATTATGAGCGTCGGCAGCTACACGGTAATAAAGCCACCTTTAGTAAATGAGGTCTGGTTATTGAAATGGAATCTAACTAAAATCCCACCACAACATCAGACTACAGCCCGGAAACGTCTGTGGATATTAAGTTTATGCTTCAACTCATAAATACACAGCAAATTCTCATAGTGAAAATTTGTCTGACAGATCTCAGCACCTCTTAACTATTCAGAGGGCACCAGGCCTGCATTCTGTAGAGGCGTGGCGTCGCCAGATGTATACTATTCCTGTAGGTGCGGTCAGAGGAAAGTTTATACAGGTCCACGTCGAGGCATTACACAAATGCTGCTTATACAAGATGAACCGGTCATTACAGGCCGGTTCATCTTGTATAAGCAGGTGGTTCCCAATGCTGGAGTTGAGCGCAGGCCTGGAGGCGGACAACCCCAACAGTAAAATGTCTCGTGCCAATATCTGGTTGATGAAGAACTCAGTTGCATACAAGGGGCACACGCCGTACACAATACCCTTCACGGCTACAAGCCAGGGCTTCTTCACTATAAGGAGTCGCTGTATCTCTGTGAAGCATCCACTGAATATACCTAGAAGTTTCCAGGGCTGTAGTCAGATGTTGTGGTGGTAGGATCCTTGATTTCAGTTCGCCTATTTTAATAACCAAACCTCTTTTACTAAAAGTGGCTTTATTATCATGGAGCTGCAGACGCTCATAATTCAACACTATATAATAGTGCAGGGGAACGGCCTGCCAAGCTGCTTGGAATTTCCAGGTTAATGGATAACATACTCAAAGTAAGGTAATATGGAGCTGAATCTTTAGTACCTCCCAAGAACTGTTATATTGATGAGGACCTAAGAAATATGTAATTCCTCGAGCATGTAAATTTATACGGTTCAACTTGCTAAATGTTTATTTAGATTATATCCAAGTAAACTTAACGTACTTATGTTTTTTACAGTTTATCCTATGAACCAGTTTCTCTCTGGCTGCGAAGAGTTTTTTAAAAGCATCAGCGGCTAAGGCTATATTGCTCTGTATATATTGTCTGCAAATTGAGTGTATCCTGGGGTCGGTTTTCTGGGCGAAAAACTTTTTCGGAAGATAAAACCATGTTACCCTCGCCTGAGACGGACTAACTCGGCCATCTTATGAAAAGGCCCATAATTCCTTTCGTCATCGACCGGACTAACTCGGGTATTTTCCACTCAGTGCGATCGTACCAACTGTGCTACCACGAGGGTGTGACGGGGTTATTGCAATCAACTTGTATATAATAGCAATACATTCTCTCTAAAAATTGAACACTGGTTAATAAAACTTAATCAAGTATGTACAAGGCATTAGTGATTCCGTGTGATATACAAGGTTCCAGTTCATCACACAGCCAGGGCTAACATTAGGCCAACTAGGGCGCAGACCTCAGAGGGACGCAGTACCGATCTTTGAGGGGCACAGTTTTATATAGATTAGTTTTTCTTTTAATCCATGTAAAAAATGCAACTGACAATTTATCTTTTTATTTTAAGATAATGCCACAACAGTGCTACGAATTAGTCTTATAAAAATTCGTGTACTGTTTTTTATTTATCCTTTTTGTTTATTTTAATTTTCTTTTTGAAATTTAGTGATATTTTTGGCTATAAGTTTTATTCTTAGGTGGCAGCATGTGTTGTTTACAGCTGGATATGTTACGTCATGTTGTCATCGAATGAGTAACAGCTTGTTTGTGCAATTTTCATGTAAATTTTTCGCGCCTGAAATTAACTTTTAAGCGACTTAAATTTTAACCAATTCAAAATGTGTGCCAAAACTTTCCTTTGCATTTGAGAAAGATAATCAAATGTATTACTTATTCTTGCAATTTAAAATAAATTTAGCTGTTTAAAGTTGTGATTTTCATTTTCTCTACAAGACATCTGTTTCTGAAAATTTTAAGTTTGCAATTTGGAGGGGATGCAAGTAGTTAGCCTTGCCTAGGGCGCTGTTGTGCTCAAAATACTTGGCACCGGCACTGCACACAGCTAACACTGGTCTATCCTACACGAATATGGCGTGGGAAAATCAAACGGCGCACTGTGAATAGATTTCTGTTGAATTTCATTTATACATTATTTAAGTGAATTAAAGGGACTGAGGAGAAAGTTTCTCTAATTAGAAAAAATAAGTAGCATATTACACCAATTCAAATATACTCTCAATATAATAGTTTTAATCATTATTGGTCATGCTAATGCATTATGTACGTAATGTACCCATGAAATTTATATTAAAATTCAAAATATCCACTATAAATTTTTCGTGAAACCGAAAACAATTACCACTGCAAACACTCTTATTTAAACTTAATTCATATCATCATAACATTATTGAACTTTTCAAGTTCAGTCTCACAGAATTTGCTACCCAGTAGAGTCTATCTTAACTAGACGGTACTGCGCATTTTCCTGAACTTAAATCTCTACTGACTTTCACTTTCTGAATGAAAGCAACAACGGATTCCCCCACCAAATCTATTTCTGAAGTATACCTTTTTTAGGAAACCCCTAAAAGGTATTATACTTTATTTCCCCAACCATTCAGACTGGAAATTTATTCTGTAATAAAGACAGATGTAACAAAACCCAGTATCTCCAAGGAGAAAAAATTAGTGAAATGATTCACCAAAGGTCAGTTTAAGCGTAATAAAGGCTGTATACGATGATCTACGTGGGTAATAATTTAAAACGAACCAATTGACTTGGTTTATCTTGACATCTGACTTCTCCTTCAGATGTCAAGCCTCCTGGATTAATTCTAGATTGAATGATTCTGCAAGATTATGGGAGGAAGTTTTTCACGGCGCAGTCTGCCTTAGTAATTTCTTTCGTAAAGATGAAATTTATTTGAACAGAGGATTTGTAAGGGTTTGCGGTAATATCATCAAGAAGACATTAAAGATGTGAGGAGGAAGACATTAAAGATATGACGCATAAAGGGCCCATGTGTCATTTTGGCATGAGCCAAAATTACACTTGCGCCCTTTATAGGAGAGCGCAAGTCTAATATTTCTCGAAGAAAGGGACATCGAAATTGATGTCCCTTTCTTCACCCTAGTCTCATTCGTGGAAAAAGCATTTGGAGCAGTTGAGGGCTGTATCAGAGTTGCATAAAAACACAACTGATGATGAGATGTTGAAGGGTTCAAGTTAGCAAAGAAAGGTGCAGACCATCGCGAGATACTAAGTTATGTAACTATCATGAGGGTAGGTAATAAAACCACTAATGTGGTAAAGCAAATGAAAGCTGAATATGTTAAAACGCTAGCAAACAGCTAAAAACGGGGTTCTCATATGTTAAATACAAAAGAATGAATGAGAATCTTAAGTGATCGAAGGGGAAAAATCATAATCTACCAGAAATTAGAGTAGTTTAATAGATATTTTGCAACGATATTTACTGTAGAAGGGAAATCAGAACTTCGAGGGAAACTGACTAGTCAGCCTGCTGTAAAATAAAGGATATAGCTATATCAGAGAAATACCTTAAGAGAAGAAAAGGTGAGGGACAGCTCCAAGGGTGACTGTATGCATCCTATCATGCAAAATTCAGGCTGTGTATAAGTGTAACAGCACTCGTATGTAACTTTTTTTTTTTTGGAATAACAATGCGATTATCAATTAGACCCCGAAATCATCCTCCTGGAGTAGCGCTTGTCTCCCCGTCCACAAAGAAGGCAAAAGACGTGAGGGCCAACTTTTGACCCGAGTTTTATTTCAGTGTTGGGTAAGATTATGGAATCTGTGATTAAGGATACACGGGACACCATCTCGATAGGAATGGTCCTTAATGGATCGCAGCATAGTTAAAGCAAGACTTGCCCCTTAGTCCTACTAAAAGGTAAATCTTGCCTGACCAGTATGGTTAATTACGACGAAGTCAAATCAGCTCGATGCAAGAAACAAATTTGATGTTTATCCCCGATGCAGTTTTTTTTGTCGTATGATGTGATCAATACACGAAGGAACCAGTTTTTTCCTGCTTCCTTCGTGTATCGTGGCCGTGAGATCCAACCGGATAGTACGGCACCATCGTGATATCCAAGCCCGAGGCGGGAATCGAACCCGCGACCCCTAGGTTGCCAGGCAGGCACTTTACCCAGTCGGTTCCCGATGCAGTATGAGGTCCTGCAAGATTATGGGAGGAAGTTTTTCATGGCACAGTCTGCCTTAGTAGAAATTTCTTTCGTAAAGATGAAATTGATTTGAACAAAGGATTTGTAAGGGTTTGCGGTAATATCATCAAGAAGACATTAAAGATGTGAGAAGGAAGTCGTTAAAGATATGACGCATAAAGGGCGCAAGTCTCTAATATTTCTCGAAGAAAGGGACTTTCTCGAAGAAATTGTACAAGGAGAGGATAAAAAACAAACTGCGCCGTGGCAAGGTCTGTAGCTAAATACGTTTAGCTATCTGAGAGAGCTACACGTATTTAGCCATCTTCGGTTTATTTTCGTTGCCGATTTCCGTAATCTAACTGTACACAAGTTATTATATTAAGGTAAGTTTGGCAAAATTTGCATAGTAGAAGCACGCAATTCAAAAATTCATGCAGTCACATGAGTTTGCAGGGACTACACAGTGAATGCATCGATAGTGAGCTACAGACTTTACCGCGGCGCAGCATGTTTTTCCTCTTCTTATACTTAGCTTAAATTGTTTATGAACAGAAGAACCTAAAATATTTTCTTACAGTATGACCAAAAAAACAGAAATAAGTGCACCAATATACACACGTCGACGTACCGCCGGATAAGATTTAATGACTTTGGTTTAATTTGGTTAATTTTTTTTTAGAAGTCAACTGTATTCAAAGATTTGAGAACACGTCTTAATGTTCAGAGTTAGTACTATGATTACACATTATGTATCCTACAACACACAAAGTAGTCATTTTACTTTACCCGGAGGTATGGCGATTCTGTGATCAGCTCATCCGATTAAGTATAGAAAATAAACTATTTCCCAAGAAACAAGTAAATGCTCCAATTAGGGCAAATTCGTAGGAAGGCGCAATATTGTTGCCTGTTGATATTATCGTCATGTATTCAAATAAAATAAACCATAAAGTAATTTTTTTTTTATTCATAAAATAAAATTACGTCTTTTGTGGTTAGTGTTATTTTTTAATTTGGTAGACATTACCACGTATGTCTAACTGATATGATATTAATGAAGTGGATTACAGAATGCCATGGACATTGGCTATTAAAGGTCAAATAAGATTCCAGTTTAACTTTCAGCTTATTTAATTGGGTGACATGCTTTTTTTTTAATTATTTTTCGTTTATATATTACATCGTTCAATTTAAGTTAGTTTGGGGGTGGATGGGGGGGGACTGATTTCCAAAACGTAGGTACACCCGAGTCACCACATTGCGGGCGTGTCCGAATTTGGAACGGATTCAAGCAAGAGTGTGGGTTTTTTAAGACTTCCATTTTTGGCTAGTGAAAAAAGGTAGGTTAGTTTAAGCCACTAATTCGGGGCGGATGCAAGGAAAAGAAGCCAAGCCCGCAAAGTAGTACCCATATTCTGGAGTATAACCGAATAAGTACGCCTGGGTTTGATCACGTACTTAAGCATACATAATTTTTTTTTATCCGTTGCACTACTGATTCAACTGCTTATAATAAATACCCTGATTTACAATATGAAGTCACTCATTTTCACACACATCAGTTAATTTCGTATTTAATAATTAGCTCAAATTCTGATTTAACATAATGAGCTATTCCTCATTGAGACTTTTCGAATGATATGATTTATATTTTGTAGCTGAAAAACTTCGTATAAGAACAAGCATATCCAAAAGATTTTTTTATATTTCAGTTATAAAGTTGATGAAAAATTGATTTTATTGCAGCTGAAACCTTCGCCTAACAATAACTGCCGGCGTGTGAACAACGTTTAGTTTGAGTCAAGCTATCTTTTTTATAAAATGCAAAAATAGCTTTATCAGGTCATTTTATGAATAGACTCTAAATAGAGCAATTTGATTGCGCCATGACGAAAAAAATTTATTAGAATGTTGAATTAATATTGAATTATTATTTTAATTCTTAATAGTACGCACTAGCCTAAGAGTTGCACCGGGACTTGATGCATATGTATGGCGGGGAGTCAAGAACACCGCTGGTTTTGTCACTAACAAAACATGGGTACACCCTCTCCCAACAGTTCTAAAATCTCATTTCTCTCAATATATGTAACCTGCTTACTTTTTAAAGTCAGCTTTTCACAGCATAGTGCAATACTAACTCCATATTTTATTCATGTAATGATATTTCAACTATTTTACGATTACAAAACTCATTACCGCAGTTAAATATATATTTTATTCTAAACTTGCCTTTTTTGTTTACCATACTTCCGGCTGTGGTTCAGCAGCAATTTAGCACTAATAAAGAAGTAAAACTATTCTTTTTTTCCACTTATTTCTGTTATTTTTAATTCAACTTTCACGTATCACTACAGCAGCAAAATATTAAAAACAGCAGACGAATCAAAGTTCTAGGCTAATAATTGACCAAATGATGGCGCTAATGTAACTTCGCACGGAAATATCACATCGAAATTTTAGAATATGGTTAATATAAATATTTTAAAATTGGCACGTAATTGATTTTTTACATTTCGCTTGCCATGTGATAATGAAGAAAAAACAAATGCCTAAATTTATTCGTGTGCAGTAACGTCTTATAATACAGGAAGAGCATATTAAAAACATACAATTCGAATTTATTTTTGTGACAGTGTCAAAGCTGAAGTAATTACAAAATACGGCGATATTCTTGTATTCTCTCTTTCTTGTGAACTCCTGAACTTATCTGGTCATCCCGGACTATGAACAATAAATTTAAAAAACGATATTACAAATTTGCTTCAGGACTTCGTTAATCCCGAAATCACGTAACAATGTTTACAATTCCAAATTTCTTGTACCAATGAAAATCAACTCTTCAATTAGCTAAGTTTGCATAATCTTCCTCCACAGGTAACAAGCATTAATAAAAACTCAGATGGAGTGAAAACGTTTGAGTTCTGATTGGTCAAGATTAGCCTCAAATGAATCTAATAGTTGGAATTCATTTGAGTTTCATGTATATTATACTAATATTGAACTGCCTTAAACACAGTCCCAGGGCAGAAGCGTTTGCAACTTTAGTGTTATTACTACAAGACTGAATAGCACTCGTTTAACAATGGGCTGTGTACGTGTCCATCTTCCATAGAAGAATTTTATTGCATAACGTGGTCAGGACTACAGCCAGTCTAGCGTGGCAGAATCAACTGAACTATATGGTAACTCTATAATGTAAGAGTAAAAGAAACGGTCAGAGCTGATCAATCAAGTGCTGAGACCATTAAAATCTCCTGAAAATGACACTTCTATTGAAAAGTATCCTAACACGCACCGTAAGTTTTATAAATCGCCGAGCCAGGCGTAGAATGACAAATTTCTTCTAATAATGCAGGCAGAGATTATCACTGTTCTCGTTTCCCTGTACTTAAGAATGATTAAGAATTTGCATGTAGCCAACCATTTCAAAACATTTTTCGAGAAATAATGTTATTTTAACAACATACAATTATAAATTAGCCACGATACTTTCATATACTTAAGTGTCAAAGTCAACACTTAATAAAACGCACTTCCGCGTGTGTTTTCCCTGGTTATCTGGGATTCAGGGCGGTTTCTCCCTCAATCCGAAGTGTTTATCCTTTTGAGTTAAGTAAGCTAATATGGCTTTTTGTAAGATGATATGCCAGCTGCTGAGAATCTCCCACCCCTCCAGTCTCCACCTTTTGGGGGAAAGTGCCTATGTTCGTTGGCATTTCGCCATTCCTTCTCCGCACATAACATACAAACTTTGTCGTCTTCACAAGCAAGTCGCTGCTTCTCGACTTCACACCGAGATATCTGTGTCGCAGTCTTTCTGTTTTCTGGGCTAACCGGTGAGTTCTTTTATTACTTAACGACTTCTGACTGTTGTGTTCGCTTACATCGTTTCTATCTAGCAAGGTATTTGTGTTAAATATCTGCTGGGTTTTTCGGTATTCCTTGAGCCAACAAACAGCCTTAGCTTCTTCCCCCGCCTTGGAGTTGTCTAATTATAACCACTACATTTTATCAGTGGTTCGTTCACTGTTCTATCCCATCTACATATTGCTCTGCTTTCTTTATGGGTCGTTGTGCTCAGGCGTAAAATAGAACATGGTTGCATTGTTTTGAACCAAAGCGTCCTATATGAAGATGTTGAAGGGTTTTTTTTCCCTCTCCTCTTGTGCTGATGTTAAAACATCTTGGACCCCAATTTTCTATTTACAAAGCATACTCTTCTCCAGAAATAACCATAACACGTCTTGTTCCAATATTTCTGTTTGAGAAAATGAAGTAACTTTTTATTTTTTTTTGAAACTGATATAATAAACTTAAATTTCTAAAGGTTTTTTTTCTTCTTCAGATTCAAGTGGTATTCACGTCGAGCAAATTCACTGCTGTTCAGTTTTAAAATTGATGAATGAATTGCTGAAAGTAACAATTGTCTACTTCGGAGGTGTACGAGTGCAACTTGATCTTTTTGCAAGTCTTTGTACCTGCTTGTTTTGAAATATGGCATTTTGATCGGATGAGCACCATTCTTGTAATAAAAGGTTATTAAAGTTTTACATAAAAATAAAATATAAATTTAGAAATTAAATCCGCACTAGTTAATTTGTCCACCGTGTGACTCGTTTTTTTTTTTTTTTTCACTCTCTTGAAGGTAAAATATCATGCCTTTATGCAAATTTCTGCAGTGAATTTGATTGAATAAAATTATAATCATGTTTTGGTTGTGTAAATGCAATTATGTTTTAAGAAACAGTTTTTGAAGGTAGGTAAACTCATCACCTTCAATGGACACCCAATACATTCTGGAAGTGGGGGAGGGCATTTATGAAATTTGAACCGAATAAGATATTACAAACCATTTGTACAACGTCCGATGTTGCTAAATTAAAAGCATATATCACACCTCAACTGACACGTTGGCACTTTATTGCGAGGAATACATCAAATGGTTTAAGTTCGTGCCATGTTAAGAGAAAGGGGTATAGCATTCTTTAATCGCATAATTTAACTATCATAACCCCTAGCCACACGGGACGCGAGAGAGAGATTGAAGGCGGGAAAATGTGGTTCTCTTGACACCAAACATGGTTTAAGCTGTTGAACTTCCAATAAGCAAGATGATATCTGAACATTGTTTACCATCGCCTGACATGACAGGCTTGGATATTCGAGAGCAATACTTTCATTAAGTTCCACTGGATGGTTCCCGCTAGTACACTGTTAAAACTATTTTTTTCTTTGGAAATATAGTACCAGTACATCTTACTAAAAGACTATCAGAATAGTACAAGAAAAAAACTTAGTCATCTTGAATCCATCAGAATTTGCTGAAACTGTATTTTCATTATTTGTACAAGTGAAATCGACCAAGAAAAATTTCTTGCGTAAATTTGTTTTCACAAACCTCTAATATGAAGACAACTAAACTTAGTTTCTCGAAATTCAGTGTTTCCCTACATAGGTTAGGGATTTTTTTTTTTTTTTCTTTTCAAATTGTCAGGAGAGATTCCATCTTGGAATATCTGAAAGGATATTAAAATTCCAAAATAAACAACAAGCAACCACTATAAATAACAGAATTGTCTAGGGATAATAACTAACGGTAATTTTCATAGGATTTTAAAAGTTTATTTATTTTTTTTTGCGATTGTGTATTGTTCGTAGTAGTGTCTACGTGCAATGTATGAATGTCCCTGCAGTTGGAAAAAGTTATCATAAATGTTAAGTATGCTTTCCCAGAGCAGTGGTTTCCAAGAGGGTATCGGAAGAACCATTGATTTCTTGAACATCGTACATGGATTCTGAAGAAGTTTATAAATCAAAACCACATTCCTGAAACAAGAAAATGTTATATCATTGTTGCAGAGGTAGGCATCTTTTGTTAGAAAATAAGAAGGGGAGAATTTTTTTTTTTTTTTGCTGAGTAGAGTTTGATCTGTCTACAGTTTGACCCATTATCGTAGTATGAGAAATATTGTAAAAGTGATCTGTTCGCACACAACCCCTTATATTACTTAAAACATACTTTTCAGACTATGAAATATGAATTTATTTTAATCTTAGATTTATTTAGCTGGAGAAGAGGCTTCTCCCTGCTTCATATTAGCCTTTTTAAAAGATTAAGGCTTGCAACCATCATGTCTTCGTGAAAATTTTAAATTGCGTCCTTTGTCTGTTTGGTGACCACACTTTTTGCAATCTTTCAGGCTGTTCCTCATGCCTGCAGTATACCCGGTGGACTCGGCATTGGCTCTAAGATCTTCCTTCTGGGAATGGTACCCCCAGACTCTGCTAGGTAAGTACCTAAACAGCTTTCTAGTTATTAACCCAGATTTGAAAATTAATTCAGCATGGCGGATAACAATGCTGTATGTCGCCATTGTAAAACAGAGTTAGTGGAAATGGGAGTCGATCCACTGCGTTTTAAGGCTTAATCCGGCACACCTGGATTGAACATTTCAGCTGAAATAATCAGAACTTTATTTTAAATCAAGTAAATCCTTCAGTTCTATAAGGAGAAAAATGTAATACAGGCCTTGAGCGCAATGCTTCATTAGGCTCGGTAACCTTCCGCCCCCTCCCCCAGTATCAAAAAAAAAAATCTTGGGTAAACAAACAGTAATTTTCTACAAAAAATAAATTCTCGTCAGATCCCCTCCACCCACCGCTGTAAAAATGAAAATTAGCACCATAAAACCATATTAGCACCATTTAAGTTGGCGGGTTAAAACCTCCTAAAAAGTACTAATTCTCATTCTCCTGAGAAAATCCAACTCATTCTTTCACTAGGAACCTCGGTTTTACCTTCAAGCTGCAGCTATATAAGTTAAATGTTGCCCAATATTCTATATGGTTAAATCCTTAGCAGAGAAAGGTGTTTTTTTTTTTTCTGAAGTCTGGAAACGAATTCCATTTTAAACCAACGTAGTTACAGAATCTGTTTAGCAACACAGAAACGTTCCTAAACTCAAACTTTAGGATAAAAGTAACTTTGCACCTTGAATGATGTTCTAGATGGCAAAACGATTCATTCAATTTAAGACGGTCAGTGCAATTCCTAATGATAAATTCGTTCGCCCATTAATAACAAAATTATCCTTCCGAGAAACAATTTACCAATATTACCGCGACGGTCAAGGTCATGTAAAGGACTTGGTACCTGGATATTGCTACTGTATGTTTAGTGAGGAGTTGCCAAAAGCTAAAGAAGGAAACTGCCGTAGATAAGTGCCAGAAATACGATTGCACGCTTATCATCCTTCCTATACCTTCTACTCGGAGACGCTGAGGGTTGCTTAGATAAGATACACTTATTTCACATAACCGAAAGTTTGGCAGGCCACACTCGAGTTATGTAAAACTAAACACCAAGGTCGAATGACGCATACGACTTAAAAATGCGACCATTTTCGCATGACTCTGCGTGTATACTGCACAAGCTGACATGAAATTGATGCACTTCAAAAAAAATTGTGGAGAACTGCAAAAGAACTTGATAGTAAAATATCCTGCCGCAGCACAATAGCATTCAGAGACATTCACTTGCTAACAACGCTCATCTTTCTGGGTAGCAGTGTCATATTGCCCTAGAAGTACACGTTTGTGAGAAACTTATTTCGATAGATGTCAAAAACTTATTGAAATAAGTTTAACATTATTCTTAAGTACTTTTTATCGTAGAATCAGGAGTACAAAATCGTAACCTCATTCTTATAACGCTTTGTCTGATACTATTTTCGCCCTTTTTTAAAATGAAAACTCCAAACACAAGTTATCAAAACATAGTACTTAGTGTCATGCATGGGTTGAAGGAGAATGGGAGAAAAGACATGCCGAAAAGTGTTCCCTGGAGACTAAACATGGGTCTCACCACTTCAAGCCACCAAAGCTTTTATTGACAATCTTTCTAAAGAGTTCAGTATTATCATTTAATTTTGCTGTACACTGACCTTTGTACAGAATTTGCTGAAGTCTTGCCCATCTACTCTCTAGAGTGTAGTTATCGATCTCTTGGAATGGGGGGGGGGGTGATTTCCTGAAAAACCCTTTCCTCCCACATACAACTAGCCTAGCAGACATGAAACTAGCAGACTCGGTATATTGGCCTCGCATGATCTCAGTTTTGACTTCTTAAAACACCCCAAAAGCAACTAATCATACATTATGCCAAGTAAAGTTTTTGGCTAAAGCATTTTTGTAAGCTTTATATTAATTCATGTTATGTGCCTACTAGATTTCATGTTTTTAACTATAAAAAATTATTCCAATTTTCTACGCACTTAGGCAGAAGAGTGGTAAATTCCGTTTAGCACTCTTTATAATAGAAAAACTAAATTGAACTGTTGATAAAGCATTCATATTAGAATTCGAGTCTGTCCAAGTTTTTTTTTTTTTTTTTTTCAATAGTGGCCACATGGCCACATCAGAAATCCATATGGTCGGGCAGCATGAATATTTTGATAGCAACGGAGAAATGACTTGACTATTCAGAAATATCAGCAATAACACAATCTGTCCAAAAACAGTTTTTAATCAAATTTCATAAAAAGTTGGACCTGTTATAGTAATGGATCAATGAATAAGAATATTATACTGAAATACTCGCGAGAACTGCGGAGTTAGGCAGACTTAATGTCCGATGTATTTAAGTCTACAGTAGGGCCGACTTAAATTCATCGTGGTAAGCAACTTAAAAAAAAACTGGCAGAATTAATGGGACCACTTACATAAATTCTGTGATGCAATATTTAAACTGAGTTTCTTTTCGTCCTGTAACATCTTTAACTACCTCTCCCTTATTACGTTATGAAATACTCCAATCACATTTTGTGTAGAAAAAAAGATTGCGCACCATTACGTGATAGCACCCACCGTAATGTATCGTAAACATTCATTTGACCATATCCCTTCTCCCTCCCCACTTTGAGTTTCGTAATTTGAATGGCCCTTTGCGGTCTGAGTGGAGTTGTTCAGACGCGAGTATTTTTCAATAAGTAATAAAGTTGCTAAGATCGTACTTCCCGAACAGTGGAACGTTCTCGGTTTAAGTCGTTTCCAACATATGCTTTTTATCATAAAAGCATCAGCTAATTCCATTTCAATAAATTTTATCCCTCCCATCCATAGAGTTCAACGTGGGGCAGATTATAAAAAGACTTATCCTAGGAAAAGTAGATACTTCCTTATTTTAAACTCCAGATACCATTGTAATTAAACCCAAATAGAGTAAATAGTAGAATATCAGATTCATAGCAGGCTTTTTATTTACATTTAAAGAAAATTTAAACTATATTACAAATGAAGAATGTTGACTTTTACTTAACAGCTAGAGGAGAATTTTTATGCGATTCTTGGAAGATGTGCATAGGAGTATATAAATGACTCTGGGAACATGTATCTTCGCTAGCTTAGTTACAGTGACTCAGTTTTGCCAATGACCTCATTACTTAAGCATTCCGTGACTGCTTTTAAATAGATCAACTGAAACTTTGAGTATTAGACATTACTAGTATTACAAAAAATTTGGTTAGCGTGGCTCTCTCGCTAGTCACTGTCTGACGGAAGGAGACTAAATTTAAAAAGGTTCTTCAGCACTTCATTAGGGAAGTGCGAGACATGATACCATTTTTGCTATGAAAGGAACAGGGTTGTAAATATTTTGGCACTTATACTTTGTGTATATCAACCGCGCCTTACGTCATGTGAAGGTGGAGTCACATTAGATGTAATGATGGGTTTACTCTAACTCTATAGGGGTATGTGGGGGGTTATTGCATTAAGTCCCTCAAATGACTTTTTACATGTGTGTTCAAGTGAATTAGTTTCCGATTTTTACACAGAGACATATGGAGGATACTCCTTCCCCCTTATGCACTTGTATTAAAATCGAAAATGTGAAAAGAATTGTAAAAATAATTTTTAAACAAGGATAAACGGATATTTCCTCCATATTTTTTTTTCTGGATTCACTAACATTGAGTTATGGGGAAGGAGAAATTTCCCTATATGCCCTTGTATAAAAATCGGAAACTGTCATTCTCACATAATTTATTAATGACAGATTTACAGAGCCCAGAAATGGATCCATGTTTTGTTTTTATTTTTCGTTGAAATCTTCGACCATTGGACTGGACACATTTTAGACAGTGATGTTAAATTCGTTATTTAATATCAAAAAGAAAAATCGTTTCATTTCATATTTATTGAAGCGCTAAGAGAAACTGCATATTTGTTGGTATACAATTAAAATGGATTGGATTGTATTTTTATGAATTTTATTTAGTAGACCTAAATTGTTCAAATTTTTTTTAGATGTTTCTGAAGTAGAAGTTTGTTATTTGGTTTTTATGAGCATTAGCAACTAAAGCCATATTGCTCCGGGATATGTGGTGGTCATTCCATGACCTTTCCGTATTTGGTGGTGACTGGCTCGAACCCCGGTCTAATCAAGAAGCGTGTGCTACGCACTGCAGCTCCTTCCCACCTGGCTACGGAGGCGCCTCTGAAGTAGAAGTAAAGCTTCTACTTCAGAAACATGTTCTTCCAGAACGATAGTTACGTATCGAAAATCTTGTCCTCGTCGGTAGCAAGTACAGTTAGTATAACCATCCTCCCCCACATAGGGTGGAAAAGACCTGAGTTTGAATCTCGTCAATGACGTGAGAAATTATGGGTCTTTTTCGCAACTGGCTGAGTTAGTCGGTTTCAGGAGAGGGTAGCCTGGTTTTCTCCTGGAAACTCGGGTATCTTGTCCAGCAAGTAGACATGCAATTTACAATCATAAAACACACACGCGCGGCGTAATGTGGCCTAAGTTGCTGATGCGCCTAAAACCAATGACTGAAAATTTTATGACCAGAGAATTGTAATACATGCTGCCATAATTAAAATAAATGGAATATGATATTATTATGAATATCAGATACCTCATTAAATACAAACATGAGGTTATTTGATGGTAGAATTTATAAAAACAAAGTACTGTAATGCTAGAGCAGGTCCTCCGTGACAACTTAGCGATACATCACTTGTTACTCTTTTGGCCTAATTCGGATTCGATAACTGGAAGAATTTCTGAAGTTTATTTCAATTGAGGCTGCAGTTAGCCGATCTCAGGCGGAGGGAGCAGGGTTCCCCTGGTGAGTTATGCCTGAGTTTTCAGCCAGCACAACATTCAAACCGGCCTATGAACATGCGCGCGCGCACACAAGATATAAGCATACGCTTGGGGGCTATTAAAATAATGCCAGAGTAACTGAAATTAAGTGCAGTTTAAAAATCATTCCACGCTGGAGCTACTGATTCTCCATCAATTTGAATGTCAGACATAATTAAAGGAATGATTTTAAATAGCTCATCTTAGAAAGGTAGATGCATTAATTTTTTGACACGCGAGTATACTTTCATGGTTTCTTTTTCTTAACAGGTTTAAGGTCAACCTACAGCGTGGGGCGGATCCCGAGACTGCGGACATATTCTTCCACTTCAATCCCCGGTTTGGACAGGACCTACTGGTTATACGAAACGCCCGCTCCCACGGCGAGTGGGGTGAGGAGGAGAGGGATGGCGACTTCCCGTTCTCCAGTGCTTCCCCTTTCCTATTGGTTATCACGGCCTACATGGACACCTACGATGTGAGAAAATATACTCAATCTTATGTTTGATTTACTTAAAGCATATTCGATATTAAGCAATTTTTTTTTCCTTATTGTTTGAAAGTTTTTTTTTCTTCATCATGGTCAGTATGAAAAGAGATTAACCCTTATTTCTTGGAAGCATTTTATAAAACAGTTTATTTTTGCAGTATTGACTTACGTTTGGCAACCGTCGAGATTCCAATGTTTGATAGTGGAAACATTAAATCTTTAAGGAAAGCAATGTGCTCTCCTGACATTAGAGTAACTATATAAAATTACCGATAACACAAACGTAAATTAATTTTTCTTAACTTAATATAACCTGTGTGCCTATATTTCTGTTTGGGTAGCGTGATAATGTTTTTTTTTCCCAGCATTGCAGAAAAAAGTTTAAATAGCTACAGGAACGGTTACTCAGTCAGCAGTGTATAAGTATAACGACGTGTTGGGTGTATTCATGCAGGAAATGCTTGATAGGCTCGGTATTTATTGCTCATCGTTTATTTTAATATGTTACTCAGAATTTCACACTTCTCACTGTAATTAATAAAAACAAAAGCAGTAAAATGTATGAAGGACCCTAAGGATCTTTCCAGTGGTTGTTTCTGAGTTTTATTTTCTACAAAGTTTACATAAATTAGTTAATTGATCGCTGCTCAAATTCCACAAGTTTTGACAGTCGTTATACACTCAGAATATTGAAAGTAGAGTAGAGTATGATGCAAATACAGTTCAAGTGTGAGAAGAGAAAATAGCAATTGCTTACACTTATGAATAATCAACTATAATAAATGGTTAAACCATGCGAACACGTTTCGACCAAGTTATTTAAAAACTGCACTATAATATAGTATTTTTTATTATATACGCGGGTTTTCGTGACTTGGATTTTATCCACCAAAACAACTGTTTTGAGCTCGTGGCAGTTACTAAAACCATAAACTCAGATTTTTAAAATAAATCTAGAGTATTCTAGAGTCTAATTTAAAAGGTAGATGCTAAAATAAATTTTCAAAAATTTATTGAAATGCTTGTTTTAAAGAAAAAAAAACATGCATCGATGTTTTGAATTATTGATCGCTGGGAAACAGGGTCACAATGGCGCAAAGAGTATAAGGCAATAATACCATTATACATCTGCTGTCTTTTTTATTAACAAGTAGCACACCGAACGCGACTTCTTTTTTTTTTTACTGTTGACTTTTCCCGCATATATTCTCTGTATACCAAAGATGACAGCTTTACAGGGGCTGGCATGCACAGATTCAAGAACCTTGTAAACAAAATATTCCCCTCAAGGAACTAAGGTAGTATTGCCAATAACGGCTTTAGCACTTTCTGGACCAGAAAGTATAGGATACTTTGGGAATCTCCCCCCCCCCCCATATGGCATAAGATAAACCATTATATACACTTTTACAAAACACAAGGTAAGTTAACTTTTTTTTTTAAACAAATTAACTTTGAAATATATTGTTAATGAACATCGATAGAGTATGTGAACCCTTGACATCTGCCTTAGATTTAATTTTGGAGGGGGTGATACTAAATTCTGAGACTCTAAAAAAGCCGCTTATGCTTAAATCTGCCACTACATAGTACTGTCTTTAAGGTAAGACTTACTGTTTTCCATAGAAAATGAATTGAGTTTCAACTTCATATCTGTGCATTAATGCTCGGATTGAAATAATTTGACGTGTTTGCAAACTAATTGCAACTTTTTTTACGCATTTAAAAAAAAGTTATCCCGCATATGTAAATTGCATAGAAAATATATGCTTTTTAATAAACTAACTCATTTGCATCGTCTTCGAACACGCTGAACAGTAGTGAGGTTACCTAGGCATGCCTCTCGACGTGCACACCTAGTATGTGCTGGTACTGTAGATTAGTATCACTGGAATCCAGAGGCTACAGCCTACTTTCCAGGCTAACATCATAGGAATCTGGCGTGTTTGCCTGTGTGCTGCGATCCGTGGAAACTCGGAAAGGTTGAACAGGAAACAGCTTCAGCACACCACTAGGGCTCCCCTCTTCGACAAGACGGGTGAGTGGTTTAGGATACTCGTCTAGTGGGTTTGCCTTCAAGGGTTGTCAGTGTCATAGGCTGATGGGTATGGCGTCTATTTAGTTCTAGTGTCCTACCAAGTGCATTTATTGCTTGGCGGGTAGTGGGCGTCCCATCTGAGCTCCGTGGGGAGTCTGGACACTGAACCGAAATAATTCCCACTATGAATCCTGATAATGTAAGCAATTCTTCTGGGAATTCCAACACCGTCCCTACCAGAAAATGGCACTGATACAGATACCACCACTTCAGCAAAGAGGCCCAAAGCTGAAACCGATCAATTAGCACCTAGATACCCGACAATCCATTTTACTGGAGAGAAACCTATAGAGAAAATGTGACCCTTTATTCAGAAAGGTTTGGCAGACTCGCCTAAATCTGTTGAGCCGCCACGTGCCGGGGACATTCTCATGAAACCAAATGTGGTAAACATTTAGAACAGCTCCTGCTCCTCCGAGGCACCTATATAGGAATGCCAATTATGGTAACATCCCACAAGATACTGAACTCATCCTGAGGCGTGATCTCTGAATAGTATCTTCTTGAAGTGTCTGACGAGCTCTATTAAGAGCTAAAATCGCAAGTAGTAAACAGCTGTAAATCGAAATAGCCGTACATGACAGCCAATGTCACCGCTGGTGACACACGCAAAGGATCATGGGAGAAATTTCGTTCAAATGACCACTACATCTACTCGCGTTCTTGTCTGCTTCCCGGGGACGCACACGTGCACTTTCCTTCGTATTTGTATCATGCACGTGTGCATTCAAAATTAAATTGAGTCTCGGGTATATGCGTCCGTCAGAAATAGTGTCCTTCGGTGGTTTGACTCCATTCATCATCAGGCTATTCATGTTACTACTGGTGCATTCAGGAGAATTTCGTGTTCAAAGTATATGTGGAAGCAAAAGAACGATCCTTGCGGCTTCGACGAAAACAGTATGATTTTAAGCTGAATTCCCTGCAAGACCACCCCACATGGACATCGGTTTTTGAACCACGATGGGAAATATTTTCAACACTCGTCGCCAATCGTCCATTCGATATTAGGTGCACAACAGCTACTCAGAGCTTAACATCACAATAGACAAGATGCCCTATCACTAAGGAGCTCCTTAAGCATGCCAGGTTTTCAATCCTGGCATGTTTAAGTGCCAACATGCGACTTCACCCTTATTAACTGGATGAAGTCTGATACTCCGTCTACTTTCAGCTCTATTCAGTCATTCTCACTTCTTGCAAGTTCACAAAGATGGCTATAAGTGGAAATCGTTTGTGGCATGTGTTGCTGTCTTTGCAGATACTGCTCTATCTGAACAGTCTCTGCAACATACACACTGCAGAGCTGCATGTTGTACAGATAGCCTTGGATCACATAAGAACTTGCCAATAACAACTGTTAGTTATATATATACAGAGATTCTTTGAATGTATTACAAGCTTTGTCAGTGATGAAATACGCTACTCATCCAGTTCTGTCGCGGGGTCAGCAGAAGATACACGATCTAAATGTGCACATGATATCCCCTTATGCTGGATTCCTAGCCACATTGGGATTACGGGAAATATTTGGCTGATACTGCAGCCAAATCACCAGCTGCCACAAATAATCGTAGCCAGTCCCTATAAAGACTACAGGCAAATAGTACTATATTCCTAGTAGCAAGATGCATGGAATAAAGACTACAAACAAATTATACCAAACAAAGGATGTAACCAAAGCATAGCATTCTACTCTGCGCAGAATCACGAAGAGGGGATTACTCTAGCTCAGCTCTGCATAGGACAAATTCATCTCGCATTCCTTTCCCCATTGTGTTGTGACGATTCTAACAATCAGGCACGTTTTAACTGAATAGCCGGATTTTATTTGTTCACACTTTATGTTTTAGCTCTTTTGCCGATTTGAAACCATATACTCGAATTTTATTCGACAATGACCAAGCCGACCGGGTTGGTAAAGTGCCTGCCATAACCCAAAGGTCGCGGGTTCGATTCCCGCCTCGGGCTTGGATCAAAGTACTGTAAAAACTTTGGGAGGTGCATTATGGCCACAGAAGCCTATGCGCTAACAACTACAAAAAAAAACAAACAAACAATGACCAAGTGTCGGAAATTTTCCAGTCTTTAGAAACTATAAACATGTATTATCGTATATAATTGGGTATTTTAATTTTATTTTCATGGAAAATAAAATTAATTGGGTATTTTAATGTATCTATACAACTTTTGTTTAGTTGTATGTTTTTATTGTACGTTGTCTAGCGCTTCCTTTGGGTATTTTTGACCCGGTAACCTTTCTTGGTTACATATCACTTGTTAACTGTCTTGGACTTGGCGTAACATGGCCTGAGATGACAATGCGCCAGAAAACAAGCTATCGTCACCTAGCTACGAATTCCCCTGTTAGGAGTTGTTTAAATTGAACTACAAATCTTTATAATGTTAAAGAAAACTTACCCACGTATATGAAAGAAAGTCTTGCTTATTCGTCATTTGTGAGCAATGAGAAGTTAAGCAAAGGTTTCATTACTGTGGTCCACTGGGTAACCAGAGAAGTTCTCCGTCTGCTGTCAGTTTTACGAGTAATGTGGATTTCACACGTAATACGACTCTGGAAAAATATAAACGCTTAAGTCAGCACGGGAGTGACCATATTGCTTCAAACTCTCCAAAGAAAAGAAAACAGTTCAAGCGTAAGTAAGATGTTTTTGTAGAATGCAATGACTAAACAGCCCTTTGTGAAAATTAATCCAAAAAACCCTTTAACAAACTTCTATTATCTCTGACATCGCTGAATAGGACAGAACTGCACGGTTCTTCCTTTCGATAAGACATTTTGTATTCTGAAGTCGATTAGCCAAAATGATTTTTATTAGACATTTGTTTCGGGTTCTATGAAAATTCTTTTGCACTAACTATATTTGATAATATTGACTGTTTAGTCCACTGTGAGAGCAATTTGCTATTCATGTAAATCCAAAGTCCCACAATGATATAGAAAAATTATCTTAACGAACGACATTTCATATAGGTGCCTTCATTTTCATTGTTTCCCCATTGTTTTATTGGTGCACAAATTTAAACTCCCGAAAGCACGTGAAAATTCTTTTATTAACAAAATACTATTTACCTGATAACCTTCTTGTGAGCCGTGGTTACAGCAAAGCAAGTGATTTCTCTTCGGTGGGTGGGCAGGTACAACTGGTGTTGCAATAGTGATAACCCAGTTATGAAGTATAACTTCACAATATGATGCATTTGCACTAACCTACAAATTAGTCATTCAACCTCGTAGCATGAGGCCTTTGCCCTTAAATATTTATAGTTTTTTTTTAAATTATATATGCCTTTATTAAATAACTAATTCATTGTGCTAAACTAGAATAGGTTAAGTTGGCTAGATCTTATTTACTAACGTAATGGAAACTTTTAGCAGCTTTGTAGCAGTTCTTAATCACGAACTTTGGCAAGAATGCGCCCTTTCCTCAAAGGGGATGTTAATATTTTAAATTAACCTATAATTATCTTTGATTTGAGTATCTTTTAAACTAAACCATACGGCTTTGAAAGGCAAATCGATATAAATAAGCTTTGCTTTTAATTCATTTAATCATACAAATTTGTACATTATGAGACTAAAGGAACTTTCTATGAATTTAATAGAATAATATCATGTTAAGCTAGTTTCGCTGAAAGGACAGATGTTCCGATTATGTGATGAAAGTTGATTTTTAAATCGGTAATGAAACGCGACTTTTATATTAAAAAAAAAAAAAAATGCAACAGTGTCGTTGCCTGCTTTTTTCTATGCCGTCCTTTATGCAGCTTAGCCAGTACGATACACCGCAGTTCTGCAACTCTTTGGAGAAATCTCAATTCTATTCCTGACGACTGGAGAAATTTCCAGTCCTTTTCAATCGAGGCTGTAGTTGGCTATCTCAGTGAGTCATTATGTATTTTTCATGCCCGTACAAATCGGCTAGTGAAAACATACCCTGCAGATAAACCAGAGGGATATAAGCGACACGCTATGGCGCCATTAAAATAATTTGAATTTTTTTTTTATCTTTCTACACTACTGCTACACATGCCGTTACAAGTCACCAATCAACGAACATCACTACAATAATCGCCAGCTCGTAGTAATTCAGCATGTGTTCGTTCTGGTCGTGCTTTAATTTATAGGACTTACCCCAAATTTCTTTACTAAATCTGAACTTTACTGTTTAGGTTGAGGTCAACGGCAACGCCTCCACGAGCTTCAATCATCGAGAGGGGTTACCGCTTGCCAATGTCACCCATTTGGCGATTGGCGGGGACGTCATCATACGTGCCATTGACATCCCGATCGAGACGATAGTAAGTATTTTAAGAAGATAGTAAGAATCAATGAATGATTAATAGTAAGCTTTTAAATGGAAACACGTATTTTGTTTCGGGCATTTGTTTTTTTTTTTTTTTTTTTTTAATTATCAGTTTATGAAGCAAATTGAAATCAAGAACTTATCACTAATTGAGTAAAGTCGCTTCGATTGATCAAAACAGTTTAAAGCATTTTGTGGAATACTCATGGCTATATCGGAGTGATTTTGATGTGCAAATTTTAGAATCAAGCGCATGAACGTCAAACTCGCAAAAACCATTCCAATATTTCCTTAATTCATACGCTATTCATTTATTTTTCAGCCGAAGAATTTAAGACTCAGCATTCCGAACAACATCAAGGTCGGGGATATGATCTTTATCAAAGGTGCAGTACCATCTGGTGCAGACAGGTAAGCTTTCCCCCCCCCCCCGCACGATTTTAAATTGTTTTAATTTTAGAGGAAGAGTTGGAGAGACTAAATATTCGGCATGACCTATGTAGTGTATTGGATGCATTGATAGTAGGAAGTGAAGTGTTGAGTCTTAGGGCTAATATTATTTTTTGTTAGTTTTTTAAAGTTATTATATTGGGCTTCGATTAACCATACTGGCTGTACTGCTCCGTACTAGTTTCATTGTTTAGTGAACTATATAATTTGGAATAATATGCTGTTTTTGCTTATTGGTAAACTTTTTTTTTTTTTTTTTGGCTGTTTGACCACCCCAACGACTCGATTCTTTTCAAGTTTGAGAAAAGAGTGACGATTCGAGATGTAATAAAAAAGATAATGTAATAAATGAAAATTAGTTGCTATGAGGGCCGCCGTAGCCTAGTGGTCAGGCGCGCGGGTGCATAAGTACATGTGCCTTGAGTGACCGGGGTTCAAGCCCGTGACTGCTGAATACGGTGCTGTTTCTTATATTCTGTGTATCTTGTAAACTCCCCTGATCGTTTGGTCGTCCCGGAGTATAAACAGAATTATTTATTTTTTAATAGCCAATTCGAAGTGTGCATAAATTTCCCGGTTTGGGACAGGTATCGAAACTCGCTCTTCCGAGCAGATAACATGGGACGCAACTACTACGCTACCATAGGGGATTTAGCTATGATGTAAGCCTATTGCCACAGAAATTCCTGGAAGTAGTTATTCCAGGAATCATTTATGAATTAGGTAGAAAAATATGCTTAGTAGAGAAACTACTTTATTCCTTTCCCTGGTTTCTAATACTTATAAATCCAAAAACTTAATGCTTAATAAAAAAAAAGTAAATAAATCCCTCAGAATAAAATTCTTTAACTTTTGAAAGATCTGTTTAATATTTTTTTAATAACCCAAACATTAGTTGATATTTACTAACTATGATGTATTTATATAGCAACTTATTATTTTTCATTTAGGTTTATCATCAACTTGCAGTGTGGTCCGGGGAAATCCGACGATGTTGTTTTACATTTTAATCCCCGTATTGGTGACGGAGTAGTAGTGCGTAACTCTCGTATCGACGATCAATGGGCTGAGGAAGAAAGTGAGGGAGAGATGCCTTTCAAAGAGGGCGAAAGCTTCAAACTAGTAATAGCGGCTGCTAAAGATTCTTTTGAAACTTGGGTCAATGGCAAGGAATTCATTTCGTTCCCTCATCGTCAGGATATGACAACAGCATGCACATTGTTCATAGAAGGCGATCTGAATACAGAAGACATCTTTATAGATTCAGTCTTGGTAAGAATATTTCGTTACTACAGTTAACAATCGAAGATGATGCGAGCAGAGATTGACTAAGAATATAAGTAATTTAACTTGCTGTACAAACGAGCTTTAAAATTTCCATCTTAAAAAGGTGACGGCTCTAACATGCCACAACTGCAGTTCAAGTTTTCTGTATACTGTATGAAAAACTTCATGTACGCGCAGCTTTAAGTTTCTGATATTAGTATTTAAATCGGCTATTTTTGGAAGGAAATAAAGTAATTTCTCTGTTTGACAGCGAGATCCGATTAAATCGCATTTTCAGATATGACATTTATCTCAATTTATGCATAAGAGTTCGTATTCATTTATCAACAGCATTTATGATATAGATTAATGTACCAGAAATTAAATCCAGGTTTCGTTGATTCTAGACAGATTTTCTTACTTGCTCTTACGTGTTAACTTATATTGTTAGTGGTACGGCTTCTAAATTCATCTTAAACTTTGCAGCAAATAGCGAAATTAATGCAGCATATGAAAATCGTTGATTAGAAGAACATACATTAAGAATCTCGGAAAGAGGTAATTACCATCAGTTGCATTCCCCTACATTCGCAATTCTCTTAGCTTAGAGTTCTCTGAATTAATTTAACTGTAAATCATCGTGCGATTTCAACGACAGGTCTCTGAATAGAACAGACTAAGAACTCGTGAAAGGAGTCTGAATACTGTGCATCCAGCATTTCAGGTAAAAGAAACGATTGAGTTGTTTGTGGAACTGGCAGCCAAATAAAATGTACATGATTATTGGAAAGAAACAACGTTGAACGTTCTGCATGACAGTGACAAACTCTTGTATGTTCCAAAGAATTTTGTTTGTGATTTGAAGGAAAGTTCTTATCCCAAAAATGAGGTATTTTATTCTATAATAATTATCGACTTAAAGTTCACTACGAACAAAACATGTTCAATAATAATTTATTCTATAATAATGAAAGTCAAGTTGTTGCTATGACATATTAGGTGGGGGGGGGGTTCCAAAGGTTAAAGTACGTCATGCAGTATGTGAGTAACTACATTTTTCACTGAAAACTTTGCAGTAGAACTGGCTTTTGTAGAATTGTATTTTTCTCAAGGTGCAGATGTATTCCAAACTGATGCGGAATTTTAAATTAAATATAAGGCTGTCCTTTAATCAATAACATACCATTTTGTGCTATCCTCATAGATAGCAGAGTACGTAGAGGATTGGCATTCAAACCCTCATTCTGTTGCTTTTAAGTTGGCCTTTGTTTAAAAAATATCGTTTAGAGTATGACAAACAAATTTTATGACAAAAAATCCTAACTCACCATAGTAAGATTCTTGTTATGCCTATAATCCTATGCATGATAAAATCGCTGAAGGGAAAGTTAGTCCTACAATTATTAGAGGGGCTTGAACATAGTGTGTCATCTTCAAACAAGACTATTCCCATTTTAATATTAGAAACATTTTTGTATTTTCTCAGGTACTTCTACACTTAATTGATTCAGACAATTTCCTAAGCGTTTATTTCTCGGAGCTACTGTATCGAGAGGACTAGGAGAAATCTGTATATAAATGATCTTTATTGTACACGGTTTACATTCAGGCTGAAAACATTAACGATAAATACTTTAAACCAGTGCTTTTCAACCGGGGTGCCACAACAACATTACAGAGGTGCCATGTAATTTGGGTTTAAGTTACTTAAACATTATTATTTTTTTAAATATGTTTATTTCATTATAAAAAGGTTTACAGTATCTTTTTAACTTTGTGGTAATCTATAATTGATGTTTACTTAGTACCTCTATATATTTTTTTAATATTTTTTATATATATATATATACACACACACAGAGGGGAATGAAGGGATCCTCTTACCAAGAGAGGCTTAAGTTCTGCAAATTGCAGTGGCTGGAGACTAGGCACCTGCGCGGTGATCTGATTGAGGTATATAAGGTCTTGAATGGGTTTTGTCTGAATTCTGATGGGTTCCTTCCACTTGTTCAGATTACGAACCTAAGGGGGCATAAATTCAAATTAAGAAAAGACATGTAGATTAGATGTGCGGAAATTTGCCTTTAGCCAGCGGGTGGTTAATTGCTGGAACAAACTTCCATGTGTCGTTGTGGAAGTTGATAGGTTGAATAAATTTAAGGAGGAACTGGACAGGCATTTGGAGGGAATGGTGTGTTTTTTTTTTTTTTTTTTTTAGCTGATGCTGCATAAGCTCATACACTTGCTTTCTTACATCAAATGCCACTGCTGCTACTACATACAGAGAGAATCGGATCTAACAGGCAGAAAATTGAGTAGGGGTGCCCCAAAATAAAATAAATGACTTAGGGGTGCCATTATTAAAAAAGGTTGGAAACCACTGCTTTAAACACTTACCTTACATTTAAGGTTGTATTCACACACGCAGCACTGAAACAGATGCGGCAGTGCTATTACCTCAAGTAACCAACCAGTTGACACTAGAGGTGTGAAAGGTCTTTAGTTTTATTGGTTGGAGAAATAAACACTGCCACATCCACTTCAGTGCCGCGTGTGTGAACACAGCCTAAGATTTACTTAGTTGTGTAAAGATCTTTATAGTAAGATTACACTGGGCTCCATTAGTTAACTAAGAAATTAATTGCCATTCACTACAAGGGCGGAATGCCAGCATTTCACGTCTTATATTTTTGTTGTATCCCAAGATTACTAGATTATCTTTTGGCATACAAAAACGAAGAAACCAGTCATTCATTGAATATATCAGCATTGTGTATGATCTTATTTCGAATTCAAGTGAATCGAAACTGAGTAATGATTCTCCATTCCAATGACTTATTTTGATTTTTATCGGTAAACAAACTTTAATTTTTCTTAAAATATTAAAAAAAAAAAATTAGTCAGTCAAATTACTTTTTTTTTTTTTTTATTTATAGGACAAACTGCCACCCGGTTGCGGAGACGAAAATAAAAGGGACTTCAGGAACTCGTTAGTGGAAAAGTTTTATCCCGTAAGTTTTGAAATATAATTTTGTTCATTGCCATGCGTATGGTATTATACAATCAAAGTTTTCTTTATTGAGAAATCAATCTCCAAATTATTGAAACTTATCCATAAACTGTTATTAGTGTTGGCTACCTCAATTCGAAGCATTACATTAACGTCTCCGAAATTAAAGAGCCAACTAACCTAATCATGCTCACACGTAACACCTTATTCACAACTTTATTTTACAAAGGTCTTATTCCCAGGATCAGTCCAATTCACTTTCTCAGCCGTAACCTATTACATTAGATACTAATGTGTAAGGAACGCACACAAAAAAACTGAGGTCGATTAATTCAGCTACGGAGTTATATTAAAAATACAGCCAGTACAAAAGTTTTTCGCGTCATTGATGGGATTCGAACCTGAGCACTTTCCAGGGGAGGGGGGAGGACAGTGATTATAATCATTGTGATATCTCGAGCACTGTGAAAGGCATAGTAGCAGTGTAAATTTAAAAAAAAAATAAAACATCAGAAATAATTCCTCTGGTCGTGTTTACGAAGCATCAGTTTTGGTATTTCCTGAGAGCGTGTGCGGCAAGCAATTCTGAAGATAGCCTGTTTTTAAACAACACACTCCATGTATTTATTAATAAGCCTTTTTCCTCTCAGAGGGAAAATCTCGACAGTTTAATGAAAAATTTCATTTGTTTTACCGTAAACCAGGACAACTTTAAAACTTTTTGCTGTTTTCTAAAAATAAATACATGTAAGTATAAACGGAAATGGTATTCTGATTATGGGTATAATTACCTCATCTTCTGAATACCATTACGTTTATTTACAAATTTGCATTAGAACAATTAGAATTTGAGAAATTAAGTGTCACAATGTTACACTCCTTTGTAGGACAACTTTGTGACAATCAACATTCTGCTATCACTCCTTTGTTTCAACATCTGTCAGTGTTGTAACTATAAATGACTAATTTAGGACAATTAAAGGATAAACGGAAGCAAATCATTCGGTATTTTCGATGGAACAATGTCATGAATTTTATTAATGTTAGTTTACAGTACTTCAGCACAAACTTTTTTTTTTTTTTTTAATAGAATATAGGGTAGAAACTTTACTAAAAACAACAAAAAGAAACCCTTCAAAGCAGTTGGTACACATTTCATTACCTCGAAAACAACTGGGTTATTTCTGGAACATCAAATTGCTCGCTTCCCCCTCTATAACCCCGGGGGCTCACATCTGGTGAGTATGGGCTTGGCACACCCAGGGTCCTGAGCTGGATATCATCATTCTTCTCTTTCTTGGTGATTCCCTTCTACTTCTCTCTCTCTCACAGGGTAACTTGGGAATTTTTTTTTTCTGGTGCAGCATAAGCCTCAGGCTTCCTTGCACCATATGATTATTAATAATAATAATAATAATAATAATAATTAATACTTACGCGCTTTTGTATGTAAAATCTCCTTGTCTTCGTACCAAATTTCGTCTTTTTCCGCAGGCCATCTCCAGTGTTTACCTGCTGGTTCCATTGCATTGATTAGTGTCCCTTTCTTTCTAATTTTAGTTATTGTTCCCGGATAATATTTTCCCTCATAAGCTACAACATAGCTTTCAATAACTTTCTTCTTCACTGAAGGGCATGTCAGGTGTGTGCTGGACTTCAGACTCAGATTCTTCCCAGTTGTCATCTGATTCTGCATACACTATACTATCTGCATCACAAGTTTCGATTTTACAAATTTTACGACCCGAGTTCTTCGGATTATTTGTGCTGGTTTCGAGCGGCGCAGGAATATTCATCTGACGCACTCTGTAGATCCAACTCTGATATGCTTTTGCCTGGTGGGACATTAACCATTCTCTTTTTCGTTTGCCTTTTTTCAGTCACTATAGTCTTTCGAACAAGGTACTCTACGAAGCTGTCACATTCTGTCGAATTGTTTCGTTTTCCTGAACACGACTGCATAGCCGATTCAGGACCGCTTCTCTATTTAGAGGATAAATCTCACATTTTCTGAATCCGCAACTTATATTCTTTCCCCCATTCACCTCTAATTTTTCTACCGGCTTATTAAGCAAAGCTGGAAATTCCTGCTTAGGTATCGTGACGCTCCTGGTTCCAACAACCGACTCCTTCCATTCGGTTAAATGGCCTTCCAATTTCTCTTCAGTGGCCGAAAGAACGCAACATTTAACGGTTGCAGCAAGTGTAGCGTTCGGCGGCGGTGCTATAAATCGAATGTTGTGTTCCTCACACTGTCGAATAACTTCAATGTTCAGATGCAAGCTCAAATTATCACTTTGGGTTCCTCTCTCTTCTCAGAATAGGAAGCATTAAATTGGTGAAGTCCTCGAACGTATTGTAGTGACTTCATCCAGAAGGAGTGCAGTTAGATCTTGCACCTGCAGGACCAGAATCAGTCCATGTATTCCACAAATGCTTGGACTTGTAGTTCACATAAAGTGAAGCAAGCTGGCCATCTGCATTCCCACAAAACATTATGGAAGTGCAAGCTTTTGTGGAGTTCCTAATTTTTTCAGGGTATTTTTTTTTTTAACTTTTTGTGATTACTTTGCAAGAGCCTGGGTCGTCTGAGGTTCGTCTCGTCGTAGTTGTAAATATTTGCACTTGGAACTCCAAGTTCTGCTTGCAAGTGGTCAAAAAAAAATTAACATCCTCAACTGCTGCTCTTGCAATTGATATATTTTGAGCAAATCTTTGCGTAAGAACTTTATGGCGACCCATGAAGGAGTTTTGCCAGTCAACTCGTGGAAAATTATTTCTAAAAATAAGCACTGTACGGCCCAGATAGGATTTCACTATGCACCTCAGGTCGAATCTTGTCAGAGGAAAACCATAATTTGACATCACAATACAATGAGAAACTAAAGCCTGTTCCTCTGTTTCACTAAAAACAGTTTGTCCTGGGGTGGCATGTTTCCCTTTCAGCTTTAACCATATTTTCTGGTGTATCCCATACCTAAAAAATAAAATTATTTATTAGTATAAAATTATTAATTACGTAGTGTAAAATTATTTTTCTAATTTTAAAACAGATTACTGATACAAACTTCTTGAAACTTACTTTCCAGCTGCTTTCGGTAAGGATATTTGATTTAAATTTCATTAAGGGGTGCTGTCAGCGTAGCATCAGTATAATTTCGATACTGACGTGATCCAACTTTCCTTCTGCATTTTCCGGGCATTTTATACTCTAAAACAGAAATTATTATTATAAATATAGTAAAATACAATAAAAGCAAGTGTTGAAATATCATGGTGCAATTTTGTGACACCGCCATTAACTGTCACAATGTTGTACTCCATACGTTTACGTTCCACTTATTTTCACGAAAAATAAAGTAAATAAACACTTATTTAAAATTTACTTTTTACAAAATTATCACAAAACATGTATTAAAATAAACTCACTTTTAAATCCACTGCAGTTGGAGTTTTTCTGTATCAAAACAAAGTTTCAACAGCTTCCTGAAAATGATATTCACAAGCGACACACACAATGGCTGCACTAGGCAGCTTGAAGGTTGTGCTAGTAGTTTTAACAGTTCCAACAGATGGAAGCAATAACTGTAAAAATGCTGGGGATAATTTTGCCCTCCGACGGATTGAAGAATGCCCGGTAAAATCAAAAATAAGTCACGCGGCGTAGCTGTCACAAAGTTGTCCTGGTGTACGGTATTATTTTATTTCCCAAATTGCCAACGAAGCAATGAGAAAATATAAGATCCAAAAACTGTCTTACTTCACTAATATCTAAGTGGAATATGTTATACTGTAATCTAACAAAATGGGTTTTCCTTAGCATTTCAGAAATTCTTCCATACAGCTTAGCTGATCAATTCGAATTAATGACTTGCCCTTAGTTTCCTATCACATTCAATTACTACTTTTTTTTTCTAATTAAAATCTCGTTCCGAACTTTCTAGGGAAAACAGACTAGATTTACTGCGTTCCTAGCGTTTTAAAAACAAACTTCATATAATCAATTCACCATTAAAAAAAATTGATTTCTTTATGCTAACATAACTAATTTCATTGATCACCGAGTCAGTAATCAATACAATTGCGGATAAGAGCAGCCCTGTTTCTCTCATCCTAGAATATTTAAAAAAATAATTCTTTTGAATGTTATTTTTTGATTATTTGCAAGAGGAGATGCGACGCTTTGCTGCCTCACTGTTCGATACAGGTAAACGCGCCAATCGAAAAGCGACCGTCACAGACAGAAAACCGAACCGTTGTTCGTTTGTTCTTTCCTAAAATAGAATCGGTTTACGTTCGTTTCAGAAGTACGCTGATTTTTTTAGACTAAACCGAGAACGGGAACAATTTTCCCATTCAGAAAATCTTGGTTAGGCAAAATTTAAATATAAATCATAAAATCTAAACTGCGATACTTAGTACAATTTCAGCCTGAATATGACAAAGGTGCAGACGACAAATAACCTAAAAATAAGCAAGATATACCCCGGTGAGTTTTAGTTGAAACACTGTATATATGCAAAAGCACCTAATTATATTGAGTTTGGAGGACTACCCTGTCCAAATTATTTTTAAGCCAGAAGAATTTTAATTGCTTAATTAATACGATGGCCGTACTGGTTACAGCAAACCGAACTTTGTCTTCAGAATGAGTTGCCGTGGTACTAACTTTTCTACTTGAAAACAATTGAAACAACTTGAGTGCCAAGTTTTTTTTCGGTTATGAGTAAAGTGACCAGATGTCTCTTATTAGCCATATGGTGTAAGGAAGCCTGAGGCTTATGCTGAGAGAGAGAAACCCTGGGGTTATGCGGGAGAGTCCCGGTAGATTTCAGGGTTTTCCCCACACTGCAAACTGTCTGGGGTTGGACATGTAGCCTCCATACTTATGGCAAACAATGCAAATCATTTGCATTGTTTTCTGGGAACTAATGGAAACAGCTTTTGGGAAGTAAATACGCTGTCTATGTCAACAAAAACAACTGACAGTAGAAACGCTGAAAGCAATACTAAAGAAATAGCAAATAACAAGGATTATTAAGAAAAATTCACTCAGCGGAACAAATATTTAATTTGTTTTTATTGTTAAAAGTATATTATTTCACAGAACCTAGACCTTTTTTCACCAAACAAAAATTAAAATCGAAACATGATAGGTGTTATTTCCCCTTCTAATTACAATTATTTGTGTACCCTTGTGTAGCCCCTTTTCGTGATGGTATGTTACATTAATGACTAGCATCACAAATATATATATATATATATATAAAAAAACAAACAAGATATATTTATTAATAGTTAAGACAAAGCTAAGTAATATTTGTCAGGTGCTCTTAAAATATTACAAAATGAGCATTTGCAACCTTTATACAACAGTTTTGGTAAACACTACAATTATGGCTGAAATGTTATCAGAAGCCCTCTATTTGCTACAGTTTATCATTTTAAATGGAAAACAAAGTTCGTCAGGTTAAATTAATATTTAGTTGAACCACCTCTGGCCCTGATGACAGAAGCACACCATTGAGGCATTGACAAGATCAATTTCTGAAGATAATCAACTGATAGTTCGTGGTTCCAAACACTAACTATCGTGAAGTTTGCAAAGGGTCTTTGGTTTCTTTCTGTCAACTGCAGATTCCACAAGATGCCAACAGTTCTCTATAGGATTCAGGTCCGGGCTGTTTCCTGCCCAGCTAACAGTTGTAATGGACCGGTCTTCCAACCAATTTTTTCACCTGTAACAAATGTAAACACATTACTGTCAAACCTCTAATGCAGAAATGAAGCTAAAGTAACTACAGAAGTGCCTACTTACACTTTTTGCCTGATGACAAGGAGTAGTCGCCTGAAAGATGCAGGTACTTGGCAGGTTGAAATGGACTGTAATGGTTGGCAGCAATTTGCCTTCCAATATAGCCAAGTATCCATTGGCATTTATGGAAGCTCTTATAAACTGCATCCGTAGCCAAGTGGTCAGGAGCACGAGTGCAGTAGCACACGGTCTTTGAGTAGACCGGGGTTCAAGCCCCTGACTGATGAATACAGTCAATCTGCCAACCCGCCCTGGACCAGCGTGGCAAATTATGGTCCATTTCCCTCAGCATGAATTGTTGAGGAGGCTTCCATCCTGCAGTGGGTTGATAATGGCTGCACTTTACTTTTACTTTACTTATAAACTGCAGGTGACCTACTCCATGATACGAAATGCACCCCCATATAATTTAGCTGGTAGGGAATGTCACTCTAGACACCATACAGTCTGGATGGTATTCTTCACCATGTCTACAGCAAATTGTTTGTCTCCCATCAGCCATGCAGTTTGAATTTCTTCTCATCCAAGAAAATAACTGACTTCCACTGCTTGAGTTCATTTGACATGCTCCTTTTACCAAATTAATTGGGCCTTTTTCATTTTTTGTGTGAGGAGGGGCTTCTTAGGATGATGGGCTAAAAGTCCATTTTTGAAGAGGCAATCTTCTGATTGTTACTGCACTTGCTACCACACCTGTATGTTCTTCCCATCAGTCTGAGCTGAAAAGAGAAGCTTTATGGTTTTTAAGGCATAAGTGCTTCAAAATGCAATCCTGTTTTAGCATACTCATTTGCATCCAGTTATTTTTTCCTATCAGCACACTCAATATTCTTGAATTTGGAAAGAAATCTAGTCACTGTTGACTGATAAGACGCTAAGCAATATGATGGGAAGAACATCCTTCCTCACGTAAAGCAACAATATCACTCTTTCTTCATGGCATCAGCTGCATGTAACTCACCATCCTGACACAGCAAGGAATGACTGCAACTCTTGCAAAGTGTGCTTATATAGGTGAAAGTAACAGCTGATGCAATATTATATCATCACCTTTGTGTGACAATCTTATCTGATGCAATCAGTAAGAAATATTGCCATATACTTACATTATTTGGTTGATAATTATAATTTTAAGGGGTGATGCACTTTCTTTGAACACCTGTGTGTGTGTGTGTGTGTGTGTGTGTGATATATTTGTTTTTTTAAGGAGTTTGATATTTTATTTTAAGTTTAGTTCGAAGAAGGCAATGTATTTGATTTGTATTTTTATATGAATATTTGTTATATATAAAAAATTAAAATGTGTATATTGTTTTGGGGGGGGGTGAAAAATGCCCCCATAGATGTCCCTCATTGGAATGCTAAGGATCCGGTCACTTTAGTTATGAGCAATAAGCCATTGCACTAAATTTGACTAAAGCATCATTTTGCTCAATATTTAGTTGAGATCCCATTGCTATAATTATTTATTTTTTTTTTTTGTGACCCAACAGCTTCTAGGGTTTTCAAAAACCTAGCTTCTAGGGTTTTCAGTATATAAAAAACGGGTACTTTGCCCTTACAGCTCGATCTGTGGTAGAGTGCAACATCAGAAAATTTGGCAATGCAAGTTCCCCAGGAACCCTTTCATTCTCTAGCTAAGAGAATGAAATTCATTATTTACTGTCGAAGGCATCTGGCTCTACAGTATTCTGTAAGGGTCAGTGTGTATAGATTTAGTATTAGGCCTTACTATAACAGCTAGGCCCGAAAGCCAGAAACACTTATGTTCGGAAAAACGTTTCACTAACTTTGATTGGTAAAGTTGATAAATTGACAATTCCGCTTATCTTTTTTTTTAATAAGACAGAAAAATTGATTTTTTTTTTTTTACTGCATAATTTTGTTCACTATATGCTAGCACAGCAGTGCCATATAATGATTTTCTTTTCAGTTATATATTAAATTTTTTTTTTGTATACTTGCAAAAAAAGAAAAAATACTCTACATGTAAAGTAAATTGTGAGGAGAGTGTTTCAATATTAAGAGAAAAATGTGTTTAGTAAACAAACTACATCTGTACATACACCTGTTTCAAAAGGTTTATTCAAGATCTAACCATAAAGGATACAGAAAGAAAACAGCAGTAATAAAAGCTACTTAATAACAAATTAACTTAATTTATAGCTGATTACATTTATTACTAACCAGAGCTAATATGCTTTGATATTAATTAACAATGAAATAATGGAAAATCAAATGAAAGGACAATGAAAATCATTTTTAATTGGATATTACATCCACAGATGTAATATCTGTGGATGTTATCACTGACATTGTTGAGTTGCCCTTTCCCGCAAATTGCAGTTATCTAAATATAGCATAATTACTGTGAAATATACATAAAGTATTTAAGAGCTTTTTAGCTCAAAATCCTACATGAATCATGACATATTATTAAATATGTCATTTCTGTATACATTGATATTTTATTATATTATTTTTTAAAATTTAAATAGCATCCCATCTAAGGTTGATAGCCTTTGTGTTTATTCCTATAATGGTAGCTTTGGTGTAAATAAGCCACCAATTTAGTAATAAACTAAGTTTACAGCAGACTTTGTGGAAGAGATGAACATTTTAACTGACTGAGTAATAGGACTTCAAAAATTCAGCCAAAACGTGTAGCTGTAACTTCAAAGTATGGACATAACATGTGGAAAGAAGATTAGTGAATTCATGGCACACTATTAATGAAAAAACAAAAGTAGGCAGATGTTTCCCCCAGGGGCAATCCCAAGATTTCTTTTAAAGGGAGAGGATAAAGCAGTATTTAGGGCTATTAAACTTCAATCATGTAGCAATAAAAAAAAAAAATTTGGTCATTGGGAAAGATGGCTATAGCTCTTTCAGTTCCTAGGACTGCCCCTGGTTTCCTAAATATTACTCTCAGCAATCAAGTATCATGCAAATATGGAATTGCTTACCTTCAAATTGTTCCCTTATTTTTAAATAAACAAGCACTCAATTAACATTGGTTAGAAAACATTCTCTACCCTTTAGAGGCAGACTTTGGGATAATGCAAGTCCATTCCAATTTTATAGTACCATATGCTCAAAAATAGTTCACAAAATGATTAAACATAATTTACTATCTAATTGTAATTAGATGATAAACTTCCTTCAGTCACCAGAAAACTTATGATTTTTTTAATTTTCACACTATTTGGCAGATTATTTATTTTATTCTTTTTTTTTCTTTTCATCAATGAAAAAGTATTGCTTTTCTTCTGTCACTTTAAAGATCTCAATTCTCCTTGATTAGTAGGTGCCTAAATCATAAACTATTGACATAACATTCTGCCCTCACTTGCTTTTAAAGCTAACAAGAGTATTGTTAGCTTTAAAAGTTAGCTTATAAAATAGTACTAAAAGAACACTAATCAAATATGCCAAACCCAATCTCCAGCAGTTTAAGGATATTTCATTCAAACAATGTACAGTCCTCTTATTTGCTTCTGTATTTTTATTTATAATTTGAAAAACAGCAAAGAAGTTTGGCTTATCAGTGTTCACTGTTTTGCAGTCTGCAAGGAAAGTTTAACTTTTTTCAGTAGCTTGTGATTAGTCTCTTAATGTAAATGAGAGTAAAAGCCTTGTCTGTGGCTCTCCAACGTTTTCCTCTTAAGCTGCATCTTGACCATATTTAGGACATACATGCAGTGAGGCTATTCTTAACACTGTCGAGGAAAGAATTTTTCTATCAAGTTAAAGACTTGCTCTGTAAATCTGGATGTAACTGATCCAACCTTAAACTATTTTTTCGTATTCTTTTTGCTTTGGCTCATTCTCTGAAGCTAGTTGTGGAAATGAAGTATATAGTCTAGCTAGTCTAGCACATTATATAGTTAAAATAATCCAGATTCTGCATAATATCATACAAACTAGTTGTTTTTAACCAGTCACTTAGCCTATAAAAGTCAAAAGTAAGGATTGATATTTAAGTTAAAAAAATGTTTAAATTGTGCATCCCTGACTGGCATGCCTATAAACTTAAATATATAGTACTTAAATATGGATGGGAGGGGGAAGTAACACTCAATTCAGCTATGTTAGTAAACAAATTAACTTATTTCAATTAATGATGCTACTAATTGTCATTAATATAAATGTAATTGGTGTTTAAGTAATTATTAATTCCTCTTATCTGTAGATTGTAGTGCTTAAGCTTACATTATACCTTGATTGGTCCATTTAAAAGTGGTACAATCATATTTCCAGTATTTTTGAATCCTAAATACTTTATCCTGTCTGTAATCAAAATGTAAATTTCACAAACAATAATATTAAAAAAAATGCTTTGTCAACTGTGCAGTTCACAATGTACAGTCTAAGCATAACTACTCAGAGAAGCACTATCAGCACAAGGCATGCACATGTACTACTTTGGGTTTTTAAAGTGAAATTGGTTAATGCTCTTGCATTGGTGACACTGAGCATAACTGATAATGTGACCACTCTGCAGTTTGAGTGGTTAAGCTAAAACTAACAAGTAAAATTTATCTGACAAACTAGCTGACCATAGAGAAAGGAAAGAAATTAAATATTTCAAAATACAACAAAAAATATCTATGAATATATTGGCCACCTTTTTAAAACTAGCTCTGCTAACATTGCTAAACATTGGCCCTAGCTTCAGAGACTGCACCACATCAGATAGCTCCCTTGTGGTGGTGAGGGGGAGATTAGGAGAAAAAAAGCATAGATTGTTGCAGATAGTACCCTATCTCAGCCTCTGACTTAAATTTACCTTTAGGAAGTTGTCACGGATTCAAAATAGCCATCCTTGATACTTATGGCTCTAGCTACCTGGGCTTGTGACTATCAATGATAATAACCAAGTGTTGTGGCCAATTAAGTGTGTTCTCAATAGCACTGAGGTGAAGTATAAGGATGCACTTTTATAGCCTGCCTTATTGCATGAAAATGCAATAATGCAGGCTATATTTCTAGAGCTGAAAATCATATTTTGATGTCATTTTGAATTAAATTAAGTCAGGATTTTGAATTTCCAGAAAATTTGCTAAATTAATTAAAGCAGTTCTAAAACTTTCAGATAACCACTAACTGGAAAAACCAAAAATCTTAGACACTACACTAGTGTAGTAGTCACTTTTTGTATAAATAATTACAAAGGAGTTAAGCAGTCATTAGAAGTGGGGGGAGAGACATGCTTAGCAGAATTACAGTACTACTCTGTTGTGAAAATTTCACCATGAGAGCAGTATTATTTTAAGTATGCTAAATAAAAAGTGAATTTTGATGCATGGAAAAATGGTTTTGATTTGGTAGACAGTGCCAATAGTGTCTAGCCCTAAATTTTTATACAAATTACATTGATGGCAGTGTGTTTGTGGTGGGGGGGGGGGTGTTTGTGTCTTTAAATTCAATTATGCAGCTTGAAATTAATCCATTCAGCAACTTATGTTCTACCCATTCATTGTCATTAATGACACTGATGAAGGTATATCAGGCTTAATTCTAAGAGTTTAGAGATGATACAAAGGTTGGCAGGGTGGTTAACAACATTAATGAAGGTATGCTGCTGCTGCAACAAGATCTATAAAATTAGGCAGATGGCTGAGAAATAGCAACTGAAGTAATTCTGCATATGGGTAGCAGTAATCCTACAGGAACATACCAACTGTGTGGTATGTTCCTGTAGGATTACTGCTCAGGGTAGTGGAAAATGAAAGGGACTTGGGGGTAATTGCACAGTCAGAATATTAAGTTTTGAGCAGTGCAGAGAGGTGGCCAGGACAGCTCAGTCTTGTCAATGATATATAGGAACTTTGTTAGCAGGGATAAGGAAGCAATTATCACATTATGTAAGGCAATGGACAGGCCACATCTTGAGTATTGCATACAGGTCTGGCAGCCTCCTTTTAGAAAGGATGTAGAGCTGCTGGAATGGATATACAGAGAAGGTTAACAAGATAAGTAAGGGGAACAAAGGGATGCTTATCAAAAAAGCCTCGGTTTTGCAAATTGCAGTGTCTGGAGATAAAGTACCTGCAAGGTGATCTGAGCTATTCAAGGCTTTGAATAGCTTGAGCAAATTCAGTGCTGATGGGATTCTTCCTCTTGCTTAAACATGGGAGGGCAAAAAAATTCAAATTGAGGAAGATGGTTGCAGAATAGATGTGCAGAAGTTTGCCTTCAGCCAACATATGGTTGATTGCTGGAACAAGCTTCCATCTATTGTGGAAGTGGATAGTTTGAATAAATTCAAGGAAGAACTGTACAAATTATTAGTGGATGGACAGGTAAAATGTGTTTTTTTTTTGGCTGCTGCTGTATATGATTCTTCTTGCATCATTTGCCACTACTAATACTGTTTGGGTTGGAAGTGGAGAATAGTTTTTTTCTTTAAATTCAATTATGCAGCTTGAAATTAATCAATTCAATAAGTTACCATTATGTTCTAATATAAAAATATCCACTTAACCAGGAAAGACTTTCCTGGCTATATAGTTTTCCCAGTCAGTTTTATTTCATTATGATTAATGATTATAAACTCCATCCTGATTATACACAAATCAGGATGAAAATTATTTATCTGTGTAACAATGTATTTTGTAAAATACAAACAGGAAATACTAACTTTGTTTGCCAGTATCTGTACTGTATAGTAGTGTTAAAACTATTACCATAATTTATTGTTATTTTTTTAGAAAATTCAGACTGTATCAAGAATACCTGGTGGGATGAGTCCTGGCCAGTTAGTGCTTCTCTCTGGAGAGATACCGAAAGATCCAACACGGTAATAGGACAAATGATATTACCTTTATAATTGAACAAATTTATGTGGTAGTAATGGATACATTATGCATGCTTCTTTTAAGGGGAATTGGCAAATCTCTCATAAAAATTCTTATAAAAGGCCTAATAATCAAGAAATTCAGTTTCATTTGTTGAGATGCCAATACTAATTCATACTTGCAGCATACTGGGAAACCTAAACTCACCTTGCAAACAGTTAAGTTCATTTAGAGTTTGAACACACAAAAAAAAAAAATAAAAACTACACTAGACAAAATAGTGCCATTAAAACTAATAAATGCAATGACAACTTATATAAAAATAAGCAATAAAACAAAATAGAGTAGCTTTAAAATCAGTGCTTTTATCAACTAAATATAATATACAAAAGGCTTAATATTTGAATATTAGTTCACTCCATTTCATAATCCCCCTGAGATGGTTTTTTCCTAGTTGGTTAATGTTATGAATGAATCAATGGTACCAAAACTAATACATTAAACTAATGATAAAATAAATATATTAAAGCTTTGTGACAAATGTAACCTTCAATGCAGCTGATCATGCTATATGGGGAAAAGCAATGGCAAAAAGCTCATTAATTACTCACTGGAATACCTGTGGCAAATATTTTGAAACTGTTTCAGAGAAGAATTAAAGATTAATATAGAAATAATTACAAAAACCTTTCCCTCAGCCCCCTTTGCTGCTAGCTAATTTGTCAGTGGAATGGACTCTGGTAAAAATGCAATTTGATAATTTTTTACATGTATGACTATATCATCCTTTAAAAAAATTAATTGTTGCACAAATTATCTAGACCTGGGAGCTACTATGTAAAGCTGTCCATGAGAAAAAATGTCCAAGTTTTGTTGTCTCAACCTGAGATTTGTTGATTGTGATGAAAAAAGCTAAGAAATTGTCTTTTTTTTTTTTCAAAGTAAACTGTTGTTGATATGGAGGTTTGATGGTGCATAAGTCAAAGTAAATAGCAAGTTAATTCACTGGGAGCTGAATTAATTCTTAGGATTTGAAAATTGGTAAATTTTTTTTTTTAAATTTTAGTGCTAAAAGTGTAATACAAAAGAAATCAAAAGCTTGTTTAGTCTGAGTTATTTCAATGATCTTTTACTTCAGATCTTGTGCCTACCTAGTGTGTGCATTTTTTAAAATAAATTATTCTACAACCAGTATTTGATTTAAAATATATTTGAGCAGTTACTATCAGTGCTTTATAAATGGCTCTACTTATTTTAAGTTGATAAAAAAAAATGGCATACTCTAAACTACTCAGTTCATGTTTTATTGCTTTTAGAAATACACTTATCAATTATGATTTTATTTGCCTCATTTTGTTTTTATTTATTAAATTATTTTTTAAGAATTTTTTCTTGATTGGTTGGCTGTTACAATAACTTATGCTGATAACCATTAGAATTAACTTTGGGAGTAGAGGAAAAGGCATTCAGCATATAACCTCAATTTCTTTTATATTTCTGCAATCATTGCACAGCACTTGGAAATCCATAGGCCTCTTATTTTGCAGTGGTCTGTAGAATGCAACAGAAACACATAGCAAGCTGTGGCAACTGACCTATGTGACTATATAAAAGGTCATTTTAGTGTTGCTGTGTTCAAGGTAATGAATGCCATGAAACCTCAGAAATTACCATTTCTGAGGTTCAGAAGTTTGCATATTAATTTAATCGTGTGACTGTCAAATGATGGAACTACTTCAAATTAATGGGCAAACATATCAAGCAATTCTGACAGACTGAAGTGAACAGAAATTCTATGCTAGGTTTGTTTCACACTGAACAGTTTAACTAAAAAAACAAAAGGTGCTCAAACTCAAAGTATGCAAAATCACAATCAAAGTTTTGATGACAACCCCCTCCTTGCATTGCTCAATTCAAGTGATGATTGGTGGTGTTTGAGATTCCAAAAATATATGTGAGAGCCAAAATTCATTACACTAGCTGCCTAGTATGCAGTGCATTTCTTAAACCAATAGCTTGATGAATTCTATCATAGTACTGCCCTCTACCAGGAAGCTGTATGCACTTTATTCTAGGAATGGAAAAATATCTTCTGTTACTCCAGGATAGTGGGTATGCTGTTGACATTGGTATGATCCTATTTTTCAAACTGGTTTTTCTTTCAATGAAAAAAAAAATTGGAATCTACAATGAAACCATGTTTAGTAAATCTTGGCCTTGCATTATTATTTTGTTTTCTCTAATGTTCTCCTTTACTTCTCTTAAGCCTTGTCTAAATATATATCACCAACTGTCTCTCCTTTCATGCTGTTAGTGGAGACAAATCTCAACCATATGTCATATCTTTGATACTTAATCAAATTATAATCTCCTGTTATATACTGATCAGCTAATTATATAATCCCATCCCAATGAAATTGCATCCAAAGACTTCCATACCATTGACATTATGCTTAATCAAATTCCCTTATCAGCATTCATCTGTCAGATTGTGTTGGACCCGCTTTTATTCACTAAGGCATCAGTGCTCAGTCTATCTTCATGTAATGATAATAGTAATGGAGGCATATGATGAAAGAAAGCAAGTGTAGCTTATGTAGCATCAGCCAAAACCCCCCCTAATTTCACACATCCATTCCCTCTAAAAGTTTGTAGTTCCTCCTTGAATTTAAGCTTTCTACTTCCACAACAACAGATGGAAGTTTGTTCCAGCAAATAATCACCCACTGTTTAAAGCAAATTTCCACACATTTATTCTACAACTGCCTTTCCTCAATTTGAATTTATGCCCCCTCAAGTGCATAATATAAGCAAGAGGAAGAATCACATCAGCATTGATCATGCTCAAACCATATAAAGCCTTAGACACCTCAATCAAATTGCCTCGCAGGTGCCTAGTTTCCAGATGCTAAAATTTGCAGAGCTTCAGCCTTTCTTGGTAAGAGCACCACTTTGTTCCTCTCACTAATCTTGTTGCTCTTCTCTGTATCTGTTCCAGCAGCTCTATATCCATCCTAAAACGAGGCCTCCAGACTTGTATGCAGTACTCAAGGTGTGCCCTTATACAAAGGGATAATCACTTCCTTTTCCCTGCTAGCAAGATTCCTGTATATCGTTGACAATACCCCATGACCTGCTCTGGCAGCCAGTCTGGCTTGCACAGAAAACTTCATATCTGACTGCACAATTACTCTCAGGTCTTTTTCACTTTACTTTGCATTTAGCATTAATATTAGAGGCATATGATACAAGAAAGCAAGCTTATGCAGCATCAGCCAAAAAAAAAACCTTCCACTTCACCCCTCTGTTCATTTGAAATACCTGTCCAGCTAAGCCTTAAATTTATTTAGGCTATCAACTTCCACAACAAGGGATGAAAGTCTGTTCCACCAACAAATCACCTGCTGGCTAAAAGAAAATTTCCACACATCTATCCTACATCCGTCTTTCCTCAATTTGAATTTATGCCCTCTCAGGTGATGCTTCTGAGCAAGAAGCAGAATCCCATCAGCATTGAGCATGCTCAAACCGTTCAAGGCTTTATACACCTCTGTCAGATCACCTCGCTGGTGTCTAGTCTCCAGACACTAATTTGCAAAACTTAAGCCTTTCTTCGTAAGAGGAACCCTTTGTTCCATTCACTAATCTTGTTGCCTTTCTCTGTACTCGTTCCAGCAGCTCTACATCCTTCTTGAAATGAGGCCTCCAGACCTGTATACAATACCCAAGGTGTGGCCTGACCATTGCCTTATACAAGGAAATAATCACCACCTTATCCCTGCTAGAAAAATTCCTATATATCATTGATAAGACGCCATGAGCTACACTTGCAGCCCGTCTGCACTGCTCAGAGAACTTCATATCTGCCTGCACAATTACTCCCAGATCCTTTTCATTCTCTACCACTGTCAGTGTAGTACCACAGAGTAGATACATTGCTCTGGGGTTGCTGTTTCCCATATGTAGTACTTTACATTTGTCAATGTTAAACTTCATTTGCCACCTCTTAGCCCATCTTCTCAACCTTGCCAGATCCTGTTGCAGCAGCATAGCATCAGTAGTGTCCTTAACAACCCTGCCAACCTTTGTATCGTCTGCAAATTTGGACATTAAGCTTGATATACCATCATCAATATTATTTATAAATACAGAAAACAATAATGGACCCAACACTGAACCCTGAGGAACTCCACTAATAACATTAGTCCACGATGAGCAGTGTCCATTGATTACCACTGTCTTCTCCCCCTCAATCGCCCCCTTTATCTATAGCAGCAATTTTGCCTCCAATGCCACACTGCTCCAATTTGTGCAGCAGTCTTCCATGTGCAACAGTATCAAAAGCCTTTCTAAGATCCAAGTATATAATATCAAAGTTAATCCCTGCATCCAGTTCTTTTGTGACTGCATCATAGTATCCAATCAAATTGGTCAGACAAGACTTCCCCTTAACAAAACCATGCTGTGTCTGAGCTATAACTAAAGTCTTGTCTAGATGATCCTGCAGTGCTTCTTTAACCAGTGCCTCCATTAATTTTCCTGGAACAGAAGTTAAACTCAAGTCTATAATTACTTGTGTCAGCCTTTGATCCTCCTTTGTGATTTGGGGTCACATTTGCACATCTCCAGTCTATGGGTACCTCCCCTGAGTCCAAGCAAGCTCTCATAATTATGGCTAAGGGTTTGCTTACTTCCTTTGCTGCCTCCTTTAATATAACTGTATAGATCCCATCCACCCCAGATGCCTTTCTTGTGTTTATCTTCAACAATTTCTCCTCCGCTTTACTCTTGGTTATTACAAGATTATCTAGTTTACTGCCAGAGTCTAATACACCTCTGGCATTCCCCTCGCTGAATAACTCAAGTGTGAATGTCGATGCAAAATATTCATTTAGTTTGTTAGCTATCTGAGCAGGATCATCAACAGATGAACCATCAATATCAAGTGGACCAATCTGATTCATCCCCTTCCTTCTAGAGTTTACATAAGTAAAGAACTCTTTGCTATTTTTCTTTGCATCCCTTGCCAAAGATTTCTCATAATCGGCCTTTGCCTGCCTAACCTCCTTTGTAACTTGGTTACAGATCAACTTATATCTATCATAGGCTTCTGTGTCACGTGTTAATTTATATGTATCCCATGCATTTTTCTTCTCTGCCATATGTCTCATTAGTTCATCTGACATCCATTTAGGCCTAAACCTTGAACAATATTTCTTAGTTGGTATGTAAAGCATAGTAGCTTCCAAGATAAGTTCTTTGAATGCTTCCCATTTTGAATTTGCTGTTGATAGCATCTGTTGGTCCCACTGTATAGAATTTAAATACTGTCTCAGACCATCATAGTTGCCTTTACAAAAGCAATAACCCTTCCCTTTACCCCTGATGGTAGTTACCTCTTTGAGTAAATCCCAATTTAGCACACTGTGATCACTGCCACCTAGTGGTTCCTCCATCTGCAGATTCTTAATGCATGAAGAATCACTACTGATAATCAAATCAAGAGTATTACTCGCTCTAGTTGCCTCCAAACATGCTGATGTAGAAAGCAATAATCCAATAAATCCACAAAAGCCTTGCTAGTGTGTGAGTGACCAACCCACAAATTCCAGTCAATATCTGGGAAATTAAAATCCCCCATTATAAGACTGATTTACTGGCCCACTCTATTTCCCTGTATAGTTTATTATACTCATCAGAGTCATTAGGCCTATAGCACACTCCTACTCAATTTTGATCTCCCAATGCTTAGGTCACACCAAACTGACTCGACATTGCACTGTCCAGCGATGTCGACTGGCTTCACTTCTTTGGATTTTATGTGTTTCTTAACTAATAGCATAACCCCTCCTCCCTTTCTGTAGACGTTTTACTCCCCAATTACAGTTCTGCATTCCTTATATCTGTGTGACACCATGTCTCTGATATCCCAACAATATCTGCCTTTGATGCTTTGAGCAATACCTCAAATTTATTTACCAAACTCCTAGCATTGGTGTACACACGTATACATGCACCTGTTCTTTTTCTTAGCTACCGTAACACAACCCATGTGTTTACGTGTACCATAATGGCTCCCAGCAGTCTCTGAAATATCCTGCATCTTGTTTTCCAGGCTTCTGCTTATTTCAATAGAAGCAGTGCAAGAATCACTTTCACCTCTGCCAGTGGCTACTGTTAATCTATTAGTCCTTGTACCCCCCAAGCTATCAGTTTTCCGACCCACCTAACACTGCCTTGATAGCATCAGCAAATATTCTTGCACCCTTTCTATTTAAGTGTATCCCATCCCTGTAGAAGCAGTCTCTCCTGTTAACAAGTACAGATCAGGCTGAAAAAAATTCTACCCCTTGAGCCTTGCACAATCTTTCCAGGGCTGAATTGATCGACAAGCCTCATCATATACTCCCTCCTATTGTGTCTGGGCAGAATTGTAGACACTCAAATTCAACCCTAATTCACAGCTTTTTTTCAAAAGTGACCTGTACTTGTTAAGTAATTCTGCTGGTCTCCTACTCTTAATATCATTAGTGCCAACGTGTACAACTATATCACCTTTTGTGCCCTTAAAGAAATCTGCTCTACAACATCATCAACCTTTGTCCCTGGCAGACATACCCTGCTCCTGTTCCACCTATCCTTTTTACAAAGCATGTTCCCCATTTCCCTGACAATAGTCACCAACAACTACTAGTTCCTGTGGGACGTCTCCAGCACATTCTGTCTTGGGGGTTGCTGCTGTGTTGTGTGATGACCAAGTGCAAGCTCTGGCATTGATGTGGGCAGCTGAGAGCTTGATGGGCCCCTCCAGTTGCCACTTCTCAGCCCATTTGCCCAACTTATCTAGATCCAGTTGGAGTAGCATACTGTCTTTAACAACCCTGCCAACCTTTGTCTATCATCTGCAAACTTAGACATTAATCCTGATATACCTTCATCAGTATCACTGAATACACAAAACAATGGGCCCAGCACAGAACTCTGAGAATTCCACTAATAACATTTGTCCATGAAGAGCAGTGTCCATTAATTACCACTCTGTTGTCTCCCACTCAACCATCCCTTTATCCATTGTAGCAATTTACCCTTAATGCAATACCTCTCCAATTTGTACAGCAGTCTTCCATGTTCAACAGTGTCAAAAGCTTTCCTGAAATCCAAGTATATGGTATCAATTATTTTTGATATTCAGTTCCTTTGTGACCACACATCAGTATCCAATCAAATTGGTCAGACAAGACCTCCCTTTTACAAACCCACAAACCCATGCTGTCTTAACTATTACTGTAGTTTTGTCTAGATGATCCTGCAGTACTTCTTTAACCAGTGATTCCTTATTTTCCCTGGAACACAAGTTAAACTAACAAGTCTAGTTACTTGTTGCCTTTTGAACCCCCTTTGTGAATTGGTGATGCATTTGCACAACTCCAGTCCATGGGGACCTCCCCTGGGTCCAACGAACTCTTATAATTACAGCTAGGGGTTTGCTTACTTCCTTTGCTGCCTCCTTTAATATAACTGGATAGATCCCATCCATCCCAGGTGCCTAAAAATTACTTTGGAAGATATTCTACTTAAAATAAATACAAAACTGCTGTGATCAATAAATTTTTATTTTTTTTTGTAGATGGAGGGTATTCAAATTCTATTGAAAGCTAATTTATTTGAAATGAAAATTCATAATTATTATGAAAGATAATGCTTAGTTGTCAAAAAATAGTAGCTGGAGCTACCACAATAATAGAACTTGTGCAGAAAAATATCTTCCTCCAAACACCCTGGATACTGAACTGAAGAATATCTGAAATTTACTGAAAGTGTGGCAGTAAAACTCATGAGAGGAGTGGGAGAATATTTGGAAAAATAAGGAATCATTTTTCCAGTTAACCATTTCATTGGGGCTTTATCTGCTCCAAGAAGGTGGGTCCAGAGTCCAGAGAGCGCCTCCGTAGCCAGGTGGGAAGGAGCAGCAGTGCATAGCACACGCTTCTTGATTAGACCGGGGTTCGAGCCCGTCACCACTAAATACGGAGGATGCGGAAAGGTCAGGGAATGACCACTGCATATTCCCGGAGCAATATGGCCTTAGTTGCTAATGCTCCTAAAAAAAAACCAAACCAGAGTCCAGAGTACCTATTTACCACTACTTGGAATTCCCAGATCTAAGGTTATGGTTTAAGAACAATGTTCTGACTCTTTTAATTAAGGCACAAAAAAACAAGGATACTGAGTTATAAGTACTGACCATTTCATATTTTTTCTTTTTTATATTAGTAATAATTTTATTTTAGAAGTGAACTTTGTGGCTCATTGAAGTTTCCATGGTCCCCAATTTTACAACTTTTACCTATGGCCCCTCAGAAATATGGCATGGCCCCCTGTTGAGAACCACTGATCTAGACAACACTTTGGTTAGTTTGGACACAGCATGGGTTTGTTAAGGGAAAGTCTTGCCTGACCAACTTGATTGGCTACTATGTGGTTACAAAGGAACTGAATGCAAAAAATAATTTTGATGTCATACTTGGATCTTAGAAAAGCTTTTGATACTGTTGCACATGGAAGACTACTATACAAACTGGAGCAGTATGGCATTAAGGGCAAAATACTGCTATGGGAGAAGACAGTGGTAATCAATGGACAATGCTCTTTGTGGACTAATGTTATTAGTGGAGTCCCCCAGGGGTCAGTGTTGGGTTCATTGTTTTCTGTATTTATTAATGATATTGAAGGTATATCAGGCTTAATGTTTAAGTTTGCAGACTAAATGAAGGTTGGCAGGGTTGTTAATGACACTAATGATAGTATGCTACTGCAACAGGATCTAGAAACATTTGAGCAGATGGGCTGAGAGATGGCAACTGAAGTTTAACATTGACAAATGTAAGGTACTGCATATGGGTAGCAGTAACCCTAGAGTATCAACTGTGTGGTACTACACTTAAGGTGGTAGAGAATGAAAAGGACCTGAGGGTAATTGTGCAGTCAGATATGAAGTTTTCTGAGCAGTGCAGACAGTCTGCAAGAGTAGCACATGGTGTCTTGTCAATGATATACAGGAATTTTTCTAGCAGGGATAAGGTGATTATTCCCTTGTATAAGGCAATGGTCAGGCCACACCTTGAGTACTGTTCACAGGTCTGGAGGCCTCATTTCAAGAAGGATATAGAGCTGCTGTACAGAGAAGGGCAAAAAGATTAGTGAATGGAACAAAGGGTTGCTCACAAAGAAAGGCTTAAGTTTGCAAATTAGTGTCTGGTGACTAGGCACCTGCAAGATGATCTGATTGAGGTGTATTATAAGGCCTTGAATGGTTTGAGCAAGCTCGATGCTGATGGGATTTTTGCCTCTTGCCCAGATCAATTGCTTGAGGGACAAATTCAAATTGAGGATAGACAGTTGTAGAATAGGTGTGTGGAAGTTTGCCTTTAGCCAGCATGTGGTTGATTGCTGGAACAAACTTCCATCTATTGTAGAAGTTGGCTTAAATAAATTCAAGGCAGAACTAGACATCCATTTGAAGCAAATGGATGGGTGAAATGGGGTTTTTTGGCTGATGCTGTATAAGCTTGCTTTCTTACATCATATGCCTATGCTAATTATTGTGTTCACTGTTGATACTGACAAATCTGAATTCTGCGCAATACTTGTTAATGTTTGACCATTTTCATACATCCTTATTTTAATTTTCTGATCCAACTATTGCTTTCCTTTTCTGGGTAGATTTATTAGTCCTGCTATCACTTCTCGTAGTCGGCACCATGATAACAGTCAAAATTAAATTTTCTGTAAAGAACTTCAGTGTTAAGGCAAACTCACTATCACCCCATGCAAGCTCACATTTTACTTAAGCACATTTCTGGAGGTCATACCATAAGACAAACAATTTGCAATTTCCAGTTTATTGGGCTTTTATGTTAGTGCCATTCATTATAAATGGGTAAGAAACAAATCTTATTGCATTTGCAATAATACCAATAGCTGGGATTTTATATTATTATGGTGAAATTTCTCCTTTACTGATATTTTTTTTTTAGTAATATAAAAAATATTATGGATCTCCTCTTCGTTGCTGTTTACTACATTACTTGTTACTCCATATCTTACTTGTGCAATTTGTGATTGTTGTTATTGATTGCTTATTTTTTTTTACTGTTTTAAATTTTATAATCCTAAGAAGAAAAAAAAATTGACTGAAAAAATTTACGTAAGTCCCAACTTACATAAGTTGGGCTTACTGTATTGAAAAGTGTGCAGCAGCCTATGTAAAAAGTATGGCGATAGATATGAAAAAACTTAACAGGCATTACTCACGTGCCCAATACAATGCTTCCCTTTATTTTTTACAATGTCACATATGGTTTGGTCACCAACATTAATGGATGCGAATTGGGATAAAGATTTAACGTTCACAGTTTGCAAAACTTTTGAATAATTGCAAGTTTTTGTTTAATTGAAGCAAACTGTTTTGCATTTACCCATTTTTGCAATTTCTAAACAAATAAAAAATATTTACTAAAAAAAAATTACATCCTTTACACAACCCTGGGTCACACCCAAGATTCTAAGCTGGATATAATCATTCTTCGTTCTTGGTGATTCCCTTCTACTTCTCTCTGTCTCTCTCTCTCTCTCTCTCCCCCAGCGTAATTCAGAATTTCTCCCCCCCCCCAGGCTGGTGCAGCATAAGCCTCAGGTTTCCTTGTACCATATGGCTAATAATAAATAAAGAAACAACTTGTCTTTGTGATGCGATGCACTAAAACAAACTAAACTTTTTTTTTTTTTTGAGCAGCGGGTGTGAAGACAGTGGGAGTTGAAAGATAATAGGTACATTAATCTCTCAATGACGACGTATAATGCTGCTTCTTGTCACTTATTTATAACTTGCAAAACATGTGTTTATACCTATTCTAGTTATTATTTGAATTTTATGATTTCTGGTTGATTATTTATTTGGAGTCTTGAAGTGTCCCAGTTAATCCAATCCCGGTAAATCGAGTCTGCTATACTGTTTATTTTTGCATTTCTTTTTATGCATTGATTTCATGCTGTCCAATTTTTTTAAATGAAAAATTGCATCTACATACAGTACATAAAGAAAACATGTTACGTTTTCAGATTTTAAAATATCGAAATATATATATATTTTTAAAAAAGACACTGTATTATGAGATGGGTCAAATCAAGCAAAAATGACTAATTCTCCATTAAAAGTATTAATATTTGCATTGACCAGCAAGTAGGTTGGGCCTACATTTTTCTGTTCATACTAATTTGACCTGCAAGCAAGAAATAAAGTGACTAAATTAAAAATAAATGGGTGTCCACACTCACAAGGGAAGTGACCAGCATTTCTCTGTAATGGCATTACTACAGCTTTAAGCAGAAAGATTATGCAAGGATGTCTGACAGGCAAGTGAAGAGACTTCATTCAAGGAAATAACAAATGCTGTTCATTGCAGCAGCACTTGTTGGTTTTGAATCTTTTCCAATAGTACAACACAATGTAAAAGTTACTTTCTCATTTTTATATGTATGCTTTTTTGTTAGTGTTTTTTTTTTTTATGTGAACCCCAAACACAAGAGGTATTAGAACCTTTAGTACCATGCGTGGGTTGGAGGTTGAGAAGACGAAAGAAGATATTTGTTGACATTGGACTTGAACTTCTGTAGATTGTAATTTTCAGGAAATACGTATGAAGGAAGGCTGTTCCAGAAAACGGCAGTTGAATGAATAAATGAGGAAGATGAAAAGTTGGTTCTGTGGGTTTGAATTTGGACAGTAAATGGATGTTGGCTGGTGGCGGCATGTGTTCAGACTATTTTGAAAGAGAGAGCGGGAATTATAGAAGCCAATTCAGAAGAACAGTGCCCATGGAAGTATCTGTAGAATAGGCATGCAGCAGAAACAGTGCATCTATGAGACAGCAAGTGGAGAGACTGTTAGAGATGAATCATTAATTAACCTAACTACCCTCTTCTGAATGGAATCAAGAAGCCTGAGAGAGGTTTTGGGGGCACCACCCCAGATGTGGGAACAATATTCCATGGCAGGGCGGATTTTCGATTTATACAGAGGGAGCAGCTGTTTGGAAGAAAAGTAACGTCGAGAGGGAAAGAAAAAACCAAGTTTTTTAGATGCAGAGGAAGCAATATTTGTAATGTGCTTGTGCCAAGAGAGATTAGAAGTCGGGGTAATCCCCAAACGAGATATATCCTTTTGCCTAGAAATCGGAGTGTCACTAAAGATAAGCATAGGAGCAGAAGAATCCTTTTTGCGAGATACAAGACTGAGTTTTAGAAGGGTTGAAATCAACTAAGCTGGCTTTGCCCCACTGGAGAATTACCTGAAGATCAGCATTTAAGGAATTGGTAGCAGATTTTCGAGAAGTTGAAGCTGATTGAGCAGGACAAGATTTCTCAAAATGGAAAGTTGAATGCAATGTGCTATCATCGGCAAAACTATGGATAGGATTTCCAGTTAATGGAAGGTCATTGATATACAAGGGGAAAAGAACCGAACCTTGGGGGACACTGGCATTAGTGGAGAAGTTAGAAGACAGAGCCATCACCCTCAGTGAGTGATCAGAGAGAAAACTGGATAACCAATTACTAAAAACAGTTGGCAAACCATAAGATGGAAGCGATCAAAAGCCCTTTGAGGTGTCAAGAGCAACTACTTGTGTTTCACTGAACCTTTCCATTGAATTAGTCCATAAATGGGTAACATAAGCCAGAATATCACCAGTGGATAGACACTGATGGAATCCATACTGGTGATCGTTGATCAGACAGAAGGTTTCTAGATAGTTTAAGAGTTGGCAGTTAATTTCTCCATTACTTTAGAAAGAGTAGAAGTAATTGCAATGGGATGATAATTGGATGGGAGGGATTTGTCACCCTTTTTAGGAACTGGCTGGATATGAGGAAATTTCCAAGCAGAAGGAAAAACACCTTTGGAATAAGAAAGTGAAAAAAGGCGGCAAAGAATAGGAATAAGTTCAGGAGCACAGGTTTTGAGAACAAATGGAGAAATACCATCAGGACCTGTAGCTTTCTTAGCATCAAGATTCATCAAAATCCTTCTGATATCCTTTTGACAGAAGACCACAGGAGGCATTGAATGGAGCGTGTTGGGAATGGTGGGAAGAATGCTTGGCTACCATAAGGGCAAGAAGCAAGTTTTCTACTCTTAGCCTGTTCAAACTCTAGTTTGGACTGATTAATAACTGCTTTACAGTTGTTGCAAGTTTTGGTGTAGGCAGAAAATGAAATTGAAGAATTAGAAACAAGCCAATTACGATATGCAACATTCTTCTCTTGGACAGCCTTAGCACATTTATTGGAAAACCAAGGTTTAGATAAAGGACGAGATTTTAAAGTGGAGTGTGGGATAAAGGATTCCATTCCTGCAAGAATAATTTCACTGACATAATCTGAGCAAACATTGACATCAGAAGTTTTGAAACAGTAATCCGACCGAAGAAAAGAAATCTCGCAGGTCATCCCATTTTGCATTCTTGTAATGCCAAACAACACGAGGTTGGGAATAGCCATGAGATAAAGGTTCCATTGGAGAAGAGACAATCACCAAGTTGTGATCTGAAGTGCCTAAAGGACCTCTCTTCAACCATGTACTTAGAAGGGTTGTTTGTGAGAAAAAGATCAAGCGTATTGGCTATATGATTAGGATTGTCCAGTATTCTTGTAGGAAAATGAACAATCTGTGCAAGGTCATTAGTAATTGCAAAAGCCTCAGCATCTTGACCTGCTGGGTCAGTGTGACTAGAAAACGGAAGCCAGCTGGAGTTGTGAACATTAAAATCACCAAGGAAAATTACCTCACTGTTAGGAAAGTTGGACTGGAGAAAGTAAAGTTGCAAAGAGAGGAAGCCAAAGAGCTCCAAGTGATTAGTGGAGTTGGAAGAATGGTAGAGACAACAGATGAATTTGACACAATGAGGTAGAGAGATTTTAAGCCAGAGAAGATCAAAGAGAGGAGATTCCAAATTGTCAAGTCTCTGACAGGGAATATCAGAATGGACATATGCACAAGTACCACCTTTTGAGGCAAAAGGATTCATACAGCGAATAATTTGGGCATCTGAGATGAGCAGTAGTTGAATCGATCAATAACTGAGATTCTATCAGAAAAAGTACATGGGGTTTGCAGACTGCAAGTGGAAATGGACATCGTTGAGATTAGAATTGAGACCACGTATATTTGTGAAATGAATTAGGAAGTCCTTGGGAGGTTTAGATCTTTTTGCAGATAAGCTTGCTCTATTAGTTTGACAATTCATGGTGTATTCAATAGTAAGAAAAAGTGGGTGGGACATGCTGTATGAAGTAATGATTTTTGGATATGGCGTACATGTGGTAAGAATATACTCAGATCCTTGACATAACGTGGCCTCAACAATGCTCCCCGCATACACACTACTCAGACTCCCTCCAGTCACTATCTTGCAGAGTAGAGGTAGCAAGATTATACACTAGCTGATCCAGAAGCCTCCTAGAGAGTTACCAATAGGTTCGGTCTGGTGTACTAACTTGCGAACACCGTTTTAGAGCTGTAACCCTCGAAATGTAAGGAATATTGGATCTCGCCACGACGTTCATCATAACCTCAAAAGTCATCAATCATACTGCATGATGGAAGAGATAGGGAAGGGTTGACCGGAACTTAGCTCTAGAGACTAAACATGGGTTCCACCACTTCAAGCCTCCAATAAGCAAAGTGGTGGTATTTCACCGGTTGATGAGTCATCTACCACCTAGTACTGCCTGGTAACATAGAGGGGTGGCGTTCCTCCATGTGGTGTGGGCGCCACACCTCGACCCCTGCTTACGTTGGTTCACACCTGGGTGGTCACCCACCATGTACTTGTGCATGAAGGTTATACCCAGGATTACTAACAGTCCCACCATCGTGAAGGTGCAAGCAGAGGATTTGGCTGTCATAGACCGTCCGGACTTCGCCGAAATTGGGTCCACTTTGACTTGAGTGTCACCCGAATATCAGTTCCATCAGCGTTTTAGACTCCCAGGTAGCAAGAACAGCTTGTCTGGCATATCTGAGAGAATGTCTGTGACAACCTCAAGGACCAAATAGTTATTGGTGAATCGGCCTCTGTGGCCCATAATGCACCTCCCAAAGTTTTTGCATTTTACTGTGATCCAAGCCTGAGGCAGGATTCAAACCTGCAACCTTTGGGTTGCCAGGCAGGCACTTTACCCACCAGGCTAGCCCAGTCGTCATATGTATGCTGTAATGATTTACTATGCAAATTTTGGAATGCTGTTAGTGAACGTTGCAATTTTTTTTTTTTATTAAAAAAAACTCCATTTTATGCTTGATTGCATAAAGTTTTCCTATAATGTTTTGTTTGTTTCCTATGCTTTTTTAAATTAAAGTACTTCTCCAAATGGAAAAATATATCCAGGAAACTTAGTGTTAGGGTCTTCACAGTAGGAGATGTTTGCAATGTGCAAAACTCTAAGATATTGCCCTAACTTTTATAGCTATCTCAGGCCACCTTACATTGAATAAGAATTTTTCAAATAACTTAATTTAATTTTTTCAGTACTCTTAAAAATTTAAGAGTACTTAAACTATCAGAAACATAAAATGAAAAGTTTATTGAATTTAGTGGTATTTCAAAATTTGCAGTGGAATTTTCTTTGTCTTGAAATGTCCTTGAAGGACTAAACATTTTGCATAAGTCAATGAATATTTACTTACCCCTGAGCTTGGGGTTGGTGAGACCTCAGACAGTATATCAGCAATTCATGCTCAGCTGAAACTCCTAATGCTGTTTTTTAAATATTTCCTTTGATTCCAGAAATCTTAATTTTTTGTACAATTAGAAAAAAATCATTAAGTTAAACCTAATTATACGCAAGTAATGACTGTCATAGTAATTGATAGAGCTCACTTCACTGCTGCATGCTTTCTTCCAATCGGTAATACTATCTGGCTTTGACATTGAAGCATCATTTAGAATGAAACTGTGTGCTTCATGTTTTGTGCAGTGAGCACTCCTGTTACTTGCAGGCATTTGTTGAAGTGTGTGTGTGGGTTTTTATTTTTAATAAAAAAAAAATGGATTTTTTAGTTTTGTTCAGAAAATAAAGGTGGCATGAAAAAAGTGAACAATTTTGAATTATCTTTTTGCTGGGTTTCGAATGTAGGCATGTGGTTGAAGTGACTCTGCACACTTAGATGAAGAATAATCTTTGCATCTGCTGAAGCGTTAAATACAACTATGTATCTAATGAAAAATAATCCTGCTTAGATTTGCCTAGATATCCCTGTCAAAATTAGACTTAAAATATTAAAAAGTAAGCTTTCTATTTATCTAAAATAAAAGAGAAGAAAGGACAAAATTTAAGAAAGTGAATCAAAGGGCTATTATATCATATCTATGAAGGCATTAAATAATTCTAAATTTTTCAACAGGAATATTTTCATGTAACTATATCTAATATGGGTTTGTCTTATTTAACCCTTTTTTTAAAAACAGCTTTCATATCAACCTCCAGTGTGATGAGACTGAAGACTCAGATGTTGCCTTCCATTACAATCCACGTTGGGATGATGGTGACCCTGTGATAGTGATGAATTCTTGTGACAGTGACAGCTGGGGAGAAGAAATCAGAATATCAGATTCCTTTCCATTTTCAGAAGGCCTTGGATTTGAACTGCAAATCCTCTGTCAACAGGATAGTTTCTCATTGTCATTAATGGCACTAAACAAACTGAATACCAACATCGACTGGATGTCAGTCGGGTAGACCATGTAGTTGTTGATGGTTCTATTATTGTGCACCGTTTATTGATTGTATAACTCGTGCTTTCATAGTCTATTTCTTAATATACAACGAACTGTCACTATAACAAGTTCATGTAGGCAACCAAAAAATTCATTATAATGAATTTTGTTACGCTGAACTGCAATGTCAGAAAACACTAGTTATCTATTACAAAATGACAAACTTATTATGCAATTCATTTTTAAAGAAAAATTGTAAAATTTAAAATTTCCAATGAAACAAAACTTAAAGCTATTAAACTCTGGGGAAAAAACATTACCTTGAAACTGTAGTCTCTTATAATTTCAAATTTATAAAACTAAGTGCAACTGTTACATATTGATGTAAACAACCTTCACACAAAGCTACAACCAAACAATTTGTTTTTCCACCTATCAGCATGATTCACTGATTATGTAACTGAGTAAAAATCCCTGCCACCTTTCAATTCTTCAAATAAGACTTTAGGTAGATAGATCAAAAGCCATTAAGCAATTAACTGCTGAGTTAGTAAATCACTACAGATGTCAAAGGTCAAAAAAGTGAATGCTGCATTAAAGAATTTTATTTTTACAAATTTCTTTAGTGGTTTTATTTTGTATCTAGATGAGTTTTTGTTGCCCTAAACTAATATTTTCATTATAATAATATTCATTGAAAGGAAATATTTTTACATAAAAAAACAGTAAGGGACATGAAGTAATTTAATTATACTAAATAATTTGTTACTCTGGTGTTAATAATACTGACATTTTACTGTTTTTCACCATGTATATATGCTCCAGTTTGCTAATGGAATCTTTATTTAAGTGAAAGACCAAGAAACACTCAATTATAAAATGATTATTTAAATATACTTTCCCCCATTGTCCCATTTTTCTTAAATTCAATTTCCTAAATGTGCTTATCTTAAAATACAGATAATTAGAAATTTTATGTCAACTTTATTTTATGTACCCTGGATCATTTCAGAAATCAACTGAAGGAGAGATAACAAACAGAACTAAACACAATTATAAATTAATGTCAATTTGATATACAGTATTATGTATATCATGAAATATCAAACTGACTTAAGTAATTAAGTTATCAGCTTACTTAAATTTTTCTGTAAGGCTGCATAAAAGTACTAAGAATTTAGTTAAGTAACAAAATTGAAATAATATTAGCAGTAATTTGATCCATAACTTAAAAAAACTAAGTGAATAATATAAGCACATGTTTTTAGATCATTACTAATTACATTTATTCATGCAATGTCCCTCTCAGTCTGTAAACTAAGAGGGATATGCAATACCAAAAGTATTAACTATGCTAAAGAAGTGAGCTAGTCAGCTGACTCTTACTATTATTTTATTCTAAAAGTTTTTAATGCTTGTGTATCATCAGTAGTTGGACTGAAGAGCTTTCACTGTGGATTAGTAATAGTCATGTAAATGCTGTTAATAGTGAGAATTTGTTAAAGAATTTGAAAATTCTTTAACAAAATATTTCTGGGTCTAAAGAGCAACAGAGTACTTTAACCTTACCCTAGTGCTATAGTAAAATAAAATTTTGCCATTCCAGCCACATTGTTAATGTTAGTCATTACACTAAAGGAAAAAAAAAAAAAAAAAGCAAAATGATTAATTTCTTAGGTATCATGAAAACCTCCACTAATTAAGTTTTCAAAACTGAGTCCATTAATAAAAAAAATTGGGCCGAGCACACAGTGGAAGTTAAGTGAAACTTCTTTAGGTGAACATTCCATTACCAAATCTAGTTTCGGAAAGTGCTGCGGCATCGGATGATATTTAAAACCATTTGACTTTGATAGAGCCAGAATCAGTGTTCTTGAGAGCCACGACAGCTGTTATAGGCCAACAATTGACTTGCATCCTCATTTGGAAATGCTGTTTAAAGAAGAGCATGATCTCGAGCTGCTACAATCTTCACATTGTTCTTGAATCAAACACACTGAACTGAAATCATTAGTTTCTTAAAATCCTGTTGCTGCTCTTGCTGTGTATTATGCCTGCTACATGTTCAGTGATTTGGAGTACTTCTGACTTCTTTGCTTCTTGTTTATGACTGGGCTTAGAGGACTTCATTTGCAGTATCAATTTCCATGACTCCTTCCAAATTCATTTCTAACATTTCTGGGGAAATGCAAGGCTCTGAAGATGTGAATGGACCTTCTCTGGCTTTATTCAACTCCATTGAACGTTTTAATTTCTTCAGCTGTCGAAATAGCTTAGATCTCTATGTACTCTTGGGACCACAGAAGTGATTTCAATGGTCACATTGCACATATACATGCTCTATACACATTACAATGCTCACTATTAGTCTTCGACATGATGAATTAAAATTTTTTCCGTGTAAATATTTTATTTAATACAATGAAGAATGACAAAAGAAACAGCATGATGCAAACAGTAGGGGTACTGATTGGGTTTTGTGTCTGGTATGGAGTGGTACAATGGTGGGATGAATCATTGTGGTGCATTTTCTTGGTGATTTTTGTCAATATATGGATGCATGTGTGCGTGCACTATATGCCTTACAACACTCACTACAGTGGACCCCGCTTTTTACGATTGGTTCACTGTACGATCAAATCACTTTACGATGGATACTCCATAATAAAATATAAGATTAGTAAATGTCAATCATTATGATCATATTTAAGAATTGAATTTTAATTCTATTAACAGTGATTCTAATAAATGAAAATAGGAGGAATAACAACTTAGAGGGTTAAAGTATATTAGACTGCAGCAAATTTAATAACAGACAAACAATTTGGCTTCAAACTGGAGAAATCTGCTCTGGATGCATTATAATATATCGTGAATGCTGCTGGAAAACTGCCAACGAAAGTACCTTCTCATCTCTGTGGACTTTGTGGGGGTGTCTGATGCCCTCTAGTGGCAGAGAATCCTCACAAGAATAAGAGTGGCCAACCTGCCAACAAACCTATATGGATGCATTCAGAGCTAGCTGAACAATAGGAGGGTCCTAGTGCAGGCTCCCTACTGCAAGGTTGAGCACTGGGTACAAAGGGGCTGCCCTCGGAGCTCTGTACTGGGTCCCCTCCTATGGAACTATCTGCTGGATAGCTATCAAAGAAGCCTAGTAGCTTCTTTGATTACTACCCTGAATACTTCCCATTTAGAATTTGCTGTTGGTAACATCACTTGGTTTAACTGTACACAATTTTAAAACTATCTGAGACCTCTGTAGTCTCCCTTGTGAAACCAAAAGCCTTTCCCTGTACCCTTGACAGTAGTTATGTCTTTAATTAAATTCCACATTAGTACTCTTTGATTTCTGCCAAACAGTGGGTCTTTTATCTGCAGATTCTAAATGCTTAAAAAAAATCACTGCTGATAAGCAGGTCAAGAGTATTGCTTCCTCTTGCCTCTCTAGCATGCCACTTTAGAAAACAGTCATCCATGAAATCCACAAAAGTGTTGCTAGTGTGTGAATGACTAACCCACAAATTCCAGTTAAAATCTGGGAAGTGCAAATCCCCCAATTTGAGACATTCTGATTTGCTGGCCCCCTCTATTTCCCTGTATAGCTGTTTAGTATACCCATCACAGTTATTAAGCCTATAATGCATTCCTACTGTCATTTTCCCAGTGCCTATATCACACAAAACTGACTCAACATTGCACTCATCACCCAAGTCAACTTGATGCAGTGGCTTAGATTTAATATTTTTCTTAAACTAATATAATTCCTTCAACCTCTCCTGTTCTGTCTGTCATTCCTGTATACATCGCACTCTCCATATTCAAATTCAGTGTCACTTATGTCTGAGTGAATCTACACCGATGAGCCAAAACATTATGACCAGAGAGTCTTTATGCAAATTGAAGCAACTGAAGGGGAACTACGGCATGTGCATGGGTCGGGACATGGTATATAAAACACACCTGATACTGAGCTCCGTTAACCAGTGTTACCGTTGTTTTTCAGATGGGAAAGGCAGCAGACTTAAGTGAGTTTGACAAAAGCCAAATTGTAATGGGACAACTGGGTCAGAGCATATCCAAAACGGCACAGCTGGTGGGATGCTCACAGTCAGCTGTGGTTAGTACCTATGGAAAGTGGTCCAAGGAGAGGAAACCCATGAACCGCTGGTGAGGTGTTGGACAACCACAACTCATTGATGCTCGAGGTGAGCAAAGGTTCTCCTGGATGGCACATGGCGACTGTAGTGCAACAAGCCGGTAATTGGAATGCTGGTGATAGGAGTAATGTGTCACAACACACAGTACATCGAACCCTGCTGAAAATGGGGCTGCGTAGCTGCAGGCCGCTCCGAGTGCCCAGGGAAAATAATGGAGTCACTGGTTAAAGAAGTGATGCAGGATCACCTAGACAAGACTGCAGCAATACTTCAGACATAGCATGGGTTTGTTAAGGGGAAGTCTTGTCTGATCAACTTCATTGGATACTACAATGTGGTCACAAAGCAACTGGATGCAAAAAATAATTTTGATATCATATACTTGGATTTCAGGAAAGCTTTTGATACAGTTGATACACAAAGGAACTGGATGCAAAAAATAATTTTGATATCATATACTTGGATTTCAGGAAAGCTTTTGATACAGTTGCACATGGAAGACTGCTTTACAAATTGGAGTGGTATTGCATTAAGTGCAAGTTGCTGCAATGGATAAAGGGATGGTTGAATGGGAGATGGCAGAATGTGGTAATAAATGGATACTGCTCTACGTGGACTAATGTTATTAGTGGAGTCCCCCCAGGTTTGGTGCTGGGCCCATTGTTGTTTTGTGTATTTATTAATGATATCGATGAAGGTATATCAGGCTTGATGTCCAAGTTTGCAGATGATACAAAGGTTGGTGGGGTTGTTAATGACAGTAAAGACAGTATGCTACTGCAACAGGATCTAGGAAAGTTAGGTAGATGGGCTGAGGAGTGGCAACTGAAGTTTAATATTGACAAATGCAAAGTACTGCATATGGGTAGCAGTAACCCAAGAGAAAAGTACCAACTGTGTGGTACTACACTCAGGAAGGTGGAGAATGAAAAAGACCTGGTGGTAATTGTGCAAGTGGATACAAAGTTCTCTGAGCAGTGCAGACAGGCTATGGAGTTTTGTCAATGATATATAGGAATTTTGCTAGCAGAGACACGGAGGTGATTATACCTTTGTATAAGGCAATGGTCAGGAAGGATGTATAGTTGCTAGAATGAGTACAGAGAAGGGCAACAAGTTTGGTGAGAGGAACAAAGGGTTCTCTTATCAGGAGAGGCTTAAATTCTGTCAGCTGCAGCACCAACCCCAGGGGCCTAGGTATGCCAAGCCCATACTTGCCCAATCTGGTGAGTATGGGCTTGGCACACCTAGATATCATGAGCTGGATATCACCATTCTTCTCTTTCTTGGTGATTCTTTTCTACCCTCTCTCTCTCTCTCTCTCAGGGTGACTTAATTTTTTTTTTTTTTTGGCTGGTGCAGCATGAGCGTTAAGCTTCCTTGCAACATATGGCTAATAATAATAACTTTACTAGCCAATGCAACACGTTCCAATCATCATCAGGATGGTTGGAACATAGGGTCCTTGGCACCATACCTGTGTCAACCACAGGTAAGGTGCCAAAGACCCTACATAACAGCCTAGTAGCAATAGGTCTCCCAGTGAACTCCAGAAAGTTGCAATCCTGAACACCTGTAGGATAGTCAGAGTTCCTCGACCAACAGTAACACCAGACATAAAAACAACCGCCTTGTGTACTTGGTAGCAATACCTGTCACGAGTTGGAACTGACAATGAGGGAGAAATAATAATAATAATCTGGAGACTAGGCACCTGCAAGGTGATCTGATTGATAAGGGTAGCAGTAACCCAAGAGAAATGTACTAATTGTGTGGTACTACACTCAGGGGTGTTTTACAAAGAGAGGCTTAAGTTCTGCAAGTTATTTCAGCATCTGGAGACTAGGCACTTGCGAGGTGATCTGATTGAGGTCTATAAAGCTTTGACTGGTTTGAGCAGGCTTAATGCTGACGGGATACTTCTGCTTGCTCAGATTTAGAACCTGAGGGGCCATGGATTCAAAGTGAGGAAAGACAGTTGTAGAATAGATGTGTGGAACTTTGCCTTTAGCCAGCAGGCAGTCGATTGCTGGAACAGACTTCCATCTGTTGTTGTGGAAGTTGATAGCTTAAATAAATATATTTACGGCTGAACTAGACAAACATTTGGAGTGACCGGATAGGTGAAATGGGAAGGTTTTTTGTTTTTCTTTTTTTTGGCTGATGCTCTATTAGCTTGCTTTCTTGCATCATATGCCTCAAATAATGCAAAAACTTATCTTAGTGAATAGTTGAGAAGGTGATAACTATATTTACTTTTCATTTCTATTAATTACAGAAAATCATTTAATTTTAGACAAAAATGGAACATGCCTGAAATGTAATGCACTGCCTCCATTAACTTGTTAAACCTGTCATTAGACCCAATCAGGAAAGATTTGGTGGTTGTAAACTAACTTTACTAGCCTTTGCCCCGTAAAATTAGGAACAGATCTTTCCTGATTAGGCCTCATGGCAGAAAATCTTATTGTGCGAGGGTTTAAATTTATTTAGGTAATAATTTTTACAAAAAAAAATTCAATTAACATAGCAGTGGTCGCACCTAAAATGTAGCAAAATTGTTGCAGATCGGCTGCCAGATGACCTAATTTTTTTACTTTATAATTTTTGTAAAAAAATTTTGGGTTTTTTTTTCATTCTGCTTGGAGCATACACCAATATTTCATCTTTTCTTAAAAAATATAATTATTTATTTAAATATGCTGTATTTTTCACACCTTATTTAAAAAAAAAACAAAAAAATATTAATTCTGATGGATATTTTAAAATAATCTTCCATTTTCTAGTTTAAAAGACCTTTAAGCTCTCAAAATTTAATATACATATTAATATATGGGGTGGTTATAAAATAAGTTTCCCTATTCAGGAGACCCTAGTGTCAAAACGGTTAGAGATAGCACTGTGAAAATTGGTGGGTATGTCATTTAGGGTATGGGGAAGCAATTTGTAGAAGAAAAAAAAATTATTTCAAATTTCTGCCACCAAAGGAGAAATTGCCACTGTGAGATGGAATACTTAACTTAGGATTATATTTTAATATCAAAACTTAGAAATCTACAGATATTTCTATATGTGCTTTCCTTCACTTGAGATGACATTCTGAAAGCAGAGGTCTGCGTGTGACACAGTTTACATAGCATTTCATTGGGGATATTTGCTACGTGCTGTTTAATGCTTGCTTTCAAATCGACAAGCGTCTGTATGCCACCATGGTAAACTCTGTCTTTCAGGTATCCTCATAGCCAGAAATCACAGGGATTAAGATCTGCTGATCGGGCTGGCCAGAACTGCCGAAAGCCTTTAGAAATGATGCGATCATTTCCGAATGTTGAACGGAGCAGTTCCTTCACTTGTCGACCAGCACTGGGAGGGGCACCATCTTGCATGAACACTATGGTCTCCAAGTATTGCCTTTCTGCAGAGCAGGGAACAATGTGATCTCTTAGACACGCGCAGTACTGTGCACTAGTTACCATACACCTTATGGGGCCACGAGGTGTAGACTCTTCAAAGAAAAATGGTCTGATATTAAACTCTACTGTGAATACACACCATACTGTAACATATGGACTTTGTAGTGGTCTTTCATGCACAGCAGCAGATAAACAAGAATATTCAGCAGTTTTGTGCATTTACAGCCCCATTAACAGTGAAATGTGCCTCGTCACTCCATAAGATCATTCGAGCCCATGTATCGTCAAGTTCCATACAAGCCAGAAATCGTAGAGCAGTCTATACGTTGTTGCTGATCACAAGACTTTAGTTCTTGCACTATGTCAATCTTGTATGGGAACCAGTGTAAAATTATTCAAAGCACTTTATGTATAACAGACCAAGGAGGGTTCATGTCTCTGGCACTACTGACTGGTAGTGTTTTGCATTCTGACCATTGCAACCGCACTTCATCCATTACCTCTGTTCTGATATGTGGTCATCCCTTGCCTGGATTTACACCTAACTCCCCGGTTGCTTCATATTTATTTATTAGTTTTCGAAGCCACACTGACGTCCTTTATGCACACCTTTAAGTTTCTGAAATTCACATAGTGCTGCATTAGCATTATTATTCTGGTAGAACAGTTTTACTAAAAGAGCACATTCCTTTTTTGTAAGAGCCATAATGGTTATTGACTGGTGTTGGCCTTTCTGCTTTTATCTAACAGGATGTCATTTGATAATGTCAGATAATCACATCCTGTTAGATGTCATTTGTCTTGAAGTAAATGACAACTTTGACATATGTGCAGTGCCGTTTTTTTCTCTGGTGGCGGAAATTTGAAAATTTAATTTTTTTTATTCTACAAATCACTTCCCCCATACCCTAAATTACATACCCACCGGTTTTCACAGTGCTAGCTCTAACCATTTTGGCACTAGGGTCTCCTGAATAGGGAAACATTTTATAACCACTTGGTATATATTAAATACAGTGGATTCCGGTTAATCGGGACAGCCGTTTATTTGGGACAAATCTTAAAGAACAGAACCTAATCAAGAAAATAGCCAGGGTTTTCTTTGCTTATTTGGGAAAATATGCCGTTTAATCGAGGCAGGAGACCACAGCACTTGATATTACCCTACGATTATCTGTGACCATACCACGTGGTCTGGTCAGATTTCTGGAGGTCACAACCTTAAAACTAAAAAAAAATGAGCAGTTTCTGGTTTATTGGGCTTTTCTGTTAGTGCAATCTATTATAAACAGATAGCAAACTTGATCTTGTTAAATTTGCGATAATACTGACACCTGGAATTCTGTGGGCTTTTATGTTATCATGGTGAAATGTGTTTCCCCTTACATGAAATCTTCAATCATATAAAAAACATAAATGGATTTTCAGAATTTTCTCTTCATTCCTATTTTTTTAAGCTTTGTAACTTCTTGTTACTTCATTCTCACTGGCACGTATTGTGTTAGTTGCAATTTGTGTGTGCCGTGTTCTTTGTTATTGATTGCTTATCTTTTTTACTGTTTTAAGTGTTAACCCCCCAAATATCAATGAACAGAAATATCAACTAGTTAGTATGTACACATTACAGTACATATTAATTAAGCTATGCACGTAAGCGTAAATTTATTTTTATTTTGCTAACCTGTGGAAAATATTCTTCCAATTTTCACGTATCATTTAATTTTGTTAATTGGTAAGGTAATCAAGTGTAAATTTGTGCTTAATATGTCTTTACTTTTATAACCTGTGGATAATATTCCTCCTATTTTCACTTATTAGAATTGCTGTTTAATAGAATTAAAATTCAATTCACAAACGTGATCACAGTGATCAGTGCTTACTGCATATCGTATAGTGAATGGTACCAAACTATGGTGAGACCATCGTAACATGATCTGATTGTACAGGGAATCAATCAAGAAGCGGGGGTCCACTGTATTTTTAACTATTTACGTGAAACTTGGCTTAATTGGACCAAAATGCACTAGTCACGATGTGTCCCAAATAACCAGAATCCACTGTATGTATAAATATTTAATATATATATATATATATATATATATATATATATATATATATATATATATATTAGATACTATTATTCATCTCCATTTTAAAATTTTTCAAAATTTATTTCAAATTTGCCAATGCTTCACAACATACAAAATTTTAAATTACAGTAATACCCTGGCAAGGCTCTTCACAAAGTGCATTAGAAAAGGTGTGATGCCTAAGCAGTGGAATAATGCAATCATAGTTTTGCTGCATAAGAAAGGAGATAAATCAGAAATTGGAAATTATAGACCAATTAGCTTGTTATCCCATACAGGGACAGGATTCTCAACTATGGATCACCTTCACGTAATATCACAGCTAATGGAGAAAGCAAATGAATATAAAACACCATTATGCCTGGCGTTTGTGGATTATGAAAAGGCGTTTGACTCCATACAGCATAAGGCAATGTTTCGGGCACTGGAAAGACAAGGCATAGATACTCCATATATTATGATTTTGAAGAAAATATATGAGAGTGCTACATCCTTTATTAGACTAGACAAAGACAGTAGCAAATTTAAAATCGAGAAAGGAGTTCGACAAGGAGACACAATATCTCCGAAGCTGTTTACTGCTGCCCTTGAGGAAGCTTTCAGAAGATTAGACTGGTCGCAGAAAGAAGTCAATGTGAACGGAGAGTATCTAAACCATTTACGATTTGCAGATGACATTGTGGTCATAAGCCACGATCCCAAAGAATTAGAGGAAAATCTTAATCAGTTATGCACAGTTAGTAAGGATTTTGGACTAAAGATGAATATGGCTAAAACAAAAGTAATGATGAACAAGTATGCCACAAAAAGGGATATAATGATTGAAGGAGCAGTAATTGAAAAGGTGGAGTCATATACTTATCTGGGACAAGTTATTAGCTGTAATAATGATAAATGGCTGGAAGTCAAGAGAAGAATAAATTTTGGATGGATAGCATTCAGGAAATATAGTCACATACTGAAGAGCAATATCCCAGTTTGTCTGAAACGTAAAATAATGAATCAATGTATACTCCCCACCATGACTTATGGAAGTGAAACTTGGGCACTCACCAAAAGAATGGAAGAGAAGCTAAGAACTACACAGCGAAGAATGGAACGAATCATATTGGGAATCAGACTGTTAGATAAGAAGAGAAACACATGGATTAGGCAGCAAACTCAAGTAAAGGACATTCTTATCAAAACTAAAGAACTAAAATGGTCTTGGGCAGGACACATAGCTCGAAGACACGATGACAGATGGACTAAGAAAATAACAGAATGGTACTCAAGAGGAGCTAGAAGAAAACCTGGAAGACAAAGGCGGAGATGGATAGATGAAATTCATGAGTTTTTGAGTAGTAAATGGATGGCCAGTGCTCAAAACAGAAGGAACTGGAAAGTTGCTGGAGAGGCCTTCATCCTGCAGTGGATTGAAAATGGATGATGATGATGAATACCCCGACTTACGCTACCCCGACTTACGCGAACTCGGAGTTACGCGGTTCTTGATTTTTTCGTTTGGCAACGCTGCCGCCCACTATCTTCAAGGTCGTTTTTCATATGTTATCGATATACGGTGCGACGGCGGAGAATGAGAGCGAAAGATGAACAAAATTCAACTTTGCTGCTTTTATGTTTTTTATATCAGTGAAGGGGAAACACATTTCACCATAATAACGTAAAAACCAACACAATTCCAGCTATCGGTATAATCGCAAATGCAATTAGATCGAGTTTACTACCAGTTTATAACAGATTTCACTAGCAGAAACGCAACTGGATTTTTATTGTTTATGGTAGTAACCCCTAGAAATGTGAGGTGTTAATAGCGTATCTCTGCCTTTATGGTGTTGTTTATTCAGTTGCTACATGCGGGCAGCTTTGCTTATGCGTATCGAGCGTGCCTCCTCGTTTTGTAATTGTGCTTTATTCCCTAAAAATGAGTAAAATACTTAATTAAAAGGTGTGAAAAGGAAGCGTCCTGGTGAAGACACTGCAGATTCAGAGAGAAAAAGAAAAGCAATTATCGATAAACAGAGGCGGACTGGATCAAAAATTCTTACCCGGGAAAATTTATAGTGGCCTCATACTATGGTTTATGGCCAAAATCACACTGGCCCACCGGGGTTTCCCCGGTAAAGCTTATGGCCAGTCCGCCTCTGTCCATAGAGAAAAAATATGAAATTGTGAAATGCTTTGAGCGAAATGCAAGACCATGTGATATTGCACGTGCTACAGGCCTAAATGAAGCAACGGCGAAAAGCACATGACAATTGCAAACTTGACAGGTTGAAAATTGAAAAGGGCTCAATTGTAAAGGGCTTAAAAATTTTAGAAAACATAGACTCCAACGAAGAACGCGTTATAGCTACAAAGCAAGGAATAAAAAAATTATTAGCTTGCTACGAAGAAATTCTGCGTGAAAAAAAGAACGCGCTGTGTCATCAGACGAATTTGATAGATTTTATGAAGCCATCGACATTGAAATAACTTTTTAACGTAAGTCATTTGTTTTTTTAATACATATTTTGTATTAATATGTATAAAGAACTGCAATTTTATTAATATTTTTCTTCTAAACTAGTGTTTTTGTTAGTCCTTGGTCCCAATTAAGCAAAATTTATATGTATTTATATGCAAAGTTTTACCCCGACTTACGCGAATTCGACTTACACAATTTTCGTCGGACCCACCTATCACGTAACTTCGGGGTATTACTGTACATGTATTGCTTCCCGCAGAGGAGTGTCCATCTGGAGAGAATATCAGGGTTTCATGTTCTCATATTTGCTGTGTGAAGAAATAATAAAAGCAACCAGAGAAGGCTATAGATGTTTACTGAACTAGTGGGAGAGTGAAACAAGTAACCTAAACCTATAAAAAAAAACATAATTCGAAACTTTATGGTGGGTCACCTGACAGTTTCCTCGTACATTCATTATTCTGTGAAAACTACATAGTTTGTTCAGGGCAATAGCCTCAGGTTACGAAGAAGTTAACTAATGTATAGGTTTGTGCTATAGCATCATGTTTATACGTAGCCAACTACTAAGTAGTTACAAAATTGGCATCATTTAAGTATATCTCATATTGTGAATGCCTTCACAATGAGTTGCCATGGTATTGCACTACCTCAAATAAGTAACGCTTCTCTAATACAGAAGACTACTGTTACTTATTCTTGGCGGACCCCACCCCGTGTAAAAATTGTAACTACACTAGACTCCAGCTAGTCCGAACTAATTGGGACCGAGCCCTGTTCGGATTAGCCGAATAACTGCAATAATGCAGAAGCAAGCAGTAAAACAGGTCTGGTTTATTAAGGAATGAATGTATAGTAAGCCTACTAGCGTTTGTACGCGAGTGTAACACACCGGAAGCAAATCCCCCCCTCCACGCTAAGACTAATTGCACGCGACATTGTGCATTAAATGTGAATGTTTATATCTTCGCTCTCATTACATTTTACAGTTTAGTTTAGTTCAGTCTGCTGCCACAATGGCCACGAAACGGAAAACCAGCTTATCTTTCAACGTGTACGTTGAAAGATAAGCTGGAAGTTTTGAAAAGGCTGGACAAGGGGGAAAGTGCAACGAAATTAGCAATAGAGTTTGGAGTGGGCAAGGCCACAGTAACTTACTGGAAAAAAAACCGAGCAAAGATCGAGCAGTTTTGTACCTCTACTTCAGAAAAATCAGTTGAAAATCGACAAACAGTAAGGCCCTCAACGTTTGACAAGCTTGATGAAGCCTTATTCACGTGGTTCACTCAGGAAAGAGGAAGGGGAACACCCCTAAGCGAACCTCTTGTTAGAGAAAAGGCCATTCATCTCAACAAACTAATGAAAGGTGATGAATCATTTAGTGCGAGTACCGGTTGGTTTGATCGCTGGAAGAAGCGCCATGGGATTCGCCAGCTAACGATCACCGGGGAGCAATTATCAGCTGGTCATGCTGCAGCAGAGAAATATTTGGGTGAGTTCGCTGATTTGGTATCACATTATTCACCTCAGCAGATATATAACGCTGATGAGACAAGTTTAAATTTTAAGGCTTTGCCCACAAAAAGTCTAGCATCTCAACAAGAAATGCGTGCCCCAGGTTTTAAAATGAATAAGGAGCGAGTGACGTTGATAGCTTGTAGTAATGCTTCAGGAAATCACAAGCTACCTTTGATGATGATCGGTAAATCAGCGAAGCCGAGAGCTTTTAAAAATATGAACATTAACAATCTTCCAGTCCATTATAAAAGTAAAAAAAAAAGCTTGGATGAACAGACAGCTTTTCATTGAGTGGTTTCATAATCAATTTGTCCCAGCAGTGAAACGTTTCAGCAATGAAAATGATTTGCCACCTCGTGCCATTCTCCTCATAGACAAGGCGCCGTCCCACCCAGACGTTTCCGAGTTGACATCAGGGGATATAAAGGCAGCTTTTTTACCGCCTAATGTAACACCGTTATTACAGCCCATGGACCAGGGGGTGTTACAGTCTATCAAGCTTGCCTACAGAAAGAAATATCTTAGGTCCTTGATAGAAGATAACACCAATTCACTTGCTTTACATGAGAAAATGAAACAAGTGAACTTAAAAGATGTTGTATATTGGGTTGCTGAATCGTGGGAGGGTGTAACCGAGCAGTCCATACAAAGATCATGGAAGAAATTATGGCCCTCTCTCAGCTTTGTCGATAGCTCTGACGAAAACAATGACATAGAACAATTAATTCAGCTCGTACAGGAAATTCCCGGGTGCGAGGAAGCAATAGAATCTGACGTTAACGAGTGGATTGCAGCGGATGGAATAGGTCATGAAAACCTGTCGGATGAGGACATCGTGGCAGCTGTCACCCAAGAAGACTCCGAGCAGAATGATGACGAGCCCGGTGTTTCTGCGGAACAACTTGTGTCACACACAGACGTGACAGCGGCCCTTGACCTCGCTTTACGCTACTTAGAACAATATCCCAGCGCTACACCGGCAGACTACATGTTTATGAAGCGGTGGCAAAACATAGCATCATCTAGCCGATTTTCATCGTTACGTCAAAAGAAACTAACAGAGTTTGTTACTTCTGAAAAATGACTTTTGTTCCTGTTTTGGTGTGTAAGTATAGATCTGTAATTTTAATAGGCCATGTCAAACACTGATTTATTAATTTTGTATTAGTACAGTACTACAATAAAATACAGTTGTTTTGTGGAATTCTAAATGTTTTTGTACCATTAATGCCATTTAAGTTTAACTGGAAAATACAAAAAACGTATATTTTGCGAACTAAAAAATTTCCTCTCCGCCGACCGAAACTTGTTCAGATTAGGCGGATGTTCGGATTAGTGGGAGTCCGCTGTACTTAGTAGTTGGCTACATATAAACATGATACTATAGCACAAACTACACATCTGTGAAAACTGTAAAAAGTCATTTCATAGACAGTTTATATTTAGGAATGGAAACAAATTTTCAGATTTTTAATCATTAACAGTTAGCATGGGATCACTATTTTTGATTAAATGTCATTTTAATCAAAAATAGTTTTGTCTAGGATTCTTCAAATAAGACACTATTCTATTAAAAACATACATTCCATTCAAAATTACATTACTTCTTTAATTTGAGAAATAGCTACTACTACTAAGATACCTCCCCTCAACTAGTTTGTGTTCAAACTAGTTGAACACAATCTATCTGATAAAAATAAATTTTAGATTTTGCAACAGAAAAGTAATTTTTTTAAAGAAATATAACTTTCCATGTTCTGTAAGAATATATTTATGTTTAAAAATGTTTCATTTTTTTATTATGTTGAGATGAATATATAAAATGTATATTCCGTGCCTTGCCTTGAATATTTTTAAAGTTTCCACTGAACTTAAATGGTTGGACAGGTTTGTATATGGTTTAAATTTCTCTTGGAAAAATATACTTTATACATAGAGTAGTGTCACTATAACCTATGGTAAACTGGAAATATAACTTGGATTACTCTATCAGTGAAAACTTAAATTATATAGAATAGTAAAATAAAAAATTTATTTTGTAATTTTTAATCTTATTTATTAAAATTACTAGTAACAACCTTTAAACTAATAAAAGAAAAGATAGCAAAATTATGAAATAATTTTGGATTTCTTATTGAATCTGAACTATTAAAACAGCATTATGCAGATATTCTATTATAATGTTAAATTAAAATTAAATTAAAATACACTTCATCACTACATATGGTGTGAAGTGTATTTTAATTTTATTTTAACATTATAATGAAAAAACATATGCAAAAATAACACAAAAATGTGTAATTTACTTGTACTTTAGCGCCACAATAAGTAATACAGTTAAAAAGCATTATTTTTTTTTTCAATAAGGTGTTATTGCACAGGTGTAGCTTCTTTTTTTTTCTTTCTTTTTTTTTTTTTTGTTACTGGTAACCTCAGATTAAGCAGAACTCAGATTATATTGAGCTCTATATCAGTCATTTTATAGAATATGCAAATAAGTAACACAAACTAACAAGCTGGTAACAATATGCAAGTACAATTTACTCTGCATCAGTTAATGGTATTGATGAAATATATTATACAAAATCCTTTTTGTATCACTTTGAAAACTAATTTTATACATCATTTATTGTGAGCAAACACTTTTGTACAAAAATATTAAATTACATAAGCCCATGTAATAACTGCACTTTTTTGTAAAATTTTTTTATGCTGTGGCAATACATGAACCACACAAAAAACATTTTGGTCAAAAAATACAAGGTGTCCAACTAGAAAAAAAGATAAAGGTTATGTAATTTCACTTAACTCTTTTTTGGTCTTCCCAGTACAAAAGTATGTATTCACTTTGTTAACATCTTTATTTTTTCCCTCCAAGAATACTTCACTTGTACATTACATTTCTTATTTTCTTCAGGAAAATTATTCTAAGCTGTCAAAATACATTTATTTATTTTTATATTAATACTTTCAAAGCAAAGGATCAATCTTTGGTGATAAAATCAATGTCAATTTGAACAGTTGATTTAATGGCACATGTGACATGTCAATAATAAATAATTGTGGCCACAAAAGGCACTTCTGTTTACTTTGCAGCTAATGCCAGTCCTCCAGTGGACTTTAATATTTTGTTGGGATTTATTTATTTCCTAAACTACTTGCCTGACCAATCTACATCCCATATTCCCCTGAATCAACGACTTTAAGAGAATGTACAGCAGTATAATTAACAGCATTTTCTAGATCAACTACATTCACACAATCACAGCCCCAATGGTAATGGATAAAAAAAAAAAAAACAAAACAAAACATAGCATTAAAAATCACTTGATCATGAAAATTTGCCTAAACAGTAGAAATAATCATCACTAAAAAGAGTTCTATTGAGTGTGATTTAATGAGTTAATCTAAAGTATAACTAGACGTAAGAATTTAATTTTAATTTTAATTTTTCTAACTGAGAATCATCAAAATACATTACATAATTTATGCAGCCATTACACAAGCTTATATGTTATTCATTCAATATGAAATCATTACTAATTTTTATTTCCTCAAAATAAAACTCAACACTATGATTAAGTTAGTACAAAATTTATATACACACCTGGCATTACTGCCTAACTGTTACTCCACAGTGAATTTCCAAGTCTTATCAAAAACTCTAGATATGATAGTCTATTTCAGATATTTGACAACATTACATGTACATCAAATAATTCTATTTAAGTTCAACATTCACTGTACAATGCCTCTACAATGGTCACAGTGAATCCTGAGTAAATTAAAGCAGCAAAAATATTCGACTATATGTGTAATATTCTGAGTGATCTAATAGTAAAAAATGTCCATTGTTATATAATTCAGCATAGTTTCTGGAATGGACAATAAGCTACATAATTAGCTTATTACTGTACAAAAAATTTTATACGTTTTTGTAACAAAGATATGCAAATTTGCATATATCATTAGGAATACTTAAACACTGAATGTCTCACAAATACACTTTCAACAACAATAAACTTATTGAAGTAAAAACAATTTCAAATTATAACAAAAAATAAATAGTTAATATTTTAATTTAAAAAATCTGTCGGCTACTTTTAAGAATTGCACTGAAAGAGTAAATATATGAAACAAATGATAATCAAGGCAAATTTAAAAACATACCAAAATTTTAATATTTTAAAAAGTGTTCAATACAAGAAGCATCTATTTTCTCTTGAAATATTCTGTTCTATAATCACAGAGAATCATTTTCTGAAAGCCAGTTACACAGGTCACAAAAATAGGATGTGGTTATTAATATACAAAAGACATTTACATACCTACCCTTGTCAACATTTTCTTATTGACAAATGGAACTGAGTATGTAAAACTAGAGTAATGAATGACACATTTAATTAGGTCTTAAGACTAGTGACTCTGAAATAAAAATAACTTGCAACAACTAAAAAATAACAAACAAAAAAAAAAAAAAAAAAAAAAAGAAATCCCCCCCTCCCCAAAAGACAGGTTGAATGACACTATACATTTTAAACTAAATAGATTAAACTAGTTAAAAAAAAGAGTGAGAAAGATTAAAAAAATAATAATAAAAATAAACTGCTTTAGCTTTTTTTCAAAAAATTCTTTTATAAAAATCATACTTTCTTAAAAGTCCCCCCCCCATATTTTTAATCTCAGCTGTACTTTCTTTTAATGCAACACCTTTTTTTCATAAGAATGATATGTACCCCACAGAAACTATACTGTAAACCCTTTACCCTCCTCAACAACTGATGCTTCTAGACTGATTTTTTCATTAATTTGGAGAACAAAATCTTAATATATTTAATGGTACAAAAATATCTTATTTTAGCTTCTTTTTCTAATTATCCATAATTTAATGCTATTTTATTTCTTACTTACTTAACATATTTTTTATGAAGTACTGTTAATCAGTCTGATGCACTGAAATTAACCAATGAATCCACAGATTCCTTCATTTCCTGGTAAAATGGTATGTAATTCATATTTCCAATGTATATGAAAATAATCTAATGTATAAATATATATTCAAAACCTCATCTGTATAATGAGGTAAACAATTTTGCTTCTAAAGAAGCTTTTGAATGAACGGTAAATTACATAGCCACACAGTGGCAAATCCACTCTCTTAAATAAGCTGATGCTTTGAATTGTGGTCAGCAAGCAGAAATCCATCCACTACTGACCATAAAATTTCTTACTTTCTGGCAGTGATTTTTATCCAATCCAGCAGGATAGCTAGGTTTTCCTGCTACATTTCCATACTGCTTTTGAACATGATCCTAGAAAACCAAAGAAGAAGGGGAGTAAATTATATTTTAAAGAACAGTTTTTTTTTGTATTTATTCTACAAATGCAAATATTGAGTTAAAATAATATGCTATAATATTGAATACAGTATATATAAAATATATTACAAAGTTTATGCTAAATTTAAATTATGAGAATGATGCAATGAAAATTAGATTTTTTTTTTTTTTTTTTTTAAATCTCTGCCATAGTTTAGTTCCTTCACTTCATCATCAGAATGGAACTGACATCATGCCAAATCATTTTTCAGTCATCTAATAACTGATTTTTTCACTGTATGCTATGCCACTTGCAAACAGCCGTGCATGTTTTTCCTGGACAAGGACGCCTTACTACAGAAGTTTGCTTCCTTCATGCTAATGACTTGCCTATTCGTGGGTGTAACTTACAGTTGTTGACGTACGTTTTTTTCATATGATGGGGAATTTCTGCTGGAGAGATGCCCTCTATTGTAAGAAAATGCATTGTGTTAGCTTGAATGCATACAGAAACAGTATGACATTTGTTAATGTCATACTGTTTCTGCTGAAAGTGCTGCTGTGCATCACTTGCATTATTATTCAGTAGATGCATTAGTATAATTCATTATTCAATTAAATTCATTGAATAATGAATCTAGTATATCTAATACACTGGACTGATTCATAACCTAAACCAGTCCTCATTAGTTAACATCAATTATTTCACTCTTCCTTTGAATATATATATACTTGTATACTGTATATAGGAAATAAAATTCTGTACCAGGCACATGTGTCCTGCCGCTAGCACATTTAACGTGTTTTACATTTAAGAGGTTGGCATTAAAACGATTTAATTTTCGGATATTAATAAAATTCATGGATAATAATATAACAATGTTTTTATTTTATTAATAATAATTACATGTCGGTTACTGAAAGTACTGGCCCATGATGACTAAAGTAGGATATATAATTTTTACATTGATGAGATTTTAGTTCACAACTAAATACACCATCTATAGTAGTTCCATTACATGTAGTATTTATCAAAAGATCTGATGATATGTTCAAGTTGAAGAATGTTTTCATAAATGTGCAGAACCTTTTCCAGCCTCAGAATTTAATTTTAAAGAAAAAAATTACATTCAATCTGAAAACACCAGGTGACGTGAAACCAGATGCATTTTTGAATTAACATATTTCCCAGTTTCTGAAAGTTTTTTTGTATCTTAAAACTTTAATATTTCTGTTTCTAAATTTCTTAGCTTTCCAACGATATGCTATACATCCACATTATCTTGTTTATTATGTGAGAAAATTTCCTTGATCACATGTCTAAATATTTTCCATTATCCTGGAAAAACTACTGCAATTTTCAGAGGTTTGAAAGTTTTCCTTCTAGTGTGGAGCTAACTCCGTGCAAAATTTCATTAACTTTGGTCCAGCAGAAGATAAATTAAACTGCAATAAATTTTTGTAACGCTTTTTGCATGACAGCTTTTCATTACAAAATTTTTGGAATAATGCCAGTAAAAACATTAACGTAAAAACAGATCTTTCTTTTTGGTCTTATATCTCATCTATAGAGGATTCTGTATTTCTTCGATTCTAAGATGCACTTTTTCCCCCCTATAAACGTCTCTAAAAATGGGGTGTGCCTTAGAATCGATGGTGTCTTACAATCACAGTTTTTGCTTTTTTGAATTTTCCCATGCTTTGGACAGCACCACATGTTTTGTTTTTACATGGAAATCCCACCTCCAAGTTTGACCGTTATCGCATTTTCCAATTCCATTGGGGAATAAAGTGGCATGGGTGATTTCACGTGCTTTCGAAATGTGAAGCCACCATTATTTCATTATAGCGGAGCTCACTCAGCGAAAACTAGGAAGTTTTGTTTGTATCTTCGAAAGTACTTTAGAAGTGGAGTTACTGTATTTCGTTAATTTTGATCCCTTATTGCACATTAAATTGTCGAAAAGATTGCACTACGAAGCCACATTGAAATGAAAAGTTATTGTGTATGCAAAAGAACATGGAAATAGAGCTGTGGGTCGACATTCTGACATTAGTGAAGTAAATGTTCGACGTTGGAGAAATGATCGCAATTCCATATTTTCGTGCAAAGCAACAACCAAGTGCTTTACAGGGCCTAAGAAAGGAAGATTTCCACAAGTCGATGAAGTTGTGATACGTTTTGTAACAGAGACACGGGCAAAAGGATTACCCATCACTCGACAAGCCATGCAAATTGAAAGCCAGAGAAATTGCCAAGTCCCTCGACCCATCACTCGACAAGCCATGCAAACTGAAAGCCAGAGAAATTGCCAAGTCCCTCGGAATAGAGAAAATAATTTTTAAAGGCAGTCTCGGCTGGTGCGGCAGACTTGTGTGTCATAGTGGATTATCGTTAAGGCAGCAAACATCTATCTGTCAAAAAATTCCTGCAGACTTTCAACAGAAGCTGATTAACTTTCAGCAACAGGTGATGAAATTAAAGAAAAAGAAACTATGAGTTTAGTCAAATTGGAAATGCTGATGAAACCCCAGTCTTCTTCGAATGCCTCGAAATTACACAGTCAATGCTAAAGAAATCAAGATTATAAGCATGGGCTACGAAAAGCAGCGTATCACTGCGTCGAAAGTTGCCACCATATTTAATTTTAAATAGAAAAAAAAACCATACCAAAGAATGAAATTTTACCCAAAGATGTTATTGTGCATGCACAAAAAATGGATGGATGTGGGCAGATCTTATGGAAGACTGGCTAAATGTTGTGTGGAATAGATGTCCAAGAAGTCTTCGTAACCCACCTAGCAAGCCAGTACTTGATGCATTTCGTGGACATTTGTCCGAATGTGTCAAAAATAAAATCGTGCAAAAACGTGGTGACTTGGTTGTGATTCCTGGTGGCACTACTAGTCAACTGCAGCCACTCGACATTTCACTCAACAAACCATTTAAGGATTACTTGAGAAAGGAATATGAATCCTGGCTGTTGACCGACAACCTTCCGGAAAAATTAAGAAAGCACCAGCATCAAAATCGGCAGAATGGGTATCAACAGCTTGGAAGCTGATCCCATAAAGAATAGTAAAGCACTCGTTTAAAAAATGTTGCATCACCAACGCTCTCGATGGCTCAGAAGATGATATATTATGGAATAATGAAGATAACGACAGCTCAGAAGATTCAGAAGGAAGTGAGGAATAACATACGTGCTGATAAATACCAGTACTATTGTTGTTAGTAAATTGAATTCTATTATAATAAAAATATTTGTTAGATTTATTTTAGTGTTTTATTTTATTTATTTTTAGAATCAAAGGTTTTTTTCTGAAATTAAGGTGCATCTTATAATCAATGGCATCTTAGAATCGAAGAAATATGGTAGTTTGTTGTGATGGTAATCCCCCCACCACGATAACAGACTATAAACAGGACCTGTTTTGTGTAACAAAAAAAAAAAAAAAAAGAATAAATCTCAGGAGAAAACTCTTCTAATAACAGTGGAAAGGGACTAGCTAACCACAGTTTCAATGAAAAGCTTTTATTAAGTTTCTGTGATCAGGAGAAAACTCTTCTAACAACAGTGGAAAGGGACTAGCTAACCAGTTTCAATGAAAAAGGTTTTATTAAGTTCCTGTGATCAGCATAAAAAATCAAACACACCAGAGTGGATTATATATACTATACATACCTTCAACTTTTATAAATTACAATTTGTAAAACTTATAATACAGATCTGCTTTTCTGCTGGTACACAAGAACAGTATATTAGAACATTTCTTTCAAATCAATAATAATTAGTAAATGTACAACATACAGCTCATGACAGGAAATTTATGTATTTCATTATGAAGTATAATAAACTGCATTTTTAAAGTTCTGTTTCATTTGTATGCTCTATCCCAGCTTCTGGGAGCTAATTCCAATGCCTAGTTTTGCAAGTAACATTAATTTGTCGTTTTGGCCTTTTAACACGTTAATATGTATAGTATTAACATGGTTAAAAGGTCAAAATGATAAATCAATGTTACTTGCAAAACCAGGCATTGAAATCACAACATATTAAGAGATAATTTTTTCTTCTTAAATTTCTTGAATATAAACAAATATCCATATATAAAATATAAGATATGTTTCTTCACCTAATGACTTGATGTAGTACACTTCAAAAAATAGCATTAGTCCTTAGCACTTTCTTCAGGAAATTTGCAATTAATGTCAGTTTATTGCAACTTTTTTATATTTAAAAATTGGAAATGTTTAAATGCAAAAATAAATAAATAAAATTAAAAATAATAATAAAATAAAAAAATAAAAAAAAATAATAAAATAAAATAAATAATAAATAAATAAATAATAAAATAAAAAAAATAGTAAATAAATAAAACTTATCAGATCAACTAATTAGTTTATTTGGCACCCAATCTCAAATGAAAAGTGAAACAAATTAGAACATATATATCTAGGTGATCTATTTATTCAGAGATCAGCAGAAGCAGCAAAACTAACTCAACAATCATGACTGCTGAAGTCATGGCTCAAACCACTTGGTTTTGAGTCGCACTGCCACTCTGTGAATAAATTTTGGCTTGCTTCAACCAAAAGTTCGTGTCTGCATTGTGATTTTTATTTGATTTTCAATAAAATTAAATTATTGTTCATGAATTGTAAGTCACTTAAAAATTCTTTGAATATTATTTTATTATTTGTTTCATGGTTTATATAAGTATATTCAAAAATAATATTCTGTGAATTTTTGAATATACTTAGATAAACCATGACTTTGGTATTTGATAAGTCTGTACTGGGGAAAATGAATAATACATGCATAATAAAATGAAGCAATGCAAACTTAACTGAAATTCATAATTTGCAAGTATAATTATACTGCAAATGAAATATTTGCAATAACCATCATTATTTGTATACATTTAAGAAGTTCAGCAAGGTTTAAGTAAAAAAATAAATTTCTTCAAGCATTTTATTCAACCATCTCTTAATCCAAAACAACAATGAACTAAACCTGGAAGTGAACTGCCATTTTCACAAATGTTATATTACTAATTTTCATATATTAATGTATGCCACAGGTATAGTAATGTACAAAGTTTTATCAAAAAAGTTTAGTGAATTATCTTGTAATTCTTGAATGCATAATATGCACCATAAGTAGTTTTTAGCTACAATTAAAAGACTGTGAGCAGGACTTATGATGATGCCTTTTGAGCACATCAAGTTTAACTTGTTATGCACCAGCCTAGTGGAAATCTGCTTTGAATTGAGCACTTTTATTTTCTCTCTTTTATGATATATAAGGAAAATAATGAAATTTGAATGTGTGAACTTTAAATTTTTTACTGGCAAATTTCCATTGTACCACACCCACCTTATTAATCTGATTAGGTACCATGTGACTTTTTGACTATTCAAAAAGTCACATAGTCCTATTATTTGTCTATCCAAAATTAAAATACACAAACGGAAAATGATTTCAGTCGATTCAAGAAATTCAATCAGATATGAAAAACCAACTAAAAGCATTCACAAAAGGAAGACTTCCAGAAATGATTTAATCAGTGACATTTTAACAACAATGTTTGCATTATTAATATTGAAAAATATTAACAATACAAACATTTATCACTTGATAAAATTAATCAGTTGTTGATCAAACTATGTAGGATAACAAAAGTCACACTCCCATAAGAAAAATTAAAATATTTGCATTGCTTACCAATAACTTGGAAATGCTTTTTGATTTGATTTATGCAAGATATCTGGACACAACCAGAACTGATTTTTCTTTTTATTGCCTTGTTTTCCAGATGTAAGTTCAATGCAGACACCTAACTTCAGATAATCCATCAAAAGACTCAGAGTAAACCATGTGGTGCTTGGAAGCAGAGCTGTGATGCCAACTTTCCAGTTGGCATCACAGCTCTGCTTCCAGCACTGATGGAATGTTGTTGTCCACAATGAGCATTAGGAATGTTGTCTCCAGTATCATCTGGTGTAGAAGTATAGATCAATTAACAGATCTTCTCACTGCACTGCCCAGTTATAACTTATCATGCATTCACCTTCATCCAATACAGGCTATTGCTAACCTAATATCATGAACTATACCTACTAACATTATCACTGGGGTAAAATACTGCTTACTCCTAAATGCGATCCAATGAAGAAAGTCGTATTATTGTAAGAACCAATGAGAGAACTCCATTCACTTATCTTTATCACCAACATACAGACTGTAGGAATGGTAATATTTCTAAAATTTTTCTTTAGGATCTGCTGGATAGACTTCCTGTGCACATCTGACTCTGGCAGCTTTCTTCATTTCTTTGGGCTGCTTCGGATTTTACTCGATACCATTGTTACTACTCAGTAATAATGGTATCGAGTAACTCAGCTGAAAACGTTCTGGCCAGCTGCTATGCAGATGTTTATAGACACTTCCTATTTCTTTGAATTAATTAATTATTGTTCTAATGGTTTTCTGATGAAGTAGAGATCTGTCGAGGGTGCTTTTCAATAAATTCAATAATAATTAATCAATTTGAAGTATCCGGCCTTCTGTTTATACTCTATCATGATCACAGGTCAGAGGAGTTACAAATAATCATTTTGACAATGAATAAAATCATTAATTGTATTTTAGTAGCCACATGGGCTCGAACATGATCAACTCATCCCTGCACTACTATAGGGACCATTTGGCTATGTGAAATCACCTCTACCCTTTCATCTTTTGTTAACTTATTGCATAAGCCAACGTCCATCTGGAACAAAAGAAAAATTAATATTGTTGGTGTTGTTAACAAAAGCATATGGTGAAATTTTTCAAGGGTTGCAACTATAATGGGCATTAGTTTCTTATGAGCAACTAATTCAGATTCAAAATATAACATCTACAAAGTATGGATTTCCCAAGAAATAAAACAGCAACGGTGATATTTAACAAGTCTAATGGATATGTTTCCCAGATGATATGCAACATTTAAATTTAGTGAAATATTTGAATAAAATAAAAACAACATTAATGATTCTAATAAACAAATTCTTCAGAAGACAATGGCTATGTGCAAATGGTAAAATTTAAAAATAAAATAAAAATGAATACGAAATTCTAACGTACTAGGTAAAGAGCACAATGCTTTGCTGGGAGTCATATCAATCTGGATCTAGTAGTGTTATTATGGGCAGTAGGAAATGCTCTGGTACTAGATGCTACTGTGGCCAGCCTGGTTAGAAATGGCTGTGATGAAAGGTGGTGAGTCACCTTGATTAATATTCCATCTAACATTGAGTTGTAACAGTCTGGGAGAAACCTGTGACACTGGTGTTGATAATCACCCCTTCTCCATTTTTAACAATGTTTTGTTACTAACTGCTTGGGTTATTAGTATCGAATATTATACTGGCAAAACAATATGAGCTTATGCAGCATCAACAAAAAAAAATAAAAATCTTGTTTCAGTTTCATCTGTTCATCCCTTCTAATAATTTGCCCAATCTCTTTTAAATTAATTCAAACTAGATGCAAACTAGAACCAGATGCAAAAAATAATTTTGATATCATATACTTTGATTTCTGGAAAGCTTTTCATACTGTTGCACATGGACGACTACTGTACAAATGGGAGCAGTACAGTCAGTCCTCGTATAACACATGTTTACACTACACGAATTCAATCACACAAGATTTATAAATAGGGGAACGATATCTTATATAACATGAACCGAATTCGTTTATGCACGATTCGCCTTTGTGTTTAAAAGAAATGGCAGTTGAATGCAGAATCACACCAACTGAATGCAACACGATAGAAATGAAGAGAAGATTCTGAAAATGTATTTGATTTTTATATCAGTTAAGGATGAACACATTTCACCATAATAACGCAAAAACCAACACAATTCCAGATATCGGTATAATCGCAAATGCAATTAGATCGAGTTTACTACCAGTTTATAATAGATTCCACTAGCAGAAACGCAACTGGAAATTGTTTTTATTGTTTTATGGTAGTAACCCCTAGAAATGTGCTTTAGTAAAATGTGAGGTGTTAATAGTGTATCTCTGCTTTTACGGTGTTGTTTATTCAGTTGCTACACACGCGCAGCTTTGTTTATGTGTATCAAGCGTGCCTCCTCATTTTGTAATTGTGCTTTGTTCCCTAAAAACGAGTAAAATACTTAATTAAAAGGTATGAAAAGGAAGCGTCCTGGTGAAGACACTGCAGATTCAGAGAGAAAAAGGAAAGCAATATCGATAAACAGAGGTGGACTGGATCAAAAATTCTTACCCGGGAAAATTTATAGTGGCCTCATACTATGGTTTATGGCCAAAATCACACCGGCCCACCGGGGTTTCCCTGGTAAGGCTTATGGCCAGTCCGCCTTTGTCGATAGAGAAAAAATATGAAATTGTGAAACGCTTTGAGCGAAATGAAAGACCGTGTGATATTGCACATGCTACAGGCCTAAATGAGGCAACGCCGAGAATTACAAAGAATGCAGAGAAAATAAAAACAACTTTCATAGCAGAAACAGCTCAAAGTGTAATTAAAATCCATTATATTAAGACACAAAGAATTGGAAGAGATGGAACGGCTGTCATCTGTTTGGATAGAAAATCAAACAAAAAACAAGTTTGCTTACGATAGAAGTAAAAGCATTAGCAATATTTTATTACATAATAGTCGTAATAAAATACGTAAGTATATAAAATACATAAGTATTTTATTATGATTATTTATTGTGTTTGGTAATGTTTTGGTTACAAATGTGTGTTCAATCTTGGGTGGTTGGCACCTAACCCTATTTTTCCCATAGGGCCTGTTGTTTATATTGCATGATTTTGCATTGCACGAGGGTTTCTAGGAACACAACTATCGTGCTTTACGAGGACTGACTGTATGGCATTAAGGGCAAGTTGATACAAAGACAGAGATAGGTAATCAATGGACACTGCTTTTCGTGAACTAATATTATTAGTGGAGTCCCCCCAGGGTTCGGTGTTGGCCCATTGTTGTTTTGTATATTTATCAATGATATTGATGAAGGCATATTACACTTATGTCTAAGTTTCATGATGATACAAAGTTTGGCAGGGTGGTTAATAACAGTAATGGAGGTAAGATACTGAAACAGGATCTAGAAAATTTAGGTAGATGGGCTGAGAAGCGGCAACTGAAATTTAACATTTTCTGGTGCAAAATCTACTTAGGCTATATTGCACCTCTCGAATTAATTGAGTTCATTTATGAGAACTGCATGGGGAGCAGTTAGAAATGGTGATACATTTGAATTTCTTTTAAATAGAGAAAGAATTCAGAGAGATTTGCTTCTTTACCTATGAGACACTGAGGTTATTGAGAGATAGATCTGAAATGAAACCAAAAGATGTTTGTCGGGCATTGTTGAACAAGCTACATTTAAGGAGTATACGTTTTACTGTAAGTGGGTTCAAGCAGTGTGCACACTGTGGAGGATCGTTTCCTGTAAGCAGGTAGGGATGTGTGAGGTGACTATGACCTATTTGGGTTCTGGCTAAGATTACTTATTTTCTATTTTTACAAAGGCTAGATGTCCATACTTCTAGTTCAAGTTTTAGTTCAAATAGCTTGTTATTTATTTGCATTTTCCACAGAAGTGTCCATTGTTCCATACATCTTCTCCGTACACAGTGTCTGTAATCAGAGTATCCAACATTCAATAATCAGATCATTTGTTGAGGCTATGCTGGAGGGATGCTTTGCAGCATCATCTGCACATTCATTTCCTGGAATACCACTGTGACCTGGGATCCAAGAGAAGACAACAGTTTGCTGATGCTCACACAGAAGTATCAGCTCATGCTTTATGAGGTTTAATAAAGGACTGCAAGTTGTGGAGCTTTTCACACTCTGTGAATCAGTGTATATTATGCTTTTATTTATTGACAGGAGTGAGATCTTTTCCAGGGCAAGCTTGATGGCATGGAGCTCTGCAGTATAACTGCTGCATTTGGCCAGAAGTAACCCTGAGACAGTTGTATTTGGGAAGACAGTAGCTGCACCTACTTGACTGTCAGACTGAACTATCAGTGTAGATTTTAGTAAAGAGGGGATACTTTTGTGTGTGAGCAAAATGTAGTTGTTGGATGTTACTATTTGCTAAAGAATTTACCCCACTGCTCAAAGTATTCATCACGATAAAGCATGAAGTCCACAGGGGATTCTCTGAGGATATTATCAAGTTCCAGCTTTCTGCTAGATCGAATTGTTCTGAGTTTATTTGCATAGTGGATTTTCTACTGAGGATTGTGCAGCAGTGGCCTAATAGGATGAGTAGACAGGCTTTTAGCTGAGTAGTTCATCAGCAACATCTTTCTTCTGATGCTAAGTGGAGGTTCATGAGTCTCAACAAAAAGACTTTGAACTGGTGATGTTCTGTATGTACCTGGAGCTATCCTAAGAGAAGAATGTTGGATGGGTGCAAGATGGGCCAAGATGAGTCATAAACAGGTGCTCTGTAATCTAGCTGAGATCTAATTAGGGACTTATAAGTGGAGCAGAGTATAATGATCTGCACCCCAAGATGTACTGGAGATAACTCAGAGTATATTCATTTTCTTTGTGCAAGTGGTTCTTAGATATTTGATGTGCTCCTGGAAGTTTAACTTCTTATCAAAAATTAGCCCTAAGAGGTGAATAACATTCACAATTGGTAGAGACCAAGTGCAATTGGTTCAGGATGCATTTTGCGCTTGGTGCAGAAAAGTATGGCTGTAGATTTGTGGCTTGACAGTTTGTATCCATTTTATGCCATCCATAATTCAATGTTAATAATGGATATTTGTAGATGCCTCTCAACATAGTTCATATTCTGGGAATGGCAAGATATGATAAGATCATCTGCATAGAGATACAAGTCAACAGTGTTTGGAATGTTATTTGTGATGTTTATTCATATTGCAAAGAGAGTGGCACTAAGAACAGAGCTTTAAAGAGTAGGAAACTTTATTTTCAATTTTATATTTTTGTATTTTTTTTTCCCCAACTTCCAGAGGTCACAGTTTTTGGAGTATGCCAGATGGTTGCCCTTGCAATTAGGACATTGTGGAGCTGGTGCCTTACATTCTGTTTGTATATGAGTTTTACACCCACAGTTTCCACATGTTGTGTCTCCACAGCATGCTGTCTGGGAATGGTAAAATTTCTGGCATTTAAAACATCTTAGGGGGTTCGGGATATATGGCCAAATGTGACAGTTTAAATATCCTGCCTTGACTGAAGCTGATAGGTTCGGAGACCTGAAAGTTAAAACTATACTCGGTAGGGACTAAACTACCATCTTTTCAGATCAAGATCCTTTTTGCCTGAGTGACTTTTTTGATCTTTAAGTTCCTGTACTATTTCATCTTCAGGAACAGTCAATAAATCCCATTCAGTGATCACCCCTTAGAAGAATTGAGGGTGGTATGTGGTGTGATTTGAACTGGGATTCCACTCAAGGATGTCAGACGTAATAATAGTTCAGAATGTCGAGGATTGGTGGTCTCTATTAATAAATCTCCAGAATGGAGGCATTTCACCATTTCTGGTGAACCTGTGGCATGTTCGAGGCATCTCTGAAAGGGGGGGGGGGTGGAGAGCTTGCCCACAGGTTGTGTTGACAGAGAATGTATTATGAGGAATGCTGGCCATTCCTTTCTGCCAGTGTCTTTCTTCATTCTCTCCGAGAGAGAGAGAGAGAAGTCACGGTCAGTGTCGTGATTGTCATTTGGTTGAGAGCTCTGGCTCTAAACGGGGAAATTTATTTATTTCCATCTCTGTTCCTTTTAGCCCTGAAGGTTGGTTTATCCCCCAGGTTACCAGCCCCACCATGTGGAGGCAGGAGTGACCAAGCATTGTTTAAATTAGTAGAGTTGGTTAGTAATAAATATAAAGACTAAGAAAAGAAAGATGAATTTACTTTCTGGGTTCTTACTTTTGACCTCTAAACCACTTCAAGTAAACAAAAGAATAAGCACACTAGAAAAGAAAGAAAACTATATCACTTTGGAGAGCACTCTATAATCACAGGAAGAAAATTGCTTGGCACTCGGGGCCTGCATATGGGTAGCAGTAATCCAAGAATAACGTACGTAGTGTGTAGTATTACACTCAGGATAGTGGAGAATGAAAAAGACCTGGGGGTAATTGTACAGTCAGATATGAAGTTTTCTGAGTAGTGCAGCCAGGCTGCCAGAGCACATCATGGGATCCTGTCAATGATATACAGGAATTCTGATAGTGGGGATAAGGAGGTGACTATCCCTGCATATAAGGCAATGGTCAAGACACATCTTGAGTACTGTGTACAGGTTTGGAGGCCTCATTTTAGGAAGGATGTAGAGTTGCTAGATCAAGTACAGAAAAGAGCAACAAGATTGGTGAGGGGAACAAAGGGGTGATCTTACCAAGAAAGGCTTAAGTTCTGCAAATTGCAGCGTCTGGAATTCAATCCTTAATCTGAATCCATAATCAGATCTGATTGAGATGTATAAGGCCTTGAATGGTTTGAGCAGGCTCAATGTTGATGAGATTCTTCCTCTTGCTCAGATTGCAAACCTCAGGGTGCATAAGTACAAATTGAGGAAAGACAGTTTCAGAATAGATGTGCAGAAATTTGCCTGTAGCCAGCAAGCGGTTGTTTTCATCTATCATTGTGGAAGTTGATAGCTTAAATAGATTCAAGGAAGAACCAGACATGGAGCAAATAGATGAGCAAAATGGGAAGTTATTTATATATATATATATTTTTTTTCTTTCTGGCTGATGCAGAATAAGCTTGCTTTCTTGCAACATATGCTTCTACTAATGCTAATGTACAGTTTTCACCACCAGATGTGGCTGTCAGAAGGTAAAATAAACTTCTCTTCAAAAAAAAAAATGCTTTTTATAATAACAAACTATGTATGGGAAGTCATGTGCCTATGTGTGCTACTCATTGGCTCTATACGGCTTAAATCCAGCTGGCCAAATAAAAAATGACAAGGAAATCCTGCTTTTCATAAAATTACAAAGTCAAATAACATTATCTATTTGAAAGCCCTACTGACAAGTAGTATGGAAGTTGTAGTTACTGCAATAAAGATTTTAATACTGTCAAGTTTAATCACTGAGGCCACATCAATAAATGAAATTAAAAAAATCTACTGAATAATATGCAGCATTAAAAAACAAAACTATTTTTTGTTGTGTATATTATTAGAATTTTGTAGGTTATTTTCAAAGTTACTGGGTTAATTTGTGTGTTATGTAATAAAAAAAAAAATTTAGGTCAGTCATTTATATTTTAAAGCTAATTTTAAGTTTATTAAATGTACAGAAAAATTTTCTTTTCTTACCTTTAGCATTAGTGTCTTCAGTGATATGTAATACGATGGCTTAAGACCAATTGAAGAGCACAGCTATCAAGAAAATACAAATGGTTTAGAAGCAAAATACACCCATCAGTACAGCAAACCGCACGCACACATACGCACACACTTAAACTGAAAAAGAATGGTTGCAAAACAGTTGCACAGAAATTTGCCTTCAGACAAAGAGTAACTGATATTATTGGAATAAACTTATACTTAATGTTATGGAAGTATGAAGTTTGAATGTATTTAGAGAGAAACTGAAAAAATTATTAAAAGGAATGAGAAAAATGACATAGGTAACAGTTTTTTTGTTTATGTTATATAAACCTGCTTCCCTTCTTGAATATTGTGCAAATAATAATACTAAATAATACTCTTAATAAAAAAAACTAATAGCTTTTATAAAAATTCATATTTTACAATTTATTGCAAAGACCTTGTACATTTTTAAGAATTAATATTGTTTAGAACTGATATCTTCCTGAATAATATGTTCTAAAAATCTCAATTTACTTACAGAAATACAAAATCCATAATTCAATACTACTGTTTACAGATATTTATGTATGAACATGCATATATACTGTGGAACATCAATACCTTTTCCCTGAAATCCAGCATGCCTGCTGTGCTTACAGATTATCAGAAAGCTACATCCTTTTTTGTCTCATGTCTCACAGTTATTCTTCAATGAAAAGAGGCATAGATAGTCTAAATATGTACAGTTTGGGTTATTTATACAAGGTATAAATAAAGTTCCAGGGCTGATTTTTTTTTTTTTTTTTTTTTTAAACTCAGTAGTTATTCATATAATGGACTCAGTGCCCTACTTCCATGTAAATTTTCACACATTCATTCCTGTAAGGCTGTATACATAGAATGGCATCCCATTGACATATTAACACCAATGTGTTTCAGCAGTATTGGTCTGGTGTTGTGCAGAGATGGGTGTGCAATGAGTGAACCTTAAATTTTGTTTAAAAATGGGAAAAACTGCTAAAAAGGCAAATAACATGTTACAAGAAGCTTATGGTAATGAAGCTTTATTGCAGTCTCTTGTTTCTGAATGGTATGGTCATTATTGTGATAGAGGTGAAGTGCTGAAGATGATTACAGGTGCGTCAACCTTCTACGGCACATTTAGTTTAAAATATTGTTAGGTCCAGGAGTTTTTATAACATGATCACCAACAGTTCTGATGGTAGCAGATGAATTGAACATAAGTAAAACAACTGTCTGTGCTGAGTGTTTAATGACAAGGGATACTGTGGTCATATGTATGGCCATACTGCACCTTTCAAGGTTTTTAGTGCTGTATTACTGTATGATATGAAATTACTCATACATGTATTTACAATTCACAGTAAAAATAAGAGAGACCAGCTTGTTTAAGAAATATAAAGAATTCTGTTAGGTTTGCATCTTCTCCTATTATCTGTTGAAATGTAAAAGGTTCCTGTCCTAGATATGTGACAGGGACTTGAATGTTGCTTGTCTACTGCTTTTCAGGTAAATGGTCTATAGAATATGGTTTATTGCAAGTGTAGAGTGACAGTGTGATTTGGGTGGGTCTTCCACAACCCAATTACAACTGGGCTTATATAATTATAGCTGCACAGTTCAGCAGCAGTAGCATCTTCCTCCTGAGGTGAAGTGGCAATTTGTGGGCCTTGTTATACAGTGTCTATAACTTATTCACTTGATTATGAAGCTTGATTAAAACTTTATTGTAATAGGTATCTTAAAATGGTTTGCTGCAGTTATAAAAATCAATTCAATGAGTTTCTCTCAAATGGTTGGCAGCCTTGATCTCAGCAAGCATTAAGATAATACAGCATTAAAATGGCAACAGTGCAGGAGAAAGCAATATGCATGCTGTAGATGTGGGATACCAAATCTCTAGTGACTATACAGAGATGTTTTCAACAGGGAATTCCAAAAAGATCCATCTGTGGAACAATCAATGAGGCAATAGATGAAACTGTTTAAAGAAACTGGCAGTGTGCTGCACCAGAAAGAAGCAGGTAGGTCTAGCGTACCTGCCAATAAAGTTTCTTAAATTCATTGGCAGAAATAATAGAAAAATTTCTATTACCAAAAATAAGTCCTATAAAATATATCTGCTGGGTAAGCCTGCAGCTGCAAATACTGTGAGCAACATTTCACAGGGTGGTTTGCAAGAGTATGAAACTTTATATTTACAAAGTGCAAATTGTAAAGAAAATTAATCATCACGACAAACCACAACGAGAGCAATTCACTGTCCACATTATAAACTGTATAGATCAGTGGTGTCCAACCTACAGCCTGGTAATAATTTTTATACAGCCCACGTGGAAAGTGAACTAAATCAGCATTTTAAATTTTATAAATTATCAACCAAAATTTTCTCATTAAATGTTAAGTTTTGTTTAGTAAATTTTATTGTGTATTGTATTTACTAAAGTTTTCAAATATTTTCAATTTTAGGTGTATCATATTTATTAATTCATCTTAATATCGAAAAGCAGTGATCCTTTTCAGGTTGTAAATTTTCTCAAGTGAGCATTTAAAAGCAAAAGTAAAGTATTTTTCAAAAAACAAACGTAAGTCATATTTTTATAACTTTAATAAAATCTAAAAAATAAATCGCTGACACAGATTTGTTGCATATAAATGTTTGGAATTCTCATTTTTTATATATAGCCTGAAAATAAAAAACATTAACATGAAAATAGAAACTTTCTTTTACACGTAACAAGATATAGAAAATGAAACATACTAGTTTTTCTCGAATCATTCACAGTGCAGCCCTCAAAACAAAACTAATTTTGAATATGGCCCCTGTACAGGAAATGGTTGGACACCACTGTATATACGAAGATGGGCACCTTCTGGAAAGTGTTCTTTTTCAGTGATGAAGCAACATTCCAGCTATCTGGTAAAGTTAACAGACACGATTGTAGCATATGGGTATCTGAAAAGCCCCACTCAGTTCATGAACATAGAGTGTAATAATTCCAAGGTCAGTGTGCAGAGTGCATTTCCTTCAGGCAGGTGATTGGGCCATTTTTCTTCCACAAAAACACTGCAAATTACCTAGATATACTTGAACTGTATGCTGCACCTCGGCTGGATGATATGCAGCCACAGATGTTTTATTAGCAAGATGGGGCACCACCACCACACTGGAGCTTGCATGTGCACGATTTCCTCAATAAAAATTTCCTAGCTGATGGATTGGCTGGGATAGTCCCATTCCATAGCCTTCTTTTTCCCTGGATATCATCACACCCCATGGATTTCTTTGTATGGGGCTACGTAAAGGACAAGATGTATGCAAAAAAGCTAACAAAATCCAAGAGTTTAAAGACCAGGCAGAACAGGCAGTGATTTTTTAATTCTGTGATGTTGTTCGGTTACTATCTTGACATTCTATGTGCTACCAAAAAGTGCTCATGTGGAGGTTTACTGAAGTGCAGTTGTGATAAATTGTGATAAGAAATTCTTTGAGTTGCTTTATTAAGTGTAGAAAACCATTTTACAATACCTATTGCAATAAAATTTTAACTGAGCTCAAAATAATCAGGTGAATAATTTATAGATACCCTGTATTTATGGCATCTGGATTTGTCCTGCAGAAGGTGGCAGACAAAGAGCTGTCTCCATCACCCACAGTGAGCAGTCAGAGAGAAAACTGGATACTCTATTACCAAAGACAGTTGGCAATCCATAAAATGGAAGCTTATTTAGAAGACCTTTATGCTAAATACAGTTAAAAGCCTTTGAAGTGTCAAGAGCAACTGCTTGAGTTTCACCAAACGTTTCCACTGAATTTTTCTATAGATGGGTAACATAAACCAGTATGTCACCAGCAGATTGACACTGACAGCATCCATACTGGCAATTTTTGATCGGATGGAAGGTTTTTAGATAGTTTATGGTGGTTAATGGATTTCTCTTTTACTCTAGAAACAGTAGAAGAGCAACGGGATGATAACTGGATGGGAGGGATTTGTTCCCCTTTTTAAGAACTGGCTAGATATGAGATTTCCAAGCAGAAAGGAAATAAAAAAGCAACAGTGGAATAAGAAAGTGTAAAGGGGGGGGGGGAAGAGAACAGGAATAAGCTCAGAAGCAGAGGCTTTCAGAACAAAAGTGGAAATATACCATCAGGACCTGGAGCTTTTTTTTTTAGCATCAAGATTGTTCAAAATTCTTCTGGCATCCTTTTGATGGAAGACTACAGGAGGCATCGAGTCAAGTGTACTGGGAGTGGTAGGAAGTGATTTACCAAGATTGTTGATATGAGATTTAGAAGAAAAGTATGATGCTAGCAGGTTGGCTTTATCTTTAGCTGAGGAAGCAATAGAACCATTTGGGTTTTAACAGAGGCAGGAATACAAATGGGAAAAACTCTGTGACCTGTAGCTCTGGAAAAAGACGAGTATGTTTGATTAGCGTGTGGACAAGAAGCAAGTTTTTTACTCTGAGAAAATGACATCATTTTGATGTTTAAAATTTGGTTTGGCATTCTGACATTCAAAATCTGATTTTTCTTTTTAATTCTGAAGTTCATGAGCTAGCCTGTTCAAAATCTAGTTTGGACAGGTTAATAACTGCTTTAAAATTGTTACAAGCTTTGATATAGGCAGAAAATGAATCTGGAGATTTGGATGCAAGCCAATTGCAATATGCAACATTATTATCTCGAACAGCCTTACAAGAATAATTTCACTGACACAATCTGAGCAAGCATTGAAATTAAAGGATTTAAAACAATAATCCAACCAAGGAAAAGAATATAAATTTCACAGATCATCCCATTTTCCATTCTTGTAGTGCCAAACAACATGAGGTTGAGAATAGCCACAAGAGATGGACTCCACTGGAGAAGAGAACATCACTAAGTTGTGTTCTGAGGTGCATAGAAGACAATGTACTTGAAAGGTTATCTGCAAGAAAAAGTTTGAGTGTATGGTGTGTGGTTAGGATTGGGATCTGGTATTCTGACAAGTAAATGAACAATCTCTGCTAGGTCAATAGTAATTCTAAAAGGCTCAGGCAGGTCCATGTGACTAGAAAACCGAAGCCAGCTGGAGTTGTGAATAATAAAATTGCCTAGGAAAATTACCTCACTGTTAGCAAAGTTCGAATGAAGAAAGTCAAATTTCAAAGAAAGGAAAACAAATGGTTCCAAGTGATTAGTGAAGACACCAGATGAATTTGACAGAATGGAGTATAGAGATTTTAAGCCAGAAAAGATCGAAAAGAGGAGATTCCAAATTACTATCTCTGATAGGGAATATCAAAGTGGATATATGCAAAAGTACCACCTTTCAAGTGAAAGGACTCATACAGCGAATAATTAGGATAACTGAGAGGAGCAGTGGTTGAAGCAACTGATAGCAGGGTTAAAAAAAAATAAATAAAATAAGTGGTGCTTGGCAGACTGCAGGTGGAAACAGACATAATTAAGATTGAAACCATGTATATTTGTGAAATGAATGAGGAAATTTTTGGGAGGTTTAGATCTTTTTTTGCAGTTCAGTTTGTTTTTATTACTTTGGCTATTCATGATGTATTCAGCAGTAGAATAAAAGTGGGGGGGGGGGGGGATGTATGAAATAACAAAATTTTTGGATATGGCATACATACAGCAAGAACTTGCCCAGCTCCTTGACATAACGTGACCTCAACAATGCCCCTCTCCCAAATAAACACTACTTGGACTCCTCCAGTCACTGTCTGGCAGAGTAGAGGTAGCAAGATTATACACTAGCTGATCTGGACGCCTCCTAGAAAGCTCCCAATATGTTCGACCCAGTGAACTACCTAGTGGTAGATCTGGAAACATGGTTTTAGAGCTGTACCCTTGAAATGTAAAGGAGGCTGGATCTTGCCATGATGCCCAACATAATCTGAAAAGACCTCAATCAGAGTGCAGAATGGAAGAGATGGGAAGGTTTTCGGAGCTTTGCTTAGGAGAATAAACATAGGTTTCACCACTTCAGACCTCTAATGAGCAAAATGGTGTTACTGCATCAGTTGATGAGAGCCATCTACCACCTAATGTTGCCTGGTAACACAGACGGGTGGCATTCCTCTGTGTGGTATGGGCACTACACTTTGACTTCTACTTATGTTGGGTCACACCTGGGTGGTCACCTCCAGTATATTTGGTGCAGCATTTCTGGATTTGCACATGGGCTTATACCCAGGGTTACTAACAGTCCCACAATCATGAAGGTGGAAACAAAGGATTTGGTTGTCCCAGAATGATTGAACTTCACTGAGTCAGTCATTCATGAGAGTTAAGTGGACTCGAATTTCAGTCCACTTGACTCGTGCTACCTGTTCCATCAGCATTTTAGACTACCAGATAGCAGAGCCAGCCTGAAGCATGGTTGACCGGGGCAATCACCCAGGGCCCTGCGCTTGCTGGGACAATACACAATATCATGCTCGCACAATACACAATACAAAATGATTAATGAAGTAATTATTATAAATTATATGGTTTTGCACAAAGTCAACAAGAAATGAAAGAATTGTTCTTGTTTGATGTGGCGGTCTCTGATTGGTTGATGTGTCGGCTATGTGGTAATTGCTAATTGGTACTTACTGACACATGACCAATGCCCTGATTGGTCTATACTTATCATGCATCAGCTCAGCTGATGGTGTCTTTTGAAAAATATTTTGTGTCTTAAGTGACTCCTCCAAAGTGGCTTAAATTTTTGCGCTTGGTTTACTAAATACCTGTCTTTCATTATTTATTCATAGTGCTTATTTAAATTCTCTTGTACCAGTGTGCCTCCTCTTATGACGGTTGCCTCATTCCACCTATATTCCATATATAGATTGTCATAATTTGGTAAGTTAAAGTGTTATTTTATGTTTATGTTTAATAAATTATTTAATCTGCAAACGACTATACCACGAGTGTGACGATCAAAAATGCATTTGCACAAGATTTAATAATATTATTGCATATGTTATATGAAGATTATTCAGAAGTCAAAAGATTAGACTGCTCATAGAAAGAAGTCAATGTGAATGGAGAGTACCTAAACAATTTACGATTTTCAGATGACATTGTGGTTATAAGCCACGATCACAAAGAATTAGAGGAAAATCTTAATCAGTTATGCAGAGTTAGTAAGGATTTTGGACTAAAGATGAACATGGCTAAAACAAAAGTAATGATGAACAAGTATGCCATAGAAAGGAATATAATGACTGAAGGAGCAGTAATTGAAAAGGTGGAGGTGAAATACTTATCTGGGACAAGTCATCAGCTGTAATAATGATAAATGGCTGGAAGTCAAGAGAAGAATAAATTGTGGATGGATAGAATTCAGGAAATATAACCACATACTGAGGAGCAATATCCCAATTTGCCTGAAATGTAAAATAATGAACCAATGTATACTACCCACCATGACTAATGGAAGTGAAACTTGGGCACTCACCAAAAGAATGGAAGAGAAGCTGAGAACGACACAGCGAAGAATGGAACAAATTATATTGTGAATCAGACTGTTAGATAAGAAAAGAAACACATGGATTAGGCAGCAAACTCAAGTAAAGGACATTCTTATCAAAACTAAAGAACTAAAATGGTCTTGGGCAGGACACATAGCTCGAAGACATGATGACAGATGGACTAAGAGAATAACAGGATGGTACCCAAGAGGAGCTAGAAGAAAACCTGGAAGACAACGACGGAGATGGACAGATGAAATTCATTAGTTTGTGGGTAGTAAATGGATGGCCACTGCACAAAATAGAAGGAACTGGAAACTTGCTGGAGAGGCCTTCACCCTGTAGTGAATTGATAATGGCTGATGATGATGATGATGTTATATGAAGAAAAGTTTTTTGCATTTACAGTAAAATGGGCAAGGAAGATAGAGACTACAATTGTAAATATCCTAGTAGATCTGAAAAAAGAAGCAGCATCTAAATTGCAAAATGCAATATTGAAATTTGGTACTGTATCAAATTTGGAAACACTGAGCAATGACGAAAAGCTCAGTGTCAAGACTATGCCAATGGTAGCAGCTACTAGTGAAGGAGAAATAGGAGATCAAGAAATAAAAGAACACACAAGAGAAAAAGAAATAGGAGGTCAAGAAATAATGGGACAAACATGAAAGGTATCAATAAAGGAGTTCAGGCACGTTTCTTGAAGGAAAACCCTAAAGCGATATATACTCCATGTGCATGTCACAATATAAACCTTGTTTTGGGTGATATACTCAAATCTTCCGAACTTGGAGTAAAATTTTTCAAGACAATACAATGAATATATACTTTATTTTCATCATCGGCATCTCATTGGGATCTATTGAAAAGACATATGACGCAGTATACACCAAAACCTTTGTTGGTTTTGGTGTATAATTTAAGCGTTAAAGCTATACAGCTTCTTCTTAAAAGACCCCCTTTTTAGTCCAAACTGGTAGAATTATTTTCAGCACTGAATGAAATTCAACAAAAAGTTTCCGATGATGATCTAAAAGTAGAAATCAGGTTGATTGAGAAACATATGCACAGATTTGAATTTATTTTAAGTCTTGTAATTCAGTATGAAGATACTCACAAAAGTTAATTTCGTTAGTAAATTGTTGCAAAGTTCAACAATGCATATAGATATAGCAGCAAGGCATTTGGAAGAGTTAATTAATTTCTTTCAAAAGTATAGGAAAAATGGATACATCTCTTGTTTAGCAACAGCAAAACGGTTATGTGAGGAACTAAACATTGATATCTCCTTCAAGGAGCGGCGTATTGGTCGAAAAAGAAGATTTTTTGATTATGAAGGTAGAGATGATCCCATATTGAACCCAGAAGAAATTTACAAAATCAATTTCTTTTCATTAATTGTTGATGCTGCTGTAGTATTGTTTGAAAAACATTTTAAATTGTATAAAGAACAAGAAGATATCTTTGGTTTTTTGTAAGATCACAGATCATCCCATTTTCCATTCTTGTAGTGCCAAACAACATGAGGTTGAGAATAGCCACAAGAGATGAACTCCATTGGACCCACAATTAAATTGTGAGTCATGCCTGAAGCTGACCTAAAACAACAACTAGAAAATTTTTATTCAATATTTCATACAGATGTCAACAAAATTGATTTTTATGAGGAAATTAAAATGTTTAGAACCATTGTACCCTAATATTACAATAGCTTTAAGGATAATATTAACAAGTCCTGTGATAGTAGCTTCAAGTGAAAGATTGTTTTCAAAATTAAAACTAATAAAGAACTATCTGAGATCATAAATTCTGTCAAGAAAGGCTTACTTCATTATCATTAATATCAATAGAGCATGAATTGGCAGATAAAATAAATTATGATGATATAGTGAGTGATTTTGCAGCAAAAAGGGCCAGGAAAATGTATATGTGATTTTATTTAATTCCTTTTTTTGTGCAATAATATATGATAAATAAATACAGGGTGATCATATATGATAGTCACGTGACAACAAATTATCCACAATGTTATTAAAACTATATTGTTTTCCTAAAGTTGATCCAAACTACTTTCCGAAAATGACAGCATATATCAAAGTAATGTCAAAAATTAATTTTATCATTCAACTTTGGCCGTACAATACATCGTTTACAATTTTGGTTACTGAGCATATTTCTATAAATTATCAGTCATTTTTATGACTATAATTCTGAATTAATGATGGATTCATATCAAGTTAGCGGCACATGTCATATTTCTATGAAGTGGCACACTTCAATAATTTTTGATAACCCAGTTATTTATGCAACAAGAGTAAAAAGTGGTGTATTATTTCACAAATTCATATGAGTTAATAAAACACTTTTTACTTGAGTTGCATATAATATTATTTCTATGCCCATAATTAAAACAGTTTGAAAGACATATTTGATATTTGTAATGGCATAACCTAACGAAAACTCTATAATTTGAATTCTACCATTTGATATTACTATTTCCTAAAGTTGCAGATTATTGGTTAAAAATGACTCATAACCATGGTAACTGGTGCGTAAGAGTGAAATAATGACACGTAATGGACTTTTGTTGCACTCTTCCTTACTTTTATTTTTAACTGTTAGAAAAGCCACTACTTTAAACACACATATGAATGAAATATAAGGTACTGTTTATCTCGGGTGTAGAAAAAACTAATTTATTCATATTTTTGGATAATTGTTTGTATGGATCATTACTGATTGTTTTTCTTTCTTTATTTTTGTAATGGAAATGCATGTGATATTTCTACGCAATTGTTTATTATTTATCAGTATATTAAATATTGATCACAATATCACGTTATTTTCTTATATTCTTCCTACATGAAATAAGTATGAAAATTTGAAACATTGGTTAATCCCCCCCCCCTTTTTAGTCCGAACTTCCTAGACTGTTTGTCTCACCTTACAAAGGGCCCTGCAAAGTTTGCAGCCGGATCTGCCAGGTAGCAAACCCTAGGTTGTCATACCTAAGAGAATGTCTGTGACAAACCTCAAGGATCAACTTATATAAGTTAATATTAGGATTAGAAAATGATGCAAAAAAGCAAGCTTATACAGCATGAGCAAAAAAAAAAAAAAAAATCTTGCACAATCCCACATAAAAGATTTTCCAACTTTTCCAACTACCCACTGGCTGAAGCAGTTAGTTGATTGTTGGAAAAATCCGCACATTATTATACAACCAGCCTTCCTCAATTTAAATTTATGCTCGTGTGTGTGTGTGTGTGTGTGTGTGTGTGTGTGTGTGTGTGTGTGTGTGTGTGTGTGTGTGTGTGTGTGTGTGTGTGTGTGTCATCTGAGCAAGAGGAAGAATGTCATCACAATTTAGCCTCATCTCAGTCAATCATCAATCAGATCTCCATGGGGGGGGGTGCTTAGTTTCCACATTCTGTAATTTGCAAAATTGAAGCCTTTCTTGGTAAGAACACACTTTTGTTCCCCTCACTAATCTCATTGCCCTTCTCTGCACCCGTTCCAAAAGATTCATATTTTTCCTAAAATGAAGCTCCTAGATCTGTATGCAGCACTCAAGATTTGGCATAACCATTATCTTATACAATAGGATAATCATCCCTTATCCCTGCTGACAAAATTTCTTTATATCATTGATAAAACACACAGAGTTTTCCTAGCAGCCTGTCTGCATGGCTCAGAGAACTTCATATCTGATTGCACAAGTACTTCAGGTCTATTTCATGCTAGAAATTACTCATAAAAAAAAAAACCAATATAACATTTTGTTGTTGAGTAATGATAAGAGCATCTGAAACATACTTCCATTTACGTATAAAGATAATTTGAAATTTCATTGAAAAAACATTGCTAAATTTCTGTTGGTTTGATTTTAATTTAGAATGGCTCAACAAATCTTTCTAAAACACCTAAATGCAAAATTTCATCATAATCCAACCACTGGGAGTAAAATTGTAACATCCATATGGACAGACAGAGAGATGGATAGATATAGTGAAGACAGCAAGCATTTCCTCATTTGTGAATGTGCCCAACTGAGATGTTGAAGAAGCAAATCTGTGAGTTACCAATTGTAATCAAATGAATCAATTACAAAATCACAATTAAGATGTAATTGGTAACTCACAGATTTGCTTCCTCAACATCTTGGTTAGTAACAATTATTCTCTGGCAGGGGACATTCCAAATGATTGTTAGTATTTGTTACTTTTTTTTAAGATGTTGCTTCAAATAACTCTAATGATCAGTAGATAGCAACTACTGATCATTAATTATTTTGATTAATAAAATCTCTCAAAGAAAAGTAACAAATACTAACAATCATTTGGAATGTCCCCTGCCAGAGAATAATTGAATAATATCCATCACTATTTGTAACTACTAATCATTTGATTATTTTTATTATTGAGATCTCTCGATTGCTAATAATTCAATTATGCCCATTACTAATGACAATCTGTCCATACCAGCCAATTTTTTTCTTTAATTATATCTGCACTTTTATAGATACATTCTTATTTAAATTACGAGTGAGTGTATATTGTTTAAATTAATGAGAGTGCAATAAGAAACACTAAAACTCACCCTCTTTTCTTTTTCAGACAAAAGTTCATAACCACGCAGAGTTGAAATGTCAGATCTTCTGATATCGTCCTTGTATCGATTATCTGAAAACAGAATTATTTTGTTATAAAAATTTAAAAAGGAAATGCTTTGTATCTGCAAGAAAGATAAACAAATCAATATTGGCAGTTGCGTGATCATAATCATTCTGTGTCCTTAAAACTGAACATGCTGTAAATTAGGCCACCATAGCGGAGTAGTCAGGCACGAGGGTGCATAAGTACACGTGCTTTGAGTGACTGGGATTCAAGCCTGCGGCTGCTAAATATGGTAGCGTTTTTTGTATTCTATCTTATGAACTCCTCTGACCATGTGGTCATCCTGTATTATAAACAGAAAATGTTTTATTTATATGTTTTATAGATATTGGTAAACAGGATCAATATGAAAAACAGCTTTATGAGAATTTCTAAATCGAAAAAAATAAATAATTCAACATTCAATTAAACTCACATAAAAAAAGTTTGTTTTTATGTGAGTTTAGAATCTGTATAAAAGTTGCTAGTTGATTTTTTGAAAGTTCAAGCACCCTATATTAGTAAACTTCTGTAAAATATTGCACTTCTTTGAAAGGAAAACTTATTTTTAATAAAAGCAACAGAGATAACCTATTTCAAGAAATAATTGGAAATTGGTTGGTTGGTGTAGAAATTTATCGGCACAGGGGCAACTTACGCCAAAATGTGCCTATTCCAATGTTTGGACAGATGCTGGAAATTTGCTTTATTTGAGATTAGAAATATTCATATAGTCTAATTTGTTTGAGATAGGTGAAGAGCTCATCTAGATTAGCATTGTTTCCCAACAGGGGGGTTAGTGATAAGGGTCCCTTAATTTGTGTCAGAGAGCAGAAAGTAGTATTTCTGATATGAGAATAAAATGAACAGTCTAAGAGTGTTGAACTGTAAGTGGTGATAAACAATGCATGCGTATAGGAGGATCATTGCCTACGAGCAGGAACAGGTGGGTCAGATGTGTGTGCCGTATGTGCAATCTTGCCAGTATTATCTCTTCGTGCCTGTTTTGCCTGAAGCTGAAGTTCCATAGTTGTGTTTCATGTTTAATTATTGTTCGTCTGTGTCTTCCAAATGTTTAACCACTGGTCTCTACAGATATGTTGGATATGTTTTAGGAAATCTATATAGGGTACTTGGTAAGATAGAGGTGTGGTGCCGTTTGGATGTTTAGCTGCCTGGGACGCTCTTTACCTGTGATGCCAGCATGCCCTGGAATCCAACAGAAGCTTAGAGAATGATTCTTATTCCGCAAAAGATTTATAGAAGACTGGATTTCTTTTACTATGGGATGTGGGGTTGAGAATTTATTACTTACTGCAGACAGAGCATTCACAGAGTCTGTAAATATTAAACTACTGGTGTTGAGACAGGTATTGATATTGTCTATAGCTAGCTGGATTGCATACAGATTTGCAGTATAACTGCTACATTCAACAGGAAGAGATACAGATACTGTGAGTGAGGGAAAGACTGCTGCAGCGCCTACAACGGCATCTGATTTTGAGCCATTAGTGTATACAGTGAATTCCATTTATTTGGGCCAACAGTTAATCAGGGCAGCTATTTATTTGGGAAAAATCTTAAAAAACAGAACCTAATCGAGAAAACAGCCAGGGTTTTCTTGCCATTTAAACACGGCAGAAGACTGCAGCACTCGAGATTACCTTACGATTGTCTCCGACCATATGTGGTCCGGTTGGATTTCTAGAGGTCACAACCACAAAACAATAAAAACAATTTGCAGTTTCCAGTTTACTGGGCTTTTCTGTTAGTACAAAATATTATAAATGGATAGTAAACTAGATCTCACTGAATTTGAGATAATACTGACACCTGGAATACTGTGGGTTTTTATATTATGGTGAAATGTGTTTCCTCTTACATGAAATCTTCAATCATATAAAAAACAAAAATTTTCAGAATCTTCGCTTCATTCTTATTTTTTAAACTTTGAAACTTGTTACTCCGTTCCCATTTGCATGTATCGTGTTAGTTGCAATTTATGCATGCCATGTTCTTTGTTATTGATTGCTTATCTTTTTTACTGTTTTAAATTTTAAACCCCCCTCCAAAATGTCAGTGAACAGAAATATCAAGTAGTTAGTATGTACATATTAATTTAGCTAAGCACATAAGCATAAATTTATTTTTATTTCGCTAACCTGTGGAAAATATTCTTCCCATTTTCACATATCTAATTTTTTAATTGGTATGGTAATAAAGTGTAAATTTGTGCTTAATATATCTTTACTTTTATAGCTTGTGGATGATATTCCTCCTATTTTCACTTATTAGAATCGCTGTTTAATAGAATTAAAATTCAATTCACAAACATGATCACAATGACAGGCGCTTACCGCATATCATATAGTGAACGTACTTTACTATGGTGAGTCCATCGTAATGTGATTTGATCGTACAGAGAATCAATTGTAAAGCGGAGGTCCACTGTATTTTTAACTATTTACGTGAAATTGGGGCAGCCGCTTAATCGGGCCAAAATGCACTATCCTGATGTGTCCCAAATAACTGGAATCCACTGTATTATGTGGCCCTGTGCATTGGTAGAAGCATGCCCTTCGTGCAGTTGTTTGATGTTAGATTTCCGGGGACTTTTTCCCCCCACTGTTGGAAATAGGTGTCACAATAAGATGGGTTTGTGGACCAGGGCAGGTCGGGTATTTTGGTTTCTTTAAGTGCATTTCCAAAATGTACATTCTAGCAGCGCATCAACTCTTGTAGTCTGATACCAGCAGGTCTATTTTCAGTGGGTTTATTGTTATAGAATGTTATCCATTCAGGATTGAAGAATAGCAGTTGACTGGGATGATCTGGAAGGCTTTTAAGTCTGGCTGCATAGGTGAGAAGTAACATTTTCCTTCTAAAGTGGAGTGTACATTCGTTAGCCTCTATGTAGACTTTGGGTCTGGGATGTTCAAAAGGTCCAAGAACAGTGTGAGGAGCACTGTGCTATATGGTATTCAGCCTTGTAAGTACAGTTTTCCTAGCTGAGTCATAGACTATTACACCATAGTCTAGACGTGACCTGATGAGAGAACAATACAAATGCAGCGCATCAACTCTTGTAGTCTGATACCAGCAGGTCTATTTTCAGTGGGTTTATTGTTATAGAATGTTATCCATTCAGGATTGAAGAATAGCAGTTGACTGGGATGATCTGGAAGGCTTTTAAGTCTGGCTGCATAGGTGAGAAGTAACATTTTCCTTCTAAAGTGGAGTGTACATTCGTTAGCCTCTATGTAGACTTTGGGTCTGGGATGTTCAAAAGGTCCAAGAACAGTGTGAGGAGCACTGTGCTATATGGTATTCAGCCTTGTAAGTACAGTTTTCCTAGCTGAGTCATAGACTATTACACCATAGTCTAGACGTGACCTGATGAGAGAACAATACAAATGCAGGGGAGTATATCTATATGCACCCCATGCCATAGCTGAGATGGCTCTGAGTATACTGAGTATATGCATTGCAAAATTCAGTTTCGTATCTGGTGTTAAACCTAAAAAACATATATTGCTGATAAGCAGGATTGATCAGTTTCTTAATTTAAGTTCAGGCTCTGGATGTAATTTGCACTTTTTTACAGGAGTGAATTGCAATCATCTTTCGTTCTGTCAGGCAATAACCGTTTTGTAGGGTCCATGTCTCCAACTTATATATGGAAAGATGTAACTTTCTCTCTATGCTGTTAATGTTTGGTGAATGGCAAGACTGTCAGCATACAAATATCTAGTTTTGGGAATATTTTGCATCAGTGTTTAGCCTAATTGTGAAGAGGGTGGCACTAAGCACAGCCCCTTGAGGCACCCCTTCTTATTGGATAAAATACCGTGAAAGTACATTCTGGTGACAAACTTGAAGGTTCTGTGCTTAAGAAAATTCTGAATGAATTGAGGTAAGCATCCTCTCAACCCTAAGGAACAGAGCTCTTGAAGAATGCCATACCGCCATGTGGTATTGAATGCCTTTTCAATATCTAGATTGACCATTACTAGATGCTCATTTTTAACAAATGTACTGTGGATGTTAGTTTTGGATTTTATCATAAGGTCCACGCAAAATCTGTTTTGTCGGAAACCGCATTGATTGATATCTAACAGCACTTTGTTGGGGGTCCTTGAGGTTGTCGCAGACATACTCTCAGATATGCCAGACAAGCTGTACTTGCTACCTGGAAGTCTAAAACGCTGACACTCAAGTGAAGTGGACCCAATTTCAGTGACGTCCGGATGGTCTGTGACAGCCAAATCCTCTGCTTGCACCTTCACGATGGTAAGACTGTTAGTAATCCTGGGTATAACCCCCATGTGCAAGCACACTGTGGGTGACCACCCAGATGTTAACCAATGTAAGCAGAGGTCAATGTTTGGTGCCCACACCACATGGAGGAATGCTGCTCCTCTGTGTTACTAGGCAATACTAGGTGGTAGACGACTCATCAACCGGTGCAATACTTCCACTTTGCTTAATGGAGGCTTGAAGTGGTGGAATCTATGTTCAGTCTACAGAGCTAAGTTCCGGTCACCACTTCCCTATTTCTTGCATCATGCAGTATGACTGATGTCTTTTGAGGTTATGATGGGCATCATGGCAAGATCCAAACTGCCTTACGTTTCAAGAGTACAGCTCTAAAACGGTTTTGCAGGCCGGCCGCTATTTAGTACACCGGACCAAAACTATTCATAACTTTCTAGAAGGATTCCAGATCAGCTAGTGTATAATCTTGCTACCTCTACACTGCCAGATAGTAACTGGAAGGAGTCTAAGTAGTGTATATGCGGGGGATATTGTCGAGGCAACATTATGTCAAGGATCTGGGTATATTCTAACCATGTGTACGCCATATCCAAAAATTTTGTTACTTCATACCGCATGTCCCCACCCCTTACTATTGAATACACCATGAGCAAGCTTACCTGCGAAAAGATCAAAACCTCCTAAACATTTCCTAGTTCAATTCACAAATATATGTTGTCTCAGTTCTCATCTCAACAATATCCATTTCCACTTACAGTCTGCCGAACCCCATGTACTTTTTATGACAGAATCCCAGTTATCAGTTGATTCAACCACTGCTCATCTCAGTTGCCCAAATTATTTGCTGTATGATTCCTTTCGCCTCAAAGGTGGTACTTGTGCACATGTTCGTTCTGATATTCCCTGTCAGAGACTTCATAATTTGGAATCACCTCTTTTTGATCTTTTTTTGGCTTAAAATCTCTCTACCTCATTCTGTCAAATTCGTCTGTTGTCTCTACCGTTCTCCCAACTCCACTAATCATTCAGAACTCTTTGACCCCTCTCTTTGCAACTTAATCTTCTCCAGTACAACTTTCCTAACAGTGAGGTAATTTTCCTTGGTGATTTTAATGTTCACAACTCCAGCTGGCGTTCATTCTCTAGTCACACAGACCCAGCTGTCAAGATGCTGAGGCTTTTGCATCTGTGCGAGGTCATTAGTAATGACCTCGCACAGATTGTTCATTTACCTACCAGAATACTGGACAATCCTAACCAGACAGCCAACACACTTGATCTTTTACTCACAAACAACCCTTCTAAGTACACGGTTGAAGAGAGAGAGTGTGGTCTTTTGGGCACCTCAGATCACAACTTGGTGATTGTCTCTTCTCCAATGGAGCCTTTATCTCATGGCTATTTTTTTGTTCGTTCTAGAGAATGAAAGCCAGCTGGAGTTGTGAACATTCAAGAGAAGAATGTTGCATATCATAATTGTTTCCAATTCTTCAGTTTCATTTTCTGCCTACACCAAAGCTCTCAACAATTGTAAAGCAGTTATTAATCAGTCCAAACTAGATTTTGAACAGACTAAGAGTAGAAAACGTGCTTCTTGCCCTAATGGTAGCCGAGCATTCTGGTCTCTTGCCAAAGCTATTAGCCACAACTTTTGTCCATCTCTGCTCCCACCTCTGTCAAAACCAGATGGTTCTATTGTCACTTCAGCTAAGGGTAAAGCTGACCTGCTAGCATCCTATTTTCTTCCAACTCATGTATTTATGACCTTGGTAAAACATCTCTCACCATTCCCAACACGCTCCATTCAATGCCTCCTGTGGTCTTCTGTCAAAAGGATGTCAGAAGGATTTGACGAATCTCGATTCTAAGAAAGCTCCAGGTCCTGATGGTATTTCTCCACTTGTGCTCAAAACCTGTGCTCCTGAATTTACTCCTGTTCTTTGCTACCTTTTTTTCACTTTCTTATTCCGAAGGTGATTTTCCTTCTGCTTGGAAAGTCAGCCAGTTCTTAAAAACGGTGACAAATCCCTCCCATCCAATTAGTTCTACTCTTTCTAAAATAATGGAGACATCAATTAACCGCCAACTCTTAAACTATCTAGAAACCTTCCTTCTGATCAACGATCGCCAGTATGGATTCCGTCAGTGTCGATACACTGGTGATATTCTGGCTTATGTTACCCATTTATGGACAAATTCAATGGAAAACTTTGGTGAAACAAAAGCAGATGTTTGAGACGTCAAGTTGCTCTTGACATATCAAAGGCTTTCGATTGTGCTTGGCATAAAAGTCTTCAAGTTTCCATCTTATGGTTAGTCAACTGTTTTTTGTAATTTGTTATCCAGTTTTCTCTCTAACCACTTACTGAGGGTGAGGGTAGATGTCTCTCTGTCTTCTAACTTCTCCACTAATGCCGGTGTCCCCAAAGGTTCGGTTCTTTCCTCCCACTCTTTTCCTCTTGTATATTAATGACCTTCTTCCATTGACCGGAAATCCTATCCATAGTTTTGCCAATGATAGCACATTGCATTCCACTTTCCAGTTTGAGAAACCTTGCCCTGCTCAATCAACTTCTCAAATATCCGCTACCAATTCCTTAAATGCCGATCTTCGGGTAATTCTGCAGGGGGGGGGGGGGCAAAGATAACTTAGTTGATTCAATCCTTCTAAAACTCAGTCCTGTCTTATATCTCGCAAAAAGGATTCTTCTGCTCCTATGCTTATCTTTGGTGACACTCCGATTTCTAGGCAAGATGATATATTTCTTTTGGGGATTACCCTGACTTCTAATCTCTCTTGGCACAAGCACATTACAAATATTGCTTCCTCTGCATCTAAAAAACTTGGTTTTCTCTTTCAATCTCTGTGATTGAAATCTCGGTGGTTACTTTTCTTCCAAATAGCTGTTCACTCTGTACAAATCGCGAATCCGCCCTACCATGGAATATTGTTCCTACATCTAGGGTGGTGCCCCCAAAACCTCTCTCAGGCTTCTAGATTCCATTCAGAAGAGGGCAGTTAGTGACTCATCTCTGAGTCTCTCCACTCTCTATCTCATAGACATACTGTTTCTGCTGCATGCCTTTTCTACAGATACTTCCATGGGCACTGTTCTTCTGAATTGGCTTCTATAATTCCTGCTCTCTCTTTCAAAACAGTCCGAACTCGTGCCACCAGCAGCCAACATCCATTTACTGTCAAACTTCAAACTCACAGAACCCAACTTTTCATCTTCCTCGTGTATTTATTCAACTGCCGTTTTCTGGAACAACCTTCCTTCATACGTATTTCCTGAAAATTACAGTCTACAGAAGTCTAGTGTCAACAAATATCTTCTTCCATCTTCTCAACCTCCAACCCAAGCATAGTACTAAGTACTATAGGTTCTAATACCTCTTGTGTTTGGGGTTTTCATAAAAAAAAAAAAAAAAAAAAAAAATTTAAGGATCCATTTTACTCTGCTGTGTATAATTTTTTCTAGTGTTTTACCCAGACAGCTAGTTAAAGAAATTGGCCGATAGTTTTCTGGAAGTGATTGATCCTTTCCTAGTTTAGGAAAAGCAAGAATTAGAGAGTGATGCCAAAAGGAAGGATAAATACATTTAAGAAATATCCGATTAAGAAAACTAACAATAGGTTTAAGGCTTCATTATTTAGATGTTTGAGCATTATATAGCAGATTCCGTCCAGTTCTGCTGCACTGTTTGCTATTCTGTTCAGAGCTTCTTGGAGTTCAGTTAAGATGAAAAGCTGATTATAAGAAAGAGATTGGGTGGTACAAAGGGTACTAGGAAAGTTTTGCAATACAGCTTTGTTTATTTAATTTTTTCAAAGTAATTTCCTCTACATTCAATACACCTCTCCATCCTCCGAAACCAATCTTTAAACCAGTTCTGCCAAGTTTCACTAGGGAGTAAAGCACACTCGTTGTCCCAAGCCCGTTGAAGGTCCTCATCACTGGAAAACCGCCTCCCTTTTAGCTTCATTTTCACATGCGGGAACAGTGCAAAGTCGCAGGGAGCAAGGTCTGGACTGTAGGGAGGGTGCTCGAGAAGTTTCAGTCCTGTCGTGGTCAAATATTCGGTGCAGGCTTTGGCGCGGTGAGCTGGAGCATTATCGTGATGGAGGTACCAGGTGTCCATTCTTGACTTTGGCCGCAGGTTCTTCATAGATCCAATGACTTTAGGCAGGCATTGTTCAGTATACCACTTAGCTGTGACTGTCTTCTGCGTGTCCAAAATGACACGTTCCACAATTCCACTCGATTTGTAAAATACAGCTATCATTTTCTTCTTTACAGATCGGGATTTTCTGACAATTACGGGTGTGTCGTCATCATCAAAGACCCAAACTTTGTTTTGAGCCTTGGTCGGCAGATCGTAATAGTACAGCCAAGTCTTGTCACCTGTCACGATGTTGTTCACATACCGAGATTGTCCCTTATCAAACTTTTTTAACATCTCCCGGCACCAAGTCACATGTCGTGTCATCTGCTCTTCAGTCAGTTGATGCGGCACCCAGAGAGAACAAAGTTTCTTCATGTGCAAATGATCTTGCAGAATCGAACGAATTGCTGGTGCATTTAGGCCCAAAGTATCCTCTATCTGTTGGTAGGTCACTAGCCTGTTTTCGTCAAGCATTTTCCTCACAGCAGTAACGTTTTCCTCCGTAACTGACGTTCGTGGCCTTCCCGGCCTCTCAGAATCCTCCAGAGTGAAATTTCCCCTTTGGAATTCTCTATACCACCTGAATATCGTTGTACGATGTGGACAATCATCATCTAGTGCAAGAGTCATTTCTTCTAAGCACTGGTCTATGGTTAAACCACGCACGAAATTATACCGCAAAACTGTCCTTATCTCATTTTGTGACCACGATGCCATCGCAAGCACTTTACACTCTCACTACTAATGAATAACTGAGCCCATCAACTTGGCACGGCGGCTACTATGCACGTATGAACATGTCTCAACATGCAGCAACAAGCAGCTTCCTGTGATTCATTGTTGCGTCATATTGCAAAACTTTCCTAGTACCCTTTGTATTAAAATTTATTTCATATCTTTCTGAAGAGGTTTTGATTTTCAGGTAAGAGTTTCATATGCAGATACTGCTGATATTTGACAGAAAGTCTCTCCAATGAAATCATCTATTTCCTTGGGAAGACAATTCTCATCCAATCTTAATCAAGATTGGAGCAGAAAAAAAAGGAGTGCATTTATTATTTAATTATTGGATTTTTTTCCATATTAGCCAACTGCTGGTGTTCTTCATGATGGTACTGGCAAATCTTACCCAGGATTCTTTTTTTGGCTTTTATTCTGGTTTGTTGTGCTCTTGCCTTTTGTTTTTTATATAAAATAAGGTTGGCAGTTGTGGGAAACCTATGGAACAGATTCCAAGCTTTTTTTTTTCCCCTAACTGTGCCTAGATTTTTTTTAAAATCTAGGCACCGTTACAAGCTTCATGTCCAGTGTTTTGCATGTCTGTGTTGATCTGCAGAGGACTGAGGAATTGTTTCAGAAGTCTGTCAAAATTTGTGTGGTAATATGCTCACTGACTTGGTCTAACGGTTGTGTTTTAATTAATTAATCATCAAAGGAAACACAGTCTGAATATTTTGCCCGATGTGCTTTTGAGAACTTCCATTTTACTCTGCAGTCTGGGCAGTGAGATTGTTTTGTTTGAATTTTGCATATAATTGGAAGATGATCACCGTTGTGCAGACCATCTAAGATTGACCACTCCATACTGGGAACAGTATGGGAGTGCAGATGGACATGTCAATTGCTGAGGTGGATCCTGTGGGAAGATGAATATAAGTGTGTTGGCCAGTATTTAGAAAGGTTAACTGCTGTTGGTTCATTAAGGTCTCAATCACATGTCCTCTTTGATCCATGCAGGAAGATCCTCCAATGGATGATGCCCACTGAGGTCTCCAAAGAAACAGAAGGGTGCTGGCACTTGTACTATAAGATCTTCTAGTTCTTTTAGTGTGATGGGACTATTTGGTGGAAAGTACAGTAGACTCTCGATTTTCTGGGATAGATGGTAAAAAAAAAAAATTTCCTGGATAATCGATTTCCCAGTTAATCCAAAAATACAGTAAGTCCCTGACATATGTAAGAGGTATGTTCCAGGACTTCTTACGTAAGTCGAGTTTTGCGTAACTCAGGAATGACTAATAAAATATTGCTACTATATCTCTGATATGCCAAAATTACAAAAAACACATAATATCCTCAGAAGAATGAAGAAAAATAGTTATATAATTTTTATTAGTTCAATTAAAAACTTTATCTTAGATGGCAGTGAAGTAGCAAGAGTGGCACATAAGAAAAGAAAACATAAAAGTAAGAAAATAGCATGTTATTATACTGTAAAAACTTTCTGTATTTCGTAGCCTTGGTTATGATAGTTGACTTCATTGGTGCCGATCGCTTTACCGCTTCTCATATTCTGTCTTTCTCCTTTATTGTGTTCACTGTTGCCACTGACAAATTTGAATTCTGTACGATACGTGTTGATGTTTGGCTATTTTCATACGTCCTTATTATTTTAATTTTCTGATCCAACTCGATCACTTTCCTTTTCTTAACAGATTTATTAGTATTGGTATTGGTGTTTTTGGGCACAAGGGCAACTAGGGCCAAAATGTGCCTGTTCCTATGACATGTTTTTATATAAGATTTATTAGTACCGCTGTCACTTATTCTCTTAGTCAACACCATGATAACAGTCAAAATGAAATTTTCTGAAAAGAACTTCAGAGGGTTAAGGCGAAAAGTCACTATTATCACCCCACGCAAGCTCGCATTTTACTAAAGCACATTTCTGGAGATTACTGCCATAAAACAATAAAAAAAATCTGCACTTTCCGGTTTATTGGGCTTTTCTGTTAGCAGATCTAATTATAAACAGGTAGTAAGCTCGATCTTATTGCATTTGAGATAATACCAATAGCTGGAATTCTGTAGGTTTTTACATTATTATGGTGAAATGTGTTCCCCCTGCAACTGCAATCTTCAGTCATATAAAAAATATATAAATAATGTAATGTAAGTCCAAAGCTACATAAGTCGGGGACTTACTGTATCAAAAAATGTTCAGCAACCTATGTAAAAAGTAAAAAGTATGGCGATTGATAAAAAATGAAAAAAACTTACCAAACACTACTTGTGTGTCCAATACGCACATTTATTTTTTATGATGTCGATTTTAAATCTAATAGCTTTCCTTTTATTTTTTACAATGGCGTATGATTTGGTTACCAACATTATAATGGTTCTTTAGAGATTTAACGGATGCATCATTTTCAATCTTTTGAATAACTTGAAGTTTTTCTTTAATTGAAAGCACAACTCTTGCATTTGCCCACCATTTTCACGATTTCTTAAAAAAAAAAAAAGTTACTATAAAAAAAAAATTTTCACATTCCTGACATAAATAATGAAACATAATTTGTCCTTTTGCGGTGCGACGGAACACAACACAACAATCGAAGCAATGAACTAAAACAAACTAAACATTTGTTCTTTTTTTTTTTTTTTTTTTTTTTTGAGCAGCGGGTGTTAAAACAGCAAGGGTTGCAAGATAATAGGTATACTAATCTCCCAATGACAACTTATAATGCCGCTTCTTTTCATTTATTTACAACTTGCAAAACATCTGTTTATACCTATTCTAGTTATTACTTGAATTTTATAATTTCTGGTTGATTTTTTTTTTTTTTTTTTTAAATTTGGAGTCTTGAATTGTCCCGGTTAATCTGATCCTGATAAATCGAGAGTCTGCTGTATATTTAAATGAGAGATAGCGTGATTCCAAGAGCCACTTGCACAGGAACAGCTTCCAAGTCAGTCTATAGACAGATAAATTATGATGGAATTTTAGAGTTAACTAAGATCGCCACCCCTCCATGTGCAGATTTTCCAGCATTCCTGTCTTTTCTGAACACTGTGAAGTTTTTGATTGAGAGAGTTATCTGTGATGTTAAATTGATTTCTTGTAAACAAAAGATCATTGAATCTATTGTATCTATTGATCAGATCATACAAGTCATCAGCATTAGCATGCATGCCTCTACAGTTCCATTGAAGTATATATGCTGCATTACGTGGGTTTTGGAGTTGTGTTTTGATCTCTGTTTTTTTTTTTTTTTTTTTTTTTTTTTTTGAGCAGTTTGTTTGTGGCATTCAGTTTTATATCCATCTTTTTTTGGGAAAACCAGTCGCTCTATATCCATGTCTTCTTCTGCATGAAGATGTAATGTAGCTTCACCTGTTTCAGTCTTGTTCTCAATATCCATATGTATGGGGGATTGTTTCTTGAGCTAGACACGCTCCACAGGTACTGATTTGTCTGCTTTTTTAGTAGTTATAGGTATATTAGATGGAACTGAAATTGGAGTATTACTTCCTTGTACTTGTAGACTTTGTTTGGCAGGTTGTGGCGTAGAATTTTATCTTTTATTTTGGTAATACTCATGATCAGGTTGGTCCATATCAGTAGGTGATCTCAATGGATCAAGTGGAGGAAAGGTGTCTTTGTCCATTTTATACTCCTTTTGGCCCTGAAGATTGGTTTTACCACTTTACTGGCCCCGCCATGGGGAGGCAGGAGTAATGCCATGAGTGGCCAAGTGGCTGTTAGGTTAGTAATTCTAATAAAAAATAAAAGGAAAGGTGTCTTTTCTTTCCTGACTTAACTTACTACTTGTAAGATGAAGTCTACTGTGCTTTTGAAAGAACTTTAAGAGAAACTAACTGTAAACTTAAATATAAGAGTAATTCCTTTAAAGGAGAATACTTTAGATCACTCTATAGAACTCAGAAACTGCTTGGCCACAGAAATGCTTGGCACCTGGGGCCTAACTGAAAGTCAAGGAAAGATATCTCTCTTTTAACATACATTTAAATCTGTTTAACAAGCTGTTCTAATACTGACATTTTCATTGAATATTAACCTTTTAATTTGTGTCTGCCAAACATGCATGGATTCAGAGTGGTAAGGTTTCTGCTATGGCTAGTTCCAAGGTGTGATTTTTTTTGTGGAATTTTTAAAAATATTGCAAAATTTAAAAACCAAAGAAGTACCCAAATACTTTTTGATTTGATTGTCCATGTAAGAGAAATTACTGTCAAAACCAAATCAAAATTTTAAAAATTCATAAAAAATTGTAAGTAATTAAAAGAAAGAAACCTGCAGTTACTATAATTTGTAATGTAGCAAAAAAAAAAAAAAAAAAAAGTAAACTGCAGTCATTATCAACCCACTGCAGGATGGAAGCCTCCTCAACAATTCATGCTAAGGGAAATGGACCATAATCTGCCAAGCTGGTCTAGTGCGGGTTGGCAGATCGACCGTATTTAGCAGTCAGGGGCTTGAACCCTGGTCTACTCAAAGAGCGTGTGCTACTACACTCCCACTCCTGACCACTCAGCTATGGATATACCTTTAATGTAGTAATATCCACTATATCAATATTTTCTTTTTTTTTTTTTTGGCTGATGCTATATAAGCTTGTTTTCTTGCATCATGTGCCTTTACTAATGCTAATGCTAATTTATCATTTAATTCAATTTCATCAATTTACAATGGATGGTGGATTTCCAGAGAATTTTTTGGCTTTTTTAACCAAAATTAGTAACAGTGGAAAATGATGCAAGAAAGCAAGCTTCTACAGTTAAAAAAAAAAAAAAAAAAAAAAAAAGGAAGAAGAAGAAGAAGAAGGAAAAAAAGACAATAACCAACAACTACGATCTTTTCAGTTTTTCAAAGCTATTTTTGTAATTTACTTCCATTTATTAAAATTGTATCTACTATTGGCTGGAACATTTCAAAACAATTTGTATGCTAATAGATGTTTTATTTGAATCATTTATGAAATGACCTTGGAAAACATAATTTTAAATACATACACTCCAGAGCCCATACACATGCAAAATGTAAATTTGCCATAGGCTTCACTTCAGAAAGAATTAATAACAACTAGCCTTGAAAAAAAAAAAACTTCATATCTGATTGCACAATCACTCCCAGGTCTTTTTCATTTTCTACCATCCTAAGTGCAGTACCACACAGTTGGTATGTTTCTCTGGGGTTACTTCTACCCATATGCAGTACTTTGCATTTGTCAATGTTAAACTTCAGTTGCCACTTCTCAGCCCATCTGCCCAAATTATCTAGATCCTGTTGCAGTAGCACACTGCCATTACTATCATTAATAACCCTGCCAATCTTTGTATCATCTGTAAACTTCAACATTAAGCCTAATATACCTTCATCAATATCACTGATCAATATACAAAACAACAGTGGGCCAAAAACCAAACCCTGGGGGACTCCACTTATAACACTAATAAGTACAGGTCACTGTTGAAAAAAAAGCCATGAATTAGGATTGAATTTCAAAGTGTCTGCAAATCTGTCCAGACACGATAGGAGGGAGTATATGACGAGAGTGTTGTCGATCAATTCGGCCCTGGAAAGACTGTGCAAGGCTCAAGGGGTAGAATTTTTTTCAGCCTGGTCTGTGCTAGTTAACAGGAGAGACTGCTTCTACAGGGATGGGATACACTTAAATAGGATGGATGCAAGAATATTTGCTGATGCTATCGAGGCAGTGTTAGGTGGGTTGGAAAACTGCTATCATGGGGGGATACACAGACTAATAGATTAACAGTAGTTGCTAGCAGAGGTGAAAGTGGTGCTTGCACAGCTTCCATTGGAATGAGCAGCAGCCTGGAAAACAAGATGCAGAGTATTTCAGAGACTGCTGGGAGTCAGTGCAGTACAAGTAAACACATGGGCTGTGTTAGGATAACTTAAGAGTAAGAACAGGTTTGTTTGTTTGTTTCGTTTGGATTTTATTGCCGCATTAGCAACTAAGGCTATAATGTGCCAAGACAAGTAAGAACAGGTACATCTATACTTGCGTATACACCAATGCTAGGAGCTTGGTAAATAAATTTGATGAATTGGAGGTGTTGGTCAAAACATGAAAGGCAGATATTGTTGGGATATCAGATACATGGTGTCACAGATATAAGGAATGCAGAACTGGAATTTGGGGAGTACAATGTGTACAGGAAGGATAGACAGGATAGGAAGGGAGGAGGAGTTATGCTATTAGTTAAGAAAAACACAAAATCCAAGGAAATGCAGCCAGTCGACATCGCTGGACAGTGCAGTGTTGTCGAGTCAGTTTGGTGTGACATAAGCACTGGGAGATCAAAATTGAGAGCAGGAGTGTGTTATAGGCCTAATGACTCTGATGAGTATAATAACAAACTGTACAGGGAAATAGACTGGGCCAGTAAATCAGAGAGTTTTATAATGGGGGATTTTAATTTCCTGGATATTGACTGGAATTTGTGGATTGGTCACTCACACACTAGCAAGGCTATTGTGGATTTATTGGATGATTGTTTCTACATCAGCATGTTCAGGAGGCAACTAGACGGAGTAATACTCTTGATCCTATTATCAGTAGTGATTCTTCATGCATTAAGAATCTGCAGATAAAGGAACCAGTAGGTGGCAGTGATCACAGTGTGCTGAAGTGGGATTTACTCAAAGAGGTAACTACCATCAAGGGTAAAGGGAAGGGTTTTTGCTAAGGTAAAGGCGAATACGTTGGTCTGAGACAGTATTTAAATTCTATACGGTGGAACCAACTGATGATGTTACTAACAGCAAATTCAAAATGGGAGGCATTCAAAGAATTAATCTTGGAAGCTACTAGGCTTTATATACCAACTAAGAAATACTGTTCAAGGTTTAGCCCTAAATGGATATCAGATGAACTAATGAGACATGTGGCAGAGAAGAAAAATAAATGAGATACATATAAATTAATGAGTGACATGGAAGCTTATTATAGATATAAGCTGGTCTGTAACCAAGTCACAAATGGGATTAGGCAGGCAAAGGCAGATTATGAGAAAGCTTTGGCAAAGGATGCAAAGAAAAACAGCAAAGAGTTCTTTACTTATGTAAACTCTAGAAGGAAAGGGATAAATCAGATTGGTCCACTGGATATTGACGGTTCAACTGTTGATGATCCTGCTCAGGTGGCTAACAAACTAAATGAGTATTTTGCATCTACATTCACGCATGAGGAGTTATTCAGGGATGGGAATGCTAAAGGTGAATTAAATTCTGGCAATGAGCTAGATGATTTTGCAATAACTGAGATGGAAGTGGAGGAGAAATTGTTGAAGATAAACATAAAAAAGGCACCTGGGGTGGATGGAATCTATCCAGTTATATTAAAAGAGGCAGCAAAGGAAGTAAGCAAACCCTTAGCCATAATTATGAGAGCTTCCTTGGACTCAAGGGAAGTAGTGATGAACTGGAGATGTGCAAATGTGACCCCAATTCACAAAGGAGGATCGAAGGGTGACACAAGTAATTACAGACCTGTTAGTTGACTCTTGATTTTTTAAGGAGTCCTTAAAAAATCAAGATGTGTAACATTTTCTTTATATATGTGTTTTTGTCCATGATAACATTGCAATCATGGACAAAAACAGATATATAAAGAAAATGTTATCTTATCAGATTCAACAACATACAGAGCTTGCAACACATTTAACATTAACAAGCTTAAAAATAAACTTGATGGGATCCTAAGAAGACTCAGAGCAAACAAACAAATTAATTTACATACCCTCCAGCAAATAGGCATACGCAGTAACATTCTCCCACACATTTTTGGAATAGTCAAACTCCATAAACAAGATTATCCTTTAAGACCCATCGTTTCCTATAAACAGTCCACCTATGCTAACCTATCCATATTCCTCGTCAAAATTATTTCACCTTTAATGAGATTTTCTCGGTTCAGGGTCTACAATACTAAACAAGCACACGAATATATAACTTCCATAACCATATCTGAAAACGATATTCTCGCGTCCTTTGACGTCATCTCCCTATATACAAACGTGCACATCGAATCCATGCTACTGGTCCTTAAAGAACTATTAATCAAAGACGACACATTAACAAAACGTACCGACTTAAATATTAATGACATTTTAGAACTCACATCACTGTTACTTGACGCCAAACAATTTAAATTCCAAAATAACATCTATGAACAAATTTTCGGCCTTGGGCCTCGGTATCTCTGCCCCTTTATCCGAGATCTACCTCGCATCTATCGAAGAAAAAAATTCTCCAACCCTTTCCCCCAAGAATTAAACTATACATGAGATATGCAGATGACATCCTCTTAATAGGCAACAGAACCACCATCAATACTTTACTGAACAACTTTAACACAGCACATGAAAGACTCAAATTTACCCTCCAAATAGAAACCGATAATAAAATTAATTTTCTAAACCTCACTGTATACAAAACAAACACATCTTTAGGCATCAAAATATACAGAAAAAAACACACATACAGGTAAATTCTTACATTAACACTCACACCACCCTCTATACATCAAAAAAGCAGTTCTATACAACCAGATATACAAAACGCTGTAAAATATAGCCACACACAAACAGACCTATCTGTAGAATTGCAATACCTCACCAAAAAATTCATCGACAGAAAATACCCACCACAACTAATAAAAGAAACCATCACCAAAGTTCATAATAACACTAATAACCCAAACAAAATTATTAACCACGTGAACAAGAATAAGATACATAAACCCCTTATCACGCTCCCATATCATCAACAATACGCTAGAAGACTTCAACAGATTTTTAAAAATACAGATATCAAATTAATATTCACATTTTATAACAAATTAAGTTCCAAATTCAATTCATACAAGACAACACATGAGTACGAGACACAAGATTACAACAACATTATATATTTGATCAGATGCCAATCAGATTGCCAAGCATGTTACATAGGCAGTACAACATCAAAATTCGGGACATCAAAAATTTCCAACATGCGTGCATACTACCACTTTAATAGCTTCAAAACTAATTCAGCAAGTACAGAACTAACACAACACGTCCAATCTCAAAATCACAACCCACTCATCAATTAAGCCATCACAGTAGTTAAATTAAATTCCAGCTACAAAATCCTTGAAAACGAAGCCCTTGTTATCGAATGGTTTAAGCGCCATACATCACTCAACGTGTTAAACAAAAAGATTCCTGCCAATTTCTCCCCCATTTGGAATTTAGCACGTGTTTCCACGTGCACTGAAATGCATTTCGGGAACCCAATCCGTATATAACAAAAGTGCGCTCTCTTCCCCCCCCTCCCCCACTATAGCTAACTGAAGACGAGGAATCTCAAAAGTTGCTCGTGCGCGACTATTAGCTTCTATTTTTTTCTTCATTTAATTTAATTTAATTTAATTTAATTAGGCAACCATAGAATGGAAGGTGCACTTTCCTTTCTTAAAAATTTTTTTATAGCCCATAACTTAGTTTTAAACCCTTAATCCCTGTAAGTTATTAAAATCCTATAACCACTAAGTATGTGGTAAAACTCTCCACCAGCTAAGCGGATTACTATAAGGTGAGTGTTGAAAATTAAGCTAAGCTATATATACGATCTAGACCTGTTAGTTTAACTTCTGTTCCAGGGAAATTAATGGATGCACTGGTTAAAGAAGCACTGCAGGATCATCTAGACAAGACTTCAGTTATAGCTCGGACACAGCATGGTTTTGTTAAGGAGAAGTCTTGTCTGACCAATTTGATTGGATACTATGATGTGGTCACAAAGGAACTGGATGCAGGGAATAACTTTGATAACTTTTGGATCTTAAAAAGGCTTTTGATACTGTTGCACATGGAAGACTGTGGCATTGGAGGCAAATTGCTATGGATAAAGGGATGGTTGAGTGGGAGAAGACAGAGTGGTAATCAATGGACACTGCCCTTCGTGGACTAATGTTATTAGTGGAGTCCCTCAGGGTTCACTGTTGGGTCCATTGTTTTTCTGTATTTTTAAATGATACGAAGGTTGGCAGGGTTGTTAAGGACAGTAATGACAGTACGCTGCTGTGACAGGATCTAGAAAAGTTGAGCAGATGGGCTGAGAGGTGGCAAATGAAGTTTAACATTGCCAAAGTACTATATATGGGAAGCAGTAACCCCAGGGTAACGTATCAACTCTGTGGTACTAAACTGACAGTGGTAGAGAATGAAAAGGACCTGGGGGTAATTGTGCAGGCAGATATGAAGTTTTCTGAGCAGTGCAGATGGTCAGCAAGAGTAGATCATGGTGTCTTGTCAATGATATATGGGAATTTTTCTAGCAGGATAAGGAGGTGATTATCACCTTGTATAAGGCAATGGTCAGGTCACACATTGAGTACTGTATACAGGTTTGAAGGCCTCATTTTAAGAAGGATGTAGAGCTGTTGGAACGAGTACAGAGAAGGGTAACGAGATTGGTGAGTGGAACAAAAGGTTGCTCTTACGAAGAAAGGCTTAAGTTTTGCAGATTACAATGTGTGGAGACTAGGCACCTGAGAGGTGATCTGTTTGAGGTGTATAAAGACTTGAATGGTTTGAGCATGCTGAATGCTGATGGGATTCTTCCTCTTGCTCAGAATAATCACCTGAGAGGGCATAAATTCAAATTGAGGAAAGACAGATGTAGGATAGATGTGTGGAAGTTTGCCTTTAGCCAGTGTGTAGTTTGTTGGTGGAACAGACTTCCATCCTTTGTTGTGGAAGTTGATAGCCTAAATAGATTTAAGGCTGAGCTGGACAGGTATTTAGAACAAACGGAGGGGTGAAATGGGAACTTTTTTTTTTTTTGGCTGATGCTGCATAAGCTTGCTTTCTTGCATCATATGCCTCTACTAATGCTAATGCTAACATTAGACCATGAAGAGCAGCGTCCATTGATTACCACTCTCTGTCTTCTCCTACCCAACCACCCTTTTATCCATTGTAGCAACTTATCCTTAATACCATACCGCCGACCTGGCTAGGCAGGTAGGTAAAGTGCCTGCCTGGCAACTCAGAGGTCACGGGTTCGAATCCCGTCTCGGGCTTGAATCAGAGTAAAATCCAAAAACTTTGGGAGGTGCATTATGGCCACAGCAGCTGATGCGCCAACAAATAACAAAAAAAACAAAAAAAAAAAAACAAAAAAAAAACATACAGCTCCAATTAGTACAGTAATCATCCATGCACAACAGTGCCAAAAGCTTTCCCGAAATCTAAGTATATGATATCAAAATTATTTTTTGCATCCAGTTCCTTTGTAACTACATAATATATCCAATCTAATTTGTCTGACAAGACTTTAGCTTAACAAACCCATGCTCTGTCTGAATTATTACTGCCATCTTGTCTAAATGATCTTGTCTAAACCAGTGACTCCATTATTTTATCCAGAACTAACTGGTCTGTAATTACTCATGTCACCCTTAGATCCACCTTTGCGAATTGGGGATACATTTGCACATTTCCAGTCCTTGGGGACTTCCTCTGAGTCCAAGGATGTTCTCATAATTATGGCTAATATAACTGGATAGATTCCATCCACCCCACATGTAAGCACCCTGTTACAGTTTGATAAACTTCTGGCATTTTCTTCTGAATGTAGATGCAAAATATTCATTCAGATTATCACCTATCTGAGCAAGATCACCAACAGTCGAACCAGCGATATCAAGTGGACCAATCTGATTCATCCCCTTTCTTCTAGAGTTTTTACCTTTCCTTTGCCAAAGATTTCTCGTAATCTGCCTAATTTCCTTTGTGGCGTGATTGCAGACTAGCTTATATCTGATGTAGGACTCTGTGTTGCCTGATACTTTATATGCATCTCATGCATTTTTATTCTCTACCATGAGTCTCATTAGTTCATCTGACGTCCACTTAGGCCTAAACCTAGAACAATATTTCTTAATTGGTATGAAAAGTCTAGTAGCTTCCACAATTAATTCTTTGAATGCTTCCCACTGTACAGAATTTAAAAACTGTCTGAGTCCACTGTAGTCACCTTTATGAAAGAAAAAACCCATCCCTTTACCCCTGATGGTAATTATATCTTTAAGTACATCCCACATCAGTACACTGTGATCACTGCCACCTAGTGGTTCCTTTATCTGCAAATTCTTAATGCACGAATAATCACTGCTGATAACCAGATCAAGGGTAATACTCCCTCTAGTTGTCCCTCGAACATGCTGCCGCAGAAAACAATAATTCAATTAATCCACAAAAGTCTTGCGAGTGACCAAACCACAAGTTCCAATCAATATCTGGAAAGTTGAAATCCCTCACTATAAGACATTCTGATTTACTGGTCACCTCTATTTCTCTGCACAACTGCATATTATACTCATCAGATTCATTAGGCCTATAACACACACCTATTCTCATTTTCTCTTTCCCAGTGGTTATGTCATCCACACTGATTGAACACTGTATTGTCCACCAATATCAATTGGATGCACTTGCTTATATTTTATGTGTTTCTTACCTAACAGCATAACCCCTCCTCCAGTCCTGTCTATCCTTTCTGTACACATTGTACTCTCCAAATTCCAATTCTGCATTCCTAATATCTGTGTGACACCATGTCTCTGATATACCAACACTATCCACCTTTGATATCTTGACCTGCACTTCAAATTCATCAAATTTATTTACTATTTTTCTAGCATTCTTGTACATGCAAGTATACATGCACCTATTCTTATTCTTAGTTACCCTAACACAGCCCATGTATTTATTTGTTTCATGATGACTCCAACTAGACCCTGAAACCCCCAGCACCCCACACTCCAGGTCACTGCTCATTCTAATAGAAGCAGTGCAAGAATCACCTTCACCTCTGCCTACAGCTACTTTTAACCTTTTAATCTGTGAATCCCCTCAAGCTAGCAGTTTCCTGACCCACCTAATGCTGCCTCAATAACATCAGCAAACACTCTTGCATCCCTTCTATTTAAGTGTATCCCATCCCTTAGAAACAATCTCTCCTGTTAACAAGCACAGACCATGCTAAGAAAAATTCTACCTCATGAGCCTTACACAATCCCTCCAGGTTCAGAGGAGAACCAAGCATGTTGTGTCTGAAGTTTTGTTGACTTTTAATCCTTTAATGAAGTTGATAGGGTAGTTTTTATTTTAGAGGTAAAATCTGGTGCAGTGTAACTCCAGTTCTACTTCTTGAGGACTAAAATTTTGTAGGGTCCCTCAGAGGCAGTTTCTTCGCTCTAATGGCCTTGTTAGGAAGGAGATGATAGTTTACGAGGAATGCTATGTCTGCAGGGTTTCTGAAAACTATCATGTGTAGGGTAGTTCCCAATCTCTTTGCAAGCATATTGGGTGAAATGTATATATTGGTGGATGTTGTTAATATAGCAGTAAGGGAAAGATGTCCAAAGGAAAATGTCATTCTCATATTTTGCCAACAGTTTAGCTATGTTCAGGTGGTTGGCAAAGGTCCCTGACTCTAGGTCAATCATAATAACTTCTAAAGAAGGTGAGATGTAAGCTTCATGCGCTTAACCCCTTCTTTTTGAAGTAAAACCTCCATTGAAACCGAAAGGAGGACTGTCTGGCTATGAGATCTAAGATATTTTCCTTGACTCCAAAGACCTGTTGACTGCCAGTCAAGCAGGTCTTTGGAGTGAGCCCCCCCCCCTGCATTATCAGTTTTGCTGTTATGAATGAGCAGTGCCCTTAAGAGATTGAAGCAGCTTACTTGATCTAATTTACTTTAGAAAGCCTTACCCATGAAAAATCAGTCAGCAGGCTACATAATACTTAAAGAAATATTATGTAGCCTGTTCTGGAATTTTATCCCTTATGACAATATATCCCCAATAATAAAGGAGTATATTAGAAATTTTCAATGTCAAGTTGGTATTCACCGATCACTGATTTCATAGATTTCAGCTGAATAGCCTTACTTCAAATTCAACCGCAATTTTGCCTCCAAAAGAAAGGGCTAAGTATAACAAGCTCTCTGTTTCCTCTTCTCACAGGGACCTTTATGAATGACTTAGGGCTTAAGGGCCTTGCAATATACCAAAATTCTAAGCTGCGAATGCTACACATACAAGGTTGTCATTTTCCTGATAGGGAGACAAGGAGTCTTTGGACACATTCCTCTGCCTACATTAGCAAAATCCACCCTGACAAACAACTCACTCTTCAATCAGAAGAAAACATCTTTGCACTTTCCTTGATATGTACAACTACAACTACCTTTACACTGCAATTTACAGAAAACCTATAGACGTTTTTTTTTTTTTTTTTTTTTTTAAGGAGCATTAGCAACTAAGTCCATATTGCTCCGGGGATATGCGGTGGTCATTCCCTGACCTTTCCGCATCCTCCGTATTTGGTGGTCATTGGCTCGAACCCTGGTCTAATCAGGAAGTGCGTGCTACGCACTGCTGCTCCTGCCCACCTGGTTACGGAGGTGCCCCTATAGACAGTGTCACTTCTAAACTAACCATTCTGCCTCTCTCCATCAAGGCCAGTACAGTAAAGGGACTGATGCCCTTGCAAAACTGCCACATATAAAAATCCATAGTTGCCAACCCTTGCCTTTTGAAACTCAGGAGATTTCAGAATTTTTAGCAGGAAAGTAAGAGATTTTTTAAATCCTACACTTTGAATGTGAAATTAAATTTTACTGGCAATAGACACATTTTATATTAAGATACAGCCATGTCATTGTTTGCCAGTAGAATATGCTTTCAAATGTTACTGTTTATAAGATTTTTTCTGTCAGCAGATTTCTGTCTTGGAGTGCATTAGATACCATCAGCTGATTATGAGTACTTCCAGGAAGAACTTTTAGTTTAATCAAAAAGAGAAGATCTGAGTTGAGTTTCCCCCACCACCACCACCTGGCTGAATATCCTCTTGAACTCAGCACTACTATGAGAAATGGTTAGAATGCTAAGCATGATTTGAGATAATTTGTTATACAAGTATTTCAAATTTCCTGATGTACTGTCCATTCCCCAACCGAGGACCACTGTACATTAATTCTTTCATAATAGCTTCAGGCTGATTCTCACCAAAAATAGACAGAATTCATGCTAGAAAACATCTTTTGCTTCCATCTGTTTTGTATCTCAATGATGTTGAGATCTACTAGAAATTTTTCAAATTTGAAAATGATACCATTATAAATGTGATGAGATTTGTGATATTTATAAATAAATCATTTTCACCAGGATCTTATACACCATGCAGCAATAAAGTGTTTCAATGCTGAACAAAAGAAGAGAATCTACTCTTGCTTCAGAGTGCCCTTGATATTGGCAATAGAACTGAATATGACTAAGTCGGACCTGTCATTCTGATTTAGTCTGCTATGGTAAACAACTTCAAAATGGAAGTGGAAGAATTAACAAATGCTGGTCTAACAAATTTATGCAATACACCTTGGAATTAAGGAGAATGACGTCAGTAAATGAATATGAAGCACATTTGATTGTCGAGCAACATTTAGATTTTCAAATGTTAGTAAAACATTTAAAAGGAATAAGCAGAATGCTTTATTCAAGCCAGAAGGGAAGACCATGAACAGACTTTCCACACAAGGATAATCTGCCTAAAGTTATCATCTTGTTTGGAATATTTAGGATTCCTTGCATCAGAAATTTGAAATTCTGAAGTTCTTTTCCTTGAGGGACATAAATTTGACTTCTTTCAAAACTTCTTTTTTGATTATAAACTGGATTCAGACACAAGTCAGCACTATTGACTAGTGATTGTTGGTTGTACTTTTCAATTTGATAATACCGAAAAGTACTCCGACTTTTTTTGGCACTTCTAACAATTTTTTTTAAGTACACTTCTCAGAGGTTATAACTATTCTACTATTATCGTTAACCATTTACCCAAAGACAGCTAATGTGAACGTACAGACAAACTTTTTTCACTTCAGTAGCATGCATTAACTGAAACTGTTTCAATAATCTTCCTTTTAAAATTTCTTTTTAGACAGCAGTAAATATCTGTCAAATATTCATCCACTTTAAGAGGAAGATAGGCAGGTCCCCATTCAGCACACAAATTAATCAGATGAGAGGGCAACCTACTACCACCAAGTGCTCAATCTCTCTCTTTCAATACCCACAACATGAACATTAGTATTACCATCAGAATGGCTAAATGTAAGGAAGTGAGCTTGTCAACAAAGTGGCAGACAATTTTGTAAAAAAATCCTGTATGCTGTCAGGTTAGAAGATATACAATACCATACTCCTATAGGGCTACCTTCCAACAATTATACTGAGAGCAAGCTGCTTTCAATGTGTTTTTCCTAACAGACTTTTTTTCTGATAGGAAAGGTCACCACAATGTGATATAGCCTGTAGTTGCTCTGGTTACTGTCAACCACAGCATTTTTTAACACATAAACCATCATTAGACAGTCATGTATCAGCCTTTTCGTTTGACAGACCTTGAGAATGATCAGTCATTTCACACAATGTTTATTTGTTCCAGCTCTGTGAGATGGAAGATGCTTCTCACTGTGTATTGTATCATATGGATAAGTAGGTGGGCAGGGAAACCCAAATACAATTTTATATTAAGATAAGATAAACCAATAGATAACTATGCTACTTGATTGAACACCTTTTTAATATATTTCCGTTATTGCATTCTAGAGGAAAAGCTATATGAGTTTTGAAGTAAAGTAAAATATAAATAACTATATTTATATTGAATTGATAAGAAAACCTCATATAACAAAGATAAAATATTAAAATTTATTAAAATATTAATATCATTTGGTTACATAACATTATTTGTATTCACATAAACATAAACTTTTACATTAGTATAAGATCCACCGTTCCTGGACTGTAGACCAATGGAAAGCTGTGTTTTGGGTGATGAGTCACAGCACATGATCTACCAGTCTGACAGTCTTGCCTGGGTGTGGTGGTTGCCAGGAGAAAGCTACCTGCTCGACAGAATGATCCTGACAATAAAGTTTGGCAGAGGCAGTGAGATGGTCTAGGGCTGTTTTTCATGGTTTGGCCTGGACCATGGTTATTTTTAACAAAACCACGAGTGCTGAAGTCTATCTAGATGTCCTGGATGTCTAGATAGCAGGACAATGTTCCACACCATATTGCTCATATTGTGATGGACTAGTTTGAGGACATGAGCATCGAAAAGTTGGACTGGCTAATCCAGAGACCTGACTTCAATCCTTTAGATGCGATAAAATAGATTGTCAGGTGCATGTGAGGAGTGACTGTCCAAATTTGAAGGTTGAAAATATCAGAGGACATTTACAAAAAACTGGTGGAGTGTATTCAATGGAGATACAATCCGTCATAAAGGCTAAAGATCATTTGTAGATATGCAGGTGTCCAGATATTAATGGTAGGGCAGGGTGTGCAAGCGCACAGAGAGAGAGAGAGAGAGAGAGAGAGAGAGAGAGAGAGAGAGAGAGAGAGTGAGTATATATATATATATATATATATATATATATATATATATTCTGGTTCTACAAGTTGCAAACTCTCAAGACCAGAAGTATGGGTGGGGATTTAAGGTGTGTAAAATAAATTAAATGGACATGCATAAGTGCCAAAAGTCTTCACCATGTCTGTCTGTCTGTCAATCCACATGTAATAAAGGGACTCACGATGGGTGAATATTCATGATATTTTATACAGGCAGTTCCCACTTTATGAGTTCCCAGGTTTACGAGTTCTTTTTTTTCTAAGTATCAAAAATATGAACATTAATTGCAATAAATAAATGCTAAATATTCATAACTGATATGGCATTTCAAGCCACATGCATAGCTATACAACAGTAATACTGTAGTGTTGTATAGCTATGCGTACTGCTGTGCATTTGTTTGTTTGTTCAGGCAGATGAGAGCATCTCACTGACTCACATAACATAAAGCAGTTACCATGCTGATGTTACAAAGAGTGGTCGTGTTGCTCTTCATTTTCGCTGTCTCATCTTATTTCAAATTTATCCCCCTTATTAATACTGTATAGTATGCCAAAACAAAGTAATACTACAGAGAGTAATATTAATGAAAAAAACAGTAAAGAGGAATAACATTGGAAACAAAGTATGAGATCATAAGCAAACATTCTTTAACATTTGTTGACATAAATAATTTCTTTGTTATTATAATTTGCTTGATTTTAAAGGTTAAGTTTTCATTTTTTTTGGATAAATAAATCATTGTTTAAGCATAAACTATTGTTTTGTTGACCTTTATTTAACATTACTATGGTAAAATTTCATTGTTGGAAGGTAACTCCTGTTTCTTACATCTATGGGAAATGGATTCCGCTTTATGAGTGTTTGCTTTACAAGCGCACACTAGGAACAAATTAACTCAAAGTCAAGAACTATCTGTATTTGGTTTACAAAGCAAGATTTATCGAGCCATCCCAAATTTCATTAAAATAAGACAATAGAAATCCAGTAATAATTATTTCTTTTTTCATACAAATTGTATGGAAAAAGAAATTCACAGATTAAATGTAATTTTAATGCAGTACTGTTAGCTTTAGACAGTCCGTACACAATTCACATGTGTTGTTATTTTAGACTCATGAATCTGGTGTCAACTGTGAACAGATACATATATACAGATAAAAAAAAAGTAACTTAAAAGTGTATGGGAAAGAACAATAAACATTATACAGTTGTAATTAAACTGAAAGGCTAAGTTTCCAGAATAGAACTACAGAATTTTATTAAGTGTTCTATAAAGTTATAATCTTAGTATTTAATTGATAAGAAGATACTATATTTACTTTTCACTTCAGTTAATCACAAAAAAATGAAAAAGTGCCTGAAATTTAACGTACTGGATATGTTACCCACTTGTAATGGAAGTATGTTATTGGACATTTAGACATTACTTAATAATAAAAAAGTTCAATCGATATCACATTTTAAGCATGTTTCGTTTATCCCTGGAAAGCTTTTAGGAGCAATCATAGCCTCCCAACTACATAAGTCTGTTCATATAAATGAAAGTATATTTCATTGTGTATTACTTTAGAACAAAAAGTTGGATCAAGGCCAAATTTTCAACCTATGTTCTTCTGTTGATCCTTGGAAAAATTTCAGGTCTGGTTATGAATTCCCAGCCCTCATCCCCTCCCCCCACACACACACTAAAAAAATCAGCATAAATGAAAGTATGTTTCCGCATTAATCAACAAGAAAAATGCAGATTCTGTTGGTCCCTGGGATGGTTCAAGTTCAATTTCATAACATTTCCTTCCAGTTTTCCCTACAAAAATATTACTATAAATTTGGAACAGGAACTCTGATTCATTTCAAAATTCAATGTTAACTTAGAATATTTTAGGAATCTTTGTAACAAATTTTCATGTCAATGGGATGACTTATTTTGTTATAAATCAGAAATTATTATTATTTGCTAAAGTGACTAAAATGTAATATACTGTACACATTAACTAACTTGTTTCTTAGACATTAACTAAAACTCTGTACATTAACTAACTTGTTTCTTATGTGGAAAAACTAGAGGATATTAATCCCGGTGGTAATACGACTGCGCCTGTCAGGTGCAATGAAAAAGAATTTTTGTGTAAAAATATTTTGTTTCAAAGGTAAGGACTGAAACCTCTATTTTCCTAAATATTGATACAGTTTTAATAGAGTAGTTTTTAAAGCAAAATTTTATGCCTTTCATGGAATAATTGCATGAAAACATCGATGAGGTGTAGCATGAGCATTATGAACTTTCCAGTTTAGATTTTAGTGGTCATGCTACTCTCTTACTCTTGCTTGAATAACACAATAAGGGGATATTGAAACTGAAAAAGGACTGTTGAGGGACAGATGTGCAAAAATTTGTTTTCAGTTAGAAAGTTGACTGCTGGAACAGTCTGGTGTTGTGGAGGTGAGTAGTTTGAATAAATTTAATTTTAAACAAGAAGAAAAACAGAAGGATTTTAAAAACAGGTTTTGTTTTGTTTTGGTTTTTTTTTTTTTGCAAAAAGCAAAAGTGCTTCCCAAAAAAAAAAGAAAAAAAAAAAGAAAGAAAACAGGAGATTTTTTTAGAAAAGAAGGAAGGTTTAAAGTTCACTTCATTAGAAATTAAATTTTACTGGCAAAATACATTTTATATTAAAATACAACTATATGATTATTTACCACTACAGTATCCTTTTACATATTAGCTTACCTAACATTTTCTATCAGTTTCTGTTTGGATATTCTATTATGCAACAACTGATTTTGTTTGCTTCAAATATGATACTGTTGCAAATTTTACCCTCATTAGAATTGCTTATTCCAAGTTTTGTTCATAATAATAGCCTACTGTCTAGACTTATTTATCAAGAGCATTTCCACAGCTTCACCAGAAAGCTTTTTTTTCTTTTTTTTTTTTTAATATGAAAATGATGCACTGTCAATTGATGAAATTTCTGTAACATCTGTGTTTATAAGAATATAATTTTTATAATTTTATAAACATATATAAGAACATATATTTATAATTTTTCAATGGGAGATTGTACACCACGCATTTGCATGCAGCCATATCACATTCCTCAGTGAACAAAAGAACAGAATCTACTCTTGTTTTAGACTCTCCACAACCCTAACATAAGAAATGTCCAAGACTAACACAGAATAGTACTTCTGGTTTAGCCTGATATGGTAATCAATTTCCAAAATGGAAGGTTGTTTGAAAACTGTTGGTAAAAAAATAATTTCTACACTATCCTTCAACACATCTAGGAGTAATGACCCCAATACATTGATGTGAGGCACACTGGATTGAAGAACTATGTTCGGATTTCCAAATGTCGGCATAACATTTAAAAGAAACAAGCAGATTACTTTATTTATAACATGCCTAGAATTAATTATCAGCTTGCTTTTCCTGTTGAGGTATGCAATTTAGAAGTTCTTTTTCTTGAGCTCATCAATTTGTCTTTCAAAACTTTTGGATAATGAACTGGAATTGAACACGAGCCAGTGCTACTCAATTTCAATTTGGTAGCTTTGAAAGGTGCTCATACTGCTTTGGTCACCACTTCTAACCTCTTATTTAAACACATTTGACAAAAGTTTCCACTGTTCTATTGTCTAATTACCCATTTAACCAAAGATGGTAACCATGTGCACACACAATTCAAAGCCGACCGGGCTAGCCGGGTGGGTAAAGTGCCTGCCTAGCAACTCAAAGGTCGCGGGTTCGAATCCTGCCTCGGGCTTGGATCAAAGTACTGCAAAAACCTTGGGAGGTGCATTATGGCCACAGAAGCCGATGCGCCAACAACTAGCAAAAAAAAGAAAAAAAACATAATTCAAAATCTTTTTACTTCAGTGGCATGCTTCAGTTGAAATTGTTTAAATCTTTTCTTTTTCACACTTCTTTTTAGATTGTAGTAGTTGTCCACCAAATATTCATTCACTTTAACAGGAAGGCATATAGATCTCTTTTCAGCATACAAATTAATAAGATATCAAAGACAGCCACCAATGCTCAATCTCCTCTTTTAATAACTTTGTTACTTCAGTTTTTAGACCTACCATAGTGAATTATTAACAATAAATGCTAGAGTTTTTTAAAGGAATCCAATATGCTTTCAGGTTGTTCAGAAGAAGCTGTCCAATATTGTACCATGTAGTCAACTTCCAAATCAGCTTGGAATCACTTTGATTACTGCCACTTCTAGCAATTGAAAATGACCCAGTTTTCAGTGCCATCACTAACAATGCCTGCTGCTTCTGTTTTTCCACAACTGTATTTTTTTTTTTGCTATTTAACTACTGGGAAATTTATTTCTGAACAACTTGCTGGCATGATCAGCACAAATCAGAAGATGATGCAAATAAACATTTGGCACATACAACACCATAGTCACCATAAAATGCAATGGCTGTTTTTGCATTTCTTTCTATGCACTGCATGTTGTTGGTAATGTTTATTTGTTTGCAAAAGGAATGATTATATTAGATTTCCTAACGCTTAAAATTGAAAAATCACATATACATATGGTACATAGCAAACATGTTATTTTTTTTGGATTTTACAATACATGGAAAATCTTGTATATATGTGTTCTGAAATTTTATGCTGTATTTCTTTAGCATCTTACTGAAAGATATTGTTAATTAGCACTGCACCACACAAAAGTAAACAATGCTATTATTTCGCAATGTGACAACCATAGTACTTAACAGTGCATTTGGCAGCCAATTTGTTAATGAAACAAAGAAATTTCAGAAATTAAAAGAAAAAAAAAAAAAAACTAACTAAATTTTTTTTTGTGGAAGATAAAAAGACAGGAAAAACTGAGTTTTGCAAAAATAGAGAAACTGTGTCACCTCACCAACTACATTATGATAGTGAGAAGGAGAAGGGTCAAATTGAGTAAAAAAAGATAGATTCTCCATCATAAATCTATAAAGTGGTAGCTATGAAATTAGACAACAGAAGAGCCTAATAGTTTCCTGTTTATGGCATTTTTTTTCCAGAAGAATTAATAAAATATTTCATTTAAAATAACCAGTGTAAAAAACAAATCCATTTTTAAATTTTTTCATTAAAAAAATAAAAAAATTACATACAAGGTGTGACAATAAAGTTTCGAGAATAATTTTGTTTCCATCAAAATGGCCACACTGTAAACCGTTACGTCCTCCCACTGTGTAGCCTGAACCCCTCCACCTGCATGCAAAGGGTAAACATCGTCAGTCGTTTTAGTCATTGTACAAGTTGGTTCATGTAAAGATGTGTTTCAGTTCCGTGTTACATGAAAAATGGAATGCAATTTAGAGCAAAGAACTGTGATAAAATTTTTGGTGAAAAGTGGCGAATCGTCAATGGAAATTTATGAAAAGTTGACCAGAGTTTATGGAAATGATACCATGTCAAAACCAGGCGTTTTCAATTGGGAAAAACAGTTTCGAGAAGGACGTCAATCCGTCGAAGATGCTGAGCATTCAGGGTGTCCTTCCACAACCCAACATGATGAAAACATTGTTTGTGTGCATGATCTTGTTCGAAGCAACAGGCAGTTAACCACAAGAATGATTGCTGAAAAACTAAACATTAATTGGGAAAGTGTTAGATTAATTTTGACTGAAAATTTGTTGATGAGGAAAGTGTGTGCAAAGCTGGTACCGAAATCCTTTCTCATGAGCAGAAAGAAATTCGGTTGCAACATTCTCAGGGGATGTTGGAAAGCATTGAAGATGTTCCAGATTTGCTTTCTCGTGTGATTACAGGGGATGAAAGCTGGGTATTTGCTTATGACTCCAAAACAAAAAGGTGAAGTCAACAATGGAAGGAAGCTTACTCGCCAAGACCCAAAAAAGCGAGAATGTCAAAGAAAAAAGTGAAAACCATGTTAATTTTCTTTTTTGATCGAAAAGGAGTTGTCCACAAAGAGTTTGTTCCACCTAATGAAACTGTCAATAGACAATTTTACATTCAAGTTTTGGAAGCGAATCAACTGGGTTCGACCTGAAATTGTTTCGTTGTGCATCATGATAATGCTCCCACACATTCTGCCATTGCAGTGAAAGAGTTTTGAACTTCAAAATCGATCACAACATTGCAGCACCCTCTGTATTCGCCTGATTTGTCTCCTTGTGACTTCTTTTTATTTCCTCAAATAAAAGGAGTCATGAAAGGAATGCATTTTCAGTCAGTTTCTGAAATTCAGAGTAATGTAATGCAGGTATTAAAACAGATATCAGAAAGTGAGTACCAGAAATGTTACGATCAATGAATCTTACGCTGGAATGCACATGTACAGTCTGAAGGGGATACTTTGAAGGCAATGACCTCACATCTGTATAATTTAATTTTCAGAATAAAATTTTTAAATGAATTATTCTCGAAACTTTGTCACACCTCGTATAATAACTGATGCAATCCATAAGTAAAATGTCACACATTAGCATATTTCAAGTAGAATATATATAAAAAAAGCAAACAAACTAACAAGGACTTCTGAAAATGTAGTATAAAAATTTTTATGATTGGTGAACACAAGTTGTTGCTGGACTTTCTGGCACAAGAACTATTAGGCTATATTATACCTATAATTAATTGCTACACATGATGATTGCTGTGGGAACAGTCAGAAATCATACAGTTATTAGTTTGATATGATTCAACAGTTGAATTCATTTCAGAAAAGAAAACAATTCTAACAGATTGCATCATATCTAAGGTAAATGTGACAAAAGATCTTGTGGATTTGAGAGAAAACAATAAGAGTCAGGCATTGTTGTACAAAGTACATTCAACAAGTACGTGCTTTATCATGAGTAGTATATGGCAGTGTGTACACTGTGGAGATTCATTTCCTATAAGAAAAAATGGTGAGTAAGCCATGTATTATTATTATTTTTTTTTTTACCTATTCAGGTTCTGGAGGTCCATAACTGTGGTACAGATTTGATTTGGGAACTTATTATTAATTTAATTTTTTCATAGAAGTGGCCATCGTCCCTTACTATTCAACATACATGGGATCTATAATCAAGAAATGGTACTAGAACATTTATTAACACTGCACTCTTTAGTCGGGATGTTTGGTAGCATGATTCATGCTTTCGTTCCTTGGTATTCTAGTGTGATCTGGGATCCAACAGAATGTAACTAATGCATCAACTGAGATCTTATGTGTTTTAAAGGGATTGTGGGGAAGATGTTTTTTCAAAGCTATGAAAGCATTCTCTGAGTCAGTATAAATTATGTTTTTATTATTATTTTTGGGGGGGGGGGTTGATAGGAGAATTTTAAATGCTTGCTCTAGGCACAATTTATTTGCCTTTATAATTAAATTGCTGAGTTTCTTGAAACAATCAATAAAAATTATTTTAGAGCAAGTTTTTTTGAACCACCAGTATGAATCTTAGTAAAGTGGGAAAAATTTTGTGTAAGAGCAATATGCAGCTTTGAATATAAAGAGAGGGGAATGGGGTTGGAGGACGGTATGCAGAGGATTACCCCCCCTCTTTCTATTTATGTATATAATTTGGATCTTATTTGTATATAACTGGATATTACTGGTAGACAGAATCAGAAACATATAGCTTCTGCTAATTAATATTTGGATGTATAATGTACGATGCTCTTGATAATGTATCATTCAATGTATTCTTTTACTAATAATTGACAATAATGTTATTAACTTTATATGTATACAGTAATACCCCGAAGTTACGCGATAGGTGGGTCCGACGAAAATCGCGTAAGTCGAATTCGCGTAAGTCGGGGTACAACTTTGCATATAAATACATATAAATTTTGCTTAATTGGGACCAAGGACTAACAAAAACCCTAGTTTAGAAGAAAAATATTAATAAAATTGCAGTTCTTTATACATATTAATACAAAATATGTATTAAAAAAACAAATGACTTACGTTAAAAAGTTATTTCGATGTCGATGGCTTCATAAAATCTAACAAATTCATCTGACGACACAGCGCCTTATTTTTTTCACGCAGAATTTCTTCGTAGCAAGCTAATAATTTTTTTATTCCTTGCTTTGTAGCTATAACGCGTTCTTCGTTGGAGTCTTATGTTTTCTAAAATTTTTAAGCCCTTTACAATTGAGCCCATTTCAATTTTCAACCTGTCAAGTTTGCAATTGTCATGTGCTTTTCGCTGTTGCTTCATTTAGGCCTGTAGCACGTGCAATATCACATGGTCTTTCATTTCGCTCAAAGCGTTTTCATATTTTTCATATTTCATATTTTCACAATTTCATATTTTTTCTCTATCGACAGAGGCGGACTGGCCATAAGCCTGTGTGATTTTGGCCATAAACTATAGTATGAGGCCACTATAGATTTTCCCGGGTAAGAATTTTTGACCCAGTCCGCCTCTGTTTATCGATAATTGCTTTTCTTTTTCTCTCGGAATCTGCAGTGTCTTCACCAGGACGCTTCCTTTTCACACCTTTTAATTAAGTATTTTACTCAATTTTAGGGAATAAAGCGCAATTACAAAACGAGGAGGCACGCTTGATACGCATAAACAAAGCTGCGCGCATATAGCAACTGAATAAACAACACCATAAAGGCAGAGATACACTATTAACACCTCACATTTTACTAAAGCACATTTCTAGGGGTTACTACTATAAAACAATAAAAATCCAGTTGCGTTTCTGCTAGTGAAATCTGTTATAAACTGGTAGTAAACTCCATCTAATTGCATTTGCGATTATACCGATAGCTGGAATTGTGTTGGTTTTTACGTTATTATGGTGAAATGTGTTTTTCCCTTCACTGATATAAAAAACATAAAAGCAGCAAAGTTGAATTTTGTTCATCTTTCGCTCTCATTCTCCGCCGTCGCACCGTATATCGATAACATATGAAAAACGACCTTGAAGATAGTGGGCGGCAGCGTTGCCAAACGAAAAAATCAAGAACCGCGTAACTCCGAGTTCGCGTAAGTCGGGGTATTACTGTATATAATTTTTTTTATAGGGCTTTCTCTTTGGTTTTAGCTCATGGCACTTTTATCATTTCCCCACAATTCCTACACTCAAATATCTTCTATTGGCATCCTTGGTTTACACACTTCTTTTTACATCACTCATGGCATTTCAAATACCTTAATTATCTTATTCTCTATATATTCCTATATTAAAGGCTATGTAATGTTGGTTCAACGGCAGTAATCTGTTTTCTGGTAAAATCCACTCTATGTAAATTTATTTATTCTCCTTCACTTTATTCTGCATTATGTAATTTTACTTGCTTTCACTTCATACCTTGAACTGGTTTGGTTAAATTTTTGATTTATCACACACACACACACTAGTTATTAATATCCACTGCTGTTTTCAAATTTTTTTTTCAAAATTTATTTCAAATTTGGTATGCTTCACAGCATGAAAAATACAGTAAGACTAGATGTTTATTGTACTAGTGAATGTGTAAAATAAAGTAACTTGAAATTATAAACAAATACCTAATCGAAATTTTGTTTCGGATCATGACATGTTCTCGCACTCAATTACTTTGCGAAAACTGTAAAAAATTACTTCAGAGATGAGCGTAGTAAAAGTTTCTCTATGTTTAGGAAGGTAGGAAAAAAATTCAGAATTTTAATCACTAATTAACAGTTAATGCACAACTGTTATTTTCAAGGATCATCTGTCAGGTGATACACCACCACCTCTGGGTTAAGGAAGGATTGGGCAGATGCCTAAATTAAACGAGATCCCCCTCTTTTTTAGGCTGAAACTAAAGAAGTTTGATTTCTTTTCATTAATTTATCTTCATTAATATTAATATACTTGATTAAAACCTGATTTAAAGTAGTCCTGTTTTCATTTTGAAAATGAAGGGAATATTACACAATTATGCTCACAGTCACTGTAACCTATGTAGGAACAATATTGAAATAACTTACCACAAAAAAGGTATAGTACTTAAATGGTTCTTTACATATATACGTGGCTATTGGCAAACGTTCATTTACAAGAAACTTAAAGGCATTAAATTCTTACCTATGTTTTGCTAATAGCTACATATATAAAGAAATGCTTAAACCCCATACTTTGTAATTATATAAATTGCATATGCTCAAAAGCTCCAAACTAATTTGGTTTTAAATATCTTACTTGTTTCATCCAGGGGATAGTCACTACTTCTTTCACTGTTAAAAAATATAAATAAAAAATAATTACTATTTATAATCAATGTTCTGAAATAAAAACTTCTGAGTGAAAAACAAAAAAAACTAATTTCTATCTTAACCAATGTTTTCTTTAAAATTACTATTTGAAGCTATTAAAGGACATTTTAAGTTCATGCGCAAGCGAAAAAAAATCAATAATAATACCACTTAAGCAAAAACAACTTATTTCAAATATTGCTTATTACTGCAAGCATTTATTATTTTTTCTTCATTTTACATGCAAATTGTCTCTGGATTTTATAGGTTCTGATATTCAATGACAAATTTCGTAAACCGAACAAGCTCAATGTTATGTAACAATTGCTCAAAAGCAAACAAATTTTCATCTAAATTGTAAGTTAAACTTCTGAGATTGCTATTCACAGAGTAATAGTAGTAATAATGGCAAATGATGCAAGGAAGCATCACATGTCTGACATCTTGAGATACTTTCATGATGAGTCATTTTACCACAAAATACTTCTTATCATCGCACACTATACACTGATGAGCCAAAACATTATGACCACCTACCTGATATGATGTTGGTCCTCCACATGCCGCCAAAACAGCTCGTGCCCGGTGAGACATGGACACCACAAGATTTTTAAATGTGCCTTGTGGTATCTGGTAACCAGCAGATCCTTTAACTCCTGTAAAGTAAACACAAACCACAGATGCTCGATGGGATTGATGTCTGGAGAATTTTGAGGCCAGGGCAATACTTAGAAGTCTTCCACATGTTCCGCAAACCACTTTCCAACAATCTGGGCAGTGTGGCATGGCGCATTATCCTGCTGAAAGACAGCATCACCAGAGGGGAAGACCACTGCCATGAAAGGGTGTACCTGGTCAGCAATGATGTTTAGGTAGGTGGTAGACATCAGAGTACCCGGCACATGGATGACTGGGCATCCCAGGGCATCCCAGCAGAACATCACCCAAAGCATGACACCGCCGCCGCTGGCTTGTTTTTGTCCCATGGTGCATCAAGATGCCATCACTTCCCCAGTTAAACAACGCACACATACGCAGCCATCCAGATGGTGCAACAGGAAACGTGATTCATTGGACCAGTCGACCTTCTTCCAATCACTCAAGGTCCAGTTTTGATGCTCGCGTGCCCATTGCAGGCACTGTCGCTGGTGAACCATGGTTGGCATGGGCACTCGGGGCACCCTGTGGCTACGCAGCTCCATTTTCAGCAGGGTTCGATGTACTGTGTGTTGTGACACATTACTCCCGTCACCAGCATTCCAATTACTAGCATGTTGTGCCATAGCCGCCTTTCTGTTGCCACGTGCCATCCGGGAGAGCCTTCACTCACCTCGAGCATTGATGAGCCTTGGTCTTCAAACACCTTGCCGGCAGTTCATGGGTTTTCCCTCCTCAGAACACTTTCGGTAGGTACTAACCATGGCTGACCATGAGCATCCCACCAGCCATACTGTTTTGGATATGCTCTAACCCAGTCATCTGGCCATTACAATTTGACCCTTGTCAAACTCACTTAAGTTCGCTGCCTTTCCCATCCGAAGAACAAGAGTAACACTGATTGATGAAGCTCAGTATCAGGTGTTTTTTATACAATGTCCCAACCCATGCACGTGCCGTAGTTCACCTGCAGTTGCTTCGATTTGTATAACGACTCGCTGATCATAATGTTTTGGTTCATCAGTGTATAATGCTGCAATGTTATACACTTATCACTATTTAGTATGTTACCATAACTTTCACCTTTATTATTATTTATCACCCAAGATTTGTACCACCTGTTCTCTTTTATTAGTTGATATAACTTTTTAAAATTGAAATTCTTAAGTCTAATTTTTACTCTTTTTTTTTTTTTTTTTTTTAACTGTATATAAAATTCATTCAATCATAACAACTGAATTAAATTAAATTATATTTAACATTAAATTGAATTTTTTTTGTTTACCCTGTTCTACTTTTTTCATCTTTTTTTTGTTGCTACTCTGTTAGCTCCTATTTGCTTTCTTTGTATTTTTATGCACTTAAGGGGTTACTAAAGGGTGTCTGAGGCTAATTAGGAGGGAATGCTCACATTTCCTAAGCTAATCTTGCAAAGAGCAGGCTAAGGTCTAAGGCAGTGGTTTTCAACCTTTTTTTAATAACGACACCCCTAAGTCATTTATTTTATTTTGCGGCTAACAGGCAGAAAACCTACTCAGTTTTTCTGATCTAACAGGCAGAAAACCTACTCAGTTTTCTGCCTGTTAGATCCGATGTGTGTGTGTGTGTGTGTGTGTGTGTGTGTGTGTAATAATCATAAAAAAAATTACATTTCTTAATATAAATTATATATATATACAGTATATAATAATTTTATTCTTTATATAGAGGTACTAAGTAAACATCAATTATAGATCACCACAAAATTACAAAGATACTGCACGCCTTTTTATAATGAAATAAACATATAAATTTTAAAAAAAATAATAATAATAAAAAGTTTAAGTAACTTAAACCCAAATTACGTGCCACCCCTGAATTGTTGTTGTGGCACCCCAGTTGAAAACCACTGGTCTAAGGTATAGGACCAACTATATGGATACAAATGGACAAGGATGAGCTGCCAGTGTAGCACTACATCAACCAGAGTGGATAAATTATAGGATAAAACCTTATCACTACTACCATAGAACAAAGCAATTGGTACCTGTTGTTACATCAGCAGGGTACTAGCAGGTATCTTTGTTTCCATGCAGTAGTTGTAAGAAAACAAGAAACAATGATAAATATGCTACTAGAATAATTGTTAACAATAACCATCAAAATAAGATAATCACCAAAAGAGATATACTATCACTGTTGGAAGTTTAAATGGTAAAGAAGTGAAATTAGCAGAAACCTAAGGGATAAATACAGAGGAACTGTATCTTTTAAGATGGAAAGCTAGACAATGAAACTTGTCTGTGCTTATGGACAGGTTGAAAACTAAAAAAAAAAAAAAAAAAAAAAAAGAGAAGAGTAATATTGAGGCAGGGTCAAAATCAAAATTATAATTAGAGATATTTTTGGAGAAAGTAAACACAATAATGATGATAGTAAATGGCTAGCAGAATTCTGTAACAAGGCATGTACTCCTAATTACAAATGAAGTATTTTAGCATAAAGACTACCATAAGTTTATGTGGAAGGAGTAACAGAAACAAGAAAGCATAATTGCCTATATATGATTGTAGAAAAGGATCTTAAACAACTACTTGATGAAACAAGGATTTATTAAAGATTGCTAATGACTAAAATAACTGATTGGTAACTTTGAGATTGGTTAGCATATACCTAGCAAATTAAAAATGTTAATTTGTGACAAAAATAACAGGTATAAAGTGAAAATATAGACAAAAATATCTCAACGTCTGCTAGCAACCATTAAATATATAAACCTTCTTTCCAAAATGTTAAATAACATTCCTGATGCAAACATGATTTTAGATGAAGAATGGCAAAAACTTTTTCATGACAACTTTAGTAGAAGGTGCAAAAGAGGATTATGGGGAGAAGTCTCTAAAGCAGAGGTCTCCAAACTTTTTGGAGTCACGACCCCTTAATGAAATCATTTATACTTCATCGACCCCCCAGCCATTTAATAAAAAAATAATAATAATAACAACAATATTTTAATGACTGTTTCTGAGTTTAATCGCAGTGAACAGGATGTGTTTCTTAATTTATATCGAAAAATGTGGGAAACATTTAATGAAGCTCTAAATGGGGTCTGATTTGATGTATATATTATTTAAAATTAAAGTATTTCAAATATTTTTTACTTATTTTAATTTTAAAATTTACTTTTGAAGTCTCAGTGTTTTTATCTGAACTCTTCATTTTTTTAAAATTTATTCCGTTTTTTTTCTGAATTCCTCTGTAAAAAGGTTTGTGAGTTTTAATCTTAACTCACCAAGCTCTTCCAATTCCAGTCAGTTCCTCTCTTTTGTTAAAATGATATTTATGTTACTAAAACCGGCTTCAACCATGTAAGTGCTCGGAAATGCAAGTAAAAATGGCTCAATGGCTACAGAAAGTTTGGGATATTTTGTTGTAATGTTTATATTCTTCCAATAATCGCTGATACTTTTATTATTAAATAAAGATTTAGCTTCTATATATGATTGTGCTTCTATATATGATCAATGAATTCATTGTTTACGTAACCTGGTTCAACTCCATTTTCGATATTTATATCAAATGCTTAGTGATCCAATCAGGTACATACATTTCCTCCAGGTCCTTGAAGCATATTTTAAAGTCTTCCCTTAATTTTTCAAGATGCTTGATGTATATTTCCAAATGATCATCTGAAAATTTTTTTAACTCCTCCCGCCAATTGTTTTAAGTTTGAGAAATACAGAAAATTTCTGCATGCCAGCTATATAGGCCTATCTTGACTTGGGACTGTAACAGAATTGTGCGGGCTTGAATGATGGTAACATCTTTACCTTGGAGTCGGTTCTGTACTTCATTAAATTTTGAATACAGGTCTGCCAAATAGAACAGATGGTTCTTACACTTTTTCAACTCATCACATAGTGATGGATCTATGATCGTAAGAAGCTGCACAGTTGAGTCATACAAATCAACAAGTCTTTGCAAACTATCACCTCTTGACAGCCACCTTACTTCGGTATGCAAAAGTAATTGGTTGAATGTTTCATCATTTTTTTCATATAACATGGGAAACAGACGTTTCTGAAACACTTTTAGAGCAATAGGCAATTTACCAGTTTCTTTGATACAAGATAATGTCTGCATAACACACAATGAACAGTGAGTATGTCTGGAACCTTTTCTTTGAGAAGGGTGGCAAATCCTCTGTAACAGCCAACCAATGCTGGTGCACCATCTGTAGCCACTGCAGTTACATTGCTAAGGGAAACATTGTTTTTCTTAAAGTACTCTTCCAAACATTGTAAAATTGTCTCACCTTTTCCATCAACTTTCATATACCTGGCAAATAAAAACTTGCCAACAATACATTTTTGGCTCACATAGGCCATCAGAATATTTGAACTGCCGAAAGCTGACTCATCAAAGTTGGATGGAGAATTTGCAATTTTGAAGCTCAGACACCAATGTTTTCTCCACATCATCGGCCATCTCAGCAATGCGTCGTTGCACTGTATTTGCACTTAATAGCAGGCATTTTAAAACAGGATAGGAATCCTTAATCATTTCAATCACATCTAATTGCGTATTATAATCTCCTCACCAACGGTATACGCGTTTCCTTTCTTTGCTATAATAAGACAGATATTGAATGATGCCTTCAGTTCTCCTTCATTATCAGCATGAGCAGATGCTTAAAAAAATGTATTTAAATTTTGCTGATTTCTGAATTTTTCCTTCAGTGCCTTAAAAAATTTAAGATCTTCGTTTTTCTTATCCGGATGAATCCATTCAATGTGTTCTTTCATCTTCAAAGGTTTCATGGCATCATTACTAAAAGTATTTTCATATAGGAGGTACACAGGCATTGTTTATCGAGGGCATGAATCCAAACTTCAAATACTCTTGTGAATATTGTCAACATTTTTTCTTAGATACAGTGGCAGCCACGTTATTTATTGGGATTGTAGCTCAATTTATATAATAGAGTTAAGTGCAGATGTGAAACATCCTGAAAGAAAGTAATTGGGTTCGATTAAGATTATCTCTCAATTTAGTATTCATAGTATACGAATATAATAGAAACAAGGTAATGGTAAAGTTCTGGGAGAACTATATTAAGTCAGTTAATAAATTAAAAATTAATTTAAATATTAAAAAAAATATAAGTTTGGGTTGTTCAAAAATGACTAAATTTTCTCAACATAAGCTATAGATATTTTACATTTTTGTATTTTGGTTTTAAAATCTTGGCTATTTCTTCTATTTCTGGGATTGGCTTGAAATTTATGAATACAAGTAAAAACGTTTAATCAACCCCCAATCAACTTCTTGAAGTTTATTGAACCCGTAGATTCTATTATCAACCCATGGGGTCGATATTGACCACATTGGGGACCTCTACTCTAAAGCCAAAATCTTCAGAATGTCATTTTAGACAAACAGTTAAACAGGAAGTGTGAGAAAATAAAAAATAAGAAATTTCTTGTAAATGAAACTAATAAATCCTTAATGGAATATAAAGATAAAGTCTTTGGAAGATTCTGTGTTGTTGTTTGGCTGCTGTTGCTCTTTGTGGTATATTTCTGAATTATTATGCCTATGGGAATTCTTTTAGTTCCTTTATCTAGGCATTTATCATGTAAAATAATCTCAAAAATCACATCAGAGTCAAGGAAGATAATATGCAAAAATTAAAGTACAGTAGACAGTCGAAATAATGGCAGTGCAAATAACAGAACTTTCGAGCTAATGGCACATTGAGATCGGATGTTTACATACAGCACAGATGCTTTGCAGTGCCGAAAAAAGAAAATGGCAAGTCACGTGATTACTGTATTTGTTTACGGTCACCACTTTGAAAGTGAACTCTGTACTGATATTAGCATTAGTTGAGGCATATGATGCAAGAAAGCAAGCTTATAGAGCATCAGCCAAAAAAAGAAAAAAACAAAAAAACCTTCCCATTTCACCCATCTGGTCACTCCAAATGTTTGTCTATTTCAGCCTTAAATTTATTTAAGCTATCAACTTCCACAACAACAGATGGAAGTCTGTTCCAGCAATCAACTACCCACTGGCTAAAGGCAAACTTCTGCACATTTATTCTACAGCTGCCTTTCTTCAATTCGAATTTATGTCCTCTCAGGTTCTTAATCTGAGCAAGCAGAAGTATCCCATTAGCACTGAGCCTGCTCAAACCATTCAAGGCCTTATACACCTCAATCAGATCACCTCGCAAGTGGCTAGTCTCCAGATGCTGCAACTTGCAGAACTTAAGCCTCTCTTGCTAAAACACCCCTTTGTTCCTCTCACCAATCTTGTTGCCCTTCTCTGTACTTGTTGTAGCAACTCTACATCCTTCCTAAAATGAGGCCTCCAGATCTGTATGCAGTACTCAAGGTGTGGCCTGACCATTGTCTTATACGAAGGAATAATCATCTCCTTGTCTCTGCTAGCAAAATTCCTATATATCATTGACAACACTCCATGACCTGCTCTGGTAGCCCATCTGCACTGCTCAGAGAACTTCATATCCGACTGCACAATTAACCCCATGTCTTTTTCATTCTCCACCTCCCTGAGTGTAGTACCACACAGTTGGTACATTTCTCTTGGGTTACTGCTATCCATATGCAGTACTTTGCATTTGTCAATATTAAACTTCAGTTGTCAGCCCATCTCAGCCCATCTATCTAGCTTTTCTAGATCCTGTTGCAGTAGCATACTGTCTTTAATATCATTAACAACCTTGCCAACCTTTGTATCATCTGCAAACTAGTCCACGAAGAGCACTGTCCATTGATTACCACTCTCTGTCTTCTCCCACTCAACCATCCCTTTATCCATAGCAGCAATTTGCCTCCAATGCCACACTGCTCCAATTTGTGCAGCAGTCTTCCATGTGCAACAGCATCAAAGGCTTTTCTAAGATCCAAATACATGATATCAAAGTTATTCTTTGCATCCAGTTCCTTTGTGACTACATCATAGTATCTGATCAAAATAGTCAGACAAGACTTCCCCTTAATAAACCCATGCTTTGTCCGAGCTATAACTGAAGTCTTGTCTAGATGATCCTGCAATGCTTCTTTAACCAGTGCCTCCATTAGTTTCACTGGAACAGAAGTTAAACTAACAGGTCTGTAATTACATGTGTCTCCCTTTGATTCTCCTTTGTGGATTGGGGTCACATTTGCACATCTCCAGTCCATGGGTTTGCTTACTTCCTTTGCCACCTCCTTTGATATAACTGGATAGATTCCATCCACCCCAGGTGCCTTTCTTGTGTTTATCTTCAACAATTTCTCCTCTACTTTACTCTCAGCTATTACAAGATTATCTAGTTTACTGCCAGAGTTTAATATATTTTTTTATTGGAAATTGTTATCAAATTAGAAAATGAAAATGAATCTACATTTATTTTTAATGAATTTTATTTCAAAAACATACTTATTTAAATTACATGCTTACACAATTTTTGCAGGTAAGTATCAAATCAAAAAAAAATTAGTAATTTTCATTTCCCCGGTACAATTAAAAAATGTCTGATTCTCAGAGAAAACCTTGCATTCGTTCAGAGCATTAAAAACATTATCAGGAACAGTTTTACAAAACTGTAGACCTAGATGGATCATTTAAAAGCCTAAATCATTTCTTCACGAGTTGCCTTTTCTATGGGTTGTTCTGATACATCTTCAGTGTCATTGTTACTTTCTTCATGATCGTGGTCACATCTGACACTGTTCAGCAGTATTTCATCTTCATATGGATGATCTGTTGTAGCCAGAACTTGAACTACGTTAATGTAACCATTCAGTGTTATATGATCTTCAATGTTTCCAGACAATTCTAATAATGTCCAAAAGTTTTTCAATTGTGAAAGTGGAAGTTCATCTTGTTTGTCTGGTTGTCGTTCAACTTTTGTATTCAGTGCAAATTCTGCTTTCGAAAAACAATTTTGAATACAGTTACTCACTAACATTGTTCAAACTTTTTCCAGTTCACAGATGCAATCTCTAAGGTTTATTATAACTTACAAGTTTCAATTTTCTTGTAATGCATTGATAATGTTCTTTGTTAATATTCTCCTTTGATAATGAAATTTAAAATTTTTAATAATGCCCTGGTCCATTAGCTGGAGTTTTGACGTTATGTTTGGCAGTAAAAACAACAACTTCGCACTTTTAAGTTTGGCAGAAATACTGGCAGGATGTGCTGGACAGTTGTCAGTAATCACATGATTTTTCTTTTGTTATACACTTGTTTAGTTTTAATATCCATTCTTCAAAAATATTACTTGTCATCCATGCTTTTTTATTAAAGGTGTAGTCAACTTCCAATGATTTTGTGCCTCTAAAACACCTTGGGTTTTTTGATTTTCCGATGACTAAAAGTCTTAATTTTTCTCTTCCTGTCATACTGGCTCCAACTAGCATGGTGATTCTATCTTTGCTTGGTTTTCTGCCAAAACATTTATCATTCTTAAAAGCAAGTGTTCTATTAGGTAAACATTTAAAGAATAAACCCATTTCATCAGCACTAAAATGTTCCTTAGGTTCATATTCTCCCAAAACCATCTCTAAGGTGCTGTTCCTCCAACTGTTGCAATCTTCTTCACTTAGATCAACACTTTCTCCAAAAATAACCTTTTCCACAATTCTGTGGTGCTTCTTAAATTTATCTAACCACACAGTGCTCGCATTAAATTCTGTATGTCCAAGAGACTGCGCAAATTTCAGAGCTTTTTGCTTAATTATTGGACCTAGTATATTGCTATATTCTTTTCATGTGTCATTTGCACCCATTTTAGGACAGCTTTATCAACATCTTCGTATACACACAACTTAATTCACTTCTTGTCTGCTGCTCCTTCTTCAATTGCATTTAAAATTGATTCTTGATTTCTTAAAATTGCAGATAAACTGCTTGCAAGTATGCTATATTTCTCTGCAATATCTTTTTTCTTAAAATCCCGGTCAATATCACGAAGGACCTTGACTTTATCATTAATACTTAAACGCTTTCTCTTTGACATTGTTTCGGCAATGGTAAAAATTACTTGTCTGCAACAGGCTATAGCTCACTGCCAATATTAGTATTAGTATTAGTAACAGCCGCATGGTGCAAGAAAGCCTATGGCTTATGCTGCACCAGCCAAAAAAAAAAAAAACAATGATAAAAAAAAAATAAAAAAAATAAAAAAAAATAAATAAATAACTAAATAATAATAATTAAAAAAAAAAAAAAAAAAAAATTAAACCTATCATCCTATGCGCTTCCCTTACCCGAAAGTACTATCCAGATGACCTTTGAATTTCCCCAAACTGTCGGCCTCTATCACCCATGAAAGCAACTTATTCCAGTAATTTATAACTCGCTGGCTAAAATAAAACTTCCTGCAGTCCAATCTAAACATTTCCCCCCGTAACTTGAATTTATGTCCCCTAGTTCTAGCATCATTTATAATCTTGAAAATTTCATCTTCATTCATTTTACTGATGTCTCTCAGAGCCTTAAACACCTCAATCAAATCTCCTCTAAGGTGTCTAGTTTCCAAACTCTGCAACCCACATATTCGAAGTCTTTCTTCATAAGGACGCCCTTTTGCCGATCTCACCAGGCGAGTTACCCGTCTTTGCACCCTTTCAAGAAGCTCGATGTCTTTCTTTAGGTGCAGTCTCCATACTTGAACACGGTATTCCATGTGTGGTCTAACATAAGCCTTATAAAATGGGATTATCACGTCCCTATCTCTACTTGCAAAAGTTCGATAGATCATCGATAGGACACCATGGGCCTTCCTTGCAACCTGTTTACAATGCTCAGAGAATTTCATGTCTGACCGTATCGTAACACCCAAGTCCCTTTCCTCCAGTACTGGGTTTAGTTGAACTCCACCAAATGAATAAGTTATTTTGGGATTACTGTTTCCCAGGTGTAATACCTTACACTTTGTTGGATTAAAGCATAGCTACCATTTTTCTGATCATTCCTGAAGTCTATCTAGGTCTCTCTGAAGAAGCTCAGCTTGACAGTGATCATTAACTACTCTACCAATTTTAACATCATCTGCAAATTTAGACACCAAGCCCTCTATCCCTTCATCAATGTCGTTTATGAAAATTAAAAACAACAGTGGTCCTAATACTGATCCTTGGGGAACCCCACTTCTTACATCAACCCAATCTGAGGAATAGCCATTTATCACAACCCTCTGCCTCCTGCCCTGAAGCCATCCTTCTATCCATCTAAGGATTTTCCCAGTGATTCCAACCTGTTCCAGCTTATAAAGCAACCGCTCATGTGGGACTAAGTCAAAAGCATTGCTAAAATCTAAATAAACAATGTCGAAATTATTCCCTAAATCCAGCTCGTGAGTGACTCTTTCGAAATAGCGAACCAGATTTGTTAAACATGATTTTCCCTTTACAAAACCATGCTGGGTATCCTTGAGAATTTCAATTCGATCCAAATGATCCTGAATTCCACCCTTGATCATTGTCTCCATGATTTTCCCTACTACTGAAGTCAGACTGACAGGTCGATAATTTCCAACTTCACTTTTAGAGCCACCCTTATGTATGGGAGATACATTTGCACTTTTCCAATCCAAGGGAATCTCCCCAGAGTCTAGTGATGCTCGCTTGCCGCCTCCCTTAAGATTATAGGGTATATTCCATCAACTCCAGGAGCCTTACTGGTCTGTAGGCTCAAAAGTTTTTTCCTTAAATAATCTTGCGAAATTTCAATATCATTAATTACATATTTTTTAACTTCGCTCCCACAATTTCCCATTGCCACAAAAGGCTTTTCATTTGTAAATATCGATGCAAAATAACTGTTGAGTTCATCTGCAACGGCAGCTGGTGTATTTATTACTATCCCCTTTCCCTTACGTAAAGGTCCGATCTGGTTTGTCCTGCTCTTCTTGGCATTTATATATGTGAAGAATTCTTTATCCCCCCTCTTTGCTCTGTTTGCTAGTGATTTCTCATAAACTGCCTTTGCCTGTCGAACCTTTTCTGTGGGTCTATTACACATCACCTTGTAGCTGTTATAGGCTTCAGTACTTTTTATTGCTCTGTAACCTTTCCATGCCACCTTTTTCTGCTCAAGTAATGTGGCAACTTTACTATTCATCCAACTTGGAACCCTTCTCGTGGAGTATTTTTTTAATGGTATATACGCATTCAAGGTATCTGTGATTAATGTTTTAAAAGCGTACCACAGTTCAATTGTATTCATTCTCTGCGCGATATCTACCCAGTTAATAGAGGCCATGTAGTACCTTAAGGCATCGTAATTTCCTTTTCTGAAATTAAAACCCATTCCTTTGCCTTTTACTTCTGCTACCTCTCTCGTCATCATCCACCGTAGAACTCCGTGATCACTTCCTGCGTATATATATATAGACCATGTATATAGACCATGCAGCCACCACAAGCTTCGCTGCACTGCTTTATAGTGAATTGTTAGTACCGCCCACTCAATGATGTTTGCTTGTCAATTCAACAGCGTCACTTGACCTTTCCTATCAATCACTTTGAAGAAATATGTGACTTCGTAAATTCTTTTTATTCTGTTTTCATTCATATATACATGAAATAAAATTTATTTTTAATGTATGCTGTACTTTTCAGAAAAACAAGAGCATATAGCCTATGTCATTGATGACAAATCATTCTAAAAGAATGAAATTTAAAAAATTTCATGAAAACCATCTACTGGGAGTCCAGTTAGATGAAACCTATCATAGGTATAATGACTGACAGGAAGATGACATGGTACAGTTCAGGTGAGAAGCGAATGTCACTCAGCAGGCATTACTTACAAAATAAAATCCGACCACCGAAGCATTCTATGTATTGCCACCGCAGCACACTAAAGGTTTCCCTGCAGCAAATTTCATTTTCCCCCTTAGCCAACAGCAATTTACAAATCTACCCTATTTATTATAAAGTTTATGACCACTTATAAGAAAACCCATTTGGCTTTGTCCTTGTAACAAAACCTTCTACGGGTGTTAATGGCCACAAGTGTTCCCTAAAAGGTGATTCATTCCAGATACTAATGAGTAATTTTGGAGGGAAGGAGGCTGTATTATATTTGAGCGGCTGTTTAGCAGTAAATGCTTGAAAATCTTTAAAAATGCTTTTGCTAATCTAATTTTTTTTAAAATTCGTTATTTTTATTTATTTTTTTAAACCATTCCATTACAGATTACATATATATATGAAAACCACATCTTTCATGCAGGACTTCATTTTTTAGTTGTTAATTTCTAAAATTATCAAAGACTTTATAACCATCATGTATATACAACTGTTGAATTGAGGCATTTCTTCACAGACAATTAGAAACATTTTAAAATTTCTTTGAGAACAAAGAAAACTGCTATTAATTTACTTGAAATAAACATGATTCTCTTGCATCTTCTTGTTTAGCTGACCAAATCTTGATTTAATATACAGAGAAAGAGCACAGGCAAATTATGCTGGGGATCAAGTCTATTCTTGTCTTGGTCTTGTCCATCACAAGGTTTGTTCGTTATTTGGTTTTTAGGAGCATTAGCAACTAAGGCCATATTGCTCCGGGGATATGCGGTGGTCATTCCCTGACCTTTCCACATCCTCCGTATTTGGTGGTCACGGGCTCGAATCCTGGTCTAATCAAGAAGCATGTGCTACGCACTGCTGCTCCTTCCCACCTAGCTATGGAGGTGCCCCATCACAAGGCTTGAGAGCCCTGCTTTACAGAGATACATCTTGGGAAAGCAGAAGAATGTTATCAGCTTCCAGTAATGAATCAGTTTGAATATTTCAGGGTACACAATACAAACTCTGAATATGGAAGTTTCCTAGAGAAGTGATTCCCAAATGTTTTTTTTTTTTTTTTTTTATCCACCCATTTATCACACAGCAAACTGCCACAGATTTATAAAGCAATATCAAAAATAGACATCTGCAGAAGAAAAGAGTAGATAATCACCAGAGGAGTTATCGCAATTCTTTGTAAAGGTTACTGTTTTCTGTTGCATTTGCAACTGTTATTTATTTGTATTTTAATTGTCACTACAAGTTAGTTTTTTGGGGGGAGGGTAATCCACTAGTTTGATGAGAAGCATATATTAGGAAAGGTAAAGAAAAGCATGTATTAGTGAACCTAGAAGAAATTTTGAGTACTTATAAAGTTTTTATAATTCTGTATTTATAATTTTTCTGATATAATTAAAAAAAAAAAAAAGTCCATGTTTATTGCTAATACATGAATGTTAAATATATCATTAAAAGCAATTTTTTTAAAATATCTATTTGAATATTTATTTTTCTGTATTTTCACATTTGTTATTTTGAAGTAAACTGATAGTGACTATGATAACTATAACATACATGCATATATTTTAAATTTATAACATAGTTATATATTATACAATCAACAGATAATTTATTAGGTACATCAAGGAATCTGAATCACCCCCCACAAAGCATGGACCCATTACTTCATGCCATTTAATCCATATCCTAGTTCTGCCAATTTGTAAAAAGAAATGAAACCAGCATCTGCTTTTGCACACTAGACGAGACCATTTTCTGTCCTGTCCACTATCATTAAACTTTAGCTAGATGGCATTTATTTTTATAAATCATATATCAGACAATATCTGGTGCATTTTGGACAGTTTTTGCCATTAACCTGTGGCTGCAGTTATATGTTATTTCAGTCAGTATATGACCTGTTTGAGAAATATTGCAGTCTTGATCAGTCTCCAGTACTTGGACATTAACTACTTGTTTTAGGCTACATATTTTTTCTGCCAACTGCTTGTTTTCTCAACTATGAACTATTCTAGGTTCACTTCTGATAATGCTGAACATAATCACATCATAGTAATCACAGTCAAACTGATCTTAGCACAACCCTCTAAACCATCATTCCATATTTGATTTAAGTTATCACTCATAAGTTGAGTGGTAAGTTAAAATCACATTGCTTGCTCAGAGCACATTTCTACCATCAGAAATGTGCCCTAAACTATATTAAAAATGAATGCCTTCAATCTATATACAATACATATGGGGCAGTGGCATGTAGAGATATATTCAATTTCCTCCCAGAGTAGTATGTTCCTATTAAATTGTCCACCAAGTGTATAATCACATAATAAAAATTAAGATACACTTACTCTTGCTTTTTGGAAATCATACCTGATCTTTTCTGTGATGCAACATTTCCCTTGAAAAAATTTAAAAAATGCATTTATTATCATAAAATACATTCATATTTAATGATAAAGGAACATTAACTTACTTCTATTCTATATGCTATAATATCTCGATGTTGTTGTTAAATTTGTTGATGCATCAGCAACTTAGACTATAATGCACTGATTACTGTCTAATATCTTCTTAGTTTGTCTTACGCGTGATATGGTTCATATATTGTGATATTTATTTATCAATTTTAGGAAGAGAAAAATGTCATCCATAACTTCACGATCTCCTAGAACACACTGTAATGATAACTGGCTGGAGTTATGAAAACGAGAGAAGAAAGCAGTTTTCCGTTCTTTCAGATATAGCGGGCATTCCAGGATGATATGTTTTACTGTTAATGAACATAAGCAGTTGCTGCATTGTGGAGGATCATCATTTGTTAGTAGGTAGCTATGAGTGAGGAATGTATGACCAATGCGTAATCTGGCTAGGATGGTTTCTTCCTTTCTGTTTCGTCTCAGACTGGATTGCCATTGCTTGGGTTCTCTCTTGATTTCAAGAAGTTTATTATTTGCTTGATCTTGCCACATGTGTGTCCACTGTTGTTTATACATCTGTTTGATAATGGATTTATGGTCAATATAAGGAGTCCTGAAATTAGATGGTATCACATTTGTAGCACATTTAGCAGCTAAATCTGCCTGCTCGTTCCCTGGTATTCCAACGTGTCCAGGGATCCAACAAAATATTACTAGCTGTCCATGTCCTTGAAGTTCTAGTAGCTGTGCACAAATTTTTTGTACCAGCAGATGACTAGGGAAGAATTTACACTGTAGAGCATTAACAGCACTTAACAAGTCCGTATATATGATAGATTTGGTATAGGAGTCTTCTTTGATATTCTCTAGGGCTAGAACAATGCCGTATAATTCTGAGGTATAAGTACTGCATTCAGACAGACGCTGTCTGGAGATGGTGATATTTGGAAATACTACAGCGGTACCAACTTTACTACCAATTTTGGATCCATCTGTATATATTTGAATAAAAGTGCTAAACCGAATAAAAGTGTTTGGCATTACAAGAATGCAAAATGGGATGACCTGCGAGACTTGTTGTTGATATGGGGTTGTTGTTGTGTTTTAATGACACATAGGCTACTTGTGCCATATTGTGTCTTCTAATGGTGAATATGAAATAATAACTATATTTTATGATATATTTCTATCCAGTTTAGGAAAGTAAATAGTTCTTTTTATTAGGATCATCTCCCAGAATCTGCAATAAATTTATTGATGACTGTGTTTTAGCAATTGATTTAAAAGTATCTAAGTGGATGTTCTGAAAGTGGGGACAGTCCACTAACAAATGGCGAATGGTCAGTTGTACTTAAAATGATGTACATTGTGGAGCGCTGTCATTAGTTAATAGATACAGGTGAGTGAGATGAGTATGCCCAATCCTGACCCTTCCTAAAATTGTTTCTTCTCGTCTGCTTTTCTGGAAGCTGGAGGGCCACAGCTTTGGTTCTGGTTTTATTTGGTATAATTTGTTTCCTGGATAACCTCTCCAGATTAGTGACCAGCTAATTGTAACATGCTTTATGGATGATATGTTTATAATCAGTATATGGGGTTCGAAAAGTCTGCAAAAGAGTAGTATCTGGTTGTTTGGCTGCAAGATCTGCTCTTTCATTTCCTGCTATCCCAGAATGATCAGGAATCCAGCAGAATGTCACAGTTTGGTTTGACTCATTATACACAAGTAATTAGAATGGATTTGTTTTATTACAGGGTGAAAGGAGTTGGTATTACTATTTATGGCAGAGACAGCACTGAGCGAGTCAGTGTATATTAAGGAAGGTGAAATTAGAAGTTGAGTAATGTGACCTAGAGCCAAGTTAATAGCATAAAGCTCAGCAGTGAAGATACTGCATTCTACAGGTAATGAGACAGAAGTGGTGAAAGATGGAAAGATCGCCGCAGCGCCTATTTGAGTCTCAGTTTTTGATCCGTCTGTATAGATCTTACAGGTCTGCGAATTAGAAGCAGAGTGAGCTTCATGTAACTGTGCGATATTGAAGGGACACACAAGGTGTTCTTTCCCCACTGTTGGAAATAGTCATCATAAATTGCAAGGATATTTGTCACACGGTGGATCAGGCGGTGTTATGTCCTGATATATATTGCCGATTTCAATATTCCAGTTAGTTCTTTGAGTTAGTTCTTTAAGTCTAAGTGCAGCAGGTCTGTTTTCATTTGGTTTACTGTTGTAAAATGAGTCCCATTCGGTATTGTACAGACATCTCCAATTCGAGGCATATATTAAAAGCAATGTTTTCCTCTGAAGATGTAAGGGAGGTTCGTGGGCTTCAATGTAAAGGCTCTGGACTGGGGAGGTTCTGAAAGCCCCTAGAGAAACTCGAAGGGCACTGTGCTGGATGGTATTTAATTGCTCTAAAGTACTCTTCCTCGCAGAGTCATACACTGGAGAACTGTAGTCCAAACGGGACCTGATGAGAGCTCTATAAATATGGATAAGCGTATGCCGATCAGCGCCCCATGACATGGATGACACACACCGAAGGATATTCAATTTCTTCAAGCAGATGGTTCGAAGATAGGACACGTGCTTGAAAGTTCAGTTTTCTATCTAGTATCAGGCCAAGAAAGCGGACAGTGTTAACCAGAGGAACCGACACATTTTTTATCTTTAACTCAGGATCAGGATGAAATGACCGGAGTTTGCAGAAATGAGTGGTAGTGGATTTCTGTTCAGCAAGATGGTATCCATTGCGTAAAGTCTGCGATTCTATTCTGTTTAGAGTAATTTGTAACTGTCTTTCGATTGTATTCATATTTTGTGATTGGCACGATATGGTGAGGTCATCTGCATACATATATACTTCAATAGTTTTTGGAAGATCTTCCAATATATTGTTGACCCTAATTGCAAATAGGGTTGGACTCAGTATGGAACCCTGTGGGACACTCTCTTCTTGAATATGAGATGTTGATAGGAAGTTTTGATATCTGACTTGAAAGGTATGTAACTTTAAAAAGTTCTGAATAATTTGAGGGAGATAGCCTCTCAACCCTGACTGATGCATATCTGTGATAATACCATGACGCCATGTGGTGTCGAATGCTTTCTGAATATCCAGGTTGACCATAACTAAATGTTGTCTCCTGATGAAGGCGTTACACGTATGTTGGATTCAATTTTGACAAGTAAATCTAGGGTGGACCTGTTTTTGCGGAAGCCATATTGGTGATCAGAAAGCAGATTTTGGGAGTCTAGAATCCAGGTGAGCCTCTTATGCACCATCCTTTCGAAGATCTTGCCCAAACAGCTTGTCAATGATATTGGTCTGTAATTTTGAACTAGAGAGGTATCTTTTCCCGGTTTTGGTATTGCACAAATATAGGAATGACGCCATGAGAGAGAGAGGATATGTATTTTCTGAGAAGATCCTGTTATAAAATAGCAATAGTGTGCACAGATCAGCTTCACACAGATGTTTAAGCATTCAGTAGTGAATGCTGTCTGGTCCTGCTGCACTATTTGGAGATTTATTCAAGGATTCTTGACTTCAGCTATAGTAAAGGGCTGGTTATATGGAAGTGGGAGATGAGATGAAAAATTCAATTTTTTACGTTCTTCATTAGTTTTAATTCTCTGAAAAGCAGTCACATAAGTGGTTGAGGCGGAAGTATTATAGAAAGATTCTGCTAAAGCATTTGCGATGTCAGTAGGAGAAGATAGGTCCTGCCCATTCCACTGTATTATTGGAGACTGTAACGGTAGAAATTTTCCATTGAGAGCTTGTACAGTCAGTCCTCGTATAGCACGATAGTTGTGTTCCTAGAAACCCTCGTGCAATGCAAAATCGTGCAATATGAACAACAGGCCCTATGGGAAATTAATTAATAATAACAAAATTAATAATAACAATAAGCAATTTTCTCCCACAATAACAATACAGCAGCAGTAGTAGTAGTAGTAGTAGTTTGTTTGTTTGTTATTTGGTTTTTAGGAGCATTAGCAACTAAGGCCATATTGCTCCGGGATATGCGGTGGTGATTCCCTGACCTTTCCACATCCTCCGTATTTGGTGGTGACGGGCTCGAACCCCGGTCTAATCAAGAAGGGTGTGCTAGTAGTAGTAGTAATAGTACTAATAATAATCTTCTTGGTTATGCAGCTGGTCAGGACCTTGTACATTGATATAAATAATAATAATTATTATTATTAATAAATAAAAACCAATGTGGTTATATGCCATGAGTAGGAGATCTGCAGACGTACTTAACAAGTACAGGTCAATGCTGAAAAAAAGTTGTGAGTTAAGATTAAATTTGAGAGTGTCTGCAATTCTGCCCAGACATGATAGGAGGGAGTATATGATGAGAACCTTGCCAATCAGTTCAGTTCTAGAGAGATTGTGCAAGGCTCATAGGGTAGAATTTTTCTCAGCATGGTCTTTACTTGTTAACAGGAAAGACTGCTTCTATAAGGATGGTATAAACTTAAATAGAAAGGGTGCAAGGATATTTTCTGATGATATTGAGGCAGTGTTAGGTGGGTCGGAAAACTGCTTACTCGGGGGGGATTCACAGACTAATAGATTAATGGTAGCCACAGGCAGAGGGTGAAAGTGATTCTTGTACTGCTTCTACTGGAATGAGCCTGGAAAGCAAGGTGCTGGGGATTTCCAGTACTGCTGGGAGTCATCATATAACAAGTAAATACATGGGCTGTGTTAGGATAACTTAAGAGTAAGAACAGGTGCATGTATACTTGCAAGTACACCAATGCTAGGAGTATGGTAAATAAATTTGATGAATTTGAGGTGCTGGTCAAGACATCAAAGGCAGACATTGTTGGAATATCAGAGACATGGTGTCACACAGATATAAGGAATACAGAAATGGAATTTGGGGAGAAAGGATAGACAGGAGAGGAAGGGGGGTTATGCTGTTGGTTAAGAAACACAAAAAAACCTAAGGAAATGAATCTAGTTGACACTGGTGGACAATGCATTGTTTAGTCAGTTTGGTGTGACATAGCACTGAGAAAGCAAATTTGATAGTAGGAGTATAGGCCTAATGACTGATGTGTACAATGAACAACTGTACAGAGAAATAGAGTAGGCCAGTAAATCAGATTGTCTTATAATAGGGGATTTTAACTTCCCAGATATTGAATTGGTCACTCGCACACTAGCAAAGCTTTTGTGGATTTATTGGATGATTTTTTTCTACATCAGCATGTTCGAGAGGCAACTAAAGGGAGTAATACTCTTGATCTGATTATCAGCAGTGATTCTTCATGCATTAAGAATCTACAGATAAAGGAACTACTAGTTGGCAGTGATCACAGTGTGCTGATGCGAGATTTACTTAAAGATTTAACTACCATCAGGGGTAAAGGGAAGGGTTTTTGCTTTCGTAAAGGTAACTATGGTGGTCTCAGTTTTTAAATTCTATACTGTGGGACCAACAGCAAATTCTAAATGTGAAGTATACAAGGAATTAGTCTTTGAAGCTACTAGGCTTTTCATAAAAACTAAGAAATATTGTTCAAGGTTCATGCCTAAACGGATGGCAGATGAACTAATGAGACTTGTGACAGAGAAGAAAAATGTGTGGGATGCATATAAATTATCAGGTGACACAGAAGACCATGATAGATATAAACTAGTCCGCAATCAAGTCACAAAGGAGGTTAGGCAAGCAAAGGCAGATTATGATAAATCTTGGGCAAAGGATGCAAAGAAAAACAGCAAAGATTTCTTTACTTATGTAAACTACAGAAGGACGGGGATGATCAGATTGGTGCACTTCACATTGACGTTTCAACTGTTGATGAATCTGCTGAGGTAGCTGACAACTGAATGAGTATTTTGCATCTACATTCACACATGAGGAATAATGTAGGAAAGCATAGGCCAGACGTTTATCAAACTCTAACAGGGAGCTAAATTATTTTCTAATAACTGAGAGCAAAGTGTAGGAGAAATTGTTGAAGTTAAACAGAAGAAAGTTATCTGGGGTGGACGGGATCTATTCAGTTACATTAGAGGAGGCAGCAAACCCTAAGCCATAATTTTGAGAGCATCCTTGGATTCAGAGGAGGTTCCCACAGACTGGAGGTGTGCAAATGTATCCTCAATTCACAAAGGGTGAGCAAAGGGTGACATGAGTAATTACAGTCCTGTTTGTATAACTTCTGTTCTGGGAAAAATAATGGAGTCACTTGTTAAAGAAGCATTGCAGGATCATCTATACAAGACTGAAGTTATAGGTCAGACACAGCATCGGTTTGTTAAGAGAACGTCTTGTCTGACCGATTTGATTGGATACTACAATGTGGTCACAAAGGAACTGGATGCATAAAATAATTTTGATATCATATATGTGGATTTCAATAGAGCTTTTAATACTATTGCAGATGGAAGACTGCTGTACAAACTGGGGCAGTATGGCATTAAGGGCAAGTTGTGGCTATGGATAAAGGGATGGTTGAGTTTGATTTTGATTTTATTGGCGCAAAAATGACTACGGTTATACTGCGCCCGGATGGTTGAGTGGGAGAAGACAGAGTGTGGTAATCAATAGTGGACAGTGCTCTTCGTGGACTAATGTTATTAGTAGAATCCCCCAGAGTTTGTTGTTAGGTCCTTTGTTGTTTTCTATATTTATTAATTATATTGATGAAGGTATATCAGACTAGTAAAGGATAGCGAATGCTTAGGTATATCAGACTTGATGTGTAAGTTTTCAGATGATATGAAGGTTGGCAGGGTTGTTAATGACAACCCTGCCAACAGAATCTAAAAAAGTTGAGCAGATGGGCTGATAAGTGGCACTCTGAAGTTTAACATTGACAAATGCAAAGTACCGCATACGGGTAGAAGTAACCCCAGAGTAACATACCAGCTGTGCATACTACACTCAGGGTATTGGAGAATAAAAAAAAACTTGGAGTAATTGTGCAGGCAGATATGAAGTTTTCTGGGCAGTACAGGCAAACTACTGGAGCAGCTCATGGGGCCTTGTCAATGATGTACAGGAATTTTGCTAGCATGGAGAAGGAGGTACTTATCCCTTTTTTTATAAGGCAATGGTCAGACCTCACCTTGAGGTGTGGCATGCAGGTCTGGAGACTTCATCTCAGGAAGGATGTATAGCTGTTGGAATATGTACAGAGAAGGGCAATGGGATTGGTGAGTGGAACAAAGGGCTGCTTTTATACAAGAAATGCTTAAGTTACAAATTGCAGCTGCTGGAGATTAGGCACCTGCAAGGTGATCTGATTGAGGTGTAAAGCCTTCAATGGTTTGAGCAAGCTCAATGCTGATGGGATTCTTCCTCTTGCTCAGATGTCCCTTCCACTTGAGGGGACATAAATTCAAATTGAAGAAAGACAATTGTAGAAGAGATGTGCAGAAGAGATTGAAGGAAGAATTGGACAAACTGTTGAAGAGAATGGATGGATGAAATGGGAAGTTTTTTTTTTGCTGATGTTGTTAGCTTGCTTTCTTGCATCATATGCCTCTACTAATACTAACAGTTGAGCTTACAGCTTGAAGAAGTTCACAGGCCTGATAGACAAATGGCCAAAACTAATATTAACATGGACTGGCAATCTATCATGTTCAGTGATCTGTGATTGAAAATTTTTTTTTTTTCTAGTGTGTCAAGGTACATCAGTGATTTTTTTTTTTTTTTTTTTTTTTACCACAATATAAATTGTATCTCAAACCTGTGTGTGACTAAAAGCACAAAACATGCTCACCTTGTGACTGTCATGCAATATGTTTCACATAAACGTTTGGTTTTCACTTCTGCAGGTTCTAATATTTTGTTTGTTTATTTACTAATCTCTTGAAATGGAAAGTACACTCATTACTAGAGACAAAACAGTGGATAACATCCTCTTTGCTATTCTATTTACAGCTTAATGAATCAAGGGGAAGATTATTACTCAGAAATAAATATAAATGACACTATAAATATCTAAAAATGGAAACAATGTCCACCTGCCCACTTATGTTCTTTGGAATAACCTTCCTTCGCAAGTAATTCCTGAAAATTATAATCCTCAGAAATATAAACCCAATGTCAAGATATCTTCAATCTTTCCTTCAACACATATGTTACAATGCACCAGTATTATAGGTCCTTGAACCTTTCATTTTTGGAGTTATCATAAAAAAAAAAAAAAAACTTTCCCCCATCTTGCATATACAGTTCAAATATTGATTTCATATACAGAATTTTTAGAATGAATGAATTAATGCAGCATTTTAATAATTTCTTTTACTCCCATAACTATTATTTTAAGTAATACTCACAACTTTTTTATTCTCTTTTTTTTTCTCTCGTTTATACCTTGCTGTTTCAAATTCTTCACATTCTGAAAGTGAATAAATAAATAAATAAATATATATAGATAAGTAGCTTAGAGTATGAATGGATAATAAATGCTGACCACATCAGATGTAATAACAATGGAAAAATTACATAGATACCTGTAAAATAAAATAAAATAAAATTAAAATAATACATATAGTACTTACTCTATAGATCCAATGATTTTAATTTCGTCATCAAGGGTCAGCAGCCAAAACCAAAGGAAATACAGCAAGAAGTAAGGCCTCTGTTTCTGATATGAAATATACGTAGCAAGAAGTAAAAAAGTAGGCTGACATATATTTCATAGCCAACCCGACAGAGACCAAAGCGGAAAGGAATGAAAAACAGATCAAATCTAAAATAAAAATAAAAATAAAAGTAAAAATTATGATAAGATTCAATAAAATAAAATTAAATTAAAATAGCAAGCCACATAAGAGGAATTTAAACCAAAGTAATGTAAAATGAAGATGAAAGAATATAGACAAAAGGAGGACAACTTACTGTGGTGCCAAGCAAGAGATGGTGAAATGGGCTGAGAGGATTTTTATTTAATTTTACTTTTATTTTACAGGTACCTATGTAATTTTTCCATTGTTACTACATCTGATATGGTCAGCATTTCTCCATTCATACTCTAATCTACTTATCCATATTCCATTATGGTCATTGGGTATTTCTGTTATTAGTAGCATTTCCCTTGTTCATAAATCATCCCAATTTTTTAATTATCATTCTTTTCGAATTTTTCCATATATATATAGTGGTAATATTATATTGTCAAGGAGCAAACTAAGCAGTTGAGAGAAAAATGGGGAAATTTTATGAAAGGGATCATGTGTCAAATGCTCCAAAACACGCAGGGCAGCAGTAAAAGAAGCAAAAGTATATAAAAATGTGTAGTTTGTAACAAATATAGAGGCGCCTCCGTAGCCAGGTGGGAAGGAGCAGCAGTGTGTAGCACACGCTTCTTGATTAGACCAGGGTTCGAGCCTGTCACCACCAAATACGGAGTTTGCGGAAAGGTCAGGGAATGACCACCGCATATCCCCGGAGCAATATGGCCTTAGTTGCTAATGCTCCTAAAAACCAAATAACAACAACAACAAATATAGAGTCTGAAAAGATGGAAAAGAGAAGTACACAGAGTTCCTGACCTAAAAGAGGTTTAAAGGAAAGTAGAGAAAGGAAGTAAAGTAGTAGTAGTGAAAAAGTGAAAGAATTTTAAAAACCTAGTGCAATAACGAAATTGGACTATGGAAGAAAACAATATACGAAAAATTACAAATTACCGAATAAATAATAAAGAGATATCACTGTATTCAGATATGGGAGGGCAATTTTTGGAAAGAAGGTCGAATATAGGGATGGCAAATATGCAGAATCTGAGTACAGTAAAAGTAAAAATGATACATGGCCAGGCATTTCATCAGGGGACTACTCCTGACCATGTATCAGGCATTGTGTTTCCAAACTTGTCTACACTACAAGAAAAGGGAAAAAGTAAATATAGTAAAAGAAAGTAAAATAATACAAATATATAAAGGTGTGTACCATGTGGTAATATGCAGTGTAAAAAATTGAGTAAATAAAGTAAAGTTACATATAATACAAATTAGCCAAACATATGCAGTAATCATAACCTTTTCACATAAAAATTATGAGGCAAAAGAGTAAATTGTACCAAATTCCATAAGGTTGAAAAGAAGAATTCAAACTAAACAGGGTGAAAAAGCTTAGTAAGTAAAGCAACAGGGATCTCATTCCGAAAAAGAAACTTAAATGGAAATCATGAACAGTAATTACTTACTAAGTAGTGGAAATCCCACCAAATAATATACAACTGTACAATACCTTTAACACGGACAAGTGCCGAGTAAATCAAAATTAATTTCTTTTTAATTGTAAAAGAAACTATATTTAAACAGTATTTAATGAAAAAGAGAGGTATATTATCGTTAAAAAACTTGTATTGCTTTGCTGAAAAGGATATGATTACTGCATATGTTGGCCAATCTGATTGCTTGAATATAAATAGTATTTCTCTTTTGCCTCAATTTTTGTTTGGTATTGGACTTTTGTTCCTGGATTTATTAAGTTAAGTTTCTTCTCCTTTCATTCGGTTTGTTACTTTGTTACTCTGCCACCTGTCTCAGATCTACTGTTCATCTGGCAGCCGTTTTTGTTGTTGTTGTTTGTTATTTTGTTTTTTAGGAGCATTAGCAACTAAGGCCATATTGCTCCGGGAATATGCGGTGGTCATTCCCTTGACCTTTCCGCATCCTCCGTATTTGGTGGTGACGGGCTCGAATCCCGGTGTAATCAAGAAGCGTGTGCTACTTACTGCTACTCCTTCCCACCTGGCTACGGAGGTTTTGTGAATGGTTTTTTCTTAACAAAACCCTGCTTCATTTAACCTGGCCTTTTATGTTGTGAAATTTTATTAACAGATCTAAAATTTATTACCTTTGGGGTTATTAATTTTGCCGTTGAGTAGCTATTGGCCTCTGGCTGTTCTTAATTCCCTGAATTTTCAAAGTTTTTATTTTCCTGATGGATGCACTGTTAGCATTAGCATTAGCAGAGACATTTGATGCAAGAAAGCAAGCTTATGCAGCATCAGCCAAAAAAAAAAAAAAAAAAACCCACTTCCACTTCACCCCTCTGTTCATTCAAAATATCTGTCCAGCTGAGCCTTAAACTTATTTAGGCTATCAACCTCCACTACAAGGGATGGAAGTCTGTTCCACCAACCAACCACCCGCTGGCAAAAGGCAAATTTCCGCATGTCTATCCTACATCTGTCTTTCCTCAATTTCAATTTATGCCCTCTCAGGTGATTATTCTGAGCTAGAGGAAGAATCCCATCAGCATTGAGCATGCTCAAACCATTCAAGGCTTTATACACCTCTATCAGATCACCTCGCTGGTGCCTAGTCTCCAGACACTGTAATTTGCAAAACTTAAGCCTTTCTTCGTAAGAGCACCCCTTTGTTCCATTCACTAATCTTGTTGCCCTTCTCTGTACTCGTTCCAGCAGCTCTACATCCTTCTTCAAATGAGGCCTCCAGACCTGTATACAGTACTCCAGGTGTGGCCTGACCATTGCCTTATACAAGGGAATAATCACCTCCTTATCCCTGCTGGAAAAATTCCTGTATATCATTGACAATACTCCATGAGCTACTCTTGCAGCCCGTCTGCACTGCTCAGAGAACTTCATATCTGCCTGCACAACCACCCCCAAGTCCCTTTCATTCTCTACCACTGTCAGTGTAGTACCACAGAGTTGATACGTTGCTCTGGGGTTGCTGTTTCCCATGTGTAGTACTTTACATTTGTCAATGTTAAACTTCATTTGCCACCTCTCAGCCCATCTGCTCAACCTTTCCAGATCCTGTTGCAGCAGCATAGTGTCAGTAGTGTCCTTGACAACCCTGCCAACCTTTGTATCGTCTGCAAACTTGGACATTAAGCTTGATATACCATCATCAATATCATTTATAAATACAGAAAACAATAATGGACCCAACACTGAGCCCCGAGGGACTCCACTAATAACATTAGTCCACGATGAGCAGTGTCCACTGATTACCACTCTCTGTCTTCCCCCCCTCAACCACCCCTTTATCCATAGCAGCAATTTGCCTCCAATGTCACACTGCTCCAATTTGTGTAGCAGTCTTCCATGTGCAACAGTATCAAAAGCATTTCTAAGATCCAAGTATATAATATCAAAGCTATTCCCTGCATCCAGTTCTTTTGCATCATAATATCCAATCAAATTGGTCAGGCAAGACTTCCCCTTAACAAAACCATGCTGTGTCCGAGCTATAACTGAAGTCTTGTCTAAATGATCCTGCAGTGCTTCTTTAACCAGTGCCTCCATTAACTTTCCTGGAACAGAAGTTAAGCTCACAGGTCTATAATTACTTGTATCAGCCTTTGATCCTCCTTTGTGAATTGGGGTCACATTTGCACATCTCCAGTCTATGGGTACCTCCCCTGAGTCCAAGGAAGCTCTCATAATTATGGCTAAGGTTTGCTTACTTCCTTTGCTGCCTCCTTTAATATAACTGGATAGATCCCATCCACCCCGGGTGCCTTTCTTGTGTTTATCTTCAACAGTTTCTCCTCCACTTTACTTCCAGTTATTTCAAGATTCTGTAGCTTACTGCTAGAGTTGAATACACCTCTGGCATTCCCCTCGCTGAATAACTCCTCATGTGTGAATGTTGATGCAAAATATTCATTTAGTTTGTTAGCTACCTGAGCAGGATCATCAACAGTTGACCCATCAATATCAAGTGGACCAATCTGATTCATCCCCTTCCTTCTAGAGTTTACATAAGTAAAGAACTCTTTGCTGTTTTTCTTTGCATCCCTTGCCAAGGATTTCTCGTAATCTGCCTTCGCCTGCCTAACCTCCTTTGTAACTTGGTTGCATATCAACTTGTATCTATCATAGGCTTCTGTGTCATGTGTTAATTTGTAAGTATCCCATGCATTTTTCTTCTCTGCCATATGCCTCATTAGTTCATCTGACATCCATTTTGGCCTAAACCTTGAACAATAACCTGTTACTCTCTTCAATGGATTCACTCAACCTTTGATCAACCATTGATGAACCCAAAATAGTGCATACCTCTATCTATAGCTGCAAGTTAATTTGAAAGTTTGAGCCATGATTAATTAGACCCCTGTTCTCTGATCCTCGAAAATTTCACTGGATAGTCATCTCCTGTAGATCTGAATTATACTTGTTTTTATTTGACATGTTTCCTTTGCAAATATTTATTCTTTCAGCCTTATGGCTGCCGTTATATGTATTTAGGCCTTTATATCATCTTTCCCATAGTACAATTTTTTTTTTTTGTGCCCAGTTTCAACGATAGAAGTCATCCCTATTTGCATTTTAGCAGCTATATACTTTTGTATCATGGTGACTGGTTATCGTTTCCCTTTTGTATCTAGGTTGTGTGCATCTCTCCTCTGCTTTGCTTAATGACTCCAGGTAAAGCTTTCTTCTGATTTTACTTTTGGTTTTGGTTTGCCTTTCTTCTCCTCTACAAGTTTATGGTATTAACACCCATTTTTACTAACGCTTACAAATACTAGAACCCATTCTTTAAGGTTGGACTTACACACCCAGTAAGTTCAGTAATTTTATTGACTTTTTCTACACCTTTTATCTTTTTACTTTCTTTTTCTATTTTTTTCCCATTCGTAAAACTATTAGTGTAATATGGATGCTCCAACTATCCTTCATCCTATCGCTACTTTCGCCTTCTTTTAACTACTTTTTCTCCCCTTCCCCATCGTCAAGAATTTTTACCCTGCCTAATACCATTTGCTTGGCTACACTATTTTAATCAAATTACTGTTTTTTTTCTCCTTACCGCAAGGAACACACCTTTGTATATTTGTATTATATTTAACTTTACTTACTTAATTTTTTACACTAAGTATCACTGCATTGAACATACCTTTGTATATTTGTATTATTTTACTTTCTTTTACTTTATTTACTTAATTAGTTACACTGTGTAGGGACTACCTTGTCTGATAGTATTAAGATAGGGGCCGCATATTTGCTTTTTCTCTTTTCTTGTACTATAGCAAAGTTTGGAAACACAATGTCTGATACATGGTCAGGAGTAGTCCCCTGATGAAATGCCTGGCCATGTATCATTTTTACTTTTACTGTACTCAGATTCTGCATATTTGCCATCCCTATATTCGACCTTCTTTCCAAAAATTGCCCTCCCATATCTGAATAAGTGATATCTCTTTATTATTTATTCGGTAATTTGTAATTTTTCGTATATTGTTTTCTTCCATAGTCCAATTTTATTATTGCACTAGGTTTTTAAAATTCTTTCACTTTTGCACTACTACTTTACTTCCTTTTTCTACTTTCCTTTAAACCCCTTTTAGTTCAGGCACTCTGTGTACTTCTCTTTTCCATCTTTTCAGATTCTATACTTATGTACAAATTACGCATTTTTTTATAATTATTAATACATATGTGTGTGGGTGTGTGGGTGGGTGGGTGTGTGTGTGTATTAATAACAAGTGGTTGTAGTGAACAGTAATGGCTCAAAAAGAATGATAATATATATAGAGAGAGAGTTTAAATAATATAGCATTTATGCATTATAATGCGGGAGTTGGGAGGGGTGAATTTTAAATATCATTAGCCATTAAAAATTCTAAAAATTGTGAGCTAATCACAAGTAACAAATTATTAATCACATTACACAATAATTACATTTTAATATTTCTGTATTTATGTGATTTATTTCATGTCATGATTTTAACGAAATTCTCAGGTGTAACATTGTAAAATGAACTTTTAGCACCAAAGTCCATCCTTATAAGTAAGCATTTCTTTGTGGAATTATGGACAGTATATTTAATTTAACCTAAATAGTGCTATACATAATATTGCAGTTATTTCATAATTTAGTATACTTACAACCATTATTGATTGTTCAGTTTTTTTTTTTTGTTTGTTTTTTGCAGTATTTATAAAGCCACAGTTTATATGTAACTTGAAAACCTACACATAGTGCACTTGTTTTTTGAGAAAGTGCAGTACCCATAGATTTTCCACCTTTATTTCGATCTTCAACCTTTTTTGCAAGCTTTTAAAAAGAATGAAAAATTTTTAAAAATTTATTAAATTAAACACAGTGTATTATGAATATGATAAATACAGTATCAATAAAATAATAATAATTACGCAAACCTTTAAGTTTCCAATATTCACGTAATGCTGCATTAGCGTTACTATTATTCTGGTAGAACAGTTTTACTAAAAGAGCACGTTCCTTTTTTGTAAGAGCCATAATGGTTATTGATGGTGGCATTGGCCTTTCTGCTTTTATCTAACAGGATGTCATTTGCATAAGCAGAATGTCCTGAAGTAAATAACAACTTTTACATATGTGCAGTGCCGTTTTTACCCTGGTGGCAGGAATTTGAACAAATTTTTTTTTTCTTCTACAAATTGCTTTCTCTACCCTAAATGACATACCCAACAATTTTCACCTTTCTCAGAAGCTTGTTAAGTAAAGTGGCACATTTCCCTAATTGGCAAAAACTGGATGACTCAGTGAGTGACTTAGGTGTCTAATTGCGTCTAACCGAATCCAAAGACATCTAATTTAAGAGCAGAATCTAAAGGATTCCAGCTGCAAGACTTTTAAACTGCTCGACAAAATTAACAGAACATATAAAAAATGTGATGTAACTTGCACAGCTTGAGTGAAGTGAGAAAACATTTGGATGGTGGGGTACCATAGAATAATGATGAAATTAGGAAACAGTGAGAAACTTCAGACAGACAGGTATAAGAGACATTTATAGGATTTGTACAAGAAATACCAAAAAGGTCACATTACAAAAGACAAAAATATGATCACATGACATCAGTATGGTTTATGATTCCCCATCAATGGCTAAAAAATGCTCGATATAAGGGTGTCTACAAGATTCTGTGGCAACAAATCCTATTCTGCGACCAGCACAGCACTTAGCTCACCAAGTGACTGAGGAGTTGGCTGTCAGCGTGCAATGTGATGCCCAAGGGCATCCCACTCATGTTCGATTGGAATTAAGTCTGGTGATCGTGCTGGCTATGGTAGTTACTGGATATCTTCAGTTTCAAAATATTCCTCCACCACTTGAGCTCTATGTGCAGTGGTGTTGTCCCACATGAAAATAAAATCTGGGCTAACTGCACCTGAAAAGTTGCACATGGGTTTGATGATCTGTTCTCAGTACCTCTATGCAGTTACAGTAACCCTATCAAAAAGATGAAGAGGAGTATGGCCATTGATACTTATTCCACCCCACATGAGAACACTGTTTCCACTGTAGGTGTCCTTTTCTCTGATGTTGGAGGGATGGTACCACATTCCTTGTTGTCTCCAGATGAAATTATTTCTAGAATCTGTTTGTAGGCTAAAACTAGACTCATCAGAGAACAGAACTATGCCCCAAGTCACATGGAGTTCATGACACCAATTTTAATAAGCTCTGTGGTGGTTTGGGGTTAATGGTATTCAAAGTATTATTGTAAGTTATTGGTGGCTCCCAGGGTTTCGCCTATAACCACCATATGTTAGGCATTGCGCCAAATGGCAGCATGAAAAAAAAAAAAAAAAAAAAAAAAGAGAGAGAGAGAATTTAGGATAGAGATTCACAAGGATAGTAAAAGTAGTGTACTTAGTGTTGAGTTATGTGTTATTAGTGTTGTGTGTATGCCGGCACCTGGCATTTAGCAGCAGGGTGCCGAGGGCAAAGATGCTCCCATCCCTAGCCACGAGGAGGCAGGCAGGATCTACTAAAATGAAACCACTTAGGGGAAACCAGGAGAATTTGATTTCCCAGAAGGAAGAGAGAAGAAGGGAGGAAGAAAATAAGACGACTAGTGGGAACAAGAATTACGTTGTACAATTAGGGAGACATATATTAGATTAAGAAAACAAATATTACCAAGTGCTGAAGGAAAAGAGGAAATACTTTAAACATAGAGCCCTAATAAAGTAAGGCAGATTCCCTCCTGCAACAACAACCGTTACACAGGAGGAAACCAAAAACAAAATTAGACAATAATCAGCACCCGTTAATACTAAGTAATAATAAAACATTTCAATTAATAGAATTGTACATTACAAATATTTGTGGTTAAACATAATGGATAGAAACTTGGTAAATGATAGCACTGTAAACCATACAGTGCTATAAGTAAAAATATTTATAACCTTAATTTTGAAATTTTATATCTGGCACCAATAAGCAGGATTTACATTTGATCCAGAAGAAAATAATAGATAAAGAAAACAGATTCCTAAGAGGCACTAGATCATTAACAATTAGGTTACTATACAGTAAAATACACAAGTATTAACAATATATACATTAAACCTACTATTAAAAACACCATATCAAGTTCAAAATGTATATAAAAACAATGGAAAGAAGTGCCAAGCACCAACAACCCAAGGTGCTACACGAATATAAATACAAGTATTTACAGGGATAACCAATTTCAAGAAACTTGTCATATAATAAGGACAATTAGCCCAGAGAATGAATATGCAATGAGCATTACAAAGGTAATAAAACAACTGAAACTTAAAACTAAGCCACCAAGAAACAGTATAATAATATAGTAAATAGAATATGTCAAAAGAATTAAATTTGTTTAAAAGAGCTGAGCTGCCATAAAATTAACTAAATTCAGAGGAAAAACAGTCACCATTAGCTAAATGGTACAGCTACAATATATTAACCTATATATATATAAAAATATATATATATGTCTATATGTACAGAAAGCAGTACTATGAGAGCAAAAGATAACAATAGACATCATAACAAATCTAGAAACTCAGATATACAAAAACTTGGTATTGGCTTGGGACAACTCTAGCCAACATAAAAATAGCTCTAACCAAGTCCTTTATGGCTTTAACCAAGTCCAATATTAGATCGTAATTTCTAAATACACTCTTGTTAATCACAATTTAATGACCAACCAAGAAATGACAAGTAAATGCATGAGTTACTATTAGAAGTACTATAATAATAAAATGGTATTGTATTTAAAAGAAAACCTCATAGCAAAATACAACTTCCAAAACAAAAACCATGGTCAACTGAATTATAAAACACTGTACGTTTAACTGCGTAGAGAATATTAATAGTTGAAAATTTAAACAATTTCAATCAAAGTAAGAGGAAGTAAGCAGCAATAATACTATTTAGTTAAGCTGCATAAGCACAAGGAGGTACTATACAAATATACAAATGGCAGATTAGCTCAAAAACAATAAGCGGCCAGGCTAAGTTTAAGAAGTGTCAATAATTAGGAAGAGATATAATTTGTTCTCTGCCTTGTAAGTTCCTGAGCTTTTATGAACTCCGGACACTTGGAGTCCTTAAAGGAGTGCAAGGCATTTCATTTGTGAGACTTGCAGTTAGGGCATGATACTGGATTTTTGGTGTTAGGACAGGATGTACTTTGGTGACCTGTTAGGCCGCAGTGACCACATGTGAAATTAGACTATCTGCAGAATTTAGAAGTATGACTGTACTGGAGACGATGAAGAAATCTTTAATGGTATGGACGGACCAATCCAGGTATATGCACCTGTCCATGGCTAAGAGGTGTGACCTGATCCTGGGAGTAACCTCCAGAATCCAGTGCAAGTTACTTTTGTTTCGTGCGTTCATCTTGAAATGAATTAGTTTCAGATATGAATTCATCATATGAAATATTTGTATTGTTTAGGTTTTTGTTATAAAATTCATCCAAAAAAGTCCTGGTCTTTGGTATCTTTCCGAATATCATATGTAACCACAGATGGATTAAGCTTTTTAGGTGAGTCGAGCCAAAAGTTCAAGTCATTGATTTTAGGACACTCAGTAATGCATTTTAGGTCATCAGAGGTGGCAGCCTCGATTGCCTCGCCCTTATCTCTAATTTTCCAGATTGACCTTATTTTTACATGTTTTAGGTCCGTTTTCATATTGGATGTAATGGCTTCACAGATTTCTTCACTGATTAACAAGTTGCATTTGTAAGTTGGTTTGACCAAAACTACGTGTTTTTCCAAAGACCCAGAGGGCATCAAGTTCGCGTCAGGCTTAGCAACCAGCTTAGAAGAAACAACATTAGCGTAAGTGACAGCAGGTGAGGGAGAAGGCAATACCCTTTCATCAAGTTTTTCCTTGAGTTTTGCAATTTCCAGGTACTTAGCATTTAGTTTGTCTTTTCTGATTAACTTATAATTTAGTTTCTGGGTTTCAATGAGTCTTTCATTAACTTTGGCATTTTTCCTCAGCAGATTTATAGCTAGGTGAGTTATTGTATCCCACATTTTCCAAACCGGAGCAATCCAAGAATTATTGACCACCTTACCAGGTACTATAAACTGCAACAAGTTGTACTGCAAGTTAGTTATAATTCGAAGAACCTCAGCGGCACTGGTCAAGACTATCTTATCATCTATATCCAAAGTGGGAATGACAGGTTCTCTACATGTAGAGCAAGGAGTACTAGTACTGAGAGGTTGAGGATTTACTTCAAAAACATCCTGCAACTGTACAGCAGGATTCATGTTTGGTTCAACATCAGGAGGAAGAAGAGAACTGGCAGAGGAATCCGATGAGGAACTATCAGTCATGGTTAGAAGTATATGAGTCAGCCAAGATCAAATGCAAAATTGTACAATAACTAATGGCAAAAATTTCACAATAGGTTTAATTACTTTGTTGTCTGACCCAAGGGGGGGGAGGAGGTGCAAGAACGGTCAGATGATAGAACATGTACTAAAACATGTTCATACCAAATTTGATCTAAATTGGATCATTAGGGACAGAGATATGTAATTTTAAAGTTTTTGTAAAAAATGGTCAAAATTTTGCTGGATGAAAAACTGGAAAGTGGATCCTGCCCATAACTCCTCAAGTTATAGCCAAGGGACGCTGAAACTTTGTATGAAGGTACCTGGGACTAAGTAAAGTACATACATTGGGTTACCAAACGTTTCGGCAACAAACAGTTATTCACGATCTTCAAAACTATCCACCAGAGAGAGAGCTGCAACCTCATGTAGATGAAAGAGGGTCAGATCAATAACCTATGAAATCAGTTTCAGTCCAAAAGGTTCCACAGCGGCTGAGATATAGCAGTTTGAAGAAATTCTCCAAAAATAGCCCAAGCAGCACACTAACTCAATGGCAATTTAGAAAGTTAGGCTTAGACAGTCAGCCCAAGAACTGACATACAGGTAGAGCCATATTTTGAAACTTACTGTATAAGGACAATATATATAGCATATATTCCTGAGAACAATATTTAGATAACTACTATATATACATAATACGTTCAGCATCAGGCAAGATGGCAGACATCACTGTAAGTGGCCATGATACTTACCCGTCCAAGTTTAAATAATACACTCTCATACAGAACCTTATATGCTAAGAACAATAATTTGACAACTACTGTACATATGAAAACATGCAACACCATACAAGATGGCAGACAACACTATAAGCTGTCATGATGCTATCCCAGAATTCAATGTTGATAAAAATATCTCTTATATAGCAACCCTATGAGTACACATATACCCAATACACTAGGTATCCAAAATGGTGGTTATCCAAGATGGCAGCCCACACTGTAGGCATCCATGATAAAATATAAAATGACAGCACCCAAATAACCATTCCCACCAAAAAGTCATGCCAAGTAAGCCTATTGGCTGACACATTGGGGAAGACAAGATGGCAGCATAACTAAAGTTTAACTTCAAGTCTGTAAGGCAAAGCCAATAAATCCATAATTTTTATCTGGCTGAGTATGGGAACAAACAACTACACCATCAGTGCCCCAGTGCTCCAAGCAGCCATCCTGTGTGTCCAAAATAGTGTCAAGATGCTTGACACCTTGCAGCAGAAGGGTCAAAGACCACCACTTGAAAAATCAGATCTGACAGTAGAGGAGCAATGTTAAGCAATAGCCATTTTCTAATGTAAATCGCTAGCAAAAATATCATTGACAATTGAAGAACTTGCTCTTCATGGGACACAAACTTACATGGGAGGATGGTCAAGAAACACTGAAATAAATCGGTAATCCAAGAGCTAACTAAAAGCATACTAAACAAGGTACGTCCACTAGTCGGTTAATGGAATACAAACCACTGGCTTCCTTGTGTAGAGTCCACTTGAATAGAGCCTTCTTAACACAGTGGGGTTCCAAATGTTTTCACCTGTAGCCGCAGCAGCCTCAAGAGACAGTTGATAACAGGACTTCATAGGGTTCCATCTGGCTGTTAGAGCCAGATAGTGGTCTGTTCTGGTTGATGTAGCTTTGGCCAGCTCTACTTCTGTACAGTAGGACCAACTGATGATGTTACCAACAGTAAATTCTAAGTGGGAAGCATTCAAGGAATTAATCGTGGATGCTACTAAAAGTTTCATACCTATTAAGAAATATTGTTCAAGGTTTAGCCCTAAATGGTTATCAAATGAACTAATGAGACTCGTGATAGAGAAGAAAAATGCATGGGATGCATATAAATTATCAAGCGACTCAGAAGCCTATGGCAGATATAAGCTAGTCTGTAATCAGGTCACAAAGGAGGTTAGGCAGGCAAAGGAAGATTACGAGAAATCTTTGGCAAAAGATGCTAAGAAAAACAGCAAGGATTTCTTTACTTATATAAACTCTAAAAGGAAGGGGATTAATCTGATTGGTCTGCTTGATATCGATGGTTCCACTGTTGATGATCCTACTCAGATAGCAAACAAACTGAATGAGTATTTTGCATCTACATTCACACATGAGGAGTTATTAAGGTTTGAAAATGGCAGAAGGTTATCAAATTGTAGCAGGGTGCTTAATGATTTTGTAATAACTGAGAGCAAAGTGGAGGAGAAATTGTTGAAGTTAAATATAAGAAAGGCACTTGGGGTGGATGGGATCTATCCAGTTCTTTAAAGGAGGCAGCAAAGCAACTAAGCAAACCCTTAGCCATAATTATGAGAGCATCCTTGGACTCAGGGGAGGTCCCCACAGACTGGAGATGTGCAAACGTATCCCCAATTCACAAAGGGGGATCAAAGGTTGACACGAGTAATTACAGAACAGTTAGTTTAACTTCTGTTCCGGGTAAAATAATGGAGTCACTGGTTAAAGATGCATTGCACGATTATCTAGAAAAGACTGCAGCAATAATTCAGACACAGCATGGGTTTGTTAAGGGAAAGTCTTGTCTGACAAATTTGATAGGATATTATGATGTGGTTACAAAGGAACTGGATGCAAAAAATAATTTTGATATCATATATTTGGATTTCAGGAAAGCTTTTGACACTGTTGTGCATGGAAGACTATTGTACAAATTGGAGCAGAATGGTATTAAGGGTAAGTTGCTACAATGGATAAAAGGATGGTTGAGTGGGAGAAGACAGAGGATGGTAATTAATGGGTGCTGCTCTTCATGGACTAATGTTATTAGTGGAGTCCCACAAGGTTCGGTGTTGGGTCCTCTGTTGTTTTGTATATTTATCAATGATATTGATGAAGATATATCAGGCTTAGTGTTAAAGTTTGCAGATGATAACAAAGGTTGGCAGGTGTGCTACTGCAACAGGATCTAGATAATTTGGGCAGATGGGCTAAGAAGTGGCAACTGAAGTTTAACCTTGACAAATGCAAAGTACTTCATATGGGTAGAAGTAACCCCCAGAGAAATGTACCAACTGTGTGGTACTACACTTAAGGTGGTAGAAAATAAAAAAGACCTGGGAGTAATTGTGCAGTCAGATATGAAGTTTTCTGAGCAATGCAGACAGGCTGCCAGGGCAGGTCATGGGGTTTTGTCAATGATATACAGGAATTTTGCTAGCAGGGAAAAGGAGGTGATTGTCCCTCTGTATAAAGGCAATGGTTAGGCCACACCTTGGTCTGGAGGTTTCATTTTAGAAAGGATGTAGATTTGCTTGAGTGTGTACAGAGAAGGGAAACAAGATTGGTGAGGGGAATGAAGGGATCCTCTTACCAAGAGATGCTTAAGTTCTGCAAATTGCAGTGGCTGGAGACTTGGCACCTGCGCGTTGATCTGATTGAAGCGTATAAGGCCTTGAATGGGTTGGGCATGCTGAATTCTGATGGGATCCTTCCACTTGTTCAGATTACGAACCTAAGGGGGCATAAATTCAAATTAAGAAAAGACAGATGTAGAATAGATGTGCGGAAATTTGCCTTTAGCCAGCGGGTGGTTAATTGCTGGAACAAACTGCCATCTGTTGTTGTGGAAGTTGATAGGTTAAATAAATTTAAGGAGGAACTGGACAGGCATTTGGAGGGAATGGTGTGATTTTTTTTTTTTTTTTTTTTGGCTGATGCTGCATAAGCTTATACACTTGCTTTCTTGCATCACATGCCACTACTACTACAGTGACTCCCGCTTAATGCTGATAATACATTCCGTAAAAACAGAGCGCTAAGTGAATCCGCACTAAGCGAGCGCCACATTCCCATAAGGTAACATAAGTATTTGTGAGTTGCGGTCGGTGCCATAGGATATTTCCTAATCAATAATAAACGGTAGTGAAAAGATGCACAAATGTCGGACAAAATATTTGTACATATAAAATATTCTGCATTACATATATAATTATGTGGTAACTACTTACATATCAAAATTAAACTTAAAATTCCAATTAAAATCGTGAATTTAATTGATCTAAATTGATTTAATTTAATTTATGAATTTAATCATGAAAAATGTGTCGATTTTGGGTTGAACTTTGGCCCTCTTCCAAATAAACTAAAAGGGGTATTAATTTAAAATCCCCCGCAGCGTTACTACCCAACAATAAAGTCAACTGACCTTCGCCGCTTTGAAACCTGGCATGTTTTTTCTTCTTTCAATATGAAACTTCTTTTAGGCATTCGTTTCCACAAAAGTCCCGCTTCATCTATGTTAAAAACTTGTTGAGAAGTATAACACATAATACCCCTCTTCAATAATTTTAACAAGTTCTTTTTTGAAAGTTTCAGCTCCTGCACTTGCGGCTTCTCCCTGGATTTTAAATCTATTCAAGCAGCCCTTACTAGTTTTAAATGGTTCCACATTTTTTTTTTTTTTTTAGGTGAGTTTTCTTCAGATCATCATATTGGCTAATCCCTTTCTCTTTTTTTTTTTTTTTTTTTTAATAATATTTAACTTAACTGAATTCTGCATTAGATATTATCTTCAATAAAATTGGTTAAAGTCTTTCCATTTCAATCCTAATAGCCGGCCTAGCCCTAGTTGCTTGCAGTGGAACAGCTATCTTTCCCACTGCTAAAATTAATTCTTTATTTTTTTTTATAATTGTTCTTACAGTTAAACTTACAAGTCCTAAATTATGGCACACATCCGCTCGTCTTTGACCGGAATCGATTCGCTTCAAAACGTCTAATTTAATTTTCAAATTCAGTCTTTTTCTTACATTTATAGTCTTCGTACTGCGCTCAGATGTTGTTGCTTTTTCATTCTTATCGGCCATTATTAACTCTTCGAAAATGTAACTGCGTTGGTTGCATTAATTGTGACACAATGTTCAAGTAAACTTTCCGTTTCGCACGATGTCTAATACCGTACTGAGTGATGACTAGACTTCGGATAAATGCATATAACACAAATATTACAAGCAATATACTGGATAATTTTTTAAAATGTTGATCTCAGAACTACGTAACAAGTCATTGTACTGCAATTAAAATAGCGTGCGAGAAAATTTCACTGAGCGTGGGAAAATTTCTCAAGTCGGCATGGGAAACGTTTTAATTCTGTTTTGCTATTCATTTTCAAGCTATTGACTCCATCAAGTGAAACGATTTCATTAAATATGCCAAAAATGCAATCTGTAAAAGAGCGTTATAGTGATCTGTGAGCGTTATAGTCAGATACAGGTTATAATATAAGAACAGCGTTATCGCGAATCAGCGTAAAGCGAACCGCATTATAACGGGGGCCTGCTGTACTACTACTACTTCTAATGGTTCCTGTCTCCTGAAACTGCTTCCATAGCGCCAAGACGACAGTGTGTGTCACATTAAGCCAACGTGCCACCTGCGACTGCCTGGCTTCAAGTAGTCCAACGGGCTGCCATCTTAAAGAATCATCTAAACGACAATGATTTACCACCCCAAGTACTGGAGATGTGGCTATCCCACTGAGCAAGCCAAAAAAATGGGACTGAAGTGACGTGGTCACAACTCGTGTTTTTACAGGCATGAATAATTTGCATAATGTGGTTCTGTAAGGTGGTAGATCATTTTCTATTAGATACATGGAATTTTCATGCCAGGATGCCTATTATTCACCTTCAGCCACACTTTTCACAATAAAATATTCATGGAAAACATTTTGTTCTGTTAATTTTGTCAAGTAGCATTCATACAGAAAAATACATGTTATTTATGCACAATTTTACTGGTGTAGAATCCCTGTGCTATTTTTAATACGATTGGTCTTTATGAAGAAATTGGTATTAGTCTCAATTCAGACTGTTCATAGACAGTTCAAATAAAAATATAGATTCATAGATTCCTGTTCTGCACTCTATTCATATCAAACAGAGTGTGGAACGGAACTATAGAATATACTATATGCTTCACATTTTGAGAGCCCTCTTTGATAATGACTGTAGCAATATGAAGCATGCATTAGAGAAGGTCAATATGAGCAGTATAAATGAGATACTGTGGGAGGGGAATTCAAAATGCTGTAGTGCCTTTTTGGTTTGCAGAGCAGTTTCACTAAGTTTCCCTTAGTTTCTTTGCCTCTGAAACAGCAGGGGAATAAATCAACAATATAGGAGAAGAGAATGTTCTGAGAGAACTGAGTTGTAGCCTGATGCAAGCAATTTAGTAAACAATTCCTTGGTTCAAGAAACAAAGTCTTGCTTCTACCATCCCATATCAAGCTGGGATTGGTCAAACTATTTGTTAAAGCATTGGATTCTCAAAGTGACACTTTCATGCACATATAATTTATGCACAATTCAAAATTGTCTGATGCAAAAGTGAAAGGTGGCATATTTATTAATCCATAAGCATTGTTGGCTTCACAATAACTGGGCGACAGAATGCTCAATGTTTATTTTGTCTTGCAGTGAACAGCTTTCTTGGTAATATTAAAAATGAAAATTACAAGTTGATTGATAATTATGTCAAAATGGGATGCAGAAAGTCAATCAAGCTCCATTACTTGCATGCTCACCTTGATTTCTTCAGGCCAAATCTGGGTGATGTTAGTGAATAGCATGGGGAACATTCTACCAGACCACACAGTCAATGAAGAAGAGGCACCAAGGAAGATGGGCAACTATATATAGTTCTGGTTTCAGGATGATCCAAATGATCACTAAAGACAGAGGCATTCAAATATAGGCGCCTCCGTAACCAGGTGGGAAGGAGCAGCAGTGCGTAGCACATGCTTCTTGATTAGACCGGGGTTCGAGCCCGTCACCACCAAATACGGAGGATGCGGAAAGGTCAGGGAATGACCACCGCATATCCCGGAGCAATATGGCCTTAGTTGCTAATGCTCCTAAAAACCAAATAACATTCAAATATACATTTTTAAGGAAATTTTTTTGATTAACCCAAGTAGGGATTCTACTCTTTAATTTGTGATTTTTTTCAGCTTGCTAATTACTCGTAGTAAAGATTAATATTCTATTCTAAAGTTAAACATTTAGTATTAAATTTGATATTGTAAAATTGCATGTTTACTTTTCTTTCATTTCTGAGCAAACCACTGATGCTATGCAAAAACTAAGTCATTTTGGTGAGATCAGATTATGACAGAGAGAGAGAGAGCAGCAAGAATAGTGATAAGTTTTATTTGTACATAAATACAAAGAGAAAATAAGCAAACCAGACAGGACCTTTTCTCAATGAAAATGGAAGCATCAATCTTCACAGCAGAAAGTCCCTTTCTAAGTGGGGAATTTGTACTAATGTTTAAGACTCCAGCTACAGATTTATTTATCTGGTCATACTGAAAGAGGTGGAAAAGGAATGCACCAAACCTTTAGGGTTAATTACGAGGTTGTAATTAGGTTTAGGGTACTCCAAATTCACTTGGTTTGGAGAAGTGTCAGAATCCAACCAATACACAAATTAGGGGAAATAAGGATCATATTTCCATTTACTCCATTTATATGGCTACTCCATTTATATGGCTGCGGCAGGTTTAGTAGTTTAATTTGTTAAACTACTAAAGCACCGAAAGATATATGCTCCCAGAAGGGCCTTCCATGACGGAAAGGTTTCAGTGGAGACGTCAGACGAAACCCGTTTCAAAAGGTCCACACACGACCTTTTCAACTAAATTGTGATCCAAGAAAGCAACGAGAAACTACTTGGATTATCCTTCCCTTGAAAACTTCAATGATAGCAAGCAAAATAAACCACGGCCCCGAGTCTCGGCGTCCCTTGAATGGGACAGGGGTGCTAAGAATCTCCGAGCTTGCGTCGAAGAATTTTCTGAAACTAGCTACATGGAACGTTAGAAGCCTACTACAACCAGGAAAACTAGCCAATGCTTTACAAGAAATGGAACGCATTAACATCAACATACTTGGGCTAAGTGAAACCAAATGGCCCGGAACAAAGAAGTTTATATCAAACGACCACCACGTCTTCTGTTCCGGAGGAGAAGAGAACACCAAGCAGACGTACGGCGTCGCTTTCGTTGTCCACAAACAACTGGCCAACAAAGTCACCAGTTTCACCCCAATATCGGAACGAATCGCACTACTACAGCTAGTAGGCAACAAGATCAACCTGAATGTGCTCCAGGTCTACGCACCAACAGCGGACAAAGACGATCAAGAAATTGAATTGTTCTACGACAAGCTAAGCAACACTTTAAAGTCGCTGAAGAAGCACGACATGACGGTCATCCTCGGTGACTTTAATGCCAAAATCGGTCAAGGAAAGCTACAAAACATAGTCGGAGAACATGGCTTGGGGACACGGAATGAACGAGGCGACAGACTCGTCCAGTTCTGCCAAGAAGAAAAATTTAGCATTGCCAACACTTGGTTCAAACTACCACCTCGACGACTATACACCTGGACCTCACCACAAGACTCTGACAACAATATCGTCAGGAACCAAATTGACTACATCTTAATCAACATCAGATATAAGTCAAGTGTCCTCAAGGCAAAAACTTACCCCGGAGCTGACATATCATTAGACCATAACCCAGTAATAGCAACACTACGTCTCAAATTACGAGCAGTCAAACGCACAAGCACAACAAAAGAATCGACCTGGAGAAACTGAAGAACACCGCCGACAGACGACAAGTACAGCTTCATCTCAACCCTACAATCTGATCTGATCGATAGCAGTAACAACAGACGTGCAAGCATTCGGGCGCGTTCACTCAAACAGTGCATCAATGAAACAGCAGAAACCCTGCTAGGACATCAGGCATCGAAAAAGAAACAACGGTGGATGACCCAGCACATACTAGACCTAATGGATGAACGGAGAATATTCAAAAGCAACAACAACCGGGAAAAATACAAAGAAATACAACAAAAGATCAACAGGAAATCCGGAGGGCGAAGGAAAAATGGATGAAGATCAGTGTGCAGAAATCGAAGACCTAATCAAGAAAAATGACAACTATAACCTGCACAAGAAGCTTAAAGAAGCTGGAAACATCTACAAACCGGCTCCTATCCCAAGTTTATATACGGACAACAATCAACCTATACTAAGCAAACAAGCCAAACTCGACACCTGGAAGAGCTATATATACAATCTGTTCGGCACCAACAGAAAACCGGCAGAAACGCAACAACAAACACAGGAAGACAATCTCCACATATTAACATCTGAAGTGGAACATGCCATCCGAATAACAAAGCCAGGCAAGGCCTGTGGACCTCATCAGATCATGTGGAACTGCTGAAACACAACTAGACTACAGCAACATCCAACAACTAACGAAATGGTTCAATCAAATCTACAACAACAACGACATTCCATCCGAATGGCTCCAATCCATCTTCGTGCTCTGCCAAAAAAGGCTACCAGCCGGAAATGCGAAGACTTCAGGCTGATCAGTCTAATGAGCCAGGTGCTAAAAAGTCTTCCTCAAGGTGATTCAGCAAAGGATAAGATGTAAGTGCGAAAGTGCACTAGGAAACACACAGTTCGGATTCTGCAGGGACTAGGCACAGAGAAGCAATTTTTTGTTTACAAATATTGCTACAAAGGTGCTATGAACATCAAAAAGACGTGTATATACGTTTTATTGACTACGAGAAAGCCTTCGATTCAGTAGACCACGACCGCCTAATTGACCGACTGAGAAAACTTGGGCTTGAAAACAATGATATCAACTTATTACAACTCTCTACTGGAATCAAACAGCCCGGCTTCGCTATGACAACGATCTGACAAACCCAATTCCAATAAAAAAAGGCGTCCGGCAAGGCTGTCCATTATCTCCCATTCTTTTAACATCTATTCGAAATGATCTTCGACCAAACATTGGCTGACAAGAACATCGGCATAAAAGTTAACGACACTACATCAATAACTTAAGATATGCCGATGACACAGCACTAATAGCGGATTCAGAACAAGATTTACAGACCATCTTGAACGAAGTGGACATAGAAAGCCAAGCATGGGGGGCTACGAATCAACAAAAAGAAAACAAAGGTGATGAAGGTCAGCAGGACTGCAAGCAAAATCACGATCAAACTAAACAACGAAAAATTAGAGCAAATACACCGCTTCAAGTATCTCGGAGTACTCATTGATGACCAGCTGAACCATGAGGCCGAAATCAAAAGCAGAACTGAACAAGCCAGGCAGGCATTCACCAAATGGAGAACCCTCCTCACCGACAGAAGCTTGAACATCATGCTCAAATTACGCACATTGAAATGCTACATCCTGGCCAATACTGCTCTACGGTGTAGAAACCTGGACTCTAACATCAGCCACTACAAAAAAGCTCCAGGCCTTCGAAATGTGGCTCTACTGAAGAATGCTGAAAATTCCGTGGACAGCCAAGATAACCAACGCACAGGTCCTGCAGGACATGCACACGGAACGGGACTGCTCAAAACCATCATCAGCAGGAAATGCAAATACCTAGGTCACATCGCTAGGAACCAACAAAAATATCACCTACTACCACTCATCCTGGAGGGAAAGATCAAAGGCAAGAAACGCCCAGGCAGACCGA